>NC_141928.1:0-2400000 GCF_057802395.1 Ceratotherium simum simum | reverse complement strand
GCAGGGCAAGGGCACACTTGCACCCCCAAGTCACACCACAAATGGGGTGTCAGTGGGCAGAACTGGAGCCCAGCCCAGCCGGCTTGACCTTTCTTGCCTTCAGTGTCCTCAAATGCCAAACGGGGAGCCAGCCATGGGGGCGGCATGGGAGCCCATCAGGGGTGCGGGCACTGGGCATGCAGGAGCCATTATGGTCCTGCTCAGAGTGGGACGGGGCCTGGATTGCGGAGGGGGTCACTCCCACACGGGGACGACACTGGTCTGCAATATCATGCAGACGGCCTCCCCGGCTCCCCGGACAGCGGCCCCACTGGGCGCCCAGTTGGCGGGGGGACCAGAGCAGCCCCACACATGCCAGTGGAGCTGATTGCCCGCCCTCTCCTGGTGTGACAGGAGTCAGGGAGGTCGCGGGAAGATTCCTGGGAATGTGAGAAACCCCAGCCCAGAATTAATGGTGCACAACATGCCAAGGGGACTGGAGGGGGGCGGGTCTGTGCAGTCTGCGGGGCGCTGCTGTCCCTATGAGCAGCCGGTCTGGGGAGCTCCAAGGGGACCTCCTCGCTCCCACTTGAGGCCCCCAAGGGGCTGGGTTTCCCCAGTCCTGCAGGGCCCCCAGCAGGAAAGGGCACAGGAAGAAGCTGAACTTGTGCGTGTGTGTGTGTGTGTGTGTGCAGGGGTGTGGAGTCAGGATAAGGTCGCCCCCTTCTCAGGAACTCAGTTTCCTCAAAGACACCACTAGGGTCTTGGGGGACCCTCCTCCAGCTCTGAGGGTCAGTCCCATAAACAGTGACCACCGTGAGCAATTACTAAGCCCTGCAAGCCCAACCCCGAGGCAAGAGTGATACCATGCCCGGTCCACAGGGTCGCTCCGCTGGCACTTCAGCCCGCGCTCCTGCCCACTGCACCACACAGCCCCAGGCAGGGCAGGAAGGCAGCTGGAAGAGGGTCCTTCCTGCACCCCCTGTTCTCTGCTGGAGGCCCGAGGAGTAGGGCGGGGGGCAGCCGAGCAGGCAGAGGCTGCAGTGGGCAGCTGAGGTGTTGGGACTTAGTTTGGGGCAGCAGGGGTGTTTCTCAGCAGTTTCTGGACAGGCGCAGGTCCTGCCAGTCACAGCCAGCTTGGGAAGATGAACTTTGGGGGGGGACCCTGGGGGGAGCACACTGTTGTGGGGAGGGCCTGGCAGTCCAGGCAAGAGTTGAAATGGTGGGAACAGGGGGCACTGGGGAGTAGGCCCTGGGAAGGCTGGGCTGGCAGGCTCAGGCTGGGCTGGTGGGGGCATGTCAGGGTTCCAAGGACCCATCACGCAGGTGTCACTGCCGCCCCACAAACACCCATCGCAGCACCTCCCCTACCTACTGAAAGCCGTGTAGAAAGAGAATAGTGCTTTAAGAAGGGAGAGACTCGATTTTTGAAAGTCATGCTTTTCCCCTAGGCTGGAGGAAGCCGATGGCGCTGCCCAGCCTGTGCTGGGCTGGCAGAATCTCATTTCCCTTTGGTGTCACAGCCCTGCTGGGGCCAGGGAGCCAGGGTGGGGGCGGCCGCGTCGCCTCCAGGTTGATAAGCAATAACGTCCCGTCCCCTCACGCGCCCTGGGTGTCAGCATGAACCCTGCCCACCACCTTCCCTCCCTCCTGCCCCGCGCTGCCTCCCCGCAGCCGCCACCCGGAGAGGCTGGGTCCGCAGAGGGAGGGGCCTGACTCCACCGCGGGGCGATGGCCCTGGGTCCCCCTTCCACCGGGAGGGGTGCTCTGGACGTTAGGACCCATGCGGGGGGCGGAGAGAGACGACAAAAGTGACTCACTGGGGACATGCCTTCTCCACAGCCCACCCCACGCCTCCCCTTCCCCTGCACCGCGGGCTCCATGGGGGGTGGGAGTGAGGGTGGAGTGTGACACCCCCCAGCAGACGGCCAGGCTGGACTGCCCTGCCGGGTCCGGGGCCCTGGGTCTGGCCCTGGGGGACCCGCAGGGCCCAGATGGGGGCGTGAGGCGCTGCGGCGCCCCCCACCCGACCCCCCGCGCGGCCCGGCCCAGGTCATCCGTCACCAGCAGGGGGCGTCCTTTCCCAAGGCCGCTGGGCCCATTCTCCGGACCCAGCCGCCGACTGCGGGGCCAGGGCTGGGGGTCGGGTCCCCGCGCGGCAGCGCCCGGCGCCCCCGGCCCGCTCACCTCTCGGCTCCCCGCGATCGCTCCGCGTCGCCCCCCAGCTCCGCGCACCGCGAGCCCCGACCTCCCCGCCCCCAGCCCAAGAGCGAGCGACCCCCCGCCCTCGGCGCCCCCCGAGCCCCCACACGGCTCCCTGCTCCCTCCGCACTCACCGCCGATCCGGGGCGCGCACGCGCGCGCGCGCCGGCGCCACCGCGCCGAGGGGCCCCGGCCCCGCCCGCCGCCCCGGCCCCGCCCCACCTGGCCCGCCCCGGCGCCGCCCCCGCCCCGGGGTGGGCTGCGAGCCCTCTCCGCCTTCCCACCCCCATTGCGCAGATGGGGAAACTGAGGCCCCGCGGCGGACAGCGCCCCCCGGGCCGCGCAGTGAATCAGCTAGACCCGGGGTTCCTGACGCACAGCCCGCCTCTGAGCGCCGCCGGCGCCCCTCCCGAGCCCGCTCGAGTCCCCGCCGCAGGGCGCGCGGCCGCAGGGGACGCAAGACGGAGCCTCTGGCCAGGTGCCGGAGGCTGCGTGGGGGAAGCCCACACTGGCCGGGGGTGGCTAGCTCTCGAACCTCTCCAGGCTGAGCCCTAGGCCGTGGGGATGGCTATCACAACTGTGTGGCCTGCTCACTAAGCCACCAGGGGCTGGCTAAAGCTGACTCCTGCTTTGCAGCCGCACATAGGGTGGGCATTCAGGAGCCCGAGGCCCGGAGACCCTGTACTCCCAGGAGGTCACAGGGGGAGCTGTGGCAGAGCCAGCTGGGTCCTAGGTGTGACGCCAAGCCTCCCTGCCAACCAGGGTGCCAGGTTAGGGGGCTGGCAGGGATCCCATCTGGCACCCCCTTTGTTCAGGACAGTCAGGACCACCCCTGAATGCTCCGCAGGTCCCCAGGGAGTCCTCTGAACCCGATGGTCATCACTGGGGGCTTCTGAGGGGGTCACTTCTCTCCTCTGTGGGGCTCCTTTCCCACATTTGTACCTGGCCCCACGTGGCAGAGTGCCCAGGAGCAGCAGTGCCCACCAGGAGACAGCGGCAGGCACGTCAGGAACCAGTCGCAGGCAGGCCCTGCCTGGGAACTCTGTTCTCGAGCCGGTCACTTCTGTATCGTGATTATTACAACTGCCACCATGTGTGACGTGCTGGGCCTGCTCCCTCCGCAGTTCCTGCCCTCGAACCCAGGCCCGGGCCCTGGTCACCTGAGTGCATGTGTGTGCGTATAAACATGCTTGGGCGAGGCCAGGCTCCTGCTGCTGCCCAGACCATCCCGGGCTTCCTGTGGGACTCACCTGGAGAAGGGGCCTCCGTCATCCCCTGGACACTGGTGGCAGCTGCTCTTCTGGGCAGTGGGGGCCACCCGTGCTGCCTCTCTGCCGGGGTCTGCGGGTCAGAGACATGGTGTGGGTTAGCACACAGCCTTCGCCACCCTGACATCCAGGGGCTGGGGAGGGGGCCAGAGGCGAGTGTCGATGCCACTGTGGGACCTCAGCCTGCACTTGGCCTACAGATGCTCACCCCCATGGTGGCCCAAACCGGATGGGCCTCCCAGATCCGCCGTGGCTCACACCCTCGGCCTGGGGGCAGACATGATTTCCCATCTGTCAAGTGAGGCCGTTGCCTCCTGCCCTGGGCTCCCCGGAGAGAAGGATGGAGAGGCTGCCGCGTCTGCAGCTCAAGGTCCCTCTGCAGAGCCCGGGTGCTTGGTGAGGGTCCTGCAGATTCTTGGGAAAGGGGAGGGCCTCCTTGCAGAGCCAGCAGCTGTGGGGCATCTGGCTCGGGCCTACTTCGGCACATGGGAGCTGAAGGAAGGGAGGGGACCGAGGTGCCTGGACAGGAGCCCCCAGAACGAGGCCTCCCTTTCCTGCCGTCCAGCAGCTACTGCCCTGGACCAGGGGGCCCTGAAGTCCCTGGCAGATGGTCTGAGGGCAGCCGGGGCAACTGCTGCTGGGATGCCTGTAATTGTGAAGGGGGGCCTGCCCTGGGGGACCTTAGGTCTCCTGGCCCCCCAAACCCAAGTGGGGCGGCCCTCACCCAGTCCCAGGCAGTAAAGAGTTAAGAGCCGAGCCGCGGGGACTCAGAGGGAGAGCTTCCCCACCCTGTCCCCTGACCCTATCCTGTCCCTGAAGCTGTGGTCACTTGACCCTGTGACCCGCCTTTGCCTGTGGCCTCTCCTGCCTGAGCAGAAAGGGGGAGCCTCGGGGGCTGGGTCAGCTGGTCCTCACTCTGCTGCTCACCTGGGCTGAGGCCTCGCCTTCCGTTCCCCGTCTGAAAAATGGGTGAGCGTGACTGGGACAGACTGCTGGTGTGGCCCGAGACAACAGGAGGGGCAGGGGCCGGAAAGGCCCCCACTCCAGCTTGGGGACCTCGGGCTGCTCTGGGTGGGGCTGGAGAGGGAGAACAGGGGCTCCCCTAGGGTCCCAGGCGGCCGAACAAGTGCCCACACCTCACTCCTCCAAACTGTCCCTCTGCCTGAGGACCCCCCACCCCCCCAAAGCCAGCCCAGCAGGAGGTGGGGATCCTCCAGGTCCCACATTCAGTGCCCCCAACGTGCACGGCTTGTCCTGGCCGCACATTCGGCTTTGGGGTTACTCTCCCTGGGGTCCCTCTTCGACCCCTTGGGAGTACTGTCCACCCTTGGAGGATGCTCCTGGGACATCAGGGTTTCAGAGAGGAGGGATGAGCTGAGCAGGCTTTGCCTGCGACCCCAGGGGCTTCTCCAGGAGAGCAGAGCAGGCCCAGAAAGAGGGGTGCGAGGGAATGCCAGTTGCATTTGGCTCCTCCTTCCAAGGGTCACAGCAGCTGCCAGGCCGCCCTGGGGTAAGTGTAGGAGTCAGGCAGGCCAGACTCAGTCCAGACTGGGCCAACCACCAGTGGGTGCCCTTGGCCAGGGGTCCAGAGTGTCCTCTGCACAGTGGGGACAGTACTAATCGGGAGGAAAATGAGATGGTGGCCGGAGAGCAGAGTCCAGAGCTGGCCCAGACCCGTGCTCAGCCAACAGGTGCTGCAGTCAGCGGGAGCCGACGGGCACTCACCCCGCTTTGCCCGCTCCCTGCCCCTCCCTTGCGGAGGCCACCCTTGCCATACCTGATGCTGCCCAGGCCCGGGCTTGGCCATGGCCACCACCGCTGCCTCCTCAGGCCGGGGGTGGACCCTACCCCTCGCCGGCCGCCCCGAGGCACCTCCCGAGGCTGCCCGCCTGGCCCGTCCGCTGGAGCCTCCATCTCGGCCGTGGGACAGCCGTCTCAGGGCAGGGAGGCTCCTCCCGGGGCGAGGAAGGGCGGCTTTTTATGCTCCCTCCCGTGTAAATCGGGATTGGGATGGGCCCTTCCCGGCCGGACTTCCTGTGTGTGTTCTCTGCTGATAACGGGGATCTGTCAGGGAACAAACAGGAGGCCGAGGGGCGGGTGGGGGGCCATCGAGGGAGGGGCCTGGCTGAGCTGCGGGCAGGGGTGGGGGAACGGTCCCCCAGGACTTCAGAGTGTAACCCTGAAGCAGCCAGAGACTAGACTCGGGCCCGGCTGGTGGCCCTGGGACCTGGCTGGTCCCAGTGTGTGACGGAGGACGTTTTTGGGCCTGGGGTCTTCCCGGTGCCGTGGATCCACCAGGCTGGTGGGACCACAGGCCACGTTAGTGCAGCGCCACAGAAGGGACTGTGGTTCTGTGAGCTGGGCCTCTCCCCCCGGGTGTGTACACCCCCAGATGTGTGTGCCCCGGCAGCCTGGAGGGGCCTCAGCGGAGGGGGGCAGCCAGAAGAGACCCAGGGATGGCAGGGCAGGCTGGGGAGTCCAAGAACAGCATGTTCTCCGGGGTCTTGGGGCCCAGAGTGGCCATGGTGGGGGTGGTGATGGAGAGGGGCAGATGCCTCCAGCCTCCCTTCACAGGTTGAAGGGGGCCCCTACTCTCGGGGGTGGGGGCGTGCAGAGTGTGTTCCCTGCCCTCTTCCCTCCCTCGTCCTCCAGGAGCCTGAGGGGTGGGGGATGGGGGTGGAGGAATGCAGGAGCCTTTAGGTGGCCAAAGGTGGTGCCTCCGCAGATTGGCCTGGTGGTCCAGCCCCCAGCCGCAGGTCTGCCCCTCAGTTTCCTCATTTAGGCGGCGCTGGGGACCCGCAGACCCAGCATCAGTTGCTGTGATGGTGGGTGTGTAGGTGGGTGCCCAAGGGAGCTGGGCAGCTGCTGAGGACATACCCAGACCTCGGCCGAGGGCCCCCAAGCAAGCAGGGCCACGCCAAACCCCAGCTGTCTTTGGGTACAAGCCCTGCTCTGGGGTCACCCCTGCCTTCCCGTAGCTGTGATACCCTCATCTCTCTGGCCTTGAGTGCCTCCGCTGGCCCTTATCACCCTCCAGCCCCCACCCCTGGACTTCCCCGCCCTGAGGGAGGCCCAGCAGCTTGGGAAATTCCCCACTGGGGTGCTGAGAGCAGGAGGGAAATCTCCCCTGCGCTTGTTGGCGGGTCTCAGTGGTCAGCAGGGACCAGCTCCCTTCCCCACCCCCACAGCTGGCGCAGTGCTGTGGTCACAGCCCAGGGGCTTCTCTTCTCTGGGCCTCAGTTTCCTCGTCTGTTCCATGGAGACAAGAGAGGTTCCAGCCACCAGGGTTGTTGTGACAGTTGAGGAGGCTCCTGACCCTCAGGCGCTGTTAGTCTGAGCGGGAAGGGGCCTGGGGGGCCTCTTTCAGGGGATGCCCCCTGCCCCGAGGCTGGAGGTGGCAGGCGAGACCCCATCCCCCATCTCTGCCCACCAGCCCACGGTGGTCACACCCTCAGCACCCCATTGCCTCGCTCGGCCCCCTCGTTCTCCCACCCGAGGGCCCATCTGCCCAGAAGGGCCGGAGAGTCCTGTTGAGTGCACTCGCCAGAGTGTAGGGGCCAAGTTGGGCTTTGCCCCCAATCCCAGGAGGTGCCCCGTCTGCTCACATCACCCAGACCCCAGGTCCAGGGTCTGCTCTGCGCCCTTGGGTGGAAGAACCAGCTAACATCAGGGCTGGCTGGATCTAGTCCCTTTTGTGTACAGATGGGGAAACTGAGGCACAGAGGGGGAAGAGACTTGTCCCAGGTGAGCAGTGAGGCAGCTCAAAGCTGGGGTGATGAATCAGGACAGGAGCAGCCCCCTTTCTCTCTTCCTTTCTTTTCTCAGTGAACCCCCCAATTCCTCCTTATGCCCCCCTCACCGGGCAGCTCTCCAGTCATCAGATCTGTCCCTGCCAGGGGGTGGGCTGAGATTGGGAATAGCTAACTAGTCAAATATGTGACTGGGTTAATGGGTCACCCCTCTCCCTAAAGCTTGGGCATTAGGGAACTTTCTAGAAAGATGTCCCAGAGCACAGAGGTGAATCGGACGGTGAGAAAGCAGAGTCCCGGGTCCTCCAGATGTCAGTCTTCCTAGCACTGGCTTCTGGGTGCCAGCCAGGGTGGGGCCCTGGCCCTGCCTGCTCCCCATTTGTTCTGGGGGATCCCGCACTGCTCTGTGATCCCCTCCCGACAAGCTCTGCCCTGCCTGTGGCCCCACCCCGGGCAGAGACCAGAACCCATCCAAGAAAGGAGGCCTCGGCGCAGGGCCCCAGGGTACCAGCCTCGCCCTGTCCCGTCACCCGAAACCCCACCATGTCCTCCACTCTCAGGTCCCCAGACCCTCAGGGGCAGATGTGGGAGGTGGGCTGGGGTCCTGCCCAAATCGGGCATCTTAGGGCCAGGGAGAGGCTGCCCAGGTGGCAGGGGTTGGTTGCGGGTGGAGAACAGAGATGCGGGCTGTCTGATACCCTCTCAGACTCCAGAAGGGGCCTGGGGGCCTGGAGAGGGGTGAGGGCGCTTTCTGCACCCTGGGCCTCCCCAGGATGCTGAGGTGAGTGGAGCTCGCTCTGTACTCCAGGCTGGAGGGAGCTCGACCTGGGGCAGCCAGGACCCCCCACCAAAGGAAGCCTCTCCCACCCCCTCCAATGGCATCTGTTTAGGATGATCAAACACACTGCCCTCCTGCAGAAGATCATTTTTGGAAGGAGTTGGTGGTGCCCCTGACCCAGGGCTACGTCCCCAGAGGGCACCATGTGCCCCGGCAGTCCAGGCTGTCCACACTTGGGCAGCTCAGAGACCTGGGCCTGGAGCCTCACCAGCTGCGGGCGTGGCATCCAAGGCAGAGGTCAGGGCTGGAGGGGGGAAGCTGGTCCCAGCTTTGCTTCCATTGCTGGAGGCTGTGCCCACACTGGACCTCAGTTTCGCCATCTGCCCCATGGTCAGTAGGGCAAGATTGTCGCAGCTGCCTCCTGGCCTGCCTGTGAACGTTCTGAAGTTGGTTGGAAAGGGGTCTGCTGCCTTACCTTCCCAGAGCGTGCTGGTCAGGTGGTGGGGAGAGGCAGAGGTCAGCCAGGGCCTCTGGGGTCCTCCTGGGACCCCTCACCGCCGAGATTTTGGCCTCTGCAGCCCCAGGAGAGAGTGGACCAAGCCCCCAGCGGAGGCCAGTGTGGGCATCTCAGGCGGCGTGAGGCAGAAGGGCGCCAGGCGTGGCGTGTGAGCAGGCTGCGGGAGGGAAAGACCAGAGCAGAGAGCAGGGGAGAGATGGGGCTTCCTGTTTATCCACCGGAGCGGCCGGCCAGTCTCAGGGACAGGATGGCTCTGTCGGTCATGGCTCGGCCCAGCTTCTCGCCAGATGTGGCTGAACCTTCATTAAGGGATGCGCCTGGCCTGGTGACCCGTCCCCAGTGGGAGCTGGAAGGGAGGTGGCCAGGCTTGGGTACCCCCAGCCAGGTGAGCTGTCGACACCTGAGCCGGACCAGGTCCCAGAGGGCACGAGAGCTTCGACAGGGAGAACGGGGTCTGTCAGGGCAGCCTGGGGTCTTCAGCTCTCCTCTCCCCACCCCCACCCGCAGATTCCTGTCTCGCATGTCTGCTGGAAGTGTCCTGTGCTGGGCGCCACGCGCGGTGCTTGCATAATACCCTCGAGCTGAGAATTTTCCATTTTCAAATGATGCAGCTGAGGCTCACTGGGGAAGATGCTGGTCCAGGATCGGCCAGTGGGAAACAGAAGCCTTGGATGTGGAGCCCGGGGGTGCCTGAGCAGCGTCCCTCAGGGGACCCTTGGCTCCTTCTCCTTGCTGCCCCCCGGCCTTGCTTCCTGGGGACCGCCCAGCCATGACAACCTTTCTGCTGCCCGTCCACCGCTACTCAGGCCAGAGGCCTGGCACACAGCCCTTCCCCCATCCTTGGTTCCCATCAGGTCCCCATGGGCTCTGCCTCCATAACACGTCCCTCCTGCCATTGCCACACCTGGTCCAGGCCACCATGCTTCCTGCCTGGACAGCCTCCTCCTCAGCCTGCTGCTCCCACCCCAGTTCTCAGGGAGCTTTGTGAAGGGTGACATCGGATTGTGTGACAGCCATGCCTAAGCTCTTCTGAAGGCTTCCCATGACACTCGGGACAAAGTCCGATCCCTCACACTCTCGGCCCGACCCTGAGCATGAGCTCCAGGGAGCAGAGCGGGGCCTTGTCTCTGACGCACTGCTGCTTGCCCTCTATGGGACAGAGCTGCCCCTAGCAGGTGTGCAAAGGGGATTAAAGGGCTGCGAAGCACCCCCACCCCCACGGGCACCCCCCCCCAGAGGTGGCTTGAACGTGCATTCCAGCGAGACTTTGTAGAGACGCGCACGGCCATGAGCGTGCAGCCCCGTGAATGTTCACACGGCCAGCACGCCCGCATAACCAGCACCCTGGCCGAGAGACAGGGCCCTGCTGTCACACCCCCAGGAACCGTGCCCCTGACTCTCGATGCATGATTCTGCCTGCTTTGGGGTTTCAACCCACAGTGTCTCTGGGTGCCCATGCTGTGCGTGGCCTCTCCTGCTCTGGGGCCTGTCTGTGAGACCTGTCTGTGCTGTTGTGATCTGCAGCTGTTGCTCATCCGTCCTCTTAATGTTCCATATTCCGTGGGGAGAACGGACCACAGCTCACACACACTGTTGCCGGCTTTGCGTCTTACCAGCCAGGCTGCCTTGAACATCTCCGTGCCGGCCTTTTGGCAGATGCACCTATGAACCTTGAGTGCCTACGCCTGGGAGTGTCCGGGGGGATCGCTGGTCCCAGGAGTGGCACGAAGCCAGTGACTACCCAGTGGTTCTCCAGTCACCCCCACCAGCAGTGCTAGGGCATTCTGGGATCCCCACATCCTCGTCAGCACTTGCTATTGTCTCTTTTTTCGTTTTAGCCATTCTGATGTTTTGTAGTGGTATCACTGTGTTATTATTTCTTTAATGTAGGGAGACGAGGAAAATCTTGTGTTTTGAGCAACAGATTTCCTGCTTGGGAAAAGACTCATTTTATAGGGGAGACCCCTGGTAGGGGTGAGAGCTGGGCAGCGGGCTCAGGGAGCAGGGCAGTTCCGAGGGGGCTGAGCTAGCTCCAGGCTTCCTCTTCACTGAAGGTCTGTCAGCTGCAGGTACGGTGGACGTGTCAGGGCACCGGGCAAGCGTGGGAGGAGGAGAGAGGAGGCCGCCCGCTGGGGAGGAGGTTGCGGGCGCCCTGCAGTGATTGCTGCCACGGGGACTGTGTATCCTCGGCCCCCAGGAGCCTCCATGACATGTTTGTCTCACAGCTGTTGGGCAGCAGGTCAAGGTGCTGACTACGGCTGTGAGGTGGGCACTGCGTCCCGCCCGGCAGCTCACAGGCTGGGCACTGGTGGTCAGGGCCTACTTTTACAGGAGGCTTGCTGAGCAGGGACAGCCCCACGACAGAGCGGGAGACCCCCCTGGGGCTGTCTCCCTCGGGGTCCTCAGCCCCACTGCCGGGGCTTCATCTAGAAGCCAAGCTCCTCCAGGCCGTGGAGGCCACCCTCACCCCCGAGGAGCTCCCCCCTTGTGGGGGCTGAAGAAGGGGGGGTCGCCCTCCCCACCTGGCACCCTGGACGGAAGCCCCACTCACAGTCTGGCTGCAATTTGCCCAGCCCGCCGGATGGGGCGGCCGTTAACGTGGAGGGGAAAAAACACTTTATCTCCTGGGACGGGAAGGGAAGTTCCCGTGAGCGCGGGCAGTTAATGGCGGTGGGCGACAGTTCAGCAGCCCACCTCCACCCCGCCCCCGTTTGGGCCATCCTGTCCCCTCCCCGCCCTGCCCACTGATGGAGAGCTGGGAGCCAGGCGCTCTGAAGCCTCTGGTGGAAGAGAATAACAACAAGAGACGGCTAGGGCCTTGTCGTGGGGCTGTCACGCGGCCCTGCGAGGGTGGCGCCACCATCTGACCCCGTTTATGGAGGAGGAGGGACTTCTTGGGGTCACGAAGACTGTCACTGGCAGAGCCTGACCCAGAACCCAGAGCCACAGCACTCGCGGCCTCTGCAGGAGGCAGTGAGCGGGGCGTGGTGGCTCCAGCAGGCCGCCATGCAGCGGTCAGTGGAGGTGGGAAGGCTGCGGGGAGGGGCGTGGCAGAAGGCTTCTCTGCCTCAGTTTCCCCGTGTGTCAGATCAGGGTGTGGAGGGACTGGGGAGCCCTGGGGAGGAGCCGGGGGTCTCTAAACTCCGTCATGGTGGAGACTTTGCGTCTAGGCCTTACCCAGGGAGGGAAGGGGCAGAGAAGGGCCCACAGCTTCCACCAGGCTCTCAAAGGGGCCTGTGAGGCCCCACCTTCAGAGCCCCGCGCGGTGGCCCCGAGGTTCCCAGCCCTCGCAGTCCACGCTCCTCAGCTCCAAAATCGCCTGTTATTATCATCATTTTTTAATATCCTTAAAAATGTAAAGAGAGAAAGGAAAAAAACGGCCAGCATCTGCTGCCTGGCCAGAAATCTCTGTTTCCTCTCAGCCAGGAAACAGGAAGTGAGTGTGTGGGGGAGATTGGGAGCCAGGCCTCGAGAACAATGGAAAGCCCTCCGGAGGGGAAGGGGAACTGCGTCAAGGGCCAGGGTGTGACCGAGCCTGACCTCTCCCCCCTCTGCTCGGTGGGTCGGCATAAATTTAGTCTCCTTCTTTTCCTGATGAATAGCTCAAATGGCCATTGTTTGGGGTGGGGGTGAGGCCCACCTTGGTCCCTGGGGGTCAGGGCTTCTGGGTCTTAGGGACCATCTAGTCGTGCCTTCCTTTCCCCTATGGGTAAACTGAGGCCCAGAGAGCGGAAGAGCCTGGCCTGGAGGCTGTGGGGCCTGGAGGTGGAGCACCTGTGGCCATCTGGTTAGGGCTGCAGATGGGGGACAGAGACAGAGACCCCAACAGGCCCAGGAGACCAGGAGAAGGGCTTCCCCTCATGCCCCTGCCTGCTCGGCCCCCAGGCCCCTCGCCTGCAACGCTTGGGCTGGCCCCAGGCAGCTCCGCCCCACCCCCACCTCTCTCCCAGGGTAGCTAAGGCGGGTCTCAGGGGCCAGGAGAGCGATGACAAGCCGGCACACCCTGTGGCAAACCCTGGTTCTGCACCGAGAGCTGCGTGACCTCAGGCAGGGCACCAGGAGGGGCCGTGGCTCAGCAAGAACCAGGATCAGCCAGTGGTTTCTTTTTTTCAATCTAACAGCTTTATTGAGATATAATCACACACCAGATGACCCACCCACGTAGAGTGTACAGTGCAATGGATTTTAGTAGAGTCACAGAGTGGAGTGGCCGTCATCACGGCCAATTTTAGAACATGTTCATCACCTCAAAAGAAACCTGTACCCTTCAGCTGTCTCTGCCCGTAACCCTCATGCCCCCACCCCCCGCCCCAGGGAGCCACCAGCCTACTTTCTGTCTCCGTAGGTTTGCCTGTTCTGGATTTCCTGCAAGTGGAATCCTATAATACGTGGCCTTTTGTGTCTGGCTTCTTTCACTTAGCATGATGTTTTTGAGGTTCATGCATGTTGTAGCATGTGTCAGAATTTCATTCCTTTTTCTGGCTGAATAGTATTCCATTGTATGGCTATGCCATGTCTTGCTTATCCAGTCCCCAGCTGAGGCACATTTGGGTTGTTTCTACCTTGTGGCTGCTGTGAGTCATGCTGCTGTGAACATGTGTGCAAGTTTTTGTGTGGACATAGGTGGTCGCTTTTCTCGGGTACATACCTGGGAGTGGGGTTATGGGGTCATGGGGTAACTTTGTGCTTACTCAGCGAGGAGCTGCCGGACTGCTCTCCGTGGTGCTGCCCCATTTTACCTCCCAAGCTGGTGGTTTCTGATCATGCTCCCCTGCCAACCTCAGGAAAGCTGGAGGGGCTGCTCCCTGATCGGGTCCTGCCAGGACCCCGGGATGGATCAGGACACGCACGTGCAGGGGCCTGAGTTTGTGGCCTCCTCTGGGCCAGGCTCGGAGCCGAACTGTGGCCCCATGAGGCTCTCATGGGACCTCACGCAGCCTGTGGCCGTCCCCTCTCTGCAGACTGCGAGCCAGGGTTCACATCGGACCCCACAGGAGCCTGTCTCTCCCCGGGACGTGCTGGACTCAGCTGCTGGAGCCCCCAGGGGTGCAGGGAGTCCCCAGCACTCCACCCGAGTGTTCTCAGGACTGCCCTTCAGCATGTCTCACGGTCCCGCCTCTGTGCCTGGGATTCATCTGCAGCCTAGCTCCCCCTCTGGACGCTGAGCTGGGCACGGTGGGACCAGGACCAGGAAGGCAGTCCCCCCCCCCACCAGCTTGGGGAGAGAGGCTGTGCTGTGGTCTGGTCTGGGCTGTATGTTCAGAGTCCCTGGGGTCCGGGGGGATCCAGGGCAAGCCTCCATCTTCTCTGACCCCCAGGGTCCTCTGTCTGTAATGATAATGATCAGGCCCCCTTGCTAAATCTGAGGGCTCCTCCTCAACCCCGGCTGCACCACGACTGCAGGAATGAACTGAGGCTCAGAACACCAAGAGCCCCTCCTGCTACCCGGCGCGTGGCAGAGCTGGGATTAGAATCCAGGCCACTCTAGCCCTCCACATGGCCAGCACTTGCTCACCGCTGCCCCCCCCCCCTCTAGTATTCAGGTGGCCCCGAGTGAGACAGGGGCTGCATGCCTGGGTCCCCGGTCTCCCTGACTCCCTGCGAGTTCACTGCTCAGCATTACCCACTTGCACCCCAGTGTGACGTATGGGGTGGCCCTGCGCCCTTTGCTGGAGAGGGAGGGAATGTGGGACAAGCCTCTCCCAGGCCGGGCAGTGATTCTGTCCGCAGCTTCTAAACAGGCACCAGGTGTGGGGATCACCCCCGTGTCTGGGGTATAGGTGCTGCTGCCACAGGCCACCATCCTGGCCCAAAGGACGCCAGCTAGACTCTCAGCCAGGATGTCCCTGAGCCCCCCCAGCACTGTCAGGCCCCACCTGGGGATTGCAGCTTCCTGAGCCTACCCCTGCTCTGGACAATGGCAGGAAAAGCCTCGCTCAGGCTGCGGTCTGGGCAGGCCGTGTGTGACCCTGGGAGAGGTGGGAAGGCTGCTCTGCCTGAGCGCCAGGCCCTCTCTGGGGTGGCCTGAGAGCCCCGCCCACCTCTGGGCGTCTGTTGCCTCTGGGTCGAACGTGGACACCTCCCCGCGGAGGCCTGCGTGGCGAAGGTTCAGGAAGCAGGCCCCAGATGGCCGTCGTGCCCAGGGCCACCCCCTGTGCTCAGAGAGGGACGCCCCACCTCCACCGCATCCCAGCCGGGAGGCTCCGCTGGATTAATGGGGCAGAGCAGGCTGAGGAATGTCAGTTGTGATGGTGACGAAGACGATGTTTTATTGGGTCAGATTCAGGAGGCCCAGGGCACCTCAGCCCTCACCCATTCGGCTCCCCCACCATTTTAAAGCGACAACATCCAGAAGAAAGAGAGCCACCTCCCCTCCTGGGCCGAGTCCCTGGAGATAGTGGCGGCTAGGCCTGGGAAGGACGCAGGCGAGGGAGGGTGGCCAGGTTCCGCCCCAGAGCCAGAGAAGAGGATGCGATTCCTCCAGGACAGAGGAGCCCGCGGGCACGTGGCTGGGGCGGGAGAGGGAGGTCCCTCTGGGCCCGAGATCACTTATGTATATTGTATTTTACCATCCCAAAATGAAAATCAATTTTTTTGTGTGTCGTTGGGCTGTGAAGTAATATGTGCTTGTTTTGAAACAGCCAGTCGGATCTGATATACAAAAGCATGAAAGAAAACCCACGTGCCTCGTGCAATGCTGCCTGGCGTTCACAGGCGCTCCTGCGTGCCTACAACACCCCACATTTACAAGGTGAGGGCACATGGGTGAATGCAGAGCGGCTCCTGGCCAAGCCACCATGATGGCGGACGGGGACAGACATGTCCTTGAGATCAGCTTGGCTGAGGTCTTAAGTTATGTTCAGTACTTAGAATAAGACGTGCACGCTTTTAAATAGACTTTATCTTTAGAGCAGTTTTAGGTTCACAGCACTATTGAGAGGAAGGTACAGAGATTTCCCATAGACCCCATGCCCCACCACACATGGCCTCCCCACTATGGACAGCCCCCCAGAGAGTGCGTTTGTTGCAACCCATGAACCTACATCGACTAGTCATCCCCGAGTCCATCGTGCACATTAGGGTCACTCTTGGTGGTGTGCATTCCATGGGTTTGGACAGTGCATAACGACACGCGTCCACCAGTACGGCCGCACACACAGCAGTTTCACCGCCCTAACTATCCTCTGAGACACACACATCTTCAGTGGATGGTTTCATGATTTTGGTAAATATGTTCCCCTTGTAAACCCCACCACAACTGAGTGAGGGGCCACTTCCATTCCCCCTGACATACCCCACACCCCCTCGCCCTCACTCTGTCCCTGACTTGCCCTCTGTCACTCTGGACACTCGCTTTCCTGGAACCACAGAGCAGTGCCCTGCACTTGGCTCAGTGCCTTTGAGATGGTCCACACTGCGTGCGGGTCCGTGACGCACTCCTGCCCGTTGCTGAGCGGGATTCCTTGGTGTGGGTGGTACAGTTTACAACAACCGCATCTTAAAAGAAATGGCCCACAGTTTCTTAGAAAGCGAACACATAATTACCAAATGCCACTTCTAGGTGTGCTAGGAGGACAGATAGCAGGGCCTCAAACAGATGCAGGGGCCACCCAGCCCGTGGATATCATTAGTCACAATAACCAAATGTGGAGCAGCCGTGTCCTTCAGCTGACACACGGATAAGCAACATGTGGGCCATCCACACAGTGGAATATTACTCAGCCATAAAAAGGAGTGAGGCCCTGACACACATGACAACGTGGGCGAACCTTGGAACCTTTCACTCACGATGCTGAGTGAAAGAAGCCAGATGCAAAGGCCACATCTTTTATGATGCCACTTATATGAAGTGTCCAGAAGAGGCAAATCCATAGAGACAGAGAGTCCATCAGTGGTTGCCAGGGGCTGCGGGAGGAGGGAATGGGGAGTTATTTTCAGGGGGTGCAGAGTTTCAGTTTGGGGTGATGAGAAAGTTTTGGAGATGGATGGTGGTGGTGGCTGCACAACAATGTGAATGTGCTGAATTCCACTGAACTGTGCACTTAAAAATGGTGAAAACGGCAAATTTGTTATGTATATATGTCATCGTGATTTAAAAGAATTAGTAACGTAATATACCAAAACCTTGTTGAATTGCACACTTTAAGTGGGTGAATTGCATGCTATGTGAATTATATCTGAGCAGAGCTTTATAAAGAAGAGGAAATGCCCCAGATCTAAGTGTGACCGGAGTGTCTGCCCACCAGGCCCTGCCCACTGGCTGAGGGGCATCCGGGCACGGCTCTTACCAACCCTGCAGGGTGGGGGGGAGTGTTGTAGGGGGACCCCAGGAGCCAGTGGGGGAGCTCCAGCCCAGGAGGGCGAGTCTCTGGGCCCAGGTCCTCCCTCCCACAGTTGCGGGGGCTCTGGAAACAGACATCCGGGGGCTTGGTGTGGCCCAGCCTTCCCGGCTCCTTCTGCAGCCCACAGCCCACTCTCGGACCGGGGCGCCCTCTCCTCAGCCAAGGGGGGTTCCTGGAGTTCAGGGGGTGGGAGAGCTCCCTTCTGGGGTCGGTGGAACCCTCCTCAGCCCACTCACCAGACCTGCGGTGTGGCCCCGAGTCGTGGGCACTGTGGGCAGTGGGGTCGATGGGGGCAGGGCTGTCGGCCCTCCCTCTGCCCTATGTCGGGCTCACGCTGACCCGTCATTTTAGGACAGATGGCTGACAGAGCAGCCTGGGAGGCAGGTCCTGAGGGGACAGCACTCAGGCTGAGCCAGGCCCATGCTTCCCCGGGGCCTCCAGCAGGGAAGCAGCGACGACTCCTCAGGGAGCCCAGGTGGGCCGGAGCCCCAGGAGCGCTGACGGTGGCGGGTGGGGTGGGGACCCGCCTCCCGCTTCCCTTCCACAGTGCTGGGGGCCGCGCTGGGCTGGAGGGCAGCGGGCAGGAAGGAAGCCTGCCGCTGCTCCTCGGCCTGGTCAGCTCGTCCAGATTCCCGGCTGCGGGCCTGGGGCCGCTGCCACCAGGCACCTTGAGCTCTCCGGACCCCTGGACGGCGGGGCCAGGGCCGAGAGCAGGCGGAGGGGGGAGGGCCGCCAGCCGGCGCTCGGGCCTCCCGCCCTGGCAGGAAAGGCTGACCGGGGCCGGGACAAAAGGCGGACGTGCGGCCGGCCATGTGCGCCCTTATCAGGGCCTGCACTCCTGGGCCCAGGGCCGCGGCGGAAACGCTCCTCTCCACCCGCCTTCCTGCGACGGCCCGGCCAGTGTGCCGGGCACTGTGGGGAGGGGGACCCGTTCCCCAAGGGATGCGGGGTGGAGGGCAGCGGGGCGGGGGCTCTGGACTGTAACGAGGGAAGTGGTGCGTTAGTCCCTCTGCCTGCCTTCTCCTCATCTGCCAGATGGGAAACTGAGGCCAGAGCAGCAGCGACAGGGCAGTGGCCCAGCGCTCTGCAGTCCACAGAAGGATCGACAGTCCCAGATTGTGGCTGACTAGGTCCCCACCGGGAATGCGCAGGAGCGGGTGGGAACCGACATAGGCAGGGGTGGGGGGACCTGGGGACCACTCTGGCACATCCCACCACACCGTACACTTAGGAAACGCACGTTTTATTTTATTTATTAAAAATGTGCCTCCATGAACCAACACGAGGAGGCGACCGCAGGCTGTGGGCGTGGGGGCTCGGCCAGTCCTCCCACAACGACCCACAGTCGGGTCGGTCTGTCGTGGGGATGGGGGAACGGGGCCTCATCCGGTGGACCCTTCCCACTCCCCCGGGGGCGCAGGCGCTGTGGGCTCCATTCACAGAAGAGGAAACTGTGAAGTCCCACAGCCCATGTGGCCCCGGCCCACGCCCTGCAGTCCGCCCCCACCCCAGGCCCCAGCTGCCCCCTGGTGGAGGTGGGCCGCGCTGGGTCAGGGTGAGGCAGCGGCAGCGGGGCTGGGCTGCCGGGAGCTATCCGCTCCCTCCCTCCCTCTCAAGTACACACTTGCAGGACCCTGGCAGGTGGCGCTAGGGGACCCAGACCAGCCAGGTCAGCGGCCCTTCATGCTTGCCTTCTGGAGCCTTCCTCCTATTGGGTATGGTGTGAAATCCACCCAAGGACTGCCCAGCTATGAGGAGGGGTGCCAGGGCTGGCCTTCAGCCCCAGGCCGCAGGAGCTGGTCAACCTCAGGCTGGGCCCTGTGCTGGCCACCTGGCCGGAGCAGGTTTCCCAGCTGGGCCAACATTGGTTCCACCTCAGGCAAAAGTCACAAGACTCTCCCCCTCCCCACCACCACCTGGAGGACACAGGGGCAGATGGGGACACTGGGGGACACAGCCAGTTCTCTGGGGCTTGTCAGCACTAAGGGTGCAACTGTCCTCCCAGTATATTAAACCCAAAGTTGGGGGTGACCATCCCCCAGCATGAAGCCCAGAGTTGGGGAGTGACCATCCTCCAGCACCAAACTCGGGTTGGGGTGACTGCCCCCCAGCACCAAGCCCGGGGTTGGGGGTGACCATCTCCCAGTACCAAGCCCAGGGTTGGGGTGACTGCCCCCCCAGCGCCAAGCCCAGGGTTGGGGGTGATCATCTCCCCCTGGCACCAAGCCTGGGGTTAGGATTACCATGCCCCAGCGCCAAAGCCGGGTTGGGGGTGATGTTTGGTGTGACTCCACCCCTCCACACCACTCCACACACCAGCCCCAGTGGCCCCAGGTCCGAGGCTCTGCCCTGCTGGCTGCAGACTCTGGACAAGTCTCTCTGGACCTCAAGCGTCCCCTCTGTAAAGGGGCTGGGGTCTCTCCTGGGTGCCCCCACTGCCCGGCTGAGGCCTGCTCCGAAAGGGCCCTCAAGTGCTCCTGGGCTCTAACTCTGCACATGGCCGGTGGCTGATAAGCCCATTCCCCGGATGAAGAGACTGAGGCAAGGAGAAGGGAGCAGGTCTCAGTCCTGGTCCCTGGGGAACACTTACTAATCTCCCATGTGGGCACCTCCCAACCCTGGGGTCAGGGCCGGGCAGTGGGGACTTTGAAAGCTCCCAGGGTGCCAGTGTGAGGCCAGGGTAGAGAGCCCCGGTGTCAGTGGGATTGGGCAACGGGGCTCAGGGGGACCTGACAGAGTGTAGGGCAGAGTCCCGATGCAGCCTGTCCCCACGATGCCAGCTGCAGGGAGGCACCCAGAGCCCTCTGCAGGGTCCCCATTTCTGCAAAGGGCAGGAAGGGCTGGGGAAGAGGCCCCAGATGATTGAACCCCTCTAACCTACGGCTTCTCCTTCTGGGCGGTCAGGCAGGTGGGTGGGGAGGGGCTGGCCAAACATTCCCGTTCGTATCACCGGGAAACATGGAAGCCCAGTCATCGTCGGCCCAGCTGTGTCTCAGCTTCCCCCATCAAATGGGGCCAGGCTTGTAGCTTGAGTGGTGCTGGCCCCAGCCCTGTGGGCAGCCCTGCCGAGCTGGGGGGTGGGACATGGCGGGGGCCACAGGGGGCCGGCACTGGCGTCCAGAGCACACTTGCCCTCAGCCTGGCCCGGCCTGGACGGAGGCCCCGTGGCTGCGGACCGGAGAGGACGGAGAAGTCCCCGGGGCCCTCTCGCCTTCCCCGCTGACCCCACCCATCTGCTGCTCAAGGAGTGTTGGGATGAACTGGGGGGCCCCGTGGCCAGCCCCCTGCCCTCTGTATCTGTGGCCTGGCCCCAAGGCCTCACTCTCTGAAACCTGCCCAGACCCTGGAGAAGGGTCAGCAGCTTCCGTGACACTGGGCTCCCACCTCCGTGCTGGGGGGCTCCCCGGGGGCAGGATTCTCAGCACACAGTCACCTCTGTGCCCTACATCCCAGACACGGGGGCACCAAGGCCTGCCTGCCCAGAGGTCAGTGCATTGGTCACCCACGCCTGTCCCTTCTGGGCCCGGAGGAAGGGGGTGAGGCAGGGAGGGCCCCGGGTGGAGCCTCTGAGGACTGCCAAGCCGGGGTTGTGGGGACCCCCTTCCTGGGCACCCAGGTGAGGGTCCCCAGCCTGGTAGCCCCACCAGCCCTGCTGCCCCTCCCACAGCAGTCTAGCTGGAGATGAACAGGTGGGGCCGGCCCTCTGCAGTTCACCCACTGCCCACCGGGTGGTGGTGTTTCACCCCACTTCTCTGAGAAGACCAAGGGCTGGTGGGGGCAGGGAGCATCCCCCCAAGCATGGGCGGGGCTTTGGGGGGGCCTGGGGCCCCTGAGTGTGGGACACACGTGACCAGGTGCACTTCCCTGACAACCTGTGCAACTGTACAGGGCAACCCTGCGTGTTGTTTCTTCCCAGAGGTGCTGAAGACGCGCAGGGGGTCAAGAAGACCTGCTCGGTTATGAAGTGAGAACCTGCACTTCCCAGGTGGACTCCCCCAGAGGGCCAGGGCAGCCTCCCAGGGAGCTCGCCTGAGAGGCTTCACCCCAAACCCGTGCCAGACCACTGCCGGCACTCGGGGTCTCTGCCCAAGTTCGCACCGCCTGCAAGTGGCCAGCTGGGCCACACTGACTCTCGCTCTGTGACAGCACATTATAAGTGAATCTCGCTGTGGCCGGGCCTGGCCGCAGGGAACATGGTCGGAACAGGAGGGGCGGGAGGCTGGACCGGGAACCTAGGTGCTTGTGTCTCCCTTGGCTCCCTGAGGTGACCGGGGGATGATGAGGGCGTGCGGTGCTGAACGCTTCGGGGGGTGCAGTCTGCTCCCCGCCTCATGGCTTCGCGCCTGGAGAGGAGACCCCCATGGGCAGTAGACCCCACACCCTCTAGGGGGCAGTGGCTCCTGAATCTCGGGGACTTGCAGGTGGAAAACGCACAGGGGCATTCCCGTGATGAGGGTGAAAAGAAGGACCAGGGTCACGGCTGAGCCAAAGAGTGACCAGTGCAGAGGGACGGGCGACAAAGGCTCCAGGAGGCAGGCGTTCAAGAAAGAAATGGACTCGAGCAGTGACCGGATGTTTGTAACCTTCCCGAGAGAGGCCTTACAGCGCTGTTGGATGCCGGTCGGCAAATCGTGCTGAGATTCAGGAGGCCGGGCCGCCTTGCGGCTGTTGCTGCCGGTGAGCAATGTCACAGAGGCCGCGCGCTCTCTGCAGCGCGTTCCACTGGCCGGGCTGAGGTGTCAGCAGGCAAGGCAGCTGCAGCAGCGACTTCCAGACCCCTGGACCGTGGCTGCGGTGCAGTGTGATCTCTCTCTCTCCCCGCAGAGCCGAGCTGTTCAGTTCAGTGTTTCCATAAAATAGGCCTAACATAAAATTTACCATCTTAACCTCTTTTTTTTTTTTTTGCTGAGGAAGATTCGCCCTGAGCTAACATCTGTTGCCAATCTCCCTCTTTTTCTTGAGAAAGATTGGCCCTGAGCTAACATCTGTGCCCATCTTCCTCTGTTTTGTATGTGGGATGCCACCATAGCATGGCCGCTGACAAGTGGAGTAGGTCTGCACCTGGGAACCAAACTCAGGCTGCTGAAGTGAAGTGTGCTGAACTTAACCACTAGGCCGTGGGGCCAGCCCCTGCCTTAACCATTTTTAAAAGCACAGTTCATCAGCATTAAGCACATTCTCATTGTTGTGCAGCCATCACCGCCATCATCTCCAGGACTCTCTCATTGTCCCAAACTGAAACTCTGTCCCCATTAAACGCTCACCCCCATCCCCTCCCCCCCAGCACCACCATCCACTTCCTGTCTCCATTGATCTGACTCCTCTCAGGCTCTTGCTGCATTAGTCAGGGTTCTCCAGAGAAGCAATAGGATGTGTATATACATGTGTATATACTTTTTTTTTTAAGAGATTTATTACAAGGAATTGATTCATGCAATTATGGAGGTTGACACGGTCCGAGATCTGCAGGGTGAGTCAGCAGGCACGAGACGCAGGAAGAGTCGAGATTTTATTTCGAGTCTGAAGGCAGCAAAAAGTCAATGTCCCAGTTTGAAGGCAGTCAGGCAGGAAGAATTCTTTTACTGGGGGTGGGGGTGGGGAAGGTCAGTCCTTTTGTTCTATTCAGGTCATCAACTGATTGGACGAGGCCCACTCACATTAGGGAGGGCCATCTGCTTTACTCAGTCTACTGATTTCAATGTTAATCTCAGCCAAAAAAACAAACCTCACAGAAACACCCAGAATAATGTTTGACCAAGTATTGGGCACCCTATGCGCCAGTCAAGTTAAAACATAAAATTCACCATCACACTCATATAAGTGGAATCCTACAGTGTTTCTCCTTTTGTGACTGGCGTATTTCACTCAGCACAATGTCCTCGAGGTTCATCCACGTGGCAGCATGTGTCAGGATTTCCTTCCTTTTTAAGGCTGAATAATATTCTGTTGATGGACAGACCCCATCTTGTTTACCCACTCATCCGTCAACCGACACTGGGGCGGCTTCCGCCTTTTGGCTACTGTGAATAAGGCTGCAGTGAGCATGGTGTGCGCACACGTACCTTTTGCGCTCCTGCTGTCAGTTCCTTTGGGTGTGCACTCAGAGGTGGCATTGCTGGATCCTGTGAGCTCAATGAGTCTGTCCACTGGATACACCTGTGTGCCACTATCCAAAACCATACTCAGGATGTTCCCATCACTCTAGGTAAAATGTCCCCTTCCAACTGAGATGGAGAATTCACCCTCCCTTTTGAAACAACCAAAAAACAAAACAAAACCAGACAAAATGCATGAAATGGCTTCCAAGGCCCTGGACACCAGGCACGTGGGACAATGATCCCTGAGAGATGGGGACAAACAAGGTGAGCCCTCCACCGGCCCCAGCTCGCTGCCTCAGGGGAGCTTCCAGGCCTCGCGTGGGAGGGGGACTGAGGCCGTCCCAGTGGACCGCCTGAGTGAGAGTCTGGGAGGCCAGGCGGCTGGAGTTCAGGGGACAGATTGTCAGAGGGGAGGGATCCCCACAGAGAGATCCCTGGGGACCTGAGGAGGGTGCCCTGGAGGATTCAGCGGACGGCTGGCCAGCCTCTGCCCAAGAGTGTGCCCCAGGGGCAGGTGAAGAACTATCTGGAAGGATTAGAGGGAACAGCGCCCCACTCACTGCTCCTCCCCTCAGCCAGACCAGGAACTCTGAATCCACAGGACGTTGGTGAGTCCTCAGGAAGGGCTTGCTCTGTGGTGGAAAATCATTAGCTCTAGACTGAGCCCTGTTCTGGACAGCACCCCACCACCAAATCATAAAAACAAGGTTTGAATGGCTAACCCCATTCCCAAGTCACGTAACTGCATCCCCAGAACAAAGCTCAAGGAGACTTACAGGAACACAAAATATCCCGTACCCTGTAAGGTGAACTCATGGTGTCTGGCACCCAAGCCAAAATCACCCGGCATGCACGGAAGCAGAGAACATGCCCCAGGATGAGAATAACTCATCACCCCAACCACGCCAGCGCTGACACGATGTTATAACGAATCAGCAGAGAAGGACGTTGCAACGGTTCCTGTGAGCTGCATTCCGTATGTTCAAAAGGGAAGCAGAACCACAAGGAGGTACCACCTCACACCCGTTAGGATGGCTGCTATCAAAAAAACAGGGAGTGAGTGTCGGCGAGGATGGGGGGAAATTGGAACTCTTGTGCATTGCTGGTAGGAATGTGAAATGATGCAGCTATTATGGAAAATAGCATGGAGTTTGCTCAAAAAATTAAAAATAGAATCACTGTATGATCTAGCAATGCCACTCCTAGGTATAGACCCCAAAGACTTCTCAATTCGACCTTAAAAAGGAAGGAAATGCTAACACATGCTACAATGGATGAACCTTGAGGACATTGTGCTCAGTGAAAGAAGCCAGTCACCATAGGACAAATCGTGTGGCACTCCACTCCTGTGAGGGCCCTGGAGGAGTTAAACCCACAGAGACAGGAAGTGGATGGTGGTGCCAGGGGCTGGGGGAGGGGATGGGGTGAGTGTGTAATGGGGACAGAGTTGCAGTTTGGGAAGATGAGAGAGTCCTGGAGACGGATGGTGATGACGCTTGTACAACAAGCTGAGTGTACTTTTTTTTAAAAATAATTTTATTTTATTTATTTTTCCCCCAAAGCCCCAGTAGATAGTTGTATGTCATAGCTGCACATCCTTCTAGCTGCTGTATGTGGGACGCGGCCTCAGCATGGCTGCAGAGGTGGTGCGTTGGTGCGCGCCCGGGATCCGAACCTGGGCCTCCAGCAGCGGAGCGCGTGCACTTAACCGCTAAGCCACGGGGCCGGCCCAAGCTGAGTGTACTTAATGCCACTGAACTGTGCACTTAAAAGTGGCTAAGATGGCAAATTTTATGTTATGTATATTTTACTACAATTAAAAATAATAATTTTTTAAAAAGTTAGAGACATGGAAAGCATCAGCCTAGAAAGTTCCCTTAGGCCCCTTTCCGCAGCCCCTCACTTCCCCACCCCCCACAACCACATTCTGATCTCTACCCCCCGGACGAGCTCGGCTGCATTTGGACTGCGTGTAAATGAATCAGGCAGCGTGTTCTTGCCTCTGTCTGGCTTCTTTTGCTCAGCGTAATTTTTTTTTTATTGTGAAATTTTTGTTGTGCATTATTGTTTATCAGTCACCATATACGTGCATCCCTCCACCACTTGTGCCCACCCCCCACCCCCCCAGCCCCTGGTAACCACCAAACAGTTCTCTCTGTCCGTGTGTTGGTTTATCTTCCACATATGAGTGAAATCATGCAGTGTTTGTCTTTCTCTTTCTGGCTTATTTCACTTAATATAATACCCTCCAGGTCCATCCATGTTGTTGAAAATGAGATGATTTTGTCTTTTTCTATGGCTGAGTAGTATTCCATGGTATATACATACCACATCTTCTTTATCCAATCATCAGTCGAGGGACACTTGGGTTGCTTCCATGTCTTGGCTATAGTGAATAATGCTGCGATGAACCTAGGGGTGCATAAGCCTCTTTGGATTGTTGATTTCAGGTTTGTTGGGTAGATACCCAGTGGTGGGATAGCTGGATCATAGGGTATTTCTATTTTTAATTTTTTGAGGAACCTCCATACTGTTTTCCATAGAGGCTGCACCAGTTTGCATTCCCACAAGCAGTGGATTAGGGTTCCCATTTCTCCACAGCCTCTCCAGCATTTGTTGCTTTTTGTCTTGGTGATTATAGCCATTCTAATGGGTGTAAGGTGATATCTTAGTGTGGTTTTGATTTGCATTTCCCTGATGATTAGTGATGTTGAACATCTTTTCGTGTGCCTATTGGCCAAATGTATATCTTCTTTGGAGAAGTGTCTTTTCATTTCCTCTGCCCATTTTTTGATTGGGTTGTTTGTTTTTTTGTTATTCGGTTGTGTGAGTTCTTTATATATTATGGAGATTAATCCCCTGTCAGATATGTGGTTTGCAAATATTTTTTCCCAGCTGGTGGGTTCCCTATTCATTTTGATTCTAGTTTCATTTGCCTTGTAGAAGCTCTTTAATCTGATGAAGTCCCACTTGTGTATTTTTTCTTTTGTTTCCCTTGTCTGAGTAGACATAGAATTCAAAAAGATCCCTTTATGGCTGATGGCGAGTAGTGTACTACCTATATTTTCCTCCAGGAGTTTTATAGTTTCAGGTCTCACCTTCAGGTCTTTGATCCATTTTGAGTTAATTTTTGTGTATGGCTAAAGAAAGTGGTCTACTTTCATTCTTTTGCAAGTGGCTGTCCAGTTTTCCCAGCACCATTTATTGAAGAGACTTTCCTTTCTCCACTGTATGTCCCTCTCTCCTTTGTCAAAGATTAGCTGCCTGTAGATATGAGGTTTTATTTCTGGACTTTCAGTTCTGTTCCATTGATCTGTGTGTCTGTTTTTGTACCAGTACCATGCTGTTTTAATTACTATCGCTTTGTGGTATGTTTTGAAGTCAGGGATTGTGATGCCCCCAGCCTTGTTCTTCTTTTTCAGGATTGCTTTAGCTATATGGGGTCTTTTGTTGCCCCATATGAATGTTAGTATTCTTTGTTCTATTTCTGTGAAGAATGTCCTTGGGATTCTGATTGGGGTTGCATTGAATCTGTAGATTGCTTTAGGTAGTATGGACATTTTAACTATGTTTATTCTTCCAGTCCAAATGCATGGAATATTTTTCCATTTCTTTATGTCATCATTGATTTCACTCAGTAATGTCTTATAGTTTTCATTGTATAGGTCTTTCACCTCCTTGGTTAAATTTACTCCTAGATATTTTATTCTTTTTGTTGCAATTGTAAATGGGATTGTCTTCTTGAGTTCTCTTTCTGTTAGTTCTTTATTGGCATATAGAAATGCAACTGATTTCTGTAAGTTGATTTTGTACCCTGCCACTTGGCTGTAGTTGTTGATTATTTCTAATAGTTTTCCAATGGATTCTTTAGGGTTTTCTATATATAAGATCATGTCTGCAAACAGCGAGACTTCCACTTCTTCATTGCCTATTTGTATTCCTTTTATTCCTTTTTCTTGCCTAATTGCTCTGGCCAGAACCTCAGTACTGTGTTAAATAAGAGTGGCAAGAGTGGGCACCCTTGTCTTGTTCCTCTTTTCTGAGGGATGGCTTTCAGTTTTTCCCCATTGAGTATGATGTTGGCTGTGGGTTTGTCATATATGGCCTTTATTATGTTAAGGTACTTTCCTTCTATACCCATTTTGTTGAGAGTTTTTATCATAAATGGATTTTGGATCTTGCCAAAAGCCTTCTCTGCATCTATTGAGATGATCATGTGGTTTTTATTCCTCGTTTTGTTAATGTGGTGTATCACCTTGATTGATTTGCGGATGTTGAACCATCCCTGTGTCCCTGGTATAAATCCCACTTGATCATGGTGTATGATCTTTTTAATGTATTGCTGTATTCAGTTTGCCGGTATTTTGTTGAGGATTTTTGCATCTATGTTCATCAGGGATATTGGTCTGTAGTTTTCCTTCTTAGTATTGTCTTTGCCTGGCTTTGGTATCAAGGTGATGCTGGCCTCGTAGAATGTGTTGGGAAGTGTTCCGTCTTCCTCTAGTTTTTGGAAGAGTTTGAGAAGGATGGGCATGAAGTCTTCTTTGCATGTTTGGTAAAATTCTCCAGAGAAGCCATCTGGTCCCAGACTTTTATTTTTTGGGAGGTTTTTGATTACTGTTTCAATCTCTTTACTTGTGATTGGTCTATTCAGGTTCTCTATTTCTTCTTGATTCAGTTTTGGAAGGTTGTATGAGCCTAGGAATTTATCCATTTCTTCTAGATTGTCCAATTTGTTGGCATATAGTTTTTCATAGTATTCTCTTACAATCCTTTGTATTTCTGTGGTATCTGTTGTAATTTCTCCTTTTTCATATCTAATTTTATTTATTTGAGACTTCTCTCTTTTTTTCTTGGTGATTCTGGCTAAGGGTTTGTCAATTTTCTTTATCTTCTCAAAGAACCAGCTCTTTGTTTCATTGATCCTTTCTACTGTTTTTTTAATTTCAATTTCATGTATTTCTGCTCTGATTTTTATTATCTCCCTCCTCTTGCTGACTTTAGGCTTTGTTTGTTCTTCTTTTTCTAATTCTGTTAGGTGTAGTTAGAGGTTGCTTATTTGGGCTTTTTCTTGTTTGTTAAGGTGGGCCTGTATTGCTATGAGTTTCCCTGTCAGGACCGCTTTTGCTGCATCCCATATGAGTTGGTACGGTGTATTTTCATTTTCATTTGTCTCCAAATATGCTTTGATTTCTCCTTTAATTTCATCAATGATCCATTGGTGGTTTCGTAGCATGTTGTTGAGTCTCCACAGCTTTGTCACTTTCCTGGTTTTTTCCTTGTTGTTGATTTCTAACTTCATGGCATTATGATAGGAAAAGATGCTTGTTATGATTTCAATCTTCTTAAATTTACATAAGCATGCCTTGTTTCCCAAAACATGGTCTATTCTTGAGAATGTTCCATGCACGCTTGAGAAGAATGTGTAGTCTGCTGTGTTTGGATGGAGTGCTCTGTATAGGTCTATTAAGTCCATCTCATCTAGTTTTTCATTTAGGTCCATTATTTCCTTATTTATTTTCTGTCTGGATGATCTGTCCATTGATGAGAGTGGGGTGTTATTTTATTTTATTTTTTTATTTATTTATTTTTTCCCCCAAAGCCCCAGTAGATAGTTGTATGTCATAGCTGCATTTCCTTCTAGTTGCTGTATGTGGGACACGGCCTCAGCATGGCCGGAGAAGCAGTGCTTCAGTGTGCACCCGGGATCCGAACCCGGGCCGCCAGCAGCGGAGCGCGTGCACTTAACCACTAAGCCACGGGGCCGGCCCTAGAGAGAGTGGGGTGTTAAGATCCCCTACTAGTATTGTGTTGCTGTTAATATCTCCTTTTAGGTTTGTTAATAGTTGCTTTATGTACCTTGGTGCTCCTATATTGGGTGCATATATATTTAAAAGCGATATGTCTTCTTGATGGAGTGTCTCTTTTATCATTATATATTGCACCAATTTGTCTCTCATTACCTGTTTTATCTTGAAGTCAACCTTGTCTGATATGAGTATGGCAACACCTGCTTTCTTTTGTTTGCCATTAGCTTTGGAGTATTGTCTTCCATCCTTTCACTCTGAGCCTGTGTTTGTCTTTAGAGCTGAGATGTGTTTCCTGGAGGCAGCCTATTGTTTTTTGTTTTTGTGAGGAAGATCAGCCCTGAGCTAACATCCATGCTGATCCTCCTCTTTTTGCTGAGGAAGACTGGCCCTGAGCTAACATCCGTGCCCATCTTCCTCCACTTTATATGGGACGCCGCCACAGCATGGCCTGACAAGCGGTGCTTCAGTGCGCACCCGGGATCTGAACCCGGGCCACCAGCAGCGGAGCGCGTGCACTTAACTGCTACGCCATGGGGCCAGCCCCGGCAGCGTATTGTTGGGTCTTGTTTTTTAATCCATCCCACCGCTCTGTGTCTTTTGATTGGAGAGTTCAGTCCATTTACATTTAGGGTAATTATTGATATATGGGGGCTTGTTGTTGTTATTTTATCACTCTTTTTCTGGTTCTTTTGCATTTCTTCTGTTTCTCATCCTGTGTGTTTCAGACTACCAATTCAGTTTGGTAGTTCTGTATGGGGGTTCTCTTAGTTTTCTCTTTCTTTATCGTGTGTGATTCTGTTCTGATTATTTGGTTAGTGGTTACCATGAGGTTTGTATAAAAAATCTCCTAGATGTGATAGTCCATTTTTTGATGGCCTCTTATTCCCTTAGACTAAGTCAATTTGATCCCTTTCCTCTTCCCCTTCTAAGTTATTGTTGTCACAACTTATTCCTTCTTGTGTTGTGAGTTCGTGTTTAACATGATTAGGTTATATTTATGCTTGGTGCTTACCTTCCTTTGATCTTTGGTTTTATAATTAAGTGTTTGCTAATCTATTTTGATAGAGGACTGCAATTTTTCTGGTTTTGTTGGCCTATTTTCCTCCTGGTTCAAAACTTTGTATCCCCTTTCTCTTTTTTTCCTCAGGCATGAGGGCCTTCTTGAGCACTTCTTGTAGTGGGGGTCTTGTGGCAATGAACTCTCTTAGCTTCTGTTTATCTGGGATAGTTATTATTTCTCCATCATATCTGAAGGCTATTTTTGCTGGATAGAGTATTCTTGGCTGAAAGTTTTTGTCCTTCAGAATTTTGAATATATCGTTTCACTCTCTCCTAGCCTGTAAAGTTTCTGTTGAGAAATCTGCTGAGAGCCTCATAGGAAATCCTTTGTCTGTTATTTTTTTTTTGTCTAGCTGCCCTTAATATTTTTTCTTGGTTGTTGGCTTTTGCCAGCTTTAGTACTATATGCCTTGGAGAGGGTCTTTTTGTGTTGATATATTTAGGAGATCTATTTATTTCATTCACTGGTATTTCCAGCTCCTTCCCCAGGTTTGGGAAGTTCTCAGATATTATTTCTTTGAACAAGTTCTCTGCTCCTTTTACCCTCTCTTCTCCCTCTGGAATACCTATAATCCTTATGTTGGATTTCCTAATTGAGTCGGATGTTTCTTGGAGAGTTTCTTCATTTCTTTTTAGTCTTAATTCTCTTTCCTCCTCCATCTGGAGCATTTCTGCATTGCTGTCCTCAATATTGCTAATTCTTGGGCCGGCCCTGTGGCTTAGCGGTTAAGTGCACGTGCTCCGCTGCTGGCGGCCTGGGTTCGGATCCCGGGCGTGCACCGACGCACCGCTTCTCCGGCCATGCTGAGGCCGCGTCCCACATACAGCAACTAGAAGGATGTGCAACTATGACATACAACTATCTACTGGGGCTTTGGGGGAAAAAAAAAATAAATAAATAAAATTATAAAAGAAAAAAATATATATTGCTAATTCTTTCCTCCATATTGTCAGCTCTGATGCTTAAGGCTTCCAGATTTGTCTTTATCTCCCCTATTGTCTTTTTCATCTCTAAGATTTCTGATTGTTTTTTTTTAATAGTTTCAATCTCTTTTGTGAAGAAACGCCTGATTTCATTGAATTGTCTGTCTGTATTTTCTTGTATTTCATTAAGCTTTTTTATGATGGCTCTTTTGAATTCTCTGTTGTTAAGGTTATACGTTTCTGTGCTTTATACATTCTGTGCTAACCTTTCCAAGGTTATACATTTCTGTGACTTCTGGGTGCTTGTCATTTTCCTTTTGGTCTGGAGATTTAATATATTTTTGCATGGTGTTGGCTTATTTTTCCTCATAGTGAAAATATATGGTTGCAGTTTCCCCTTGCTGCCGCTGGGTGGGGGTCAAGGGCTGTGTATTCTGGCCTGCCTCAATCCGCGGACACTTTCGTCGGCCCCTGGCTGATCTGAGGCATGGGTGAGTGGAGGCTGTTGGGGGCAGAGCGTGGGAACAGCTGGAGCTGGAGGGTGGGAACAGCTGAGACTGGAGCACAGCTGGGCCAAAGCAGCTGGGGCTCAGGTACAGGTGGGTTGAAGCAGCTGCAGCTGAAGTGCCGCTGGGCCGAAGAAGCTGGAACTGGAACGCGCTGGGCCGAAGAAGCAGGAGCTGGAGCACCACTGGGCCAAAGAAGCTGGAACTGGAGTGCGTTGGGCCGAAGTTGCTGATGCCAAGTCAGCTGGAGCCTGAGCACAGGCCAAGCCAAAGCTTCTGGAGCCAGGGGGAGGGAGGGCAGTCAAGCCGAAAGAGCTGGGGGTGGGGCACGTTCCAGCCGAAAGAGCTGGGGCCATGGCACAGTGGAGCTGGGGAAGCTGGGGCCGTGGCTTGGACCCGCCAGAGCAGCTGGGGCTGTGGCATGGTGGGGCCTGAGCTGCTGCTGCCTCTGGTGCAGGGGTGCAGGCTGGCCCCACTGCTGGTCAGGCCAGGGCACCTGGGGGGCGTTGCCTGTGGGGCTGGGGTGGTGATGCTGCCCCTGCTGGTCAGGCTGGGCACCTGGGGGCTGCTGCCTCTGGGGATGGGGCCGAGCTGAAGTACTGCTGTGCTGAAGCACCAGTCGGGCGGTCTGGGTAGGGGAGTTGCGCTTACTTTCGCCTTCCCGATCTCAGAGGTTCCTCGCCTCGCTATCGTTCTCTGCTCTCCTGAGGGGCTAGCTTGTTGAAACTACCCTTGCAACAGCTCTGCTCCCTCCACAGGGGGTTCCCCTCGGGCTGTGAGGGGTCTTGGAGAGCACTGGTTTTCACGCGGCGAGCCACCCCTCCCCCTCCTCTGAGAGCAGCATGGTCTCAGTCTCTGGGTCGCAGTCCTTGAGGAAGGAAAGGAGCTCCTCTTACCTCCTTCCACGTCCTCTGGGGATTCCAGCACCTCAGTCCTTGGGTGTACAGCTGCCTGAGTGCCTCAGACATCCCCTGTGTTCTGTGAATAGCTTTTGTTGGAATATGAATGTCCTTTTTTTGTGTCTTAGAGGGGGAGAATTCAGTGAGGGAAGCTCACTCCGCCATGATGCTGACGTCACTACCATAATTTTTTTCTTAATTGTAGGTCACATACCGAATTTTACTGTCCCAGCTTATTGACAGCACACGGAAGCCTAGCATACTCCAAGGCATTCACTTTCAAACTCTGGAAAAAACTTTGTACAGTGAAGAGGTAACTATACTTGATATAGGATAAGCTGATAACCTCAGATAAATGAATGGAGGGAAAGAAAGAATTGGGACGGAAAGCTGACGACAGGTTAGGTTAGCAGGAGGAGGGGGCTCCTAGTGAGAGGATGACCACGGCCACCCACATAGCTGCTCCTTGGAGCTCTAGCCAAGACCAATGGATGAGGTCACTTCCACTCTGACCTAAGAGGACAGTTTTAAGAACAGACTGGAATCCTGTCCTGAGCATTTTTAGAAAGCAAGACGAGGCCTTGGCATCCACATGGTGTCTTCATTTTGATGCTTTCCATCCACAAGCATATGCCATAAGTGACCTGTAATGAGTTTGATTTTACTAATCTGCCCCCTTCTGTCTGCCCCCGCCCTGCCCTGCCCCGCCCCGTGACTGCAGCCACATTTTAAGGGCTTTTCAGTAAGCTTTCTATTTTAGAATAGATTTAGACTCACACAAGGGCGTCAAAGAGAGCACAGAGACTTCCATACACCTCACACCGGTTTCCCTGTTATTAACATCTTACATTACTCACAATTAATGACCCAACATTGATACATCATCATTAACTAAAGCCCAAGCTTTATTCAGATTCCCTTAGTTTTACCCTATGTCTCTTTCCTGTCCCAGGACCCCATCCAGGACCCCACATGACAGGAGGTCATCCTGTCTCCTTGGGCTCCTCTGGGCCGTGACAGTTTCTCAGAGTCTCCTTGTTTTTGGTGCCTGGATGGTTTTAAGGACTGGGCTGGTGTAGATGCCCCTCCATCGGGACTTGTCTGATGTGTTTCTCATGACTGGGGGGCGGGGTAGGGGGAAGACCGCAGAGGTGAGTGCCCTTCTCATCACGTCGTATCAGGAGGCTTGGCTGAGCCTTGATCACCTGGCTGAGGCGGGCTTCCAGGTGGCTCCACTGTCAAGTCACTCCCCCACCTTCCACGCTGTCCTCCGTGGAAGGGCCACCCTACACGGCCACACCTAAGGAGAGGGTCTTAGGCCCCACGTGTGTGTGGGGGGGTATCTGCATAAATTATTTGGAATTCTTTGGCCTGAGAGGGTTGTCTATCATCTCCATTACTTACGTATTCAATCGTTTATTTGTGTCAGGATGGACTCACAGATGTTTATTTCATGCTCTGGGTTAGAATTCAATGCGAAATTATTTTGTGGCTCAGGTTGCTCCATCTTTGGCCCAGTGGGGGCTCTTTCGGGTTGGTGGATGCGTCCCTTTGACATACACCCCATCATTGTGGGGTTGTTTTGGGGGGAGGTTGAGCACGTCCTTACTTTCTGGCACCGCAAGATGCTCCAGGCTCATCGTGTGCATTTCCTGCCCCCATCCTGGAATCAGCCATCTCCCCAAGGAGCCCTGGGTCCTTTCGTTGGAAAGTGGTGTTAGAAACCAACGGCTGGGTGCAGGTGTGCTCGCTGCTACTGGGGTGTCATAGCTCCGGGCCCGCTCAGCTGAGAGAGCAGGGAAATGTATGTGTGTATAGGAACCTGTGCGTATGCACATACCTATAAATATTTCTAGGTGTAGCCATCTGTGTTTATATGAAGCTAAACGTGAGTTCATACTGATGTCTTCAACTCTAATCCATCACCCCCTGGACCATTCTAGCACCTCCCTCTGCTTATCTGTCACTCCCACTCCGACAGTGACCAGCCTGTCTCCCACCACCCACCGTCCGTTTACTTAGGTGTTGCATTCCAGTGTGCACGAGTGGTGGGCTCAGCATTGCTACCCTGTGCTCCAGCAGGAACAGTCCTAGCGGCGTCCTGGTTCTGGATTCATCCTTGTCATGTGCATCTGCAGCTCCTTTTTGCACCGAGCATGCCCATTGTGTGGCCATCGCACAAGATGGTGACTGTTCTCCTGCTAAGGGACGTTGGATCGGCTCCCATGTTTTGGCCCTTATGAACCAGGCTACCCGGAACGTCCTCATGGAAGTTTTATGGTGGCTGTGGCAGGCGGATTCTACGACTGGACCCTAATGACCTTGCCCTTGTATACCCTGCATCTTGAGCGTGAGCAGGACCTGTGGATACAGCCAGACGGTACTCCTGTGACCAAGTTACATTATATGGCAAAAGGAATCACCCTGGTGAGAATGATCTACTCACGAGATCAGTGTAAAGGCAGAGGGTTTTCTCCAGCGATGGAGAGGGGGAGGTCAGAGCGGACCTTGGTGCTGTTGCTGGCTTTGAAGATGAGGGTGTCTGTGCCAAGGAATGAGGGTGGCCTTTAGGAGAGACAGACACCCAGCAAGGGAACAAGGACCTGGGTCCTGCAACTCGAAGAACTGGGTTTGGCCAACAACCTGATGAGCGTGGAAGCCTGCTCTTCCTTGAGCCTCTAGATAAGCCCAGACTTCCTGAAACCCACGCCACTTGGCACTGCTCACCTAGAGAGCCGTGAGCTCATCGGGGGGGGGGGGGGCTATTTTAAGCCACCAAGCTTATGGCGATCTGTTACACACCCACAGATAACTGATAGAGCGACATTTTCATTCCTCTTGGATAGACACCTGAGAGTCACATCGCTGGGGTTTAGGGCAGATGCATATTTAACTTACTAAGAAACTCCTAAAGAGTTCTCTAAATGGTTGTCGCCTTTTACACTCCCACTGACAAAATACGAGGGCTTTAGTTGCTAAACGTCCTGACCAATAGTTGGTGTCATCGGTCTTTGGATTTTAGCTGTTCTAATGGGTGTATCCTGGTATCTCACTGAGATGTTAATTTTCATTACCTTGATGTCTACAGATGTCTGGCTCCTTTCCCTGTGTTATCGGTCGTTCGTTCACACACCTCCTTTTGTGAAATGCCTATTCAAATACTTTGTCTGTCTTTAAAAATTGGGTTGTCTGTATTCTCATTGTTTGTTTGTCGGTGCTCTGTACATATTCTGAACACAAACCCTTTGTCAGACGTTGTGAATTTTTTTTTCCAGTCTCTGGGCTGCCTACTCATTTCCTTAATGGTGTCTTTTGATGAGTAGAAAATTTTAATTTTGATGACAACCAATTTATCAGTTTCTGTTCTTGTATGGCTGATGCTTCTGTGACCTGAAAGAAATCTTTGCCTACCCAAGGTCATGAAGATTTTCTCTTACGTTTTCTTCCAGAAGGTTCTGGGTTTTATGTTTAGGCCTATGATCCATCCTGATTTCGTTTTTGTGCAGAGTGAAATAAAAGTTGAAGTTCAATTTTTTTATACGGATATCCAGTCGTTCCAGCACTGTTTGTTAAGAAGATTTTCTTTCCCTATTGAATTGGCTTGGCGTCTTAGCTGAAAACCAGTGGCCCATACGTTTGGGAGCCTTTCCTAGACTCCCTGTTCTGTCTTCCCTGGTTGCATTTGTCTGTCCTTCTGCCAGACCCACGCTGTCTTAATCCCTACGGTTGCACAGTCAGTCTTTATTGTGCAGGCCCTTCAACCTTTGCTTCTTTGTCAGAATCCTCTGGGCGATTCTAGATCCTCTGTGATTCCATTTAAAATTAGAATCATCTTGTCAAAAACCTTTTAAATTCTGATGGAATTTTGATAGAATTTGCAACGAATTTATACATTATTTTGGAGAGAATGGATATCTTATAAATATTGAGTTTTCCAGGCAGCAAACACTGACTATCTCTCCAATTACTTAGACCTTCCCTAGTTCTTCTCAGCAAAGTTTTCTAGTTTTGATTTGCAAGTCTGCTGTATTTTTTTCATTAGTTTGATTCCTATGTATTTGATGTTTTTGATGTTATTATAAATTTTAAAAATGTTTAAATCCCATTTTCCAACAGTTTGACACTAGCATATAAAAATGGAATTGATTTTTCTAAATTGACCCTTGACCCCTCAACCTTGCTAAATTTAGTTATTAGTTCTAGTAGCTAGTAGTAGTTTTATTTCATCTGTATCTACTCATCTTTATTATTTCTTCTACTTCTTTTGAGTTTAATTTCCTCTTCTGAAGTCCTTGGCGGGGCCTGGCAGCTCTGCCCTACTGCCCAGGTGGCCTGGGTCCCCAGGAGGGGCAGGTCCATGCTCGGCCCCTTCTGAGCCCCTCCCCTCCTGAGCCCCCTCCCCTCCTGACCTCCTCTCCATCTGAGCCCTTCCCCTTCTGAGCCCCTCCCCTTCTGAGACCCCTCTCCATCTGAGACCCTCCCCATCTGAGCCCCCTCCCCATCTGAGACCCCTCTCCATCTGAGCCCCTCTCCATCTGAGCCCCCTCCCCATCTGAGACCCCTCCCCATCTGAGACCCCTCTCCATCTGAGCCCCTCCTCATCTGAGACCCCTCCCCATCTGAGACCCTCTCCATCTGAGCCCCCTCCCCTTCTGAGCCCCTCTCCATCTGAGCCCCTCCCCATCTGAGCCCCTCCCCTCCTGAGCCCCCTCCCCATCAGGGCCTCCACTTGAGTGTCAACGGTTGAGCAGGGGGAGGTCCAGCAGGTGGCGCCAGGAGCTTAGGGAATATACCCGCGGAAGGCTGGTGTGGCGATGGGAGAGGGTGGGAGGGGGTACGAGAGGGTGGATTCTACAGCAAGAGGCTAGAGACTGCTTCTTGGGGCTGGGGCTGAGCCCCAAGAGCTGGTCTGGAGTGTGGGGGCACTGCCAGGCCTCTCTGAGCTCCGTTTTCAAGTCTCACGGTCATTTATTAATCACTACAGGGGGGAGGCTGGAGGAGGTTGGGAGGGGCAGGACCCCGGGACAGAGATGCAGGTGTGAGCCCAGTGAGATGCTGACACCACCGACTGATCCTGAAGAAGGGGACAGAGCATCGCTGATCCAGGCAGGAGGGTGGGGCATAGGGGAGAGGTGGGACCCCACCCAGCTAGGGAGGAGCTGGGGAGGTGAACCAGGAGTCTGGGGGCTTAAGCCTCAGGAGGGGCAGGGCAAAGCACGTGAGGTCCCCACTCTGCCAGCCTCTATGGGGGACAGAATGGGCCTGGAGCTTTGGCAGTGGGGGACGGAGATGGGGTGGGGGCCCTGCCTGAGGGAGCCAACCCTTCCCCTCCTACCTCTGGGGCTGAAGCAGGTAACCACTCCCTCAGGCTACAGTCTGTCCCAGCAATACTGTCCCCCCCACCCCCGCCCCATCCTCTCCCTCCTCCCTGGGGACTGAGCTGTGACCCTCCCCACCACGTTGTAGACCCCACACATCGGCAGCCTGCCTGGGGTCCCAAGGCTGTGGGGAGGGAGCTCAGTCAGGGGGGATTAAGGGGATTGGGGAGGCCTGAGCAGGGAGGGGCCACGAAGGCTAAGGAGTGTTTCTGTTGTGCCAAGGTGGGTGGGGCAGGGCGTGCGGGCCCCCCAGGCCCCCCCAGCCCAAACAAATCAGAGCTGCAGCATATGGTCAGTAGGGCCTTTGTTTGCCAAGAAAGAGATGGCTGGGAAGGTGCGGAGGTTCCCTCCCAGTGTCTGTCTCATCCTGGGGCCCGTCCCATCCCAGGGCCTGTCCCATCCTTGGGGGCCTGTCCCATCCAGGGGTCCATCCCTTCCCGGGCCCGTCCCATCCTGGGGCTCATCCTATCCCAGGGTCCCTCCCATCCTGGGGCCTGTCCTGGCCCAGCCTTGGCACTCACTGGCCCAGAGCCACAGGTCCTGGTGCTGCTGGGGAAACTGAGGTACAGAGCAGGAAGCTGGTGGAGGCAGTGCCGAGGCAAGGACCCCAGCCTCCAGGGTCCCCCCAACAGCACACAGGAAACCCCAGAACAGACAGCCTGGAACAGGCACAGCTCCCTCCACGCCTGCCCAGCTCTCTTAAGCACGTCTCAGCCACCAGGTAGCCACCCCATCCGTGCTGGGGCAGCCACTCTCCAGCCCTGACACAGACAACAGACTAGGTACACATACCCCAGTGATGGGGAGGCAGCTGAGGGGCCCTGGCCTGGTTCTCACTCCCTCTCCCTGCCTGTGCCCCTCTCTCCCTGCAGGTGAAAAGCCAAGGGGAGGGGAGCCTGGAAGCTTTGGTCAAGGAGACTGGGGGTGCCCCAGTTTTCTCTTCTGTGAAATGGGGTGGTAATGGGGTGTCAGGCTGTGCAGGCCCTGGCTTCTCCTGGCAAGTATTCTGGTTGAGGGCTCTCCCGGGTTCACAGGACAGAGGGCTGCAGCTTCCAGGCCTGGGCAGTCCTGCCTCGGGGTCCTTAAGGGGCCGCTGGGCGCCTGGGCTCCCCCGAGTCCAGTGGAGGGCGGGCAGGCACGTCGGGGCCAGTGGAGGGCACAGCAGAGGACGAGGAACGTGGGAACCCGCGAGCAGGGAGCAGCAGGTGTTGCAGGCCTGGTGGATGGCGGTTTGGCCCAGGGAGCAAGAGAGGAGGGGGAGGCGCTTGCACGCAGGTGGGGGACCACAGGGCTGCTGGTCCTGGGCTGGCAGCCCCAGGAGGGGGGAGGGCAGCGAGGGGGCAGATCTCTGTAGCTGGGAAGCTGCAGTGCAGGGAGGTGGGGTAGCTCCCTGGCCTGCACCCCCACCCCAGCCCCCTCCTGGAATGTTGGGTGAAGACCCCTCAACCCGGATGATACCCTGCTTTCCCTCAGGCCCAGTTCCTTCCATTGGCCTTCAGGAGCCTCCCTGGAGACCATCTAGCCCAACCCTTCATTGTACTGGTGGGGAAACTGAGGCCTGGGGCCAAGCCAGCCTCCTGATCTCTCCCTCACGGGCAGCCGGCCCTGTTCCTGCTGGGCCCCCTGCCTCACCCCCAACACCGGCAGCAGCGTCTTCCCTGACTCCAGGATGCAGCTTCAGCACCCCCCGACCTTACACACCCCACACACACCCTCCCCCTCCCCACCCCACCCCTGCCAGGCAGCAGCCTCTGAAATGCAGATTGGATCTTAACCTCCTGTGGTTCCCATAGCCCTCCCGACTAACCCCAGCCCCACGGAGGCCGGTGGCTCCCTGCAGGCCCTGCCTCCTGATGGCCCCGCCTCCCGGCCTCCTTGCCAGGAGGCTCAGGCTCCTGGGACCCCCTGGTTCCACCCATCTCCAGCAGCTGGGTGCTCTTCCTGCCTCCTACCCCCCCCCCCCTTCTGGGCTGCCTCCTCTTGTGTCTCTTCTTGGCTCTGGTGTCACATCTTCTGAGCCGATTCCCTGACCCCCAGCCCAGGTCAGGCCCCTCCTCTGGGCCCCTGAGTTGCCAGAGGCTGACCCCTCCATGACTTCCAGGGACCAGGGCCCAAGAGACTTTCAGAGGCTCTGGGGAAATATTTTAATATCTTTTAAAATCAGGAGAAAAAAACTGAATTTTTGAAAACAAGAAAATGCTTTCACATATAGTATTAACATATTTGTCTTTAGACCAATGCAGCCATAAACTCGAATTTTCACAATTTTTGTTTTTTATGGAGGAAGGGGCTCAGGAAAGCAAAGTGCCTGGGCCCACCCACGTCACACCGCAGCCTGGTGCCCAAGCTGCTCAGCCCCATGCTGGCCATGCTGGCGCCCTCGTCTGGGACCGGCCTGCCTGCCCAGACCTGTGCGCCTGGCTCGGGCTCCAGGCGGTGTCAGCTGTACACAGCGAAGGCCTGGTGCAGCTCTGGCTGCCCCTGTGAGGCCCTCAAGGACACCAAGCCTACCACGCATCTCCCCACCTCACTCTCCAGGTCCCTTGGCCCTAAAGCCCGGGAGGTGGACCAGGGCTCCAGTGGCCTGGGGGAGCAGAAGGCGGACGCCCATCTCTGGGGAGGCAGGAGGGCTCTTCAAGCTGGTGGTACCAGGAGGGCTCTGAAGCAACTCAGAGGCCCCGTAAACTGGGTGATGAGGATGACTAAACCCCAATAAACCCCGAAAAGGAAAAGGGCCCTCCTTGGAAGCAACTGGGGAGTGGCTGGGTGCCGGCCTGCTGAATGCTTAGGGGAGAGTTCCACCCGCCCAGCGGCCTGCATCGGCTCTCAGCCTGGTGCCCGAGTGAGAGGCTGGCCCACCCCTGCCTCACCCTCATGGATGGGTCAGCCTGTGTGGATGAGACCGGGCCATGGCCCTGCCGGGCCCAGTGTGGAGGCTAGAGGGTGTGGGCTGAGCATCTCATCAGTGTCCCCACGTCTCTGTGACACGGGACCCACGAGTACCCCATTTAATAGCTGAGGAAATAGACTGCACCAGTTACACACTGCCCAAGCTTATGGAACCTTCCGGATGCCTTAACTACTAGGCTGCACTGCCTCCTTCAGGCAGAGCATGGGCGCCCTGGATGGGGCTGGGCCCTTCCTCACCCTGGGACATTGCCGCCCCCAGCCCAGCCAGTGCTGGCGGCAGCAGGGCGACGGGGCCTGGGACCCGAGGCCCGGCCCAGCCCTTGGAAACTCCAAGTGGACTTTCCTGCCATCCAGGTGTGGGCTGGGACAGCGTGGGAGGTGGCCGAGCCCTGTGGTGGGGCGGGGCGGGGGGGGCAGCGGTGGCCGTTTCTCGGGCTTTCCTGTGAGAAAGCACCCCTCAGCCGCGCCCTCATGGGTCGCTATCAGACGCCACCTCGGAGCTGGGGAATGTCAACAGTGCAGGCACACCACCTGGCATCTGCTGCTGCAGACCTCCATGCTGAGAAGCTCCGTGCTATTTATAACACGCCGGGAGAAGCTGGGCGAATACCGTCGGCCTCCCCCCGGACGCCCCCCCGCCCTGTGACCTCCAGCCTGTGTTTGAACTCTCCGTGGGCAAACAGGCTGCGATAAGGCGCAGAGATTAGAGATCCAATAAACACAGCTTCTTTTCCCCCAGGCTCAGGATTCCCAGCCTCAGACCTGGGAGGCTCAGGGAGCCCAGGGCGGTGGCCGCAGGGGCCTAAGAGCCCAAGCTGACCTCCCCCCGGGGCCCTGATCCAGCTCTGTCTCCCCAGCCTAGTGGTCTCCTTGCACACTCCCAGTGAAGGCACCCCACCCACTCAAGGCTGCCTGGCTCCACAGGCAGGCGTCTGTGGGATGAGGCTTGGGTCCGAGGGGCTTCGGGTCAGACTAACTCGGATCATGCGCTGCACACACTGACCCCATCCAGCCAGGCTCCTCCTCCGCAAAGCGAGCGGGCGCTCTCCATTGTTCGGGGACGTCTGGAAGACTCCCCTGCTGGCACACGGTGGGGGCTCAGCAAATGTGGATCCCCCCAGGGTGACCAGGCCTCCCACCTCTACACCTGCCAGCCCTGGCTCCCTCGACCCCCCGGGCTTGCACTCTGGTCTCCCTCCTGCATTAGCTGCTCTGAGTCCCTTTGAAAGTGCAGGACCAGGAGGGGACACAACACCCAGCGGAGCGGGCTGTCGCCTCCCAGACCTGCCTCTGCTAATGCAACCCCAGTGGTCTTGGTCTGGGGCCTGAGGAAGCAGAGCCAGAGACAGACAAAGCTGGAGTCTGAGCTCTGCAGAGACGAGGCTGAAGCTCTGCTGAAGCCAGGGTCAGTCTGTGCGCGGGGTCAGGGGCCAGTCTCTGAGGTCAAGGCTGGTCCATGGCTGGGGAGGGTGCTCAGTCTGTGCCTGTGTCAGGGCTCAGGCTGTGGCTGGGATCAGGGCTCAGTCTATGACGGGGATCAGGGCTCAGCCTACGACGGGGATCAGGGCTCAGCCTGGGCTGGGGTCAGGGCTCGGTCTGGACGGTCTGCATCTGCCCCCAGCGGTTTCACGTCAAGCTGCGGCAGCTGAAACCTGCTTCCTCTTTGGATGGGCCAGCTCTTGGCCGGCACCCAGCAGCCAATTCCCGGGGGAGGCCCTGTTCCCGACAGTCACGTTCCCACGCCTGCCTGGGGGCTGCCTGAGAGCAATGGGGTGTCGAGGGGTGCCTCCCCGGGGAGCTGCATCTCACCCTCCCAGCCTCTGACGGCAGCCTGTCAGAGCTCCTAACCTGTGGGGTCCCTTCCCCAGAGCCCTACGCCCTGGTGCCCCCCTTTCCGCCCAGTGAGGGGAGCAAGGAAAATGGAGTGCTCTGGAGGCCAGAGAGGCCAAGTGCTTCCCTGGGGGGCCCAGCCTGGCTCATGAACCTGGCCACAGGCCTGCGCCTTCCTGGGCCTCAGTTTCCCCATATGACAACAGAACAAGGGAGGATCTGTCCAAGGCGCCACTCCAGCCTGTCCTGTATTCCACTGTGGCAAATCTGACACGTCAGGGACACGTGAGGGCCTTGCCTGCTCCTCAGGGCCGCCATCGGCCTGGGTCCCTGCCAGCCCTGCAGGGGTGGTGCCCAGAGAGGAGCCTGTTTGTCTTGAAAACCACAGACCCACCCCAGGACCTGGTGGGTGGGGGGAGACCCACAGGCCAGCCTGACCTCAAAGGAAATACATTTGCTCAGGGTCAGGTCTGTCGCCAGAGGGGCTGGCCTCTGAAGGGATTGGCTGGGGGCTGGGGCAGGTTTGAGGCAGGGGGCCCCCCTGGAGGGCTGCCCTCCACCCAGCTCTCAGCTCCAGGGGGAGCCTCACCAGTGCTGGCTGGACAGATCGGAGGTCACGGCCCGGGACTGGGTGAGGCCCAGGGATCAGGAGCCGCAGGCCTCCGTCCCCCCAGCCCATCAGACTCGGGGGCCCTAGGAATCCCTGACTTTCTGTCACAAAGGCACAGCCATGATGCTGCGAGGACCAGGGCCCCAAACCTGTGGTTTTCTTGTTGGGGTCTCCCAATGGCCCCGAGGTAGCTGGTCCCATCATCCCGCTCTCCAGAGGGGAAACTGAGGTCAGCAACACTGACCGCCTCCCAGGCTCTGACAATGTGCTGAGCGCTGTGTGTGTGTCATTCCACATGGGTGTCCCAGCTTTATGATCCCCAATCTCAAAGGGGGAAACTGAGGACCAGAGTGGGGTGGGGCCCTGGCCCACGTCCCTGGGTCCAACTCTAGGAAGGACAGCTACCTGCCTCCCCTCCCCCTGGGGGCAGGTGCCAGGGCAGGCCGGGCAGGCTGGGACACGTGCCCAGCGTGGGCTGGGCCTCCTGCAGCTGCTCAGCCGGTGTTGCAACTCCGCTCCCCCACTCCAGGCCATGTCTCAGCTTGCAGTGGCCCCTGCCCCCGGGCCCAGAGGAAAGCCTCGCCCACCTTCCCTGGATCTGGACGACATGTCCCAGCGTGGCCCAGCCCCCCGTGCCAGCTCCGAGCGTGGGAAAATGCCGAGCCCAGGAGCAAGGTGCGGCAGGGGGCCGGGTGTGTGTGCCGGCAAGTGCCCACTCTCCCCGCACCCAAGAGGAGGGCAGCCTGGCCCTTCCCTGGCCCTTCCCGGAGCAGGCTTGGAGACCACTCCCGCCTCTGGCCCCCGGGCCCGGCTGCATCTCCCACCCCACCCCAGCAGCTCTGCCCCTTCAGCAGCATGCAGCTGCACACAGCGGACGCTCAATGGTTGTCTCCACCAGGGGGCTGAGCTGGGCAGTTTGCCCGTGTGGCCAGTGGGGGTCTGCAGAGAGGCAAGTCACCAGAGCATTTCCTTCCCTGTCAGGGTCACGAGCTGTGCCAGCCCTTGGGGACAGGTGTGGAGGCCTGAGAGGTGGCCAGAGCCCCTCAAGAGGCCCCTGCTCCCTGACATGAGGGGAGGACAGAGAGCCACCTGGCTCCCTGGTGGTCACTCGGGGCCCGGGCACACTGAGGTCTGGTCTCTGAGTCCCATGAGGGACCCCAGGTCCTTCGTGGGTCCCTGGTTTGCTGAAGAGAAGGAGAGAGAAAGGAAGAGGGGCCCCGAGCCAGGAGGGTGTGACCTGTGGGTGGGTAACTCCCTGACCCCTGACCCCCAAGGAAGCATGACGGCAGGGGGTAGGAGTGCCATCCTCTGAGCCTCCAGCTGCAGCGGGCCCTGCCTGGGCATGTGCCTGCTCTCAGCACTCCAAGTTGCCTGGTGGGAACAGGCTGGGGTAGACCCGAGAGCCGGGCCGGGTCAGTGGGCGTGGTCCCCCCGTAACGGGACCTTGGTTGAGAGCCTCCCACGTCCCCTGGGTTTCAAATGTCCTGAGAGCCCAGCAGGCCCACAAAGGCCCCTCAGGCTTCCCGTAAGGCCGTGGCAAACGCGGGCTGTGCCCAGGAACTCCAGGGGAGGGCTCCCTGGCGGAGGCGGCCCATGCCCCGGCCCCTGAAGGCCAGAGACACTTGGAGGGGGGCCCGAGCGACTGCAAGAGCAAAGATGCACCTGAGGGACAGAGCAGAGCTGGCACCTATGGCTGAGCGGGTACTGCCCAAGCAGGGGGCATGGAGGTGCCCGGGCTCCTGTACAGAGAGAGGGTGAGGCTCAGAAAGTCTGCCTCCGTTCCCCACACGTCTGCACATGAGGCAGGAGGGCGGGGGTGCGGGGTGAGGGGCATGGGGCCCAGTGGCTGCAGGGGGCCTCAAGGGCCCAGCAGAGGGGCTGGCGGCGGGGCACTGTTTCGTCAGTGTGCTGTCCTCGGCCCCTTGGACTGTACTGGGCACTGACCAGAGGCTCCCCGGGCCACCTGAGCCACACCCCCCAGCTCACTCTCCACCCCAGTCCAGGGTCCCCTCACTGGCAAAACCTGCCTCCCACGACCCCTGTCCCTCCCTCCCTGCCTTCCACAAATCTCTGTGGGATTCCAAAGTGGTTTGACTCAGGCCCTCCCGGCCCCAACAGAGCCCACAAACCACCAGGCAGGGGGAGTGAGGGGAGAGGTGTCCCAGGGACCAGGACAAGCACGGTGTGGCCAGGGCACGATGGGGACAGCAGAGGCGGCAGGGAGCAGACAGCTGGTGTTACCTGCTCACAGGGAGGGAGATCCAGGCTGAGAGCCATGGGGGGCTACAGAGGAGTCATGCAGGGTGAGGCTGGGGGCCGCTGGCAGAGGACTTGGGCTTCACCCTGTGGGCAGGGGGGCGCCGTGCCAGGTTGAAGCTGGTGCTGAAGGAAGAACTCTGATTTGTGCTTTAGAAAGATGCCTCATGTAGGCGGGGCTGCTGCCCTGACAACTAGCAGTCTCCTGAGCAGTGTCCAACCTGCACAGCCACACACGGTGACCCTGCCAGATTCCGTGTGGAAAGTGACCAGAGATGCCTGGTCCCCAGCATAGAAAGGAGATCACCTGCCTCCATGAGGCTTTTGGTCGCAGGGCCAGCACCCCCTCCTCCACTGATCCCACCTGTGAGGACCCCACCCCAGCAGCTCCCCCATGGGCAGGAGGCCCATGGCTTGTTTATTCCCCAGTCACCACTGCTCCTTCTCCATCTGCCACAGAGGAAGGAAGGCCCCTGTCGCCGGCCCCACTTGCAGCAGCCAGTGCTGGGAACAGGAAGCCGGGGACAGCAGGCCACCTGCCCACCTGCCCTTGGCCAGCCCCCCACCCAGGAGGAGCTGGAGGGGGAGGGAAGGCTGGGTCTCGGGCTGGACAGGTTCTGGGGGCCTCCAGTTAGAGTCTAGGACCCCTGATGCCCACTTACCCACCCCGACCTCCTCCTTCTCCCAGCTCTGCACACGCGGTCCAGGAGAAGCTTTGAGAGCCCTAGACATGCCCGGGCAGAACCCTCCATCTCCCCATGGCCCCCAGGGTTCCCCTTGCATGGGCCTACCTGAACCCCTTCTCCTAGGAGGCAGGCAACATGTGGGCCCTGAACTGAGAGGGGCCAGGGCTGGAGAAGGCAGGACCCCGACACGTGCTCAGCCCTGAGGCTGCCCAGGGCCCCTGGGAGAAGCGACCATCACAACTGGCCCCTCACCTGTAGGAGGCAGTGTGACTCAGATTCTCCCCGAGGAGGGCCAGGCCGGGGGTGCCAGCCCGAGGCATCTGATGTCTCGCTCACAGTGGGGAAACTGAGGTGTGGGGACGGCGTGGACTTGCCTGGGCTGCCCAGAGGATCAAGGGCCGGCTCAGGCCCAGACTCCTTTCACACCCCTGCCCAGCTGGAGGGACGGAGCCCTTTGTGGGACAGCTCAGTGCCGAGGGTCGGGGCCCAGAGTGCCTTATCCTGGGACGCAGGGCCAGGACATGTTCACCACTGCCCTCCTGAGAACCCGCAGGCACCGAGCCACAGGTCTCCTGGGGTCTTGTGTCCGGCTGTCCCACCACGCGAGAAGAGCCGTGTGAGACGGCAGGGGGCACGTCAGGGCCTGAGCCAGCAACTCTGGTTTCTGCCACAGCTCTCACATGGGTGTCGCAAGAGCAGGCAGGAAGGCTGGCCGCGGGCACTGGGTGGGTCCGGGGTGGGGGCCCTGGAAGGCCGTTTGTGTGGGAAGAGGGGCTTTCTGCGATCCCAGAAGGCCCGCATTCTCCCAGGACCCACCACAGGTCGAGGCAGGCCCCCCTCTGCTCTTAGAAAGTCCAGGCCAGGCCCCGGGGCCCTGGTGGGTGTGGAACAGCTGTCCTCTTCCCCCTCTCCTGGCCACGAGTCACACGCTGGGCCTGGCACAGAGGAGGCACAGCCACGGGCACGGGCTCAAGCCGGTGGGTCCTGGGCAGAGCAGTGCAGCCCCGGGAGCCCCATGTGGGGCTGGCACGTCCCCCTCCATCCTGCAGCTCCCCCCAAGTGGAGAGCTTGCAGCTAGGCCTGCAGGGGGTGTGGCAGAGGGTCTGGAGGAGGCCACTCTGTGTAGGAGATCAGAGGCCAAACTCCAGTCCTGGCTCGGCTCAAATACACCTGTGGCCCAGGCAATCCACCCCTCCTCTCTGGGCCTCAGTGTCCTGGTCTCTGTATGGGACGCTCAGACCCAGCCCACAGCGCTTACTCTGCCGAGCCACTCCACCAAGCCCTTCACCGCGGCCTGGCGGAGCCTCCCTCCCTGGGCTGGAGCCAGCCCAGTGGCGTTGTTCCCAGCATCTATCTCTGCTCTGGGCAATTATCTCGGGCTGGGCGAGGCCGCCCCAGATAGCGGGCACTGGGTGGGCTGAGAACGCCTCGGGCACCCCCGCCCGTGCCCAGCCTGGGCCTGGTGAGGTCACGCTTGTAGCCGCCCCCGATAACCGGCCTGGCTGGGGGCTCTGGGCTCTGTATCCAGCGCCCTGTCAGGGGAGCTGAGATAACCAGGTCCCGGCCAGCCCTTCCCAGCCCCTACCCTGACCTGGCCTGGGCCTGGCGGTCCTGGGGGGCAGGTCTGCACTCCCCTTCCCCCGCACTCCAGGGCTGTCCTTTAGGGGGCTGTCACTCCTGGGGGGCGTAGGGGTGCCTCTTGACTCCTGCCTCCTTTCTCCCCTCACTGCGCCGAGGCAAAGATCAGGCGGGGGGGCTCCTGCCGGCCAGGCGCAGTGGGAGGGGCGTCGGGGTGACGATGGCCACTGTCGTGTTATTACTGTTATCGCCACCCCTGTGCCCGGCGCAACCCGACCTCCCCCAGGGCACACGCTGGGCAGGGCTGGGCTGATTCCTCGCCTGGGCCCGTCTTCTGCTCGGGGGGCCACCAGGCTCCGGGCTGGCAGGCTGCTGCCCCGGCCTTTGTCCCGTGGTCCCCTCAGCCTGCAGTGACCTCTCTTGGCTCCCCTCTTGCGTGGTCCACCCAGAGCCTTGCCTGACCCCTCTCAGCCCTCCTCGGTCTCCCTGCTCCCAGCTCCCTGTCCCTGCTCTCGAGGGCAGACCTGGGCTGAGGGCACTGGCCGAGGGCTGGCGTGTGGCTCTGGCCTCATCTCCGAGGCTCCATGCCCTGAGGGCCAGGCCTCCTGCTCTATCCTGGGGGGATAGAGGGCAGGACAATACGACCAGGGCTGGGCCCCTCTCAGAGGGAGGCCAGCGGCCGCATGCATGCCTGGGGGGGTGGCCTCTCCCCTCGGAGCCCCCAGGGCAGGTGGCAGTGAAGCTGCAGGGAGGGCAGGCGTGGGCCCCAGGGCCAGAAGGGCTGAGGGGGCTGGGAGCCCATCGGCCAGCTCGGGCCCCAGCTGGGTTGGGGTGACCTGTGGTGGCTGCTGGCCCAGGCCGCGCTGGCTGGCGGGCTGCCTCCTGGGTGACCCCTCAGACTGCCCGTTGCGTGCGGCCACAGGCAGCCCGCTTTCCGGACCCCACGTCCTTTGCGCAAGCTCATGAGGTCGTCGACACAAAGGACGGAGTTGCACCACGGAGTTCCCAGCCAGCTTCCTCTTTGCTGTGTTGCCGGCCTCGCAGAGCGTGAGCAGAGACCCTGTTCTCCCGCCCGGCTCAGGGTCAGGATGCCGACCTCCAGCCACTCCGCCTCGCAGGCCCTTGGCCAGTCCCTGAGGCTGCCTCCCGGGCTCCCTGGGATGGGCGGGCGGGGGCGGGGGATCCACAGCACTAACCGGCCTTGGTCTGCCCAGGGCTCAGCCTCCAGGCCGCCAGGGCTCACCAGCGAACACCCAGACATGATGACTTGGACCCATTTTACAAATGAGGAAACAGAGGCACGCAGAAGGAGAAAGTCTAGCACCTTCTCGTCCATGAGCTCATCTGTTCTTTTCAAAAAACCCCATGCTGCAAACAGGACAAGCATCTTCCCCCATCTCACAAAGGGGAAACAGGTCCGGAGAGGTGCCTAGCCTCCAAGGGCTCCTGAAATTCATCCTCCTCCTCCAGGAAGTCCTCCTGGACTGCTCTACCTGCAAGGGGTCTCAGCCTCCCTAGGCGATGGGGAGTCCTGCCCCACCTGCTGCTACCCCTCTGCTCATAGCCACCCCCATGCCCTCCCATGCCCGGCTGTGGCCCCTCTTGGGCTGCTTGGGGACAGTGGGTGTGTCCATCTCTTTTTCGTCATTCTCCACTGGATTTGGCACCCATTAGGTGCTCCCTCGATGTTTGCTGATTGCCTCTGTGTCTTCACCTGTAGAAGGTGTGATGGCTTCCCTCGAGGGGTGAGCATGCAGGAGATGACACAGGCCCGTCTGTGCCCAGAACACTCATGGAGCCTCGGGCGCCCCCCCGAGGCCAGGCCCTGGCCAGGCCGGGGTGCAGGGAGAAGGCGCTGGCCCAGGAGCCAGGCCTCGTGGTCCCCACACCCCGCACATCGCGGGGAGGGGCCCCTAACAGACAGAACCATGTGGAGGTCTGCCTGCCATCAACCAAAGGGGCCTCATTTACAAAACAACGAGGCCCTACCTGCCAGTGCAGACACACTGACAGATGCGGAGGAGGAGAGAAAGGAAAAACGGCCGGACCTGGAGATGCCGCTGTCAGTGCTGGCCCCCGCCTGGGCCCCGCCACCGTCTCACAGAACCCAGGGCGCCCTGGACGCGCCAGTGCACAGCCTCCTGCCTTTTTTTCCCCCATTTTGCAACAGGTCCTACACACCTTGCCTGGCAATAAATCTGAGTTCACATGGTCTTTTCCTTTAAAAGAATGGATGCTCGTTCAGCCCAGACCCTCTCCCACACTCTCCCCGTAGTAATTAGCCAGGCAGCACCAGTCCCCCCAACTCTCTGCCCTCCAGCCCAACCTGGGAGCCCGGGGCAGCCCCCCTCTCACGCTGCCTGTGGGCTGTAGGGCCGGCCAGGGCGGGGCTGCCTGGATGAGAGCATCACTCCAGGGCCTGGGCAGGCCCGGGCCACGACTCCCTTCTCTCATCTCCTTTCTCCTGGTTTCGGCTGATGAGGAGTTTATTGCCCTGAAAGACAGGTTCTCCCCCCGGCCCTGGCCCTCTCTCTGCACCTGTCCGGGAGGCCTCCTGGCATGTGCTCCTGCTCACCAGCCCCATCCGGGGAACCCCAGGAGCAGCTGACTTGGGAGCCAGGCTCAGACACCAGGTCCTTCTGGGAGCCTCCCGATCGCCCCAAATCCAGTAACCCCCGTGCAGCTGCTCCCTGCTGGGGCACCGCTTCTCATCCATAGTCTCCTTTCCTTTGCAGCAGCTCGAGGTACTATCATTGTCGCCAACTCACAGGTGAGGCTCTCAGGACCAGAGAGGCCGAGAGACTCACCCAAGGTCACCCAGCCAGGTGGGGCCACCTCCTCCAGGGTTCCCTCCTCACCTGCCACCACTGCGAGCCATTGAGACTCACACCAAGGCCCTGTGGCTCCAATCAGGCCTCCGCCTCCCCGAAAAGCTCCTTGACGGCTCTTTGCTGAACTGTCCGCAGGCGCAGGGCTGCCACATAGCAGGCACAGAGCAGGGCCTGTCCCGGAGGACTGGGAAATTGGCTGGCCGGTTGCCCCATGGCTGCCTCTCCCAGCAGCCCCAGCCCAGAACCCCTGGTGTGTCCTTGAGCCCACGGACCAGCTGCCCTGTCTCACCCCTAGCCTTTGGCCCGTGAACACCCTGTCGTGGCACCTTCGGCTCCATCCCACCCTGCCCAAATTGTACCCTTCTCAGCCAAGACAACCCCTCCCTGGTCCTGCTGCCTGATCTCGACACTTCCAGCTCCTGCTGCACCAACGGCTCTCCTCGGTGAGGACTCCGTTCCAGAAGACCCTCCAGACCCACAGCCACGGGCCGACGCGTCCACTCTCCACCTTGGGTACCATCCTGAGCTCAGAGCCACACTCCCCACCCTTCCAGCCTCGCCACTCAGGAATCTGTGCCTCCTGGGCCTTCCTGGGCCCTGACCTGGGGGTCAGCCGGGTCCCCACCCACAGAGCCCGTCAGACCCCAAGGCACAGCCCCATCTCTCAAACCCTCTCACCCTCCCCACTCCTGCACACCCCCGTGGTGGCCCATGGCTCCCCGATGTCTCTCAGCCCCCTATCCCCATGGATCTCCCCACACCACTCTCTCTGGCCACCTCTTAAAGTCCATCAGTGGTGACAAATCCCTGACATGATGGGGCTGGGGGTCCCAGGCGGGATGGAGTCCAGGCTACTGCAAGGAGGAGGGTCCCCCAAGCCCCCAGCCCTAATCCGACCCCCGGCCACTCCCCAGCAGCCTGGGAGTCGGGTCAGGCAGTCTCCTCTGCCAGGTCACCCTGCAGGCGCAGCGTGTTTGGACAGCTGGAAGCTCCAGAGCTGGCCCGTGACCTGGCCTGATTTCATCTTTCATTGGCCTCTCTGGAGGCGAGCATGGGAGGATGCCTGAGCAGAGGAAATCACCTCCATCAGGGAAGGATACGTAAGCTGGAGGTGGGGGAGCGCCCCCGGGGCCACGGGGGCGGGGGGAAAGGTGGGGGCTCTAGAGAAGGTTCTGGAATTTGCTGTCAGCTGGGATCCCAGACAACTCACTCCTCTGGGCTTCAGGAGGATGTTGGGGGAGGCAATGTTTCTGGGACCCAAGAAAGCAAAGCCCCCAACATCCTCCCCATCGCCATCCCCTCTGGTGGGAGAGCCAGGGGCAGACACATGTGGACAGATGTGTGTTAAAAAAACTCCTGCCCTTGGCCCCGGGGGCTGAGCGGACGGCGGGGCTCCTGGGCCCCCTATGCCCCCAGGCTGGAGCTCCAGATAGCGGCGGAGGAGTGGGGGTGCTCAGAGGCAGCAGGGAGACGTGCACGAGCCCTCACCCCCCAGCCAGGACCCAGGACACGCGTGTGCCTGGGCTGGTGAGGCCATCGGGAGTCAGTCTGATGGGGCTGGAGGGTGTTCACGGTGTGGGGAAAACTCGGACCTGATGTGCCTCAGTTTCCCCCTGAGCACACTGCGAGTTCCCTGATGGCTCCTGATATCTGTGCTTTGCCTTCCCGTGCTGTAGGGGGCCCAGGGGCTCACCTTGCCCACCACCTGGGCCAGGTTCCTGGAGGGAGAGGGGCAGCATGGCAGCCTTCCGCTCCCGATCTGCTGATAAGGCTGCGAAGCCCCCACAGCCTTCACTCGGCGTGACACTGCAGACCAGGCGTGACTTCTGTGTGTCTGCCCTGACTGGGGGCGGGACCCCGAAGCCAACACCCCCAAAGGGCACTCCTGATGCCCACCCCATCCCCCGTGGTCCTGCATGTGTCGCCACCCAGAGGCATGTGCTCCAGGCGGCCCTTCCTTTCTCAGCACAGTGATGAGTCCCCGCACTGGCGCCCAGTAGGGGCTGAGAAAGTCCCCAGCATGGTTTGAACAAGTCGGTGGGGACAACCCCCACCCCCCTGGGAGCTGGAGCTGTCCCCAAGTTGGAGCTGAACTGTGACTTGATGCCCCTTCCCAAGAGGAGGTGGGGGCCATGATGGTGGCTGGGGTCCCTCGTGGCTGAGCTGGGACAGGACAGGCCCTCAGAGGAGGTAGGGGGGACAGGTGGGATCTGAGTAGGCAGAGGGGGCAGGACCGAGGGGTCTCTGCCAAGGGAGTGCTCAGGGGCAGGTGAGGGAGGCGGCCGAGCTGGCAGGCCAACTTGGGTAAGCCCGGTCCCTTGCTGGCCTCAGCCTCTTCTGCCCCAACGGGAGATTTGTTCCAAGAGCCTCTGGGGTCTCTCCAGCTCCACCAGTCCAGCAGCTGCATTTCTCTAGCACCTGCTGTGTGCCCAGCTGCGGGGTGTGCATAGGTGAGTCGTGCTCCCACCACGGCGGGCACTGCCTCAGCCCTGTTCATCCTCAAAGCAGCTCAGTGAGGAGAATGCCCCACCCTACAGGAGGATGTCCAGCTCAGAGGGGTTAGGTAGCTTCTCCAAAGTCCCCCAGCCTGCAGTGGCCGACCTCCGAGTCTTGCCTCCCTGACACCGTCCCAGATCCCAGAGCAGAGGCAGACACAGAGGCAGACCAAAGCAGGGGTGAAGTGGGGCCACCCAGAGCCAGAGGGCACTGCCTGCAGGATGGACATGTTCTCAGTGGAGGGAGCGAGGACAAAGGCTCTGAGCAGGGACTGGCTGAGGCTGAGGCTGTGTCAGTGGGGGGTGCTCACCGCAGGGCAGGAGCAGAGGGCCTTGAATGCTGGCACAGTGAGGCCTGCAGACTGCTCCGGTCACCAGAGCTGACAAAGCCCCCACCCCCCAGTGTCTGCCAGGAGCAGCCTCTGCAGGAGAGGGGAGGCCCGGGCTCTGCCCTGGTGGCCGCTGCATTTCAGGCTGGGAAGATGGTAGCAGAGGGCAAGGGTGCTAGATCCAGGGTAGATGTCACTCCCATTTGGGACAAAGCCTGCCAGGCCCAGCCTGAGCCCCACGCCCACCCCGTTACAGGGATCAGCGGGGGCCAGTGTCACCCAGCACGCCTAGGGCATCAGTGCCTGGCCAGCCCCTGGGAGGCTGAGCAGCCTCGTTTTTTGAGCTGTTCCCAGAACCCGGGTTTTCCTGCCTGCCTCTCCTGACAGGACCCCTCGATTGCCACCTTCCACTCCCTGAAAGATTCCAGCACACTGGCAGGAGAGGGCCCTGGAAGCTAATGGAACAGTATTTAGATTTATGGGGCCTGCCCCGAGTGCTGTGTGGCCTTGGGATACCTGCTGCCCCTCTCTGTCCCTTTGGCACCCATGTCCAAGGCTGTAGTCAGGAGCCAGCTGGGTTGGTGGGGGGCAACAAGCTGCTCCTCCCTGGCCTCCTCTTGGCTTCCTGGACACACCCTTGGCCTGAGAGCACCTGGGGAGCCCCTGCTCTCGCTCCCGCGGCCACCCCGACCTCTGAGGCCCGTGAGGCCTAGCCTGGCCCCTCCCACTAGCTCAGCCACCAGCCTCCTTTCCGGGCCTTTGTCTGCTCTGATCTCAGGGCTCCCTACCAGCTGTTCCCTTCTGGGAAGGCTCTTCCTCCCACACACGTCCTCCAGAGGAGCCTCCTTAGGCCCACCGATGCCCCCTCCTCCCAGGAGTGCCTATCACTCTCGCAGTTCAATCAGGGGTCGTGTTGTTGGCTGCTGACCCGCCATCTTGCCCGCCATGCTGGAAGCTCTGCAGGGACGGGAGCAGAAGGCGCTCGGTCAACTCGGAGGTCATGTGTGAATGGCCTCTTGCTCTGTGGTCCAAACTGAGGCCCATTGGTCAGCTGGCAGGGCTGGACAGGAGGCGGCCACTTCCTGGGCTGGCTAGTGACTCACAGGCCTGTTTCTGGGAAAACTCCCACCCAACCCCCACCAGATCCGGATGGCGCAGAGCTCGGCCGTGTAGGGACCAGCTGTGGGAAGTGTGGTTGTGTTTAGGGGCCAGGGTCTGGGGGAGGTAGTGGGGGGCCCAGGGGAGGGACAAAATGCCCGCCGGGATGCCGCCTGCCCTCTTAGGCAGCTGGGCTGGGCTCCCTGAGTTGCCCTGGACCTCGCCGGCCGGGCGCACTGGTCTTTCCTGGGCCTGCTGGGTCAGGGCCCCAAATGTTGTCCCTGGAAGGGCCACATCAGGTCCTACGTGAGCCCCTCCCCAGACCCTCCTCTTGATGAAAACACTCACTCTCGGGGGAGAGGGGTCAGGCCCTGCACACTGGCATTGCCAACGCCCAGGACAGCCCGTGAGGCCAGCAGCCCCAGGATCCCGCGGCTCAATGGGCTGAGAAGCGGCAGAGCTGGGCTCAGGCCAGGTCTGGGTGTCCGGAGGAAACAGACTGCTCCTAAACAGGGGTGGGATGTGGGGTCCGTCCCCCTGAAGCTTCCAGGCCAGAGTCCAAACGCCGTTTGCTCAGCAGGTCCCTGGAAAAACATCCTTCTGGGAAGGCTCCGGGAGGGGCCCTGGCGGGAGGCCCCCGGCCAGGTCGTGAGCAGGGCCTGGGCCTCCTGAACAAACACCGCGGGACCCACAGCAAACCGCAGCCAGGCCCTGGCCCGCCCCCTCCCAGGCCCATTTGGCCTCCCACGGCCACATGGCCCCGCCCACCAACGGGAACGCCGCGGTGATGGAGGGGACAACCACCCCCTGCCTGCATGAGGAGCCCAGACTGGCACCCCGCTCTGCCGCTGCCTGGCCGAGGACCCCGGGCAAGTCTTTTCTCGTTGTTTTAACAGCTTTATTGAGATATAATTCACGTGCCACACAATTTACCCATGTAAAGTGTACAATTCAACGGTTTTTAGTGTATTCACAAATATGGGCCCCCATCACCACAATCAATGCTAGAACATTCTCATCACCCCAAGGAGAAGCCCCTCATCCTTCAGCTGTCTCCCCTGGCCCTCAACCTCCCCCACCTCCCCAAGAAACCACTAAGCTACTCTGTCTCTGCAGACTCATCTGCTCTGGACATTTCGTGTAAGTGGAATCATACAGGATGTGGTCTTTTGTGACAGGCTTCTTTCACTCAAAGTAACACCCTCAAGGTCCATCGTGGTGCAGCACATGGTGCAACGTAACATCCTGCAAGGTCCATCCACGCATCTGCACTTACTCCTTTTTGTGGCTAAATACTAGTCCACGTGTGGATAGGCCACATTTTCTTCATTCTTCATCTGTTGAACTATACATTTTAAATGGGTAAGTTGTGTGGCATGTGAATTATGTCTCAATAAAGCTGTTAAAACAGCAACAAAAGACTTGCCCAGGTCCTCGGCCAGGCAGGGACAGAGTGGGGTGGCAGTCCGGGCACCTCATCCAGGCAGTGGGGTGGCTGTCACTTCCATCACCGCGGTGTTCCCTATGGCGGGCAAGGCGTGTTTCTGCCTGTTGGCGATTGTGACTAGTGCTGCCGTGAACATCTGTGTGCAAGTTTGTGTGTGTTTTCACCTCTCCTGGTACATACACACCTGGGAGCAGAATTGCCGGGTCCCCTGTCAGCTCTGTGTTCAACCCTTTGAGGACTTGCCAGCTGATTTCCCAGCAGCTGCCCCACTGCAGGTTCCCCTGCAGTGTCGGAGGGTCCTGACTTCTCCCCTCCGCCACCAGCACCCGCTGGATGATCTCGGCTCCTCTCTCCATATGTGGGGTGGCCATGCTGGGTGGCAGGTGTGTGCCCGGGACACACGGGCACTGGTGTTTTCTCAGCCCCTCTGAGGATCCACCCTGGGAGCCTTGTCCCTATTCTGGGGAGCATGCCGGGCTCAGGAGACGGCCCATCTGCGACGGGGCGCTGGCCTCGGGGCACAGGCTGCCTGCACCACCTCCTCACCGGTCAGTGTTCTCTGGACCTCTGGGCGCGGCAGGAGTCCAGTGAGTGCTTGTCCCCTCCCTCTGTACCCGAGCCCCACACGGCACCTGCCCAGGGCTTCAGTCGGCCATTGGGCCTGAGGCTGGAGAGCCTGGGACCAAACAGCATTCAGGCATGAGGTTCTGGAGGGTTCCAGGGGGTTCTGGAGGCCCCCAGAGACCCCTGGACCACCCATGGCCAGAACACGATTGGCCATCCAGCTGCGGTCCACAGTCACTGCTCACCTCCGGGCTCCCGTGGGCACACACGAGACTCAGCCTCTCTGCCCCCCACGCTTTCTGTTGTCCTGAACCCTTCCGTCCCCAGGGAGCACCCCTCCCACCTGTCACACCCCAGCCCTGGCCCCTGGGAGCCACCTGCCGGGTCAGTCTGGGAGAGAGCAGAACTTTCCCTGCTCGCAGTGTCCCAGCCCCACAGACCCTCCTGGGAGCATGCCCCTCGTTGCTGGGTACTGGGGACACGGTTTTGCCTGAGTCCAGCTCTGCTGTTCATCCCGAGTCCCCTTGCGCGCACACACACGCGTTTTTATTTCTGAACTCCCGGCCTCGGGCCGGACAGCCTGTGGTGAAGGTCCAACGCCCAGCGCCCCGCTGACCACTGATCCTCAAGCAGGCCTGGTCATGCTGCGGCCTTACTGCCCCACTGCCCCCGCCCCAGCACGGCCCCACACTGAGGTCTCTATGACCAGCTGGGCTGGATGGGGTCTGGGGTCCTGGGGGCCCCAGTCCTGAGGGATTTCCTGCCGGAGCAGAAGGGGCCAGGAAGGCGGGAGCCCAGCCCCGAGGACAAGGAGGGAGAATCCCATAAAGGCACCCTGGCCACCCTGTTCAGCCTCCCCAGGCCTGGCTGAGCTGTAGCTCAGCCCACAGGAACTGCCTCTGACCACTTGGGCAGGACCACCCTGCCCATCCGCTTCCTAGAGACCGCCGTCCCTGCCCCTGGGTGTCCCCAGGGTGCTGCCAAACAGCCAGACAAACATGCAGGGCGCCCTGGCCTCTGGGTCCCCAGAAGCCCTCGAGGGCTGGGGGAGCCCCACCCCAGTGAAGCCTCTGGCAGGCCCAGGCTCGCGATGGCATTCTGCCCCTCAGCCGCCCATCCGGGTCAGGCGTCTGCAAGGCCCCAGGCGGGGACATCTGCGGAGGCATCCGCAGCTGAGCAGCATCTCAGGAGGGGCGGGGAGAGGTGAAAACCGCAGATGCCATCAGTGCCTTCCGAGGTGGAGACGGGGCGCTGTGCGTGGCGGGCAGACTTCCCAGAGATGCGGACCGCTGCTCCGCACCCACCACGCCCCACGCGCTTTGAGGCCTATTGCCGTGGCCACCTCCCCACACTCAGAGCTCTGTGGGATAGAGTGCCTGGGCCCCTCGGCACCCCCAGTGCCCCACACAGGGCCTGACAGAGCAGATGTTCAGGAGAGATTTGTGGAGTGAAGGGCTGAGACGCCCCCAGAGCTCCGGGCTGGGCCGCAGCGTCCTGCTCACCATCGTTCCTTGAGAGGCTGCCCCTGGCGTGGAGCTGGCTCCTACGCTGTCACCCCTAAGCCCGGGGGCCAGCATACGGTTCAGGGCCCCTTGGCGGGTGGGCGCACAGCCCTCGGCATGGTTGGTGGAAAGCAGCTCCACATAGAAAGCCCCCTTGAATGGGGAGAGGGATCCAAGAAAGGGCAGGCAGTGGCTTGGGACCGTCACCCTCAGAGGAAGGTGACGGCTGGCTGCAGGGTGGGGGCCCTGGCACTCCGAGAATTTCCCAGGAACGCCCTCAAGGGGGCAGCTGCGGGGAAGGGCTGGGCCAGGCTGGCCTCTGTAGGGGAGTTGCCAGCCACTCCCCCCCCCGCCCCTCTGCCTGCCCACTGGTGTCCTTCAGCCCGGCCCTGCCTGGGGGCCTTGGGGTTCCCACAATGGGGCTGGGAATGGGCTGTGTCCAAGGAGAAGAGACCTCGCCCATCCCCAGGACCCCGTCCTCCGAGCCTGGGCACCATCAGCCCGACCCTCAGTCACGGAGCACGCTGCCCGCTGCAGCCCAAGGGGACACGCAGCGAGTGAGTTTTTATGGTCCCCCAGGAGCAGCCCCGTGGGGGAGTTGGGGCCCCGGAGGGGTTGAGAGGCCCTGACCACACACACCATTTGCCGAGGCTGCTGCCCAGCTGTCGACAGGCCTCTCCCCCTGAGAGGAGAGCCTCAGCCCATTTGGCATTTGTCCCCGACCAACAAGATCCTGCGGCTTCTGTTTTCCCAGGGAGTGGGGCCTGTGCCCAGGAGACAGAGAACGAGAGACAGAGAGAGGGAGAGAGAGAGATACTGAGGGAAGAGATTGAGACACGAAGAGAGAAGCACAGAAACATCCGGAGACAGACAGGGGCAAGAGATACAGAGACCCAGGCTGAGAAGGGCTGGCCAGCCCCCAGAAAGACAGAAACACCTGAGGATGAGGATGATCCCAGCTGGTGGGCAGCAGGGGGAGGGGCCCGGCCGCACCAGCTCCTTGGCCACCAACTGCCCCGGCCCCGGTCCCGGCCTGGCAGAGGGACAGGTGAATCAGGGGCGGCCAGGCCCACGTGTCAGCGGCACGGGCTGGGACAAAGAGCCTTTGAAATCGAGATCAAATGCTCAGAGTTTCATTTGAGCACAGGAAGAGGCAGCCGGCGCTGGGGCCATACTGTATGAGGGCGGGGGTAGGGGGTAGGTGGGGGGGGGGGACACACACAGGTGAGGCAGGAGTTGCCTCAGTGGGCCCACTTCCAGGGCTTGGGGGTCCTGGGAGTCCGTCCTTCCTTCCTGCAGGAGGACGCCTCGAGGCAGGGGTTACTCGTCTTCACGGAGCCAATGCTGACCACGCACATCCTCGGGCAGCCCTGTCCCTGGCTTGGCGGCCAGCAGGCTGGAGGCAGCTGCTGCCTCCGTACACAGAGGCACGGCCGGCAGGCAGCTGTCAGATGGGCAGGAAGGTGCTAGGAGCAGCAACTTGGAAACTGTGGGAGGCGGGGTACGGGTGCGGCACAGGGGTTGGGAGGGCCTCCTGGGTCAGTGGGCTTTGGACAGAGCTTGGAGTACAGGTGGGGTTTGGCCTGGGAGACCCAATCAGTGCAGAGTAGAAAGGAAATCACCTGCCTCATTATGGACACTAGACCTTCATTAACGCCACCTAGCAGGCCTTCATGCCCTGGCATTCTCCCTACGCTGCCAGCTCTGCTTGGTGTTCCAGCCCCATGCGCTCCATCCCGGGCTCAGTGCTGGCATCTACCCCCACCTGGCCCCATGGGGGACCATCCAGCTGCATGGTCCATGGGGGACCATCCAGCCCCGCCCCAGGATGAGAACGTCGTTGTCCTGGCTCTGCCCATGGAGCCTCTCTCGGAGAGCGTCGGCTCCCTAATTAGCCACCAGTTCCACCTGCTTTGATCCCCAGCCTGGGAACCCCGGCTCTGCCTCCCCCACACACTCCATCCAGAGCGGCTGCCCCCCCTGCCCTGAGCCTGGACCAGGCCTCCCCCTGCCCCTCAGCCCCCCACCTCCTATCTCCGGTCCAGCTCTGGCTTGGGCAGCACCCCCCACTCCTCCAGCTCGAGGTGGCCGTGTGGTCTTGGAGGTGCTGGTTCTATGAGTCTGGCCAGTGGCCCTGAGGGCACGGCCCGGGCCGAGGGGCAGCCCAGGGCAGCCCCATAAGCAAACTCAGGAGGGACCTAAACTCGGAAGTGCCACAAGCAGGAGGGGGCCTGCCACACGGCGGGGCAGACTTCGAGAACAGAGCTTCTGAGGGCTGTGCATCCAGTGGGCACAGAGCGTTGGAGAGAGGATGAGGCCACAAGCAGGCCAGGCTCCCACCCTCACCTCTCTGGGTTGGAACGTCCCTGCCTGGCTGGGGGCAGAGGAGCTGGGGAAAGAGGCTGGGGGTGCAGGTCCTGAGGTGAGTGCCCCTCTCCGACCAGCACGGCCTGGCAGGCCGGTGAGCTAAGCCGCGCGTCAGGGCCCCCAGGGCCCCTCCCCACCCCAGGCCCCGGAGGCCTGCTCACAGAAGGGTGAGAGCCACAGACACAGGCTTCCTGGCTGCACCCGCAGCCTGGGATGGATGCTCCTGCAGGAGCCCGCCCCCAGGAGGAAGGGAGGCTCGTGGAAATCCAGAAACTTTCCCTCCCTGCCTAGAGGCCAGTGGCCTTTGAAGTGGGAAGGTTGGCGGGGATGAGACGGTCCCGGGGTATAATTAGAGACGGAGGTTTCACTCTCTCTCACACACGGAGTAAAACCAGCTGCCGACTCCCAGGACAGAGCTGGCTCTACTCCCCAAACGGTACCCTGGGCAGTCTCCGGGCTCCACGGCCACCGTGGCTTCCATCCCCAAGAGGACAGATGGCTGGACCTGCTCCCCACAAGGGCTGCCCATGGTCTCCTGACAGCGCAGAACGGGACCAGGCAGAAGGGCGGGGGGGGGGGCGGTTCAGCCAGGCATTCCCTCCCTTCCCCTTGGGTCATCTCAGGGGGCCCCAGGGTAACCTTAGGGCTCGAGGGGTGCTCCATTTGTCTCCCAGCATCCTGCCATCCGGGTGTCCAGCCCCTGTTTCTAGAACAAAGTGGGGTGTGGGAACCCCTGGGGTGTTAGGCAGGAATCATGGCCAAACCCCGATGAGTGTCCTTCCCCAGAGAGCAGGACACCAATGCCAGTCACCTCCATCCTGGCCAGGGCACAGCTGCCCCCCACTACTGGGCTGCACCAGGAGGGGTCTGCGCTCAGGCGAGAGTGGGGGACTGGGGACAGAGCCTGGACATCTGGAGCCAGGACCTGCTTACAGCCCCCAAGCCCATCCCTCCGTATGCTCAGAGCCTGCTGCGGGTGGGGCCTGTTCCAGAGGAGGAGGACCCAGGCCGTGCCCTGAGGGGTCCCAGGCCACGAGGAGAGCCAGGTGGACGGCCAGGCTGCAGGCCCTCAGTCTCTACCCGAACTCTGGGCCTTCGCCCGTGCTGTGCCCCTGCCTGGAGCACTCCTTCCATCCTCTGCCTCATACCCATCTTCCAGTCTCAGCCTGGATATGGGATTCTGTGAGGCCTTCTGAACCCCCACTGGAGTGAATGTCCCTCATCTGCATTCCCACATACACTATGCATCCCCATCTCAGCACCAACCACGGTGACATAAAGCTGGGTGACTGTCCCCCTCTCCCACTGGTCTCTGCACTCCAGAGGACACTACAGGGCCTGGTATTGATTCACTCATCTTTCCATCCTCCCTTCCATTCACCATCTTTCCACCCACCAAGCATCCATCCATCCACCATCCATCCATCCATCCATCCATCCATCCACCCATCCACTATTCATTCACCACTCACCCACCCACCCACCTACCCATCCATCCATCCATCCTCCACCACCCACCCATCTATCCTTCCATCCAACCATCCACCACCCATCCATCTACCATCCATCCATCCATCCACCATTCATCTATCCATTTATCCGTCCATCCACCATTCATCCATCATCCACCATCCATCTGTCTATCCATCCATTATCCACCATCCACCACCCACCACCCACCATCCATCCATCCATCCATCCACCCATCCACTATTCATTCACCACTCACCCACCCACCCACCTACCCATCCATCCATCCATCCACCATCCATCTAGCCATTTATCCGTCCATCTACCATTCATCCATCATCTACCATCCATCTGTCTATCCATCCATTATCCACCATCCACCACCTGCCACCCACGATCCATCCATTCATCTACCCACCAGCCACCACCCACCATCCATCCATCCACTTTCCATCTATCCATCCATCCATCCATCCACATCTACCATCCATCCATCCACCTTCCATCCATCCATCCATCCATCCATCCATCCATCCACCATCCATCCATCCATCCATCCATCCACCATACATACATCCATCCATCCACCTTCCATCCATCCATCCATCCATCCATCCATCCATCCACCTTCCATCCATCCATCCACCTTCCATCCATCCATCCATCCAGATCCACCATCCATCTATCCATCCACGTACACCATCCATTCATCCACCTTCCATGCACCTATCTACTCCTCAATTCACTCAGCACAGATTTCTAGAACATCTGCTCTTGGCCAGGCTCCACTCCAGGAAAGAGGACACAGAGGAGAGAACAGAGACAGCACTGTGGGAGAGATGCTCTCAGGGGCCTCCTGCAGCCCTTCCCGGAGGGGCTGTGTGAGCTGGGTCTCTGCAGGGAATGCTGAGGCTAGGGCTGGGGAAAGGGCTGGGGGGATGCTCCCGCCCATTCCGGCTGTCACGCTCTGGAACGCGGGCCTGAGCCGTTGCTCCAGGGACAATGGTGCCGGCCAGCACAGAGTGTGAGGTCATCTGTGGCACGTCATTTCAGGGAACGACCTGGTTATAAGGGTGGAAGGGGAAGTGGGTGCCCTCCCGCAGCTTGTGTGTGGGCGCCACACGCGCTAACACACACCTAGTCTCTTGCACTTCCCCCTGCCCACACCCAAGCCCAGCCCCAGAACTGGGCGTCAGCGCCCTAAGGAGGGGTCTAACCATGTGGTTGGTGACAGGACCCTGAGGACCAGTGTGGGAGTAGGGTGAGGGCCAGGCCTGGGGTTCCCGTCCCCTCCAGGTAGCCCCAACTCCCCTCCCCTGCTGTAAGGCGTAAGTCACCAGGCGGGTCCCCTTTCCTCTGACAGCACCTTCCTTCCTGGCCCCCTGGGCCTGTCCCAGCAGCACTGCCAGGAATAGTGGGCACGCCCCCTGGCCAGAGCAAGGGCATTTTGGGGCTCTAGAGCCAGGTTGTCCCAGGGACCCCTGGAGCCCCCCTTGCCCACAGCCCTCCCAGCCCCCCTCCAGCTTTAGGCACCCAGGGGTGGGGGCGAGGGCACTGGCCGGGACAGGGCCAGCCTGGGACAGCAGCCAGCTTCTATGACCCCACACTGGATCATCACCCTGGGGGACAGACCTGCCCCCACGCCACTCCTTACTTCCCAGGACAGCCTGGTATTGATCAGCTCTTTCTTGCAGGACCGGGCCTGGGGAGCTCGCGGGGCGACACCACGGCCTCCAGCTTCAGGGTCCAGCGAGGAGGGCCAGAGGAGCAGGGACTGAGAGGGTAGGACGAGGGGTGTGCAGCGTGGGCGGCACCACACAGCCTCCCTGGGAAGGTGGGAGGAGGCGTTGGGAGGCTTTGGGGGGCGTGTCTCACCTGGGGTCTAAAGAGGGACAGATATTTGTCAGGTGAGCCAGGGACAGGGGCAGGGGGAGGACAGGGACAGGGGGAAGATCCTGGGGGGACCCGGGGAGGGCAGGGCACGCTGGGAAAGGAAAAGGCCTCGCAAGGCCCAGGAGCTCGGCAAGTTTGGGGGGCCCTCGCTGTGGGACCGGCCAGGACTCTACGTCTGCCCCAGGCACAGGGAGACAGAGGCCCACTGCAGGCGGCTGGGAGAGCTGTGTCCCCTGAGGTTGGAGCAGGGCTGTCCCTGTGCCTGGCCCCTGAAGTGTCTCGTCAGCCACCCAGGCAGCTGCTTGGCCAAGGTCCCACTGTGCGCAAAGGGCCCCATATCGCGGCTTCGCCCCTGGGCAGGTGTAAATGGCCAGAGGTCCTGTCTGGGGTCCAGCCCTGACTTCCAAGAGTAGATGTGCAGGTTAGGGGCTTGGAGCATGACCCCTCTCTGACCTCGGCTCCCCTGCATGCCCTGACCCCTGACACCAGCCACACCGGTCTCTGGGCAGACACTCCAGCCTCTAGACACTTGCATCCTTGAGATTCCCTCTGCCTGGGGCTCTCCCACCCCACCTCACCCCCTGCTGGTAGGGCTGGCTCTCCCACCCCCGTCTCGGCACAGACCCATTCAAAAGAGCCCACATGTCTGCTGCCGGCTCTGACACCGGACCAGCTGGTCTGGCTGGCCCGTTTGGGTCTGTCTCCCCACCCAGAGGGAGCAGGTCCCGAGGACAGGGCCTGGCTCTGCAGCTTAAGTCCTCAGTGCTCAGGAGGGTCCGGGCCTGCATACAGTGGTGCTCAATAAATAAACATCTGTTAAACGAATGAATATAGAACTAAAACATGGAGACAGACAAGAAGACCACACGTGTGAACAGTCGTGGCTGAGCTGCCTGGAGTCAACCCCATCACAGCCACTTAGTGGGTGGGCGCCCCAGGCAGGTCATGTGACCGCTCTGAGTCAAAGCGTGCTGGGTGCCTGGGTCATACCTGTGAGTACAGGCACCTCGAGCCCCTTAGGAAGTGGCGGCTGTGGCCCTGCTGACCCTTGGCTGACCAGCTTGCTGCAGCCTCCCTGCCCCTGCCCTGGTGCTCCCCATGGGCACTCAGAGCCGCAGGCCCAGACCCAGGGGCACTGGCAGCCAGGCCCACTGTCACCATTAACCCAGGCGGGTCAGGGGCTCTAGGAGCAGCCCACAGGTGGGAGGGTCCTGAGCTCACTCCGCACTGGAGATCCAGCACCCCACCCTCTGGATGCCGCAGCCACCGCCCCCACCCATGCCCTCGGTCAGCGGGGGCAGCGAACACACTGGGCGTCCCTCAGACTCCTGCCTGCCTGGCCCTGCCCAGCCCTGCAGCCGCCCCCTCACTCTCTGCTTCCCAGCCCTCGAGGCTGGGGTGTGCAATCCATGGTGGCCAGGGCCTGCCTGAAGGGGCAGTTTTCTGCACTGGGAAGGCCCCCGGTGGGCAGCAGGTGGGGAAGAAATGGATAAGCCCTAAGTGTGGCCTGGGGTCAGGGCAGCCGAAGCCCAGAGGTGGAGCCTGGGGGTACCCAGGCAGGCCAGGGCATGCTGGGCCTGACCTTCCCAACAGTGTTGGACACCAGGTCCCTCCAGCTCCAGGGGCCTCTCTGAGCCCAACTAGGGCAGCAGAGCGTGCCGGGCTCAGTCCAGGAGCTCTGCCTGGGGTCTGACTTGCTGGGAGACCCTCAGAACCCCTTCCCCCGCAAATGGGATGGAGGGCTTGGGCATGCCCATCAATGGATGGGCTATCACTGCTGGCTTCCTGCAGGAAGAGGCATTTCCCTGGCCCTTTAAGAGATAACGGTACCAGCAGAGATGATGGAGGAGGAGGCTCTGGGTGTGGAAGGGGGAGGTGCGGTGGAGGGATCCTGTGCCTGGTGGAGAGGGGCTGGGGATAAGGCTGGAGTTGGGGGAGACCAGGCTGGGGGCTGAACTGAGGCGGGGGTGCTTGGATCTTTAGAGCAAAGGGGAGCCATGGAAGGTTCCTGAGCAGGGGAGTGCCTGAAGCTTGAGGCTGATAAGGCCCTGTGGGCAGCGCTTGCTCTCTCTTCCTTCCTCCCTTCCCAGGACCCGCCCAGCAGCTGATCTGGGGGCCCAGGAGAGCCCTAAGTGGTGGGATCGGGGCCTGCAGGGACACGGATTTCCTGTCCAGGAGTCACCACGTCGGGGACCCCAGCCAGCCATCGGCTCTGACACACACTCCCTCAGGAAATCCTGGCCCCGGGGCGTCCTCCAGCTCAGGGAGGCCGGAGCCCCGAGGGACGATCCTGTGGGGTAACGTCCAGCGGTCCTCCATCCAGCACCCTCCACACTACGGTCCCCACACCACGCGACCCCCATCCACCTCTCGCCCCCTGGCCCTCCACCCTGCGCTGCCCCGCACTGCGGCACCCCCCTGGAATGACCCCCGCCCTGAGTCCCCTTCCTCCTCGCGCCCCACCCACCCACCCGGCCCCTGTCCGCACCTCTGAGTGGCGTCTGGTGCAACCCCTGCCTCAACTTCCCCACTGCTCCTTCATCTTTGCAACAGCCGTTTGGGATTCATGGGGGTACTGCAGACCCTCTGGAATCTGCTACTCCTCATGGACCCTGCCCTGGGAAAATGCACAGATGCATTTTCACACCCAATGCCCAGAGTTTCGGGGGTTACAGACCCCAGGAAGCTCAAGCATGGCCATCTCTGGCAGAGGCCACGGGCTTCAGGCTCAGCCCTCAGCAGGGGAGGAGGAGGTGCCCCTCCCATTTGATAGATGGGGAAACTGAGGCCCAGAGGGGACAGAGACATGAAGGGTGTCCCAGGGGTTGTTCAGAGCCAGGCTCACTGGGCCTCCGCCTGCTGGCACTGGAGGCCTTGGGAGGGGCTGTAAGCACAGATGCTCCCCGCGGCTCCCCGGGTGGCTGCTCAGAGGCTGGTACTTGAGTGCAACCACACCCCTGGGCCTGGAGTTGCCCGGCCAGAGGGCAGCCTTCAGCCTGCTGGCCTTTCGACAGCACCAGTCCTCCCCAGCCCAGCCCGGCCCAGACCCCCAGGATCCCCTCCATAGGTCGGGCATCAGGACTCCAACCCCAACCCCAGTTGGCTGTGGAGCCTGGAGTCGTGTGTGCCTTCCCTTGGCCTCAGTTTCCCCAACTCACAATAGCCTGTCCCCGAGTACCTGACAAGCCCTGGGTCCAGGCACTTTTATTGGGGACAATAAGAGTTATGATGCAAGTGCAAACACTGGGGTCAGGCACTGGGGTGCACACCCCCTCTGCCCCTCACCAGGTAGACCCTGACCCTCACCAAACGTCAGGCCCCCACGGTGAAGTGGGGAGAAAATGCAGGCCTGGTGGGTTCTGTGAGGCTGAGGAGACACTGTATAGAAAGTGGTCAGCGCTCTGTGAACAGGGGCGCTGGTAGTCCCCAATCCCCTCTCCCCATCTGCTCCCGGGGCTTGCGACCCTCAGCCAGAGGGCCCAATGGCTTGGGTGGGTGTGGGAGTGACCGAAAGGAAGGGGATCACGGATGAGTGGTTCTGGCATTTTGTGGGTGCCAGGCGTGGGAGGGGCCAGAGGAGCTGTGTCCGGTCCCTGGCAGGGGCGGAAGCGGAGCATTTGCACTAAAGTGGAGTGACCGCTAACCATGCCCAGTTAACCTGCGGGCATCGGCTCAACCCTGAGCAACAGAACTCTGGCGAGGGGTGGTGGGAAATGGAGGGCAGGGCTGGACCCCTGCCCCATGGTCCTCCAGGGTGTATGAAGAGGCTGAGACTACGGCCACCACCCTTTCCTTCCAGGGCAGGTGGGGGGGGCGGGGCACTGGGGGCCGTTCAGCTGAGAACGCCAGTCTGGTGCCTGAACACCAGCTGTGCTCCAGGGGAGGGCTAACCCGGGTCCAGGGGGTGAGAAGCCCCCCTGGAGGCCTGTGGGACCACTGGCCGGCAGATGCTCCACTCCTCCCCCACCCAGGCCGCCCCGCCCCCGCCTCCTCCCGGCAGATCAGAGCAGTTTGCAGGCGCCCAGGCAAGCTCGGTTCCCACGTTCCCAAGCTCCCGCTGGCAGGTGTTGGTTTCCACCTGCACCACCCCTCCCTCCCTGCCTCCCCCACCATGCCTGGGGCCCTGGGGACTCCACCCCTCCCCCATCCCGCCCACACTCCAAAAATCACTGCCTGGAGATGTGAGACACGGCGGGCCTGGCACCCGTCCTCTGCCACCACTGCCACCACCTGCCAGCGCTCAGAGTGAGTGGACGGAGGATGAAACGCCCTCAGCACCCTGGGCCCAAGTCACTCAGCCACCGAGTCCAGTCAAGTCCCAAGGGGCCTGGGAGGGGCTCATGTGCACCCTTCAAGGCTGCCCCTCTGGGACGCCTCCCTGGAGCCTCCCTCTCCAAGGTGACCCCTCGCCCGACTCCACTCAGCTATGGCCTCTGGGCCTCCCCTCTCGGGTCTGTCACCACCCCAGACTGGGGGCTTCTGGGGAGAGGCTCTGTCTCCGTTCCCCAGGACCCGGTCCAGGGTCGGCCCCATGGCATGGCAAGGTGCCCTGAGGCGCTCGCCGGCAGAAAGGCCAGGGGACCCAGCAGGAGTGGCTTCTTCGTGCCACCTCCCCTGCTCGGAGGCTGCCCCGAGGTTCTCAGGAGTTCCTGGGGGGGATAGTACTGGCTCTGCCCCCCCTGAACCAGGGCCAAGCTGCAGCTGAGGTTACACACACACCAACCCAGAGCACCCCAGGGGCTTAAGGCCCAGGCTGGGAAAGGAGGGAACCTGCCTGGGCAGCGTGTAGCAACAGCAGACGCCAGGACAGGAGGAGGGCGGTGCAGGGGTGCAGGGGAGAGGTATGCCCGGGCAGGTGTCTCTTTGCTGGAGCACAGGGCACTTTCTCCCCGGTGTGCACGCACACACTCCCCTGCGCACACACAGACGCTCTCTGGTGCACACATGTGCACTCCTCTGTGCACACACACTCCCCTGTGCTGCACGCGCACACACACACAGAGTCCTCATCCACCCTGGACTCTGTCCTGCCCCACGCCCCCTCAGCCAGAGGCCCGGTGCTCCTTGGTTCTGAGGTTCTGAACCCTGGAGTCTGGGGACTGCCCTGGAAGGGTTTGTTGGGCTGTCTCCTGGAGGAGGAAACTGAGGCCTGGTGGGGGGGCGTCCATTAGGCCCCGGAGGTGGCCAGAACCTGGAGTATGGAGGAGAAGGCCAGGCTCCAAGCTGCAGCAGGCTCTCTCCTGCCTCTATGGCTCTGAGAGGACGACAGGGGCAGGCCCTGGACACTGACAGTGAGGCTGCAGAGCCGGTGGCCGGGATAAAGGGCCTCTGTGCCACCACTGCCCGTCCCACTGCCAGGGTTAAGGTGGCTGAAGGAGCCCCTCAGAGATGGACCCCCAACCCTCTGCATGCCAAGGAGAGGAGATGACGGCCATTACCATGGCCCCCGCAGACTTCCTGAGCCCGCCAAGAGGCTGGCAGTGGGGGTGGGTGCTGGGCCCTGGAGCCTCCACCCACTACCCCTCCCCTTCTCCCTGGGCCTTGCAGCCTGGGCACCAGGATCACCCTGGGCTCCTACTTTTGCTGTCCCCCTTCCTGGGGTGCCCCACCCCCCCGGCACCAGGGCCCACCGTCAGCAGAGCCACTGCCAGAGCCCGAGGGTCCTGGGAGGTCAGGTCTCTGGGACGGGAGGCTGGCCTGGGCACGTTGGGAAGCCATCTGGGATTCTCTTCTGGGACCAGCAGCTGGAGAACCTCCCAGAGGCCAGGCCACCCCTGCGAGGTCTTCCCTGACCCCTGCTGAGATGGGCAGACCCCCAGCGGTGGGCTTGAACAGGAGAAGGTGGGAGATAGGGGGTGGGAGAGAAGCTGGGGGAAGGTGGGGTGGGGGAGGCCCTGTCTCAGGCACAGGGAGTGGCCTGCAGCACTGGGGCAGCCGGCTGGGGCTCTGTCCACTGACCGCAGCCCCACCGCATGACCTTCTAGGCTTGGGGAGGGGGAGGGCACACTCAGAGACTGGGCGTGAGACCCTCTTGATCTGTCCTGCCTTTCTCCCTCCTTCTCCTCCCTGTTCTTGGCGGGAGGCGGCAGGGCCAGCCTCCTGCAGCATGCCCACCCCCAGGCCTGACCCCCAAAGACCAGGACGGGGCAGGCGGCTCTCTCGTGCTCCGCGGGGAGCCGGGAGCGCCCAGGGGAGAATTCTGAGGAGGAGCCACGCTGGGCTCAGCGCCGGGCCCTGCCCATCTGCGCTCATCTGCGGTCCCCACGCACATCTGGAACTTCAGGTGGCACCTTCTCAGGTCCGAGTTACCCACTGTGGCAGGCTGGGGCCCCGCCCTGCCCAGTGTGGTAATGATGTCCCCCGCCCCAGGGCGCAAGGATTCACCGAGAACACTCTGTGCCCTGCCTGGCTGACACTCAGCACAGGGACGATGGTGTCACTGAGACGGACGCCCCTCAAAGCGGGGACAAGCCAGGGGCCGTGTGCGCGTCTCCGGAGGCATACCCTCAAAGGGAGTGGCAGCACAGTAAAACCGAGCAGACCAGGGCCCGAGGAGCGCAGGCTCGGGGAGGCCTGGGGTGAGCATCTCAGAGGGAAGGAGGGGACTTGTCTTCTGTCCCCTCTGCCCAGTTCCAACTCAGCCTGGATGTCCTCACCACTCTGGGCTATCCAGAAAAGGAGGGGCTGCCTCAGAGGGGGAGGCAGAGAGGGAGGAGGAGGGTCCCACCCTGGAGGTCAGCAAGCAGCGGCTGAGGCTGCCCCTAGGAGACCTTCTAGATGCTTCAAGGCAGGTCTCCTCCAGCCCCCCGTCCTCAGGAGGAGCCACAGCGCCAATGGAGACATCCGCCTGCGGGCGCAGCCCTCCACAGTGAGGGAGGAGACTCTCCCAGCGCACAGGCCCTGAGCAGGGTGGGGGGATGAGCGCCCCCTTGACTCACACCCGGGCCCCAGTGGTCTGTGGTCAGCAGAGCCGCCCTATTGCCCGGCTGGGCCCGACCAACCAATTTTGTGGCCACGGCTGATTCCTCAAGCCCTGTGAGCCACCAAACAGGGTCAGGGCCAAGCCAGGGGCCACGCATCCCTAGGATGCAGCTCAGGATGCTACCAGGAGTCTCAAGGGACCAGGATGGAGGTGGGGTGGCAGCTGAGTCCTTAGACCTTTATCAGGTCATCCAGCCAGGAGGCCTGACCTGGATTCCCAAGAGCCTTGAAGCCCTCCTCCCCTTAGGACCTGCTGCAGGTACCCAGCAGCTGGCGCCAGGGAGGGAGTGGGGAGTGGGGGTCCAGGGAAGGCCCAGCTTGTCCATGCCCCGGGGACAGCCCCTCCTGCCCAGGAAGCCCTGGTTGTCCAGGTGGCACCCGCCCATCCCACACACACCCCCATGCCCACAGGCCTTTGCACACACAGACGCACACACATGCACACACCTCCCAAGCCTGTCTCTGCTCTGAGCACTTGGGATGATGGCGGGGTCCATCCGCGGGCCCATCACGGGTGGGGCTGAGAGCAAGCTGTGGGTGCGCGCGGGCCCTGTCCTGGACTCTAAGGGCAGCAGACAGACAGGCCCTGCACGGCCAGGCGCCGTGCTGACCAGGGCTCACCGAAGCTTCCCGAAAGCCCCGCAGACAGGCCTGTGTCTGAGTTACGAGCAGGAAGATGGGCAGCAGGGGGCCGGCTCCTCACCCACGTGAGTGCTGCATCCACGGTGGGGCCCGGCAGCAGGAACCCGTTCTCACCAGGCTCTCCCTCACTGCTCACCTTACTAGCGGCAGTGCCACTCTGGGCCTCAGTTTCCCCATCTGTCAAAGGGGCAGCCTTGGGGCACCAGCACTCAGAGGCTTCTCCCAGCTCAAATGAAATTCTGCTCTGGAAGTCTCCAGGCCTGGAGGTGAGGCCCTTCGGGGGCGGGGGAGGAAGTGACAGATGATCTAAGAAAGTCCAGGCAAGCAGCCCCAGGCTCAGGGCCACATTCACACTGTCTCATCGGCCCCACCCTCTCGTCCCCCTGTGGCCCACCCCCACAACCGGGGAGCATTTATGATCCCCAACCTCCTGCCACCTGGCCCCCAACCCTTTCCCTCTGAGGGCCAGAGGGCAGCGTGTGTGCCGCCTGCCAGGGGAGGGCAGAGCGGAGAGCAGTGCCCTCTGGGCCCACCCTCCCCAGCTCAGCGCCACTCTGAGCCAACAAAGACCCTCAGATGGCCTTGGTTTCCCAGACTGGACAGTGAGACCCTGGCAGAGAGGGAGGGTTCCTCCGTGCACAGACCTGGGTCTCATTCCCACTGGTGCTGTAGAGATAGGCCTGGGGCGGCCCCCTCCCCACAGGTGCCCCCTGCCCCCACCGGGCCCAACCTGGAGGTGGCTTTGGGCTGAGGGTGGTCTGGGCCTGTCCAGACCTGTCCCCACACCTGGACACGCACGTTTCCCCAGGGGCCTTGCAGACCCTCCCCCCCGCAACAGGGCCCAGCCCCTGGCACCCCTTCCCTAGGAGCCAGAGCCGGGATGGGGCTTTCTCAGGAGCGACGGGGGGTGAGGCTGACTCTGGGAGGGACCTCCCCCAGCCCCCAGCCTTGGACACAGTGAAGACTGAAACTGGGAGTTTCGGGTGGGAGCTGGGCGGGGCCGGCGGGCAGGTGAGCTGCACACAGTTTCAGGATCCCCTCGGGGTTCAGCACCTGACGCCGGCCTGGGTGGCCCGAGCCCCTATCTCCGACACCCTCCGTTTTCCAAGACCGGGAGGGCCCTGCCTCCACCCAGATGCCTGAGAGAGCCAGCTCTGGGGGAGAGGGCACCTGCCTGCCTGCCTCAGTGTCCTTTTCTATAACTTGGGGCAACAGCGTCTCATCCGGCAGGGCTGTTGATGGTCTCCCCCTCCGCCCCCCTACGGCACTGTCAGCTCCTGGGAACACCACCTCCAAGAGCCGGCCAGGACCTGGGGTGGGAGAGGGGTCCACCCCGCCCGGCCGCATGGAAACCAGCCAGCCTGGGATCCGACGGCCGCTTAATCTTTTGCTGAAAAGATAATTTCTTTCTGTGCCATTGTCGGATAATTTCTTTCTGTGCCATTGTCGGGTGCTGGGGGGAAACAAAGGGGCTTTTGTGCAGGCCCCTCTGGTACGACCCCGCAAGGCCGGCCTTTTCCCTCCATGTAAAACCCTATAACGGGAGGTTTCTCACAGCCCTCTCCTCCTCCCAAGCACAGAATCACGTTCGTCGCAAAGGGCCAGCCCGGCGCAGGGAGGGCCTCGTGTTTTCCTTCTCATCCCTCGAAAAATGCCCTGTGTGCCCCAGCAAGCAAGGGGCCTGGAGGAGGGGAGGGGAGGGGAGAGAGAGAGGGTAAGGGATGGAGGGAGGGAGGGGAGGGTGCAGAGGGCTCTGCACCCTGTCCCCCGCCTCCTCCTCAGTCCTCCCTGGGCTGAGGAGGGATTTAAATAAACACATTCCTCAGTGCCCGCAGCCCAGGGCCCCCCAGCACCCACCGGCCTCCCGTCCTTGGGGTTGGAAGGGCCCCTCAGATCCATCCTGCCCGGCAGACAGGCCAGAGAGCGCAGAGCCGTGACCACACAGCACCCCCACCCCGCATAAACGTCCGGACATTTTCTCCAACTGCAAAGTCCCCCAAAAAGGGAGAAATCTCACAAAAAAGATAAAAAATCATTCGTGATTCCTCCTGGCAGGGGCAGCTTATCAGTGTCTGGGCATATCCTTCCAGCGTTTTCTCTACACGTTTATAATATGCGTCTTGCTTCACAAAATTGGAGCCACTCTTCATTCATTCATTCATTCATTCATTCCACAGCAATGCTCACACAGCTCAGGGCCTGGAGCTGCACCCCAACCAGGGGGCTGCCGAAAACGAGCACGGCAGGGGCCCTGCCTCACCCTCCGGAAGGTGAGACAGTCGTCAGGTAAACACACGGGATTCGCATCTAATTACTCTTTTTCATCTAACAGTGCGTCACGAGTGTTCGCCGGGACCAGGACACACGCTTCTGCAAAGCATTTTTAACAGTCGCACTGGGTCTCGTTGAAGGCCTGGTTCCACGGTTTATCCAACAGGCTTTCAGTGCAGCTTAACATTAAAGCTGCTATGTGTGTGCAAGGCACTGGGTGAGCACAGTTTCAGAGAGCCCGTGGATCAAGCGTTGTTATTAACCCTCCCGTGCAGATGAAGAGACTGAGGGTCAGCGAGATGCCCTATTGTGCCCACCCAGGAGAGCACACAATCTGTTTGACTTTGAGGCCCACATTCCCTCCCAGCTTCCTGTGTGGGGATCTCTCTGTCCCTCCACAGAACCAGCCTTGTCTGGGACGCCTGCCCCCCGCCTCTCGGGGGCCTAAGGAGGGGTCGTGGCAGTGAGACCTCGGGGCCAGGTGGAGAGCTTTCTCCAGCACCAGTATGTCATCATCCCACGATCCTCCCGCGCCTGTGTGGGCTCCCCACGACCATCGGGCCCATCCGACAGAGCAGGAAAGTCCAACTCAGGTGGGCCCAGCGGGCTGAGGTGGCTCCCTCACCCGGTGGTCCTGGCCCCCAGCCAGCTCCTCTGGGGAGCCCCTAAAGGAAGCACCTGGGCTGAGTCGTCTCTGCCTTGTTCCCATAGCAAGGGTCTCCCAGCAGAGGTTTAAGTCGTCTTTGGACTGTCTCCAGGAATACAACCATCCAAGGATCTCACGTAAGTGGAGTCCTACAGGATTTGTCCTCTTGTGTCTGGCTTATTTCACTCAGCATAATGTGCTCCAGGTTCATCCATGTGGTAGGATGTGTCGGAATTTTCTTCTTTCTTATGTCTCATGTGGTCCAATCCGCCTGTGTTTTCTCGTTGCCCATGGCCCCAGCTTCTTTATCCGTCAACAACTGGAAACTGCATTTCCCTGGGGAGATCCCAGATCCCAGTGTGGATGGGTCCTTCATTCAACATTCCAGGTCTGTCATTCATTCAACAAACATTCACTGGGAGCCTGCTACCTGCCAGGCTCTGTGCTAGGCACCCAGGATGCAACTATGGGCAAGACAGACAGACGCCTGCCCGCCTGGGACTCACAGTCCAGTGGGAGGAACTAACAAGGGACCACGAGGCGGGATTATGGGGACCCGGGACAAAAGGGAAGGGGCTTCCTGGAGAAGGTGACAGCTACTCTGAGGCCCCAAGGGCGAGGGAGAGTGGCCAAGGTCTTCACTGGGGTTCTCCCAGGGGCACTCTGAGACTAGGCTTGCGGTGAGGTGCAGGAAACTCTGGTGGGCAGTGGGGAGACGAGACGGGAGAAGGGTGGTCACGGAAAGTGGGCATCACCCACAGGGAAACAGGCGAGGCACCAAGGCGATGCCCAGCTCCTCCCGATGTGTGTCCATTCCCACGGGCCCACCCACATGCTGCCTCCCAAGATCTCTCATCACAGATGGGGAAACTGAGGCAGGCGGACGCTGGCTCTGGTCAGTTACTGGCCAAGAGCTACACCAGGGCATTGACACCCTGGTACATTAGGGCCTGGACTTATGACTTAGTGGCTAGAACAAGCAGCCCTGGTCACAGCCACTTCACGTTCCAGGGTCAGCGCTGTATGAGTCTCCTGGAGCCACCACAACAAAGGACCACAGACTGGGGGCTGCAAACAGCAGAAGCTGATTCTCCTGCTTCTGGAGGCCAGACGTCTGAGATCACAGATCGCAGGGCCACGCTCCCTCCAGAGGCTCTAGAGGAGGAGCCTTCCTGCCTCCCCCAGCTCCTGGTGGCTCCAGTGTTCCTGGGCTTGTGGCCACATCCCTCCTGTCTCTGCCCTGTCCTCACGCGGCCTCCTCTGTGTCTGTGTCCTCTTCTCTTCTGAGGACACCTGTCACTGGATGTTGGGCCCACTCTAATCCAAGAGGATCTCATCTTGTGATTCTTAACTAATTACATCTACAAAGACTCCATTTCCAAATAAGGGCACTCTCTGAGGTTCCAGGTGGACGTGAATTTGGGGGGACCCTACTCAGCCCACTGAGGTCTCAGTTTCTGCTGGGCCGGCACGCTAGGGGCTGCTTCTCCAGTGGTGAGGTGTGATGCTGGCAGACATCTGGCCTGGCCGTAGCCCTCGGGCCAGGCTCACCCTCCCCATTTATACCATGACGCCTCCAACTTCACGGGGTCTCCCGGCTCCTGGCAGGGCAGCCGTCCCACAGCCCGAACTTGCCGCACAGTGCTCTCCTGCTCTGGGCCCCCCTCAAAACGGACAGTCTTCTGAGTCACCCAACAGATGTGTCAGGGCAGCACCCCAGGGGCCTCTGGAAGCTGCCTCTCAACCCACAGAGGCCACCCAAGTGCCGTGCTGCCTTCTGAGCGGCCGGCACACCGGCACCAGCTGGCTCTTTACCTTGGAGAAGAGGCCGTTGTCTCCTTCCAGCCTCCGAGGGTGGCGTTCGTCTCTGCCATCATGTCCCGGACCACTGAACCCCTGAAAACGTCGCTAAAGGAGAGGGCCCTGAATCTCTGTGGGGCTGATCAGCCACCGGCCACTTTCCGGGCCCCCAGTCAGATCCACCTGACACCATCAACAGGGAGAGCTCGGAGGATACTCCATGGGGCGTCCCGAGGGAGCAGGCACCTCAGGCCTCGGTCGTCATCGGGCAGCGAGTCCTCACAGCCCTGGGCCGGGTCCTGAACCGAAGCTGCCGCCTGCTCCCTGCGAATGCCACCAGTGTCTGACGCTCCCTCAGCCCTGACAGGGCCCGGAATAAATGTGTTCTCTAGGTTTGCACATCAAAGCCACATACCAACTGCCAGAGGCTGTGTTGATTGTGCTAGTAAAGGTGGCAGAGTGGCTGTGGTGGGGCCACCGCTGAGTCAGGTTTGCAGCAGCCCACCTGCTGTGACCTGTCCAACTTTGCAGGAGCCCAACAGGTGACCCAGTGGGCACAGGGTGGGACACCATTTCTGCATCCTTTCAGCCTCTGAGGGCAGCATGAATGTGCGCCATCTCCCCAGCATCTGCTTCTCAGTTAGCACGTTGGTGACGGGAGAGGGGGACGTGTCTTCAGGGGCCTAAACGTGGTTTTCCCGCCATTCAGGCTGTCACTCCACAGAAAGAGGAGCTAACGGGAGCGTTTGCCAGCTGCTAAGGAGAGCCCTCCAGTCATGCACCCAGGGCAGGGGATGGCCACAGGGAAATGGAGCTGGGCCAGGGCTGCACTTACCACCTGGCCTTCATCCTTCCACGAGGCAGGGGGCCACACCAAGAGTCACCGCAGTCTCCTGACGTCCTTTCCCCAGTGCCCAGTGACTCTGGGAAATAGCCCTCGGTCCCTCCAGAAACACCGGGGAACTGTATATTCCTGCATAACTGCTGTGGCGTTACAGTCCTTCTTCAAGGGGACCTGGCCTCCCCTTCGAGCCATGGGCTCTGGGTCTGAAGCCGGCTCAGGTCGGAACCCTGGTGAGACGCTCTTCTGTGGCAGCAGCTGGCATCGGCACTGGGCCCACCTGCCCTGCTCTGGCTGTACAGGTGGGAGAGGCCCCGGCTAGCCGCCCGTCCCTGTGGCCCTGTGGCCTCGGCCTCTGGCTAACTGACTCGAGGACACGGATGCCTGTAGCTGTGGCCAGAGGTTTCCGTGCGGCAGGACACCCTCGCTGCCCTTCTGCTCTACCGCCCCTGAGCTCAGTTCCACGCCCCCCCACCGCCTCTGCCCTCCGATCCCCCAATCAGAGGGATTTGGGGTGCTGGGAAGCCCGGCTCCAGGCAGCGCCCCCTCCCCACCACCTCGGCCTACAGGTGCCTCAGCGGAGTGGTGCCTGCTCTTCAGCTGCTCCCTGACCACGTGAGCTGGGGTGGCCTTCTGGGGAAGCAGAGAAGGACAGAGGTTCTCTGGTCCCATCCAAGGCTCACCTTCTGCCTGCTCACCATGCTCTGCCTCTGCCGCTCAGCAGCATTGCTGTGTCCCAGCACCAGCCCCAGGGTTAAACCACAGGTCTCCCCTCCAGCCTGAACCCACAGCCCCCCTGACCTGGCATCCTCAAGACTCCAGGTGTGTGGGGGGAGTCAGAGGGGCCTGTGGCCCCTCCCACTGTGGTCTGGCCTAGGGACTGGCCTGGAAGGGAGAGGGCAGGTGCTGTGGGGCATCTGCCCAGACATGGCCTCTGCATGGTGCCCGCACAAGGAATGCCCTCTCCTCGGGCACCCACCCCGTGGCCCCACTCCAGGTCATGGGGTTCCCCCTTCCGGGTCACTGCCCTGACCCCTCCCCCAGGGGATGTGCCCTGCCCCCCTGCAAAGCCATGACTCCCATTCAGGTCCTGGGGGAGGTGCAGGCCCAAAGTCACCCACGTCCCCCTACTCTGGCCACAACATAACCCCAGAGGCCTGTAGGACCCTTATCTCCCATGGGTGGAGGAGAGGTCAGGCTGAAAACCAGACGGGACCCAACTGTGACACAATCATCCCACAGCTCCCAGAAGCTGGCGTCCCCTCCTGCATCCCCACGGTGGGGGCGGGTCCACACACCTGCCTGTCACCCTCCTCTCCCCACCAGCAATGCGGCTCTTCAGCCACCTGGCTGGACAGCAGTCAGGTTACAGAATTCCATCCTGAGCATCCCACTCCTGGGGCCCCTCTGGTCCCACCTGACCTAGCGTGGGTTCCCCCAGAAGCAGATCCAAAGACCAGGGTGCAAATACAAGTGGCCCATTTGGGAAGTGCATGAGCTCAGGCAGAGAGGAGAACCAGGAAAGAGGGGTGGCGTCAGGTGGAAGCCAGGAGGCTCAGTCCACAGGGGAGCAGGGGGACAGTGCAAAACACTTACCCCAAGACTGCCCATGTGTTTCCAATTCCAGCCCCAAGGTGCTGGCACTTCTGGCCCGTGTGCAGGCTAAGTGGGTAAGGATGCAGGTGCCAGCCACTGGAAGTGAGGGGACACGGGTGGAGCGCCCACAGATTGGGGTGGGAGAGGAAGGGAGTGTCAGCAGAGTGAACAGCCAATGTGGAGGACCGGTGATGAGTCAGTGGGGCCAGGCAATCTAGGAGGGCTTCCTGGGGGTGGCCAACACAGGCCTCACCCAGAGGTCCCTCTACTAAAGGGGGCATGGGGCCTTTTGGACCTAGCTCCCATGTAATGAACCCCATTGCCTCGTTCAAGGGCACAACCCCATGAGGGAGGTACTCTCAGCGCCCCCACTCTCTGGATGAGGAAATGGAGCCCAGGGCATCCAGGAGGCACCCAAGGGGCCTCCCACAGCCTCCCCCCTTCCTTTTCTCCAGCATCTGTGGCAGTTCCGCATGTCCTCAGGCAGCCCCCTCTCTTGGGGGACTGGCTGCAGGGCCCAGTTCTCAGGCCACCCCTCCTCCAGCTGCGAGCTCCCCAAGAGGCCACGTGGGGTCCTCAGCTTTGAAGGCCGCCTGTACCCCATACCCTGACATCCAGAACTCCACTGCAGCCACTTCCCTCTGCCTTCCCACGGGGAGAAAGCAGGCCTCGCAAACTGGATGCATCCAAAACAGGACACCACCGGTATCCCTGCCCCTTCCCCGGTGTGCCCACCTCAGCCAGCAGTACCCAGAAACCTGGGCTTCTGCTGACCCCTCTCCTGCCCCAACCTCCACGTCTAACCCATCAACCTGGTGAGCTTCTCAAAAGGAATCGTAAACCACAGCATCCCCCCTTAAAGCCCTCCGGACTTGCCGTTGTAACGGGGTCAAGGTCCAAAGGCCTCCTTATAGTCTGGGAAGTCCTGCCTGAGGGCCCTAATGACCCTCCTGCCACCGGCCCCTGCTCCCCTCATGCCTCACTCGCCTTCTACCTGTTTTTCTTGGAGATGCCAGTGCCTTCCCACCCCAGGGTTTTTGCACAAACTGTCGCCCCTGCCAGATGCTCAGCCCCACTCTTCTCATCACTCAGGCCTCAAGAGACCTTTTCTGACTTCCAACGAGGGTGGACACACACAGTGCTCCGGAAGCGTTGGTCTCTAGTCTATGGTGAGCTCCCACAAGCAGAGCCATCCTGCCCACAACAGTGAACGAGCGAGCGAGTGGGACCTGAGCCCACCTTCACCTCCCTCTGGCTTACCCCCCGGGGCCCAGGGTCTGCCTCTGTCCTTCCGGGGGCCCTGAGAGACCCCTGCGCAGCTGCAGGTCTGAGGGGGATGTGATGGCTGGGAGCTCAATGAGGGGCTGCCCACAGGAACCCCCTGCCCCCCTCCAGCGCCCCCTTCTTGCCCTGCCCCTCTGGGGTTCAAAGGGGCCTTAGGGGACAGACCAGACCAGGGAGAGGAAATCCTTGTATTTTTCGTGGGCAAATGGAAACAAACCCTTCTTGTTTATTTCCTGGTGAATTGTGCAGTCGGGAGGGGGCTGGGGGCGGGAGCTTGGTTAACTCTTTCTCCTCTGGATTTAATTGTCCCCCTTCCGGCCGGGCTTCTCGGGGCTCCTGGCGCCTAGGGAACTGCTTTCCTGAAGCCAACTCCAAGGAGGAGGGGGAGGGACTGCAAAACACAACAAATCAAAGCCTCAGCCATAAATAAGCCTGAGGAGTCTGAGAACCCGGAAACGCCCCCGTGTCGCCCTTGCAACCGGGGATGTGGGGCCTGGGGAGCTGGGGGGCACACCTGACAAGGAGCCTGGGGCTGGGCTGGGCCCCGGAGGCGGGAACCCCTCCACAGCTGGGAGAGCCACGCTCAACCTGCAGGCGGCTTTGGGGACCCTCTGCTGGGGGCGCGTCTGCAGCAAGTTTTTCCCATTACCTCACCGGAAGGGCTGAGCCTGAGGGAGGCGAGCTGCCCCCCTGGAGTCGCAGTCAGGCCCCCAGCCGCACACCCCAGCGCCCTCTTCAGCCAGGGCCGGTTGGGCCTGGGGTAGGACACAGACCCGATGAGCTGGGGGTCCCCTGCCCCCCACTGTCTTTGCCCCCACCTGCGGGGCAGCAGGCCAGCCCGGCCGGCTCACAGGAGCTGGTGCTGGAGCAGACACTGCATGGGGGCTCCGCCTCACGTCCTCTGTCAGCTCCAGGCCTGCGGGGTTTCCCCTGGAGCCTCTCAGCCATAGAAATAGATCAAGGCTGGTAGACAGACAGGCGAGAAGCGGGATCCACATGCAGGAGATGAGAGGCCCCACCACACATGGTGGGGCCAGCACCCTCATGCATGCTTTCCTGAGCCCTCCCCACAGCCTGGGAGGTGGACACCTGCAAAGCCATCCCCACTTTACAGAAGAGGAAACTGAGGCGGGGGACGTGGAATGACAGCTGGGAGCCCCACAGGGAGGAGGCGCAGAGCCCAGGGCAGGCCTGGGATGGCAGGTGGGGTTGGAACCCTTAGCGCCCTTGGGCCCCCCTGGGTGCTGTCTGGAGGTTGGTGGGGGGTTTGGCAGCCCGGGACCCCTCCCCTGCAGAGCCTGGAGAGGTGGTCTCCCGCCCACCTGCCTCCGGCCCCTGGTGGCCTTGGCCTGGTCACCATCCCTCTCTGGCCTCCCCTGCCCCCTCCACTAGCCTGGCTGGACTCCGCCCCCCGAGCGCTGGTTCTCACAGCCCCAGCAGTGACTCCCACACTGTTCCCGCAGACGGCTCCTCCTGGCTCCTGGCCCCCCACCCCCCAGCTCGCTGGAAACACCAACCAGATGTTGGGACTGCGGCCCGTGGGGGGGCAGTAGGAAGTGGCTGGGGGAGTATCAGCTGGGAGTGCAGGCGGCCAGCAGGGCTCAGACCTGCACTGGAGCTGGGGACACAGGCTGGGGCCATCAGAGACAAAGAGACAGGAGCCCCCGCCGCCCTGCCTTGCCATGGCTCAGATGAGGAGACTGAGGACCCAGAGGCCCCAGGGCTGACCCCACTGGGGCCAGGGTAGCACAGGCCTCCTTTTGGATCTCAGCCTTGCTGTGCCTCAGCCTCTCTGAACCTGCGTCTACACGGGCGGGCACCCTGGTGGTCGCTGGAGAGCATGGGGGCTGTAGAGGCGCTGCCCCCATGGGCCCCACTCCACCCATCAGTCATCGTGGAGGGCTCATGGAGCACCCACTTCTGCCCGGGGGCCACCACCAACCTCGTGCCACTCCCTACTGTCCACCCTCCCACAGCCTTCGGGGGCCCTGCCTGCTGAGGGCTGTCTCCTCCAGGAGGCCGGCCAGAGCCACACAGCAGGATGACAGCCCCTGCCCTGCACACACACGTGTGCACACGCACATCCAAGCATACATGTGCAAATACACATGTGCACACACTCTTCCACAAACACGTGCGCACACATGCACACATTCACAGGGACACACGCAGCACACTCACACTTGAGAACATGCACACTCACACTGGCACATGTGTATGTTGGTCACACACAGGCAAACAAGCACACGCTCGTGTTTTCACATGTATATGCACATACATGTGTATACACGCGTGCACACATGCAGCACGCTCTCACAAGGTCATGTTCTTGTTCATGCGATAACACACTTGCACAGTGAGAAAGGCACACTTGCACATGCACACACACGCCTGAAAGCTTTCTCCTTTCCTGGAACACCACGCTCGCATGACCCCCAGCATCCCCTCTTTGCACACACCCCCACCCCCCAAAGCCTTTCCCAAGCCCCGATCTGCACCAGGCCCAGTGCCCCGGGGAGGCTTCTGAGGGGATTAGCCACGGGCTCTGGTCAAGGAGCAGGTGGAGCACCGGGCCAAAGAGGCGACCACGAAGTTGTGTGATGCCCGTGGGGAGGTGGAGGGACGCTCTCCGAGAAGACAAGGCATCTGCCTGGAGCTGGTGATTGTTCAGCCTCAGTGCGGAGGGGACCAGGACTGTCCCCCAGCTGACTCCCTGCACAGAGGGGTCGGGGCCAGTCACCCTGGGGCCTCAGGGACTCGTCACACCTCCCGCCATCTTGAAGAGCCCTCCTCCCCAGCCACCGCCCCCTGTCCTGAGTGGGAGTCTTGAGAACAGGACCCTCGGGTCCCACGGCACTCAGCCCATCCCGGGCTCTTGACTCAGCCCCATGTGTCACCGGATAAACATTTATTGGATATTTCCTGCCGGGCCACAGCCCTGCGTGCACATCTCTGCCATTTGTGTGGGGGAGGGGTGAGTGTGTGCAAGCCTGTGCATGTGAAAAGTGGGTGTGAGAATGTGTGAGTGTGCACCTGTGCGTGTGAGCAGGCCCCACCGGCCCTGCAGCGGGAGTGAGCGCACAGGACCCCTCTTCCTGGCTTACAGAGCCGGGTGGGGTGGAGGTGGGGCTGGGCCCCTCTCTGGGCCTCCCACAGGTCTGCTCCCCAGGTCGTGGGGCCTGGGCTCCCCCTCACCCACCCTCGTGGCACCTGGGCTCCAGCCACCCTGGGGTCTGCCCTTCTCAAAGTCACCTGGGTCTCACCTCCAATTCTTGGCCCCTGTCGGCTCACCTGGAGCACCACCCTGTCCCTCTCTTGGTTTATTTGACCCCCGTTCATCCTCCTCGCCTCAATGCCCCCAGACATCCTCCGTGGACCCCTTCACCCCGCAGACTCCCCCTCCCAACTTGTGTCCTGAGTGAGTCCCCAGAGGCCCCTGGCCTGACTACCTGACTAACAGCGAGTGCTCAGCAGATACGCGGAGTGAATTAACAAATGAACGCATGCATGAAGACACCAATCTCTCCTTGGCTGGGAAGAGCACGAGGAAGCAGGGAAGGTGGTTTGGGGCGCAGGAGGGAAACCTCCCAGCCCTCTCCCTGCTCCTCCCAGAAATGCCTCTCTCTGCACCCTGCCCCCCTCGCACCACCTCCAAGGGCGGTCCTATGGTCAGCCCATCTCCCCATCCTGCAGATGTGGGGAGACCAAGGCTCAGAGTTGCCCAGGTCCAAACCTTTAACCACCCAAGTGGGGGCAATGTGTCCCCCCATCCTGCGCCCCCATTTGCCAGTCCCCAGAGAGACCGTGGGGAGAGGGGCAGCGACTGAGTGACAAAGAAGTGAGTCAGGAGCCTGGTGTCCAGGCCCAGCTGCCACTCACTAGCTCTGTGACCTGAAGAATGTTGCTCGCCCTCTCTGGGCCTGCCTCAGTTTTCCCTCCTGTAATGCGCTGAGCATCAGCACCAATGGGTTGTGAGCAGGGGGACTGTGGCTCCCTGGCTGCTCCTGCTGCACTTGCCCATGACCCTGTGACCCAAGGCATGCAGGCTGGGCCAGGGTGAGTGCTGTCCGCGGGCGTGGGAAGCAGCAGCAGCGGGTGAGGGGGAAGGAAGGCTGGCTCCAGCCAGCCTGGGGGAAGGGTGAATGCAGGGACGCCCCCGGGGAGCTGCTCATTGTGACCAGGGCTGAGGGGGAGGGAGGGAGGAAGTGGGGGGGAGGCCTGCAGACCCCAAGCAGGGAGAGGGAGAGGCGGGAGCAGGTGGGGCCAAGGCCAGGCTCCCCAGCCACCCAGGCCACCCCCTGGAGACCAGCACCTCCCTGGCCGCAGCCCGGTCAGTGCACTCCGTGACGAGAAGCCAGCAGGACGATGGCAGTGCCTGAGCCCCGTGAGTGCCAGCCAGAGGCTGACACTGCAGCCAGATGCGGAAGGGGATACACCATCCTGCTGCAAGAGATTCCCCACTGGGAACCGGCCAACCGGGATGGGGCCCAGGGGACGAGGGGGCGGGGCATCTGACGACCCTACCGGTGTCCTGGGACCGCACAAAGTACCACACACGTGGTGGCTTAAAACTACAGAAATTCACTCTCTCGCAGTCCTGAAGGCCAGAGTCTGAAGTCGAGGTGCCGCGGGGCAGCGCCCTCTGGGCGGGTCCCTCCTGCCTCCCCCCGGGCTCCTTAGCGCTCCCGGGCTTGCGGCTGCCTCACTCCGCCCTCTGCCTCCATCTTCACACCTCCCTGTCCCTCCTCTCCTCTTATAAGGACACCTGTCATTGGAGGTAGGGCCCCCCCCAATCCAGGAGGGCCTCGTCTCGAGATCTTTACCTTCACTACGTCTGCAAAGACCCTTATTCCAAACAAGGTCACACTCTGAGGTTCCCGTGGACACGCCCTTTGGGGGGCCACAATTCAATACCACGGTGAATACCACAGACCCGCCGCCCAGCACAAGATGGACGTCGTGTGGGCACAGTCCCGCCCCAGGGGCTGCATCCAGTTCCCGGCGCCCTCCAGTCCGAGTCAGCCGGGGAAGGTGTGGGGCAAGTGCTCCCGGCAGAGGGCAGAGCGTGGGCAAAGGCTGGGAGGCAGGGGCCTGACGCCCAGGCCGGCGAGCAGGCGGGCCCTCCCCGCCACTCCGGTGGCTGTCAGCTGTGCTCAGCATCCTCTCCCCAAGGTGGCCGGTCCTCCTTGCTGTGGGGGTGGGAGACTCTGGGCCCTCAGCCAGGAGCTGGGCAGTGGACAGCAGTGGCCATGGGCAGAGCCAGGCCAGGGCACAGAAAGGAGACACCTCCTGTGGGCCTGAGGGCCTGGGAAGCCTGTGGCAGGTGCGTCCCCAGCCCCCACGGCCCAGCCAGGGCCAGGCTAAGGTTTCCCAAGCTGGTGCCGGGGTTGGGCCAGGGCTCCCCAGCATAGCCGGCCCGTGGCCCGGCTCCCAGGGCGCCACAGATATGTCCTTTTGTTGGCTGAACAAAGCGGCTTTGAGCCGGGCCCTTATCTCGGGCCGCGGTGAGATGGGACACCACAGATCCGCGCGGGAGCCCGCCGGCCAGCCAGGCCGAGTGCCTCCAAGCCAAGAGTGGCAGGGAAAGGCTGCTGGAAGGGGCTGAGGGGGTGGGGGTGAGCTGGTGCTGCCTCCCGCTATCAGGGGCCTGCATGGGCTCACGAGGGGCGCAGTGGGCCCATCAGATAAGGCCCAGGTAGACACAGGCAGGCACGGCGGGCAAGGTGGGCACAGGGGGCAGACATGCACAGATGGGCACAGGTGAGTGCAGGTGGACATTGTGGGCACAGGCTGGCCAGGCTGGGGTGGGGCGCCCCCCTCACTGACAGTGCCCAGTGGGTCAGGGGCTGCTCATCCTTGGCTCATGTCTGGGCCCTCTGCAGACAAAGCCCCTGACCCTGGGCACCTTGAGGGCAGGCCAGGAAGACTGGCCTCCAGTTGTCCCCCTCACCCAGCCTGGCACCAGCTCACCAGTGTCCTGGGGAGCTCAGAGGCTGACCCAGGTGGCGGGGTGGGGCACCAGCCAGAGTGTGGCCTGGAAGGGTCAGAAGGTCAGGACACATTCTCCGCCGCATCTGTGGCCAGCTTGGGACCTGCCATCACTCTTCTGGGCCTCAGTTTCTCCCCCTGTGCAGTGAACTGAAGGGCCCCAGGGAGCCTCGGACACCCCATCCTGCTGTCTCAGGACCGTGTCAGGCCTCCGTGGTGGAGGGGGCCACCAGGAGAGACACCAGTGGAGAAGGACGGAGGTGGGCAGAGGAGGGGTCCGTCAGCCGCACAGCAAGCCTGACCCCTGCACCCCTGATGTGGGGGAAACATCTCAGGTAGCCTTGTGCCTGCACTGGCCTACAGGGACACCGACGTGGGCATTTGGCTTCTCACCCTTGAGGCCCCTCCCAGCCCACCTCCCTCTCTCTTTATCTGTGTGTTTGGTGCACAGGGGAGCTCAGAAAACATCTATTGGGTGAATGAATGAATGGATGAGGGGGTGAATGAATGAATGAGTGAGTGGCTGAGAGGATGAATGGATGAGTGGGTGAATGAATGGATGAGTGGGTGAATGAATGGATGAGGGGGTGAATGAATGGATGAGGGGCTAAATGAATGACTGAATGAGCGAGTGAGTGGATGAGTGGATGAGTGAGAGAATGAATGGATGAATGGCAAATGAATGGATGAGTGGGTGAATGAATGGATGCGTGAGTGAGTGAGAGACAGAGAGAAAGAAGAGGAGACACAGGCCGGCTTACCAGCCCGGGAACTCTGGGCGTTCCCAGTGGGAAGTTGTCTCCTCGGGCCCAGATGCCACCCAGACTTTCAAGAAGCCGGGGACGGGATGCGGGGGAGGCTGGGGGCACGGAGGCGCTGCAGGATTAGGGAGGGGAGAGAGCACTCTTGGCAGGGGCACATCTTTTCCGATGGTGAGTTTGAGGCTGGAGCCCGGGGTGGGGGGCTTCCTTGCCTGGTGAGGGTTGCTCTGGGCAGACATTCCCCCACCCCCACCCCAGACTCCTCAGGGGCACCAGGCCACAGAAAGTTGTCCTGGTGGCTCAGCAGGGCTGGGAACGGGACTAGCTGCAGACCCTGTCTGAACTGGCTTATCTCAGCCCCGGGGGGGGGGGGGGGGGGGGGCAGGGGCTCCCGCCTGCCACACTCAGTGGCTATAATTAGCCCCTAGTTGGAGCTGGGCCCTAGAAGGACCAGAGTTTGTGCCATAAGAGCCCCCTATGCCCCCCAGCCCCTGGTGCTCAGCCACTTCATGGGGAAGGCCAGCCTGACCCTCCTCTGCCCTCCCCCACCCCATGTCCTTCCCCAGGCCTGGAGGAGGGCGGAGCAGCCTCCCTGGAGCAAATGGCCCCTCCCCGCCTGCCATTAGGGTCCTTCTGTTTCCCTTTCCTCCCACCTCCCCTTGACTTTCCCACAAGCATTTTTGGGCATAAAAATAACTTCACGGAGAATGACAGTCCCTGGATGCCTCCTTCTGAGCCCCTGGCCCGACAGGGCCTCGAGCACAGGCCCCCACCCAGGATGGCCTCTGAACGTCGGCCATTGGCAGCTGGATTTGGAGACTTTCTCCAACAGAAACACCCCGGCTGGGTTTCTTTCTGAATAGACTACATCTGGGGGTGTGAACGTGGAGCTGACCCGGGGGGTCTCCGGGGCCGGTGGGGGGGCAGCCTTGATACACCACATCCTTCAGTGCCTGTCAGTCTTATGATCATGACTTTCGTAATTCAGAACACTTGCCAAGTCATTTAGAATCTTTATTTTATTTATCGTGAAAACAGTCTTGAGACAAAACACAGCCCCTGCCTCCCGGGAAGTGAGGTTCCCACGGCGCCGCCGGGGCCGCGGCCTCCGTGGAGGTGGGGTCCTGCATGTTCTGTGGCTTCCTGGGAAGTTCTCGCCCCAGCACCTATGGAGAGAGTCAGCCGCCCTGGGGCAGGGGGGGTGCGATGAGCAGGGATGACAGTGGAAGGGCCTGTCCGAGTGCTTGGCACCTGGGAGGCGGCTCTGCCAACACAACCACGTGGCTGTGCCGATTCACGCGTGGAGAGAGAATTCCACCCTGTCCAGCAGCCCGCCATTCACCAAACCCCTCGGCCTGCACCCCGGTTCTCACCTGTGGCCCTAATCCCTAGCATGGGCCTCTGGGCCTGGGTGGGTTTCCCCTCAGTTTGCAGGATGATTTCTTTAGGTGCCCTCTGGACGGGCCCTGTGGTCTTCTGGAAGACTGTGGACACTCACGGGTCCTGAAACCCCCCGGGCCTGTCGGCGATGCCGCCCGCGATTCCCCAGCTCCCGCCTCGTGGGCCTGGGTGGTCAGCCCTCCAGGGGGTTTTGCTCACGCCTTCGTGTGTTCATCCATTCCATCAATCTCTATGATGAAAGAGCCTGCCGATCACTGGGCACCGTTCCGGGTGCTGGGGACACCACCGTGAGAGAGAGGACAAAACTCCCCGCCTGCATGGAACCCACCTTGGGTCGGGTGACAGGGCGCAGGTGACGCATCCGCACTGCAGACGGGCGAGCGCTCAGAAAAAGGCAGGGTTGTGGGAGCCACCGAGGAGGTGACAGCCGGCAGGGCCGCCTGTGAAGGTGGAAAGGGGACCAGCTGGGCCAGCGTGTCTAGAAGGGCATTCCAGTCACAGGGAACAGCCAGTGCAAAGTACTGAGGCAGGTTTGGAGTGGAGTGAGGGTGAGCCATGGGGTTGAGGCCAGAGAGGGAGTGGGCCTGTGGGGTCTGGCGGGCCATGACACCAAGGGTTTGAGACAGAGGGGTGACTTGTTCCAACTTTTTGTTTTTTTGTGTGTGCTGAGGAAGATTGGCCCTGAGCTAACATCCGTGCCAGTCTTCCTCTATTTTGTCAGTGGGTCGCCACCACAGCATGGCTGACCAATGGTGTAGGTCTGCACCTGGGATCCAAACCCAAGAACCCCAGGCTGCCGAAGCTGAGCGCGCCAAACTCCAGCCGCTCCTAGTCCCACAGGGCCAGGCCAACACTGTCTTGCCTTGCGTCTCCTCCCGTCCTGCCCTCTCCTCGCCCCCCGGAGCCGGCGTCCTCCCTCTTCCCCAGGTACTGAGCGTGGCCTTGGGCCCAGAGGTGCCGGCCCGAGGCAGGAGAACCTCAGGGGTCGAGTGAGGACAGGAGGGACTCAGCCTCCCTGCAGGAGCCCCCATCCCCTGGAGAACAGGCCCAGGCCCCGAGGCCGCCCACGATGGAGCCCTGTCCCCCGCCTGGCCAGGACGGACACTACGGTGGACAGGCTGGTCCAGACCCCCGCCCCTGTGGGGTTCTCCATCCAATAGGACGGCATGGCCATCTCAGGGACAGTCCCTGCAGTCGAGGACCTCCCTACACAAGGCCAGCATTGTCACCATCAGCCCCACTTCAGAGAGGAGGACAGAGAGTGACCCACCAGGACCACCGGGGGCCGAGCCAGGGCCAGACCATGTCTCTTGCTGACCCAGTGGGCCCACCACCCCTGCACTGCACTCCCAGAATAATCCAGAAAAGCACCCCAGGCAGGAGGAGGAGCAGGGAACGGAACAGAGAAGAGGCTGGCCCCCAGTCAAGGAAAGGGGCATCTCCGTAGCCGGGGCCCCTCCCAGGCATGACCCCAACTCCCCCATGCCCCCAGCGGCCCTGGCAGGCAGAGAGAGGGATCGGCTTACAGCACCCCCCACACCCCCATCTCTGCAGCTGCCTGGTCAGGCTGGCGGGGGGCAGGTGGCCACAGTCACCTGGTACTGGCAGGTGCCTCTCTGTGCCGGGGACGGTGGCAGAGAGATGCTGGGGATGAGGAGGGCTGCCTGGGGGTCCCCCTAGGGCTCACCCACTGCACTCTCACGGCCAGACCCCCAGAGCTCGGGGGCTGGGACACCCGTGACCCCCTGCAGCCTCCCGGTTCCAGCCCTGGGACCCTCATGTCACCCCAAACCCTGTGCCTCCCGCCTCTCTCTCCATGCTCACCCGCCCAGGTGTCAGTCACACCCCCTGGGATCTGCAGGCCCTTCTCTGAGTGCCCAGGGTCCCTGCCACACCCCCTCCCACCCGTTCTGGTGTGAGCTCCTCCTGGGCAGGAATGGACCCTCTGTATGATTGCTATAAAAATGATAAAATATTTTGAAATTAAGAAAGCTTTCAAATGCATTGAGGGACATAAAAGAAGGTTTAAACAAATGGAAAGACCTACTTTTTTATATAAAGACTCGAGATCGTAAATTCATCAAATCTCTGTAATAAATCCATACATATAATGATGTTTCACTTTAAAAAACTAATAAGACTTATTTTTAAATTAAAAAAACCAATTCTAGGTTTCATGTAGAAAACTAAACAAGCAAAAACAGCCAAGAAAATTCTGAAAAGGGACAAGTATGTTTCAATAAGGATTGGTTTTGGCTGCATGGAACAGAGACCCATATTCAGAGGCTCACACCAATAACTGTTGATTTTTCTCTGTTGTAAAAGAAGCCCCGAGTGAGGCAGGCAGCCCAGAGCTGTGGTGGTTCCACGGTGTTCGGTACTCAGGATCCTTCCCTCTCTCTGTCCCACCCTCCTGTTGTGTGGTTTCCTTTCTACGTTTGTGCAGTGGCCCAAGATGGCGGCTGGAGTTCCAGTCATCACCTCCACATTCCAGGCAGCTGGAAGGAAAGGAAGGAGAAGCACTCATGCCCTCTTTTACAGGGAAAGTCTTTGGAAGAACCATACCTCGCTTCTACTTCTCTCTCACTGGCCAGAACTTAGTCCCATGGCCACATCTGTCTGCAATGAAGCTGGGAAATGCAGGTTCTTAGTGTTTTGCTGCCTCAAATAAAAGGTTACAAAGGAGGAAGGGAGAGGGTCATTGGGGTGGGCTCCTGCGGTCTCTGCCGAATGAGAAGTGGGGGCTAGCCCCACCAGGTATTAAAACACTTTCTAAAGCGACAATAAGTAAAACAGTGTGATACTGACAGAATAAGCAAGTGGATTAATGGAACAGACTCAAATACATAGGGGAATTCAGCACGTGACAAAGAGGCATTTCAAATCAGTGAGACAAGACAGATCATTCAAGACCCATCCACGCCTGGGCAGCCAGGTAGCCATCTGGGGAGAACAAAGTTTGATCTATGTCTTAAGTTTCACACCAGAATAAATTCCAGATGAGTCGGAGATCTCAAGGTAAAAAATATAACCACAAAAAATGTAGAAGGAGTTTCTTTATAAACTTGAGGTGAAAGCTTCCTAAGCATGACACAAAATACAAAAACCAAATACACACAAAGACATTTTTTTTATAAATTCAAATACATAAAATAAAATTTTCTCACAGCAAAAACCAGCTGAAGCAAAGTCAAGGTCTGCTGTTCAGCAATGTGGGGAAAATATTTGCAAACTCTGTCACACAGATGAGGGGTTCATTTCTCTCCTATGTAAAAAGCTCTAACAAATCAATAAAAAGGTTAACAATCCAGTAGGGGGCAAAAATGGAAAAACAGAATATGAACAGAGTTCACCTGAAGGAAAAGCAACGGTTCATAAACACAGGAAAGGATGCTCAACCTCTCTCTTGGTGAGAGCAAATTAAAATGCCCTGGTGGCATGTTTGCCTATCAGACTGGCAACGTCTTTGATGACACACGATGGCAGTGCTGCAAAGAGAAGGGGCCTGCACACATTCTGTCAATGGTCACACCCTCAGCAGAGGGCAGTTTGGCAAAATCTCTCAGAATTACGAACGCTCATCCTCCAACCTCGTGGTTCCACTCGGAGGAAGGCATCCCGCCCACAGCAACCTCAGGCGCCGGTTCCTAAGCCAGCCAGAAAAACCTAAGTGCCGGTCCATGAACTGTACAGACCACATGGCGGAATGCTCGATGGGCAAGTAGAGAGTGAGGAGGGAGGCTTTCAAGCTTGGATGTGGGGCCATTTCTACCACGTGTCGTGAGTGAGAGGAGCGATGCCCAGCGGCGTGCAGAGCGGGGTCCCGACCCCGTCAGAGCAGAGAGGGCAGGTGGAGGGATGCGCGCCCACGCCTGCAGGAGCTCGTCCAGGAAGGACACAGGATGCGGGACGCTGGGCGCCTTCAGGAGGGACGGAGGGACAGGCAATCTTTTCTCGCATACTCGGGGTCCTTGTTGAGTTCTGAACCCCGTGAACGTGTTCCCACTGGAAACACAGGAGCAGAGGGAAGGGAGGGTGACAGCTGGGGAGGGGGCGTGAATGAGGGGCTGGGGTCCCGCCAGAGCCAGGCCACCTGTTCCAGGTCTGCTCAGGGCTCTGGGTGTGAGAGGACGGGGAAGGACCACGAGGTGCCTTGTTCCTCCATCAAACACAGCCTCGTGTGCCCCAGAGCTTAGCCCCGACCACGTCGGCCAGGCCCTCTCAAGCTCAGACCCTGGCAGAGGCCACAGGACCACGTCGTGGGTGGGCAATGACTCTCCTCTGTGACAAGGGCCACACTGTGGAGGCCAGCCCCCGAGGAGGGGTGCCTACCAGACGGGGGTCCCAGACAGAGGGAAGGGAGTGTGCCAGGCCAAGGCGGGAGGCATGAGGGGCCCTCTGCCCCTAGAAGAGGCTCCCCTGGCGGGGCTGGAGACTCTGCGAGCTGGGGGAGGAGGGGGCGGGGCAGCCTGGGACTCACTTTCTGAGGAGTCCTTGCGCCGCCGTTCAGTAGCCTCATTTGCACCGCCATTCATCCTCTTCCAGCCTTCCCAGCCACCCCTGAAGCCCCTTCCCGCCTGGAGAGATGAACCAGGCCTGGTTCCCCCCAGCCGCCCCCACGTGGCCCCTCCCCAGAGGGAGAGACAATGGGGGGGGTGCCGGTGGGGACCATTGTGTGCGAGGCCCTGAGTGTTTGCAGAGCGAGTGCCATGACTGGGAATGGGGCACAAGCATCCCAAGAATGCTGCCTTAGCCGCCACAGAGGGGCCTGTTCTCCAGCGCTGGGCCGGCCGGTGCATCCTTGCCAAGCTTCAGAGCCTTCCCGTCACTCATGCTTGTCGGGGCCGAGGGTGGAGAGGGATGAGACTGGCCCGGTTTAGGCACCAAGCGGGAGTGACCAAGGGCTGCCAAGTACAATGGTACGGGTTGCGCACTGCACACACCAAGGTGCGCCATTCACCTGGGCAGCCATAACTACCAACAATGCTACGGCCTCCCTGTGGACCTCCCTGAGTGGTCTCAGCAGTAAAATGGGATAGAAGACCCCTGCCTGAGAGAGCGTCTGCTCTACGGGCGAGATGAGAAAGTGAGACGGGGCAAAAGGGGAGGGAGGAAGGCAGGAAATCTGACAGACTGTGGACCACAAAGAAACTTGAGGGGTCCCGTGGGCCACATGGGGCCCCAGACACTGGGCAGAGTCCATCCCGCAGACCTGGGTGACTGCCGGCAGCTCAGAAGTGACTGCCGGCAGCTCAGAAGTGACTGCACACGACCACATGGCCCCAAGACCTTGCCGCTGTCTCCTGTCTCTGAAATGGGGGGGTTAGGATGGTACCTTCCTCCCCACTGCAGGCGGTGAGTGGGCTGATAAATATCCGAGAAGCCAGCCTGAGTCAGCACCCCCGGAATCGCAGCCCAGCCAATGGGCATTGTCCCCCAAGGCGTTGGTCCTGGCTGTGCTCTCAGGAGCAGGGAGGGCAGGGGGTGCACCTGGCAGAGGGCACTGTGAGGTCAAAGGGCAGGAGGTGTGCCACGTGGCACGTGATGGCAGGAGACGGGAGGGCTGTCGGGGAGGCAGGCACACAGCGGGCGGGTCGTGGGGGCTGAGGAGGACAAGGGAAGAGGCCAGTGGACTTGAGGGGAGAGGAAGCCAGAGAGGTGGCCGGGAGGCCCAGGTCTGTCCCCTCTCTCTGCCCAGCCGAGAGACGTCCTGCTGGTTTTCAGTGGAAGCCCTAGAGAGGTCGGGGGGCTTCAGGGCCCTGACCAGCCCTGTCTTGGTGTCTTCGGCCCTGGCAAGGGGCACTGACAGGCAGCACGCCAGCCAGGACGGGGATCAGACTGGCCGGGTCCCTGGGAGGCCCGAACTTGGGGGAGGGCGGCTCCTCCTTGCTCTCAGTGTGAGGCAGTGCTGGGCCCTGGCTGGCTCCCCTGGGGCCTGGACAGATGGGGATGGACATTCTCGCTTGGTCCGAGGGGACGGGCAGAGGGGACATGGCCTGCCCTGCCACACATTCGCTGTGTGATCTTTGGCCCGGGGCTCCCTGCTCCCAGCCTGTTTCACCCCGTAAGGTGGAGATGGCCACCGTCCTCCCCTGCCAGAGTTGAGCGAGGATTCTGAGTGGGTTCCCGTCAGCATCACAACAAGCCAGGGCGGCTCCCTGGTGGAGGCAGCACTAGGAGTAGGGGCAGGGGTGAGGGGTGGGGGAGGTAGGGATGAGGGGCTGGGTAGGGTCCCCTGAAGAGGTGGCATTGAGGTTGAGTGGGCACCTTGAGGACAATCTTTGAGATGCAGAGCTGGGGTGGGGGGTGCAAGGGGCCGGCCATGGAGGGATGGAGGAGGAGAGCCTGCATCTCAGGGGGTTGTAAGCAACCAAGCTGTGTAGGACGGATGGCCCCAGATGTTCCCGAGCCTCCAACAAGTGACCAGGACACCCAGGGGTCAGGACACCCTCCCACGTGCCCTGATAAGGTGGGCCCCACCCCAGGCAGTGGTGCTGGGGGTTTGTCCCCCTGTTTCATTTCAGCTCAGCTCTGGGCCTTGGCTCGGGGCCCTGGGTCAGTTCCCGGGCTCCAGCTGTGTGCTGGGTGAGAGCAGAGCAAAGGGGAGGCCTGACCCAGGGTGAGGGGGCAGAGGGACAGGAAGGGCAGGGGCAGGAGCTGTTGATCTGCAGGCTCAAGCCAGATTCAAGCCATCAAGCAACCTGGATGTGAGCTGGAGGGCTGCTCATCAGGACGGAGCTGTCAGTGTGGCCCCAGCCGCGGGCCTGCTCCCACACCTGCCTCCCAGGCCTGGTCCAGCCTTTTCCTGCCTCCGAGGACACCCTCGGGGAACACAGACCCTGGGCCCCCAAAACTGGACCTTGCCTTTCCCCACACCCCAGGCCTGTGTTTTGGAAGAGGAACTGAGTCGAGTGCCTCCTCCGCGCGTCCACTTTACAGTTGGAGACCTGGGTTCAACCGGGTCACCCCTCCTTGGGCCAAGCTTGCTCACCTGGGAAGGGCACAGTGCTAGGGCAGGCCTGCTACCCGGAGAGGGCACCCCCGATGCCCCCCATTCGTTCTTTTGAGTTTTTTCAGCTGAAGTAAAAGTCACATAACGTGACAGCAGCCGCTGTAAAGTGGTTGATTCAGCCGCATTTAGCACCCTCTCTGTGCTGTGCCACCTTCACCGCAACCTGGCTCCGGCACACCCTCATCGCCCCCGAGGAGGCCCCGGCCCTGCTGGCAGTCACTCCTCTCCCCACCCCCAGCGCCTGGCAGCCACGAGCCACGTGTCCCCGTGGACTCATCTCCCGTGGACGTCTCCCATCAGTGGAACCCTCACCACGGGCCTTGCGTGTGTGGTTTCTTTCACAGAGCACGTTGTGTTCACGGCTCATCGCGTGGCAGTGTGCAGGACCCCATTCCTCCACTCGTTCCTTCTAGATTCATTCATCTGTGCCGAGGGCAGAGCTCCGCCTGACCCCATGAGGTCACATCCCCAGGACGGCCCACGTGGCCCCAGCTGGGGCCATTCCTCCATCCTACACAGCCCTGCGAGGAAGGCAGCACTGCCCCACTTCCGGAGAGGTTAGTGGGCCGCCTGACGTCACAGAGCGCGGCTACCCCGCAGGTCCCTGGGGCTCCTTCCCCATCTGGGGGGGTGGAGGGCTGGCCCCCCGGGCGCGGGGGCACCGCTGCAGAGGGGGTGAGGGAGCCACACCCCTGAGAGGCTTGCCTGGGCCCGGCCCGGCCGTGCTCGCCGCGGGGAGGGAGAAGATGAACGCCCCGCTCGCCTGGAAGTTACTTGCCTCCTGTGCGAGAATAGAGATGATTCATGGTGAGGAAGCCACTGTGTCCTCCTGGGGTGCTTCGGTCACCGAGGGGCGTGGCCTTTCTCAGCAGGGTTGTCCTCCCATTTTCTCCTGAGCCCCCCTGAAATGAAGTCTTCAGCAGAAAGAACGGAAAGTGTTTGCAGGGAGGTGTGCAAGGCTGGCCCGGCCCGGAGGCAGGGAGACGCCGGGCAGCCCTTCCCTGGCCAGGTCAGCTCCCAGTGCTCGCTCACTTGTCAGGCTGGGGACAGTTTTCCAGAAAAAACGGCCATGGGCATTGGGTGGGCCCTCCAGGATCCTGGGGAGGCTTCCACGCTCCCCCTCGGGGGCTGAGGGAGAAGCGACCCCCGTGTCCCGGCTCCCGTGGGTGAGGGAGGCCCAAGCTGTGCTGGGTGTGGGCCCGCCAGGGGCACAGCACACTCTTCACCCGGCTCTTCATCCTAGGGTTGGGGCGGGGGTTGAGGAGTCTGGGGAGGCTCAGACTCTCTGCCCAGCAAGACTCCCGGAAGCTCAAAGTTGTGCATAAAACTCCAGGGTGGCCTCAGAACCGTGGAGACGTGCTGAGGCCGCTGCTGGGGGGGCCTGGATCCAACCCCACCTCTGTCTTTTTCCTCACCGTGTGACTCAATTTCCCCACCTTTAAATGGACCTACCTTACAGGGTTGTTGTGATAAAGCATTAGAAAAAATACAAGTGGTGCTCACCGGAATGAATGTGGGTTACTGTCATCCATCACCTCCAGCAACAGGAGCCCCTGACCTGACCCAGGCCCACATGGCAGGGCCGGAATGCCCCCACGCAAGCCCAGCCCCTGGGACAACCCCACCACCCGCGAAAGGAAGGCCCATCCGCAGTCACCCTGCCGGTGAGTTTAGGAGGAGGCGAGAGGTGCTCGCTGAGCTGAGACCAGAGTGGCTGAGCACAGCCCTGTGGCCCTGGCAGGCCTGGCGGCAGCTGGCCAAAAGTGGCTATTCCCCCAGACCTGGAGTGCCCCAGGCATCCCCACTCCAGGCCCCTGTGCTCCCTCAGACCCACTAGCCCTCAGGGGCTCAGGTCCTTGCTGCCCCGCCCTTCCCACAAGGAGGCCTGTGGCTCAGCCCAGGGTTAGCACGTGGTTTTGGTTGGGGCCACCTGACAGCCCACCCCCTCATTCATGGGTGCCCGCTGTGCCTGGCCCTGTGCCCGGCCGGATGGACAGAGGCTGGAGCTCCCTGCCCACAAGAGCTCGAAGGCTGTACCCGAGGGTGCCGACACCGTGGGCCTGGAGCTCGCGCCTCTCCCAGAGGTCCAGGTCAGCCCCTGCCCCTTCCTCGTGCTCAGCCCGCTGCCCTCGAGAAGCCCTCTCTGATTCTCCAGGTGGAGGGAGCGATTCCTCCTCGCTGGTCACTCTGCTCTGAGCTCCAGGCCTTTCACGGGGCAGGGCTGCCAAACCCAGTCCACGCCCTCGTTAAGAACCCCAGAGGCGCAAGGGGGTCAGGGAGAGGGCGGCTTGTGGTGGGGGCGACAGTGTAGACCCCATGGCCAGTCGCACTGGGAGGGGACCCCTCAGTCCCTGCATCCCAAGGCAGGGAGCTCAGAGACCGCTCCTGGGGTCCCCGGCTGCCCATTCCCCCCAGCCACACAGCAACCCTCCCTGCAGAATGCGGACGTGGCTGGCACCCTCCCTGCCGACTCCCCTCCCAAGACCCCATTGCAGCTGCTGACCCAGAGACAAAGCCTGGAATCCCAACCCCTGGGGGCCAGGTGGAGGGTCTCAGCCTGGGGTGAAGGTCGAGCCGTAAGTCACATGATTTGTAAGATGGTCCCACCATGGATCGTGAACCAGAACAGAACACGGCAGGAACCCAAACCACTGTTTTCCCGCCACCCAGAACCTCCCACTTGTGCGCATCTCAACCTCAAGGCTTTGGCAGCTTTGCCCAGCTGAAACCCTCGCTGAGACAACGCCGTGTCCTGGCTTTGCCCTCCCATTGCATAAGAAGCATTTCCCACGTCGCTGGAACTTTCCACAGACGTGACTTTTAACAACTGCCCATTATTCAATTAGACAGACAGGCGATGGTTCTCTTAGCCGGCCTCCTCGTACATTTGGGTTGTTTCCAGGTTCTCCTGGTTATAAATAATGCGGCCAGAGGCGTCTCCTAACGGCAGGTTTTCTGGGCTTCGCATTATTTCCTCAGGATAAACTCCCAGAAGTAGAATTACTGGGTCAAAAATATGAACATTTTGTGCCTCTCGCTGCACGCTGACGCCGGAATAAATCTGGGATTCCATCTGGGGTGGACAGGACCATCGCGAGCCGTCTTCTGGAGCAGGATCTTCTCGAGGACCTTCCACTCTGGCTCCACACCCCGGAGGCCTGGGGGGGACCCACGCTGGCCACACAGGATTGTGGTTTGTGGTCCTTCCGCTACGTGGCTTACTCGATTTCAAATAATTCTCGCACTATGAGGTGTACAGGACCAGGTTTCCATCTGAGAGACAACTCAGAGGGCCTGGGATCCACTGGGGCCTGAAATGTGCCAAGAAGGTCCCAGGGCTTCTTCATGGGGCTCCACCGACGGAGATGCTCTTGTCAAGGTCAGGCCACTAGACCTAGAGGTAAAGACCTGCTGCTGACCCCCAGGGTGACCTCGGGCCGGCCCCTTCCCTGCTGGGCCTCAGTTTCCTGTGCACAGCTCCAGCTGGGAGCCCAGGGAGGCGCAGAGTCACAGCACATGCTCAGGGTCCATGCTGAGGGTCAGCGGAAGTGGGAGCAGGCAGGCCCCTCTCCAAGGACAAGGCCCACGCTGCAGAGCCAGGCCACAGCAGGCTTCCAGAGCCAGCCGGAAGCCTGGACTTCACCCACCTCACCGATCTCAGCCCTTACTGTGGGCTCCCCTAATTCACATGTGCTGGGACCCCATGGCGGGATCCTTCGCCTGACAGCTAGCTCAGCAACTGGGGGGTGACCAGACATTGAGAAGTCATCACTTCCAGCCCACTTTAAACACTCTGTGGTGCCTTCTGACCTGGCCCTTTCCTTTCTCCAGAGGCCTCCAACCCCCCGTGGGTGTTCCTGTGTACTGTGCCCCAGAGGCTGGCCTTGACCCGGCTTCACTGGGGCTAGTTCCCAAGAGAACCGTCAGATTCCGCTTTCTGCCTCAGGCCCCCAGGTCCCGGACAGCTAGTCCAGGTGTGGGCCACACCCCACAGGCAGATCTGACACCGGGCCACGCGGGCCCCTCCTCTGAAGCCCCTCCCTGCTTCTCCAGCCAGCCAACCCACTTACCTGTCCCTCTTGCAGGAAGCAGTCCCCGAACCTGCACCTGCGGGGCCCTGCTTCGGGCTCAGAGCCACCCCCCACCCCAGCCTCCTCCTGTCAAGGGCCTGCCCCCTGAGCTGCTGGGGGGGCGGCTGTCACCTGCCCACAGCCTGCAAGGCTCTGACTCCTAAAGGCCAAAACTCAGCACAGGGCGCGTGTAGGGCTTGGCTTGGGGCGCGTTCAGTAAAAGCACTCAAAGTCTGACTCTAAACCAGGGGTCTGGGAGCATGGGACCTTGGGAGGACCATCCCCCATCCCAATAAACACATTTCCAAGTGGTCAGTTCGATTTGGGAGCAGGGTGGTGACCCCCACCTTCCAAACTCCAGGAAGAGCCAGACTAGGGGATGGTGTAAAAGAGGGGCCACTCAGCGTCTCAGGGGTCAGGGTGCTGCAGGGAAGGGTTCCATGCAATAGTGTAAACAAACTGTCAAGTGTCTCCCTTCCTTTGTGAATTACAATATGCCCAAAGCAGCTTCAGGCTGATGCTTCCCAAAGTGGCCTGTGGTCCTGGGTGGTGCAGAGGGCACAGCTGGAAGGGCCTAAACTCCTTGTGGTTCAGCCTGCATTTTTGTCCCATGTCACCTTGCTCAATCCTCAGCCAACTCCATGGGATGAGTGGGGTAGGAAGAAACAGTCCCATTCTCCAGAGGACAACAGTAAGGCTCAGAACGGTGAGGTGTCTCATCCGTGGTCACAGGCTCTTGAGTGGCAGAACGAGGCCTCAAACCCAGGCCTTCTCCTGCCAGTGAGGGAGGGGACAGCACGGGGGGACAGTCCCCATCCCAGGAGGTCTGGCCTTCCTGGGGTGGGGCAGGAGGCTGGGGTCGGGGCCCAAGAGACCCCCTGTCAAAAGCCGGCTGAAGACCGGGCGCCAGGCGAGACTGCGTCCCAGGAGCAGGGCACCCCTTCCAGGTGAGGCCCCCGACGACACCCTACCTCCTCGGTCCGCATCGGCAGTGGCGCCTTCTGCTGTAACCGAGTCTGCTCCGCCTCTGCACCTCGTCTACGTCTCCGGCCCGAGGTCCTGCCCGCTGGACTCACGCTGCGGGCCGGGTCTAAGCCACCCTCTGCCATCGCCCCTGTCCCCTGTCAAGGGCCTGGGGTGATCTCGCTGCAGCTCTCTGTGGGGTGTCATTGGCCCCACTTCACAGGTGAGAAGGTCGGCCCAGGAGAGGAACAGTGAGGACGTGTAGGGTCAGTGGAGAGCCCAGCTCCGTGGCTCCTGGCCGGTCGCTGAACCCCACTCGATCTTAGAACGAATATGAGACTCGCCCAACAGGGGCCAGGCTGGTCTGGTTGGCTCCTGACCGGCCCCCAGGCTGGGTGCGGGGCCGGGCAGTGTCCAGGGGGCCCCGGGAGGTCAAGCCGCAGCCCAGCTCCTGCCAACGTGGACGGGAACTGTCTTCTAAGAGAACACAAACTGTTGCCGGGCCGTGGGGCCTCTGGGGGCCTCTGATTCCCGCTACAGGGCTGTGAGTTCCCCCAGCGCCTGGGTGCGGAAACACCTGCTCGCCCCTAGGACGAAGGCGGTGGGCGCAGCTCAGCACACGGGACAACGTTGGGGTCAGACCACTTCCCGAGTGGATGGAGCCAACGCCTTCCCCTCGACTGGCTGCCCGGCCAGGCAGCCCCCACTTGGCTCAGGTTGAGGAAGTGGGCACAGCGGTGGGGGCAGGGTTGGCAGCTGGAGGAAGGGTGCCCACTGCCTGGCTAGGGTGGGAAGGCGGCTCTGGCACCCAGGTGGCCAGCGGTGCAGCCCCAGCCGAGCTGCAGTGACCTGGGAAGGAAGTGGGTGGATCCAGGGTCTGCTGTGACAGGCTTTGGGCCAAGGGGTCTGCTCCAAGCTTTGAGGTCGCTGGCCACAGGGGCTTTCTCCGGCTGGCTTAGCCACGGCACAGAGACCAGTGAGGGTGGGGGGCACGCCTCGTGGAGGCGTTGCTGGCTGCTTTTTGGCTGTCCTTTCCCTCTCAGGCCTCAGTGCCCCAACGGTCTTACGGGCAGGATAGTCTTGCCCAGCCTCCAGCAGGGCCACTGTAGGTAAAAGGAGAAGATGAATATCTAGTTGTTTTGTAAGCAGTAAGGCCCTGGAAGGAAAAATGGGGTTATTAAGAACAGCTTCAGGTGTGGCTAGATCCAGGGGCTCCAGCAATGCCATCTGGACTTTCTGCCTGTCTCTGGGCTCCTTGGACTCCACTTCCCACAGCACGGCAAAGATGGCTCGTGTTCCCCCAGCTCAGCAACTCCCGTGGAAGATGGGTTCTGCACAAGGCCTGCACCCTGTCCTGGCCAGCCTGGACCGTGTGCCCACTCCTGGACCCAGAAGTCCAAACATGTGGGCAGATGATTGCGGGAGCAGTGTGCTCCCCAGATCACAGCAGTCTGCTGAAAGTGCTGACCACGGGCCAGACCCAGAACACTGAGCATCCACTTAGCCCATTTCACGCCCTCACAGGTCCCAGAAGTGAGTCCATTCTACCAGTCCAAGGCCACCCAGCTTGCTAGACTGCAGTCCAAAGGACAAGTGGATCGGGGTTCCTGACCCCGAAGCCTGTGATGAGACCCCGAGCTCTCCCTCGAGCTTTAGGAGGGATTCCGGAAACACTTTGCAAGACACAAAGTCCATCGTCACCCGAGTCTGAGGGCCTGCTTGGGGCTGATGTTGAGGTGAGCTTCTCGACCGGGGCCCCTCGTGGGGTACGGGAGAGCCAAATCCCGTGGGACAAAACACAGCCTGTTTATTCTGGAGCTGGGTCTCACTCGGGAGCAAACATCACTCGTTCTCTAAAACAAGTGTCAACTCAATTTTAAAGATGTGAGCGCACACGCTCAGTGTGGTGGGAACTCTTAAGGAATGCGTGGCTGGATGCAGGCCTGGGGGGCGCCCCACCCCTCTGCTCCCGGCACCCCAGGGTGCTCAGGCCAGGCTCTCCAGAGTCTTCCGTCTCAGCTCCTGGGTGCCAGTTTACCCGGACGAGCTGGCATACCAGGCCTGAGGTCCAGGGAAAGTCTTGAGGAACACGGGCCTTGGGGTCCACTCTGGCCCCCCCAGCTCTCTTGCTAAGGAAGCCATTCATCTCGGGCCACGAGACTGACACAGAGTCTCAGGTGACTTCTGAACACCGTCCCAGGAAGATAACACCACTCCCCAGCGTGCGCCCTCACTCACCCTGGCCACAGGGACCTTGACCACGGCCACGGCCAGGCCACAGGGGCCTCCCCGCAGCTGGGTCAGAGGATGTCCCAGAGAGACCCAGGGACTTTTGGAACACAGCTCATCTTGGTTTAGTTTCCTATTCATTTCATTCCATCCAACCGACATGTGTGCAGGCCCCTGGACCCCCCAGAACCCAGGGCCTTTCTGACCTCGAGACGCCGAGGACCCGGGGTTGCAGGGGTGAGCCCCCCATCGCTGGAGGCATGTGAACACAGGTAGGGTGCCAGAGGGCAGATCAAAGATGGAAGATGAGAAAGCTGCAGCGTGCTGGCTCAGAACGTCCCCAGTTTGTACTCACTCACTCATCCCCAGGTTAAGTGTCTATACTGCGCCAGGCTCTGTGGGCACCGTGGCATAATGTCCCACCCAACCCCTGTCCTCAGGAGTGAGTCCCGATCCAGTGGGGTGAAGAGCGTTGAATGAAGGATTACGAAAATAACCACAATTTCTGTCAGGGGGGCCCAGCAGCCAGGATGGGTGATCAGGGAAGGCTCCCGGATGAGGAGCCCCGTGAGAGGAAGGGGAGCTGGGGTCCCACGATGTGCCCCCCTCTGAGGCTGGAGCCCAGCCTGAGACTGCCCACCCCGCAGGCCTGCGCGTAAAGGAGAAAAGAAGTGACGCCCGTTTCATTTAAAACACGGCCTCTGCTGGGGATTGTAGGCGACAAAACTTTCTTCTCTACGCTTGTTGGTTTTGTTTGAATTTTTATAATGGGGGGAATAAGCCATTTTCATATGTGTAAAAAAAATGTAACCAGTAAACACAAACATCTGTGTTTTTTCTCAATTGGCCTTGAAGTGAAAAAAAATTGTTGCTCCCCAAGGAGGGAGAGATGGAAGAATGAAATCTAGGGAGACCCAGGCCTCCCCCAACCTGCTGATGCGTGTGGCCCCAGCCCTGGGGCTCTCTGCCTCAGTTTCTCCTCTTGGGAAGCTCAGAGGTCGCCTCTGGCTTAGCTGTGACCAGAAGGAGGACACCCCCGGTCAGAAGGCCGTGTTCCAGCGTGGTTCCCCAATGTCTCTCCCCTCGGCCGTGCCCCCTCCCGGTCTCTGACCTCAGCGTGCACGTGGCTCTCAGGACCACCGCCCTCCTGTTGCTGCAGGAGCAGAGGGTCTGTCCCGTTGGGAGGGGTCAGTGGCAGGAAGCCAATTCCTGGGCTCCGGGCTCCAAGGAGATGGGGCCTCCTGCTGGGATGGGGGGGAAGGCTGCCCCCCGGAGGCAGCACCAGTGGAGACTGGACTCCCTGGATCTCAGAGCACCCCCCTTCTGTGGGAGCCTCTCAGGACACAGGCTGCGTCTGTCTCTCACCCCAGGGCCCAGCAGAGCTCTGCCACACGTGCAGTGGGGGGTAAATCAGTGGTGTGGGAGGGCTGACAAGTGCCCCGGGGAGACGGGCACCGGTTCCTCCCCATCTGTCCAGTGGGAAGCTAGTCTGAGCCTCAGGCCTGTTTCTTGGGCTCCCGGGGTTCCTGCCTAGTGTCCTTGGGAGTTGGCGCCTTTCTGGGCCTTGCTTGGCAGGGGAGGAGGGCCAGACACACAACCCCACCCTCGGCGAGTCCCGTCGGCCCGTCTTCCAGAACCCCCCAGACAGGGCCACTCCTGCCGCCCGTGGGGTCTCCTCCCGGTGGCCCTGAGCACAGGCGCGGTCCTGACCCCTCACAGGGATGCCAAGGCCGGCAGCTGTGAGCAGGAGCTGGGACAGCCCCCTGCAGCTGGGCCACTCCCTGGGCAGCCGCCTCCCTGTTGTCCAGTCTCCTCTGGAACCCAAATGCCTGCCTCTGCATGAGCAGATGAGCCGACTGGGGCCAGACGAGGATTGGAGGCTTTGCCTTCACTGCCCTCCGGCTCACGGCTCCCGTTCTGCTGGCTGGGCTGGAAGGCTGCCTCACAGCAGGGCCAGCGCGGGGCCCTGCTCAGCCCGGCTCTCTTACTGCACCTTAAATTAAACCGAGGAATCAGTGAGGAAGGCACAGATGTCAGCCCCGTGGGGACACTGGGCACGGCCTAGGCGGGGCTTTCAAAGGGCTAGTTCAGGAAGATTCAAGAAAGCAACCATTTTCCTCATTCTGCAGAAACAGGAAGCACAGTTCCTTTGAGAAGCCCTCTGCGGGGTCCCCAACACGCCGTCTCCCTAAGGAAGCAACGCCCAGGGGAAAGGACAACCTCAGACAGGCCAGGAAAAACTTGCCAGCCCCACTTTTTACCTGAATCACAGGGACCGCGAAACCCCCTTATTTAGTTTCCACATTTAAACAGCGCGGGATGGTTGTAACCCACGCTAATCCTCTGGGGAGGTTCTGCCCTTTCCTGGGGAGGGTCAGGCCCACGGGCTTGGGTCGGAAGGCTGGATGTACCTGGTAGCACAAACGCACAGTTCACTGCCATGTTTCTTCTGCCTTTTCTGGAAAGCCCGGAGATCTTGCCTCAATCACGCTCGGCCCAGTTGGAGTCTGTGTTTGGGGAAAGAGCGGGTTCGAGTTTCAGTGTCGTCACATTTTAGCAGAGCGTTCGCCCTCACGGGGACGGGTGCATCCTCTCTCGGCCCTCTCTGTGGCCTGAAGCGAGATCGGTCAGGCACCGTGGACCAGTGGACACAGAACACGGAGTCCTTTAGCCACTGGAGAGCCCAGGGCCGAGCGGAGCCCTCCCCGCTGGCTGTGAGCACAGCCGAGTCCCACTTCATGCTTTAACAGACACGAAGGCGTCTATTACACTGTTTCATCTAAAGAGAGACCCGCTGTATCACGCGCCAGCGAGCGGGCGTGGGGGCAGGGGCCCTGCCAACCTCGGCTTTCTCCTCCCCTCGCTGAGCAGGCTCTCGCCACCTCAGGACCTGACCTCCCGTGACCCCCTCACTCACCCTCCACCCCTCTCCCCTGCCAACCCCGACAGCCTTTGTGCAAAGCTTGTGAAATTCAAAATCTATCTTCTCTGTGTTAAAAAACACAGTCTTGGGTTAGTCTCCTGGGGCCGCAGCAACAAATGGCCATAAACTCAGAGGCTTCAGACAACAGGAATTTGTTCTCCCAGTTCTGGAGGCCAGAAGTCTGAGATCCAGGTGTCAGCAGGGCCGCACTCCCTCCAGAGGCTCTAGAGGAGGGTCCCTGCCGCCTCTGCCAGCTCCTGCCGGTTGTTGGCACTCCTGGCCTGTGGCTGCGTCCCTCCCGTCTCCACCTCTGTCCTCACGTGGCTCCCCCAGAGTCAGAATTTCCCTCTTCCCAGGATCCCAGGTGGAAGATGGACAAGTGGATAGGACAGATGGACAGATGGACAAGGGCCCCCTGCTCCAGTCCGACCACATCCTGACTTGGTTACATCTGCAAAGACCGTATTTCCAAATAAGGTCACGTTCATAGGCTCCAGGGACAACCTATCCGACACAGCTCTGGGGACACAATTCAACTCGTAACACCCCATGAGCAAGTGACAAACCAGGAATGGTCTCCCGGTGACCAGAGCCAAGCACGGGGAGGGAGGCAGAGCACGCGGACAGGGTCGAATTCGCCCCAATTTTAATCAAAGGACCAAGCCTCAGGCCTGCGGCTGCCGGGGCCTGCAGGCTACAGGCACTGGCCAGCGCGGGCAGTGAGCAATTCCCTGTGGCTTCCGTGGTGGGTCCCCATGGAAGCAGACAGGCAGGGTGAGGACCAGAGAGGAGGGCGTGCGGGGAGCCGCTGTGCCGGAACATTCTTCCCCAGACACCTGCACAGCCCGCTCCCTCCCTTCCTCGGGTCTCCGTTCCTGTGTCGCCTCCTCAGAGAAGCCCACCCAAATGGCACCCCCACACTCTGCCCGCCCCTCATTGGCCCCGCACACCGTTTACTGTCTTCCTCTTTCCTCAAGCACACGGCCACCGAGAAGGGCCCTGGACTTGGTCACCGTCCTGCCCCAGGGCCTAGCACAGTGGGGAGGGTGCCCCACAGATATGTTCTGAGTCCACGAAAGGCTCTCTCGCCACCCCGGCTAGGGCACCCGGCCTGCTCCATGTGGAACCCCATGATCTCCTCAAAACCCCCTGTTAAAGCCTCCAACAGCCTCCTGGGCACCAAGCACCTCGTCTGCCCTCTGCCCCTTTCTGCTTCTCAGTCTGGGCCCAGGCTGGGGGTCAGGGGGCCGGGTCCAGGCTCAGCCGACAAGAGAGGTCGGGGCTGAGGTAGCCTCGCAGCACAGGTGGCGTGGCTGTCACTGCTGACCAGGCTCACAGCCCCAGCCTGGTGAGGGGCCCAGGAACACAGACAGACAGATGGATGGATGGACAGACGGACAGGCAGGCTGCTGCTGCCTGTGGCTCAGCACACTGCGTCAGGTTCCCTGGGACCAGCGGCCCTCTGCAGCTGCCTGCATCAGGGTGTTGGAGGGACAAGGCCTCTCCCCACCTCCAGCCCCGCAGAGCCCCCGGGCTGTGGGGGCTGGAGCAGGGGGTCTCAATGCAGACCCGGCATCTGCTTTGCTCCACGGTTCTTCCCTCGCGTTAAATCCAAGGCTCGCTGTTCTCAGGGAGGAGCAGACCTCACTACAACCACAGTCAGGACCCCCAGCTGTGGGGAAGGGAGGATAGACACCCCCCAGGAGTGAGGTCCCCGCAGAGGGGGCGCCTGTCAAATTCATCACAGCGGCCCACCTGCCCCGGAGCCCTGCACAGAGGGACCCCCCAGCTCTCCCAAAGTTGCTGGGGAGAACTACCCCCCACCGGCAAACTCACCCTGCACCAGCAGAGCCGGGGCCCCTGTCACTCCTTCCCGCTCTGCCCTCAGGAGATGGGAACCAGCTTTCCTTCGATGCGTGGGAACCAAAGATTGAAAACACCCGTGAGGCCCTTCACTCCCTGCCTTGGCGGGTGGCTGTGGGAGCGAGGTGCCCGCAAGGGGGGTGCTCAGCCCACGGTCGTCACCCCCGGCACAGGGCACTGCCCTGAATGCAGGTCCCACATGCAAGTTGCCTGGCTGCACACCAGCATCCTGGGCAAGAATGGGCGGTGGCGCTGGGCTCCCACGTCCACAGCCCAGGCCAGGATCCTCTCGGCCCCATACCTCGTCGCTGCGCGCCCCTGGGAACATGGAACCTGACCCCATTACGGCCTGCTGGCTTTCCCATTACTGCGAGTGTTTCCATCCTCCCTCCGCTCAGTGATAGTGGCTCTGATTTATGTTGTGCAAAGACCCTCCAGCGGCTGAAGTCCCCTCGGAGACAGGCTCCGGCGGCGCTCGGAAGACCTCTCTTCCATCTGGGCCAGTGCAGTCATGGCCACACGAAAGACGACTTTCCTGCCGGTTTTTGAAAATGACTGCACCAAATATTCACCAGTGAAGGGCCGATTGTGATGATAAGGAGGCTGCAGGGGCCAAGAACGAAGAGGCGAGAGGGAGATTGCAAAAACCCCTCTCCATCGCTGCAGAAGGTCCGATGGCAGGCGCGTCCCCCTGGCATTTGCCACCCAAGTGCCTGTTTTTATTTAAATGGCCCCGAGCAAGTCTCTGACTAAACTAACATTCCCACGCCAACACGCAGCAGCGCCTCTGGTTTTTGGCAAATTTTTTCCTTAGCTGTCAAGGCAGAAATGTCGATGGATTGTGGTCCTCCTTCAGGATTGCTGGGGTTTTTCCCTTCCCCCTGGAGACAGGAAAATATCTCGCAGATGTGCCGTACCTGCTGGGGGCTGCGCTCCGTTCCACTTCAGGAGCGTAATTCCCTGGGCCCCCTGTAACCCAAACCCCGATTTCCAGGCCCATTTTCTTTTTTACCAGGGGGCCGTGGGGGGAGTGTGGGGGAGGACGGAAGTTCTACACATGTGTAAATGTGTCTAGAGCAAATGAGAGGAAACCCAGGCAGCCCTGAGAAACTGCCGAGGGGCTGAGAGTTCCCGCAGGGGCGGGGGGCGGATGGGGACCCCTGCAGGGGGGGGGCGGGGGGGGACCGTCTGCGGGGGCTCCTGGCTCCTCTTCAGCAGTTCCTGCTCAGGCAGAAGGGTCCTGCTGTGGGAAGCCTATATCTGCCCTATAAAAACAAAAGGGGACTTTTTTTTAAGGGAAATTTCCAGCTATTTTTAACCCCAGAAAGGAAAAAAGGGAAGGAGAGAGGGAGGGAGGGAGGGAGGGAGGAAGGAGGGAAGGAAGGAAGGAGGGAAGGGAGGAAGAGAGGAAGGGAGGAAGGGAGGAAGGAAGGGGAAAGGGAGGAAATGGGGGAGGAGGGACGCAGCCCGGCTGGCTTTCCCCAGAGTGACTCAGGCCCATGGAGACTCCACTTGTACCTAAACCCGAGGGGTGGGGCCCAAGCAGTTTCGTCCCCTGGGGCTCTTTCTTTTTGGAGAAAGCTCTGAGCTGCAGCCGGCAGGGCCAGGCAGGGTGGCAGCTCCCCAGAGCCGTCCTCATCCTCCTGGGGTGGGCCCCCCCCCCGCAGGCCCTGCAGGGGTCCCCGGATCCATGGGGGTGGGGGCTGGTGTGGGCAGACCGAGGTGCCCGGCCAGGCTCCACAACCCCACTCAGAGTATCAGTGTCCTGTCCTTAAAATGGGCCTGGTGGCAGCTTCCCTGTCGAGGCCTCAGTGCCCTTGGCCAGCCCCTGCCTGGAGGTGTCAGCTCTGAGCTCCGATAGCCTTCTCTGCGCCCACCTCTCTGATGTCCCTCCTCCATGCAGCCCTCTGATTTTGGCAGGGCCGGCCTGCTTCTCAGCACCCCCTGCAATCACACAGGATGCCCTGGAGTCCCAGGCCGGCCCTTTCCTCCTCCGAGGCTGCCTGTCTCCCTGGTGTGCCCAGAGGAGAGCCACTGAGCCTCGAGGGGCCCAACCCAGGCCCAGCTCAGCCCAGGCTCTGTGGGCAGCTGAGGGGATCTGGCGGCCTGGAGAGGTCCGAGAGGGGCCCCTCCTTCTCAGGGCTTGGGAGACGGTGTCCAGGGCCACCCACCCCTGGGGTCTGTGCTCTGAGCAGCCCAGGGCCTGCTGGGGAGAGGCAGGTGAACTCAGCCCTGAGCCGCCAGGAAAAGACAGGCAGGTGGTCTCTGTAAGAGCCTGCACTGCCCTGGGTGCCCCGAAGCCCATTTCTCAAATGACAAGTACCAGATCGGCCTCAGGGGCCAGTCCTGCAGCCCTCGGAGCCCATACCACCCAAGATAGACAGCTCACCTGCTCGGGGAGGCAGGCTGCCTGTCAGAGGACTTGCCCGGGCAACATGCTCCCCAGCCTCTGTGCCTGCCTCTAGGATGCAGACCCTCCTTCCTGGGCCCCCGGGGGCAGCAGGGGGGCTCACAACCAACTGGTGCCCTGGCCCCAAGCTGCCGAGAGACCTCAGGGCTCCCAAGTAGTGACTGCTGTGGGTGGCAGGTGGACAGGAACCCCCGCAGGGCAGGGCCCTGTGCAGAGTCCTGCATTCACTGCGCCTGCCGTTAGTCAAGTGTCAGTCTGCATCAGTGGGGGGCACCTGCATCTGGGATCGCACATCCTCCTGGAATGCCAGAGATGGATGCAGGGAGCGGGGAAGCCCAAGGGCTCTGGAATGGCTTTCTGGAGGAGGGAGGGGTCATTTCAGCAGAGGACAAGACGTGCAGAGCAGAGAACTGACCTGATGCAGCCTGCCTGGGGTGCAGGGCACAAGGGAGCTTCCCCGGTAAGGCCTGGTGAAGCTGGCCAGGGGAGACGCCCAGCACCTGCAGGTGACCCAGCCAGCCCGCTCCCAGTGCAGACAGCTGGGTGCACACCTGGGCCTGGGGACAGTGGATCCCTGCATGGAGGGTGAGGGGCAGGCAGAGAAGCAAACTCTAGACCCCAGTCTACCCCCTCCCTTCTCAGAACGAGGGGGAAGCCCTCCAAGGTGGGCCCGAATCCATCCTCAGGAAAGAGCAGCGAGGAGCTAGTGGGCACCCCCCATGCCCCACATGGAGACACGCTGCTCACAGCCAAGCGTCCAGCACCGGAGCCTGGGGAGCCAGCCCTGGCCTGTCCACCCGCAGCAATGAATGCCACACAGCTGCTAGAACCACGTCCTGGAGAAGTGCGCAAACCTCTAGGAGAGGTTGGTTTTCCATGGAAAAAGGCAGGCAGGACTTTAGAACTCACTTGGTGGAGGGAGAAACTGAGGCCCAGGGGGCAGTGATGGTCTCTCGATGGGCCAGCCGGTCAGAGTTCAGTGGTGGGCCTGGCTGTGGTGGACAAGGGGCGAGATAAGAGGCTGGACACTTCTCAGGCCCCCAGGCCCTCTCTTTGTAAGAAGGTCAGATATGTTTTACAATCAACTTCCAAAGGGGGATGGGCCCTACCCCTTGTGTTCTGGAATCTTCCCACAGCTGCCCCCACCAGCACCGGCACCTCCCACTGAGGTCAGGCCCGTGCACCCATCACAGGCCCCCCACACCCTCAGCTCAGCTTCTAAGCCCTTCCCCCAGACAACCCCCCCGAGGGGTGTTTGGGGCCACTGTAGCCCACACCAAGCAGGCCTGTGCCTGTACCCTAAGTCTGACCTGCTGCCCCCACGTTGTGAACAATACTTGACAACAGGGAGGGCAGCCCTGTCATGTACGCCCAGCCCTGTCATGTACACAGACAGCCCACCACACCCTTCCGGGGGGCCCACCTGCCTGCTGAAGACTAGGGCCCCGACCTGGCCTGACTCCAAGCCAGTCTCATTTCAACGTCTCAGAAAAATCGCGAGAATGATGCCACCCCACCCTGGGCTCGGGGGTCACAGGGGTGCACCTGAAGCACCAAGACCGTCACTGCAGGAAGGAAAGTGACCGGTACCCCAGGACCTGGATTCTCAGCCCTGGCTGCACCTGAGGACCCTGGGGAGCCTCAACACGCTGACCACCCCCCGCGCCATGCAGACCACGTCACTGCTGACCCCTTCCCCCCTCAGGAGGGGGCTGGGATGGGTTTTCTTGTGGGGGCAGGAACGGGCCAATGACAGCACGGTCCCCTCAGTCTACCCTGATGCTGGCACCCTGGTATCTCTGGAGGCAGGAGAGAGGGGAGCTGCCCTGACTCGGTCTGCCCGGGGCGTGGACGGAACATGATGGCCTTCTCCCCTTCAGGGCCCAGCAAGCTGGCCCAGGGGAGCTTGAGGTGGCCCCTGGAGAAGAAAGTGGCAGTAAGTCACCCCCTGCAAGTCAGGCCTGCAGCTTCCCCCCACTGGTTCCAGGTTCCCCAGGCAGCTTGGGGCATCTCCACTCAGCAGGGGACTGCCCTGCGAACCTCGTCTGGACCCCCACCCTAAGCCAGGAGAGGAGGCCCAAAATGTCTTCACACTGCTGTGCCCCAATTCCACTTCATGGCGTCCCAGCCCCTGCCCCCCACGGGGTTTGTGGGGTGGCCAGGCCACATGTACCTCCTCTTCCTGTCTCTCCTTCACTTCTCCAACTGCTCCCAGGCTGTGCCCCATGGGAGAGGGTCTCCAGGTCCTAGGCCATCAGGACTCCCATCCCTCCCCTCCCTCAACCTCCCCCCCCCACCCCCGAAGGTTGATAAAGAAGGACGAGAAGGGGAGGCAGGAAATCTCTGGCCGAATTTGTGAATGAAAAAGCTTCCCAACCACTTGCCATGGTCCAGTCTGCCCCCTTCCCAGACCTGGAGGGGAGGGAGGCCCAGCCCAGGACCGTCCTGGGCCTCACACACAAGCCCTCCCCAGCCCCAGCCACTTCTGGCTTTCCTGGGGTCTCCTCGGCCCCTGTTGCCCAGGGGGTACCCCAGGTGGCCAGGGGCACAGGAGTTGGAGGCCTGTGTGTCTGCTTGCCCCGTCTGTACCACAGGCTAATAACGAGAGCGCCCGGCTCCTGGGGGGACACCAGAGTAGAGCTGGTACACTGGGCAGACCCAGGTAAGACTGCCCTCCTCCCTCTCCCCCTCCTCTATTGCTGCTCCTTGGCAGAAGGGTGAGAACTTCCTCCAAAGCCAGGGCTGGACGGGCCTTTACGTCTGGCCTGGGGCCTATTGGCAGAGACAGAGGGCTCTAACGGAGGGCACACAGGGAGCCGCTCTCTGAGGAGCGCCCTGCCTAAGGCCTTCGGTCCATCCCTTGAAGTAGAGGGGGATGTGGCTCACAGAGCCAGCATCTGTGAGCTGGGGGAGGGGGGGCAGGGGAGGGACTTTGAAGCACCCCTCTTCCTTCTACGGAAAATCTGCTCCTCCAGGCTGCAGGGCTGCTGTTATATAAACATCTTTGCTGCCTCCAGGCGCCTCCTCTCCCGGGCACTGACCCCGAGAGAAGTTAGCCCAGGCTCTGAGAAGTGCCGCTAGCTTCTGGGACGAAGCAGCGAGGGAGGCTCCCAGGAGCAGCTGCCCCGGCCTGGACTGCCTGTGCTCACAACAGCATCCCAGCTGCCACTAGCGTCCAGCAACAGGTGTGCCAAGAAGGGCGGGCTGGGGTCAGGTGTGCAATCTGCCCACCACGAGGCACCCCACTCTTGCCCGCCTCTCTGGACCTCCATGGCAAGGACTGCTTCTCTGCCCGCCTCCGGGATTTCTGCAGTCCTGTGGGTGCTTGTGCCCCATGCCCTTCACCCAGCTAAGTCCCTTGCAGCCTTTAAGGCTCCCCTCTGGCATCACCTACTCCAGGAAGGCCACCAGGATGCCAGGGCTGGGTGGGTGTACCTTCTGCCATCCCGCTCACCACCCTGTGTTGGGATGGTGGGGGGCTGTCTGTCTCCAGTGCAAGGGCCTGAACTTTGATTTCGTAGGGACTATGGCAGGCGTTTTGGACGTCCAGAGCTTCACCTGGCTTGGCACAGGATGCCCAAATCTGGTACTGCGGTGGAGAAACAAATCACCCGGAAGGAGCACTTGGGGGGGCCCTGGGCAGCACCGGCGCTCGCGGCGGGTCTACCTGACCAGCGCGCGCTTTGCGGGGCACCTTAGGCGGGAGGCGCCAGAAGGGGCACGATAGTGACCAAGGAGCATCTAGAGGCAGGTCCCTCCTGAGGAGCGGGTGCGCAATCCGTCCGGCCAGGTGTTGGCTCCAAGCTGTTCCTTGGGGCACCCAGAGCCCCTTTCCAGAGGCTGCGGCATGCAGCGCCACCATATCTCAGGTCAAGTGCCCGGGACGTCACAGCCAGGGGTGCCTGGCCTCGGTCTCCCGGAGGCTTAAAGCTGCGACCGTCGGGCTCCTGGCAGTGGAGCCCCTGGGCGAGGGGCGCACCCACGGCTGCCGAGGGCGGGGCTGCTTCCAGAGCCCCTCTCCTGAGCCCGGGGTCCCCCCAAACTTGGCCTCGGTCGCTCCTCCCCACCTCCCTGGGCCCAGGTCCCGGTGGCGCACGGCCCCCCACAGGCTCTCCTTTCCCCACTCCGTCCGCGCCTCTTCTGCTATTGAGATGCAAATCTTTGCTATTGTCGCCGGACGCGGCAGCAGCCAGAGCCGGATCCTTCCGCAGTCTCGGACCAAACTTTTGGCCCCTGAAAACTTTCCAACAAGAAGTAGTCCCCAAGGCCGGCCCCCGAAGCCCTCCGCACCGCCGCGGCCCCCAACGCCGGAGGACCCGGGCTCCGGACGCGCGCCCCAGCCCGAAGAGGCGCAGGGCTGGTCGGGGCGTGCGGCGGGGCGCGGCCAGCGAAAGGGCGAGGGGTGCGGAGGGATCGGCGGGGGCGGGGCCCCGGGAGGCGGGGCCGGCGGGGCGGGGGCGGAGCGCACGGCCGCCTGCGCCTCACTAGTGCCTCGGCCGCGGGAGGGAGTGCAGGGGCGTGGGGCGCGGACGCGAGCGCAGCGAAAGAACGAGTCGGGGCGCGGAGCCGGGCCCGGAGGCCGCGAGAGCACAGCGCCGCCCGCCAGCCAGGAAGGAGAGGGCAGTAGCGGGCAGCCGCCGCCCGTGAGACCGTCCGGCGCGCGCGTGTGTGCGCCCGAGCCCCGCCGGCCCGGCGCAGGAGGCCGCCACCGGGCGCAGCGGGCAGCCGGCGGGCAGGCATGCCGCCACTCCTGGCGCCCCTGCTCTGCCTGGCGCTGCTGCCTGCGCTCGCCGCACGAGGTAGGCGCCCGTGCGCCCGCGAACCCGCAACTTTCCGCGCCTTCGGAAACTTTGGCGGCGCCCTACGCGCGCGCTCCGGGTGGCTGGGAACAGGCGGCCAGGGTGGGGAGGGGGGCCGGGCGCCCCGGAGCGGGGGAAGGGGGTACAGAGTCCCGGGCTGGGAGAGAAGGACTGACCCTCCTCCGCGCCGCCTGCCCTGCCGGGGCGGACTCGCGCTGCCCGCGCCTGGAGCCGGGTTTGAAGCCCGGCGTGGGAGGCTGGGGGCCCCGGAGGCCCAGCCCTGGGCTCGCCCTTCACCAGCCGCTCCTGGGGCTCGCCGCCGGGGCGGGCGGGCGAACTGCCTACTATTTTTCGATTTGAATCGAGTCGGTTTTGGTTTCCTGTTGCTTTGGGGGCCATTTATCTTTTTTCTTCGCCTCTGGCCCGCGCCGGGAGCGGATGTTGGGGCGCGCAGTGTGGGGTCCGGGGCGCCGCGTTCGCGGCCTGGCGTGGTTGCTGAGCAAGGTGGGCAGCGGGGCGCGAGGCGGGCCCGGCCTCCTACCCGTTCCGAGAGATCGCGCAGGGCTGGTCGAGGGGCGCGAACCCAGGGATCCCTGGGCTCCTAGCCGCCCCGCCCGCCGGTGTCCCCCACACGCCGGATGGCCGCCTCCTATCCTGGCTTGCAGACAGTTTGCGGGGGAGTGCGGGGGTGCGGAAGACTCCGCTGCAACTGGTGGGACTTTCACTTTGTCGAGTTCAAGTTTGGAAATCTTACAGAAGTGGAGAGTGGGACTTGGGAAGGGGGCGCGTATTCCTCTCTCCACTTGCCGTCGAAGGGGGCTCCGAGGAATCTAGTGTGATTAATTTTTCTCTTCCCTTAAAATGTTGGAGGTGAGAATTAGTTTCCCATTTCCAGAAGGTAGAGTTCCATGTCACACCCGGTCCCTGCCCCGGTGAGGGGCTTAATTTACACAGCCCTGGTAAGATGGGGAGGAGGGGCTTGATTAATTGATCCTTTCTTGGGGATGGGGTCGAATTCCTTCCAAATGGGGCGTCTTCATCCCCCTCCCCTGGGTGTGGCAGAGGGCTGCCCCTAAAGATGCCTGCCCGCAGGAGCAGGTATTGGGTGTCTGTGCAGGCAGGGCCAGGTCCCCATGGTGCAGTCCTGGTGCCCCAGGAGGCGGCCCTGGCATGACAATGGGCTGCTCTGATTCCCCGGCCAGCGCTTTGTTGGCGGGCGGGGCGGCCGGCCTTGCAGCTGTCGCATTTTCCCACGAGCGGGGGAGCTGAGTGTGGCCACCCCCCCCCCCAGCACTGCCCCCTCGCAGAACGTGTTTGAACAGCAAGACAATCCCAGTGGCTGGATAGGGGCCCCAGCCCAGCCCAGCTCCCCAGTGAAGACCGGGTGGGGGGCGCAGAGTTTGGGAGAATGGCCCAGGATCATCTCAGCTTTTCTCCACTGCTGTCCAGGAGGCATTTCAGGCCACCTCACCCCATTTTGAGCATGACCCGTCTACCTGCCACCCAGCCAGCCTGTTCCTCCTCTGCAGTCCATTTCTGACTACAGAACTCTGGGCAGAGTATTGAAGCCTTGGGGTTCAGGCCAGGGCTTCCTGGGGCCCCGGGGCCCAAGCAACCCCAGGACAGGGGAGAGCCTGCATGGTGAGGGGTGGGCGGTGCCCTGGGGGTGGGCCCTTCCCGGAGCTGAGGGCTGACCTCTCCTCTCGCCCCTCCCCAGGCCTGCAATGCTCCCACCCCGGCGAGAGCTGCTTGAATGGCGGGAAGTGTGAAGTGCTTGCCAACGGCACTGAAGCCTGCGTGTGAGTACGCCCCTGCGGGGACCTGTTGCTTTTGTCGGGAGCAGAGCCCCTGCCTTCTGTGGCGGCCGGCAGGGACAGAACACTAGGCCATTGTCTTCTGGAGATGGCCCAGAAGGCTGGGCGCAGTCACGTGCTACTTTTATTGGACAAAGTCTGGCAATTACTTAATCACCAGCAATTATGCTGCGTGTGGAGCTGGTCTGGCCACTGGAGGTTCGAGCACTTTTTTGTGGGCCCCATTGGGCTCCTGGGGGGCTAGGTGAGAATTCCTGGTAACCCATTTCTTCCTAAGTCCCTGAGAAACAACTGAGCTGCCAGGAAGGCTCTGGAGCATTTGTAGAGGAGCCCAGCCCCCACCACCCTGCCAGCTGGGGAGCATCTCTCCATCTCTCCTGGGCAGGTGAGCTTCTCCCCAGGGCAAGTGATGCCTCCTCCGGGCAGGTGAGCATCTCCCCCAGGCAGGTGAGCATCTTCCCCAGGCAGATGAGCATCTCCCCCTGGCAGGTGATGCCTCCTCCGGGCAGGTGAGCATCTCCCCCTGGCAGGTGATGCCTCCTCTGGGCAGGTGAGCATCTCCCCCCGGGCAGGTGATGCCTCCTCCAGGCAGGTGAGCCTCTCCTCCGGCAGGTGATGCCTCTTCCAGGCAGGCAATGCTTCTTAGCAAGGAATTAACTGTTTCAAAGTCAAACCCACCCTTCTCAGCGCTCTGCCTTCCCCAGCTCACTCCTCTCTGGCCTCAGGTGAGGTTGGGGAGAAAAGTTGGAACTCGTCTTGTTGGTGGCCCTGACCTCCCTGGGTTGTGGGGATGGGAGTACCTGCCAGAACTTTGTTTCCCGTCCTGGCATCTGCACCTCCAACTCCCTAACCACCTGGCCCTTCACCCTCCCACCCTTGGGTCTTCAGCTGTGAAATGGGGGGTGTGTGCCTGGTTCACCCTGACTCGGGCAGGGAATCGGTTTAGAATCGCTGCCCACCTGCCCGTGAGTACCAGTCAGCCTCAGGGAAGTTTTTCTGCTGTGCCCGGTGCCCTTCAACTTGAGTTTGTTCCTGATGGGAATAATGAGGAGGTGCTTGGTGGCTGGAGAAAGGTCCCCCCCCCCGCCCCGGAGGCTGCAGAGGAAGAAGTGGCTCCCCAGCCGGGTCGGCGCGCCCTCATTCCAACTGCTGAGGGCCCATTCCCTTGACAACCCCCAGCCCAGGCTCATTGCCTGCCCAGCCAGTGGGCAAGCAACCCCCTCCTTCTGCTGCCCCCCACCCCTACCCCACACTGAAGCCAATTAAGCAGGTCTGTGAGCAGTTTAGTGGACAAAGCGGATTGTGTCTTTGTGAAACACTAATGAATGCACACTACTTTTTTTTTTTTTTTTTTTTTGCGTTTTTGGGGCCTTTTTCTTCTCCTGCAGAAGCCTCACCGACGCTTGATGCCCTAAATCTTGTTTCCTTTCATTCAGAGACCGACAGCTGGGATTCAGTGGAAGTGCAGTGGCTATTGTTGGGGGAGGCAGATTAATGCTGTCTGATTAATTATGCGTGGCTTCCCAGAATGCATGACTCCCTTCCCCACCCGCCACGGCGCACTCCAGCTCCGACGTTGCCCCTCGCCCCTGGGGGGCAGGTGAGAGTCTCCATGCTTCTGCAGAGGCTGTGGGAGGCAGGAAGGAGAGCTGTGCTGGGGCAAGAGGGAGCAGTCCCTTCTCAGTGCCACCAGGGAGGAAGGACAGCCTGGCCCAGAGGACGCTGGGGTCTCCCTGGGCCAAAGCCCGCACTACATGTCACCTGGGCCAGAAAGGGGATGCCTTGGGGTACAGGCTGTTGCAGGGCCCCCCCGCCCAGCGTCAGGGTAAGGCCCTTCAGGGGGACAGAGCAATGGTTCAGTGTGCTCTCCCACCCCCGAAACCTGGGCTACTTGGGGGTTCTGCCAGGCCGTGGACCAGGGCTGGGGTGCCGGCCTTGTCTCCTCCCTGGGGCCTGGTGCCCCCTCCTCCTTGGCGGGAAGCCTGCCTCAGTCTGGTCTGGCACTCAGCCGAGCTCGGCCCACAGAGACCCCATTGTGCACACCCCACAGATCCACTGGAAGATGGAACGGAAGCGCAGTCCTCAGAGGCCCCACCTCTGGGCGGCACCGTGTGGGGGCTGTGGAGAGGCTCAGGTCCCCACTCGCAGTACAGTTTGGGGGTGTTGTGGCCACTCCGGGTAGCGCCCCGGCTCCCTCTGCTCCTGGGGCCCGTGCTTCCTGCTTGCGCCCACCATTCCCTGGAGGCCCCAGGGGGTCTGCCAGTGTGGGAGGCCCGGCTCTTCAGGCTGAGGGGGGAGGCCACCTTTTTCCTTCGAAGATGTCAAGGGGCTTCTGGCGCACCAACTTGGATGTGAATCCCAACTCTGCATCGTCCAGCCAGGACCCTTGGAAAGTTCTTTGACTTTCCATGCTGGTTTGCTGACTCCCCGTGGACAGGGCGTGGGAAACTGGTGTCGTGGTGCCGGGCTCATTAGTACCTGGTGAATCATCTCTTTCCACCCCAAAGCAGAGGAACCTTCCCCAGAAGCCGCTAGTCAGGTGGCTGCCGGGCTCAGGGTCGGAAGACGTTTCCGTTGGTGCAAATGCTTCCCAGGAAGTCACAGAGCGGCCAAGGCCTGGTCGGCTGGCAGCCGCCGAGGAAGGGTTTTGCTGCATGTCCGCATCGGCGGACTGCCGTCTCTGGTGGGAGGCTGGTGGTCCCAAGGGCAGGCCAAGCTGGGTCATTGTGGCGCTCTGCCCGTCTCCAGCCTCCTTGCCGGCCCCTCAGTGCCGAGGGGGCATACTGAAGCGGGCTGCTCCTCTTCTTTTGACTGGGGTGGAGGTGGGAGGCCTGTGGGGACTGTTGTCTGTCTGGGAGAGTCTGCATTCTCGGTCTGAAAGGCTTTTCAGGGGCTTCCCGGCTCAGGGCTGGGGCGGAGGCCCTGGGTGCCTGCGGTACTGCCCCTCCTGCGAAAAAGTCAGAATCTCACTGGGGCGTCTCCCAGGTGAGCACAGGAGCAGCTGAGCCGTCAAGCCCAGAGCACGGGGAAGAAGGTCTGGCTGGCTGGTGGCTGGTGGGCGTTAGCTTTGGACCGTCCTGTGTCGAGGCCTGGCTCTGCCACAGTGACCTTGGGCCATCAGGTCACCTGCACTCAGATTCCTCGTCTGTAACGCAGGCTGATACAGATTGATCTCTCGGTGCGTAAGGCTTGCGTAAGAGCCCTGGGCAGCAGGCCCCGGGCATGTGTTTCCTCCCTGCCTTCTCCTTTTGAGCTGACGGTGCTGGTTTCAAGATCCTCATTCTTGAATGTTTAGTTGGCTGAACAGTTAATTCAGAGAAAGGTGCTGCCTGGTGGGCCCAGCCCTACGTACTGCCTGGGGAGGGCTCACTGATTCCGAGGATCTTATCACCCGAGATGGCTCCAACCAGCAGCCCTCTTTGCTTCCTTCCACAGACACTTCTGAGTGCCTGCTGTGTGCTGGGTTCTGTTCCAGGCGTTGGCACAGGGGTCAGACACAACCGCTGACCTCATGGAGTTGACTTTCTAGTGTGGGGGAGGGCAAGAGAGGCAATAACACGTGTGACACGTCAGGTAGAAGGTGAGCACAGTGGGGAGGCCTCGCCCTGAATGTGGCCTGACGTGGCTCCCAGCAACCCTGTAACGCTCTACAGATCAGGCACGGGAAAGTAAGTGGGAGCACAGAGAAGTCAGTGCTTGGCCACGGGATCACACAGCACAGAGTAGCCCAGCCCTGCCTCTCTTTTTCTCCAAAGCGTGTGTTCCTAACCACTGCGCGTGTCCTGCCCTGCCCCGCCCCGCCCCAGACCCACCCTGGCCACTCTGTGAGGAAGCAGAGCTGGGACTAGGACTTCCCTTTAAAGGAGGAGGCTCAGGGGCTCAGGCGGAAAGTGACTCGGCGGTGGCGGAGGGACGGAATGTTATGCGTCTTCTGTCACCTGGTCCGGCTGTTTCCATTGAGTCACCTGCCAGTCTGGGGTGAGGCTGGGGGAGGAACAGGTTAATTCTCATCCTCACCCTAGGCCAAGAGCGAGGAGGTCTGCTACGGGACTTCCTCTGTTTATGCCTTGCTCCGCGTCAAGGACGCGGGGTTAGAAAAACACATGTTCAGTGCACAGCGTCAACTAGAAAGTCTCACCTGCTGAAACCGCCTGTGTGGAGACGTCAAGGAACACGCGTTCTTTGAAGGAAGGTGCCTCCTTGGGCCAGGCCCTGCCTCTGAACAGCAGCCAACATTTTTTCCATTGAAAAAAAAATAATATTTTTTTTAAAAGAGAAAGAAAACTTTGCCCTTCCTTAGCAGGAAGAGGGTGGAGCCAGGCTCTTCAGCAGGACGGCTGAGCCGGGTCTGGGCGGCTGGGGGCTCAGGCTGGGTGCTGGGACCCCAGAGGCTGGGTGGCAGGGGAGGAGGTCCGCGGGGCAGCACTGCTGTGCTCCGCCAGTGCCAGGTCGCAGCCCGAAGGCCCTGTGGGAGCCGGGACTGGCTTCCTTCCTCATTCACTGCGCCTTGGGTGGCAGACGGGGCCCACTGGGCAGTGCCCGGCCGGGCCAAGAGGTCACACCCTCCTGGGGCGGGGAGGGCACCTCTCCTGTTTCATGTCTCGTCTATAAATAGTGAAAGGATGTGGCTCTGCAGAGCCCATTGAGCCTCTAGATTGCTTTCCTCAATAACGTAACAGTGATAACTCCGCGCACAGACAGCTGCTTTTATCCGGCATCATAAAACCCCGGCAGACAGTGTGCTCAATGGCTCACACCCCTTCCAAGTGGTGGCCAGCTCTGCTTTTTTTTTAATCCCCGGTTTACAGGTGGGAAAAACTGAGGCTGAGAGGTGCAGAGGCTGGGCAAGGGGGTAGGGATCTGAGGCCAGCTCTCGTCAGCTTGTGTCTTCATGTGCAGGCATGTCCAGAACTTTCCAGAGGCTTTAATGAGCGGCTGGCTTTGGGGCATTGTGACTGTGGCCAGGATGTGTTTGATGGTCCTGAAGGTTCCTGGCGGGGCCAGGGCATCTCTGGTGGGGCATGTGAGCCCCACCCCATGCCCCACCATGGACGGTCCAGAAGATATAGCGCCAACCTGGCTCTGGTTTGCTCTGCCCCCTCAGACACGTGTCGCCTGCCTGGGCCTCAGTTTCCCCCCCGTATGTGAGGCAGTTGGGTTAGGTGGCCCTGAGCTCCCTTCCAGCTGTGTCCCTTCCAGCAGGACCCTGAGACAGGCCTGCAGTTGCTGGGTGGTGGCGGTGGGCAGCAGCGTGGTGGGGGTGGAGGTGCTGGGGAGTCAGGCCTGGCCAGGTGGCAGGGCAGGTTCTGCTGGTCTGGGGCCAGCTCTGGGCTCTGGTGTTCTCACCACCTGGCCCACCGGGCTGGGGATGCACCTGCTGGGGAGGGCGCAGTGACCCACAGGTGCTCCGGAGGAGGGACGGGCGGGCAGTGGAATGCCCTTTTCCGAAGTGGCTTCAGTCTGCTTCTCCTGGCATCTCCTTGGGGCCTCGCCCCCCCCTCCCCCCCCCCCCCCGAGAACACAAGGCCATGGAGACTAGATTTTGGCGGGAATGGATAGATACATAGGTATTTTGGTGGTAAATTACACAAATCATAAATTTTGCAATTTTAGCTTAAAATATACACTTCAACGACGTTTAGGACATTCACAAAGTTGTGCGACCATCACCTCCATCTGCTCCTGAAACTTGTACATTCCCCCAAACAGAAACCCCATACCCATTAGCAGACATTCCCTGTCCCCTCCCCCAGCCCCTGGCAAGTACTGATCTACCCTCTGTCTCTGTGGATTTGCCTGTTCTGGACATTTCCTATGGATGGAATCATACAACGTGTGGCCTCTCTCGTCCGGCTTCTTTCACTCAGCCTGGTTCCAGGGTTCGTCCACGCTGTAGCGTGTGTCCGTGCGTCACTCTGAGCACTGGACGTTACCCACCTAAGGCTGTCAGAGATTGGCCAGCGGTGGGGATCAGCGTCCAAGTCCTTGTGCAGTCTTGGACAGAAGTGCAGAAGAGGTGGGTGTTGGGGGTGGCAGATGTCTGGAAGGCTTCCTGAAAGAATTAGTGCTCATTTCTAGGCCTGTGTGGCCGCCTACATAGCACGATGGAGCCCCCTTGAGTGGGGCCTGGTGTGTCCCTGGGTGAATTAGTTAGGATGCTCTGGTGTGTCTGTGGCCCCCGGCCTGCTCAGGGCTCCGTGTCAGCTCGCAGCCTCGGCTGCTGCCCTTTGTAGCAGCTCCTGTCCCCAGGCCTCAGCTCACACCAGCCACCAAGCGTCCACTGGCCCAGAGGAGGAGCACGCAGGGCTGCAGGGCTGCAGAGCCGAGCGCCCCACATGCCTGGCGCTGCAGGAATGCCGGGGGAGAGAGTTTTTGTTGTGTGCTTGCTAGGTGCCGGGGCTGGAGGCAGGCAGGGCAGACGCAGGCTCCACCTGTGCAGTGGAGGAGACGTGATGTTTCAAAACCAGACTGCAGGGCAGACGCCTGAATTGCCTCCTGGCACGAGGCTTGGTGCCGTGGGAACGCCCCGCCTGGGCGCGCCAGGCCTGCTGCGGCCTTGGAGTGAGTCCACCGCAGAGATGGCAGGCAGACAGGCTGGAGGGGTCAGTAGGCAGTGCAGCCCCAGGCAGGAGGGGCAGCGAGGGCCCGGGGCAGCGCTGGGAAGTAAGGCTTTGCAGGTATGTGGGGAGCAGGGCCTGGACCCTTGGCCCCTGCCCACACCATCTGCCTGCTTCGTGGTCTTCCCCTAGGGTCGGGGGACACACCTTTCCCTAGACCCTCAGGGTCAGCTCAGAGGTGCTGGGCATGCCCCTGGCGAGAGGCACTCGGCCCTGTGTCAGATGAGAGGGGACTGGGGGCCCAGCCCGGCCCCTGCTCTGAGATGCAGACGGGGTCCCGCAAGTTGCCCTCGGGGCTCAGGGAGGCTGCAGAGCGGTCCCTCCTGGTCAGGCGGTCAATGTTAGTGTCTGGACACTTGCTCATCCCCAGTGGGATGTGGTTAGGTGGTCCCGGCATTGGAGGTTGGGGGGCTTTCTATGCCTCTCTGAGACCTGTGGAATTCTGGGAACAGAAACCTCCTCCTCAGTGTTTCTCTGTTGAGTGGTCCCTTCTTGCTGCGAGTCTCCCCCCCCCGACCCACACCCCTGCCCCTGGGATGGAAGCGTTCTGAGGAAGGTGGCCTGCTCAGCCTCCCCAAGCACAGGGACAGGGATGGGGACATCGAGTCATTAACACTTTAGGGTGAATTAGTTAGGTTAGGCATTGCCCTCTCCACACTCCCTCCATGATGCAAAGCTGCTGTTTTGAGTGGGCGCCCGGCAGGTGGGTTGTGGACACCTCCAAAGGGCCTGGCCTCTCCCGTCAGGCAGCCCAACCCTCTCTGTGGGTCTTGGGCTCTCCTGGGCTGGGGGCTGTGTCTGGAGGGCTAACCTGGAGCCTCCCTCACCTGAGCAGGGGAGGCAGCCCTCTGGGCTCACAGCCTCCTGATTTCAGGTGGGCCTTAGGGGTGCACTGGGGAGGCCTCGCCTCCAGCGCCCATACTGCAATTCCCACCCCAAGAGTCACTCAGGCACGGCTGCCAGGCCCCGCCCGGTCTCAGTCCAGGAGTCCTCATGCAGTGAGCGCTGGGGCGGCTCAGGTCAGGCCAGGCCCGAACGCTGCCCGGGACCCTCCACCCAACGAGTTCGTCCCGCCAAGGTGGGGTCCCCCGACCACGAGACACTCGCTCACTCACCTGGCCCGCCTGCACGGGGCTGCTCGGGGACAGGTGTGCACCAGGTGGGAGCCACTCTCACCAGCGAAAGGTCAGCCTGAATCCTAGGTTGGTCACTGAGATTTTTACCAAAGAAATGGCAGTGTTACAGCTTCCTCTGTGCTGGGTCTGAGGCCGCGACAGACACGTGCTGGCCGTGCTCTAATGAGTGGATGAGAGGATTTGTCCCCGGCCTGTCCCGGCTTTCCCCGTCACTGCGCTGGGTGTCAGTCGTGTGTCTCTGAAGTGCTTGAATTGGTTGTTCTCTTAAGCTGGGTAAACTGTCCCCTTGTCAGTCTGTTGACACTGTTGGTTTGCTGAACAAACTCTTTCCCCCACAGGTAGTACCGAAGGCCAGCCTCACCCAGCCCGAGCCAAGGCCTCTGGCGGGCAGGTCTTGAGTCCTCATATTGATCTTAGCGGGAGTGCAGTGGATCCAGGAGAGGGGCTGGGGGTTTGAGAGGGGGCCACGAAACGTCTGAGACACCTCCACCTCACCTGAGGGCTCTTAGACCCAAATAGGGGGATACGCAGCTGGAGGCTGGAACAAGCCCAACTGTGGTCTTCATGCCAAGGTGACACTCAGGCACTCAGCTGTTCCCTTCTCTGGGGACCCCTCAGGGGCTGAGGCAGCAGGTCAGCTCCTGGCCTCCTGTCCTCTTCACCCCATGATTGTGGCCCAGCATGAGGCACAGCCGAGCCACAGGCGTCTGCCCAGGGGGCCACAGCTGGGAGGACCCAGCTAGACCCGCTGTGGACCCTTTGCGGACAGGCCCTGAGTTACTGAGCCCGCTAATGGGCCAAGCCCTGGGAGGTGCTGTCACCCGTTTATGCATCAGACTGGCCGCTGGGCCCCGGAAGCTGCCAGGAGGCAGCCGCACGGGCCTCGACCCTGGCCATGCTCTCCAGGCCATCGCGGGCCCACGGTGGGGCCAGGGCTGCTGCCGGCAGCCTCTGGAAAGATCCGTGCATGCGTGAGCAGCAGGGACCAGGTCGCCGGGCTTGGGGACCTGCCTCCCACCATTTCCTCTCAGTTTCAGTTGTCGATGAGCGGAAACTACACAGTTACTGGAAATGAGAGGTTTGGGGGAGAAGCCAGAGTTCTGAGTGTGTGTGTTTTTCCCTGACAGCTTTTCAGTAAGAGAAGGCTGGGTGGTGGGGAGGGTGCTCAGGCCCAGTGGAGACGGTGGCAGGGGACAGGCAGGGGCCCCGGTCGCACTTCCGCCCCTTGGGGCCTCTGTCTCCTCCTTCTTCCACCGAGGGCCTGGGTGAGGTGACTGCCTCTGGGCCATCTGGGCTGACCTCAGGGTCCCTCCACCCATCAACCAGGCTGGTCCTGGCTCCCGGGGGGTGGCCCACAGGCAGGTCCCCACCCCTCACTTCCCCCTCCAGTGGTCAGAATGAGGGCAGCCTCAGCCCTGTCTGATTGAGAGCCAGCCAGGGGAGGCCAGGCAGGGCTGCGTGTCCCGCCGTCCACGAGTGTTGGGGGCTCAGTCGTGGTGGCATCCTCCCGCAGTGGTCCAGGGCCCAGGGTCTGGCACAGCACAGGTGTGCATGCCTGGGCCTGGGGCAATGATGGGGGTGGGGGCTGGAGCCAGGTGGGCGCAGAGCCGGAAGTGGAGGCAGGAGGCAGGTGGATGCTCCAGGTTTCCAGGTTTCTGGAAGGCTTGGCCTCCAGCCGGCAGGGAGACACAGTCCAAGCTGCTTGCCCCACCCTGGGCTTCCCGTTACAGCACGCTGCTCCCGCCGGGCCAGGATGGTGCCGCGTCAACAGCACGGGCTGTGGAATCTGCTTCCTCCCACCATGTGGGCTGTGTGGCTTCGAGCTGCTCGCCCACCTCTCTGAGCTCCCCTTCCTCCTGGGAGGATGGGGACTTGGCCTCGGTGAGGGGCAAGGGAAGCATCCAGGGAGCTCCTGGTGGGTAAAGGGGCGACCTTACTGCTCGTCTGTTATTTGTAATTCACATCTTGTTTTGAGATCATGTAGACTCACGCGGCTGTAGGAAGTCACACAGGTCAGTCCATATGTTGCACTACTTGTTTCCGGGATGGGAACGTCGGTGAGTTTTACTCCACCCTGGAGCCCGTTCCTGATGCTCCAAGGCCCGTCCAGAAGGCTCTCCCAGAGACCAGCCCAGCCCCAGAGATTGGGCAAGGTCATGCAAAGGCAGAGGGTCAAGCCAGCCCGAGAACCTCGCACTTGCCCCGCAGGGAAAACCGCCCCTAGACGGCCCGAGACTCATGCCAGTTGGCCCAGGATGCCTGGGTGTCCCCGAGGTGTGACAGTATCCCCGAGTGTAACAGTGCAGGCCCCCCGGGCCTGGGCGCAGCTGGCCAGGTGCACTGTGGGCCTGTGTGCAAGCCCAGGGACATGGGGAGACCTGGGGGTCTGGTGGGGGTGGGGTGCTCAGCTGGTGTGAGCTGGGAGAGGAGGCCAGAGAGAAAGGGGCTGGTGACCGTTGCAGGATTGGGGTGACCTCTGGAGCCACCACTGAAGCCTGCACCCCATGCTGCAGCTTTGAGGCAGTCCACAGCCGGTCCTGCCGGCAACTCCGCCTCACGCCGTCAAGGGGTGTCCTGGAAGCGGTGGAAGAATGCATGGGCGGCTGGCCAGGTGGGGGCTCTGTGCCCTTGTCTGCGGTGCCAATGGACGGGTAGAAAGGCCATGGGGGCACTATGGGTCAGGGTGGTGACAGGTGTCCAGCGCTGATGTGACCCTCCCACTGGACAGAAGGGGTTTGGAGGAGCCAGGGCCCAGGATTCCCAGGCCTCTCACCCAGAACTGCCCCCAGCCGGGGTGTTGTGTTTCAGCTGAGCTTGTGGGGATGTAGGAATGCATTGTCTGCTCCAGCCCCCCTACCCATCCCCCATATGGGGAGGGTCTGGGGAGATCAGATGGTCAGGTGAGAAATCCAGGCCACCAGGACGGGGCCGCTGGGGTGCAGGGGACACATACCCTCCCTCCTCTACCTGTGGAGCTCCTCCTGGCCCCTGAGCTGCCTCTGAGGGGGTGGTCCTGCTCTGACTGTCCTCATGGGGCCAGCAGCTGGCCCCTATCGGTGGCAGGAGAGGTTAAGAGCTGCATTCAGATCCAGGTGTCACCATGGGCTTGACCTGCCTGGGCCCCGGTTTTTTCGGTTTTCTCGTCTGTAGAATGGGCCTGTGCATGCCTGCGGGGCTTCTTCTCGAATCCAGTGACATGAAGCCGGCGGGGGGTGGGTGAGTGGCCTCATTTTCTTCATTCTGGGCCCCATGTGAGGGGTCCTTGGTGTCCTCCGCCTGCGTTCTCAACGAGACGCCGGACACGGAGCCAGGGCTGCCCCTGAGTGTCCACCCTGGTTGGCCAGGGGAGGACTGGAGCGTCGGTAGGCAGGCCTCTGCTTCCCCACACCCCCAGAGACAGCATCCACTCCTGCAAACAGAGGCGAGAAGTTGCCAGAATTGTGTCTGGCTCTGGCTGGGAGCTCAGTCTGCAGTGCTGACTTAATCGAGTTTTAGATTAAGCCCTCCATGCAGCCCCCAGTCTCACGTGCCTATCGATTCCTTCATGTTGTTGAGCATCCGGGGATGTGGGGCTGGGCTCCTCCCTGCTCGGGAGCAGAGGCCCCATGCAGTTGTGGGGTCCCTGGCGGTAGAGGTGGCGGGCCCAAGAGGCTCGTCCACCTGGGTCTCGAGAGGCCGTTTGGGGTGGCGGGTGTTCAGGAGAGCCCAGGGGAGGGCACACATTCCAACTTCGTCTCCAGCTTCAGGCTCCATCTTTGGGGGACCGGGTGGGAAATTCCCCCCCAGTGCAGAGGGCAGCAGGCGTTTCTCATGCCCACTGGCCGGCCCATGGGGCTCCCTCACAGTAGCCGGTTCCCGGGAGACCCTGTGCTTGCTGGCTGTGCTTTTCACAGTGTTGGGAGGGGCTGGCCAAGCGGCGGCCCTCCGCACCCCATGGGTGGGCCTGTGTGGCCTCTGCCCACTGCAGCTGGGCCATCTCTGGGAAGCTGCTTGACCTCCGCACCGGCCTTGCCTTTCCATGCCTGCAGACGGGCACGCCACTTCCCACATCGAGGGTGGGGCAGCTCTGAGCGACATGGGGCACAATGAGCGTCGGGGGCATTGTTTTCCCTGCAGTGGGAAAGGTGGCTTCCCGGGAGGCCAGCTTCCGTCCCCCACACAAAGGGCTTCCCCGGAGCCAGGGAAGGAAGCCATCGCTCTTCCTGTACTTCCTGTTTCCAGCATATTTTAAACCATCCGAAGATGGAACCTGGGAAAAAGATTCAAGACAAAAGAGCTGAGAGTGCTGTGAGCAGCTGTTCGGGCCGGAAAGCCTGGCCCCGCAGCCCATGGGCATGCTCCCTACCCCCACCCGCCTGGACCCCACCGGTTCCTCCCGTCTGCCGCCACCATTGTGCTCGGTGGAGCGACTCAAGTTTGGGATTGGGGTCTTTCTGCACCAGGCCTGGTGGCCCCTCATCTGGCCCCCGGCACCTGCAGCCCCTATGCCCGTTTCCTCCTTCCTGAGGCCCTGGGAGCCAGGGACAGGGCCCCCTGCTTGGCTTTGAGCGGCCCCAGCCAGCGGCTGCAGAGACTGGAGGGGAGACCACAGCTCAGCCAGGCGCCGGCTGGTCCCTGCTGTAGTCACTTCCTGGGGCAGGAGGGGCCACACTGCAGCCCCCAAACCCGCACCTGCCCTGTGCGCCCCCACCTCCGCACGAAGGGAACCAGAAGCAGGAAGGGGAGAAGACTAGGAGATTGCAGAGGGCCGTCCTCTGGGTGCCCCTCGGAGCACAGCAGTCGATGGCCCAGGTCCTAGCCCATGCCTTGGACAGGTGTCTAGACAAAGGCTCCTGCAGGTTTGAAAGGAGCTTGGGGACTTCTCATGCTGTGGCTCTTTGTCGGAGGCTATGGGGAGGTGAGGGCAATGGGCAGTGAGGAGTTACCTGGGGCTCCCTCGCCCTGGTTCTCACATCTTCTGGGGGCTTTGTTCCCTGGAGCTGAGCTGTCCTGGCTGTTCCCAGTAGGAAAGGACCCCAGGACGCCAGGTGGGGCACAGTGGGGGTGGCAGGCAGAGGTCACCACGCCCCCTGCCCAGCCTGCCATGAGCTCATCATCCCTTAGCAGCCCCTGCCTCCCGGAAAGCGGGTGGTCCCCTTGGGGGACTTGGACTGGCCTCTACCCAAGGAGGGGCTGAGGTCCCAAAACCCTCCTCCAGCCTTGGCCAGGGACAGAGTTGGGCTCTTTGTCCCCATCAGCTCTGGGGCAGGAGTCTGGGGACCCAGGGCCTGGTGCCCCTCTGACCTGCTCTTTCCTGGCCTTAGTCTCCCCCTTTGGCAAGGGGTTAGGAGCCTCCTCCGCCCGGTCTGCAGGTGGCCCCATTTGCCTGGGCTAGGACATGGGTGGTTCTGGCCTCCCCAGGCCAGGGGTCTCAGAACCTCCTGGCCAAGCTGCCCAGGGTGGGTGGGCCTGCGTGCCTGGCAGTGCCCCTGGCTTGGTGCCTGGTGTCGGTGGTGTGGGTGGAAGGCAGCGGGCCTCAGTGGGTCTTTGCCTAGCAGGACCAGGCTCTGGGGGAGGCCGAGGCAGCACCCCTTGTCACCAGCGGGCCCCAGAGACGTTGAGTTGGTTGGAGTACAGAGCAGGAGCCCAGGGCCCCCAGGCTCTCCTTCCTGGACAGAAAGCTCGTGGAGGGGAAGCAGTGCCGCAGTGGGCCGGGCTTCTAGGCAGGCACTCTGCTGTAGGCAGAGCCGGGGCCTCTGGTTGTGGCAGGTGGGATCCCCAGGCCCCGCCTCCCCCTGAGCAGGCAGCTTAGGGACGGGTGTCTGGGGAAGAGATAGTCCCCCTTTATTGCTTGTGAGTAACCACTCTGCTACGGTGGGACGGGGGGGCACAACTTGGGACTTCGGAGGTGGCGGGAAGATAGGCTAAGAGTAGGCGCTGAGATGGGAGGCCCTGTGGAGGGGCAGGTGTTTGGGGCAGGTGTCTTGCCTTCCCTGCCGTCCCTGGGGGCAGTTCTGCTCCGGACAGGTGGAACTGGTTATGGACAAGACAGCTTATTACAGCCAGGTGCCTCCTTCCACCACAGTGCCCAGGGGTGCAGTCTGCCGGGCGGGGTATGCAGGGGGCCAGGGACGTGCAGGGCTGTCCTTCTGCGCTAGGAGGTGCGGCCCCTGCTCACCTTTGGGATGTAGGCCCCGGGCCCTGCAGACGACGTTCCTTGCACACGGCTCTTCTCCTGCATGTTCCGGGAAGGCCTTGTGTCCCGTGGCTTTCCTTGAAGAGGCGCACCTCCCACGTGCCGTAAACATGTTCCCAGGGACTCGTCGATAAATTGCGGGGGAATCAAATCCAGCATTGGTTATAGGGGGAGTTCCCTCCACCAGGTGGTCAGGTCACCAGTGATACCTCAGATATGCACAAGGGCCCTCCATGAGCACATGTGGTCCCCTTGACCCCCCACTGCGCTCAGGGGAAACTGAGGCCCAGGCGGGCAGTGCCTGTCTGCACCACACAGCGGCTGGTGGCAGAACGGGGTGGAGGGCCCGTCTCCCTCCCCCAAAAACTCCTCTGATGAACTGCATTTCACCTGTCCATCTGCGCAGGCCCCAGGAACACGCCCCCTGGGGTTCCTCCTCTGGGTGGAAGGAGGGGCTGCATGTCCCTGACTCCCCAGCGGCCAAGGTGTGGGGCCGCGCTCCACCTTGCTGTGCCCCTTGCTCTGCCCAGCTGGACCGTAAATTCCTTGAGGGCAGAACTAAGCAAATTCCTCTTCCTCCTTACTTAGTCCCTCCCCTCTCTTTCCTCATTTGGGGCAGAGGGAGCTGTCATCTGTCCCTTGGGGGTGGCAGATGGCCGCTTAGCTTAGAAAGGAAAACAGCACAATTTAGAATTAGTCCCGGGTGAAAGGTCGCAGCAACATCTGCCTCCGGATGCATTCTGGAGTCGCATTTCTATGGAGGACGCTGGCGGGGGAGGGCGCTGGCGGGGAGGGCGGGAGCCGGCACAGTGGAAATGTTGAGGCTGAGAACAAAGCGCAAGGCCGAGGCTGTGGGAGAGCAGGCACAGCAGCCATTTGGCACTGCTCCTTGGGCAGGCTTCTGCCAGAAGCCCGGCCCCCTCCGCAGCCCTTCTCCTGGAGCCCCCAGCCCCACCTGTCACTCACCTGCTGCTGGCCAGGACAGGAGTGTGGGATGGGAGAGAAGGCAAGTGCAGGAGCAGATGCTGGGTGACCTCCTTCAGGAGGGGAGCAAGGAAGGCAGAGCCATCAAGAGGCCCCTCTCCCACTGGCCACTCCCACCTACCTGCCAGGACAGGCGTCGAGGGTGGAATGGCCGTGAGGGGCTTGGTCACCAGCGCTGGTGGCCCTAGCCATGTCTGACCAGGGGCCTCCCAGTCCCTCCGCCTTCTCAGGGAAATCTGGGCGCTGTGGGCAGAGGAGGCAACAGGTGTCTGTCCTTGGGAAGCTCCTGTGCTGTGGCCACGTTGGAAGACAGGTGCAGAGGAAAGAGGTGGCACAGGCTGGAGGTTGCCCAGAGCTGGAGCAGGAGCCCAGGAGTGGGGGCAGGACTCCCCCAAAGTGGGACTGGCCCAAAGCTGCCCCCCACCTGCCCTCAGGCCCAGACCCCGCACGCCAGACCCTGGATGCACCTTGCACCCGGCGCTGCCCCACCTCCAGGGCTGCCCCTCCCTCATGGCCCTGTCTGTCCCACAGCTGGGGTGCTGGTGGTGGCTGGCGGCCATGCCCAGCCTGAGAGCTGGCCCAGGATGGGCAGTGTGCCTTCCTGGCCGTATCCGCCAGGCCTGGGCGGGAGTGGGGAAGACAATGGGCCCTCTCAGCTGCCGCGTTCCCCCACGGAGGAGCCTCCTTGCCTCTTGCCCCGCCCACCAGGGTTGGCGGCCCGCCGCGCCCAGCCAGGAGCAGCTGCCGCCCGCGTCCCCGGCCACAGGCGCACCTGCTCCCCAGCCGCCCTTTGTCCATGCTGCTGATGCCTGATTCATTGGGCGTAGTTTCCCTCTCGCTGGCCCAGCATAATGCAGCCTCGTTGGCTGGGATGCGCCCGGTCCAGGCGGATTCTCCCACAGTCCTCCACGCTGGGGTCCCCAGGCAGGACGGAGGGTGGTGGAAGAGTGTGGGGCCGTTTGCGGGGACACTGCCCCGTGGCTGGAGGGTGCAGGGTGTGCCTTCTGGTCCACTTGAGGACACCCAGCGCCTCCCAACACACTGGGGCACTGAGCAGAGGATTGCTTTAGTGGTGGGGGGTCCCAGGGTGTCCCCTCAGGAACCAGTGATGAAGGTCCAGCCCACGTGAAGGATGGCACTGGGCAGGCTCATGTGGATTCCTCCCAAAGTCGGGGGTGGGCTTGCCCTATCTTGCCCACCCGGGTGGGCTTCTCACCCTTCGGAGCCGGCGAGGCGGGGGCCGTGCAGAGGGCGAGAGGGAGGCATGGATGGGGCGAGCTCCCACCTCACTTCGATGACCAAGCTCTCTGTCCGGCACCACCGCCTGCCTGCTCCGTCAGCGGCTGGGAAAGAGAAAAGAGCCTTTTCTTCAAGTGGGAGCGGTGGCCAGTTCCTGCCTGACAATGGAGGGCATTGATAGGTTGGGGGAGGTGCTGCCTCTGTGTCATCGTCCTCACCCTCCGCCTATGCTCCGAGTTCCCAGTGCCGTCCAGGCAGGGACTAGGCGGCCAGAAACTGGACCCACGCACAGTGGGGGCCGTGCCACTTTCCCCAGACTCCTGGATTGTGGCCTTGAAGGAGCCCACGGTCCCAGAGCAGCCGGCCGCCCTCAGGGGTGTGCTCCCAGGGTCTGTGCCCGTCCCCAGGAGCCAGCCGCCCCGCTTCCTGAGCGGGCTGGGCGGGAGCCACTGCTCAGGCCTGAGTTACCTCCCGAGTTACACTCCCGAGGAGGGCAACTTGTTTTCTTTAAGCAGTTGGTTTGGGACTTTTGGCTTCTGGCAGCAGATGGTGGGCCAGAGTGGCCATTTTGCGTCCTCCCTGTCCGCGCTACCCAAGCCACAGCCACAGATAACAGCCTTCAGGGAGACAGAGGCCTCCCAGGCCACAGGAACAGGGGAGCAGCCCAGCTGCTGAGGAACGTGCAGACCCCAGCCCCCGAAACCGGCGCCCCCCCGGGGGAGGGCCTCTCCAGGGGCCGCCCAGCAGGCAGATTTTTTTTTTTTTTTTAAAGATTTTATTTATTTATTTTTCCCCCAAAGCCCCAGTACATAGTTGTCTGTCATAGCTGCACATCCTTCTAGTTGCTGTATGTGGGACGCGGCCTCAGCATGGCTGGAGGAGTGGTGCCTCGGTGCGCACCCGGGATCCGAACCCGGGCCGCCGGCAGCGGAGCGCACGCACTTAACCGCTAAGCCACGGGGCCAGCCCTTGCAGGCAGATTTGATTTTGGCCCCTGGAGTGGGTGGCGGGGGAGGGAGTGAGGACTGGTGGGCTGGCATCTATCAGGTGCCAGTGCTGAGGGACGGCTCCCTCCTGGGTGGGTTTGGAAGGCAAGATGGTTCCATCGTCAAGAGAGCCCCTTCTTCATCCAGGGGACCTGAGGGCCCCCGCCAGCCGCCCCATGGCTGTCAGGCAGGAGGAGGCCCTGCCCACTGAGAGCCCAGAGCTGTGGGTACAGCGTCACGGCCGCCTTCCCAAGCCGCCGTGGGCCGAGGGCTGGGCCAGGGGCACGTTCTGCCTCAGAGGCTCCGAGGCTGGGAAGAGCGATGCCTGGCTGGTCCCAGAGCCTGTACTGAGCTGTCCCATGAGGACAAGGCCACGAGGTGACCTCAGCGGGCAGTTTACAGCCCAGGCTCTAGAAGCTGGACCAACAGGTGTCCAAGGGGGCTCCTGGGGTGAGGTGGCAGGCACTGAGCCCGGCCCTGCAGGGAACACGTAAGACCGGGTAGGGGAGCAGAGGCAGCACACCCGCTCCGGCTCCTCTGCCCTTGTCAAACCTGAGCAGTGTGTTCTGGGGGAGGACACAGACCTTCCAGACACGGTGGCTCTCGGCCCCCGCCCCGGGCCAGGTCTGGGCACGAAGTGCGAGTGGGGAAGGGGTGCCAACCTGCACTCCCACGAGATCCCTGGGGTGTAAGACCCCCGACAGGAAGAGTTCCACGTGGAAAAGAAAGTGGGAAGCCAATCCATCTAGTGTCTGCAGGCCTTTCCACGTTTGCTGTCGTGTTGGTAGTGAAAGGAGAAAAAAGTTGTGAACTCTGATTACCCGAATAATGCATGTTCATTACAGAAAAGCTAGAGAGGCAAAAAGCAGACGAGCCCCAAAACAAAAGAGTGTATGGAGTGCTCATTCTCATCTGCTGGAGAATGGCTGTGGCTGGTCCGCGTGGCCCCTTCTCTGTGGCCCTCTGAGGTGCAGGCGTGGATGCCTGTGAGTGCTGAGATCCAGGCGGGTCCTGCTGCACATTTTGGTCTCTAGCCCGTTCTCCCAATTAACATAATCATTCTTTTCTTTTTTTATTGAGGGGAGATTCACTTAATATAAAATTAACCACTTTAAAGTGCAGCTCTGTGGCATTTGGCACTTTCACAATGTTGTGCAACCACCACCTCTGTCTGGTCCCAGAAGGCTTCCATCGCCCCTCAAGGAGCCCCGAGTTCCCCCCCAGCAGGAGTCGCCCGGTTTTGTGCTTGCACCTGGGGTGGGGCCCGGCCACCGCTGGCGCTCCTGGGGACAGCTGTGGCCCCGACGGGCGCGGGTGCTGGGTGGCGGGGGCGGTGGTTGGGGAGCCGGGGAACTAACCACTCTGGCGTGTCTGCACAGCTGCAGTGGGGCCTTCGCGGGCCAGCGGTGCCAGGCGCCCAACCCCTGCCTCAGTGCCCCCTGCAAGAACGGCGGGACGTGCCGCACGGTGGACCGCGGTGGCGTGGTGGACTACGCCTGCAGCTGCCCCCTTGGCTTCTCCGGCCCCCTCTGCCTGACGCCCCAAGACAACGCCTGCCTTGCCAACCCCTGCCGCAACGGCGGCACGTGCGACCTGGTCACGCTCACCGACTACAAGTGCCGCTGCCCCCCGGGCTGGTCAGGTGAGCGCGGCGGGCGGACAGGCAGATAGTGGGGTGGCTGCCCTGAGGACTTTCAGCCCTCGTGAGGGGTGGGCAGACCCTGGCCCTCCCCAGCTGCCCACGTAACATGATATGCTTGGTAGATGCCAGGCCCCCGGCTGAGAGGGGGTTCAGGGCTTTCCTCAGGCCATTGGGGTCTCTGATCCAGAATAACTCAGAGCTCCCTCCCCTTTCCCTTTCTAGCACTGGAGTTGTCTGGTTTTCAGTTGCTCACTGCAGGGCCCCTGCCCCTCACTCCCTGCCTCTGTGTCCTACCCCGTCCCCACCGTTTTGGCAGGGCTGCACTGGCTCTGTCAGGAGCCGTGACGTGGGGGCAAGGCCCTAGAACGTAGTTGCAAAGAGCACGGGCTCTGGAGGGAGACAGAGGGGTCAGGTCTCCAGGCCACCTCACCCCCGAACTGGCTGTTTGCCCTGGGATGGTTACTCAGCCTCTCGGAACCTCGGGTCCCTTGTCTGCAGAACGATGGCCGTGTCCTGGGCGGCAGGGTCCTGAGGATTAGACATGACGCTGTCAGGTCCATCCCAGGCTGGCCCCTCCAGGGTGCCTGGAAGCTGCCCACGGCTCTGGAGGCCCCAGCCCTGGGGAGCAGGAGGCCGGCATGACCCTCTCGCTGCCCCTCGCCCACCAGGGAAGACGTGCCAGCAGGCCGACCCCTGCGCCTCCAACCCCTGTGCCAACGGCGGCCAGTGCCTGCCCTTCGAGGCCTCGTACATCTGCGGCTGCCCGGCCGGCTTCCATGGCCCCACCTGTAGGCAGGACGTCAACGAGTGCAGCCAGAACCCCGGGCTCTGCCGCAACGGCGGCACCTGCCACAATGAGGTCGGCTCCTACCGCTGCGCCTGCCGCGCCACCCACACTGGCCCCCACTGCGAGCTGCCCTACGTGCCCTGCAGCCCCTCCCCCTGCCAGAATGGAGGCACCTGCCGTCCCACGGGGGACACCACCCACGAGTGCGCCTGCCTGCCAGGTACTGCCCCGAGGATCTCCCATGTGGGATGTGGCCGTGTTCCCCGCTGCCCAGGGCAGGGCCCAAGTGAGGGCCAGGGTGTGAGAATGGGGTGCCCAGTGGGCAGGCCAGGCCAGGTGGGATGAGGGTATGTCCCGCTGAGCATGGGGGGTTAGGAGGCAGCCTTGGGTGTGGTGTGGGGGGCGGGTCTGGAATGGGGGTACCGTTAGGGGGAGGCACTACCGAAGTCCCCTACCTGCCCACTTCTGCCCCAGGTGGGGCCTGCTGTGACCAGACAGCTGGGCCCATCACCCCAGTGCTCCTTCCCTGTGCCACGGACCCAGGGTCCCTGCATCCCCAAGGCGGGCTCCTCAGTGGGCTACAGCCTGGGCGAGTCTGGATGGATGGGCATGCTCTCTGCCCCGGGCACCCCTGCCCTCACGGCCCCTGGCACCTTGTCCCTGCTCTGGGCCTCCCAGGGCGGTGGGCACGATCCTACTTCAAGCCGCCCTCGAGTTCCCCTCATCTTGCGTTTCCTGAAATCTATGAGCAAGTTACAGAACTCGCCGCTGCTGCTGGGGGCACCCTTGCTGTGCAATCCCCGGGCTTCCCCTATTTCCCGGGGTGGGGGAGCAGCGGGACCGGGCTGGACTTACCCCATCACTTCCCTTCTCCTGGCCCCACTCGTCTCCTGTGGGGGGTGGAGGTGACGGGCAGGCACAGCCCCCAGGCCCCCAGCGGCTCCACTGTCCCTGTGGTACGTATCAGTCTTTCCACCACAGTTTTTATTTGAGTAAATCTTGCTGCTGATGATCTAAAAATAATAGTAATGACGAAGAGGTTTGGAAACCTCTAGTCTGTCAGCTGCACACTGTGCGGTTAGGCCGGAACGGAGTGGGGGGGACAAGGAAGGGGAATTGGTGGGGGGAGTCCTGGGGTTTGGCTGCTGGGGGGGCACAGGACCCACTGACCTGGAGGTGACCCAAGGGTTGCCCCAGCCCCCACGCTGCCCCAGCCCGGCCCCTGCAGAGAGGAAGAGCTCTGCCTGCTGGCCGGCCAGCCGCCAAGCCCTGGGCCTCTGCGTGCAGACACCAGGCGCGTGCGTTTCCTGCGTGTCGCTGGGCCCTCCCTCGCCACCAGCCTGCCCCAGTGCTGCTGGGCGCTCGGCCGTCTCTGGGGGGCTGAGGGCTGAGCTCTCTTGCTAGGCCCAACTCTGGGCTCTGGGTTCACATGTTCTCTGGGTGGCCATGTGACCTCGAGCTTAGAACCTCATGTCCGGCCTCATGGGTCAAGAGGGCCCTGCCCTCGTGGGGCCCTGGTGAGGGCTGGGGGAAAGGGGGTGTGTGTGGGCCCCGCCAGAGGACGCCCCACGCATGGAGCTGCCATTGGCCCTGCCTGGGGCAGGTGGGGCGAGGACCTCCGGTGAGGGCGAGCCCGGCCCATGAGCCCCACCCCACATTACACCTTCCGAGGCGTAGGGGCAGTGGCACTCAGGACCCACCATCACATGAGTGGGGCCTGGAGCCCGGCTCTGATTTGGGGTGCTCCCCCCAAACAACTGTCTGATTTGCATTTTCATTCTTACTGGCTGCCTGCTTTTGCTCCAGGGTAGCTGCTGGGGTGGGGGGGCCTCTGAGGGAGGGGCCTGAACAGCTCCATTCTCCGAGGGCAGGAAAGAGGTTCAAAGGCACTCCGGGAGGGGCGTTAATTAGTAACCGGCTGCAGGTTTGGCCATTGCCTGACGCACCTTTCTGGGTTGATCATTGAACCAGCGGGAGTTGGGCGGATTAATGGTTAAGTGACTGGCCGAGGAGGTGATGTGGTGGAGGCTGGCCCCAGGCTGTGGGGAGGAGGTGGGCACCACACGTCTGGTCCTGGGAAGCTGGGGCTGTGTCTGCACTCCCCCCAGGACTGCCCACCTGGGTGCTGCCCCCTCCAGATCCCAGCTCGGAGGCCTCCCCAGCCCCAGCGCAGCACTGTAAGATGGGGTATTTGTGGCAGCCCACTGGGGTGTTATAGAGAGCCCCCAGCACAGTGCCTGGCCCGTGGGCAGCGCTCAGTTGCGGAGCCGCTGGGAACTCTGTTGCACGGGAGGGTTTTTAGAACAGAACCTCCAGAGGCCAGTGTTCCTGAGTCGCTGGTCTATTCAGCCGGCCTTGTACAAAATGACTCTTCAGAGAGGAGCGGGGTGGGCAGGGGACGGGACGTGGACCCCAGCGGCCCCAAGGTGGTGGGTATCAGAGGGCAGCTATGGAGGGCGGCTCTCCGTCCAGAGTGGGGTGTCGTGGGTCCAGCCGAAAAGAGGCTGGAGCGCAGCGGGGCGGGCAGGGGCCTCGGCACGTGCTGCCCGTGGGCGGGGCTGACTGCCTCCTGGCTCCTCCTGCCGCAGGCTTTACCGGCCAGAACTGCGAGGACAATATCGACGACTGTCCAGGAAACAGCTGCAAGAACGGGGGCGCCTGCGTGGACGGCGTGAACACCTACAACTGCCGCTGCCCACCAGAGTGGACAGGCACGGACCAGGGGCCACCACGCGCTTGCTACACCGCGTGCCGGGAGGGAGTGGGGGATGGCCCGAGAGCCTGATCTAGGCCTGAGGATGACGTGACCTGGGCAGCCTCTCTATTCGTGACCGGGGTCTGAAGCCCCCACCCCAGTGGTCAGCACAGACGTGGCATCAGCTGGTCTGTGTGGGCCGTTTGCAGCCTGGTGCCAGGCAGCTCTGTGCCAGAATCAGGTCCCCAGGTTTGAGCCGAGCTTGCTGGGCAGGACGCAGCCCCTGCCCTCAGGGGTTCACCTCTGGGGATGACAAGCATGTGTAGACCCCAATGCACCTAGGCCCACAATGAGAGCAGCGAGGCAGAAGCCCCCTCTGGTGCCGGGGGTGCAGAGGAAGGAGTGATTGGTTCAGTCTGGTGGTGGGTAGAGGAGTCCACCCAGGGAGGCTTCCTGGTGGAGGTGGACCCTGCACCTTGTGGGCGAGGGTCTCAGCCTATGGCTGAGGGGTCCTGGCCCCCACAGGTCAGTACTGCACCGAGGATGTGGACGAGTGCCAGCTCATGCCCAACGCCTGCCAGAACGGTGGGACCTGCCACAACAGCCACGGGGGCTACAACTGTGTGTGCGTCAACGGCTGGACGGGCGAGGACTGCAGCGAGAACATCGACGACTGCGCCAGCGCCTCCTGCTTTCACGGTGCCACCTGCCACGACCGGGTGGCCTCCTTCTACTGCGAGTGTCCCCACGGCCGCACAGGTGAGCGCCCGAGGCCCGGCCGCGGACGGGGGAGCCTGGGGGGATGCAGGTTATGGTGGGTCTCGCTGCCCTTGACTGAGGGCCCGGGGCTGGGTGGGACAGGTGTGTGGCACCTGCCTCCGTGGGCTCTCGTGGGCCAGGCCTGGCGTGCATGACCTCGCTCAGGCGCACAGACTGTGGCTCTTCAGGGCCTCCAAGGTTAACCCAAAAGGGGCCTTTCTGGCCTCAAGAGGCCAGGGCAGTGCCCACGGTCGGGCCTGCTGGTGACGAACCTCCCGGAACAGCCTGAGTGTTGTGGGATGCTTAACGGGGCCACTCAACGGCATCGCCGTGGAGGCCCCTCCCTGGGGAGTCTGGGGGTGTGGACCCCAGCTGTGGGCAGCTCACCATTCGCAGGCAGGGGTGGAGCAGTGCCCTGCTGACCACAGCTGCCCCCTAGGTCTGCTGTGCCACCTGAACGACGCCTGCATCAGCAACCCCTGCAATGAGGGCTCCAACTGCGACACCAACCCCGTCAACGGCAAGGCCATCTGTACCTGCCCCTCGGGCTACACGGGCCCAGCCTGCAGCCAGGACGTGGACGAGTGCTCGCTGGGTACGCACGGGGCGGGGTGCGCCGTCAGGAATGGCGGGGGCTGGGGGTCCATTAGGAAAAGCTCTGCCCTCAGAGGGTCCCTAGTCTGATGGGGGAGGCAGGCTCGCCTGGAGTGTTCTGGAGGCTGGGGTGCCCGAGCAGCCCTCACCTGTGCTGTGCCCCCGCCCAGGTGCCAACCCCTGTGAACACGCGGGCAAGTGCATCAACACTCTGGGCTCATTCGAGTGCCAGTGTCTGCAGGGCTACAGTGGCCCGCGCTGTGAGATCGATGTCAACGAATGCGTCTCGAACCCATGTCAGAACGATGCCACCTGTCTGGACCAGATCGGGGAGTTCCAGTGCATCTGCATGCCCGGTGCGCGCGGCCAGTCTCTTGCCGTCGGGCTGACGCTGCCCGACGTGGGGAGGGGAAGCTGAGTCGAGGCAGACAGCCCCTGGGATGGCCCCCAGCTGTATCTCTTCCTCTACGGCCTCCATGCCCAGCCAGGCCACAGCCTCCACGGGTATCTGGGGAAACTGAGGCCAGGCCCACAAGACACAGCCGAGAGCAGGGCCAGAGCTGGGTAGATGGTCGGCCCCGGGTACCAGGGGAGCTGCAGGAGAGCGGGTGGGGGGTCCGGGGCCTTTGCCTCTGCCGGCGGCTGGAGCTGGGTTTCGGGTCTGTGTCCTGAGCCCTTGGCTGTGGTGGGGGCCCTCCTTCGGCCCCCCTGACCGTCCCGCACCCCCAGGCTACGAGGGCGTGCACTGCGAGGTGAACACGGACGAGTGCGCCAGCAGCCCCTGCCTCCAGAACGGCCGCTGCCTGGACAAGATCAACGAGTTTGTGTGCGAGTGCCCCACGGGTGAGCCTGGCCCCACGTGTCCGCCAAGCCCCACGCCCCCTCTGGGAGTCCCCCGAGGGGCTGCTGCCAAGCCCCACGCCCCCTCCGGGAGAGTCCCCCGCGGGGCTGACGCCGAGCCCCATGCCCCCTCCGGGCGAGTCCCCCGAGGGGCTGCCGCCGAGCCCCCATGTCCCTTTCGGGAGAGTCCCTCTACAGGGTGGTGGACCCAGGCCTGGGCCTTGTCGTGTAGGAACCCCTCCCGCTCTCCCTGAGGGGTACCAGGAGGATCCCCAGGGCTGGGTTGGGGAGCAAGGGTGTCACCTCGGGAGCGGAGGGGTGTTTCCGGGCTTCCCTCTACGGGCAAGGCCAGGCCGGGCAGGGGTTCCTGGCCCCCACCTGGCGGGGTGTGCTTGCCCAGGGCCCGGCCACCCGCCTTTTTGCTGCTGGGGTTCCCCTGGAGAGAAGGAGCAGCAGTGTGCTCTCTGGGCCCCTGAGCAGCTTAGGCGGGAGGAGGCGCCAGCCTGGCTCTCTGAGGGCTCACGGCTGGAGGGGAGCCAGCTTGCCCTGTCTGCCTCGCTGGCCTGTGGTGGACACAATGGCCAGAGGGCTTGAGGAGCCTGAGGAGGCCCCAATCTATTGCAGGGGAGGGCTGGGGGGTGCCAAGCCTGGAGAGGCATTGCGGCTCAGAGCCTTGGGCCTCCCGAGATGGAAATCAGCTGTCCAGACACCGAGCAGGGGAACCCCATTCACAGCCAGCACAACTGTAGCCATAGCAACGGGAGTCAGTCTGGGGAGAAGACCCTTCTCTGAGGGTACTGGGAGGGGTTTGACCCAAAGGGCGGGAGCTGAAGGGGCAAGAAGAGAAATCGGGCAGGGAAGGTCTGTCGAGTCCTGGCCCAAGTGCGCTCTCGGGGAGCCCATCCAGGCATTCCCTGCCCCGGTCTGGCCGGGGCTCGGCCGTGGGGCCGCCATGCCTGTCACGTCTGACTGCCACCCCTCTCGCTGGCCGCAGGCTTCACCGGCCACCTGTGCCAGTATGACGTGGATGAATGTGCGAGCACACCCTGCAAGAATGGTGCCAAGTGTCTGGACGGGCCCAACACCTACACCTGCGTGTGCACAGAAGGTGGGGGGCTGGGGAGCTGCCCAACTGTCAGGCCAAGGGAAAGGAGGAAAAGTGGGCCTGTGAGGTCCAGGAGAGGCGCACAGGAGATCAGGGGTTGCTAGTCCAGGGACCAAGCGCACGGCTCAGCTCTGACCCTGGGCCGTAGAGGGGCATCCATAGATGAAAGGCACCCCCAGTGTTCCCTGGCAGGAGCACAGGTGACCCAGGTCTGGTTGGTGGTGTCTCGGGGCAAGGAAGGGCCACCTGCCCAGGGGGCGGCCACCCTGAGCTCCCCTGGCACCCACCCTGCAGGCTACACGGGGCCCCACTGTGAGGTGGACATCGACGAGTGCAGCCCCGACCCCTGCCACTACGGCTCCTGCAAGGACGGCGTGGCCACCTTCACCTGCCTGTGCCGGCCCGGCTACACGGGCCACCACTGCGAGACCAACATCAACGAGTGCCACAGCCAGCCCTGCCGCCACGGGGGCACCTGCCAGGACCGCGACAACGCCTACCTCTGCTTCTGCCTCAAGGGGACCACAGGTGCCTGTCCAGGGCTGGGCGGGAGGGTGTGGGCTCGGGGCTCGGGAGCTGACCACCGTGTGCCCCCACCCCCAGGACCCAACTGTGAGATCAACCTGGACGACTGCGCCAGCAACCCCTGCGACTCGGGCACGTGTCTGGACAAGATTGACGGCTACGAGTGTGCGTGCGAGCCAGGCTACACGGGTGAGTGGCCCCGAGGTCGGGAGCCAGCCAGGCTCTGTCCCTCCGAGCTCTTGTCACAGCCTTACCACAGGGTCCAAGGCTTTGCTCAGAAGTCAAGATCACTGACGGCCCAGGGCCCTGACGGACCACATCTCGGGAGCCCGAGGACCAGGTGGCCCCAGCTCTCAGGCTGCCAGCCTCGGCCGACTGCAGCAGAGACGATGGGAGGACTGGGGCTCCGGCCAATGCGGGGACGGGCATCCTCGGGCCTCCTGTCCCTGCTCAGAGCAGCCCAGCAGGCTGAGAGCGGGGCCAGGCCCTGGGCACATTTCTGCCACTGCTCTCACCCCTGAGCACGTCCCTGGCCTTTCTGGGCCTCAGGTTGTTTTCACTCAGAGGAGATACCACGGTCTCTGCCCCTGGGGCGGCCGGAAGGAGGACTCGTGTGAGTGCGCATCAGCGCCGGGCAGACAGAGCGCGGGCACAGGGCACGGATGGTGGAGCGCTCACGCGGCATGCTGTCGTGAAGCGCCTGCGCCCTGGTTTACTCCTCCGGAGGACCCGGGGAGAGGCGTTGATGCTCGTCCCAGTTCAAAGAGAAGCTGAGGCTCAGAGGGGCCGTAACCTGCTCGCTGAGACGCCTCCTCTTCTGTGGGGCCCTGGGCGTTTGGGGGGGCTCTGGGCGTGTGCGTCTGAGCGCCCGTCCCCACCCACAGGGAGCATGTGCAGCATCAACATCGATGAGTGCGCGGGGAACCCCTGTCACAACGGGGGCACCTGTGAGGACGGCGTCAACAGCTTCACCTGCCGCTGCCCCGAGGGCTACCACGACCCCACCTGCCTGTCCGAGGTCAACGAGTGTAACAGCGACCCCTGCATCCACGGGGCCTGCCGGGACAGCCTCAACGGGTACGGCACGCGGGGCGGGGGCGTGGGGGCATGTCCACCCCACCGTTCCGCATCCGTGGAAGCTCTGCCCCAGGAGGCGGCTTGCGTGGTGACGGGCGGGGGCCGGGCCAGGGAGGTGCCTGGGCAAAGCTCCAGACGAGCCAGAAGTGGGCCCGGGCGGGGTGGTTGTCTGTAGCCTTGGGCTGCGTGTCGTCGTGGGCACACCATCGGCTCAGGAGGCAGGTCTTAAGTGGCCCCTGGAGCACGTTTGTGCAGCCAGCGAGCGTGTCTGTGATATTGTGACATAATGGGAGATCAATATTTTGGTCTTTATCTTGGCTGTTGAAAGAGCTCCAATCTATAAAAGCAGGAGGAGCGTCTTTTATCCATCAGAGGCCCTTTCAGCCACACCTGAGTTTATGTTAACGAGGTGGCTGAGGTCTCCTGCGATGGGGCTGGGTGGGGGGACTGGCCTGTGATTAGATGGTTCTGCCTTTCAGGAGGGGAGTGGGCTGGAGGTTGAGCTAGTCACCGCCAGCCAGTGATTTAGTCAGCCTTGCCTACATGGTGAACTTCCGTGAAAGTGCTGACTGAACAAGCTGGAGCTTCCAGGCAGGACCGCAGAGGTGCTGGGAGGGTGGTGTGCTGCGAGGGCGGACGCTCCTGCGTCTCTCCCATCTGGCTGTGCCTGAGATTAACCTTTTGTAATAAACCACTAGTCCAGTAAGTAAGCTATTCCTGAGTTCTGTGAGCCATTCTAGCAAATTCTCGAACTTGTGGAGTGGTCTTTGGAATGCCCAGTCATAGCTGGTCAGTCAGAAGAGCCGGTGACAACTCAGGACTGCGATGGGCATCTGACGGGGGTCAGTCTGTGGGGCCAGACCCTTCACCTGTGGGGTCTGTGCTACCTCCGGGTAGTCAGTGCCGGAAGTGAATTGTAGGACAGCTAGTGGGGGTCCTGAGAGCTGGAGACGTGGTTGGTGTGGGAAGACTCCCACGGGTGGTCTCGGAAGTACTAGAATGTAGAGAAGAAACAGAAGCTTACCTTTCGATTCCGACACCCACTATGTGCCCAGCACTGCTCTGTCCAGATGGGGTCGTGGACGTGGGCAGGGACCCCATGTCTTTGTTTTGCACACAGAAGGTGAGCACTTTGTTCAAGGCCACACAGTGAGTGGGTGGTGGAGGGCCTTCTGACCACTGCTCTGGACTGGGTGCTGTCCCAAATCTAGTGTAACCAAACCCTAGCCACTGTCTTGGGCAAGGTGAGTGCTATTGCCCCCACTGTAAAGGACTCTGAGGGTCAGAGTGGACTGGTGCCTTCATATCATCGGACCATAGGATGGTGGCAAAGCCAGGAGTGCCCACAGCCCAGGCCTACACTTCTTGGGCCACACCTGAGCTGCAGTGTGGTCACCTCTACAGATACAAGTGTGACTGTGACCCTGGGTGGAGTGGGGCAAACTGTGACATCAACAACAACGAGTGTGAGTCGAACCCATGCGTCAACGGCGGCACCTGCAGAGACATGACCAGCGGCTACGTGTGCACGTGCCGGGAAGGCTTCAGTGGTGAGCAGGACGGGGGGACCTCTGCTGCACAGCGGCCCTCCTAGGGGGCAGTGCAGAGCCAGGATGCAGGTCCAGCCAGCGCCGCCCTCGGCGTCTCCCTCCCCTGAGAGACGCCTGCTGCCGCTGGTGCAGACCCCCTGGGTTTGGCTCCAGGCCTCACGGCTCAGTGCAGGGCTCTTCCTCTGCTTCAGGAGACGAGGAGGGGCCGGCGGTGGGGCCTTGCCGCGGCACCTGGGGTAATGGACATGCTGCTTGCTGTCCCTCTCTCTCCAGGCCCCAACTGCCAGACCAACATCAACGAGTGCGCGTCCAACCCATGTCTGAACCAGGGCACGTGTATCGACGACGTGGCCGGGTACAAGTGCAACTGCCTGCTGCCCTACACAGGTGGGGGCAGGGCCTCTGCAGGTCCTGGGCGGCCTTAGGGAGGAGGTGGCTGCGGGTGCCGTGGAAGCTGAGAGGTACGCAGTGGCTGCCTTGAAGCTGGCCTTGTCTGCGTTGCTCACCAGGCATTCCCGTGGGTTCTGCTCTGTGCTTGGAGCCTTAGGCCCAGCCGTGTTCAGGCTCACTCTGCGGGTGCCACTGCCACATGAGCACACGAACATACAGGCTGCTTGGGAGGAGGGTGTAGTATGAGTCTGTCCCAAACATCTTATGTGGCAGACCCACCTGGGAGGTGGGGAGGTGGGACCCTCGGCGGCACAGCCGGGAGCTGGGCCTGGGCTAGTGGCCTCCATGTTCTGTGTCCACGCTGCCATGGGCCCTCGGGGCCAGGCCACCCTCCCCATCCACTGGCTAGGCCTGAGGGATTCTTTTGACAGCAGGCCCTCTTTGTGTAGGGGAACAAGGAGCCCTCTGTTCGCACTGAGCAGGGGCGGGAGACGTTTTCCTGGGCGGCCCAGACCCTGCGATTGGTTCAGCCAAGGGGATCGTGGGAAATGGTCCCGTCCGTAGAAGAGATTTGCAAAGTGTCAAAAAATAAAAGTCTACAACCTGTAGGGCCACCGAGCCTCACTGGGAGTAGGCAGGGGGTGCTGCCCCTGGGGATGGTTATAGGCCTTGGAGGTCCCAAGAGGACCCTGCCTGGTCCGGCAGGCCTGGGTGGGGGCCCAGGCATGTGGTTTCCGTGACATCAGGCAGCCTGTGGCCAGAGCAGTGTTTTCTTTGACCAAAGCCTAGGGACCTGGGTTTTCTCTCCTGTGTCGGCGAGGAAACTCCCCCCTGGTGGCCGCCCAGGGGCCTCCACGCCCGGGGTGCAGCCGAATCCCTTTCGGACTCGTTGATATCGGAGGCTGGAGGGCCTGGCGGGGAGGAGCCGGCCTGTGCTGACCCGCTTCCCGTCTGCCCGCTTCCTGCTTCCCTTTGCACAATTGTCGGAAACTCTGGCGAATTTCCTGCCTGCCCAGGTCACCGTGGAAACCGATAGAAAGAAAGGCTCTGGAAAATGGCAGCAGCAGGCCCGGGAGATAACGGGAGGCAGGGAAGATAACACTTCCTCACTTCCTCAGGAATCAGCCCCCACGGGCCATAAACAGGAAAGCCATCCATCGCGCTTTCATGGGGAAAAAGTCGCCCGGGGTGCACTTGATCCTAGCCAGACTCCCCACCTCGTCCCAGAGCTCCTAACACTGTGACCAATGCTCCCCAATAAGTAGGATGTGCTTGGGGCTGAGGCTGGCACGTCCCCCCCACAGAATGGAGGGCTTGTCCCCTGCTGTCTCAGCCTTTGTTCAATGGCCTCCTGTGATGGGGCAGTGGCTGCCTGTGACACAGAGCCACAGAAGCTCCCTGGCTTCCGGCTCAGTGCAGGGCCCTTTGCCCCCGGGAGATGGACGAGCAGCAGGCGTGAGGACGGGAGCAGGCCCCAGGCCCCTGTGATGTGCTGGAGGGGCTGCCAGCCCTGGGCTGGTCCTTGCCCCTCCGGTGCTCCTGGTGGGTGAGGCCCAGCTGCGTCCTGTAGCCGAGGGGGGAGTCTGGCGGTTCAGGAGCCAGGCTTTTGTCTGGTTTGTCTTCAGCCCCCAGTTCGGGTCCTGACTCAGCCAGGAGCTCACCCAGGGTCCCAGTGCTGGGCCAGTTGCGCCCCCGCAGGCCCAGCCGAGTGTGCTCTGACAGTGGAATGACCAGCAGGGGGTGCCCACAGTGGCCTCTGTTGGGAGATGCTATGGGGGGGTCGACCCACTGGCCAGGCTCCCTGGTCTCACTGCCTGTTCCTCTGCCCTTCAGGGGCCACATGTGAGGTGGTGCTGGCCCCGTGTGCCCCCGGGCCCTGCAGAAATGGTGGTGAGTGCAAGGAGTCTGAAGACTATGAGAGCTTTTCCTGCGTCTGCCCCACGGGCTGGCAAGGTGAGGCCGGCCTGCTCCCTGCAGCCCTGGCTTGGGCCAAGTCCCAGGAGGGGCTGGGACAGGGAGGGTAGGAGGTCCAGGGAGTGGCTCCAAGGCATGAGGTAGTGAGCTCCCTGTCTTTGGAAATGAGCAAGTGGGCAGCAGAGCCACCTGCAGGGGGCCTCTAGAAGCAAGAATTGACCTCGCAGGGCGTTTCCCTCTCTGGATTTCTATACCCTGCTTCGCCCAAAATTGGGGGACATCAAGTCGGGAGCCCTTCCTTCCTGGGGTGTTCCCAGAGGACCAGCCTGGGGCTGAGAAGGCCCCTCTCTTGGGGGGGTAATGGGGCAGAGGCCTGGGCGGGGGGGGGGGGTGCTGAACTGACGGCCCCCTCCTCCTCCTCCCCAGGGCAGACTTGTGAGATCGACATCAATGAGTGCGTGAAGAGCCCGTGCCGCCACGGCGCCTCCTGCCAGAACACCAATGGCGGCTACCGCTGCCACTGCCAGGCCGGCTACACGGGCCGCAACTGCGAGGTGGACATTGATGACTGCCGGCCAAGTGAGTGCCCCGGCCAGCCAGGGCCTGGATGGGTGGGCAACAGGCCTGCCTTGTGGTGGCGAGGGCAGCTGTGTCCCCCTCTGAGATGCCTTCAGACCTGTTTGCCTGGGCGGACACAGGGCAGGGAGCTTGTTGGTGTCAGACGGGAGAGTGGAGGTGGCAGTGCCCGTTGGCAGGGTTGGCGCTGGCCGTGCCAGCCATTGCGCCCTGAGAGGCCAAGCCCTCGGCTCGGTCCTGGCCAGCAGGGAGCCCAGGTCAGATGCTGGAGGAAGTTCTGGGGAGGTGGCTGCTGCTCACAGAGCATCACTGTGGGCCTTGTGTGGACTGAGTGAGGTGGTTCCAGAAGGCTCCAGATCCAGGCTGCCTGGCTTCAAGCCCATCCCAGAATCTCCCGGCCGGATTCCAGTAGCTCTACCCGCCGCACAGCACCTGGTCTCGGGCCGCATGGTCCTTATTAGACCTTGTCGTGACCCAGTGAGGAGCAGCGCTCTCAGGCCCCTGCCCTTGGTCACAGAACACTGAGAACCAGAGAAGCAGAGTGTCTTCTCTGGCGTCACCCAGTGAGCAGGGAAGGCTGTGACACCCACCTCGCTCGGTCTGACTGTTAAACCTGCACGTTCTCTCCCTGCCCTGCAGCCTGGGGCCTGGGAACATGTGGGGGACCGTGCACCCCAAGCACGAGCGAAGGGCCGTGATGCAGCCTGGCAGTGCCGGGAGCCATCCCAACCTCAGTGCCCCTGGCAGTGGGGGTGGCGCCCGCCGCTCAGGCCTCCCCCCCGCCCCCCATTTCCTCCCAGACCCGTGCCACAACGGGGGCTCCTGCACAGACGGCATCAACACGGCCTTCTGCGACTGCCTGCCTGGCTTCCAGGGTGCCTTCTGCGAGGAGGACATCAACGAGTGTGCCAGCAACCCGTGCCGCAACGGCGCCAACTGCACCGACTGTGTGGACAGCTACACCTGCACCTGCCCCACGGGCTTCAGCGGGATCCACTGCGAGAACAACACACCCGACTGCACGGAGAGGTGTGGGGGCGCGGTGCGGGGAAGGAGACAGGCCGTGGGGCCATGCACAGTGTCTGGCAACCTGATGCACCGAGCAGGTGTCTGCCTGGTCGGCACTCGGTGCTGGCTGAGTCGAGTCAGACATTGTTCATTGTGTTGCAGTGTTGCTCCTAAAAGGGCCATTGTCCCTTGGCCATTGTGAGAACCAGGAACACTCGTAGTTTATTCTGAAGAACTGGTGTGCTTCTTTCTATCGGACAAGAACTTTGTAACGCATCTTGTTTTCTTTTCTCCTTGGCTGCCAGGAAGCTCAGCATTGAATGTCGTTCTCATCCTTGGTTCTCGTTTCTTCCTCGTTTTATCTTAAACACTATCTACCTGTGTGTGTTATAAAGCTCCTCTGAGCAAGAGGAGAAGGAAGGCGGAGGAAGGGTGTGTGAGTGGTGTGAGAGTCTGAGGCCCCTGGCCCTGTGTTGGAGCTTCTGGTGTTGGCCTCCCTGAGGTCAGCCAGGCTAGGCCTGGCCTGTTCTGGCCGTCAGGCCCCTTTGGCCACAGTCCAAGTCGAGGGGGAGCTGTCCGAGTGGGAGTGCCTGCTCGGGCAGGGCCCCGTGCACCCCTCACCCTCCTTCCTGCTGCCTGCCCACCCCAGCTCCTGCTTCAACGGCGGCACCTGCGTGGATGGCATCAACTCCTTCACCTGTCTGTGTCCTCCCGGCTTCACGGGCAGCTACTGCCAGCACGACGTCAACGAGTGTGACTCGCGGCCCTGCCTGCACGGTGGCACCTGCCAGGACAGCTACGGCACCTACAAGTGCACCTGCCCACAGGGCTACACCGGCCTCAACTGCCAGGTGAGTGAGCGGGCGGCAGGGGCCCGGCAGGGGTGGCCGAGGCGGGACACGGGCCTGCAGGATGTCACGACAGCCACCCTCCCAGGCCCGCTTGCGTCGGCTCAGCGTGAGGGGGGGCCAGGCTGAGGGTGGGGGCGGCCGTGGTCACGTGGCTCCTGGGTTCTGGATTGCCAGCCCCGTGCCCAGCCCTGGGCTGTGCTGCCACCTACGGAATCAGAGGGGGCGAACCGGGGCCGTCCAAGTCGGGTGGCAGAGGTTCACGGAGCGAGAGCAGGGACCGGGTGACTTGGGGGAACCCAGCCTCACTGATGATTTTATGCAAAACATGTAAAAGTATTAAGGATTTGTCTCTATTGAAGATTTTCACATAAAACATCCGTTACAAAAACTTCAACAAAGTTGTGTACTTCTGGAAAAAATCTTCCTTCGAGGAAAGGCAGCTGTTGGCCTGAATCTGGCAAGGGGGCAGAGAGAGACCCCTGCCCCAGCCCCAGCCCCAGCCCCAGGCTGCTCCTGAGCCAGGGGAGCCCATGGTCCTCAGTTTCCACTTCTGCAGGATGGGGTCCGCCCCACCTTGGGCTGGTTCTCTGGCAGACATGTCTGTGCTGCCGGGTGGGCGGGCCCCGGTCAGGAGCCAGCCGGGTGGGGAGTGCAAGCGAGGCCGACCCCTGCCATCCCCAGAGCCTTGTGCGCTGGTGCGACTCCTCGCCCTGCAAGAACGGCGGCAAGTGCTGGCAGACCAACACCCAGTACCGCTGTGAGTGCCACAGCGGCTGGACCGGCCTCTACTGCGACGTGCCCAGCGTTTCCTGCGAGGTGGCCGCACGGCTGCAAGGTAATCAGCTGTGTCCCAGCCTGGCCCGGCTTCCCCGCACCCACCGGGCATCAGCCACCTGAGGTCGGGAGGTTTGCTCTCTGGGCCTGAGGTGGTCCCCCAGGAGGGGAGCCCCGGCCTCACGCTCCCTCCACCGCGTACCCCGCAGACGTCAACGTCACCCACCTGTGCCGGAACGGAGGGCTTTGTAAGAACGAGGGCAACACACACCACTGCCACTGTCAGGCGGGCTACACGGGCAGCTACTGCGAGGACCAGGTGGACGAGTGCTCGCCCAGCCCCTGCCAGAATGGGGCCACCTGCACTGACTACCCTGGCGGCTACTCCTGCGAGGTGGGGACCCCGCCCGGGGTGGGTGGTGTGTGTCTGGTGTGAGTGTCATCGCGTGCCAGGCCTTGGGCTGGGGGCCAGCGTGGCAGGGAAGGCTAAACCCGACAGATGCATACACCTTTCAGTCCCATTGAGAGCAGGGGTACTCAGGGAAGACTGCCTGGAGAATGTGTCCTGTGGGGGAGGCTAGAAGAGGAAGGATACACTGAGAAGTGGGATAGGGTTTCCCTTCCCCCAGATTGCGTCTGGGCTCAGCTGACCCTGCCCTGAGACCCCCACCTCTATCCCACAGGAAAGGGTCTACAACCCCTCTGGGCAGTGAATCTCAGCTTACCAGGGCCCTTCCCAGGGTCAGCGGGGCAGGGGCTCCCTCTATGTGAGGAACCCAGAGCTTCACTAGGCAAGAGGGCAGCTCATGTGTCTGCACAGGGTGGGGGGGGCTGCATCCCCACTGCCCTCTGAGCCATAGCCCCCCTCCCCTTGCCTGTCTCCCTGCACAGTGCGTGGCCGGCTACCACGGGGTGAACTGCTCTGAGGAGATCAACGAGTGCCTGTCCCACCCATGCCAGAATGGGGGCACCTGCATCGACCTCACCAACACCTACAAGTGTTCCTGTCCCCGGGGCACGCAGGGTGAGGGCTGGAATCCCGGGGACAGTGGGCAGGTTGGATGCCCTGCGACCGGCAGCGGCATCCAGCACCCAGCCAGAACCTCCTCCTCGTGGGGTGACAGGGAGGGAGCCTGGCTGGGCCACTGGCACATGGCAGCATGTGGGGCATGGCCCCATCCCCAGCATCCTGTTTCCTGGGCCTCTGTTGGCCCCAGTCCTGCCCACTCGTGGGGGGAGTGCCCTCGGGAGGGGCCAGGCCCACATGCGGCCAGCATAGGCCCCTGATGTCACTGGTTCCCTGCAGGCGTGCACTGCGAGATCAACGTGGACGACTGCAGCCCCCCCGTGGACCCCGTGTCCCGGGGCCCCAAGTGCTTTAACAACGGCACCTGCGTGGACCAGGTGGGCGGCTACAGCTGCACCTGCCCGCCCGGCTTCGTGGGCGAGCGCTGCGAGGGCGACGTTAACGAGTGTCTCTCCAACCCCTGCGACGCCCGAGGCACCCAGAACTGTGTGCAGCGTGTCAACGACTTCCACTGCGAGTGCCGCGCCGGCCACACCGGTGGGTCCGCTGGCTGGGGCGGTGGGCAGGAGCAGGCAGGCACCGGGCAGGAGCGAGCTCCTCACGTGCACACTCATCCCCAGGGCGCCGCTGCGAGTCGGTCATCAATGGCTGCAAGGGGAAGCCCTGCAAGAACGGGGGCACCTGCGCCGTGGCCTCCAACACGGCCCGCGGCTTCATCTGCAGATGTCCAGCGGTGCGTGACCCAGAGGGCCAGCGGCCTCGCCCCCAGCCCTGGGCAGCCCGAGGGCCCCCTGGTCTGAGGGAGGCAGGAGAAGCTCACTGCCACCTCGCACTGCGGGCCTGGCCCCCACTCAGCGCACCCGGAGCACCAGGGGGCCCCGAGCCTGGGCCTGCAGCCTGGCAGAGGGCAAGGCCGGCTTGAGCCTCTGGGCTCCATCATCCTTGTTCTCCTTGACGTCACGTCTTTTGTCAATAAGCTTTATCTTTAGAGCAGTTTTAGGTTTACAGAAAAATTGTGCAGAAGGTAGCGAGTTCCCATGTACCCCCTCCCCCGCACAGCTCCTCCCCGCTGTGTTAGCATCTGGCCTCTGGGTGCTACATTGTCCGGGTTGAGGAGCCCTAGCTGGGACTGATACATTGTTACTGCTCTGACACACTGTTCTAAGTCAAGGCCGGTCGTATAGGTCAGGGTTGCTCCCGGTGCTGTGCAATCTTTGGATTGTCCCACGTCCACCATTGCAGTATCGTGCAGAGTTTCTCAGGCCCTAAAAATGCCCCGTGCTCCGCCTGTACGTCCTTCCTCCGTCCCTCCCAACCCCTGGTCCCCTGAGCTTTCCGTGTTGTGAGAATACTTCTTTAGAGGGTCATGCTGCCCAGGGAAAGGCTGCTGACCCGTCTCCCGGTGGGTGGTGCCGGCCCCCGAGGTGCCCAGGGAGCCAGCCCCACTGACCGCCCTCTCCCGGCAGGGCTTCGAGGGTGCCACGTGTGAGAATGACGCGCAGGCCTGCGGCAGCCTGCGCTGCCTCAACGGGGGCACCTGCATCTCGGGCCCGCGCAGCCCCACCTGCCTGTGCCTGGGCCCCTTCACCGGCCCCGAGTGCCAGTTCCCGGCCAGCAGCCCCTGCGTGGGCGGCAACCCCTGCTACAACCAGGGCAGCTGCGAGCCCACGCCCGAGAGCCCTTTTTACCGTTGCCTGTGCCCCGCCAAGTTCAACGGGCTCCTGTGTCACATCCTGGACTACAGCTTCGGGGGTGGCGTGGGCCTCGACATCCCCCCGCCGCAGATCGAGGAGGCCTGCGAGCTGCCCGAGTGCCGCGAGGAGGCCGGCAACAAGGTCTGCAGCCTCCGGTGCAACAACCACGCGTGCGGCTGGGACGGCGGCGACTGCTCCCTCAACTTCAACGACCCCTGGCAGAACTGCACGCAGTCGTTGCAGTGCTGGAAGTACTTCAGCAACGGCCACTGCGACAGCCAGTGCAACTCGGCCGGCTGCCTCTTTGACGGCTTCGACTGCCAGCGCGCGGAAGGCCAGTGCAAGTAAGGCCAGGGGACAGCCGCTCCTCGCCACGGTGCCCGGAGTTCACAGCGTAGGGAGAGCCGTCCTCTGTCCTGCAGTACAGGGGGAGAGCTGTCCCCTCCCCTGTGGTCCAGGGGGAGAGCTCTCCCCTCTCCTGCGGTACAAGGAGAGAGCTGTCCCCTCATGGCACAGGGAGAGTCATTCCCTCTCCTGCGGTCCAGGGAGAGAGCTATCCCCTCATGGCGCAGGGAGAGAGCTGTCCCCTCTCCTGCGGTCCAGGGAGAGAGCTGTCCCTCCGTGGAGCAGGGAGAGAGCCGTCCTCTCTCCTGCAGTCCAGGGAGAGAGTGTCCCCCCATGGAGCAGGGAGAGAGCTGTCCCCTCCTGGAGCAGGGAGAGCCGTCCCCTCTCCTGCGGTCCAGGGAGAGAGCTGTCCCCCCGTGGAGCAGGGAGAGCAGGCGGAGGAAGGACCCTGAGCTCAAATGCAGAGCAGCGTGGGCCCTGATGCTGGCCCAGGTCCCCGTGTGGACAGGGCGGGCATGTTTCCCTGGGTGTGGCCTGGGGAGGGCGGAGGGATGGAGGTGGCACGGGGCCCCTGGAGGGAGCCTGAGCGTGCCCTGCACCTTCAGCCCATTGTACGACCAGTACTGCAAGGACCACTTCAGCGACGGGCACTGCGACCAGGGCTGCAACAGCGCTGAGTGTGAGTGGGACGGTCTGGACTGCGCGGAGCACATGCCCGAGCGCCTGGCGGCTGGCACGCTAGTGGTGGTGGTGCTGCTGCCGCCCGAACAGCTGCGCAACAGCTCGTTCCACTTCCTGCGGGAGCTCAGTCGCCTGCTGCACACCAACGTGGTCTTCAAGCGCGACGCCAACGGCCAGCAGATGATCTTCCCCTACTACGGCCGCGAGGAGGAGCTGCGCAAGCACCCCATCCGACGCTCTGTGGATGGCTGGGCTGCGCCCGGCGCACTGCTTGGCCAGGTGAAGACCTCGCTGCTCCCGGGCGGCGGGGGCGGGCGCCAGCGCAGGGAGCTGGACCCCATGGACATCCGCGGGTGAGTGAGCTCCGAGCACCTTTCCTGGGACAGGCCCTCCCTGAGCCTCAGGGCTCCCCGCCCCGGGGTAGGTGGTGCTCTCCCCACTTGATGATAAAAGAGACCGAGGTTCTGAGAAGACCCGGGACTTCCTAGGGCCTGCCACAGGTGAAGGGCAAAGGCAGCATTCCCGCCCAGGGCTCTTGACCCCACAGCCCACAGTCTGGGGCCTGGGGTCAGCTCCCAGAAGAGGGTCAGGCTCCTGAGGTCTCTGTCCTTCTGAGCTGAGGAATAGGGGTGCTTATGGCACATAAGAGAACCACAGAGAGTAGTAGGGCCAAAGTGGGAGAGCACTTTGAGGGGTGTCTGTGACGAGCACTTGCCGTGTGCCCGGCTGATTCTGTGCTTGACTCGATGGGCTGCCGGGGGTCCCTCCACCTCCGGGGTGCTTCCTGTGCAGACCCGGCTCCCTGCTGCCCCCTCGGGTTCTGGAAGCACACTCTCCACACCTGTCGGGGTGATGCCGTCAGGGGCCAGAGCTGGTCTCGGGAGGCAGCCCACTGGGCAGGTGCAGGGAGGCAGCCTGTGGTCCGAGCCTCCTGACCTGGGCACATCCCCCAGGTCCATCGTCTACCTAGAGATTGACAACCGGCAGTGTGTCCAGTCATCCTCGCAGTGCTTCCAGAGCGCCACAGATGTGGCCGCGTTCCTGGGCGCACTCGCCTCGCTGGGCAGCCTCAACATCCCCTACAAGATCGAGGCCGTGCAGAGTGAGTGGCTGCCCTCCTCCCCCAGCTGACCCCAAGGGTTGGCTTGCTTCTGTTTGGGGGGAGGCTGCTGGGAGAAGTTAGGTCCCCCAGGCCCCAAAACTCTCTGGCTTTTTGTGCCTTTTGCCACCAATGGGTGTACATTGTGCCATCCAGAGTCTGCAAAGTGCTTTTCTGGAATTTTCTGTTTGGCATGCCCTCCGTACCCTTAGTGACAGTTGTGGGTGTGGCTGGCCCCGGGGACCAGCACATCTCCAGAAAGGGGGAGCCTTTTTCTCTCCCCACCCATTTCTCCTGATTTTTCTTTGTTGGGTATTATTTCGAAATCATTACAGCTTTTTTAAAAAGAGAGCGAGGAAGAGAGTGAAGAATTGATCGGTGTCATGTGAAGTGTTGAAGTTTGTGTCTCGAAAATCCCCCTAAATCCTTTGTCTTAACAGCTCAATGCGAGCGCAGCGATTTGAAGTTGCTAATCCCCCTCCCTTAGAGAAGAAGAAAGTAAAAGCCGTCTCCAGATAGTCGGCTGGTGCAGGAGAGAATTTAGCGATAGTTTGCAATTCTGATTAATCGCGTAGAAAATGACCTTATTTTGGGGGGTGGGATGGAGGAGGACGGGTGAGGAGGTGCCCGGCCGCCGAGCCAGCCTGCTGCCCCCCGGCCGCTGGCCCGCCATAGCCGCCGCCTGATGTCCGGGCGCCCGCCCGCGGCCCCTGTGCCCGCAGGTGAGAGCGTGGAGCCGCCCCCGCCCCCGCCGCTGCACTTCATGTACGTGGCCGTGGCCGCCTTTGTCCTGCTCTTCTTCGTGGGCTGCGGGGTACTGCTGTCCCGCAAGCGACGGCGGCAGCATGGGCAGCTCTGGTTCCCCGAGGGCTTCAAGGTGTCGGAGGCCAGCAAGAAGAAGCGGCGGGAGCCCCTGGGCGAGGACTCCGTGGGCCTCAAGTTAGTGGACGCCACTGCAGCTTCTGGGGGTGCGGGAGTGTGGGGCCTGCCACTCCAGAACCACGGGCCCCACCCCACATGCCGAGTGTGGTCTGGGGGGATTGGGGGTGCGGGGCCTGCTGCTCCAGACCCACGGTCCCCACCCTGCATGCCGTGTGTGGTCTGGGGGGATTGGGGGTGCGGGGCCTGCCACTCCAGAACCACAGGCCCCACCCCACATGCCGAGTGTGGTCTGGGGGGATTGGGGGTGCGGGGCCTGCTGCTCCAGACCCACAGTCCCCACCCCGCATGCCGAGTGTGGTCTGGGGGGATTGGGGGTGCGGGGCCTGCTGCTCCAGACCCACGATCCCCACCCTGCATGCCGTGTGTGGTCTGGGGGGATTGGGGTTGTGGGCTCTGCCCCTCCAGACCCACGGTCCCCACCCTGCATGCCGAGTGTGGTCTGGGGGGATTGGGGGTGCAGGGCCTGCTCCTCCAAACCCACGGGCCCCACCCCGCATGCCGAGTGTGGTCTGGGGGATTGGGGGTGCGGGGTCTGCCCCTCCAGACCCACGGGCCCCACCCTGCATGCTGAGTGTGGTCTGGGGGGATTGGGGGTGCGGGGCCTGCCCCTCCAGACCCACGGTCCCCACCCTGCATGCCGAGTGTGGTCTGGGGGGATTGGGGGTGCGGGGCCTGCCCCTCCAGACCCACGGTCCCCACCCTGCATGCCGAGTGTGGTCTGGGGGGATTGGGGGTGCGGGGCCTGCCCCTCCAGACCCACGGTCCCCACCCTGCATGCCGAGTGTGGTCTGGGGGGATTGGGGGTGCGGGGCCTGCTCCTCCAGACCCACGGTCCCCACCCTGCATGCCGAGTGTGGTCTGGGGGGATTGGGGGTGCGGGGCCTGCTCCTCAGACACACGGGCTCCACCCCGTATGCTGAGTGTGGTCTGAGGCACCGGCGGCCGCTTAAGCCATGGCCTGGGGGGTTTCCTGGGGAGTCCCGCTCAGTCTCACTTCCCCAACCCCTTGCCCCCAGGCCCCTGAAGAACGCCTCGGACGGTGCCCTCATGGACGACAACCAGAACGAGTGGGGTGATGAGGACCTGGAGACCAAGAAGTTCCGGGTGAGTCGGGAGGCTCCGGGGCTTCCCTGGTGTCCCGTACCCCGCCTCCCGACCTCCCCCATCTCCGGCCCAACGTGACTCTCCACTCAACCCCCTTGCTTAGTTTGAGGAGCCGGTGGTTCTTCCCGACCTGGACGACCAGACAGACCACCGGCAGTGGACCCAGCAGCACCTGGACGCCGCTGATCTGCGCGTGTCCGCCATGGCCCCCACGCCACCCCAGGGCGAGGCTGATGCCGACTGCATGGATGTCAACGTTCGCGGGCCAGGTAGGTGCTCCGCTGGCCACCCACACCACGGCCAGGGGAACTTTTGTCCAGCAGCCAGCATAGCTTCTGACCACATAGCCCGCCTACTGCTCTCCCCTGAGCCCCCAGGGTCGGTTTCTGGAAGCTTAGTGTGGGTCACAGGGTGCTCTCAGTCCTTATAGCAGAGGGAGTCCCAGGAGTCTTTCTGCCTTTTAGCTAGCCCCCTCCTCAGGTGTCTCTCCAGGCTCACTCTGCCCCGTAAGTTAATTTCTTCTGACACGTGTCTTTGGAGGCATCCAACATGTTGATTTCCCAACTGCATGTTTGTTATGTTGTTTTTGTCTTGTGGGGGTTGTCAGTGAAGATGGGACAGGTCAGGAAGAAGAGCCACGGGGGTCTCCATTGCCTACTGGCCGGTTGGCAACTGGACTTGGCTCTGTCCCTTGGGAAGCTCAGGTTGGTTTCGGTGGCCCAATGTGCATGGTCCCCGCAGGCACGACCACCCGCCAACTCAGGACCATTGTCAGGCTCCCCAGAGCCACTGCTGGGGGCCGGCCTTCCTGACTAAGTCCCCGCCCCCATCTCTGCCCTCACTGCAGATGGCTTCACGCCCCTCATGATCGCCTCCTGCAGCGGAGGGGGCCTGGAGACCGGCAACAGCGAAGAGGAGGAGGATGCACCGGCCGTCATCTCGGACTTCATCTACCAGGGCGCCAGTCTGCACAACCAGACCGACCGCACCGGAGAGACTGCCCTGCACCTGGCCGCCCGCTACTCACGCTCCGACGCGGCCAAGCGCCTGCTGGAGGCCAGCGCCGATGCCAACATTCAGGACAACATGGGGCGCACCCCGCTGCACGCGGCCGTGTCTGCCGATGCGCAGGGCGTCTTCCAGGTGGGCAGCTGCTGCTGTGCACACACCCTCCTGCCCACCCCAAGCTGCCTTCCTTCCTCTTGGTCTGGGCTGGTGACAGCTCACGTGGGCCCCGAGTGCTGGTCCCAAACATAGCCTAAGCACAGACAGCTGGTGTCTTCATCCTCAGCCTTTGCACTGTGAACGGGGCACGAGGGTGTCAAACCCTGTCCGTTGTCCTTGCAGGAGGCGGTCCAGCAGGGGCCAGGGACCTGCAGGGGGAGCCAGGCTGGAGGCGGTCCAGCAGGGGCCGGGGACCTGCAGGGGGAGCCAGGGCCTCCTCACCGCCTACCCGAGACAGGCTCCCGGTCCTGCTGCAGCCGCCCCTCACAGCCTCACGCCTCCTTCCGAGCCTTGGCCGGAGGCATAGCCTGTGGCGGTGAGAAGAAGGGTTTAGAGGCTGCTCGCAGCCTGCAGACCTGGGGTTTTGGCCCTCCCGGGGAGCCTGGGGCAGGGGTGGATTGAGGGATTTGGATGCCTGGGTCTCCAGGGAGTGGCGCTGGCTGAGGCTCCTTTTGCAAGCCGCCAGCCAGTCCCCTGCTGCACGTCCCCAGGCTTGGGTCAGCCCTGCCTTGCACGGACGGGCAGGTGTGGTGGGGCACAAATGGGGGGAGTCATCACAGAGCTTTTAAGGTGATAATTTTTAACACGTTGTCCTTGTACGGAATTAAGAAGTTGTGGTTAGCTGAAAAAGGACGGTGTAAATGAGCCCCCGGAGGAGGCCCAGCCGCGTTTGCGGCGGCGGCCTTTCTGGCAGAGAGAGACGTAAATTCCCCCCGGAGTGCTGTGCGGGAAGGAGGCCAACCCTGCACGCTGCTGGGTGCCCAGCTTTTTTCACCCACCGGCAGACGGTGACCATCCTTCCCTGTGACACAGGGTGGGGCAGCATCTGAAGGGCTGCCCGCACTTCTCCCACACGGCTGGACGGACACAGTGTGCTCAGCAGTTCTGAATGTAGCTCTGCTTCCTGTGGCCAGGCAGGGTCTTGACTCCTCTGTGTCCTGGGGTGGTGGGGGCAGCCGGGCCCGTGGTGAGGATTAGATGAGGCCACACATGGTCGCCAAGGGGTTGGTCTGTGGGCAGTGCAGACTGCACTCTGCTCCGTGACTGTCCAGCCTTGCTGGAACCACTCAGACCCCTCGAGAGGCTCCATCCGTGTCAGACATTGGTTCCAGGCTCACGTTTGCCAAGCCTGAGGCCTTCTCTGTCGCCTAGATCCTGATCCGGAACCGAGCCACAGACCTGGACGCCCGTATGCATGACGGCACCACGCCGCTGATCCTGGCTGCCCGCCTGGCCGTGGAGGGCATGCTGGAAGACCTCATTAACTCGCATGCCGACGTCAACGCCGTGGACGACCTGGGTAAGTTGGGGTGCGGCCTGGCCCTTGGTGGTCAGGCTCTCTGCCCACTGATCTGCCCCAACCCTCCCTCTGCTTCCCCGACGCAGGCAAGTCCGCCCTGCACTGGGCCGCCGCAGTGAACAACGTGGAGGCTGCCATCGTGCTCCTGAAGAATGGGGCCAACAAGGACATGCAGAACAACAAGGTGGGCTGGGGGCAGGCGCGGGACTGGGGCGTCACTTCACCCAGTGCCACTGCTTTCTGACCTGGGACCCTCAAGCCGGTGACTTAACTCCTGGGCCTCAGCATCCTGACCTATGAGGTCCCGGTGAGAACTCCTGGGCACGTAGACGCAGACCCTCAGCTCGGCGCCTGTGCGCCATAGCTCCTTCCTGCATTCAACCACTGTTCACTGATCACCTTCCAAGCCCAGGGCTGCCACCGCGGCAGGGCATGCGTCCCAGCACAGCGGATGGTGCGGCTGCAGCTGTCGTATCTGTGTCACGTATCTGTGACCTGGACCTCCCCTCTGTCCTCGGCTGTCACCAAGCAGGGCAGGGTGACCCAGATGGTGCAGACTGACCCAGAACGCTGGTGGGTTGGGGGGCTTGGTGCATTGTGAGGCCCCCAGATGTAAATGTGAACAGCCACCTTCTTGCATGTGGACCCGCCCCCTCACCTCGCTCACCATTGCCACGGTCTGTCCCCTGAGGCTAAGGAAGCTCTTTTTCCCTCCCCAACCCCAATCTGACCCCATGGCTCCTGAACCTGTCCCTGGGTTCCCCTGGGCACTTGGCACAGAAGTGCAGGTGCCCCACCTGGCCTGTCCACACTCCACTGACCCCCAGTTGCTTTTTAAGCCAGGTCTCCCGCCCTCCTAGGTGAGGGGGCAGCAGGTGTTGGGCCCCAGGGGGCATGGTTGGACCCAGGCTCCTGAGTCCCCGGTGGGGCCAAGTCGTGACCCCACCTTGGTTGGGGAGACTGCCCTTTGGAGATGCAGGGACTGGCCAAAGGGCCTCGGGGCTGTGGCCAGTGCCTTGCGTGTGCCAGGCAGGCACCATCTAAGCCTTATCCCCCACACAGCAGCCTTGCGGGGACATGTGGCATGTCCACTGTACAGACGAGAAAACTCAGGCCCAGGGAAGGAGCTAAGATGTCAGGGTCACTTGGGACCATCTGGATGGCGACCTCCCACCCCAGTGCCCATGGCTACGCTTGAGGGATCCCCAGACCCCTGAAGTTGCTGCAGTGTTTGTGTCTGTGCAGTGTTGGAGGGAAGGAAGAGACGCCACAGTTGGTTAGATTTCTGGTGGGGGTCTGTGACTCTCATAAAGGTAAAGCCCTACTGAGTTAGGATATAGGGTCCCACAGACCCCCTCTGAGAGGGTCTCAGAAAATGTATTTAAAGTGTTTTTTAAAAAACAAGACGACTTAATCGGGCCAGGTAAGGGTAGGGCGCCGGGAGAGGTCGAGATGAGCTTCCACCCCGGAGGTGGGGGTGGGAGTCAAGCCGTTGGTCCCTCTGGTGACAGGACGTTGGTGAGGGTGACCCCTCCTCTCCCCATTCCTCCAGGAGGAGACACCTTTGTTCCTGGCCGCCCGGGAGGGCAGCTACGAGACCGCCAAGGTGCTGCTGGACCACTTTGCCAACCGGGACATCACCGACCACATGGACCGCCTGCCACGCGACATCGCGCAGGAGCGCATGCACCACGACATCGTGCGGCTGCTGGATGAATACAGCCTGGTGCGCAGCCCGCAGCTGCACGGTGCCACCCTGGGAGGCACGCCCACCCTGTCACCCCCACTCTGCTCACCCAACGGCTACCTGGGCAACCTCAAGCCAACCGTGCAGGGCAAGAAGGCCCGCAAGCCCAGCACCAAGGGCCTGGCCTGCGGCGGCAAGGAGGCGAAGGACCTCAAAGCACGGAGGAAGAAGTCCCAGGATGGCAAGGGCTGCCTGCTGGATGGCTCGAGTGTGCTCTCGCCCGTGGACTCCCTCGAGTCGCCTCACGGCTACCTGTCGGACGTGGCCTCCCCACCCCTGATGCCCTCCCCATTCCAGCAGTCTCCATCTATGCCCCTCAACCACCTGCCCGGCATGCCTGACACCCACCTGGGTGTCAGCCACCTGAGCGTGGCGGCCAAGCCCGACATGGCAGCGCTGGGCGGGGGTGGCCGGCTGGCCTTTGAAGCAGGTGCCCCGCGCCTCTCCCACCTGCCCGTGGCCTCCAGTACCAGCACGGTCCTGGGTACCGGCGGCAGCAGTGGGGTTATGAATTTCACCGTGGGTGGGGCCACGGGCTTGAATGGCCAGTGTGAGTGGCTGTCCCGGCTGCAGAACGGCCTAGTGCCCAACCAGTACAACCCGCTGCGAGGGAGCGTGGCGCCAAGCACCCTGAGCACGCAGGCCCCCGCCCTGCCACATAGCATGATGGGCCCACTGCACGGTGGCCTCCCCGCCACTGCCCTGTCCCAGATGGTGAGCTACCAGGCCCTGCCCACCACACGGCTGACCACCCAACCTCACCTGGTGCAGACCCAGCAGCTACAGCAGGTGCAGCAGCAGCAGCAAAACTTACAGATGCAGCAGCAACAGCAAAATTTACAGATGCAGCAGCAGAGCATGCAGCCGCAGCAAAACCTGCAGCCGCAGCCGCCCCAGCCGCACCTCAGCGTGAGCTCGGCTGCCAACAGCCACATGGGCCGGAGCTTCCTGGGTGGAGAGCCGAGCCAGGCGGACGTGCAGCCGCTGGGCCCCAGCAGCCTGGCAGTGCACACCATCCTGCAGCAGGACAGCCAGGTCCTGCCCACGTCACTGCCGTCCTCGCTGGCCCCGCCCATGACCACCGCCCAGTTCCTGACGCCGCCCTCCCAGCACAGTTACTCCTCCTCGCCCGTGGACAACACCCCCAGCCACCAGCTGCAGGTGCCCGAGCACCCCTTCCTCACCCCGTCCCCCGAGTCTCCCGACCAGTGGTCCAGCTCGTCGCCACATTCCAACATCTCCGATTGGTCCGAGGGCATCTCCAGCCCGCCCACCAGCATGCAGTCCCAGATCGCCCACATTCCGGAGGCCTTCAAGTAAACAGCCGGCGCCCCCGCGGGACCCCGAGCTTCCTTTCCCAAGCCTCGCTGGGGTGTTTGCGTGCGCTCCGCAGACGTCGGGACCCACCAAAGGAGGGTTTTTTTTTAAGAAACGTGTTTTTATACAAAATAAGAGAACATGGATTTTAATTTTTTTTTTTTTTTAGTATTTATTTATGTACTTTTATTTTACATGGAAACACTGCCTTTTTATTTATATGTACTGTTTTCTATGGCACCAGGTAGCGAGTTTTATCTGTTCCAAGAAAATAAAGTAGTTCTCAGTTTTGACTTTCCTTACGTATTTCTAAAACATAAACAAAGATTCATGATTTATAAATGCCATTTATTTTTTTTTTTTTTTCAAAATCCGAAAAGAAATGATGTCGGAGAAGGGAGGTTCCAACTAGCAGTGTCCAAACACCTCCCGGGTGTCCAGGCCTGCTTCTGTTGCCCTGGAGCTCCCCATGCCCACGCCTCCCCAGACCCGTGCCCCGGCCTTACCGGCCCTCTGTGAGAAGATACACCTAGGGACGGGCAGAACATTCGCACCTTCGGCACACGGATTAATTTGCATCTAAAATGGGAAAATAAGGGCCGGCCCCGTGGCTTAGCGGTTAAGTGCGTGTGCTCCACTGCTGGCGGCCCGGGTTCGGATCCCAAGTGCGCACCAACGCACCGCTTCTCCGGCCATGCCGAGGCCGCGTCCCACATACAGCAACTAGAAGGATGTGCAGCTGTGACATACAACTATCTACTGGGGCTTTGGGGAGAAAAAATACATAAATAAAAATAAATAAGTAAAATGGGAAAATAAGATGTAAAAAGATGAGGTTTACACATTGTGGTGTTTTCTTAGTGATTTTTAAAAAACTTGTTCTTGGGGTGACCTGAGAGTCCACTTCATGGTACAATCATGAATCTTTGTTGCAGGTTCAGTATTACGTAGTTCTTTGATCTCATAAGCTCCTTCCTTTTGGAAGCTCCTCTACCCCACACCCCTTTGCTGTTAAGCCTCATGTAGGGTGAAGAGTCGGAAGTGTGGCTGTGTAGTACCCACCTTGGATGCCACATGGAGGAATCCTACCCTTTTCTGGGGAAGGACACTGCCTGGGCCGCCCCGTTGGAGGCCCAGCATCTCAGCTTGAGCAGCGCCTTCCGGATTTGGCGGAGGACGGACTGGCGTCGCGGGGGCCTGCCTGGGCTCGGCTCGCGGGGCCAACTGCTGAAGGGCCCTGTTTTTATAGGAGACTTGCCAGGGCAACCTACACTGAGGTTCTAGAACAACATAGCTGTGTCTGGCCTCGGTGCATGGAGACCGCCTGTCCCAAGGCCTGGCACGGCTTGGTGGGGCAGTGCATTCGGGGTGACAGGAGCCTGCTCTCAAGTTGAGGGAGCATGTGCCCAGGGGAGGAACAGGTTCTTGTGGTATCAAGTATAAGCCTGTGGCACAGTGTCTGTAAATACAATTTTAAAGGTGGATTTTGTTTAAAAAATCTGAACGGACAAGTCTGTCGGGGGTCATGCTGATGAGGGATGTCGGAACATGGCTCCGCTCACAACCCAGGCCTCGGGACCCGGAGCTCCTAGGAGCGGAATGAGGAAGGTTCTGCCTCCGCCCTCGGTGCTCGGGCAGCCTCTCGGCGGGGGCAGAGGACGTTGTGCCGGCCCTAGTGGGCATGACCAGACGCGTCCTAACGTGTTGATTTTCAATGTGTTTATAAAATAGAGTGTAGTTTACAGAAAAAGGAAACTTTTTAAAAAAAAGTTATCTACATGCAAAACTGTAGGTAATGAAAATGACGTATTTTTTTTCATTTTTTTTTGTTAACTGATTTGCAATAAAAATGATGCTGTTGGTCATCCAGATTTTGCTAAACTCGGCTCACTTTCTGGGAGGGAGGGCAGGCCATTCTGCCCCTTCTGGCAGGAGAGCAATGGAGACACAACCGAGCCCTGGCCCACAGGTGCTGGGGCCACACTGTCTCTTTCTTTTTTTTTCTTTTTTTTTTTTTTTTGTGAGGAAGATCAGCCCTGTGGTAACATCTGCCAATCCTCCTCTTTTTGCTAAGGAAGACTGGCCCTGGGCTAACATCCGTGCCCATTTTCCTCCACTTTATATGGGACGCCGCCACAGCATGGCTTGCCAAGTGGTGCGTCGGTGCGCACCCAGGATCCAAACCTGAGAACCCCAGGCTGCCGCAGCGGAGCGCACGCACTTACCAGCTTGCGCCACCGGGCCAGCCCCACACTGTCTCTTCAGAAGTTCTAGCGGTGTCTCTGCATCTGCTGGGGCCAGGCCCTGTGCGGGGAGGCGGGAACACGGCAGTGAGCAGGGCCTATGCAGCCCGTCGCAGGGGACTCGTATGTCTGGGGTGATGCATGTGGGGACACCAGGTTCTCGGCTCGCCCACCTGTCTGGACCACAGAAGGGTGAGGCACCACTTACCCAGCCTAGGGAGGCTGCCACAGGCAGGAGGGGCACGAGGAGTGGCCTGCAGGCCACAGGGAGAAATCCACACTCTAACCGAGGGCAAAGGGAGCCACAGAAGCTTCCGAGCAGGGGCCTCTGGGGGTGACACAGCCAGTGGGGAAGGTTCCATAAACCCAGGGGGCCCCTGGCTGAGCAGCACTGTTGACTTGGGAATCCCAAGCAGGGCCATCAGACCCAGCCCCTGCCAGGCACCCACATGGGCTTCCCCTGCTCTCTCCTGCCTGTGCTTCTGTCTCTACCTGGCCATGCCCCCCCATGTGGCCACGCCCCCAGACCGGTGGATTGAAACCATATTAGCAAAGGGAGAGTGATATGCCCCTTCTACTGCACTGGACCAGCCTATCCACGTGCAGGTGTGAACCCAAGTTTTCCTCACTGAGTTGGGATGCTTCTTTCCTGCCCGGCACAGTGCTGGGCACCAGGATATGTGGATGGGACAAGAGATCCAGGAAACGAAATAGGGCCAGTGGCCCAACTTTCATCTTTAGAGGAAGTGGACTCCGCCTGAATTCTGCGCAAAGAACTGCCCTGGAATTCCACTCCTGGGTGTGCACCCAAAAGAGGTGAAAACTGACTCAAGTCCACGTTCACAGCAGCCAAGAGGTGGGAGCAGCCCCAGTGCCCGTCAGCTGATAAACGGATGAACAACGTGGTGGATCCACACTGCCATGGTTAATTTTATGTGTCAGCTTGGCTGGGCCATGTGGCAAAACATGAAAGTGTTTCTGGATGAGATTAACATTTGAACCAGTGGACTGAGAAAAGCAGATGCCCTCCCCAATGTCGGTGGGCGTCATCCAATCAGTCGAAGGCCTGAACAGAACAAAAAGTCTGAGAAAAAGAGACATCCTCCTGCCTGACCACTTGAGCTGGAACATCAGTTTTTTCCTGCCTGTAGGCTTCTACTGAAACATCAGCTCTTCTTGGGTCTCGAGCCTGCTGACTTTCAGATTAAAGCTTACAACCATCGGCTTTCCTGGTTCTCAGGCCTTCAGACTCAGACTGGACTATACCATTGGCTCTCCTGGGTCTGCAGCTTGCTGACCACAAGGGACTTGGGACTTCTCGGCCTCCATAGTTATGTCAGCCAATTCCTTACAACAAATCTCTTTATATATACATACATCCTATTGGTTCTGTTTCTCTGGAGAACCCAGACTAGTACACACACAATGGACTGTTATCAGCCATGAAAAAGAACGAAGCACTGACACCCACTAGAGCATGGCCGAACCTTGAAAAAAAACATCATTCTGAGTGAAAGCAGGCAGACACAAGAGGCCATATAATGCAAGACTCAATTCGTATGAAATGTCCAGAACAGGTAAAATGTCCAAATCGGTAACAATAGAGACAGAAAGCAGATTGACGGTTCCCTGGCTGGGGCGGGGGGATGGGAAGCAACTACTTGACGGGTCTGGGGTTTTACTTTGGGGCGAGGAGATGTTCTGAACTCGCTAGAGGTGGTGGTTGCACAGCATTTTGAATGTACTAAATGCTACTGAATTGTTTGCTTCAAAGTGGTTGTTATGCTCTGTGAATTTTACTTCAATCAATTATTTTTTAAAAAGAGAGAAAGAACTCCTAGCACTGTTTGAACTTCCAAGAAATTCGTTCGGATTGTGGGATTCCCACAGACACAAGAGGCTGCGCCACGGGGGACTCGCTGGTCTTAAGGAGAATCTCTCTGCTCCCCAGAGTCTCTGGAGCCCCCAGCAGCCGGGAGGAAGCCCACAGAGGGGAACAATGCCATCTCTGAGCCTCAATCTTCTTGTGTTTGAGCTGGGCATGCTAAGAACCGAGCCCTGCACGTCTCCTGGCAGGCAGGGACCTGGGGGAAGGCCAGCTACAGAGGGCTGCCCCATGTGGAGTGGCGTGGGGAGCCTCTAGGCAGACAGGCTCTGCCCTCCCCGCTCAGCCCTCCCAGTCCTTCCTCAGGGACTCAATCCTTACCTATCCCCTGGGCTCTGAAGCACTGGCGGAGATTCCCTGGGCCCCAGAGGCGCCCACCACAGGCTGAAGGGAAACCTGAGACCCACCCATTTTTCCCACTAGAGCCCAGAGCTGCTCCCACTGCCCCAGCTCCAGAGCCCCTGCTGCCAACCGGCCTCTGCCTCTAATTCCTGGACACAAAACCTGAGTCGGCTTCTTCCACCAGCTGCCACCCTCGGAAGGACCCCTGCCCAGCCACCATGGATTTCTCAGGGAGGACACAGCCTCTCCCTCAGCGCTAAGCTCAGCCAAGACACCCCTGACTTGGGGGTCTGTTATGGGCTGAATTCTGCCCCCTAAAATTCATATGTTGAAGTCCTAGCTCCCAGGACCTCAGAACATGGCTCTGTTTGGAGATGGGGTCTTTAGAGAGGTAACTAAGGTAAAATGAGGTCGTTAGGGTGGGCCTTAACCCAATCTGACTGGTGACCTTATAAGAAGAGGGGATTAGGACACAGACACACACAGAGGGATGACCATGTGAGGACACAGGGAGAAGACAGCTGTCTTCAAGCCCAGGAGAGAGGACTCAGGAGGAACCAGCCCTGCTCACACCTTGATCTCGGACTACCAGTCTCCAGGATGCGAGAACATTGATTTCTGTCAAGCCACCTGGGCTGTGGTACTTTGTTATTGCAGCCCCAGCAGACTGGTACAGGGTCCCCTTCATACCTCTCCAGTGCCAAATGCATGTCCCAGGGGCCACATCCCAGTAGCACCAGCCAGCCAGCCCAGGTGTCTGCCGTGGTTCCCTCTCTCTCCTCAGGGGGTCACACCCAGGAGGCTGGCATCTTGCTGTTTTCAGCACTCAAAATGCAGGCAGTCAGGACAAGGGCTGCCCGTCCTGATAGGCATGACTCCTTCATGACTGCTCCCGTGGGGGGCTTTCCTCAATGCCTCAGGGATAATTAGAGCCACATCTTCCAACAGAAATATAATGCAAGCCACGTATGCAATTTTAAATATTTCAGTAGTCACATTACAAAAAGTGAAAAGAAACAGATGACGTTTATTTTAATAATACATCTTAGTTAGCCCAATGTATCCAAAATGTTATCGCAACATGTAATTGACATGGACAGTTAATGAGATAGGTTACATTCTTTCCTTTTTGTACGATGTCTTTGAAACCCAGCGTGTGTTTTAGGCTTACAGCGCACCGCAGTTTCGACACACACAGTTCAGGTGCTCTGCCACCACACGTGGCTCGTGCCTAGAGCATTAGATGGCGCGGATTTAAATGATCAACGTGGCCTCCGGGCACCTCTCAGCACCACAGGGAAGTCCGAGGCGTGTCATTGGCGTGGTGTCTTGCTCTACATTGTTCCAGAGTGAGCCCCAAATGAGGCTCTGGCCAGAGCAAAGAGGGGACCCAGGAGCCAGGAGGGCGGCACCAGGGCCCACAGGTTAAACAGACTGGCAGAGCTGCCCCGTACTGAGAGACGAGCAGAGCGTCATGGTCTCAGCACTACTCAGCAGGCGGTCAGCAGCCCGCTGCTCCCTTCCCCAAGAAAGTCTCCCTTCCAGAGAGGCTGCTTAGCAGTAGAGCTTATCTCCGAGTGCGGCTCCGTATCTCATCAGGGATCAATGATAAATCATTTGTGGGCCAGCCCAACCCAGAGACCACACCCAGGAGCCTTGCTGGAGGGGACAGAGCTGTCAGCACAGACAGACCACGGGGAGCTTCGCAGGGTCACTTCCTGTGGTGAATGCCCCACCACAGGGGTCCCTGGCATAACGCCAGAGGATTATTCTGTAAAAGTTTCAACCAGAAACCTAAACAACGTGGTCCAGCTTGGCCCCAGAACAAGTGGAGACCTAGAAGCACTGTGTCCCGAGGGGTGTTTGGTGGGAGGTCGGTGGGTTTGGGAAGCCCTGGGTCAGAGGATCCTTGACTGCAGGACCCCTTGGCCTTTGAAATGCTCGTGTGCACCGTGGGTCTCTAAGAGGGGAAGCTTGCGCAGCAGTTCCCAAACGGGCTCACCCTCGTTGCAGATAAAGGCCCGAGCCACTTGAACACGGTCTGGGAAATGCTGCTCTGAGCATCTCCATCTTAAAGATGTCCCACCAGGCTGCCCAGCTGTGCTTCCCCATCTGTGTCGTTCCGCTTCGCACCTTCCCTGCGGCAGCTGCTGGACCCTAGCAGGGACTTGGCGTCCCTGAGCCTCAGTGTTAAAGTGGGTAAAGTGGGAACCACTCCGAGCCGACCTCCTGGGCTTGCAGTGGGGACCCGTAAGGTCACCAGCATAGAGCTTCTGGCGCACGGTAAGGGCTCAGGGATGCCACAGCCGTTGTTATCATTACACAATCTAGAACTGCGCTCTTTGCGCTCCCCCTGCGTACCTGTGTGGGCTCGCTCAAGCCAGGCAGCAGCCCCATTCAGTAGATTCTGTCACCATCCCTGTCCAGGTCGGAGAAACCCCGGGCTCAAAGAGGTGACAGTCTGCGCTACAAAAGCGTTATTTATGCATGATACAACAGATGCCTCACGTGCAGGGCCTCAGAATTAGATTTTCGACATTTTTGACATAATCTTGGATGGATTTGTGGCCTGTTCCTGGACCACACAGCTTGTGATGCGTTACCAATGTTTATTATGAATCTATCATTTTTTATAGATGCGTGGTATTTACTATGAATCTCTGTATCTTCGGCGAGATTGCATTGCATTTTGTGGAAAGTGTCCCCAGCCCCAGGTAACCATTTCACGACACTATAGCTATTGCCACCTGTTTTGGCATTTCTTCATTTAAAAAAACAAGCCTTAGGGGGCGGCCCAGTGCATAGTGGTTAAGTTCTCGCGTTCTGCTTCGGCGGCCCGGGGTTTGCCGGTTCGGATCCCAGGTGCGGACCTGCACACCTCTGGTCAAGCCATGCTGTGGCAGCATCTCACATACAAAATAGAGGAAGATGGGCACAGATGTTAGCCCAGGGCTAATCTTCCTCAGCAAAAAGAGGAAGACTGGCAACGGATGTTAACTCAGGGCTGATCTTCCTCACCAAAAAAACAAAAAACAAAAAATGAGCCTCATAAAAGCGTGTGGCTTTAAGTAAGTTACTTATTCTCCACCAACCATTTCCTCATCTGTAAAATAAAAGGAACAAAAGCACACTGACCCTGCGCAACATGCTCCCTGCCACACCCTGCTAAGGACCGCACCACCTCCCAGTGCCCCTAGTGGGTGTAGGATGATACGAATATGGATCCTCTTTATTAAAGGGCAACACTTACCAGCCCCCACAGCTGTGAGGATTAAATCACTGAGCACAGAGCTTGAAAAATGCATGTTCTCTGTTATTCCATTTATGGAGCACCTGCTGGGTTCAGTAGACCCCCACCCCCAGGAGTCCAGAGAGGAATGATCCCGTGGAGAGGGCTGAAGTCGGGAGGTGATGTGGGGAGCCAAAAACTCCTCTGGCTGCATTGGGGCCAGATCCTGAAGGAGCTCAGGGTGTCCCAGATGCCAGCACCCTGGAGCCCAGAGCTGCCGCGGTTCTGGCAGGAGCCGCCAGCAGGGCCTTGGCCCGAGGACTTGGAGGAGGCTCTCTGTCTCCCCCTACTGGCAGCGCCCTGCCAGTGCCCCCCTTGGCAAGCTGGTGGTCCCCATAGGGACTTCCACCAGGTGGCTCCACGGTTTATGCCTGCGCTTCACCTAATGCTCAGGGCCATCCCCTGCGACAGTGTTATCATCCCATTTCACAGATGGGGAAACTGAGGCTCAAAGAGGTAGGGGACTTCCTCAGGTTCACCCATTTGACCCAGGGCCGTGTGATGCCCCGGTCCATGTTCCCATAACCATTTGAGGGGTCACTTCCCCTCAGAGGACTGGGAGGGCCTGTAAAGCCTATATGGCTCAGCCCCATCACTTCTCAGACAAGGACACTGATGCTCAGGGAGGGACTTGCCAAGGTCACTTTGCCAGGAGTTAATGCTGCAGCCAGCCTGGCACTTGGCAACCTGCAGATGTCGAAGTTCTTCCGGGTCCCACCCTAGGCCCTCTCCTCTTCCCAATCCACAGTCCCCCCAGGCCTCCAAGTCCACGCCTCTGACTTAAGTCACCACCAATGCTCAGGACTCTTGCCCTCCTGTCCCGTTTGTTCCTCGGCTGACGTGTGGAGAACCCATGCCGTGCCGAGGCTATGGATGCAGCTGGCAGCAAGGGATCCCAGTTCTGCCCTCGGGGTCATCAGGGGTTCGGCTCTCCCCCGTCTGGTCCCAGCAGCCTTGCCACTTCCCTAAGGGGCCCAAGGCAACCTCTTGGGCTCCTGGCTCTTGCCAGCGCCTTGCCAGAGAGCCTGAGGGAGGCTAACCTCCTGGCTGAAAGCCCCTCAAAGCTTCCCTCACTATCAGAAGTCAGGTGAAAACCCCCTCGCAGGGCCTGCAGAGCCCCATGCAGTGCACACCCTCCAGACCCCACACTGTCTCCCGCTTTCTGGGTTTCTGCCCCTTGCCACTCAAGAGGCTTCTGTTTGCTTCAGCCATCAATGCTCCTTCTCCTCCATCCCTGCCTCTGCCCCATTCCCAGCAGGTGGGATTCAGGCCTTGCCGGGTGCCCTCACGGTGCCTCCCGCCCACACTGGGCACATGAGCAGCTGTCTGGTGTCCATGATCCCCAAGGTAGAGGCAGGCCTGTCTGTCCCACAGCTACAGCCCCAGCTCCTGGCAGTGCCTGGCACAGAGCAGGGCTCAGCAAACGTCTGCATACAGTGTTGTGAAGGTCTCCCAGGATTCTCCAGGGCCACACTCCAGCTCAGGGGACACTACGTAGTTTTTTCCATGGCTCTGATTCTCTGTGGCGCCGGGTTGGTGTGGAATCAGTCCGGCCTTGGCTTTCTACTTAGACCCTATCGCTTACTTATTGCCTTATATGCTTAGCACTTGGCTCAATGATTTAAAAAAAATTCTCTGATACCTGCAAGGTGCCAGGCATGTTTTGAGATGCTGCAGATGAGAGGCAGTGCCATGCTCGTGCTAACGATGATGCTGACGGTGGTGACATTTGTTAAGCCTGGCCGGGTCAGGGCTTGGCCTGGACGTGACTTTCCTCCTGCAAGTGCCCCCAGGGGTCCAGGATGGCTCTGACAGTACTGGCTTTACACCCTGGGTCTGTACCCTCACGGAGGTGCCTCCTTCGCCCCACACTTGGCCTGGCCACACGCCACCAGCCAACCTGGAAGCACACCACCAGGTGCCCCACATCGCAGAGGCCTGATGCACAGGTGCCACAGAACAAACTCTAACGCACAGGTGTCTCTGCCTCCAGACCCGCTTTCTCCCAAAGGCACTGACTCCCGCCCCTTTCACTCCGACCACTTAGTCCTCCTCAGCCCTTATCGCCTCCTCCTCTTGAAGCCCTCCCTGCCAGCTCTTTCTACCTCTGAGGCCCCAACACGCTTATTGCCTGGACCAGTCTGCAAGCCCTGTCTCACAAAGGCTGCCCCTTCCTCTCTTCCAGGCTGAGCTGGGCAGGCCTCCCTCCCGTGTCCGCAGCCTCAGCGCCCAGGACTGAGAGTGTGTGTCAGGGGCTGAGCAGAGTGCCTGGCGTGGAGCAGGCCTGTCCCACATACGTCCACAGGCCACACTTTATGTGGCTACTTTATGCCCAGAGGGAGTGAGGGGCAGAGGCTCACGGACCTGGGCCATCTGACCTTCACCTACACTGAGGCCCCCACCCCCAAGGGCTCCTTCGAGGACTGCCTGGCTGGTGGGTGGTCAGGAGAGAGCCACTCCACAATCTAAGAGACTACGAACCCCAGGCTGGGGCTGCTGACTGGGGGGTCCCCCTCCTACGATGTGCTCGCCGTCTAGACAAGCACCATCCAATGGAAATATAATGGCAACCCCATACGGAATTCTAAACTTCCTAGTAGCTACATTAAAAAAACAAAACACATAAAATAAATTTCAATAGTTTTATTTCACCCAGTATATCCAAAGGATTATCATTTCAACATGTAATAAAAAGTTATCAACACGATGTTTTACATTCTCGGCACATACCCTACACTGGGAGCCCAACTCGGTTTGGACCCACCACCTGTCAGGCGCTCAGTGGTGGCCTCCTTGGACGGCACAGGCTAGCGGGGAGGCCGACTGTCGAGATACCGAAAACAACATGACAGAGTGCAGTAACGATGAAAAGGAACAGCAGGGTTCTCGGGCACAGCCTTTGCCCACGGTTCCAACACGCGCGCAGCTGTGTCCTGTGTGCTCTGGGTGACATGACCACAGCTCTGGTCGTGGAGCTCTGAATGAGGAGCTACAATTGTGCCCCCAGGAAAGAGTGACTGATTCTAGCCCACCTAGGAGGGCTTCAGGGAGGTGGTGACACTTGTATCCAGGCTCCAAGTATGAACCAGAGGAGGGATCAGGAGAAAGGAGAGCAGAGTGGACATTGCTGGCAGAGGGAAGGGAGCCTAACCAAGAATAACGACGGCTGTCACGGCAGCACACCTCCTAGGCCCAAGCCCCTGCATGTTCTGTAGCCACAGTCACCCTATCTCCCAATTTGCCCTGAACAGTCACAGTTCATGCCTGTTGTCCCAGCATACCCCTTTTCAGTCCCCAAATTGTCCAAATGCTCACCCTGTTGAACCCCAGGCTGACGAGGACCTGAGGCTCACGGAAGTTAAGGAAGCTAACAAAGGGCACACATCTAGGTAGTAGGCTGGGCCTTAAAGCAGAGGGTCTGCGACTCAGAGCCCTGGCCTCCATCACCCAGAGGCTTGCTGGCTTGGCTATGGGCCCAGGAACTCTCTCCTCCACACCAGGCTACAAACGGCTGAGGACCTGAGGTTTCCACTCAGAGACTTAGCAGGAGGGAATAAGAGAGAGGAAGAAAGACCCAAGGCCCTTAGATCACTGTGCTGATCACAGCCTTCCTTAAAGCCACCCTGTAGAAGTCAACACAATGCTGCCTCTTTAAAGTCCCTGCCCCCGGGGCCCAGAAGTCTTGCATTTGCCCAGGGCAGGTTGGTTTCTGCAGTTTATGTTGTGTACAGGTTAGAGCCCGCCAGGGCCGGCTACAAGGTTCCTCAGGACACCAGAGGAGCAAGTCCAGGCTCGGGCTCTTGGGCTCTTGGAACTCAACTTGAGAGTGAAGAGGAGCAAGCCCTGAACCTGAGAGAGTCCACGCCTTCGCCTCTGCTTTCCCCTCTTTGGGGAGGGTTACAATGACATCTCTCCCTGCTCAGTGGTTTGTTGGGACAAAGCGACTGCAGAGCAGTGACCACCAGGAAGAAGTGGATCAAGGCAGTGGGGCCCAGAGCTGAGTTCCACCACCACGTGTTACCTAACTGTGCTGAAACAGACTGGGAACTCGATTTCTGCAAGGCAAATGTTAGCTTAGCAGAGTGGCCACGTCAGATGGGCTGAAACTCTCCCCACACCCACCTGGGGCTAGGACAGCGTGGCTGCTCCCTCGCCAGCGTCACTGCAAACAGCCGAATCACACTCCTTCCTTCTTCCTGGGCCTCTGGGTCCCACGGGTCACGAGGTGCCCTTCCACCCCCGGCAGGCCTCAGGTGCTGCAGCAGCAGGAGCAGCCACCGCCGGGAGCTCGGCTGCTGGGCGATGCAATTGGACAGGCACACTTGCCACCCTTCCTGCCCTCTGGAAGGAGCTGGGACAAGTGGGGCAGGCTGCTACTCTTCCCCGCCCTTGCCAGGCAGGTGTGCAGGTGAGTGCGCAGGGCCTGGCTGGCTGCTTCCTCACCTGCTGAGCCTCCCTTTTCTCACTGGGAAAATGAGGATACAAATGGCGGCCCCCTCTTCGCTAAGATCCTGCATGGGGGGCCTCAGATGGTGCAGATGGTGCCTGCTGGGCGGGCACCGGGATGAGGCAGCAGCCTGGGGGAGGAGCTGGAGGCTGGGGCCCAGCAGCCCAGCCTGTCACTCAGTACCTTGGGGGTCGCGCTCAGTCAACACGAATAGCTACTCACAACGGCTGGGGAACACCGAATAGAGCCCCTGGCCTCGGTCCACCGGGCTCGGCGGTTTAGGGGACACGACTGGGCACAGAGCGGCTGCTCTCACTGGGAGAAGAGTCAGGGGCCTCAAGGGGCATCACGGCTGGCAAGAGGGCCGGGAGAGGGCGAGGCCGGGACGGAGTGTGTGCGCGGGGAGGCGCGGAGGGGCCGGCAGAGTCGGGAGGAGAGGGGCTGGGCGGCTGGGGGCTGGGGCCGGCGGCGCCTGTCCCTCCAGGGATCTGTGCGGAGCGGACGGGCACCGCTTCCCGAGAGCCAGGTGTGGACGGAAACGAAGCTCCGGGACTGAACGCGAACCACCAGCCGTAACCAGGCAACCGGCGGGCCGCCGCGAGGTGCGCACGCGCAGTCCCTGGCGGCGGGCGCATGCGCGGTCGCCTCCCGCCCATCTCCCAGCCTTCGCGTGAACCCAACGGCAGAATGGGAGGAGTGCGCCTGCGCCGGGGTGCCGCTCGGGTTCCTGGCCCAGCCGAGTGGCCGTTCTCGATGCGTGCACCTGCAGGTTCTTCCCTGGGGGTCTGATTGAAGAATCCCGGCTCTTCTCACATCCTGAAACGAGAAAATCCTGGGAGAAGGAGCCCGTGTAACCGCGGCGACGTCCCAGGGCGGCCCTCGCGCGCCTGGCCGGGCAGGTGGGCGAGGGGCGGGGCCAAGGGATGGGCAGTGAAGGATGGACGCAGGCTGGGGGCTGGACTACGGGGGGCGGGACGAAGGGATGGGGCGGTGAAGGACTGGACGCCGCCGGGGGGCTGGGCCAAGGGGCGGGGACATGGGGGCGGGACGAAGGGATGGGCGGTGCGGGAAGGACGCTGGAGGGGGCGGGGCTAATATAGGGGCGGGGCGAAGGGATGGGGCAGTGAGTGACTGGACGAAGGCGGGGGCGGGGCCAAGGGCAGACGGAGAGATGGGTTGGGAAGGACCGGAAGCGGGCTAGGGGCGGGGCTAAGGGGTGGGGCGTGGCGTCACGAGAACAGCTGCGGTGGGCGGGGCTGGTAGGCGTGGCCAACGGGCGTGGCGCGCGCTGACGTCGGGGCCGGACACGTCGGCGGCGCAGCGGCCGCGGCGACCGGAGCCGGATGTGCCAAGATGGTTGCTTCGGCTGCCGTTTCTGCGCTCGTCGCGACCGCCGGGCCGGCTTCCGCCCGCGGCTCCTGAGGGGTCGGGGCCCGGGGTCGCGGAGGGGCCGAGCGGGGGCCGGTGCGGGCCTCTGCCGCCCCGCGGCGCGCCGGTGAGTGCCGGCGTCAGGTGGAGGGAGGCTACCGGGCTGGGCCCAGCCCGAGCGGCCGGCGCGTCTCCGGGGTGCCGCCGGGGGTCGGGCGGGGGCGCCGGGGCCGGACGGGGGCCTGTGGGACCGGGGGTCCGGGGGAGCGGCCCGCCTGCTGCCCTCCCCCCGCTTGCTGCCCGGCCGTCAGGCTGACGTGGACCCACCTGTGTGGCCGGCCTCTTGGCTAGTGCCGGTCGGGCTCCGCGGCGTTGACACTTGTCTTAGCTGGGACGGCCTCGGTCGGGGTTGTGCGGGAGTGGCTGGAGGATAGGCCTGAACTGCAACTTTTTAAAGAGTAGGAACATTAGCAAATTTCTTTAACAGTTTAGCGTGTCCGTTGCGTCCTCGCTGGTGGAAAGGTTTTTGCTGAGCCGGGCTGGCGATGAGATGGATGTGCGTTTGAACCGAGGAGCAGCGCTGTTGCTATCTGTCGGTAGTTTCGTGGCAAGGTGACCAGGATGTTGCAACGGAGGTCGAGCGCTTGTGTTTCATATCGAGGGTTAGAGGAATGTGTAAACCAGCCTGCCCTTTTTGTGGTGAAAGTATAACAAATCGAGCGTCTGGACACGTCGCAGCCATTTAAAATCAGTTTTTGCTGCTTCACCTAAAAACAGTTTTAAATGGCTTGGAGATTGAGCCTGTGTTGCTTATTAAGATTTTGTTCAAATACATATGATGCAAGTGTTAACCAGAGAGGTATTTCCCACCCCGGGATATGGCAAGAGGCAAAGTCAGTCACAGACAGTTGTTCCCAGAGTGATGCTTTTGCAGGTTTCAGCACAGCCACCCTCCTTGCAGTTTGTTTTCTCTGCCCTTGCTTAGGGTTCTGGGTGCTGTTATCTTACAGAGATAAGACAAGAGGCAAATAGCGCTTCCTTCTTGGTCCTTGTGACTCATTCACCCTTTATACCAGTTACTGCAGTAAGTCTCAGAATTGTACTGAAAGTTTTCGTTAGGGTAGTGTATAAATTTTAGTATGATTCCTTCTTCTGTAAACATCTTTCCTGAGTGTCAAGGTGTCCTTTTGGATCTGTCATTTTAGCAGTGTTAAGACTACCCCTTCTCTTTCAAAAACATCTAAATGTATTTGCTTCTGCACTCAGGAAAATTGGAGTTTATTGTGTCTTTGTGTCAGATGTCCCGCAGTCTGACAGGGACATCACTCTAGCGGTCGTGGTGAGGGAGATTGCAGGCAGAGGGTAGACTCACAGGTGCTTCTTGGCATTCCTGTTGGTTTACATACTTACAGCTTGAGGCAGCGGCTCTGGGCAGAGAGGAGTGTGCGTCAAGCATCTCAGTTTAATAGCCAGGAATTTATATTGAAAATAAGTTGTGCATAAGTATTTCATATAGATACAAGGCCGTTTAATTGAAGAGCTAGGTTTATGAATAATGCATGTTTAAGAAGATCGGCTGGTCTCTTTGAAACAGTCTGCCTTTTTTAAAAAGTTAGATGACTTGAGGCTGCAGAATGAGTTAGTGGACGGAATAAAATTCCCTATAGTCGTGAAATAAATGATATGTGGTTGCATTGTTTTTCTACTGGTGAATAGAGAAAAAAGATCAAAAGAATAACATTCATGTCGCAAGATTGTTCCAAGTGAAATTGGTATATTGCTGAAAAGCTCTCAATTGTGAGGGGTGGGGGAGTAGAGGATGCTACTTTGTAGGGGAGTGATAGTGTTTGCTTATAAAACAGTCCTTACTTAGTCCAGGAGTTGAGAAAGGGATTTTAAGAAAGCTTCTTCAGGGAAAACATTTAAGTATAAACATGAAATTTAGATTTTGATAAGATTTCCTTATTAAACAATGGCAGGGATTAGGGCATCCCTTAATCCACTGTGAGTAGAATTTCATAAGATTAAACCCAGAAGGGACCTTAGAAATCATCATATTGATTCTCTCATTTTATAGATGAAGAAACTGGGTCACAGAAAGAGAAGTGGTGTGCCTGAGCCACTCAGCTGGAATCCCAGTCTTGCTCTCACAGTGACACCTGATGAAGTGATCCTCTAGGCCTGTGCTCAGTAGTGTTTGTTTTTTTTTTTAAGCTGCTTAGAATGCTTGAGGGTCTTCTGCTTAAGCCTTACAAGGAGGAAGTCATGTCTTGGAAGATGTCTGTTTCACAAAGGGGAAGGCTCTACTTGTTCTTACCCTCAGTCCGTATAAAGCTGAACTGTAACGTTCTTTGTTTTAAAACGATAGCTTAGAACCAAATGAAGCCTCTAATGCTGTTCCTAATATAGTCCATTAAATTTGAGTGAGTTTCAAGCGCTTGTCCGTCAGAGAGTGTTCCCTCTTGGCCTAGGACAGAGTGTGTGTGGGCAGGAATGTAACAGATTAATAGGTTCATAGGACTAGTTTTCAGGTAGGGATAGGAACTTGCATTGGAAAATAGCTTTACTTAAAATAACGTTCATAAGTATTTTATCTGAATATCAGAAAGATTTCCAAGGACAGAAACATTGTACAACTGCAGAAATGTGGGGAGTGAGCTCCAGAGTCCTTCCAGCACTTCTCCCTTTGCTGTTTACCCTTCTCTGGGATTGGTCAACTTCACCTGTTTGTTTGTGAGGGTGGTGCTGGGAAGAAGGACTGCTACATAGAAAGGACTTTGGAAAGAGATAGTACTTGGATTTTTGTCTTAAAAGTACAGGGGCAGCCTGGTAGCACAAGCGGTTAAGTGCGCGCGCTCCGCTGCGGCAACCCGGGGTTCGCCAGTTCGGATCCCAGGCACGCACCGACGCACCACTTGGCAAGCCATGCTGTGGTGGCATCCCATACAAAGTGGAGAAAGATGGGCATGGATGTTAGCCCAGGGCCAGTCTTTCTCAGCAAAAAGAGGAGGATTGGCAGATGTTAGCTCAGGGCCGATCCTCCTCACAAAAAAAAAAAAAAGTATAGATTAACTGTTCAAGATTATACTTAATGTATTTTACTAAAAAACAAACATCAACAAAAACGCTATAAAGAAGATTTTTGCCCCTTTGTTTTTTATAAAAGATCTGTTGGCACTCTGCCTATTATTGAAAATTTTTGAATCAAGTCAGTTGGTCAATTTTAAAGCTGCTTTGGGGTTTCCTTGGGATTTTCATTCCCGGCATAGTTGTTAGAACTCCACCAGTCGGAGGCAACTTGTTTTGCTAGTGGTATTCAACCAATCACAGTGCAAAAACTGAGACATTTTAGATAAATATATTTCTCATATTGAGTTTGCAGCTTCTGTTACTCTGTCCTTTATAATGCTGTTTCATTACAGAAAGTATAAGAGCAGATTTTATTTTTTTATTATTTTTTTTTTTAAAGATTTTATTTATTTTATTTTTCCCCCCAAAGCCCCAGTGGATAGTTGTGTGTCGTAGCTGCACATCCTTCTAGTTGCTGTATGTGGGACTCGGCCTCAGGATGAACGGAGAAGTGGTGCCTCGATGCGCACCCGGGATCCGAACCCGGGCCACCAGCATCGCAGTGCGTGCACTTAACCACCAAGCCACAGGGCCGGCCCATAAGAGCAGATTTTAAACTCTTGTGTTCCTTTTGAGATTTAAAATTAGTCCGTATGAGAAGTATGATATGCAGTCTTAATAGAGGAGTTGGCTCTTTCTGGATCAGGTGATAATTTACAGGAAAATGTCAGGGAACCACGTACCTAGTAGTAAATCAGACTGGCGGTTAGGTTCTGCTTCGTTCCTGCCAGCTTGGTGAGGGCATCCTGGAGGCAGCGGGCATTCCAGGTGGGTCCTTCGCTGGGTCACATAACTGAATCCCAGAGAAGGGCAGTGACTTGTCTGAAGTCACTCAGCCACCTCAGGGCACAGCCAGCTTCTCCGCTCCTGTCCCGTGTTCTCACTCTGTGCACTCCTGCCCAGAGCATCCTGGAACAGGAGCTCCTGAAGGACGCGGTTCCCTGGGGGTAGGGATGTATCATCCCTCAGGGCTTAACTGACGTGGAATTGTTTTCAGTCTTTTTCTTTTTTCTTAGTTTTCCTCATTGTAGCCAGGACTTTGAATATATGGATTTTGTGCTAATTTTTTCTTTTTCTTTTTCAGTTCAAATTAAGGAAAACCTATATCCTGCTTCTTCCTGTAAGCATCATCTAATTGTGCAAGAGCTCAGACATGCAGCCGCCGCCCCAGGCAGTCCCGGCAGGCATGGTCGGGCCACCTCCAGCCGGGAATCCTCAGAGCATGTTCTGGCCTAACAGCCCATATAGGAGACAAGCGAATAATAATGCACCAGTGGCTCCCATAACTTGCCCGTTGCAGCCGGTAACGGATCCATTTGCTTTTAGTAGACAGGGGCTCCAAAATACGTCTTTGGGCGGTTCGTCCAAAAGCAGCCTGCCCGTTTTGCAAGGCCCGACCCCACCAGCATTTCTTCAGCGCCCTGGTTTGCCTGTGCCTCACACAAATGCCAGGGATAGCTCCCAAGGACCTTGCGAGCCTCTGCCGCGACCTCTATCACAGCCCATGGCAGATGCCAGTCCATTTCCCAGTGTGTTGACCCCTTCAGCACCACCTGGGCCCGAGATGAACAGGAGTGCTGAGGTCGCTCCCAGCTCAGACCCTGAAGTTCAGACTCTACCGTGTCCTCCTCAGTACATTCCAGGAGTGAGTCCTGACAGTTCTCATGGGGGCCATCTGCAAGGGAATATGCCTGGGCCTGACAGACCTCTGAGTAGGCAGAACCCACACGACAGTGCTGCAGCACCAGTAGCGTCCCCTTTCTTCCCTCAGCCTCGTCAGCAAATGCCAGGGCAGTGCGGGCCAGTGCAGGGAGGCCCACAACCCTCAGGTCAACATTATTGGCCCTGCCCAGAAGGACCTGTTCGGAACACAGTGCCCCATGCCTCCAGTGTATCTCACTTCCCTGCTCCATCCAGCACGCATCAGGGTCCTAGCCACGAGCAACACAACCCACCAGTGTCTTTCCCAGGACCCTTGGCCAGTGACAGAAGAAATGAGATGGCCCACCTGCAAAGTGGAAACCACTCAGCCAATAACTTTGATCCTGAAAATGGGTTCAGGCAAAATTCCAGAATTGGGAATACTCGGGCAAGCCAAGAGTTCAAGCCGAATCCAGGAGTGAGTAAAGAGCAATTGCCAGATCCTGCTCTTGTTAATCCTCTCACTCAGGAAAGTAACCCAGAAAGCCATTTACACTATCTGCCAGGGGGCGGGACCAGCTGGGCCCTGCGTGAGGCAGACTCGGGAGCTCTCTCCGTGTTTTTCCAAGGGGGAGAGGCAGAAAATGAGGAGAACCTCTCATCTGAGGAAGCAGGCACTGCCGATCAGTCTAACTTGGCTGGTTTCTTCCCCAGCCCTGGACTTGGCCGTCCTGCACACGTGGGAGCAGGTGGCATTGATCAGGCCTTTCTCAAAGCTTCCAGCAGTGAGACCGTGCAGCAGGGAGACGTGCAACCTTATTTTTCTCAGTCTGCAAGCATCCAGCAGGATAAACAAACCACTAAAAACGCGGCCCTTGACATGTGGGGTGACATAGCAAGTACAGGGGCTCACAACACCAGCAGCTCACAGTGTGAGAATGTCGAGAACTTAGAGGTCGTTCAGAATCAAGAAGTTCTGCCAAGTGAGCCCCTAAGTTTGGACCCTTCCTGCCCAAGTGATCAGCTCAGATATGGGCCTCTTCCTGGGCCAGCTGTCCCCAGGCTCAGTGCTGTGGGCCACGTTGGAGGTGGGGGCCCAAATTTTGAGGCCCTGGACGCAACACCGCACCCTGTGCGATCCGATAGTGTGTCATCCAGTTACAGCGGCAAGAGCCACAGGAGCCTTTCAAGCGCAGCCAGGCCCCAAGACTTGGTGGCCACCTTCATTCAGCAGGAAGTTGGAAAACCTGAAGATGAGGCTTCAGGGAGTTTTTTTAAGCAAATTGATTCTTCTCCCGTAGGAGGTGAGACAGATGAGACCACCATGAGCCACAGCAGCCTGTCCCAGCCCTTGACCCCAAGCCCCCCAAAACCTACGGGAATATTTCAGACAAGTGCAAATAGTTCTTTTGAACCAGTGAAATCCCACTTAGTTGGAGTAAAACCAGTTGAGGCAGATCGTGCCAATGTGGTGGGTGAAGTGAGGGGGACCCATGCCCACCAGAAGAAGCGCAGACCGGCCACTGCACCACCCGATGCCTCCCCTGGCAACCTAGAGCAGCCACCAGACAACATGGAGACCCTCTTCACACCCCAGGTCTGCCCTCTGCCTTTCACCACACCTATGGAAGCCTCTTCTGGGCTTTCACACGCTGGGGGGCTGCTACTGGAAACTGTGCTGCCAACACCTGAAAAAAGGCCCCCGACCAGGGCTCAGGGAGCCGTCAAGTGTGAGAGCCCAGCAACGACTTTGTGGGCACAGAACGAGCTGCCAGATTTTGGAGGCAACGTCCTTCTAGCTCCAGCTGCTCCTGTACTTCACGTACCTGGGAAACCTCAGACATCGGAAGTGATCCAGCCTCCAGACGAGGGGGTGTCCAGTCAGCAGTCTCTTCAGAGCGGAGACAGCATTGGTGCTTCTGAGAACCTCGAGAATCCTCCCAAGATGGGAGAAGAAGAGGCCCTTCCGCTGCAGGCAGGTTCTGGTTACGCCAGTCTGTTATCCTCACCGCCCACAGAATCGTTGCAGAATCAACCAGTCTTGATTGCCCAGCCTGATCAGAGCTATAATTTGGCTCAGCCCATTAATTTCTCTGTGTCCTTATCGAATCCTGATGAGAAGACTCTGTCCTGGAGAGAGGGTTTGGTGGGGGATAAATCCACGATAAGCAGCTGGGCTGTTGGGAGTGATTCTGGAGAAAATGCTCCTTTGTCTGGAATTCCAACTGGCTCTCTCATCTGCTCGCCTCTGCCTAACAATCTTGCCCAAAGTAATTTTCCACAAGTTTCTGGTACTTCTGAAATGGTTTCTAATCAACCTGGTAATTTGTTGGTTCAACCGCCATCTCATCCAGTTCCAAAGAATTCGATTCCAGAAAGTCCAAAGATTCATACTGCAGAGAAGGTCCTTCCTGAGTTGGTGAATAGCCCAGCTGGCAGCACAGGTATGATGTTAGTGCCACCCACAAACAGTACCTTGGTGCCTAATAGTAATAGGGCACATCACTCCAGTCATCGGGAAGAAACTTCGGGAGCCCTGGACTTTACATTAAATAGGACTTTGGAAAATCCTGCAAGAATGTACAGCCCGTCCCATTCTGACGGCCCAGCCTCTTGTCAGCAAACCGTCGCCAATCATCCTAGACACCCTGGGTCTGGGGTGCATAACCCAGACCATTTCTACCAACAGGTGACGAAAGATGCTCAGGACCAGCGTGGCCCAGACAGAGCCCAGCAGGAGCCAGTGCCTCCTCCCCTGCAAGGTCCCAAAGCAACATTTCCAGAACTGTCAAACCCAGTAAGTCCACTAGTGCAAAGACAGCCCCACAGTTCAGCCCAGCCACCTGCAAGTCCGGCTCCAGCTGACGCGGGTCAGCAGCCGCTGCCTCGGCCACCTCGGTCCTCCAGTGCATCAGTTGTGTCTACCAACTCAAGCCAGGCAGCCATACGCTCAGACCAGCAGTGGCTGCAGCCGCCGCCTCCAGACTTGGCGTCCTACTACTATTACAGATCCCTGTATGACGGCTACCAGTCCCAGTACCCCTCGCCGTACCCGCCGGATCCTGGCACAGCCTCCCTCTATTACCAGGTGGGCTTGAGCTCTCAGACTGTTGAGCCCTTTGACCAGGGTTTCTTTCTCTCGTGTTGTGCTCCTTGGCAGGGTTTTGGTGGTCAATTCAGAAGTAAGCTGTAGTCCTGCCGCCGTGCAGAACGTCAGTTCCGTGCACTGTGTCATGAGAATAGTGCTCCTGGTCACAGCTTGCTCTGCCAAGCACAGCCCATCTCACACTACGCGTTAGACCGTTGATACGCCTAGAATATCTGCTTAATTTTTGCTTAACACAGCATGCCCCAACTTATGTGACAGAAGGGCCCTTTGTTTCCTGTCCCACCTGTTGGCACTCTGCAGAACCAGAGTTCTGAGTTGCACACTTTGGGAAACTGGGATAGCCTCTTGAAGCTTCTGTGTGGTTTTGACATCAAAAACTTACCTAAGGGGGCCGGCCTCATGGCATAGCGGTTAAGTTTACGTGCTCTGCTTCGGTGGCCCGGGGTTCGCTGGTTCGGATCCTGGGTGTGGACTTACGCACTGCTCATCAAGCCATGCTAAGGTGGCGTCCTGCATAGAGCAACTAGAAGGATGTACAACTATGACGTATAACTATCTACTGGGGCTTTGGGGAGAAAAAAGGAGGAAGATTGGCAGCAGATGTTAGCTCAGGGCCAATCTTCCTCAAAAACAAAACAAAACCTAAGAAGCAACAGGAAAACTGTGGTCTTTTAAATCCATCCTTCAGAATAAAAATATTTAGGGGAAAAAGTTAGGTGTGGAGTGTAATCCAAGTGAAACAGCCAAGTGGGGTGAATTCCATAAACTTCTTTCAGATACATGATGATACAACAGCAGCGTGAGGGACCCTGCTGTGCTGCACAGAAGATTCTTGCCTCTTTTCACAGTGATACAAGCTCATGAATGTGCTTTAAATTAGGTCTATTTAATCCTGCATTAGTTTGAAAAAGTGTGGTCCAAGTGGGCACGTTTGATTATTACCTGCTTTTCATTACCCCCGAGGCAGAAGGATTGTGGACTAGGGAAGTTGAACACCACTGTCTTACAGGAGGCGACTGCTGGCCCCTCCAGAGGCCTTGCAGTCGGAAGATGCTGGGGGAGCAGGGCTGTAAAGTGCTGGGCTGGGTGGGGCGGCTGCCCCTGGTGATAAGAGGCCTATGCCCCCGTTGTGGGCTCTGAGCATCTTTGTATGTGTGAACAGTTATACATCTAACCACTGGGACCTGTGAATTCTAGGTTCTAGAAGGAGCTCATGGGCTTTTCTTTCCACAGAAGAAAATTAAGCTCTGCTGAGATCCCGGGGGGTGCAGGCAGAGCATGTGGGGAGCCATGTACTGCTTGGGGTACTTTGTGCAGCGGCTGCTTCTGCATCCTGGGAGTTCCATCTGGGAGCCTGGCATCACTTCTCTGGGTGCCCACATCCTTACCCCTTGTCTCTGTGTCACCACAGTCTCCAGTAGCAGTCAAGAATAAGTCCATTTTACATAATTTCTTGTCCTCTGCCAGGTGATGGCAGAGAGTCAGGCTCTTAGACACGAAGGACTGATTCTGGCTTGTGCCTGAATCACCTCATCTCTGCTTCAGGTCTTCACGTGGCCACTCCTTAGAGACCGTGTGGCCACTCCTGAGAGACAGGGCTGTGGCGATTCCTTGCTTTGTAACGGGGCTAAAAGCCTTGTGAGAGTAAAGTATGATCCTCTTTTGGAGGCTGCCCGGAGTTTCAGGACCCATTCGAGTGGAGCCGGATTCTTTTGCTTACCTGAGATGGGTCTGAGATAGGACACAAGCCTGGTGAGTCATGGCATTCAAGACCTCGGGAAGCAGAAGCCTAACGGAGCCCTCGAGAGTCACTGTGGCCCTTTGGGGGTGCCTTCTGACATGCTGGCTGTCTTGTGGGCAGGGCCAGGGCAGTCCGCTTTAGGAAGCTCCTACGGCCTGCCTGTGGCTGTGAATGTCGTCTTATAGGTTTTCTGTTGTTTTGCGTGGAGGAGGCCCCCAGTCCAGTGCTTTGTGGAGACCTGTTGTCTGTCCTGTTTTGAGCTGTGCTAGTTGCTTGATGACTTGGCTCTTTATTGGTTTCTAATGTTGCACAAACCCTTCCTCCAACAGGATGTCTACGGCCTCTATGAGCCCAGATACAGGCCCTACGACAGTGCAGCGTCTGCCTACACCGAGAACTACCGCTACCCTGAGCTTGAGCGGCCCAGCTCCCGGGCAAGTCACTGCTCGGACCGGCCATCTGCCAGGTGAGTCATGTTCGTGTTGCTGGCTGTGGCAGTAACTTAGTGATTTGAAAAAGGCTGTGTTTGTAAAGAATTGTACAAACCTATTTATATGGGGTTACGTTTGGTCAGTGTAGACAGATTGCAGGAGCTTTTTTAAATTGATAAGCACGAACTAATAAGCAGGATGCTTTTTTAAACTAATAAGTGTGTTGGGCCGGCCCCGTGGCCTAGCAGTTAAGTGCGCACGCTCCGCTACTGGCGGCCCAGGTTCAGATCCCGGGCGCGCACCGATGCACCGCTTCTCCGGCCATGCTGAGGCCGTGTCCCACATACACCAACTGGAAGAATGTGCAGGGCCGGCCTAGTGGCTTAGCGGTTAAGTGCGCGCGCTCCGCTGCTGGCAGCCCGGGTTCGGATCCCGGGCATGCACCGACGCACCGCTTCTCCCGCCTTGCTGAGGCCGCGTCCCACGTACAGCGGCTAGAAGGATGTGCAGCTATGACATACAACTATCTACTGGGGCTTTGGGGGAAAATAAATAAATAAATAAAATTATAAAAAAAAATAAAAAAATAAACTAATAAGTGTGAACTAATAAGCATGCAGTCATCATCACACTGTCAGCTAGCATTTGGTCAGGCCAGACCCTGTGCAGCACCACCGGGAAGCCGCCACTGCTCTTGTGCAGGTTCCTCCCCAGAGCGGGCGATTGTCCCATCACCGAGGCACGCCTGTGGCTCTGGTGGTTTGCTGACGGAATGTTCAGGGTCCTTTGACTGCGGCAGCTTTTAACCCATGCAGACTGTTCCCCACTACTGGTCACAGAGATCCCATGACTCTTAGGCCACAATGCAGAGCTGGCCCATTGGCCTGAAACCCCTGTTCTTTCCTCAACACTGTCTCCTGTGCTGGAAGGCCCCTAGACGTCTCTGTCCTGCTTCTCTCTTACACTGACCAAGCATATCTCGGTTTTGTGATTACAGACGAGGGATTTTAAAAGAGCCCTGGCGTCGTGCCCTCAGCCGAGTAAGAATTTAAGCAGGTCAGAGTCCTCCCACTCAGAGATGTTGGTAGAGTTGCAACGAAGTGGCGGGGCATGGAGCTTAGTAGCTTGTTCTGCTTTGCCTCCTTCCAAAGCCTTTCCTGCAGCTGCTTGTGTCAGATTGGAGGAATAGCTTATCTCACGGTATGGGTTTTGCTACAAGGATATATAGTTTCTTAAACTCATAATAGTCCGATCGCTGATGAAGACTTGCACACGCACTGCCTTTCAGTATCGTGGGCTCCTTATGCTCGTTCTCAGAGTCTTTGATAGCTTGTCTGGAGACAGGCTCTGTTGCTGTGAGCCTTTGCTCGTTCAGCCGCCCTCTCTATACGTTGCTCCAGGGACGCACTGACCTGCCGGTGGCCCAACATTCTAGATGCTGTGTGAGCAAGTTCCCACAGTTTTAGCTCCTCTGTATCATCGTATCACCTGGGAAGCGAGGTTTACAGTTAAAATAAGCATTCTGATTCAGTGAAAGCAATGGGCAGGCATTTTCTAGAACCTCTGAGAGGCCAGGGAGCGCAGAGGAGGGTGGATCCAGGGCACGTTTGCCGTTCAGCTTTCCCTCTGCTTGCCCGCCTGCCGATTTGAGTGGCAAGAGGCCACAGGGCGCTCCGTGTTGTTCAGAAGGCACCCAGCCAGAGGCTAGGGCAGCTTATGTAGGAGAGGTTGTGTCACCTGTCTGCAGGGTCTCCATCCTCGCAGTGTCTCATCACTTACTTCTGACAGCTCTGGAGCATAACTTCTCCTTTTTCGTGCCTCGCTTTGGCTGGGGGTTGTACGTGCATGTGTCCGTGGGTGTGTGTGCATGTGCGTGCGTGTGTTGCACACAGATGTTTAGCATTAGCTTGTCTTTTGTGCATGGTGTGATCACATCCCTGTGGGAACTGCGTGAGGTGAGAACATACCTTTCCTCTTTGTGATTATCTTTCCCAGTGGGTGAGTGGGGTTGGTGAGGGCAGCGAGGAGGTGGCCTGTTCTGGGCTTTGCACTATGTCAGATCGTTCTTCCCAGTCCACCAATGGTGTGTGCAGGTGCTCTCACTCTGTGCAGAGGGGTGCGGTCCAGATTGCTCCTGTCCAGGGCCCTCGGGCCCGACAGGTGTTGTTCCTGTACCTGAGCAGTGGCAGGGATTCTGGGCCGGAGGGCCAGGCGCTCCTCACAGGCAGCAGCCCCACCACATTCTCGGGAGCTGCGCCAGCCAAGCCCCCAGGCTCAGCTGAGTGAGACATTCCTGAAGGGGCATGAGAAAAGTCACGTTTTAAAAATCAAGTATTGTCTGAAACTTGCTATTAGAACAAAAACGCCGTTAAGCCCTTCCAGGAGTCTTACTGCCCCCAAAGTTCTGATACCTGATCTTGCGAAGTTCCACTTTTCTGTGGTGAGGGTCAGAGTGTGGCTTGCCCTGTGAAGCCGGCCTTGATCAGGCACATGTTTCGAGTCCCACATCAGTAAGCGCTAAGGGACACAAGGGGCTGAGCCAGCCCAGGTGAGCACCTTAACCCACTCAGAGGACACATGGGGCATCTGTGTAGAGGGTATTGGAGTCGGCCTTAGGTTGGTTTTGATAGCTCTGTGCTTTTGCTTCTACTAAGTATGACATCAAACACTTGGGAACCTACCTTAGCATTGGGTTTTATAGGATATAGCACTAACACGAGAAAGGGTCAGTTCTTTTATGCTGAACAGCACTTAAATACTTGTTTTGGGCCGGCCCCGTGGCTTAGCGGTTAAGTGCGTGTGCTCCGATGCAGGCGGCCCAGGTTCGGATCCCGGGTGCGCACAGACGCACCGCTTCTCCGGCCATGCTGAGGCCGCGTCCCACATACAGCAACTAGGAGAATGTGCAACTATGACATACAACTATCTACTGGAGCTTTGGGGGAAAGATAAATAAATAAATAAAATTATAAAAAAAAAAAAATACTTGTTTTAAGAGATACATTTTAATTAGCTATATGGTAGGGCATCCCATAATCTCATCATTACTGTTTCGGATCTTCTGATTAGAATTTTTTCACAACCAAAGTATGCTAACAAATGCCTGTTGCTCTGGGTATAATTTGTATTGACCGATATCTTGTCATACTTAAAGAAATAGGTAATTTTTTTTTTAACAGCGTTGTGTGTTTTTTCAGGCAGATGTATCCTGAAGGTTACTATAATTCCAGAAGTGGATGGAGCAGTCAGAGTGATTGCTATGCAAACTATTACTCCAGCCAGTACGATTACGGAGGTACGGTCGGGAGTGTGTGTCCTCTGCACCGCCAATGTAGCCGGGTGCAGTGGGCACCCTGTGGGGCTTCCTCAGGAGACTTGCTCTGTTGTTAGTCTCTTTATGCTTTTGTCCAAGAGCCAAAGTAGTTTAAAATAATTTGCATCTGGAAATAGTTATATTGCTATTTTTATTAAGAAATCATATCTTAGTTATAGGATTAATGTGTCTTTATCATATTAGCAGTTTTCTTTGATTTTCTAGAAAAGCATAATTATCAGTAGTTCTAGAGCAGCCTTATCCATACGTGACTCTTTAAATTGATTCAGAAAAATATGATGAAAAACTGGCTCCTCAGTTGCACTGGCCACATGTGGCTGGCAGCTCACACGTCGGACAGTGCAGACATAGGACAGTTCTCATCACTTCTGCAGGCGCTGCCCTGTCCGTTTGGATGCTTTCCTGTCAGGCAGTGTGTGCATTTCGGTGGCATGTCCCCTGAGCTGCCCTGCTGGTCACTTCTGCCGGGCTGTGTCCTGTGCTCTCAGTGCAGTGAGGCTCCCAGGCCTGCAGCCCCTTGGTTATCCGACACGGTTGCCCCGCCTTCTGCTTCCCACAGGCATCTTTTTCCTCTTTTGTATTTGCATCGCTTTAAACATAAAGTCTGCACACAGTTGCCCAAACCGGTACATCCAGTTTATGTATAATGTTATTGTGCTTTTTTAAAGTAGTCTTTTAGTTTTGAGAGTATTTCTTAAAACTTTCACATTAGAGAAGAGAGATATAAGTAAAATTTATAGTCATGGGATTAACTATTAAAAAGTAGTAACTATGAACAAGAATTTAATGAAGATGTCTTCTGGCAGTTTTTTTTTCTTTTCAATCGTGTGTATTGAGAGAAAAACAGCCATTGGCCAGTAGGTATTATATGTATAGGCAAGACACAGCTGGGGGTCCCCGTTATCGCCCAACACTCCCCAGGCTCCTGCTAATATTTGGGAGGACAGTTTGGTTCCTCCAGAAGCTGTGAGGCATTCTTCGGTGCTGGGGTGGCATGGCTTCTCCAGTAAAGGCCAAAGGAATGCCTTCTTTTGCATGTCATAGTAACCCATTCATCCCTTGCTTACAGATCCAGGTCGATGGGATCGGTACCATGGGTCTAGATTCAGGGATCCCCGCACCTATGACCGGAGGTATTGGTATGATGCTGAATACGATCCATATAGGAAAGAAAGCTATGCTTACGGTGACAGGTTGGTACCGTACACTTTGATGAGAAGGGTTGGTTGTAAATCAGAGCCACGTTATTGCGTTTCTGCCCTCGTGTCTTTGTCATTTACCTAAGAGCTACGGCTGTGTTTGGGTTCCTGGTGAGCAGTGATGTTGTGGTCTCTGTCTGAAAGAGGACGATGAACCAGGCCCTCCGGTATTGCTCACTTTGGGCTGTTGGAGGAGGACCAGCCTTAGAATGAGCGTCTGGGAGTCAGTTCATTCTCCTCTTGGCCATGTCCGTGAGAGGCGTGGCCATGCTTGGGATGAACTTGCAGCATGTTTCTCTCAGTCTTCAGGCAGGGTCTGAAGTGGGGCTTGGAATACGGCAACTCCACTCAAGGGTGGGCTTTGACCAGTGTTTTTCAGATCACGGCTCAGGAGGCACGATGGGAGGGTGAGGGGGCAGTGGTGACTTGGTAGGGGCTCTATTGTTGTGGAGTAAGTGAATGTCTGCCCTCCCAGATGCCCCTTTCCTTGCCTCTGCCCTGTTGCTTCCTCTAGGCCCGAGAAATACGATGACCACTGGAGGTACGACCCTCGCTTCACTGGGAGTTTTGACGATGACGCGGAGCCCCACAGGGACCTTTACGGGGAAGAAGTAGACAGGCGCAGCATCCACAGCGAGCACTCGGCGCAGAGCCTGCACAGTGCGCCCAGTGTGCAGAGCCGCCGCAGCAGCTTCAGCTCCCACTCGCATCAGGTGGGCTGGCAGGGCGAGACTCTCCCGTCAGCACGGTTCTGTTTGGAACCCAGTTATCCTCCCCCTGGAGCTCTGGCAGTGTGCCTGAAGTCTTCCCTGTCTGCTTTGTGTTTTCTAAGAGTCAGATTTACAGAAGTCACAATGTGACGGCCGGTTCCTATGAGGCCCCGCCTCCACCAGGCTCCTTCCATGGCGATTATGCCTATGGCACCTATGGCAGCAATTTCAACGGTGCCCAGGGCTTCCCAGAGTACGGCTACCCCGCTGACGCTGGCTGGCCCACCGTGGAGCAAGGTGTGTGTGGTCAAGGCCCTGTGCGCTCACAGGTGCAGAGGGATGCCAAGTTACACCGAGGGGGTGGCTTCACACCAAGGGGGTGATGAGAAAGAGGGAGTGAGTTATAACTGTGATAAGAAGCTGTGATGGCCTGGCTTGGTCTTCCCTGCAGAGTAAGGACTGCTGTGTCACAGCATGTCTGTCCTTTGAATGACAGAGCTTGTCACAATGGGCTGATGGCGTCCCTCAGGCTGCAGTTCGGCTCACAGGCCTGAGAGCTGCGCTGCCTGTCCATTATGTCCATTTCCGTGCAACTCTGAGTACAGGCTCACTGCCACGGGCTGGAGTGGGGCCTCATTGTGTCCGGAGTGCCGACCACACGGGTAAGCAGTTTTTGGAAGAAACTTCTAATTCCCTTTGCAAAACTGTCCATAGATGTGTCACATGTGCCACATTCTCAATTCCCTTCTAAAATGTTTGATCAAATACTGTTTCTTGGAAAACATACATCAAGTTCTTATAACTGGACTTTCTTTCTTAAAGTATTATTTCAATTAAAAATCTTACTTTATTTTTGACTTGAGGTGTTTTGCTTCTGATTTTCATTAGTGCTCTGTGGTACTCACAATCTGAAGCTGGGTTTGTAAAGGAAAGTGAAGGAGCACCCAGGAGGCGTGCACGCTGCTTGCATGTAAAGAGTGCTTTGTGGTGGTTTTTTAAAGTGGGTTTTCATTTTAGAAGAGTTCTCATTTTTAATGACTTAAAATTTTTTCTGACATACTTAAGCTCTACTTTTGTGCGTGTGTGTGAAGAAGATCAGCCCTGAGCTAACATTCAATGCTAATCCTCTTTTTTTTGCTGAGAAAGATTGGCCCTGGGCTAACATACGTGCCCATCTTCCTCTGCTTTATGTGGGATGCCGCCACAGCATGGCTTGACAAGCGGTGCATCGGTGTGCACCTGGGATCCGAACCTGCAAACCTTGGGCCGCTGAAGCGGAGCGCGCGCACTTAACCTCTGCGCCACCGGGCTGGGCCCTGAAGCTCTACTGCTTCTTTTTTTTTGTTTTTTGTGAGGAACATCAGCCCTGAGCCAACATCTGATACCAAGCTGCCTCTTTTTTCTGAGGAAGACTGGCCCCGAGCCGACATCCGTGCCCATCCTCCTCCACCCTATATGCGACGCCGCCACAGCGTGGCTCGACAAGCGGTGTGTCGGTGCGCGCCCGGGATCCGAACCGGCGAACCCTGGGGCGCCACAGCGGAGTGCGCACTCAACCGCTGGCGCCCCCAGGCCGGTCCCAAGCTCTGCTCCTTAATAGGATATTTATCAATTATTAACTTCCAGCTGAAAGGCAGTTTATTGTGATTCATCTACGATTCCAGCCATATGGGCACCTTGGAAGTTGAAGCTGTAGAGCTAGTTCAGAAGCATTAAGAAGTGACGCTGATTGCTTCTTTTCACTTTATTTACATGCAGCTCCATCAAGACCGACTTCTCCTGAGAAATTCTCGGTGCCTCATGTCTGTGCCAGGTTTGGTCCTGGGGGTCAGCTCCTTAAAGTGATTCCAAATCTCCCTTCGGAGGGACAGCCTGCGTTGGTTGAAGTTCACAGCATGGAGGTAATTCCATGGGTGGAAATGCCACATCACAGTTCAGGCCGCACCCATACACTCTGTGCTTCACAGTTTGTGGTCTTCAGATTGTGCATTGTTGTCTCTGAAAACAAATGACCTTGGAAAAGGTTTGTTCCCATGAATTTTATAGGGGTTTTTGTTTTATTTGATTATATGTCTTTCAGAAGTCAGCATTTAAGCATCTGCTTTGGGTATTTTGTTAGACTTGGGTTTATTGTATATTCATTTTCTATCTTATTTGCATTTCTGATTTTGGGGGAGGACCCTGTTCATGTTCATTTTACTGGTGATTTTGGATAATGAGTAGGGGGTGCGTCATGATCTTGTGGCAGGTGCTGCTAGAGGCTGATGAGGGCGCCCTGTTCTGCAGCCGCGGCAAGCTCTTCTGTCACACAAGTTAGGGCCCTGCTTCAGCGTTTGGGGGGAACAATGGCTCTCGTTGCTTACAATGAAGTTTGACAATCACTGTTGTGGACCAAACGTGCCCACGCCTGGTGATGGAGCCTTGGCCGCCCTGCATGGAGGGCAGGCATCCTCGGGGACAGCGTCTGTAACTCAGTCTGCCACTGTGGCCAGAGACGTGGGTCAGGCATTGACGTGAGCTGCTCTCTCTCTGCCCCCTTTCTTGCGCAGACCCTGCTGCAGCACACGCCGGAGCAGGAGGAGCTGCGGTCCTTCCCCGGGCCTCTCGGCAAGTACGTGCCCATGCGTGTCCGCAGCGTCCGTCTGCTGGCAGTCGCTGAGCTTGGCCTGGTAGCTGCGGTTGTGCTGTCCGCTGAGTGTGTGTTCTTTTTGCAGAGATGACACCCATAAGGTGGATGTGATTAATTTTGCACAGAACAAAGCTACGAAATGTTTGCAGAACGAAAATTTAATTGACAAAGAGTCTGCCAGTCTTCTTTGGAATTTTATTGTTCTATTATGCCGACAGAATGGGGTACGTTTCTTTACTTTGAGAATGGCTTTTCTGGTTGGTCTTTAGTCTTGGGAATCCTCGGTTCTCCCGAAGGAGCTGGGCGGGATTTCTGTCCCAGGCTGTGCACAGGGAGTGGTGCTACTGTCCAGGGCTCACTCAGGAAGAGCATCTTAGCAGTGATTTGGGGAAGTGGGAGACGGAAAGGGTGTGTGGTCAGGGCTGAGGAACGCCGTTGTCAGCCTGTCCGGTCATATGTGGTCTGTCCATCTTGCTCCTGGCCGTGTTGGGAGTGGTGGTTTGTGCCCATGGTTTCATGTGCTCATCTGGGGAGACCTGTTCGGGGTCCTCACCTGAGCAGGACCGGGACCATCTTGTCACCCCGTGGGAAATTCTCTTCGTGGTGAAGTCTCTCATTCTCTTTCCTGTCCTTGCTGACTCTCGCAGACCGTGGTGGGAACAGACATTGCAGAACTTTTGTTACAAGACCACAGAACAGCATGGCTTCCTGGGAAGTCACCCAATGAGGCCAACCTGATCGACTTTACCAACGAAGCCCTGGAGCAGGAAGAAGAGTCTGGGGAGGCTCAGCTCTCGTTTCTCTCTGACAGTCAGGCAGCCACCACCAGCACTCTTGAAAAGGAAACCGAGAGGTTCAGAGAGCTGCTGCTGTATGGCCGTAAGAAGGTAAGCAGGCCTGGGAGCTGTGGACTCCACAGGCGTGTCCTCTCGTCCACCACCAGTGGCATAGGTGCCAGGACACGGCGTCGGCATCCTTACTGGAATGCAACGTTGTGGGTCTCGTTCCATGAAGAACGTCTGCCACCTTGTACGGCATCTCTCTGAAGGTGTTAATAGAGGTTTTCTTCTAAATATTGCCAGTGTCAAAGACTTGCAAGTTCAGTTTTCATTTATTCAACCAATAAACACATTTATTGAGCTCAGGCTATGCCCCTGCTGTGTATAATAAGTCTCAGGGATAAACATTTGCTGAGACAGAACTTAAACCTGTCCTCACAGTTAGGCATAAGCTTACAGTCTGTTAAGTGAAGTGGGTGCTGGGTGGGAGCATGTGCCGAGCCCGAGCTGGTCAGAGAGACACTGCAGGCGAGAGGGGGGCCGGGTGTTGACAGGATGGGTGGAGAGAGTGCCTCAGAAGCCACGCACAGGCATCTGCAGCATGGAAGCTCACTCTAGTGCAGATGGAGGAAGAGGTCAGACCGCCTGGGTTGGGACGGTGCATGCACAGGAGGGTGCGCCACGTGCTGTGGGCACGTTCCATGCATGCGTGGCTCTGGCGGCAGAGCTCTGGGAGGCCCAGAGTGTCTGGTGCTTCTCTGTCATGAACTCAGAAAGCTCACGTTTGATAAATAAATTAATGTGGATGATTTATAAGTGATTGAAATCATATAATCTGTTAGATTTGATGCACATTTACCCCGGCTGTGGCATTTTTGCCTTCCAGTCAGAAGTTTTCTAAATTATACCCCAGCTCATTTTGGATAAAGGGGAGGCTGCATTAGTAAAGGCTCTCTCCATGTTGAGAAGATGCTCATGGAGGCCTCACGTATCGTCTGGAACTGGGGAGTTAACGTTCATGTGGCGTTTCTTCCAGTGGAAAGGACAGTTTGGGGATGGCAGTACTGCTCTGTTGTCCCTATTTCTGATTGGTGGGCTTATTCTTTATGCTGCAAATAGATAATAAAAGCAGTGTGTATACACACAGACTTACTACCATGGAGACTTTGCAACTATGGAAAATAAACGAAAAATGGACTTTTCTTTCATTTCTGAACTGTGAACAAGTGTGTTTGGAGGCCTTTGTTTCATTTGCTTTTTATCTGCAGTTGAGTCCTTTCTTCTTTCCTGACAGCATGTAATGACACACAGTCCATTCCTTTTGTTTGCTTACATCACGGAAGGTTCTCTGATAATTCAGATACCCACTCAAATGCTTTGCAGGATGCTTTAGAGTCTGCGATGAAAAATGGCTTATGGGGTCACGCTCTGTTACTTGCAAGTAAGATGGACGGCCGGACGCATGCCAGAGTCATGACCAGGTAAGGAATCTGGCTGTGTGGACTGTCTGCGGGCATGTCCTGCTGGTCCAGTTGCAGAGCCTCGTCAGCTCTTGGAAGCACACAGTCGTTTGTGGTTCTTGCCGGAGAGAGCTGGGGCATCTCTGCACTGTGCTGCTGTCACACAAGGACACGGGCTTACTCGGCCCTCTTCCTTGAGTCGTATTGCTAAGGGATTTAAAGAAACTTTTATTATCTGCATGGTTTTTAATTCTATAAAGTGTCAGTGAATTCCTTAGCCTTCAAATCTTTCCCAGCTTTTTTTTAATATTGAGATGGCGCACTTGGCCTAGGTTGATCATCAAGTCTGTCATTGAAGGGGCTGAGATGAAACCAGACTTGTTTTTGGATTTTCCTGTTTTGAAACCTGCCAAGTAAGCTCTGTCTGTCTTCCTGTCTGCCCAGGTTCGCCAATAGCCTCCCCATCAACGACCCTCTACAGACGGTCTACCAGCTGATGTCAGGCCGGATGCCTGCTGCGGCCACGGTCAGTGTGTGGGCCTCAGGCCGGTGCCCCCGCAGTGCAGCCTCCTGTTGGGTGCTAGCCCTTGGAAAGATTTCATCATGGGATAGAGGCCTGTGCTGCTTTCTCATGTTGCTCATTGAGCTCAACCATCACAAAATTAAGATGACACTCTTCCAAGGATAAGGGTTTATTTTGTTTTGCTTTTTTCTGATTGTAGTGTTGTGGAGATGAGAAGTGGGGAGACTGGAGGCCGCATCTTGCTATGGTTTTGTCCAACTTGAACAACAATGTGGATGTGGAATCCAGGACGATGGCCACGATGGGTGACACTCTAGGTGGGTCAGGTGCAGACATGGAGGTTGGGCCGTCGTGCAGTGGAGCATGGAGGACTTAATTGTGCCAGTGGTCGTCGGGGTGTTAAGGGCCACAAGACTTTTCCATTCATCGGCATATCTCTGGCGTCTCTGTTGGCATTTTTTGATCTCTGGGAGAACTCCCAGAGACTAAGACTTGCCCTGCTTTTTGTCTCTTCAGTTTCAAAAGGCCTCTTAGATGCTGCACACTTTTGCTACCTCATGGCCCAAGTTGGATTTGGGGTTTATACAAAGAAAACCACAAAACTTGTCTTAATTGGATCAAACCACAGGTGAGGAGTTGAGTAAACGTAGTGGTATCTGTTTTCCTTTAGAAAGGAAACGTCCCCTCTTTTAGCCAGCCCAGAAACGGCACACGCGGAGCTGGAAGCAGTGGCCTCGTGTCTTTATCACGTGGTCTGACACACTTCTGGGGCACTTGCACAGAGATTAAAATAGCTCATTTCCTCAACAGTTTGCCATTTTTAAAGTTTGCGACCAATGAAGCTATTCAGAGGACAGAAGCCTATGAGTATGCTCAGTCCCTTGGGGCACGGACCTGCTCCTTACCCAGTTTCCAGGTACGTAGGAGCCATGCCAGTCTTCAGCGTTAACCTGGGGCTTTTGAACTCTTACACAAAAAATGACTCAGTGTTTCTGGAAATCTTGGGGAGACCTTGGCTCTGTGAGGCTCAAGAGCTCAGCTTGCTGAATTGAGGACTTGGTGTTTGGGTCTTACTATTTTACAGACTGAAAACCTTGAGTGTTCAGTTTCGAGCACTTTTCTCTCAGCTGTTTTTAGTATTACGGGGAGAGTGTTGTCTGACCCAGGATGGTGTGTGTGTGTAAAGCATCTGTGTACTGAAGTGCTCCTGGAGAGTGGTTACGGCAGTTTGCAGCTCCGCGGGAGTGGTTGTCCCGAGTGCTTGCTGAGTCCTGGCACTCGAGTCATGAGCCTGGTGGCTCTGCTAAGGGTGTGAAGAGAAAAAGTGAGTTTCTTAGAAGCTTTGTTGTTTACTTTGATTTGAAATATCTCAGGGAATGAGGACTAGTACTGTTGTGGGCAGGCATGGGGGAGACACAAGGAGCTGCATGAAACATCCAGAATAATCCTCAGCCTGCAGGGTGACTGTAGAGTGATGTTAGGAAGTTGAGGAAGACCCACATGATGGCTAAGCTTTGTTTGTTTGTTTTAGGTGTTTAAGTTCATCTACTCTTGCCGCCTAGCTGAAATGGGGCTTGCCACCCAAGCCTTTCATTACTGTGAAGTAATTGCTAAGAGCATCCTGATAGAACCTCACAAATACTCGCCGGTGCTGATTAGCCAGCTGGTCCAGGTAATGTCTTCTCGCGTGTCTTTCTTGCGTGCTGGACTGTGGGGAAGGTGTGGCACATCAGGATTGCTGGACCTGGGGGTGAGCTGTGATCATTGGGTGCTCATGACTATAGCACTGACTTCCAGAGCGAATTAAGATACTTGAATGTTCTCAGGCAGGTATTTGGTGTTCCGCATCTTAGCATAGGAATTCTTCAGATACCTCATGCCAGTACAGAAACTTAGCAATAAGCCTCAAAGTAGGAAGGACCCCAACTCCAGGACATTCGTGTCTCGAAGCAGTGAGTCCAGCGGTTAACAGCGTAAGCTGTTCTCAAGTCCAGGCGCCTGGGCTTGGGTCCTGGCTGCACCACTGCCAGCCTCAGTTTCTTTTTTTGTGTGTGTGAGAGGAAGATCAGCCCTGAGCTAACATCTGCCAATCCTCCTCTTTTTGCTGAGGAAGACCGGCCCTGGGCTAATATTTGTGCCCATCTTTCTCCACTTTATATGGGATGCCACCACACCATGGCCTGACAAATGGTGCATCAGTGCACGCCCGGGATCTGAACCTGGGCCGCCAGCAGCAGAGTGCACACACTTAACCGCTACGCCATGGGGCCGGCCCCAACCAGCCTCAGTTTCTTTCTCTGTAAAATGGAGACGGTGTGACTGGCCTCCCAGAGCTTCGTGAGGTGTAAATAAGCCAGGAATGGACTGCGGCCAGCATGTTGTGACCCCTGGCACCAAAGGGCCGCATCAGTATGTCCCTCCCCCCAGGAGCTTCGTATTTGAAAATGTGCTCTTGTGATACCTAAAAAAGTTTTTTATTCTGGAAATTTTTAGACATCTACAAAAATAGAATAATGAATGAATTCTTGTCCTCGTTCCGCAGCTTCAGCAGAGGAAACAAGACCAAACTTGTTTCATCTGTCCCTGCCCACTGTCCCCTTCCATCCCCCCAGCTCACCCCCCACCGCCCGATCAGAGTGTATCCGTTTCTAGGTGAGTTCAGCGTTTTGGTCAGTAAAGTCAAGGCTGCGTAGTGAGGTGGTGGCAGCAGGCAAGGTCAGTTGCAGGTAGGCCTAGGTACTGCTGACCTCCGCACACGAGTTAACAGATCACCTAGGGTGAGTCCCGGTGTTCCGGCTCTCTTTTTGATCACTCAGCATCATATAGGAATGTTTAAGGGCATGCCACAGAAGCACACTTCAGAAAAACTTACGTAGCTAATATAACTGTATCTCCAGTTTAAGACTGAAGATGCATTTGTTCCACGTTAGAATATATGTAGAAAACACTGTTTTGCTTGCCATCCTTGGTGGTAATAGGCCTTTATTTTTCATGTGTCTCTAGGTTGCTTCCCAGTTACGACTCTTCGATCCTCAGCTGAAGGAGAAGCCGGAGGAGGAGTCCTGTGTGGAGCCTGCCTGGCTGGTCCAGCTGCAGCACGTGGAGAAGCAGGCCAAGGTGTGACTTGCTTTTAGTCCCGGGCCTGGATGGGGACATCCTGACGAGGCGGCTTGTGCCCTGTCGTTTTCACGCTGAAGGGCTTAGGTGTCAGCAGTACAGTCTTAGAGGTGTGAGTGTGTGTCAGAAGGCCCTCACTCCCAGGACAGGAAAGGCTGTCCTGAAGCGCAGACAGAGTGAGTGGGTCGGTGGGGATGGGTGCCGGGACGTGCTCCTGCGGCATCCGACTGTTGGGAGAGCGTGAAGTGTTTCTCCCCTAGGAGGGTGCCATGGTGTGGACTCAGGACGGGGCCTTCCCCCAGCGCTGTCCCAGCACGCCGAGCTCCGAGGGGGCACAGTATGACAGCCCAGGACTCACTCAGCCACCGGGCCTGGGCACTGACAACCCGCTGCTGGTGCCACCTGTGCCCAGTGCTGACCGCTTGAGCCAGAGTGTGCGGCTGCTGCCATCAGGTGAGCCCTGCTCTGCTGGAGAATCAGTGGGCCCACATACCTTTCTCTCACGACAGCTGCCCCCAAACGTGGAACATTCTTGTTCTGCTGTCAGGAGAATCAGGGGATGTTTTGCACCATCACCTCAGTTTTCTCCTTCCTTCTCCCTTGGTGAGCCCATCGGTCTCATGGCTTTAAACATCTGTAGGAGTAGATGGGTGGCCTGTTTGACCCCCACCCATGGAGGAAGGTGGAGGAGAAGACTCAGTGAATACAGGGCTCTGTGCCAGGTGGCTGCTGCCGGGGTGTGTTGGGGTCATGCTGTGGGTTCTGCTATGGGTTCAAGCCCATGCCCCCCATTACATTTAACAACGCCTCCCCTTGGCCCTAAGAAGTCTATGTTCTGCTTCTCCTCAAACCGCTGATGCCCCAGCGTCTTCTGCACTTTCTGCTTTGATGATTGGCTCTCCTGTCCCTTAATAAAAGAAATGTGGCTATCCAAAATAACATGTACTGAATCGTTCAGTAACACCAGTCGGCTTCTTCATGTGACTAGAGGTAGCCTCAGTAACCTTAGACTCTCTCTCCCCCACTCTCTCCGTGCAGCTCCACCAACGCTCCCTGATGACCAGCTGGCTGTCCCCGCCAGGGTGCCTATGTTCCCAGTGCCACTGCCCCCGGGCCCTGTTGAGCCTGGGCTTGTCTGTGGATCCCCAGGGTCTGCACTTGGCTTTCCAGAGCCCTCTGGGCCTGATCCTGCAGCCCTGTACGCAGGGCCTGGCCTGCCACCCGGCGAACCATCTCTCCAGGAGAGTGAACCCCTGCTCCAGGAGGCCAGGAGCCAGGACCCAGGTAGGTTTGCTGAGATGCCGTCCTGAGAGCAGAGCTCAGTTGGGTTTGGTGTGGAAGGAGGAGATTGGTGGAAGCGACTTCAGTCTTTTTAACTTGAAACAAGTTACATTACTTAATGTATACTAAAAATTCTGGAAGTTTTAGGCTGAATGGGTTAACTGAGTATCAGTGCTAATTTCTTTTATGACTTGGTTCTTTGTTAGGATGTGAAGTGTAAGTGGATGTCCAGGGCATGTCAGGCTGGCTGTGAGGTGTGCCCTGGCTATGACCTTGTAAAGTCACCCTAACCCTATAGGCCTCCGTCTGAAAGTCATAGTTGGTGGTTCTTGTCCCTTGTCTCTGCCTGTCTTTTGTCTACTTGGACAAAGCAAAATGTAGACCAGGCTTTAAAAAAGAAACTATGTCCACATATTGGGGAACATTTTCAGTCTAAGTTTCTGAAGTGCTGGGGAGGCAGGGGCGAGGCGGGGAGCTGTGCCCTCGTGAGTGTGTCACCTCAGCGTCTCACTTCCTTGTGCTGTGTGCTCAGCAGCACTATGATCACAGTGGTTCTCTTTTTCTTTGGCAGGAGTGATGCCACAAGAGGCACCTGCTAGAAACTCGCTTTCAGAGCTAAGAGGAGAGGATTTTGGTGGAAAATTTGCTAATCTGGTATTCTCACACTTTTTTTTCTAAGCTTTTTATTTTCCATAAATTTATTGATTAGGTACCCAAACTCCTTGTTCTTAAGTTCTAAGTAAAAAGATAGTAATGAAAATTGTGAGATTATTTTTCAAATTGTGTCTTGAATCCTTAAAATATGGAGTTGGTGAAAAATATTAATAGGGAAAAAGATAACTTAATAGTGTAAAATAGTTACTTTAAGGAGAAGAAATGCCCATCTATAATGAAACTGCCTTGTTAATTTTAACTTTTCTAAAATGGAGAGCTTCCGTGATTTTTGCATCTCTTTTTCTACAGTAGAATCCCTAAAATTGTCACTGGTTCTCTTGAAATTGAGATTCATTTCATCAGACATGTTTGGTATAAATACCACCTCTGTTTGCTCTTATCCCCACCAGGAGGGACAAACATCTTGATACAAACTGCATTCTGGGACCTTTTTTACAGATACCCAGCTTTTTATGGACATCCCATTAGTAGGCGATTGCTCTAGTATAAACCTTCTTTATGTGTTCTACCATTAAAATATCCTGTCCCTGGAAAGGTAACAATAAGAGCTTGACTATATTGAAAACAGTGTCTTAACCCAGGGATAAATACTTTTAAAAATAATTATGTTTTCTAAAATTCCCACTCCCCTGCTCTAACCAATCTTATTCTCAGAGCATCTGCATATTCCATTTCTTCCAGCCCAGTAATTCCACTGAACTCCAGAATCCATGTTTCGAATACTGTCATGCTCCTTGATAAAGTTGCTCATTAAGTACTGGCTGGCTTTCCTTCAGGCACGCCCAAGGGGAAGCCAGGGGCTGCTCACACCAGTCCCCTCCTCACTTCACTCTCTTCGCTGTGGTAATTTGTCCACGGTGATGTTTTAAGGCTCCTGGGCAGGGCCCCCAGTGAGCCTGCTCCCCTGTTGCCTTGGGACAGGGCTCCTCCAGGATGTCGCAGGACTCTGAGGTCCCTCCAGGGTGGGAGTGTGCCAGCTCGGGTGCTCTGCAGCCTTCTCCATCTCTGACCTCCACTCCTGAAATGAAGAGACCCGTACAGACAGCCAAAAAAGAGGTCAAAGAGCCTAAGAAGGTAACATACAGCCCATCTCCAGCTGGGCGGGGGACTGGCGGCCCAGGGATCCCTGGATGGGGGCCCAGCTCCCACAGACAACTTTCCTCATACACTGGCAGCAAGGAAAATGCATTTGTTTCTTTTTTAATGAAGCCAAAAGTTTTTTGAAGTATAATAAGTGTGCAGTAAAGCATTTAAAGCTTACACCAGCTTGATGGTCGTTTATGTGTCTGTGCCCACGTGTCACCACCACCCAGAGCAGAATTAGAACAGTTCCAGCCTCCCAGAGAGTCCCGTGTGTCCATGACTGTCAGTACCCACCCCCGAGGGCGACCTCTCTTCTGACTTCTGTCACCATCCATTAGTTTTGGCTGTTCTTGAACTTCACATAAGCGAAGTTCACTCTTTCTGACCGTGTATAGTGACATCCATTGTATGCGTGTGCCGCAGTTATTCGTCCTTTCCCCTAGTAGTGGACGATGGGTTTGTTTCAGTTTGGGGTTATTATAAATAAAGCAATTTGAGCGGTCTTGTGTGTGTCTTTTGGTGGCAGAGGCCCTCGTTTCTCTTGGGTAGTTGCTTAGGTCACAGGACATCTGATGTCTAGCTTTAGGATATGCTGCCAGACGGTTTTCCTAGGTGTTTGTACCCAGTGGCCCTTCCAGCAGCTGAGTGAGAGAGGTCCAGTTGTTCCACACTGTTGCCTGTGGTCCAGTCCTTGTCCTGTGTGCGTGCGATTGCTGGTCCTTTTCATTTTAGCCATTGTGCTAGAATCCATGATACTTCACTGTGGGTTAGTTTGCCTTTCCCGATGGGTGGCGATGCGGAGCGCCTTTTCATACCCGTGACTACCCCTCTGTCTTCTTCTGTGTAGTGCTGGCTCTGGTCTGCTCCCATTTGGAATTGAGTTGTCAATAATTTGCAGGCGTTCTTTTTGTATTGTGGATACCAGTCCTCTCTTAGATGGACGTACTGCAAATACCTTCTCCCAGTCTGTGGATTGCCTTTTTACTCTCTTAATGGTATCTTATGAAGAACATGGTTCTTAATTTTAAGAGTTCAGCTCACCCAATTTTTCTTTAATGGCTAGTGTCTTAAGTGAACATAAATTTAATTCAAATGTGCACTAATCGTGAGACAGGATGTGGCACTTCCCAGAAGCTGTGAGCCCACAGGTTACCGCGGCCCCCAGTGCAGGTCTGCCTCCTGCTGCAGAGCTCAGAGAAGCAGAGGGAAGAGGGCGTGCGTAGCTGCTGCTGCTGCTGCGTTTTCTTTCTGTTTTGAAGACGTGAAGTGTCCTATATGAAGAGTAAAGTCAATTTCCCTAACACCTGAGGAAATTCCCGAATTCCTCCCTCATGGCCACGCAGAGGCACTTGTTTTGAGGGGGTCCCACACGGACTTTCCCAGCCCGCTTGCCCCTCCTCAGATGGAGAGAATGTCAGAGACTGTTCATCTGTCAGTATTTAGACATGAAGAGCTCCAAAAGGCACTTTATTGTTCTTACTTTTTTTAACTGTGGTAAAATATACATAATTTACCACTTTAATGATTTTTAAGTGCACAGTTCTGTGGCATTAGATACATTCACAGTGTTGTGCAGACATCACCTCCCTCTGTCTCTAGGATTTTCTCATCTTCCTAAACTGAAACGCTGTCCCCATTAAACACTCGCCCCCATCCCCTCCCCCAGCCCCTGGCACCCCCATCCCACTTCCTGTCTCTGTGGGTTTGACTCCTCTCGGTCCCTCGTATGAGTGGAGTCCTACAGGATTTGTCCTTCTGTGTTGGGCTCATTTCACTCAGCATGATGTCTTCAGGTTGTTCTGATGGTTTTTCTATTCAGAGTAGTGAATCCTGGTTCTCTCGTTGGCTACCTGGGAAAAAAAGGACAGAGGCTTATTTGCCAGATGACAAGAACAAATCGGTGAGTGTCGTAAAATGTGGCACTTGAGGAATCAGTATGTATTTTCATGATGTACTGTTGGTGTTGTTTGCACAATATATTTCATCTTCAGAATGAACCTGAATAGATGTTTTCTGAAGTTTTAAAGTGTCGTAAGTAATCAAACTCTAATTCTGTTCAGCTTTATCTACTGACTTATTTCTTTACTTTTCACAATCATGGCAGATTGTCTGGGATGAAAAGAAGAACCGATGGGTGGACGTAAATGAGCCAGAAGAGGAGGTAAATTGGAATGTTAGGTATTTGCTGTGACTAGAAGGAAAGCTCCTACAATAAAAGCTTCAGTCTGTGGAGTGTCCCAGTGGGTCTTGGGGCCATGAGCAGATTTCTGAAGCAGTTTTTCCCCATGCAGAAGAAGGCTCCGCCCCCACCTCCAACCTCACTTCCCAAGGCTCCGCAAGCTGTCCCGCCAGGTCCTGGAGGGCCCCCCAGAGCCTCTGTGAACATGTTTTCTAGAAAAGCAGGTAACAAAGTCAAACCGGAAATTAAAGTTTGTTTGGATAATGTATTTGTCCTACAGATACACCAGAGTTTAGTGGTTGTAGCATATATATCAGAAGGTGGTTTGTCACGTTATAGAAGGGAATGCTAGTTTTATGCGGATAAATCCATGGGGGAAGATGCCAGTTCTCTAGAGTGTTAAAACAGTCCTCAGCAGACCGTCCGCTCTTAATGAGCAGAGCAGAGTCCCATCGATCAGAAATGCAGCACTGTAGCGTCATGGTGCGAAATGAGAACCTCACCCCAGGGCAGAAGCCAGGCAGATGTGCTCTGTGGAGAGGCGCCCTCTTCACGGCTGGGCCACTGCGGGCGTGGTGAAGATGGAGCCAGGTGGAAGCCGGGTCACGTGGTGTGCCGACCTGAATTTGCTGCTCTCCCCGTCGCAGCTGGCAGCAGAGCACGCTACGTGGACATCTTAAACCCGGGGGGCGCCCGGCGGACTGAACCAGCTCTCGCGCCCGCGGAGTTGTTTGCTCCACTTGCTCCACTGCCAATCCCAGCTCACTTGTTTGGACCAAACCCAGGTAGGCAACACAGGAGCAGCACGTCTGCCAGCCACGTGTTGGCCTCCTAAGCTGTGACCCTCTGTCTGAGAGCCTCCGGCCTTAATCTCCCTGTGAGAAGCACGGCCCAGCCAATGCGCAGAGAGCCTGAGGTCCGTCCTGCTCGTTGGTGGGCTTGTTCCCTTTTCCCCGGTGAGCGCACAGCGTGAAGCTCTTGCCCGTGGACTGTTGCACTGACACCCCAGAGATGTTCTGGACAGAACCAGGGCTCCCACACTGTCTCCTTCACAGATGCAGAGGAAGCACCGCCTGCAGAGGGGGCCAGCAGGGAAGGGCAGGCACCAGCTGGGGGGCCGGCCAATCCAGAGCCTGCCTCAGAACCCAAGGTGAGCAGGTGCAGCGGGACAGGGGCGCTCAGGGAGAATTTGCCTCTTCACCCGGGAAAGTTGGCCCTAACCTTTTGTGAGTTATCCATTGTGTGCATAGAATCCTCCATTTCTGTCGGAAATCTCTTTCCTATTAAATATCCTTTAGGGAGTTGCAAGTTATAACCACGTACATGTTATGTGATAGTTTTATCTTACTGAAATCATAGTAGTAAAGATTTTATTTTAATGTTCAAAACTTATATGTGAAATATAATCATTTAGAGGGTGGTCTCTGACGTTGGATAGACCTGGATTTCAATGCTGGCTCCCCATTAATTAGCTGTTTTAAGTTTAGGAAAGTCACTTAGCTTCTCTACGCCTCAGTTTCCTACTCTGTGAAATGGGATAACAGTTACACCAGGTCCCAAGGCCATTGAGGGTCACACAGTAGGTGTAGCTGTTGCTATTGGAATCTGTCGGACATGTGACTGTAATCTCCAGGCACACGCAGAGTATTTTCTTTCCGTGACTTCTCAGAAGGAGCAATTATACGTGGAGTAGACGGGTTTGTAACGTGGCCAGAGCAACGTTCCATGATATTCTGCCTTGTGTGGAGACTGATTCCCTAGAACTTGCTGGTTGCTGCATTTCTCCTCTTTCTCGGCAGGTGTCGAGTTCTGCAGCGTTGCTCCCTGGCACTGAAGTCCTGCCCTCTCGAGTGGACGGCTCCCAGGGAGGAGAGGTAAGGGGCGCCCAGACGAGAATGTCTGCCTGAGATCTAGGCTGAGGAAGCCCGTTTTTATTGTCCAAATGAATTCTTCCTTTAAAAACGAATGTTAATGAGTAAGAAAAGGCAGTTGAGAAACTTTTTAGAACTTGAAAGGTGTTGTATTCCTTAAAAAAAAAATCATAGGTGTTTGAGCAAAATTGGGAGCTCCAGACAGAACGCAAGGTTTGGGTTCTTGTCCCTCAGCCGCCTCCCTTGGCGTGGCACGTCACCTCTGGGATTTCTCAGGCGGCAGAGGCCAGGCTGGCCTAGGCCAAGGGCTGGAGAGACCCCCTCCCCCCACTAATGTTTCTTAATGAAAACTGTACATTAAAATAGGAATTTTAAGCTAACTCTGGCTTTTTTCCCATTTGAATTGTATTGATTCTAATGCCATCATAAACCTCTTTGGAATTAAACTGACAGCTTGGAGCAGTGACATGCATGTTGATTTTTTTATTTGTCTGTATTTTGTGTGTGTTCTTGCTGTTTTGTAGCTTTCTCGCTGTAGTTCAATGAGTTCATTGTCACGTGAAGTAAGCCAGCATTTTAACCAGGTACCTATGGCTGGCAGTTTTCACTGAACCAGAGTTGAGTTGGGTCGCCCTTGTTTTCCTGTGAGAGTGCTGTGCTGGCTGTCAGTGTGCACTTTGTCACTAACGTCACCCACGGTCTCCCCAGCCAGTACGCGACCAAGGATGCAGTCTTCCTTTCTTTACACGTTCTTAAAGGCGTCGTTCAGTATCCAGATACACGGACGACTGAATTGATGCCAAGATGCTCGTAGTGAACGGATGAGCTTTGTAACTGTGCTCTTTCTGAATTGGGTTTTTCCAATGCCTGGCCTTGGGTGGAGCCTCACCGCATGTGAGTGTGTTTCAGAAGCCCACCTGTGTCAGCACGCTCTCATTTGGAAGGAAGAATTGCTTTTCCTGAGCAAGCACAAGAAGGTTTATTTTGGGCCTGACCACGTGTAGCAGTGACCACTGTCTTGTGGCCAGTCTGGGTGGGGACTAAAGGAATACTTCATCTTGTATGTGTGTCGTGGAACAAGCTTCTCCCATCGGCTCAGGAGAAGGGCTTCATCTGACTTTTATGTGCATATTAAACACTGGATTTTGTGCGGGATACTTGAGGTCTGAAGTAATCAAAATGCCTACTAACTGCTGACCTGACGCCAGTGTGGCATCCTGGTGCTGTGCACGCCTCATGTTTGCATGCTCTGGTTTCTAAAGCGTTTCACTCTGCATGTTGCTTTGATTTCTACCACTTTTCTGTGAACCATTAAATAATTAAATCCAGTGTTGTAAGAAGTATCTTCGACCTGCTTCTGTGGCTTATTTAAAAGTACTAGAAAACCTTATTCAGAAATACTGTCTCTATCTGCAAATGAAACAAACTGCTATGTGACACTGCGTTGTTGAGATGGACTCTCTGTGCTTCTCAGGCTCCTGGTGATCCGCCCCCTGCAGGAGCCCTCCCTGGAGGAGCAGTGCCCTTCTACAACCCTGCTCAGTTTGCACAAGTAAGTGTCCTCGCTGTCTCCTCGGGGCGGGAAACGGGAGAAGGCCTTTCCTCCAACCCATGGCCCTAAGCTGCCTGCTGACCCCTTCTCCCATCTCTGCCGCTGCCCTTGGGTCAGTGCTCTGCTCGGGGTCCTGTGGTTTCCTGCTGACGTGCCCTGGTGTGGGTCTAACTCCCTCCCTGGTGCTGGCCTTGGCCGCCCTTCACCTGGTACCTCGTGTCCCTCCATCAAGAATGTTCTTGAATGTTTCCTTTTCTTTCTCTCCCTCTGCTTCCTCTCTTCTCCCTTCCAGGCTCTTGCCTGTAGGGTACTGACTGGCTGCCAGTGTGGGGGGAGCTGCATGGGGGAAGAGGTCGTGGGGGGAGGGTCTTGGCATTCAGAATGGAAAACCTCACCTGACCCCCGGGCTGTCCTGAGGCAGACCCTGCCCTTGTTGCCTGCTGTGCCTGGCCTCCTTACTCTGCACACGCTTCCCCCGGCTCCTGGCTGTCCTCTGCTTCGGGGCATCTGTAGCTGAGGCTGTTTCTCAGCCTGCCCCCAGGACTGCTGGGCCCCAAGTTAGCACCTGGTCGTCCACCTGCCTTCCCGCCTCGAGACTGGTTGTTGTCTTCTTCCCCCCGTTCCTTTACCTGTACTTGAGGCCTTTACAGAAGTCCCTCGACTTCCATTTCAGTCAGGATTTGCGGGGGAGTGAGAGTGAGGGCCTGTGTTGTGTTCCCTCTTTCCCTGGGCATTGTTCCCTGCATCTTCCCTGGAGTCCTTAGACACTCTGCCCTGGGGATCGGCCTCACTTCTCCCCTCCCAGATGACACTACAGACGCCTTTCCAGGGAGCGCCAGGATTGGGTACTGAACTGGTCAGTTGTCATGGACTTGCAGAGACAAAGCAAGCAAACCATGCCGATTTGTTGAGATCGGTGTCTATTCTGGCTTGTTCCATGGACCTGCGTCCCGGGTCCTGCCCACCTCCGGGGAGGGACCTGCGGAAGTCACTGCTGTCTCCTCATGTTGTTTCAGGCCCCCACCACCTCGGCAGGTTCCAGGACTGGGAGGATTGGCCAGAGGAAATACCCAGCGTTGAGCTAGAATAGTCCCTGTTCTGCAGTAGCATCTGGAACCCTGAAATTATTATTCTCCACCAAGAACTCGGACTGATTGCCTGCGACCTCCCTCCTGTTCCCAAACGGACACAGCTGTGATGCACAGCCGTTAAACTCAGCATTGCCTCCTCACCTCCTGTCTTTAGGAAGTCAATTCCACAGTTCCTTTAAGACGCTGGGTGAAGAGAGGGAATCTTTGACTCAGAATCTCTTGCCTGAACGACTGACTTGAGGATACAGCATTCTTAGTCATCTAAGAATGTTACGCCAAGTGAAGCTGGAAACGTCTTTGCTGTAGGAGGGACTTTGCTCTTCAGTAACCAGAGCGTCTCTCAAAACCTAACAGTGGATTATCGCCACAATAGTCCCCTGGTTCCTTAAAGATGTGGGAAGAAAAGAGTGAGCCTTTGACTCCAGAGACAGAAACACCAGCGACTGCTCTGCAGCCAAAGGTAGTCAGCTCCCTGCCCGCGCTGTTTCTGAACCGAGAAGAGTGACTTAACGGGTCACAGTCTTCTTCAGTGTCTTAGAGGAAATATGGAGCTAATTGAGCACTAATGCAGTTAGGTTCTGAGAGAGGCCCTGGGTACTGAGGTGCATTTCTCTCCTGTAGCAATGACGTTTCAGCTTCACTGAATTTTCTGTGGCCTAATTAGGACCATGAGGAGTTCATGAACCAAAGGGACTGGCTCTGCCCACTCACGAGGGCCGGCTCCACTGCTGGGAGAAGCCGTAGCAGAACTTGTGTTCTTAATGTGACTCGTCCAGATTAATCAACCAGTGTTAAAACTGTGACCGTAACTAATTTGATTTGGATTTTTTCAGAATGTGCACAGCCTGGTTAGACTCATTGTCAAGGAAACTGTATGGATTGCCATGCTCTTTCTAAAGTAGTGGATGCTGTACTTTCTCATGGCTGGTTTCTCTAGGGCGATCCAGTTGACTTACTTTCTCTCACCTGGTTGACATCATTTAAGGAGTTGGTAACATCTTGAAGAAAGTGGCTTAAAATAATTCTTTGACAGAAGCTCTGGGATGTGATTTATTTCTGCCCCTGAATTTTTTCTACACTAAGATCTTCAGTAGCTAATATGTTGACTATCAGCCATATGAAACTGCAAAAGAAGACCTCCTCTTACTGGACTCCAAGCTTTAAGGCTGCATCGACTGTTCTTAAAACTGTTCACTTTCTTGTTGTCTGAAGAGACTGAAGAAAAGATTTAAATGTTTATAAAAATCATTAGGAAATATTTCTTTAGGTTCTGTTGGGGGCACATAGTTTGCTTGGTACTTTAAATCTAAGTGTAGGAATTGTGTAAATGTGGAATTAGCCCAGGTCCTTCCCATTTTTCTGGTTCACCTGATCATCTAGGAAAGACCCACAGATGTTTTCCAAAGTGTTTCATAGGTTTGTTGACCAGATCCATTTGTTCTTGTCACTTTGAGAAAGGCCGGCCTTGCTGACGGGCAGCCTCCTGTTTCCCGTGGTCAGCTCAGTGTGATTCCTGGGACCCGAGACGCTCCTGGCGCCCTCGGCTTCCTCCGGTCCAGCCCTGCCCTTTGTTCTCCGTCGACTGCCAGCCACTTTTGATTCAAGAAGCTTCCTCTGAGGCAGGAGCTGCTATTTTTCCTAAATGCAAATTGTTACACTGCAAATTGTTAAATAAAATATTTTGCGCTCTCAAGCACTTTCTCCTGTCGGTCCCTTTTGTTTATTGGCAGCGAGTGAGCCTCCCGGACCAGGGCACCCTAGGAGCCCCACCTGCACTTTTTTTTTCTTTTTTTATATTCAGTATTTTATTTATTTGCCCAATGCCCCTGTAATCAGTGTCCCAGCCAGGATGCTGCTTCCTCAATCCTGCCATCTCCTCAGCCTGTAGCTTTCCAAGGGAAAGAAAAGGGTAATGAGTAGTCATGCATTTTTTTTTTTTTAATTATTGAGGTGGTTTTTGGCCTATAACATTGTGTAATTTCAGGTGTGCATTATTTATATCAGTGTCTGTATAGACTGCCTAGAGTTCACCAACAGTCTAGTTTCTATGATCACCATACACACGTGCCCCTACCCTTTCGCCCTTTCCCGGCCCCCTTCCCCTCTGGTAACCACTAATCCGTTCTCCTTACCTATGTGTTTATCTTCCACATGTGAGTGAAATCTTACCGTGTTTGTCTTTCTCTGACTGACTTTGTAAGACTTGAAACCTTACAACTCACCTGCACTCCCATGCAGCTTCTCCAGGAGGACGGGCTCTTGATGGGCTCGCGGGGAGGAGGGGCTCGTCTCCGTGATGGCGGTGGGTGGGTTTGCTGTGAAAACCCATCCTGATGGCAGTAAGCAATGAGGTCTCGGGAATACCTGCTCCCCGGGGAAGCTGTGCAGCAATATGCGGAGTAGGAGGGTTGTCTTAGGATTTCATTGATAGGAAAGGTCAGAGGCAAGTCTACAGGGGTGGCCAGTAAATCAGGGGCTGGGGGCGGGGTAGGGTGGGCGGTCGCGGCCGCAGCCCCTGTGGCCCCGCAGAGGAAGGAAGCCGGAGGTGGGGGGTCCCCGGCGCAGGGCCCCCTGGCGCCCCTGGAGTCACCCTCCATTCTCGCGTTGCCGGGTGGGTCCTCCGGCCGCCAGGGGCCGCTGCGGGCGCCGCGTCTGGGCCGCCCTGCCCGCCGGTTGCCGGGGAGCTGCCGCCCAGGCCCGCGGTCTGGGAGGGGGCGCCGCCGAGAGGTGCGGGCACGGGGGTCCTGGGCGCGGGGGGACCCCTGTGCAGGGGCGCAGGGTGCGGTGCGGAGTGAACCCTGGGCGCGGAGTCTGGGCGAGTTCAGAGCGCGGGGCCCCGGCGCGCGGTCGGCGGTCCTGGGCGGGGTCCGGCGCGGGGTGACCCCTGCAACGCGGGGGTCCTGGGCGGTTCTGGCGCGGGGTGACCCCGGGGCACAGGGCGTCTTGGGCAGTTCTGGCGCGAGGTGACCCCGGGGCGCGGGGGTCGTGAGGCGCGGGTCTCGCTTACCCCACCCGCCCCCCGGCGGCTGCGCGACGGTCGTTGCCCTGGAGAGCCCCGAGGCCGGCCGTGCTGGACCCTCAGGTCCTGAGTCGGGGCCTCCGCAGCCGGGGCCGCGGAGCTGCTCAGGGTCGCCCGCTCGCGGGGCGGGGTCTGCGGGCGGCGATGGCGGTGGGCCGGCAGGTGAGCCAAGGGCCGCAGCCCAGCGGAGGAAGAGGCAGGCGGGACCCCGTCGAAGCAGCGCCTGTGAACTGGCCTGCACTGGCCTTCACCCTGGGGGCGGAATTCTTACTTGGTCATGCCGCTAGCACCCCACATGAGGGGCCAGCCCCCCACTGGGATGGTGGCCTCGGTCTTAAGATGTGCAGCTTTCACCCACCTCCTAGGAGGAAGCAGCAGGGCGGAATGTCTAAACGCTTGTTTTTGCTGGACTGCTGCTGGCCTGTCCATTCCGTCACCCTGCACCATAGCTGTCCATTAGGAACATTAAATTGACATCAGGGCCACGGTCATGGACAGCTAATAGCACGGTTTTCCTTTAGGTACCTGTGAGGGACCCCAGGACTTCAGAGCTTCCAGCCATGCAGCAACTGGCCCTGCCCCTACTGGACCACCCCAGGCCTGAAGGGGAGCTGCTGCCCGTTCTCTCCTCTGCGCCTTGCCCGGCGACATCTGACCACGCAACCCTGACGCTGGGCGTTGCCCACAGCCCCAGGAGGAGCCGTCTCTGGGGTCGGCGAGGCTGCCACCTTCTGTGACAGCTGGCCCCTGGACTATGCCGTCCAAGCCGGCGGGCCTGGGGCACTCAGAGGCGGTGCCCGAGCAGCCCACCGCCCATGGGCATCTGCAGCCTGAAGGCAGAATGCTCAAGGGGCAGCTTCCAAGGACAGACGGAGACCTCGCCTCTTGCCCGGAGCCCCTGCCCACTGACAGCTGTCAAGGCCCAGAGAACAGTGCAGTGCTCCCTCCGAACATTCCAGCCAACATCAGCAGTGAGAACCCACAAGCTAAGACAAAACCCTTGACCCCAAAGCCGCCGACGAGGCCCAGGCTGGAGCGAGCGCTGTCTCTGGACGAGAAGGGCTGGAGGAGGAGGCGTTTTCGAACCAGCCATGAGGACCTGGCCGCCCGGAATGGGGCCAGCCCCTCCAGGGCCTCCTCCCAGGAGGAGGCCCCCGGGCCCTCCTCCCCTAGTTGCCCCCCACCCTGCCTGAGCACCTCCTTGCAGGAAATCCCCCCTTCCCGCAGGGCCCCGGGTGGTAGCCCCTCCTCGTGGGGTAACTGTCTTTCCGGAATGATCAGCACTTCCCTGGACCTCCTGCACCGGGATGGGGCTGCGGCCGGAAGCACCCCCAGGCTGGCCAGCGTGCTTCCCCCACGCCCAGCGCCTGCCATGGACCGGAACATGGTCTCCAACTCCCTGCGGACAGCCAACAAGGTGGACCCAGATCACGCCGACTACAAGCTCCGCCTGCAGACCAGGCTGTTCCGGGCCCACAGCAGCCTGGGCCCCGGCCGGCCCCCGAGCCCCCTGGCCTGCGATGACTGTTCCCTTCGCTCGGCCAAATCCTCCTTCAGCCTCCTGGCGCCCATCCTCGCCAAGGACGTCCGGAGCAGGTAGGGCTCCCAGGCAGGCGGCACCATGGTCTCTAGTTCAGCGTCGTAAGGTGAGGCATGCGAAGGTGTTCTCCTAAACACGTGCAAGGTGCGTGAACATGGAGACGAGAGCAGATCTTCCCTCACTAACCCCCATCCCCCAGCTCCTTCTGGAACTTTCCCTTGTATCTCAGCACACACTTGGCCCTCGTACCTGTGACATACGTGGTTTAGATCCACGGGTCACCTACACACCGTGCTTGGTCTTGTTTCCTCTTCCTGTGTCTTGCCGTGTCTTGGACAGCCTCTTTGTCAGTGTCTGCCCCGTGGTCTGTCCCCCTGCAGGACTGATTCTAAGATGCACTATTGAGCTGGGCTGTTACTTAACCTCCTTGCTAAGGACGAGCATTAGGGGGACCCTAGTTGGTGAAGGACGGAGCACAGCAGCGAGCAGCCATGGATGTGCCCCGTGCATGCGCGTGCCGGGCACTTTTCCAGGACAGAGAGCTAGAAGTGAAATTGCTGGACAGAGAGCGAGGGCTGTTGGTGACTGTGGCCAAGCCACACTGTGGGGAGGGTCCCTGGGGTCCACTCGCTGGCAGGGAGGGGACAGCGGACAGGGCCTGATCTGCTGCACTTTGCCTCCAGGAGTGTCCCGTGACTTCTCGTGCATCCTGGGGCTCAGTTTGCTGAGTGCCCCATCGATCGGCCTCCCGCTGGGCCCCCACAGCCCCGTGGACAAGGGAGGGCTCACATCACAGCCGATGCTTGGTTTCCGGGCATTATGGGGCTTTAATAATTAATCCTATTGACTTTTTTATGGCTTGAAAAGTAGCTGGGTGCTGCCCCCCATGTCTGCCCTCTGCTCGTGACTCCCAAATGCACACTCACCCCTCCCTAGGCCAGAGCCATGAATCTGCCAGACTGGCATCCCAGACACTTTTGGGCCCAGGGCATCCAAACCTGCTACCTCTTCTCTGAGCCTGGCCTTCTCCCAGGCCCCTCTGAGTGCCCAGGCTATAACTCAGAAAGTTGTCTTCTGCCCTCCCTCTCCTTCCTCGCCACAGTCCTGCCCATCCAGGCCGGGCCAGGATGACAGCTCTCGAGGCTCCTGCTTCTCCCCACACCCCTCCCACCACGCTGGCCAGGACTCCACCCCCTACCAGGGCTGGGGGTGATGTTCCAAGCATACATGAGGCCATGGCCCTGACTTGGGGGCCCCATGCCGCCCACTCTCTGATGTGGCACCCAAGGCCCAGGGTGAGCTGGCCCCACTTCCCTCGCCAGCCTCTTCTCTCATCGCCACCCCTGCCTGCCACACCTCCAGTCTGGACTAGGCCAGCGCCAACCCCGCTGGACATGGGGCCGGGGGAGGGAGAGTGTGAGATGGTCGCTGTGTTGGTGTCCTGGGGCTGCTGTGACCACTTACCACACACTGGGCGGCTTAAAAGGACAGAAATTTACTCTCTTACAATTCTGGGGGCTCGAAGTCTAAAATCCCAGTGTAGGCAGAGTGGGGCTCCCTCCGGAGGCTCCAGGGTAGGACCTTCCTGCCTCTCCCAACTCCTGGTGGCTCCAGTCACGCCTCTGCTTGTGCCGCATCCCACCCGTCTCTGCTCTGTCTCCACACTCCTTCTCCTGTGGGTGTGTCCTCTCCTCTTCTTGGAAGGACACCAGTCACTGGCTGTAGGCCTCACCCTAATCCAGGAGGATCTCATCTCAAGATCCTTAACTAATTACATCTGCAAAGACCCTTTTTCGGAATAAGGTCGCACTGGCAGGTTCTGGGGTGAGGAGGTGGACGGAGGTAGTCCTTACCTCCCTCCGCCCTGGTGAGCCCAGCAGTGATGGCCAGGCGGGTGGTCCCTCTCCAGCACTGGAGTGAGGGCCCCTGCCCCCCACACTCCCTCCATCAGCACCGGAGGGTTGTTTATAGGAGAAAACGGTTCCTTTGTTAAAATAATTCGTGTGTTCCTTGTAAAGAGCGAAATCTCTTCATGCATTTGAAGTATTATTACACTGTTTAAGTTAAATGTAGTTTCTGTTGACTTGCCTGTTATATAAAATGAGAAGCGTGTCTCAGAATTGGACCCCCATTCATTGTTTTCAGACGAGCAGCAAACACTGGGTTGATGGGGGTTTCCCACCCCAGTTCTGCCTAAAGTCCCCCTGTGTCCAGACTCTCCTTGTGTTCAGGGGTCAGCACGCTTTTTCTGTAAAGGGCTGGATAGTAAATATTTCCATTTTGTGAGCCATATGGTGCCAAAAAGAAAAAAAGCAGTCACAGACCACACATACACCAACAGCCGTGGCTGTGTGTCAATAACAGTTTATTCAGGGACACTGAAATTTGAAGTTTACGTAATTTTCCTGTGTCATGAAATACAGTTTTTTCCCAGCCATTTAAAAGTGTAAAAACAGGGCCGGCCCCGTGGCTTAGCGGTTAAGTGAGCGCGCTCCACTGCTGGCGACCCGGGTTCGGATCCCGGGCTCGCACCGACGCGCTGCTTCTCTGGCCATGCTGAGGCCGCGTCCCACATACAGCAACTAGAAGGATGTGCAGCTATGACACACAGCTATCTACTGGGGCTTTGGGGGGAAAAAATAAATAAATAAAATCTTTAAAAAAAAAAATAATAAAAAAAAAAATAAAAGTGTAAAAACGATTCTTGGCCCGTGAGCTGTACACAAACAGGCCGGATCCGGCCCAGTCAGAGCCTCGAGTCCAGGGCTGGGAGGGCCGGGGGCTTTGGGAGACACAAGGAGCAGACGGGCTTGACGGTGACGCTTTCCCGGGAGCAGCGTGGGGCAGCGTCCGGCCCTGGACGCAGGAAAGGACTGTGTGGCTGCTTTCGGGTTTGGAAAAGAGAACACCCCAGGCAGGGGAGCCGCAGCCCCAGCTGCCTACTGGTGTTAGAACACGGTCGGCCTGTTAGGATTCTCAACGTGGAGGGGCCCCATGTTTGAGGAGGTTCCCCCCTCCTGACATCATTTAATTTATGTCTCCGAAGCTTGGCAAGGGTTTGAGAATTTCTCACGCGAGTTCCTGAGATCCGGACTCTGGCTTTCAGTCGGTCAGCCATGGAGCCATGCTCCTAAGTGACCTTCAGAAATTGGTTCCTCCTTGCAAGACTAAGAAATAAGATTTTCTTAGCGAATTGGAATGAAAAGTCTAAGTCGGAAGTTTGAAAGACACTCTGGGTGTCTGTGAACTGATGATAGATTGACTCCGCGCGTTCCCACCCCTGAGAACTCGATCCTGCCCGGTCCTGGCAGGATATTAGCATAAGCCCACAGTGACGAGAGCAGGGACCGGGGCATCCACAGGTGACAGGTTCTCCTTGTTCCAGAAGGTGGAGGCAGGAGGTAACTGATGTGCCAGACGGCTTGGGGGGTGCGTTTGGGGGCGATGCCCCCCAACAAGGGTGGGAGTGAACCCTGGGGCAGAGGTCCCAAGTGATCAGTTACACCAGGTCGTCCAGCCCCAGGGAAGAGCCCTCCACCTGCGCTGTTCCGAGCCCACCCTCACAGCAGCCAGCTGCCCACCCTGTCTTCCCACACCGAAGCCCCCAGGGGCCAGGCCTCATCACATCACAAAACCCACTCAGCCTCTGGGGCTCCCTCTCAACTGACAGGACTGGGAGGGCCCGCACAGCGGGAGACGGGGGAGGCCTTGGAAGAAGCAGAACTTGCTGCATCTGTGAAACCAGAAAGCACGTCCTGCAAAGAGCAGCTGTTTGCAATTCCTGAAGATAAGTGGGATCCCACGCGGCTATTGGGTGACGGCTGAGAGGAGGGACATTCTGGTGGACTGATCAGGCCAATGCCATCTGAACCCACCAACCCATCTTGGTGTCACTAGGGGGGGACAGGACACATGGAGCTTGTTGGGGCACGTCCGCCTGGGTGAGGGCACAGAATCTAATCAGCCTCCGGACATCATAGACGCTCCGGAGACTTGTACAGGACGGATGGCCAGTGTCCCCAGTAGACGGGTGGCATGGGGGAAACAGGCCCGTCATAGAACTAAAGAGACCTAAGAGACAAAACAGCCAGAGACGGAGGGTGGCCGCTGTCTGGGTCCTGACCTCGCGCTGGGTTGGAAGAGGGCTCTTGAAGGAGGGCTCCGAGGAGCAGGAGGACCGCGCACAGTGCAGCTGGAAACACCGGAGGCTGCTGCGGGCCAATGCTGCGCGAGAAGCAGAGGGACAGTCAGGAGGAGCAGACAGCGCCACCTCCCCACGCCCCGCTCACTGAGGCGGATGCCTTCGAGGGACGCCTTCGAGGGAGCCGGGAAGGGCGGCAGGGGCCTGGGGGAGACCGAGCTGAATTTCTTCTCCTGCCACGACAGACAGCAGCGCCCGGGGCCATCTGCCAAGACGCAGCGCGGCGTGCAGACATCTTCTCCAGGGCGGGTCTGGTGGGACGGCGTGGGCCAGTGCCGCCGCAGCCTGTTTTTGTGCAATCCGCCAGCTAAGAACTGTTTTACGGTTTAAATGGCTGAAAAAAATCAAGACATTACAAATAATATTTCACAGTAAGTGAAAATCACATGAAAGGCAGATTCCAGTGTCTGTGAATGAAGTTTTACTGGCACACAGCCGCACCCTCTTCTTCCATGTCAGCGGTGGCTGCTTTCAGCAGAGTTGAGCGGCTGTGGCAGAGACCGATGGCCCGAAAAGCTGAAAACACTACTGTCTGGCTCCTTACAGAAGAGTTTGCTGACCCCTGGAGCAGAGGAAACCAGTGTTGAGCGGGACCCTCCAGGCCAGGGCAGGGCCAGGGTGAAAGTTCTATTGTCTTCTGTTCTGGCCTTTGCAACACTATTTGACATTTTTAACCATTTGCCTGTGTTATTCTATTACAATCTTAAAGTCGGTGGAAACTGTTGGGTGACATGAGGATGGCTGTAGTCTATGCTGCTGCCACGACCTCCCCGTCCTAGACTGCGAGATGACAGCCAGGGCCTCGCCCCAGAAAAGGTTGCATGTCCTCCCCCAAGTCGGCCTGTAGTCCAGAAGCCCACCTTGACCTCCACACCCCCGCTTGCCCTTAAGAGGTTCCACCAAAAAAGCCCCAAATGTCACCTTCTCGTCCCTTCTTGGGGGCAACTGAGAAAAGTTGAAGGCGTGCTGGTGTTTCTAGAACTGCACACGGCGGGTTTTCCAAGAGAGCAGGTGGACCACAGCGCTGTGCTCCATGAGAGCCGACAGGGTCTTTAGGAAACCCTGGCTCTGGGAGAGAGGCTCCCCAACTCGGGATCCGTGTTGCCTGGGGCCGAGGCTGACAGGCATACCCCCAGATGTGTGTCCTTGCAGCCGGCCCCTCCCTGGGTCCGTCTGCTCCGTCCCCGTGCTTAGTCTGCCCCTCTCTCCACAGGAGCTACCTGGAGGGGAGTCTCCTGGCGAGCGGGGCCCTGATGGGGGCGGAGGAGCTGGCCCGGTACTTCCCAGACCGGAACATGGCCCTCTACGTGGCCACCTGGAACATGCAGGGCCAGAAGGTAAGCGGGCCGCCCCACTCCCACTCGGGACGAGGCTGGGGTTCCTTCTAGATTCTGTCCCGGGGCCTCCAAGCCGCACGCTCTCTGCCTGCCCCTTCCCCACCTCCCCGGTCACCCCCAGAGAAGCCTCCTGGCCATAACACGGCTCCCTCACCCACCTCTCCACTGCCCGAGGGGTGTTAATGTGTTCCTTTCACATGCATGCTTTATTGTTTAGAGCACTTTTAGGTTCACAGCAAATTTGAGAGGAAGGTACAGACATTTCCTGTAGACCCCCTTCCCCCAGCCCCCAACAGCCTCCCCACTGCCTACACCTCCACAGGCCCTGGTTGCTACGATCGATGGACCTGCGCTGACTTGTCACGGTCACCCAGAGCCTGTAGTTGACCTTGGGGTCACTCTTGGTGAACATTCTGTAGGTCCTGACAAACGTGTCAACCTTAAAAATAAAACAGCCAGTTATTTTACCAGCAAAAGGAGTTTATTTGGAAATAGCCAAAGAATTGCAATTCTCTGCCGCAATGCTATGGCAGCCCACAGGCAAGTCCAGCCATCAAAGGAGAGGAACGTCATTTTAAAGAGAGAAAGGAGGAAGCTGGGAGGGGCTGTTGTGAACAAAGTCCACTGGAGAAAAGCCGAGTTCAGGGTGGTGATGGCTTCTCTTTGGCCGAGTTGCTGGGGTCCTGGATTTCTCTCTGGGATGCAGTGACATTTCTTCCTGTAGTTGACCATCTTCCCGTGACTGACCTTGGCCCGGCTGCATGGGGGCTCCCCCTTCTGGCTTCCTGACTCCATTTCACACGAGGTTTCCCTTGACTAATTCTCACTCGTGTGAGGACATGTGTCTGCCGTCGCGCACCGGAGTAGTGTCAGGCTCGCTGTAGCGTTATCTGTGTCTGTTTCAAATTGTGGGTCTCCCGCAACAGCTGGCGGCTCCCCACCCGCCTATTCCCCCCAAACCCGCCTGGAGTCGCCTGCGAGCTGGGGTGCTCAGGAAGGCTTTGTGGATGAGATGAGAGGGAAGCCTCCAGCCACTCTGACCGCCACGGTCAACCCAGAGCTGGACAGGCCGGGGGTGGTTCGCATGCTGGGGGCGTTTGCTTCTGGGGGTGTCCCCATCCCTATCGGCTTTCTCTCCAGCTGACACAGTGAGGTCTGTGCGCAGGCTAGCAGGCTCCCTCCCCCTGCATGTGGGTGCTCTGATTTCTGGGCACCAGGAGTGGACTTTTCTAGATGGGTGATCCTAATGCCCGGTGGAGTGAACAAGGTGATTGTTGCCACAAGTGGTGTCTCGGGCCGTTCCCCAAGCACCTCCTGTCGCCTACGTGTGCCAAGGTGTTTAACAAAGACAGGATGGAAGGACTTCCCTTCCTGCGGCCGTGTCCCAGGCTGAGGTTCGGGGTGACAGGCGCTGGGGAGAAAACACGGCAGGGCTGCCGTCAGGACAAGGTTTGGCTGATGTGACCAGAAGCCTGAGGAAACAGCGACCTGAAGGAGATGGGAGTAAGAGGAGGCCGGTGCCCAGGCTGGTGGCTCCGCCGTCCTCGGGGAGCCACCCTGCCCGTCCACAAGCGCGGCCCTCGTCCAGGGCCAAGAGGGCCAGAGCCGGGCAGCAGGCAGCGTCACTGGCAATGGGCTGGAGTGAAGCCACACGGTGGGGCAGTGAAGACAGTTGAGGGGTGCTCCCCTCCAGGACCCGCTGTGCCCCGGGCTGCAGTGAGGGGGACGTGAGGGGGAGTGTCTCCACCCCATGTGCGTGTTGGGGTGCACGTGCAACAGAGCAAACAGCAGCGTGCACAGGGGGCTCGTGGCGAGGGAGGCGGCACAGACGCGGCCTTGGCGACGACAGACTCGGGGGTGGAGAGGCGGCCTGCCCCGACCCAGGGCTCCCTCAGACACATCCTGTCTGCAGCCTCAGTTCCCCTCCTTCAGGAGAGGCCGCGGGGCCCCAGGCCCGGGGTAGCCCGTGCGCTGGGCCTCTTTTGGCCCTTGCTAGGCGCTGCTTTTCCGCAGGAGCTGCCCCTAAACCTGGACGAGCTCCTGCTGCCCGCCGAGGCCGACTACGCCCAGGACCTATATGTCATCGGGGTCCAGGAGGGCTGCTCTGACAGGTAGGGTGCCCCCACCGCCTCACGTCTCCCTGGGAGCGGTGGTTCTGGGGTGGCCTTTGGGGCTGATGCCGCTGTCGCCCGAGACCCCGTGTGGATGAGACGCAGCTGCGGTCAAGCCTGGGCGGCATGCGGGAATCACTCTCTTCTCAGAAGGAGACTTGGAGAATTCACAATAAATGAGATGACCTTGTAATAAAGTAACTGATGAAGAGAGTACAAAGGCAGCAAAGAGCAGCTCGTCACTTAGTCCTCTCCAGGCTCCGAGCCTGACCCCTGCATGGTGTCGCTGACCCGCCCTGGGGTCCGTGGGGGCCGCTGCTCACCTGTCGTAGGTCTGGCAGTGTGTCCTGCGGGAGTTTTGTGAGTTCACCTGGTGAGGGGAGGGGGCTCTGGGTGGCGCACATTGTCCCGGCTCCTCACGCAGCAGCAGGAGGCCTGGCTGGAGCAGAGGTGCCCAGACACTCGGGGATGCTGGGGGACGGGGCTCTGCTGCCCACAGGCCCTGACCTTCAGGTGACGTGGCCCCGCTTCTGCCTGGCCTGGAACTTCTCCCTGGCCTCTGCCCAGGGGGGCCGGCAGCTCTTGCTGGAGCCTTCCCCCGGCTCGGGACCCGGCTCCGTGTGGCTGGAGTCTTTTCAAGGTAGCGGGCGACCCGGGCCTGTGCCCGTCACTGGGTGTCCGAGGAGGCCAGGCCTTGCGGGGAGCCCTGTCTCTGGCCCAGCAGGCCCAGCGGCCCCTGGTGTTGCTGCTCCACCCTTGTCCCTGCAGGACGGGGAGGCTGGAGCGTGGGGCTCCGTCCCGGCGGCTCCTCGAGGGGCTCTCTGGGCGCAGTCCCGGGCGGCAGAGCCGGGAGGCTCCGGTCCCCTTCCCAGGCGGCCTCCGCTTCCTCCCGCAGGCGGGAGTGGGAGACGCGCCTGCAGGAGACGCTGGGCCCACACTACGTCATGCTCTACTCGGCGGCCCACGGGGCGCTTTACATGTCCGTGCTCATCCGCCGGGACCTCATCTGGTTCTGCTCAGGTAGGCCTCCCGGGCACCGAGCCCCCGTCACTGCGGCCCTGCCAGCCCTCGGCCCATCCGGGGCCGTGGACACGTGCGCACTGGACGCTGGCAGCGCGGCCACTCTGGGGGCCTTGGGGGCTACGGCGCAGCGGGCCCGATGGCAAGGGGCATCCTGGCTGGGTCAGCCTGCCTTGTCCCCCCGCAGAGGTGGAGAGCTCCACGGTGACCACGCGCATCGGGTCCCAGATCAAAACTAAGGGCGCCCTGGGTGTGAGCTTCACCCTTTTCGGCACCTCCCTCCTCTTCATCACGTCCCACTTCACCTGTAAGTCACGCGCACCGCATCCCAGGCGCTGCTTAGGGGCATGCCTCCCCTCCCTGTCTGTCGAGAGGTAGTGGCCTTAAGAGGCGGTCTGGACGGCAGAGGGTGCTGGGTCCCTCAGCAGCCCCAGGCCCCACGAGGAGACCCTGGCACTCGTGGCTTCCCGTCCTGCCTGGCCCCATTCTGAGCACTGAAAGCAGATCCGTCTGAAGGAAGGCGTCAGCACCTATGCAGCAGATAACTCGGTGGGGTGGGTCACTGTGTAGACGCTGCATGATTAGACCCTGCTGCGGGGCAGTGGGGGGTCATTACCCAGGACTGACCACCCAGGCATCCAGCCTGTGTTCAGAAACCTGCATCTCGAGAGGTGCCCCCGCCCGCTCTGTTCTTGCAGCCGGAGACGGGAAGGTCAGCGAGAGGCTGGTGGACTACGCCAGGACCATCCAGGGCCTCGCCCTGCCCAAGAACGTGCCGGACACCAGCCCCTACCGCTCCGACTCTGGTGAGCCGTCGGGGCACCTGGGGAGGCCTTCCCTTCCCCTCAAGGGGTGGCAGTTTCTGCCTTGTTCTCCAGATAGTTTAACAAACTGTTTAGAGCTTTTGAGAATCAAGGTCAGAAAAGTCTGGAAGGTCAGTAGCCAACCAAAATAAATTCTCTCTGGAAGGAGCTTGGCGCCCGGCTCCTCACCAGGGTGACCGCGCTGGCCCCCTCAGCGGCTGGGCAGACAGGCGTCCACAAGGCCGAGTGGCTTCTACGCAGAACAGGCAGCGCTGGCCTGGGTCCTCGCCCCCCAGCCTCCTTCCTCACGACAGGGCCTCCTGCCCCCTGGCTGTGCTGTGCGGAGCTGAGGAGGGACGGAGGTGTGGGAAGTGTGTCCGCTCATTGTGAGCGTTTGGGCCTCTGTTTGCGGCTGAGACCATCTGTGAGGTTTCAAGATCGTATGTTGCTGTTTGAAATGAAAAAGAAAACCATGAACTCGAATGTCAACCCAGAAAGCTTCGGAGCACATGCCCCCCATGGCCCTGAGCCCCTGACAGGCGGCCGGGGCTTCGACCACATCCCTGGGGCGTCCTTGCCTCCTGTGGCTCTGGGGGTGGGGAGTGGGGGACACAGACCAATCCCTGTCCCTAAGGCCGGGCGAGCTTGGGAAGGGTCGGGCTCACGCATTCTCCGGCTCGTGTCCCAGCGGACGTTACCACCCGGTTCGACGGAGTCTTCTGGTTTGGAGACTTCAACTTCCGCCTGAGTGGGGGGCGCGTGGCCGTGGAGGCCATCCTGAAGCAGGACCTGGGGGCGAACGTGCCGGCCCTGCTGCAGCACGACCAGCTTACCCAGGAGATGAAGAAAGGTGAGGCCCCCTAGGAGGTGCAGACCACGAGGGAGGAGGTGTGGACTACCAGCAAGGAAGTGTAGACCACCAGGGAGGAGGTGTAGACTACCAAGAGGGAGGTACAGACACCCCTGGAAGGGGCAGTCTCCCCGGGGAGGAGATGAGGCCCCCACAGGACGAGGTGTGACCCCCACCCCGGAGGAGGTGCAGCCCGCAGCTGCATGCCAGCTGGGCTGAGGCAAGGCCGGTGCCTGCCCCAGGGTCCATCTTCAAGGGCTTCCAGGAGCCGGACATCCACTTTCTCCCGTCGTATAAGTTTGACATCGGGAAAGACTCCTACGACACCACCTCCAAGCAGAGGACCCCCTCCTACACGGTGAGCCCGCGCCCGCGGCGCCCACCCCACCTCCCTGCGTGGCCGGCTCTGGGGGCGGGGTTTGGACGCGCTCCTGTTTCAGAGCAGGGCCCTCTGTGGGCCACAGGCTTAGGACTAAAGTCAGGTGTGAGAGCAGTACTCCGGGAGCCCTGGGTGTGGTGCTCAGCTCTGGGCCAGGGACTGCACCTCTCTGGGTCTCGTGGTGTTGGGAGCAGTGCCCCTTCCAAGGGTTGTTCTGAAGGCTGGGACGCTGGCCCCTGCTGCTCTCAGAGGAGGCCTGGCACGCAGCACACGCCCCACACTCGTAGTTACTTGAGCCATTTGCTCGGCGCAGCACACTTGAGCCATTCGGGCGCAGCGTGCAGAGGGAGGTGGCCCCCACCAGACCCCAGGCCCCAGGCTGGGCATCTGCGGCTGGCTCTGGGCGAGCCATGGAGGTGGGGTGCAGGGTTTGCCCCTGGCTGCCCCCGTCTGCCCCACAGGGCTGGGTGGGAGCACACGTGGCTTGGGTGAGGGGACGGCACCCAGCACACTGAGCCCCTCCAGCGCCCAATGCCCCTCAGTAAAATGGGCTCCCCAGGGGGCAGAGCTGACTCGGGGCAGGAGCAGCCGGGTGAAGGGTGGACGGGCCAAGCCGTGCAGCAGCACCGCATCATTGGCCTGCCTCCGGCCTTCGTGCAGGACCGGGTCATGTACCGGAGCCGCCACAAGGGTGACATCTGTCCCGTCGAGTATTCCTCCTGTGCTGGGATCAGGACGTCCGACCACCGCCCCGTGTACGGCCTGTTCCGAGTGAAAGTGAGGCCGGGGCGGGACAAGTCAGTATCCTCGTCGCACTGCCTCCCTCTCGGGCTCGGGGCTGGGGCTCAGGGCGGGGGCAGCGAGCACTCCGGAGGGTGTGGCATCCTTGGACCTGGGTGCACACCACTGTCTGGTTGCGTCCTGACACCCCAGATAGGGCAGGGTCCGGCAGCCCCACACAGGGGTGCTGGCTTTGGTTGATCTGAAGTGGCTGTCACGAGAGTGACTCTCAGAGGGTGGGGACCTCGCCTGGCCCCGTGCCCACAAGGCTGGCTGGACCCCCTCTGGGGCAGCAAGAAGGCAGCGTGGGCTATCCTGGAACTGGCCACAGGCGCAGGTGCAGGCCTGTTCAGGGCTAGGTCCTGTCTCTTCCTGATGCGACACAGGGCTGGCATGGGGTCGAGAGAGAGCCCCGCTCGCCCACAGCGTCTCTGCTCAGGGCCATGCCAGCGGTGTGGGTTTGGGGCGGCCTGGAGGAACCGAGGCCCTAGCCCTTCCCAGGCGCCGTGTGCTTGCAGGAAGCACCCGACTCCAGGCGGCCAGTGTCGGGGGCGCCCTCCTGACGGTTCTTTCCCCCACAGCATTCCGCTAGCTGCTGGCAAGTTTGACCGAGAACTGTACTTGATAGGAATTAAAAGACGGATTTCCAAAGAGATTCAGAGGCAGCAAGCACTGAAGAACCAGCACTCCAGCACTGTCTGTACCGTTTCTTGAGGAAGTTTGCGCGGGAGGGTTTGTCACCTACAGCCTGGGAGGATTTCTGATCCCAAAGCCGTGGCAGACGGAAGAGGTTGCAGTTCGGGGCGTCTTGCCCTTTTTGGGGTGTGGTGAACCACCCTGTCGGCCGTCCTACCTTCTTACCAAGAGCCCAACAGGAGGCTGTGGCCTGGAGCGAGCACAGCCCTGAGGGACCAGTGTCCCTTCCTGGAGGGAACCAGCCCGTTTGTCCGCAACAGTCCTGACTCGCCCGCGGAGCCTCCCCTCAGGGCCAGCCGACAGCTCCAGGCGCTCTGGTGGCAAGTCAAACGCCTAGTCGCCTAGTCGCCTAGTCGGGGTTGACCTAGAGCAGCGCGCGCTCTGCAGCCAGTGTTCTGCAGCTGCGCTGACAGACCCTCCCTCACGTCCTGATTGGTGTCTGTCGCCCGGGCCAGCGTTCGCAGCCGCTCCAGTCTGTAGATCTGCGTCCTCCCAGCGGCCCTCCTCTCCTGAGCACAGGTGGCCCAGCACAGGGGGAGGCTGCTCGGGGTCGGGTGACCCTGGGGCCTCAGATCCCACGGGGGCACACCAGGACAAGGCTGAGGCTGAGTCAGTAGAAGCCAACAGGAGGCCAGAGCCAGCCGACCTCCCAGGAGGGAACGCGGTGCCCAATGCTGGGCTAGGACGAGGAGGGCCCCAGCCAATGTTTCAGGGCCGCCTCCTGGTCTCGGGGGGCTGGGCTCCCCTCCAGCCACAGAACCACCTCCCTCTCCTGTCCTGGTTTCAGTGACTTCAGACCATTTGCTCAGCTAACATCAGCCACAAACGGCGTTCCTGTAAGTGGTGCGTTTCCTGGCCTGAGAAGCTGTTAGAATGTCACCACCTCACCAACCTAGGCTGGTGCTCACCAACCACATCCTGGATGTCTTTCTTCAAGGGTTTAGGGCCCATTATTGCTCTTCGCATCTTATCCCATCTCTTGAAAAAAACATAGGCTTTGAATGTGGGGAAAGCTAGGGGCATTCAATCTAGCCTTTTAAATTATTTATTTTTCCATATTTATATTTTTAAATAAATGCATATATTGAATCTTAAACTCTTCCTGGCCAAAGATTGAGTCCTCAAAAGAAACAGTCTGCATGCACACCCTGTTCTTACAATGTTCTTGCGAGAAAAGGCAGGATGTTGCTCCTGCGTCCATCCTCTGCCCCCGGGGAGACGTGAGCCAGAAAGGGGCTTCCAGAGAAGCAAATACTTCAGACCTGAGGGAATCGTGAGGAAACGAAATGACGATTTCAAAGAATGGTGTATCCAACTTTTATTAGCGTCTGCTTCCAAAATGTGGAGTGTAAGTTTTAAAGCAATACACACCCAACCTTTTGATATGAATGGGAGAAATTCCATCAATGAGACGGCACAGCCAATCCCATCTAATGTCAAGAAACTTCAGATTGTATGTATGTGTAAAATTTTGCTCAAACGAATGTGCCATGGAGTTTCGAGTTAACTGAAAATCTGTTTACAAAGATTTTTGTGGTAATGAGGCTTGAAATGAGGAGGATTTGAAGGACTCCTGCCAGGCATTTTCTCTGACCCACACCAGGGAAGCGATGTCAGTGTGACACGGGCCGGGGGGTTCTGTTCGTGTGGCTCGAGGCCGAGCTTCCTGTCTCTGGGCGGCCACCATACACATCTAACTTTAGTCCCAAAGTTCAGCCAGGGACTAAAACCAGCCACTGGGTTTAGATCAATGGACTTTCATGTGGGAAGTAAGTTTAAAATGCGAATTAATGCAAATGAAGTTGGCCAGTGTCTGGAAAATAAGCTTCATAAAGAATTGTGAAACACGACCGTGTGAGGGTGGTTTGTAAATCCTTCTCAAACACGCTTCACTCCCGTCACCCCTCCAAGTGCATGCCAAGTTCCACAGGCTGGCTCTGGGGCTCAGGGGCGTGGGGGCAGCGGTGACGCAGCCAGCCTGTCCTCATCCTCGGTTAGGCTCAGAGCGGGTTGTGCAGGGGAGGGAGACGATGACAAAGCAGATGGGGGGAAGATGATGGGATGGGGGCTGGAAGGGTGGCCAGGGCAGGCCCTGAGGGCAACCTCTGGGTAAAGGGGCAGGAGGGAGGGAGAAGCCTGGGGGATGGTATCCAGGGAGAGGGCAGGGGCGGAGGCCGGCAGGGAGATAGAGAACGCTTGTGTTAGCACCAGCTTCCAAAACAGACACGTGTGTGTGGTTAGTGGCAGTTTCTAGAATGTTCCTCAAGCTGCTGGGGGATCAGAAGTTCAACTCCAGCTCTGCAGGAGCTCTGATGGCCTAGGTGGGGTTCACCTCCTCATCTCTTCATGAACTATGTTCCCACCTTAATGCACATTTGCTGTGCAGCCAAACGTCTGCTGCCAGGTACCTGTCCCCGTGTGGTGACCAGGGGGAAAGTCTTTGACACCTGACAATGCACACTGTTGGACCACCTGCCATTTGACTCGGGCTGTCTCCCTCGGCTCCGCCCCCAGCGGACTGGGCATTACGCCCTGCGGAGAGCAGTGCAGGGCCTGGGGCAGACGCAAACAGTCGCTTAGTCTGGAACGTGAGCTGCAGAGGTAGATGACAATAGGCCCAGGCAAAACAAATGCATTAAATAACAGGAGTACCATTTAAACGTTTATTTGACTTCCTCGAACCTCCCTCCCTCTTCCATCTGTACTGCAGAGGCTGGGCTCTTAAAGTATGACTCGGAGACCACGCGCTTCTCCAACAGACCTGTGCAGCCCAATTCTGTGCAAGCCACTGACTGTGTGTGCCACGTAGCTGCCCTCTGAACTAGGGCAGCATGGGAACGACCTGACACGGTTTTGCAGCTTCCCAGGCCCCAGGCTCCCCTACATGGAACCCCAGGGTTCTATGGGTGTCTAACTTTGAGAACCACGAAGCTATCCTATATTACCAAAGTCATCTGACCTTTTGGTTCTCCTGAAACATCTGCACACCCACGGAATCTACAGCTCTTTAGTCTTCTCACCTTTTAAAATGTTTCCAGCCTTTGCTGTTACCACCCACCACCAATTCCAAGAAACCCCAACCCCGCCTCCGTGCATTCTGACACCTCTGAAATCAGAATGAGTCTTTCCATTGAAGGCAAGAGGCTTCACAATATTGGACAATTCTCGGGGAGAAAGGTCTCACTCACCCACTTCCGAGCCTTCTCTGTTTTAGGAAAGTTGTGAGTTATGTAACAATCCCTCCTGTAACCGAGAAGGAAGGAAACACTGCCACCTTATCGCCACAGTGATAGCAGAGGGCCCCAGGGCACCGGCAGCGCTCTGTGAAGCGAGACATGCTCCTGCCTCACCCTGGGACCCGCCACGGTGGTCAGTGACCATCATGAGAGGCGGCAGCTTAGTGGGGGCAGCACAGGCCTCCCAGGATGCCAGGCAGGGTGACAGGCCCACCGGCCTCTGTCATGAGACCGCTTGCACTGACCCGCTGAGTGACCGATATAGCCTCAGGGGACCCACAGCGAGCCCGCCTGCTGAAACTCACGACCTGGGTTCCTACAGCTGCGCTGAACCTTTCTGCACTCCACCTTGTTTCTGGCTGGACTTAAGGTAAACCTTCATCTTTATTCCACTGATTGGCACATCCAAGCCTGAAGGAATGGAAACTGAGCTGTGCTCCGACGACATCCAATCTGTTCAAATTTGAGAAGAGTCCCACAGTCTGCACCGTTTATGAGTTTTTGCACTAAGTTCACATCCAGAAAACCTGTATAAAAATGCGCTCTATCCACAGCTCTCAGCCCGCGTGGGGTCCCGGAGGGCCTCTACCGGAAGAGCCGGTATGTCCTGGGCAGGCGCCCGTCTTTGCTCGATAGCGCCGCCTGGATGTGCTCGTAGGTCGGCAGGTCAGTCAAATCACCCAGCGCGGCCATGGCAGGCTTCCTGCGGAGCATTTGAGAAGCAACTCTCTTGATGTCTTCTGGCTTCACATTGCCTGGCACGGAGAACAAAGAGATGTCAGGGGACTGCCAGATGCCCACACTGACTCCGTCTGTCTCCAGGTCACAGCTGTGGTCACTAAACGGACTGAGTGGGGGGGGGGTCACCATCTGCCATTACCCCCACCTGCGGGGGAGGGGTGCTGAGGACTCCAGAGGGTCCAGATGCAGCCGTGTGTGGATGGGACGGGGAGTCAGGGGGAAACGAGTTTTTCTTGGTCAACAGGGAGCATCAATGGTTTAAAATTACTCTCAAATGTGGAAGGACGTGCCACCCCAGGAGAGTTAACATAGTTAACAAGAAAGAGCTCCCCGTCTCATGAGTTAACTATATGATGGGTCTGCAGGGAAGGAAAACACAACAACCCTCAGGGCTGCAGGGACAGAAGGGTGAGGTCAGAAAGAGGGGCTGAAGGGCTGTGCAGCTGCACGTGCGGCCCGGCCTGCAGAGGAGGGCACCTGGGAACCACCCCGGGAACACGCCAACCAGTAGGTGTTATTTTGCTGCAGAAGATGAGGCCTTAGGGAGACTGGGTACTGTCACACTCGAGGGTCTGAGGGGGTTCCCCAAGGAAGGACAAGGGTCCAGGCGTGGGGGGGCAAGTGCTGTCCCCGGCAGGACTCCAAGCCCAGGCGACGTGGACCTTTGAGAATCTGATGAAGCTAAGACAAACCTGTCCACACCGAGTCACAAGCAATAAAGTTTGACATATAACTGGAGAAAGTTCAAGTTCCTGAAGGTCACTCGTGGGAGGCCACGGAAATATGGGGCTGAGACACCTGCCACAGAGCCACAAAGGACAACAATCATCGGAGCTACTGCCTCTCCACGTGCAGTACAGCACCGCACCGAGCACTTTCCATCCATCGTCTGATTGAACCCGCTTGAAAACCCGGAGAACTAGTGAAAGGCCCTTTTACGAGGGGGGCATGAAAAGCTGGGGTCCCACAGATAAGGTACACAGTTAACACGTGGCAGGGCTGGGAAGTGAGCCTGGTAAAGGACGAAGGCGTAGGGTGCGGGAGCCAGCCCACAGGAGGCCCACGACTGTCTTCTGGGAGGGAGAGAAGTCTCATCTGAGCCAAGTAGGCGTCCTCAGGCCCCAGGGGAGCACAGTACTCACGGATGAGCGCGCACAGCTCATGGGGCAGCTTTCTGGAACACGTGGCCAGCACTTGTCTCCCCACGTCCTCGAAGATCACAGGCCTGGACTCCAGGTTCATCATGAGCATGGACATCAGCTGCGTCTTGGCTCGCTCCAGCTCCACCTGGGGGGTCAACAACCAGGCCGCATGGCTCAGTGCACAGCAGGCTCACGCACTGTCACCCAGTCACTCAGACGCCTCGGCCAGCAGAGCAGCTGACGAAAGGCATCCTGGCCACACTTTACCCAAGGCAGAAATAAGGCAAGACGGGCTCCACCACCTGCTGGGCTCGCAGGCCCACGTCACGAGCAATCCTGCCTGCTTCCTCCGCAATTTCTGGGTCAGGGCCTTTGCCACATTTGAAATAAAGAAGTGTGCTTCCCTTGAATTCTTATTTACTGTTTAAGGAGTTTGCCATGCAGCATGGGAATAGTAAAGAATCAAATACCCAAACTCCAGGACCCCAAAGCTGATCACACGTTGAAATCATGACGAAAATAAAATCAACACAGATCCTGGGGCTCCACCCAAACCCCAGGTGCAGGGCCCAGGAAACTGTGTTCCCCACACTCCCTGAAAAACTCTGAGGGAAACAACTCAATCCACCAAGTCTGTATCCCGAGCCTCTCTAAGTATGAAATTTAAACACCTGACCAGTGAATTACGTTCATGAAGTCCAGCCTGGAATGAGGGCACAGAAACGGCACTGGGTGAGAAATTAACCTGGGAGCTATCAGACTTTAAAGAACAAATACTGGAAACCATATTGGCTGCTGAGATTCTGTACCTTTTTTTTTTTTGTTGAGGAAGATTGGCCCTGTGCTAACATCTGTTGCCAATCTTCCTCTTTTTCTTTTTTTCTCCCCAAAGGCCCAGTACATAATTGTGTATCATAATTGTAGAGTGGGATGCCGCCTCAGCATGGCTTGATGAGTGGTAAGTAGGTCCACGCCCAGGATCCGAACCAGCGAACCCTGGGCCGCCGCCGCAGTGCAACGTGAGAACTTAACCCTTAGGCCATGGGGCCAGCCCCTGTGACGTTTCTCAAGTAAAATAATTCCTAACTTAAGACAGGTTTTTTAATTTTTGCAATTTCAGGCAAATACTTGAAATGTACCTCAAGTTGACTTCACATTAGTGGAAAATACTGTTTTTCTAGCAGGACACTAATGGAACAATCAAGGGTTAACTTTTATTTATTTTTTTTTTTTTTTAAGATTTTATTTATTCAGTTTTTTCCCCCCAAAGCCCCAGTAGATAGTTGTATGTCATAGGTTCACATCCTTCTAGTTGCTGTGCGTGGGACTCGGCCTCACGTTGGACGGAGAAGTGGTGCCTCGGGGCGCTCCCGGGATCCGAACCCGGGCCGCCAGCATCAGAGCGCGCGCACTTAACCGCTAAGCCACGGGGCCGGCCCAAGGGTTAACTTTTAAATGCATTTTTATTTTTTAAATAATGCCTTCTTTTTCTGATTAAAAAGAGATTATGTGATTACTGCAGAAAACACAGAACGTGCAAAAAAGAAGATCTAAAGATGAAGCACGTGCGCCAGCCCCCAGAGGCATACGGCTCACATGCTGGGTTTCTCTGTCTGGTACTTTCTCTGTGCGTGTGCACATGCACACACTTCTATATACAGCACGTATAGAAAATCTGCTTATTTGTACCAGTTCTGGTCTAGGAAGTAGCAAGGTTTCTAAACATCTAAAAACATCAAAAAACTAAGCTTAAAAAAACAAGGAAACAAAAACTTAGGTTAAAACATAAAATGGAGCCAGGGAAAAGGCAGGAAAATGCCCGAGTGGCTCATTCAGTACGATGCTGCCCTAACTCACATCCTTTTAAGGGCTGAGAAGGGGGCACCGACTTCTCCACAGTAGCTCCTTCAGGGAAGCAGAAAACGGACACGAGTAGTCACAGGACGCACCGGTCAGTCAGATGCAGACCGAGTGCTGGGGAAGCACGGCGCATGGTTCTCAGGACTAAGCCCAGGGAGGAGGGGCTCCCCACAGGCTGGCCTGTCTGGCTGGGATACTGGTGTTGGGGGCACCCTGACAGAGCAGAGTTCCCTGCTGTCCAGCGCTGTGGGACGCTGGGAAATGGCTCCAAGCCCTACTCACCACATCCACAGTTCCAGCCATCAGAATGAACTCCTTCGTGATGATTTCCACCATTTCTCGAACCTAGGGAAGAGAGCACAGAGATGAAGAGCGATCTCAACCCGCCAGCCTGTTCTGGTCCCAGCAGTGAACTGCCCTGCTCTGAAGGAGCAGCTTCCTGTCCTGAGACCTGACCTGCAGCGGAAACGAGGCTGGCAGGCGCAGCCCGGCCCTCACCTGTCTAGGGTCGGCACTGGCGTGAATGCACAGGAGGCCCGTGTCCTCGTAGCTGTGGTGGTAGGAGGTTGCATTATACATCCAGTGGTGCCTGTGGGGAACGTAGAGAAGGGGACACGTGGAAAGTGGCATCACAGTCTAAAAGCACCCTCGGCTGGGCCTGGTAACCCTGAGGACAGCCAGGTGAGAAGCATCCAACCTACCTGTTGAGCACATTGAGATAGAGCCGGGTGAACATGCCCTTGCCAGGCCCGCCGGCTGAGAAGGATCCACCTCCTCCCATCATCATGTTCAGCACAGCAAAGGGGATGAAGTCTCCCTCCTGCGGGAGACAGAGGGCAGAGCTCAGCCGAGAGAGGCTCCCGGCCCATGGACGCACCATCTGACCCCGCCGGGACTTACCAAGAAGGAGCAGCTCTCCAGCCCTATCATGATGTGCGTGAGCTCGGGGAACGGGGCTGGGCCCAGGCTGACACTGGACATGTCTTTTTCCAGCTGTAACCAAGAAGAGTGACCGAGTGTACCCACATGAAAACCCACCAGGGTTCGCAAACATCTCGGGTCAGATCACCTTAAAAACGCTTCTACAGAAATCATACACAAACGTCAGCAAACTCCCTCTAGAGGCAAGAACTATCCCTGACCTTCTGCCAAAGCTCAACTCAGTCCTGACAAGCTCTCAGCTCCAGAAAAGGAACACGCGTTAGGCTCTGAGACCAGAAGGTGTAATAGTGAACTCTAACACGGCAGACTACGTATAAGAACACACCAAAAACAGAAATCAAAGAAAGCATCTATCCCCCAAGGTCACGGATCTTTTCCGTCACTGCTTTACCTTGACAATCCCCCCGGTGTACTGTGCTACAGATCTATCAACATCGACGGCCTTCTCACTTCCCCAGGCTGGCTGGGTTCCCAGGAGGTACTTTCTGGCGCATTCCACCAGGTGGTCGTGCTCGACTCCCACCCCAGCCAGCACCATGCGGTCTGGGGTATAGTAGTTTCTCAGGTAGGAATGAAGTACTTTTCGGTCAATCTTTGCGATATTTTCTGTGGGGCAGAAACGGTGGAGGCCAACTGTGTTTCCCCTGTAAGCAGCCTAATAAAGGAAGCAGAGAGAAGCACAAGTTGCAATGGGAACACAACTAGGTCTCCTCGAGCAAGCTGGGCCTGCTGTACCCCGCCAGGCTCAGACAAGCCCACCAGTGGCTTATTTTAGCTACGGTTTGGTGGCAGCAGCTTTGTGTGTTTATAAAAATAATACAATCTACCTCTCCAGTATGAAAAGCCATAAAATTGTAAAACAAAAGGCTCATTCTAGAAATGGAGTGATAAAGATCCTATTACTCTAAGAACTGGAAAATTAAAAACTTGCAAAGATAGCAGATTCAGAAATTAAGAATGTTCTGTCAACACTCGTAACCTGTGAGGATGACAACAGGCAGGCCAACAACCCCCTCCCAACTGCCCTGGTGTCAGGAGGGCCACTGCCATGGAGGTGGGGCACCTGTGGGTTTTCTGCGTCACCTCGTGAATCATCTCGGTGAGAAGTGGTTCTGGGTCAGGCCGCATGTTGATGTCCTCCAGCTCAAACTGGACAGCCATTCGAGTCATCTCAAGTTCTTCATCTGCAAAGACCCAAAGACAAGGCTCAGACTGCACGGGCGAGGACGGAGACCACACCGAGCCCGAGTCGCCAAGCGGGGCCAAGCGTGGTTGGTTGGTGGACGTCGGCAGAGTCTCCTCTGCCTTCATCCGGGGCAGACCTGGGGTACTTGTGTGAGGAAGTGGGTGAGCGCCAGGCGGGCAGGGGCCTGGAGGATTCGGGCCTCTCTTCTGGCTCTGCCACGAAGCAGCCACGTGGACCTGCTGAGCCTCAGCCACCTCCTCGTAAGAAGCACTCAGGTCCCTGACCTGTCTGTCCCAGTGTGTTGCTATAAGGATAAAATGACCCTGGGTGGGACGGCGCTTGGAACGCAGAGGCACAGACCAATGGCAGGGGTGCCATTTCATCAGCTAACTGGAACAAGGACCAGAAAGATCTTAACCTGGAATTGCAGCCTTGGAACACCAAGGCCAGGCTGCTGTGAAACAGAGCTGGATTAGACCCACTGAAACAGTCAGCATGGCCCCTCTCCCAGCCCTCTCCTGGCAGGGAGCTCAAAGTCCTGCCATTGGCAAGGCCAAGGAAGAGAAGGGAGACAGGACGTGGAAACTTTTAGTAGCATGTTAGTCAGGGTGTTTAAAGACAGTCTGAGATGCCTTTCTGAAATGAAAGAACGAATTTCACTAAAAATGTCAGAGCGCAGAGAGATGTGTGAAACTATTAAGCATCAAGGACTTTTCCAACCAACAGCACTATTTCCAATGAAATTGTGCCAACTGTCACCGTAGGTGAGCCCAAGGGCCCCAATAACACAGGGCTGTCCCCAGGGGCAGTGCTTCAGCACCCCTCCCAGGATCCCGGCCCCCTCGAGAGGCCTGCGTGCTCACCTGTTAGCCTGGGGTGCAGGACCACGTCAGCCAGCAAGCCAACCACGGTGTCTAGGCCTTTAGAATCAGCAGACACAGCATACATGGTGGTGTCTCTGGAAAAAACCCACACTGCTGGGCACTGAGGTCACAAAAGGTATACACCAGTGGGGATTTTCATCATTCTGCACGAAGGATCAGCACACACGTGGTGCTTTTTCCCTTTGCCCGTCTAACAGGGTAAACTCCTGGCAGGCAGGAACCACAACTGCACGCAGGTTACGCACTGGACTAGAAGACAGCGTCCAGCCAACATGGAAGAGAGCCAGTTCCGAGAGGTTTTCACAAGCACTGGCTCCCTCCAAGGTGAACCACTTCATCCCGTGCTTCCTGAGCGTCTGCCGTATGAACTGACTGGTCAACATGGGAATGTGCCTGGCCTTAGATGGTTGGGGCACAGAAACTGGTTGTAGCATTAGCTCACAGCACGAGGCACTGTGATCAGACATGCACAGAGTCAGCCAGGGAAGGCAGAGCATGACAACCACAGAACCCCGAGATGGAGCACAGTCAAGCAGGAGACCGTGCAGAACAGACACAACTGCCATGCAGACAAGAGTGAGCCCCCCAGGGGGACAGGGCCACCAGTGTCTTTGAAGATGCACGTGGCAGAGCAGCAGAAACAAAAGCCTGAGCTGACAATTAGTGGGCTCTGTTGGAGTCAGGACACTGGCCTGTCTGACCAGAGGGAGTTCCCTGGGGAGACGGAGGAAGAGATTTGAGGCAAGAACATGCAGGATCTAACACTAGGCAATGAGTGTGGACTTCATTCATGGGCAGCTGAGAACTGGTGGTTTCTGAATACACGGTTTTTGAAAATTTGAATACACTGCCTCCCTCCTAACTCTAATTCTTGGCATTTTAGCCATCTTTTACATGTAATTTTTTAGCATTCAAATTTAAATAACTGCTTAGAAAATTGTGATCTTTGTCCCCCCTCCTCACATTGCCCTGAACAGAGCTTTCTGAATGTACCCCACACCTGGCAGACAAACACCACCTGCCGTTATCCACAGCAGCTCCACCCCGTCTGTGCTCCAGCTACACACTGGACTACTCCCTGTCCCCAGATGGGCCACTGCCTCTCCCAGGTTGAGCCTTTGTACCTGCTGCTTGCTGTCTCAGCTGCCTCCTTCCTTCATCTTCCTGGCAAACTCCTTCAAGAACCAGCCCCAGTGTCGAGTTGCCCGTCATTCCTTTCCTGACTCCTAGACCAAGCTAGCTGCTTGTCCCCTACGCTCCTACCACCCTTGGTTCCTGGCTCTCGTGTACATTACCTGTGGTGTGGCCCTCTGCCCAATCTGTGAGCATCCTGGAGACAGGGCCTGCTCTGCAGCCCAGTGCCCGGCCAGCAGCCTGGGTCAAATGACAGGGTGAGCACCCTGCTGGGGACTGCTTGGCCTTGGAAGCGTGTTCCTCTGTGTGAGTGCTGCCACCTGTGTTTTGCCCCTCCATTCTCCACCCAACTCTCTGCCAGGCCAGGGCTCACTTCTCACCGTTAACCCCCACAGCCTCTCCAAGGGGCAGGGCCCAGCAGGACTCTAACCAAGGATGAGAACAATAGTTCTACACGGATGCAAAATAAGCCTGTACGTAAAAGCTGGTCTACCTTGATGTCTGGCAGTCACAAATACCTCCATGCTTTTCCAGGGTAAGCAAGATTTCATCTTTGCTGTTAAATCGATCAGTAGACTAGTGGAAAAGAAAAATAAGAAAACCTAAATAAGCAATCCAAAACAACCTGTCATATACTATTTTTAAGAAGAAAATTTACTTTTGCTTTCAAAACACATGAACTCAAATTATCTCTTAACTTAAAAACCTTTTATTAGCATTAACCTGGCAACTTAATCTTTTATTAAAATAACAGCTCTAGAACAGCAAAACTTGATATTCTTCCCAACTATAGTCTCAAAAATCAGAAATTGTACACTGACCGAAAATGCCAATTTTTCCAAAAAGTGAGCAATTCCACTAAGATATTTTGCTTCATATCTTGATCCTGAATTAATAAGAACTGGCAATAGAAAGAAAATTGACAGATTAAATCAGATGTTCAAAAGGGAAGATTTAATCAAAAGAAACTTATTAAAATCGTGACTATGACTAAATAGCTAGATTTAACTATTTAAGGGTGATAGATGTTTGTTATCTTGATTATCATGATTTCACAGCTATAGACATACATCAACATTTATGGGATTGTATGCTTTACATTTGCGCTGAAAAGTTTTTAGAATTACAGAAAGGTAGAATAAGGAAAATACCCAACACTAAAACAGCCACTGTCCATACTCTGATGACTAAGTTTTCAGATTCTACACCATGCTCTTGCACTCCGGATACAATTCATAAATGATGTACTGATTACAACTGACAGTCAACCCGAGCACGTGCGAGCTCAAACAAGTGGGACCGCGCACAACTCTACCCACAGTACTTACTTCCTACCGTACAAAACTGTCCAAACTTATTTTGGGATGCCACGCGAAGCCCATTATCCAGTGTGGTAACTTTGGTTTCAAACTTTTCCTGTCCATCGACTGTAGCAAAAACAGGCTTGGGTACTCCGGGTAAGGGAGAAGAGAGGGGGATGCTGGGATAGGCACCGCCACTACTGAACTGCCTGCATGCAGGGGCTCCGAACCTAAAACAGAGAAAGTGGCCCAGTTACAACAAACTGGAGACACGGAACCTGCGGCGACGACTCAGGTGCAGTTAGTTGTGTTTTGTCCGTATTAAAAGTCAACACCTCCCCTTCTGAAGGATTTGTTTCTAGACGCCTCAAGAAGCAGAGGAGTGATCAAGAGCACCACTGCTGAGTACAAATCCCGGCTCAGCCCAGGAACCTGCAGTGAGCTGGTTCAGTTCTTTGGGCCTTAACTGCCACCTCGGTAAAAGAGACAGGAATAACAGCCCCTCACTCTGAGCGGGGTGGCCAGTTAAGTCAGCTCCTACAGACGCGGCACCAAGCACAGCTCTGCCCTTCGGCAGCCACACTGGAGTCTAAAAAGAAGCCACACCCCCTAACCTGGCCCCGAAGGCCCTGCGGGTCTGGCTCTGACTCCCTCTCCAAACTCATCTCCTAAAACCCGTCCCCCCAGCCCCCAGTAGGTCCCCATCACAGTGGCCTGGGGGCCCACTCCTGGAACACACTTGGGTCCTCATCCCCAAAGCTTTTGTCTCACTATTCCAGGCCTGCGGTGGCCTCACCCGCACACACGGACCCTTCTCTCATTCTCCATCTCTTCCCTTAATGTCGCCTCCTCAGGCTACCCCTCCTCGTTCTACCTCAAGTTAGCCTCTCCTGGCACTTTCTACCACTGAACGCTGCTCTTTACTTCAAAGCACCTATACGATCGCTGATACTTTGTGCTCGCTCCTCTCTGTGTCCACTGCCTGGGGACAGCAACGGTGTCTCTGTTCCCGCCACATCCCTGCGCCCGACACAGCGCTTGGATATAACGAGGGGTCAACAGCTACCTGTTGCTTGAGTGCCCGCGCCAGTGTGGGAAGAGACGGGCCCGGCCCCCGGGGCGGACGGAAAAACCCAGATATCAACAGGCGAGGGGACAGAGCAGGGTAGTCAAGGGCACCGCTTTGGGGCCGACGGAGTCCGGGCTCTGGGCTCTAGAGGGCCGGCCTCCTAAGGGGCAGCGGCAGGAAGGGGCCGGGCGGGAGGACACGTGGCCTCAGACGAGCCCCGTGGGCCCGAGAGGAGAGGGTTGGAGAGGGCCCCGCAGCCGGGGAGGAGAGACGGACGGGGATCGAGGCCCGGGGCGCCAGGCGGGGAGGAGCCCCCGTCGCCCCGGGGACCAGGCCGGGGTCCTGCAGCCCGAGCGCGACCCCCCGGCGCCGCGTTCGCGCATGGGCAAGCCAAGGGAAGAGCGTCCTGGGAGACGCGGGCCGCCCCGGCCCCCGGGCCCCGGCCCCCGGCCCGCCCTCGCTCACCTCAGCCGCGCGCCGCCCCAGGGGCCCGGACCCCGCAGCAGTCTCGTCGCCGCTAGCACCACGGCCGCCATCTTGGGTCTCCGCCCACCGCTTCTGTCGTCACTTCCGGGCGCCCCGCCCTCCAGCCCGGCGCGCGGGGGCGCGCTTCCGGCGCCCGGAGCGGAAGCCACGGCGAGGGGCTGGGAGAGGCGGGCAACGGGGCGGGTGACTCGGGCTGCGGCCGGGGCGGGCCGGGGCCATGGGGCTGCCGCTGCCGGGCTAGGGAGGGCGGGCGCGGCTGGGCCCGCGGCGATGGCGGGCTACGCGCGCCGCCCGGGCGTCCCCCCGCTGTCCCGGGCCCGGAGCCTCGTCATTCCGGACGGTGAGTGGGGGGCCGGGAGGGCAGGGGAGGGGAGGACCAGGCGGGGAGGGCCGGGCCGCGGTGAGTCGCCCCTGTTTATTACAGCTCCAGCGTTCTCTGAGCGCCGGTCCTGTCTCCCCCAGCTAGACTGTGAGCGCCCCCGTGGCGGGGACCTGGACTCCCACTTCTTCGGCATTCGGCCGACGTTTATGTGCTATGTGCCCGGTCCGGTGCTAGCTTCCGTGGGAGACACAGGTGAGAGACGAGCCGCAGGGACCCGGGTGCCGGCACCACCTGTAGGTAACTCTGCTGTAGCGTTAGCTCATCCCTTGACCCAGCGGTGAGCGCTGGGCGCCACTGTGTGCCGGGCACTGGGAATACAGAGGTGGAGAGCGGTCCCACCGCTAGGAGCTCACAGTCTGGTCTTGGGGAGACGCCCCCAGACAGTTCCAATCCAGGCTGGTAGGTGCCGGAGTAGAGGTATGTCCAGTGGGAGCACAGGAAATCACCTCCTCCTTCCAGATGGTGGGGAGGAGGGCAAGGGAGCCTTCACTCAGAAGTTGGTGATTGGAAACAGCTGGAGCAATCCTCCGGTCATGACGGCCCGGCAGTGCCAGCTTTAGTTCATCCTCATTTCTCCCGAGCAGCTGCATCCAGGGTGTGCAGCGAGGGATTAGGTGGTTACATCAGGGTCTGAGAGGCTAATGGCAACCCACGAGGGCATTCAGGGGCTGTCACAAGACAGAGGAGGATGTGCACAGCCCCCCTGGGCATCCACACCTCTGGGAGCTTTTTCAGAGTCACAGATGCCAGGGCCCATGCAAATCAGACTATTCCCTGGGCAGGAGCCTGGGGGCTGGTGTTTTAGAAGTTCCCCCAGGCTACGAGAACCACACCAGTAGAGACCACATGTTGAGAAAAACGTTGTGGTCATGAAGGATTACCATGATCACAGTGAGGTGACAATGTCTCTCTGCAGATTTTGGCTTTGGAAAGGGGAAGTGTACTAAGCAAGGTCCATCGGGAGCCCAGGAGACACATTTTGGAGGTAGAGTAGTTCAGTAATCCTTTCCTTTTCTCTCTGTCTGACACTCAGTGCCGGGCACGTGCCCGGTGGCGGGGTTGTCAGTTTGACAGCATATAACCGGTACCTGGATCCTGAAAGAGCAGGTGGCGGTAGAATCCCACGAACTCAATCTTGACCCTGGGGGAGAAGAAAGGAGAGCACAAGGTCTAGAGAACCTGAGATGTGAGGGACGGCCAGGGGGCAGGAAGTCACACCTGAGGGGTCTGAGGGGACAGCAGGAGCTGGGAGTACAGGAGCCAACTTGACACAAAGTTGGCACCTGGTCTCGGCTCACTGCGGGGCCGAAAAGACTGCGGGGTGGCGGTTAGGTACTGGGAGAGCAAGAAGGAAGAGGATAGAGGTGGAGCAGTGATTCCCAACTTGGCCGCACCACTGCAGCCCGGACACCCCCAGGGCAGGTGGTGCCCCAGTCGGCCTGCGTGGGAGCAGAGGCTCGTGGTAGTCTTGATCCCCCGGTGGTTCCCCTGAGCAGCAAGGTGTGGGAACCAAGGGGTTGGGAACGGGAAGGGTTGTCTTGAATGCAGAAGCAGATCTGTTTTATTGGCCAGCTTTCTCATTTCCTATTGTCACTGAGTTCTGGTGGAATGATGAGGTGGCATTCCCAATTTTAGATGTGGTCGTGTTCTGGAAAGAGAAATGAATAGGAAAGTTCCCTTTTAATGACCTTCACAGGACTTTTTGCATTTGTGATGTCTGTTATTATTTCAGATGATAAACTTGATGATCTTGAAGAGACAAATCCATTCTCCTTTAAAGAGTTTCTGAAAACTAAGAGCCTTGGCCTGTCGAAAGAGGACACAACCAACAGCAGGATTTATTCAAAGGTAAATCTGAGGAGTTGTTTGCAGTGACTTGAGACAGGAAAGTCCTCCAGAAGACGTCTCTCTTCTGATTTGCAGCCTTCCTTTAGAGAAGATGGTGCAAGAGTTGTGGGGCAGCGCGAGGCAGCTGCTAATGCTAGTGGAGAAATTGTGTGGGTTAAGAAGCTGTTGGGATCCTCCCTGGCTCTCGTCTTTCCTGGTGGACAAGATGAGGCCTTTCTTATGTTCCAGTGTTGAACATCTAGGAAGAAAGGCCTGCAGTGGCTCCTGGGTCTGAGCCTTCCTCCCGCTGTTTCGTTTAGGAAACCCCGAGGCACTCACTGGGACTCGACCGCGACTCCCCAGCCTCTCAAACCGGGGCGTACGGCCTGGAATATCAGCAGCCTTTCTTCGAAGACCCGACGGGGGCTGGTGATCTCCTGGACGAGGACGAGGATGAGGACGATGGGTGGAACGGGGCCTACCTGCCGTCTGCTGTGGAGCAGACCCACTCCTCGAGGGTGCTTGCCAGCATGTCGCCCTGCAGCACATACGTCTCCTTTTTCTCCAACCCGTCGGAGCTGGTGGGGCCCGAGTCTCTGCCCCCCTGGACACTCAGTGACTCCGACTCCCGCGCTTCTCCATCGGGGAGCCCCAGTGCAGACTTTGCCGCCCACGGAGAGTCTCTGGGAGACAGGCACCTTCGGACGCTGCAGATAAGTTACGAAGCAGTAAGTGCCGGGGGGCTGTGTGCCGGTGCCCTGGTAAACAGCTCCTGTCTGAGCAGTGTCATGGAGGAAACCTGGAGCCTCTGTGTCCTTGATGGCCAGGGGTTTGGGCTCCAAGGACAAGCCAGTATGTGTGCAGCAGCCTGCTGCGGAGTCTCCGTGCAAAGCGCTCTCCCCTCTGCTACCCGATTATGCTGTGAACGTAACAAATTGAAAAGCACTGTGCAAGGCTTATGAGAAATGGCCTGTCTTAGGCTGCACTGGAGCAAAGATGAGCCCCACAAAGGGCTGCCCCTCAGAAAAGGATCTACTCCAGCCATCAGCTCAGGGATGTCTCGCCAAGTGTTCTGAGTAGGGGAAATTTTTTTGTTTTTTGTGAGGAAGACGAGCCCTGAGCTAACATCTGTTGCCAATCCTTCTCTTTTTGCTGAGGAAGACTGGCCCTGGGCTAACATCTGTGCCCATCTTCCTCCACTTTATATGGGACGCCGCCACAGCATGGCTTGATAAGTGGTGCGTAGGTCCACGCCCAGCATCTGAACCCACAAACCCCGGGCCGCCAAAGCGGAGCGCATGAACTTAACCGCTACGCCACTGGGCTGGCCCCTAGAGGAAAGTTTTTTTTTTAATTTATTTTTTTTTCCCCAAAGCCCCAGTAGATAGTTGTATGTCATAGATGCACATCCTTCTAGTTGCTGTACGTGGGACGCGGCCTCAGCATGGCAGGAGAAGCGGTGTATCGGTGCGCGCCCGGGATCCGAACCCGGGCCGCCAGCAGTGGAGCGCGCGCACTTAACCACTAAGCCACGGGGCCGGCCCAGGAAAGTTTTTTAAAAGTTATAATCACCTAAAAAAGAGTTAGAAGATATGAGTAAAATTGGAGTCTGTGACCATAAGCCTCTAAAAAATAGATAGCTTCATTCCCGGTGGTTCTCTGAGTGGCCTCTAGGTTGACTCAGAGCCAAAGTGCAGACATGCAGACCCCTTTTGAGTGCAAGACACTGGGTCTCTAATGAGGATTTTCTCTCTACAGCTGACAGATGAAAATGCTAAGCTAAGAAGAAAGCTGACTGAGGTCCAGAGCTTCTCTGAAACTCAGACAGAAATGTATGTAAGCTTCTAGTTAGGATTGCAGTTTAAAACATCTCCACCACTCAGAGCAATCAGTTCTAGAACGGTCACGAAGTAATCTGAGTTGAACTGAGTCTGGGGTTTATTGTATGTGAAATCCTCAGTATCAAACACTTGTGTTTTGTTTCTTGTGTTTTGTGTAAGTTTACTTTAAACATTAGACCAGAATCAAGCACACCTGATAACAGAGCAGCAGAGCCGCCAGTCGGCTCCCCGCTGCCCTTGACCGTGAGCTGCTGCCCTTGACCGTGAGCCGCTCTGGATCCCGCCCTGAGGGTACCAGCTCAGGCCTTTGCCCCCCGGAGCTTCCTTCTGAGACAGTGGGCTCTTGTGGTTTTTATCTCATCGACCCAATTACAATGCCTTTTAGAAGATTCTTAGAATTAGTCATGTGAGTTATTCATAACGTGGGTGTTTCCTTTAAAAGGGTGAGGACCCTTGAGCGGAAATTAGAAGCAAAAATGATAAAGGAGGAAAGTGACTATCAGGATCTGGAGTCCGTGGTTCAGCAGGTGGAGCAGAACCTGGAGCTGATGACGGTGGGACACAGTCTCCTCGTTTGGGGGGGGGGCAGAGCTGCTGTCAGGTGGAGATTGTGAGGTGCTGGGCGTGTCACTCCCTAAGGGGGTTGCAGTCCTGGGCGTTGTAGCCGAGCCCTGTCCTGGGGACACGGGGGGGGGGGGGGGGGGCACAGCTTCTGCAGGAAAAGGTCCCTCACAATGGGCTTCTGACCCAGGGCTGGGCCCGCCTTGGGGGGTGGAGCGCCTGGTTGGGGGGAGCTGGCCCGGGCTCCTGGGTGCGGGCAGAGGGTCGGGAAGAGGGATGTGTCTTGCTTCCATAGCACCATGTCAGTGATGGTTTTTTTTGGCTAACAGAAACGGGCTGTAAAGGCAGAAAATCACGTTATGAAACTCAAACAGGAAGTAAGCTTGCTCCAGGTAATTAGAAGGTCTTCAGTGTTGTCACGTGCATGCAAATTCCAGTGACTTCCAGAAAAGACATGACAGAACCTCTGCTGGGGTTCTTCCCTCCCCTGACAGATGAAGCACCTAAAATCACAACAGCGTGAGCTTGCCCCTCGGGCCGTAAAGGAAGGAAACAGCTGAGTCCTCCTGGTCCTGTTTCTTCTGCTTAACAAGAGAGTCATGGCTTTACTGTGTTGTCTGGGTTGGTACGTGCACTTGCACGAATTTCTCTTTTGCAGATCGGTGCTGAGGAGGGACTGAACTCAAGGGACCAGCGTTAGGCCCATGTCCCTCAGGAGCCCCCAGTTAGGAAAGAGTTCCTGCTGTCGTGGCCCCGACCCCTCGGTTGCTCTTCCAAGGGTGCTGTGTTTGCTTCAGTGGGACTGTGTTTTAGCTGCTCTCCTGTTCAGCCATAAAAGTCCTTCACCGCTCCCACCCCCAGGCGCAGGTCTCGAACGTCAGGCGGGAGAATGAAGCCCTGCGGTCGGGCCAGGGCGCCAGCCTGGCAGTGGTGAAGCAGAACACCGAGGTGGCCCTGCAGAACCTCCACGCTGTCATGAACAACGCACACTCATCCATCAAGTGAGTGCCGCCGGGAGCTGAGGGCCCTGGCACCGTGCGGGGTGAGGCAGAGAGGCCCTCAGCCCCTGCGTGGTTCTCGGGGGCTCCGGGGGAGGTGCGCTTGCTGATCCTGTGAACCCTGAGGCCACGACCGTTCTTTGCTGGGAGGTGTGGACGTTAACGTCAGACACACCTGAGTCCTGCGCCTTCACCTGCTCGACACCCGAGTTCTGGGTGGAGGGGAGTAACGACATCCCCTCTTGTTGTAAGAAGGCCCCTGTACTGCGTGGCACAGGGGAGCCCTGGGGAGACGTCAGTTGCCGCCCTCATTAATATTTGCCATCGTCCATCTCTCCCTGGGCGGGGCATTCTGCAAGGCCGGCCGTGTCCAGCCACGGCCTGAGCACTTCTAGGGAATAACGAAGCCTGTTCTGAGTCAAGTATGAGAGTCTCTTCAGAGAAAATATAAGATGTTAAAAATCGGTGCTTTTCACTCGGGAACTTGTTTGCTTTAATGCTTCTGTTACTGCTATTGGAGAGTTGTAGCAGCAACCTGTAATAGCTGTCTTTTCATTTTAGGCAGCTGGTTTCTGGAGCTGAAACATTGAATCTCGTTGCTGAAATCCTTAAATCTATAGACAGAATTTCTGAAATTAAAGGTGAGGAGGAGGAGCCTTGAGAACCACTGACACGCTCCAGCTCGCAGCCTGTTTACATCCTGACATCACTACTCGCTGGATTTAAAAATGCCGTTGTGTCTTTAAACATGCAGCCTCACCCGTAGTAAACACACTCCTCATGAGATGCTGATTTCATGACCTCCAGCGGTATTACTTCTCCGCCTGAGGAGCAGCTCCTGTGTGTGAGCGCTGCCCAGTGCCACCTATGCAGCGCCCCCCCCAACGCTGCTGCGTTACAGACTAATAAGTTATCGGAAGACGTTTTTATAAAAGCTGGTGATTTTTTAAAGTTACTAAACATGAAAACAGCAGTTGTGTAATAAGGGTTTTCCATTACATTCCAGAACATTATTTGTAAGATAAGTTCGCTTGATCGTCCTTGACTTCGTAAATAGAGAAAAACACTAAGTGAGCCGTGGTTTTGGTGGTCGCCTTGGATGGGGACTTGTGCCTTTCCGCCGTCGCTCAGTGCCCCTCTGGCTCCCAGTCCACGCCGGCAGCCTTCACAGGGGTGGCTCCTGTGGTTGGTGGCCTGAGCACGGACGCCCCACATGGTGGATGCTGCCGTCCTCCCACAGGGACCAGGGTCGGCACAGGCATTCCGTGGTCTGAGGCCGTCTACACATACATCTCTCTGGGCCTTCAGATTTGAAAAACTGCTTTTGGCTGGAGGGTTTTGATAGACGCTTCAGGTGGCATTTTGTACAGTGAAGCTTAGAACTGAGGAATGCAGAGTGTGTGCGGAGCCTTCCCGGGTTAGCTCGAGTTGCCCAGGTGCCTTTACACCCGCTCTCCCACATGGGCGGGCATAACATGCACTGTGCGCCTTTCTGGCTCTTTTCCTGTAGATGTTATTTTTTAAAATAAATTTACATTTTCCCTCCTGTTAAAATTGAGAGCTTTCTTATTTAATAAATTCTAAAATTCACGTGCACTATCCTTTTTTTCCTGACTCAGCCAGTTCTTGACGTTTGAGAATCATGCTACTGTCCCCTAACACCAGGGCATGGGGCCTGTCCTTGTCATGACGGGTGATTCATGCTGATAGTTTAAGGGGTCAGTCCCCTGGTACGTGTTGTCAGGGTAGACTCAGACCACTGCTGCCTGGGCCCAACCACAGTGACCAGCATACCGTAAACACGCAAGTCATGGAGATTGTTTGAGATCATGTGGTTGAATTTTCAAAAGATTTAAATTGCTAGACCCTCTGTCTTAGCTACAGGTAAGAACCTTCCAGAAGTTACCATGAACATGTCCCTTAGCTTACCCCCCCATCTCACGCCCCTGCCCGTTGGTGAAAAGCTGCTTCCAGGTTCTGTCGTCAGAGCAGACTTCAGACAGGGTCGTCTAGTAGGAAAGTGCACATGACAGCTGGGGAAACGTGCAAGCAGGGCTGGGGCTGCCAGGAGGACGCGTAGGGCCGCAGCCCTGCGCAAAGGCACTGCATTTTACAGAGGGTGGGGGATACGCAGGGCAGATTGCCAGCCTGGCATCCCCTCCCCCACTGCCCACAGGCCAGGCTGGGCCCAAAGCAGGGTGGCCACCCAGAGTAACCCTCCAACGTTCACCTGCCCCTGCACTTCAGCCACTCCAACTGCTGCAGCCGCAGGGCGGGGGCTCTGGATGAAGCAAGGATGGACACATAGGCTGTTACTGCACTGTTCTCTACGTGTATGTGGGAAGCGCTCCACAGTAAACACAGGTGCAGTTCACGGCGACTTACCCTTGTTGGGCATCCACCTCTGCCTCCGGAGGTGGAGCACATGTGGCAGGTCCTGGCTATTACAGGACGTGCTCAGTAAGCACTGGCGCAACAGGCAGCCTGGTGGGTCCCTCGGCCCACTCGCACTTTCAGAACCACCCCCAGCTCCGCGCCTCCCGGGCTGGACTGCTTCTTGGCCGCCGATCCGCACCTCCTCGTCACTAGAGGGAGGCCCGCTCACAATTTCCCAGCCGGCTGTCCCCCATCTGAGACTCAGCTGCACACCACCCCTAGGAGGACGCCCTCACGCCGGGGTGGGAGGTCGGGCCCACGTGGCCCGAGCGCTGACAAGCCGACTGCAGACAGGCTCCCGCCGGCCAGGTGCGCGCAGGTGACCGGGTAGGGGTGTGCGGCCCCTCGCGGGCCTTCCACCTTATGCCCTAGGCCTTGAGACCGGGCAGGACGGAGCCGAGCACTTGCAGGCGTCGTGAAAGCCCTAGACACCAGCATCAGGAGGACACCGGCACAGACACTTTCGGAAGGTGCGGGAGGTCACACCGCACGGGACCCCCCTCTCGCCGCGCTGCCTGGGCCAGGCTCGCGACAGCGGGACGGCGACTCGGCGACCCCGTGACCTGGCAGGGGCGGGGGCCTCACCATTGCGCCGTCCAGCCGACGCAGAGCCTCAGCCCTGCGGCGCGCGGACGCAGGCAGTGCCGAGGGCGGCCGCGCGGGGGCAGCACCGGCCCGCCCGCCTCCCGAGGCCCCTCCCGGCGTGCCCCGCGCCCTGTCCGCGGCCGCGGGGGCGGGGCTTCCGGGGTGCCGCGACAGAGCCGTGCGGCCGCCGGAAGCGCGGGGTGCGGAGCCCTGCCGGTGAGAACGCGGGGCGCGGAGGGCGGCGGGGGCCTGTGCCGCCGAGGTCGGGGGCTCTGGGGCGGCGGGGGCCGCCCGCGTGTCCTGAGGCCGGGCTCCGGGGAGCCGCGCCGGTGCCGAGCGCGGTCTGCGCACGCTCGGTGAGCGGGCCGGTCGGCGGGGCAGCCGCGCGCGGGCCGGGGCCCTCCTGCGCGTCCTCGGCTCCGGCGCGGCGCTCGTGCTCCGGGGGTCGCCCTGCCGCGCGTGCGCTGCGCCCTGTCCCTCCCCGGCGTCCCGCCCCTGTAGCCTTCCCAGACCGGCGCTCTGAAGAAGGGAGGTTCTGGTCCTTCAACAACAAGCAGGGTTCGGTGTCGGACGCTGAACCCGGGCCGGTGCTGTTCTGGGTCTGGAGACAGGCCCCGCCCGGGGGCTTCCGTGCCCTGCTGTGAGTGCGGCGCCTGGTCAGTCTGTTCGCTGCACGTCTCCTAGACACGCTCTGTGCGTCCAGTTCTGCGCCTGCGGCCCTGGCGTCAGATTTCTCGCGGCCGTGGGCCTCCTCCTTGTCTTCCAGGGAGTGCCGCCACAGCCTGCTCTTTCTGCGCTGGGCAGCCGGCTCACTCATGGCTTGGTGCGGGAGATGGAGACCGGGCGGTTGGTGCCCGTCACTCTCCCCTCGTGCTGGTCGCAGGCTCGGAGCAGGCGGGATGCATTCCCGTGGCTTCAGCACCTGACACAGCACAGAGCTGGAGTTCGTGGGGCCAGGGAGGGCGTCACACCGCAGCCTCTGGGAGTCCAGGGCCTGCCTCGGGCAGGCCTCTGCCGTCCCCTGCAGGCGTGCATGTCTGGAGGAGAGTGGGACCCCCTGGCACGCTTGATTTCTCACAGCTTGTGATGTGTTTAGGAGGCAGGCAGGAGTCATGGATATAGATGCGGAAAGAGAGAAGATAACGAAGGAGATCAAGGAACTGGAAAGGATTTTGGATCCCAGCTCCTCAAGTATCAACGTGGAGGTCTCAGAATCAAGTCTCGATTCAGACTCGGACGCAGGTAAGACCCCACGCGCCGAGGTGAGAACAGCTGTGTCTGCCCTTGGGCTCCTGCTAGCCACAGTATGCGGCAGTGCTGCTGGGATCAGACCCTGCTTCCTCGCCAAAACTGGCCTCTGCCTTTACTCCACTGGACAGTTTGTTACCATGCCTCCTTCATCAGCCCCTGGACCTGCTGGCTGTGCGTGAGCACCCTGCCCAGCGGTGGGCATCTGCAGTGGGCTGTCCTAGGAGGGGGAGGCGGGTTGCCCTCCTCAGGAATCAGAAGGTTCCAGAGCTCAGCTCGTCAGCCACCGCCATGCCTAGACAGTCACCACACCTGAGACCCCCACCAGATCTCTTCCCTGGGCTCGTCCGACTGCCCTCTGTGTGAGATCCCTGCTGCCACTCTGCCACACGTTCCTCTCGGTGCTTCCCTGGGCCCTGAGTGCCCTTGCCGCAGCTCTGAATGGAGGCCTGCCTGCAGTGGCTGAGCCGTCCAGGGCCCCTTGGCCTGCCTACCTCTCCCGGGGCCCCAGGTGCAGCTCTGAGGTTCCCAACCTTTCACGCAGGGGCCTTTCCTGTCGCTGTTATCATGGCCTCTGCATCTGTACCCTCCCGCCTCTGACCAGCTCCGTCTCCTGTGGAGCCTCCCCTGATTGCAGTCACCATGCCCTGCGGGCACTTGATGTTAGGCTGGTGTCTTCCCTTTCTGTTTGCCCCTGCCATTGGTCCAGTACCCGCCCCGCCTGGTCAGTGAGTGGTGTCAGCTGCAGAGCGCTGTCGGGGAGGGAAGGTCCACGCACACAAGTCTTACCCTGAGGTCTTTCATCTCCTCTGAGCCCACCAGGCCTCAGTCCCTCCCTTGTCTGCGGCTGCCCTGCAAATGGGCCATGTGCTGCACCGGCTGGTTGGTCTCCTTGGCGCCTGTGGCATCCCATCGCCAGCCACCCATTTCCATCACTGGTCACCAACATGGTGTGCTTGCGTTCCCACAGATTCGCTGCCCGATGAGGACTCGGACGCTGCTGGTCCTGCGATCTCGGTAATTCCTGGCCTGAGCTGGCTGTGCCCACTGAGGCAGGCACACCACCCTTCATTGGGCCCGGGACAGGGAGTGCTTTGAGCTCATCTTGGTTTTTTTGAGTTATAAGAGTAACATGTGTTTGTTATTAAAGATGAAGTGTCGCAGAGCATTTATCATCAAAATTAAAATTGTCCCTAGAAACAACTACTGATACTAGCTTGGTGTCTATGCTTTCCCGCTGTGTTGAGCTCCTGCTGACATGTGTTCGTCTCGACGTGACGTTGCACGTGGAAGGCAGTGAGCAGGCGGCCTGGGTCCTGCCGGTTGTAGCTCACCTAGAGAGTTGCAGCACTAGCAGTTTGCATATGTGAGCGCCTAGAACAGTGCCTTGCAAGTAATCACAGCTCTGCCAGTTAAGACTAACCGTTTTTTATTGTGGAATTTTACGTTATTTGGGGAAATTTTTACAACTTGGTTTGTCTTTTTCCACCAAGTCAATGAGTAGAGAGTTGCCTCCTTTTTTCAGTGGCCAAGTGGTCCCCCTGGCGTGGATGTGCACAGTTCCCCAGCTCTTCAGACTCAGCGCCTGCTGGGGGACATTGGGATCATTTCTGGTTCGTGGTTTTGCTGACACCACCATAGCCGTCCTCACACCCGTTCTCCTCACTGCCTGCCAGCGACGGGGGTCACACGAGTCTGTTATCACGTTCAGATGTCACAGAAACGTTTGTTGTAGAAAGTGCAAATGCATCTGCTCACGTTTCCCCCACTTGAAACACGTTCCTGGAAGTTGAGTTTTCTCGTGTTTTATTTTTATTTATTTATTTTTTTTTTTTGCGAGGAGGACCAGCCCTGAGCTAACATCTGCCAATCCTCCCCTTTTTCCTTGAGGAAGACTGGCCCCGGGCTGACATCCGTGCCCATCTTTCTCTGCTTTATATGGGACGCCACCACAGCACGGCTTAACAAGCCGTGTGTCGGTGTGCACCCGGGATCCGAACCGGCGAATCCCGGGTTGCTGAAGCGGAGCTCGCGCACTTAACCGCTGCGCCACCGGGCCGGCCCCTCTCATGTTTTAAATTAGGGAGCGTGCACACACGCTGCGCAGCTCCGCATCAGGGTGGTCCCGCGCCTGTCCAGTGGCCGGAACGTGGGCTTAGAGACTTGTCACACAGCGCGCCCTGAGGACGGGACAGTGTGCGCCTCATTTGTCATCCACGGTTTCCCACTTGTAACCAGGAAGAAGACAGAGGGGGTGAAGCCAGCAACGATGAGGACGACCCCAAGGAGAAGGCCCTCCCTGAAGACCCCGAGACGTGCCTGCAGCTGAACATGGTCTACCAGGAGGTCATCCAGGAGAAGCTGGCGGAGGTCAGCCTGCTGCTGGCCCAGAACCGGGAGCAGCAGGTAGGACGGGGTCTGGCCCCAAACTCCCCACAGCCAGGACCCCAGGACCAGGGCTTTGGGTCTGCTCCCCAGCTGCCCGGGTCCCCTTCTCCACAGGGAGAGTCGCCACTGCCTGGCCCACAGGTGGGCCCTTGTGTCTGCCGCAGGAGGAAGTCACGTGGCACCTGGCGGGGTCCAAAGGCCCCGAGGGGAAGGACGGCAAGAGCCTGCCCTCCAATCTGTACATAGGGCACTTCATGAAGCCTTACTTCAAGGACAGGCTCACCGGAGTGGTGAGTGGCCGGGGCCCCGCTCTCGTCAGCAAGGGGAGGGTCAGGCTCCGTGGGAAGGGGTTCTTGTCCCCACAATTTGCTGTGGGTGTTGTAAATTCTCATAGGTTCTTCAGGATAATAATATTCAATCTCCTTAAAACTCTCTGCCGGGTCTAGTAGTGAAAGTCAAGGCCTTGTTCACTGGAACGGGGCAAGCTGATCTCTGCTCCAAGGATAAGCCCTCTGGGGCATTTCCTTGAGAGGTGGCCCCACAGGTGGGGCAGCTTGACAGAGATTATCAGTCCTGGTAGCGCAGGTTCCAGTGTTGCTAACTGCAGCCCTGCCCTCCTGTCACCTCTCATGGGCTCACGGAGCCCACCCTGTGCCAGTTGGGTCATGCCGCAGAGTCGCTCACCAGGCAGCGGCTCTGGGTCCAGGCATCCGGTGCCCGGCCTCCCACCTGGCAGGGCTGCTTAAGGAGAGTTAGGGGAGGGAGTCCTGAGTCCAGTGGGGACCCTGGAGGGACGTGCTGGGCCCTTCAGGTGGGCAACCTGGATTGTGCTGCTGCGTTCTCTGACAGGGGCCTCCTGCCAACGAAGACACACGGGAGAAGGCTGCTCAGGGCATCAAGAGTTTCGAGGAGCTCCTGGTGACCAAATGTAAGAGCCCAGGTCCGGCCCTCAGTGCCCGCCAAGCCTGGGCGCTGTGGAGGGCTTTGCCACACCTCTGCCTCTCCCCAGACACGTGCTGCGGTTCTCGGGCAGGTCTCCTGTGGCTTCATGGGCTCTGTCGGACCTTGACTGCTGGGACTGGCCACTCAGAGCCGCTGCCTTTCCCACACTGAATGGGGTCCTTGCGAGGATGCTGTCATGAGGGGCAGGCTGGGGCCACCACCCCCGTGGCTAACTCCAGTCTCTCCCCGCCGTCCCGGAACACGAAGCCCCGGGAGGCCCTGCCACAAGCTTGCGCCAGGCCCAGGTGGAGTTGTGCTCCCTGGACGGGGGGCCCAGCGCCTGCGGCCTGGCTCCCTTGCTGGCTCGTAGCTCGGCCCGCATCCTGGGGTGTCAGACAGCACAGCCGCATCCTTGCTTCGCACCTGGAGGGGTCATTCACACGCCGCGTTGTGGTGTGGGAGCCAGAGCCGATGGTGTGCGAGGGCTGTCGAGAGGATTCCACTGGAGAACGTGCGTTCTGGGGAAGGCACCCGTGTGAGCGCCCTTGATGTCATTTCTCCTCAGGGAAAAGCTGGGAAAAGGCCTTGCTCCGAAAGTCAGTGGTGAGCGACCGCCTGCAGCGTTTGCTCCAGCCCAAGTTGCTGAAGTAAGTGTAAAAACAACGAGCGAAACCAGTCGTCCCCGGTGAGTGGGAAAAGTCCCAGCTGGCGGGTTTTTGAGGGGCGAGGCTCGGTTTAAGCCGTGCCCCCTGCTCACAGCGGGAGAGGTGCTGATCCCTGAACTTTCTCCCGAAGGAGGCAGCTTGAGCATCAAGGTGTCAAGTGTGTGAGAGCTGAGTCAGGCTAAGCGGCCACGTTCAGTTGTGAGGCTCAGGCAGTTTGTCTGGTCTGCGCCTCGGTTTCCACCAGTGAACATGTGGACCGTTCATGATACCTGCTTTACATGTGCGCTGATGGGGTGACATCACATGACATAATCGCAGCACCCGTGGCCAGGCCAGGGGGACCCAGGGGCCACCTGCTGCCTCAGGGGTTGATGTGCCGGTCAGGATTAGCTGCGGGGACAGTTGGGTCCCTCGTCAGGCTGTGGGAGGGCTGGGTTTCTTCCTCCTGGTGCGTTCCAGAAGTGGTTATTTACTGTAGCCGGAGACTGCAGCCTTGAGAAGTAGCTTTTGACCTCATTGCCGGGCACGAGTCAGGATGTTCCGCCCCGTGTGCCCGGCGCAGGGCTGGGAGCTGGGACACCAGGCTCCAAAACATGGGGGCGGCTGGCAGTTATTACCATCTGCGCCAGCAAACTCATTGCTGCACTAGCCGCTGATGTGACTGTGGTGACAGCCTGGAGAGGGGTTGTGGCTGTTTTCTCTGTGGGCGAGGAAACCGAGGCAGCTCAGAGAGACTGAGTAACTTGTCTGCGAAAGGCAGGGTGGGGATTTGAATCAAGCTCTGAGTGCGTGCCCCCCGCCGCTGTGCTGGGCTGTGTGGAGTAACCAGCCTCGTGGGGTGCCCACCTGGATCCACAGGAGGGCTGAGTCAGCCCAAGTCCCTCGAAGAGTGCACATTGCCACTGGTGACCCTGGCGCCTTTGCTCTGCCTTCCAGGCTCGAATACCTCCAGCAGAAGCAGAGCAGGGTCACCAGTGAGGCGGAGAGGCAGGTCCTCGAGATGCAGAGCAGGGAGGCGGAGAGCGAGATCCAGGCTATCAAGTGAGCTGGGTCCTGCAGGGGAGGGTGTGGTCCAGGGTGAGCCAAGGGGGCCAGATGTGACCGCCGTGCCCTCGTTGCTTTCCAGCCAGCTGCCAGAGGAGGCTTTGCTAGGGAGCAGACTAGACAGCCATGACTGGGAGAAAATCTCCAACGTTAATGTAAGTTGCGGGGAGCACTGTCCTGGCAGCCAAGGGTGTGGGTTGGAATTGACAGGCTCAGCTTCAGATTAAGGTCATGTCCTCTGTGGCCACCAGACCTGCCGTGACCCCATCTGGTCAAGTGCGTGTCCAGCAGTGTGGAGTGGCTTCGTGGGGCCCTCCCTGCTGGTGCAAGGCACCTCTTCTGAGATGGGTGGTTGCAAAGGCTTCAGGCTTTGTATTTGGAGCCAAATCTACAGTTTGGCTGCGTAAGCCTGGTGACCTGGACAGAGGTCCCACCTACTTCTCCCCGTGTGCCAAGCTGCCAGCTGTCAGAGTGTGACAGCGCCCACAGGCTGGGTTTCTCTGTCGGCACAGTTTGAAGGAGCCCGCAGTGCCAAGGAGATCCGGAAGTTCTGGCAGAACTCTGAGCACCCAAGCATCAACAAGCAGGAATGGAGCGGACAGGAAGTAGACCAGCTGAAGGCCATCGCGGCCAAGCACGGCCACCTGGAGTGGCAGAAAATCGCCGAGGAGCTGGGGGTAAGGACCTGAGGGGCCTCTAAGACCCTGAGGGCAGTGTGGGTTCTGTGGCTGGGAGGCCGGGCTGGGTTTGGGGTCTCCACGGGCTGTGTGTCATACCACAGCCGTGCTGGTCCCTCAGAACCTTCAGATTTCTTCATCCTGCTGCTTTTGAGGCTGTGGCCCTCAGGGAGGTTAACCCCTCCCCACCCCCTTGGCTGAGTCTTCAGATGCTTCGAGCCCCTCAGTCCCTGTTGCCTTGTCTGTTCCCCTCCCTCCCTCGTCCCTCTTCCTCTCTCCCAGTCAAGCTCAGGAGTTTGTTTTGGCACTGTTTGAGAAGAACACTTGCCCTAGTTTCTTTTAGGTTCTTCTATTTTTCTCATTTCCTTAGGTGAGGCCTGAGTTCTTCGTTTGGCTATGGTCTTTAATAATGAAAGCATTTAAAGCTTGCTTTTCTGAGAACAGCTTGGTTCAGAACAGAAGGAGCAAATGTTCTCCTTTTTATAGATTTTTAGAGTAGCTATAATTTCAGTTTTTGTTGCCTCTTTGGATCTTAGTTTGTGTAAGAATATGTTTTCTTATTTTTAAATAGTCAGGTTTCTTGGAATCCTTTTTGTCCTTCAGTTTGATTTTTATTGGCTCGTGATCTGGGAGCGTGATCTGTAAAATCTCCATTTTTTAATTTGTCACTTGTATGACCAAGCATGTGGTTGCAGCAAACCAGACTAAACGTACCAAAGCCAGTTAAAAACAGAAGTGTGTTCTGTGCCCTGAGGGTCTAGGATTCCCTGTAAGCTTATTAAATAGACTTTGCCTGTTATTGAACCTTGCTCTCCAGAGCTGTTCAGTTCTGGAGGAGTTGTATTGATGTAGCTTGGATAAAACCTGACATAACAGTATTAAAAGGTCATTCTCTCATTGTGTCTCTAATAATTTTGCTTTATATATTTAGCTGCTATGTAATTTGATACACATAACTCAGCTTTTACTTAGTAAATTATGCTTTTTAAAAAGTCACTTTGTGGTTCTACGTCCTTTTCTTTTTTTTAAGACTTTATTTTTTTTAGAGCAGTTTTAGGTTTGCAGCAACATTGAGAGGAAAGTAGAGATTTCCCATATGCCCTTTGCCCCCGCACACACACAGCCTCCCCCGTTATCAACATGACTTACCAGACGTTCCATAGTTTACATTGGGGTCACTCTTGGTGGTGGACACTCTGTTTGGGCTAATGTATAATGACATGTCTCCATCATCGTGGCACCGTGGAGAATAGTTGCACTGACCTACAAATCTCTGTCCTCCACCTGTCCGTCCCTCCCCAGTTTCACCCCGACAGCCACCGAGCTTGTTATTGTCTCTGTAGTTTCAGCTCTTCTGGAATGTGGCAGAGTTGGAGTCATACAGTGTGCAGCCTCTGCAGAGTGGCCTCTTTCACTGTCACATGCTTTTAAGGCTCTTCCGCATCTTTCATGACCCGATAGTTCATTTCTTTTCAGCACTGAATAACATTCCATTGTCTGGACGTACTACAGTTTCTCTGTCTACTCACCTACTGAAGGACGTCTTGGTTTCTTCCAAGTTTTGGCAATTATGAATAAAGTTACTATAAACATCCATGTACAAGTTTTTGGGTGGATAGAAGTCTTCAGCTCCTTTGGGTAAATACCAAGGAGCATGATTGCTGGATCGTATGGGAAGATTGTTTAGTTTTGTAAGAAACTGCTAACCTGCATAGCAGCCAGACCATTTTACATCCCCACCAGCAGTGAAATTCTTGTGGCTCCACATCCTCGCCAGCATTCGGTGTTGTCAGTGTTCCAGGTTTTGGCTATTCTAATAGGCATGTAGTGGTATCTTGTTTTAATTTGCATTTCCCTGATGACATATGATGTGGAGCTTCTTATTCTCAGATGCTTATTTGCCATTCATATGTCTTCTTTGGTGAGATGTCCATTAAGGTCTTTGATCCAATTTTTTTGTGTGTGTGTGGGGAAGATCAGCCCTGAGCTAACATCCAGTGCCAATCCTCCTCTTTTTTGCCGAGGAAGATCGGCCTTGGGCTAACATCTGTGCCCATCTTCCTCTACTTTACATGGGATGCCGCCACAGCATGGCCTGACAAGCAGTGCGTTCGTGTGCGCCTGGGATCTGAACCTTCGAACCCCGGGCTGCCAAAGTGGAGCGCGCACACCCAACCGCTGCGCCACCAGGCCGGCCCTCTTTCGTCCAATTTTTAATCAGATTGTTTGTTTTCTTATTGTTGAGTTTTAAGAGTTCTTTGTATATTTTAAGTAACAGTCCTTTATCAGATGTGTCTTTTGTAAATATTTTCTCCCAGTCTGTGGCTTCTCTTCTCATTCTCTTGACATTGTCTTTTGCAGAGCAGGAGTTTTCAATTTTAATGAAGTCCAGCTTCTGAGTTGTTTTCTTCATGGGTCATGCTTTTGATGTTGTGTCTGAAAAGACGTCAGCATACACAAGGTTGTGGCTCAGCAGACTGCACACGTCCGGCCATGCCTGTTCTCTGTAACTCAAGAGTTTGCTTTAGGAAAAAGGAGGGTTCCAGTACCATTAATCAGCTCTTGGAAAACCCCTTTCCCATGAGGAAGTGAATGAGGGGACAGAGTCTCCTCTGCAGTGTCTGTTGTGTAGACTGAGGGTTTATTTGCTGAGCTGGAACATGAATGGAAGCTGGAAGACAGTCACTTGGGAGCTCTCTCTATGAGGGCGTCTCCTGAGACATGGATGCCACCCCAAGAACTGTCCCAGCACCTTCCCCCACGCATGCCCCTCTTCACTGCCTGCGATATAGCTCCAGAGAGACCAGTTCAGAGCTGCAGAATCAGAGCGACAGTGCTGGCAGCCACGTTGAAGAGGCTTGTGTTGTGTAAGGTGGCCCTTCTCTCACACTTTGCTGAGCTGGAAGTTTCCTTCGAGTATTTGAGTTTGCAGTAGTTTTGGTGTCATGTCAGTGAAGTATTCTTGTGAGTTTTTCTGACCGTATTTCCTCTCTGTAAACGTGTCAACTGGTCTTTCACGGTCCTCTTTCGTGGGTCGCAAGTTTTCTGTCGTGGGGATGCTCTCCACCATCCCCACAGGGGTCTTGTGCGAGTAAGGAGGTCACTGTTCACAGAAGTGCGTTACTGTGTGGCGCTTAGGACCCAGATGTGCCTGGACGTCCCTCTGTGTGCTCCCAGTAACCCCGTTTTGCTTTGGTTTGGGCCTTGGGAAGACCAGCCGCAGCGCCTTCCAGTGCCTGCAGAGGTACCAGCAGCACAACACAGCCCTGAAGCGCAGGGAGTGGACGGAGCAGGAGGACCGCATGCTCACCCAGCTCGTCCAGGAGATGCGCGTCGGCAGCCACATCCCCTACCGGAAAAGTGAGTCTGTGCCCCTGCGCCCTGCGCTCCTGGGTTCTGGGCCACTGGGCTTCCAGGAACGTCCTGTGCCCTCGGCCTGAGTCCCCTCACATGAGAAAGCAGAGATTTGCGGGAGCACCTCACTAATTGTAGTTGTGAGAGGCTGGAGGAGGAAGTAAAGGTGTCACATAGTCCCGAGCATCCCACTGTTCCCTTTTCGGTGGTTAGAGTGACTCCTTTCTGGGGGACCCAGAATGCAACACCCACGCAGCCCCTCTGCCCCTAGTTGTCTACTACATGGAGGGGAGAGACTCCATGCAGCTCATCTATCGGTGGACCAAGAGCCTAGATCCCAGCCTGAAAAAAGGGTTCTGGGCCCCGGAGGAAGATGCGGTAAGATTGCAGGCCCTGAGGAGAACCGTCCTCTGGGACGTTAACCTGGACACCAGGAGTGGCCCCTGAGCCCCTGACGTCCCCTTCTGAAACAGACTGAATTGAGGGTGGGGAAGTGGCGACTACGCCTGCAGAGGTTCCATCTGCTTGTCCCTTCCTGCAGAAGCTGCTTCAAGCGGTTGCCAAATACGGGGAGCAGGATTGGTTTAAAATCCGGGAAGAGGTGCCAGGTAGGAGCGATGCCCAGTGCCGAGATCGGTGAGTTGGGCGGTGCTGGGCAAGGGAGGGCTTGCTGGGGTTGCTTCTGTGTGGCCAGAGGGTGGGCTGGGAGACCGCAGCCCAGGGCGATCAGCTGGTGGGGGAGGAGGACGTGTTGTGAGAGCTTGGGGCACCAGGGTTGACCCAGGCACAAAGCAGGATAGCTGTTTTTCAAATCAGAGTTTTATTTGGGCTCAACTTGACATGGCCCCTACTTGGCAGGTTCCCTGAGTCCTGTTGTCTAAACTGCTCTCCCAGATCACTGATGGGCAAGGTCCCTGGCAGGCAGCTTCAGCTCTCTCCTTTTCCAGCTTGCTTTTTTCCCAAACAGCTTTATTAGGATGTAATTTACATACCACATTTACATACCAAGTTCATTCATTTAAAGTGTATAGTTCTGTGGTTTTTAGTGTATTCATTGGGCTGTGCAGCCATCACCACAATTAATTTTAGAACATTTTGTTCACCCCACAAAGAAACCCTGTTCCCCAACAAAAAAATAACTCAATTCGAAAACAGGCGAAGGAGTTGAACAGATGTTTCTCCAAAGAAGATATGCAGAGTGCCAATAAGCACATGAAACAATGCTCAACATCATTCATCATTACAGAAATACAAGTCAAAATCACAATGAGATACCACTTCACGTACATTAGGGGATTTTTTTTTTTTTTAACGGAAAATAACAAGTGTCAGCAAGGATGTGGAGAAATTGGAATCCTTGTGCACTGTTGGTGGGAGTGTAAAACGGTGCGGCCACTGTGGAAAACAGTATGGAGGTTCCCCAACAAGTTAAACGTAGAGTTACCGTATGACCCAGCAGTTCACTCCGTTCCCCGCAAGAGCTGAGAGCAGAGACGCAAGCAGATCCCTGCCCACTCTTGTCCACAGCAGCCAAAAGGTGGAGCAGCCCGTGTCCATCGACGGATGATGGGTAATCAAAGTGTGGGTCTAACATAGTATGGACAATAGGATATTATTCAGCCTTAAAAATGAGTGAAATTCTGACGCATACTACAACATGGATGAACCTTGAAAACGTGAACATTTGTGTACAAGTTTCCGTGTGGACAGATGTATTTGTCTGTCTCTGGAATTGTTAGGTCACGTGGTGACTCTGTTTTTAACCTTTTGAGGATCAGCCAGGTGTGGTCCACGGCGGCTGTCCCATTTACACCCCCCGGCAGTGTAGGAGGAGGTGCCTGTCTGCACGTCCTCGCCAGCACTTGCTGCTGTCCCTCTGATTCTAGCCCTCCCAGTGGGTGTGAAGTGTCTCACTGTAGTCTTGGTTTGCATTTCCTGATGGCTAATGATGCTGAGCATCTTTACTTGTGTTCATTGGCTGTTTGCGTGTCTCCTCTGGAGAAATGTCTATTTGTGTCCTTTGCCCATTTTTATTTATTTATTTATTTATTTTTTGTGAGGAAGATCGGCCCTGAGCTAACATATGCCAATCCTCTTTTTACTGAGGAAGACTGGCCCTGGGCTAACATTCATGCCCATCTTCCTCCACTTTATATGGGAGGCCGCCACAGCCTGGCCTGACAAGTGGTGCGTCGGTTAGTGCCCGGGATCCGGACCGGCGAACCCCGGGCTGCTGCAGTGGAGCGCGCGCTCTTAACCACTGGCGCCACCGGGCCGGCCCCTCTTTGCCCATTTTTAAAATTGAGTGATTTGTCTTTGTATTGGTGACTTGGGAGAGTTCTTTATATATTCCAGGTACAGGTCTCTTATCAGGTACATGATTTATTTTCTCCCATCTGTGGGCTGTCTTTCCACTTCCTTGGTGGTGACCTTTGAAGCACAAAAGTTTTTGATTTTGATGAAGTCTAGTTTATCTGTATTTTTCTTTTGTTGCCTGTGCTTTTGGCGTCCTGTCTCAGAAACCATCGCAAAGGCCAGGAAGCAGCAGGAGGACAGCTTAGCATCTAAAATGTCCGTTTGTTTTCATGTCACTTTCAGATACCTCAGAAGGCTACATTTCAGCTTGAAAAAGGGACGCTGGAATTCAAAAGAAGAGGAAAAGTTAATGGAATTGATAGAGAAGTATGGTGTTGGTAAGTTCTTGTCGAGGCTTTGGCTCTCCTTGGGTTTATGGTAGCTTTGAGTTCAGGGGGGCTCGGTCTGCTGGATCCCAGCTGGCTCCCTGGTCATCAACTGTCCTGCCCTGTTTTTCATCATCTCAGTAGATGGCAGTGGTTTTTCCATTTTTCAAACCAGTTCACGTTCATTCTAGAAAATGTAAACATGGAGATGTAGAAAAAGAAGGCGAGTAACGTGACTACTCTGATGTCCTGGAGAGGACGGCCAGCAGCTGTTGTGCCCCTGCCCACGCCTTCTCGCGGCAGGTTGCTTCTCCAGGGAGAGGCAGCTTTTTTAAATTGGATCTTTTTTAAAACGTAATTTAATTGAGCCCGCTATTTTTTACTTTATGATGTGTGATTATGCTCTGTTAGGGATATTTTTGTGTATCTGCACATTTCTATGTTCTGCCCTTATTTTCCATACCCACGTTCTATCTCCCTCAATAGTGTAGTGCAGAGGTTATTCACTCATTTTCTGTTGATGGACATTTGTGTCTCAGTTGTTGCTGCAGGGCTGGAATGAGCTGAGGGTTCAATGGCTAAATTTTTGCTCATATTTGTAATACCTCCTTAAAAAAAATCCTAGCTGTGGCATGGCCAGGTTCAAGGGTATGCAGAATCCTAAGCTTCTGTCACATAGTCAGACTGCCCTGTGAAAGCAGCGCTCCAGTTCCCTGCCACCATCACTGTCTAGAAGAAAACACCAAATAATTTGAAATGTCTGGTTTAGAAGCCTGGGCACAGCAGATATGCAAGGGCCATTTTTACATAAATGTGGTTGATTTTTTCTCTCTTGGTTGTACATTTGCTAGAACTTTCCTAAGGGGCTGATAATCCATTGAGAATCAGATGCCAGCTTCTCCACGGGCTCCTCAGCTGTGGGGGGCAGTGTGGGCGGGGGCAGCAAGCCCCGTTCTGGTGGACACGATGCAAGGCTTTGGAGGAGAGACAAGCGCATCGTAGAGAAGAGCCATTTATTCCAAGTTGATAAACTTACATCTTTATAAACTATTTGTAATGAAGCAACTTCCATGTTGTTTTGCTTTTGTAGGTCACTGGGCAAAAATTGCTTCTGAACTTCCCCATCGGACAGGCTCCCAGTGTCTAAGCAAGTGGAAAGTCATGGTCAGGGTGAGGCTTGACCCAAGTCGGTCAGAAGGCCCCTCACCTGGGTTAGCGTCACCACTGGGCAGGTTGGGGGAGCGCAGGGGTAGGGAGGGAGGGACGTCTGGTTTCTGGCCCTGGCATCTCTGCTTCCTGGAGGCCCAGGGCAGAGAGAGATCTGGCCTGGTCAGCAGCCGCTCTTGCCTCAGAGCAGTCGGGAGGGCATGTTCCGAACACAGCGTGTCCAAGTTCCCCTCGGGCCCCTGGGGTGTGCCTGCGGGGGGCCCCTCCCCAAGGGGCTGTCCTGCCTGCCTGTTCTCGGCAGTAGGCCCAGGGAGCCAAAGCCTCCAAGCAGCCTTTCCTTCCACAGAAGAAGCAGAGTCGGGGGAGGAGGAGGCGGCGGCCCCTTCGCAGCGTGCGGTGGAGCTCCAGCAGCGGGGACTCCAGCAGTGGGGGCAGCAGCAGTGGAGACTCCAGCAGTGGGGTCAGCAGCAGCAGCGAGAGCAGCGAGGACTCAGAGCCAGAGCCGGAGGAAGCCCAGGAGAGTAGCCAGGCGCTGCTGTCAGCACAGCACACTGTGCCAGACATGGACTTGTGGGTTCCGGCCAGGCAGAGCACGAGCGCACTGTGGGGACGAGCGGCAGGGAGCTGGCCAGGACGCTCTGCTGCCTCCCCCAGCCCTCCCAAGGGCTCCGATATGGCCCAAGGTGGCGGCAGGGAAGCTTGCACCACAGAGGAGGCAGGCCAGGCGCAGGCCCCCTCCGGAACCCACAGTGCCAGCCTGACAGGCGTTGAGTACCCATGCTCAGCAGACACTCACCCCAAGAGCTCAGAGGGGCCAGCAGACGAGGTAGGCCACAGGCCCGGTGGACCTCCAGATCGGGGCAGGGGAGTGGATGCTCTCCTGATCGAGGGTCACTGAAGCTGGCACTCAAAGACAGTGGGCTAGCCTGGTCTCGTGCCAGCCATGTTTCTGGGCATGGGGAGAAAACACCCCCTCCTTGCTCACTAGAGTGTTTGTTTTAGGCCCATTTCAGGGGACTGGTGCTCAGTGCAGCAGCCTTCCTCATCGAGGTCGGCATACTCCATTTCCCTCAATTTGTTTGCTTTTAAAGCCACGTGGGAGCACTGCTGAGGGGGCACTTGGACTTGGAGCCATTTCTGAACTGTCTCACCCCTGAGCTGGGGGGAGGGTGGTGGGGACAGCAAGGAGGAGCCATTTCCTCCCGGCCTACACAAGTCAGGAGGTCCCCTGTGGAGCCCCGCTGTGGCCCTGCTCGGGGCCAGCTTGGCTGCACACACGTGTGTGCCTGTCCAGGGTGGTTTTGGGGGTGTTGGGGCCCCGGGCACAGGAACAGCTCTGGCTGCGTCCGAGTGGCAGTCTGAATTGAACAGCTAGTCCATCATGGGAGAGATTGGAGGTCCCATCTGACACCCAAGGGGACAGTGGACTGTCCGGATAGCTGGCAGAGCGCACGCCCACAGCTCCTGTGCTGCCCGGGCTTGTCTCTCCCTGAAGATATAACTACAGGGTCCTAAGCCCCGAATCCAGAGGTTGCTGCCCATCAGATTTATCTCAAGTGTTTGGTACTATGAGCTCAGGGAGCTGGCTGCGGGGAGTGTGGACCCTCTGTTAGTCCTGGATGCAGCAAAGCCAGGCAGGCGTCTTGGAGCCAGGCCTTAGGGACCTGCCACCCTCCTCTGGGGGAAGCCTTGCCTGAGGCAAGCCACGCTTCAGAGAGCATCTCCCACCAACCTGGGGTGCTGATGCGGTGCACTTTGGAGTCTGGGCAAGGAGGTGTGCATGCCTGTCCACCTCACGGCAGCTTTTTGTCAGGGCGGGAAGCGTCTGCTGAAGGTGCCCCTGGAGACCGTGTTGCGGGTGCTCAGGACCAACACAGCCACCCGGTGCCGGACACTGGTAAGGCCTGCCTGAGGCCACGCGCAACAGCCCAGGCCGTGTGTGTGTGTATGCACACTCACCACCTCGATGGCCCTGACTCCACAACCCCTCACCCCACCCCCGCTCCTTCTCTCCAGTACCCGGAAGGAGGGGAGGCCAGCAAGGGCGGGGCATGGGCAGCCCCAGAGCTGAGCGTGGCCAGGAGGCCCAGGTGCCTTTTTCCTCCACAGAAGAAGCTGAGGCAGCCGCGCCTGCTCGGCGCACCCCTGGAGGCCAGCCCCGGTGGCAGTGGTGTGGCCGGGCCCCATCTGCGTCAGCTATGGCACGATTCCGTTGGGAGCAGGCAGCGGCGCCGGGGACACGCCCTGCAGAGGAGGCTCCTTGAGCGCCAGCTTCTGATGGCTGTGAGCGCGTGGGTGGGCGACATCGTCCTGCCCTGCAGCTCCCGGAGGCCTGCCATGGTCCACACTCGAGGTGCTGCTTCTGGGGCTGCTCTGGCGCCTCTGGGGCCCACGGGCAGGGGAGAGGGCGGGCGGCAGGGGGTGACCTGCAGGCACGTGGCGGTCTCCCTGCCCTGTCAGGGAGGGTGGAAGTGGGAGGGCTCCGTGGGGCCCTCTCACTGGTGTCCAGTCTCACGGCCCGAGGGGAGAGTGCCGTTGGTAGCTGGAGCCATCTTGCACATGTGCCTGTCCCCTCAGCCGACAGCGTGAGGGAGCAGCTGCAGGAGGCCCACCTGGCCAGCACCCCGGTGTTCACCCTCTTCCTTCAGGTGAGCCGCCCCATGTTGTTTTCTTCTCTTGTACTTTGTTTTTTTGGGGAAGTTTTGAAGTTTGCTTCTTAAAGTCTGGCTTTCTAAAGTTGGGGGTCCTTGAAAACGGTCTTTCCGTGGCTCACGACTCTTCGAGGGCACGTTGTTGTGGAGGGGGCAGCCGCAGGGCAGCGTCCCTGCCTTTGTCAGTTAGAGCCTGTTTGGGGAAGGGTGGGGCGCCAGGAGCCCCAGAGTGTCAGTGGAAGTTGAGGGGAAGAGAAGCCGGGGTCACAGTGGGAGCACTGTGCGGGGTGTCCTCGAGCATCTCAGTTAGAGGGCAGGGGGAACCTGGGTCCAGGCTGGGGCGGGAGCGCAGCACTCACGGCCTCAAAGGGCTGCACCACGCTCCGGCCACTTCCTCTGGGGCTTTGGGTCTGCTCCGGGAGAGCAGCTGGCCCAGCTCCCACTGCAGACACTTGCATTGCCTCGGTCCTCTGGGGCGGTGGGCCTGCTGACACCTGTCGTGTATCACACGTGTCCCTCAGCTGTTCCAGATCGACACTGCTGGATGCATGGAGGTCGTTCGAGAGAGGAAGGCCCAGCCACCTGCCCTGCTCCAGGCTGGCGCTTGGGACCCGCCGGTGCGGCTTCTGCAGGTGAGAGGTGAGGGTGAGCAGCAGGTGTGTGCTCACCTGGCTTCCGCTCCTCCCTTCTGCCCAGCAGGCAGCAGTGCTGGGGGTCAGTGACATTTGTCCAGCTAGTGGGTGAGGTGACACCAGCTCTTCCAGAGACAGGAGGCGTACCCGGGCCCCACAGAGGCTGAGGTCAGCCCCTGAGAGCAGCCCCTGTGCACTCCTGGCTCCTGGCTATGAGGTAGCCCCTTCCTCCCAGCAGCCATCCTGGGAGGTGTGGGCCCCTCTCAGCGAGGGCCTGGAGGCCTGAGGGGCTTCACAACTCCAGGGCTTACAGGGCCTGCACCAGCACTCGCACCCCCGGCCGCCCACGTGTGCTTCTCCCCCCACACCCCATGCCACCCCTGGGCAGAGGCCGGGGGGACCTTGGGCGCCTGCTGCTCTGGGCACAGGCCTGCTGGTGAGGTGCCTCGTGTGGGGGCCAGGCGCTTGGGGTCCGTCAGCGAGAGGCCATGTCCCTGAGCCCAGCCACTGCTGGAGGAAACGACAAAACGGTGCTGTAGTTTGAGGACTACGTACAGCCCTGTGGAGCCCAGCCAGGCTGTAGAGCCTGTGTGCCCTCCTGCTTGACCAGCCAGGCCCCCACCTCTCCCTGCAAATCCCATATGGCCCTGAGCCCCTGGGCTGTCCCAGGGGGCTCTAGGCAAGGCTGTGTCAGGAGGGAGGCGGGCCCTGGCACTTGGAGCCTTGTCCCTTCTGCAGGCAAGAGGCAAGTGACAGTCTTGCTGGGGGTGGAGAAGTGGTTGCAGGCCCCTGGGTATCTCCCCCCGGGGACCTCCCTGAGGTGCCATCTCTCCCTCCCTTCTTTTCCAGGTGCCCTCGAGCGCCCAGAACACCCCAGGTACCACCTGTCTGTCTCTCTCTCTGGCTTGGCCTTTGCCATCTAGTGGGGAAAGGGGCAAACTTGTCATGGGCAGCGTCCGTGGCCCCTGGTGACGAGTCTTGTTGAAATCCCATGGCAGGGACGAGAGTCTGGCTGTCGTGAGCTGCTGGGGTAGCCCCACTCCCGCCCGCCTTGCACAGCAGGTCAGCCCTGGGCTTCGCCAGCACAGACCTGGGAGGCAGGGGGCCTCCCTCAAGCCCTGGGCATTGAGCAGGGGCCTCTCCCCGCACCAGCAGGCTCAGGCGAGGGTCTGGGGTCCTGAGAGGATGCAAGGAGGGGAGAGCAGTGGTGCCCAACAGTCGTTGTTGTGACAAGGTTCAAGATGTAGGGCCAAGGTGCGGGGCAGGCATGGGCTGGGCTTCCTCATGGTGCCAGTACTCGACGGGCCTGGTGCTGCCCAGGCCATGGCAGCGCGTGGAGCGGTCTGTGAACACGCAGCCAGACTTACGAGCCCTCTTGGCCCGGAGGCCAGACTCCTGCTTCTGCACTCCCAGCACCTCGAGAGCCCTCTGTCCGGGGCACAGGGCGAGACTTGTTTCTGGCCGGTTGCTTAGAGGTCATCAGCGCTGTTCTGTTCTGCCTGCAGGCTGCCTCTTCCAGAACGTGCCAGCCCGAGAACCTGCCAAGAGGAGCACCAGCCACAGAGGAAGAGGGGGGCTGCAGGCCTGCCGCACCGAGTCCACGCCACAGGCACCTCTGCCAGCTCCCTGCGGGCCCCGGCCCAAGCCCAAGACTGTGTCCGAGCTGCTTCGGGAGAAGCGGCTGCGGGAGGCCCGAGCCAGGACGGCTGCCCAGGGCCCCGTGGTTGTCCCACCCCCGCTGCTAGGTTCCTCACCTGTGACCCTCAAGCTCCCTCTACCGCTGGCCCCCAAAGGCCTCACAGCCTCAGGTCCGATTATCTCAAATGTAGCAACCTGTGGGCCTGGGGCCCCTGCAGCAGCCAGTCCAAGTACTTCAGGCTCCTGGGCCTCAGCCAAGGTCGAGAGACCCCCCACGCTGCAGGCTTTGGGCCTGGCTGTGAAGGCCCTGGCTACCCCTGCTGCCTCTGCTACCTCCGGGGCCCCAGCTCTGGGTTCCGCCCAGGTCCCTGGGGGCTGCCCTCTGAGCAGTCTTGGACAGTCTCAGGCCCCCGCCACGTCCCGGAGGCAGGGCCTGCCCGAGGCTCTCCCCTTTCTCCCTGCAGCCCCCAGCCCTGCTCAGCTGCCTGTCCAGCCCCTCAGCCTGATGCCTGCTCTGGGCACATGCAGGGGTGGGCCACAGGTGTCAGTCAGCAGCCCTCTGCCCGTCACCTGGGTGCTCACAGCCCAGGGGCTGCTCCCTGTGCCTGTGCCAACTGTGGTGAGCCTTCCCAGGCCAGCAGGGATCCCTGGCCCCAAAGGGCTGTCAGTGACTCCACTGCCCTCTCTGACTGAGACACAGGCAGGCCAGGGTCCCAGGCTCCCTGGGCTGAGCCACCCTTGGCAGCCCCCAGCCAACGTGGACACAGAGTTAGACCCTCCCGCCAAGACAGACTTCTCCACCCTTCCCACGCCCCCCTCATCCCAAAGCCCGGCAGAAGTGGACAGCGACACAGCCCGTGCTCCTGGGGGACTCTCCTCCCCTGAAGAGGCCCAAGTGGCTGGGGAGACAGCCACTCCCAGGACATCCTCCCAGGCCACGCTCCTGGCTGACCACCCTGAAGCAGAGCCTCCCCAATCCAGCCAGCTGCCTCCACAAAGTGGGCCTGGCCCAGGGGGGACACTGGGGTCTCCCTCAGAGCCAGGGGAGCCCAGGGGGCCTCTGGCCCTGGAGAGGCTGCCCGCACCCCGGTCTGGGCCTGAGAAGGGTGCCCTGGACCTGGGCCTTCTCTCCCAGGAGAGTGAGGCAGCAGTGCGGGAGTGGCTGAGGGGGCAGCGAGGGGTGTGTGTGCCCGCCCTGGGGAGCAGGCTGCCCTACCAGCCCCCCGCCTTGTGCAGCCTGCGGGCACTGTCTGGCCTCCTGCTCCACAAGAAGGCCTTGGAACACAGAGCCGCCTCCCTTGTGCCCGGCGGGGCGGCCGGAGCCCTGCAGGCCTCGCTGGGGCAGGTGCGGAGGCGGTTCCAGGACAATCCAGCCTACCTGCTGCTGAGGGCGCGGTTCCTGGCAGCCTTTGCCCTCCCTGCACTGCTGGCCACCCTGCCCCCCCACGGTGTCCCCACCACCCTGTCGGCCACCATGAGGGCCGACTCTGCAAGTGAGGATGACAGCCTCGGGGAGCTGGAGTTCACTGATGGTGGCAGGCAGCGGGGCTGCTCAGTCAGCAGTCCCCAGGCGGAACCAGCGGCCACAGCCCCCATTCAGGTAGGTGGCCATGTGTGCGGAGCCCCCGCCCACTTCCCTGCAGCCATCTGTGGCGCCCTTGACCGCCTGTGGGTATCTGGCCTGCCCAGAGCAGTGGGAATGGGGACCGGGGACGGGAGCAGGTGGAAGTTGTGGCCAGGAGAGTTGGCTGGCTGGTGTGTGAGGAGGAAGAAACTGGCTCCAAGCCAGCCCGGTCACGTGTCAATTCTGTGTGCACAAGTCACCTGTCCCTTCGGCTAGTGTGGAATATAGGGAGGAAGGAGCCTCATGGCTGACGTGGGAGCCCCTCAGCCCTCCCAGAGCTGCCACCCAGCCCTGCAGGCGTGTCTGAGGGAGCTGATCTCAGGCTCCGTGCCCCCCTCGTACGTGCACACACACGCACCCTCCCTCCTGTGGTGGGCCATTAGCTCCACAGAGAGTGGCCCTGCACCTGCACCTGCTCCTCTGTGGACACTAAGACCCCTCCGGGTGTCAGCTCCAGTACCCTTCACATCAGGAGAGTATTCCGCGCTGTGGAGGCAAAACCGTTTTCCTTATTTCCTGACAAGAACCCAATATAGACACGTGCAGGAGTTGTTCCCTGCAGCCTCTGGCTGCGTGCGCCCGGGGAGCCCCCAGCAAGGCCGCCTCTCCCCGTTGCGTGGGGCCAAGCAGGAGAGCTGTGCCACCACAGGCGTTCTGTACCGAGTCAGGGAAGTGGTCAAGGTGCCTTGCAGGTGGTGTTGGGAGCACATGGCCCAGGGAACCCCCCAGAAGCAGTCCCTCACCTTCCCACCTGGGGTAGCCGTGGCTGCTGGAGCGGTCGAATCAGGATGGCAGGGAGGCAGGGGTGGTGGCTGGTGGCTGTGCCACCCTCCCTGCAGGCTCATCCAGCCTGGGCTGTGGGGGAATGTCCATCTCCCTTCCCAGGGGCACTGCCCTCAGACTCCCAGGGCTGCGGCCAAGTAGAAACACTGCTGGACCCCAGATACCGAGGGGAAGAGGCTGCCTGTGCCCCACCACGTGTGCAGCCTCTCCAGCACCGCCCTCCCATGTTGTCGGTCGCTGCTCTGCTGGCCCAGCTGGGGGAACCGTGACACAGGAGGCTGGCTCTGAGGGGGTTGGAGCCCTCAAGTGAGGGAGGGGTCAGCAGGAAGCCAGAACCCGTGTGTGGCCTCAGGAAGAGCCATAATCCCCCTTTCCTTGCCTGTCGTGGCCCCTGTATGTGGCAGTGCCCCCAGGCCCAGCCTGGCATGGCTCTCACTGCCGAGGCCTCAGCTCGCCTCTGGAAGGACAAGCCTGAGGAGCTGCCGGTCCCTAGTGCTCGGCCGTGGCATCTGCAGGGCCCTGTGGCCTGCTCGCTGCTCCTCGCTGCCACCTTATCCCTGTCTGTGCTGGCTGGAGGCTCACTCTTGTTGCCTTCTGTGTGGATTTTGTGCCAGGGAACTGCAGAGCTTGGCGAGGGCTCTGTCCCCTCCTTCCTGGACAGTTCTGACGACCTCGATGTGCTCAGAACCCGGCACACCCGGCACGTCCGGAAGCGGAGGAGGCTGGTATGAGCAGCAGGGTGAGTGTGGGGGAGGTGGGAGCCCTGGGAAGAGACGGGGCCTGTCCCTGCGCTCTGCACTGGGCACACGGGCCGGGCCCCCTCAGCCTGGGAGCCCGCTGCTTTCCAAATGCAGGCCGGGCACCCCAGGGGCTGAGTGACACAGCCCTGCCCTCAGGAGCTCAGGTCAGATGTGATGGTGTTGGGCGGGACGGGATGTAGGCATCCATGGGCCTTGGGGGGCCAGCCCAGCTTCATGGAGGCCCTTCCCCTCGCTCTGCCTTCGCCTGCTGGGCTCCACACCCCAGCCTCTGCACTTCCTTCCTGCTGGCCCACATGTGCCACAGGGCCTTTGCATGGCTGTCCCCTCTGTCTGGCGTTCTTTTCCCTGTGTGTCTGTAAGGCCTGTTCCTCCTTCCATTCGGGTCTCTGCTCGGTAGTCAGCTCCTCAGAGATGCCCTCCCTGACGGCTCTCCTGAGGCGGCGCCACGGTCCCAGTGTCCATCTGTCCTCCTTGACGTCTGACGTGGTCTCTCCTATTTGTCCGTTGTCTTTCCTGTGAACGTGAGCTCACAAGGGCGGGCACTGGGCTTCCTGTGGCTGGGTCCCCGTGCCCAGACAGCAGGCACCAAGGAGGCCTCAGCACAAACTGATGAGTTCATGAAGCTGAGACCAAGTCGGGGAGGGTGTCCCGGCCAGCAGGTGTCCAGAGGCCGGAGCTGGCTCTGAGCAGTGTGGGCTGTGCCATGAGAGGGTCTGGGTCTTGGAGTGGGTGGAGGGAGCAGGGGCTCTGGAGAGGTGGGGCACCACAAAGGGATGTCAAGATGGTCCCGTATGCGGCCCCCCTCAGGTTCCAGAGCCTGACCTCAGCTCGCCCCCTTCTGCAGCCCACAGCTGGACGGCAGCAGGACCTCGCTCTGCCCCACTCCCTACAGGGCAGTGCCACCTTTGGTGCTTGTCCCTCTACAGCACCATCCATGGGGTCTGGCTGGGGCCAGGGCACCCCACCATTGGGGTGTTCTTGTGTTCCAGGACGGCCCTGGGCCCAGACACCGCTGGCTGCTGCTGACAGGAGGTGGGACCCGCGCTGGACCCGGCAAACCCACCCGCCCTGGCGAGCCCGCCACTGACCCCAGAGGGGCGAGCAGCCAGAGGTTGGGGACGGCTCTGCCAGCAGTGACTGCGACGTCACAGGGGCTCGCTGGTCCCCAAGTGCAAATCGAAATATCTGAAGAAATAAACAGCCTACTTTTTAGTCAAAAAGCAAGCTTGTGGTCTTGTCCTGGGACACTGGGCGGAATGCAGAGGGATCGGGCCTTTCTGGGGGTATGGGGGAGGAGACAGAGAAGCAGAGGTTTGCCCTGTTTGCGGTAGCTGTGGCTCTGGCCTTTGGGCTGAGGGTCACGCTCCAGCAGAAGGCAGCCCAGTGCCCTCCCAGGCGGCTGCCGGCCCTCTTGGTGCCCCTGCAGGGACAAGGGTGGGCCTACTTTCTCTGCTGTGCAGACCACACAGGCCCACCCAGGTGGGTCCCTGGAGCCAGCACAGCCAGGTGCCCCATCGTAGCAGTGGCCCTGCTGGGCGGCTCCAGGCCAGCACCGCCTGCCTCTGCACGGCGTTCCTTTGGCTTGAGACCAAGTCCAGCACCCTCAGCGCTCCCACCTCAAGGACTAGGCCTCAAGTTTCCGTTACAGCCATCGAGGCACTCGGCTCCCGGGGCTTCATTCTCCTTGCTTCCTGCTCCACTTGGTTTCACTTATTATGGAAAGTTCCCAACATACAGAAATAGAGCAAGTGTGCCCAGCACATGTCCTGGCCTGGCCTCAACAGCAGTCACCGGGGCCGCCTGTCCCCTCTCCCCACCCAGACGTCACAGGTCACGCCTGCCATGGGCTGACTCAGTCTCCTGTGTGCGTGGTCTTGGTTTTTGCTTTGTGCCCAGTACTTGGTTAACTAATTTCTAGTTTTCCTTGTGACTTCCTCTGACTGATGGGTTATTTTGTCAGTGCCGTGGAGTGGATTCCGGCTCCTAGACCCCGTGGACAGCAGAGGGAAGCCTGCCCTGTCTTTCTGCGCCATCCTCTCCCCTTCTGCCACGTCAGACAATGCTCCGCTGCTATGCACAGGGTTTCTGATGTTTCTACGTGGGTGGCCAGGCCCTTCGTCCTAGTCTATCTAGTCGGGAAGCTCTGCTGACACCCGTCCACTGTGGTGACCCTGCTGGTAACGGGTTATTGCGATGTTTGTTATTTAACGTCCAAATATTAAGGGATCTTCCAGATATCTTTCTGTTACTGATTTCTAGCTTAATTCTGATGTGATCTGAGAACACACGTTTTTATCTAATTCTTAAACACACGCCATGAGGAAGACACCTTGATCGGCCTTGTTTACCGAGCGGGGAAGTGTTGGGTTGTTGAGGGCCCAGCAGTGGCCGATCCATCACGTGAGAGCAGAGCTGCAGCCCGGGCCCCTCCCTGCTCACCTAGCCCGGGGCATGAGCCCCCAGAACGCGGCCCCCCCAGGGTCCTCGGGACTGCTCCCTGCTAGAGGGTGACATTGGGCCTCTGTCTTCTCGGAGCCTGCAGGAAGGCCAGGCCGCCAGGCCGCCTCCACGACTTACCCTGCCTGGTTGTGCCAGGACTCCTGAGGTTTCGGCCGACCAGGTGACCGCTGTGGGCCAGGGGCAGAGGAAAGCCCAGGGACTGAGGACCGAGCCCGACAGGAAGGGAGCCGGTTAGGCGAGAGGCAGCTGCCTCGGAAGGCGGAGCCAGGGCACCGGCAGGCCCTGCCCGCCCGTCCAGCTGCAGCTCCTTCCCGGAGCTGTTGCCTCATCCAGCAGGGCAGGTGGCAACTCGGCTCAACTGCTACGGCTACACCGGCGAGGCAGGGGCTGGGGGTTCCCCGACCTCGTCAGGGAGAGGCCACGTAGTCCACAGAGGACTGCTGCCATGACCATGGGCCGGAGCCTTGTCCTGCAGTCAACTGCCATTCTGACACCGGCTTGTGGGACCGCAGGCAGTGGCCTCGGAGTCCCGGGAGCCTGCTGTCACTGTCCCACGTGTCCTGGTGGAGAGGGCTGCAGAGTGGGGATGCTCCCAGGAAGGGAGGAGGATGTGCTAGCTGCAGTGGGCTGGCGGCCAAGTGAGGCAAATGTGGCCGGGGCCTGTGGCCTCTTGCAGGTGGCAGGGGCCTCCCCAGCCCCATGCCCTTTTTGGACACCACACTGCAGTCCTTAGGCGTCTGGGCCAAAGCAGACTGGATGGTGGATCGGCCACACCCAGCCCCTGGCTGGGCCTTCGCCCGCACTTCCACTGTGCAGGGTGCCAGGGCTGGGCCCCCGGGGCAGGCCCGGGACCTTGGCCGCCAGGCAGGCTGGGAGGGCTCCCAGCAGCTTTCCTCTGAGAGCAGACGACTTCCACTTCCCTCTGCCCCGCCTCCTGGGCCGCCCTGGCTGGGCGAATCAGAAGACAGCCACCAGGGACTGTCCCCCTGCGGGAGGACCGGCTGGGCCTCTGTGGAGTTGCCCAGAACCATCAGGAAGTGCACAGGCGTCCCTCTGGGCTCCACCCTCCCTCAGGCCCCTGGCTGCCAGCAGCACCTCCTGTTGCTCATTGATCAGGGTGGCCCAGGCTGACCAGCGTCCAGCTGTGTGGGTGCCCCCTCGAGGACCCTGAGGTAGGCTGGTCTGGGGCCCTTTTCTGAAAGGTGATTGGGAAGGTGCCGTGGCTCTCTGCTCAGGGCTGCTGGGGCAGGAAGCCAGGTCCTGGAGCAAATACCCCAGAAGGGTACCCAGTGGCCTCAACTCTTCTGCCCTGTCCCTCTTCACGGCCACTGAGACCTGCTTGTTAATCTCAGTGGAATTAGCAGCGGGGCATCAGACGTGGGACCCGTGGCTTTTAGGCTAGAAAGGCGGGAACGGGCCGAAAGTTCCCAGGACCGTCCACCGGGTTGCTGGTATCTTTATTCCACACCTTGTCTGTCGCTGGGCTGGATGGGAAGGCCAAGCTCTGCGGGAAGTGGGAGGACCTCCTCCAGAGACCAGGCCTGCTGTCACCCACATCTCTAGGATGTGGTCTAGCTCCTGTGGGCTAGAAACCAGAGTTTCCAACACGGCTGAAGGCTCTGTCTGAGGTGGCCGGGTCAGGGTCTCCGTCCCCACCACCCAGAGGAGGCACGACCACCTGGCTTGGCCCAGCCCCGGAGAGAGCGATTTCTCGCCTGCTGGTGGAAGGCAGCAGCAGTGGCTGGTCCCAATGTAGATGGTCCCCTCGTCAGAAGGCCAGCGTGCCAGTCCCCCAGAGTGTGACCAAGAGCAGGCCTCATCTGAGAGGTGGGAGAGGAGCCAGAGACGACTGGGTCCCAGGACCTGAGAGCCCGGAGGAGGCGCCCAAGCAGCATTCCAGGCTGGCCGTGGGCGACACAGCCAGGCCTTCCCCGAGTGCCCAGGCCCTGGCCCTCCTGTGGACGGTCAGTCACCCTTCCCGAAAGGCACAGTGTCGCTGAGCCTGACTCGGAGCAGGCTAGCTCCGGGCAGCTGCTGGGAGGCTGTTGCACCACCAGCCGGCCACGGAAAGAGAGGAGGGGCTGGGGCGGGGACCTGAGCAGGCGCTAAGTTGGGAAATGAGGAAGCCCCACAGAGCATGGTCCAGCACTGCGCAGGTGGGAGGTCACTTGCCTCGTGCCTCTCGCCCCAGCCTGGGCACTGGCCAGCCAGGGAGGTCGTGCCAGCGGGTGGCAGCAGCACAAATGGCTCCTCCTGCCCCACAGGTGGGAGGTGGCCATCCCTGCCAGCCCCACGACACTTGGGGGTCTCCGGGGGCGGGCAGAGGCCAGAGGAGGGCCATGGTGCAGGGGATGTTCCTGCCCCTGGAGCATCTCCACACCTTCCCCCATACTCACCAGGGTGACTCGGGAGAGAGAAAGCCCAGGGTGGCCCAAAGGGCGGGAGCAGGGCCCAGGTGAGGCCGAGGGCCACCCAGTGAGCAGATGGGCAGCAGGGTCCCTGCGCGGCTGCTGCTTCCCTCTCTAGGTCGCCGAGATGGGAGGGCAGGGCCTGAGGCAGCACACCTCTCTCCCAAACACCCCTGGGCTGAGTTCCTGGCTGGGCTCCTCGGTGGCGGGCCTGGGGCCTAGCTCAGCTGACAGCTCAGCAAGTGGTGTCCCTCCCAGCCGCCCTCCCCGACTCTGGCCAACCCTGCCATGTCGGACTATGAGAACGAGGAGGAGTGCTGGAGCGCCCTGGAGGGCTTCCGGGTGAAGCTCATCTCCGTCATCGACCCCTCGCGCATCACGCCCTACCTGAGGCAGTGCAAGGTCCTGAACCCCGACGATGAGGAGCAGGTGCTCAGCGACCCCAACCTGGTCATCCGCAAGCGCAAAGTGGGTCAGTGCTGCCCCGCCCCCGAGCTGGCTAGGAGCCTGCCCAGAGGCCGCCGTGGGCTTTGTCCCCTACCCTTGTCCCCAGGAGGCCAAGCCCCATGCAGCCCCACGGAGTGCACCCCAACCCCAACTGCAAGCACGTGGACGAAACCCCCGGCACCCCTGCACCTGTCCTGTTTGCCGGGGGCCGTGGTGCTTCCATGCACTGCTGAGGCCCCTGGGAGAGCCAAGGGGTGGCGGGTGGCACTTGGACCCCGGCCTGCAGCGGCTGTCCACGTCCCAGACCCATTTGGCTGCGGCCAGACCTGGCGGGGGCCGCACAGCTTTGTCCCCTGGCCCAGAGCACCCATGCACGTCCCGGGACGCTGAGGCCCGGGCGCCAGCCAGGCCTCTCTGGGTGGCAGGCGTGCTCCTGGACATCCTGCAGCGGACCGGCCACAAGGGCTACGTGGCCTTCCTCGAGAGCCTGGAGCTCTACTACCCCCAGCTCTACAAGAAGGTCACGGGCAAGGAGCCCACCCGCGTCTTCTCCATGATCATCGGTGAGGAACGGGACACCGGGCATGGGGGTGGGGGACGTGGGGGGCACAGGGCCAGGATGGAGGGGTGGGGTCGGCATGGGGCAGAGCCAGACATGTTGGGAGGGCAGTGGCATGGGGACAGGGCAGCAGGCACCTCCCCATCTGGTCTCCCGACCGGGTAAATTGGGATCAAGGAAAGTGAGTGAGCTGCTCGTGGGCAGGGTGCCGGCGTGGGGGCGGGGCTGGTCATCGCTCCCGTCCCGCTCTCCGAACACTCACGGAGGGAGCAGCGGCCCAAGAAAAGGGGGACCAGACCTCTGGGGGGGCAGCAGGTCGGAGGCGTGTGCAGGTGCACAGGCTGACTCACAGATCGGAGCCCCTCCTGCCCAGAAGACCATCCCACCTGCAAAGCCCCTGTCCCTGCCCTGGGCCACAGACACTGCCCCTGAGAGGGCGGGGCCTGCCACTCCCAGGAATGGCGAAGCAATGCTCTCCTGGCCCCGGAGTCGCGTCCTCTTGCCTCTCAATCAAGATGATAAGATCAGACAAAGGGAAACAGGTGCCTGGCCATGGCTGTCCCCTGTCCTGGACGGGCATCGGGACAGGGGCCGGGGAGGTGAGTGAGCATCTCAGTCCATTTCCTCGACGAGAAGCAGCAGCCACTTGGACTTGACCCCTTGGCCGGGCTCCGCATTCCCTGGAGCCACGCGTTGCTGCTCCTCAAGTGCAGGGCCCTGGGAGGCGATGGGGCAGGGTGGCCGTGGGGGACAGGCGACAGTCTGACGCTGGCCCCGTCTACAGACGCGTCCGGGGAGTCGGGCCTGACGCAGCTGCTGATGAGCGAGGTGATGAAGCTGCAGAAGAAGGTGCAGGACCTGACGGCGCTGCTGAGCTCCAAGGACGACTTCATCAAGGAGCTGCGGGTGAAGGACAGCCTGCTGCGCAAGCACCAGGAGCGCGTGCAGCGTCTCAAGGAGGAGTGTGAGGCCGGTGGCCGGGAGCTCAAGCGCTGCAAGGAGGAGAACTACGACCTGGCCCTGCGCCTGGCCCGCCAGAGCGAGGAGAAGGGCGCCGCGCTCATGCGCAACCGCGACCTGCAGCTGGAGGTGCCCTCCGGTCCACGGGGCGCGGGGGTGGGCCCGTGGCGGTGTCCTGGGCGAGTCGCGTGGCCCCGAGCCTCCGTCCTGCAGAGAGGGCCTGGCAGGCGTCGAGGGCCAGGCAGTGGGTGAGGCCCCCGCGCTGACGGGGTTGTCCCACAGATCGACCGGCTCCGGCACAGCCTCATGAAGGCGGAGGACGACTGCAAGGTGGAGCGCAAGCACACGCTGAAGCTCAGGCACGCCATGGAGCAGCGGCCCAGCCAGGAGCTGCTGTGGGAGCTGCAGCAGGAGAAGGCCCTGCTGCAGGCCCGGGTGCAGGAGCTGGAGGCCTCCGTCCAGGTGGGGCCTGCGGGGCGGGCGCCGGGGCAGGTGGGCCGTGGGCCTCCCCTAGCCAGGTCGCTGCCCTGCTGCCCTCTCCCCTTCGCCACCCGCAGGCCGGAAAGCCAGAGAAGAGCAGCCCCTACATCCAGGTGCTGGAGGAGGACTGGAGGCAGGCGCTGCAGGACCACCAGGAGCAGGCCAGCACCATCTTCTCCCTGCGCAAGGACCTGCGCCAGGCCGAGGCCCTGCGCACCCGGGTACGCAGCGGGGGCAGGTGGACACCGCGCCTGGGGCCAGGCTGGCTGCGTGGGCTGAGGGACTGCCCTGTGCCCACGCAGTGCCTGGAACCGGGGGCCTCTCAGCTCTCAGCTCAGTCCCTACTGCACCCCGTTCTGGAGGCGTAGGGCCGGCCTTCTCACCCACTCCTGCCCTCGCTCCCCCAGGGCAGTCAGGGCCAGCCTTGGTCTGGAAGCTCAGGGCTGGCAGGGACCTAGGGGCTCAGGCAGCCTCCCCCTCGTCCCAGCCGGGCCTGACCGGGGGCCAGAACAGGGGCCACGGGCAGTGGGGCTAGCTGCCGTCTCCCGCAGTGCACGGAGGAGAAGGAGATGTTCGAGCTACAGTGCCAGGCCCTGCGGAAGGACTCCAAGATGTACAAGGACCGCATCGAGGCCATCCTGCAGCAGATGGAGGAGGTCGCCATCGAGCGGGACCAGGTAGGCACCTCGCCGCCCGCCCGCCGGCAAAGAACAGCCTGCACCGGGTGAGGGAGTAGGAGGGGCGGTCCCCACGTTTGTGTGGGCTGCCAACGAGCCCTTTAGGGGCAGTTGTCAAAGTGGTCTTTGAATGACAGAAGCAGTACGTGCTCATTTAAAAATGTGAGCAGTAACGAAGTTGATCCCCAACCCCCTCCACCCCAGCCCGCTGCCCGCAAAACCACACTCCACCTTCCGCTGGACCTTCCGGACTTTTCTCAATGTCCATCTATATTTTGTTTCTGTTTTAGAAAAGTGGAAGCTTTCTGTCTTGTTTTGCAAATAGCTTTTTTAACTTAGAAACCTGTGGGCACCCTGGCCGGCCGCGTTCTCGTGGACGGGAGGCAGCCCCTGAGTGGGACTGCGTCCACTTCTCTACTTCCCATCTCTTTCCTGTCACGTCACTGCGGTCCTTTCTAATCAACCACAGTTGGTGCTTCTAGTGACGTTGGCGGGGTAACTGGCCATCTATCAGGAGCCTTAAAACGGAGACTCCTTTTAACCCAGCAATCCCACTTCTGGAAACCTCTCTCGGGAATAACAGTAATGCAGAGAAAGCCGGTAGTGTGGGTGCTGATCTCAAAGCTGAGGACAACGGGAGACCAGGAGAAGCACCCGTGAGCTGAGGGCAGCTCGCTAGCCAAGGAAGCGAGGGCTGCTCACCGGAGCTGGGGGGCAGGGAGTCCCACCCTACTCCGAGCAGGCACAGGAGTGCCGAGCCTTAGGCACCAAGGCAGGCCGCGGGGGGCCCGAGAGGCTGCGGCTGGGGGAGCTGGGGCCAGGCAGCCGAGCTGAGTGGTGGCGTTTTCTCCGGTTGGTCCTAAGCTGGAAGCAGGGACGACCTGGCTCTTTGGGGCCGATGGTCTAGCCTCCTGGTTGTTTTAGACGGCTGGCTGCCGCTGCCCCCAGGCCGGTCACTGTAGGTAGCGGGCTGGTCTCCGGGCTGGTTGCTGCAGGGTGCGGGGCCGAGTCCTATCCTGACACGTGGCCTGGCTGTGGTGTTCCGTCTCTCACACTCACTGTCCCCCGGGGGCGGGCATGTGAAGCTGTGGTGCGTTTGTTTTAAAGAGCATTACGCTGCCATTAACAATCATGCTCTTGATGTCAAGCCACACCCCAAATTTACAAAACCTGTGTGGGGGCGGAAACGTGTGCTGAACATCCACACGTGGGTGGAGGACTTGGGAAAGGACGTGGGGTCAGCAGGGACTATTCTGAGGGTCGAGTGTGCAGATCCTTATCTTCCCTCTATTTTCTGAACTGTCCGCACTTCTCCTCACGAGCTTTCTTACGGTCACGATCCCCCAAACACGCGTTGACGTCCCTGGAGAAAAAAGAGGAAGAGGCCAGTGCTGGCCGGCTTGTTGTTGGAAGTCCCGCTGGCAGCATTGCTAGAAGTCAGGGAGCCACGCTGGGAAGTGAGAGCCCGAAGGGAGAAACAAAAGTGCCCGGGGTGCGCTCTGCAGCGCTCCCCCTCCGAGGGCCGCCCAGGAGCCCGGCCGCACCTGCCCTGTGCTGTCCCCACAGGCCATTGCGACGCGGGAGGAGCTGCACGCGCAGCACGCCCGGAGCCTGCAGGAGAAGGATGGGCTGCGGAAGCGGGTGCGGGAGCTGGGCGAGAAGGCCGACGAGCTGCAGCTGCAGCTGTTCCAGTGCGAGGGCCAGCTGCTGGCCGCAGAGGGCAGGCTCAAGCGGCAGCAGCTGGAGACACTCGTCCTGGTGGGCCTCCCTGGGGGCTGGGGCCTCTGTAGTGTCCGTCAGGCAGAGCCACAGCCCTGCTGCTGTGGGACACGGGAGTATGGCAACTTGGCAGCAGGCGTGTCCCCAGATCCCAGAGGACGAGCCACCAATAGGCTCTGCTGGTGGCCCTGGCAGGTCCCCGGACCCTCCTGAGCCCCCTCCCTCCTCTGTAAGGTTGGCTCCTCCTGGCGAGCCCTCCTGGTGGTGGGTGCCGGGTGTGGCAGAACTCGGCCTGGCAGGCGCTCTGGGTGTGGTGAGGGGGAAGGAGGGTTCTTCTGGGCAGGGGCCAGGACAGCTATGGCCTGGAGAGGGGCCTCCCTGGAGGGCAGAGGCGGGCCTGGGACCCTCACCACACCCCACCCCACCCCATGCCTGGGGACGGCTCGGTTGCCCCACAGCCTGCTGACCGATCCCTCTTATGTGACCACAGAGCTCTGACCTGGAAGACAGCTCACCCAGGAATTCCCAAGAGGTAGGTGTGTCCCCCAGGGTGGGCGCAGGGCTGGCCTCACCCAGGGTGCCCAGCTGCAGCTTCTGTCAGACCACAGCCCCATACACGTTCCTCGGAAGCTCCTCTGCTGAGCTAGGCTGTCCCCTCTCCTCCCAACGCCCGGCCAGGCAGCGGGAAGAGGAGCTGGTGCAGCCGAGGCCTCCACGTGCTCAGGGCAAGACACGCCCTGGGGGCAGGAGCCTTCTTGCCCAGCCTCTGGCCAGGCTGGGCAGCAGAGGGCCCTGAGACACTCCAGCCATGGAAAGCAGCACGGGTGGGTGCACAGCGGGTTCGGTCCAGTCCCGGGAGAGGTGGTGCGCTAACCGGTGCCCTGGCTCTCTTTGGAAGCTCTCGCTCCCCCGGCACCTGGAGGAAGACACACAGCTCTTGGACAAAGGTGAGGAGGGGAGCGGTCTGTCGTGGAGGAATCTGGCCAACGCATCCTTGTCGCCCTGCGTTGGCGCCGGTGCTGATCCTCGGCACACACGGCCATGTGGCTAGTGCCTGAGGATGTGTGCTCTAGCCCCGTGCCACTGACGCTCACGACCCCACTTTACAGATGGGAACAGAGGCTCAGAGCGATAAGTAACCCCCCACAGTCCCCCTAGCGAGCACACGAGACCCCCATTCAAACCCAGGGCCCAGGAGTGCAGGGTCTGTGACCCAGCTCTGACCTTGAGAACACATCCCTCCATCAGAGGCCAGCCTAGGCCCCAGGAATGCAGAGTTGAGGCGTCCTGCCCTCCTTGAGCTTCCTCTGGAGCGGGAAGCAGGGAGCAGGGGAGGAGGCAGTTGGCCGGCGCCCAGGTGTGCCAGGCTAGGGAGTGTGAGCAGAACGGGAAGGAGGGGCCATCTCAGGGGAACGGGGCACTGAGGGCTTAGGGTGGCAGGGCAGGATCGCTCTGCCTGCCTGGACACAGGGCTGGGCAGGGGTGGCCAGGAGGTGGCCCCGAGGGGGTGACAAGGGTGAGGGGCTGCTCTGAAGGTGGGCGGCAGGCGGGAGGTTGCGAAGTCCAGAAGACCCTCTGCTGGGTGTTGGGGGGGCGGGGCACATCGCAGAGGTCGCGTGGGAAGCCAGACTTCCTCAGCATCAGGCCTGACCCCAGCTTCTAAAGGGGGGCAAAAGAGGAAGAAGAGGCAGCAAATGGAGAAGTGAGGGGTTGGGCCATCTGCCGCTGTCCAGACTCCAGGCCGCCGAGCCCCCTGTGGGGATGGGCCGTGAGACCCAGCAGGCAGTGATCAGTGATTGGGAGGGGAAGGCCGCAGGCCCAACCTGCCGGGAGCCCCAACCCAGGGGTAGTGCAGCCCCCCCGCAGGAACCAGGCAGGCTTCAAGATCAGAGGCCGAGGAAGGGGGAAGGTGTCAGCTCCAGGCAGAGACCTGGGCCCAGGCCTCTCCCACCACAATATTGCTGAGACCTGGACATCCAGAGTCCTTCTCATGGACGGTTTAGGGGAGCCAGCCCATAAGAGCACCTTCCATCCAAGGGTCCTGAGCCCTTGGCCCGTCCAGGCCCTGGCAGATCCTGAGGGGGCCAGCAGCCTGGAATGTTCTGCTCCCAACTGCTGCAGTGCCCCAGCCCCAACCTAGGAAGGGCCGAGCCATCTGCTCCGGAGGAGAGATCAATGGTGGGAGCATTGACCTGGCTGCGTGCCCCAGAGGGCCTCTACTGGGAGCGAGGAGTGGGAAGTGACGTCTCTGAGTCCTAGTCCCCTTGTCTATACAAGGGGGTCCAAGTGAGGACCCAGGAGATAGTGCAGGACTGGCCGGCAAAGTCAGGGGTGAAGAGGTGGAGGTGTCGACCACCAGGTGCCAAGCGTGGTCCTGGCAGGCGGGCAAGACCCACAGGCACCACTCTCCCTTCCAGGTGGCCCGACAGACAGGGAGAGCCCAGAGCAGCCATTTGCAGCTCTGCAGAAGGAGCGGCTTTCACTGGCCTCCAACGTAAGGCTGCCCTGGGGTCCCTGCAGCCCTGGGATGCCCCTGGGGTGGGGGAGGACTCAGCGTGACTGATCGCAGGAGACTGATTCCTCGACCTGGACGCCTGGGGCGTGATCGCAAGGGTCTCTGCCCTGCGGGCTCTTGGGGAACAGTGTTTGCAACATGAAGCTGAGCCCCTCCCTTCCTGGACAAAGCAGTGGGCAGAGGCGCGCGCTGTCAGGACGCGGGGCGCGGCAGCCACGGAAGCCTGTCTTCTGTGCGGGCGCAGCGTTACCCTCGCTGTCCACTGCACCAGAATCCCGACGGCAAAAGGGCGGCCTCGGGCGCTGTAGGAGAAGAAACTTTGGCCGGGAGTGCAGTCCCGGCGTCCTGGGCCTGTCCTGTCATGTGAAAGGCGGGACCCAACCGCTCCCCTGGGGTGCACGCAGCACGCAGATGGAGAGCCGGTCTGCGTGCTGAGCTGAGCTGGGGCTGTGGGCTCCCGGCCTGGCCCCCCGTTTGCAGTCCCAGGTGAGGGGGTGGGCCCCCCCGGGGCTGGCGGGAGCCTGAGCCTCGCCCTCCCCCAGGACGCAGGCCTGAGCGGCGGGGAGCCCCCCGAGAAGGAGCGGCGGCGCCTCAAGGAGAGCTTCGAGAACTACCGCAGGTGGGCGGCAGGCTGCCCAGGCAGGTCCGGGCAGGGGCCGGCGGGGAGGGGCGGAGGGGTCGCAGCCTCCCAAACCCGCGGACACCCGCACAGACGCGCGGCGTCGGCGTCTCCGCAGGAAGCGCGCGCTCAGGAAGATGCAGCACGGCTGGAAACAGGGGGAGGTAGACTGGGAGAACACCACGGGCAGCGACAACACCGACACCGAGGGCTCCTAGCCGGCCGTGGGAGGACCCCGCGGCGAGGACCGGGTGCACGCCGGCGCCCGCCCCGGACTGTCCCAGCCGCGCGCTCTCTCTCTGTAACGTACACCTCGCCGCGTGTTAGCAATGCAGCTCCGTAAATAAACGACCGCGGTCGGTCCGGGCACCGCCGCCTCGGATGGATGGCCTGGCTCCCGCGCGCTCCTTCCATCCCCGCCCGCCGCCAGGAGGCAGCAGAGCGCGCACCGCCCGCCGGCGCCGGAAGCCGAGGAGGGCCGTTTCCGCCGCGTGCCCGCTTCCAAGATGGCGGCGGCGCGGGGCGGGGCGATGGGGCGGGGCGGCCGGAGCCGGCGGGCGGGATGCTGCGGGCGGCGCTGCGCCGCGTGCCCACGCTGTGGAGCCACGCGCGGCCCCGGGGGCCCTGCCTGAGGCGGCTGTGGGGGCGCGGGGCCCGCCCGGAGGCCGCGGGGAGAAGGCGAGCCTGGGGCTGGGGCTGGCGGCGCTGGAGCTCCGAGCCGGGGCCCGGGGCCGCACACTACCAGCTCGTCTACACTTGCAAGGTGGGCGCGCGGCGCGGGCGGGGCCGGGCTTGCACCTGGCGGCGGACCGCGCTGCGGGCAGAGGTGGTCGGGGTGCGGGGCGGGTCCGCGTGTAGGGGCGGGGGCTATTTCGCAGGAGGCGTGGCCTTCCGGAAGATGGGTGGGGCTATCCCCCAGGGGCAGGGCTATCCAGGAGGCGGAGCCTTCCGGAAGATGGGTGGGGCTATCCCCCAGGGGCAGGGCTATTTCGCAGGAGGCGGGGCCTTCTGGAAGGTGGGTGGGGCTATCCTCCAGGGGCGGGGCTATCCAGGAGGCGGAGCCTTCCGGAAGATGGGTGGGGCTATCCCCCAGGGGCAGGGCTATCCAGGAGGCGGAGCCTTCCGGAAGATGGGTGGGGCTATCCCCCAGGGGTAGGGCTATTTCGCAGGAGGCGGGGCCTTCTGGAAGGTGGGTGGGGCTATCCAGGAGGCGGAGCCTTCTGGGAGATGGGGGGGCGGGGGGGCTGTCCCTCAGTGGGCAGACCCGTCCGGGAGAGGGCTGGCCCTGCCCTGGGGTGGAGCCAATCCTCAGAATGGGCGGGGCCTTCCTGGGCGGGGCTGGGCCAGGCGCTCTGCCTCACCTGCGCTGTTTCGCCACCAGGTCTGTGGCACTCGGTCCTCCAAGCGCATCTCCAAGCTGGCCTATCACCAGGGCGTGGTCATTGTGACCTGCCCTGGCTGCCAGAACCACCACATCATCGCGGACAATCTGGGCTGGTTCTCGGACCTGGAGGGGAAGAGGTGAGGCCACCTCGGCAGGGTCGGGGGCGGAGGCCTGTGTCCCAGGGCTGGCCTGGTGGGTCCTGGGTCAGAGGCCTCACCCAGCACCCCTGGGGTACCCTCTCCCTAATGTGGTTTATAGAGCCTACCACTCCAGTCGTAGTACAGGAGAGCGTTTAAATTTCAATTTCAGGTAAACCACAAGTAGGTTTTTAGTGTACGTATTCTCAAGCATGGGTCGTGTCTGTATTTGCTGAGTCTTCTGCCCTAGCTCAGCCCCCTGTGGCCCTCCTCACTGCCTGACCTCTGCCCTCACTGACGTGCTTCGGGTCAGGCAGACCCCGTCACGTGTCAGGGCCACAGGCCTCCTCTAAAGTGAGGGGTCAGACTAGGTTGACTCCTAAAGCAATGACTCCTTTTCATCTGTGGTTCCTTCCTTCACTCTACAAAGATTTCTCAAGTGCCTGCTACTGGGCAGCGGTGCTAGTGTCTCACTTTCCCGTCCTCTGCCGACACCGACTGGTTGACCACACCAGACTTGGAGGTGGATGTGACCTTGGGCCTGCAGGGTCAGCCTTACCCTCATGGAGAGCAGTGGGGGCGGCGGTCAGGAGCCTCCTGGCTGGGTGGCCCTGGGCAGTTCAGTTTGGCTTCTGAGCGAGCGTTCTCCCCTGAGAATGGGATGGTCATAGCAGCTGCCTCTGGGAGCTGTGGAGAAGGTTCCATGGGACCAGCGTGTGGTGGCCCTGATGCCACACCAGCGTGGTGACCCGTGCTCCTGGCTCGAGCCTGGCCTTGGGATGCCCTCGAGGGACCTCGCTGCAGGACAGGTGTGGGGCCTGGAGTGTCATGGCACTTCCGTCTCTCTCAGGAATATTGAAGAAATCCTGGCGGCCAGAGGGGAGAAGGTGTGCCGAGTGGCTGGCGAGGGGGCCCTGGAGCTTGTTTTAGAGGCTGTGGGGGCCCCCAAATCCACTGCTGCTCCGGAAGGGGGTGAAGACCAGGATCCCACCCACCCTGGCAAGACACAGTCCAGCTGACCCTGCCTTCTGCCTTTGAGAAGAATGCTTCAGCCCTGGGCCTGTGTGGACTTGGCCTGTTTTCTGTCAATAAACAGACATCACTGGCAGATGCTGGGGTCTGGGGCTCTCCTTTGTCCCTGGTTCTGGAGTCAGAATAACTCACAGGAACTCCCTCCCGGCGCTGCTGGCGGGGGACTTCTGCAGCTGCAGGACCCCGCCCACCACTGCCGCCCTGCACGGAGGAATCGCCCCTGTGCTTGTGTGATGCAGGCCATGTCCAAGTAGGAAGGGGCTGGACGTGGAATCTGAGCCCCTTTTGGCTGTGGCTGTGTGGCCTTGGGCAGGTCACCTTGCCTCTCTGAGCCTCTGCTTTCCTATCCACAGGTGAAGAAGCTCATGGTGCCACCCTGTCAGGTGTACCAAAGGAAGAGAAGACTCGGGACAGGCACGGGGTGGCTCAGTCGTGCCCAATCTTGCTGGCTCAGTGGGGAGGCCTGGAAGGGATCGCCAGTTAGCCACTGTTCTCCCTGGGGGCGGGGTCAGCATCCCCCTACAGGTCTCATCCCTTTGGCCAGACACAAGGAGGCCTCACAGATCCTCTTTCGTCCTCTACCACGTGTTGTCCCCCAGACGCCCCATAGACAGCACTGGTGAGCCAGTGCCAACCTCAGCCCTGACCCTTGGCCACCGGCCAAAGTCAGCAGACCAGGTTGCGCTCCGTGGCCACAGGCGGGCCAGGAGGCTGTGGCAGAGAGGGGAGTGGGCGCCAGGACTGCCGTCTGGTGGGCAGGGGGCTGAGTGCCCCGCGGGTGCCCCCCCCCGGGGGCTTGTGATTTGTCTCCCAGCCTTGTTTGACTGCCTTCTCAGGATGTTCCTGTGTTTATGAAAGTGAGTTTATTTCCAGAAGTGTTCTGGGCTGTGTGACCTTCAGCATTAATCACCAGCCACAGTCTCACAGGGTCCCGGCAGGATCCGAGCTCCTGGTCCCCGCCTGTGTCGGCGCTCCCAGCACTGGCATTGTTCTCCGGGGCGTTGGCCGTTTGTACTTTGACTTGATTACCCCCTGTCCTTCCCTCTGCGAACAACCCTCTATTACTCCCACCCAGAGCCTCCTGTGCCATTTGTGGGGACTGTCGTTGTTCTGGGGCTGAGCCAGCCCCGGGCCTCCTCCACAGGGGCACCGAGGAGATGGCGCTGGGCCTTGGCCTGGCTGCCTCCCTGTCCCTAGAGGGTTGGGACCAGAGTTTGGGGAGGCTCAGGGAGTGAGAGTGCCAAGCTGGACCTAGGAGGGCCGCCCTGGCCAATTCCTCCCTCTGTGGATAGGGAAACTGAGGCCCGTGTGTGTCGGCTACGTCTTCTGCTGTCTGTATTTCTGAGGCTTTGACAGCTGTCCCTGCTGACCCTGAAGGGACGGCCCCTCCCGGGAAGGATGGTGGGTTCCTAGAGAGTGAAAGACTCGCCCGTGCATGCACCCCAGGGCTGGGTACCACACTAGGGGCAGCCCCGATACCTGGAGGCCTGGTCACTCTGCTTCCCGTATCCTCCCTTCCCGTGGGAGCCACAGGAAAGGCTCTTGTGCATATTCTCCCCTCCCCCACCTCCCGACCCACCCCCGTGCTTCCCGGTGTGGTCCCCACGGCGAGGCATGCCCCCATCTTAGATCTTCGAGTATCCCTGACTGTCTTTTCAGTGGCAACCGTGTCCTGATCTGCTGGCCTCACCACCCCTGAATAGCAATAAAACCTGCCTTCTAAAACAGGTGGCCCCTGCAGGCTTCTGTTGTTCTCCAGTCCCCATCTTGAGGCACTGTTGGGCTTTCTCTGGTTTCTGCCCTCCCCTCCATCTTTCCTCCCCTAGCCCCATTCCAGGATCCTCTCCAAAGGGTCGAATTAGGGAGTTGTGCGTCTGGGCCAGCCTCCATGATCCCACAGTGGCATTTCCAGAGACACAAAGAGGCATGGACTGGGTCAGAGGACACTAAGCAACTTTCTCCCTGCAGGACTTCTCAGAGCCTTTAGCGTGCTGACCTGGACGTGGTACCCAGTGCTACTTGACTGCAGAACCTTCTTCTGGGAGCACTGAGAACTCTGGGGGGCGGGGGATCTGGTGACAGCCCCCTGGGGCTCCTTGCTCAGGGCCCCTCCCTGTTGGACCGCACCCTCACCCACTGTCACCTTTTCTTCTCCATCTCAGGAGGAACAGTAGCCGCCTTCCGCTCCCTGACCGCCTCCTGCAGCCCCTGCCTGCAGACTTGCCCCTTCCGACTAGCTTTCCCCAGGGCTGCCCTCACCCCTTGGGGGCTCCCCGGCCTCCTGGGGTCGATGTGGCTCCCTGCACTGTGGGTCACTGACCTGTGCGGGGCCTCTCCTGCCTCCACCCCGCTCCCGGCCCTGGGTGTTTCTGCTACTGGGGACATGGCCCCTTATGACGGCTGTTGGTTTGGGGTGTCCGTATTCGTGCGGTGTCGTCCCCAAGCTGGTTCCTCAGCTGCACTTTCACAGTCTGTTTCATTGCGTTCACCAGCCAGCAGTACCTCCCTTGCTCTAAAGTGGCCCATGGGTCCTGTGCAGGTCCTGGGTGGGTGGGCCACAGCTCTGCTGGCTGGCAGGACTGGGACCAGAAAGGCAAGCGCGTGCCCAGAGTGTGTGCGAGTCCAGGCCCCAGGGGAGGCAGACGTAATCAACCTGCTGCCCAGTGGCTGGCTGGCTCCGTGCAGGCCCAACCATGCACTCGCACTGCCCCGAGGGTGTGGGCAGCTGCCCTGGCCAGGTCGCCTTGGTGAGTGGGAGCCCTGACCAGGCCCACCCTGCTCGTCTGCCCACCGTGCAGGTGCTGGGCTGCCGTGCCTGGTCACTTGGGGCAACTTCCAGGGTGAGGGCTCTCTCCTGGGTGCTAACTGGTGCCACAGAAATCTTCACGCCTGTGCCCGCTCCCTTCCACGTGCCTCCTCTCAGAGCCCACACTCCTCCTCCCAGGCCCCCGACCGCGTCAGGCCCCCAGCCCCTGCCCGTGCATCCACGTGCATTCTGACTCGACCGGCTCTCCATGCTCAGAGCAGGTGACCGGGCGTGCTGCCGCGGGCTTGCCCGTGGGGGCTCCCGCTCTACTGTCCTGCAGGGCCACCCCGAGAGAAGCTAGGGTGCAGTGAATGTCCCGTTCCGGCTTCCCCCTCATGGTGGGCCACACTCTGCCTCTCCTCGGCCCGGCGGTCGAGCGCCCACAGCCATAGGAGCGGCCTGAGGAGCAGATGCTGTACACAGGGTACGAGACCCGGGCCCTGCTCCTGCTCCTCCGAGTGCAGTGCTCCATCCACCTGCGTCCAGTCTGGGGAGCCCACCTCGTACAAGGCCAGGGTGCCCCTGACTTCATAGCAGCCTCCTCCAAACGGGCGAGGGCCCCGGGACAAAGGCAGCTTGGAATGCGGGGGACTTACGCCTCGGGGGCTCAGCCGCTACTAGGCCTTGGCCAGCTATTCTTGATGGTCTTTTGTTTTTGATGCTGTCAGGAACACACACGTGTAGTATGTGTGACCCTCTTGCGGCCTTCTGAGGGTCAGTCTGCATCCCTAGCGGGCCCTTCTGGAGTGGAAGTCTCCTGTTCGCTCCTCAGCCCGCTGGTCAGCCTCCCCCAGGCCTCACTGGACGGGCCCTTGGCCTCTGCCTCATGGACCCCTGCGTCCCCTCCGGGGTCACCTGTCCCCCTCTGAATGCCAGGGGAGCCCGGGCTGTGTCTCTCCCAGGTGTGGGTCCCTGAGCAGACCAAGGTGGGGTCTCAGCCTGAAAAGTGGGCTCCAGTTGGCCTGGCCTGAGGCGCGGGTGCTGAGGGCCCCCAGACACCATGTCTGTGGCCGACTTCAGAACCCAGAGATGCAGGTGGGGAGCCAGGCTGCCCCCCAGTTCCCCAGTTCCCATCTGCCCTTGGTCAGACCCCGTCCTGTGAGTGGGGAGGCAGTGGGGTTCCCAACAGGGCATTGGGTCAAGGCCAGGAGGGTGCATGTGGGGGCGGCCTTGCTGGCACACACCCCAACTGCCAGCATTGCTGTGTGTCCCCTAGACGTGAGCCCCCCATGGAGCACAGGCCCCAGGGCTCCTTGGCGCCTTTGCGGTGTGGACCAGCCAGACTCCGATCCCCATGCAACTGGTCGCCTGAGACAAAGCCTTCCGCGTGGGGGCAGCAGCAGGCTCAGTCCATGAAAGGCTTTGTGGATAGCCATGGGGGCTGACCAGGGGGAAGGCTGAGGGGTCCACCTGTGTCTTCTCGGGAGGGCCGGCCCCCACAGCACACTCCACGTCTCCAGCAGCCGTGTCACAGCGTCAGAGCAATCTCCACCCTGGTTCCTGTGCCCTCTGCTCCCGGGAGGTCGGCAAGGGGCTCAGGGGGGAAGGCACCAGCTTTGGGAGACACATGGGCTCCAAGAGCTCCTACGCTGGCTGTGTGTTCCTGGGGGTGCGCTTAACCCCCCTGAGCCTGAGCTGCCTCACTGATGAAGTGACCCCCCACAGCAGAGACCCCCACCCCCGGATGTCTCCAGGGACCAAGCTGATGTGTGGGGGTGGGTGGGTGCTGCCTGAGCCCCAGGCCTGTGCCAACCCAGTGAGGTCAGTCATCCAGAGCCTCCCGAAGGACCGACACCCCCTCACACCCAGCACTAATCCTGACATGGACAGCATTCACTTGGCAGACTTTATTTTTCCGGGAAAAACAAATGTACCTCTTGGGTCTGAAAGGACCTACTGACAACATGGCAAACACATGTGTGAGGAATAAATAGGCATGTACATTCAAGTACGGGGGCGGCTGAGCAGAACCGCGCTCTGGCGACTGACCCCACACCTGCTGGCCCGCCCTCAGGGGCCCCCCACACCCCCGCAGAGCAGTCATCACGCTGAGCTGAGCCCCCTGGGCTGTGCTGTGGGGCAGGGCTCCCGCCACCTCCCCACACTCGGAGAGCAGGACTGTGGGGCCGTGCTGTGGCTCCCTCCCAGGAGTGCTCCAGAAGGGCCGGCAGCAGGCACCCCCAGGTGGAGGGGGGGCCGAGGCAGGGTCTGAGTGAGAGCAGAGGGCCACGGTCCCCCAGGGGCCCTGACTCCTGCCTGATGCTGAGGGCCAACTCCACCCACCCCATGGGACAACACAGTGATGTCGTCTTCCCCAGCTGCTGGGAGTGAGGGCTGGGTGCTCACGGAGGGGACTGGGGTTGAGTTGAGCTGACCCTCGATGCCCCCATGGCCACAGAGCTGGAGACCCCGGGCCTGTCGCCCGCCCTGGCGCCCTTGCCGCTAGCCAGAGTGTCTGGGACCAGGCCGCTCCGTCCCTGGGCTGCGGGGCTTGGAGTTGAGGAAGGTGGCAGCGCATCCCCACCCTCCCTGCCACGTCAGAGACAGGGCGGCCCTGCCTGCTCAGGGCTGTGTGCCTGGCTGGGGGCGCTCTGTGTGGGGGCACCTGGGCCTGCCTCCGCTGCCTCGTCAGGCTCTGGGCTCTGTGGCTGCTTTCCTCCTCCTCCTCCTCCAGCGGGGTAGGAGGGAGGGGAGAGGGCTGGAGGGGGCCCTCTGCGGGGAGAGGCCGGGACTGGGGAGAGAATGTCTGCGGGCAGCTTTGGGAGGACAGAAATGCCCCCGGAGGAGAGGCCTCAAGGACACCTTCCGGGGCTTGGGGGAGGTGGCAGGTTTCACATTTGGCCGGCAGGACGGAGCCGGGCAGGGGGCCAGGGAGAGGGCATGGAGGGTCTGGACAGCACCGGGGTTTGGGGCCAACATGCTGAAGGCCCGGCCTGGGGCAGGGGCAGGGGTGAGGGCAGGGCTAGGTCGGGCAGGCCTGCAGGACGCCGTGTACCATGTGGGGGCTGGCCCAGGACAAAAGTATGCCCTTCCCCAGAAAAGGCTCTCCAGAGCTGCTGGGCCTGCCGCCCTGGGGAGGGGGACGCATGGCGGCTGTGTGCCCAGCGTCGGGCTCAGTGGAAAGGGCCGGGGGCCTCAGAGCCTGCCCTCAGCCATGGCCCCGGGAGGATTCGGCTTCTTGGGGGGCCATGGCATCCTGGACGGTGGTGAGACGCCCCCTGGCGTCCAGGAGTTGGGGCGGGCCTGGCTGTGGGTGTGAGGCTTTAGCTGGCACCAGGCTGGCACTGTTGCCGGGGCTCAGATGGCCCGCCCACCTCCTGCTCCGGGCTCCCGGCGAGGTCCACCCGCTGCTCGTCCATGCGCTTGGCCTGCACCCTCTGGATGAGGCTGAAGAAGTCCTCGTCGGGCATGGTGGGGCCGCGGGGCAGCACGTCAGGTGGTGGGCAGCGCTGGTCGTCTATCCTGGAGGACTGAGCAGACACGGACACGCTGGTCGGGGCCTCGCCCTCCCCAGGCCCTGGAGGGCCCGTCTCAGCGCCTGGGCCCAGTGGTGGGGGCCCCACAGACAACTCCGAGGCAGAGGCTGCTGTCCAGCGGCAGTGCCAGCTCAGGAGGGCTGGTCAGCCCGCGTTGGGCCTCCCAGGATCCGCCTGGGAAATCAGCTCTGGGGTGCTCTGGCTGGGTGAGACCCCAAGAACAGCCACCCAGCGAGAGTGGGTTGAACAATGGCCACTGGGCGTGGGGCGAGCCAGGCCAGGAGATGGAGCTGCTGGGCGGCCTACCAGGCCTGCTCCCAAGACCACCCTGACTGGTGTGCTCACAAGGCCCTGGGACAGGGCTGGGGGCCAAGGCTCCTGGGGCCTGCAGTGCGGAGCTCCCCAGGGCCCCCCGTGGGGCCGAGGGGGCTGAGGAGGCGTTTGGGCTTCTCTGCAGGGTCTGGCGCAGAAGGGCTGGAAGCCGGCGCAGCTGCCGGAGCGTGCGTGCGTGTGGACGGTGGGCTCGGGGGTTCTCGGTAGGGGCCGGGTTTGAGGTCCCTCGGACTCGCCCAGGGCTGCGCTTTCCTCTTCTCTGTGGGAACGAATGTCAGACCTGGAAACTTCCAGCTCCGTGCACAGTGGCCACGCTGCTGCCCCCTCCCCAGCCATTTCTCCGAAGGTTTCCTGACCCTGAACCCTGTCTGCAGTTCTGCCCTGCCCAGACCAGTGGGTGGCTGGACCCCGCTAGGGACGGAGAGACCCTGCCTGCTCTCCCTTCTCTGGGTGTGCTGCCTGGCCCTTGGTTTTCTCTGTACAGATGTGGAAGGCAGGAGGAATCCCCAAGGCCACGACCTTGGGGACCTGGCGACCCCTGGGCTCTGAGCTCCTGCACTGTAAGGGGTGGCCAGCCTGAGTATGTCCTGGGGTGGCCTTCTCGGGGGGCCCTGCGGGGGGGTCCCAGGAGGCGGGCCCCAGGTCTGCGCACCTGTGGGTACTCGGTGACACTGGCTGAGCTAGTCTGTCGTTCCGCTCCCCAGGGGCATCCCCCAGCCCCAGCCTGGGACAAGGGATAGGAGCCCCTGTGGCCTGCAGGCCTACCTGGCACTTGATGAGCATGTTGAAGAAGTCGTCCCCCGGCTCCTGGGGGTCCCCATCGCCGCGCAGGTGCCCCAGGTTGTTGTGGGTGATACGCAGTCCGGGCAGGCTGCCCACGCTGGCCCGCTGGTCGTCCAGCCGGCGGCTCTGGGAGCTGGCGATGAGGTCGAAGAACTCCTCGGTTTGGGGGGAGGCTGTCAGCGAGGGCTGGGCTGTGGCAGGGACCCACCGCCAGTCAAGCCAGGCCGGCGGGAGCCCTGACCGCTGTGAGCCCAGCCCAGCCCTCCACGCTCCAGGGGGCACAGGGGCTCCCAGCTGCGTCTCCAGCGACCCCAACCCCCAGCTGCTCTCAGCTGCCCCACTCCCACCTCCAGGGGCTTCTGGAGGTGACAGGAGGCAAGCCTCACCTCCCACGCCCCCTCCGAGACGGCTGATGCGCCTGACACAGTGTGTTCCGGAGGCAGGATGATTACATGTTTCCCAGGATGCCACTCTGGGCGAGGCGGCGGGGGACGGGAGCTCATGGTGACAAGGGGCACTTTGCAGCTGCTCTGCCCCGCCCCTCAGGAGCAAGGGCTCGCGGGGGGGCCCCCCCACAGTGGAGGGAGGCGCTCCTGCCTGGGGGCACTCACCGATCCTCTCCTCCAGGCTGGGGGCGGCAGTGGCCTCGGCGGCCCCGGGCTGGCCCTCCTCCAGGGGACAGCGCTGGTCGTCCATGCGGCTGCTCTGGAACTTGCTCAGCAGGTCAAAGAAGCACTCCTCGTCAGAGGATGGGGCCCGAGGGATGCTCTGGGGGTGGGGGCGGGGGCAGTCAGCGCTGGCTCTGGGCCAGCCAAACTGGCCCCTGCTGTGGTCACCAGCCCCTCACAGACGCCTGCACATGAGTCGGGGGCTGCTCAGCCTGGGTGAAGGTCAGGACTCCCATCTGCCACCTGCTGGCCAGCCCACCCCAAACCCGTGCCCCCTGGAGCGGATAGCCGCCTTCTCCCACAGCCCCTTCCTCCTCCTCCCAGCACCACCCCCCTCCAGGCCTCCGTCACCCTCCCCAGACATGTCACTGCCCCTCCCCCGGCCACCCGCACCCTGCCACCATGACCCCCACTCGCCCAGCCTGGAATGCTAACGCAGTTCAGCGGTCACACCACCTCCCATCAGGTTCCCTGTGCCCCTTGCCCCCAGGAGGCCTCCACTGGGCACTTGTGTCGGCCCCGCAGTGAGCTCTCCCGCGCCTGTGCACCTCTGGAGTCCTGGCCCCTGTGTTGCACTCACGAGTGTCTGCTGAACGAACAAACACAAGTGAGTGACAGAGCGAAGGACTAGGCCCTCAGCAGGCAGGGAGCCTTGCTGGCCATCATACACACTTGCAGTGGTTAGTGCCAGGGCCCTGGCAGTGATGATGGTGGACCCAGAGGTGCCAGTAATGTCAGGTCATATCACCAAAGGCAAGTAACCCGAATTGGGGGAGGTGAGGGCTCCTGTGTTCCACCCCAGTGCCACTCCTCATGGGGCTTGGGCAACATGTTTACAAGGTCCTAGACCAGTGGGAGGCCCAGAGGACAACAAGTGTGTGGGGGCCAGGACCCTGGGTGTGGGGTGTTCAGGCTAGAGAGAAGGTGCTAACATCTGCTCTGGGTGGCTCGGGGCCCGGAGCCTGGACACCAGGCTGGGAGTACTGGGCTGCCAGGGACTCGGGGAGACGCCGTTACTGTGCAGCCTGGGTGGTGGGCTGGGCTGACCATGGGGTGACCCTGCCAGGCCTGGGCAAATCCCACTGGTGATGCTAGGATGGGCAGGGAGGGCGGCCCTTGGAGGAGCCACAGTTCCAGAGGGATGGGAGGTGGGGAGAAGCTGGCTGAGTCCCACTGGCAGGTGACCTTGCACAAGCCCCACTCTGGGCCTCAGTTTACACATCCACGGGAGGGGAAGCTGGAGGGCATGGTCTCAGGGCCCCCCCAAAGGACAAGAACAGAGCAAGCCCACCCCCACCTCCAGCCTCGCCAGGCCTGGGCCAGGGCCCTCAGGGCCGACAGTGGATGGGTGGCTTCCAGAGGACCCTTTGGCTGCAAACTGGCGCCCCGTCCACCTCCCCTCAGAAACCAGAGTCCCCTGCCCAGCCCTGGCCCGTCCATCTCTCAGCTGGCAGGTGGCCTTTTCGGGGCCCACTCAGAGCTGGGCTCATGGAGAGACCACAGCAGCAAAGATGTCACCTACTGGGTGTTGGCGCTGCCCGAAATGCGTGACTTCTAGAGCTCCCAACAACCCGCCACCAGCCCGTTGCACAGAGGAGGAGACTGAGGCCCGGAGAGCTTGCACAGCCTCCCAAGGTCACACAGTGGAAGGAGCAGGGCCAGGACTCCACCAGCAGCAGGCCCAGCCTGGCTTCCTGGAGCACAGCCAAGGGCTCTTCAGAGCTGGGCTCAGGCTGTGGGGCAGCTCGGTCTCCAAAGGCCAGGAGGACCCCGTGGGGTGTCATGGGCAGGGAGGGACAGCTGGGAGGAGAGACACCCCAGCCAGGCTCTGGGCTCTCAGGTCCCCCCTCCCCACCTCTGCCCCACCGGCAGACCGCGCCCCCCCCAGGGCTCTGCTCTCCTGCGGCCTCTTAGCCCGCCAGAGCCTGGAGGGAAAGGAGAGCTGGTGTGGAGGAGCCCCAGCTAGGGGGCTGCACTTGCTCAGGGCCTCCTCGGGGACCTGCAGGCCTGGCAGAAGGGGGCTGGGAGCCAGCATCAACCTGGTGGGGGCGTACAGATGCCTCCCCCAGGAGGTCATGGGCTCTACTCCCAGGCTATTTGGGGCCGAGTGGCTGGGAGGACCCGGGCTCAGCCAGGTGTGGGGTGAGCACAACACAGCCCGGTTGCAAGGGACAGTTCCTTCTCTCGGCCCCCAGCCCCAGCGTCCGGTCCCAGGTGGGGTCCCCCAGGTGGACTGTGGGCCAGGTGAACGAAGCCAGGCCCTTCCCAAGAGAGGTGTGACCTCGGGGCCCCACTGCTCTGGACACAGGTGCCCCAACACTCCTCCAGCCTCCCCTGGGCTGAAGCTCAGGGGGTCCACCTGAAGGAGAGTGGGGTTTGCCCTGAGGCCTCTCGTGGCCCCATCAGCACTGTGGCCGGGGCTGGGCTGAGGGGGCCTCCACGGCCGTCCAGGGAGGCTCTGAGGCACCATGGCAGAGCCTGTCTCCGGGACTGAGACCTGGGACTGGCCCGGGGCCTGGCAGCCTCCCCCTCCCAGAGCCTGGGCCACCTGTGAAGGGCTGACACTTCCCTTGTGGGGGAAGTTTGGGGTCTGAGGCCACAGGTGCAGAGTGAGGCTCTGGACAGCACGAAGGGCCTGCACTCCTCGCTCAGGACCCCATCCGGGGTCCCAGCAGGACACGTTCAGGGGACCTGGGGGCTACCCCCAGACTCCAATCTCCCCTTTGCCCCAAACTCGGGCTCCTTCCATCCCAGAGGTCTCAGAGCCCCTCCTCCAGCCTCACTCCGTCCCTCCTGCTGGGGTTTAAGCCCAATTTCCCTAGGAAGGAAGGAGTCAACCCCAGGCCAGCTGCCCCTCTGCAGCCTGCCTGGCCAGCCCCTCAGAACCGCGGCTGCCATGGTCCCTGAGCTGCCCAGGCCCGAGGGCAGGGGCTGAAGACAGAGGGGCAGCGTACAACGTGCTGGAACTCACCCCCACGGCACTGGTCTGGGCGAGCTGCCAGGGAGCTGACCGCTCGTCCCCAGGCCAACGACACAGCCCCGTAGGGAACTGCACACCCACCCGCTGACCATTCACCCACCCCGGCCCCCCAGGAGGGGAGCTCTGCCCCGAGCCCAGCTTCACACAGGCCCGTGTGCACCCCGAGCCTCCACCTGCATCGGGGACCCCACACTCACGCCAGATCCACAGCTCTTAACCAGGCGCTACTCGGGGTGCTGGGCCACGTGGAGCTGGAGAGGGATGCCACGGCACCTGTCCACCACCCTGCCTGTGGCACCCGGTGCCGCCTCGCTGCCGAGACCCACGGGGCCCGTTAGCTTGATGCTTAAATAGGACCCAGGGTGATGGCCCCTCCCCGTCCCCGCCTACCCATGCTGCGCTCGCTCTCACACACACACACACAGGCTCAGGCACACTCACACACAGGCTCACACACACACATAGACTCAGGCACACTCACACAGGCTCACACACACACACAGGGTCACACACACAGGTTCAGTCACACTCACACATAGGCTCACACACACACAGGCTCACACACACAGAGACTCAGGCATGCTCACACACATACAGGCTCACACACACACAGGGTCACACACACACAGGGTCACACACACAGGTTCAGTCACATTCACACATAGGCTCACACACACACACAGGCTCGCACACACACACAGGCTCACACACACACACAGGGTCACACACACACAGGGTCACACAGGCTCACACACACACAGGGTCACACAGACTCAGGCTCACACACACACAGGCTCACACACACACAGGCTCAGGCACACACAGGCTCACACACAGACTCAGGCACGCTCACACACACAGGGTCACACACACAGGTTCAGTCACACTCACACATAGGCTCACACACACACAGGCTCACGCACACAGGCTCACACACACAAAGGCTCAGGCACACTTACACACAGGCTCACACACACACAGGCTCACACACACACACTCAGGCACGCTCACACACACACGTGCGTGTACACACACACACACAGGCGCTCCGTAAACGCCTGAGTGGACTTCCCCAAGCACAGCACGAGCCCGCTCGCTCAGGGCCTGTGGACAGTCACACGGGGACTGGGGGTGGGGGTGGGAGCCTGTCTGGAAAGCATTTTTCCTCTGACAGCAGGCCCCCGCCTTCCTTCCAAAGCCAGGCCAGCCTGGGAGAAGCTGCCTCTCTCTTGGCCCCGATTCCTGAGGCTGGGGCTGCTGCAGCCCACAGCCCGCAGCCCAGCAAGGGGCCACACAGACTGGTGTCCTTTCCCATTCTGGGCCTTGGTGGCCCTTGGCACGGGCCATGTGGCCTGACACCGCCCCTGCACGGCCACCTCCTCACATGGCCCCCGGCCTCTGACCAGCCTCACGCCGCCCACCTCGCTGTCCCTTTCCCGCTCTAGGAGGCCTGTCCTCCAGCTGGCTCCCAGGACGGGCCCCACCCCTGCTCACAGCACGACCCTCAGCCCAGCCCTGAGGCCTGGCAGGGCCGACCACACGAGGCGTCTAGGGAAGCTGATGTGAGCCCCCACAGGAGAGGTGAAGAGAACGGGGGACACCAGAGCCCCCTCCGAGGGCCCTCTCTGTCCTGTTCCTTCCACAGGAGCTCAGAGCTGCCTGGCCGGCCCCCTCTCGTCGTATCCCCAGGGAAGGAGGGGTCCCGCCAGAGCCCAGGCCCGGCCTCCCCACGCTGCCTCCTGTCAGGGGAGCTGGGCCCCGCGCCTGGTGAGCAGGGGGCTCAGCCCACCGTTGGGGTCCAGGCCTCCAGCTGGGGCCAGCTCAGCGCTCTGCCAGGGGACCGTGGCCTGAAGCCCTATCGAGCTCTCCACAGGGGCCACGCTGGGGCTGCCAGGAGCTGACCCCACCTCAGAACCACAGCTCCAACCGTGCCTGGTTGGACGCCCTCGGGCCAGCTTCTTCACCACCCTGTGCCTCAGTTTCCTCTCTTAGAGCTGCTATTAACTCACTACATGTGAAAAGCCTGAGCATCAGCTGTTGTCTCTTTGGTGGAAGGGGCTCCGGGACAGCAGCACCAGGAACGCAGCTGGGGCAGAACTGACGTGTGGACAGGAGAGCGGGTCTCACCGTGCTTGCTGGCCTGCCGCACGGGTTAGCCCGGTCGGGACCCGGAGAGCTTGGCCACCAGGAGCCACGTCCCGTCTCAGCTTGCCTGAGCTCCACCTTCCCAGGTCACGCATCTGGGGCCCAAGGTTCCGAGACCCCTGGGACGGGAGGGTGGGGGACACACGGCTTTGCCTAGGTGGTCTTTTTGGAGAGACTTTAAAAACAGCCCTCATGTGGGGAGGCTGGTATGGTTGTGGGGTGTGGGGGAATCGGAAAGACAAGTCTCTCCCTGCTCTGCACCCGCCTCACTGAGCCCCTGCTCCACAGCACGAACAACGGCGGGTGTGGCTGCGCCGGCACCTGGTCAGGATGGTCCCTCATGGAGAAGTGGGGGCAATGGGGGCCATGAAGCACAGGCCAGGCCTTGCCCGCCCCCTGCTTGGCCCTGGGCAGGCCCGTCAGGCTCCAGAGCCCACCATGGCTCCCCAGGGCCTGGCGTTGGCATCCTCCCCTGCCCAGGCTCTTTCTGGCCGGCCCCCCAAGACTCCTCTGGCCCTTACCTTGGGGGCTGGCCCAGCCCTGCTCTCCAAGCCCCGCCCCAGGCTGAGTTTTCACGGCCCCTCAGACCCCAAAGATTCCATTGCGCTGGCGGCGAGGCCCCACATTCTGGGCTTGGGGTGGGAGAGAGGGTGGGGCCAGCCCCCAACAGTGTCAGTACAGCCTCGTTCACCTGGGCTGACGGGTGGCCCCCGCACCGTGCAGGGATCCCCTCCCCTTCCCCGGGGGCAGCCCGGCCCCTGGCGCCCTCCTCCCCCGCTCATCTCTCACTCCACGGACACTAACCCTGGCCGGCAGTCGGCCCGTCGGACAAGGAGCACTGGGGTCAAATGGGGTCGGCGAGGCGTCCTCAGGCTCGTGCAACAGATGGGTGCGAAGCAGCCATCCGGGCTAAGAATACGCAGCCCAGTGCCCACACCCCTCGCAGGCTGGGAAGGTGCTGATTAAGCCGTTGGACAGAACTATTTTTAGACTAATTCCCAGAGTTTTGGACCCAGGTGTTCTGCATGGGGTGCTCCAGGATGACCTCTGAACCTAGTCTCAGCCAGGCACGTGGGTTTACCCCTCTGTGCCCCCAAAACCTTGACCAGTTCCTGAGAGTCTGGAGAGGCCAGCCCAGGCTCCTAGGCACAAGAGGCCCAGTCCCTGTTCCTCCATCCTCCATCTGTCCATCTACCTGACCACCAGTCCACCCATCCCTCCTCATCCATCACGGAATCCATCTGTCCCCCATCTCTCCATCCCCCGTCCATCTGTCTACCTAGCCCTGCTCTGTCCGTCCATCTCTGTATGCTGACTGTGTCCCCAGAACGGGGCTGCTGGCCGGGCCTGAGGACCTGAGCTGCCCACGCCCAGCTGTCCTGCAGCCCCTGGCTGGGCTGTCTGTTGCCTCTGCACCCATGAGGCCTCAGTCCAGCTCCTTGTGTGGCCTGGGGTCGCTGAGGCCGGTGCAGTGTCCCTGCAGCGAGTACCCTAGACTATCGAGTAGGTCCTGTGCCCACCAGGTCCCAGGGGACAGCACAGGGCCATGACCTCTGCCCCCTGGAGTGGCCGGGCCCGGCCTCCCAGGCCTGCTGCACAGGATGGGTGGTGGAGGCCCCAGCCAGGGCTCCCTGTTGGCCCCCAAGGAGAAGTCACCTACCGTGCGAGGCACTTGCACCCGGACGTCCGCACTGTCCAGCAGGGGGTGGCCGCCCTCCCGGGGCCTCCTTTCAGTGGCGTCTGGCCCTTCCTGGTACTTCCTGCTCCTCACGGGGAGGGGGAGCAGGTCCCTGCACGGCCCCCGCCAGTCCCCCGCATGGTGGCTGTCTCCATTCTGCTCCTGGGGAGGGGGCGGAAGGCCAGGCGTGGGCAGGGGCTACTGGCAATTCTGAACCAATGCTGCCCATCCCAGGACCCTCATGGGGGCCAGGCAAGGCAGGGCAGGGTGCTGGAGGAGGTCAGGGCCCAAATGTTGACCTTCCCACACTAAGCAATGAGTGACTGTAGGCACCCCTGAGCCTTGTCCCCCGTAGGCCCCCCATGGGCATCCACAACTGAAACCAGTCTACACTGGAGGAACCAGAGGCTCAGAGAGGTTCGGCCACTCCTCCAGGGCCACATAGCACCTGCCCCTGGCAGGTCCAGAGCAGGCCCAGGCCCCACCCAGCCAGCCCCCGAATCCATTTGGGGGCTCCGCGCCCTAGCTGCTCCACCAATGACAGCTTTGTTCCCCCATGGGGCAGAGTCCGATGAGCAAGGAGCAGACAGGAGTGAGGGCCAGCCAAGACACTGAGGACAGTGGCCAGGTGGGGGCACGGAGGTCTGCAATGTGTAGGGACCATGGCTTGTCCCCGGGGCACACAGCCAGCAGGACCCTGTGGTGAGGTGGGAGCGAGCAGGCACGGGTACCGCAGAGCCTTGTGGGGGCCTCTCGGAGGATAGACGGCCTGTCTACGGTCTCAGGCCGCAGAGGGCACAATAGTCTCCCAGGGCAGGGGACGTGATGGAGACAGGAGCTACAGGGGCAGCAGCTCAGCAAACACTGCCCGGCCTCGTGAACCCGCCACCCACGCTCTGCGTCTAATTGCAGTGGCTGCTGCTCTGCTGATGTCGTCCCCACGTGTCCCCAGCTGCCTGCCCGAGCCCCACTCACCCTCTCCAGGGGGAGCCTCAGCAGGTCCCAGGTCTCCGCACTCAGCCTCTGCGTCCTCTTGGGCCTGGCCCCTGAAAGACAGCGGGCCGGGTCAGCTGAGCAGGGACCCGTGGCCTCAAGGTCAGCTGGCCGGGGCCAGGACCCTCGGGGAGCTGAGGATCAGCAGCCTGCACCCGGGGGCTGGCGGATGAGCTTTCCACCTCACGGCCCCACGTGGAGGCAAACACAGTGTCCGCATGACCTCTGCGCGCTCCGTGTGACCTCTGCGCCCCCCAAGTGGACAAGCGATCAGCGTTGAGATGGGGCGGACCCTGCAGGGGCCTGGGTGGGGTCTGGCTTTGGTGCTCCCCGGGAGGGTCCAGTTCTTGAGTTCTGGACCTGGCTATCTTCCCACCCACGACCGGGGCTTCCCCGCTGGCCTTAGCTCACAGCTCCCTCTCCTGGAATGCCCTTCCTGTGTCTGTGCGGCCATAGGCCACCGACTCGGCTGGGCTGCCCCTGTGCCCGCCTTCAAGGAGCGTCGCTCACCCCCGCCAACCAGCTGGCACGGCGGGCAGCCCAGGTCCTCCCGCAGCAGAGTGACCCGCCACCCGTAGACATGTGCTGGAGAAGCTCTCAGCCGAGGGTCGGGCCATGCGAGGCCAGGAAGTGCAATGTGGAGAGCGAGTGAGGCCTCTGGCATCGGTGGACGCGCCAAGGGTCCCACCTTGGCACCCCCGGACCTTGGGCCCATTCTCCACCCTCTGGAGCTCAGTGCCCCCTCGGTCAGACGGGGCTGGCAGCACGTTGCCGTCTGTGCGGGGGAAGGCTATGCACAACGCCTGGCACATCTTGGGCGCCACGGGTGATGGTTTGCCCTGAGGTCACCCCCAGTGCCACACACGGCTCCACTCGTGAAGCCAGGCTGCTCTGCAGACGCCTGCGGCGACAGCTGGGGAGCCGGACCCAGAGTCTTCCCGTCCAGCCCCTGGCTGCGGATGGCAGCAAAGCAACGCAGCCCGGTGCACGGCCAAAGCTGGTGGCGTGGGGCGCAGGCGGGGCCCTCAGCACGGCACCCCGACCCCACCCTGGGCCCACACCCACTGCCCGGGACACAGTCCCCAGAGGGAGGGGGCCGGCTCAGGCCGTCAGTCACTCAGACCAGCCCAAACCAAACGTCCAGGGCTTCATAAGAACTGGGCAGGTGGTCTAGAGCCGGCTGGAGAAGATGGTGTGGGCAGCCTGTGCCTTTCTCCCTGTCCTGGCCTCCGGGGTCTGAGGGAGCCACGCCCTGTCCCCCTGCTCCCCAGAGGCCGAGACATGAGACGGCCTGGGGTGGAAATGCAGCGATCCTCTGAGGGGCGTCTGCGGCTGCTGTCCCAGGAGACCAGGGGGCAGCTGGGCAGCTCCCGGAAGCACGAAGGTGGCCCCAGGGGTCCAGGACTTAGGGGCGTCTGCTGCCCCTCCCACCCCCACACAAACGCCCCCGACCAGGGCTTCCTGCCCCCACCCCTCCACCGTGGTGGTTGGCGCCGGGCCCACCTCCGTCCCCTGAACACAGTCCCTGGCCGGCAGATTCGGCCGGGCACTGAGGTGGAGAGGTACGGCCTCAGGGCATGCAGCCTGACCTGTGTTTCGAGGCTGAAGGGAGTGGGGCAGCAAGTGGGGTTGGGGTCCTCCGCCGCCCACCTCCACCCCACATTAGGAAAGCGGCTCTGAGGAAGAAACGATGGGATCATTCCAAAATCAAATGGTGCTCGGGGGCATCGCCCGCCCCCCATGTGCAGCGATGGGAATAACAGAGGGGCACCTCTGACCCGACGGCTGACTGGCCCCCAGGACAGGCAGGACTGTGCAGGGCCCCCTACTCACCACAGCCAGCGAGAACCCTGCTCCATCTCCCGCCATGGGCTGGCCGAGGGCATCTCCCTCGGCTGCCCCCTGACACCCTGGGGGCCTGACTCGGTTTCCCCACCTTGTCCGCTGGGCCCCGGGCCCTGCACGGCTGCTGCTGCCCTGCCTGGCCCTCCACCAAGACGTGGCACGGTCGGTCCCGGACGGTGGCGGAGGCTGAAACGCCCCTCTGAGACGCAGCTTGCGTCAGGCTCCGGGGCGGGTCCCCACGTGGCCGGGGCGGTCGGCCAGCTAAATGCGCCCTCTGTCTGGAGAGTGGGCCGAGGCATCCTGGACCCGGCGGCTCCAACGGCCCGCGCCTTTGGCTCAGCCGCCCTGACCACTGGCTCGCTTCCCGCCCCTCCCACCAGAGAGTGAGGCTTGGAGACTTCCCTGAGCACCGCCTCACCCCTGCCAGGTCTGACCTGCACCCTCGTCATCATTTCTGTCCCCACCAGGAATCAGGACACGCCCCCAGCTCTTTCCTTGCCTCCACTCTCCACTTCCAAAATCCTGGCAGCTTCAAGAGACTCAGAGTCCAACCCCTGCTCCCCTCACCTGGCTGGGACCCTCAGCTGCCTCCCCGCCCCAGCTCTGCCCTGTACGTAGTCCCTTCCCCATGCAGGGGCCAGAGAGATGCTCTTAGGATCTGGGTTAGGTCTTATTCCTCCTCTGCCTGACCCTGCAGGGGCTCCACTGGTGTGGATGGGAGGCTTACACGAGGGCCCATGAGGCCCTCCTTCAACCCCATCCCCCACCTCTCCCCTTGCTCCCTCCGCTCCCGACACAGCCTCCCACTGTTCCTCCCCTGCCAGGCTCCTCCTGCCTCGGGGCCTTTGCACAAGCTGTTCCCTCTGCCTGGACTGCTGTTCCCCCATTTAAGCTCATGGCCCACTCCCTCCTCTCCTTTAAGTCTTTGCTCAGGGCCGGCCCCGTGGCTTAGCGGTTAAGCGCGTGCGCTCTGCTACTGGCGGCCCAGGTTCGGATCCTGGGCACACACCGATGCACCACTTGTCTGGCCATGCTGAGGCAGCATCCCACAAACAGCAACTAGAAGGATGTGCAACTATGACATACAACTATCTATTGGGGCTTTGGGGAGAAAAAGGAGGGGGACTGGCAATAGATGTTAGCTCAGGGCTGATCTCCCTCACAAAAAAAAAAAAGTTTTTGCTCAAACATCACTGTCATTGACTGAATGTCTGTGTCCCCCCAAATTTCATATGTTGAAGCCCAAGCCTCAGTGTGACGGTGTTAGGAGGTGGGGCCCTAGGGGCTGATTAGGGTGAGAGGAGGTCATGAGGGTGGGGCCCCCGTGATGGGATTGGTGCCCTTATGAGAAGAGACTGAGTTCTCTCTTTCTCTCTTCTCCTCCGCACCCCACCCACCCCGTCTGTAAACCCAGAAGACGGCCCTCACCAGAACCCCACCACGCTGGCACCCGGATCTTGGACATTCAGCCTCCAGAACTATGAGGAATAAATGTCCGGTGTCTAAGCCGCCCGGTCTGTGGCATTCTGTTATGCAATTCGAGCCGACTGAGACAGTGGTCTCCACAAGGCCGACCTCGGCTGCTACGCTTACTGCTACCTCCTGCCCCCCAGTTCTGGGCAGCCCCCAGTGTGTCTTCCCTCCGAAGCACTTGTAACACGTGACACATCCTTTACCTTGCCCTCACTGCTTCTCGCTCCCTTTGCCTGTTTTGTTTGCCAACGTGCCCCTAGAGTCCAGCAGGGCCTGGGCGTCGTACGTGCTTAGCAAGGACGTGGAATTAGGAGCTAGTGACAACTGAGCTCCTACCATGTGGGGCCCTGTGTGCAGTTTCCCGTGCCCTGTCCCCTCCGGGCGGCCCCAGCATAAGAAGTCATGGCTGCCCTCCGAGGACTGTGGCCGCTCAGGGAGGGCGGCCACCCGGCCAAGGTCACGGAGCCTGGAGGGGCAGGGCCAGGGGCAGGATATGGGAAATCAGGGCTGCAGTGTGCCCGCATGGGGCAGCGGTCATGGGAAGTCAGCTCACCTGGCGAGTCCCAGAAGGTCCAGTGGAGATGGCCGGAGAAGGGACAGATGCAGGACAGATGAGGGCCCCCTGCAGCCCCCATGTGTCGTCACAGGTGCCAGGCACGTGGTGTGCTGCAGGCCCAGTGCTGAGTTCGAGGATGGACGGCGACGCACCCACATCTTCAGATCTCCCTGGGGGCACAAACTGTGCCCTCACCCTGCCAGGACCTGTTCCTAGGACGACCAGTGGACCCGCTTCCCAGAGGGGGACACTGAGGCACAGCTGGGTCAAGTCACTTGGTGAGCCAACCAGGACACGGCGGGTGGAGCCAGGGCCAGAGCCTGCAGCCTAAACTGCTGCTTGGCCATTATACCACGCGCATCCCAACCTGGCAAGGTGGCCGGATGGGTGTCTAGGCGACTCTGGCTGCTCTGTGCCCAGGACGCCCAGAGGGTGAAGTGAGCCGCAGAACAGCGTGAGCGGGGACAGCGGGGCAGCTCACACCTTGTGGGACAGAGGACAGCCCGGCCCATCGGGGACAGGCAGAGGGACGTTCACAGAGGGTCAGGCGGGCAGCCCCCAGAGCTCAGGGCTGGCTCCCTTCTCCTATGCACCAATCACGCCGCCCTCTCCAGGGGTGCGGTGGGACCTCCATCACACGCCCCATCACCCTGTGCTCGCTGGGATGGGCGGGGCACACCAGCAGAGGATTGGCCGGGCCCAGGCCGCAGCCCCTGGGAGGTGTGCCCCCCAGACCCACTCTGGGGCCTCTTTCCTGGGGCAGGGCAGTGAGGGCTGTGAGGACACACAGGCTGAACTGCAGCGGGCTCTGGTCCTTCAGCTGCATAAAGGGCCCTTGTTTCTATCAAGACAGCAAAGAAAAGCCCAGAGCCTGGCCTCCTGCCGGCCAACACCACCGCACCCACCGTCCATCGCAGGCCACGCCCATCACAACAGCCACGCCCACGGGCTCCCGCAAGGCCCTCCTCCTTGAATTCCTCCTCGTCCTCCCCTGGAGGCCTCCTCCTCCACACCGGCTGGGTTAATGCCCCTCCAGCGTGCTCACCTGGCCCCCTTCGCTCCTCACCAAACTGACAGGCTCTGAATACGCAGCTGCCCCCTCCCCACCCCCAAGGGACAGTTTCCGGAAGGCAGGCGCTTGGTATGCACTGAAGGAATGAGTGAATGAATGATGCTGCCCCTGCAGAAAGCCCTGCACTAGCTCCCTCCACAAGGCCCCGCCGCTGCCAGGCTCCCCAGAGCAGGGGTCTCCCCCAGGGCCGCCCAGACTGAGGGCGCCGGCCTGCCTCCAGCAGCTGCATCCCAGGGCTGGCGTCCACCAGGGCTGCCCGGGGCCCCCAGCCCTGTCTCTCGGGGCCTAGGCAGGCTGCACCTCCCGGGAGGATGGCCTTCTCCCGGAGTCTGCTGGGGGCCCAGCGCTGGTGGCCTGGTGGGGAGGAGGCTTCTGGGGGCCCTGGCTGGGAAAGGGCAGAGCCAAGAAGCCAGTGTGGGACGGAGGACAGAGCCGCCTTGTTCCTGCACGGCCCGGCCGTTTACCCACCGTGTGCCCCACTTCCCTCAGCTCGGAGAAGGGACACGTCAGGAAAGCCCGGAGCTGGGCTGCGCCTCCGAGGGAGCCTTTCCAGACGCTGGCCCAGCCCCGCCCCCATGGCTGCTGGGGCTCCAGGGGTGGCCTCGCAGGGCTAGGGGCTCTGGGCAGAGCTACCCACCCTCGGACAACCCAGCCTGAACGGGAGGTACCAAACTGTACCTCCTGGGGCACAGTGGGGGGCAATGGGGGGCCACACTCCATCCCATCCCTATCGGCCACAGCACCCCTAAAACAAGGGAAGCCGAGGGTCTCAGAAGCCTTTGCTCCCTCCCTTCCATCCTTAGCCTCTGAGTAGGGGTGACATGTGCCCCCTGTCTCCCAGGACACACCATTGTCAGAAACCCATGAGCATTATGGCATGGAGACCTGCCACCACAGCTGGGACCCACTTCCCTGGCCTGGCTCTGGGCAGGCTTGGGGGCTCTGGAGGCTGGGGCAGGGTGGGCACCCCTGGGAAGGCAGCCATGAGGGGGCTAGGGCCCTGGAAACCCATGGACCATGGGTTGGCAGCCGTGTGGGCAGGGAGGGGGCAGCTAGGCCACTGCCCAGAGCCTGCCCCACACCCACCAGCAGCTGCCTTGGGAAGCCAGCTCAGGTGACCCTTCTTTACCCCCCTCATATTTATTAATATATTTGCTTTGCAGGGAACATTCTGTCCTTGTGTACACAGCATCACAGACCTGTGACCAGCAGCCTGTGAACGGGGTCACTATAGTGGCCACAGCTGATCCGAGGGCCTCACCTGACTAGTATCCCACGCACGGCTCCCTCCACCTCTTGGCTGACCAGCCGCCAGTCCTCCCAGCAGCCCCCTCCCACTCCAGTCCTACAGGAAGCCCAGCCACCAGCCTGGCGGGGGTCCTCAGAGGGCGTAGCAGCCAGGGAGGGCAGTGAGCAGCCCTCTCCTCCTCTTCCTGCCGGTGATGGTACCACCAGGTGATAAACCTAGATGCTCAGCGTGACCACAGGCCCTTGCTGCCCCAGAGACCACGAAGAGCTGGCCTGAATGCCCCAGATTCAGGCCACTCCTTTGCCCATCCTGCCCCTGCCCCCTGAATGCCCATTTCTATCCTGCGCCTTCCAGTCTCCCCTGATCCCTGACTTGCCCCGGGGAAGCAGGGACCCCTGTCTGCACCCCAACACCCTGGACACCGTGTTACTCCCCTCCGCCGTGAACTCCAGAGCGGGACAGAGAAGGGGCTCAGATGCTGACATCTCAAGGACAGGGGCTCGCCACCTCCTGAGGGGCCCTGGCCCTCACTAGCAGCTCTGTCAGCAATTCTCCTGTCTGGGGCCGGAGTCTACCTCCTGACCCGCACCCAGAGGCCCCAGCACAGCCCTGGGGCCCAGCATGAGCCAGCGCCCCCTCACCCAGGGCGGCCCTCCTGCCACACTCCTGACCACCGAGGCCCCTGCACCCAGGCCAAGGTCTGAGCCGGTGGGGAACGGGGCCCCTCCCACCCCCAGCCCAGGGACTCACCTTGGGCCTCGTAGCCAGCCAGGTCGGGCTTCTCCGTGGCCGCTGGGCTGGTCAGCCGGCCCAGCGCCAGCTGCAGCTGCGTCACGTTCATGCGGGCCGTGAGCTCCCCGTTGCGGTCCCCGATCTGCAGCCGAGCAGGGCCGGGTCAGTGGGCAGGCAGGCGGGAAGGCCCTGCTGTGGGCTCCCACAGGACGGTCACTGACCCCTGGGCCTCCAAGGGAACCAAGCCTCAATGTGCCCCAGAGGTGGAGGCTGGGGGTCTGTCCCTGGGTGGGGGTGGCCTCACATGCCCCAGGGAGTCCCCCTACGTCCCAGGAATGCTTGGGACCCCGGGTAGCCTGGCCCGGTGCCGCGTGGAGCTCTCCTTCTCGGGCGCCCTCTCCCGGGCCAACGGCCTGCTCTGGGCCGCACCCTTCCCAGCCCCCGGGGCTTCACATCCACCCCTCAAGCGCCCGCCAGGCTCCTGGCTCCTTCTTCCTGGCGCCCAGCTCAGAGCAGAGGCTCAGCGGGAGGACCCTCGTGGCACAGCGGTGATGAGCGTCGCTGAGGAGCAAGCCAAGGAGAGGCAGGCTCGGCAGGCCTTCTGCACGGAGCTCTGGGCCACTGCTGCCCTGCGTGTGCTCAGAGGGATGTGCGGGCTGGCCCTGCTGGCCGCCCCAATCAGGGGCTCTCCAGGCTGGACCTCTCCCGGCCCGAGCTTTCCTGCTCCCCCACACCTCCACCTGGGCACCTGTGGGCCTCGCCTGCCCACGGACATGGGGCTGTGGGGGGTCTGGGCGGGCACTAGGGGTGGGCTGAAAGGGAGTGACGTGCCCTTCCTTTGGGCTGCTTCCTGGAGACAGGGTGGAGGCCGAGGAGCAGGACAGGGGAGAGGTGAGAACTGGCCAGGAGCTGGGTGGCCGGAGTCCACCTGTGACAGCCCTGCAGCACCCAGGTCAGGGATGCCCTGACCACAATGGGACAGTCCTGGGTGGACAGGCCCTCGGAGACCTTGCCCACCTTCCCCAGGAGGGCCTCTGGCTGGGGAGTCCCAGGGGAAGATCCATGCAGGGGCAGCCACGCCTGCCTGCCCCGGGGCGGCCTCTGGAAGGTCATCTTCCCCTTGGGTGTCGGGCACAGGCATTCCGTCCAACAGCAGGACCCAGTTGGACCTGCCCACTGGGGACACTAACACCTTGGGGGTGGAAAGCAGGCCCCTGCTGCCCCCGGACTCCTGGCTACGGCCGACAAGCAGCCTCCGGGCCTGTAGGCACAGGGTGCTGGGCCCCGGCGCAGCATGCAGCAATAGCCCGGAAAGAGCCCAGGACACACGAAGGCACCTGGCTGGTCTGGAGTGGGCTGGGCAGTGCCAGGGGTGCCTCCAAGGCCAGCTAAGGCAGCCATTCGGGGCTGAGGGCTGGGCGGGCCCGGCTCACCTCCTGGGAGATCTCCAGGTGCTTCTTGGCGAAGGTCAGGGCCTGCGCTGGGCTCCCCATGGACACGTAGGCGTTCCCCAGACTCCAGCACGCCCGGCCCTCACCCACTCTGCCGGGGAGGGAAACTGAGTCCACATCTGCGCCCCCTAGGCCTGCCAGCCTGCCTGCAGCCTGGCTGTCCCAAGCCCCCCAGCCTCCAGGTGGTCAGGCCCCTCGTGACAGAGGAGGCCAGGGGGTGGGCAGGCCGGTGGGTGGGGGGTCATGATGGAGTGGAGTTGGAGGCGGGGCACTCATGGCTGTGAGGGGGGTGGTTCCCGGCATGGCCTCACTTGCCCCCTAGTGGCCCGTAAGGCTCTCACTTCTGTGGCTCCCTCCACCCTTGGGGTCAGTGACACCAATCCCTCGGTCATTAATTTCTTAATTGAGGTAAAAATCACATAAACGTAAATTTAACCACTTTAAAGTGCACACATCTGTGGCGCTGTGTACATGTACAATCTGTGACTGTCACCACCACCTAGTCCAGAACATCTCCATCACCCAAAGGATAGAGCATGAACATACAGTTCCCTGGGAGGACACCGTCCAGAAGCTTCTCTCCACCACCCGGAGAGGCCCACGCCCTGGGGCTCTGAGCTCTCTTGCTCCAGCCACTGCCCCCCAGACCAGTGCGTGTGGCTGTTTGGCAGTCTTTGGTCTGTCTGTCTGTCTCTCCACAGAGACTGATATTTACACAGATATGGGGGGTGCTCAGAGGGGCGATGGACGGGTGACGGGGGTGCCCCCTCGACTAGCATGCACCAAGGGTGGCTGTGAGCTGCCGGCCCAGCATCCACCTGGTCTCACCTAGTCCCACTTAGGGGGCAGTGTGGCCAAGGATAGGAGGCTGAGGCCCAGGTGGCCGCCCCACTCGGGGTGACTGGGTGGTTGGTGGCAGAGCAGGGCTGAGGCCGCAGCAATCAGCTAGCGGTTCAGCCCACAGAGGCTGTCGGGAGCCCTCGGGCCGGGTCTGCCCCGCTGCCTGCGTCCACACGCGCACCTGTCGGCCAGCTCCTGGGCGATGAGAAGGTGCCGCAGGTGGTACTCGGCGGCCCGCTCGTAGTCCTGCAGCAGCGTGTAGGTGTTGCCCAGGCTGTAGCAGGCCTGCGCCTCCACCGCCTGGTCCTGGAGCTGCCGCGACAGCTGCAGCGTCTTCCTGCGGAGGGGTGGGGGGGATCAGCACCCAGGAAGGAGGCTTCCGGTGTCTCCTCCCCTGTCCAAAGGGGTGGACAGTGGGTGACGGGGAAGCAGCCCACCTGCCCAGAGGCCTCCAGCCCAGGATCCGGCCGAGGTTTCTCTGGGCCTGGCCTCGTCCCCATCCTCAGATGGCTGCAGCACCTGACTCTGCTGGAACCAGACAGACGGGGCCCCACCGGGCTCTGCCCACGCTGGCCAGTCCCCTCACCATCCTGAGCCTCCACCCCTCCACGGGGGGCACGGGGTCCTGAGGGCTGGTGACCCGGTCTCTACCCGGCGGCCACTGCTCTGCTACTCAGGCCAGGAGGGAGATGGCCCAGAGAGCGTCCTGCCGCCACAAGTCAGGGACCCCAGGAGCCCTCGTGGTCCTTACCCTCCCGAGTGCACATGGGAGTGGTTACACGTGCACCCAGAGCCGTGGTGAGCAGCACAGACAGCTCTGGGTACCCCCAGTACCCAGCACGGGAGGCCTCAGCCAAGGCCACTGTGTGCTGCCAGGGCCTCCGCCAGTGCTAACCCAGTGAGGGCACTGCACTTTCCCCGTCCCTGGTGGCCCCGGACACCAGCTTTGTCAGTCTACACTTCTGAGGGGGCCAGAACCCCACCTGGCCCTGGGGAGGCTGGGAGGTCAGACTCACCCCTGCCTCGGAGCCGGTGCCTCCTTGCCCTGGTGTCCAGGTGCCCCACCCATGCCCTCCTCAGTCCCCCTTGCCCTGGCTCGGGGTCAGGGGGTACCTACTTGTAGTACTCGGCGGCCACGTCAAAGCGCCCCAGGAAGATGTGGGCATTCCCCAGGTTGCTGTAGGCTCTCCTCTCAGCAGCCTTGTCTCCAAACTCCTTAGCAATGGCCAGGCGCTGAGGACAGAGACCCAAGACCCGGGGGTCACAGAGCAGCCCCAGGACCCGACATGGACAGCACGATGGCTGGTCCCACGTCTGTGTCCAGAGGGAACAGCCCTGGGAACCCCAGTACCAAGGCCAGATGAAGCACGGGGGCCGGGGGGTGCCCCCACCCCTGCCACTGCCCACCCCACCAGCCACTCACCTCCTTGTGGAAGGTCGTGGCCTCCACGAAGCTCCCTAGCAGGTAGTGGGTGTTGCCCAGGTTGCCGTAGGCCCTGCCCTGGGCCGCCCGGTCCCCCAGCTCCTTCACCAGGGACAGGTTCCTCCTGGGGACCGAGTCCGTCTGAGCTGCAACCCTCCCACTGTGAGGGAAGCCGGGACCCAGGGACCCCCCTCCCAGGAAAGAGGATGCTGCCCCTCCCCCGGGGCGCGTCCTTCCCGGGTAGGTCCCTCCCTGTGCCACAGAAAGATGGCAGCTCGGCCCCTTATCTCCACAGCCGCTGGAGCAGGTGCTGTGCGCAGGCCAGGTGTTACTGAGCGGCTGCTGTCTGAGCTCCAAGGCTCAGGTCAGGGGCTCCCCCCATGCCCGCCTCTGGTTCTCAGGTGCAGCCTCTTCTCCCAGGGAAGGGTTCTCCCACACCCAGGGGCTCAGCCCACTGTCCGGCCCTTTTTCCAGCCAATGTCTTTTAAACGCCACGTGTGGCTTCAGCTCAGCAATTTCCCTGCTTCTCTCCACCTCTGTGGACGAAGACGCAGAAACACGGTGCCTGGAGGAGTCCCACCAGACCGTGAGGACAGGTGCTGGTGGGGGTGGGCAGGAGGGCCAGCCTAGTTGTCACCATCTGGGAGGTGGTAGGGCCCACGTGGGCGCCCTGTGCCTGGGGCTGCCGCCAAGTCCCCGTGCCCAGCAGGCGGCGGCTTGGGAGGTGTGTGTAGAACGACGGACAAACCCCGGCCTGGGCCCTGTGGGGCCGCGCCTGCCACTCACTCATAGAACTCGGAGGCCCTGCGCAGTGCCTCGCGGGCGTCGGGCGGCAGGTGCCCGGGGTCCTGCGCGGCGTTCCAGGACAGCTGCTTGCCCTTGGCGTGGTACACGTTCCCGATGTTGTAGAGCGCCCTCGCCTCCCCCACCTGCGGGCGGCACCCAGGTGGGGGGGTGCCTCTGCAGCCATGGCCCCCAAGGAGCCCGCTGCCCTGGGCAGCTGGGTGGGGATGTCACCCCAAGGCGTGCATGCAGAGCTGGTGCACCCGCCACCTGGCCCACCATCCCCACTGTGCTTGGGGCCCCAAAGGCAAGGACCTGAGTGGGGGCATCACCAAGTCCAGATGCTGATGTAGGGCTGGGGCCCCAAGGAGTTGGGGGAGCCCAGCTCTGCCCCTCCCACCACCCCTCTCTCCTCCGCCCATCGGGGTGGCCAGGCCCCTCTCTGACATGCAGGGGTAGGGGCTCCTGGCTGAGGGCTGGACACTGGGGCTCGGCCACCTCTGGCTGTGACCTGGGACAAGTCACGTCACCTCTCCCGCCTCGGTTTCCTCGTCTATATTGGGGACAGGATGCTTATCTCCAGGGTTACAGGGAGGTCACAAAGCAGGATGGTCACGTGTTGGCACAGGGCTGGACCTCCCACTGTCCTATCCGCTGTTGCCATTTCGTCAACGTCTGCTTCTCCAGCCAGGCTTCCTGCCACAGCCTTGCCACCCTGTCTCCCTCTGGGCCCGGAAGAGTGACCGGGGTGTTGGCAAATTTGAGGGGAGGTTGGTGAGAGAGGCAGAAGATGGGGGGCTGGGGACTCCAACTTAGGGAGCCGGGCCTCAGCCCCGTGGCGTCGGCACAAGCCGGAAGCCCCTCATTTGTGAGGGGGGCCGTCCTCCCGTCTTCCTCCCACGAGGGACAGCGTGGGGCTGCGAGTGGTACGTCACCCACCGAATCACGGACCCGGACGGCAGCCACAGGTCAGGGGCCAGAGGGGCAGGCAGCCAGGGGGCCGACGACCCACCTTGTCCCCCTGCTCCTGGGCGATGTCCAGGTGCCGCTGGCAGCAGACAACGGCCTCGTCGAAGCGGCCCAGGACCTTGAGTGTGTTGCCCAGGTTCCCACTGGCCTTCGCCTCCCCCATGCGGTCACCGATGGTCCTGGAGAGCAGGAAGGAGGGAGGGGCCAGGCTGAGGACCGGCCAGGACCCTGAGCCCAGCAAGGAGCCCGGGTGAGGGCAGGTCAGGGCCTCGGAGGACCAGCCCCGGGCTGACCAGGAGCCTGTGGCCACTGAGCTAAGGCTGGGCAGGGCTCCTGTGGTGGGCGGGCGAGGCCCCCATGGGCAGGGTGCCCAGCTCACGATGACTCCTCTGCTGGGCCAGCTCTGGGAGAGGCCCCAGCGCAGCCTGCAGCTGTCAGGGCTGGGGGAAGACCCCAGACGGAGACAGGGAGATTGGGGACCCTCGCAGTGAGAATTAACTTTACGACGACTCATCCGGTGAATATCTGCCGGATGCCTGCCCGCACACTGGCCGGGCGCTCAGGACACGATGCTGGCTCGCTGGCCGCAGGGGAAGGGCTGTGGGCAGGGTTGGTAGGGAGCCCTGAGAAGCTCTGCCCCAGCCTGGGAGGTCTGGGCTGCTGAGAAGGGGCTACATACAGGCCTGAGGGGGGCAGGGGCACAGGGAACAGCAAGAGAAGGGTGTCCAGGGATGGGAACAGCATGGGCCAAGGCCTGGAGGCCGGAGGAGAATGGAGACACTCAGGAACACATGGGCAGGAAGGGGGTGGTCACCGACCCAGACACACACAGTCCCAGAGATGGGCACACGCATGTGGACAGACAGACAGACACGGAATACTGGGCCACACCATACTCACACACGTGGAAACGTACAGACACGCTCACACGTGTCTCAGCTTAAAGAAAGCCCCCCTGGGGGCACGTGTGGATCCCTCGCCCTCTCCCAGGTTAGGAAAGCCCCCTCTGGGGTCCCTTGGACCCCGAGAGCCCTGCCACCGTGCTCGCATGTGACTGCCACTCCTGTGGGCAGGGCACCCGGACGCCCGCCCAGTGACCGACTGGCAGGTGAGGGGCAGCCACGGCCGCCCCCTGGTGCTGCCACCCGCGCCCCCGGCTCACCGGGCCAGCAGCAGGTCGTGCCTGTGGTAGTCCAGCGCCCGGGCGTACTCCTTCAGGTAGAAGTAGGCATTGCCCAGCTGGCTGTAGATGGCGCTCAGTGTCTTCAGGTCCTCGGTGCCCACCTGCACGGCGGCCTCGAAGAAGGCCACGCCCGCCTTGAAGTCCCCGGCCTTACAGAGACGCTCGCCCTCCAGGGCCAGCTCCAGGCACGAAGCCTCCATCCTGCACAGAGACAGAGGGGTCACAGCCTGCCTCTCACGCAGTCGCGCCTGGGGGACCTGTGTCCCTCCAGGTCATCACTGCGGACCACGGGGCCTCTCGCACGGCCCGTCCCATGCCTGAACCTCCCTGCATGCACTCCTCACTGCCAGGGCTCAGGAGCACCCAGGACGACGGCACGAGTCGGCGACAACAGCAAGACCCTCAGTGTGCAGTGGCCGGGCTCCACACATTGCTTCCCCTCAAGTTCCAGCCAGCCGGGTGGGGTCCACCCCTGGGGCAGGCACCACACACCATCCTCCAGAGCGGCCAGGGCAGCCTGGGGCTGGCCCTGATCCCCGCTGCGGACGGACGACCAAGGCTCAGAGAGGGTCAGCGAGCGGGTCAAGGCCACACAGGCAGGATCTGATCCCAGCACCGCCCCCATCCCGCATCCTAGAACAGACCCCACAAGCTCTCGGTGGGGGGCTGGGGGCTCAGCCATCATCTGTCCTTGCCTCCAGTCCTCTGGGGGGCATGGCTGCATCTAGGCCCCTCCCTGGTGGACCCCCACCCCCAAGAGCTGAGAAGCGCTCTGCTGGCTGCTGGCCAGGACTGGCCTGAGAAGCAGCTGTTCCCATGCTGCCCCCCTACAGCGCTGCTGTGGGGGGAGGCGGACAGGACCACATCCCAGGATGAACCCAACCTCTGGAAAACCGATCCAGGTTCCTGCCCCGTGAATCTGGACAACTTCGAGGGCTCAGGGCCCTACGTGATCACCAACGCCCCTGCTGGAGGCTGTGCCAGCCCCTGGTCCCCACACCCTTGGGCAGGGGCTTCAGAGAAGAAGTCCCTCATCCTTGGGCCCTGCAAAGCCCCCTGAGATGGGGTCCTGCTCACCAAGGGCCTCCACAGCCCCGGGCCCTCAGGCGAGTTGCCTTCAGGACACGGCTGTCGGGGGAGCCACGTGCATGGGGATCACTCAGTCCGGCTGGCCCTGGCTCTGACCCTCCCTGCTGTGCGGTCCTGGGCAGGACGCTTCGCCCCTGAGAGCCTCGGCCTCCTCCTCCGTCCTCTCCGGCTGGTCATGTGGGTCCCAGGCTGAAGGCCCAGCCCGTCGCCCTGCCCTGGGACGGGAGGGCGGTCAGCAGGGGACACCACAAACAGATGCCAGGGGGGCTGGGAGAGCGGGGCCTCAAGCTGGAGGGCGCCCTGGGGTGGGAGGGGTGGGGCAGGTGGCAGGAGGGGCCCATGAGTGGCCCTCCTGTGAAGGCGGGTGGCCCCCAGCCCAGTGACCGCACACACAGGAGTGTGCCCTGGAAGGGGAGAGACGTGTCCTGTGTGGTCGCAGACCGGCCCTGACCGTCCTCGTCTTATTTCCACTGCTTTTTGATTATCAGAGTTCGTGGAAAACCTACAGAGTGGCTTAACAGCCCACGCCAAAATGGCCGTGCTGCAGCCCAAGGCACTGGCCCCCTCTCTGTGTTGTGAGAATTGTGCAACGATCGGGAGTTACTGGAGAGAAACCAACACGGTTCCTTAAACAAAGTTGTCCAGGGCAGGGTTTGTCAACCGCTCTCACCGCATGCCACCTTAATACAAACCACAAAGCCCTGTTTGCTCTGTTCCCGCCTTATCGAGAAATAGGGCACGCGGACAGGCTGGGGCAGGGCTGGTGAACCCCTCAAGGAGCAGGCTCAGAGCTTTCTGCTGGGGAAGCCCCCACCTTTGCCATGCCCCTCACCCAGCCACGACTCCCGAGCATCAGGGTTAGTCCTCCTGGGGAGAAGGGCCTCCTCCCTCCGTGGAGGATGCAGGGCCGGCGCTTCGGGACCCCACCACCTCGCTGCCTCCCCCAGATTCAAGCCGAGCCCGTGTGGCCTCACAGAGAGCCGGGAGTCAGGATGCCAGACCCTGGGGCCTCCCACCCATGACATGCCTGCTTCTTGGCAGCCACCTTGCCCAGCGCTCTGGAAAGGACCATCCAGACGCCACGTCGCAGGAGCCCGACTCCCATGGCCAGTCCACGCACCAGGCTCCTTAATTAAGGCCCACGTGTCCCTCACCAGCTGCCCACCCAGCCGTCCGACATGGAGAACCGCCCTCTGCTCCCAGGTGACTTCGGAGGAGAGGACACCTGGGGTCTGAAACGTGGGTGTTTTTGGAGGCCAGCGCCCCACTGGCTCTGGCAGATCTGATTACGGGAGCAGCCTCCCCCAACCCCATCTCCCCACCCCGAGATGTGGCATCAGCGGCTCAGAGCAAAGGAGGTTTCTGGCTTGGGAAGGGCTTGAGGTCAGAAGTCAAAGGTGGTAGAGGACACACTGATGGGGCTTCTGGTACAGCCATCTCGAACCAAGGATTGGGGGGATCTAACACGGGCCCCGGCAACGTGGGGAGAGGCCCCAGACAGGCATCCAGAGCCAGAAGCCCCCACCCTTCCACTTATCTCAAGATCCTCCAACTGCACCTTGACCTCCAGCCGGGCGCCAATCCTCCGCCCCGTCCCGGCCTGTCTGCCCAGATGCCCTCCCAGGGGCCCGCCACACCTCTTCCTCTGCAGGTTGCGCATTTTCTGCACATACAGCCACAGCTCCAGGCCCACGGGCAGCAGCAGCGGGCGGGGACGCGGGGCGCCATACACCACTTTGCACACGGCCTTCTCTGCCAAGCTCAGGGCCACAGGCTGGCCCTCCGTGGAGGCAGCCCGCATCATGGGGCTCTAGGCCTCCCTCCTGGCTGGCCGGCCCTCACCTCGCCTTGGCTGTTGGTCCTGGGGGTGCACTGGCCCCGGGGTTCCCCTGCCTCTCCCCACCCCAGAGTGGCAGGCTGAAAGCCCTGGCGGCTTCGGCTCCAGGACACCCCAGGGCCTCGGCCAGCTCGTCTGGGGCCTCCCAGGGCCTGAGATGGATCAAGGGATCAAGGGCAGCTCAGAGCCGGGGATCAGCACCGTCAGCGGGGGGGCAGGGCCCGGGAGGGGGATGGAGGGGTGGGAGAGCTCAGAGGGAAGCCTCATCCACGCGCTTCCTTGGGGCCAGCACACACAGCGACGCAGAGGCAGGGCCTTCCCTCCCACTTGCTGCCCACTGCCCACTCCTCGGCAAATTTTTACCCTCCTCTGAGCCTGCGACCAGTTCTGGGCCAGAGCCCAGTCCCTCGGCACAAAGCAGCGCCGAGCACTAGCAGGCGCTGGGTCAACGTTTGTGAATGAATAGAGGAAGGACATGTCAGAGTGTGCTGGCTGCCACCCCACAGGGAGAAGGCCCACAGGGGCAGGCCTGGGACTCCGGGCAGGGTCTGCAGTTGGCCCTGCCCCCGACCTCCTCGAGGCCATGTTTCTGGTCTGCTCCACCCCTGCCCTGAGCCAGACTGTGTCCCCCCAGGACGTGGCGGCCTGGCCTGGCACGGACACATGGTGCCTGGCACACAGCAAGGTCAACAGATAAGGCACAGGACAGAGTCCAGATAGGTGTGTGAGCCCCCCGATCCTCTGGGGGGCTGCCGGGCTTACCCGAGCCTGACCATCAGAGGTGAGCGCCAGGCCCCAGGTCTAACCCCTGTGTGGGGCCACGAGGGATCTGGGGCATGGGGGGGGCCCCTTGGGAGGAACAGATGCCACCCCTCTAGCTCCTTTCCTGAAACTTCTCAGTCCCCTGGCCACCTTCTCAGCATGGCTCCTGGCTCCTCCAGCCACCCATGGCCAACAAGGAGGCCGGGTAGTGGGACCTTCCCCAGGCAGAGGAAGGAGCCTTCTGGAGTAGTGGGGGTCACTGCCAACGTCCAACCACAGAGAAGGGGCCACAGGGGCTCAGAGCAGCCTGGGTCCCTGGTCCAGGCCCATCAGGGCACAGCAGTGAGGGGAGTTCAACAGCTCTCCCAGGAGCCTCCTCGACCAGCCCACCCTGGTCCCTGGGTGCCGCCCCCTCCCCAGGAGCCCCCAGACCCAAGGAGCCCCTCACAGAGGCTCCTTCTGCTCCACTCGTGAGCAGCCCCTCCTGCCGGGCCTCTGGCCCTTCTCAGCGATGGGCATCGGGCATTGGGAGGGGGCTCCGAGGCTGTGCAGTAGGGACCCTGGGACAGAGAGGGAGGTGCAGCTCTGGGGTCAGAAGGAACTAGAGAGCCAGGGTGGGCCATGCTCCCCGAGACCATCCTAGGGTCTGAGTAGAGGCAGGAGCCAAGGACGAGCGAGAGGATGTTGAGGCCCTGGGGCAAAGGCCGCTCAGGATGCAGGATCCCAAGGCCGGCGTCAGCCCAGGAGGCCCTGCGGGCACTGCCCACTCTGGTTGGGGAAGAGTCCCGGAAGGGGCTGGGTGAGTGGACGCAGAGGCGGGAGGATGGGGTCCCAGGCTGCCTGCCTGCACCAGGCCCCGCTCCCAAGGGTGTCCAGGCCAGTGTGCTTTCCTCTCTGCCCTGAGGACTCTGTCCAATGCCACGTGTCCACCCCTCAAGACAGCTCACTGAGGGGCGTAAGGTAGAGCCTGGGCTACCTCCTCCTTGCCCCCCTCCTGGCAACAAGCAGAACCCCCAAACTCTGCACCTCACGTCAACCCCAGGTCCCTCCTCTGCCCCCAGGGCCCACCATCCGCCGCCTGAACTGCAGGCCACCCTCTCCCGTCCTCTGAAACCCTGCCCAGCCTGGTGGGCCCACTTCCTTGCTCAGTGAAGAAGATTCTGGAACCTCTGTCCCCCACACCACCTCTACAAGCCCGTGGGTATTTGCCCTGGCACCTGGCAAGCTGCCCGTGTACCCCAAGGATGCACTGGGGCTGCAGCCACCCTGGTTGCCCACTCCAGCATCAGTCTGCCGAGCCAGCCTTCCTGTCTACTGCCCGTGCACCCACCCTGCAGGACTGCCTGGGGCCTCCAGAAGGCCTGTCCACCCCAAGGTCTGCCAAGAGCCCCACTCTCAGGGCACAATACTAGGGCTCCCTGGGGCTCTGGGCTGGGCTGGCCAGGGGTCTCAGGCCGCTGGGGCTGTGGTCTTAGCTCCCCCCACCAGCCTCACCACCCAAACCCTGGGAGGGGGCAGCCTTCCCACCTGAGATTTGCCACCTGGGCTTAATAGAAGCTTAGTCTTTAATCTGCAGTCCTCTACCTCCCAGGGAGAGACCCGGCCACCGCCTCAGAGATGAGCCTGCCCAGCCCCAGCCAGGGCCACATCCACCTGTGCCAGTCTACTCTCTAACACTGTGACTGCCCAGCGCATCTCTCCTTGCAAGGGGCAGACCAGGGCCGGCTTTCCCAGTGGCCAGACCACAGCAGCCAGGAGGCAGGACGCTGTCTGCCAAGCTCCTGCTGCCAGCCCGCTGGCTTACTGGTTAATGAAGTCGTTATCGACTCCCAGTGGCCAGCCTTGCTGCTCTGGCCGCCACGTCATACCCACACCTCTCCAGCCTGGCCTTGGCACCCAAGTCAGGATCCCGGGGGAAACCATCAGCCCCACCTGGACCAGAGTGCCCTGCTCTCTACCCCCACTGGCTCCCCGTTGGGGTCATGCCCCCACCTGTCTGCCCCACCAGACTCCATAGCGTCCTCTGCTGCTGACCACCAACGCTAGCCTCCAAGCCAGGCCTCCAGCTCCCACCACACACGGCTAACCGGGGGCTGTGTCTCCTTCAGCCCCATTCTCTGGGGAATACAATCCTCACCATCCTCCCTCTCGCTCTGGGCCCCTGGCAGACACTCCAAGGCCTCTGCTCACCCCTGTCCCGCTGCCCCCAGAGCGAAGCCACGCTGACTCCCCTTCCAGGGGGACACCGAGGGGCAGCACGGGGCAGGCAGCGTGGTGGGAACAGGAATCGCTGGAGAGGAGGAGCTTGAGTGTCACCCAGCTTGGGAAAATGCCTGAGGGTCGTGCTTCCACGGAGCCCTGGGGCCAGGCCGTTATTCCCAAGGCCTAGCCAGGGCCAGTGCCTGGGTAGGGACCTGGGGAGGTAGCCGACTAGGAACGGGCGGGTGGCACGGCCATGTGGTATGGGGACACTCCCCACACTTAGGGATGCCCCTCTCCAGATGCCTGCTGCTTGGGGCGCATCTCTAACACACCCCACTCCCACCTTCCCGGTCCCAGGCAAGAGCACTCAACCGCTGGCCTGAAGGGGGCCAGCGGGCCAGGAGAAGACCACCCATGGCTTCTCGGCCACCTGCCCATCTCCCACCCAAACCCCTGCTCCGGGCACATGGGCCCAGGCACAGTGGACCAGGATTCTAAGCGCTAACCACCCCCAACCCCAGCCCACCGGCTTCTGCCCCCCTGCCCAGGCTCCCCTCTGGGGACTTGGTGGTCTTACAGGCACACTTACGCTCAGGCCGTTCTCAGTGTGTGCTCCAGGCCCAGGCCCCCCAGGCCCCCCAGGCCCCCATTTTATAAGAACTGAACTCATCTGTCCAGGCAGGAATGTCGGTGCGGGAAGGGGAGCCACTAGGGGTGGGGGGCAGAGGAGACCTGGCCTGGTCCCAGGGAGCCCACACACACATGGAAGTTCCCTCACAACAGCCATCGGTGGGGTGCTCAGACCAACGTGATCCTGTCAACCAGGTATCCATGTGCCAGCTGCCCGCACCCCTTGGCGCCCAAGCCGCAGGTGGCCACCCGGCCTTCAACGGGGCAGATGACCTTTGGCCGTCTTCCTCTAGGCCCCAAGTGCCTGGCCTGAGGCTGCTCGATCTGCAGAAGCAGCCCCCTCCTCGCAAGCCCCACGGCCCCTACCTGTCCAGGAGGCCCCTGGGCACATCTCCCCAACTCCTACCCCTTCCTGCCAGCCTCTGAGAGCCAGCTCTGACCAGGAACTGCCCTGTCCACACCCGGCCACGGCTACATGGTCAGGAAGGCTTGAAGCCACGCACCCCAAATCTGTGCTGGGCTTGCCCCTTCGAGCTCAACTCGGGTCTCAGCTTGCAAAGATGCCAGGCTGGACTCAGGGCCTCTCCCAGCGTCCCCTCTGAGCTCTGTCCCTACCCAGGGATGGCTCCCCCAGGCCAGGATCCTGTCTGGTGTGTCCCCGCTGCGCTCGGGCACCAGCCCACACCCAAGGCTCCCAGGTCAATCAAGCCCGTGGAGTGACTAACACGATGTGGACTCCATGCTCGGCTAAAGCCCTGGACCCTCCTCCACCCACAGCTCCGCCCCCACATACACACACAGCCAGCGGCTGCCAGATCAACTCCTGTGTTCTTTGGGACGACACCCCCTCTGCACTGAAGAGACAACCCTGGGGCAAATCCGCCCTGTACAGCTCTCCATTCCCATGGGGCCGTGGAGGGGATCCGAGGGCAGGCCTGCAGCTTTAGCTGCCAGCAAACCCACCCACACGCCCCTCCCCCCGCATGGGGCCCAGGAGCCCGGCGGGGGCACAGCGCTAGATCCCTGAGACCACACAATGGGGGCTGTGTCTCTGGCCAGCAGCAGAGACCAGACTGAGGTGGGAGGGGCAGCAAGGCCTCCTTCAGCCCGCCAGCAGGGCCCCATTCTGCACATCAGGGAGCGTCCGGCAGAGGTTTGCTGCTGACGGACGGCCCAGTGGGGACCAGAGAATCCTCGAGGGCCAGGCTAGGCCTCTTGAAGGCTCAGTAGCCGGGGAGGCCGCCAGGTCTTAGGGACGGCCAGGGGGAGCCGGGATGATGATGTCTCTTCCAGTCGGGGGCCTGTCAGCCCATTATAGGAGCCAGGCCTGCCTCTGGGGGCTGCTGCCGGTAAGCAGCCCCTGCCCAGCACTCACGCCCGCTCCGCTCTGCCGGACACCTGCAGGTGTCCGGCAGAGCCCAGGCCTCCTTGGAGGGCCTTGTGCCCGCCTGTGCCAGGTCCAGGGCATCACCTTGTGGGACACCCTCCACAGGCCCAGAGTCACCAAGCAGGCATGCAGCCCTGGGCAGGGCCACCTTGTCACCTCTGACAGGCGTGGGGCACAGAGCCCAGATGGCTGGCACCACTCATGGGTCTGCCCAGAGGCGGGTGCCTTTTCAGGCCGGCACACACCCACCTGGCTGGCTGTCTCTCTAGCCTCAACCCAGTGGGCAGCAATCCGCTGGACCCCAGGCACACAGGTCGGGGGCTCTGCCTCACACCGGCTCACCGGAGGCTGGTGACACAGCCTGGTCTCCTCAACCTTGCTGCCCTCTAAGTACCCGGGCCAGGGCAGAGGGGAGGTGGTGCCAAGCTTGGGAGGGAAGCTCCTGGCAGCCCCCCTCCACATACCTGCTGTGCCAGAAGGCCCAGCTGCCAGGACAGCAAGGCTGGAGAAGCTGCCAGTCTCCCATCCCCTGTCCCCGGGCACTGGGCGGGGGCGGGGGGCTGGGCCTGGGGCGTCCGGCAGGCAGCAGCCCATCCTGCCTACCCGCGAGTCCCCGGGCTGTCATGGGGGGAGGAGGGGGAAATGGGAGGCTCCAGCACCCCCCACGCCCCCGTTCGCACTCCCCGGCAATCCCCTTCAATCCCGGAGCCGTGCCCCTGCATCGCCGTCCCCGCGCCCCTGGCGCCCCTGCGCCCACACCCCCGCCAAACCCGCAGGGAGGGCGCATCCCCGCCACGTTGCGCGCCCGCCGCCGCCTTTGTTCCGGGCCGGCCGTCTCCCGCCTCCCACCCGCCCTCGGCCCCGGCTGCCCGTTCCCGCTGGTCCTCGCCCGTCCCCGCCGGTTCCCACTGGTCCCCGCCGGTCCGCCCAGCCCACCTGGAGTAGAGGCGCCGTGCAGGACCAGGCAGCTCGTCGGTGGCGGGCGCGGCCGGGCTCGCCATGGGGCTGGGGTCGCCGAGGACAGGAGCCGCGCACTCCTCGCTCGCACTGCCGTGAGCGTCCACTGTCCACCGCCCACCGTCCGTCCGTCCTCGCGGCGGGAGGCGCCGAGGAAGTGATGTGCGCGCGGCGCCGCCCCTCCCGCCGTGGCCGTGATGTCACCGCCGCCCGCGCGCGGGGAGGGGGCGCGGACCGGCTGCGTGTCCGTCCTCCCTCCTCGCGCAGCGGGGAGGAAGCTCACAGGGGCTGCCATGGCGGGGAGGGCCCGCAGCATTTGGGCCTGCGGCTTGTACAGCGAGTGGTGCGCCCCCAACCCCCCAGGGTCCAGTGCAAGGAGGGGCTTGGCCTTGGCATCGCTGTGTGGCAGTGCTGCCCTGCTGGCCTCCCGCCCCCTTTCTTTGGCCCTCACATGAGGGGCTGTTTGAGGCCTCCCTGCCTTTGTTTGGCAGGCGCCCCGACGTTAGTAGTCCTCTGCCCCTCTCCTCCTGTCCAGCCCCGACATGCCTCACCCCTTCTCCACACTGGCAGTGGGTGTGGGGCCATGGGGGAGGCCCCTCTGCCTACTTTAGAGAGACCTAGGGAGCTGATGACAACATCTCCTGTTCCCGAAGGTGAATTCGTGGGTCTGCGAGGAGCGGGGAGTGAGGAGATCATTTACCAGGACGAGGGTGTTGGGGAGCTGGCCCAGAAAGCTGTGCAGGGTAGCAAGCTCCCGCTGCCGTTTCTCACCTCTGAGACCTTGGACCACACGCGGCCCCTCCCAGCCTTGGTCATGTCTGTGAAATGGGGAGGACTGAGAACCTGGAAGGATGCAGGCAGAGCAGCTGGGCTGTGCCCACCCCCATCCCGTATCCCAGCGCCCAGCCACCCCCCCACCCCCCGGATTCTGGGAGCCCTGATGCCCTGGACCGTGTCATGTGGCCTCGTCTCCACCCACCCTCAGCTCTGCTTGCTCTAGCACCTTCTCCCCTGTCCGGGGGCAGCCCAGCTCCTGCACACAGCCAGGCACACAGCAGGCCCTCAGGGCACGTGCAGGTCTTACCTGGTTCTGTCCTTCTCCCCTTCTCAATCCTGACCTTCCCAGTGAAGCCAGAAGACTCCAAACCCTGGAAAAGTTGCCTGACCCCGCAGGACGAGGACAAGTGTGCAAGCAGGAAATGGGCTCCTTTCCTCAGGAGCACCCCACCCCATCCCTGGAGAGCTGCCCTAAGGTCAAGAAAAGGCCAAGGCCTCCCCAGCCAGACCCTCTGCAAAATGCAGCCCACAGGGCGCTGGCTGCAGGCGGGGGAAAACAGACGGAAATAAACACAAGATAAAAAGGGCCTGTGGGCCCCAGGCTGGTTTGTTTTTCCTGTGGAGAGAGGGGAAGGCAGGCAGCAAGCAGAACGAGAACCATCTGTGCCCGGAGCGCGGCAGCCCGGCGGCCCGGCAGCTGGTCCCGCGCACTCTCCTTGGATGACCACAGGAACTGGGCAAGGCCTTGCTCCCAGCCTTGGCCGTGGCCGCCGGCTGGCCCCTGCGGGGTGGGTGGTACAGTGGGCAAGGCCTGCCTCCTTGGGATGCCCCCTGAGCTGGCACCACTGTAAGGGCAGGGGCTGCTGAAGGCTCCCCCTATGCCAGGTCTGAGCTCAGCGTCCCCAAGAGGCCACCGCTGCAAGCCCCCTGTGAATCCCTTGGGCCAGCACCAGGGGTCTGGTGCCAAGAAGGCCCCAGTAAGTGGTGTGACATTCATAGCGGAGTGAGGAAGAGATTCATGGCTCCGCGGTGGTCCCATGGGGAGAGCATCTTTTTTCTCTTTCCTTGCAGTGGGGAGACTGGGCCACCGGGGTCCCTAGGCTGGAAGAGTCTCAACTTTGTATCAGACCTCTCTGGGGGAGCTGGAACCCTCTCCAGGGTGCTGTGCAGTAAGCTGGCCCAGGGCTCGGGCTCTGAGTTGGGCCCAGCAGGACTGGAGGCTGCCCCCGCCCCCGCCACTGTGTGACCCCGCACGAGTACTTTCCCCTCTGAGCCTTGGTTCTGCCACCTGTCAGTGGGGTTCAGCAGCCCGGTGCTGGAGGGATTGTGAAGGGTCAGGGGGTCTGGACGTGGTCACTGTGCCCAGCACACAGGAAGAGCTTGGGGAATGTCAGCTGTTGGGACCCTGCTGCCTGTGTAGTTACCCCAGCCCCGCTGGGTCCCTGCAGACAGTGCTGGCTGGATTGGGGGGACACCCCCCCACCCCACACTGTGCGGACGTATATCTTTTCCCTTCCAGATTCCCAACTCTCTCTCGTCAAGAGAACCTACAAAGGAAGGTAGGGTGTGACGAGGGCAAGCACCGGGAGGCAGGCCCATGTGTCGTCCACATGGCCACCCAGTCGTGAGAATGGGTGTGCCTCTGGTCCACGGAGAGCAGGGGGCTCCTGGCTGACAGGCCTGGGGACAGAGGAGCTCCTGAGGAGCACCAGCCCTCCATCACCTCCTGCCCCCTGCTGGCGCTGCACCCCCCTCTTTCCCCATTCACTCTGGCTGCTCCTCCCTCCCCCTCGTCTTCTGGGGGGACTCGCTGCCTGCGCACACCTGGGCACCTCGTTATATTCTGTCTTGTAAATTCCCCCTGTGATGCTTTGTGCACCAGCATGGACAGAGTGCTCCTGCGGGAGGCCGAGAGCATGCCCCCTCCATCCTCCCCTAATGGGCCTCATTCCCGAAGGAGCATTAGAAGGAAGAAAAACAGTTTCCCATTCCAGACACATCCTTCTGGCCCCAGTCAACAGCACGGGGAGCAGGGAGAGGATGTGACAGTGATGCCAGACCTGGCCCCGGGAGGCCCCACCTCTCGTGAGCCCACGTCCTGCATTCCAAATGCCAGGGATTTAGCGTCAGCACGCCTGGGGCCCTGCTCTTGGTGGCTGTCAGCAGTGCCACCTCCACCGGAGGGCACCTGCCCCGTGCCTGCCCGCCATCTCTCCACCCTCCCTGGCATCCTGCCTCATCTGCATGCCCCTTCCATTGCACAGATGAGCAGACAGGGCAGTGTCCCCCCAGGTGCCGGGCTGGGCCAAGGGGAGCTGAGGTCATGCACTGGTTTCCTGACTTGAAACCTTCCTCTTCTTGGACCTGTCCCCCTGGACAGGCCTCGAGGGAGACGACAGTGGATGGTTGTAGGGCCCTTGCTGAGCCCCTGGGAGTGGGGAGGTCTGGGCTTTTGGCGAGAGGCTGACACTCAAGGCTAGCATGGGTCCCCGATGAGGGCCAGGCCAGGGGAAGGCGGCCAGGCTGCCCGGAGCCATCCCTGGGGCAAAGAGCCAGCACGGGCGCCTCAGCAGGACATCGGGCCTCCGAGGCCCACCTGGGCATTTGCCAAGACCGAGGTAGATTGGAGTATTCCTGTGGCAGCTCCCAGCCCACGCCTCCCAGACCCTACCTTCCCCCTGCTCCCACCTCCCCTGCGCTCCCCAGCAAGGCTGCTCCTGCAGGGCCCAGTGCCGCCCACAGAGGCACCAAGCCCAAGCCGGGACCTGAGGGCTCCTGGCCAACCTCCGCTGTGGATTCCAAACCAGGGAGGGAAGAGGTGGATGGGGAGAGGAGAGAGACACCAACACACACACACGCTCACATACAAGTACTCACTTACATAAAAAGAACACTCAAGTTACCACTGTTCCCGACATCTCGTCACCCTGAGGAAGAACTCATTTTCTACACGGGTGCAGGGCTCGTGCGCCCCCTATTGCCCCAGGCCCCCACAGGATCACCCACAGCCGTTTCTTCTCCCTGGGGACCTTGACGGCCCTGGAGAGTGGGGGCTGCAGGGCAGGTAGAGGGGTCCACGGGCAGCCTGAAGGCAGGAAGCAGTCTGTCCACCCACGGGCCCTGAGTGCCTCCCTGGGAGATGACACAGGCCCGGGAAATAGCTGGAGGTCGCGGGAGGCTGTACGCCACCACGTCATCCAGTGACACCTGGCCGCGCAGCATTCCTGGGGCACTTGCTGGTGGCTGCTGGCTTTGTCACCCAGCTTATGTCCCCAGGGCCTGTGGGAAGGAGGCAGGGCACCTGTTCAGCGGGCACAAGTTTGCTTGTCCATGGCAGGTGGGTCTGTGGGGGCCCCTCCTTGGCCTGTGTGACTAAAACCCCTGCCCCCTGCCCTATCTGTGCCCCCCAGGCCTGGCAGACAGGTGACACTGGAGTGCTGGAGAAAGGCAGATAGAGAAAGAGAGAGAGAGAGAGAGCGAGAAGAACAGACAGAGAGACAGAGAGAGGGAGGGAGAGAGAGACAGAGAGATGGGCATGAAGCTTGCAGGGCAGAGTCTACGCAGGCTCCGGGTTCCCACGGTGGCTTCAGGCCCCCCAGGACTCGGGTGTGGGGTGGGAGGGGGAGTCTTTTCAGATTAGCCTAAACCAAACAGAATTAGGAAGGCAAATCTGCCTCCCCAATAAATCCTAGGAAGCCCCCCAAAGCAAACAGAAAGTGCAATAGATTTTTTCCCTTTTGGGGGTTCTCTGCCCACCAGACAGCACGCCATTCCAGGAGTGTGACCATGGAGCGTGGACCTGGAACCCTCTTGGGGAGAAATGCTGGGGTTGAGTCAGATGCCTGGGTCCACATTCCCCCTGCCCCCGCAGCTGTGCGACCTTGGGTAAGTCCTTGTCTCTCTGATACTCACCTCCTGGGATCATCGGGAGCCTGCACACATTAGGGCAGTGGCCTGAGGCTCAGTAAGTGCTCATTAGATATACCATCACGGGAGGGGGGAGGCAGGCCTCCGTTTTAGTCTCCTAGGGCCTCCTAGCAAATGACCACAAGCTGGGTGGCTTAGAATGGTAGAAATTTGTTCTCTCGTTTCTGGAAGCCAGAAGATTCAAGGTGTCGGCAGGGCCACACTCCTCCCGAGGCTCTGGGGAGGATCCTTCCTGCCTCTTCTGGCTTCTGAGGGCTCCAGCCGTCCCTGGCTCGTGGCCACATCCCTCCATCTCCATCTCCGTCTCCACGTGGCCTCCCCTCTCCTCTGTGTCTTCTTCCATTTCTGTTCTCCTATGAGGACCTGTCATTGGACTTAGGGCCTGCCCTAACCCGAGATGGTCTCATCCCGAGATCCTTAACTTATTTACATCTGCAAAGACTGTTTTTTCCACATAAGGTCATGTTGACCGTTCTACGTGGATGTTTCTTTTGGCGACCGCCATTCGCCCCACTGCACTCCCCCTCAGTATTTACTTAACGTTATATTGTGCGCATCACTGGCATCACGGGAAGGTCTTCGCAGACACACAGGGGTGGGGGCTGTGTGACAGTCACCTTGTGGCTGTGCTGCTGTTATTTAACCGGCTCTCACTGCAGACATGAGGCTGCTTCCTCTTTTCCCCTCGGTCCCGTCCAGAAGGCCGGGCTGAGCACCTGTGAGCTCCAGGTGGGCAGGGACCAGCTGGGACCGCTGTAGCTCCTGGAGCGAGGCCGACACACCAACGCGCACTGACTGATGAGAGAGCCTCTCTCTGTTTGGACCCCGTCCGTCTAGAACGTAAGGAAAGTGTGGGGCTTGGGACACAGCAGGTCCATACCTCTGTGGCCACCAGAGCAGGGGACAAGCTGCGGCACTGGCTCACGCCCAGCTCAGCTGCTCACGAGTTGGGGCTGCAGCCCTTCTCTGGGCCTCTCTCTCCGCTCTCAGATGGGAGCCTGAAAAATGAGGCCTTGCCTGCGAAGCCCTTGGCCTGGTCCTGGAGCATAGCAGACACTCTGCAAGGGACAGCTGTCACCGTGAACCTTGCATCTGCACTGACCCCCTGCAGCCACCTCGGGCTGGCTCCTCCTGCCTGGCTGGGAGCTCTGGGCAGAGGTAGGGGCCTCTCCAGGCACAGGCCTCGTGTGTGGGCCAATGGGCCGGGAGTTTGCCTGCCCCTCTGGCACAGCTGCTCCATTTGGCTGCAGGACCCAAGGGGGCCCAGGTGCCTCTGGGGTCACCAGGCAGAGGGCAGGAGCTGGCCTGCTGGCTGGTAACCTGGGAAAAGCAGCTGGAACAGGAGGAAGCCCCCCTGCAGCAGGTGGCTCCACCCTTCAGCGCCCCCCCTCCTCCTTCCCCCGGCCTTGGCCCCTGAGCACCAGGTGCTCACCACCTGTGTGGGGTGTGGTCACAGAGCTAGGAGGATGCCTGGTCCCCACGGGACCCACTCCCCCCTGTGGGAGCCCCCCTACCAACCTGCCCGGGCCCCTCCCCTGAAAGTCAGACTCCTGAAGGCTCCACCCACTCCAGCCACCACCCTTCCCCTCTGACACCGTCACCCCTGGCCACCTGCTGGTCAGCCAGGAGGGCTGGGGGGCCCGTGCCCACCTTGAGTCCTGGGGCTGGGGCTGCAGGGGTGCACAGCGGGGTGGAGGGAGAATGGAGAGGTGCTCAGAGGACGCCTGGCCACTTCACTGAGAGGACGGGGCCCAGGAGGCAGCAGGCGGGGTGCTGTGCCAGGTTAGCTGGCACTCAGAGGCATTGTGGGGTTACTTGGAGGGCACAGGACTCGGGGCAGGGCTGGGAGGTGGCCAGCTGTCCAGGGCACAGTGGGACCTTCCACCCCCTGGGGAAAGTCTACTGTAGGCGTCTCAAGGAGCCCTAAGCACCCCTTCTCCATGCCAACAAGACCCACGCCTGGACTTGCTGCAGGCAGTGGGGGCTCTCAGCCGCCGGGGAGGGTGTGAGGCATGAGGCAGGCCTGCAGCAGCCAGGAGAACCTGGGATCACCTCGTGGGGTCCCCATGCCATGTCCATCTGTCCATCTAGCAGCGATGAAGCTGAAGGAGAGCAGGTGAGTGGAGCCACACTCCCGCTGGCCCCCCACCCCACCCTCGTCCACACGTTGGGGGGGTCTCTTCCCTGAGCCTCTGCCCAGTGGTTCCCAGCCCAGGTGGCTGATGGTTGCCATGGGAACCCCCGCATCCTCCTCAGAGCCCCTTTCCTGGTGCTGCTCTCCTCCCTCCGCCCGCCTGATCTGCATTAACTCAGCCAGGCGGCCTCCTCTCCAGCCCTCTGAGGGGTGAGCGCTGCAGGTCCGTAGGGGCTGATCACAGGTTGATTCTTCACAGCTGCCCTGGGACAAGGACAGCCGTCCTTCCTAATTTCCGAATCATCTGGCCAGTCCCTCGGAGAGAGGGAGGGAACCTGGAGACGCTGGGCCCTGGGGTCCCATGCATGGTTTTCAGGTTCCCCTTGGTGTGGGGCCCTGTGTCCATGGCCCTAATTAACCGAGGGGCAATGGTTGAGGTGTCCAGGGGCCTGCAGCCTCAGTGCAGCAAAGCAGGTGTCCATGCGAGGCCCTAGGGAGCCCCAATCAGAAAAGCGTCTGGAATCATACTGCTCCCATCTGTGGGTCAGGCATCGCCCCTCTTCAGACTGTGAATATCCCAGGAGGGGAGCACGGACACTGCCCTGGGCCCTGTGCCTCCAGGGTCCCTCCCTCTCCCTGCAGGACTGGCCAGAGCACAGAGGCTGGCTGACTCAGAAATTAGGGAAAGGACCTGCTGTGAACTGGTGAAAACGCCCCCTAGCGACCTGCAGTGCCTGGGGGGCTGGGGGTGGCAGGAGCCTGATCTGAATGTAGAGCCGGTGCTGGGGGGAAAGCGGGGTGGGGTGGGTGGGGGTGCCACGACCGTTTGATGTGCTAAACTGCCGACTTCTGGGTGGGGGACAAACTGACCAGTGCGTTTACTTTTGATCCCTGGATCCCCATTCAAGTGACAGCAGCAGTTTCTTTGTTTGTTTGCTTTTTAAGTTCTAAGTTCCTAAAGACAAAGAGAACAGGAGAGGAGATGGGAGCATCCCGGTTTTGGAGGCTGGAAAGCCGTGGCTGAGTCCGCAGGCCCGAGAGAGGAGCACAGAGAGGCATGTCCACCAGCAGCTGGGAGTCGGCCCTCAGGCACCACGGCGGGCAGGGCGGGGGCTGGACTCGGAGGTGAGGTCCAGACTTGCTCAAGGGGCTCGGCACAGTGGAGGACTGGCCTGAGGGCCTGCCGCGGAGGGTGATGGACGAGGCCGTGCAGAAAGCCAGGGAACCGGAGGTTTACATCCCCAAGAGCCCAGAGCCCCACCCTCCTTCCCACCCTGCCCCCAAGCAGGAGATCCGAAGAGTCTTCTGGGGTCTGAGCAGCCTCTGAAGGTTTGCAGTCAACGCGTCTGCCCCTCCCTCAGAGTGACCTGCTTGACCCTGGCTTGTCGAGGGTGGGGTTTTCTAGAAGCAGACAGGTTTACCGTGTGCTCAGGGACCAGCGCTTGGCGGATGGGGGGGGAGGAGCAGGACTGCCCTGTGGGAGCTCTAGGGCGAGTGCGGCTGTCAGAGAGGCCGTGTCTGGCTGAAATGGCTGGACCTTTGTACCCTGCTGTGCTCAGTCCCCAGACTGGGCTGCCCCAGGAGGAGCATCACCCTGGGCAATGCAGCTTTCTGCAGCTGAGGGAGAGCCGGAGGGGCTGAGGGCTGGGGTGTCCGCTGACCACGCCCCTGCAGCTGGCCCACTAGTCCTCCCTTTGGGAGAGTCTCCATGCTTCTAGCAGCCCACCCCTCCATCACTCAGAGCCACAGCCAGAGCAGCTCTGCCAGGATTCCTGGGGCCTCCGTCCTGAGGGCAGCTTAGGAGGACGCTGGGGGTGTAGACTGTAGCTTCTGCCGCTGCAGAGCCCAGAGCTCAGAGAAGCAGCAGGTCCCCGGTGGTCATTCCAGGTGATGGCGATGGGGTACCCTTGCTCCCCCACTTTGTCCCCAGGCCCAGGTGTCCCTCCTGCTGGGGACATGTGCCCATCCACGTACCTTTGCCAAGACCCCCTCTCTACACAGTTCACTCTTTTCCTTCTGGACCTCTCACCAGCTGGGAGGCCATTTCCCACTGCCCCTCGGGCCATTTCTCTTCCCACACAAAGAGGGGGACCAGGCGCAAAGCTCTCCACACTGGAGGCTGTCCTCTCACCCTTGCCTTTCGGCCCCCGAGTGAGACCGACGTGCGGTCACCATGCACATGCACTGCACCGAGCTGCCCCTCGTCAGCCAAGCTTGGAGAGCCCCCCTCCTCCAGCTGCAGCCAGACGGGTGAGCTGAGGGGGCACATGCCACAGCGGTGGGGCCGTGGGACCCGGACCACCTGCTCAGGCACGATCCTGCCCATGCTCGGTTCCGGGTGTTGCATCTTCTGTTTCATGTGGGCTGTGTGGGCCCACTCCACCTTGTGACTTTTTTTTAAATTTTATTTATTTATTTATTTTTTCCCCCCAAGCCCCAGTAGATAGTTGTACGTCATAGTTGCACATCCTTCTAGTTGCTGTACATGGGACGCGGCCTCAGCATGGCCGGAGAAGTGGTGCGTCGGTGCGCGCTCGGGATCCGAACCCGGGCCGCCAGCAGCGGAGCGCGCGCACTTAACCACTAAGCCACCGGGCCGGCCCCCACCTTGTGACTTGATGGCCTGGCTGGACCCCACTCACCATCAGCAGTTCTCGCCACGTGGTGCTCAGTGCCGGGCCATAGTGGGACTTATTTTTCAAAAGGCGTGTGTCTTAATCAGCTCGAGCTGTGTAATAAAATACCACAGACTGGGCAGCTTAAACAACGGGCATTTATTTCTCACAGTTCTGGAGGCTGGAAGTCCAAGATCAAGGCGCCGGCCGACTTGGTTCCTGGTGAGGACTTTCTGGCTTGAGACAGCCACCTTCACTGTGTCCTCATGTGGCCTTCCCTCTGTGCGAGCATGTTGTGGTGGGGGGAGAGCGAGCTCTCTCGTGTCTCCTCTTTTAAGGACACTAATCCCATGGGATCAGAGCCCCACCCTTATGGCTCATTTAACCTTAGTTACTTCCTTACTCCACATAGGCCACACTGGGGCCTAGGGCTTCAACGTACGGACTTGGGGAGGACACAAACCTTCAGACCCCACAGCATGAAATTCTCTCCTGCAGACGGCGTGCCCTCGCTGCAGAACCCCAGGGCCTGAGCCGTGCTTCTCCTGCTGGGCTTGCCACCAGCCCCACAAGCCTTGCCCATCACTGGTGCAGGCAACACCAGCCCACCTGCTGCAGGGCCTTTTCCTGCTCCGGGTCCCCCTCCAAGCTGGCAGCCTTCCGAGTCACCCGGTAAACGGCCAGAGCACATCCCCAGCTGTGGGCCGGGCTGCCTCCAGAACCTGCAGAGGCTTGCCAGGCATGGTGCCTCCCTCTTCGTGGCAGAAAGTGCAAGATGCAACAATCCGGCCATTGCTTTGGAGGAACGCCCCTTTCCACCAGACCTCTAGAATTTTTATGAGTGTGGCAGGCCTCCGAATCTTTCCGAGTCTCTGGCCATGGGATCTGCTGCTGCCTGAGGCCGCCCTCTTGAGTGTACACGTGTCACCACGGCATCTTGCTCAGCCAGCCCAGCAACGTCACGTCACTGATGAAATGGATCGACGAGATGCCATGAAGAATGTCCCTGTGGTCCAGGGCAGGGGAGTTATCCACAGCCCTGGGCAGCTGCATGTATGTGCTGTGTCCATCCCACATAGAGAACACTGTCTGTGATGGGGATGGAGAGTGCACCACACCGCAGGCCTCATGTCCCTGGGGCCACGTCACTCTGCCCTGGAGGCTGTGGTCACCCTCTGGGATCTATTTCCCTTTAGTAGGAACTGGACTGGTGAGTGAAATGGAGGTATGATGGGGACCAATGCCCCTGCGTCCTTCCGATCCTCCCGGATGGCACTTAACCTTCCCATTATGATCACAACGATAGCTCTACCCGACAGACCAAGATCCCATGTCGGATATGCCAACTATTGTTCACAGAGCGGAGAAGTGACCACTGGGTGGGTCTGCAACCCAGTGGACCCACTGTAAGCTGGACCTTGGGCAGACTGCCATTGATTGCCACTCTAACAGGGGTCTCTGGGTACCAGTGTCGCCCTGGCCCGGTGTCCTATGGCCCCTAAAATGTCTGGTATCCCCCTTCCCCAGTGCAGTTACGTGAGGTCCTCCTGGGGAAGCACAACCAGGCACCCTTCTCACACGGTCAGAGTAAATTAAGGACAGGTGATGGACAGGCTGGGGTGGTCGCCCCACTGAAGAGCACAATGCCAGGCTTGGTTAGGCACTGAGCCAGCTGTCGGGCCTGGAACCCATTGACCGAAGTGGGGCCAGGTGGCCAGGAGAGGGGTTTTAAAGCTTGGAGACTCATCTGCATTGGCATAGTTCCTTTTAACAAAGAAAAAACATTTTAATTTGTTCAATTTGTGGTGCTTTTTGGATCTGAAGTTTCAACTCAGAATTCCAGCTCAAGGTGCTCCCGGCCCTTGGCTCTGCACAGGCCAGGGTGCCCGCCCAGGGCAGTAAGTGGATACCCACAGCGTGGTGCCAGAGACGGCGGATGTGCTGCCGTCCCCTGCGAGAGCTGGGTCTTTTTTTCCCGCAGATTTGGCGTTGGAAAGGATGTTCCAGAAACTCTCAGGGAGGAATTCCAGCTCCTTCGTGCAGGCTCCAGCCTTTGTGTGCAACCCTTGGGCCTGGACGCCTTCCCCATTTCTCTGACATCGATGGACCAAGTCAGCCTGTGCCCCAGGACCAGCACACACCTGACCTCATCCACTTTCAGAGGCCAGACACTTGGGATCCAGACACAGCCCTAGTCTGGGACGTCTCCTGGCTGTGGTGGCTGAGGCAGGTCCAGGCAGGTGCAGAGCTTGAGCACCACGCCTGTCAGTCAACAGCAGGGGTCGCCCCTCTCCCCACCCTCTGGCCCAGGGACAAGGCCGCCTCCAGCAGGGTCTCGCTTGGAGGGCCCGGCTCTGGTCCGAGGTAGCCTTGCCAGGTCGCCGGCTCTCCTGGGACAGTGTCCAGCAACTCCCCAGGGGACCAGGGGCTGCTGCCCCTCCACACCACCTCTAGGACGGCAGGCATACCCCTGCTCTGAGTCTCTGCCCCCAAATCCAAATTCCCTGAATACCAAGGGAGTTTCTTGGCAAAAGAGTGTTCTACTCGAATGTTTCTTAAGGGGAAGGGACACAACTTCTGGGGTGGGGTGGCGGCAGAGACAGCCAAGTTCCGGGTGACCCCCTCCGCAGTACCCCGTGGGGCGGGGGCTGGCTCCCCCGCCGGCAGTGACGGGGACAGGGCGCCACCTGCTGGCATGGCCCCACAACCGACCTGAGCCGCCCTGGGAGGACCCCGGATCTTCATCAGCCGGCTGCCGCCCCCAGGACTCCTAGGGCCCCGCGCCCGCCCGCAGGCGCGCGTTTGGAGCTGGGCGGGGGTGAGGGCGGCTCGCCCTCCCTACACGCTGACCAGGTCCCCTAGTCGAAACGCTCGTCTAAGGCCCACGGGGAAGCGCGCAGATCCTAAGCCGAGCGACCCAGGCCCCAAGCATCCGCACGCGCGTCCAGGCACAGACGGCCGCCCTCGCGCCCCTCCGGTCGTTCCTCCGCCGAGGCTGCCACGCCGACTCCCAGGACGCGAGGGGCTTCTCGGGTTTTGAGTTTGGCGCTTCCGGACCTCGCCGCCGCTCTGCCTCCCGCCGCCGCCCACCTGGCCTGTCCCAGGTGTCCCTCCCCTACACACGCCGTGTTTCAGAAGACCGGGATGGCCCCCGTCCGCCTCCAGGACCCTGGCTCCCAGCTGCCGGAGACCCGGGGGGCGCTGCTGGGGGCTCCCTGGGGAGGAAGGAGAAAGCAGGGACAGCGGGCTCCGGAGGCCGGCCCGGCGACGACGCGTGGGGGCGGGGCTCTGGACCGCGCCTCCGGAGACCCTCCCTCGCCCCTCCCTCGCCAGGTGCGTACTGCCCCTTCCCCAGCCGGGGCGGGGTCTAGGCGGTGCCCGGAGACCCTTACCTGCCTTGCCCCTTGGGCCCGGCGGGGAGGAGAGCCGCAGGTGTGTGCCCCTCGCGCAGGTGGGGCCGGACGCGCGGGGGAGGCCCCTGGCACGTGGTACTGGTCCCCCGGGCTCCGCGGAGCCACCTGCAGGAGGAGCCCGCACAGATGGACGCCCACGTTTCTGTGGCAACGTCAGGGCGGGCCTCCCGCCCGACCTCCCGCGTACCTAGAGGCCGGGTGCCCGGGTCCCTGCGCTCTGCTGGCAGCTGGCCTTTGAGCCATGGCTGCTGCCTGGCGCCTTTCTGCAGATAGAAAGGCCTGGAGCCTTCCAGCTGGTGAGTACCCTGGAGGGGCTCTACCTGAGCCCTGCCCAGAGCGCCCGAGGTGCCTGGCGGAGGGGTTGGGGAGAGGAGGGTCAGGAGGGGCCAGCAGGGCCTGTGGATAGGTATGGAGGCACAGGCAGGTTAGGGAGGGGGCTAGCCTTTCCTTCTTTCATGGACTTGGCTGGGTGAGGGCTAGCCGCCCCTCCTCTGTCCTCCTTCCCTGGGAAGGGGTCTTCCTGTCTGGTGGCTCCCTCTGAGGGTTTGGGGCCTCCTCAGGGGCAAAGCCAGGCTGCCCCTGGGAGTGGGACCCTGCTGGCCCTACCCACTGGGATGTCCTGTCTCTAGGCTCAGGTGCTGCTGTGGGTCCGGTACTAGATTGTCACCTAATGAACTGTCCCTCAGTTTCCCCATCTGTAAAATGGGGTAAACACAGTCCCAGGCCCTGAATGGGGCTGATGAGTGGCTCTGCGTTTGGTCCCCCCGGCAGGTCCATTATCCAACAAAGGGCCAGCTCAGCATGGACCCCCTCTAGCTAACTCTCCTTGGGCAAAGGGCCTGGGCCCCCCAGCAACACCGTCCTGCTGGAAGGCTCCCGTCGAGGAGTGTGACTTAGAGCAGGTGAAAGGAGACCCAGCGCTGGGTCCCCCAAAGGCCATGGCCCATATTGACTGTTCTGAGCCCTTGGGGAGGGTTTTGGTCTGCAGGGAGGGGGTGTCCGTGTCCACAGGCTCCTTTCCCCGGGGTCTCCATGTGGAGCTGGGATCCACGGCTGTGTTGCTGCTCTAGGCATTCCTAGTTTGGGGGAGGTGGTGCCGGGGGGAGGTGGTGCCGAGGGCAGGTCTCTGCTCTGGTTGTGTGACCGTGGGCAAGGTGACAGCGCCTTCCTCATGGGCTGTGGTGAGGAGCCCCACGTTGCCCGGGGAACATACTGGGCACAGGCTCTGGCCCCTGGCGGGGTGCTCCGAGCGGTGGCCGGCTCAGGAGACGTAGCTCTCCGTGGCTGGAGTGCTGGGTGCCCTGCTCTAGGGGCTGGGGCTGACTGTGGCCTTGGAGGAACACCAGGTCTGGGGGCGGGGGTGGGGGAGTGCGGGATTGGGAGAACAGGGAGGTGGCAGGGCCTGGGGCCTTGTACTTGGGCAGGCCTGGGGGTGGGGGGAGCCCCCTGCTGACCTCTCTCTGTTGGCGTGGCCATGAGTATCTCCTTGTCGCGAGGGGACAGTGTCCCTGGGCCCCCTGGGCAGGCTGCGGGCTGGTGGGTTTATTTGGGCTGCTGCCTCCTAGTTCTTGGTTGCTTAGCCGAGGGGCCTGCAGGAGCTGGGCCCCAGAGGCTGGGGAATGCGGGCAGCTGTGCTCGCATCTCCTCTGACTGCAGAGCCCGCGGCTCTGCGCCTGGCCATTTGTCCACATTTGTCCATGGTGTTAGTCTCTGCCTCGCTTCGCCCCTCAGCGCCTCCATCTGGTTTCCCACACCACACCCTCCCCCCAACCTCCACCTGTGTTCCCAAATCTCTGCCCGTTGTGTCACCTGGTTCCCACTCTTGCGTCTGCCACCTCTGTGTGGCCCTGAGTCCCCTTGGGGCCCAACCACGCCGAGGCGTCGGTCGGCCTCCCTGGGGAGAAGCTGGTGGAGACGCTGTGGTTGTTGGCAGAGGCTGGGACACTGCCCTGACCAGACCCACACCTGAAGCCTGTTGGCACCCCGGGTGGCCTGCCCTGGTTGCCCTACTCTGCAGACCCTGGTTGGGGGTGTGTGTGTGTGTCTGTGTGTATGTTGTGTGTATACATGTTGTATGCCTGTGTATATGTTGTGTCTGTTGTATATCCGTGTGTATGTTGTATGTGGGTTGTGTGTCCATGTCTATGTGTGTATGTTGTGTGTCTGTGTGTTGTGTGTCTATGTGCATTGTGTCTGTGTGTCTCTGTGTGTCTGTGTGTGTTGTGTCTATGTATGTTGTGTGTGTTGTGTCTGTCTATACGTCTCTGTGTATGTTTTGTGTCTGTGCCTGTGGATTGTGTGTGTTGCATGTCCGTGTCCGTGTGTGTGGATGTTGTGTCTCTGTATGTTGTGTGTCTGTGTGTATGTTGTGTGTGTGTTGTATCTCTGTATGTTGTGTGTCTGTGTGTATGTTGTGTGTGTGTCTGTGTGCATGTGTGTATCAGAGGGGAGGAATGTGCTTTGTGCAGCAGGGCCCAGCGTGCCCAGGTGCTCTCATTTCCCCAGCTGTGGCCAAGCCTGGGTCAGCCTTGGGAGCACTTCCGTTTGGACCCTCCAGCTGCCCCTCCGCACCCCCCACCCCCTCTCCAGCCTCAGGGCACAGCCTGCTGCAGCTGAGACTCTGATCAGGGTGCATGGCCGTTTGGGTCTGTCCACTGCGGGGACTGCTGCTTCCCCAGGCTGGGTCTGTGCAGGTGGCCGTTGGGTGCCATGCCAACGTCCAGGCTTGTGCCCGCTGTTGTGCTGCCGAGTTCTCTGTGGTCTGGAACCCCAGGGCCTGGAGGCAGTGGCGTGGCAGGCCTTTCTCCTTCCCGTCCGCTGACTGTCCCTGAGCCTGTCCAGGCTTGCTCAGGCTGGCTCTGCTAGCGACGAGGTAGGGAGGGGTAAACAGTGTGGCTCATTAGATCAGAGCCTGCTAGCTTCTAGAAGGAGGCCCCTCTGCTCCCAACTGCAGCTGCCTAACCCCGCCAGCCAGCCCAGGCTGGAACATCATGTGCTCCTCATGGTGCAGCGGGCTATGGTGCCGTGGGTGGGCACACCCGGCCCCCCGGGCGAGGGGCAGCCCTGAAGGCAGCGAGGGACAGAAACTGCTGCCCTAGGGAGTCACCAGTTTCAGGCTGCACTGTGCAGGTGCCTCATGACCCCAGGCGGTGCATGGGGACCTGGGCTGGGGGTCCAGGCTCTGCGGTGGCTGAGTGAGGACAGAGATGCCTGGCTTTCTTTTCTTAGCGTGTGCCCAGCCCCCGGTGACACTCTGTGTTCTGTGTGTCTTTGGGCCCTCACAAGAATCCTTTCAAGTGGGGGCTAGTGTTCTGCCCACTTTCCTGAGGAGCAAACTGATGCCCAAGGGCTCAATGACCTGCCCGAGATCACTGACAGGCCCCTGCATGTCTGGGAGTCAGGGCTCTCCACCACTGTGTCCACCGTGTGCCCGCAGGGGGACGTGGGCTGCTCCATTGGGTCTTCGCACTGGCCTCTCCCGGCCAGAAGCCTTGTGACCCGCCCACCCCGTTGATGGCTCGGCATGGCCGCCGGGGCCACCCTGTTTCCTGGCCCTGGGAGTGTGGCCAGTTGTGGAGACTCACCATGCCGGCTTCTGGCCCTGCTGGGACTCTGGACGCAAGACTGTGCTGAGCCTGTGGAACGGAGCTGGACGGCGTGACGTGAATCCCGTGTTCTGCATAGCGTCCTACCTCTCTGGGGGCTCTTACAGCCACGCGCATTCGCACACGAGGCCACCCCTGCCCCAGCAGTCCCCGGCCTTTGGGGGAGGCAGATGGGTGAGAGCGGCACGGGGGTCCTGCTCACACAGCTGGGTGAGGGGACCCGGCATCAGGCAGGCTCGAGCTAGGGAGGGGTCAGGAGGGGAGCTGCGTGTGCCTCACCCAGCGGGGGCAGGCCTCCAGCTGGACCTGCGGCGGGGCCCATGGTTAGCTGAGATGCTGCTAGGGCCAAGCTCAGGCCTGACCCGGGGGGACGTTCCTCGACTCCGGGCTGTACCTCTGCCCAGTGGTGTTGTCGGAACCTTGCTGTTTGCGACCCCAGGCGAGAGCTGATGCTGCTGTTTGTGGCCTCCGGGGTGCAGCCCAGCTCAGAGAGCCTTAGTCGCCCTAGGGGGTGCCGAGAGGCTGGGGCCAGCAGGGCGACATCAGCAGGGGTCTGTGCAGGGGGAGGGGGTTTCCCTGGGCCTGTCTCCCCTCACAGGCCTCTGGGAGCCACATCTGGAGCCCTGGTGGTGAAGGAGGGGGCTGCGACAAGGCCCGGCAGGGCTGGGAGGAGAGGGAGGAAGTTCCCTGGCTTGTCACACTCACAGGGTGACGGGGACCCTGTCAGGTTTGTCTTCAAGTTCACTACACATTTGTTTTCATGATTTTGCTTTTATCATTTAAACTGATGGTCCGTCATGTTTATGACGTGGCTTCTTCTTGGAGAAGAGAGGGTCTCCGCTGACTGCTGGGACAGCTTATTTCCTGCGTGGTGCTCCTGCTAACAGGAGAAAAGGGCCACCAGGCCCTTCTGTTAGGAGAAACTTCCCGGCACCCAGCTCCGCCGCTTCTGCTCAGAGTGACCCTTTCCCTCTGCCCTTTCGGGAGCAGGGCTGGGGAATCCAGGAGGACACTGGGGAGAGTGCCCCCCAGGCCCACAACTGATGTGGGGGCCGGAGGGCCCAGCAGGAGGGAGGGCCTTTGTAAAGGGGCCGGGCCTCTGCATGGCTGGATGGCCCCTGGGGCCACAGTGGTGGGGGTCCTTCAGCTTTTATTTTTGTCAAGGCTGCAGAGAGATCCTGCCCAGGTGCGGGGAGGCTCTTTGGGAACAGAAGGAGGTCGAGCTGTCTGCGAGTGTCCCCTCAGTTGTCCAGCCTCTAAGGGTGGTGTGGGGGATGCCGTGGTCACCCCCTTATTGTGTCTCCCCTAGCTTGCTGCAATGCCCCAAGAGCTGGTGTAACTCTACCCCCCGTTCCTGGTGTAGCAGGCGCCGTCTGCAGGCCCAGTGTATCCCAGCACATCACAGGAACACGCCTGTGCTCCGCAGCCCACGGAAAGGGCCTGGGGCTCCCCTGTGCGGCCCCGGGTCAGCTCTCTGGGATGGCCGACCAGGGGCAAACACACGGGTGGGATCTGCTCCATTCCAGCCTGGCCGGGCGATGTCCCTAGTGTTGCAGGCAGGCTGGGCAGGGCGGGACTCCTGGCCAGGCAGACGGGGCAGAGCCGGATGGCCGCCACGGTGCTGCCAACAGGGGACCTGGCCACATAGGTAGGTCATCTGTCTGGGCCACCGGGTGTGGTCCTGGGCCCTGGGGCCAGAGGCTGGATTTGGGGTCCTGCTGGCTCTGCACTCTGAGGCAGGCACGTCCTTCCCCTCATCCGAACTATAAGGGAGGCTGGTTGGGGGTGGAGGAGGTGGCACCTCACATTCCGGGCAGGGCCTGTCCCCGGGGTGACTCCTCCCCCTGTGGGCAGCTACCTGTGGGGCTGCCTCCACCATGTCCAGGACCCCGATGGGCCCTCGTGCCCTGTCCAGATGGCAGCCGTCTCCGGGCGTCCTGGTTCCCAGGACAGGTTCTTTTGAATGAGCCTTGGGGACGGCCCTCCGGCCCTTCATTCTCCATGCTGCCCGGAATTAGGGCCTTTTGCTGCAGACCCCCGTTTCTCTGGGGCCGCTCTGGATGGAGCGCCTGCAGGGCAATTGCTAAAACTAGTAAATACCCCTGACCGCCTCAGCGCTCCTGAACTGCGGAGTGAACTCAGTGAGGCTCATGATACCCACTGGAGGTGGATGGGGTAGGGTGCTCTCCTGGGAGCGCAGGGCTGGGGAAGCAGGCCTGGGATCCAGGGTGCTTGGGTGTCTATACTGACTGTTTTTATGGGCAAAAGGGGGCCCTGAGCACATGCCAAGGAGAGCTGGGAAGCCAGCGCCTGCTTCCCAGACCAGCCCCAAGAGGCCAGAGGGCGGGGGTGAGGCGGCTGATGTTTTCTCGTTGGTGCCAGGGCCGGAGCATTCAGCGCCTCGTCCGGCTGCTAGGGACGGCCTCAAGCTGCTCCTCTCTCCTGCACCAGGCTCCCGGGCTGACCCTGCCCAGACCGGATCTTTTTTTTTTTTTATAATTTTATTTATTTATTTATTTTTCCCCCAAAGCCCCAGTAGATAGTTGTACGTCATAGCTGCACATCCTTCTAGTTGCTGTATGTGGGACGCGGCCTCAGCATGGCCGGAGAAGCGCTGTGTGCCTGGGATCCGAACCTGGGCCGCCAGCAGCGGAGCGCACGCACTTAACCGCTAAGCCACGGGGCTGGCCCTCAGACCGGATCTTGATCCTGACGGTCAAGCCTGGGGTTGAGCCCTGCCCCTGCCGCTAACACTGACCCTGGGAGCCACCCCTGCCCCCAGCCCCTCACTGCACCCCCACTGTGGCCCAGGCCGAGCCCAACCCGCCCCCTGGCCAGCTCACTCACCATGCACGGCAGCCACTGGCCCCGGCGCCCCGGGAGGACTGGGGTGGGACACTGCCCGGAGCCCCAGAGCCCCGGCGGGAGTTGAAGTCCTCGCCTCTCTGTCGCTGAGTGACAGGGGTTATTGTGCTGTCACGGGGCCACCTGGAACTCTGTCCCACCTGCCGACAGGCAGCTCATCAGGAAGACCCCCCCAGGCTGTCAGCCCAGGGCCCAGCAGCCCACCATGCCCACCCAGTTCCCATGAATGTCCTGAAGGTTTCCATCGCAGGCCGGGGACGGGGACAGGCCAACACCTGGAGTGGAGCGGTGGCCGGCCCGCTGTGAGCAGGGGTGGGTGCCGGGACCCCGAGGCTGCTCTGTGAGCGCTCCATCTGACCCCAGGGCTCCTGGTGACTGTGAGCTACCCCAGCTCCACCCTTGCTCCCCGCCCCTCGCCGTGTCAACCCTGCCGGCCTGCAGGAGATGATCCAGCCCCGCCCTAAAGATAGCCAGAGGCAGTGCCCCCTCTCCCCCGGGGGCCGGGGAGACCAGGGAAGGCCAGCGCCAAGCCCAGGTAGTGTTTGTGACGTAGGCGGCTGTCAGCACACGGGCGGGTCAGCGCTGCTGGAGATGGCCATGCCTTCCCCTGGAGGGCCAGGGAGCCAGCATGAGGAGTGAGGATTGGGGGCCAGAGTGCCTTTGCTGCTGCCTTCTCCTGAGCCTCGGTTTCCCCATCTGTACATTGGGCTGATCGTGGTGCCTACCTCAGAGGGGTGAGGTTGGGTCAGAGAGAGAATGTCATGGCACCGCCACGCATAGGGGGCATGTTATTGGTCCCCTGCACCTCTCTCAGTCTGTGGATGTTCTGAGACAGAAGGACAGGGAGCAGGAGGTGCTGGGGACAGTGGGGGCGCAGAGTGAGATGTTCTGCTCAGCCCCTCCGGGTCTCCACACTGACCAGCCGTGTCTGCTTCTTTCTCCCAAGGTAAGGCGGGCTCCGTCCACCTGCGGCCAAGGATGACCTCATGGCTGCCCTGAGAGGACCCGGGCCCTCCCAGCAGCCAGGCGCCCCACGGGGAGCTCCCCCCGTGGCCTGGTCTGACTATACCGAGGAGCCAGACCCCCGGGGGAAGGCCTGCAGCCACCCGGTGTGGTCAGCAGGTGAGAAGGCCAAGGATGGGTCCAGCTCAGTGTCATCTGGCCGCCTCTCTGGCTCCTCAGGGGGCCACCAGTCGTGTGCACCTCCCCATGGGCCCTGGAAGGAGAGGCCCCGCCAGGTGCCGGGGCCCCGGCGGCAGCCCAGGGAGAGCAACCCACGGCTAGAGCAGCTGAGGGACAAGATCCGGGCCCAGGTGCGGGGGCAGGCAAGCTGTGCCTCCCTGGGCAGCTGGACCCCCTCCAGTGTCTCACGGCTCTACAAAGGCTCCATGCCAGCCCCCCGGAGGAAGGCCCGAAAGCTGATGAACCCCCCTCCAGCCTCGGCCTGCCCAGGTCAGTGGCAGCTTTCCCTGGCGAGGGGCTGGCGGGTGGGAAGGGGTAGAGAGTGGGTGGGACGGGGCTGCCGCAGGCCAGGCTGTACTGGGCCCCTGGGTGGACCCGCCTGGGCTGGTGGCCAACTGGGGAGGGGAGTACAACGTGCTCCCCGGGCCCCGCTAGGGGCTCACAGCCTGGAAGCCGTGTGGGGGTTAGGGTCCTCCCGGGAGGTGCGTCCCAGCTAGGCTTAAGCACTAGAAGACTTGACTCACGGATGGTGATGGAGACAGGCTGGGGAGGCTGATGGAAGCAAGAGGGATAATGCGATGGAGGCAGGGTGCCTGCAGGGTGTGCCATGAGGCGTGGAAGGGACTGGGTCCCCTGGGCCTGGAGTGGGCAGCCTTGAGGGAGAGGGCTGGGGTGGGCGGGTGGCGCTGTCAGGTATGTGGAGGCTCAGGTCAGGAGCACCCTGAAGAGCCTGCAGGGGATTTGTAAGGTCCTCAAGACCAGGCATGTTCCAGCCCCGGGGCGTGGGGTCCAGGCCAGGGCCAGGGTGGGGATTTAAAGAAATATTCAGCACAGCCTCTCTGTGGGACAGACGGTAGAGACAAAACCTTCTGGCTTTTCTTTCCTTGGAGCTGCATAACTTTTCTAGGAGACAGGAAAGATGTTTTCTTTTTTATTATTTTTAAGATATACTCTTTTGTTTTTTAAAATTGTCATAAAATGTATATGACATGACATTTACCATCTTAACCAATTTTAAGTGCGCAGCTCAGTGGCATTCAGCACATTCTCGTTGTTGTGCAGCCGTCCCCACCATCCGTCTCCAGGACTCTCTCATCTCCCCAAACTGAAGCCCTGTCCCCATTAAACACTCCCCCCCACCCCCTCCCCCAGCCCCTGGCACCACCATCCCAGCTCCCATCTCTGTGGGTGTGGCTCCTCGAGGGCCCTCACGGGAGTGGAGTCCTGCAGGATTGTCCTTCTGTGACTTTTTCTTAAAGGAGGCAGCACTGCTGCTGTGTCGTCTGGAAAGCACGAAGAATGACACGGAATGGTCACTGCTCTCAGTGTGCCTCACTCCCCTAAACTGCCCCAGTTAACACTCTGGGGTGCGGCCGCTGCCGGGAGACGGTTGTGCTGGTTCTGGTTGGGAAGCCGCGCCGCCGCCAGCCGGCTTCCCAGCTGAGCACCAGCATGTGTCCGGACCGGCCTGTGGGATGCGCTCAGGCCTGAGGCCTCCATCAAAGGCGTTGTGTTTAAAAGCTTTTGAACGGGGACCTTTTCCTGGAAATTCTTCACGGAATCTCTCTCCTTACAGTGCTCCCTCGTTATCACTCTGCTCCAGGCTCAGGCGTCCTGAGTGCAACTGAGCACAGAGTCAAAGACAAGGCCATCCCTGGCCAGGACCGTGAGCCCTCCAGAGTCTCCCAGAGCCAGGCTTCAGGTGAGTGGCTCTGCGGCTGGCCACGCTGGCACCCCCAGTTGGATGCTCAGGCCCCAGTGTGGGGAGCACGGTTCTGGACCCAGCATGCTCCATGCAGTTCTCTCTCCCCCTGTGTGATTGGCTCTGTTATGATCCCCACTCAAAGATGAGGACACTGAGGGTCAGGAAGGACCCCAGCCATGAAGGGGCCAAGCAGGGATTTGGAGCCAGCCTGCCATTCTCTGGAGCCAGATTTCTCACCCTCTGCCTCCCCAGCAGGGAAGGAATCCAGGCAGGCCCTGGAGGGCGGGCTGGGGCTTCAAGGGCAGAGGAGCTGGGCAGGGGCGTCTCCTGGCTGAGATCTCCTTCACGAAATAGGTGAGGTCTTTCCTGCATGGTCACGTGTGAGCCACAGGGACTGGGCCTGAGGCCCTCCAGGTGCTGCCAGCTCCTGGGCTCCCCGTTCCATCTTGCAGGCAGGAGGCACTGCCCGCCTGTCCCCCAGGTGTCCCCGCCTCGCCCAGGAGGTGCTGAAGGGTTGGCAGTGGGTCGGCAGACTTCCAGACAGGTGGGGAAGGGTCCAGGGGCCGAGGGAACCACTAGGTTTTGGCTCACTTGCCCACTGAACACACGGGAGGGGTAAGGATGGAGAGGCGGGACAGGAGCTGCTCCCGGGGCCTGGAGGGCAGCAGCGTTGAGGAGCCTGGACTGCATCCCCGGCAGCGGGCCCCGGTGGAGGTTTGAGCAGGAGCCACGGCGAGTTTGGGCTTCGGCAGACTCGCTCTGCAGGATGGGGAATGGGGGAGGAGGCTGTCTCCACAGTCCAGGGAGAGGCAGCCCCACTCCAGCAAGATTCCGGAGACCCCAGAATAGGGTGAGGGAAGGACTCGGGAGCAGAGGTCAGCTGCCCCAGATGCCCCAGGCTGCTGGGGTCTCCCGCCCAGGGGAACAGGGTGGGTTTTCCACGGGGCCGTGGGGAGGATGCAGTGAGAGTCGGGTGCCCAGGGGCCAGTTGTCACCCGTCCCACTGGCATCGTGGTGGGGAGGGTGGGGTGAGGGTTAGTCGACACTTGAGCGGGGACCTCACTGGGCAGCAGCCACAGACACGCTTTCCAGTGTATGTCCAGTCCCAGCAGGATGTGTGAGCAAGTGCAGACGCAGCTGAGGTCTGAGGGGCAGAGTCCTCTCCTCGAGCCCAGCTCTGGCCCAACCACGGCCACCGGCAGCTCCCCACAGGAGCTGGGGCACTCCTGCCCTGTCCCTTTCGTGCTGTGGCTCATGGCAAACGCTCCTGTCTTCCTCCTCCTCCATCCACGAGGACCCTGATGGCCTCAGCTCATCCAACTGGTCACCCTCCCTGTCCCCACCTCGCGGAGGCCACTGGGGCCTGTCAGCCAAATTTGGGACTCAGCCATCAGTCACTCAGGGACCTCAGGACCCAGTGCCATTGGTCACCAGCTCCTGGCAGTCACATTTCATCCTCCCAGTTTTAGAGCCTTCTGGAAGCAGGGTGTGGGGGCAAGGCCTGGGTCTTTCTTTTTTTTAATTACGGTAATCTACACATAACATAAAATTTGCCATTTTTAAGTGCACAGTTCAGTGGCATTAAGCACATTCTCATTGTTGTGCAACCATCACCACCACTATCTCCAGAATTTTCATCTTCCCAAACTGAAGCTCTGTCCCCATTAAACACTTGCCCCCAGCCCCTCCTGTCTCTGTGTTGACTCCTCTCGTCCCTCACATGAGGGGAGTCCTAGAGGATCTCTCCTTTTGTGCCGGCTGGGTCTTTTTTTTTTTTTTTTTTGTGAGGGAGATCAGCCCTGAGCTAACATCCGTGCTAATCCTCCTCTTTTTGCTGAGGAAGACAGGCTCTGAGCTAACATCTATTGCCAATCCTCCTTCTTTTTTTTTTTCCTTCCCCTGAAGCCCCAGTAGATAGTTGTATGTCATAGCTGCACATCCTTCTAGTTGCTGTATGTGGGACGTGGCCTCAGCATGGCCGGAGAAGCGGTGCGTCGGTGCGCGCCCGGGATCCGAACCCGGGCCGCCAGTAGCGGAGTGCGCGCACTTAACCACTAAGCCACGGGGCCGGCCCCCGGCTGGGTCTTGAGGCTCCTCCTGCCATCAGGGTCGGGGCTCTGAGGAGGGAGGGTCAGGCCAAGGCTAGGACCCAGTGCATTGGAGGCCTGGAGAGTCCTTCGGGCCAGTCTATTCCTGCCGCCCCCAGCCCCGCGGGGACATTGCGCCCTCGGCCCTGCTCTCACACGCTCCCTGGCTGGTTGGCTTTTTGGTGCTTCACAGATGCAGCTCCTACCCCAGCTGTGGACAGAGACACATGAGGCCAAACGGCGCAGAGAAAGGCGACCACACTGGCCCTCAGGAAGTCGGTCCACGCTGGTTGGCCACTGTGCTTGCCGGGGACTTGCACAGCCTCCTCCCCTCTGGGGGTCTCCGTGTCCCCACCTGTTGTGCCAGGGGTGGACCCTGCCGTGGGGAGGCCCCTCCAGCTCTAGCTCTCATTCTCCCTCCCCCTGCTGAGCTGATGTTCAGTCTGGCTGGCTGCCATGCCGTGGGTTCACTTGTGGGCCCATTCAGTCATTTATGCATTCAACAAACATGAGTGCCATGGGCCAGCCCTGAGCTGGGTGCGGGAGACCAAGATGGGAGGCTGTTCCTGTCCTCGGGGTTCTTGGCCTCCAGACGCCCGGGAATTTGTGCAGTCAGGGTGCGCTGTGAGGGAGGGTGTGGCGTGCCCGGTCCTGCTGGGGGAGAATGCCTGAAGGGGTCAGACAGTCAGGTGTGCCCCCTCTGGCACTCGCTCAACCGCCAACACTGGCAGGTAGGACAAGGGAACAGGCAGGATGGCACAATCCTCCATGGGTCCGGGGCGGCAAGGCGGCCGTTCTGTGTGCTGTGTCACTACTCACCCTTTCTCCCTTCCTTCCTCTCCCACCCCTATTGCTAAAGTTCCACGGGAAAAAACCAGAAGGATGAAAGGTAGTTCTTGCAAAAGAGAGAAGGCCCCCAAGTCTCCCACCCCTAGAAGAGCCACCAAAGACAAAGGTAAGGTTTGCTCGTTCAGGTCCCCGGCAGGGCTTGGGGGCACAAGTGCACTGTCCCGGCTCACTAGGTGGGCAGTGGCTTTCGTTTCTGGTGCCAGGATGGCTGGCTGCCTGCGGTGCCTGGAGCACTGTGGGCGCAGGGTTCGGGGGGGCATCTGGGATTGGCAGGAGCCGGGCTTGAGTGGGGATCTGCGGTGCAGGGAGGTGGGCAGCATGGGCGTCTGTGTCTCCGGTGACTGTAGACCCTGGCCATCACTGGAGTGGCAGGTGACGGCCGGGGCAGGGGGTCATCCGTTGTGATGAAGTGAAAGTCTGCAAACCCATGTGCGGTTAGCCATCCTTTCAACAGCCCTAGATAGAGAACGTCTATAATGACACAGAGCCACTTGGCCACGCTTTAGTACGCATTTGTAGTCTGCTGCTACACGAGTGTTGCCGTGTCTGAAACGGTCCATGAAGGCAGGCGGCCCGGAACGTGTGTGGTTGAAGACGTGTCTGCTTTTCTGTTACACGGCATCGCTTACCGAGTGTTCCTGTTTGCTGCCTTCAGCAGCGGGGAGTCTGATCGAGGGCGTGAGTCTCCCTGCCACCCTGGTGTGGGATTTAGAATTCCAGGCAGCGAGCCCACGGTCTCCTTTCACCTGAGCACTTGGTGACGGGAAAGGCCTTGGGCAGTGTCCACTCTCTCCAGCCCCTTTAGCACTTGGAGCTGTCATGCAGGGGTGCAAGTCAGCTGACCACTTGTGTGACGATGGTTTCATAAATGTGTCCTGGGAGAGTTCTATTAAGGGGTCTTGGCAGTGGTGGGCCTGCAGTCACAGAGCAATTTCTAGTTCGGGCGTCTCTTCCCTGATGGCTGGGCGGGGAGTGGCGCCCAGCAAGGACCTGGCTGTGTAGCCTGGATGCTTTTGTGGAGCTTGTGGGATGAACCCGAGTGGATCCATCCACCCCCAGGAAGGGCTGGGTGTGGGTGTGTGGGGAACGAGGGAGGCAGCGTCCCTCTGGGGCTCTCCTTTAGAATGTTCTCGGCGCTCAGGGTGGAGTCGCCATACACACTGCCTGGCTCCTTGTGTCCCGTGCACTCTACGGACATGACTCACGTGATCCTAACAGCTCCCTCTGAAAGGTTGCTTCCATTTTATGAATGAGGAAACCGAGGCTCAGAGAGGTCCAACAGCCTGCCCAGGGCAGCACAGGCGAGCCCAGGTTGGGTCCTGACCTGTCCAGCTCAGGCCTCTGCTCCTCACCTGAGAGATCCCAGCTGTGTGTACCTGGGACCACACCTGGGCACCTTTTCAAGGTCCTCTCACAGGTCCCGGGCTCTGGGACCACCACTTCACAGGGTTTGGGGACACCACCAAGAGCCCCCAGGTGGGGAGAACCCTACCCACTGGGGCTGAGCTCGGCTCTGTGGGGCCCTCAGTCTAAGAGTATGCAGCACTGGGGTGCAGCTTTCGAGCTGCTCCTGCACATCTCTATGCCTCAGTTTCCCCCATGGCATGAGATCACAATCCTGGACCGAGAGTAGACGGTGTGTGCTCTGCCCAGGCCCAGGCACCCGTGTTTCTGCCCCACGTCATCAGACTCCCGCCGCCTCTGCTCTGTGGGAGAGCCGCGGTTCCAGCAGAATGAATGGATATCTTCCTTGTCCCTGCCTTGTTGAGATGGGCCCTGAGTGATGGGGGGAAGCTTGGGCAGGGCTGCGTGGCACTGGGACAGATGCTTTTATTCAGCTGGGTGAGAGGGGACGTGGGAGAGGAGGGGAAACCTTCACTGGAACCAGAGAGGGAGGGATGCTGGGAGACACAGAGAAGGTTCCGGAAGGCCCACTGAACATGCACAAAATATAACAATTTTCTGCATCATCGTCTTCCCCCTCCCTCAGCTTTTTGGTTTGTTTTATTTTAATGGCTCACTTGAAAAATGACCTGCTTTCTGCCTGACACTGGGTCAAAAGGGCGTGCCACGGGCTGCATTCATCATCGTAACCACCGTGTCACCCTGACGGAGCTGACCATTAGTTTCTGTCAGTGATGAAGTCACAGCTGGGCTAAGGAGAGATGAGTTTGGGTTCAGAGGTCAGAACCACAGGACTTGGGAATTGGATGAATTGGAAATTTGCTGTAGTTAACAAAAAATTAAATCACAATAGTTATAAAATATTCATCCATCCGGGCTGAAGGAAAATGAAGCCCGATATTTAATTTCAGATTATATCACCTCATTTTGCATTTTTTATCATAGATTAGGTCGGCCCTGGAACTTCTGACAGGGCACTTGGGGACTTCATCCATTTCCACAGATTAAAAATCCTCTCGTAAAAAAATTAATTGCCATTAAACTGCTCAGTGGAAGAAAAAAATGTGCCCATCAGGACCCATTTATTGACCTGGACCCCTCTGGCGGGCTAACGGGGGAGCTGAGCAGCCAGTGATGGAGGGGCCTGTGGGGCGGGGGGTGCTGAGAGGGGCCTGGCCAGCAGGCTGCCCCCTCCCCACCTGGCGGGGTCCCTGCCCAGTGCCCCAGCCGAGGCCAGTTTTGTGCATTTCAGCAACTATAGGGCAGGACGGAGGGCCCTTGCTGGCGATCCCAGCCCCACCGTCCCACTCAAAACCCACATGTCGCCAGGTGGGCAGTCCTGGCCTCAGCCCTGGCCTTTGACTCTGCCCTGAGCCAGCAGAATCCTGACCCTTCTGGACCCAACTCCTGCAGTGATAGTGACCACTTTTTCATCCCTGTGGCCCTGTGGGGAGGTGCTTACAGATGGCGAAACTGAACTTAACAGAGAAATTAAGTTTCTTGCCCAAGGCCGAGAGCTAGTGATCAGCAGAGCCGGAATTTAAACCCAGGTCTGGGGCTCCTGAAACCAACCTCTTAACCTCTGGAGTCCCCCAGGGGCCTGGCAGTGGAGGGTGTGGCCTCAGCGGACCTGTCCCAGAGGGGCGTGGCTTAAAGAGGGCGTGACCTCAGTTCCTGTCCCAGCAGGGGATGTGGCCTCAGGGCGTGGCCTCAGGGGCCTTTCCCAGGGGTGTGGCCTCTGGAGGGCTTGGCTCTGCATGGCCCCTTCCCCTTCCTGGATCTGCAGCCTCAGGCCTGTGGCTGATGTCTCTGGGTCTGGGCATTGGGGAGGGTGCCATGTCTGGGGGGCAGTGTGTGCTAGGGATGCCCTGACCCTATCTGTTGCCCGCCCACTCTGGATGTCAGCTCTCTGGATGGTCTCTGCTGGAAGGCACCCTCACTTGGCAGAAATGCCCCCTCCTTGGGGGGCAGGAGAAGTCTTGGCCTGGGTGGTGGTGTTTCCGGTGGTGCTGCCGTGGGCTGGCCCCCTGGGGGAGGTGCAGCACGTGTGTGTCTGAGTGTGTGCACAAGTGTGGATGTGAGCTAAAGGCCAGCCACCACCCGCTGCCTCTCCCAGGGCCCTTGTGGATGGGTTTGGAATGACAGTGGGGCTGATATTGGCATTTGGTGAGCGTAATCTGGATTATGAAGTAAAACCTCGATTAATGGCCTTTATTATGTGGCGACATCTATTAAAGAAAGCTCGTTTGTGTTTGGGGGGTGGGGGGCCTGCGCATTCCGGCCTGGGCATCTTCATTGACCCCCCCCAACAGCTTTAAGTATCACCAGCTTAAAAATTAATCTTCTCCAGCCCAGTGCAAATGATCAGCTATAATGTCACCCGCCACTTGCCCTATGGTGATGTGTGTGCTGGTGGATTGTTATTATTACTGTCACCTTAAAAAGCAAATTCACCTATTTTATCCTCAAAACGAGTTTATTTGGGAATAGCCAAAAGAATAGCTATTCACGATGTGCATGCTATGGAAAACCACATGCAAATCCAGAGAACAAAGGAGGGAGCTGCTTTTATAGAGAAAAAGGGCAAGAGGGTGGGGCTGTTCTAAAGGAAAGTCCATTGGGGGAGAAACAGATCAGGGCGGCAACAGATTCTCATTGGCTGAGCTGTGGCATTTCTGATTGGCTGGGCTGTGGTGTTTCTGATTGGCTGGGCTGTGGTGTTTCTGATTGGCTGACCTGTTGCCAGGTAGAGAGAGAAATCTTCCCTCAGGAGTAAAGTAGTTGTACTTCCTATTTGGAGTGATTGACCACATGTTATGGGGTGAGAGCTCTCAGCTCCAACTGAGTTGAGGTTTGTTTTATTAATTTCTATGTTAATATCATTATTTTTGGCCAGCACGCACTGAGCATGTGTGGTGTGTCTGGGCCCGTGTTGAGTGTTTTACAGACAAGCCGTAGGGAACACATTTTATTACCTCTGTTTACTGAAGAAGAGACTCGAGGTCAGAGAAGTCAGGTCACATTTCAGGGTCATCCTGGGACTCAGCCCCTCCTCTTGCTGGCTAGTGGCTGAGGGTGCAGCTCTGCCCCAGAGGGGCCTGGACACTAGGGATGTCACCCCGAGCCTCCCAGGAGCATATGAATTGGTCTCCTGGGGCTCCATGAGGTGCCAACCTCCTCATCTGGGCTGGCGTTCGGAGAGCCCTGGACTCCCAGCTCTTGGGTGTGTTTTCTCTGTTCAAGACTCTGAGTTGGTTGGTGTTTCCGCCTGGAGAAAAGGACCAGCCCTGGTGAGGGTGCTGCTCGGGCCCCCTCCCGTCATCCCCAGGCTCCAGAGGAAGGCGCCCTCGGGAGACCTGGCCCCCGCCGCGGAATTAGGTACCTCGTGCCTCCGCCTGGGGCTCTGCCCTCCTCTGCTGTGGCACCTGGGGGTGGCACGGAGGGAGAGACGCCTGGGAAGGAGGTGGCATTGGGTGCAGAAGCAGCACTGCCCTCCCCGCGACCTGTCAGACGCCCTCCAGGCCCCCATCAGATGGGACTTTGGGAAGTCATTTTGTTTAAAAGCCTCAGAAAAGGATTTCCGTCCCCGAGAGGCGCTGTTTTGGCTCCCAGGAGGCAGGGCCGGCCATCGAGGCTTTGCCGACTTAGGGCCGCAGGACAGGAGCTGGCTTCTCCAGCAGACGCCCGTCACACCCCATGTGTGCTCAGTTTCACCGTGTCCAGAGCGGGCAGTTCTGTGCCAGGTGCCCAGGCACAGCCTCGGGTCACCCCAACGTGGCACCTGTCCCCACAGGGCTTCTGCGGGTGATGAGGAGTGCGGAGGCGAGAGGCACCTCCCTGGGGGCGGACCAAGGGTCCCCCTGGGTGGAGGAAGTGGCCCTGAGCTGCCTGTCTTTGCAGGAGACAGCAAGACAGTACGAGCTGCTGAGAGCTCCCCTCTCCGCCCCCGGGCACCCAGCCCAGCCTCTGTCTGCAGTGGCCCGCAGCTGACTGTCAACACGCCCAACCTGCCTTCCTGCCATCAGCCCATGCCCATCCACACTGCTCCGGCCATCCTTCGAGGCCTCCGCCAGCAACTGCAGGTTGGGCTGGAGTTGGCCCGGGACCACCACCCCAGGGCAGGGCTGGAGCTCGGGCCCTCAGAGCTGCGGCTGCAGGACCTGGCTGGGAGGAGGCAGCAGGGCCCCTGGAGCACTCCAGCCGCGCAGGGCTCCTTCTCGAAGAGTCCTTGGGCCACAGTAGGGGGGCAGCCCTCCTTCCAGACGGCTGGGAGCTTCCCTACCAGGCAGCGCTGGAGCGCCCCGGCCCGGCAGGCCTCCTGTCCGCAGAGGGCCTGGGCGGCCCAAGGACGGGACCTCTCCTTCCAGCGGCCTGGGAGCCCCTCTGAAAGATTGGGCCCCTTCCCGCAGCGGCCGTGGAGCGCCTCGGCCCGGCAGGCCTCCTGTCCGCAGAGGGCCTGGGCGGCCCAAGGACGGGACCTCTCCTTCCAGCGGCCTGGGAGCCCCTCTGAAAGATTGGGCCCCTTCCCGCAGCGGCCGTGGAGCGCCTCGGCCCGGCAGGCCTCCTGTCCCCAGAGGGCCTGGGCCACTCGTGAATACTGGGAGGCCGCTGCCCGAGGACCACGGAGCCTTCTGGAAAGGGCAAGCCCTCCCGCCCAGCGGCCCTGGAGCGCTTCCTTCACACAGAGGGCCAGCACCCCCTGCAAAGGCCGGGGCTCCCTCCTGCCTCCCTCGGGAGCGAAGCTCGCCTGGCTGCCTGCCCGCAGTGCCTCTCGGAACACACCCGGGAAGGAGAACGAGGGGCGGGCACCGCTGCCCTGCCCGAAGCCCCGGGGGCCCCTGGGCCACCCCTACAGCTCCGAGTCCTTGAGGGACTTCATGCGCCAGAGGACGCGGGCCAGGCGGCAGCAGGCCCTGCAGGAGAAGGCCTCGGCTGTGCGGGCGCTGGAGCAGAGGAGGCAGAGGCTGCAGGCGGTCTACAGGAAGCAGCGGGAGGCCGTCCGGCGCAAAGCCGTCCCCGTGGTCTCCCAGACGACCCCTGGCATCGTGACCTTTGTCCCGCATGCTGCACAGTCCAGGGTACGTGCTGGGGTGCGGGTGAGGACGGGGTACCGGCCAGCTCAGCCACTGAGCTCCCCGGGGTCCCCACACACCTGCCTCCCTGGGTACAACAGGGCCCTGCAGGGACCCCATTGCCTCTGACCCCCAAGGGGTCCCACCCGAGACCCCCGTGGAGGCCAGGGCCAGCTTTGAGGCCGAGACAGACTTTTGGGGTCTTCTGGCCTGGGGTGGGGCTCTGACTGTGTCCTCCCCTGCTTTAGGCCCTGGAAGCCCCTGGGAGCCTGCGGTCGCCCGTGCTGGAGTGGAGCAAGGTGACCTCTGGCATGGTGCTGGGGGACCAGGAGGCCCCGGGCAGGTGGGTAGCAGGCGTGGAGTTGCACTTCCTGGGCGGGGCTCCCCCGGGCAGGGGTGGGCGTCCTCACCCTGTGCTGTGCAGAGCAGTGATCACGGGGTATCTGTTTCATTGAGGTGAGAGTCCCATCACACAAAGTTAACCGTGTGAAAGTGAATAATTCAGTGCATTTAGCACATTCACAGTATTGTGCAGCCACCACCTCTGTCTGCTTCGAGAACATTTCATCACCCCCAAAGAGAAACCGCATCCCCATTAGCGGTCACTCCTCACTCCTCTCCCACTCCTGGCAACCCCCAATCTGCTCTCCATCTCCGTGGATCCATCTGTTCTGGACATTTCCCGTAAATGGAGTCCACAGCGTATGACCTTGTGTTTGTCTCCTTTCACTGAGCATAATGTTTTCTAGGTTCATCTCTGTTGTAGCGTGTGTCTGGACTGTGTTCCTTTTTCATGGCTGAGTAATATTCCATTGTGTGATATTGCACATTTTGTTTATGCACAGGGCAGTTGATGGACACTAGGCTGTTTCTCCCTCTTGGCTACTATGAATCATGCTGCTAGGAATGCACTGATTGAGTACCTGTTTTCATCTCTCCAGGGTGCATCCCTGGGAGGGGAATTGCCAGATCATATAGTAACTCTATGCTTAACTTTTGAGGACCTGTGGACTGGTTCCTGCCTCAGCCACACCATTTTGCATCCCACCAGTGGTGTAGGAGGATCCCCGTTTCTCCGTCTTTTTGCTAACACTCATTTTCTGTTTTTTCCCTTACTTTGCTTTTGTTTTATTTTTACTACCATGTATTTTAATTTTGCCGGGGCAGCTGTCCAGAAGGTCCTCCCCCGGGCAGCATCTTGAAACATGGGGTCGGGGAACTTCCTCCACTCTGCTTGGGGGGATTGAGTGTCGCTGCCCACTAGAGGCTGGCATTCCCAGTGCCTGCCCTCCTCTGGGAAGGGCTCCATGGAATGCCACATGGGCCTCAGGCCAGTGCCAGCCTCTCCCTGGCCACCTGCACAATGAAGGGGAGAGGGTGGCATGACAAGGAACTCACGACCAGGCTCCCTGTGCACGATCTGTTCACGGCAGGAGTGGGGAGCTGGCCTGGAGGCTGAGGACGGGGTCGCCCTCAAGATGCCACCCACCAGGAGCCTCCTGCCCTGGGCTCACTCTGGACCTGGCCCCTGGATGTGGCTTTGGCAGCCGGTGTCCTGCGAGGGGGCTTTGGGCTGACCCCCTCAGTGCTCAGCTCCCACCCCACTTTGCAGCTCTCCAACCCCCACGTGGGATGGACACCCCTCCCCTGGTCCCTGGAACTTTCTCTGGCTCCCTTTTGTTTCATTTTGTCTGAAAAGTACACATTCTTGGGCCACTCCCCAAGATCTCGGGTAGCCCAGGAGTCTGCATTTTAACCTTTTTCAAGTCGACATCTGGTGACATCCAGACAAGGACACAGGTCCTAAGTGTGCAGCTCAATGGACGTTCACACGCTGAGCACATGTGTAACCCACACCCGGACCCAGAAACTGAGCACGCCCCGAGGGCAGCTGGCGGAGGGCTCCTGGCTGTCCTGATGCGATGCTGGGGGTTCATCCTCGTGGACGCAGAAAGCTGTGGGGTCCTCGTCTTGCTTCATTGTGTGCTGCTGCTTTTTTTCACAAAAAAATTGTGGTAAAGTACACATGACATAAAATTACCATTTTAACCATCTTTAAGTGTACAATTCAATGGCATTAAGCACATTCTCATTGTTGTACAACCGTCACTACCATCCATCTCCAGGACTCTCATCTTCCCAAACAGAAACCCTGTCCCCATTCAACACTCGCCCCCATCCCCTCCCGCAGCCCCTGGCACCACCATCCACTTCCTGTCTCTGTGGGTTTGACTCCTCCAGGGCCCTCAAATAAGTGGGATCCTACAGGATTTGTCCTTCTGTGGCTGGCTCCTTTCACTGAGCACAATGCCCTCCAGGTTCATCCAGTTTGTAGCATGTGTCAGGATTTCCTTCCTCTTTAAGGCTGAATAATATCCCACCATATATTCACACCACATTTTATTTATCCATTCATCCATCAATGGACACTTGGGTTGTTTCCACCTTTTGGCTCTTGTGAATAGTGTGCTGTGAACATGTGTGTGCAAATGTCTCTTCAAGCCCCTGCTCTCACTTCTTTGGGGTGTATACAGGTGTGGATTGCTGGGTCACATGGTAATTGTATGTTACTTTTTGAGGAGCCTCCACGCTTTCCACAGCAGCTGCACCGTTTCACGTTCCCACCAACAGTTCACAAGGTTCCAGTTTCTCCAACACTTGTTATTTTCTTTTTTTTTAAATTTTATTTGTGTATTTTTAATTTTTTGTTTGTTTTGTTTTTGTTTTTTGTGAGGAAGATCAGCCCTGAGCTAACATCCATGCCGATCCTCCTCTTTTTGCTGAGGAAGACCGGCTTTGAGCTAACATCCGTGTCCATCTTCCTCCACTTTATGTGGGACGCCGCCACAGAATGGCCTGTCAAGTGGTGCGTCGGTGCACGCCCGGGATCTGAACCCGGGCCGCCAGCAGCGGAGCGTGCATGCTTAACTGCCACGCCATGGGGCCGGCCCCCCAACACTTGTTATTTTCTGTTTTTATTATTATTATTTTTGACAGTGGACATCCTGACGGGTGTGAGGTGGGATCTCATGGTGGTTTTGATCTGCGTTTCCCTGATGATCAGTGACATTGAGCATCTTTCCTGTGCTTCTTGGCCATTTGTGTATCTTTGGAGAAACGTCTGTTCGGGTCCTTTGCCTGTTTTTTAATCGGGTTATTGGGGTTTTGTTGTTGAGACGTAGGAGTTGCCCACATCCTCAACCTTTCTGACAGCTGTGTGCGGCCCGCTGTGTGGACGCCCCGTAACCAGCCCCCTGGGCATAAACAGACGTGTAAACAGACACTGGGCCTGTCACAGAAGCTGCCACCGTGCCCATCCCTGCACACATGTGTTTCGCACACGCCACCGGGGACGGCTGCACCAGGCCTGACTGTCGCCCTCTCCCTGCAGCTTCTGCCTGTGTTTGAACAGAGCCCTGCACCACGCTGAGACTCTGGGGACGGGAGGCCCCCAAGACGGCTGGGGTGGTGGCCCCCTGCTGATGGGCCCCCTGAAGCTCCAGGACCTGACCACCCGCTACCCGCGCCCGGAGCTGTGCATCTACCTGGACCCCGAGGAGGCCGAGCGCCTCGGCACGCCGGGCCCCCTGCACTTCCGGTACAAGCAGGCCCGGCTGCAGGCCCTGGAGACCATGGCCAACGTCCTGAAGCAGCGGATCGACATCCTGACCGCGAAGCTGCAGGAGTCCGAGGCAGTGGGCACCCACGGGGACCCGGTCTCAGACCTGCCACCCTCCTGCCCCAGCACCGAGCCTGCTGCCCCCATGCCCGCAGCCCCAGCCTGCCCTGGAGACTGGATGCCCAGCGGGGGCAGGGGGTCGCCCCGGGACTGGGAGGACATGCAGGCCAGGCCGCTTCTCTCTCCCACCCGCCTCCCGGACGACGAGACGCTGCCGTGGAGCCCTGGCTGGGAGTGGCGGCAGAGCGGGAGCCTGAGGGGCCACCAAGCCAGCAAGCCCCAAGGTAGGGCTGCCCCCCGGGCCGCGGATGGCTGCCAGCCCCGACGGTGGCCAAGGGGACCTCACTTTCTCCCTGTCCCTTGGTTTCTTCTCTTGAGAGGGGGGATATAATGATAATGCCATAGCAGTTGTCCAGGCCATTTGAGGAGGTGACGTAGGTGACAGTCCTGGCACAGTGCAGAGCACATGCTGAGTTTTCCGTCAGCCTCAGCCACTGTCACCGTCTTGGCTCTGGCTGGAGGAGGGGTGAGGCCTGGTCCTGAGACTCACGTGCCCGCCACCTCCCTGCCCTGCATCCCGTGGAGGGACAGGGAAGTGGGACGAGGCGCCCAGGGCCCTCCTGCTGTGGGGTGGGTGGCCCCCCCCCCCCCCGCTCCCCACCGACCAGCAGCCCTTCCACTCCTGCCGACGTGTGGGAGGTGCAGTCCTGGTGCCCATCTCTCCAAAGGTTTCATGGAGGACGGGCATTCGGAGCTGGACAAGAGGCTGGCGAGAAACGCGGCATCCTGCCAGACCCTCGGCTCCTTCACAGGGAGGTAAGCCCAGGAACACCCTCCTCACGCCCTGGCCGTGCCGTGAGCTGTTGGGGGCTGCCTCTCGTGCCCCTCGGTGCCCAGCCTGCGCTGGCCAAGGCCAGGAGTCTGGGTGCAGCCAGGCCTGGCAGGGGGGTGACACAGCTCCTGACCCGTCCAGAGAAGCCCCCGAACCTGGACCAGGTCGTGCTGGCTCTGACGCTGGCCAGGGCCGGGCGGGCGAGCCCCATTCACGCAGTAGCTCCCAGACACCTCTCTGGCTGGGCTGTGCGCAGTAGGCCCTTGACCAAAGGCCCCCCGTGCTGTCCCCTCCTCGCCACGCTCCTCTGCACTGGCTCAGGGCCTGGGGGAGATACTGTGGCCCATGGGGTTGGCAGGCTGATTGTGTCCAGAGGACACTGATGGAGGCAGTCCTCCCGTCCAGTCCTCCCGTCCTTCTTGTGGCTTCCGTCCCCAGTGCTGGCTGTGGCCTTCTCTGGGGGCTACTTCACTCAGGTCCCTTTGCATGGGTCCAGGGGACACAAGTCCAGTTGCAGACAGATGACTGGCCTGAGGCTGGGGCACTGGGGGACCTCGGCTGCCCCACTGTCCACCCGGCCGGCCCAGCCTGGGCCTGGGATGTGGCGCGAGCAGCCACTTTCCTTGGGACCTTCTGCTCTCCCCACTCTCACCCCAGGACCCCAGAGCCTCAGCCATCCTCCCCCAGCGGTCCATTTGCTGTCACTTCCTGTGCCCTGCTCTGTGCCCCAGCCCCTCGCAGTTCTGCTTTTCCCTCTGGAGGGGCGTCCTTCCTGCCCCTGTGGCCCCTGTGGGCCCTCCAGTCCCTGGGCAGCCTTGTCCACGAGGCCTCTGCAGGTCGATCTGCGCAGGGAGCTGTCCCCGGCCGATATCTCACCTTCGCTGAGCAGCTGTGGCCCCAAGTCCTGGGTCATGAACATGTTCTCCTGAAAAGACCCCTCTCTGCCACCCCAACAACTATTCCTTCAGCCCAATCGTCTGCCCACCGGCCTGGCGTCTCCTTCCCGTGCCAAAGCAGGCACGGGCCCTATCCAGTCTTCCCCAGCGGCCAGCGCTCCCTCCTGGTCCCCAGCGCCACCCGGTCCTGCCCATGGCTCCCTGGCATGCCGCCTGCCCCCGGAGCTTCTGGGACCACCCCCGCCCCTCTCACCTCTCTCTCCTGGGTCTGATGCGCCCTGGGGCAGCGGTCCCCAGCTTGGCGCCTGGGTCAGGGGGCCTTGAGGGGCCGGCCTGCGGCTGTAGTGCCTGTAACAGATGCGGGGGACTGCGGGTGGGCCACAGGGTAGCTGTGCAGCAGGGAATCCACGTGGGGGTGGGTTGTGTTTCTGAGGAGAGGGGGCCTGATGCCCCTTCACATGGAGCTGCCCCAGGGCATCCTGGGGGTCCCTGCAAACCAGGGTCTGGCTTAAAGCTGTTGACCTTGAGCAGAGTCTCATGCCCAGGCAGCCTGAGTCCTCCCTAGGAAATGGGGGGGGGGTGTCCACTTTGAAGAGGAGGGGCAGTTCCCCCCATCATCTCAACCCCTCCCTTCCCCCTCGCCTCTGCTCCCCTTCCCCTCCCTCCCGTCTCCCCACCCCTAGCACCCCCAGGGCCCAGCCTTGTCTAGTTGGTGGAACTGAATTGTTGCCACCAGTAGGGAGCAGCATTGGGCTGGACGTCTGTTCTCTGCACACACTTGCAGCTCCTCCTCTGGACCTGGAGAAGGGGCGAGGGATGGGGAGAACTCTCCAGAGGTTAATTTTGATGCCCCAACGACCCAGCACCCTTGTGGCAGGAGATCAGGGCCCAGGGGCTTGCCGGGCCTCTCCGGGCGTCCAGGAAAGGTGCCTGGCCTATCTTTCCTAAAATAGCAGTCGCCACTCACCGCTTCATGGGGCTCTGGCTTTGTGGCGGTGCCTCTGGCCAGTTTCTGAGTTGGGGTGGGACGATTTCCTCCACCCAGTCCTTTCCCTGCTGGGACCACGGTGCTCAGTGGTGGGGTGGGGGCCCAGCCTGTTACTAGCATCGTGTAGTGAGGATGCAGGGGTTTCCCACCCTCCAGGGGCTTGGGCCCCAGGATGCCCCGGCCACCCCAGCATCTCTGGAAGAAAGGGTGCTGGAGTGTGTGCCACCCCGTGGGCCTTCCCGTGCCTCATGCAGTGCTTTCAGGCCCCGTGAGATGTGTTCTCATCCACATTTTACAGATGGGGAAACTGAGGCTCAGAGAGGAGAAGTGACTTTGCCCAGGATCACCCAGCTTGTGTGGGGGCAAGCCAAGATTCAGACCCAGGGCTTGGAGTCAAGAGCCCATGGTTTTTCCACGATGCCCATTTCCTAGTCCAGAGGTTCTCAAACTGTTCCCTGGGAACTCATTAGAAATGCAGAGTCCCGCCCACCCTGGCCTTCCTGAGTCTGATACGCTGGGGGTGGGCCCAGTGGTCAGTGTTTTCCCAAGTCTTCTGGGTGATTCTGGTGCACACTGAAGTTTGAGAACCACTGCCCTAGAAAGTCTAGACCAGTGGTCAGCAAGCCACAGACCCAAGGACCACCACCTGTCTTTGTCAATAAAGTTTTATTGGCATATGGCCCTGCTCATCCTTGACATAATGAGTGTGGCTGCTTTCCTGCTGCAAGGCAGAGTTGAGTAGTTTCCCCAGAGATAGAGACTGTGTGGCCCACGAAGCCTAACTATTTACCATTTGGCCCTTTACGGGAAATGTTTGCTGAGCCCTGCTCTAGATAACTGAGGGAGACACTGGTTTATCAATCGATGGACCTGCTGGCGTTCCCTTTACTAAGCCCTGGAGGAGGTGGCTCCTTCCTGCCGTTTTTCATCTGCTCAGTGGGGGGGGGATCGGGAAGGAGGGAGTGAGCCTGAGCCCAGAGAAGACCTTCTCGGGCACACGTTCCTGGAGCAGCCCTGGCTCCAGCCCCTGGGCCCGTCCCTCACCTCTTCAGCCCCAGGGCTGCTCCCTCTTTCTGGAACACTCTTTTCCACGCCATCTCCCCTGCAAGACTGTGAGCTGTGGGGCGGAGCCCGGTGATGGGTCACCCCCAGACCCCACACAGCACCTGGCACACAGCAGGTGCTGGACAAACACCTGTGGCCCGTGGGCCCCAGGGCTGCTGGAGGAGGGCAAGTCCCTGCCCCGGGCTCCATGGCCCGCAGGCGTGGCTGGCGTCTTCGGTCACTGGAGCAGGTCCTGGGTCGCTGCGTGTCCTACTGAGAAACATGAAGCGAGGCCGGGCTGTGTGCACCCCGTTTACACATTCATTTTCTGTGCCCCTAAAGCCCCTACTCTGGGCAGCTGCTGCTCACCTGTGCTCGGCGGCTCCCCCGCCAACCTGGGTCGCTGCCCTCTTGGGAGAGGCCCGACGTCATGCCTTCCTCCTCATCCTGTTATCGGACATGCTGGCCAGCCTCGGGTGGGAGCTGAGCTCGCCCTGATGGAGGGCAGGCCTCTGGGTCCTACCAGCCTGGTCTGACCCCTGCCTCCTCAGTCACCTGGCCGGCTCAGGCCCCCCAGGGACGGGCGGCAGTGTTTGCCTCGAGAAGATGGTGGGGAGGGTTAGAGCTGGTGCGTGGACCCCGCTCCACTCTGGGCCTGGTGGACAGTGCCCCTTCGCAGATGGCAGAGGGGCTGATGGAGATGAAGAGCCTGTCACTCCCAGAGCGGCCACTTGCAGCTTTCCCCAAAGGGCCTGGGGCAGGAGCAGACCCAGGGCAGGTGTGGGCTAGTGGGCAACGGGCACTCTGATCCCAGCTCTAGTGCCCAACTGTGGAAGCCAAGCCTCAGCCGCCCTTGCTCTTGCCAGGAGCTGGTCCCCCCAGGACCTGAGTGCAGAGCCCCTAGCCGCTGCTTCACAGATGAGGCCCTGCCAAGCTGGGGGACACTGTGAGTGTCGGCATCTAGAGGGGCCACCGGTTCACCGCTGCCCTCCTGGCCTTCTGGTCACAGGCCCAGGCCTCATAGGCCTCTGGCTCTTGGGTCCCGCCCTAGACGCTGTGTGGGTCTGAGAGCTGCTTCAGGCCCCAGGAGCCCAGATTCCTGCCCCCCAGTCCCCCGGCTGCCTCCTACCTCGTGGATGTTCACTGCCCGACCCTGCTCACACGTGTTTTGTGTCCCCAGCTCACGAGGAGTGCCAGCCACACTGGACCCCACCTGCGGCTCCCTGCGGCCGGAGATGCCATGGGCCAGAGGGGCGGGCTTGGTCACGCCCTGGACTGTCCGGAGCTGCGGTAAGGGCGAGCCTGCGGCCAGGCCCTGGGCTGGCTGGTCGGGTGGCCGGGGAGGTCCACCGGGGACCGCCTCCACTGCCCAACGCTCCGGCGACGTCCTGCGGGTGTAGAGAGAGGCTTTTCTACTCTCTATGCGTGGAGAGCGTCCACGCGTCAGTATTAAAGTTTTTCGGAGGCATGTGGGATCCAGCTGCCTGCTCCGTGCTCTTGCCATGCCTGTGCCATGACTGATAGTTCCTCCGAGGGGGACCAGTAGCTTATCTCATTACCAGCCGCTCCTGGGGCTGCTCTGCAGACGTGGGACCCCACAGACACTTCCTCAGAGCCCCATTGGCCCAGGCTCTGCCTTCTGTGCTGCTGAAGGGTGTTTGTTCCCGGGTCACAGAGGAGGGGACTTGCTGAGGGCCCCAGAGCTGGTGCGTGGCAGGGGGCGTGGAGGTGGTGCCCCTGCTCAGTGCCCACTCCCCTCTCCCAGGTTTGGGGGCTTTGTCCAGACAGCAGGCTGGGCCCGGGTCCCGAGGGCCTGTGCAGTGGGACATGGGCTGGACGTAGGGACATTTCTGTCCAGTGTGGGCTCGGGGCGGGGGCAGTTGGAGGGGCCGTCACAGCAGCTGGGAACCGAGTGCCGACTCTGAAAGGCCTGGGATGCACTTTTGCTGGTTAATCGCTGTTTTTCAGTTGATTTTCTTCTAAAGTTTTAAGAAAATGGGAGTGAAACACGCTGATGTCTGCCTGTAGAATCAGGCACTGCGGATACATTCAGAGGGAACCCCCCAACCCCACCCCAGCCACCCGGGGCGGCCCCCGATAAAACCTGTACCTCCTTACAGGCGGGTGGGGGCTGCCCATCCCACAGGGAACAGTGAGGCTGTGGGGCCCAGTGGCCTGCGAAAGCCCAGGGGGCCAGTTAGCAGCCCCGCTGTCCCCTGGTGCCTGGGGGAGGGCGGGGAGGAATTTCAGCCCTGTGCTCCGTAGTCCCACAGAGCTGGGCTCAAAGCTGTTCCTCCATGGGCAGCTGGGAGTGTGGCAGGCCCTTCCCGGTTTGGGACCTGCAGTGTGCCCAGCAGACACCTGGCCTTCCCTGGCAGACTCAGGACCACAGGCCAGGGAGGGCAAAGGGGCTGGTTTCCGGGTTGGGGGCAAAAACCCTCCAGGGGCTACCAAAACACGCCTGCAGGGCCAGGCCTCCTCCAGCCCACCCAGAGGATCGTGTGTGAGCTGTGGACGCATGTGCAGTGTGTGCGTGTAGAAGGGGCCTGTCGGGCTCACACCTGAGCCCTCTGAGGGAGGAAGAGTTTGTGCCATCCCCCTCCCACGGTCTCTCTCCCTCCCTCCCTAGCCTCTTATTCTGGGAGACTCTCCCAGCCTCCGGTGGGGGCTGCAGGGGATCCCAGCCTGTGGCTCTGCCCAGAGCCTCAGTAGCCTCCCAATGTCCTTGTTCATTCCTCCCTCCCTCATTCAACACACGCTCGCTGGGCACCTGCTGAGCCTGGCTCTGACCCAAGACCAGACCCTGTCCTCGAGGCACCTGCCTTTTGAGGGGGGCGCTCGGTCAGAAGATGCACAAGTGACAATACACAGCACGTCAGGTCCTGAGGGATAAGTGCCAAGGAGGAGAATCTACCAGAAGGGGGTAGATTCCCAGCTAGAGCTTCCAGCCCCTCCTCGCCCCAGAAAGTGCAGCCCAGAGAGGGACAGTGAGCTGCCTGGGGGCACCCAGGGATGGCTGGGACCAGAGCTCAGACCCAGATGCCAGTAGTCTGTCCCCCACTGCGCTGTCTTTCTGGAAGGCTGGCTGAACAGGGGGCAGACCAGCCTCTGGGAGGGTCAAGGACAATACCTGACCGCAGCAGGGTGGCTGCCTCCTGGCCAGGATCCTGCAAGGGGGTCAGGCTCTGGCCTTCCCCTCGGAAGGGGAGCCCTCTCTTTACCAGCACCCCCGTTCACATCACTGAGGAGACGAGCAGTAGCAGGCTCCCTACTCTTGGGTGGGCCACGATGCCAGAGCCCCCTGGGAGGCTCTGCCGGGGGTGCCCCTGCAGCAAGGTGAGGGTGCGGGCCTGGGAACCACCTGCTTCGGCGGCTTCAGGGGACAGAGCAGACTGCCCCTCTCTCCACGGCCTCCGCACCTGGGCCCTTGGCTGCCTGAAGACCTTCGCCAGGGCCGGTCCGACGGCAGCTGGGGCAGCTGCTGGGAACCTGGGCACAGCCGTGTGTTCTGGAAAGCTGGGAGAGCTCAGGCAGCCCCGGCCCCTCCTGACCATCGGCTCCCCCATCTGTCAGATGTGGTGATGTGAGGACTTGGGGAGTTAAGACAGAAGGCCGGTCAGCTGTGAGGACAGCCACGCGTGCGGGGCGTGCGATGCCCGTGGCGGGGGCCTGGAGGTGGTACGGCATTTCGGGGCAGGCAGCCCCTCCTGGAACCCGTGGGGAGGGGCAGAGAAGGACACCCTTTCTGCATCCCCAAGGGAAAACTGTCAGTCACTGGCTGGAAGGATAACATCCCTGAACTGTGGACCACAGATCCCGGGTCTGGAAGGTGCGAGCATTCCCACGGGTTCATTCCCTCGAGGCACGTTCAGGGGTGACAGGGCCAGGACAGACGAGAACTGACATCAGCAGCCCCTTCTTGCAGAGCCGCCCCCTCCCTCGGGTGCCTCTCAGCTGGACAAGGGCCCGGGCCACAGAGCTCCTGGGAAAGGAGGGACCTGGTAAAGGGTGCACCAGCCCAGCTTCCCTGGGGCCTCGGGGTCCCCAGGGGCCACCCACACTGCTGTGCCTTCCAGAGAAAGGGAACAGGGCAGAGCTGTCCCTCCAGCCACCCGCCTCAGTGAGGACGTCCCTCCTGGAGCCCCTGAGGTCTGGTCTGGGTGGAAATGTTGGCCGGGGGTGCTGGCAGCTTCTGCAGGCTGACCCTGAGCAGGCCAGGTGCCAGGCCCTCCAGAAAAACCTGCTCCTCTCCCTGGACGTGGGGAGCAGGTTGGGCGATGGGGCAATGGCTCACCCCAAGTTCTCACCCTCCTGCGTGAAGAGGCCGAGCCCTCAGCCAGCTGCCCTTGCAACCCCGTCGGGCTAGGCAGGGTCTCCTCTCTGCGTGTGCGGACTGCAATTCTCTGACAGATCTCTTTAACCTGAGACCACAGGCAGCCCCAAAGAGTCGTTTGAAATCCAAGCTGTTCCTGCTTGGAGTGCTGAGCAGGACCTCTGGGAGCCAGACACCAAGCAGTGAGCACCACCAGGGGTGCCTGTGCTGGGCTCGCGTCAGACGCCTCCTACAGGAAGCCTCCCAGATAACACTCAGGCTGGGTCAGGTGCTGCTGCTCACCCTGTCAAAGCCTGCTCTGTGGGTGTTGAACTCATGTTTGTGCATCTGTCTCTGGGCCACGTCCAGACTCTGAGAGTCTGGTTCTCATTGCAGCCCCAGCCCCTGGAACAGCCCTGCCATGCTTGGGGTGCCCGGGGAACAACTGCTGAAAGCATGAATGAACACTGAGCGCCCCAAGTACCCCTAGGCCAGGCCCTGCGTGTCACACAGCGTCTTGGTCTCGCCGTGCCTCAGGGGTGGGTCTCATCCTCACGCCCATGTTTATGGAAGAGGAACCCGATGCTCAGAGAGGCATCCGTCATCTCTGACCAGTAAACAGCAGAGCAGGAATTCCAACCCAGCTCTGAGTTACTCGGCTCCAGGTTTTACCAGTGGAGGCAATGCCGTCCAGTAGAACTTTCTAGGCTCAAACATCTAGACCAGCAGTCCAACAGGACGTTCTAGACTCAAACATCCAGCACGGTGTTATCCGGCAGAACTTTCTAGACTCAAACATCTAACACTGTTGTCCAACAGAACGTTCTGCCATGAGAGGAATGTTCTAAATTCTGGGCTATCCAGTAGGGTAGCCACCAGCCACCTTGGCTGTCCAGCCATTGAAATGTGGCCAGCGTGACTGAGGAGTGGAGTTGGACATTTTATTTCCTCTTAAGTTTAAATGGAACCAGCACGTGTGTCTGCCGGCTGCCTGCTGGACAGCGGAGCTCTCGCTCTCAGACGCGGGGTCTCCCACCCCAGGGGGCGGGCCTTCAGCTTCGCTCTGACCTGAGGCTGTGATTCCCCGGCCCCAGCCCCGTAACTGAGAACACCCCTGGTTGTCAGCGTTATCAGCATCATCACTATTGGCAATAACAACAGCTTCCAGCTGCTCAGCGTGTATTAAACCATCTCCTTGGATCCTCAGCTGCCGGGCACTGTGGGGCAGTCTATGGTGCTGGATTCTTGGGGCTCTCACCAGTTGTCATTAGAGGAGTTGGGGAGCGAGACCAGTGCCATCCTCTGCTCAGCAGGGTGACTCTGGCGTCTCTAGGGGCTGCCAGCTGCTTGGCCGGCCAGGGCCATGCCCATCTCGGGGACAGCTTGCTTTCTCCTGGGTCACAGCTCAGAGCTCAGGGGCATGCAGCCTGTGTCTCCCTGGTGACCTGTCGGGGGTGCTCCTGTGGCCAGAGATGACCAGGAACCCTCTGTCGGGGGAAGAGGGAGAATCTCCCTCTGCCCTTTTCCTTAAGGTTCTTATGGCTGGCCAAATAATCAACAAGACAGGTTAGCAGGAGAAAATAATACCAAGTTTAATAACATGTATACATGGGAGAAACTCAGAAATGAGCAACTTGTCCCTCTGTCTAAGCTGCTTGCTTAAGTATTGCAGCTAAAGGTGAGGAACGTGTTGGGGGTGGGTAGTGGTCTGGGACTGCAGAGGGCAGGAAGACAGTTCTTTTCAGGGTCATCTATAGATAATGTGGTCAGGGAGAGAGAGAGTTTTTTGATAAAAGGGGCTTGGTGCCCCTCCCATTGTAACATCTATTTTACATTATCATTACAGCCATCATGATAGAAGATCTGTTCCAGGAAGGAGCCACCATGTCAAATTCTTTAGGCAGGTAGTGGGGGAGGTCAAATGTCCCTCAGAGAAAACAATCAAGGTAAAGAGATATATTTTAGGATGGCCAAATCTTGATCTCCCACACCTCCCTCCTCAGCCACAGGGCTGGGGCCTCGGGCCTCTGCAGCTCCTAGGTACCTGAGGAGGGTCCACGGGAGCTTTGGCTGGTGGGGCTTGGTGGAGGACTGGGCCCTTTCTTTGGCTTCAGCCTCTCTCGAGGACCACAAAACCAAAGCACGGGAGGGTTTTTCCCTTCTTGAGGGAACTTCAGCTCAGAACAGACACTTTAAACCAATTCCTGAAAGTGTCTTCATTTCCCATAGCAGCAAGGTAGCGGGGAGGAGGAGGGAGCGCTCCAAGCATCACCCAAGTGCTCGGTACATGTTCGGTGGCCAGAGCCCTGCTTCTCACCTGGGCTTGGTGCTTCAGAGTCTTCTCAGCTGCTGTGGAAATGCCCAGGAACTGGTTTAGCTATTGTTCACAGCTCTTTAACCGCTCTAAACATGGAGAGCTGAGCTGCTCTGTCCTGGAAGGAGAGCACAGGAAGAGGATGCTATTCTCTGTGCATACTCACTAGCTTATCCAAGGAGTCATCAGGAGGGCCCCACCATCCACAGACTGGGGGCACGGGGCCTGAGAGCAAGCCCACTGTCCTTCATGCCCTCCCCTGCTTGCTCTCACCAGGACCCAGGCCGAGAAAATGGAGGGTGGGGCAAGGAAGGAGCACACTGGCCTCCCCTCCGACCATGGTATCACCCCTAGAGGCAGCCTCCACGGGCCGAGGAGCATCAACTTTCCCACCAAGGGGAAAAAGGAGCCCCTGGGCTGCCCTCGGGGACTTTCCAATCCTGGGAGGCTGAGGTTTTCATGCTCACACTCCGGAACAATCCCAGAGATCCCAGGAGCCCTCGGGCCTGCACCTCTCTGCCTGTGTTAGCGCGCACCCCCCAGCCATGGTCATTACTATCGCCGTGATTACAGTGTGCACCGTTGAGCATTATTAAATCATCTCGCTACTGGGGAGGTGGGAACCTCCGTCTCCCCACGGAAGCTCTGGTAGGTAGTGATCTGTTCCAGGTTACCCGGTGAACACATGACGAGCCGAAGTCTGCCTGGTGGCAAAGCCCCCAACACCCCAAGGTGTTCTTGGCCCCTGTCGTCTCTGCAGACTCGGGTCATTGCTCCTGGGGGGAGTGTGGCCGAGGGTCGGGCAGAGTGAGCCCCTGGGGGAGGTCGAGGTCATGAAACAGCCATCTGTCTCTTCTGCAGCCACGGCCCCTTCCAGGCCTCCCTGGACGTGTGAGCAAGGGGCTCTCCTCAGGCGTGGTTGGCGCACAGCCCAGCCCCCTGCCCCCAGGAGCCGGCGCCTGGACTCCTCCCACAGTGCCTGTTTCCCTGCCTGTCAAGAGCACTCAGGCTGAGCAGGGGGCCCAAGGGCGCCCCAGGCCACTCACTGCCCCCTTCCCCGTGGTTTCCGCAGGTCAGTGGGAGCCTGGCGGGCTGCGTTCGGGTCACCTGGCTGCCATCCAGCAGAAGTCTCTGAGCTTCCTCGAGTCACTGAAGGTGTGTCCGCCCTGTTCTGTCAGGCTGATGACAGCTATGTCCCCTTAGACCACTTCTGTTTGGGGTGAGCTGGGAGCTCTGTCCCCCGAAGCTGAGTAGAGGAGGCTCCACGGCAGGGAACTGTCGAATTTAGAGCCGGGCAGCTCTTCAGCGGGGGAGGCTGCGAGAGCAGGGAGGAGAGCACGGAGGGAGAGAAAATAGACCGGCCCAGGACGTTCCCAGCTGGGGGAGGGGGGCAGGGTGGGGGAGGCTCCAGGCAGGAGGAGCAAGTCAGGGGGCTGGAGGGAGGGTCCTGCCGTGTTGGGGGGGCACCCATCTGCCCTCTCCGGCTGAGGGCTTGCCGGGAGCTGTGGTGGGTAGCAGGCTGGGTCCCAGGAATCCTGAGGCCTGGGCCCTCCCTGCAGCTGGCCCAGCAGAAGCAGGAGCGGGCACTGGCCCTTCTGCGGCAGCGCACAGAGCTGGAGGTCTGGGAGACGCAGAAGGCCCTGGACGAGCTGCTGTTCAGACGCCAGCTGCAGGTCAGCCGGCCGGTCCTCCGAGGGCTCTCACGAGCATGCCCCGCTCCCTGCCGGCCGAGCCTGAGGCCTGTCTAAGGGGGATGCGGCTCCCTCGCTGCGTGGGGGCCACCTGCCTTTGAGGAAGGTCAAGCTGGGGGTGGTGCAGACATTCTGCTAATGAAGTGGGGCCTTGCCTGTGCCCCGAAGAGTGGAGCACACTGCCTGCCAGGGGCCAGCTCAACAGGCTGTGCGAGGATGCTCATCTTAAAGCAGAAACAGGAGGTTTTGGCCCACTTATGTCCTGGGGGCACCTGGCAGGGGGGACAGATGACCGCCTGAGCCTCCCACCTGCCTATGTCCCTTGTGGGCTTGTGGGCATCTGAGCTGCGGGCTCTCCGTTGGAGCTCACGGCTGAGGTGTACGGCTGCTGCCCGGGAAGGGAAGGGGGCCCACATCTCCGAGCCCGTCTCTGCCCAGCCCCCTGTGCCGGCATCGTTGAGCCCATCAGACAGGCAGCGTTCGCTGGTCAGGGTGGCCCAGCACTGCCCCGCGAAGGGGAAGATGGTACCCAGCCCAGGGCTGGTGGGTGAGGACCAGGAGGCTGACGTCTGTGGTCTGGTTGGATGTGATGAACCTTCGTGGAAGTGACTCTTCTGTGTCCTTGGTCCAGGGACTGTTGGTGGGATGTACTGACTCACAGTACATTTAGGGAGACATTCCCACAGGAGTGACTGAACCCGAGGGAACATGTGTGCGCATGTGTGCATGTATGCACACATGCATCCACAGCAACACGGACACACTTGGCCCTGGTTTCCCTTCCCTTCCTCCTGTTTCCAGCATCGCACCTGCTGGGTAACTGTGGCCGCTGTGGCCGGGACGCGGGCTGTGGTTCCCCAGGGGTCCTTCCCACAGCCAGCCCCTGCCGTGATGCCCCACGTCTTAGGATGCTCCAGCCCCGGCCTTGCTCTGTGTCTGCTGAGCCCCTGCCAGCCTTCCCCCACTGTGATGCCCAGCCCTCCCCAGGGGGCAGGGAGGCAGCTGTCGGCCTTACGTGGAGGATGGACTCACGAGGCCCCTGAGGTTGGAGACTTGCCCGGTCGCGGGCTCCTCCCTGGGACCCGGCCTGACCCAGGTTGTGAGGCTGCCGCGTTCGAACCCCACAACGCACACCGCCTTCCTGTACTCACAGCGGCTGATGGAGAAACACTCCACCCAGGCCAGGTCCAAAACGGCTTCAGAGCCTGAGCGGCTGCAGGTGTGTGGGAACCCGGAGCTGATGACCTCTCGGAGCACCGTGACAGCCAGACCCAGGTGGGGCCCGAGGTGGGGGCCCATGGCCCCTCCCATCGTAGAAGTGGGCGGGGTGGGGGTCAGGACAGACATCGGGGGCTGGTGCTGGAGCTGTGAGTCTCCAGCGCTTTCTCACCCAGCAGATCACACCCACCCCTGGGCGGAGACACTGCCGTGCCCTCCCCAGGTCCCCAGGAAGGACGAGAGAGTCAGGCGGAGGGATCAGCTTCTGCAGGTGAGAGTGGCCTGAAAACACCCGCACACCAGGCGCTTAACCCCGTGCCTGCTGGGAGGCAGAGTGCCTTCCCTGCATGGACCCCGAGGGGGCAGCTGAGTCAGGTTCACAACGGAGAGGCCCAGAGTGAGGGGTGACTTGCCCAAGGCCACACGGTGAGGGCAGAACTGGGATTTGAAACTGAGTCTGATGCCAGAACCGTGTGACTGACCATGGGGACCACTGCCTCCTGCTGGGAAGGGCAAGCTGGGCGTCCACAGAGCCGGCAAGTGGACATAGTGGCCACCGTCCCCACCCACACAGACCTGGGGGACAGTGAGCCTGGATTACAGCAAGAAAGCTTTCGGTTAGACACTCGGTGAAGCAGCCCAACAGCCGGGGCCGTGGCAGAGTAAGAGCGTGGGGGTGCCATCCAGCCCTGTCCACCCTGCTCTGGGACAGAGGGGGTCTCAGCTCCTCCAGCCCGCTCCCAGCAGACCTCCAGGGTGGCCGTCACCATCCCCCCGAAGCCCTGGGTACAGCCTGTCTCAGCCCCTTTGGGAGCAGGGACCCCTACACTCTTTCCAGGCCCATCCACGTGCCCACCTCCCTCCCTTTGAACGGTTTTCCCTGAGGCCTCTCAAGTGCTGGCCCCGCAAGTACCTGGACCAACTCCCCTTACTGTGTGTCCGGTGTCGGCAAATAAGGGTCCCAGTAGGGAGGGCCTCGCAAAACCTCTGAGAGCCTCGAGCTCTCGGTTGAGCTGCTGGCGGCGGACTGTGAGCCGATTGCTTTGCTCTGAGACTCCGCGCCTATCAGTCCCTGGTTTAATTTCATCACGGTCAGAAAGCACTATGGTATGACCCTGAATACATTGAGACCTGGGTTTTTCCCAGAATCTGGTCTGTCTTGGTGCATGTTCCCTATGCTCTTGAAAAGAATGAGTATTCTGCTGCTGTTGGGTGGGGTGTTGTTCAAATCTACTGTATCCTTGTGGATTTTCCTCTGCATTCTTGAGAAAGGGTACTGAAAAGGCTGCCCGTAACTGTAGATTTGTCTATTTCTCCTTGCAGTTCTATGAGTTTTGCTTCATGTATTCTGAGGCTCTGACACAGGCACGTACACATCTACGATTATTATGTGCTGATGAATTGACCCCTTTATCATTATGTCATTATGAATAACCCTCTTTACCCCTGGTAATAGGCTCTGCTCTGAAATCTGCTGTCTGATGCTAATCCAGCTGCTCCAGCTTTCTCGTAACTAGCGTTCACGTGGTGCATCCTCCCATCCTACTTTTTTGTGCGTGTGTGCGAGGAAGACCAGCCCTGAGCTAACATCTGCCAATCCTCCTCATTTTTGCTGAGGAAGACTGGCCCTGGGCTAACATCTGTGCCCTTCTTCCTCCACTTTATATGGGACGCCGCCACAGCAAGGCTTAACAAGCGGTGTGTCGGTGTGTGCCCGGGATCCGAACCGGTGAACCCCGGGCTGCCGCCGCAGCGGAGCGCGCGCACTTAACCGCTTGCACCACCGGGCCGGCCCCTCCCATCCTACTTTTGACTTAGCTGTGTCTTGGTATTTTAAGTGTGCTCCTGTAGGCAGCGGAGAGCTGGATCTCGCTCTATGTTTTCTTATCTGATCTGGCAAACTCTGCCTTTCAGTCGGAGCCTTACACTGTGTGCATTTAACATGACTATCGGACGGGTAGGTTTGAGTCGTCATCTTGCTATTTGTTTTCTTTTGTCTCATCTCTCCTTTGTCTCCTTCTTTCTCTTTTTCTGGCTTCTTTGGTTAAACAAGTATTCTTTCAGGATTTCATCTCCGTGGTTGTCTTCTGAGCCATAACTGACCCCTATGAGTGGTCGCCTGCACTCATAGGGTCTATGTGGCCTGCCTTCCAGTGACGGTCTACCACTCCACCTGCAGGAGACGGCTCTTCCAATACCCCATTTCTCCTTTTCTGGACTTCCTGCTCTTCTTTTTTTTTTTTTTTTTTTTTTTTTTTAAAGATTTTATTTATTCATTTTTTTCCCCCCAAAGCCCCAGTAGACAGTTGTATGCCGTAGGTTCACATCCTTCTAGTTGCTGTACGTGGGACCCGGCCTCGCGTTGGACGGAGAAGTGGTGCCTCGGGGCGCGCCCGGGATCCGAACCCGGGCCGCCAGCATCAGAGCGCACGCCCTTAACCGCTAAGCCACGGAGCCGGCCCCCTGCTCTTCTTGTCATGCATTTTACTTTACATGTTTTATAAACTCCACAATACATTGCTGTTTGTTTAAACACTCAGGAATCTTTTAAAATTTGTGTACATTGGGGCCGGCCCGGTGGCACAAGTGGTTAAGTGCACGCGCTCCGCTGCGGCAACCTGGGGTTTGCCGGTTCGGATCCCGGGCGTGCACCGACGCACTGCTTGTCAGGCCATGCTGTGGTGGCGTCCCATATAAAGTGGAAGAAGATGGGCATGGATGTTAGCCCAGGGCCAGTCTTCCTCAGCAAAAAAAAAAGAGGAGGATTGGCAGATGTTAGCACAGGGCTGATCTCCTCACACACACAAAAATAAATAAAATTTGTGTATATATAGACATACACACATGTAGACACATATATATATGTAGTTAGGCCTGTACATTAGGCCACTTGGAAGCTGTGAGCTCACGAAGCTCTGTTCTTTTTTGTGTGTGTGTGTGTGTGTGTGTGTGTGTGTGAGAGTAAGATCAGCCCTGAACTAACATCTGTGCTAATCCTCCTCTTTTTTTGTGCTGAGGAAGATCGGCTCTGAGCTAACATCTATTGCCAATTCTCCTCCTTTTTTTTCCCCCAAAGCCCCAGTGGATAGTTGTATGTCATAGTTGCACATCCTTCTAGTTGCTGTATGTGGGACACGGCCTTAGCGTGGCCAGAGAAGCGGTGCGTCGGTGTGCGCCCGGGATCCAAACCTGGGCCGCCAGTAGCGGAGCGCACGCACTTAACCGCTAAGCCACGGGGCCGGCCCTGTTTTTTTCCTTTGGATTCTTTTTCCCTCTCTGTTTCTTTCAGATAGTTTCCATTATTTTGTCTTCAAGTTCATTAATCTTTTCTTCTGCAATGTCTAATCTGCCATTAATCCCATCCAGTGTCTTTTTCATCTCAGATGTTTCAGTTTTCATCTCTAAAAGTTCCATTTGGACCTTTTTTATATCCTCCAAGATTCTATCTAACTTTTTAAACATATGGACTATGGTTATAAAAACTTCCAATGTCCTTCTCTGTTAACTGATCAGTTATTCTCATTATGGGTTGTGCCTCCTGCTTCTCAGCACGCCTGCGGATGCTGTGAAGTTCACCTTGTTGAGTGCTGGATGTGTGCTCCCATGCACAGTGGAAGCTCTCCTCCAGGAAGCACTTACTCAGAAGCAGTCTGATCCTTCCAGGTCCTGTTTTTGATTTGTTCGGCGAATTCAGAGCATGGCTTGGTCTGGGACCAAGGCAGGACCTTGCATGCACTCTGCCCTAAGACCCGTGAATCATGAGGTTTCCCAGCCTGGCTGGTGCATTCCGGCATAGTTTCCACCCTCTGCTCCTTCCAGATGCTTCTTACCCCAGCACCTGTGTTTTCCCTACATGCATTCACCCATCAGCTCTCTACTGGTGGCTCAAGGGGGACACTCCACAGATGTCCTGGTTCTCTCTGTGCGGCTCTCTCCTCTCTGATACCCTGCCCCACGTGCTCTCGCTGCCTTGGTCTCTCCAGACTCTCAGCTCTATCTCCTCTACCCAGGGGCCTGCCAGGCTCTGCCTCAGTTTCCCCTCCTTGCACTGCAGCCTAGAAGCACGCTGTGGCAATCAGAGGTCTCACCTCACTTGTTTTCTGTCTCTCAGGGATTGCTGTGCTGTGTTGCAGTGTCTGGAGAACCATTCTTTCATATCTGTGTCTGTGTATATTTATGTCTGTATGTACACATATACATTCATACTTTTTTGTTTAGTTGGTTTTTTTTTTAAGTTGTTTTTTTTGTGTGTATATGAGGAAGATTGGCCCTGAGCTAACATCTGCCAATCCTCTTCTCTTTTTGCTGAGGAAGACTGACCCTGGGCTAACATCCATGCCCATCTTCCTCCACTTTATATGGGACGCCGCCACAGCATGGCTTGACAAGCGGTGTGTCAGTGCACGCCCGGGATCCGAACCGGGGACCCCCGGGCCACCGCCGCGGAGCACGACCACTTAACCACTTGCACCACCGGGCCGGCCCCTTAAGTTGTTTTTTTAGTGGGACAGTAAATCCACAATCCGATCGCTTTACTCTCTCTCAGCAGGAAGCTCAAGTCCTCAAACGACCTTTTTGAAAGTATAGGGTCCCTTCTCCATCCCACTCAGCACCGCAGGGTGGCCAGCAGAGGTCAGTGGCAAGGTAGCTGCTTAAGCTGGGAATCTGGGCTCTGCTGTCCCCCAACCTGCTTGGTGCTGGACCTCGCACGGGTCATTTTCTCTCTCTGGCCTCAGTCTTCCCGTCTGTGTAAGCGAAGCAATTGGCCTGTCACCCCGAGCCCCTCTGCCTTGGGTCTGGTCTCTGCAGGCTCAGTGTGTTCGCACACCAGAACTTCATATCAGGGGGAGGAGACAGTTAATTCTTCTGGCTCGGCCTTGTGAAGATCTGGTGTGAAGCTGTGTGCATGTGGGGGCATTAAACCACCCACACATCCACCTTTGTGAGGCCCTCCTGTAGAAAAGGCCCGTGGAAACCCTGTGTGACCCACGGCTACTCAGAACCCCTACGTGACCCAGCCAGGGGTGCTTTCTGTCCTCAGAGCCCGTGCAGGAAGGGAGGCCAGACCAAGCCCCTGCCCAGGTGCCCCTGGCCAGGCTCCACCCTTGGGACAACTCCACCCACCAGGTACAGAGAGAGGTCCCCTGGGGGGAGGGCACAAGAGTGGGGTCCAGGGGAGGCACTGGCAGGTTATTAGACCCCAGTCCCCCCTCAGCTGCCGGGGCAATCAGGTGCTGGGGCCTGCCTCTCCTGGAGCCTGTGCCCAGGGTGTCTCTGCTGTGGCTCCTGGGCTGGGGGGGGCACTCCCTGTCATGGGCATCACCCACTCTTCCAATTAACATCTGCCCAGGCCCCTTCCTCCCACCCCGGGTGGTAGGTGAGGGCAGGCATTTCAACAGGCTGCTTCGGGCAGGGCTGGCTGCTGCCACCCAGGTTACACACTTCAGGGCAGGTGGCCCTGCCTTTCCTGGACCCTCTAGAGCACAAACAAGTGCCTGGCCTGGGCACAAGGCCAAGATGATGAGGACCCCCCACTGCCCTCTGGAGCTCACAGTCGGAAGGGGGGTACCCCCCTCCGGGAAGGGGGACACAACATGGGGATGCGTGGGGCAGGCAGTCCGGTAGGGCTTCCTGGAGACAGCGGCCTCCTCCCCGGGACTGGCGCCCCTTCCATCGAGCGAGGCCGGTCCTAAGAGCGGCCTGGAAGCTCGGCTGTGGTAATGCAGCCCGGTGGGTATGCCCCGCCCCGGTGGAGCCCCGAGGGGGTCCCAGAGCACCAGGCCCGGGGCCTTCATCCGGTTCACGCTCCAGACGCTCGAGCAGAGCCTGCGGGAGAAGGAGCTGCGCGCGCAGCACCAGGCCAGGCTGCTGCGCCTGCGCGAGAAGGCGCTCGAGGAGAAGATGCGCGCCGAGCTGGCCTGGCTGGAGCATCAGCGAGGGTGAGCGCATGCGCGCCGCGCCGGCCCCGCCCCGCTCAGGCCCCGCCCCGCGGCCGTCCTGCTCCGGGGCCGGGTTCTGACAGCCTGGGCCGGAACGCATTGTGCTCACCCAAGTAGTGATGGGTGTTTGCAGAAAGTTAGATAAAGCAGTAAAGTACCAGAAAATAAGTACATAATATTAAAGCCAGCCTAGTCCCACCTCTCCGAGATCATCTCGGCCTGTTTTCCAGTCTGTCTGCCCAGCTCTGGTTAAAACCTTTCCGTGTCCCTGCGTCACCGCTGCAGCATCCAGGGCGCCCAGCGCAGGGAGACCTTACAGATCCCTTAGCCTGCCCCGTAGCTGGACCTTCCCATTGCTTCCAACTTTGTGTCACTAGAAGTGAACGTCCGAGACGTAATTTCCTTAAGGTAAATTCCCAGAGGTGGAATTGCCGTGTCAGCGAGAGTGCATTCTTTTCAAGCTTCTTGATATTCCTGTACTGGCCTCCAAAAAGGTTGTTCCAGTTAAGATCCTCACCTGCAGTTTACGAGCCTGCCAGGCTGTGGGTGTTCTGTTCCATGATGGCCCCCACCTCCCCCTCCCCAGAGGGCCCCCAGGCTGAGCGGGGGCTCCAGGGTTGGGGGTGGTGCCCCCCCTTCGTCTCTCAGGCCCAAAAGTGGTCATTGGGCGAGAGAGGGATTCCCCCAGCCTGCCCATGCGTGGCCACCTCCTCCCAGTGCCTGCTGCAGGATGAGGGTGTCCCGGGTCCACTGGGCCGCCAAACAGATGTCTGTGGTTTTTCACATCCACTTGCTGGACTCGAGGTCGCTGTCGATCCTGCCTCTTTCTCCAGGTGTCTGGGCAGCAAAGGGGATGACGCTGCGCTGGTGGCCTTGGTGGAGAAGCAACAGCAGGCCCTCAGCACCCTTGAGCAGGAGCAGGTAAGGGCCGGCTTGACCCCAGTCGGTGGGTGGGCAGCCGACACCAAGGTGGTCCTGCCGCCCACCTGCTGGGAACGTGACCATCACACACCATAGCTCGAGAATTCCCGAGCCCTCGCCACCCTCTAGAGCCCCTCAGGACCCTGCAGTGCGCGGGGAGCATCCAGTGGCCCACGGGGGCAGTGTGTCCTGGATGGAGTGCAGCCCTGTTGTCCTGGCTCCTGTGGCCTCTGCAGAGTGGCTTGGCCTCTCAGAGCCTCGTTGAATGGGAGAATGACAGCAGTGTGTGTTTCTCGGGGTTGCGGAAGAATTGAGTGCAGCCAGCACTGGCCGGAGTGAGTGTGCATGACCTCGGAGGGGATTCCCAGCTCCTCCGAGCCCAATTTCCTCATCTGGAAAATGGGGTCAGGGCTGCTGGGCTGGTGTCCTCTCATCTCAGTCCCCTGACACGCTGTGGGGTGAGGGCTAGTGTTAACACCCTTTATACAGAGGAAGAAACCGAGGCCCAGGGAGTGGGGGGCTTGCCTTGCTTGGGGACCCTCAGCCGGGAGTGAGGGGCCGTGCTGGACTTTGGGTTGACGGAAAGCCCAGGCTCCTAACCTCCACCCTGGATGGACTGTGTGGACTGGGGAGGTAGGGTGGCAGGCCTGGGGCATTCCAGGCAGAGGGGCAATGGGAGGAGACCCAGGCTGAGATCCGTGTTCTCCAGGGCGTGCCCTGAGGACATGCCCAGACCAGTGAACTGTGCAGAGGGCTTAGAAGGGGGTCCAGTTATCAAAAGCAGTGAAGGTGGCTGAGGGAACAGGCTCTCGGGGGGGCTGCCGCAGTCTCCTACCTGCGAGCAAGCCCTGGCGAGAGGGTCTGGAGCTGGCCAGGGGCGGGAACGAGCACCGGCGCCTGGGGTCCTGTGTTGCAGGTGGAGACACTGTGGCGGAGACTGGGGCCTGGGGTGAGGGAGCCAGCTCTGCGGAGCCTCAGTGTCCTTGTCGGACCTATGAAGGCTGCCACCTCCTGGGGTGGATGTGCAAAGACCCGAGCGGAGCGTGTGCTCCGGCTAGGTGGCTCTGCCGAGGGGTGTGCCGTTGAACGCAGTAGAGGACAGTCGGGGGCCATTTAACAAAGGGACGAGTTCCAGGGGGCTAGGACAGCGCGCAGAACCTGGAGAGAGGGAGCTCTGCCTGGAGAGGGCAGGGGTGTGGCCAGCCTGTGCCAGCCCCACTGTGGGGGTCCCGGGGATGAGCGCTCCACCTTCCCTCCTGCCTCCTGCTGGAGCCTCCTGTTGGCCAAACCCAAGTGGAGCCAAAGTGCGTGGGGGCTCGTGGGCACGCAGGGTGAGAAGCGCAGGGGCATCTGGATGGGCAGAGGGGGCCCACACAGTGCCAGGGCCAGCTGTCCCCCCAGACACCCCACGCCCCGTCCATCGTGTGATTTCTCTCCAGTGTGTGCCTCTGTGCGGGGTGGGGTTGGGCTGACGTTTCTCCTCTGGCTGGGCTCCTCAGAGGGAAATCCAGTACCTGAGGGACGTTCACTTGTTCTTGCACCAGGAGAGGAAACTGCTCCTGCGGCATCAGAGGGATCTCCTCTCCACGCAGGGGTCCGTGGCTTCCCTGCAGCAGGAGCTTCTGGCCCGGACTAGGCCACCTCAGGTGGGCACCCTCACCTGGGCTGGCAGCTTGGGCAGCAGCCAGGAAACACTGTCACCTGGCTGCTTCATGGGCGTGTGCAAGTCCCTGTAAAAACACCTGTGACCCAGGGTGGAAAGGGACTCTGGAGGGGTACAGATGGAGGGCAGGAGGGGCGGCCACCTGCTGGGCGGCCAAGGAGGTTTCCTGGTCAAGGTGGCTCTGGCTGGGCCCTGGAGGAGGAGCCAGACCCCCAGTGGTGGTGGAAGGTGCTCCAGGCCTGGAGGTGGAGCTGGGGAGCCCAGTGGGAAGGAGGGCGGTAAGGCTAGAGCTGAGGGGCCAGAGCATGTTGGGGGCAGTGGTGGAGAAAGGGTCCCTGCAGGGCCAGTGGGGGCCGGGGCAGGAAGGAGAGGATGGCCAGGGCCTCCTTGCAGAGGCCAGCCCTTGGGGGACCCCAAGCAGCAAGGGCATCCTTGCTCCAGCTCTCCATCCCGCCCGCCGGCGCATGAAGGAAGCTGTGTGGATGCTGGGTGGGGCAGCTGTCCCCTGCCTAAGTGTCTCGTCTGTGAGTTGGGGTGCCCATGGTCTCACCTGGGGAGTGAGGCTGGAATGACCTGGGTTCTATGAAGCACCTGGTGTAGGTGAGCAGTCACCCTGTGAGATGACCACCAGGGCCTGTGCTGCCTGCCCCAGGCCCACCTGCGGGAGAGGGGACCCACGGCTGCCCCATGCCAGAGCACAGCCTTGGGTGCGGGCCAGCGACTCCCTGCTCTGGCCTTGTGTCTGCGCCTGTCGGGGCACTGTTAGCACCAGGGTTCAGGGCTCCTGCGCACTAGGACCACCTGATGCAGCCCGGCGCCCGCTTGCGGGAGCACACCTTACACCCCGCCACCCACCGCCCGCAGTGGCTGCCACATGAAGCCTGCCACCGTTTTCCTGAGGAGATGGACAGGAGGTGCCCACGCCAGCTCACCCTGTGCTGTTTCTCATAGAGCTCCAGCCCTGAAGTCGAGGCTGCCTGGGCAGAGGGCTCTGAGACAAGCCAGCAGCTGGAGGGGCCTGCGCAGGGCTCCTCGTGCCCCCCGACACCACACAGGCCTGGCAGCCCCACGAGCCACGCCCCATGGGGAAGTCCCGAGAGCCCACGAGGCCCACAGTGAGTGGTCACGGGGTGGCCCTAGCTGGTGGTCACCATTAAAGCCTTTCCTGTGCTCGGCAGCCGGGGTGTTTGTGGCTGCTGGGCCCTGCGTCACCCGGCCCTGCCAAGGGGGGTTTTGGGGGCACTGGGGGGACCCTGCTCTGGCTGGCTAGCCCATGGGGTGTGGGCAGAGACCAGAGCTGCCCTGGCCCAGTGGAAGGAGCACAGGCACGTGCTGGCGAGTCCCCAGCTGGGCTGCTGGCCGGGGTGTGGCCCTATGGGGTCCTCCCCACTCTGAGCTGGTTTCCTCATCCGCTAAATGGGAACAGGGGTGCCCCCATCCCCGGGCTGCTGTGGGGTGCAGTGAGACAGAGCAGGCAGATGGCCCTGGCTTGAGGGCAGCAGGCAGCACGTGTGTGGCCACCCAGCTACCGGGCGCCCCGCTCCGAGACTGGCACGGGGCTGTTGTGCCAGTCCTGGCCGCTCAGCCTCCTCCTGCGGGCCTGGCCATGTGGCCACTCGCCTTGGTTTGCAGCAAAAGGGCCTCTCGTGGCAGATGAGAGGGCTTGGCCCCGGCTGAGTCACGAGGCGGGGGCGGGGGTGAGCGGGGAGGACCAGTACCACCTGACCCGGAGCCTTGCTGTGGGAACCAGCCGAGCTGCTTTTCCCATCAAGAGCTTCCTGAGCTCCCTGCACTGGGCGCGCCTCCTTCACTTCCGTCTCCATTAAAATAAACGGCCCCATAGGCGGAGGCCACCAGCCTTGTCCCCAAGGGCTGGCTGCCCGCCAGACTCTAACCGCAGCACCCCAGAAGCAGGAACCTGGGGAGGTGAGGATGCAGGAGGCACCCCCACCCCTGGGAAGGGGCCTGCCCCCCAGGAGCAGCCTGCTCAGGGACCCCTGCCTGCCCATGGGGGCTCCGTCACTGTCCAGCAGCCCTCTTCCAGGGTGGCGAGGCCTGTGTGCATGCCTCCCCCAGGGAAGGGAGTCCTCGCCCACTCGCCCGCTGGGCCCTGAGCTCCCCTTGGCTTCCCTCCACGCGCGCTTTTCCAATAAAACTCGGCACGGACTGATTGATAACTCACACCGCTATTGATCGCCAGTCCCAGGTCTTTGAAAAGGCTTCCAGGCTGATGCCCTCTCTTGTTTGTTTGTAGGGCTGGGGCGGGCGGGGCCCTTAGCCCATGTGATTGGCAGGCCTGGACCCCGAGGTCGGGGGGTCGGCCGTCCTCTTGGGGGTACATGGCTGGGTGGGGTCTCCTTTGCTTTTCTGATCACACCAATGGTGCGTAGTCACTGTTGGGAAGTTAGAAAACAGAGAACAGCTGTGTATATACAAGGAGATACTCCAGATCTCCTTGACCCCACCCCTGAAAGAATGACTTGTAATGTTTTGCTGGAGGTCATGCCACTCAGAGAAATAGGTGAGTTTCATTCTTCTGTTTGTTCAAGAGAAGCTCAGCGGAGCTCAGAGCGGGTCAGGGCCCCGGGTGCATCCATGAACTCGTGCCTGTGGGGCCCCTCCTCGTGCTCAGCCCCCCAGGGTGCCTGGGCTCCTGACCAGAGACCCCGGGTGCAGGGATGGTTTTCGGGAGGGACGATAAGCCTTTCAAAGGGCGTGGGGTGGAGCCTCCCATTCCTTTCTGTCAGCCTGGTTCTGCCCCCGTGGCAGTTCCGAGGGTGGGTGACAGGCGCGAGGCACAGCCCACTTGCTCTGTCCTCACGTCCTTGCTCCAGGGGCCGTGTGGGGCCTGCATCCAGGACACAGGCGCCCACCAGGTCGTGCCCCAGCAAAGTCAGAGCTCTGGCCCCTGAGTCGCCTCCTCCTTCAGAGGTTTCTAGGCTCTAAGGATGGCCCTCTGACCCCACTCCCTGTCCACACCCCTGACATGAGTGTGAATTAGGGGGAGACGCTCAGGGCCACCCTGGGGGGAGCAGCAAGCTGTGCCCAGTTGTAGCGAGTTCCTGGGGAGAAAGGGAACAGAAGTAATGCCAAGCTGCACGAGAGAGAGCGGCGGAATGTTCTAGAGCAGGCCTCCCTGCAGGCACTGACCTTAAACCCAGAAGGAGTCAGGAGACTGGCAGCCTCGCTCCACTAGCCGCTGCCTTGAGGCTGCACCGGGGGCGCTTTTTTGCTGCTCGGCCGTGTGCCCAGAGCAGGGCAGCGGGCCTAGGTGTGTGGCGTCCAGACCTCTGACCCGCATGCCTCCCGGAGCTCAGGGGGGCCCAGCGCACACAGGTGCTGCCCCACGGACCAGCAGTCCGTTTCCGTGCCGAAGTCTTGATGGAGCACGTACGGTGCCTCGCTCTGTGCTGGGGGACAGGTGGACGTCACCCTGCCACCACGCCCCAGTGCTGTGTCCGCCCCGTGTCACCCCCAGCAATGGCCTCATCTGGGGGCAATGGGCCCTGTTTGAAAAGCTGCTGGGCAGGGAGGGGCCAGGACCTGTCTTCCTTCACCCGTGTGCTGACCACTTGGCCACCAACCTCAGCTGTCCGCAGGAGGTGACGCGTGTTGTTCCACTTGTGGAGTGTTCTGGTCAGGGCTGGTCACCCTGGGAGGGAGTGGCCTGGGCAGGCAGTCACTGCCACTCTGCACTGCCTTGCAGCCTTCTCACTGGGCAGCAGGACGGGACACCCCCCGGGGCAACTTTGGCAGCAGACTGTCACCTACAGCCTCCGAGGCCGGCACGGGGAGAGGACACTCCCAAGGCTGGCAGCTGGCCTGACGCTGGAGGCGGGCTGGTGGAGAGCCACAGCCATATGGGCCAAGGTAACTAGACAGGGCAGTGGCAGTGGCAGCCCGAGGACAGACGGTCACTCCCTCGGTGGGCCCCAGCAACTTGGGGCAGCACCAGGCTCGGGGTCAGACAGACCTTCGTCCCAGTGAGCCTCGCCTGAGCCGTGTTGCGGGGGCGTCCCCCTCCTCTCTATCCCTCTCTCTGAGTGGGCAGCGGGCCCGCCTGCAGGAGGGCCTCCCGCACACATCTTATCTGTAAGCGGATAAGAACGGACATGTGAGCGGTGAGTTGCAGAGGGGGCTCCAGGGCTGTGCTCATGAATTCTTCCAGCCTCCCAGTGTCACCCCGGGACATATCTTGTAACCCAAGGGTGCCCTGAAACACGGTCTGGGAAGCACTGGGTGGAGTGTTGAGGGGTCTGTGGAAACAGACCCCCTGGGCCTGCAGCCATGTCTCTGGTCACCGGTATCTGAGGGTAGAGGGGGCGGAAGGGTTGCCGGGGGGGACAGGTGGGTTTTATGACAAAGGAGAGGATGGTGTAGAGGAGGGGTTAGGAGGGGTCCCAGGGAACAGGGAGCCTGGGGTGCACGGAGGACTGGGCTCCAAAGAAGGAGGGGCAGGAGGACAGGAGCATCTTCCAGAACCTTCCTCAGGGACTAGCTCTGCTTCCTCAGCAGTTCTATGGGCTCCCCCGAGCTCTGGAGGCCCCTCCTTGAGTTCTGGGGGCTCTCCCCGTGTTCTGGGGACTGTCCCCAAGCTCTGGGGAGCTCTTCCCAAGGACAGGTAGAAGCCAAAATATTTGGGTCTGTGTGTCTTTCAGAGCCTGGGGAGCAGCCTTGTGTCCCCCTACCCAGCCTTCAGCAGGTGACCTCCCTGGATGTTGGACGGCCCCTCGGCCCAGCCTCACCTGTATGCAAACCCCAAGAAAGACCTTCCCCCCATTTGCCCATTTAGGGGCCCCCTCCCCGCGTTCTGCCATGTGTGACTGATCTTGGTTGGGGCCCCGGCGCCAGCATGCCCTTAGGTGTGCTGGTGGGGGTCCCCGTCAGTCCCCATCCTTGGTGCCCTCTCCCAAGTGGCTCCTGCAGGACGAGCATCTTTCTTTCCCTCTTGTAGACGCAGATGGGCGAGGTGGAGGGGTGTGTCTCTGCAGCTCAGCTCTGGTTCCAGCAGGCGAAGGAGCCGCCCCCGGATAAGTCCCCTGGGAACGGTAGGGGGCTCCCCTGCGTGGGCCTTGCCAGAAGCTCCTCCACCTGCCGTGGGTCCCCTCCTAGGCTGTGCCAGCCGCTGGACCAGAACAGGGAGGCCCGGGAGGAAAACCACACTAACCCCAGCACAGGGGGAGATCCGCCTGCTCCGTGTCTCATGGGCGACGCGGCAGCTCAGCCATAATTGCTCTGATTGTTCCAGTCACACTTTGTTGATCTGGAACAGATCTTTGAGTGACTTGGAAACCAGCGTTGTCATAAATGTCTTCTGTAGCTGACGAGGGGTTGTTACACGCACTGAATTCCGGGGCAGGAGGAGACTCATTCGCTGTGGGAGACAGCAGGCTGGACAGCCAGGGGGTCACGTGGCCCCCGCCTTGTCTCAGTGCCCGGATGCCATCTCGGAGCTCGCCCTCCAGCCTGTGGTGTAGGTGAAGGGTTAGAGCCGCTCCAGGCCCTCGGGGCTGCCGGGAGAGCTTGTGACCGGGCGGTCTAGAGTATGCACTGGGTCTGTCTGACCAGGCGCTGGCTGCTTTCTACTCAGGACACTGTGCCTACAGGGGCTCCCTGGGTGAAGCCCCATCATGGTCCTCGGGAAGCCAGGGGTCCTTCCACGTGGCCTACCACTGGCTGTGGATGAGAGCCCATGTTGGCAGAGGTTCCACAAATCTGGGCTTTAGCCAGATAGCTCTGATCCCTTCAGGCCAGCGGCCTTAGGACCGTGCTAGACCCCTGGGCCTGCTGTCCCAACACCTGCCAGGTCCCAGGGTGGAATGAAGGGGTAGGAAGATGACCCACGGACATGGAAGTCTCCAGGAGCTTCTCGGTGGAGGCCCTGCTGTAGCCCCCTTCTCCCCTCCGTGTCCCCACTTGGCTGATCTTCAGCTGTGCTGTGGGTGACCTTGACGTGTCCAAGGCCTGCTCCTACCGCCCTTCCTCGCCCCCTCCCCGCCAGCGTCCAAGCAGGCAGAGCCTGGAGCTCCACAGCGCAGCCCCTGGAGAGTCCCTGTGGGGCAGGAGAACAGTTATGGCAAAGGGTTTGCAAGTCACAAGGGGGGGTTTTTCCCCAAAACTAAAATAAAGAGGTCCCTAAATTTTAAACAATTTTTCTAAAAGGTTTTTCTGGGACTTCATACCAGTAACTATCCAACAACAGGGTAATTTTAGGGGCAGATAGCCACATATTTTTCTGTCCTTGCACTAACCAACTACTGCAAATAAGTGTTGCAGCTGGTTTGAATTTTAAGATTTTTTTCACATGGCTTCAGAATTCCTGGGCACCATGCCCTCCGTGTCCTGCTTCCTGCACCCGTTGGCTCTGACAGTCCCTTTGCCTCACAGGAGACCCCCAGACCAACCCCAGCCCCTCGTCAGCAGAGGAGAAGACCCGGCTTCTGATGGAAAGCCATGCACGGAGCTTCCAGGGCCGGAGCCCCCACTCCCTGGCCGGAGAGGGTCCCTGCAGCCCCCGGGAAGCCAGCGTGAGTGGGCTTGGCCCTGTGCTTTCTGCAGGCTGAGTGGGGGTCTGGCCTTGCCTTGTCGGGCCCTGCCTGTGGCTCTGGGTAGGGGATCCCCTTGTCCATCAGATGGGGTGTTGATGGGTCTTTGAAATTGCCCAGGAGGAGGGGTGTCTGGTGAGTGGGGGTCTCCATGGACCTCTTAGGGGGATGGTCGTTGTTACCCTGGTCACAGAGCCCAGGGGTTTTATCCACAGCTGAGAGAGGTGGGCCGATGCCCTGGCAGAGTGGCCACGCCCTGACTGTGCTGTTTCTCCGCAGTGTTTCCAGCAGGTGGTTGGAGGCAGCACGAGCCAAGCGGGATCGGAATTGGGGCTGGGTTTTGCCGGCAGCCCCACAGGGGAGCCCCACGAGACGGAAAGCTGGTCAGGGGAGCGGAGGTGTGGGGCCTGGGAGGGCTGCCTGGGTGGTGGGACCCTGGGGCCTGGAGACAGTTCAGCCAGCACTCCCTGACCTCTCCCTGAAAGACCCTCACTCTCTCCTGGGGCCCCTCGTCCTGGCCTAGCTGTGCACCCCCGAGCTCTCCTGAGTCTGACCCCCCTTTGGCAATAAAGATGTCACCCAGTGAATCGGCCCAGGATCCAGCGATGGGGGCAGCAGGAGGGGTCCCTCCAGGGAACACGGGCCTCTGAGCCTCTCAGATGGTGATCCCCCCAGTTGCCTGATTCAGTGGGGACCCCCTAAAGACAGGCCCCTCACCCCAACCCGGGGAGCCCTGTGCTCTGAGGGTCACCTCCCTTTGGGGGCAGGTGACTGGCAGGCATGTTTTTCAAGCTTGTTGGGTAGTTGAAGGCACCCTGCGGAGACCCTGAGTCCTGGGGAGGAGGCTGGGAGGATGGGGCTCCCTCCCGGGGGCACCCCCGGACTTCCTGAATGTGCTTGCAGGATAGAGACCTGTTGGCAGGAGGACCCCCATGACCCCTTCTCCTGGCAGGAAGCTGCCCAGCTGACCGCCTCTCCAGGTGATTCCCTGCCCCCCTCAAGGGCCCCCTGCTTTGCACAAGGACCATCGAGTCCCCATTTAAGGGTCATGCAAGACCAGCTTCTAAATCAGAGCCAGCCTGCTCCCGCAGCCACTCCGTGTCCCCTCACATCCCAGGGTCCCCAGCGGCAGGTGCATGACAGCAGGTAGACTCCCTGTCTGAACCGTCACATCTAACAGAAAGAAGACAAGGCCAAGCCAGCCACTCAGTCTCTGAACAGCAGCTGCGGTTCTGAGGCCAGATCCCTGGGCCTCGGAAATGTCCGCCCAGACGTGCTTCACTGACATGTCGGGTGGATGGGGCTGAGATGACCGCGTAGAATTGAAGGGGCCCCACGCTGACACCGTAGGCGCGCCCTCTGCCTCTGTCTGGGGTTTTCTTCCACTGGCGTAGGGGCTGGGAGTGTGGGCTGCCGCCCCTCCCAGCATTGGGGGGACGTCCTCAGGGACGGCAGTGTTGTCCTCAAACTCCCCTCTCTCTGCAGCTCCTGCAGCAGCTGAGGAGATGGCGCCATGCGCCCAGCACAAGGGCAGCCCCCTGCCCTGGCTCACAGCCCCCTTGGACCTGGGCCCCGCGTCCGAGTCTGCTCCCGGGACCTGCTCGGGGTCTTCGGCCTCGTCCTCTGGGAGCGGCCTGTCGTGTCCCTCTCTCCAGGAGTTTCAGAAAGCCTCTGCCATCCTGGTCCAGCTTTCCCAGAGCTCCATCTCCCTGTCGGACTGGGAAGCCGGGGACACCCCGGATGCAGACTGCGGCTGGTCTGGGGAGTTATCTGCGGGAGACTCCTGGGGGTGCCCCCAGGGCGGAGGGCAGGTGACCTGGGAGAGGCCGGAGGGCAGCAGGGCCGGTCCCCTGCGCAGCTCCTCCCCTGTGTCAGGAGGCCCAGAACCAGTGCGAGGCCTTCTGCGGGCGGGCTGGCCACTGCCTCTCCCCGATGCCCCCTCTCCGAGGTCAGGGTCGGAGCTGTCAGTGGCGTCCAGTGAGGTCCGGGACGAAGAGAATCTGCCAGAGCCTGGCGCTGGTGCCGAGATAGCCTCAGGGTGCTCCTTGCCTGCAGGAGGCTCCTCCGACCTGGAAAGCAGCGAGGCACCTGGAGGGGCACTTCCTTCCTGGGACCCTGGGGAGGGACAGGAAGCTTCTGGAGCCAGTGGGAGCCTGACCAGTGGATCAAGTACAGGAAAAGCCAAGTGGACGTCCCCTAAGGCTGCCTGCATGGCATTTCCATGCCAAGCCTCTTCCTCCAGTGACGTAGACCCTTCCCTTTCCATTCCCTTGAGGACCTTGGCATCTGAAGGGGTGGATTTCAGCAAAGGAGGAGAGACTGGGCCTCCGCAGGCCTTGGCTGGCTGCCCAGAGGGGCCCCAGGATGCTGACCTGAGTTCATCCACCGACAGGAAACCCCTACAGGCCTCACCTGAGCCTGAGGTCCCTGTGAGCCCGCAGGCTCCTCCTGGGGACCCCAGTGGGCTGGCAGCTCCAGCAGCTAAGAGCCGGGTGCCTGGGTGTGGGGGCAGCGGAAGCCCCTCTGTCCCGGAGGAAGCCCACTCCCCCCTGGCTGGCTGTGTCTTGCCTGAGATCCTGTCCCCTGTCGATGAGGTGCTGTCCTGTGGCAGTGCCACCCTCTCTTCCTCCACCCACTGGGACGCCCACCTCCCTCCCCTGCCTCACATCTTCCCAGCAGACAGTGAGGCCGACGCCGACAGCCTCCACTCAGAGGACTTCCCTGCCCCGCCCGAAGACGCCACATGTCCAGGGGGCTGGCTGGGCCCCCAGGGGGAGGACGCCTCCCTTAACGCTGGCAAGTTGCCCTCCTTGTCCGGGGAGGGCCTGCCCGAGGCACTGTCCCCGGGGCCCCAGGAGTCGAGGCTCTGCCTGGGGGCAGCTGGACAGGGCAGAAGCCTTGGGGATGAATTGGGTAAATCATGTTCTGTTGTGGGGGACCAGGCTGTGGGCGGCCAGTGGTCTGAGCCAGTCAGCTGACCAGGGTCCTCCATGTGCAGGGGGACAGGCGATGCCCCAGGGGGACTCCCAAGGCTGTCAGCGCAGTCCCCAACCCTGTCCAGAGTGGCCTGGATGGTGGGGGAGGGGCTGCCAATGCTGTTGGCGGCAGGTGACACAGGGCTGTCTGGCACTGGGCGGGGGGACCCTGCTCCCTCTCTGGGTGCAGGCCTCTGCGTGGATCTCCTGGGTGTGGAGAGAGCCGAGGTGGTGGATTTGGTCTCCACCCAGCTCACCAGAAGGATCCTGTGCGATTCACTAGCTGTGCTGTCAGAGCTGGCCCAGCCGGGCAGCCCACCGACAGAGGAGCTGGCGGGTGCCAGCCGTGTTCCCGAGGCTCACACAGCAGCCACTGGGCAGTCTTGGGGAAGACAGGACTTCTGAGGAGATGGTGGAGGGCCTACGGTGATGCACAGACCTGTGTCATCGTCTGAGATATCGTTGTAGGATTGTGCGTGCGTGCGTGCGGGAGGCTTTGGGAAGCCCGGACTTGGCCAGGGCAGAGCCGCTGTGCGGAATCGCCACCCCGAGGCTGGCTGTGCAGATGGTCATCTGAATCAGGGCCAAAGACTAGACGGTGACTCCTTGCCATCAACTGCAGATGGGCTCCGTCTGTGTTTTTCTGGGCATTGGGTCCACTGTTTCCATCAGGGTCCTGAGGAGGTCCCTGATAGAAGAGACTAAGAGGCAGGAAGGTATAGGGTTGTGTGGGGCGTGTCGGGAGGCTGGCTGGCCAAGAGAAGGCGTGGAGCTCAGGGACTTGAGGGAGAACAGTCCCGGGGAGCCGGGAGGGGGAGCCGCTCCCGAGGACAAACTTGGCAGCGGGCCGCAGAGACCACCTGCCAGGACAGCTGCCAGTAGCAAAGCCAAGAGAGGAAGAAAGAGCGGCTTTGGGGAGACACAGAAGCAAGGGGTTGAGGTGGGCTGGGGGTCACGTCCACACTGACGTGCGTCTCAGCTTTCCTGGGAAATCATTCGTGGCGATATTACTGCTTTTGACTTCTGAGGGCCGAGGGCCTAGGTGCCTTCCCTGTGTCCAGCCAACTACCTGTGGCGAGGTGATGGGTGTGTGTGCCCGAGTTGTAGATTAGAGGAAGTGGCAACTCAAGGCTGAAGGTCACTTTACCCGTGGCCAGCCCACTTTCAGGCCTGTCCTCTGGGGTGGGTGGGCCAAGGCCTCCCCGAATGTGCTCAGGACTCCTTCTGGAAGAAACGAGCCCATTTCCTCGCGGGCAGTCCATTATCGAATGAGCCCCCTAACACGGCGTGGACCCAGTGTTTTCAAAGGTGTTAAAGGTGGGCTCTTGTGGCGATGTGCTTCTGCAAGGAAGTCCTGAGGACCCCACAGGCCCTCCAGGTTTTCTTCTTTACCCGAGTGTCTGCTTGTCTCAGCATCGGTGCTCAGGCGAGAGTCCAGGAAATTAATGTTGACTCAAGCATAAAGAGGGTTTCCTGTGGGGAGAGAAGTCAGGAGAAGATGAACCGTGGGAAGGAAACAGGACCAGCCAGCGTGCAGGCCCTTGGGGACGGGGTCTCAGCAGGTTGGGGGCAGGGCGGCCCTGGGGCCAAGTCAGTGGAACGGGCACGGGCGCAGGCCTGAAAGGCAGGCCACTGCAGCAGTGACCTCTGCCCATAGGCGCCACCACCACAAGCCATTGGTGGGCTCTGACCGGTCCCTGCAGCCCAGCCCTCCCCCAGGGCTGTGCTGTAGCCATCGCCACTATCCTGGCCGAAGCCGCAGAACACCAGTGTCCAGACTAGGACGACGGTGGATCCTCAAGTCCTGTCTGCCAGGTCCCCGAGGTTTGTCTCAGGGCCACAGTGTGGGGCCTGAGCTACATCTTCCCCAGTAAGATCAGAATGCTGGTGAGTGTGTGTTGGTTCCCACGTGAGAGCACACGTGAGCTTGGGCTCAAAGGAATTCACTAGAAACTATGGTAACACTCTTAATGTACGTGGCTTCCCACAACACAAGCGTCCTGATGAGGGGTGTGTCATTTCAATATTTTCAGTATTTTTGTCCTGAATCGTATCATCTGTGCACTTGGAGAAGTGGCTTTTAAATGAGCCCAGCAGTCACTTTTTTGTAAAGGGAAGCAGCTTTCAAATCTAGCTCCTAACGTGGTTAGGATTTCTTGAGATGGGCTCACTTGTACTGTGACTGGACCTCTGAGAAGTTTCTTTCCACGTCCTGCAGCCGTCTCTCTCCCTACTGTCTGTCTATTATCTGTCTATCAATCATCCATCTAGCAATCGTCTGTCTGTATCATCTATCATCATTTACCTATCATCTATCATCTGTTTATCTATCCATCCGTCTATCATCTATCTACCACGTATCTATCCATCCGTCTTTTTCCAATTCTCCTCCTGAATTGGAAAACCTCTGCTTGCTGGGGAGTCCAGAACCAGGTGGGCAGTGTGTTGGCCTCAGAAACCTCTGTCCTGGTGCTGATCCCTCCAGGACGCGGCTTCCCCTGTCTGGGCCCCAGGCTCCCCAGCTTTAGGAGAGGAGCTTGTTCACTTGACCGCACTGATGGACCTTTGGGGAAACAGACTTGCACGCACCTGTGGTTCACAGTGGGAGACGCCTGCAAAGCGGGCCTGGCAGAGCCCCGAGGTGCTGCCTGTGCCCTGTCCCCTGGAGCTCTGGTGAGGGACCCCTCAGGCCCCTTAGATCACTGCAGGGCCCCCTGCATCGAGGTGGGAGCCCCCTCCAGACAGCCCTTCCCCAGGCCTCGGCCCCTGGGGCGGCCGCTCCGGTCCAGGTGGACCAGCCTGCCGGGCCGAACTTGGTCACATGCCAGCTCTTGTGGGTGGGTTCATGGTCTAGGGAAGCACCAGCTAAGATAATTCATGTTGATTCCACACTCAGCCTTTCCCAAGCCCACCCCAGAGAGCAGAAGAGGTTTGGATCCATGGGGGAAAATGTGTTCATCCTCTGTGTGCACAATTTCAAAACAGATTTTGAGCTACAGCTTTCTTATTGATTCCTTTCTAGTTTTCTGAACAAATTAGTCTGTAATTTTTTATTTTTTTCTATTTATTGCTGACCCTTTTGGATTTATGAGGCCAAGTGAGAGGAATTATGTATTTTACACACACAGGTTTGGCACGGTAATAAATCTCCCACATCGAAACCCTGCAGATTTGCCTCAAATTCTATAGCCTCCCGTCTGGTGGCTGTGGGGTGGGCGCTGACGGCTCAGTGTGATGCTGTGGTTGCACTTGCAGCTGGAATGAGGGCCTCCCGAAATGACCTTCCTGGGTGCCGGGCAGGCACGTGGAGCGGCTGGAGTCATTTTTCAGCCTGTGGCCCCGCACCCGGGAAGGGAGATTGGTCGAGGAGAAGTAATGAAAATCCTGGCCACGCCTTCTGATGACAGCTGGATCCGAGAGAAGCTGAGGCTATAAAATGATCGGCTGGAAGAGAAAAAGTATGTCCACCGAAGGTGTCAGACACGTTTAATCTCAGCCAACGTCACGTGCAGAGCTGAGGGCTTTGGCATTCAGATACAATGACGGGGGGCCAGACTTCAATATCAAGATGACTCCCCTCCGGGGTCTTGTCACTTGCCTCAGCTTCAATCCCTAGTAACCTCTGGGGCCAATAAATCTTGATACCAGCCTCCAGAGAAGTCGTTATCTTTCATAGAAAATCATTATTTCTCAGTTAAACCCCACATTTAATTTTCCTGTGATCTGTCTCTCGGCTTCCCCATTTAACCGCTCCCTCCTGCATAAAATGCCCATGAACACACCTCCAGCACTTTAAATCCCAAATTGTCAGACGAGCTTAGAGTCCTTTTACAGCCACTCTCAAAGCACAAATGAAGGCCGTGAGGGCCGGTCACTCCCAGGAACACAGCAGCGTCCGTTGAGACGGCGCCCTCCGTGCTGGGGCACCTGGCTCCTGTGGGGCGGGAGATGAGCGAGCAGGCCTGCCCTCCAGGTGGAGCTGGGTCCCCACTGGCTCAGGGTCTCCTGCCGCCAGGGACAGGGCTGTCCGGTGAGTGCCCAGACAAAACCAGGCTCGGGAAGTTAGTCCCGTTCCACACTGGCTCCCCAGGCAGCATTGAGGTTCCAGAAGAATGTCTGCAAGCTGCACATCTGTCCCCACAGCCCCTTGTCCTATCCGCCCACCCTATGCCAGCCGTCACACACCAAAACGCCATTCTTGGTGTTTGTGCCCCACCCAGCGTCTCCTGTGCCCCCAGCAGAGGCCCCTCCCTAATGCCCCATGAGCACAGCTGGGAGCAGGTGGTGGTGTTTGCAAAACTTGACTGCAGGCTCGGGGGACAGGACAGGATCCCACACAGACGCACACACACACAGACACACACACACAGCTGGCCCTGCCCCAGGGGCTCCCTGCGGCCCTCCCGCTGCCTCCTGCTCACCTGTAGGGGCCCTTTTCCCTCAGGCCGTGTCCATCCAGGTTGTGACATGACAGCACAGGCATTTAGTGATGCTAAGAGCCCGCATCCTAAGTCCTGCTCCACCTCTTCCTTACGGCAGGGCCGCCGTCCCCATGCCTCATGCCCAGAATCACTGCCCTCCTCATAGTGTCATTGTGAGGACACAGAGGATTGTCCCCACCAGGCTCCGTCTCTGGCACATGGCGAGTACTCAGGAATAACCCTTCTTGTAAGCTTTCCAGAGAACGGGTGGCGTTCCTAAGCAGCTGAGCCCGAATTCGGTACGCCAACCGAAGGGTGTGACACGGAAGGTAGTGCCCGCTTTGGAGCCAGGGCTGCAGCTGGAGTGTGTCTGCCCCCATCTTCCTTCTCCCTGAGCAGAACCTGTCCCATCTGGGGGGTGTCAGAGAAGGGACAGCCAGCCTTGGCCTCCAGGGCTCACGTCCATCCGGCTGGCACAAGCTGGCATGACCGGGGATGACCACATGCCAAAAGGCAGGAGCCCAGGGCTGGGAAGGGGGTTCTGCCTTGTCCCGGACACAGGCTTCAGAACAGGCCCCCTGGGTGTTGGGGGTACCCAGGTTTGAGACCCCTCTGTCACATACATGCCATGTGCCCGTAAGCACGGTACTGGCCCGATGCCCTCAGTTTCCCCAACAGGAAACCAGTGCCTCATTTCACCAGCTCTAAGATGCAGGTCTTCCCACATTCTGACCCCTTTGAAATCAGAGTGCATCTTTCTCTCTGAGGCCTCTGAAAACTGTCTCTGGCAACGTGTTTTCTTCCTCAGTAGCACGTACACGAAGGTTTTTCTCGCAATCCCCCGGGTCTAGGCACCCATGCAGTGCAGGCACCTCCCTGGCAGGTGGAGGAGGAGATCTAAGGAGGTCACCGGGTGGGGCACAGGGCTTCCAGCCAGGCCTGGCTGATCAGTGGAAGCGAGAATCTTGCATCGTCTTGTTTCTCGGATTCTAAGATAGACACACCTCCCCTCCTCCCGTTTCAATGCTTCTGAATTGGGCTGCATTTTACAATTGGCGCTTTTCCTAAGAACTTTTTATTAAATCGATTGTGTGCGGTGGGGCCAGTGGCATTTGGATTTGAGAAACTGCGGTGGCGTTTTTGGGGTGCCGCCTCTCCATGCTGGGCTAAGCTTGGTTCCATTGGTGGTTCAATTTCACGGAGCAGGTTTGGGGTGGGGTGTTACCCTGCCATGCTGAATGTGCTCCCCCAAGTTGGGCTTCCTTCCCCCATGTGGTGGGGGCAGGTCCCCGAGACTAGGAGAGACACCGTGCTGCTATTTGCAATCCCTTCTAGCCCCTGAGGATACCGGGTGAGGGGAGGGGATTTGCACAACAGGAAAGGAGGGACTCAGCCCTGGGACCGTTGCCAGTAGAGCAGGTGACCGGCCACCTGAGGGCTGAGGAGGGGCCAGGAGAACCCTAATGGCGTTCAGTGGGGCCAGCACACACACCCACCGGCTGCCCCAAGAGCAGGGTCCCAGAGACCTCCCCTCCAACCCCCTAGCGCCTGGATGAGCTGCAGTGACAGTGGGACTTGAACCTGGAGTGGGGGAGGGGCATGGTCCCTGCAAGTGGCTTTGGGTGTCTGCTGTGGGCTGAAGTGTGTCCCCCCAAAATTCATATGTAGCAGCCCTAGCCCCCAACGTGATGGTGTTAAGAGATACCTTTGGGAGGTGCTTAGGGTCTGGTGAGGTCCTGAGGTGGGGCCCCATGATGAGATTAGTGCCCTTAAGAGAAGAGACACCAGAGAGCTCCCCGTCCCTCTCGCCGTGAGCTTGCACAGAGGGAAGGCCATGGGAGCACACAGCCAGAAGGCGGCGGCCATCTGCAAGCCAGGAAGAGGGCCCTCGCCAGAAAGTGACCATGCTGGCACCCCAATCTCGGCTGTCCGGCCTCCAGAACTGTGAGAAGCAAACATGTGCTGTTTAAGCCGCCGGGTCTGTGGTGTTTCGCTGTGGCAGCCTGGGCAGACTGAGACCATGCTCTGACCATCAGCAAGAGTGAAGCAGGTGTGTGTGCGTGGTCTGCAGGAACCTTTCCAGCAGCCCAGCCTTGACTGGATGACCAGATTCTGGTCTGTTTGCTCAACAGTTGTCACGTGACTTTGTGGCCATGCCCCTCCAGGCTGAGGCCAACACTCTACCTGTGGTCAGTGGCTTTGGGGGCAGGGGCCATGTGAGGCTGAGATGAGCCTGGGCTCCACCCCAAGGGCAGCAGGAGCACCATGCTGGTGGGTTCAGAAGGGCGGGCTGGAGGGGGGGCTCCCTAGGAGAGAGAAGGAGGGGGGCTGGGCTGGGCAAGCGTGGGGGCGCGGGGGCCTCTCTCTGTCCCTTGTCCCTTCCAGCCTCAGGTCCTGCCGGCAGGCTGGATTTCCTCTTCCCTCCTACTCCTCGCATCCCCGACCCCACCCTGGAAGTCCTCCATCCCGCCACGCCCCCGGCCTGCAGCCCCCACCCGGTCTCTTTGCTCTCCTTGCTCTCCTTTTCAGCAGAACTCCTGGGAAGACTCCCGGGTCCCCACTGCCTCTTCTTCTTCTCCTCCATTCTTTCTGAAAACACTTCAGTCCCCCCATCCACCCAGACCGCTGTTGTCCCGCCACCAGTGAGTCCCCTCCCCAGATCCAGGGGTCAGTTGGTTCTCATTCTTGATTTTCCGTCTGGTCTTGCACATTCTTCCTGGACTCCTGCCTCCACACTCTCTGTTCCCCGCCTGCCTCACCGTTGCTCCTTCTGATTCCCTCATCGGCCTCAGCCCTGCGGCTGCAGGCCCGGGGCTCAGCGTGTGGCCGGCCCTCTCCTGTCCTTGCTGTGCCCCGTGGGGACCCCGACCAGCCCCAAGGTGCCCTCTGAGCTGCAGACTCACACAGCCAACCGGTGTCCTGACACCTCCCTCAGATGTTGAAAAGACCTCTGGACTTCATCAGGTCCAAAGCAGGCTCTTCATTTCCCCTCTCACCCCGAAAATTGCTCTCCCGCTCCTCCCTGCAGTCCTCTACCTCAGCCCAGGGCAACTTCAGCCTTCCGGTGGCTTTGGCCAAAACCCTGCTGGCAGATGTGATCCCCCCTTGTCTCACACCCTGGATTTGATCCCCCGTCCTACCTTCAACACGTACCCCGAGTCTGACCCTTCTCACCTGCACTGCTACCCACCCCTCACCTGAGTGCCACCATCTCTTTGAGGGTCTCCTGCTTCCACCCTGCCCCTTCCACACAGCAGCCAGCAGGGCAGAACCACATCCCCACTCAACACCCTCCCGTGGCCACCACCACATTCAGAGGCAGGGCACTAGTCTGCAGCCTGGCTGGTGAGGCCCCACGCGGGCTCGCTCTTGGCTGCTTCTCTGCTCCCCTCTCTTGCCCTGGCTCACCCTGCTCCAGCCCCGCTGGCCTCCTTGCTGTTCTTCCAACGTGCTCGACCCCTTCTACCTCAGAGCCTTTACACATGCAGTTCCTCTGCCTGGTCTGCTTGCCTTTTTTCACACCTCCTTCTCCACCCATGGTCACCTTCTCAGAGAGGCCTCCCTGGCCCCCCTGGGTAGAACAGCCCCCTCCCCCTGCCCTGCTTTACTGCTTTTTATAGCATTTATCTCCGTCTTACTTATTTACTTGTTTGGGGTGTCTCTCCTGGAAGGCAGACCCAGTGGCACCAGGGCTTGGTTTTATTCCTGCTTGGTCTCCAGGGCTTGGCTTGGAGCAGAAGCCCAGTGAATGTTAGTGAAGGAAGGCAGGGGCCGGCCCCGTGGCTTAGTGGTTAAGTGCGCGTGCTCCGCTACTGGCGGCCCGGGTTCGGATCCCAGGTGCGCCCACCGACGCACCGCTTCTCCAGCCATGCTGAGGCCAAGTCCCACATACAGCAACTAGAAGGATGTGCAACTATTACATACAACTATCTACTGGGGCTTTGGGGGAAAAAAAAAAAGGAGGATTGTCAATAGATGTTAGCTCAGAGTCGGTCTTGCTCAGCAAAAAGAGGAGGATTAGCATGGATGTTAGCTCAGGGCTGATCTTCCTCACAAAAAAAAAAAAAAAGGAAGGGGGGAACAGTGAACTGGGAGAGGTGGGACACGGGGAGGGCACCAGGGTCTCGGCCAGGGGCCCTTTGGTTTGGATCATCTTATCCAGGGTGTTCTGACCTTTGTCAACAACAAAACCCTCTTCTCAAACAGTCTTACGCAGCCCCCTGGAATGTGAGCAGCGAGATGATTGCACTGGTATACAGTAGTCCCCCTTATCTGTGGTTTCGCTTTCCGCTGGTTCAGTTACCCGCGTTCAACCGCAGTCTGAAAATAACGCTGTCATTCCCCTTTCATCTCATCACATGGGCATTGTATCATCTCACATCATCACAAGAAGAAAGGTGAGTACAGTACAATAAGACATTTTGAGAGAGAGAGAGAGAGAGACCACATTCATATGACTTTTATGACAGTGTATTGTTATAATTGTTCTATTTTACTATTAGTTACTGTTGTTAATCTCTTACTGTGCCTAGTTTATAAGTTAAACTTTTATCATAGATATGTATGTATAGGAAAAAACACAGTATACAGAGGGTTTGGTACTACCCAGCATTTCAGGCATCCACGTGGGGTCTTGGAACGTATCCCCCGCGATTATGGGGGGACGACTGTAAATGTAGTTTAAGTTTAAATCGTATCGTCTACTTATTGAAGAGTTAATCACCCACAGGAGCAAGGCGGCCTGGAATGTAAGAATGTGAATTTCCAGGACAATGGATGACCCTTGCTGACTCATATCGCTCTATGATCCACTTCCTTCCTTTCTTGTTTTGGTCACACAGTTCAGAGAAAATCTTGATATGCATAACAATTAGGAAGAGCAATTAGAAAACCAGGTCTCCTGTTGACTTAAGCAAATAAGTCCAATGAACCTTTATTTCCTAGGTTTGCAGAGAAATCAGCTGTGGTCGACTCGAAAGTCCTAAAATTCAGCACCTAACACATCTGAGTTTGCATGCACGTTTTGCTACATTTTCCAAGAGTTACAATCTATTAAGAAGTAAAGGTCAGGTGGCAGATCCTCTGAAGCTCCAGGTGGGGTTGCCAAATAAAACACAGGATGCCAGTTAAATGTGAACTTCAGATAAGCAGCGGATCATTTTTAAGTCTAAGTATATCCCGTTAAATTTGCATTTCAGATACGGGACATACCGGGACATACTTAAACTTAATGACAATTTGATGCTTATCTGAAATTCACTTTTTTTTTGGTGGGGAAGATTAGCCCTGAGCTGACATCCGTTGCCAAGCCTCGTCGTTTGCTGAGGAAGATTGGCCCTGGGCTAACATCTGTACTCATCTTCCTCTACTTTATATGTGGGACGCCTGCCACAGCATGGCTTGACAAGCAGTGTGTACATCTGTGCCAGGGATCCGAACCTGTGAACCCGGGGGCCGCCCAAGCGGAGAGCACGAACTTAACCACTAGGCCACCCCGCCGGCCCCTGAAATTCACATTTAAGTGGGCGTCCTGTATTTTCATATGGTTAACCCGGCGACCCTGCCCCAGATTCCGATGGGGGTCGTCGGAGGTGGCGAAGGGGTGGGGCCAGGGCCTGGAGGGGCGGGGCCGGGGTTCAGGGGCGGGGCCTGGAGGGCGCCTGTGGGCGGGGTCGGAGGCTTGCGCCGGCGCTCGGGGCGGGGCCAGGCGCGCGCGGCGCACGTGACGGCGGTTGCCAGGGTGAAAGGTCAGGCGCGCCGCGGCACTCCCAACATGGCGGCGGCCGGGGAGGCGGCGGAGGTGCCGGCGCGCAGCCCGGGGGCCCCGGCGGGGACGGCGGCCCGAGCCCGGCACCCGCCCCGGCGCGGCCCGCGCGGCTGCCCCCGCTGCTCGTGCTGTTGGCGGCGGCGGCGGGGCCGGGCGCGGGCGGGGCGGCGCGGCTGTACCGCGCGGGCGAGGACGCCGTGTGGGTGCTGGACAGCGGCAGCGTGCGCGGGGCCACGGCCAACAGCTCGGCCGCGTGGCTCGTGCAGTTCTATTCCTCGTGGTGCGGCCACTGCATCGGCTACGCGCCCACCTGGCGGGCCCTGGCCGGGGATGTGCGAGGTGAGGCGCGCCCCCGCGCGGGACTCCGACCCCGGCCGGCGGGGCCTGACCCTGCGGCCCGCGGGACTCGCCCTCCTGCTCGCTGCGCCTCCCGGGCCCTTTTCCCCCTGCCCTACAGAGCCACCCCGCTTCGGCCACCGCTGGCCTGCGCTCCGGATGTCCCCCGTGTGAACCCCGTGAGATCCTGGGAATGTGTCTCAAGTCGGAATGACAAGAACTCTTCTTCCCCGGCCCTCACTCCACAGTGGGGGACAGGGGAACCCTCCCAGGATTGCCCAGCTTTCCAGACACCTAGTTTCCAGCCCCCAAGAGCTTTATTAACCCCCTGGGGACTTTATCCTAGCTGTTTCCTGTGCACAGCCCATCCTGAGTATTCCGTTTCAGTGCCGGGAGTCCCCATTCTTTGAGGATCCCCATTCCTATCCCAAGCCCCTTTCCCTTTAAGTCCTTCTTTTTCATCCTCTTGTGTTGTGCATGGTTGACCATATGGTGGGTACTCCAAGTGAGCCCCTAACTTAGACTTGCAAACACTCTGCGGACTTCTCTATAGAAGCAAAAAACGACCTTCAGAGCATTTCGCTGGGAGGTTCCTCGTTCGTAGATGCGCAGCCTTTGATAAATGTGTCATCCACCACACCACTGGGCGTGTTCCCACGCTTCGTTGTTGTTTGGCACTTCAGTCATGCTGCAGACTGCTCATCAGTCACCAAGTTATGCACCTGCTCTAAAGGCAGAGTTGGAGCGGAAGGGAGCATTTGCAGCATCCTTCCTGCAAGCTGGCCCTGCTTTAAAATGGAAGGTAAATTGTTCTGAAGTAGGAGCTGGTCCCCAGCAAGAGCAGGGTTTGGCAGGACTCCTGCCGATGTTGAGCAAACCTCTAATTGTATGTTTCAGTGGGCAGGAGGGTAACAAATTGCTGAGCTTTCTTCCTGCACCTTTGTCTTTAAGTCTTATATCCAACCCTGTTATAGTTGTCTCATATCTAAACAGGTTCAGAAAGACACTTTTTAAAAGTCCAAATAGAGTTTGGTGGGTAGTTATAAATGATTGTCTTTCAGATGCCTTCTTGTCTTACCTCGAGGTGTTGGGCCTTTTGATTCTAAAGGGTTTGTTCTTTGATCTAATGTTTCCTTAAGTCCCTAGTGTTCGGCCCTGGTCAGAACTGAGATCAGAGACTAAGAAGTAGACAGACCACGGCTTAGTAGGTTTTTTTTTTAAGCCTTTGCTTTGAGAACAAACAACCACTTTAATAATACAGAGAACGTTTCGGTTCTCGTTTGTTACTTGGTGGCAGAAACACAGATATGTAAATTAAAATGCAAGTAGCTCTGGCAAGACATTTGTCACCTATTTTGTGCATATTTTGATTCTTTCCAGTTTAGTATCTGAAATATAAAAATCACAAACCAGATTCAAATATTGCAAACTATTCCGTAGTTGAGCCAGCCTTGGCAGTTGTCCCTGGAACTTGGAAGGAGGTTATTTCTGAAAGGGAAGATAGTGAAATCCATTCCTAATGGTGTAATTAACTTAACTATTAGCTAAATAAGGCTATCTTAAAAGGGTTGGATGTTGTCCAAGTCAAGGCAGGAAGAACAGGCCTGAGATGAGGGAGATATGGCTGAAAGTGAAAGACAGGTGAGGCCCGAAAGACAGGGGGGCCAGGAGCAGGGGACAGGGGAGGAGGGGCTGCCCGTGCCCAGGCAGAGGGCCCCCAGAGCCAAATTGCCAGCAGCACTGCCCGAGCGCCAGCTCCGCCTGGAGGCAGAGCCCTTGGCACTGGGGAGTGTCCCACTCGGGGTCCCCAAAGTGAGGTCACCTGAGGACTTGTTAGAAATATGTGTCATCGGCCCCAACCCAGCCTGGTGGGTCAGAAACTGGGCGTGAGGCTCAGCATCCTGTCAGCACAAGCCCCGAAGTTGGAGGATCACTGTTCAGGGACAGTAAGCCCACAAGACACCTGCAAGAAAGGGAAGTGTGGCGTGTGACCCCCTCGTGGTTGTCCACCACACGCGGGGGCTCCTCACTTAACCATTTGCCTCCCACGTGTTGACCACAGCACCCTTCTATGCCTCATTTCAGTGAACTCCCCGTAGAATGTGTTGGGAAGAACCACCCTCACCCTCACCCTGGATGTCGGCGGCAGTCCACTCTGCTCAGCGCCGTGCTCCCCACCGTGGGCCGTCCCACAGGGGAGCGGGTGCCCATTGCCCACATGGTCTAGTCTCGGTGCACTCAAAACTCCCATTGGCACCACTCTGGTCCCAGTCGGTCGCCTGTGAATTGGGCTGTCCACTGAGTCACCCGGGGCACGCAGACCTTGGACTAGGACCCCTCAGGTGCCTCTCCCTACCCCTCTCGAAATGGAGAGCGTCCCGCCAGCTTTCCCCGTCTGCCGCCCCCTCCCAGTCTCTACACCAGTGTGGCTTCTGGAAGGTGGGTGGTTATGGTATAGGCTCTGCTCCCTCACTTGAGACTGCCTCAGGGTGAGGGGAACACTGAGCTAGCTGAGCATCTGCTTCGTTGCTGTTCCCCCACCATTGCCTCCTAACTGGTCTCTTCCATTTGCTCAGAATGAGCAGAAAGCCGGAGGGGGTGGTCTACAGACGGTGGGGCTCCACGTCCGCAGCTTGGCAAGGCCTCTCTGTTCATGGCTTAGGGAGACCTTCGTTTCCTAAAAGATTTGGATGGAACTCTAGCTCTTCACTGACATTTTCAAGATTTTGAAAATAAGTGTTTTTCCTCATAGGAAGGTGGCTTAACAAACAAAAGGTCTACTGTTGGGTATAGCCAGATGTCATTCCAGTGCTTATGTAGACCTGGTTTAGGCCTGTCACTTCTGAGTCCTTCACAAAACAAAGCCTGCTGTGTTCCTGGACTCTTGGCCTGGAGCTGCGGTGTCAGCTTGGTTTGTGGTGCCACCTCCTTCTGGGTGGGAGTTGAGGCGCCTCTGGCCCCGGGCAGTGCTCCACCACTGAGATGTCTCTGCCGGAACTTTCCTCAACGCTGTCCCTGTCAGCATTGCCAGGTCCTTGGTATCTGTCCTCTCTCGGCTCTCATTCGCTCCGTCTCGGGGAAGCAGAGCGCCAGGGGAAGCAGGAGCAGATGTTGTGTAATTGGCCTCAGAATTCTAGATGAGAGATGTGAAGGGGAACTCGAGACTTGGTGGCAGTCACACACAACACGCGTCTTCTCTCCCCCGCCCTGCAGTCCTGCAGTCCTGCAAGGGGGGGGGGTTGGTGCACTCAGGTCACAGATGGTGACACCTGAGGCCGAGTCAGACTGAGTCATCCACTTACGGTCACACAGCAGAGTGACAGGCTGGGTGACTCCGGAACCCCGACGGCTCACCCCCTGTGTCTGCCAAAGACTGTCGGGGGCCCAGCTTATGGGCAAAGATGGCCGCTTAGTTCTTCCGCTGCACGGTGTCGGCAGTCTTGCCTTTCACTGAGCTCTTCATTCACCACCTGGTCGGTCTCCTGTCTACTTGGCCGGGTCACAGGTTTCTTGGAGATGAACTAGACCACTTGGTGTTCCCTACGGGAAGAAGGAAGAGGGGACTGAGGGGGGAGGCTGCTGATGGCAACGGAAGTGATGGCTGAGCAGGCCTGCAGGGGTGTGGCGAAGCAGAGAGCCCCAGGAGGGCTGCTTGGGGCTCACCTGGGCTCTGGAGGGGTCTCGGAGAGGGCGGAAAGGGAAGCTGAGAGGCAGGCAGCGTGGCATCCTCCCGCTATGGGCCAGAAAAGCCTGTCGTGCCTCCTCCCGGGTAGCTGTGGTTGGCCCACTGAGACACACCTGTGAGACCCAGGCTTCATTAGGACCGCGTCCAGAGGAGCACCACTGCACATGGAGCTCGGTGACACTGAGGGGAGGAACGCAGGTCGTAAATGCTGCCGGCCCCGCCTTGGCTCTGAAGATGAGTTGGGGGACTTAGGTTCTCGAAAGGTTTTCCTTTCTCATGCCACACTGCTGTGATGCTTCGGTATTGAACCAGTGAGAGATGATGAGCATCCCGGGAGTTGCCGTTTACCCTTAGCGCTCTAGAATGCCTGCCAGCCTATGTACAGTGTTACTTTGACCACACGGGGCCGAAGACCGAGGATGAAAGGACCACTGAGACCCCATCCCCGCCCTCGACTCCAAGGTGTAGCTGAGATAGAGCACCTGGACTCTCAAGCCAACTCCGGGTGACTGGATAACTGGTGGCAGCAGCCTCCACTTGTTAGTATGTGGGCTGAATTTCTACCCAGGCCTATATATCCCAAGCTTGTGGCTTGAACTTGGAGCTTATCTAAAAAGACCTCTGCTCAGCCAGGAAGGGGCCTACACCAGAGGAGAGAATGTGGGATTGGAAACTCCAACGTGGCCCTGACTTCTCACAAGGGTGAGGAAGCCACGATGGAGCTCTCTGCCTTACAAACCACACTCCAGCTGCATTCTTTAAAACCTAGGAGATTAATTAATCTGTACTGTGATCATTTTCTAGAACTAATTGATGCTTGACCATAAATCAGACTTTTATAGACTTTTTTATTAGAACTTGACAAGTAATGGTATAAGGTTTAATCTTGTTAGGTTAAGTAATATAGTTACTTAAGTAAACTTGAAATAATTTTTATTCTACTGCATATAAAAGCTTAATTATTTCACAAGTATTTTTTAAGCCTGTGGTACTAAAAATAGGCAGGCTCGTGAGCGTGTGGCTTGCCTTCTTCCTGTGGGTGCCCCTGGCAGGTGGGCCTCACGTGCCTCCCAGCTGGTGCTCTTTCCCCGGGTGTGGTTGGGAGTGGCCTGATGTCCGGAGGCAGGCTGTCTGCATTCGGTTTTGAGCGTTTCTCTCCTTTGTCTGGTGGGATCCAGACAGGTGGGCAAGGCAGGCGGAGGGGAGGGGACAAGTTGAATGAGGCGATACCCTGAAGCTAAACCTTTGAAACGGTCTGCATTTTATTTGATAAAATAGACTGTCTCTCTATTGTGTGGCTGTGAATGCTGTCCATCTGCCGGATACTTACAGTGACTTCTGGCGCCTCTGTAACCGAAATTCTCCTTCATCTGCTTCCCTCATGAGCCTCCCTTCCTTGCACAGGGAGGCCGTCTTCCAGAGACAGACCAGGCCTCCTGAAGTTCGGCGTGCCCCTCGAACAGTACGGCCAGCCTGGGTGCGAGTGGGCCGCCTTGTGGCTGGAGTGGAGCTCTGCAGACCGACTTGCTGCTTCTCAGGAATCCTGAGAAGCCAGGGCAGGTTGCGGCCTCTGCACCCTGGCGCACAGCACTGTCCCCTCCGGTTAGGGTGCTCCCTGCAAAAGTGGAATTTGGTGTCTGCTCTGCGCTAATTCCTGCATGTTTTGGAACATGTCCAGCGTGCTTCCCTGCCCAAGCACCCTGGTAGGTGCCTGTCTGAGTGGAGCCTGGACTTCAGGGGGAAGAACAGACAGTGAGCAGAAAAGGAGACCAAATGGATAGGTGAATTGCAAGTGATCCATCCTACGAAAATAAACAGGATGACTGGACTGGCACAGGGCAATGGAGGAAGGCCTCGGAGGGCAGCGTTTGAGACTCAGAAGATGAGGCCGGGCAGCTGAGGGAGGGGCATGCCACATGGAGGGGACAGCTAGTGCAAAGCCCCAAGACAGGCAGGACTGTGTGGAGTCCAGGGGACTGGCTCCAGGGTGGCGAATCGGGGAGGTTCTGCTGGGTCGGGCAGCGTGCGGAAGTGGGCGGCCCCAGGCTTACAGGCTGGGTAAACCATGCTCTTCCTGAACAGCAGGAAAGAAGCGCGGTTTTAATCAGGGAGTCCTGTCATCTGGTTTCTGTGTAAAAAATCTGTGGTGCTCCCTGGAGAACTGAGGGCCAGAAACCAGCAGGGGCCGTGACGGGGACGCTGAGGGAGAGGTGAGGTGGCTCCCACTGCTGCAGCTGGCCCTGTGAGGCAGCTGGTGGACTTCAGGCGGGGGTGGGGGGATGGCAGCTGGGTGGAGGAAGGAGAGAATGAGGAGGTTGTCTTCCTAGAGCAAGTTCAGGGGTTTGGGGTTGACCTTCAAGTTTGTGAACAGAAGGAAAGACTGCCTTCCAGGTAGAATTATCTTTGGATGGATTGTTTTTGGCCAGAGTTTGCCAGGTGAAGTGTCACCTCCCGCAGAAGTGTCTCTCCTGGAGCTGAATGTGGGGTCTGTAGTGTCGCAGTCACATGTGTTTCCAGGGCACAGCTGATGACCTTGCCCTTGGCCAGTCACTTCCCAGTGCCTGCTGGTTTTTGTCTACGTCCTGCTGTAGGAAACATTATTTATTTATTTATTAAACAGTTGTATGTATGTATTTATTTATTTATTTTTTGTGAGGAAGATCAGCCCTGAGCTAACATCATGCTAATCCTCCTCTTTTTGCTGAGGAAGACTGGCTCTGAGCTAACATCTATTGCCAATCCTCCTTTTTTTTTCCCCCCAAAACCCCGGTAGATAGTTGTATGTCATAGTTGCACAGCCTTCTAGTTGCTGTATGTGGGATGCAGCCTCAGCATGGCCGGAGAAGCAGTGCGTCGGTGTGCGCCCGGGATCCGAACCCGGGCCACCAGTAGCGGAGTGCGTGCACTTAAACCGCTAAGCCACGGGGCCGGCCCAGGAAACATTATTTAAAACTGGGAAATAGGACAAAAAAAGTGGGTCGCATGTCATCTCAGTGTCATATTGGGGCGTCATTTCACAGGCTCCCAGAGGGCTGATTTTCTGGGGCCTATGTTTGATTTTACTTAATAATGTTAACTAAGGGCTCAGACTCTGAGGTTGCACGTTAGCTCACAGACCTTATCTGGTGGAGATACAAACAACTTCTGTCCAGGAGAACAGGGAGCCCCAAAGGTGAGGGTTTTCTTGCCCTTGGGGGCCCTGGCCAGCTTGTCTCCTGGCCGGGCCGTTTCCGGCGGGCCACGTGCTCGATCCTGTGGGGGAAGAGGGAGAATCCCCCTCTGCCCCTTCCCTTAAGGTTCTTATGGCTGGCCAAATAATTAACAAGACAGGTTAGCAGGAGAAAATAACACCAAGTTTAATAACATGTATATATGGGAGAAACCAGGGACACTGCCTTTCTCAACACAATAGCAGAAATTCTCGTCTTAAATACCATGTTCAGCCAAACACAAAGGAGGATGTTGGGGGTGGGGGGAGTTAGTTACAGGAGATTACCACTAAAGCACAGTAAACAAGAGTAAGGTTATTATGCAGATTTAAGGCCTCACTTTCCACATTGATAAGTTTCTAGAAAGGAGATCATCCCCCCTCTTCCCAATACAGAGAGGGAGATACCTTTACAAATGGAGATTTCCCTTATAAATGTAAATGTTTGTCTGGCAACTCCTCGCAGGGCCATCCAGAGTATGTGGCCAGAGAGACAGAACTTCCGATAAGATGGGCTTGTTGGTGCCTTTTCTATTGTAACATCTATTTTACATTATATTACAGCCATCAGATGGAAGATCTGTTCCAGGAAGGAGTCACCATGTCAAATTCTTTAGGCAGGTAGTGGGGGAGGTCAAATGTCCGTCAGAGAAAACAATCAAGGTAAAGAGATATATTTCAGGGTGGCCAAATCTTGATCTCCCACAATCCCCTCGCACCCCTGACGGGTCCTTTTGTGAGCAGTTCAGTGACTCCTGTGCCGTCTGTGTGTGTCCAAGTTGTGACATGAGCTTTTTGGAAATCATGCCTGACGCTGGCTTAGGGTGGACTCAGTGTGGAACCCTCACAGCGATGCGTTTGCCAGTGTTTTCCTGAGCAGAGGCATCGGTGCAGACGAGCCTGGTGTGGGTCTCCCTGCGACACCCCGCAGGCGGCCTTGCCCAGTCTGCTGCTTTTTGGGTCACACTGCAACTGTGGCTCTTTTCACCACGTGATGGGAATAGGCAATTGGTTAAAACCTGGGGAAAACCGAGGTTTTCCTTTTTCATTTTTAAGCCGCCAGCAGTTGTGCCCTATTTCAAAGGGCAAGGTCCACCTGCTGGACACCTGGGAAGGTTCAAGGCGCTTCAGAGGCTGAACAACCAGAGTTGGGTACTACAGTTTGCACCGTCTCCGCTTCCTCTGCATAGAGGCATCTGAGCCAAAACCATCCATTTCCTCGGAGCCAGGCCTCCCCTCTTCCCCTTGCATCTGGGAAGGCAGCCAGTCCCTCTGGGCTGGCGCCTCAGGAGGAGAGCTGGCTCCCCGCTTCTGGGGGGCGGGGGTGGGTGCAGGGCAGGAGGTGGAGGATCAAGAGTCCTCTTTCTGTTGAGTTTCGAGAGGGATGCCTGGGACAGCTGAATAGAGGTGCATGTAGCCGGGTGATGCTCCACTCTGGGCTGGAGCGTGGGGAGAGGTCAGGGGGTTGACAGGCAATGGGTCAGCCACCCTCCACCCTGCCCTGAACCCCAGGGTCTTCAGATGAGGCAGAAGGTTCCTGTTCTACTGGTGATCTGTGCCTGGTTCCTCCAAAATCTCCATGGCCAGAGAGTAGTGGTTGAGACGTTAGTATCAGGGAAGGACTGTGGGGTGCGGGTGGGGTGAGGGCCTTTCTCTCTGCCCAGGATCTGCTTGTTGGGCAGGGGACTGACGTGGAGAGGAGCCGTCTCGCCCTTGTTCTCTGTAGCTGCCAGAGCCCCGTGGGAGGCTGCCTGCGTGTCATTGGCACTGAGGAGGGTGGCAGCCACTCTGCAGGAGTCACCGCCACACGGAGGTTTCTGAGTTCTCAGTGGCTGCCGTGGCTCTTGGGACAAAGAACAGAATCCCTCCCGAGGTCTGCAGCCTCGCAGGGACTGGCCCAGCCCGCTAACTCGGGAGGTGCTGGAGCGGCCACCCTCCCTCCCACCTTGCTGGGCTCTGCCTGGAGTTGTCTTCCCTCCTCTTTCCTTCCTCTGGGCTCTGGTCAGTGATCGCTGTCCAATAGGACAGCAGTTCCCGGGGTCACCGTGAGTTTGCCATCAGTCTGAGTGAGCGTGTTCCCGCTGCTCTGCCAGCCAGAGCTGGCTGTGATGGCGCTCAGGACACGTTCTAGCAGCAGACACTTACCTGCTTGCCGCAAGCCTGCTTGCTCCTCACAGTGCCCTGAGGAGGAAGATGTTATCTGGCATCTCCGTTTGACAGGTGGGCAACCGAGGCACAAAAAGACTGACTGGTTGCCCGGATTCTCAAAACCTTCAAGTGGCTGGACCCTCTGCCTGCAGACCTGTGTCCTTGCGTCTTCGGGCACTGCCTGCCGTCTGTCTGCTGCAAGGATGGGCCTGCTGGTGCTAGGCCGGCCCGGGCCACTCCGTGGGCACTGAGCTAGACCAGTCGGGAAAGACTCCCGGAGGAAGTGGCGTTTAGACAGAGACCCTGGAGGGCAAATGGGAGTGAGCTCAGTAAAGGGGGCAGGGGTGGGGTCCAGGCAGAAGCCAAGAGATGCCAGGATGTGACCTAATAAGAAACTGGAAGGATGTGCAGTGTGGCTGTCGGGGGCAGGGTAGGGGTGGGGCATAGTGAGGCTGGAGGACCAGAAGGGGCCGGGGGCTCATCCAGACTGTGTAGCTGGTTGAGACTGGCCTTGCTTCTGAGACCGCAGGGAGCCATCCAGGTCCGTTCAGGGCGGTGGCCCAGTTCCAGCTTGCTGCTGCCTGTCCACAAGAAGGAGTGGCGGGTGCACACCAGCTCCCTCCCAGGAGGGCTCCCAGGGTGCTGGTGTGAGCTGGTGCCCACCCCAGCAAAGCCCGTCGTGGCCTGGCTCGGCTCCTTCTCCTCTTTCCCCACCCAAGCGTCTCCTTTGTCAGGCTGAAAAGAATTTCCCACCATTCCACTAGGCTGGTGTGTTGTCAACACTGAGCTGGGAAAGTGTGATCTGCCAGTTACGTGTGGGCCACCCTGCACGGAGGTCAGTGAGGAAAGCATTTCTTAGGTTAATGGATCATGAGTGAATGAGGAACAGAGGGCGTCGGGGGAGAGGAAGGCTGCCCACCTGGCCGTTTCTTCTGCCTCCCTGGTTGCTGTCTGGGAGTCAAGGGATGGCACTGCTCAAGGGCGGATGGCTCGTTGTGGCTGGGGAGCGGGGCGGGCAGGGCTAGGGAGGCAGAACGCTGAGTCCCTCCTCAATTGTCCTGTGGGGACTTGGGGCCTAGTTTCCTCAGCTGTAAAGTAGGAACAGTGACAGTCACATCCCAGGCTTGGATGTAAAGCTTAAGTGGGATAACGGTGGTCAGAGTGCTTTTACAACATTGAGTCCTGAGCAAGATGCAAGGAGGTGATGATGACAGTCCTCGCAGAGCAGACGGTGTCGTGTCGGTCAGGGCTGGGTCAGAAATGATGCTGTGAGTGGGAAGCGACTGCTCTCCTGCTGTTGCATTGCGTTCTGTCCGGTGAACACTGGGCGCCTCCTGCCCTTGGGGGGGGGCTACCGTGTGGATTGTTACGGTTCCTGCGCCTGGGGCAGGGCCCACGGTCTAGAGGAGAGAAGGTACAAAATACCGTGGGAATACAAGGATAATTTGTTTTCCCAAAGAATTGATTTTCCACATATTTAAGAAGGAAAAGTGTCATGCAGAGGCTTTTTAAAGAAGTCTTTTGATGAAGTAACCGGTTGGTTTCCTCCATCTGTGACCATCGAAGGGTGTAGAGGAGGGATGTTTGCGCTGCAGTGGTGGAGTGGACTGCATCGGAAGGGGGAGTGTCTGCACTTGGAGCTAGTGGACGAAGGGAGGAGAATATTCTGATTAGACACTCACAACACTTTGATGAAAGTGCACGCCTCCCTGGACCACACTGTTACTGGCGTCTGCTCTGCGTGCCTGTGATGGCGGGCGACAGGCTCTGGAACCTCCAGCGGACTCTGAGCCTGGTGCACGTTCCTCAGCTCCTCATCCGTGATGTCCCACCTCCATCACCAGGCAGACTCCTGCGGTGGGTTACTTGGTAAGAAAACTTGGTAAACTTACTCTGTTTTGGAAGTAAGACTGGTGGGGAGGTTTTCTTGCTGTTGTAACTGTGCCTGGTAGGGAGTCAGGGAAGGCCCTCCAAGGAGGTGACATTTGTGTTGAAAGTGTTTAGAAAAGGCAGCCAAGTACAGGTGAGAGGAAGGAGTGCTCCGCCCAAGGAAGAACAGGTGCAAAGGTCTCGGGGTAGGAGTGCACGCGGACCTGGCTCAGGGGTGAGGGAGAGAGAGAGAGGAGAGTGCAAGTCGGGGAGCGCTGCAGCTGATGACAGGTCCCGAGGACACACCTCCAGATATGCAAGCCTCGCTGAGGGCTGGACACCCTCCAATAGGATTTTAAGAATCACATAGTTAAATCTTGACTTGAATGTGTCCTTTCTTATCATGGAAGAACAGTAGGTGGGAACAACTGGCAGATATGTGGCCCTCGGGGAATTTGAAGTCTAGCAGGAAAGACAGAGCAGCTCGAAGAGTCAGTGATGAGGTGAGTTTGGTGGAGGTTTGCAAGTCCCAGCTGCTGGCTGCCGCCCAGGGAAACACGCACGTCATCCTGTGTGCTGAGAGCTGGGCCCATGTCTGAGGGACCATGTCATCAAAGTGACTGTTGAGGGTGACAGTCATGGTGGCGGGGTGGCTGAACTGGGGCCCGGGAACAGGGGGCAGTGTCGAGGCCGTGCTCTGATCTAGACCTGCGGGCCAAGCCTGGGGTGGAGGTGCAGGAGAGCCGCTGGAGCCTGCAGTTCTCCTGGAACGGGCTCACAGCGCCTGGGGTGCTGCATCCGGGGTTACGAAGCCAGTAACACAGGGCTGACAGCCATTCCTGCCAGCCACCTTTGGGACCAATGCGTCCATGCTTTCTCTAGTGCTGTGTTAGACTCAAGAGGGTTATTAAAAAGAGGTTGCCCTGGCTGGGGTCAGATTTTGTCCAGCATCACTTCACCTGCAGCGTCGTGAACACCAGCGTCTGTGTGGCCGGGTGCTGTGCCGGGCCTCCTTGCACTCGGACCTCCAGGAAGGTGGAAACAGAAACAGAACACACGGCCTGCGGTGAATGGTGCACCGTACACGGTCTCCACAAGTACCCTGGAGATTAGACTGTCTTTACATTTATTTTTATAAATAACACATACTTATTAAGAGAAATCTGAGAAACAAAAAAGTAGGACTGAGTTCCACTCTGACAACCAACTGTAGAGAGCGTCTCTGTTCTCTTCTGCCTCTGGGCTGGCGTGATTACTTCCCTGTGACCGTGGTGCACACACAGTGTCAGCTCTTGGGGCGGTTTCTCGTTTTCTTACATACTCTTTCTGGGCAGTGGGGTGTTTTTTTTAAGCCTGAAATGAAAGTGTGTCTTGGAAAGTCCCAGTAAATGATGAAGCCATGTGTTAATGAGCCAAGGAAGGGGTGGCACCAATGAGCCGCTTTGGCAAGATGAATGGGATGAGAAGCTAGGATGACAGGCTCGGAAAGGCCACCAGCAGAGCGGCCAGAGCGGTCGAGTGGAAGGTGCCTCTGTGAAGCGCAGCACTTGGCGCCTGTGCCATCTGCTGCACACCTGGATGGAGCATTAACTGTCCTTCCTCAGTTCTGTGTCACGTGGGACTCCAGAGGGATGTGACCTGCGAGGCAGGAGTGCTCTGTGGCTGTGTTTTCCACCCTTTACAGTGACCTCGGGACACGAATTGGTTTCACTGAGGCCATGTAAGTGGAACAGTATGTGGTCATTGATTGTGAAAGACAGCTTTGGGGTTTTTTCACTTGATCCTTTGCATTATATTAATATTGGTAAATATTTTTTATAATTACAGAGGAGAAAGGCATGCATTTTAAAGCAAAAGTGGTGTGTATATATACACACACACACATACACACACACACACCCCCCTTCATATTTGTACAGTATCTAGTGATGGTCAATATTTTCTCTCTTCTTCCAGACATGTTTGTTTTTGTGTGTGAGGAAGATCACCCCTGAGCTATCATCCATGCCAATCCTCCTCTTTTTGCCAAGGAAGACGGGCCCTGAGCCAACATCTATTGTCAATCCTCCTCCTATTTTTTTTCCCTCTTTCTCCCCAAAGCCCCAGTAGACAGCTGCATATCACAGTTGCACATCCTTCCAGCTGCTGTATGTGGGATGCCGCCCCAGCACGGCCGGAAAAGCGGTGCGTCAGCGTGCGCCCAGGATCCGAACCCGGGCTGCTAGCAGCGGAGCATGCGCACCCAACCGCTAAGCCACGGGGCTGGCCCCCCCAGACATGTTTTTAATATAACCTCTGAAATTTTAGATCATAGCTAGTACTCAGAGAAAACTCTTTCTACATGATTTGTAGCCCCATTACTGGTTTAGACCAGTGGTGTGTCGGAACACAGGGCAGTGAAGAGCCTCCTCAATGTCTCAGTGACAGACGGTTGTCAGCTTCCACCCAGAAGTCACTTAGCTGCAGAAGAAGGTGATTGGCACTTGCCTGGTCCCGGGAGTGGCCCCCTTCCCCTGCCTGCTGGCTCCTGCTGTGTGCTCTGCTGCTCATGTCTCTCCAAGGCCACCACACTGCTCGTCTATCCTGCTTCCTTAGGCCGTCTCCTGCGAGCGAGGAGCCAGGAAAAGAGAAAACCTCGCTAGTCACCCTTGGAGGATGTTGGGGAAACGCTTCCTTTAAAATTGGTGGTGACTAAAGGGATGAGCCTAGCACTTACCTCTCCTGTATGAACTGCGCCTCAGGGTCACTGTGAGCGAAGGTTCCCCTGTGCAGAAGCGTCCCAGCCCGTTAGTGAAGCGGGGATGAGATGAGCCGCCACCGTCTGGCTGCTGTCTTCAGGAATTAATGCGGAGGTGGGCGGTCAGTAAGCAGGGAGGCAGCCAGAGGTCGCCCACCTCCTGACGGAAGCACACCACACCACCTGGGAAGTAATCTTCCCAAAAGAGTCAGACGCAAGTCTAGATCTAGGTACAGAAGTTTACAGAAAATCCAGACAGCCGGAGCCCACAGGACAAGGGACCCGAGTTCTTTGACAAGTGAATGCCAACGTGTCTGCCCATCGCAACGAGCCAGCCTTATTTGGACCAATTCAGACTAACTGTTTAAGTGAAAATGAGACAGTTAGGGAGATTCGAGTCCTGACCGGCCATCTGTTGCTCTTGGCGAGCATGTTGGTGTGACAGTGGCGGCGTGCTTGTGCTGGGAAAGAAGCGCTGCGCCTTTGGAGGCGCAGGCTGGCGAGTAAGAAGTGACCATGGTCTGAGGTCTGCTTGGACAGTTCTTCGGGGGTGATTGGGGGAGACCAGTTCACCGTGAGCTGGGCACTCTTGGTACTGAGATGAGGGACACCTGGGGGTGTTATATTATTATCTCTATTTTTTTCGTATGTTGGAAATTTTCCATAATTAAAAACTTTCAAGATGGGAAAAAACAGATATTTAAAATGGCTCCTTTTCTGTTTGCAAGAATGGCAGCAGCGTTCGAGGGTTTGTGGGTGGCGTCTTGGGAAAGTGTTAGAAGCCACTTCCTCGTGTTGTTACACACCAGCGTCTTTGACTTGAGAGACCAGTGGTTGGATGCTGCCGGTGCGGACTCATTTGAATGAGTGCGTGGGGATGTTCTGGCTGCGCAGCCAGACTGCATCCGATTCATCTGCACGTGCTCCCCTGGTGTCCCTGCCGAGGGCTGGCCGCAGGCGCTGACAGCCCTGCTGTTCCAGCGCTGTCATCCGTCAGCGGGTTGCTTTATTAGGAGACCGCAGCCTCGGAGGCTGCGGAGCGATTTGCAAGTTCAGCAGAAATCAGTTCCCCGTGTTATCATCAGCGCTGGAGACACATCCGTCTCGTTGGCTGAAGTTCCGTTCTCTTCTCTGCCTTGACACAGGGGTGTCCTGTGCGTGGAGGGGCTTACTTGATGACCTGGAGGGGGGTGTGGACTGGTGGCCCACGTGGATTCGGGCCTGGGCTGGGGCCTGCGGGGCGTGGGGCTGCAGGGGGCCAGCCCAGCGCCCACCACGCTGAAGGCCGTGCTCCTGTGTTTCAGACTGGGCCGCTGCCGTCCGAGTCGCCGCCCTGGACTGTGCGGAGGAAAAGAACCACGAGGTGTGCCGAGCCTACGACATCCACTTCTACCCCACCTTCCGGGTGAGCGCCATCCTGCCCTCTCTGGGCAGGCTCCTTCCCCTGACCGCCTTGCCATCTGTGCCCACCTTAATTCTCGAGGGGCTTCTTTTAAGTTGAAATTCACCACATATGTAATTCCTACATTTTTAGCATTTTGGGCGTGCTTCTTGAAAGTTAGTAGGAATTTCTGTTTGCAAAGGGTCACTTTCTTCATTCCACCCTGTTGGGTGTGTAAGTCGCCATGGGACTGTACACGCACGCACACAGCCCCACTTATAGCCAGCAAGGTGACAGCCTGCATACCCAGTGGGTGTGGGAACGATCGGGAGGTGCTGTTGGGGCCCTGGTCTAAGGCCTCAATGCCCCTGTGTCTCCCACGCGTGTGGCCTGTGTGAGAATGGCCCCCCTCGGTGCTCCACACGTGTGGTGATCCGTCCGGTGCTGGTGTGACACCGGCCTGCTTGCTGGGTCTGCCCCTAAGAAAGGTTTGTACCCGTTTCTTCCACCAGGGGGCAGAGGGTAAACAGGGATCCGTGGATGGTCGGGAAGAACCACGTGAATGTCTGTCTGTGCTCGTGTGAGGTCACATGCCTTCACACGAGCGCCTCACGATGACATTTCCATCTCAGAAAGAACGCAGTGCCTCTGGAAGGCATCCCTTAGGAAGCTCTGCGACCCGTCCCCCCATCAGCCCTGGAATCCTGTGCTCCGTGTGGTGCAGCATCCATGCTCCCCACTCTCTGTTGAGCTGGGCCGTGACTGTCGCAAAGGCAGCTGTGCATCTGTCGCCTACACAGACCACGCACTCTGACCTGCCTGGTGGCCCAGCCCCACCAGAGGGACCCTCCCCTTGAGTCCTGCGTCACTTGTCCAAGAGTTTTATCACATCGAATGTATTCCTGTTCTACTTTGTTTTGACTGTAGGCACAGGGTGCTGTGCTGTGTGTAAGCCTGGGCCGTCTCTCTCACAGAACCACCAGCACCGTTGGGTGTGGCTGTGGCTTGTTGGTTTTAGTTGCCTAGTGATCTCCCCTTGTGTCACGGTAGCTCGGGTTCCTGTCCCCTCTCCCTGCTGGGCACCTGGGCTGCCCCAGGCTTTGGCGGCGTGAGCACTCTCACACGCGTCTCCTGTGTCCGTGGCAGGAGTTCCCTGTGGGCAGGGCCTGGACTGCAGCCGCTGGGCCGCAGGGCACACGAACCATCCCTGCTGACTGTGATAGTGACCACATCTTCTGTGTCTGTGGCCTGTGTGTCACCCCATCTGTGAAATGTCTCTTTGTGTTTGCCTGTTTTCCTCTTGGGCTGTTTGTGTTTTCTTATAGTTTACAGAACCCTTTGCATGTTCTCACCTCTTACCTTTCTTTCAGTCGTGAGTATTGGGAAAGTCTTCACCCAGTTTGTAACTGTCTTTAATATGTCTTTTCATGAAGAAAGTTTTTATTTTTTTTTTTATTTTTTAATGATTTTTTTTTTAATTTTTATTTATTTATTTTTTTCCCCCAAAGTCCCAGTAGATAGTTGTATGTCATAGTTGCACAGCCTTCTAGTTGCTGTATGCGGGACGCGGCCTCAGCATGGCCAGAGAAGCGGTGCGTCGGTGCACCCCAGGATCCGAACTCGGGCCGCCAGCAGCAGAGCGCGCACACCTAACCGCTAAGCCACGGGGCCAGCCCCATGAAGAAAGTTTTTAATTTCAACATCAATCCTCCTGTTGTGCTCAGAGATCCTTGAGAGGGTCTGTCGTCCTCCCTGGAAGCCCTCCCTGTTGTGAGAGCTGACCATCAGGACGCATTTAGCACCAGCACAGGGAGGGCGCCGTCCTTGTGGTTCTAGCCTTGTTGAGTCAGAAAATGTAAATTACGGAATTCTGATTGGTACTAACCACCCACTCGTGAATCTGGTGGGAAACACGAATATCGCAGACACACATAGAAACGTGGCTCGTCATCAGTTACTCTAACCTTTCTGGAGGAAATGGACTGACGCTCTGTTTTTAAGATGATGGTCATTTTGTTGCTTAAAGATTAAACATTTACACAGACACCAGGCAAGGCTGTTTCTTATTTGTTCTGTGTTTTTCCTCTTAGTATTTTAAAGCATTTACAAAGGACTTTACAACTGGAGAAAATTTTAAAGGTAAGGACATAAGCATTATATTCTATGCTCCTAGATTCACCTCATAAACCTATTACAGTAAAAATGGTTTCAGGAGACTAGAAAACTCACTCAATGTGGTCTGTCCCCACCCCCAACTTCAGCATGTTTGCATCAGCACCGTCCTACCTGTCTTTCCTTTAAGAGTTCAAGCATTCATAGTTTCACCGAGAACTTTTTATTCTGTGCTTTGCCTTCTTTGGCAAATACAGTGGTGAATTTTCTTTTTTTAAGTAAAGTTTTTTATTGAAAAAAACATTTGGAGAAGTGCCCACATCACACGGGCACACCCGGTGAATTTTTAGGAACGAGCCCACCGGTGGCCAGTACACAGACGTCAGCCTGCGGGTGACAACTGTTCTTCATGCATCAGAGGTCGTTTGCCTGTTCCTGAACTTAGTGTAGATGGACTCGAAGCTTGTCTGGCCCCTTTGTCTCCACGCCGGGTGTGGCATTCATCCCCATCGCCGTGTGTCCCTGAATCCCATGCGTTCCCACCCTCCTGGCCGTGTCGTCTCCTGTTGTGTGAACCCACCACTGTCTGTACCGCGCACTGTTGACGACGTTGGCGCACCCTGCTGGGGTTCCCTGAGTGGGGCCGTGTGCCCGTGCTGGGCCCTCTGGGGCCCTCGGGGCGTGGGCGCTCAGCACAGCAGATGCGGCTGTGATCGTGGCGTGCTTCCCCGCAGGGCCCGACCGAGAGCTGCAAACGGTGAGACGAACGATGATCGATTTCCTGCAGAACCACACTGACAGAAACAGGCCTCCTGCCTGCCCATCTTTGGACCCTATTCGGTGCGTAGTTCTCGAAAAAAGTGGCACATTACAAGGTGAATTTAGTTTTGTAAAATATAGATTTGCCTGAATTGCTGTGGATTCTGGTCTGCGATGGCCAGCTCACTGTTCTTAAAAGCACTAAAAGCCTTTTTTCCTCTTAAAAGGCCCAGTGACGTTCTTTCCCTCCTTGACAACCGTGATGGCCGTTACGTGGCGGTTTTATTTGAAGGCAACAGCTCCTACGTTGGACGTGAGGTACTGTGTCTGCATCTTCTCCCAGCTGACCACGTGATGGGGTCCCTGTCGGGTCTGCAGTTAGGTTCCTGGGCAGCAGCAGCTGCTTCCACCTGACTTGTGTTCACGTGTTTTGTTAGTTCTCGTTAATTCTTGGAATTGTAGTTCGTGCTATTCAGCGAATTCACTGGTGTACAGAGGAGACTGAGAGTGGGGGTGCGCCCACAAGCGTAAAGCAGAAACAGGCCTGTGAGTGCGCCCTCATCCTCCGCGTGGGGCCGAGAGGGAGCACACAGGAGGCTCTCCGCGAGGCTGCTTTCTATTCTGCATTGCTAGCAATATTTTTTCTCTGCTGTGTTCTGAACTCTCCACTTTTTGCTGAGTCCAAGCTTCTGTAAGATGTTGTTTCTATCATGAAACTTTGTCCTGCTATCATTTCACGTGTGGGTCTGAAGCCTTTGCCTTTGGCAGAGTCTCAGTAGAATCCGGTACCAGATATGGGGACGGATGAGAGGAGTTCCCTGACTCCCAGGTCGTCTGCGAGTCGAGAGGAAACGGCTCCTCGGGGAACTGCGTCCTCAGCACTGGCTGCCGCTTTTGCCCCGTCACCCGTGAGCCTGGGGGCGAAGGCAGGAGGCACTGTGCTCCCGTGGGCCCTTTTGTTGATGCGTGCATAAGCAGGAGGCCGTGGATGTTAGCCATCTGACCATCTCGCTGCGTCGCCCCACACCCTCTGGGCTTGGTGGTGACATCGTGCCGCCTTCTCTGGCTGACCAGGATTCTCATTGGAGACCAGAGGAGCCACCAGCATCGGGATGCAGAGTTCTCGCATGACCCTCCCACTCTCCCAAGGCCGCCTCTCTCACTTGCGCTCTCGGGTGCTGCCCTCACGCACACAGGCCCCAGGAGGCTGCTCTGCAGCCGGGCTTGAGCGTGGTTGGCTCTAAGTTCACAAGAGTCCCAGTGGCTGCTGTGCCCGGGTGCCTGGTCCACACTTTCAGCAGACACCCCTATTCAGGACACGGCTGGTTCTGTTGCTTCTAAGAGAAGTCAAGAGAAGCAGGTTCTGCGCCTGATTATCTTGGTGGCGCACGTGGGGTTTGCGGGTCGTCTTTCACTCTGGTCTAGCTCCTGAGATGCCACTCCTGTGGGTCCTCTGCCACAGAGACCCCGTCACTGCACCTTCAGCCTAAACAGGACCAGACGGGCAGGTCCTGAGGGAAGGAACGGCCAGCCTGGAGCCTGCTGGTACTTCAGCTGGCTGACCAGGGCCCTGCTGCCGTCTAGGGTGCTGTTAGCCTCCCAGGTTCAGGGCACATACCGCCTGGTGCAGGACACATGCATCAAGAGGAAGCTCAGGGCTGGGGCGAGGCCCCACGTGGACACGTGGCAGTGAACGCACTTGCCTGATGACTGTCGGTTTTGTGGAGGATGTGCTGACTTAAAAGCACCATCAAGTTCATTGACACTCGTTTTCTTGGCTAGTCTGTACGACTACTACATGAGATTGTAGTTTCTGCCCATGGCCTGTGTCTCATTCATTTGCCTTAAAGTGCAATAAAAATTAAGCTATAAATGATGGCCTGGCTTATAGAGAAGACAAATGTAGATTTGTTCCGAATGATGGTATTTCTCGTTTCTGTAAGCGTGCTCCTTTGTCACCACACTAGTTGCTGAGAACACTGCTGTCCACCGAGCAGGTGACGTTATTTCTCGTTGTCCAGGTGATTTTGGACCTGATTCCATATGAGAACATCGTGGTGAAGAGAGCACTGAGTGTGGAGAAGGCCTTTCTGGAGAAACTTGGTGTTACCTCTGTTCCTTCATGTTACTTGATTTACCCAAATGGGTCACACGGATTAATTAACATGTAAGTGTGGTTGGGCTCAAGGAGTGTTTGTGACACCTGGTGGGATCCGGGAAACCTCTCCAGGTGTGGGGCTCCCCTGGGCTGGATATTGGTCCAGTCTGTGTGTCGGGGCAGCCCAGTGTGCTCCCTCCCTTGCTCCAGAATGAGAGGTGGGGCGGATGGGCTCTGGCTCCAGGCCCCTCACGTTCTGCTCTCCTTGCTAAGGCCAACAGAAACCGTCCGGATGCCGTTTGCCTCTGCATGGGGCGCAGACTAAAAAGTAGACAGCTTGGATTAAGATTGGGGGAAGCATAACAGATGAGGAGGTTAGGCGATGTCCTGAAGCCTGTGGTGTCTGCCCTGGTCCCATCTCTTTACAGTGGAGAAGGCCTGCCCTGCCCTGGTGGTCCCCATGTAGCCCACTGGCCTGGAGGCCTCATGCCAACACAGCATGTGTTTACCCAGCAGTTCTGGGGAGTCACCGTGTGCTGGGGACACAGCAGTGAGAAGACAGGACGAGTTTCCTCCCACCCCAGGATTCTGTTTCAGCTTCTGGAAAATTTAACTGGGCACTGAGGGTGCCCTACCCTGAAGCCTCAAACACGCCCCGTTCCTTAGGTATATTGCTGTTCTTAAAAAACAGATTGAGGGGCTGGCCCGGTGGGGCAGCAGTTAAGTGCTCGCGCTCCGCTTCGGTGGCCTGGGGTTCCCAGGTTCAGATCCCAGGCGCGCACCGATGCACTGCTTGTCAAGCCATATTGTGGAGGCGTCACATATAAAGTAGAGGAAGATGGGCACAGATGTTAGCCCAGGGCCAGTCTTCCTCGGCAAAAAGAGGAGGATTGGCATTGGATGTTAGCTCAGGGCTGACCTGCCCCCCCCAAAAAAAAAAACACACAGACTGAGGGGCCGGCCCAGTGGCACAGCGGTTGGCACAGCGGTTAAGTACGCGCACTCTGCTTTGGTGGCCCTGGGTTCGCCGGTTTGGATCCTGGGCACGCACTGATGCGCCGCTTGTCAAGCCATGCTGTGGAGGCATCACATATAAAGTAGAGGAAGATGGGCATGGATGTTAGCCCAGGGCCAGTCTTCCTCAGCAAAAAGAGGAGGATTGGCATGGATGTTAGCTCAGGGCTGATCTTCCTCACAAAAAAAGGAAAAAACAAATCGACTTCAGGGTTAGCAAGGAGGTTTCTGGAGCTGGGCCCCCTGGTGTCACGCTCTGCGGTGAAGTTCGTTAGGGCGCTCGAAGCACCTGGCCAGCATACCGGGGCCCCCAGGCCTGTAGCCGAGGCGGCCATGGCACTCAACGGGGCTTCCCGGAACACACTGAGATTTTGTCTCGAAGAAAAATGCTTGTTTTATGTTAAAAGTGTCATCTGTACAACTTCTTATAAAACGATGTTGATGTCTTTACCAACAACACTGCCGTGTCCTCTCTTTGGGAATGAACATGAGCTCTGGATGCTTTTGATGACCCCGAGCTACACTGGGAGTGCGCTGTAACGGCCCTCACACACCCTCAGGGTGCGCCCCCCCATCCAGTTGAGGGGCCATCAGGATGCCCCCATCTCCTCCCCCGGCCCCGACTTCCAGATGTCCCACTCAGAGCTGGCTGGGTGATGGCTCTGAGGCATGTTCAAACCCACAGTTTGAATAAAACATACTGGCAGATGCTCAGATCAGCTTTACAAACCATCTTAGTGTCCCATGGACGAAAATGAGTCATAGTACTTACCACAGCTATAACTCAGGTGTTATTTGTGGGTTTGTCTCACCTTCTCAGGTAGAGGGCCAGCTCCCTGAGACCCGGGCTTTGCCGCCACCCCGCCCCCCTGCTCACATTACCTGTCATAAATGCCAAAGAATGAATGAGGGGGAGGTCTGAGTAACTCCCCTAAATTGTGGAGGGGGGCTGTTCTCAGCCTGCTGACGTGGGTGACGGGGTGACCCCTGCAGAGATGGCCTGGGCCCTGGAGCGGCTCTGAGCCCGCCTTGCCCTCCCCTTTCTCACAGTGGGAAGCCTCTCCGATCGTTCTTTTCCTCTTACTTGAAGTCGTTGCCGGATGTGAGGAAAAAATCACTTGCATTGCCTGAAAAACCACACGAAGACAGTTCTGCAGTTGTGGTTTGGAGAGAGTTTGACAGGCAAGTACTCCTCCTGGGCTCACACTGCCCCTGGGGAGCGACCGCGTGTGTGGCGTCCATGGGGCGGGATGTGGAGGGCTGCAGGCCTGGCTCGTTGGCAGGGTCGATTCATTCAGAACCCACCGCCGAACTGTTGGCCATTCAGGAATTATCGCTGTTGTCTCCCTGTGGGGAGTGGGGTCCCTCTGGGGTAGGAGTGAGAGGAGGGGTATTTACGTAAAGAGAAAGGTGGATTTTCACCTGACTTTGTAGTGTTTCATCTTAGGTCGAAACTGTACACGGCAGACCTCGAGTCGGGGCTGCACTACCTCCTGCGAGTGGAGCTGGCTGCCCACAAGTCCCTGGCCGGGGCCGAGCTGAAAACCCTCAAGGACTTTGTGACTGTCGCTGCCAAGGTGCGCGGGCTCCGGGCTGGGCTGGGGGCTCGGCTCCACAGAGCAGATGCTTGGGAGGTTTGCTCCCCCAGTGTGTGGGGAATTCGCCGACCTCAGTTAGCGGGTGTGCTCTCTCAGCTCTGGAGGCCTGCACTGGGATTCATTTGGCCACAGTTACAGATGCCTGCTGGGTGCCTGACCCTGTTCTGAGCCCTGTGCGGTGGGGAGGGCAGGGTGTTGAGCAGAAGGCTGAGATCTGGGCACCTATTGGGAAGGCCTGAGGTGCTGCTGTCCTCAGGTGAGGGGCAGGGACTGTCCAGGGGCGGCACGGGGTTGGAAGGAGCTTGACTTGGCGTGGTGTGACGGGGGCACGTGCCAATGGTCGTGGGTGACTGTGAGTGGAGGAGGAGAGGTGCGTCTGGGCGGGGGGTTGGAGGAGAGATGCTGGACAGACAGCTCCCTCAGGGAGGGTGCAGGGGGTGTTAGGGAGGGTGATAGCCATCGTTGTCCGCTGGAATCTGTCATGTTAGACAGGAGCTCGTGGGTGGGCCGGGCTGGCACTTCCACCCTGAGCAGTAGAGGGAGCAGGTGGATGGCTTGAGTGTTAGCTAAAGTTTAGAGATGAGAGGCTGTCAGGGTCACATTCCCGCCAAGAACTCTTGGCTCCGGGGCTAATATTCCATGGCGTATTGTCTTTTTCTTGGCCCAGGATTCTTATCTTGGGCAGAGCAGCAGGAAGCAGGAGGTCATCCCTCTTCCCTGGGGATGGACCTGACCCCTTGTCTTGTTGGCCCTAGCAGGCCTGTCTGGACCCGGCCGTGGCCCTTCTGCTTTCTGACCTCTGGGATAGCCCAGCCCCCAGTCCTGCCCCCACCCTGTCAGTCACAGTGGCCTGGGAACCGGGCCCTTTGCTCCTGCTGCTGGCCACAGGAGAAATATTTGCTTTAGTGGCCTCGGTCATAACGCTGAGACCTGAATTACTTGTTATCTAAGAGATGAGGAGGCTTAATTAAAAGATTTCTCTTGGGCCAGCCCGGTAGTGTAGTGGGTAAGTTCACGCACTCTGCTCCGGCGGCCCATCGTTTGCATGTTTGGATCCTGGGTGCAGACCTACGCACTGCTCATCAAGCCACGCTGTGGCAGCGTCCCATATACAAAATAGAGGAAGACGGGCACAGATGTTAGCTCAGGGCCAATCTTCCTCAGGAAAAAAAGAAGGATTTCTCTTGCCAAATGAAAGGTCCCTCATACAATAATTCACTTTCAGCACTGTGGATAGTCAGAGTTTACTTATATAGTAGGATTTTTTAAGAAAATGAAGGAGATAGAATTAATGTTTAAAGGAATGAGTCTCGTGATATATTTCAAATGAAGAGATGAAAATCATCTAGACGGGTTTTTACCCCCTCATGCTGTCAGAGTTCAGAAATCTCCAGCTGTCCTCATTCCTTTAAGAAAGTGCCTGCTAGGTGCCGGCCGGGTGGCACAAGCGGTTAAGTGCTTGCGCTCCGCTGCGGCGGCCCGGGGTTCGCTGGTTCAGAACCCCGGGCGCGCACCAACACACTGCTTGGCAAACCATGCTGTGGCCGTGTCCCATATAAAGTGGAGGAAGGTGGGCACGGATGTTAGCCCGGGGCCAGTCTTCCTCAGCAAAAACAGGAGGATTGGCAGATATTAGCACAGGACTGTTCTCCTCACAAAAAACAAAAAAGAAAGAAAGTGCCTGCTAATCTGTCCCTCGTGTGATCCCCCGGGCTGCGCTCGAGTCTCCAGCTGAGAGTAGATGAGAGCTGCCCTCCGCGGAGGAGCTCTCTCTCTCCTTTACCCTCATTTCGGTTAGGGTAACAATGCGGTTGTACACACGTGCTGCAAAGCTCTGTGAGTCCGGATGACTTCATAATTTGTCTAAAGTTTACTTAAACTTTAAATCAAATGCTGGTAAAAATAAATGCTGGTAGGTTTAGTGGTAATTTGTAATCTGTGTAGGGAAGAAAAGACGTTATAGGATTGAAAACGTGATGGTTCTGCTCTGTTTATTTTAGTATCGTGATTAGTGAGGCTTTGGCTCAGGTTTTTGGAAGCTTTTTCGGCAGCCTTCATTTTGCACACTTAATAGGCAACACCTAATTGAAGTTCCTGCCAGAAGGGCCACGGTACCTCGGGATCACTGAGCTCGATGCTTGTCCGGGCTGCTGCTGCGCGGCCAGCTGCATAGCTAGCACAGCACGAGTGTCCACAGTCAGTGAGCCAGCAGGTCGCCCCTTTCTGCATAAAATCCTCAGTAGTGTGCACACCTTTTCCTAGTAGTTACGCAGCCAGAGACAGGCAGGAGGCGGAGGGCGAGAGTGTGCAGCAGGCAGATTAGCATAAATTACCATGAGGAACACGGAATAAGTAAGTAGGCAGTGATTTCAGAAAGGACCACAATGCCCTTGACAGCATGATAAATAAGGCACAGTGTGGCGTGTCCTCTGTCACTGTGAAGTGGCTACCTGGCGTGGGGACAGGCAGCCATCGGCACGGTGCTGAGCGGGTGGGCGAGACGCCGAAGAAAGAGGCTGGAGGAAGGGGCTCTGGCTCAAGTTCCTGGAAGGGTTGGCCAGAAGCCCACCCTGCAGCCAGCACCTCAAGTACCCCTCTGTCTTCTGGAGAAATTCCAGTTCCTCCAGAGACGCCCCCCCCCCCACCCCCCAGGTTAAGGCCCTGGATGGATGGGAGACATTTCTTCCCACCAGCCCTGGTGGTCGGTGTCAGGGTGGGGCCTGGTCTCGGTCCCGGGGACGGCTGCGCCGTGAGTGACACTTGGCCTGAATGGTCTCTGATGTGGTCCTTCCTCGCTCAGCTGTTCCCCGGCCGGCCGCCAGTGAGGAAGCTGTTGGAGACGCTGCAGGAGTGGCTGGCCAACCTCCCCCTGGACAGGATCCCCTACAATGCCGTCGTCGACCTGGTCAACAACAAAATGCGGGTGAGCCAGCCCCTCCTGCTCTCATTGTCCTCTGTAACTGACCTGCTGGGCCCCGACGCAGCACGTGGGGAGAGGAAACTGTGAGTGCGTGTGGACCTGCCTCCTGGCCCAACAGCGTGGCAGACACCTTCATGCCCGCAGCCTCACGGGCCCTCGTTACCCTCCACGTGATGGCCCAGCAATTTTCAGCGTCCCCATTTCCATGACGACTTCACATCCGCTCCCTCCTCTGTAGTGCTGTCACCATCATACTGAAGCCCTCAATTTCAGCACAGTTGAGCAGAAACGAGCTGTGACAACCGTCCTACAGAGAGAATAGGTGGTTTTCTCAAGCATTCTAGCACTGTAGGGCTTTTTTTTTATTATTTAAATTTTTAGGGGCCAGCCTGGGGGCGTGGTGGTTAAGTTCTCATTTGGAGGCCCTGGGTTCGCAGGTTCGGATCCCGGTCGTGGACCAAGGCACCACTTGTCAAGCCGTGCTGTGGCGGGGTCCCATATAAAGTAGAGGAAGATGGGCGCAGATGTTAGCCCAGGGCCGGTCTTCCTTAACAAGAAGAGGAGGGTTGGCAACGGATGTTAGCTCAGGGCTGATCTTCCTCACAAAAAATAAATTTAAAAAATAAATAAATAAAAAAATAAAGTCTACAGTTCACTCTTTAAAAAAAAAAAAATTTTTTTTTAGTAAACTCAGCTAAATTTTACACCTAAAAAGCTAATAATGTGTTCAATAAGAAGTGTGGGAGCCCTGCTGGGGCTGCCACAGGCTGGGTGCTGGCAGGGGAGGGCCTCAGAGCTCCTTCCTCCGGCCGGCTCGGTGGCGCCTGTGGCCACCCGGAGAGTTTACTCACCAGAAGTAAACCGGCGTCACGCTCGTCGAGACGTTGGCACAGTCAGCGCTCGCCGTCTCGCAGGGGCACGGCGGGCTGTTGTGCTGTGCTCTCATGGCCTCGTTGCTGTCTGCCTCGGAGAAACGAGTGGTGGGGGGTTCTTGCCTTGGTCTTCTCCACCGCTAGTCCGAGCTTGAGGTCGTCACAGCGTCCTCCAGCACAGGGCCCACGTGGGAGCACGTGGACCGGGCTCAGAGCGGGGAGGGTGCCGGGATAGAGCACGTCAGACCCAACTGTGGGTAGCCCTTCGATGGTCAGCCCGCCGGGGGCTCCCAGAGCGGCCGGGACGGCTCATCGAAGTGTTCGTGACCCCGAGCGCTCAGGGCCTTGGTTCCTGAGCTGTGAGCACTGTGTGCGGCCCTGAGCTTGCTGCTTGTCAAATGAAGGTCATTACTCATTCTGGCTGAGAAGCGTTTGGCAATTGAAATTTTTAAATTTTTATTTCTATTTCATTGGTCTTCTCCTATGAATTTCATTATAACTGATCCTAATTTAAGAGAAAAGGTGGGTGTTCTTGTGTTTCCTAGTGCTAATTTCTCAAGATACAGACAAACTCTTCCCTTCTCCCCAAACACTGGAAAGAACAGGCTACATTCCCGTATTTTGAGAACGCCTGTAGTAAAATAGACTTTTTCTTCTCGTTTGTTTGGTATTGAATTTTAAATTTACTGGTCAATTGTCCAGCTGCAAATTTTGATAAACGCCCAGGGTCACCACCACCCAGTGAAGATAGAGGACCTTCACCAACTGTTTTTAATTTTAACAGTTCAATTCTCTCTTACTTTTTCCTTTTTTTTTTTTTTTTAGATTTCTGGACTATTCCTTCCTAGTCACATAAAGTGGGTTGGATGTCAGGGGAGCCGACCAGAGTTGAGGGGTTACACGTGTTCGCTCTGGAAGTTGTTCCACACTCTGACTGTGGAGGCTGGGGCCCACCCAGAGGCGCTGGACGACACAGGTAACCCATCCTGCGTGGTGGGGCGCCGTTAGTCCACGGGACACGCTTACACGGGAGCCTCCAGGTGCTGTCAGAAGCACACGTGCAGGCTTGTTGTGCTGTGTGTGAGGCAGCATGTCGTGAGGGTGCCCCTGGGGAGCTGAGGAGCGTAGAGTGAGCATCTCTTCAGGAGTCTGTGGGCCCTGCACGGGCGCTGGATGCTGGAGTGTGAGTGCCCACCTCCCTGAGTGAGAAGTGTGCACGGCTGAGCTGCAGGAAATAAATCATAGGGAGGAATGAGGACACTGGCCAAGAGTTCCTCTGCAGTGTATGCGCTTCTTTATTTTGCTTTAAAAAACATGAGAATAAGTGAAACATATTTGGAGAGGAGTATTAGTATCTATTGTTGGGTAACAAATCACTCTAAAACTTAGGAGCTTACAACAACGCACATGGATGTCTCACGGTGCGTGTGGGTTGGGAGCTCAGATGTGGCTTAACAGGGTCCTCTGCTTCGGGCTCTGGCGAGCCTCAGGCAAGGCGTTGGCCAGGGCTGGGCCTCATCTGAAGGCTGGACTGGAAAGAGTGCCCCCCCGTGTTCACTCTCAAGGTGGCGGCTGGATCCCGGCCCTTGTTGGCTGTTGGCCAGAGGCCAGCCTCAGTGCCTCACCCTGTGGCCTCGCCATGGGAGGCTCGCACCACAGCAGCCCACTCCACTGGAGCAAGCGAGTGAGGGGCGTCCTTCTGAGTGTGAGGCCTGGCGTTGGCAGTGAGCCCAGACTGCTCACAGAGGGAGGGGGACCACGGGGCTGTCTCAGGCTGCCTGCTGCAAGAGGTTAGAACTACAGAACTGTGAGCTGGGTTTCATCATTTCAGTTATCAGGACATAGCGCAATCAGCATTGTCATGTTTTATTTCCTGCACGAGTCACTAAGAAAGTGTTGGGTTTGTATCCACTTGGGCTGTGCACAGTTGAAGCAGGCCCCTGCAGCCTCGGGAAGAATGGCTTATCTTGTACTTGTTTTTAGCTCATTCAGGGTCACTAATGTTTGTATTAAGTCGAAAGTGGAGTGTTTTGACTCACACACATCAATATTCTTTCTAGTAAAATTGTAAAATTCTCACACAGTTCTCTTTTACGGTGTAACAAACTACTCCAAAATGCTGTGGCTCAGAACAGCCGCCACCGGACATGCTCACGGTTCTGGGGCTCAGCTGGGTGGCTCTTCTGTCTGCCCCGGGAGGCTCGCTCGTGTGGCCACAGCCAATTGGTCTAGACTCCCAGGTCAGACTCTGCAGGCCGCCCTCTTCTCCCCTACCCCCCGGGGGCAACACCACAGTCAGGAAGGACCTCTCGAGGCCCCAGCTGGGGCGAGGGGCACATGGCATCACTCCCACTGTGTCCTGTTGGTCATGTAGGTCTCGTCCAGCCCAGATTCATGGTGGGGAAATAGAGTCCACCTGTCCAAAGCGGCAAAGCCACATTTCAAAAGAGGCGTGTGGCTGTCCTGGGGACTCCTCCCTACCCGGCTCTCCTTAAGGGGACCTTGGCTTTCTGCTTCCCAGGGGTCCTGTTGGGGGAGGGGGGCTCTGACCCACAAGTTACTTTAAGAATCATGCAGAAAAAACAGCAGTGTGTTTTTCAGGAGAAACGTCAGAGCTCCCAAACAGACAGTGAAACCAGAACATTGACACTGCCTGATTTAACGCAAACCAGGCCATCAGAACCCACTTCTCAAACATGAGCCCCAGTTACGGAAACCTGGTGTTTCCCGGGGGGTTCTGCTGAGGGAAGGACGAGCACTTGAAGGGCATTACGGTGGCAGCCAGGGAAGGAGGTGGTGACCAGGGTGTTCTATGAAGATGTGACAGAACTGACGCCAGTCTCGTGAGGTCATAAAGGCAGCAGGATGATAAAGCACACACAAAGATCTTCAGCATTCTTTCCCTTTATCGGCGTAAATTGAAGCAATATCCGAGGAGTACGTCTCCTGCCAAAAGAATTGGGTCAGGCCGAGGCCGCCGGATTATGTCTTGGAAGGTTTTCCTCTCCTTACGGCGTGTTTAAACCCCATCGGCTAAAAAGCCTGCCGCGTCCTCTAATCCCCACAGGTAGACGTTTATGCTTCTTGTCCACTTTAAAGATTAGGGTGGCCCCGAGTGTGCCTCGGTTTGGTGGGGAACCAGAAAAGGAGGATTACCCAGTGATGCGTGGCAGATGTCAGCCCAAGATCTGCCGGCTGGCGAGAGGGGGCAGACGAGCCGTGTTGAGGGGCCAGGGGCCCAGCCAGCAGCGTGTGCTTAGGCTGTGTGTGCTGGCTCCCACCCTGGGCGCCGCCCGGCTGCCCTTGAACACACTCAGGGCCGAGGAGAAGCTGGCGGTCCTCAGTCTGGGCCTTCCGTGAGGAAATGAACGAGGGCCACCAAGGTTAATGACGGATGCGGAAAGTTCGCCCAGGGCTCTGGCTCCAGGGCCTATGGAGGGAGCATTGCCCTCGGGAGGAAAACCCCGAGAAGCCTCGGGCCATGCTGTGTGAAGAGAGATCACTGGGGAGGCCTGCTGCTGATTAAGACGGATTCAGTCTCAAAAGCACGTCTTCTTTTTTCCAATTATCTTGCTGCATTTCTTTTAATGCCAACATTTAATCTGTTTTAATCTCTTGGTCTCTTGTCTGTACGCTCAATCCCTCGTATTAGTTGTCTGAACGGGGCGCTGGGGTCGTGTCAGTGTGACGCTGGCTGCTTCCTTCTGCTGTCGGGGGATGGCCTCCTTGAAATTCGGTGTGGGACTCGTTCGCAGTGTCTTCGCAGGCACCCATGTCCCGTTAGCAGTGCGTCTGTGTACGGGGGTGGAGACTGTCTGTGTGCTGGTAGGTGCTGGAGATCTCCTCACATGGAGAGGTTTAGCCTTTTAAAAAAGAGTGCGGGCCCTCACCTGGCGGTCCGTGACTCTTGCTGCCCCGACGCTGCCCCCTCTCATGAAAGATCATCCACAGCAGGGGGGCTGGCAGCAAGCCCGAGGCACTTCCTAAGGCATGTTCACACTTGGGCTTGTGTTTTGCAAGGATTTCAAAACCAAACATCTGCAAGTTCAGAATGAGTAGCCACCGCTGCCCCGGCACCAGCCTGTGGGGGTGGCTTGGGCCCCAGAAACTGCGTCCAGGAGGCGGCCCCCAGGCACAGCCCTTGCTTCCTAGGTCGTGCGGCCGAGGGCTGAGACGGTGGAGGGCTGGGCGAAGGTGCAGTTCCTCCCTCTGAGGGCTCCTTGGGGTTGTGGCATCTTGGAGCCCACTGCTCTTTGTCCTGGCTATCAGCGCGTGTTCTGGGGCACGTCCTGCGCTGGACACAGGTGACGTGCCTACTCTTCGAGGTGTGCGTGTTTGGCACAGTATTGTGAGAGTGAGCGGGCACCTTCTGGTTGCAATAGGCGTCTGGGGAGGTGTTGGTTCCTTCCCATGTCCCTGTGCAGACAGGCGGGGCTGTCCCCTGTCCCAGGTCAGGCACTCACCGCGTTCCTGGCTCCCTGGCTCCACTGTGGTTCTAGTGGAGACAGGCTCACGCAAAGGTGTTGGTTCCCTCCGCAGGGTTTGAAGACGACCCCCAGGCAGTGCTGCAGACCATCAGGAGGTACATTCACACCTTCTTTGGCTGTAAGGAATGTGGTGAGCATTTTGAGGAAATGGCTAAAGAATCCATGGATTCTGTGAAAACCCCAGACCAAGCAATTCTCTGGCTGTGGAAGAAACATAACCTGGTAAACAACCGCCTGGCAGGTGAGCAGAAGCCACACTGGGTGGCGGGAGCCTGGGTGCTGAGGGGCCAGACAGTGATTGAGGCCGTGTGGGCGGGCGGCCCTGTCACCGTGTCCTGCGGGCAGTGGGGATGGCATGGGCTAGGCGATGGTGTCTGAGCTTTGCCGCCATGCTGCCTGCCCACTGTGCCCAGGCTTCCTGCACACACCCGGCTCACGGCCAGGCCTCTGCCCTGGTCAGACTTTAGTACCACGGCGACCTTGGCGGAGGGCTGCCATAGACAGCAGCCGTTCCCGGCTGCAGTGTCCCTGGGTTTCCAGATTGTTCTGTCTCTTCAGGGCTCCTGGGCGGCGTGGGAATTGATGTGCGTCCTTCTCCCCTCACACCCTCAGGTGGCCCACTAGGCCCCTGAGTAAATTTGACGCTGGAAAACTAGAAATACAATTAATTTTCAGTCAGGAATTTTAGTGTCGTTACAATCTGCTCTCAGACTATAAACCAAACCCCTCAAAGTGGTTTTATTTAAAAAAACTAAATAAGGTGCATATATTTTCTCAGAGTTAAGTAATTCAAACTGTTCCTAAATCAGTGGCAGATTAAAATTAGGCTTAAAAATAATTCCACTAAGAAATAAATCTTAGTAGAGATGAATAGAAAATGCCACTAAACTATTGGTTTTTATTTAATCCACTGTATTATAAAAACATATTACCACTGAAGCACTAAAGGAAATTGGTTTTTCTTTGCATGAGAGCCGACTGCCGGGGCTTGGGTCATGTGACAGTGGCACCTTTTCTGTCTGCCGGGACTTGTCCATCTCGGTCGGCTTGGTTTAAGATGCTTCGCTGTGACCCGTCCAGAGACTTCTCCCTCCCCCTGTCCCCCGCCTCCCTCGCTCCTCACAGAGGTCCACCTGGCTGTCCCAGCCGCACTCAGCTCGGAGGCAGCCGGATGAGACTCCAGCCAGGCCTGCCCCTTTCTGGAGCCCTGTGTGCCCCTGCCCCTGGCCTGCGTGGGCCCTGGGTCGCTATGCTGCAGCCCATGGAATTGTGTCAGTCCTTAGAGTCCATACGTCCTCCAGCCCATCCCCAGCCTCTGGATGGAGGCTCAGACTCCTCAGAGGCCCCGAGACCTGACCTGGGCCTCCCTGTCCAGTGTTAGCTCCTGACTCCATGCTCTTCCTTCGTCTCCGTGTGAGAGGATCCAAACCCCCCGCTGGATGCCAGCCGGAGGGCAGTGCTGGGGCAGTGCTGGTCCGCGTCGCCCTCCCGGCTCCGTGCGCAGTGCCGGGCCTGTAGTAAGCAGAGCAGGAGAGATGCTCGCTTGTGAATGGGCCGGAGTAGACCGTCTCCACTGGTTTCAGGCACCTCGGAGGCCCACCGACAAAGTGACTTCTTTTTTGCTTTCTTTGAGAAGCACTTTGAGAGGGCCAGATGTCCCCAGGTCAGGTCGGGAAGATCTGGGGGCTGAGACGGGCCCTGTGCTGCACTTCCTGTGCGGCGGGCCTGTGTGCTCCTTGTGTCCTCGGCAGAGGCCCTGCGCTGGGTGGTCACTGCTCACTGGGGAAAGGCAGGAACTGAGGGCTGCAAGCTTGGGTGCAGGCTGGCTGTATGGCCCTGCCCGCCCCCAGGCCTGCACACGGACGGGTGCCGATTGCACCAGGCGCTCCCTGGGGCGGTGCTCCGTCAGTCCGTATGGATCAGAGGAGAGAGTGATTGAACAGGGGCGAGGGGATAGGAAAGGGGTAAATTATGGTCTCTTGTGTGTGGCTGAGGGGAGTGAAGTGAACTGCCTTTGTGAAGAGTCAGTGAGCGGTAAGTATCAAAAACCTTGAAAATGTGGATACTTTTTGAATCAAATTCCACTTTTAGAAGTTATCAGGCAGTATGCAAAGCTGACGTCCATTGCACAACTGTGTACCTGCCCGTCCACAGGGGACTGACTGGATAGACCGTGGTAACCAGTGCTGGGTGCCGTACGGTTGTCAGGAATACTGAGGCAGGTCTGTTACTGCTGGTGGAAGGGCAAATCCAGTTACGCCTGTGTGTGTGGTATGGTCCATTTTGTACAGAGACGAGCACACGTCTGCACGTGCAGGACAGGCTGGGACGGACCCAGCTCAGCGCTGCGACCTCCGGGACAGCATGGGGAGCCGGCTGCGTGTCCTGTACCTCAGTAGTTCTTAGCTTTTCCTGAAGTGGACAAGTCTCACTCCCGGAATATTTCTTAGAGATCCTTAAAGGGTGTTTAGGGTCTGGAAGGGGCCAGCACAGGCATTGTGTACCCGAAGTGCTGTGGAAACAGCTGGATGGCGAGTGTCCAGGGGCAGGTACCCCTGGGGGCTTTGGTGGGCCGTGGGCCTCAGATGCACCTTTAGGGAAGGAGGATGGGGTGCACCTTGAGCAGGGGCCTCAGGGTGAAAGGTACAGTGGTAAGAACCTGGCATGGCCCATTTTGGAAGCAAAGTAGCTGGGTGGATTGGAGCAGGGTTTGGCCAGGAGAGTGGCAGTGTCCGAGTACAGACACTTCCTCTGCTGGGGGCACAGGAACCCGTCAGAGGTGGAAGGGAAGACGCGACATTTATGTGGGGTGCTTTAGGGAAAAGGGCTGGCAGCTGTGCAGGAAAGGTGGGAGTGAGGGGAGAGGGAATAGGGCATTGTCTAGACCCCCTGGGAGGTTGCCGCGGGGGTGAGTGGAGGGGACAGGTGGTAGGCGGGCTGGAGTACTGGGAGCAGCCGCGGGGGGCCATGGTGCGCCCACTGTCTTGTCTTGTCACTGAAAGGCCTCTCCATGTTGCTCTCCCTCCTCCTCTTCCTCCCAGGCCATCTGAGTGAGGACCCCCAGTTTCCAAAGGTTCCTTGGCCTACTCCGGACCTCTGTCCACCCTGCCACGAGGAAATTAAGGGCCTGGACAGCTGGAACGAAGGTCAGGTGCTCCTGTTCTTGAAGCGGCACTACGGCAGCGACAACCTTGTAGACACATATTCCGCGGACCTGGGAGATGCCAGCGAAGGAGGTCCCCCGGCCGAGGGCCAGGATGGGGAGAGGGGCCGCCCTTCCCCAGAGAAGCCGCATAGAGACCAGGCCAAGAGTCTCCATCCGCCCAGCGCGCAGCCTCCCCGACCTCGCCGGTCAGAGGGGTTGCACCAAGGACTGGACCTGAAACTCGAGAGTCTGAACGGGGCCGCGGGCCGCAGGGAGGCGGGGGCAGCCATGCCCTTTCTCGGGCTGGGCTTCTCCAGCCTGGACATGAGCCTCTGCGTCGTGCTCTATGTGGCCTCCTCCCTGTTTCTCATGGTGATGTACTTTTTCTTCCGAGTGCGGTCCAAGCGGTGGAAAGTCAGGCATCACCACCCGTCCGTGTAGAACTTAGCAAGACCGTGGAAGCGCCTCTGGGAAAACAGCCCCCCCACGCCACCTGCTGCTTTACTGTTCAACATCAGGGATTTTATAAACACCTTGGGCCTGGTTTCACATCGGATGGCACCTTCGGCGAGTCCTCGTTTTACAGACGCTCTCCCTGCAAGGGGCAGGCCGGCGTGTGTGGTGGGACTGCTCATTGCTGGCATACTCAGTGGACGCCTTGTACAGAGCCTATGGCAGAAAGAATTCTATATTTTTATTCTCTTAGGTCTAACAGTGGGGTGGGGAGTCCGGGCCAATGAACAGAACTCTTCCCACCCACTTTCATCTGGAGTTTACTGGACCACGTGTCTTGTTCCACTAGGCCGTGTTTGGGGATTTGGAGAAGAACCAAGCCCTTCCCTCCGGGAGGCTGCTGGGCGATGTAATGTAGCCGCAGACCCGGCGCAGAGCCGGTGCAGGGCCTCTCCAGACGCCTCCCTGCGGGCTGCTCCTTGAAGCCAGTCTGGTCCTCAGTGGTGCGTCTGTGCTTTTCAGCTGCTTGGTTGTTGCTGCTGAAGCAAGAGATCGCCTCAGTGGTGCTGAGGCAGCTCCGAGCCGGAGGGGACCCGTCGGGGGTCTCCGTGCCCTGCCGCAGCTTTCGCTGCAGACGCGGAGCGGGAGGGGGACGGGGAGGGAGGCACTGACAGGTTTGTGGCTTGGCTGCATTTCAAAAATAACTCCAGAGGCCTTGTGGAGTGGACAGGGCAGTGGCCCGTTTGATTCTTCATAGGCACCCTTTTGTTTGTGAGTCTGGCGACGAGAGAAGTGAGTGAGGGCCGCCCTGGTCTGTCTGTCCTCCGAGGCCTGAAAGCAGAGCTGCGTCCTGGGAGGGGTGTGAGGGGTGGTCTCCTCTCTCAGGCCGGAGTCTCCAGGGGGCTCTCTGAAGGAGCTCTTCGTCCAGCACCTGCAAGGCCCGCTGTTGAACTAAACAGAGTTAAGAACAGGGGGTAGCCGGGTGGTCCCGCTGGTGCCTTTAAGGCCAAACTTCGTTTGCCTAGAGCTGTTTTATGGTGGGTTCTGGCACAGGGCCCTGGACCTCCGGACTTTGGTGATTAATTTTTTTACCATTTAATGATTTCAACACAGTATTTGTAAACCCAAAACATTCAGAGGTAAATTTGCCTCTGAAGATGTAAACAAAACTAACAGTGCCTGGGAACCTTTCCATGAGATCCGTCACGGCCATTGGTTTATCTCGCAGGTGCGGGTGTGTGCATGTATGTGTGTGTCACTGTGATGGTTGTAAGTCGTTTTTTCTGCTTTGCCCATCTTATACTCATGTGTTTACTAATCACGGTGGCTGGCGTGGGGTGTTTATAAGACCACTGTAGTACTGTTGCAGTTTGGGGAAATGGATAGCTGGTCCCCCGGACAACTGGCGTTAGCGCCTTCAGGGAAGGAGCGGCGGAGGAGGGCAGCGGAGCCCTGCGGGCGTGGTCTGGAGGCCTCTGGCCAGGAAGCCACTCCAAGCCACTGCTTCCCCACTCTGCCCCGAGAGAGGAGGTTCCTTCTTGTCTGACACTTTTTTAACCCCCAGAAGCCTCTGTGTTTTAAAACCCATGAGCTGGTCCTCATAGCTCGCTGTGTGCCTGGGTCATTGAAGACACCATGTTGTTTCTTTTCAACTTGAAAACCAGGCAGATTTACACACGGAATCCAAAGGGAAATACTTAGAACCATCAACTAAACTGCCTTCTGGTGTGTGTGGAACATCTTTTCTCCCCTTCAGTGAGTTTCTGTCGCTGGAGTGACCCGGACGATGTTGCAGTGCGCCATCGTGTGTGGTGACCTGTGCCAGGCCCCTCGGAAGCACAGGGTCGGCTCCCCGGTTCACACTGACCCTGCCGTTGGAGGTCACCACTGTTTGAGGACCAGTTTACGACTTCCGAGGGGCAAGGTTCTCAGCAGACAGAGTGGTCAGGGAGAGGGGTGTGCCCAGGTGGCTGCAGGGAGTGTATCTCTGTGCGGGTGTGAACACAGCCTTGCACATCTCCCGGGGCCCGCTCAGGAGTGGACCCACTTTTAGGCTAGGTTTAAGGTCTGTTTTCTAAAGTTGTAAGTATTGAGACTAATGAATAAATAGTTCGGTAATTTAAATGTGTATTTATTTTTAATGGAAGGACTTTGATTAAAAAGAAGCTAATTGACTTGGTGATGTCAGTGAAATTTCTTACCTGCCAGGAAAGTTTTGTATTTAAGTCAACTATAATGTACATGTTTTAAAAATAAAGAAATCTGACATTTGAAAAAATTGTCATGCGTCTGACACGTGAACTGGCTCACCAGTGGTGGTCCGGGTGTCGGGTGGGTGTGCAGATGGAGCCTTCTTTCCCCTCTAGAGTTCATGGAATGGACACCTGAAATTCTAGAATTTCTTGTTTTGAACTGAGGCTTTTTGGAGATGGCCCAGGGGTCGGGTGGAGTGAGAGATGGGAAATCAGTGGTCGATTATTTTCTTGGGGCTGGTCTGGACTGAGTGCCCTTCATCTCACACGGTGGAGGGAGTAGGAGTGGTGACAGGTGGCAGGAACTGCCCCAGAGGCGCCTGGTGAAGGGAGCGCCCACCCACCCAGTTCCAGACTGCGGCTCACACTGGCCCCCTGCTGCCCGGGCCTGAGTGCCCCAGCGTCGCTGGCAGGCTTTGCCCGGACACCTGTTTGCTGCCTCAGCCTCTGAACGATTTGATTTCTTCTGTCCCCAGTTTTGTCCTGTGGTGGGAAGGTCTCCAGTAGCCACGTACGGACTTCAGGGGAGACCTGCTGGCTGTGGTTCCTGTGGATCCACCTTCCCAGCCAGGCTGGACGGTTACGCCGTCCCTGGCTTTGCCCAGGTCCCTCCCTCAGGGCAGCCCCTGATCTGGCACCCTGTCAGGGCACTGAGTGACCAGTGGGTACCCTGCCCGCCAGCCCGGGTCTGTGTGGTACTGGTGTTGGTGTAGACCCACCATCCGGTAACGGGTTACAGCCGAGTCTTGGAGCTCGTGGCCCTTGAGTCCTGAGTAGTTTCTGTTGGGGACGCCCCAGGTGCCCTTCCTCCTGGCTGCCCTGGGGGTGGGGCTGTGGCCTGAAATCTGGGAGAGGTTGAGTGTTGGAGAGGTTGTGAGTCCAGAAAGTTCCTCAGCCCAGCAGCAACAGTTGAACGCCTCTGAACTGCACCTGGAGCCAAGGCCTCAGTGGGGACCTGGGCTGGAGGCCAGTGGGGCTGGAGGGGCCACCCTGGGCCCGTGGCCTGGACTCTCCCCTCCAGAAGGCTGTGAGCAGGAACGGCAAGGTGGAGCACCCGCTTGCAGCGAATCCCCACGCCTTCCAACGGCCTGGAGCTCAGGGTGGAGCTGTGCCTGGTGAGCCAGCGGGGGGTGGGGGGTGGGGTGAGGAGGCGGGCGGAGGGACAGGGGACCTGGGGAGGGGGGAGGGGGTGGCGGGCTGGGGGAACAGAGGGCGGTGGTTAAGGTCGGGGGAGGTGGGGAGCTGCGTGCCGCCTTCAGCACCGTGGACAGCACCAAGCCCAGAGGCTCCCGAGTCTGGCGAGGCCGTGCGCACAGGGACGCGGGCGGTGCGACGGGCCTCGGGGAGCTCCAAGCCCTGCCAGGGGTCGAAGAGGAAGAGGGAGGAGCGCCCGGAAAAACTCAGCCCCAGCCCTGGCCTGGCACCACGATGCTGCTGAAAACAGAGCTCCAGCGTGACCGAGATGGGCCTGGGGCCCCGGCGGCCGCTGCCGTCTGCACCTTCGGCGGGACTCGGGGTAAGAGCCCTGGCACCCTGTTGCCTCCAGCCCGGGCAGGAGGGCCCCAAGGGGAGGAACGGCCAGGGCGGCAGAGGTGGGAAGGAAGGGGCACGGTGCACGGACGGCAGAGAGGAAGAGTCCAGAGAGAACGTGGGTAGGACATGGGAGACAGAGTGGGGCGAGGGGAGGCAAGTCTGGCAGATCCCGTGGTGGGTGGAGGACCTGGAGCTCCCTGGATGGTTCGGGAGGCCCTGACTCGAGTTGTTGGAGCGCCCGAGAACAGAAGGGGTCTCCCAGACACTGCTGAGGGGAAGGGACGGGGCAGAGCAAGTGGCACCAAGTTCCTCCAGAGACCTCACGCCCCTCAGCTCCCACCACAGCCCGGCCCAGACCTCTCCCAACGGTCCAGCAGTGCAGCACCGGGAGACCTGGGCCGAGTCTCCCGCCTGAACCGCCCTCCTCAAGGGCCATTCGATCGCCACAGGCGCTGGGAAATAATGGAGGCATTGTTGGCGGACCTGCCAGATGCCGAGCGCGTGGGGCCGCCACCTCCTGGACTGGCTGCCCGCCCGCCCACCCCTTCCCCAGTCCAACCACACATGGCCCCTCTGGGGCACGCCTCTGCAACAGCTGACACTCAATGGCCGACACCCCAGCGCACCCAGCACCACTCAGCCCCTGGCTTGTGCACCCCTCCCTGTGCTGCTGGGTAACACGTGTGGGGCCAAGTAAAGGGGTGTGGAGGCCGATGGGCCTTTGCTCAAACCTGTGAGGCCTCAGGTCTGCTGGGATCTGGGAGGCGGCTGTGCTCTTCCTGCCTGGGTCCTTCCAGGCCGGTCTCCGTGTTACAGCACACAGACCAGGCAGCTGGAGGCCAAGAGAAGGCAGGGTGGATGGGGACGCTGCTGTGGGCTCTGAGGTGGAGAGACCTGGAGAATGGCATCAACTTGCTAGTCCCCCAACACTTGCTGGGGCCCCTGCCCTAATCATACCCCTCCCTGCAAGAGGCCCACACTGCTGTCCTGATTGTGGGTGACAGCGGGGGGAGGGGGAGATGGCGCTGGCCTGTGTCCAGATGCTGTGTGCCCTCTGGGCAGCAGCAGCCACCCTCGTGTGGGTGCATCTCTACAGACAAGGATGGGTGGGTTCCTGCGGGCTCACCTGCTTGGATTGGGGGCAGGATGTTGGAAAAGGAGGCACAGGGGCTGCGTTCTGTGCAAGCTGGGGTGCTGGGGGTGGAGGGATGTGCAGACGGATGCCCGGCTTTCCCAGCCCCGGTGTCCCTCCTGACCTGGAGTCTTGGCTGCGTGTCCAGGCCCAGGACACTGGGTTTCCCTCCCAAGAAGCGCCCTTCTTTCCTGCTCCCACTCTGGGCTGCAGTTCCAAGAGTGGTGCCCAAAAGCTGGCCGGAGCTGGCAGGTCCGAGGTCCCGTCCGGCGCCTGGTGGCTTCACTGTGAGCCCTTGGGCGCCACACTCACCCTCTCTGGGTCTCGAGTCGCGTTCGTGCCAACCTGACGTTGTCCCCAAGCCTCCCAGCTCGGCTCTCTGCTCTCTCAAGTCGGAGCCTCAGCGGCGGCAGGACGCGGCTCCCTCCCTGACCCCCCTCCCGGGACCGTCAGCCTCTCCGCGCCTGCACGCCCGAGCCCAGGCCTCAGCCCGCGGCCGGCGCGGGGGCAAGCAGCTGCAGCGCCCACGGGCAGCCCTGGTCCGGCTCCTCCCCTGCCTGTCCCCACCCTCAGGCCCGCACTCGGGTGGCGTCTGGGCACCGCGGGTCCCCGCGCATAGGAGTGCAGTGCCGCCGGACGCCCCCGCCCCGCCCCGCGGCCCCCGGCCCCGCCCTGCGGCCCCGCCCCGCCCCGCGGCCCCGCCCTCCGCGCGGCCGGAGGCTCCGGGCCCCAGGGCGGCCCGTGGGCGCAGCGCCCAGCAACGGCGGGAATCGCTCAGACGCCGGCCCGGGGCCACTGCGGCCGTGGCCTCGCCGAGCCCCGGGAAAGTTCGGGGTCGGAGAGCGGCGTCGCCGGGCCACGGGACCCATGGAGGCGCGCGGGGAGCTGGGCCCGGGCCGGGAGTCGGCGGGCGGCGACCTGCTGCTGGCGCTGCTGGCGCGGAGGGAGGACCTGCGCCGAGGTGGGTGCCCGCGCCAAGGGGCCTGCACCGGGGAGGGCGGACCCCGGCGAGACCCGGAGGTCCTCTCTCCTTTCCGGGCCTGGCCACGGAGGTGGCGGGAGCCAGGGGACCCGGCAGGACTGTATGCGAGGGTCCCAGCACGTCCCCTCCTGGGCGCCCCAGCGGCGAGTTTGCGTCGGGGCCCCTGCAGCTGTGCTGTCGGCTGTGTGGTCCCGAAGCTGCGCCGCTCAGGCCGGGGAGCCCTCGGGGCCCCAGGACCGGTTGAGGAAGTCCTCTCCCTGATCGGGAGAGTGTGCAGGGAGCAAGTGGGGTTCAGTGACCACTGAGCAGGAGGATCCTCAAGAGGGCCGCCCCCACCCAGACCCGCCGCACTTTCCAGAGGAAGAGAGTCAGATGCAGGGGCCGGGGTGGAGCCGAAGCCCATCCGCAGATCGCCCCCAGCTGGGGTCTGGCATCTGCACCCACACACACCTGCTTTGTTGGCCTGCTCCCGGCTGGTCCTCAGAACCCTTCTACAGGAAAACCCCCAACTTCCTGGTGGCACCAGTCTCGCCCCCAGCGCTTTGGCTCCCGGAGAACCGGGATCCTTCTCCCGGGGCTTCCGGGCTGGCGGGACCACTGGATGGAGACAGGCGACCCTGGCGCAGTGGGGAGCGGCAGGGAGGGAGCAGGTGGGAAAGGGGTTACCTCCAGGCTGTGGGGTCTCATCCGTCCCCTATTTATTTATTTATTTTCCAACGGTTCCTGGGAGGGGTTGGCCGCAGAGGCTGGGAGGAAAGGGTGGGAGGGCTGAGGGAGAGGGAGGGAGGGGAGGCGGGCTCGGAGAGCCACGGCTGAGGAGAGCTGGCCGGGACGGGCGGGCGCGAGGCTCTGCGGGCCCCGCCGGCGCCGAGGGCAGGAGACCCGCCGAGGCCGGAGTCGTCATGCAGCGTAAGGCCCGCGTCGCCGGGGCTGCGGGGAGCGCGAGGGGCGCGGCGGGAGCGGCTTTTGCCAGACGCGGGCTCCAGGGGCGGCAAGGCCGGGGCGCTGTCCGGGCCTCGGTGCTGAATCCGCGCGGTGCGGGCCTGTGCAGCTACCAACTCTATGCCCGGTGTCCTCGCCAACCTGCCGTCGCGCCCGAGATGGGGGCCCGGAGGGCTCGGATCCCCACGCTCAGCACCCAGGGCTGAGGTTTTGCCCGACGCGGGGTCGCGTCCTTCGCAGGTTTCCTGCCGCTTCAGGAGGGAGGTGGATCCGGTTCCCTGGGTCTGGGGCCAAAGGAGGTCCTTCTCTGGTCTTCCCACCCACTGTGGGGCCGGCCTGGAGCCAGATGGGTCCGGGGGCAGCGAGATGAGTGCGGAGAAGTGGGAGCAATATTTGCGTAGGTTCCACCTCCTGCTCCTGGCTCTCTCCTCCCCCGGGAGACCTTTTCTAAATTAACAAGGAGTCCTCACCCATTAGCACCCCGAAAAGCCCCGTGGACCCCACAGGCCACCCTTGCATTTCCCCAACCTGGTCCCCCAAAGACCTGCAGTCCTGGGGGAGCAGAACGCGCCAGAACCCATGTGTTGGAGTAACTATGACCATGTGGGGAGGGCAAACCACCTTCTGTGTGCTCAGGCACCCACCTGGAGCGTGAGGACAGCAGATCCATTTGTCCAGTCCACTCACAAGTACCCCGAAGCCACCCAAAGATGGAGAGGGCGTCGGTTTTTACCTTGGTGGCCCGCAGACAGGGCCACGGGGCTGGGCAGCCACACGCACAAGGAGCCTCTAGCCGCTATGATGCTTAATTGTGCAAGGTAGTGAGGATGACTGGGTGGTGGGTGCCCCAGGACCACATATGCCCAGCCTCTGGGTGATGGTAAGGGCCCGTTTTCCAGCCTGGCCTCTGAGAGAGCCCCTGGGGAGGAGTTTTAACTTGAACTCAGTGTGCACCCTTCATGCGTGCTGGGAACATTTTGTGGTTGACGGTATCTGGCCCAATGGAATCGCCTGGGCACCTTCCTGCTCACCGGCACATTTCTAAATCCATTTTCAGTTTACCTGAATTTTAGCTGTGAGCCAGGCTGTGGACTTTGGTACCATGCACTGCCAGCTCCGGGGTGCCAGGCAGCTGCTCAAACCGCCTGGGGACGAGGGTGCACAGGGAAGGGGGTCTCCCTCAGCAGCCCTGGGTCCTGGGGGCTGGGGTGGGAAGTGACTTTGATGCCGCCCACTCTGTGCCGTGCCCATGACCGCAGCGACTCCTCGGCCTCCAGAGATCCCGCTGTGTGCCGGCTGCGACCAGCACATCCTGGACCGCTTCATCCTCAAGGCTCTGGACCGCCACTGGCACAGCAAGTGCCTCAAATGCAGCGACTGTCACACGCCGCTGGCCGAGCGCTGCTTCAGCCGCGGGGAGAGCGTCTACTGCAAGGAAGACTTCTTCAAGTGAGCCCAGGGCTGCTGGAGGGGGACGAGCGGCACTGTCTGCCCCGGGGGGAAAGGAGGCCGGAGTGGGCCCTGGAGGGACTCCCCTGACCCCTCACAATAATCACGTCCAGAGCCCGGGAAGCCTCCACCTCCAGGCCCCCTCCTGTCACGGCAGAGCCCCCTGGGGCCTCTGGGGGAGGGCGGCTGAGGCCCCTGGGGCCTCTCCCTGGGTGGCCCAGCCTGGTTGGCACATCAGCAAATTTTTTTTAGAGTAATTAATTTTGTGAATCATCGAAGCAATCGTTAAAAAAGATAACCCCAAGTTTGTGGAACTCTATTGGACTTACTTCCTCTTAATTTTGGTCCTGTTTTTGTCCTTAATGCTGGGGAGCCGGCGCCTTCCGAACACAGGCCTCCGGGGTCTAAAACATTCACCTTCCCGACCGAGCACCACGCGCGGTTCTGCTCCCCAGGGCCTCCGGGTCCCCCTCTCCGTAGTCTGTGCGGCTGTGCCGGCGCTGCGGGCGGGTGACCAGGGGCAGGGCCCGGGCGAGCCTTCCTCCCAGAGCCGCCCTGCGCGGCGCTGCGCTCGCCGCTCTCCGACCCGCTCGGGGCGAAGGAGCCGCACGCGCCGTGCTGAGCCGCGCCCTGTGCGTCCCGCAGGCGGTTCGGGACCAAGTGCGCCGCGTGCCAGCTGGGCATCCCGCCCACGCAGGTGGTGCGCCGCGCCCAGGACTTCGTGTACCACCTGCAGTGCTTCGCCTGCGTCGTGTGCAAGCGGCAGCTTGCCACGGGCGACGAATTCTACCTCATGGAGGACAGCCGACTCGTGTGCAAGGCGGACTACGAGACTGCCAAGCAGCGAGGTCAGCGGGAGCGGGCAACGGTCTGGGTAGGGCCCCTCTTCCTCCCCTGCGAAGTGGGACTGAGGCCAGTCGGGGTCGGGGCGCGGAGGGATCCTCGCCTCCAGCGACCGCCTCGGAGCGCTCCCTGAGGGACGCGAATTTACCCGCCTTCCCTACAGGCCGGGGCGGTGGGGGCACCGCCACCCCCAGGCCGGAGCCGGGGCCAGAGCCGGGTGGGGACAATTAACAGCCCGGCTCTGGGGAAGCCGGGGTCTGGGGTCACAGCGGCCGCCTGACTCTGGAGCACAGGGAAGTTGGTCGAATTATGTGGATTCTCACCCTGGTCTGAATTATCACCCTAAATCCTTACGGTGGAGATCTGGCATTACCCACACCCTTGGAACAAAGAGGAACTGCGGGGGCGCGGGGCGCTTGCCACTGGGGGGCCGAGGCAGGAGGTGGCAGCGCCGCGATCACCGGCCGCGCGGGTCCCCAATGAAGGCCGCAGCCGAGCCGCCCCTCCGCCCAGGCCCAACGCCCCCACCCGGGTTTTCTCCATTGCTCCCAGTGCCCCGCGGCCCGCGAAGCCCCCTGACCCCGCGGCCACGGCGGTCGGTCGCTGGGGGGGCGGTATTAGGGGCCCCGAGGTCCCCGCGCCCAGGAGGGTGTGGTGTGGAGCGCTGGGGTGCCGGAGGAGCAGGCTCCGCCTCACCACCGCCCGCCCGCGGTGCAGAGGCCGAGGCCACAGCCAAGCGGCCGCGCACGACCATCACGGCCAAGCAGCTGGAGACGCTCAAGAGCGCCTACAACACGTCGCCCAAGCCGGCGCGCCACGTGCGCGAGCAGCTCTCGTCCGAGACCGGCCTCGACATGCGCGTCGTGCAGGTCAGCGCCCCGCGCCCGCCGCCACCCTGCCCGCCCCCGCGCGCCCTGCGGCCACTCACTCGCCCCCGCGCGCCCTGCGGCCACTCACCCGCCCCCGCCCGCAGGTGTGGTTCCAGAACCGCCGGGCCAAGGAAAAGAGGCTCAAGAAGGACGCGGGCCGGCAGCGCTGGGGCCAGTATTTCCGCAGCATGAAGCGCGCCCGCGGCGGCTCCAAGTCCGACAAGGACAGCGTCCAGGAGGAGGGGCAGGACAGCGACGCCGAAGTCTCCTTCACCGGTGCGGGCGGCCTCGGAAGCGCGCAGCCCCGCGCCGGGAAGAACGTTGGGTTGACTGGTTGCAGGGAAATCTAAATTTCCTAGTCAGTGGCCTCTTTAGCCTTACTTAAAAAAAAATTCATTTATGGACCCTGGTCCCCCATCCCCAAACACTGTGGGCTGGCCACTCAGGACCACTGCTCTTCCCCTGGTGGGGGCCAGAACCCCTATGACCCGGCCTGGCCCTCAGCAGGCTTTCTCATGGGGGGGCGTCGCGACCATCTTTCTGGCTCCCCGCCCTTGCGATGATTTTTAGAAAAGCGGGCAGCACGATTTTGGGGTAAATGATTACAAATTTCTGGCTGTTTGGAGTTGAGGGTCCACCCTCCTCTGTGGGATCCGATGACCTCATTCTCCATACCAGGGAGACTTCAATCCCACCCCTTAATTCCCATCCTCAGAGAGTTTGTGCAAGAGACTCTTTTGGGCTGCATGATGACCTTAGGCTGCTCACCCAGCCTCTCTGGGCCTCTTTAACTTGGGGATGGTCATGGAACCCTGGGTTCTGACTGGACTACAGCCATCATTCTTTAGACACCGTGTGGGACTGAGCTGGACACCGAGGTGGGAGGGTGGGGACAGAAGGCAGCTGTCTATTCTAAGAGCAGAAGGGACTTGGGCTGGCCTGTTGTATGACGTGGGGCAGGTCGTCCCTGCAGGAGGGGTCCTGAGGGGCGAGGTGGAGGAGGGCGGGCTCTGAGCAGTGCCCTCCGCTTCCGTTGCAGAAGAGCCGTCCATGGCCGAAATGGGCCCTGCCAACGGCCTCTACGGCAGCCTGGGGGAGCCCACCCCGGCCTTGGGCCGGCCCACGGGAGCCCCAGGCAGCTTCCCGCTGGAGCATGGAGGCCTGGCCGGCCCGGAGCAGTACCGGGAGCTGCGCGCCAGCAGCCCCTACGGCGTCCCCCCCTCCCCAGCTGCCCTGCAGAGCCTTCCTGGCCCCCAGCCCCTCCTCTCCAGCTTGGTGTACCCAGATGCCGGCTTGGGCCTCGTGCCCGCGGGGGCCCCAGGTGGGCCCCCACCCATGAGGGTGCTGGCAGGGAACGGACCCAGCTCTGATCTGTCCACGGGGAGCAGCGGGGGCTACCCTGACTTCCCTGCCAGCCCCGCCTCCTGGCTGGACGAGGTGGACCACGCTCAGTTCTGACGGAGGCCCCCCCCCCCCGCCCCCGCTCCACCGCAGCGGACATGAGGGGTGTGGGCAGCGGTGCTGCCCCTGGCTGGGCCGCCTGGAGCTGTGCTCTCTTCCTTTCCTGAAGCCCAGGACCTCAGCGGGAAGCAGGTGCCACCGGCGGGGGACAGGACGAGGACATCAAGGGAGGGCTGGTTTCTGCGGAGCACCCAGCCACGCAGCCGCCTCCCTGGGGCCCACGGGCTCATTTGGCTCCTGTCCGTGCCCGCTCCTCCTGGGACACAGGGCTGGCGGCTGGTGTCCCCCCAGCAAGCCTGTTTTGTAAGCAGATTTCTCCCTTTCTCGACGAGTTAAGTGAGTGCTTGCTGCTCTTTCTAGACATGAAATGTCGCCCCGCCTAGGCCAGACCTCTGCTCTGGGGCCTGTCCTCAGCCCGGACCAGCACAGCCCTCAGGCTGGAAGATGCTTTCATTTCTAAAATTAAAAAATAACACTAACCATGCGTTCCTTTCCCAGGCTCTGTATGTCTGAATGGTGTAGCCCCTTCACCCCCAACTCTGGGTCAGAGATGGGCCTCATCTGTCCAGGAGGGAGGTGGTGGTGGGGGAGCCACGTCCTTCCTGGTCCCTCTGGGGGCCTCCCTGCCACCACCCTCACCTTTCCCAGGAGCCTTCTCACCCCTGTTCCCTCGGGCAGCTGGTTCTAGATCTTTTTGTTCCTCTGGACTCATTACCTGGGGGCCCTTCTTCTCCCTGATCAACTCTCTAAGCCCATAAGGAGCTCCCTCCCAGCCCAGGCTAACTTTTCAGTCCCTCCCCCCACTCACAGCCACCCCCAGGCCCTCAGCGTCCAGGCTACACCCAGCCCACACCCAGCCCACACCCAGCCCACTGATTTCAGTTGCCAAACAGCTTTGGGCCCTCCCTCTCCAAGCCGGCTCTGACTGCCCGAGGATTGTACGCCCGCTGGAGGGGGCTGGCTCTGGGCCCCTCGGAGCCTGCCCTGCCTCCTGCCCCGGACACTCTCCTGCTGCCTGCCCCAGACACAGGCTGGCCCCCGCAAGTCCAGGTGATCTCCGCAAACCTGCACCCGAGCTACCTGTTGGTTCTGTGAACGTCCCGTGTCTTTTATTTATTCTCTTACCATCGGCTCTTTCCAAAGTTTCAATAAATTTGTCAGTTACAGTCATTGGAAGGTCCCCGTCTTTAGTGAGTCTGGGGGGCACGGGTGGAGGAGGGAGTTGGGGGTGGTGGATGGTTCTTTGAAAGCTGGGGGCCTTTGGAGTAGCTGCTGGCTCCTTGCCAGGGATGACACCTGTGAATTGGGGCTGCTTTGTCCCTGGATCTTGGCCAAACTTCTGAGCACTGGAAGGAGACATGGGAGAACAGACCGTCCATTGTGATGGAGGGGAGGGGCCGGGGTGGCCAGGGAACGTGACCACAACTGCTCACCACTTGGAGCTGGCACCAGCAGGGGGAGGGGGCACTGGGGTCAGCTGGTCAGGAGATTCATGGCACAGGGTCATGGGGTCCCTCCAACTTGGATTCCAACCCCAGCCATCTGCTAACTCGTGTGACCCTGGGCAAATGACTCGCCCCTCTGAGCCCCACTGTCAGCCTGTGAAGTGGAGACAGTGGTGACAGCCCTCTGGAAGGGAAACTGAAGAGGGGTCAATGCATATGGGGCCCCCCTAACCCGGCAGTGAGTGCTCTCTAGAGAGCAGTGGCCTGGCTGTTGTTATGCCCCCCACTGGACAGTGGAGCACTGAGGTGGGTAGGAAACCCATGGAGGCTAGGCTGAGGGTCCCCCAGGTGGGGGAGGAGGAGGGGGCACTCCCCAGACATCCCCTCAGCTAAGCAGCCCACGGGACGTGGTCAAGTCGCCCCCACCATCACCTGCCGGGCAGGGATAGCCAGGGCCCCACCGCCAGCCGCACCCCAGGATCCAGAGCACGTGGCCCACCCTAGAGGAATGTTGCCAGCAGCCACAGACCCGAGTGTCCTCGAGTGTCCTCGTGGTGTCTCACGGTCAGGGGTGCTTGGGGCAGGCCTCGGGATGGGGATGCCAGGGACTGGAAACAGGAGGCACCTGGGACAAGATGCGGGGGTGGGAGAGGGGCCACTCAGTCTACCCGGCTGGTTCCACCCGGGAAGAGCGTGCGCTGCAGCAGAGTGGACGTGGGGGTGGAGCACTGGGGACCATGACTGTTGTGAGCAAAGGTGTGCAGCAGTGTCCTGGGATGGCCTGGGGGACGATGCTCTCAGGTCAGGGATGGGCAGTGGCAGGTGGGGTGGTGTGCTGGAGGGGACAATTTGGGACCCTCTCTGAGCTCAAAGAGTCCCCGGTGGGGGCAGGGAAAGCGGTGGCCCCAGTGAGGCAGGCGCTGTCTGGGCTGGCAGCCCTGAGGAGGGGGGTATAAATCCTCCAGTCACGGCCCCCCAGCCTCCAGCCCCTCCCCCAGGCCGCCCGGGACCTTTTAGGCGCTGACAGGTTAATCAAGTGCTAAATGTCCCCGCGGGACCCTCCGCCTGGAAGCAGCCCCCGGCGCTTGCTCCAGCTGCCCGCGCGTCGATCGCCGATCGCCGACTTGGAGAGAGGAGAGGCGGGAGGAGCAGACGGTGTCCGAGCCCCCTGCGGCCCCAGGCCCGGCCCCCGCGTGGGGAGCAGCGTGACCCGCTGGGCCTGGTGGTGGGGCTCAGCTGAGTCAGACCCGCCCCGTTACCCTGACCGCTGGCCTCAGTTTCCCCATCTGGGCGGAGCCGCCCGCTCTCACATTATCCTGATAGGGGGGCGGGGTGACCCGGCTCCGCCTCCGGGGTCCCGCTCAGCCGGCGCACGTGGACCAGGGACCTCCGAGCCCGCCGCCGGCAGGTGGTAGGCGGGCAGACCTCAGGCCGGGAGGACCTCGGGCTGCGGGCGTCTGCAGGTGAAGGGAAGGAGGCCTCCGCCCCATCATTCCGGGCCGTCTGCAGGAGTCACCCGGAGACGACGACTTACTTTCCACGATGAACCCCGGGCAGAGCGTCCGGCGCGCGTGGGTGTCAGCCCAGGGTGCGGGGTTCGGGGCGCCCCCTCTCTCCACGGAACCGGCCGGGGGGCGCCCAGCTCCAAGTCTGAGATCCGGCCCACGGCCTGGGATCTGGGGGCCTCAGACCGGGCACAGTGGGGGAGGGTGGTCTCTGTGGATCTCGCGCAACGCCCGAGCGGGCGCGTCCTGTCCGCCCGTGGAGGCGCGGCTGGTTGGGGACCCAGTGGGGAAGGGCGCTGCGAAGCCAGTGGGCGCGGAGCGCTGGGGCGGGGGTCGTGCCTTCCGCTGTTTGGACGGGAGGCCGGCAGGAGGGGCGGCACCGCGCCCTGCGCAGGACCCCGACCTGAACTGGGGCACAAAGGGGCGAGCCGGAGGGGCGCCCGGGCTCCGGTTGGGGCCCCCTGGCGGGCTTGCCGGACCCACTTGAGCTTGTTAACTTTTGAACTCAGCGATTGTATTACATCATCAAAGGCAAATACCTAAATAACACAAATAATTTCGACCAATACATAAAAGGACCTCTTTTCTTTTAAATATAAAATTTGAACGATGGTGCAAAGGACCCTCCCGCATCAGGGACCCACCTACTCCTCTCCTCATCTCCCTCCTCCCCATCTGATGGCAGAACCCGGGGGTTTAACGTGGGTGCTGGCCCCTCAGATGTGGATGGGAGGGGCTGGGGTGCCAACCCCAGGGCTGGCCTGGCTGAGCAGCACGGTGATAAATCAGTGGGTTTTCAAAGAAGTCTGTCTGGAGCGCTGAATCCCAGCGGCTGTAATGATCAATTCTTTAAGCCCATAATTGTTCAAATTACTCTGAGGAACATAAAACATTAATTTTAAGAAATTTAATAGAAAAAAGCTCTTTAAATCCGCAACGAGATAAATGACACCCAGCATTGCGACCTTTTTCCATACCTTGGTGACATTGAATAATCTGAAAGTTATTTACATTTTCATTCTTCGTGGAAAATGTTGACAAGCTTTTGGCCGTGGGCGCGGTGCACGGTGCTGCGAGCGCCCCCCTCCCCCCTTAATTAATGGGGGAGCAGCGACTTCATAAGCAGAATTTTCATCAGTCTGCCCGGGCGACCCGAGGTAACGGTTCCCACCCCTCCTGGAGCTGATGCAACAAGCCTCATTTTTTACCATAAAAATATTCCCTCCTGACCAGCGGAGCCCCCTCCTGGCGTTCAAAAATAGATATGAGGCTAAGAAGCAGCTGTCACCGGGGCGTCACTGGGATGGAGTCCCAGGCAGGCCCTGGGAGAAGACTACAGATTCTGCAGAGCCCAGACTCAGCGATGCACACGTGTGATGGTGTGCACGAGGGTGCGTGAATGTGTGTGATCGTGTTGCAGCACACCGGTGTGGAGTCATCCCTGGAGGGGTGGCTGCAGCCCCCAGACCCTCAGTTCCACGTGTTTCCAAGAGATGCCCAGGGGTGTGGTCTCAGCCAGGTCTCTGGACGTGACATGTCGGGGGTCAACCCGACATCTGCAGAGCTGGAGCTGAGCTAGGTCCCGGGAGCCGGAGAAACACGGCGTGGGGCTGGCCTGGGCTCCCTGAAGAGTCCCTCTAATCTGTCATTAAGGACCTGGTAGAGCCAGGGACCCGAGCACAGGCTCAGGGCGAATTGACCCGGGTACCCTACCATCCATGCTACTTGCTCACTGCAGCTGTGTGACCTTGGGTGCGAGGCTCAACCTCTCTGAGCCTGCAAAGAGCAGCAAACACACCTGTTTTCCAGGGTTTCTGTGACGCTCACTGAGGCGAAGCCGGGAACAGGCACAAATGAAGTGCTTGGCAAACCTGGGGGCAGTGCCTAAGCCTCCATCCTCAGGTTCTGAGGGCAAATCCCGCTGACCCAAGGATCCCACGCATCCTCAAGACTCGGAACCCAGTGCTTTGTGCCAGCACGTGTGCACACACACGCACTGTCACACGTGTCACCCACCTCTATGCAGTTACACATGCACACGCAGCTCACACTCACTCACACACCCCACCCAGACTCTCAGAGGACAAGGATACGTGAACTGTGGTGGCTGGAGTGTCCTTGTCAGGGGGACCTCCTGTCCATTGTAACAGAGGCCAAAATGCCCCTTGGCCTCCTGCCCCTTGTCAGGCCAGACCAGACTTGCCCCGAGGCAGGGGATGGACTGACTGACCCCAGGACTTCCTTCCTAACAGGTAGGTCTCCAGTCACTGTGAGTGAAGCACGGCCTGTGCCCTGAGGTCCTGGGGGCGCTGGTGTTCTTGGTGCTTCTGAATGGAGCATTTCCAAATCTGGGCGCCAGGGCGGAGAACCCAGGCAGATGGGAGCTGGTTCATGTCCGTCTGCCCGGCTCCCGCCCCTGTCTGGTCCACTGGCGGGCAGGCAGAGGGAAGGTGCGGCGGAATGGTGGGAGGAAGTTGAGGGCTCAAGACACATTGTCCCAGCAGGCCCCACCTCAGAACCTGAGGGCCAGGAGGGAAACTGTCGTCCTACCCCTTACCCCCACGGCCTGCCAGCCGTGGGACCGGGCGGTCAGTAGCTCAGCACCTCTGTGAGCCTGGATTTCCTCATCTGTAAAAGGGATGATCCTGGTCACCAAGCACAGGAGATCACCAGGGAAATGGAGCCACAGAAAGATACCACTTCACACCCACAGGGGGGCCACAATAATAGTAAAACCACAGAATTGAAACATGGGTTCCATCCATACAGTGGGATATCATTCAGCCACGAAAAGAAGTAAGTCCTGACACGCTACATCATGGACGAACCTTGAAAACATCACACTCAGTGAAAGAAGCCAGACACGAAAGGCCACACAGTGTATAATTCAGTTTATATAGAACGTACAGGACAAGTGAATCCACAGAGATGATGAGTAGATCAGTGGTCACGGGCGGGGAGAGGGAGGGACTACTGATGGGGCCGGGGTTTCTTTCTGGGGGATGGAAACATTTGGGGACTAGACTGAGGTGGTGGTCACACACCTCAATTTTATTTTATTTTGTTTTGTTTATTTATTTATTTTTTGCTGAGGAAGACTGGCCCTGAGCTAATATCCATGCCCATCTTCCTCTACTTTATATGGGACGCCACCATAGCATGGCCTGCCAAGCGGTGCATCGGTGCACGTCCGGGGTCTGAACCTTAGAACCCCGGGCCGCCGCAGTGGAGCGCGCGCCCTTAACCGCTGCGCCACAAGGCCGGCCCTCACCTCAATTTTAAAAAGGGGGCAGTGCCGGCCTGGTTCGGGTGCTCCGCTTAAGTGGCCCAGGGTTTGGCTGGTTCGGATCCTGGGCACTGACCTACTCACCGCTCATCAAGCCATGCTGAGGCAGTGTCCCGTATAGAGCAACTAGAAGGACCTGCAACTAGGATACACAACTATGTACTGGGGCGTTGGGGAGAAAAAAGGAAAAAAAGGAGGAAGATTGGCAACGGATGTTAGCTCAGGGCCCATCTTCCTAAAAATAAATAAACAAATAAAAATAAAAGAGGGTACCACGCACCCCTCCGCGGCAGGCCCTGCTCCTGGCAAACAGGGGATCCCGTGATTAACGACAGCAGCCTGGGGCCCGCCCGTGGGAGGACCCCCACCATCAGGTCACGGAGTCAGCATCACCGTCCCACCCACTCCAAATGCCACCCCTCCTGGGAGACCCCCGCCTCCAATCCACCCCCCCCCCACCCCGAGCACACGGAGGCCTGAGGCGCCGCTGGCACATGTACATGAGTGTTCCTGTGCTCAGCGTCCGTGGTCTTGACCTGCAATGCGGGCAGGCGGGCAGCAGAGTCCAGCCGGCCTGGTGTCGTCAGCTGCTGGGGAGTGACAGTAATGGACGTGAACAACCTGCCCCCTCCCCAGAAAGGGCTAGTGTCTGGACAGGAAGGTTCTACCTGGAGACCCCCACCTGTGGGGGCGGAGGCCCCTGGACACAGCAGGAAGTGTGTATCCAGTCCCCACGACCCGCTGGCCCCTGGGGCCTGGTGATCATTTGTAAAGTGGCTCTGTCCTGTCGTGGTCCCGTGTCCGTCGTCCCACCTCCCCCCCTCCCCGACCCCCGTTAAAAGCTCTGCAAGAGGCCCCTGGCCATTGTCGCTGTCGTCGCTGGGCCGGCCTGCCCTCACCACCAGCCTCGTTTGACCTCCAGAAAGGTCAGAGGTCGAGACCTGTGATGTTCCAGGCTGACACGGCTGGAGGTTCACGTGTCCCTTCCATTTCTTTCTTTGCTTAGGGAACAATGCTGGCAGCACACAGGACAGGCGGCCAGCACTGGGGGTGGCTGCTGTGGCGTCCACACTCCGCAGGGGCTTGCAGTGGCCTCCCTGGAGGACAGGGAGGCGCTGGCCAGCCAGCAGCCACCAGCTCTGAGCGAGGGGCCTGCCCCCAGGCAATGGCAGGCGGGGTGAAGAAAAGGATGACAGGGAGACGGACCCCTGGGCCCCCACCATCCGCCAGCACCTCACGTGGCACTTATTCCTCCAGAAAACCCGAGACCTGTGTGGTCGGGCTCCTGAGAAGGGGGCTGCCACCTCCCCCCAGGCCCCGGGCATCCAGGGGTGGGGTGTGTGAGACCTCCCCTTACCATTCCTCAGGGCAACGGCCCGAATAGCCAGGCTCGTCCTGGGGCCACGAGTCTCCCACGCCTTCCAGAAGATTCCTTTTGAGCTAGTCAGCCAGAGGCCTCTGTGTAGTTCGCACCCAAGACCCCCAACAGCCTTTCCTCGGGGTGAGGCTCGTGGCTCCTCTCTCCCTGACTAATGCTTTGTTCGCAGCTCCAGCTAATCTTCAGAATGACAAGGTTTAAAATTTAATTAGCAAGTTCCTCTTATGCAAACTCTCCTCATTAAACTAAGTGTCCTATTAGTTAAAATGAAGCCAGGTGGGGGCGGGATTGGGCTAGACGGCTGATGGGGCAGAGACGGATCACGAGGCAGGAATTTTACAGCGGCCTTGGCTGCTGCAAGGTGGGTCGTAACTCAGGTGGGCGGAATTCTCTCCTTCAGGTGACATCGGCGGCAGAACCTGGGGGAGGAGCTGGGCCGGCTGGTAGTGAGGCTGTCGGGGTGAAATACGCAGGCGTGGGACACGCCGCAGCCCGGAGAGATGATGTAACCGGTGGGGACCACCGAGCCCGGACCCATCACGTATTTGAAAGGTGGGCCGGCGGCTGGCGGGTGATGCATCCATCCTTTCTGGGGCCACTGGGTCCTCCTGCCCTGGGCCCTCCCTGGGGGTCTCTCCCCTTCTGTCCCATCTCCCAGGCTCTGGGGCTGGCCTGGTCACCCCCACCAGGGTGGGGAGGCCACTCTCAGTGTTTATAAACGGAAGTACTACATGCTCATTGGGGAAAATTTGGAAAAAGTAAAAAAACAACCTCTTTCCCCCAGTGCACTTAATTCCTCTAACCAGACACCATTTTGGTGTTGCTCATTCCAGACTTTTATATGCTGCGCGCAGGCGTGTCTTGCACGGTTGTGTTTATACCCAACTGCTTTGTGACATGCTTCCTCACTTTAGTGTGACACCACGACCTTTTCCTGGGCCGTCAGATGTCCCTCCCAAGATGCTTTCTGCTGGTGTCCTTATCTGAGTTCTGGCATCTGTCCTGGCCCCTCTCACCGTGTCCACGGGGCTCCTGGGACGTCAGCTCCTGGCAGCGTGGACCAAGCCCAGCCTAGGGGGGAGAGGGCAGCTCACCGGGCTGTGGGGGCCACATGGGCACACCTGCCCCTCCTCCATGCCCTAGAGTCCGGAGGGTTTCCACCCAGGAAGCATCAGCATCTTCCCTCTCCATGGGCATCTGGCCAAAGGGAACAACCCTAAACAGACTTCCTCTTCCTTTCTAGAATGTTCCCATGCCAAGGCCATTCCCTGTCCCCCGTCCCTAATCCTCCTTGTCTCTGATGGGGCTCTGAGCACAGTTTTGAGGAGCCCATGGTCGCCTCCATGGCTCCCACCCCACCCCCAGCCCTCTCCTCCTCCCCCGGGGTCCCTGGTTTGGTAATGTGGAATTTCTCAAACTTCAGCAGAAGGGCCGCTGCTCTCTGAGCTCCTGGGTGCTCCGAGCAAGTCTCTGACGTGGTGTGTTGTGCCGGGGGGTGGCTCGGGCCTCGGGGTGGGTGAGTGTGGTTGTGGGCTTAGGGAGGACTTGGGGGGCAGCTGAGAGAGCGCGAGGGGTCTCTAGGGGGCAGCTGATATGGAGGCACATCGGCCCATCAGAGGAGGGTTCGTGTCTGGGTTAGATGTTGGCTTTGGGTACTCTTCAGCCTGGCATCTGCGGAGCATGGGGCGATGACGGTGACAACCAAGGCTGGAGGAGAAGGCACCTGGGGAGCAGCTGGTGGGGGGGAGCCGCAGGAAGAGGGCGCGTGGGGAGGTGGAGGAAAACCTTGAGGCACGTCCCAGCTGCCCAGAGAAGAACCTCGAACAGGCTGGGCCTACGGTGCCTCCCACAGGAACAGCAGTCGCTGTTTCTCATTCTTATCCGTTCCTGTAATGGTGTCATCGTCATTGTCGCCCTCACTAGAGATGGCGCCCACCTTGCCTCTGCTGGCCCATCTCACCTCCAGGCTTTGGGGGCCCTCGGGCGGGGTCCCCCACCTCCACACCATCCTTATCTCGTAGCCCCTGGACGGCGCTCTCCATCACTGGCTCCCCGCCACTCCTCTGGCGCAGGGATGCAGGTGTGTGGCCGCCCCACTGTGCCCATGAGCTGGAGGGCACCCAGTGGGTCTGGGGGACTGACTCTGGAGGGTGGGCCCCTGGGAAGACGCCTGTCCAACCACACACCCATCCCGGTGGCCCGCATCCCCCACCCCTGCATCTGGCCATCCATCTCGTCCATCTGGCCCTTTGTGCATGGGAGGCAGGCGGGCGGGCAGGCAGGCGGGTAGGGAGGCGCTCCCAAGGGTCTAGGAGGGCCCAAGCCCCACCCCCCCAGAGGCTGGCCGGCCCGCCTCCTGTCACCATCTTTAACAAACCCTCCGAGGAGTATTTCAATGGAACTGTCTCCTCTGACTTCCCCTAGTCACGGGGTGACAAGAGGGGTTAATGGACCCGGGGTCGAGGGGGACAGCTGTGGGGGATGGGGAGCTGCGTGCCCAGAGAGGCCCTGCTGCCCACTTCCTCCTGTGCCCAGCGAGGTCGTGGTAAAATTTGGACTGTCCGAGCCCCCTCTTCATGCCTGCACCTGTCCACCTGTCCAAGGGCCACCCAGCGCAAGGAGGGGCCTGGGGAAGGAGCAGGGGGCATGGTGACACCAGGCAGCGGCCTGAGTGAGGACATGGCTGGCTGCTCATGGCCCTTTGAGAAGCCCCCTTGCCCGTGATGTTCTGGAAAGTAACCCCCAGACCACACCTGTTTGTTTCCTGGGAAGAAGGCAGAGTTTGACTCAGGAAAATGTAGAATTCAGTCTGGGAGTGTTTCCGTGTTTGGGGTTTAAGGAATCTGCATATTTGCGGTTTTCTGGTTTTGTCTTCGTTAAAACAACTTGGCCTGTTAGTAATTGGCCAGCTTATGACTCCAACTAAAATGTTTAATTAAACAACCTATTTAAACTTTTAGGAGCCAGCCTGGTGGCATAGCCATTAAGTGCGTGCGTTCTGCTTCGGCGGCCTGGGGTTCGCAGGTTCGGATCCCGGGTGCGGACATATGCACCACTTATCAAGCCATACTGTGGCGGTGTCCCACATATAAAGTAGAGGAAGATGGGCACGGATGTTAGCCCAGGGCCAACCTTCCTCAGGAAAGAGAGGAGAACTGGCAAGGGATGTTTGCTCAGGGCTAGTCTTCCTCACAAAATAAATAAATTAATTAATTAATTAAATAAAATTAAAAAAAATAAACTTTTAGGCCAATTTCTTGTTAACTTTGTAAACCATGTTGGAAATATGAGAGGACTGAAGTCTCCATGTTTGTGAGTTACTGTGCCATGTAGACAGACAATGACTTACACGTGTGGGAGTTTGTCATCTCCAACAGCTGAAGTGACCAACAAGGACACAAAATATCAAGGTTGTAAATGGAGTTTAAACGTTTAAGGGAATTTAATTGAGTTGTAAAAGTTCGTTAACATCGTTCTTAGAATTTGCTAAGCTTCGTAATAGAATCATATTTGAAAACTAAACTTAAAAACCTAGCCAACAACTAGAGTTTTGAGTTAATTGAATATTCGAAAAACTGAAGTAATTACACTGAATAATCTTTTCTATACAAAACAAACAAAGAACATTCAAGAGCACAGGATATTGATACCTAACAAATTGAATTTTTGTGGCCCCGCTTCACACTCGGGCGGGCTGTGGTCTGTTCTCTGGGTGTGAGGTGACAGATCCCCCACCTCCTTCTGCCGTGGGTTGAATTGTGTTCCCCAAAGAGAGACATTCAAGTCCTAACCCCCGGTACCTGTGAACAGAACCTTATTTGGAAATAGGGTCTTTGCAGACGTGATGGAGTTGAGATGAGGACATACAGGATCGGGTGGGCCCTCATCCAGGGCTGGTGTCCTGAGAAGAGGGAAGTTTGGACTTGGAGACACACTGGAAGACGGCCATGTGATGACAGAGGCAGAGATCGGGTGATGCTTCTAGGAGTGAAGGGACAGGCACCACCAGATTCTCCCTCAGAGCTCCGGGTGGAACCAGCCCTGCCCACACCTCGATTTCCACCTGTGGCCTCCAGAACTGGGGGAGAGGACGTGTCTGTTGTGTCAGCCGCCCAGTGTTGGAACTTTGTCCCAGGCCCTGGGCATGAACACACCACCTGAGGGGCGTTCCACCCAGGCTGGGACCAGAGCTGACTGGGCCCCAGTGGGTCCTCCCAGGACCCCGGTTCAGGGCGGTCCCTGCTTTCTGCCGGGACCCTGCTCACCACAGGGTGAGCAGGGCCCTGTGGGTCATGAGCGAGTCAGCTGGGGGCAGGGTGGGCCCGGGGCACCTGCAGGGGTCCTGCGTCCTCCAGGGGCCTGGTGCTTCCTTCCCCTCCTGGCCAAAGCTGCGATGCCCACCTTCCTGCCCACACCAGCCGGGCCTGTCCTTCTCACCCCGGGCTGTCCCCTTGGCCACACAGCCCGTGTGGGCCACTGCAGCTTCAGCCCACTGCCCCAAGGTGCCCTGACTCTCCATCGGCTTTTTATAGGCTGAGGGAGTGGGGGCAAGCACGTGGGCAGCCCCTTTCTCCCCGAAGGCCCCAGCGACCCTGCCCCAGCTCTCCCAAATCTGCCAATATTAGAGAGGATTTGTGCCCCTGATAAATAATGCAAAGTTAAATTACATCCGCTCTGGCTTAAATTTTCATATTCCTATTTCTCATCTCCATAAAGAAATTCTATTCGCTGGCCTCACAGGGTGGCCTCTGCCAGCTGCCAGGAGGCTCCTAATGAAATTACTCCTCCAGGCGGGCCGGGGGGCTGTGGGGGCGGCCGCCCGCCGGGGGAAAAGGTAAAAGGCCGGAGTTCAAATTATTTATCTCCCTAATAACTTAACAGACCGCATGCATTATGTGGAACGGCTCCTGGGGGCGGGCGGTGCCTGTGAGGAGGCGGGGCGGAGGCAGGGGAGGCCTGGGATCATTATGGTGGTGACCCCGCCACAAGGGCACCGCAAGGACGAGCCCTAGAAGTGTCCGCAGAGCCGGGATACCCCCACCTCCAGGGGGAGGCGGGGTCAGCCTGACCCTCCCCGGTAAGCTCGGACCCCATGCGCCCTTCATGACGGGCGGGACCCAGAGATGGCTGCTCCCCAGGGCTCCTTGCCCCTCTGCCCTATGTGAGGTCAGGGGCTGGCTTTGCGGACTTGAGTGATTTTCCCAGCCTGGGACAAAGTAGGTGCTTAGAAACGTTGGGGGTGCATGATGTTGCCCAGCTCAGGGGCCATGTAGGGGTGCAGGGAGGAGGGGAGACCCTGGGCCTGCCTCGAGAGCACTGGAGTTCAGACAGAATGAAGTGGAATCCCAGGCAGGCTGGGGAGAGGCCCCCGGTGGCTGGCATCCCACGGGAGTGCAGGGCAGGGGGCTGCAGATGGCCTGAGAAGGGTCAGCGGGAGGAGGCTGACTCCAGGCCGGAGCAGCCTGGGGAGGACGGGCGGCGGCCAGAGTGCAGGGAGGAAGCAGCCGGGCAGACCGCAGGACAGCCTGGGGGCCCCAAAACCAGCACAAAGAGCTGCAACCAGAATTGGCATCCTTTGTTAGGATTAGAAAGAAAGGTATGCACACCCCGCCGCGAGTCCTTCTCGACAGCAGGGTCCTCGAGGGGGAGCTCGCTGGGCCCCTCTGGCTCTGCGGATGGCGTCTCTGGGCCAGGACCATGGTCTCGAGCTCTTTTCTAGGCTCCCCAGGCCCTGGTGGCCGTTCCCTGGGGCCCCCACCCCCGAGGGGTCAAGGTGGGCCAGGCGGCCTCTCATCTGGCTGAGTGAAGCAGCCTCCCCATCCGCATCTTGGCCCCGCCCCCCAGTCTCCCCTGGACCTGGGCCAGCACCTCTGCTGCCCTCCCTGCCGTCAGGGCCCCGGGGGGAGCCCCAGACCCTGCCTGGCCAGGCAGCCCCGCTCCCGTCTCCTGCCTCCCCCTCTGCCGGCCGCCCCCGCACCTCATATTTATGGCCACTTAATCTGTGCGAGCGGCCGGCCCCCAATATATCTCCAAATATTGATCAGCTTTAGGCTGATAGAAGTTCAAGCTCACGGGGCCTCGCTCTTTGACCCCCAAATAGGGTATGAATCTCCATCGAATAGACTGATATTCGCACATGGCTTCTACCCCGGCCTGGAGGCTGCGGGAAAATCAATGAAGAGCGCTAATGACTCACGATTTATAGAACACCTGCCATTTTAATATTAGAATAAATGTTCTATTGCAGAGGGAGGGGGACGCAGGGGGTCTCCAGGAAAATATTTCTTAGAGAGCCTTTTCTGCTGGAAAATGATGTGCGTGGAATTTTATGAAGTCAAATTTATAGACCTCATTTAGGCTTATAATTTAAAACTCCTTATGAGAAAGACATTAAGTAGAGTGCTTGGGGTGGGGGAGGCCGAGGCTGGACAAGTGGGTGGTCCCAGAGCTGAGGGAGAGAAGCCTCTGGTGAGGGGCGGGAAGGCACAGGAGAGAGGGCGCCCGGCGGTCTGGGGGGACCAGGGCACGGCTCTGCCAGGGCCTGGACAGCTGGGCATCTGAGAGAGACAGCAGGCCTGAGAGGATTAGTTTGGGCCAGAGTCTGGCTGGCGAGCCGGCGTGGGGGTCCGAGTTATCTCCATCCAGGGTCTCAGGACCCAATCCCAGGGCATCAGGCCTGACAGAGGAAGGAACGTCCCAAGAAGGAGAGCTTCCCACAGTATCCACGCACACCCCAGGCGAGGTTGGGAGAGTGTGTGCACACACACTCACTTGCACGCGGTGCTGCCCGCCCCCGTGCAGGCAAACGTGCACACGGCCACATTGTACCCACTCATGCACACACTGTATACATGTGCACACGTGAATAGACCCACGTGTGCACACATTGCACACACACGTGCACATGCCTGCTCCTCGATAGCCTTTCTTTGACATCCGACTTCAAAGCCACTTCAATTTCCCTGCTGAAGAAAGTTCTTGGCCCCGAGTGTCCCATCCTAGAGGGGCTCAAAGACCACGTGTCCTGGGCAGGGTGGAGGTCAAGGGGACTCCCTAAACATTGTCGTTCAGATAAACTCGCAAGAAGGCACTGCTGGGGGACTGGGGGCCGGTGGCGGGGACACTGTTTGGTGGAGTTGGGCTCAGGCCAGGGCCAGAGCCTCACCATCGGGTCTGACACCACGGCAAGAAGCAAAGGTGCCACCTGGACAGCAGACGGGCCAGACGCCCTCCCTCGGCAGCCTGAAGGCCAGGCAGGGGCAGGCCCTGTGTGTGTGGGGGGACCAGGAGGCCAGGGCCAGGGCCTCAGCGTGTCTCTGGGTGACACTTGGCCCATCCCAGCCGGCAAGTCCTCTCCAAGGGGCTGTGTGTCTGTTGGAGACAGCTGGGGTCGCCTGCAGGCTCCCACCTTCTCCTGTTGCTGAGTGAATCCCTTTCCCCCTGGGCCTCGGTTTCCCCAGCTGTACCTGGAGAGGTTCCTCGCCTGACAGTTTGAGAGTCCTCGGTTCCAGGCCCCAGTCTTTGATTCCAGAGCCCTCCCTGAGGAGTCAGGTCATGACCCTGGTCTGATCCTGCACAGTCCCTGCCAGAAACACAGCTGAGCGGCCATGGCTGGCCCTGGGAACCAGCTGGAACATGCAGACTCTCCGGGAGACCTGGTGTTGGGGAACCGGCATCTCCTGGGGATTAAGGCCGGACGAGGGAGGGATTAGCTCTTCTTCTAAGGGGTGTTGTCTTCCCCAGACGGGAGAGCCAAGGAAGGGGACAGGCCCGAGGAGGACCTCCAGGGCTGGGGCTCCTCGCTGAGGACCGGGGCAGGTTACTTTCGGGGACAGAGCAGAGGCAGCCTGTGGTGAGGGCAGAGTGTGGGTGAGGCCTGGGGAACCCTGGCCCCGTGCCCTGCGCCTCCCCTGGCCCCATCAGGACTGCTCCCCTCCCCCCCGGGCACTGGCTTTACCACCTAAATCATAAACACCAACGTTGCCCGGGAGGTCCCCCCACATCTTTCTCAGGAATGAGATGACAAGCGATCATACGTCCCCCCATAAACTCATTGCTTGGCCACCGGGCCCAGAGCGGGACGGGCACACTTTACATTTTCAACTTTATTAAAGGAGGGAGTCGAGCTTGAGAATGCTGCCTTCTCTGTGGTCAATTCCACTCCTGGAGGCGATAAATCTCCAGGCCTGTGATTTGTGACTCCGCACTCCCAATAAATTAAATCTTTCTTGATGAAAAGCTTGGTGCTCCTGGCTCTGCTCGAGGTCACTGTTTGTCCAAAGCAAGTGGCTGAGAAGAAGGCGCTGGGGCCAGGCTCGCCGCTGCCCACCCCCGCCAGCTGCCTTCCCATAACCGGGAGCCAGGCCCTCTGCACTGACTTGCTCCCAGATGTGCGGCCGTTCCCTTCAGATCCTTCACCAACAATGGACATTTTGGCTCTTGGTCTATTTCTAGAAGTCTCTGTAGTAATAAAGAACAAAGCCATTCTTGTCCTTCTCAGGGGCAGGGTTGTGGGCGGACAGGGTCTGTGCAGGTGAGCCCCTTGTAGCAATACCCAGGCCCTGCGCTGTGGGGTGGCCTTAGGATCCTGCTGAATGTGACCTTCCGGGTGACCTCTGCCACTAGTGGGCCGTCTGGGGCTGGCAGAGGCATCGAGGTTGGCCCAACGGGCTGGGGCCGGCCTCCACCATCCCACGGCCTCCGCTGGTGGCTCTCTGAGCCCCTGCTCCTAATCTGTGAAGACACGACCTCCCGAGAGAGCTGGCATGGGCCACACATGGAGTGAGCCCTCCCTCAAGTCAACCTGCCGTTAAGCTAGGATTTGAGATGGCCCTCATTTCTTTAGAACAGAAAAGGCTAGACTACGGATGCCAAACTCCCGCGTGGCAACTTCTAGAACCAGCGAGGAAAGCAATATTCCTGCCAGCCCACTCTGAGTCAACATTGGAGGTCGGCACCAAGGACACCCTGGCCCTGGGCGGAAGGTGGCCGGCGCCCTCTCGGACCACAAGGGAGAGACGAGCCTCTGACCCCAGGAGGTTCATCCGGGGCCACATTGTCACGAAAGCGATTCACAAAATCATCTGGGACTTTAAACCCAGCCCAGGCCCGCTCTTTTAACGTGCTGCAGATCTGCGTCAGAAACCAAAAGGAATGTGGTCTGCGTTTTGGAACAAAAAGATTTATGGCCTCAGTTAAGAGTTGATTGGAGGGAAAGTGCTGGAGAAATTGCTCTGCCACAGAACAGGATCTTGCAGAGCTGAGAAGAGCCAGGGCCTCCCCTGGAGCCAAAGTCAGCGCAGCCGTCGTGGCCAGGCACTTGGGTTTCAGGTGGTGGGAACGGCTGGGGTCCAGGGCCCACATTCCTGCCTGGCAGGGGCTTAGGCGCTGGCCCCCGAGACAAAAGCTCTGACCCCGTGTTTCCGCAGACTCGGGTTGCAGAGCCATTATGCTGATGAATCCGGTCGCTCTGAAGCTCTCAGGCCTTTTTGGCTGATTGCATTTGGGTGCCCGCTCCTCCAATGCCCCCTCGGAAGTCCCATCTATTTATTTACTTAGTTTTTGGTTGGGAGGGGTGGGGAGACTTCCCTGGGTCACCCGGGGTGGTCAGGGGGTGGCTGTGGTCCGGCAAAAGACGAGGCCCAATGTGAATGCCCGCAATTCTCACAACAGCGTCTATGTGGAGCCCAGAGAGGGAGGCAGGACGTGGCCTGTGCAAGGGTCAGGTGACCCACTGGGTCCAAAGTTCTGGGGAACTCAGCCCCCCGCCCCAGAGCTGCCCTAGCGAGGGAGGGTCCGTCCTCCGGCCCTGGAACCCAGGTCCTGGGCACAGCTGCCTCCCTGGAGAAACGGGGTGAACCCCAGATGGACGGAAGGCTAGACCGAGGCTGCCCAGGCTAGCCTGTGGGGTCTCCTGACCGGGGCTTCCACAAGCGTCTGTTCACACCTGCTACCTCGCGGCCCAGGGCCCACAGGCCTGCCCTGCCCTCAGGGAGCTCACAATTGGGAATGGGTGAAGCAGCCACAATGTCCCTGCTGCCACCAGGTGAGAAAGAGGACTGGATGATCCCAAGAACAGACCCTCTTTCCAGTGCTCCACCCAGTGCAGCCAACAGCACCCACCCACTCCATCACCCTCCACCCCCCTCCATCCCCTCCATCTCCCCTCCATCCTCCTTCATCCCCCTCAATCCTCCCTCCATCCCCACTTCATCCCCACTCCATCCTGATATGACTTGGCTCCTTTCGGAGTCTCTGGCCTCAGGGCCTTTGCACCTGCTGTGCCCTCTGCCTCGCACACTCTTCTCCACCTGCTCCTTGGGATCCCTTACCCTGGCCTATGGGATATTGCTCAGCTGCCTGTGCCGAGCTCCCTGGACCCCTCCCAGGTGGCTCACCCCACTTGGAATCACTGGAGCACAGTCCAGGCCTGCAGTGGGGAGCCAGGTTCCATCGGGCCACAGTGGAAGTGTGTGGGGCCAGTGAAAGCGGGTGAGAGCCAGAGCGGGAGCTTGTGATGGGGTTCAGGACACACCCCCCAAAATATGGCACCTGGGCATAATGACTGTTTTAAACTGAAGGAGTTTGAGAAAATTGCAGAAGCAGGAAGATTATTCTGACCTCCCCACCTGAAGCGCGCACGGGAGAGGGGCCCTCTGTACGGAAATGTCTCAGAAGACAGAGGAGGCCGAGGAGCATCCTCGGCCCTGCTAACGGGCCCTGCTAACGCGCCCCACTTCATACACGGGCCTCAGCCTCCTTCCACGACTGCGCCCTCCATCAAACCCAGCACGAAACACTCAGGTCCAACTGTTTCTTCAGGCCTTCATTCCTCATGAAGGCTCCCGTGTGACGTAAAACTTAAGCTAAATACATCTGTGTGCCTTTCTCCTGTTCATCTGTCTTTGTCAGTTTATTTTTAGACCCAGCCAGGGGCCCTAAGAGGGCAAGGAAAGTTCTTCTTCCCCTGCACCTGGGGCGGTGTCACTGTGCTGGGGCAGCCGTAACAAATGACCACAAACTGGGTGGCTTAAAAAACAGGAATTCATTCTCTCCCAGTTCCAGAGACCAGAAGTCCGAAATCAAGGTGCTGCAGAGCCGAGCTCCCTCCAGAGGCTCCAGGGGAGGGTCCTTCCTGCCTCTTCCAGCTTCAGGGGACTCCAGGCGTCCCAAGGTTTGTGGCCGCCTCCCCCCCCCCCCCCCCGGTCTCTGCGCGTCCTCACATGGCTTCTCATCTGTGTTTTGTCTCTCGGGGGGTCTTTCCTCTTCTTATAAGGACACCAGTCTTTGGATGAGGGCCCCCCCCAATCCAGGATGATCTCATCTCGAGACCCTTACCTAACTACGTCTGCAAAGCCCCCGGGGATGCACAGTGGACAGTGAGCCCCGGCCTGCCTCGCCGCCTCCCCGAGCCTCTGCGTGCCCCTCCATGAGATGGACGTGGCTGTCCTTGCTCAGAGGACCAGCAGCCTCTAAGCGACTCCCTGCCCACCTGTTCGGACTCTGGGCTCAGAGCAATGCCCCTGACAGCCCGGGGGGCCCAGGACTCAGAGACCTCGGTGCCAAGCTGACAGCGGCAGCGTTTCCCCCTCTCCCAGGCGAAGCATTTCCATCTTAAAGAGACGTCTCCAAACTTCCACCAAATGCCCCTGTACCCAGCTGTGGGGGAGCCACTGATCGAGGTGAATTTCCAGCTATGTTTGTCCTATCAAGGCGTCGGTCGACGGGGAAAGAACGATTCCGTGCCGTCAATAATTAACCCAGTGGGGTGTGCTCGCCGCCCCTCTGGGTCATTAGAGGGAACTCAGGCAGCCTCTGTCTGCTGCAGCCGCAGGCCTGACTTCAAGGGGTCGCTGCTCTGGCCACTCACCTGGCTCTCGTGTGCTGGGTCCGGGTGGAGGACCGAAGATGTGCTCAGCACCCCCTGGTCACCACCACCTCTTCCAACAGTGCCAGTGCGGGGCGCCCCTTCCCGCATCCCCCACACCCTCATGCCTACATGTGGGGGCTTCCCAACCCAGACACTATTACCACCAGTGACAGTCACAGCTACCGGCCACATGGCCAGACTCTGCTGGGCACCAAGCAAAGCCCGTGACCCTGGACATCCTGACAGGTCCTCGCAGCAATCTCTGCAGTGGGGACCATCAACCCCACCTACAGAGGAGTAGACTGAGCCTCCCAGAAGTCACCACTCACTCAAGGTCACAGCTAGCTTTGAGGGCTGTGCGGGGGCTAGGTGTGCCAGATACAAGGCCACATCTAGCCGATGTCAGAGGCTTGCTGTCTCCCCCTTGCCCTGTCTCCCACACCCACCAGTTGAAGTTCACCAGCAGAGCTGGAGCCCCCAGGGTGGCCAGCACCTCCCCAGATGCCCCCACCAGCCTCCCCAGAACAGCTTCTGAGGCTGGGGGTGGAGAGAGACGGGCACCAGGGCACAGCCTGGCGAGCAGATTCCAGAGGCCCCATGAGCACTGCGTGGGGAAGTAGGGGACCCTCCCACAGCCCAGAGGCCACCCCTCAGTGCCCCAGCTCCCCCCAGGCACCCAGCACCCAGGGGGGAAGTGCAAGTACTAGGCGTGGGTGGGGGTGCTGGTGGGAGCAGGAGGGGGCAGGAGGGCCATGTCCCAGCTGCAGGTGGCTCTGCCAAGGACCTTCAGTGCCAGCCCTGAGCCCAGAGCTCTCCTGTTGGCGGGGAGGACCGTCCATGGGTTCCTGGGTGGCATTAAATTGCACAGGATGGAAATCAGACCCTGTGCAGCCTACATCTGAGAAGGGGGCATTCTTTGTTCGCTCTTGGGGGGTAAATTCCAGCCTCCTGGGCTCCCCACTGCAATTCTGTTGAGTTAATTTGGCTTTTGTCTGGGCGGCCCCCAGAGGGGATTACCGAGGGTCCAGTTACAATTCCCCTCTCTCGGCCCTGCTAATGAGTTCAGGGTGGGTGCAGGGGTGAGTGCTGGGCCTGTTTTCACCTCGATGTCTTGGTAACAACCTGCGCTGGCCACTCCCAGGCTCTGCGAGGCCTCCCGGGCTCCCCAGCAGGGAAGGCAGGTGAGCCCCTGGGCCTGGGCCACAGACGCCTCGTCCTTGTGCCTGTGGGGCTCACAGCCCCCTGGAGAGACAGGCAGTCAAGGCCACCACCACGAGGATATTTCAATGGTGCTGAGTGCTTTACACAAAACCAAAGAAGGGGGGCCCAGCCCCCTGGCTTAGCGGTTAAGTGCGTGCGCTCCGCTACTGGCGGCCCAGGTTCAGATCCTGGGCACACACGGATGCACCACTTCTCCGGCCATGCTGAGGCCGCGTCCCACATACAGCAACTAGAAGGATGTGCAACTATGACATACAACTATCTACTGGGGCTTTGGGGGAAAAAAAGGAGGAGGATTGGCAATAGATGTTAGCTCAGAGCCGATCTTCCTCAGCAAAAGGAGGAGGATTAGCACGGATGTTAGCTCAGGGCTGATCTTCCTCACAAAAAAAAAAAAAAAACCAAGGAAGGGGTGAGAGTACCAGCCCAGTTTAGACGTGGGCAGGGAGGCCCCAGGCTGGGGACACCTCCACTGAGGCTTCTGTGACCCAACGGAGCACCTGGGTGTGAGTTGGGAGGGGCATTCCAGCCGGAAGACAGCAATTACAAAGGTCCTGAGGCAGGAAGACCGGGGCCTATCCCGGGACTGGGAAGGAGGAAGGAAGAGAAGACGGGAGGGAGCAGGACAGCCTTGCGGGGGGCCAGGAGTTCAGAGACTGAGACAACAAGATGGGCTCTGTGGGGGATGGGCAGGCTTGAGTGGGCTCCATCTTACAGAAGAGGAGACTGAGGGCCAGAGAGGCTCAGAGGCAGTGCCCTGGTGACACAGGTGACAGGGGCTGAGCCAGGATCAAATCCTGGCCTGGATTTCCACCTGCTTTTGTGACTTCTGCGGCCAGTGCCCTCTTTGGGGGTCCCTGACCGGAGAGGTAGACTCGAATCCCAGCTGGGCTCGCAGCCTCCTACACGCCCCCTCCCAAAACAGCGAGTACTCCTGGGCGGGCACAGAGAAGGCTCAGCCCTGGCACAACTGCCCCCCAACGCCATGGCCAGCTGGCCTCTGCTGCCCCCTGGCTGCAACCATGGCCCGGGCAACATCGACTCCACCGTCTATTACCTCGAGGCTCCCTCTGGGGCCCAACCTGGGATTTTGCAAACAGGTTCACCAAATTGTCAATTAAGTGAAAATCAATCCTGAGTCATTCATCATGGGCTGCTGGGGCTGCGCACGGGCCGCCATCGATTGGGGCCCCCGGGGAGCGATTGAGGCCAAGTGCAGCCCCGCATCTGCGGCATCGGGGCAGCCTCTGCGATCCATCATCTGGAATGACCACTGTACCCCTGGGGCTGGGGCCTGCCTGGGGGCCGGTGGAAATGGGCGCCAGGCCCTCTGCCCAGTACCTGGAGGCTCCTCTCTCTCCCCACCGGCCCCCACGGCCTTGCCCTGCTCTCTCCCTCCCAGCCCTCCTCTTCGCTGTGCTCCCCCTGCCCCAGCCGCCCTCAGCACCCTGGGGACTCAGGACCCCTGCCCAGTATCATTGCTCCAGGATGATCACCTCTCTCCTCCCCTCTCTTCCCTAGCCCCCATGGCCCTGCCATCTCCTCTCCCAGTGCCTGGGGCACTTTGCGGTCTCTTCCTCAGGAGGGGCTGCAGCCCTGAGGTCATGGCAGGGGGCGGGGAAATATGTGGGAGGAGACTGGCACTCCCCTCCTCCTCAGCCTCCCCTCTGTGTCTGACCTCTCTGCACCAGGCGCCCTGACATCTGCTCCCCTGACTGTCGCTCCCACCCGCAGCACGAGGCTGTGACCCATGCAGCACCTTGAATGCACGGAGTCGAACTCCAGGGACCCCCCTGCAGGGACAAAGTCCAGAGAGGCCCCCATCTAGGGGTCAGGCCCCGGACAGCACGCTGGGGGTGCTCCCCAGGAGAGTAGAGCCCCTCAACTCCCCCACGACTCCCTCCACACACCAGGGAATCTGCCGGCCCCAGAAACTCCCAGCGTCCCGTAATTCCTTTATAATGCAGCACTCAAGCCGTCATCCCGTGTCAGGAGGAAATAAACCATCTCCACCCAGCCTGGGTTCAGCCTGTCCCCAGGCCCCTGGAGGGAGCCACACCAGCCACGGCTTCTGGCCCTCCAGCAGAAGGCTGGGCCTCCGTGCCTGTGGTCAGTGCTTGGGGGCTGTGTGTCCTGCCCCACAAGCCCATGGTGCCTCTGGTGGAGGGGCCCCTCTGGTACCTGGTCCTCACCACTGAGGATGAGCACGTGACAGAGGAACCCCCAGCCCCTTGGCCTGAGCTTCGAGGTGAGAACCAGCAAGGGCTAACCACCACCGGAGCCTCCTCCCCTCCTCACTCCCCTCTTGAGCACAGGCGTCCAGGCTGCACGTGGGGACTGTTCCATGAGGACTTGGGAAGCATCGGGCCACATGGGTTGAGGGCCTTACAAATGTTGATACCTATTCACCTCCTGGTTGCACTTCTGGGGGTCAATGCATAGCCAGCCAGCCCTGCCCACCTACCGCGGGCCAGGCACTGTGACACAGCGGGGCCAGGACCCGCCCACGCCCGCGTGGGGCCGAGGCAAGAACCATCAGCCTGAGCAGGAAAAAGCTTTTTGCTCAAAGGCGTGCTGGCAGCATCACTCATTCACTTATTCATTTATTCACCCGGAAATATTTATTAAACTATCGGAGGACTTGTGCTTCTAACTATGATGGAGTAAAGGGGACCTCTCGAGGAGGGACGCGAAATGAAGAGGAACGCAGTGAAGAAAACGGTTCAGAAGAGGGGAGGGGAGTGATGGAAGGAAGGAGGCTTTGGTGGGGGGTGCCGGGGAGCCCTGTGGGTCTCGGGCCAAGGGCACTGCTGGGCTGGAGCCAGCCTGGCCAACTGGGCAGCATTATTTATGATGGCACAGGAACAGCGTCCTCCCCGATGTCTAATGTCAGGGAAACCGTTCAGGGTGTTATGCTACAACCGACCCATCAAGGATTTTGCAGCCACTAAAAAAATAGTTTTCAAAAAGAGTATTGAATAACTTGGGAAAATGTCTGTTGCAATGAATAAAAAACAGGAAATAAAATCTACCACGTGGTACAGCTGTAACACGGTCCAGACGGTGCGTGCCCCCTCCACACGTACACACACACACACATATGCACACACACACGTATGCACATACACATACACACACCACACATCTGGCATCTCCCCTGCTGTTGCAGATGAGGAATTAGGGCCCAGGGGATGTGACAACCGCTTGCCCAGGGCTGGCCGGTAACCTTGAGTCGCCCTGGATTATGCCTCCTCCCCCCAGTCCCAGGCTGCCTCTTGATGCTTTCTCCCAAGGTTAGACCAACTCCAGTTTGGTGACATCTCCCCAGCGCCCCTCCGCCCACGGCCCCGTGTAAGGGCGTGCAAACAACAAGGGCGCTCCGTGCCCTCGATGCACCGGTCTTGTGTCCCAGGAACAAATGGGAATCTTAGTTGAATCCTCGTAAATCTTCCGTTCCTGACAAATCCAGAGGAATACGAGGGCGCAGAGGAAGGGGGAGGGGGGAGAGCAGAGTCCCCTGCTAATTCCTTCAAACTGCTGTTTATTGAAATGAGGCACCAGGGATAAACCGGAGCTGGATCGATAGTGGTCTGTCTAATATAATCAGCCGGAGGGCCGCCAGCTTCCTGCCCCCAACCCTGCCCGCCGGCCCCTCCTTCCGGGGGAAGGCGGGAGGAGAGAGGCCTGGAAGAGCCGGCTGGGCCCTGGGAAGCTGCCCGCCTGCCGCCCCTCGCTCCCCCCGCCCCACCCAGGGGAAGCTGCTCTGAGGCAGCCCGTCCGTCAAGCGTGGCTGCTCTCTCCCAGCTCCTGGCTGACCCCGTCCTCCTCGTCCTCCCCGCCTTCCCTCCAGGAACACCCAGAGAGGGGAGTGATGCCCCCCAGGCTCAGGGGCCGGCTCAGCAGGAGCAGGGCTCCACCCCAGGCCCTCCGGCCTGCAGCCCCCAGCCAGCCTGGGGCGAAGCCACACTGTGCGCTGCTCCCCGCAGGCTGCAGCTTGCCCGGGGTACAGCCCCCCGGCTTTTCTTGACCTGCTCCCCACCAGCACAGCCCCTGGTTCTGGCTCTGGGTAACCTGCACCCCAGCCCGGGGCCTCCATGACCTCATGTCTGAGGGTCCCGCGCATGAGGCCTGCGGCAGACCCACAGCTCGGTGCCCGGCTCCTGGAGGTGTTTTTCTTGTAAATTAAGTAACCAGAGGCTGACAGGGGTCTCAGCTCAGCGCGTGAGGTAGAATCACCAGGAAATTTTATCCAACGTGGGCATCCTGGAGACTCTGCCCACACCTCCCCAGGGGAGCAGGTCGGGGGCCCTGTTCTGGGGAGAGGGGCAGCGGGATGGGGCATATGCAGAGCTCCCACTGGAGGCTGTGTCCACAAGGTGGATTTAACATTCTTGCAGGCCCCAGGCACCAACAGCCCTGCTCCTCTCAGATCCAGACCAATGTGACAGCTCGGAGAGTGCCAGTGAGGGGCTCAGGCCCCCAACCTGCCCCAAATCCACCTCCTCCTCCCAGATCTGGAGACCAACGGTGGGTGCGACGCTCACACCCCGGGGTCCCTCAGAAAAGTTTGGGAGACATGGGGTCATCAGGTGCCAGCTTTGTGGGTGGAACCCCCCGTACCCCCCAGCTCCCAACTTCCCAATGAGGACCCTGCCTTCCACGCCCCCCCTCGCCTTCAAAGCTGACGTCTGAAAGTGATGGGTGACCTCAGCTAAGTTGAGAATGAGTCTGTTTGAGAGCTCTTCCCGGTTCCACCCCCCAGGTGACGGATGTTAAAGGTGGGAGGAGGAACAGGTGATGTACTGCCCAGCAGGTCACTGCGGAATTCATCAATTGTTGGAAAAATAGGCCGGTGTGCCCTCGCGTGCGGCCAGCTATAGACTGCCCAGTCCATCGTCCGAAGGCAATGGAAATAGATCACAGCGCGGTGCCAGGTCCCCTCCCGCCCTGCGTGTGAGAGGCGCCGAGAAATTCCACCGCAGAGCCGCCAGCCTTGAGGGCGCGTCCTTGGAGGTTTACAGTCTTCCCGGGGAGGCTGGGGAGGGGCTAGGATCCTGCCCGGGGAAATGGGAGGGGTCGTTTAAATCCCCCTCTTGCTGACCGCGGCAGGGTCAGCCCGCCGCTGCCAGGACCCCTGCATGGGGGGCTCCATAATGTTGGGCAGAGGCGGGTCTGAGGAAGTTTCAGGTCAGTCAGTCAGAAGACCCCACGCCAGGCTCTGCCTGACCTTGAGGGTCAGGACTCCACTTGCACTCAAGATTTTTGGGTGAACAATTTTGGAAGATTCATAGTCAGTCACCTCTTTCCAGAAGGCTCCGAGAAAACCCATGTGTTCAGCTCCTACAGGTGAGGAGTGATGGCTCAGATAACCCAAGGAGGCCAGTTTGCTAGGGCCCCAGAGCCAACAGACAGGGCAGGAATGCGGCTCTGCTTCCTGGCTGCAAAAGGAAAAAGGGAAATGGGTGTGCCCCTGGTTTTGAGTTTCCCGCAGGCCACACACGCCTTCATCTGCAGACACAGCCTTTCCTGGAACCAACTGACCCAGAGCAGGTTTGCCCACATCCCCTCTGCAGGCATGTGGGGAGTGGAGTGGTCAGCCAGCAAGGCCAGAGGCCTGTCCTCTATGGGGTCACAAAGCAGCTGCCCATCCCCACCCACACTTTCTTCCTCCAGGAAACGTCTTCCCTGTCAGCTGTGCTTCCCCCCAAAGGAGAAGCTTGGGACAATGGGGTTGGAGAGATGCTGTGACCTGAAGGAGAGGGAAGGCCACCTGGGAGGCTACCAGCCCCCTCTAGGCACCTGCTCCTGGAGGCCCAGGCTCTAGTGCCCCTCACTTAGGGCTCCTGCCACAGGGAGCTGCCCCGTGTCTCTGGAAATGTGGTGGCTGCCACAGGAACGAGGCCACCATGGGCAACACCTCTCCAGACCCCGGTCCTGGAGGCCCTTTGTCCACCACTCTGGCCGATGGGACATCTGCAGATCCCAAAGAGATGTCTGGTGAAAGGGTGTCACCAGACTTGCAGGACGTGCCAGGTACGAGGCTCTCCTGGAGTGTGGGACGGCTGTCCCGCCGCCCGGAGACCCCCACTCAGGGGACTGGGGAGGAGCAGGGGTCTACGGTCTCATATGCTCCAGGTGGGCTGGCACTCAAAAGGAGTAGCCCCAGCCTGGGGACAACCCCCACACTCACAGCTCGGCCCCTCATGGTGGCTTTGCCCTGAGGATGGTGGGCTCTCCAGGGACGGTCCCCACAGGGGCTGGAGTCCTGGGCTTGCATCCACACCTTCCACAAAGCCAAGGTCCCCTTGAGTGTAGCTCCATTCTGACTCTTCATGATGACCCTGCTCTCTGGCCTCGGTTTCCCCATCTGCAGGGGGAGGGTGTGGGGTGGCCCCCTCTGGCTCTAGCACCCTGAGATCAATCGCTGATTGCAACGGCACCAGTGCACCCAGGAGGGAGAGGTTGTGCGGTTCCTGCAGGCTCCCCTAAGAGATAACCATGGGATCTTCTACTTTGCCTTTAAAAGCCCCTGGCACGGGACAAGCGGATTGAGGAAAACTGAATGGGGAGGGCCGTGGGCCACAGAGGGCGCTGGGCTGGGCACCGACCCCACGTCAGCTCTGTCAACTGAGGAAGACCCTCTCTGAGTAGACGGCCAGATACAGGGTGAGAGGACCCGCAACAAACAGGGCAGCCTGGGGTGGCACCCCCTTGACCCCGGACGGGGAGAGCCTGCCCTGCGCCCCGCCGGGCCCTGGGCTCCTGAGCGCAGAGACTAAGAAGAAATCAAAAGCAAATTATTTTCGGGATTATAGCTCTCGAGCCCCGGCGAGATATTGCCCATTTTTCATAGCAGACAAAAACATTTTCCAAGGGATCAATTTCGCCTGTAGAAGTCGCCTCCTTTCAACCCACAATCCATCATATTTCCTCATTTGCAATTTCTCGGTGTCTGAGTGTTTTAAGTTTAGTATGAGTTATTTTATAAAGCTTTCTTTCTTCCTGCTGAGATGAGGTATTCCGGCCCTGTCTGGACGGACACCATCAGGCCATGCGCCGAGGGGCGAGTGGTGTCTGCCTGCGGGGCCTGGCATGACTGGGTGTGGGACAGACGCTCGGTCAGAGGGTCTCCGTCATCCGTCAGGCCCTGCTCAGTGTGGCCGGCATCCATCAGAGACCCAGGGCAGACGCAGGCCCAGCGGGTGGCTGGGGAGCTGGTGGGACGGACTGGCGGGGGACAGGAGGCCACCAACCACTTGGGGGCAGAGGGGGAGATGGGCAGGGGAAAGTTTTTGAAGAGATTTATTCTGATGTGCTGCTGAGGGAGGGTCATCCTTCAAGAGGCAACGTGTATAAAAATTTCCCGGCCTGTTGATTGGTCTGTCACAGTGATTTGTGGCTCTTCCCCCGAGGTAATGGGGAGCCACCGGGCCCGTGAAAGGCAGCCGGACAGATTGCTGAACAGAACGGGAGGGAGGCCGCGGCGGCCGGCAAGATTTATTGACCTCGACCCACGGAGGTCCCTTCTGCGCTTTTAATCTGGCCTTTCAGCCTGTCACCAGTGCTGATTACGGCCCAGCCGGCTCCCCGGGGCCCCACGGGGCAGAGGCACGGGGGACGGCCCAGGGGCCGAGCCATCTGGCCCGCTGCTCCCAGTGGGTGCCCTGCCCCGAGGAGGAGGGGAGGGATCTGTCCTCTGCTGCTCTGACTCGCCATCAGCTGGGGCTGCTGCTTTTTAAAAAAAAACAACTTTATCGAGATATAATTCAGATGCCATACAATGCACCCACTTAAAGTACACAATTCAGTGGGTTTTAGCACGTTCACAGAATTGTGCCACCATCACCACAGTCGATTTTAGAACATTTTCATCATCTCCAAAAGAAACTCTGAAGACAGTCTAGCAGTTTCTTACAAAACTAAACCTGCTCTTACTATACTATCCAGCCATCACGCTCCTTGATATTTACCCAAGGATTTGAAAACTAATGTCCTCGTGAAAACCTGCACGCAGATGTTTATAGCAGGTTTATTCATGATTGCCAAGACTTAGATGCAACCGAGATGTCCCTCAGTAGGTGATGGATCAATAACCTGCGGTCTGTCGAGATGGTGGAATATTATTCAGCAACAAAAAGAAATGAGCTAAGAAGCCGTGAAAACACGTGGAGGAAACTTAAATGCACGTTACCAAGTGAGGGAAGCCAGTCTGAAGAAGCTTCATATGCACAGATCAAAACCACAGTCAGACATCCCCTCGCAACTGTCAGAATGGCGATTATCAAAAAGACAAGTGGGGCCGGCCTGGTGGCGTAGTGGTTGAGTTCGCATGCTCTGCTTGGGCAGCCCACGGTTCACCGGTTCAGATCGTGGGCACAGACCTACTCACCGCTCATCAAGCCATGCTGAGGCGGCATCCCACATAGAAGAACTAGAAGGACCTACAACTAGGATATACAATGATGTACTGGGGCTTTGGGGGGAAAAAAAGAGGACGATTGGCAACAGATGTTAGCTCAGGACCAATCTTCCTCAAAAAAAAGACAAGAAACACAAGTGTTGGTGAGGACATAGAGAGAGGGGAACCCTTGTGCAATGCTGGTGGGAATATAATTGGTGCAGCCACCACTGGAAACAGTATGGAGGTTCCTCAAAAATTAAAAATAGAACTACCATATGATCCAGCAATTCCACTTCTGGGTATTTATCTGAAGGAAACAAAATCATTATCTTGAAAAGACTCTGCACCCCAACGTTCATTGCAGCGTTATTCACAATAGCCAAGACATGGAAGCAACCTAAGTGTCCCTTGATCGATGAATGGATGAAGAAGAGGTGATCTATATACATAGATATAGTGGAATATTATTGAGCCATCAAAAGGAGAAAATCTTGACATTTGCGACAACACGAATGGAACTTGAGGGCATTACGCTAAGTGAAATAAGTCAGACAGAGAAAGACAAATACTGTATGATGGCACTTATACGTGGAACCTAAAAATATCGAACTCACAGAAACAGAGAACAGATTGGTAGTTTCCAGAGGCGGGGTGAGGGTGGGGGGAGGAGGGAAATGGGTGAAGATGGTCAAAGGGTACAAACTTCCAGTTATGAGTACGTTCTGGGGATGAAATGTACAGCATGGTGACTATAGTTACCAATATTGTATATTTGAAAGTTGCTAAGAGAGTAGATCTTAAAAGTTCTTATCATAAGAAACAAAATTTGTAACTACGTGAGGTGATGGATGTTAACTAGACTTATTGTGGTGATCATTTCGCAGTATATACATGTATCAAATCAACATGTTGTGCACCATGGACTAACGCCATGCTATATGTCAATTATATCGCAATAAAACTGGGGGGCTGCATACTGTACGATTCCAACCATATGGTATTCTGGAAAAGGCAAAACTATGGAGGCAGTAAAGGCCCAGGTGTTGCCAGGTGTGGGGTGAGGAGGGATGAATGGGTGGAGCACAGAGGATGTTCAGGGCAGTGAACTATTCTGAATGACACTATAACGGTGGAGACGCGTCATTATACATTGTCAGAACCCGCAGAACATAGAACACCTGGACTGTGGACTCTGTGTGACGATGACGTGTCCATATAAATCCTTCAGTGTAACAAATGGACCACTCGGGGTTGGTGCTGGTAATGGGGGAGGCCGTGCCTGTGTGGGGTCCAGGATCTGTGATAAATCTCTGTACCTTTCTCTCAATGTTGCTGTGAATCTAAAACTGCTCTAAAAAATAAAATCTATTTTAAAAAAGAAGAAACCCCTGTACTCGTTAGCTATCTCCCCCCGTGTCCCCTCCTCCAGCCCCTGGAAAGCAGATCCACTCATCTACTTTCTGTCTCTGTAGGTTTGCCTGTTCCGGACATTTCACCTAAGTGGAGTCACACAGTGCGGGTCCTTTTGTATGGCTTCTTTCACTGAGCGTGAAGCTTCCCAGGCTCACGGTGCTGCAGCGTGTCAGGGCGTCGTTCCTGTTATGGCTGAGTAACGTTCCCTCCTGCGGATGGACCACATTTTGTCTCTCCATCACGCGTTGATGGGCATGTGGGCCGTTCCCACACTTGGCGATCGCGAACAGTGCTGCTGTGAACACAGGTGTAGGGTTTTGCATGCAGGGGAGCTGTCATTTCTTGTGAGGACACACGTGGAGTGGCTGGGTCACGTGGTCACTCTCTGTTTAATCGTTCGGGGAACTGCCACATTGTTGGCTGCTGCATTATAATTTTCCACTTTTTCCCTGACGATTGAAATCAGACGTGCCCATTGTCCTAAATCTGTAAAATACAGAAAAGTATCAAGAAGCCAAACACACAAAACTCCCCGCCCGGGAGCCCAGGAGGCAGCCCACCTGCGTGCCGCCTCATCTCCCATCTCTTCTCCGGCTCTGGCTCTTTACACGCCAAGACCACCCTGTACACTCGGCTGTGTCCCTGCCTTTTCTCCCTGTGGCTTAGTATTTAGCATGAGGCATTCCCTGTGTTGTTGAAAACCCCCCTACACATCATTTTAAACGGCTGTCTAATATTCCGGGCAGTGGAGGCCCCACTGTTAGCTTAACGACTCTTTCCAGGATCTCCTGGGGCACAAAGAATGATGCCACGCCGGGGGCACTGGATCGGAGGCCTCTCGGGACATGCTGTCTGCTCCTTTACAGCCACCTGTTCAGCCCTTCTAGGGACCACGGTCCTGGCCCTGGCGTTGGCCGGCTCCAGGGCCCGGTGATGGAGACCTCGACAGACTCTCAGGGCCCAGAATGCAGCTCAGTCCCGCCACCTCCTTGCTCTCTCTCTCCACGAGCAACCTCGATCCACAGAGGTCCCATTCTTCGCTCTGGGTCCCCAACTGACCCTGGAGCGGGTCCCAGGGGCACCACCCCCCAGGCCCACAGAGGGCTTCCGATATATTGGGTGAGGGCAGGGTGGGAGGGACTGGCTGCTTGCTCCCTTCTTGTCCTGGGCTAAGTCCCACGGAAACTCTGTAACCCAGCTTCCTAAGCTGGTCCCAGAGCAGATTCCCGTGTGTGTCCCAAGAACAAGCTCCCTGTTTCAGTCCCTGTGGGGAATGGAAAACTAGTTATACTCAGAGTCAGAATTGCCCCCACAGAGCCTGCACCGTGTGCTGCTCCGCTCGAAGCGTTTAGCATGTGATTGCTCCCCGAATCTCCACACTCGCTGCGTTACACCCATTCTACAGATGAGCAAACTGCAGGACAAGAGGTTGAGTGACCTGCTCAGAGTCCCGAAGCCGACAGGTGACAGAGCCGGTACTGCCCTCAGTCGCCCCTTTACTGCAGTGTCTCAGGGTAGTTACTCTGTCACCTGCCAAGTGGCCCTTCAAAGAGGGGGCAGCAGGGGCAGTAGGCCCTGATCCCTGTCACAGACTCAGTCCTGATCCCTGTGGCAGTCTGGTCCCTGGGTCCAGAACCCAGTCCCAGGTGGAGCCCTGATCCTGGAGGAGAAAGGCACTGTGCTGGCTCCTGTCCTGAGCAGAAGCCTGGGCAGGGCCACCCTCCTGGATGAAGGACGGCAGATCCGCGTCTGCAGGGCTTGGAGAGTGACCCAGCACGATCAGAGTATGGGTCTGGGGTGACCCCCCCAGGGTAGGCTCCCTCCCAGCCCTTTCCTCAGGGGGATGGAGCCGCTGCACAGCCGCATGTGGGGGCTTGGCTTTGGGCAGCTGCTCCAACCGCCAGGGAGACCCGGCTCCTCTCACCCAAAGTTGCTGAGCCCTGAGGCAGTGGGATCTGGTGTGGCTTTAGTCACACGGAGGACGGGCCAGGTGGCCCAGAGGGCAGGGTCCACTCCTTCCTGACCTCTCAGGGACCAGGCCCCTCCATGGGCCCCAGCGGGAGGCGGTGCGCTGTGGGGCTCTGGGCTAACAGTGGGATGGGGGGACACTTGCACCCCGGGTTCTTGGGGAAATGGGGAAGCCATTGGACGGTCCACCTGTGACCTTCACAGAGACTAAATTCCTCTCTCCCCCGAAGGCTGGGAAACCTCCAGTGTTTAAAGATCAATAATAACTCCAGCTAAAACCAGCAGCTGGACAGAGACACTGAAGGCAAGTGACACAGAGCAAATTCACATCGCCTCTTTAAAGACACTTTTCCGAGGCCCCTCCGCATCGGCGTCCTGTGGGCGGCCGAAATCTATTCTGAGTGCGCACTTGGAAATTAAATTCCCTTTAGCCAAAACGAGCCGGCTTCAATCAGCCTGCAGTACGTCCTCCAGTCCCCAGCCCGCCTTCCCCACCGCAGCATCTTTTAAGTATGCAAATGGGGACACCTTGCTAAATGGTCAGCCTGATTGATCCTGCTGTTTCATCAGGGAAATGAAATTAAAATGAGCCAGGGGGCTGCCCTCCAGCTGTTTGGGTATTCTCCGGACACAGATCTCCAAGGCCCGCCTGGTCCCTGACCCCGCTGCCACAGTGAGGGCCTGGTCCTGTCAGCCGATGGCCCCGACCTTGAGAACTTCCTGAGGGCGCAGGGGTGGGGGGCGCCCGCCGCAGGAACCCCAGCTGCGTCAGGTCCCTGGCATGGGAAAGCAGGTCCTGAGGGCTCGGACCAGGTCTGCCCATGGCTCACCAGCCTGGTCAGACTTGGGAGCTTGATAGGAATTCAGGCCCCCAGACCCATGGAAGACCCCAGTATGGGGTGGGGGGGGGTGGCTGGGGCTGCTCTCCCCGTCTCCTGAGGGTCAATGCAGGACCCCGCATTTTCTAGGGTGTCGTTCATATACACACACAGTCATTCATCCCATAGACGTCCAGTGCTCCCGCCCTGGCCGGGCCTGGCGCCTCATCCTGAAGACACAGAGAAAATGGACGCCGCCCCCTAGAGCGGATCAGACTGGGGCTTCCCGGGAAGGGGCTCTGGGAGGTGGGGATCTTCAGGACCCATCAGGATGGCTCTGTGATGGTGGGGTTTCAGGATGGTGAGGTTTCAGGTGGGGGACTTGTGGCCAGAGCCTCTGCCCAGGGGCCCTGCCACCCCGGCCCTGTGGCAGAGATAAGTCGGGACATCAGCCATTCGTCCCAAGCCTGAGCAGGCTCAGAGGGCACATCTGGGGTCACGGCCCCCAAGTGAGGAGGCAGCTGCTTCTGGGGCCGGAGTGACGTGAGAATGTTGGGAGGCACCTGGGACAAGGATGACCTGAGATGACTCCCAGGGCCTCCAAGGACGTGGTCAGCCTTTCCAGAGCCACTCTTGGCGCCCTGTCCCCACTCAGGCCACCCTGAGGGGCTAGACAGGTCAGGCCCAGACACACCCCAGGGGTCCACAGTGACAGGGCCACATGATGAGGGGCAGAGTGTGGAGAAAGGTGAGCAGTGCCGGGTGGGAGGGAGGCAGGATGAGAGAAGGCCCACGGCAGAGGGCCCAGGGCTGCCAGGCTTTCCTCCCTAGACCTCCTCCACCTCCCTGAGCACCTCCTGTCCCCACCTCAGGGCCTTTGCACCTGCCGCTCCCCTCCGCCAGGGCCTCGTGTGTTGTGTTCCTTCTTGCCTCTCAGGAATCAGCTCACTGGTCACCTCCTCCTGGCGGCTGCCTGGATCAGCACCTGGCCTGCTGCCCTCCATCACGACACCCTCAACTTTCCCCGGTTATTCATTCTGCTTGTCTGTCTTCCTCCCTGGAATGTCGGCTCTGTGAGGCCAGGGACTTTGTGGAGAGCAGAGCTTGGCCCCCGGCTCAGACCCTGTTTGGAGACCACCCTGGAGCCCTGCGAGTACGTCTCCCTGACCCTCCCACCAGCTCCACAGCTCTCCTGTCATTGCCCTCGTTTTATGGAGTGGTCCCCCTCCAGTAAGCAGAACCTGACCCAGTACCCAGCTCGCCACCCCGGGAAGGACCAAGGCGTCTGACTACATGGGGCCCCGTCTCCCCGAAAGGGAGCCTGTGGGTCGGCCAGGAGGGGTGGAGCTGAGGTGGCTTGTTCCCGCTGGCCCTGCGTCCGGGGTCTTATGGGAGCCCCTCTGTGTCCCCTGTCAGGGTGGGGAGCGGGAAAGGGCCTTGTCTTTGATTTAGAGCCATAACGTTAATTATGATGCGTGATTCTCACTGTAATTAAACTGATTCATTCCCAACAATCAAGGCTACACTGCATAATATATTTAATTAGCCAGATTTCCTGTGCACGGTGGCGGGATGGAACTGGCAAGTTCCTGGTGTAATACACTTAATTCTGCAATAAATCATTGTTTGGGAGACGCACGCTAGGCCCCCCACCCGGGGAACTGGAGGTACTCAGGGCGGGCTCTGGCATCGCCAGTCCCCAGGCTGGAATGATGGGCTGTCCCGGCAGGCATATTCCAATGTGGAAGTCCTTCCTGGTGTGGGGTGGGGGGGAGGCGAGTGAGGAGGGCCAGGGTGACTGGGCTGGGGGCGGGGAGAGACCGAGACCCGGTGACGTCCTCAAAGCCCCTGGGGAGAAGGCCAGGAGGAGTGCAGAGCCCTCAGGGCTGCCATTTCTACAAATGTGAGGACCAGAAAGGCCGTCTTGTGGGTATCAGTGCTGCCGGGTGAAGAGGAATGAGGCGCTGCCCAAAAGGTCTGAGCCCTGTGACCCGGAGGCCCCATTAGTGCAAGGGTATCCCCACATCTCTGCCCTGCACCCCCACGGCAGCTCTGGCCCTGGACCCTGGGGACGAGGGTGACTGCTGCTGCCCTCAGAGGCCCGAAAGGCTGCAGATGCCACCCTTCAGCACACCCACCTTCCCCTCCTGTCCCAGGAGGCCATACACATTCTCCCTGATGGCTTCTCTGTCGTCGCCTGGGAACGCCCTCCGCCACATGACTGCCAGGGGGATGCTCGTGACTTTGGTGTTTCAATGAAAGACAGACCTTGCCATGTTCTGCCAGTGGCTCAGGGGGCTGGGGGCAGACAGCACCAGCTCCAGGGACAGCTGGGTATGGGGTCCCCTGGTGCCAGCCTCATTTGGGCCCTGAGCTCCCTACCCCAGCCAGGCCCCAGCTGCCCAGGTAGTGCTGGCCCCTCTCCCAGGAGACCCGGCCTCAGCCGGCACGTCCTGCCTCCCGCACCCTTCCCCAGGCTGGGCCAGGCACCTGCCCTTTCCGGCCCCCGAGTCCCCATCTGAGCTCTGTGAGGACAAGGTGCCCCACCAGAACCACACAGCGAGGATGGACAACACAAACAAGGGATTCAAAGAGGGCTGTTCCCAGGACCCCCTAGGCAGGCTTTGTCCCTCTCGGCAGGATCCTGGGACAGGAGGGGCCTGGGGGGCCACCCCCTTGGGCAGCCTGCCTTCCCCGAGCTCTGGTTACTGCGTGTGCGCCCATCTGCCGCCCGCGTGGCCCGGCCTCGTGCATAATTCAGGCGCCTGGGAGAGGCCCCAGCTAACGGGCATTGACGAGGCCCAACCAGCCTGATCGGATGTCGCGAGATTGGACCCGCCATGGACATGTCGTGTGTCCTTTTGCCCCGTCTGTGCTGCGGTGACAGGCCAGGCAGGGAGCAGCCTGGGTGGTCTCCTCCTGGGGTATGGGGGGCCGCTTTGGCTTCAGGTGCCCCAAGACACAGCCATGTGATCAGGCTACTCAAGGGGTCTTGACGCTGGGCTCCAATCCCAGCCCTGTCTCTCACCTGCCGTGTGGCCTTGATCCCGTCACAACTCCAGCCCCTGGGCCTCAGTTTCCTCATCTGTGAAATGGACCCAGGGCAGCACCTGTGGCTCAAGGTTGAAGGGGGCATGTGGATGATCGTTGAGTGAGGGCTGCCCCAAGGCAGCCATGATCCCTGGAGGCCCAGCAGCCTGGTGGTCACCTCGGGGCTGGAGTCCTGGAGACCTGGGCTTGACCTGGGCAGGCTGCTCTGGCCCCAGGGTGCCACTTCTCCTCCCCCGCCCTCTCTCTGTGAAACTTGAGAGGCGATTCCCCGCCTCTCAAGTTTGACCCGAGAATAAGATCTCAGACCTGGGTCTGCAGCACCCAGAACCCGCGGCCACCCCCATGTGGGCCACACAGCGTATCCAGGGGACGTGATGCTGTGGCCACCACATCTGTGTCACAGGGCCTGTGGGTTTCATCAGAGTTCTGCATCCCGGCCCTGCCATGGGCCACGGGGTAACAGGGAAGCTCAATGCCCCCCTCCATGGAGGGGTCAGGGCAGGGGCTGACCCCTAACGGCCCTCCCTGGCTTAAATCTCGGGTGTGGTCACCACAAGGAGCTCTCGGCCTGGACGGAGATCGGGGGGAGAGAGGTGTATGCTGGCTCTGCATGGCCCCTCACCCACGGCTGGCCAGTCCCAGCAGGCCCTAGCCTGGCCGCACATACCCAGGACGCCCAGGCACAGAGGACCCAGCCTCCCTGACCACAGAGCTGCCCTAAGTGTGTTCCCCAGACAAACTGGCCCCAGGGGAGTGCCGCCAAGCCAAGTGGAGAGAAGGGACCCTCTGCTGAGTGGCCCCTGGTGGGCCACCTCCCAGGGCCTCTGCCTCTCTGTTGGAGGGGGGTGCCCGTTGGAGGGCTCTTTGAAGAATCAGAAGAGATAAGAGCCTGGGCGGTGGGGGTGCTCATCAAGGACCTTGAGGGACCCTCCCAGGCCTATCCGAACTTGGGCGGCTAGTCCCAGGACACCGACTCTGTCCCACCTCGGGCCAGGGTCAGCCCCTCCCGGCACCTCTCTTCTGGCGTGGGCACCTGCAGCAGGTAACCTGAGCCTCTGCTCCCCTGCCGCTGCTTTTCTGAGAAAAGAGGGATCTCTCTCCTTAAATAATTGATGAAAGGCATTAACAATTGACCCGGAGAACATCTGGCAGGTGGGGGCTTTTCATCCAGTGGGCAGAGATCAGATTAACCCACTCTGCAGAAGGAGGGGTGCTGGCTGGGTGGAGGCGGGATGCCCGAGCTGTGCCCACTCCCCGCCTTCATGACCAGTGCACATGGGCTCAGACAGGCCCTCACGAGCACACACACTTGCACCGTCACACGCATAACACATGTACACGTGCATGCTTGCACACGCAAATATATCACGTGTACACTTGTGCACTGTGTGCAACACACGTGCACACTTGCATCCGTGGACACACACGTCACCCGTGCACACAGCATGTTGTGCATATACACGCTTGCACAGGAGCACACACACACACAGATGCACACACCACACACGTGTGCCTATTCCCTTCCGTGAGGACCACCTGCCGCCTCCGCCCTGACTCTGGAGACCTCAGCCCTGGTGGGAGGTTCCTGTCTGCGACCCCACAGGAGGTGGGGCGGAGAGGAAACACACGGTCCTGCCCGGGGCCGGCCCCCTGGCTGCAGAGGTGCTGGGCAGCCACATTCCTGCTCAGGCCTGACAGCACCGGAGGGGACGGGAGGCTCTCTGGAGACCCGGGGCCTGGTGACCTCAGGTACATACAGGGTAACGTGGCCTCGGGGGTGAGGGGCAGGGGCGGCAGCCAGACCCCTGGGGCTTCCGGGGGGGGAGTGCTGCCCACTGTCCTCGATGAGGACTCTTCCTTCAGAACTGTCAGAGTCTGACGTGAGGACGTGGTCCTTTGATGCCCCACAGGGAATCCCTTCACCCTGAAGTGGTGCTCTCGGGACAGAAAGAGGAAGGGCACCCGGGCCCCTTCCTCTCATTTCGTTCCATTTAATCCTCACAACTCGGCCTTATCACCCCATTTTACAGCTGAGGAAACTGAGGCTGGGGTGGGGAAGAGCTTGCCGAGCACTACCCAGCTCCAGACTGGGTGGCCAGATGCCCAATCCTCACTCTTACCCTCCTGCTGCCCCCTTCCACCCCCCAGCCCAGGTCACGTAGATGTCGGGCAGCCAGGACTGCTAGCCAGGGCAGGGGGCTTCTGCTCTCCCCGATGCTCGTCCATGCCCACCTGGATGGTGGCGCCACCCCCTCTGAGCTGGCGTAAAGCCCCCTTGGGCGGATTCACACCAGCTCTGCCTGGAGGCCCCAAGGGCAGGCACCCTGAGCAAGGGGCTTCCCACCAGGTGATGGGAGGCCGGGTCCCATCTGTTGACTGGCTGGCAGGGGCATGCCTGGCTCCAGAACCTTCCGGGGCTCAGGTACTAGGTGTAGGAGTGATGCCTGTGGAGAGGAAATGGAAAAGCCCCCCAAAGCCGGGCAGCACCCCTGCTTTGGGCATGAGAAGGAGGAACAAAAGGCAGGAGGAGGGAGAGGGCTTGCACCCCCACACAGGGGGCCCTGGATGGTGGTCGGGGGTTGACCAGCCAAGGCCGAGCGGGAGCCCCTGCAGTCTTGGCCAGAGTTCCCCCCAGGACAGGCGCAGCGGCAGCTCAGACCGCGCCCCTGCCTCCCCGCCGCCCGGGAGCCGGCCCCGCCCAGGGGATCCCTCACACTCTGGGCCCTCAGGGACCCTGCCCGCGGCCCCCCAGCTCCTCTGAAGGGCGCCCCTTCCCCGAGTGCACCCCGCCCCCACCCCAACCCCAAGTCAATGATTTCCTCATTACAGAAAGGCCGCCACAGCCTCCCTTAATTGTGCCTAAGTTACTGGACTTCCGAGGACATCTCCTGGTCGGTCTCTGCTGACCTTGACCTTGGGCCAAAGGTCCGAGCAGGGGAGTGAATGGGCACCGAGACCACCACGTCCTGAGGATGCCAGCCCCTGGGGGAGCCGGGGGACGAGAAGATCCCCCAAGGCTCTTGTCAGACCCGGGGTTTGCCTCTGCATCCTCCACTTCCCAGCTGGAGACCGAGCCCAGCCACCTTCCTCCTCAGGCCTCAGTGTTCCCATCTGTCCACTGGGGCTGTAATCCCCCAAGCAAAGCCCCTCCTGACTTCCCTTACTCCCGTTTCTGCAGCTTGCTGCCTCGTCCCGAGAGCCCAGTGTGCGCCCTGGGCTGGGGGCTTTGAGGGTGTTGCCTTGCTGAGTCCTCACCACCACCCCGGGACTCTGTTACAAAGGCCAGGCCTGTTCTGCAGATGGAGAAGTCAAGGGCTGAGGGCTGAGGCCGCTTGTCCACCCTACTCCGTTTGGAATGGCAGGCTGGGCTGCCGAGCTGGCCAGACAGAGCTCCGAGTGGGCACTCCCCACGGCTCTGAGCCACCCGGGAGACAGGTGGACATGTGCGTGCCACACACTTCTCCATGGCCACTTCACCCTCCTCCAGCCTCTCTCCAGGCCACCCTGCTGTCCTGCGGGGTCAGGAGAACACGCAGGCCTGGTCACTGAGCCCTGCCAGGAGACAGCCACCTGCCAGTCGCTTCCAGGTCCAGACCGATGGCCCCGGAGCCTGACTGTGTGTGCACCGGCGAACCAGCCAGGTGGCCATTTCCTGGCCCCTCCTGGGTCAAGTGTCCCAGCAGCAAATTTTATCCAGCCCAGAGGCGTGAACCTGTTGCAGTGACGGGGAGACTGAGGCCCCAGGAGGGGAATAATGTGCTGAGGTGATACAGCCGACTCGCCCGTGGATCTGGTCTTCCTCTGTCCCTCCTTGAGCCAAGGGTGGGCCCAGCCCCCCACCAGGCAGACTGCACGTGGGGAGCAGCAGGCTAAAGAGCCACCCAGGACATCCTCACATTCACATCATGGAGTGTCTGATTGTAACACTTTACCCCAACGAAAGTGCTCGCGGCAGCGATGCTGGTGTTTTGGAGGTCGGGTAGGGTGGGGTACGCTTTCAAGCACCTCCCAGGGTGGACAGCTGGCTTCTGTGCCCACGTGGGCCCGCCGCCCCCACCACCCTCAAAGTGGGACCCTAGAGTGTGAGGCCGGGCGGGGCAGGTCATTCCAAACACCATCCTTCTTGGTTCAGAAACTCCCTCCGAGAGCCTGCCCCGGGAGGGACAGGATGACCAGGGCACATCCGGGAGCTGCTTGCACTGGAGGAAGGAGGACGGGTGGGCTTCAGAAATGTGCAGACTTCTATGGAGCAGGGGTTCCAGCTGCTGGGGGGCCACGGCACCCCCTCCAAGGCCAGGGAAACAACCTGCACTCAGAAATGGTCCGTGACCCCAAATGAAACACGTTTTGTCTGAACTTGTCAACCCCAGGCCATCCGGACAATGGCCCCTCGCCTGCACACGTGGGGCTGCTCTGGGGGAGGGGTCCCACCCCATCTCTGAGGAGGCATTTGGACATTCTCTTGCCGGCTGGCCTCACCAGCTCAGGGATTCTGATTTTTCCATAGCCAGTCCTGGCTGGGCAAAACCTTGCCAAGTGATGCTAATGAGTCATGTGGGAGCCTGCCCCAGGGAAAGCCTGCTCAGCTCCCGCCTGGACCCCTTGATTTGGGCCCTGGGGAGGGAGGAGGAGGATCCCCCTCCTGAGCATCAGACTTGGGAAGGGACAGGCCTGGGACCTCAGTGCAGAGGGGGTCCTGCCAGTCCCTCCCCCTCCCACAGGGTTGGGGGCAGATCTGGGAGGAGAGGGGAAGCGGGGCCACTCCCCACCCCGGCACTTCTCCTCTCCTGCCCCCAGTGTCCATCCTTGTGACTGGGCCACCCGCCCATCCCCTTGGAGGACACAGATCTGCAGAGGCGAGCACCTTCCACCTTCCCTCGGGCGCCCACAAGCCTGGAGCTCTGAGGGGATGGGACCCTGCTGCAGGTCTCCCAGGAGGGGCAGAGCCGGGACTCCCCGTCCAGGGCCCTGTCTCAGCTTCCTCTCCCTAAACAGACCGGCACTCCTGCTGCCCTGCGACCCGGGAGACCACAGGGCGGCCCCCGGGCGAGCATGGGGTGTCCTCCAGGACAGGGGAGGGGAGCAGTGGGAAGGGCTCCAGCCTTGGCTGCAGGGCCACCACGGGCCTCGCCCCCAGCCCATCAGAGAGGGAAGCCGGGACCCTCACAGTGACTCAGGCTGGGGGCCTTGGTGCCTGAGTGTTTCCAGGGGGCCTCCTGCGTCCACACACAGGTGCTGGGGTCCAGCAGTGGCAAAGACAGTTCCGTCCCGGCGCGGCCCCTGGTCCCCCTGCTTGTTCCCGAGGGAAACATCACCAGGGCCCTTCCTCCTGGCCCCAGGCAGCCCAGACCCCAGACCCCGCCCACCGGCACCCACGTGAACCAAAGGCTCTCCGAAGGAGCCCTCTCCTCCCTGGGGACATCTCTATCCTCGGTGCCCTGGGCAGCCTCCGAGGTCACTGAGGGTGGAGGCCACCCAGGACACGTGGAACCATGAATAACACGTTTAGATTTCCCAGTTTTACAACCTGGAGACAGGCTTTTAAACGGCCTCAGCAGGCAGAGGCAGGGGTCTCTCTTTACGAGGGAAGCGGTCTGATGCAGGCACGCTTACAGCCGCCACCCCAGGACTCCCTCCCGAGTCCCTGGGGGGCCTCTGGCCATGAGCAATGACGCTGGGCGGCCCAGGGGACGGTCCCTTCGGCTCATAGAATAGTGATTCCGGCCCTCAGTCATTGATCTCCCTGAGTTTTTAAAGGAAATTTTATTTGTTTGGGGTGTCTAGTCATTAAGTTAAAACCAGTAAAATAGAGGAAAATCAATACCTATAGGACACAGCACAGCCAGGCCATATTACAATGTAAAACAGGAGAATAAATTGTGGCTGGATTCAGCCTGGGGGAAGGGCCATGGGCTCTTGGAGGGTCCCCCCAATCAACTGCAAGGGGAACCGAGGGCCCAAGGCGGCGGTGGTGCAGAGCTGGTCGGGCCGGGCGTGGTGGGGCCGAACCTCAAAGCCCAGTGCCCTTGGGCCTCCCCGCTGCCCCTGGAGCCCTCTGCGCAGATGAAGGTTGAAGATTCTTTCATCGGACACCTGATGCTTGTTGGGGAAAGAGAGCCATGTGGCTCTCAGCTCCTGGGAAGTGCGGTGAGTTTGCAGAGGTGCCAACTGCACAAGCCCACGTCTGCCTCTGAGGCGGGCAGACAGCCTGATGTGGACGTGGCAGGAGGAGGCCCTTCCGCTGGGCGCCAGCCATGCACCAGGGCTTTGATCCACTCGGTGGCCTGCCCTCCCGCCCCTGAGGGGATGGGACCCCCTGGACTCTGAGCGCCATGAAGTGGGCGCTGGGCATGGCTGCATGGAGCACTTGACTGGGCCCAGGCGAGGGCAGGATTAAGTTTCAGAGAACGGCTGTGACAACGCAGTTGCTGCCCCAGAGAGCTCCCTGTGCTACTGGGGAGGCCAGAGCTGGGCAGGGCTGTGCCAGGGCAGAGAGGGTCCCAGCAGGGAAGAAAGCTGGCTCGGTCCTCAGCACCAAGAGTTTCCAGAAGCTTCTTGTCACCAGGGAGCCACGTGTGTGTCTCCACCAACAGGAACTGGCTGGAAAACACGAGACCTCTAGTTTCTAAAGTTCAGCCCCTCCCAGGACAGGGAAGGGGAAGGCAGGCGGGCATCCTGGCCCCAACCCCTGTTTATGATTCGTACTCTGCACAGCTCACCCAGTGGGAGTGTACGGCTCAGTGGTTTCCAGTATATTCATGGTGTGTGCAACCATCACCAAGGCCGACTTCAGAACATTCTCATCACCTTGAAAAGAAACTCTGGGAAATCCCAACACAGGCTACAACATGGATGAACCTTGCAGACACTGTTCTGAGTGAAAAAGCCATACACGAAAGACAGTTCCTGTAGGACCCCACTTCTCCGAGGGACCTTCTTGCTAGGGCTGTCCAGTCCATTCCAACTCCCAGCGACCCTGTGGACAGCAGAGTGGAGCCCGCCTGGTCCTTTTACACCATCCTCTCCCCTCTGGCGCTACATCAGACAATGCTCCACCGCTATTCACAGGGTTTCACGGCCAGTTTGTTCAGAAGTGGGGGGCCAGGTCCTTCTTCCTAGTCTGTCTAGTCTGGAAGCTCCACTGAAACCTGCCCACCATGCGTGACCCTGCTGGTGTTTGAAATACCAGTGACATAGCTTTCAGCATCACAGCCACACGCAGCTGCCACAGTGTGACAACTGACAGGTGGGCAGTGTGGTTCCCCGACCAGGACACAAGCCCAGGCCTCAGCAGTGAGAAGCCAAATCTTCACCACGAGACCACCAGGACTGGCCATGAGGGTCCTGGAGGAGCCAAACCCACAGAGACAGGAAGTGGATAGAGGTGCCAGGGGCTAGGGGAGGGGATGGGGGTGAGTGTTTCATGGGGACGGAGCTTCCGTTTGGGAAGATGAGAGAGTCCTGGAGACGGCTGGTGGTGATGGCTGCACAACGCTGTGAATGTGCTTAATTCCTGCCAGGAGTGCCCATCTTTCCTGTTACAGAAAACACTTGGTTGAGGGGAGCCCCCAGCTCAGGTGGGAATCTTTAACTGACAAAACCTAAAGTTATGTGGGGAGGAGGGAAGTGGGGGGACCCTGTCTACCAGAGCTCTGGGAGCAAACCTCCCCACTTCAGGAAGCCTCTGCATTTTGTCGTCAATCTCCATTCCCCAGAATTTGGGAGATCACATGATAGAGGTATTTGGCAATTGAATTCTACAGAAAATTAAATCAATTACGGACTCTGATAAAGAACCCCAGGTTTTTAATTAAACTAAGCTTAATTAAATGGCGAGCGCGGCTCTGTCGATGCCCTGATCAGGCCCTGGGGGCCTGCAAGCATCTGAGGAGACCACACGGGCACTGGCGGGAGGGGATCGATGGGCCGCACGCTCACGTGGGCTGGCTGCGAGATGGCAAGTGTGGTGAGTGTTGCTGGGCAGCCGGGCGCCCACACCGGGGACAGAGGGCCGTGTTCCTGCCCCAAAGCACCAGGCCCTGCAGAGGGTCAACGACTTCTGGCCCAGCTGGAAAGACCCTGGAGATGGCCCAGCCAGTTGACGGAGCGGGCCAAGGCCCCCAAGAGCCAGACACACACTTGAGGTCACATGGTAAGCTGGCCCTGGGGCCTCCCCTCTACTTGGCCCTGGGGCACCCTCAGCCGAGCTCCTGCCACCTCTTCTTGTGGCGACCGTGTCTCCAGGGGTCTCACTGGTGCCCTAGCCATAGTGGTGGCTTTGGGGGCGCTCAGCACGGTCTCTGCTTCCAAGCCGTCCTCTCTGCCCGCGGCTCCCTGCTGAGCCCTGGGCCGGGCCTCCCTCCTGGGCCCCCTGCTCCCCTGGCCCTGAGCTCAGGGTCTCAGTGGCTGTGGGGCAGCGACCTGGCTGGTCTCCATAGAAGCCGTCTGTGCCGGGACCCCGGCACTGGGTACCGCCCACCGCCTGCCCTCAAACCCCCCGCAGCCCCAGGCACTGAACGCCATGGGGGTGACCTGGTAGCCGAGCAGGATGGGGCAGCAGCCTGGTCTGCAGTGGGCCAGGAGAACAGGCCTGGGGAGGCTTTTCTGGGGACAGAGGGCTCAGGGGTGCGTGAGGGAAGCTTTGCTTCAGAGGCTGGGGAGGGGCTAGTGAGGGCCATCCGTGGGCAGTCAACAGATCTGCGTTCGAGTCCTGGTTGTCAGGAAACCATGTGCTTGTGACTCCACATCTCTGTCCCCCTGTGAGTCGGAGGTGAAGAATGTGGTTTCCCGGGGCCGCTGGTGGATTCAGGGCCATCCCAGGCACGTGACCCGCTAAGCAAGCGCCCACAATGGCAAAACGAACAGAAGCTAAAATCAACAAACACAGCCTGCCAGGTTGACCAAAAGAGGGCCCAGGAGGGCTCTCCTGGACCCTGCCGCACAGCCTCCCGAGCCAGCCTAGACCCACGGGCGTCAGGAGGCTCGCGCTGTCTCTGATGAATTGTCGCCTGCTGCTTGGGCAGACTGAGCAGGAATGATGGCCTAGGGCAGCCCCAGGGCAGCAGAGCAGCCCGCACCCTGGGCCCCTCGGCTCGGCAGACTGCGCAGTCCCACCCAGCAGTCAGGCCGATTCCAACTCACTTGTGCCTGGTAACTCCGGCTGAAGCGTCCAGACGGAACGCGGCCTCCCTCCCCGATGGCACTGTCCAGCCCAGCCGTGGGATCCCTTCAGAAGCTGCAGAGGCCACTTGGGTCCTTCAAGCCTCACCCCTCCTGCAGCTCCGTCTCGCTGTCCCCCTCCTGGTCCTCGGGCTCAGGGCTCATGAGCACCTCCCTGCACCCCGCCCAGGCGCCTGGAATCTGATGGATGTGTGTTGAAGTGACGCTGTGTGCTGGAAGCATCCTACCCCTGGCGCGGAGAACCGAACTGCATAATAAAAAAAGGAACCTTCCCTGCGATTGTCTGATCTATATTTATTTCATAACATGCAGAATTAATAAGATACTGGCTTTCAGGCAACCATGGGAACCAAATGCAGACAGGCTTGTCCTGGCAAATAGATGAATTCATAAATAACCCTGAAGTGCTGAGAACAGCTGTCGCGGGACCCTGCCACAATGCTAATGCGGCATCCATGCCCCTGCACCCGTGTCCAGGCCAGGGCCACCATGGCATGTCCTCCCAGGGGTGACAGACCCCCAACTGTCACCTGGAGCTGGCATGAGGTAGGTGAATGTCCTGTGGCTGGTCAAACGGGAGTCTTTCCTAAGCTCTGTCCCCGAGGGGCCTGGGTCTGCAGGTCAGTGGCCCTGGGGGTGGGAGGGGTAGACACAAGAGCCACACTATCCCTACAGCTCCGACAGCCAGCTGGTGGGGCCTCTGGTCCTGCCTCCCAGGGCAGCAGGACAATTCGTGTAAGAAGGCATGCCTTCATTCATGCAGTCATTCATTCAACAGATGTCTACAGGCCACCAAGAATGGTGGGATACAGCAGTGAGGGAGGCAGGCCACGCAGGGGTGCCTGGGGAGCTGCTGCCACGCTATCGCCAACCTCAGTGCTGAGTGACAGCCCCCTGCAGACTCTCCCTGAGCACTTGCTGAGAGCCAGGCAGGGACCACACCTCCCCCGTGGCCAACTATGTCTGCTGCCCTGGCTCTTCGATTTAGCATTCGACAACAACTCAGCGTGGCTGTGATTCTGCCCGGGCGCGTGAGGAGCCCACCGAGGGGCCGCCGCACTGCCCCTTGGGCTGCCTGTGGGACGTGGAGAAGCCATGCTCCCCAGGTGGGTGTCCTCTGCGTGGAGTCTGGGCACTGCCACGGGGGCTGTGGATTGAGGCTGGCAGTCAGTCCTCGGCCTGGCTGGCCCGTCCTGAGGGTGTGGGTTCCTTCGGCCCTGAGCCCTCGTCTCCTCGTCTGAAGAGCGTGAATCCTGGCCCCTGAATCCTTGGGCCAGTTTCCCAAGAGAGAACCCACAGGAAAGAGGGAAACCCAGAGGTGGGGAGGGAGGGGGGGGCAGGTGGGGCACGGGGACTCTTAGGGCAGTGGACCTGTCCTGTGTGATGTGATGATGGAGGATGCAGGACATCATGCATTTGTCTAAACCCACAGGATGTGCAACACCGAGAGGGACCCTAAGGAACACTACGGACTTCAGGTAATGATGATGTGTCCATGTAGGTTCATCAGTTGTAACAAATGGACCACTCTGGTGGGGACACTGAGACTGGGGGAGGCTGTGCATGGGGGGGGCAGGGTATACAGGAACCCTCTGTTCATTCCTCTCAATTTTGCTGTGAACCTAAAACTGCTCTAAAAAATAGTGTATGTGTGTGTACGTGTATTTAAAATGAAACCCATAGGTGTAATCTTTGCCATTATTATTGAAATGTTTTTATCAGACTGTCTCCTTGTAGGAGGCCTTCTGAGCTCACTGAGTGGTCCCCCCAGACCTGACGGAACTGATTTTCACAGGCTATCGCCAGTCTTCAAGCCCGCCTTGTGCCCGGAAGACTCATTCGCCCAACAGATGTTTGTCTTAAACCCGACGGGACAGCCAGGTACATGGTGGGCTGAGGCGGGGCTGCCTGGGGTGGGGGGTGACCAGGCAGTGCCCCCAAATCCCCAAGAGAGCCACTTGAAGGGGCTGTGAGACTCCCGTCCACACCTGCCCCTGCAGCCCTGACCACCCATGGGGGAGACACTCGGGCCAGCAGGGACAGAGGCCAGGAAATCGCCAAGGATGGACGTAGGGGGCACTCCTGGGAGGCTGGCAGCTGGTCATTAGGACCACTGACTTTCTCCGCAGCACTCCAGCAGCCGGCCCGAGGGCTCGTTCAGCACCCAGAAGCCTGTGTGGGCCGCACTCACCTCCCCTAGCAGGAGGTCATTTAACCCCCATCTTCGTGGTGCGCCCCCACCCCGGGCAGGGGACACTCAGTGAGCATCCTGCTGGACCCCTGACCCCTGAGCCACCCTGTGTCCTTGGTAGGTGTCTGGTGCCAGCCTGGCCCATCCTAGCCCCTGCCCAGTCCGACATCTTACTCAACCACTGCACCCTCCGTTTTCTGCCTGAGAAGTGGGTCTCCCACCTCTCCCTCTGGTGTGCATGTCTCTCTCTGTCTCTCCTCTCTGTCTCTGTCTCTCTGTCTCTCTCTGTCTCTCTGTCTCTCTCTCTCTCTCTCTGTCTCTGTCTCTCTGCCTGTCTCTCTCTGTGTCTCTGTCTCTCTGCCTCTGCTGTTGACTGAAGGATGAAGCTTATTCCCCAAGCAGCAGCCTCCAGTGTGTTCCTGGAAGACAACCTTCGGCCTGTCCACACCCCACCTGATGACAGCGCATCCCTCATCCAGGGGGGCCCCTGCCAGGCACGGGGGTCTCCAGGCCTGGAGCGAGGGCTGTAGAGGTAGTCCTGCCACCACCACCACCCTCTCCATTACCACAGGGGGTCCCAGGATCCCGGCGGAAAGGGCACGGCCGCCCCCTAGCGCCCGCGGATGGAGCGGATGGAGGCCCCCGATGACCTGCCTGCCCAGTGTCCGAGACCGCAGCGGGAGGGGAACACGGCCCTCCACGGAGCAGGGCCTGCCGGTGAGGTCGCGCGGGAGCCGGTCAGTTGGGCTGGTGGGGACCAAGGCCCGCGACTCTGGAAGTGGGCCGGTGGGGACACACAGCCCTCCCTTTGGCGCTGCCCACGGCCCCCATATCCATGTGCCCCACCCCCATGCTCTGCTCCGGGGGTCCTCATGTACGAGGGGTGCAAGTCCCTTCTGGACTCAGCGCTCTGCTCATCACTAAAAATGGGGCACCTGAGGTGCTCCAAGGAAGCTGGGCTCCCGGAGTGGCTGCACCCCGACCCGCAGCTCCATCCCCCCATCTTGCTGAAGTCCTTGAGCCAGGGCTGACCGCAAGATGAAGGGAGGCACAGAGAGCCGAGCGACCTGCCCTGGCGCCCGCGAGAGAGGGGAGCCGGGGTGCGCCAGGCGTGCGCCCGGGTGAGCCCGCAGCAGGGATGAGCCGCGCAGCGCTGGTAGGGGTGGGGGTGCGCAGGGGTACCCCAGGATGAGCCGAGGTGAGCGGGGCTCCCCCAAGGTGAGCTGGGGTGCCCCGACGTGAGCAGGGAGCAGGGATGAGCAGGGGTGTCCCGGGGTGTGTTGGGGCGTGTAGGGGTGCGTCGGGATGCTCGAGCCGCCCCGCGTCCGCGCAGTCTCGGGGGAGACTACCGGCCCGTTCCCGGGGAGACCGCGGCGTGAGCGCGCATCCCGGGCCTGGGGCGCCCCCTGCCGGCCGCCGCGCGCACCAGCCCAGCCGAACCGGGGCCTCGGAGAGGAGCGGGGTGCCAGCGCAGACCCTCGGCCTTCCCGCGTGGAGCGGGGGTCTCGGCACCCACCTCCGCCCTCAGCGTGGTGCTCCCGTGCTGCGGCTCCGTCGCGCGCACAGCGGTGAAAGGTCGCCTGCTGCTCACTGTGCAGGCACTGAGCTGCATTTGCTCCTTTGGGAGGCACACCTGTCCGCTCTGTCGCCTCTGAGGCGGGACACCTATAGTCCACGAGGGCGGGGACATGTTTGGATATAAAACGATAGTGTACCTGCGGTGCACGCGTGGAGTGGGCCGGCCCCGTAGTGAGCCCTGAATGCCGTGGTTATCTCCATGTATGAAGGGAACCTGCCCCCGGACGCACCAGCCCTGAGGGGCAGGACTCTCGCCATTAACCACTCCCGGGAGTGGCAGGGAGGCTGTGGGGAGGGAAGACCATTCCTCCAGACCCAGACCACAGGGCCAGGGCCTGCAGGCGGGAGAGGGGGACCCCTGAGCTGTGCGGGGCAGCAGCAACACAGAAGGTTGGTACAGAAGAGCTGGTTCTGGGCCACCTTCAGGGCAGCCTCCATCCAGCACCCAAGTCCTGGGCCTGCAGACTCAGTGCTCCCTGGAGCCAGCAGCAGGGGCTCTCGGGTCCCAAGAACATGGGTGGGAGGTGATGGAAGGGAGGGGCCTTGGTCTCCCCTAATGTCAACCCAGCATTGAGGGGGGTTAACGCTCTTTGACCTCTGACCTTTGTCCAGTGCCAAGAATGCCTAGTCTTCATGACTGCATTCAGGGAAGCGACCCCCCCCACCTCCCATGATGTCGAGGGCATGTCTGTGCGCACTGTCCCCACTCCCCTCACAGAGGAGGAAGCTGGGCCTCCGGGGGGACAAAACCTGGGAGGTGCAGCCAGCACATGGGGGCCCCGAAGTGGGCCTGGCCCAGCGCCCCTGCCTGAACCGGTCAGTGCTTGGTGGGCGGGGTCTGGAGCCTGCCTCCTCAGGGGACACTGCAGCTGCTGGACAGGAGCTGTTTCTCCGTCCAGGGCACATGGCTCCCGCCGTCCTTGGAGGGTCAACAGACTGCCTCCAGGGCCCCTTCCTTGCTCATTATGCCTCCACCCTGGAACTTCCCAGTCCCGGGGGCTTTCCAGCACAGGAGCCGAGGGCCCCACGAGGACACTGACCAGGTGACTGCCACCCAGGCCCCACTGCTGCCTCCGCCAGCCAGGAACCTGGACGGGGCCAGGGGGCTCCAGCACCGGCCCCCTCCACAGGGACGTGCTCACCAATGCCTCTGTCCCTCTCTAGGCCATTTATTTCCTTCCACTAAACCCTCAAATCCCAGAAGAGCAGGAAGGCCTAGGACCCTGGGTGACACTGCCACTCTCTTCTAGGTCCGAGGTTGATGCTGAGGAGACACGGGCAGGCGGCATTGGGCAGGAAGTCAGAACGGTGCGGACATCGTGGCTGCGTGTCAGCCCCATGAGTCCACCACCCGGCCTCTGTGCTCTCTTCCCCAGCACGACAAGAGTAAGGCTCCTACACGCCCTGCCTGGAAGACCCTCCCTCCCCTCCGGCCCTGGCTGAGCCCTGCTCACCCTCCAGCCTGCCCAGAGCTTGCTCCTTCCCTGGGCCTGCCTCTGCTCCCCCGGACCCGGGCTGTGGGGTTGCTCCTTCCCTGGGCCTGCCTCTGCTCCCCCGGCCCCGGGCTGTGGGGTTGCTCCTTCCCTGGGCCTGCCTCTGCTCCCCCGGCCCCGGGCTGTGGGGTTGCTCCTTCCCTGGGCCTGCCTCTGCTCCCCCGGCCCCGGGCTGTGGGGTTGCTCCTTCCCTGGGCCTGCCTCTGCTCCCCCGGCCCCGGGCTGTGGGGTTGCTCCTTCCCTGGGCCTGCCTCTGCTCCCCCGGCCCCGGGCTGTGGGGTTGCTCCTTCCCTGGGCCTGCCTCTGCTCCCCCGGCCCCGGGCTGTGGGGTTGCTCCTTCCCTGGGCCTGCCTCTGCTCCCCCGGACCCGGGCTGTGGGGTTGCTCCTTCCCTGGGCCTGCCTCTGCTCCCCTGGCCCTGGGCTGTGGGGTTGTTCCTTCCCTGGGCCTGCCTCTGCTCCCCTGGCCCTGGGCTGTGGGGTTGTTCCTTCCCTGGGCCTGCCTCTGCTCCCCTGGCCCTGGGCTGTGGGGTTGGCTACTGCATCGACACCCGCCCCCACCCCTGCCCCAGAGGCAGGGCCAGCCTCGTCTTGGCATCCAGGAGCCCAGTTGGCATGGAGGACCGAAGGGTCTGGTGAGCAGGGCACACCCCTGGGACAGTCGAGACTAGCACCACTGTCAAGGATGCCACTTCTAGGTACTCTTGTAGGGTCATTTCAGTTCATTCCAACCAGGCAAGCCCTCTGCCCGGCGCAGGGTCACACGGCTCTACCAGATTCAGATTCAGGCTGTGCCCGAAAGATATCAGCCCAGCAGGCCGCAGATGCACAGTCCCACCGGGATAGGTCCTAGGACAGCATGGGGGTCTGGGGGGTGGGCTTGGTCCAGCCCTGGGGGTCAGGAAGTCTTCCTGGAAGAGGGGGCCTCGAGCTGACTCTTGAAGGATGAGAAAAGACAAGTTTGCCAGAGGAGGTACCCCAGAAGAGGAGGACCTGAAGGGCAGAGGCATTAGGCACATGGCCCATGTTGGGAGTCACAGGCAGCTGGGTTTCCTGTCAATGGGGTGACCCGGGCGATGGCCTTCGGGTTGGAGAGCCTCTAGGGGCTGTGGGTCAGGTGTGTCTTTGAGAAGATTCCCTCCGCAGTGGAGGCAGCTGCAGGAGGACCATTGTGGAAGCATCTGGAAGGACTAGATGCATCTGGAAGGAAGGAAGCATCTGGAAGGAAGGAAGGATTGGACATGTCTGGAAAGAAGGAAGCATCTAGAAGGATTGGACACGTCTGGAAGGAAGGAAGCAGCATCTGGAAGGATTCGACATATCTGGAAGGAAGGAAGCATCTGGAAGGGTGGCAGCGTGTGAAGGAGGGAGGGGACAGGTCACGGTTTGGAAGGCAGGTACGCGTGCACTCGTGTAACGGTCGGCCATACACCATCCACCATGCATGTGTAAGATCTGAAGTGTGGACACAGCATGGTCCATCCACTCCCACCAGGGCCTCCCACCCTTTTCACTCTTTGGTGCTTTTTATGCAAATTCAAGTGGTTAGGAATGTATGTTTTTATCTTCCCTCTTTTTTCTTTTTATTGGGGTAAGATTTATCATTTTAACTGTTTTTGTTTGGTTTTACTTGTATTTGCACTTATTTTATGCTGAATTTATTCCCGGGGCCCTAAGCTTTTGTTCCTTCGATTTCTTCCGGGATATCTTGTTCTGTGCACCCTCCTCCTCTGGTTTAGGAACCGTCTGCTCTTTTTTAGTGCGGACCATCTCAACGTGGTCGGTGAGCTCTGCAAGGTCACTCACCCGGACGTGCTCCGTGACCGGAGTCTGCTCTGAACCCCTCAGGTCAGCATTACTCTCCTCCTTTCTAAGCACGTGCAGCAAAAATTCAGCTCTCTTTTTGGGCCACCGGCCCTATGTCCCGCCCACTGCTGGCTGGAGCACACCTACCAGCTCTGCCATCGTAACCACGGAGTGGCAGCATCGCTTCTGTAAAGTGACATCTTTCAGGTGCTCGGTGGCCTGGGCAGTTTCACGAGCGTCCTTAAAGTGAACACGAAGACCTAAACCTTTCGGTTTGTAGGCTCTTTTGGAGTTTCTGGGTCAAGTAAACAGCGAACCATTTTCAGAAGTGGCCTCAGGCTGCTCATGGGTTTTTAACTGCACAGCTCAGTGGCATTAAGCATGTTCTCACTGTTGTGCAGCCATCACCACCATCTGTCTCCAGGACTCTCATCTTCCCGAACTGAAGCTCTGTCCGCGTTAAACACTCACCCCCCCACCCTCCGCCAGCCCCTGGCACCACCATCCCACTTCCTGTCTCTTCGATCTGACTCATCGAGGGCCTTCACAGGAGTGGAACCGTCCAGCATTTGTCCTCTTCTGTCTGGCTCATCTCGTTGAGCACGATGCTCTCGGGGCTCGCCGTCTCTTATTTTGTTTCCATTAACCTGGTGCCTCTCTGGGCTAACGCTCCAGGTGGCAGCTGTTCTTCCGACTGGGTGGGCTGAGGTGCCACTGCATTTGCTGGCTGGGGCCCTCCCGCGCCTGGACTTGGGGTTCCGAATAAGTTGCCCCCTGAGGTGTGTCCTGGACCATCACTCTCTCTGCTTCTGTGGAAGGGCGCTGCTCTGCATCCACTCGGGCGGCCTCAGGCCTTTCCTTCCTTCTGAGCCCCCAGGACGGGCGTGACAACACCACAGGCATCCACGTGGATGTCCGTGGAGCCCACCTCTTGCCAGTGATGAGGGGAGACGGCTCTCTTTCTTCAAGGCACGGGTGCTCTTTGTGGCTTGTTTGGAAATGACAGGACACAGAATTCCATTGGCAGGAAACAGGCTGGCTGGTTCTCCGGACACTGTGCCTGTCCTGGGGAGAGCCGGTGAGGGTGGCGACCTCAGGCAGGGAGCCCCCCAGCCCGGAACCTTGTCCTTCCGTCGTCTGCTGCAGCAGGGGCAGTGGGGGGCTTGCCAAGTATCCAGAGCCTTAAAAAGTCAGCCCACGTCGGCGATCCATCCAGAGGGAACATGAAATGTGCCTGCACTCAGATTGATGGACCAGGATGTTCGTCACAGCGTTATTTATAATCACAAAAAGACGCGCCGACGCACGTGTCCTGTCGGAGAGAAAGGATGAGGTAAGTGACAGGACATCGTGCACCGGCACGCGCACGGCCCTTAAACGCCAGACTGATGGAGAGTGCTCACTCGTGTCGAAAAACATTCATCGTGTAAGGTCAAGTGGGAAAGGCAGAATGCAAACCCAGGCATGCAATGTAATCCCTGTTTTGATAATTAAATAATATAAAGCACCAGAGATACAGCAGAGAGCCAGCGCCAAGAAATGTAGGCTGCTCGCCATCTCACCACCCCGGATCCCAGGGCTGAGCGGGGGCCTCTCCACGCAGGTGACCCCGAGGGGCGACCGGGGAAGCAGGTGAGGCAGTGTGTGCTGATGGCTTGACAGAGACGTCCACCACAATGTGGGGAGACAGGTAAAGGGGGGCCCTTAGGGGAGGGGAGGTGACGGCCCCGAGGTGGGGTCCTGAGACACAGGCGACATCAGGAGCTCAGACTGAACAAAGAGCCATCCCACCCGCCCACCGTCAGCTCAGACTAGGTGCAGCTGCCTCCTCTCTCTCTCTCTCTCTCTTCCCCTCCCCCCCTCCCCCTCTCCCCCCTCCCCCTCCCCCTCCCCACTCCCCCTCCCCCCCTCCCTCCCTCTCTCTCTCTCTCTCCTTCTCCCTCTGTCTCTCTTTCTCCTTCTGTTGCTCTCTCCCTCTGTTTCTCTTTCTCTCTGTGACTTTCCTTCTTGTCTGCTGTAATTACACAATAAGTAGATTTGGTTCTGGTTGAAATAGAGTCACCAAATTTTACAAAAAGAAACGAAATACTCCACAAAGCTTCAGTTCCCCTCTTAAAGCACAAACCCTGTGCAGGTCTGGGCCATTGGTGACTTGATTGGGTCTGGGTGGTCCTGCTGGACGAGGCAGTCTTCAACAGGCGCTGAGCAAAACCTGGTGCACAGCCTCAATCAGACGGAAGAAAAATGACTGGGTCCTGACCTCAGGGTGCCCTGGGTGAGTTCAGCTCTGGGCCCACCTCGGGGGCCAGGCCTTAAGCCGAGAGCCGACCTCCTCTCCCCGCATGCCCAGGTGCAGGGCCCAGGTTCATCCTGGCCCGACTGTCTGCCTGTCACTGCCCTCCTGTCATTGCCCTCCCGAAAGACAAAATGCATTCATGTCAAAACCCTCACTTGATCAAGAATCAGCGGTAGGAATGGGCAGGCTCTGAGGGGAGATGGTGGGAACGGAACCATTCCTAGCAGATTTCAGTTCCCATTGTTCTGGAAAAGACCGAGAGAGAGCCGGCGTCCGCAGCTGATGTGAGCGCTGGGGCCTCTGGAGCCAAAACCAAAGTGGAATTCATTCCAGATGGTGGTTCCAAGTGTGGCTCATCCAGGTGACACCGCAAAGGCAGCCATGTTACCAGGACAGCAGGCTGATGTGGATCTGAGCTGAGTGCCTGGCTGATGGACCCTACCTCCGTGAGGGGGAAGAGGGAACAGCTGCCCACAGGGACAACGTGGTCCCCAACCCCCAGGGTCCCGCCACGCTCTGGCCGGTACTCCGCCCCGACTCCCCGTGGCGCGTGCTCAGTCATTCATCATTTCTCGGCCTCCAGATTATTCCGGGGCTGATTAAATTAGCGAATGCAATCACAAGCTGAAGCAAGTTAATTGAGAGAATTTATTTGGGCCTGACAGTTTTATGCATGTTTGATTAAGTATTATAAGGTTTGTTTTTGATTTTGCATAATTTAACTTTAAATCCTGCACTGGGGGGCCCATCAACCATTAACGACCAAAATAAACCTCTTTTAAGATGCATCTATTTATGATTTATTTCTGAATGCAGTATCTTCCAGATTTTTTTGGTGCTGTTGCCAAAGTGACAAATATGTTAAAAGTAACATTTTGAGCCATTCTGTTCACCCTATAAATCTTCCGGAATGTATACAATTCATTAAAAGTTTTGAAAGAAGTACAAGTTAGCATTTATATTTGCAACAAGTGACATATAAATGCGTATGTTTGTCTTCTGAGCGTGCCATAAAATATATCCACCTCGCCCGGCTCCTCGGAGCCAGACAAATCGCCCACGATCTGGGGTAATGATGAGCTCAGCCACAAATCTTCACTCCTGTCAGCACAAAACTGTTCAATCAACAGGAGGATGAGTTGTGTCTTTTGTGAAATTAGCACAAGAGAAAACACAACCAGGGCTTGGGACGGGGGACGGGGCTGGCAGGAAGTGGCTGACCCGGTGGGAGCACTAACCTTGAGTACCAGCCTTCCAGGCCCCCTTCGAGGCCTGGGTCTGGGTTTTAGGAGGACATATCCCTTGCAGTGGCCAAGGGCCCGCGCCGGGAAGGAGGCCAGGACCACCAGGAAGCTGGGCTGTGTAGCCTCCTCCTTCGCAAGGTGAGAGGCAGGTCCCAGTCTGAGAGCTGAGTCCGTTGTCTCCAGTGAGGACTTCTCCACTTTGCTCCGCCGGGTTTATTGAGCACTTACTCTGGCCTGGCCTCGGTTAACGCCTTTGCCTCATTAAATTCTCGTCAATGGCCACTGGGAATGTGCTCACAGCTCACAGACGGAGGCTGGACACTTCGGAAGCTTAAGTAGTTTACCCAACCACGGAGCCACCTCTTCTAGCTTGGGGGCAGAGGAAGGACACGCTTCTGAAATCAGGGGAAACCTGTAATCTACAAACCATACTCCAGCTGCCCTGGACTGTCCCTGGCGTCACTCACAAAGCTCTTACCTGGAGATCCACGTGCTTCCCCAGCGTCCAGTGCAGTCCGATTTCCCTCTAGTCCCCTTTACTCCTGCCCTGCGCCACAGGGGGCTGGGACTGAAGCTGGCGAGTTAAATGCCCATGGATGTCATCAGGCGATGCTAGGTGGATGCCCATTGTCCTCCAAAGCCCGGGCCTCCAGTTTTGAATGCCCAGCGCAAGCCAGATACTTTAGTCAACCAACCAACCAGTCAGGCACATCCTAAGCCCTGCTGTGCTGGCACCCGGCATACAGCAGCAAACAGGAGCTCCAGCTCCAGAGGGTGGGATGGGGAGCGGGCGGCAGGGAGGCCTCCCTGCCCGGAAATGACCACGCTGAGACTGAGGGACCAGCTCAGGCCGGCCTTGGACTTGGAGAGGTGGGGGAGAGCCAGCCGCCTGGAGGGACAGCAAGGAGGCAGATGGGGGCCACTCCCCCTCCCCAGCCACCTTGAAAGTGCAAGAGAGAACAGGGACCTTTGCACAGCTAGAAAGTTGTGGGGCCAGAGAGAAACCAGACAGCTAGAGCCGCAGCACAGGCTCTCGGCCGCTCCACTGTCCTGCCCTCCATAAATGCCGTCCATTGCTTCTGCAGTGACCTCTGCGGGCCCGGCTGGCCCTGTGACACACCAGCAGGCGGCCCCAGGACCCTGGCCAGGGTCTGCCCTGAGGAGAAAGGCATCCTCTCCGGGTTTACGGAGGTAAAGGAGGAATCACAATGGGGAAGGAAGATGCTGTGATCTGTTCTCAGGGCACACTGCCACCCCAAGTAGGCTGGAATTCTGTAACCAAGGACCAGCAGGGAAACGGCCATTGGTGAGACCACCAGAGTGCTGGATCAACTAGTGATGTCTGTCCCAGATTGCCAAATCCATGAGTGATGTCTGCAGGGAGTCTGTGGGGGGCGGCTCAGGACGAGTGACACTTATTAGCCATCTGTGGGTGGCGGATTCATCCTGGGTTTTGGAGTCAGGCCTGACTTGATCAAAAATCTCTTTCCTCATCTGTAAAGTGGAGGCAAGACTCTTTACCTTGAAGGTCGTTATAAGGATTTGAAATGACATGTTGTTCCACTCAACCCATTTGGGCATGTAAAGAAAGAACCCCAACCTCTGTAAAACAGCAGCCATTTTGTTATGCTCAGAGTCTGTGGGGCAGGGATCTGGACAGCGACCAGACAGGCCCTCTCTGCTCTGTGCTGTCTGGGGCTCAGCTGGGAAGACAAATTGGGGGGTGACCCAGAGGGCTGTGGCCAAAATCGCCCAGAGGCTTCTAGACCCACAGGTGGGACGCTTGCACCATGCACCCGAAGGCTGGGCACCGCTGGGCCATGCACTAGAGCCCCCGCCATGGCCTCTCCCATGTGCCCGCCACATGGCCCAGAGACTCGCAGCGTGGCAGCTGAGTGCTTCGAGGGAGCGTCCAGGGGGCCGAGGCAGAAACTGCACAGCTTCTTCTGACCCTGCCCCAGATCTCATGGCAGCCCTTGGGCCTCAGGCCAGTTCCTAAGGCAGCCCAGAGCCGAGGGGGCACTTGAGTCCATCTCTTGCTGGCGCAGGGCCGTTTATGAGGACTGCGGGTCGCTGTAGGGCCAAGCCTGCAGGGTGGCCTGATGTCAGAGGTCAGGACCCTGCTCACTCATCCTCTACTGTCCTGGAGTCGCCCCCTAAAGTGACGGGATCCTCCCCCTAAGTGGAGGGGGGTTGGGGGCTGAAACCATCCCCAACCCGGCGGGCCGTCCGCTGTGCTGCCTCAGCTCTTTCAAATCACTCAGCAGAATTCGCCTAGCCTCTCCCTGTGCCAGATGCATGAGGATAAATGTTTGTTTAAAGCGGGGGTCCACGAACTTCCTGTACAGGCCAGAGAGGAGAGGTTTTCCGGTTTGCAAGCCATTGGGTCTCTGTCACCGGGCTACCCAGCTCAGCCGCAGTGGCTCAGAAGCAGCCACAGCCAAGCAGGGAGTGGGCTGGATTTGGCCGGGGGGTGCCCCAGTCTGCGGCCCTACCCTGAAGCCTCAGATGGACTGAGAGCCCCGCTCAGGTCCCTCATGCAGCATCCAGGCAGCCAGCTCTGCGGCACCACGTGCACCACCCCAGCAGGTGGCGCCAGGTCACCGCCGCAGCTCGGACGTCCTGGGGGAGGCCTGGGGCTGACCCGGGAGGGGGAGGCCCGAGAGGCTGGAGACTGAGATGGGCACCCCTGCTGGACCCCCACACCAGGGAACAAACACAGCACGTGTAAGGGGCCTCCCCCGGCCCTGCCCCTGAGCTGGCTGTGAGGACACAGCCCCGTCCTGGTCCTCTGGGCTCCTGGCCTGGCGGTGGTCAGGCAGTCAGAACCCCCCCACTTGAGAGGGATAGTGGGCACCAGGGAAGGGGTGGCGCATGGTTGGAGGCGGCTTCCCAGAGGAAGGAATATTTGATTGGGGTCTTGAAGGGTGAGCAGGAGCTTGGTGTATGGAGGAGGGGCAGAGGGACAGAAAAAGCAAATGTGAAGGGACAAGTCAGTCGTGAAGGAGAACAATGGGGCCTCCTCACAGAGCCAAGGAGGGGGGCTGCATGGGGCATCCCAAAGGGAGAGGGCTTGACAGGGGCTGAAGAAGAAAACCTCCACCCTGGGGCAGGGTGCAGACCAGAGGGCCAGAGACCAGCCCAGAGGAGATGCATTTAAAGAAACACTTCTTAAAACATCCCCCTTCTCTCCCATCTTCTCCTGCTGCAGCTCCACAGCTGCTCTGGAAACTTTTCAAACTCTCTGGTCCTCAGGTCTTCCCGCCCGCCCCTCCCCTCTCCATCCAGACCCTGCCAGGCCCTCCTCACCAGCAGGGCAACGGCAGGAGGGCCAGGAGCAGGCGGGCCACCAAGCACTGGGCCCTTCCTACACGACAGGGATTGGGTGTGGGGCGGCTGGGGTTAGGGCTTGTGGGGCAAGGTGACGTGGGGGCAGTCAGGAGCTCCCCCGCCTGGGTCGAGAGGCCGGCGGTCCTGGCGGTCAGTCAGGAGGAGGGTGACGCCCTGCTGTCTTCTGTGAAGGGTGCCTGGAGAGCTGGCCTCAATTAGAGTGTCCAGTAACAAAAACGACAACCAAGACCAGAACCCCTCAGCCACCCGGGGTACAGCCAGCCACTTCCAGGTGCACGAACTTGCAGATTCTCTCAAATGCATCGAACTCAGGCAGATGGAACTCGCCAGCTGCATCCCAGGAACACCAGGTGTTTCCCCTATCCTGACACCCCTGCTGGATTAAAACATTAAAATACGTCTGCATTGAAATCCTCATTCTCCTGGGAAAGGACAACCCCAGGGCCCTGCGGATGTCCAGCCAGCCCGCCCCGACTCCCTGCATCCGGGGACACGTGTCCCTGGATGGTTCGGCCAGCCCGCCCCAGCTCGATCCCGCCACACCCACCCCTGCCGGCCCCCTCGGGTTCCGGCCCCCTGCGCCACCCCAACCCCCAGTGGCAGAGCCCGGGTCGCAGACTAGCAGGTCAGCGGGCGGTCCAGCGCTACGGGGAAAACCCACTCCAAGCACCAGAGCAACTGCCCAGCTCGCAGCCCCGCCCACAGAGGCGCGCGCCTGCGCACTGCCAACAGCCTCGGGCAGCGGCGCGTGCGCGGAAGAGGTACCCGGGGACCACCCCCACCCCCCGCGCGCGCAGGCCCACTATCTGCGCCTGCGCAGGACAGGCCGAGGCGACGACGCCCGTACGGGGGCGGTGACGCCGGGCGGCAGCGCCACGGGCCGCACGCACGCACGCGCGCACGCCCTGCGGAAGCGTCGAGTTCCGGGTCTGAGAGTCGGCCCGCGGCCGGAGGCAGGGAGGCGCTCTCGGTGTCGGCCCGGGCGGAGGGGCGTGAGGGAAGTCCTACGGTGGCCGCAGAGGGACGGCGCTACGGCTCCCACGCTGGGCCAAACGCCGCCGGCCGCCGCGCGCGGGAGCCCCAGGTCCTTCGGGGTGGCCCCGGGCGGGGACGCGTGACGGCCCGGACCCGCAGCCGCCGCGCCGTCGGCACCATGCGGCCGCCCTGCTCCCGGAGCCCCAAGGGACAGCGGGGCCCGCAGGCCCGGCCGCCGGCACCGCCCGCCTCCCCAGCGTCTCGGGACGCCGGCGCGGCGAGCGCACCCGGTGAGCGGGGCGCGGGCGTCTCCGGGGCGGCGGGCGGGGCGGCGCGGGGCGGTCCTGCGCCCGGGGCGCCCGGCGGGAGGAGCCGCTCCCCGTCGGGGCCCCGCGCGTCCCGGCCTGCAGGCCCGCGGGCCGACGTCTTTGCGAGTCGTCGGGACCTGCCCGCGGGCCCCGCGCTGGTGGAGGATGGCGAGCGGCGGCCGTTCAGTGACCCTCCAGACGAGGGCACCGGCTGTCCTGGAGGCGGCGGGCCGAGACCGAGGAGAAGCCGGGATGGAGCGGCTCAGGGTGCGGGAGCTGCTTCTAGACCAGGTTGTGGCCAAAGCCTGTGGTTTGGGGGCGGGTGGACGTGCCGGCCTCCCCCTCCTCTGCCTCTGGCCTGAGCAGCGCTGGGGCAGCCATTTGCTCTGACCAGCGGCGGAGAGGAGCTGGCAGAAGTTCCCTGTGCAGGGCACCGGGCTTAAGCCCAGCGGGTGGGAGGCAGAGGCCCCCGCAGCGTCTCCCCGTCGCCTGCTGCGATTTTACACATCCCGTGCTTCCAGCTCTGTGTCTCCACGCGCAGATTGTTTAGGCCTCAATGGCAGTTACGGGGTAAAGCCGAGAGTCGCTGGGTATTTGTCTTTTCCTTCCGGCCCACTCTGTAGGGCCCCGTGCGCTGCGATGACACCACCAGCCTTCAGCTGTCGTCCACCCTGTCAGGCATGGTTGACCCTTTCCCTGTAGCACCAGCTTCCCACAGCGTCCCCCTTGTGCAGGGCAGGGATGGTCTGGGTGGGAGGGGGTGAGGTAACCTGCCGGAGGTCCCTCCTAGTGAGTGACAGCGCCAGGGTTCAGGCCCAGCAGGTGGCCCCAGAGCCCCCGTACCCCACTGTCTACCCCCCAACCTAGCTGTCTGGCTCCCAGCTCTTGGCTTGTCAAGTTGCTGGAGTGAACTGCGCCGTCTATGCCCTGTGGATGCCCCTCTCCCTCACACTGGTCCTGTTGTGCGGTGCCATCCAGGGACTCCCATCCGCCCTGTGTGAAGGGGCCACAGAAGTCCAGGCAGGAACGGGCAGCCCAGGTACAAGCCGGAGGCTGAGTCTGTTGCCCGGGACTTGTAGGAAGCCTGTGGAAGGGCGAGGTCACTCAGGGTTTCCACTGAAGCTTCCTCATTGGTTTCGGCATTGACTGCCTCCAGGGGGGTCGCCGCCACTAGCCTGGCCCTCCTTTCCAGTGGCGCTGGTGGATTGGCACTTCTCGTTGTCACGTGGTTCCCTTTGGAGTGTCCTTAGTAGCTGTGGTGGAAAGAGCAACCCCAGGGGGTGTGCGCAGATCTCATGTCCTGGACTCAGTTTCTCTGCAACCCAGGGCTGGCTGATGTCCCCGGCAGGGACATGCTCGCTCGCCGCGTCCTTGGGCTGACCCGCCCCCTCCTTGTTGTTCTCCTGCAGGCGCTCACCTTCCCCGGGCTCAGCGGCGGGCTCCCGGGCCTAGGTGCCCATGACGCCTGTCCTGACTGCCGCCTGGACGCCGCCGCAGCGCCAATGCCGGTCATGCCCATCCCGCGGCGGGTGCGCTCCTTCCACGGCCCGCACACCACCTGCCTGCACGCGGCCTGCGGGCCGGCGCGCGCCTCCCGCCTGGCGCGCACCAAGTACAACAACTTCGACGTGTACGTCCGGGCGCGCTGGCTGTACGGCTTCATCCGCTTCCTGCTCTACTTTAGCTGCAGCCTCTTCACGGCGGCGCTCTGGGGCGCGCTGGCCGCCCTCTTCTGCCTGCAGTACCTGGGTGTGCGCGTCCTGCTGCGCTTCCAGCTCAAGCTGTCGGTGCTGCTGCTGCTGCTGGGCCGTCGGCGCGTGGACTTCCGCCTCCTGAATGAGCTGCTCATCTACGGCATCCACGTGACCATGCTGCTGGTCGGGGGCCTGGGCTGGTGCTTCATGGTCTTCGTGGACATGTGAGGGTGCCAGCGGCCTGGCCCTGGGCTGTGTTTACTGTGACCTGGGCCGGTCGATGCGTTTGCAGCCTCTTTTCTTGACGGGGTAGGTCCGGGCCCTGTCGTCTTGAGCCCGTCCCACAGGCGGGGTTGCAGGCACGGCTGGTCCCCGCCCCGGTCTCTGGCACAGGAGAGGAAAGAGCTGCGACTTCTGTGAAGGGGACCTGGCGCCCTCCCCCTGCTGCTTCTCTGCTCCGGCCCTCCCTGTGCGCACATTCAGGTGCAGCATCCTCCTGGCCGCCTGCCTGTGGTTCCAGCCTGCACTTTTCCAGGCTGTGCTGTGGGGTGGGGCCTGCCGGTCCATTCTGCACTTGGAGAGCCTCTGTGTCCCTGTCCCCTCTCCAGGACACTGGCGTCACCAGTGTTGTGGGAGACCCCTGGGAGGGGCGTGCTGCCCAGGAGCAGATCTGGAGGGGGTCCTCTTGGCCACACAGCCCCTTCTGTGCACCCCGGGCCCTGGTCCCAGCCTTAGGGCAGCATCAGTCTCCACTAGCTAACAGCGCACTGCCACAAGGCTGTCCACTCCGCCCAGGGCCGCCCAAGTTTGGGCACAGCCCGCGGACCCGCCTCCATCTCTCACCCTGAGAGGTGTTGGGGGTCCTGGTCCCAGGCCAGGCCTCAAGGTCACCTTGGTTTGCTTGGACATAGTCTCGCGAGGAGTCACCGGTGGTCTTGGCAGGTTCCTAGGTGAGGGTCCAGTCCGCGGGATTGTCGGGCGTCGGGTCCAGGGCAGGTGGGTCTTCCTCCTGGGCAGATCTGTTGAGAACATCAAGCTGGATGCTGTAAACATCAAGCTGGATGCTGTAATCTCCTCAAATGTGGATTTCTGGGGAGGCAGCTCAGTTCTTTTCTGGCTCTGGGGGGCCTTTGGTCTCTTCCTTTGAGGGAATGCCCAGAACTGAGTCTTCTGTGTCTGGAACAGATGTCAGGGGTCTTCAGGAGGTGCACCAAGGCCTCTGAGTGTGCATCCCGGAAACGTGAGCAAACTCTGTTTAAAAAGCGCCTCTTAGAGCCCGGGGCGTGCCCTAGGGCTGGACCTCTGAGTGAGGGGCCTGGCGGCCAGGCTGCCCCTCTGCCTCTCTGCTCTTCTGCTCCTGCCTTGGCAGCTGTTAGAGCTGCTGGGGAGTGAAAAGCAAAAATGAATGTGGGTCAGGAAAGGACAGGGCCAGTGTGGGGGCTTCTGGTCACAGAGAGAAGACCACCACCAGGGGCCAGCGTTTTGCCTGGATCCCTGCTCTGGCCTCCATCCGAGGGGGACAGGGTGGCCGTGTGGCTTAGTGGCCACTGAGGGCCTCATTGGCAAGTGAGAAGGCACTCAGAATGATTATGCTGAGACAACAGTCAGGGCCCCATAGTGACGGTGACAGGTCAGCCGACGCCGCTTCACCCCAAGTAGTCTCCATACCCCCGGACATGGACAGTGGCCAGGGGGAGCTGTTTCGAGAGTTGTGTGCCATTGGAAGAAAAACCCAAATCAGGTAGAGAAAGCAAAAAACAATTGGCTATAAACCGTGCTCTTTGATTTGTAGCCAGCTTCTGACGACCGGCGACTTGAGGTGAGTGGGAAGGCTCCTTGACCGAAGTTATGAGTTGTCTGAGTTGCCCGGACGGCAGTCGAGGAGCTGGCCTGCGTGGACCCCACTTCACAGCGCTGCAGAGAATCTTTTGCACTAAATCATGCTGTTTCCTAAAACCTTTGTTTTGTGTTAATTAACTCACGTTCCTCAGATCCTCTGAAGCCCCCCTCACTGAGGTGGGTGCATGTCCACGTGGTCGGGATGGCAGGAGGGGTCTGGCCATGCCACCTTGAATGTAAACGGCAGTGCAAGGAGTTGACAAGCTGAACGTGAAGCTGCTCGGTGTCTCGAGTGCCTGTTAAATTCTTTATGAAATGAGCCACCTGCATTAAACTTATTTTTTTAACATGTTGATTGAGTGATTGCTTAAAGCTCAAAAAGTTTATTTCTTTTTGTAAGGGTGTAACCCACCAAAGACACCACAGATACTGTTTCTCGCAAGTTAAAATAGGGTTTTAAAGCGGTCATCTGTGATGCTGGGGAAGGAACAGATGTGGGTGCTGGGGGGGCCCACCTTGACCTGGACGCCCCAGGTTCCACCAGGGGAGCCTGTCCCCAGGATTTGGCCAGATGGCAGTGAGAATGGGTCAGCGCTGGCTGACACGAGCTGAGGTGGCTGATTTCAACCAACAGACAAGCGTGTCGAGTCCCAATAAGATGACAAGATGCCCTCACACTGGTGAAGGCAGATACGATTCGGACCCGTATGTCCAGTCTGTGCTTGATTTCGGGAGATGGTACACGTGCCCTGGGGGAAAAAAACAGCAGGAGACCAAAGTTCTGGTTTAACCAAAAGCAGTTTGAAAAAGGAGACACACGTTATTACGGAGTGTGTCTGTTCTGCAAGCAGCCACGATGGGCAGAAAGCGCCGTTGAAGGGAAACGGGCTCCGTTCCGGAGCTGCCTGTCTGCCAGTTCTGGAGCTTGGTGGAACCCGATGTTTCGGAGGAGAACAATCGAGTCATCTTGGGGTTGAGCTCTGGATGGCAGAGTTGGCACAATCCTCACAAAAGCCTTCGTCCCTGAGAAGCTGCAGGGGAGCCTCAGGAAGTGGGGGTGTTGGACAGATGGGCTGAGGCTAGGGCACTTCATCCCTGGACCTGGGGTGGCCCGAGGACTCCTTCCCCACAGACTCCAGGGGGAACCCAGATCCGGCCCCTCGAGTGAACCTGCCGGGGTAGCTCGGCCGCACTGGCTCCGTGGGGAGGGGGGTGGTGACCCCGCCTGAGCCTCGGGGACGCCCACCTTCCCCAAGGGGCTCCCACAGGCCTGCCCACCCGTCTTCCCTTGTAAGTGGGCCGGAGTGTCCCCTCAGTGGTCTCTGTCTAGACCAGCGCTCTCCACCAGAACATCCTGCGCAGTCCAGTGCGGGAGCTGCGGCCCCCAGCGCCCCGAGAACAGGAACGTGGGCTGTTGTGGCCCAAGTCTGGTCGGACTCAGCCACGTGTGGCTCGCAGTCACCTTGCTGGACAGTGGATGCGCAGGCTAAGTGACAGCAGTGTTGGGTGTGCTGCAAGCCGCAGGGCTGAGGTGCTGTCGGGTGGGGTTTCCTGCCGGCCTCCCGTCCTCTGGGCTGTTAACCCGATGTCCCCAGGTGATAGTCACCATCAAAGACGACACGCAGACTGGGCCAGCGGCCACCAGAAGGCAGGGGCTGCTTGGGGTTTGCGGGCAGAGCCTCAGTCCGCCTAGTTGGTGCTCCAGTTCCCAGTTAGGGTGCCTCCTGGAGAGGGTCTCTGGGGCCATCTGCAGCAGCACCGTTGAGCTGTGCCTCTGCCGGGAGGGGAGATGTGAGTGTTCTGCTGAAGTGCCTTATTCAGAGCAGATTCATTTGCTCATTGTGGGCTCCAGGTTTCCCGGAAAAAATGGGAACGGCCTGCAGGCTCCCAGGGGCTGTGAGGAGTCCTCTGCTGCCCCGCCACCCTCCAAATGGCCCAAGCTGCCCGCAGGGTAGAGAAGTGACTAGACCCGAGCGACCTGGGAGCGGGTGAGGAGGGCCACCTGCTGCCCGGGCAGAGCAGGACATGAAGGTTGGTGAAGATGGAGGCCGACGGCCCGGCGAGTGCAATTGGAAGAGGAAGGAGAGTGCCCAGAAGGTTCTGCAGCTGGTAGTGCTGCCCCACGGTGACGGTTATGGGCGGGGGTGGCAGTGGGCCGTTGGTTTGGGAGTCGGGCTGGGTGGGTAGGCCTGGGCCAAACTCTGAGCAGTGACCAGAGAGAAGGCAGCCGGCCAAGGGCGGTGGAGCAGCGCCTGAGGGAGAGCTGGGTGGGGCCGGGCCCAGGCCGCAGCCGTCAGCAGGCGGGCATGGGAGCCTTGGAGGGGCACCGGGGGACAGGGGGCCATCCCTGGGCAGGAGGAGAGGAGGTGGGCCGGGACAGACCGAGGGAGGGCGGGAGGAGGGGGAGCGCTTCCCTTGAGCAAAGAACAGAGGAGTCAGGGCTACCTAGGGCCAGGTGTTGGGGGTGCCTGTGGGAGAACAAGCCGACGCCGCCGTTCAGCAGCCACGCGCTGTGGTCAGGCTTGATTTCCAGCCTGTCTCTCTGCCGAGCAGCCCCCAGGGCCAGCCCGGAGGGTGAGGGGCTGTCGGTGAGGAGGGGGCAACGGCAAGGAGAAGGGGGTGGTGCTTTGGGAATTTCTAGAAATCAGATGGTTATTTGAGAAAGTCTAGATGGTGTCCAGACACTGAGCAGGGGTGGACAAAGTGGCCTCGGAAGATGTCCTCTTTGTCCCTGCAGCCGCTCTGGCAGCGATCACGCCCCCAGGGGCAGTCAGACCCCTGTGTCCCTCCACCTCACTTCCCCCCTGGGTGGTGGCAGCCGGCTGGGAGGGACACAGTCCCTACCCCTGAGGATGCTGGGGCAGGCGCCCCCAGCTCTGGACCAGAGCGTGACCCCCAGTGCTGCTGCAGAAGACGGGGCCGTCCACTGGGGCTCGCCTGCTCGGATATTGATGTTCCCTGACCTTGAGCGGTCCCTGTCCCTCCCGGCGTGATTGGATGAGGGAGCCAGTGGATGGCCGGGGCTTGGTGCTGATTCAGCGCTTTCTGGGGAGGGAACGTGCTTCCTTCCCTCCGCAGAGGCCAGTGCGGTTCTGTCTCTCCCTTTTTGGTGTTGTTTGGACAGGGCCCTCCCTGCACTCACCCCTCCAGGAAGGCCCTTCCTCTCATCCCCTAGGAGGCCCAGCCCTCTGCTCGGCACCCAGCTCTGTGCAGGAGCCACTTTCCAGAAAATCCCCAGCAGTCTGGCACGCCTCCCTGACAGCTCCCAAAAGAGGGAGCGCCCCCGCCTCACCAGCATCCTTGCCTGGGAGGGGACAGGGACATACGGGTGCCGCTGATTCAGCGGCTCGTGGGCCGCGCCCCTCCCCCAGCCCCAGCCGGGCAGCATGCCCAGGCCCGCTGGCAGCTGTGTCCCACGGGGCCTCTGGCAGAGTGGCTGTGGCTCTCGGTGTGTGGCCCGCACTGCGCCTGGGGGGCTGGCAGACTGATGGTGGGGGAGGGCCTGTGGCGGGCAGGCTGCCATTGCCCCCCCATGCAGTGGCATGGTGCTGCGGAAGAGGCCCCACAGGAGGGTGCATAGTGAGTGAGGCTACCGTGGGCCCCCAGGAAGGAAGCGTGTCCTGAGCCAAGAGATGGCAGATACACCACCCCGGGCTACAGGCAGTCTCCCAGGAGCCCAGGTCTCGGGCAGGGTTCCTCCACCTCCGGCTGATCCAACCATGGTCAACTGCCCCCCAGACCCAGGCTGGAGGCTGACCCGGAGCCCTGGGGCAAGGACGGGCTACACTGCCGGCCCATCCTTGGCTCGAGACTAGCCCCGGCCAGAGGAGGGTAGGACAGGAGCCAGAACTCCCAGCGTGGGTTTGATTTGCTTCTAACTGTGCTGGGATGCCCAGAATGACAGGCGGTCTGGGCGGACACCGGGGGCAGGCCCCAGCACAGGGCAGGAAGTTGCCAGCACTGTTTGCCATGTGGGTCCTGTAAACGGGCGTGAGTGGGAGATGCAGGGTCCTTCCTCAGTGTCCCCGTTACAGAGAGGGCCATGGGCGTGGGGCAACACCCAGGGAAGGGTGGGGAGCAGTGCAGGCCTGGAGCCTGGGGGAGTCTGGGAGGAGCCGGGGAGAAGCCCAGGAAGATGGGGGTCAGGAGGAGGCGCTCGGCAAGGTCACGGGGTGGTGAGTGGCCTGGAGCACGCCCCCCCACAGTGTTCATCTCCCTGGAGGTGGCAGTCCCGCCTCCCCCACCCGCCATGGCCAGGAGGAAAATGCTCGTGTTTGAACCGTCCACAGCCACGTTCCCGTTAGCCTCGTGTTGACCGCCATTCATTCCAGGAGGACGGCTGCTCCATTCGGCTTTCTTAGAATATTAATAACCAGTCCTGGCTGAAATGCTGCATGAATATTCACACAGAAATCAATCTGTCCAGGCTGGTGTGGTGTCGTGAGAGAGGAGCAGTGAGCAGCCAGGTGGCCCTCAGAGGAGGTGTGTCCCCTGTGCCTTGAGGGGCCAGGCCCCCGGACTGGCTGCTAGGAGTGACCTCACCTGGGAGCCCAGGAGGCCGGGGGGAGGCCAGAGGCCCTTCCCTTGCAGGTAGACCCAGAAGAGGTCGCTCTCCTTTTGCAGTGGACCTCAAGTCACCTCCTCAGAGAGGCAGCGAGCAGTGACCTTCCTGCCCTCACTGGGGTCAGGAGACAGGGACACAGATGGTCCAGGACCCAGGGCCAGGCACAGCCAGATGTGCTGGGCAGCCAAGACTGGTCCTCCTGGGGAGCCCCCATGCACAGCCTGGGCCCATCCCTGACCCCCACTCACCCACTGGTAGGAATGTCTCTGCCCACTCTGACCACCAGCTGCTCTCGAGAAGGGATTCATGTGCCCAGAGAGCGTAGATTCCCAGTTCTTCCCAGCGAGCACTAGCAGGCGTGGGTGCCCTCTCCCTGTGCCGCATCACTGCCCTGGGTGACTGCACTGGGCCTCCCTCTGGCCTCTGGGGACCCAGCCGATGCGCCCCTGTTCCGGTTCTCTCCCATGAGGCCCGGGGACGGGCTCTGCTCCCACAGCTCAGTTCTCGCTTGTCCAGGGCCTAGGCTGCTGCCCGGCTGCTGACCCACAGAGTTGGCTTTTCAGAACCAAGGGGGCCTCTGCCCCTGCCTGCCTGCCCAGGGTGGGGGCAGCCCTCCAATGGTATAAATCTGGGTTCTAAGTGTGAATTCATCATTTACAACTCTGTGACATAACAGTAACACGGATTATTTGTGTGTTTTTCAAATTGCGCTGTGATAACTCTGTCTGTCTCCTCGGCTCCCTTAGTGCATAAAGCCCCTGATGAGCACGGTCATCCTCCCCGGAGTGGACAGGGCTGCTGGACACAGCTCTTCCCAGAACGGGCGGGGAGAGGGCTCTGGGGGTGCAGCCCAAGGCCAGCATTTCCCTCTGCAGAGAGGAGGGTGGTGTGGGGGGTGGCCACACTGCCCCAGTGGGCCAGAGCTCCCGGCAGCCCTCTTCTCAGGGGATGGTTCCGGAAGCCAGGGGCCAAGGCGGCAGGCCCTGCCTGAGGACAGAGCAGATGGCCCCGGGCCAGAGCAGCAAGGCCCTCAGTGGCCCAAACCCAAGGCCCATTCCCTGGCCTTGACACTCCCCGTGGGGTCAGCCTGTAGCAGAAGGCCAGACCTTCTCATGGAGCACCGTGTTGTCAAATGAATGAATGAGTGAATGAATGAGTGAATGGGGCTGTCCTGTCTCAGTCCGTTCAGGCAGCGGTAACAGAACCACAGACAGGGCGGCTTATAAACAACAGACGTCTGTGCCTCACAGTTCTGGAGGCTCAAGTCCAAGATCACGGCGCCAGCAGATTCCGTGTCTGGTGGGGGCCCCTCCTGGTTCACAGATGGCGTCCTCTCGCTGTGTCCCCACGTGATGGAAGGGACGAGGGAGCTCTCCAGTGTCTCTTCTTACAAGGGCACGGGTACTGTCCAGGAGGGCTCCACCCTTACGACTTAGTCACCTCCAAAGGCCCCACCTCCTACCATCACCTCGGGGGTAGGATTTGACATATTAATTTAGCGGACACGAGCATTCAGACCACAGCATGTCCCTGTGTCCCTAGGACCTGGCACACAGTGGGCCCTCCATGCTCACTTTCTGAATGATTATGTCCAGGGTCACTTGAGGCCCCTGTAAGCCAGGTCTCATAGGTGGGACGTCTCCCTCCAGAGGTGTCCACGGGCATAGAAAGGTGGCCCCACCTGGGCCCCACCACCCAGGTTCAGGACCTGGCCCTGGAAGTCATTCCTCTTGTCCCACCTGGGTGTCTCTAGCTGCTAAAGCCTTTCCCGAGTCCTGCCTGGCCTCCTATCCAGGGAGCGTGTGCCCAGCTCTTGCCTGTGTCCTGCAGAGGCCCCGGCTGTCCACACGCTGCCATGCCCATCCTGGCATGACTCGGCCAGGCTCTGCCATCCGTCCTGGGAGGAGGTGAGCCCCTGCAGCCACCCGACCCTGAGGCTTCTCGGGAGCAGGAGGCGGCAGCTGCTCAACAGCTGCACGAGAAGTTAGAGGGAAATTGAGGACAAAAGAGGAAGAAGATTGGAGCTTCCTATTTAAACTGAGGGGAGGCACTCCGAAGCCTCATTCACGCGCAGAGCGCGCCACGGGTTCTGCAGCCGCTGACGAGAAACCAAAATACCCACCCAGTTTCCTCTCTTGAAAGAAATCCAAACTCGCCTGACGAGGAGCCTGCAGCTGTCTGCTGGCCCCTGCAGGGACCGGCCTCAGTGGGCCCAGGGCCACAGGGTCAGAAGCAGCACTCACTCTGGCCAATGCGCCTGGCCCCCAGGCCAAATTGAGGCCAGAGTGGATGGGAAGGAGCCCGACCTGGCCGCACAGGGCAGTGGCATGAAGCACCTGGGCGGACAGGAACCCCACGCCCACTCCAGCCCTGCTCTCCCTGCCATGCAGGGCCTGGGAGGCAGACCCTAACCCCAGCCTTCCGGCCCCGATGCTCCCTAGCCGGCAGTATGCTCTTGGACTAGGTTTAGCTGGCGGCTCAGCTCTGCAGTGTTCCTGGGGGTTCATTTCCTGGACCCCAGCAGACACATGACCATGAAGGTGGGAGCTCCCTCATGGGGCTTGGGCTCCAGCTGAGCTGGGACCACAGCCTGGATGGGGACTTGTCCGTCAGCATAAAACTGGCTGGTGCTCCTTCCTGGAGAAGGTGGTCCAGTGGAAGTGGAGGATGCCCTCAGAGAAGGGCTTTTCGGGAGGAGACTGCAAGCCAGGTGCGCAAGGCTTAATTTCCAGAGCAGCCTTCCGCCCCTTCCAGCAGCTAAATGACTGGGCTGTCCGTCCGTAAGGGAGCAAGAGGCAGTGAGTGGGAAGAGGCAGTGAGTGGGTCTCTGGCCCCCTCTCCCCACCACGCCCGGCTCTGAGCTGCAGGCTCCCCTCGCACCCCTGCAGTAGAGGGGCTGCGGCCACCGCACTGGGCCCTGACTCAGCCTCCAGTGGGGAGCGGGGTCTGTGTGCTGACGCTGTCGGTGCCGGAAAAACTGAGGAGACCGAGTCTCTCGCGGGCTGGCCGCAGCTGCAGGCAGACACAGTTGCTGACCTTTCCGGGGATTTAGGAATCTCCATTTCTCTGAAGCCAATTTGTGCCTCAATTACAGACCTACGACAAGTAGGAATGGAAACGCTGGGCATTCCCGGCCTGGTCTGGAAGATGAATTAACATAATGAAAACGAACGTGCTCTGCCCAGGGTTTTGGAAGTGAGGTAGATTATGTAATAAACAGTGTTCAACCCAGCTGCCTGCTCAATCCTTCAGCTGGGAGTGAAACGCCCCCAGGGAGATGACAGGGGGCCAGCTTCTTAGGCCTGGAGGTGCCCATCTCCAGGTGTGTGCCCCTGCTGCACACCTGCCCAGGGCCAGGTGAGCTTCTGGCCCCAGGAGAAGCCCTGGGCTTGCTCAGGCCAGGAGAGAGAGCAAGGCAGGTTCCTCATCAACACAGGTGTGGCAGCCGTGGCCCTGCACCCTCAGCACCCTCGATCTTTCTGCGGACTTGGCCTCCACTCTGAGCCGGCTCCTGCCTCCCAGGTGTGCAGTCCTGAGTGCAGAGCAGGACACAAGTTGGGTGTGCTCCTGAGATGTGTCCCTGGGCTCCTGGCAATCAAGGTCAGGGATCAGCGATGAGCAGTGTCGGGCTGTTCTAGCCCGGGAGGAGGTCCCTCATCCAGGCAGGGGTCTGGAGCACTGGCTCCCTGACCCTGCGCTGCAGCCTGTGGAACTGAAACCAACAGTCCTGGTGATGCCCCTTCCTTCCTCCCATTGCATAGAGGCACCAACTCCTTTGCAAGATGTTCTGGATTGTTCTGGGATGCATTCCTAGAAGCCCCGCCTCCCTCTGGCCCTTCCAATGGTTTTGTAGCCCCCAGTTCCCTGGGCTAGCTCTTCCTGCAAACAAGTACCTGCAGGGTTTGTGTGCTGGACCCCGGCAGATGCACCCCTGTGAGGCGGGAGAGCCCTGGTGGGGCCTGGGCTCCTTCCGTGATGGGCCCAGGGATGAATGGCCTGAGCTAGGGCTGCATCTGGTCACCTAAAGGCCGGCTCCACCCCTTCCACCAGGCTGAGCGCCTCATTTGGGCAGCCTGAATCTGAGCCACCAGGTCCTCGCCCAGAGTTTTCCAGGACAAACAAAGATGACAGGGATAATGGCAGTGGCCAGCATGGACCCGGGCCGTGGTGCCCCCAGGGCGGGGCTGGATTCAGTCATCCCTGCAGCCCAAACATTGCTCAGAGGGGATAGTCGGGGCCTCAAGGGGCAGGGGCTGCACTTCTGTCTGTCACTCTCGGCTTCCCACCCTGGGGGAGCCCAGACTGTGCCAGCTGAGGGGGCCCCATGGGCCACGGGGCCGTTCTGGGAGGCATGACCCCATGACCACACACAGGCCAGGGAAGTGGGATCTTGAGCGGGAGGACCTCTCTGGACGGCCAAGTGGAGGGACCTCATGAGCCCCAGTCGGCCCTCCCGCCGCCCCAGGGCCAGCCTTGTGGGTGACCTGCTATGAGACTTGGCCATGGCTCCCCCTCTCTGCCGCTCTGAGCCCCGCAGATTCTTCGGGGGGCAGGGGTCTCACTGGAGTCAGGGCTGGGAGAGTAGAGAGCCCTGTGACCTCCCCTCTCTGTGCCCCCCTGTGAGCAGACAGTGGGTCCCAGACCCTCTGCGGAGCCTGGGAAACCAGGCAGGAGGACTCGGCTCTCCCCTGAGCAGGAGCAGGGGTGGAGGGGAGGAGGAGTAGGCGCCACGGCTGGGGTGTCCTGTGGAACCCCCAACCGCCCACCCGGCCCCTGGTGCCACCCACCATGTGCTATACATCCCCAGAGACCCCCAGGGCCAGACTCGGGCAGCACAGCCCCTCCAAGCCCTCCTCCAGGGTCAGGCCACACCTGCAGTGGACCCAGGAGCGGGGACAGAGCCGGGCCATCCTGGCAGACAGAGCTCGGAGGGGGACTTGCCCGTCAAGGGGGCACAGCTGCTGGGCACTCGCTTCCCAGAGAAGCAGGGTGCAGTGGGGGCCCCAAGGCGGGGATGGCCCTAGCTTTGGTGAGGTGTGAGGTGTTGGGAGAAGCTGCAGAGAGGAGCCTTCCCGGGCAGGGACAGCCACTTGGCCTTTCTTTGTTACCTCACTCACGACCCCTACGGAGAAGGGGAAGCTGCTTTTGGAGAGGCCCCAGGGGCACCGGGCCCACCTGGCAGACAGGAGCAGCCGGCAGGGGCGCAGGAATGAGGGTCCAGCAGGGCCGGAGGCCGAGAGGGCAGAGCAGCCGCATTACCTCCTGCTTCTCAGGAGGCCTGATCTACCTGGTGTGGGGGCGGCCCTCAGCCCCGCAGGTGCCACCTGGGGGAGTGGGCCGAGTGGGGGCTGACCCTGGGCTGAGACCTCTAAGCCGGTCTGGGGGTGAGCCCAGCCCCTCCCGGAGGGGAGGCCTCTTCAAAGGGCTGCACCTCGGTTCACTGTGCAGACCCCACCGCCTCTGGCCGCCCCTTGAAAATGGGTGGTTTTCAGTCCTGCGGTGCCTTCAGACCACCAAGTGGCACATTCTCCTCACAGCACCAGACCCAGACCCAAATCTGCAGGCCCAGCTCTCTCCTGGTGAGCTGCAGGTGCAGACCCAAGACTCGGTGCCCCTGCCTGGTGACTGCGGTCCTCGGACCCTGGGGTCTGAGCTGCCAGAGCATCCCCCCGTCCATGCCACACATACACGGGCCCACAGCCAGTGGCCAGCAGGGCCAGCAGCTCTCAGCGTGGAGGGCAAGCCAGGCCGGGCCTGAGAGTGCTCCCCACCTTGGACCCTGATGTGCATGCCGGTCACCTGGGGGTCCTGTCACAATGTAGATTCCAGTTCAGCAGGCCTGGGGCCTGGCACTCTGCAATTCCTGTCTAGGGCCTGGGGCTGGGCAGAGGTGGGGGTGGGGGGCAACAAGTTGGGGGACCCAGGACGGCAGCGTGGCTCTGGATGGGGAGGTTGGGTCGGCTGTGCAGCCAGATGCCGAGAGGTTAAGACAGGACCGGGGCAGGGTGACCCCTGGTGACGGCGGGGCCCTCCAGCCCCGCACTACTGACACCCAGCCGGGTCTGCTCTGACTCCCCAGGCCTCGAGCCTTGGGCAGTAACTGCCCACTCGGAAGGCCTGATTCCCCCAGACTGTTCTCCTTCCCTGTCTGAGGAAATGGCCATCACAGGCCACCTTCTGGCCAGCAGTCTGAGTGCTCCCCTTGTCCTCCTGGCTCTACCTCCACATCCAGTTCCTGTCCCCTCCACCCTCCTGGGCCCCCAGGGGAGCCCCAGTGGGTCTAACAGAACATTCTTCTCCACCACAGCCAGCAGACCTCTTCACCACGCACACGGGTCAGAAGCGGCGTCTCGAGCTGGGAACAAAGCCGAGGGCTGGCCCCGGTGACCAGTCTGCAGGCAGCCCCTTCCCTCAGACATCCCGAGAGCTGACCCCTCGGCAGCCCCCTGCCTCCTACTCACCTCTCAGATGGCCCCGTGGCGGGCAGGTGGCCTCCTCTTGGGGCAACGCACAGAACTTCGTTCTTGTGGAAAATACACATAAGATTCACCATCTTAGCCAATTTTAAGTGCACAGTTCGGTGGCATTAAGCACATTCTCATTGTTGTGCAACCATCCCCACCATCTGTCTCCGGGACTCTCATCTTTCCAAACTGAAGCTCTGTCCCCATAAAACACTCACCCCCATCCCCTCCCCCAGCCCCTGGCACCACCATCCCACTTCCCGCTCCTGTGAATTTGCCTATTCTAGATATTTCACATAAGCGGAATCTGAAGCCTGTTCCCTTGTATGGATAGACCATGTTTGGTCCATCCATCGATGGACACTTGGGCTACTCTTACTTTTGGCGATTGTGAATGATCCTTCTATGAACACGGGTGTGCAAATATCTCCAGGAGACCCTGCTTTCAATTCTTTTGGTTTCTACCCAGAAGGGGCCTTGCTGGGTCATTCCACCTGTCACTCTTTGAGGAGCCGCCATCCTGTGTCCACAGCAGTGCACGAGGGTCCGCTTCTCCACATCCCCCACGCTGGCCATTTCTGTCTGTCTGACTCTGGCCCCCATAACGGGGGAAGTGGGATCTCATGGCGCGCACAGCACTTTTCAGTCGTGACATTTTGGGGGTTTGTTTTAACTGTCCGTCTCCTAGACTAGGACAGAAGCCCCAGGAGAGCAGCCCCGGCCTGCCTTCTCCATCACATCCCAGGGCGGAGTCCCGGGCCTGCACACAGCTGTGCTGGAGGAGGACGGGCTGCCTTTCTGCTCTCTCTGCGGGCAGGTGGCTGGTCTGTTCACTGCCCCCCGCACCAGGGGAAGAGGGCCGGGCCCGCAGCACTCCCAGGCTGTCGGAGCCTCTGCTATGCCCTCTTTCAGCAAGCTGTGGCTCCTCGTCCTAGGGGGTTGATTAAACCATCTGCTCACAGGTGTAGAAGTTCACTGTCCCTAGGGCTGCAAAGAGAGGGTCCAGTGCTGTGAGAACCCCCTGGGGGTCAGCCCCTGGGCCTGAAGGATGAACCAACAAGTGTTCACTTGGCAACACAGGGAAAGAAGGTGTCCCGGGCAGGGGAACAGCAGGTGCAAAGGCCCTGTGGCAGCAGGCACAGGGGGAGCGAGACACCAGCAGACAGGTGGCCTGTGTCCTGCAAGGAGAGTGTGAGTGGTCGGGGGAGGACCAAGGCTGGGGAGCAGACAGAGGCCAGCAGCTCAGGCCTAGTGGGAAGTCATGAGCACAGAAGGGACAATGTGAGACCCCACCCATCCTTCTCTCCATTTCTGCAGCCCCTCCCGCTCTCCCTCCCTGCTCCTTGTCCTTGGACACCACCCCAATCTCTGGCTCCTGGCTTCCGTGTCTGCTGGAAAACCAGGCTCTCCCAGGAGTTTAAGAGCCCCCCTCTCATGTGGGGTCCAGTCGCCCACTTCACCACCACAGGGGACCATGGTCTGGGCAGCGGGGGGCTGGAACCCCTAGAGTCTGTGTCCAGATGCACTGCAGGACAAGCTTGGTCCCCGTTCCAGCACGAGCCAATGCCCCACTGCAGACCTCGAAGGGGTGACGGGTGCCCTGCAGGCAGAGGCAGGAGCGCCGGGCCCGCACACCACACTAGGCTTCAGGGTGAGCAGAGCACTGACCCCCGAAAAAAGCTGCCGGTGACCGCAGGTGCCCTCACATCCCAGGACCATGGAAGTGCCCTGAGACCCGGCATGTCCCCAGAGAGGAGTGCACGGATCCCCCACGGGGTGAAGGGGCTGCCGTCACCCTGCCCGGGGGTTCTCCCTGATTCTCCAGCGGAACCTGCAATAAGAATGGAAACGGCAGGGCCGGCCCCGTGGCTTAGCGATTAAGTGCGCGTGCTCCGCTGCTGGTGGCCCGGGTTCGGACCCCGGGCGGGCACCGACGCACCGCTTCTCCGGCCATGCTGAGGCCGCGTCCCACATGCAGCAACTAGAAGGATGTGCAGCTATGACATACAACTATCTACTGGGGCTTTGGGGGAAAAATAAATAAATAAAATTAAAAAAAAAAAAAAAGAATAGAAACGTCAGTGGCAGGGGCGGCAGCGGACCTGGAGCGTCCCCGAGCAGCCAGAGGGCCTGCCTCCGGGGAAGCTGGGCTGCCGGCCCCTTTGTTGGAGGATCTGCGGGAGGGCGGGGACCTTCAGACCCCCACGGCGTGCCAGCACCTTCCCATTGTCCCTCCCCATGCCGGAATCCGCACACAATGCCGCCCGAGGCCAGGCCGCCTGGCTGGGTCATGCAAATACCGGATCTCCAGGCCTGCCTGGGTCATGCAAATACCGGATCTCCAGGCGCTCACCCTGAACAAAGAAAAGATAGTTTCCCTGGGAGGGACAGGCTGGGGGCTGGGCCCACAGGATGGTGTTCAAGGTTGGCCCCCTGCCACCCGGAGGGGTGCCCGGGCCTGCCGTTCTCTGCTGGGCTTTGGTTAGAGGGTGGCCTGGGTCCTGGGCGATGGCCGCTGAGGTCCCTGCCCGGTGTCCTGGGCTACTGCTGTCCAGAGCGGCCGTGGGGCGCGGGCAGCTCTCGCTCCCTGGGCCGCGTGGGCCCCCTGCTCCCCTCAAAGGCTCCACAGGCCCACCCTGGCAGACCTCCTGGAGGGGGGGCACCGCCCACCTCGGACAGGCTGTAGGATCAGATCGGCACTGTCTGAGTATTAAAGAGGCAGTGGCCTCAATCTGATCCCCAGGCTGGAGACGGGTGGGCCAAACCCCCACCACTAAAACTCAGCGCCTGATTCCCGCTGCGAGCCTGGGGGTCGGGGCCTGGGCCTGAGCCGGCTCCTCCAAGAGTCCAGGGTAAGGCTAGAGGCCCACTCAGACCCCAACCGCGAGGGGATGGCCTGGGCTGCCCAGCCCCCCTGTCCCGCCCGGCTGGCACAGAGACAGTCCTAACAAAGGGCACTTTGTGGGCTGCTGGCGGGTGGCCGCAAACAGGGCAGCCGGGGCCTCTCCTGGAGCCCCACTCTGGGGGACAGAAATGGAGCCTCATCCCCGTCCTGACAGCCCCCGGGCTCGGGGTTGGGGGCTTCTGACGTGCAGGAACTCCCTCACAGCCCCTCCCCAGAAGGCCCAGGGAGCCCCCACCAGGGGCAGCTTCTGTGCAGGGTTGGGACCTGGAGTCAGACGGTTCCTTTGACCCAGTAACTGCTCTTCAGACGTTCAAAGAGGCTTCCTCCTGAGAGAACGTAAACGCCGGCCCTGTCACCAGAGGCTTTTCTGTGTCCTCGAGTCTGTACTGACAGGAGAGAAGAAAGTGGGGGCGGACGAGCTCCCTCCGCTCTCCCGGGACAGACCAGCCCAGGGCCTGGGAGAAGGGCGTGCTGTGGGCTCCTGGCCCTCGCACGGGACAGGCCGGCAGGGCCCGGTGGAGGCCTCCTGGGGAAGTGCCGCTCAGCCGTTCACCGGGCTGGAGTCTGTCCCCCGCCTGCTGCTTCCCCTTCTGCTGACAGGCACCCGGACCCTCTGAGGACAGGAAAGAGGCACTACATCTCCAGCAGGAGACTGGGTTCTGGCCCCTCCTCAGGCTCCCTCACTCTGCAGGCACCCGCTCCGTGTCAGGCACCCGCTGGGCTGGGGAATCGGGCAGTGGACAAGATGTGGGGCCTGTACCTGCTGGGCAGACGGAGGCTGTGAATGTCAGAGTAGGTTAGTGCTGGGGTTGGGTCAGAGAGAGCAGGCTGGCAGTGGCCCACCTGGCTCTTTTATATGGGAGGGTTGGGAAAGCCAACGATTTAGGGACATCTGAGCAGAGACCCAGAGGAAGTGATAGAGCAGCCTTGAAGACACTGAAGGGAGAAGGTACAGGCAGTGGGAACAGCAGGTGCAAAGGCCCTGGGGCAGAAAGATGCCAGCAGTCAGAAGAGCCATGCAGAAACCGGTGTGGCTGGAGCTGCGGAGGGACGAAGGAGGGGGAGTGTTGGGTGAGAGCCAGGTCCTGCCCACTGCAAAGACTTGGGCTTGTGTTCTGAGTGAGAAGTGAGATGGGGGGCACCGAGGATCTGAGCAGGGAAGGGTTATGATCTGACATGTTCAGAAGTGTCTCTGTGCTGCTGTGTAGTGAAAGACCCACCAGGGCAGGGGCAAGAGGGGGAGATGGGGAGACCAGTTACGGGACTGCTGTGGTCACCTGGGGGGAACCAGGAGGCTAGCAGTGGAGGGGTGAGACCTGGGGGATTCCCAACACAGCTTTGAGGCCAAGCTGTCAGGACTGGGGTACAGACCGGACCCGGGGGGAGAAAGGTGACAAGGAGACTCCAAGGGGGTTGGCCTGAGCTGCCGGAAGAATGGGGCTTCCAGAAGGATGAGCTGCCATTTGCTGAGGTGGAGGTGCAGTTCTGGGGCGCGGTTTGGGGCTCTGCTTGGCAACGTCTCGTTTGAGACGGCCGTCAGCCACTCTAGGGGACCGGTCGAGGACGCAGCTGGCTGTGGCTTGGTTTCGAGTGTCTGATGCACCCAATCCTTCCTCGGGATGAGCCTCAGATGGAGGAAGAAGCCTCTTCCCAGAGCTGATGCAGCTGTGGGCCCAGACTTGCCCATTTGCATTCAATCTGGGGGCCCATGCACCCCTGAAATCCCCACACAGAGCCCTGGGGGACCACAGCCTCCGGGTGGCACCCTGAACCATACGGAACCCAGGGAACAACTGTCCACGGAGCAGAGGTTGAGCGCAAGGCTGCAATGGTCCCAGATGACTGGTATGGACGCGTGGACATGGAGCCAGGGAGGAGAAAGGCTCCCCCAGACCCCTCCTCGACGGGAGCCGGGCCCCACCCAGTTCCTTCTCCATCAGGTCTCCAGGGAGCACTCGCCACCTGTAGGACTGCAGCAGCAGCACCCAGTGGGCTACCAAAGGCCTCCGCCATCCAGGGGAGGACAGACAGGTGACTAGGCCAAAGCAGTGGTGACCCTCACCTTGCTCCCAAGTGCACCCCGAGACCCCACCTTGGTGGCTGCTGGATCCGCAGATTTGTCTGTTGAGATTTCCCTCTTCCCTCAGTCTGATGTTCTTTGGATAAAACGGGAAAGAATCAAGCTACTGCCACAAAAGCCCAGGACCAGACGCCAGGCTGGGCTGCCCTGAGCTGAGAAGACCCTCGCTGGCATCTCAGAGGGGCTCGCGTGCTAATCAGATCTCTCAGGAGGGACTGTGGCCCCCGGCCTGCAACCAGCCAGCAGCAGGCTGATTGTCCACAACATCTGAATCGTCGTAACGATCAAATGGGGTGAAGGAGCCGTGCAGGACCCCACTTTGAGTGGGTTGCCCACCCCCTGCCCTGCCTGCTGGGAACCCTGGGTGACTGAGCCCCAAGCTAGCTGCATCTTCTTCCTAAGCTGGGTTTTGGGAGCTCACTCCACAAGCTTCCTGTGACAACTGTTGGATAATGTGCACGGAACACGTAGCGCAGGCCTGGAGTCTGGTGGGTGCTCAGCGTTAGTATTTAGAAACCGCGCACACACACAGAAGCCGCACCAGACCCCAGCGTCCCTGGGGAGCACATTTCTGGTTATCTGTTGTCTTTCAAAAACTTTTCAGTTTTTCCAAATGTCCTTCATTAAAGAAGGAAGAATTTCTTTAATATTTAGAAAATAAAAGTGATGAAAACAATCAGAACTTGCTGCTCTGTGAGCCAGCTCCACAAGGCTGCAGGCTCCCCCAGGAGTGTGCAGAACAGCCTCCGCCCTGGCCCGTCTTCACCCAGTGCTAGTGAGGTGCTCCCACCTCTAAACCCTCCGTGGGGCCCATCCACACAGTGACCCCAGCCCTGGCCACAGGCAGACCTCGGGGCCTAGTGGACAGCTTCTTGAGGCCCGACCCCAGGGCTGGAAACTGCTAGAGACATCTGTCTCTGCTCACATGTGTCCTGTGTAGAAGCCACAGTTTCCCAGGAGCCCAGGAGAGCTTGCATTGCTGAGATCCTAAATGATGCTTAGGAGTCACCAGGAATCCTGGGGCAGCTCAGCTGCCCTGGGTCAAGGCGTGGCCCCCTTCCCCCACGGGGCACCAGAGCCTCTGCTGGTCCCTGTGCTGAGCAGGGGCACTACTGTGTTGGCAATTTACCTGCTTCTCTGGCCTGGCACCTCCTGGGCCAGGACCACGTGCCAAGCCACGCAATGGTGTCTCCAGCCGGTGGAGCCCCCCAGGACATGTCAGCCTGTCCTGTTGGCTTGGAAGTGGCAGTGGGCTGGGCTGAGGGTGCGTGGGACCTGGGACGTGTTTAGGTCTAAGTGGGATTCTGGGGCCGTGCAGAGAGTCCTTGAAGGTCCACCTCCCCCCCCCCCCCAAGAAAGCAGGGCAGGAGTGAGCTGGTGGGGGGACCTTTTCTGTGCAGACCCTCTTGTTGGGGTCAGGGGTCAGGCTGATCAGGTCAAGGACCTAGCTTGAGGCTGAGGACAGGAGTTCTTGGACCAAGCTTCTGATCTTTGTCTTAGGAATGACCTTGGCTAACTGTCCTGCAGGGCTTTAGCCCCAGCCTCTGACTCCTAAGGGGCCCAGAATGTGCTCCAGGAGGGGGTGGCACTCTGTTCTTCAATTAACCCCCTCCTCCCTTGACCCCATGCTCAGGATCAGGGTCCTGGTGCTACCCCCATTTTCCTGCGAGGACCCTCGTGGCAGGGAGGGAGCCAGGCTGCCTCTGGCCTGGGAGGACCACTGCAGCCTGTCCTGATCCCAGGCCCCAGTTTAGGGGGTGACTGACTGGGGCATTTATGGGTCCCTTTGGGAGTGTCGCCAGTTTTATTTCTGCGCACTTATTTTCAAACCGCACCTCTGTCTACAGGAGGGTGGCCTCGGCAAACCGGGAGACGCGCGGGGCGGATGGTGGAGTGACTAACGCGCCAGTGCGCCCGGATCACGCCGGGCCTGAAAGCAGACCCCGGCCGCGTCTACGCAGCTCGCAGTTCCCGGGCCCCGAGCAGGAGGCGCCGGGGCTTCGTGGTTCGCCCAAGGGCGCTCCGGCATCCCGGTTTCCCCTGGCCGGCCAGAGCGTCTCTGGCGGTGGAGGCCGCGCACCCCCGCACCGCCGGCAGCCCCACTGGGCGCCGCATCCCGGAGGCTGTTCGGTGCAAGCGCTGCTGCCGCGGAGAGGGTGCGCCCCACCGCAGGGGCTCCGGGGCTTAGCGGGTCCGCGCGGGGACGGGAGGGCCGGGGAGGGTGCGGGTCGGAGCCCCGGTCGCCAGTGCCCGGCGCAGGGTCGGACGCCGGGAGCTCGGAAGGGCACAGCTGCCGCCCCCTACGCCTCCCTGGGTTCCCCCCCGCCCGCTCCGCCCCGCCCCGCCTCCCCCGCCCCCGGGGCGCCCACCTGGCGGCGAGTGCGCGCGCGCGCGGCCGGCGCGCTGTCCCTTTAACCGGCCCGCGGCGCCTCCCCGCGCCCCGCCCCCCGGCCGCCCGGTGCTGGGCGAGGCCGGAGAAAGTCCATGTGAGCCGAGCGGGGCCGCCGAGCACTTCCTGCCGCCGCGGCGCCGCTGCCGCAGGCCGGACCGGGCCGGGCGCCCGCAGGTACGCCAACTTCGCGCCGCGGCCGGGCCGCCGCCGCACTTCCCGCGAACTCCGCGCGCCCTGCCCCGCGCCGCGCCCGCCTGCCGCAGTGCCCGCCGCGCCCGCAGCCCAAGTTCGCGCCGCGCCCGGCCGGGCGGAGGGGCCGGCGGGCCCGGGCCCGGGGAGGCGCCCCGAGCCGACCCGACGCGAGCCGGCCGCACCTGCCCCACCCGGCGGGGCCGGGCAGCGCGCTCCGCCGACCCCGGCCCTGGGCGTCTCCCTCCCCCGGGCTTCTCGGGACGCTCGGCCTCCCCCGACCGGCCGCACCGAGCCCGGCCCTGCGGGTGGGGAAGTCCGCGCGTGTTCGGCCGCGGGCCAGGGCCGAGGGGACACACCCCTCCCTCCCGGGCCGGGGTCCGAGGCCGGCCGCGCGGCTGCGCATCTGCCGGGCCCTGCGCCTCTCCCTCCCGGCCCCGGTGGGCCCCCTTCGGGGGCGCCACTGCCCCCCGTTCCTCCTTCGTGTAAGGTCAGATCTGGGAGAACCGGGGGCGACTGCCCTGGGAGGGGGCGCCCACCTGTCGTCCGCTGCTGTGTTCCTGCGGAGCGGAGGTCTCGGGGCCCAAGCCCCTTCTCCAGGAAGCTCAGAGGTGAGCTCCGAGCCTGCTGCGCACCCCCTGTGGCCAAGGCGGGGACCTAACCTCTTACCACTCTGGGATGGTGTGGGGGGGGGGTCATGAGGTCAGAGGTCACCTCTAGATCCCCTCTTCCCGACTCCTCAGAAGTTCGGTCTTGGGACTGGTGACTGCAAGCTCTCTTCTGGTGCCCTTTAAACCTGTGGATTTGCCGTCGGTCCAACCCCTGGCGCTGGCCTCAGAGGCTGTTCCTCTGCCCCCATCCTCCTCCTCTTCTTCCTCCTCTTCAGGGTCTGGGGACCAAGATGTTTTGCCCACATGGGCACTTGGGCTCCTTCTTTCTAGCAGTATTTCTTGGGACCTGTTGGGCACCCAGCTGTGTGTCCCCTGGCTGCACGTTCTAGCCGAGCCCTCCTGTGTGCCCTAGGGGGCTGGGCCTGGGGAGGCAGGAGGCAGCCATCCTTCTGGTCTTTCTGAGCATCCTGGGTGCTCACTGTTGTGCCCCCCAGCAGGCCCCCCCCTGCTTCCTCTGCATCTGGTCTGGGTTTCCCTTCAGGTCTCCCCTTACCCCTCCCCCCTTGCCTCCCCGCCCCTCCCTCCCTCGGGTTTGCCCAGATGATGGCAGTAGGACTGCCCGGTGGTTCTCAGCGCAGGTGGTTCTCAGCACCCTGTGCCGGATGTTATTTAAGCCTCACGAGGCCTCCAGAAGAGGGAGCTTCGATTATTGGTTCCATTTCACAGATGAGGCTTGGCAGGAAGGAGTTAGGTGAAGGGTCAGGCCGCCGGCACTGCCCTCTGCCTTTTCCCCTGGCCCTCTGTGCGGCCCGTCCCTCCCAGGGGGCCTGCGGGCAAGACCCAAGGTAGTTGGCCTCCCGCTCTTCCGTGAGCTATCTAGAAGGAGCAGAGAAGTAGAACAAGATATCACTTGTCACTTCTTAGCAGCCAGGGATCTGTTCTCAGTGGTCACACCCAGGGTGGGGACGGTGCTGGGCGAGATGTCTGATACCATGCTGATTCTGTGAGCTGGCTTGGTGCATCCTCTACTCCAGAGCCGTTTAGTCCCCCCGAAGAACGTTTGGAGAGGTGACAGTGCTCGTGCCGTAACTAAACATGGGGGCTCCAGGCCCCGCTAGGCTGCACGGGAATGTCTCCAGGTTCTTTATGGCAGACGTGCTGGAGGGTGTGCCGGCACGCCTGGAGGGACCCTCTGTGGGAGGTGGGCTCGTTGGAAAACAGGAACTTCTCCCTGTTTTCCAACTAACATGAGCATGCATTATTCATGTAAGGGGGCAATGACGATGGCAAGTGTGGCCTGGGTTTCTCTTGCACCTCTCCCTCTAGGGTCCTGTGCCTGGCTTGCGTCATGGGCTGGGCAGGTACCCCTTGTGGAAAGGAAGGTAAGAACTGTGGCGTTGACCTTTTCAAGAGTGTTCCCAGGGTGCCGCCTGCACCCCTTCCTCTGAGGTCTGTGCTCCCAGGAATCAGGGCTGGGGACGGGCTGCACAGGACACGGCCTCCCGTCACGGTCCTCGGCACCTGCCATCAAGCATGTCAGAGCCTCAGCCACCCAAGGCCTCATTCCCTCCACCGCAGCTCAGCAAGTGCTGTCCGGCCCTCCTCTGCGGTCCGCGCCCATCTGCCCGTTCCAGCTCACCCTGTCCTCTTGCCTGGGCTCCTCCCTGGGGTCTCTTGTCCTGTTGGGCTGTGGGGGTGGGCTGAGCTGCCCTGGCTGGGGGCAGTGTGCTGAATGTCTGCTGAACCTTAGCCCGGGCCCCTCACCCCTGAACTCTCCAGCGTGTTTCTCCCGAGAACCAGGGCCTTCTAGAGACCCCAGGGTGGTGGACACACTGGGAAGTTTGACCACGGCTGGGTTCTTGGGACAGGACAAGCTGCCTTCCAATTCCGGGTAGTGTTAGCTGGCCTGGGCCTGGCTCATTCCCATGGCCAGTGTCTCCAAGGGGTCCCTGGGCTGAGGACCCTGGGGCTGGCCTTCCAGGCTGATGTTTTGAAGGGGAGCGAATCCCTGTGGTGTGGTGCCCTTCGAGGGTTTTTCCCAAGGCAGGGACAGGGGCCACCAGCCCCTGGCTGGACCTCAAGCTGCTCCTGGTGGGGGTGGCCGCTGCACAGAGCTGGCCCCACTTTGGGAGCTTGTCAAGTCTGGCTGGGTCTGGAGTCTGACTAGGGGCTAGTGAGAGGTGTCAGGGCCTGTTCAGGGCTGGCTCACTTGGGCCTCTCACCGGCCCCAGCCGGGCCCACCTGACTGCGGGGTCCGCAGAGAGCACAGCCCAGCCCTCTGTTGTGGTCCCGTCCCTCCCCCACCCCGACGCCCCATCTCTGAGCACTCAGCCTGTCTGGCTTTTCTGGCATCCCCTTGGTCCTCCCGGAGGTGAGCAGTCTGGCCTCAGGTGCTTGCAGGTGGGGCTGGAACTTAGGGTTACAGCTAGAGTCTCTACTCCTGTCTGCACCCCAATTCGGAGATGTGTGCGGCCCCCACACTGTGACCCCTGGGCGAGGCCTGTGTGGCCTCCTCTGCCGCCGCCCCCCCCCCCAGGTTTACTTTCCCTTTCTGTGTGTCCAGAGCCACGGCGGGTGTAACTGGAGTATACCCCCCGCCCCCGCGGGATCTGGGCTCCGGGGGTCCAGCTGCTGGCTGGGGAAAGCATTCCGCTTAAGCTCCCGTCTGCCCTCGCCTCCCGAGCCCTCCTGAGCCAGGCAGGGATCCTGGCGACCTCTGTTTCTCTTTTAGCAAATCCCTGCTCTCACCAGGCCTGGCTCTCGATGAGATCATTTGCAAAATATGCTTCCCGGCTGGCCGGAGCTCCCTCATTGTGTCACCTGCAGCTGCTCGCTGGCTGGGAGCTGGGCTTCCTCTGCCGTGGCCTCTGGCCTTTGTCGTTTAAAGTTCAGGTTTTGGAGGCGGGCGCCCTGTGGGTGAGGGTCTCAGCAGGCCTCCGGCGGGTGGACATGGAGGGGTGTGGAGTGATGGTCCTAGACGTTTGGGACGTGAACGTTGGAGCAGGGCTGCCTGCAGCTGATGGGCTCCCTGGGGGCCGCCTTTGTGGTTGGCATCCTCAGAGTGGGGGCAGCCCCCGTGAGGACAAGGATGGCTGGGGTGTCACCCCTGCCCGGGCCTGCGAGTGTGTCTGAGCAGGAGAAGGAACGGAGAGGGAATCCGACTGTGGCCCTGGGCTCTCTGGCCCTGCCCCACCCCTGGCTTCTGCTGGCTGGACCTGGGTCCAGGCAGGGAGGCAGTTTGGAGCAGGAGCTCCAGGGCCCCCCCCCCCCCGGGTCACATCCAGCCCAAGGCTGTGTGACCTTGGATGGGAAACTCACCCTCTCTGAGCCCCACCCTGGCCTGTGTGTTGCAGTGCTACATAGTAGCTTCCTTATTAGGTGCTGCCAGGCTGATGGTGAGCAGGCCGGGCCTGGGGCCTCCATGCTGGCTGGGCTGGGCCTGGGGGGCCTTTTGAGACGCCCTCTCCCTGGGAGTGGGCTGTAGCCAATGAGGGGCGCACGCCCCTTGAAGGGGAGGCTGTTTCTCGCTCTCTGTGGACGATGGAGGCATGCTTTTCTCCGAGGCGAGGTTGTTTTTGGTCCCACGGGGAGGAGAGGCTGGCTCTGGGTCTCTCTGAAGGAATCTTGCCCCTCCCCCTCAGCCCTGGGCCCTGGCATCCAGGAGGGCACATGGCCATGGATGGGCTGGGAGCTCCTGGGCCCGCCCAGCGCCTGCCGTGAGCCTGGGAAGCAGGGCCGGGGGCGGGGACGGCAGGGGCCTGAAAGTGCCCATATATAGTCACTGGGGTGAGCAGTGAGCCCAGCTGCGGGGCTGCATCCCAGGCCCAGGGCTGGCTGGCCCCCAGGCTCAGCACCAGGTCCCTGAGGGTGGCCTGGACCTGGGGGGGTGGTGCTCAGGGCATCCGGCTTTGGGGCAAAGCATCAGATACAGCAACAGGCACAGGCTTGGTGCTCTACAGGTGTTTGTTGATTGAAAATAAAAATCTCCTGGGCCCTTGGTAGTCAGGGCCAAGTGTATTTCCTGAGACACCATCTTTGAAAGTTCGAGGCAGTAATATGTGGCTGCCCCGTCGGCCGGAGCCACCAGTGTCCCTCCCTCCTTCCCTTGTGGACAGTGGGGGCGGGCTGTCTGTCTGCAGCCCCAGCCCTCCACAAAATGCCACTCTAATTAAGGTGACACTCCTAGATGTCCCCTCCCCACCCCGACAGTACCAGAGCCTGATGGCTGGTGTTTTCTAGAAGAGTGCCTCCCTCCCTCCATCTCCTGGACGCTGCCTGGAGTAGGGCCAGTGGGGAGGGGGCGGGGCCTGCCTGGTGCTCCTGGGGTGGTCTTTGGAGGAAGGCCGCTCCCCTGTCCCTCGGGGTCAGGAGCAGAGGAAGTTGTCCTGGGTCTTTCCCCGCTTTGGGGTCTCCCTGGGGCGTCCCCTGTGGCTGCAGTTCTCCACCCCAGTGTGTGCCCTGCCGGCTCCCTTCCTCGGGCTCCCTGTCTCTGCCGAGAAGGGGGAAGTAACAGCCTTTGCTGCATTCCCAACTTCTGTGCTGTTAAAAAATCACAATGTTAACATAGTTTTGCTCATTTAATTTAGTTTCCATTGCACTGCTAAGCGCCTTTGTTAAATTTTGTATATTGATACTTTTTGTTGTTGTCAGCAGTTTTTTTTTCCTTCCTTTTTTTTTTTGGATATAAAGCCATTAGGGTGAGAGAAGATTAAAAAGATACATTACAATTAAAATGTTAATGAAATCTGCATCATACAACTTTTGAAACCCTTTAGGCATTAATCTTGCCTGTGTCATGTCCATTAACTCTGGCTATTCTTATTCCACACTGACCCCTGCTGAGAGATTTGTGCTAAATTGGATTTTTTTTTTAATAAAAAAGAAAAAAAAAGGCTTTTAAGAAAATAGAGGTTGATGGTGGCCCTGGCTCCTAAATGGAGAGAAAGGAGAGGGGAGAAGGGGGTCCGTGGCCTCCTCTGTCGGAGCCCCCCTCTGAGCTCTCAGCCTTGCTCCTCCCCGCTTCCCTGTGGGGGCCCATCCACTGGGGCCCTGCCCTCCCTGTCTCCCCGGGGGACACCGAGAGTGGGTGGTGCTGGGTGCCCGAGTCTGTGTAAGCCCCACCGCCGTGGGCACCGGGACCCGGTCACCTGCGACGGCACAGCCTCCCGAGCTGTCGGGTGTGCGTGGGGCCCGCAGTCGGGGTGGATGTGCGAGAGTCGAGGCTGAGCTCACCTTCCTGGGGAGAGGGCGCCGACCCCAGGCGCTCGCTGGGTGAGGGGGAGACAGGAGCGCCCCAGGCCCGGCCTGCGTGCAGCATGGAAGTTCCCGTGGCTCCAAAGACTAAAGAGCTTTGAGTTCTCTGGATTCTGAGTCCCCCACATGTTGCATGGAAGTTGGGCCTCGTGGGCGCTGGGGTCTCCAGCATGAGGCTGGTGTGGGAAGGGGGAGCCCCTCCTACCTACTCCCAGGGCAGTCGGGACTCCTGGCAAGAGTGGGCAGTGGGTGCCCGTGAACTTCTCTGCAGGGACTTGCCCTTGACTGTGGCCGGAGCCAGTGGTGGTTCAGACCTGCGTGGCGCCCCTGTTTGGAAGGGTCCCCTGGCCTGGGAGAGGCTCGGGTTGGGGGGGTCCTGGAGTGGCCTGTGGCCTCTGGGTCTGGCTGGCCGGGCCGTCTTCAGTGGGCCCAGTGCTGTAACCACAACCGTCGCGCTGCGAAGCAGGTCAGGTGGTTGGCAGTGGGGCTGCGGCAGACAGATTTCGTGTCTGTGTGTTTTTGCAACACCTTTCTATAAAGGGAAACATAATTTAAAATATGATTACTTAGTGTTGTAACAGCCGCCTCAGCGCTCCGCGCTATGCCGAGATCATTATCAGAGGCTGATATTAACTTGCAAAGAATATTATGCAAATTGCCCGCTGGCTTCGCTGGGAAACCTTCTCCCGGGATGCGCGTGGGGCATGGGGCGGGTCCCTTGGGGGGCGACACCTCTGTGTCCTGGACCCACCAGCATCGGTCCCTGGGCTACATCTCAGGACACTGGGCTGAGTCTGTCCTCTTCCTCCACACTGGGCCCTTGCCCCTTGTCTGTGGCAGGGGGTCTCTGGAGGGACATGGGGAGCAGAGGGACAGGACGGACCCAGTGCAGGCTTCGGAGCAGGATGAGAGCTGGACACTCGCATCCTCCGAGCCTGCCACCGGGCTCCATGGTGTTTGTTGAGTGAGCATTGCCTCCATGAGGAGGCCTGGCAGGGCACGTGGACCTTATCTGAGGCCACTGTGATCATGGCAGTTAACCTGGTGGTTATGGCCAATTGTGACAGCCTCTGGCGGTAACTGGACCTGGGGATTTACGAGCCCCGAGCCCTTGTCAGTCCCTGAGGAAGGGACTGAGGTTGCAGATTGCCCCATTCCTGGTACAGCAGGCGATCCTATTGACTGACTTAACATTGTGGCTTTGCTGCTTCCAGGGGCTCCGGGCAGCCCCTGAGAGGGAAAGCGGTGGGCCGTGGTTGGATCTGATGTTGTGGCTGGACTGCCCGCTCCCACCCATGCCCTTGGGGAGAGAGACTGAGTGGACTCTGAAGATGGCTCCCTCTGATGGCTCACTACCAAGGGTAGTGAGTCCCCCCACCCCTGCAGCCCCCCAGCTGGTCCTGATGGGGGGGGGGTGCTGTAGTCTTCTGGCTTTAAGATTCTTTCCAAATGCTCTCTCTGTCCCGCAGTAACAAGGAAGATGGACAGAGCAAGTTTGGGGTAAAGATCCCTGATCCCACATAGCAAGAGGACCCATTTGTGGGTTCTCAGAAATAGCATCCACCTGGCAACCGTAGAAGCCTAGTGTAGCGGCCCAGTGCCGGCCGTCATCTGTCCTCCATGTGACCACCTGTACTTCCCGTGAAGGTCGTTGTAAATGGGCAAGGTCATGGAGCAGGGCACCTGGCTCTGTGTCTCTCAGGGCAGCTCGGGCAGGAGGAGGCAGGGCTCTGGGGGCAGCTGGGACTGGACGGGGCCTTCACAGTTACCGGGACCCCTGTGGGGGCGTCTAGGGCCGTCCTCAGCCACGCGGCCACTGCCTGCAGAGCCAGAGTTTGGAGCAAACGTCGCTGTGGGCCTTGAACCCCGTTCCTCACTGTGCTGCTGTGGGACCCTGGGCCTCAGTCTCCCCGCATGTGAAGTGGAGGAAGCAGATGGTGAACGTTAAAGGAGAAGCGGAAGTGGGGGCGCATCCCACTTTCTCGTTGACGGGGCGGCCCCAGAAAGCCGCCTCGCACACTCCGTGCCTGGGAGGGGTCCCGTCAGCCTTGCCCGCCACGAGCTGGTGCTCCTGCTCCTTTTCCCGCCAGGCTCATCCCTCCCATTGCCGCCTCCCCCCGTTGTGTGAACGCTGCTCTGGGGGTTCCTGTGGGGTCTGTAGCTCCAGGAGGGCGGGGGTGTCCGCCTGCCGTGGAGATGACAGGCGGGGGAAGGACATGAGTGCCCTGGAGCCTGTCGAGGGGAGAAGCTGGGGGGAGGTGTCAGTGTCCTGGGGCTGAGGAACAGATGACTATAGAGCTGGTGGCTGAAAACAACAGAAGTGTGCTCCCTCAGCGGTTCTGGAGGCCAGAGGCCCAGAAGCAAGTTGTGGTCGGGGTGAGCCCTTCTGGAGGCTCCGGGAGGGAGTCCTGCTGTTCCAGCTTCTGGTGGTGCCCGCAGTCCCTGGCGTTCTTTGGCTGGTAGACGCTCGCTCCCGTCTCTGCCTCTGTTGTCACAGGGCCGTCTTCCCTCTGTGTGTCTGTTTCCAGATTTCCCTCCTCTTCTCAGGACACCAGTCATCGGACATACGGCCCACCCTGAATCCAGTCTGACCTCATCTCAGATCCTTAGCCAGTTACATTTGCCAAGACCTATTTCCAAATAAGATCACATTCAGAGTTCCAGGTGGACTTGAATTTTGGGGGACACTATCTGACCTGCTGCGGCGGGGGAAGGCACAGAAACTCTTTAGTGCCTGGCAGGGGGCTGTCTCGAAAGTGAAGGTGGGCCTCGCTGAGACAGGCCATCTGGCTCAGCCCTGTGCTTGCCCAGAGGGGTGTGAAGGGCCGGCGGAGTTGGGAAGTCTGGAAGGCTAGGGGGAGCTTTGTTTTCAGGAGCAAAGCTGGGGTCGAGGGTGGGAAACGGGGCCACTGACGAGGAGATTTTCCTGAGACAGTGTCTGCAGTTACGTAAGTTTTGGGACAGGAGGTAGAATTTGTGTTAATCGTAACCCAGTTTAGTCAACGCCTCCGTGTCATGCGACGGGGCCTGGAAGGCGTGTTGCTCGCAGTGGAGTCCTTAGGGCTGGGCTGTGCCCCACACTGTAGCACAGGCTCAGGCCACCAAGGCCTCTGGTTCCTTCCTTCCTTGTGTCTCTTCCATCTCCCAAGAGGAAAAGTAAGATCGTGAGATACAGGGGAGATAACGAAGACACCAAGGCAAAGAGAAAATGAGAGGAGAAGAGATATAGCGGGAGGAGGTGGGTCCCCAGGACAGGTCTTGGTGGGCCACAATGTCCAGGCAGTATGTGGGGGGAGCCGAGGGGCTGTACCATCCTTGGGGTCCAGACAAGCCCGGGCCTTGGGGGGCCCCCCATCCCAGCCCTGGGACCATGAAGCAAGCGGCTGTCGGGGCTCGAGCATGGGTGTGTCAGCGGGGGGCCGGCTCTGTTGGGTCGTGACGTGGCCCTTGGCGCCTCTCCTGGTGGTGGAGCGGGGTCCCCCAGGTTTTCCCCACTCCTCTTCCTGCCCAGCTCTCCAAGCTGAGCAGACCAGGCTTGGGCACTGGTACAGATGACTGCCCGGCTGGGCCAGGCTGGACGACAGAAGGGAGGGCTCCCGAGGTCGTGGGGGGCAGCCCTATGGTCTTGCTCTGAGCCTCTTGTCAGATTCCTAATAACCCAGGAAAATGGGAAGTCCCCCCACCAAGCATCCTGGGGAGTCGGACCCCAGCTCTGCCTGGGAGGCCTCTGGGGTGTTTGGGATGCTCCTCCGTGCCCCCTCCCCAGGGCCCAGTGTGGGGCTGCTCTCTCGGGAAGGTGGACGGTGTGCTTTTGCTGCTCAAGTTCAGAAGGCCTGGGGAGGGTCCCAGCCACATTCAGAGACTCATGTTGAAGGTTTTTAGAGTGTCTGGCCAGGGCTTGAGATGGACCCCAGGGGGCACGGGGTTCCCCAGGATCCGACACCCCCCTCTGGGGGTGGGGGCACGGTGACGTGGTTTTCCCCAGCCCGAGGTCCTAGAGGCAGCCTCCTGGGGTCCCGGGGCCTACTTGTCACAGGCAACGTGCCCAGCAGCAGGTGGGGTTGAGGAGCCCCCTCCCCCACTGCACGGCACTGGCAGCTGGGGACCTGGGTTCTGATGTTTAAGGAAAAGGTAAAAGATGAAAATATTAAACTCACAGAGAAACTGCACGTCCCAAACGAAGAGCTTTTTCCTGAACCTTCTGAGAGTGAGTTACCCGTGCAGACTTCAGCCTGTCTCCCTGCGACAAGGTCTGCCTGCTGCCCACCCCCGCCCCAGCCCCAGCAGTCACCGTGATGGCCCTGCTAACCTCGGAGTGCCCCGGCCAGGTCTCACCCCCAGGACGTCCTTTACAGCTGGAGGGTTGGAGTGGAGTCCACGTCCTAGGCGCTTGCCGAGTCTGTTAATTAAAAAAAATTCTAGTTACTTATACATAAAATTTACCATCTTAACCAATTTCAAGTGCACAGTTCAGTGGCATCAAGCACATTCTCATTGTTGTACAACCATCACCACCAGCATCTCCAGGACTCTCATCTTCCCAAACTGAAACTCTGTCCCCGTTAAACACTCACCCCCATCCTCTCTCCCAGCCCCCGGCACCACCATCCTATTTTCTTTCTCTATGGGTTTGACTCCTCTAGGGCCCTCGTATGAGTGGAGTCCTACAGGATTGTCCTTCTGTGTCGGGCTTATTTCACTGAACATAATGTCCTCCAGGTTCATCCATGCTGTAGCACATGTCAGGACTTCCTTCCTTTTCAAGGCTGCATGATATTCCATTGTGTGGATAGACTGCATCTTGTTTATTCACTTATCCACTGGTGGACACTTGGGTTGTGTCCACTTTTTGGCTCTTGTGAATAGTGCCACTGTGAACGTGGTTGCTCATACCTGCTTGAGTCTCATCGTGTCTCTTAGGCCTCTTCAGTCTGGAACATTCTATGGTCTTTCCTTGGCGCTCGTGACGTTGACTCTGGAGTCTGGGCCAGTTTTGCAGAAGGCCCCCGGTCTGGGTTTGTCTGAGGCCAGCTTGTGATACACGGCAGTGTGTCTTGGGCAGCGACTGTCTTGTCGGCTGGAGGTGGCACCTGTCAGATTTTGCGTCTAGTCCTTTGGAGAAGTTCCTGTCTGATGCGTGTGTTTCTAGCTCCCCCCACTCCACCCCAGCAGCCGGGCCTGTGGGCAGGGCAAGGGGTGTGCGTGGGGCTGGGGCAGGATACAGGAGGGGTCGGGGTGGGTGGTGGGCTGCACAGGACCTTGTGTGTGTGGAAGGATTTGGGTCTCGGGCCAGGAGCAGGGAAGCTGTTGCGTGACGAGGGACCTGAACCAGTGATATCGGGGTCACATCAGAACGAACTGCCCCCAGAAAGGGGGGGGTCTTGTCCTGGCCGTAAGCCACCATGTCCCTCTGGTGTCCCGTGTCGAGAAGCTCTGAGCCGGGCACTGGGCTGGTGCTGTCACTGCCCCAGCCCTGGCCCCTGGCCCGCTCTCCTCTGGGCTCTGAGGCTCTGTGCAGAGGATGAAATAGGTGAGGAGTGTGCCCAAGTCTGGTGTCCCCTTCCTGCCAATGATGAGCGAGAAGAGAGGCGGGGTCGGGAAGAAGTGGCTTCCTTAGCCCATTTATTGCGTCCCCTCCATCCCCCCTGACCCGGAGCTGCACCAGGGCATCCGGGTTCTTGGCAGATGTTGTCTGAGTCTGAGCAGATCTGTCCAAAACCAGCAGGTCCCCCATCCTTCAGAGCAGGGGTTGAGGTCAGTGTTGGTGGGGTAGGGGTCCTGTGAATTTCCCAGATGGTCTCAAACAGCAGGAATTGATGCTCTCCTGTTCTGGAGGCCAGAAGCCCCGAGTCGAGGTGTTGCAGGGCCGCGCTTGCTCCGGAGGCTCTGGGAGGATCCCTCCTGCCTCCTCCAGTTGCTGGCAGGTATGGGCACTGCTTGGCTCCTGGCCACACGGCTCCCGTCTCGGCTCTGTCGTCACATGGCTTTCTCCTCTGTGTCCAGGTTTCCCTCTTCTGAGGACACCCGTAAGACCTCATCTTATCTTGACTAATTACATCTGCAAAGATCCTGTTTCACATAAGGTCACGTTTGGGGGTTTCAGGTGGACATGAATTTTGGGGGGACCCTATTCAACCCAGTACAGGGGTGACACCCAAATTGTCCACCTGCCCTGTTCCCTGTGCTCGGTGACCGCCTCCTCCTCCCCTCACAGCCCCAGTCTTGGAAGGAGCAATAACGCTGTCTCCCTGAGCAGCGGGGGGTCCTGTGTCTCCGGACCTCGGGGTGGGCCCCCGGCCCTCTGACCTCCTTCCAGGCTCCTCTGAACCCCCAGCCCGGCTGCCTGGCCTTCGGGCTCCTCTCCGTTGGGGGGATGGGGAAGGGGGAGATGACTCCATTCCTGGAGCCAAGGATGAGGGTTGTGTGGTGTCAGCCCGGTGCCAGCGAGGCTGTTTGCCCGCGCATCCTCCACCGGAACAGGAGGAAATCCATCTGATCACGTCCATCTCAGCACGCTTGTCTGATGGAGTAGAAGTTATTGCAGCCATAAAACACGCGGGATTGTTCCTCTCGGTCCGAAACTTGACAGGACTGAGGCATCAGCATGAAATCCGAGTCATCAAGTGGCCACACATGATGTGAAATTAGCAAAATAACATCGACCACTTATGGCAAACGTCGAGTCTTCCTTGTGGGGAGAGGGAAGTAAGCAAAGGCCCAGGACTGGGTATGGTGGTGGGACTGTTGTCCCGTGGGTGCAATGGTGGGCACACGTGATGGGGGCTGGGGCTCTGCAGTGGCCTGCTGGCCCCGAGGGGTGTCAGGTGCAGGGGCCGGGCAGCTGGTCCCGCTGGCCTGTCTCTGGGGGTCGGGCCTGCGGGGCCTTCCCCCTGGGGCCCTCAGGAGTGGGGCCGGGTGCCTGCAGGGGAGGCTGCCTGAGGGGAGACGGGGCCTCGCCTGGGCTCCTCTTTTGTTTTGTTCGGCTAACTCCAGGGCTAAGCCCGGCGCTTTACGGTGGGGGCGGAGCATCAGTCAGCGTTCCCCAGGGAGTCAGGCCGCTGTACCCCCGTGGGCACCTCACAGGCACCAGGAGGAGGCGGGTGAACTGGGTGTCTGGGAGGTCCAGCCACTGGCTCAAGGCCACGGGCACAGTCTTGAGGTGGCAGCGCTGGCACTCGCCCTTTTTCAGGCCCCTGTGGCTCCTGGGCAGTCATTGTCTTGCTTTGGTGACGAGCTGGCCCAGACCCTCTGGCAGGTCATGCCAGGGCCGAGGGTCTTGGGAAATGTCTGGTAGCCCCCTTATTTCATGGGGAAACAAGGCCCAGAGGAGTTGGGGTGCAGAGCAGAGCAGGGTGTAGTGGTAGCTGTGCCCAGTGATGGTTTTCCTGGGGTTCCAGGGTGTGGCCCCAGGTGGGCGGGGCAGGGCAGAGACAGCAGGAGCCTGTGGGCAGTGGTGGTTACCAGCTGCCTAGCCCTGCCCTCCTGGTGCTGTCTGGTTACCTGGGCCAGGTGCCTCCAGGGAGACGGAGCTCAGTCAGGGCGGACTTGGGGCTGCCACCCTGGGTCGAGATGGCTCCACTAGGGGCCAGCAGGAAGGGGCAGTGTGTCCTTGTCCTTGGCGGGGTGGTGGGTGAGGGCATGGCCGAGAGGTGGGGCCGCCCGTCCACTGGCCCGTGTGTATTCCTAAAGGTTTCGGTTCCTCCTCACTGTTTCCTAACTGCGCTTTCGTAATAATTATAACCGAACAGAGCCACTGAGCGGGCTTGTTTGGAGCCCCAGCAGCTGTGATTACATTGCAGTCACTGATTTCCAGGAAACCTCATGAGGGAATTCGTTAGAGCCCGCGGTGGAAGCGGATGCCCTGTGCACCCGCCCGTGCGTGGATGCCCCACGGTGCGCGCCCGCTGCCGCCTCCCAGGGCACCGCCCGCCGCACAGAGAGCGGCGCTCGCCGGGTTCCTGGCTGGGAGGAGGTGCGATCCCCAGCCTCGGGCGGCTGTCCTGTCCTGTCTGGCCTTGGAGGCTTGGATTGTCTGGGGACTGATGTCTGTGGGTCATTGGTTAACTTGGTGGGCCAAGTTCACGGGCTGACCCCCGACCCGCCGTCTCCCCACCTGCTCAGAGTCCCTGGGGGGCTGGCTGCCCGTGTCGACTGGCTGGCTCTTGCCCTCTGGGTTTCCAGCAGCCTGGGGGCCTGGCAGGTCCAAGGTGGCCGTCTCAGTTCCGAGTTCGGTTTGATTTGCTTGGAAACTCTTTCCCGCATCCCTCATCGGTCTTAGAACATATGAATACATATGAACCTGTTTCTTTTCCCTGAGACTGTTTGAGATCCTTTACCCCGTGGTGTTCCAGATCGTCGCTCCTCCATCACCTCCATTCATCCGAGCAGCAGCAGCATCCCCTGCCTCCTGGAGGGCACAGGGAGGGGCTGGCCGCTGTCCTAGGCCGTCCTCAGGCCTGTCTGCTGCTTGCGGGCAGCTGAGAAGAGCCCCACAAGCTGGCTCCCGCCCAAGCTGGCGTGGAGACTGGGCCTGCCTGGGACCGGGGTCACGGCTGCTTGTGCCAGAGGGAGGGACCCGGGGGACCTCCCAGTGCCCGCCTGGGGCCCAGAAGTGCTGTCCTGGGGTGATTAACAATGCAGCAGGGTGGTTACTTACTTAAATTTTAAAGATTTTATTTATTCAGTTTTTCCCCCCAAAGCCCCAGTAGATAGTTGTACGTCATAGGTTCACATCCTTCTAGTTGCTGTACGTGGGACTCGGCCTCACGTTGGACGGAGAAGTGGTGCCTCGGGGCGCTCCCGGGATCCGAACCCGGGCCGCCAGCATCAGAGCACGCGCACTTAACCGCTAAGCCACGGGGCCGGCCCTACTTACTTAAATTTTAAAAGTCAGCTTAACACTAGTGTCAGAAACGTGGTCTTTTTGCCTCTCTCTCACTTCCGGCCCCGCCCCCCCGAAGTGTGCCCTCTGGAGGGCTGTGGTACCTGCCTGGTGTGTGGGGGCAGCTTTGCCTGGCCCCGAGCGGGGCCGGCCTGAGTTTGTGCCCCCGCAGGCCGCCCTGTTCTGGAGTCTGGCTGGTGTCCTCTCGACCCGGGCCCCTTTTGCTTGTGGTATGGGGTGCACCCCCTGTGTGTCTGGAGAGGAGATCCGCCCCCCGCACACTTGATCCATCCCCAAAATAAGATAAGCAGCGACGTGTCCTTTGTTGGCTAATTCTGTGCAGTCTGGGCTGGGGGCGGTCCACCCACTGGCTGTGGAGTTGACGGTTTAGTCCCCCCCGCCATGGCCTGACGTCCTGGGAGTGCTGGCCACGTGGGTCCCCTACAGAGCCCCCTGGCCATAGAGGGAGGAGGGTCCCACAGCTCCCAGTGGCCTGAGGCTTTCTCCACTTGGAGGGGAGGAGGAGTGGGGTCCTGGGTTGGGTCCTACTGCCAGGCAGAACCTCGACATGGTCACGGGCTGACGGACAGGGAGCCGGGCCCTCCCGAGGGGTCCTGGGCAGCCTGGGGTCTGCAGGCTCTGCTGCACCTGCCTGGCCCCTGCGGGCCAGCCTCATGCTGTGGGAAGCGTCCCCTGCCTGGAAGCCAGATGGTGGCTGGTCCCCCGGGGCTTGGCCTCCTGGGGTTCAGGTGGGTGCAGCAGCTTGTGTCTGCGGACCCAGTGGGTGGGGCCCCACCTTGTGCCCCTCTCTGGCCCCCTGGTCTCAGTCCCCCCAGTCTTGGCCCCGCAGCCCCCTGTTCCTCCCTCTGTGCCCCCCTTGGCCCCTCATGTTCTTGGTTTCGCTCGCCCCAGACGGGACGCTCAGACACACGTGAGTGGTTTTCAGGTCTGTGCCCTGAACTAATGTGGTGTGCACTTTGTTTTAAAAAGCCACGATTGAAGTCGAATTAACATATTTACCTTCAGTGCTCCCAGGGGAACCGTTAGCGAACCAAGAGGTGCGACGGCGGCTGCAGCGCCGTGACAGCACCGGTTGGTGGCGACGGTGGCACCTGGCTCTCGGGGCTTCGTGGGCAAATGATCCTCAGGAGTGCAGCCCCCAGCCTTCCCCGCAGCTTCCCTGCCACCTAGGGCCCTGTGCATCCTCCTTCCGGGAGGAGGCGGAGACTGGGCAGTGGGCTGTGCTCTGGTCCCCAGGTTGCTGGGACGGGACTCACGGTCCCACCCACCGTGGCGGCCCTCACCCGTGGGCTCTGCTGCGCCCCGATGTGGCCAATGCCAAGGGCCCTGAGCCAGGGCCTTGTCCCCGCTTCTCTGGCGCTGGGGTGGGTCCCTCTGGCCTGTGTGCCCTCATTGGCTTTTGGTCCAGGCGCACTTTTTCCTGGAGTCCTGTCTGTGGATGAAGAGGCCTCACGTCCACTCTCAGGATCCAGGTTCTAGTTCCCGGGCCAGTGAGCAGGTTCCTTCCCCCTCTGATCCTTCGTTTCCCTGTTTGGAAAAAGGGAAAATGATATTTCTCCTGAGCTTACATTAAGAATGGTGGGCAGGACCTGGAAATGTAAGCCACTGAAACAAGACGTGGGATCGTTTAGGGCCCCTCCAGGTGTGTCCTGCCTTCTCATGGAAACTGGATGCTGACGTCAAGGGGACTGAGGTCTTGGGGATTCTGGGCTGAGGGGAGTGAGGGTCCAGGGAGACCTGGTCTGCCGCACTGCGGGGTGGGGGTGTGCCTGGGCCCTGGGCCTGTGACACAGTATCTGTGGTGGGCATTGCCTCCCCAACATTGTTTTTTTAAAACTTGCACACGGGTTGTTTGGATACATACTGAAAATTTTATGGTCAAAAGACTATGAATAGAATGATATTATTTACCTGATTTTGACCTTTAAAGCACACTTTTGTGTAGGGAAGTACAAACCAACATTTAAATTCATCATTCTGTTCTCAGACTGCTTTTCGCTCACCGTTTATTACTGTAGAAGTGGATGTTTGAAGCACACTTGGCCGTGCAGCCGACAGAAAATGCGCAGATCCTAAGGGACCAGTGGGTCTATTTTTATGCACCCAGCACACCTTTGTGACCAGGGTGACAGTGACGGTGACAGTGTGGCCCCCAGACCCTCTCCCCTCCCCCCAGCTGAACTTGCAGCCCCTGGGTGAGTTTACTGTCCTCGAATCTCATGTGAGTGGAGTGGGGTCCCGCCTCCTCTCAGTGCTGTGACTTTCAAGTGTGTCCAGGTGGCAAGTGTGGTTATAGAAGGTTCTGGGTGGTTGGTGTTGCTGTCCCATGTCCACATTTTCGGTATCTCATCTGTTGTGGGTTCTTGGGTCGTTTCTGCTTTGGGGCTATTCTGAAGCCCCCCCTGCTAGAAGGTTCTGGGTGTGTGTTGGGTGAGCGCCTGGGCGGGGGTCCTCTCATTCCCTGTGGCTATGCCCTGCCGCCTTTCCCAGGTGTGCTGCCTTTGGGACACTCTTGTGAGCCCTGTCACCACTTCTGCCTCCCTCCCTCCCACCCCTCTGAGTTGCCCTTTCTTGACTGAGGCAGAGAATTCTTCAGATACCCTGCCACAGGGCCTTTGCTCCGCAGATCCCCTTCTCTTTGCCTCTGCACTCTTAACGTTGGGCTTCTGAATTCTCAATTTTAACGAAATACAGCTTGTCAACAGTTCCCTAGTGGTTGGTGCTGTTTGCGACTCATTTGGGACCTTTTTGACAAAAGGTCACGTTTCTTCTCTGTTCTCGAAGCTTGACGCTTGTGCCTCTCACATGTAGTTCTCATCAAGTACAACCTGATATTTTTTTAAATTGTGGTAAATTACAAGTAACATAAATTGACCATCTTAACCACTTTTAAGTGCACAGTTCAGTGGTGGTAAGTACATTTTCATGATTCTGCAACCATCCCCACCATCCGTCTCCAGGACTCTCTCATCTTCCCAAACTGAAGCTCTGTCCCCATGAAACACTCACCCCCACCTCCTCCCCCAGCCCGACACCACCATCCACTTCCTGTCTCTGTGGGTTGACTCCTCGAGGGACCTCAGATCAGTGGAACCACACAGTATTTGTCCTTTTGTGACCGGCTTCTTTCACTGAACACAGTGTCCTCCAGGTTCATCCAGCTTGCAGCATATTGCAGAATTTCCTTCTTTTTAAGGCTGAATAATATTCCATGGTGTGAGCTGAAAAGCTGGCTTAAAGAGGATTTGAGGAACCGAGTATTTATGGTCATTGAAGAAAGAATGTTGGACTCAGATTGTTCAGTTAGTTGCAAAACTGCTTAATGTCCCACAGGGCAAGAAAACCAGACCCTTTGGGGTTCTCTCTGCTATGGGACAGAAATATCGTTGCATCTCCTTTGGGCACGGATGTAAGAGTTAACACGTCACCGAGTCTGGGATGTAATCGATATCAAATAGCAAATGAGACAGAGGTGTGAGGTAAGCCTCGGAAGGCCGCAATCCTGGGCGGTCCAGTCCCTCCCCTCACCTGGAAGGGCACACACTCGGCCTCGGCCCTGTTTCCAAGTTTTTGATAATCGTTTAGCATCCCTTTGTGATCATCAGTGATCTCCACATGTAGTTTTAGAAAGCGGGTTCGTTGTGCTCTGTGTGATTTGTCACACACCACAGTGAAGGGAGCCCGGGGCGGCTGTGCGGCTGTGAGGCTGGCAGCCCCCCTCTGGGCATTTCCTAAGGAGCCCGTCCTCGGTAGCTGCATTCCTGCAGAGGGGACTTGTTTGCTCTTCTCGACCTTCCCTCCGGAGCCCAGTTCCTGTCCGTGGGATCGGTCAGTGGCGCGCCCCGGGTTCCGTCTCGGCCGCGCAGTCAGCTTGTCCAGCTCCAGCAGGACACAAAGGAGGCCAGATTCCTAGGGAACCGCTGCAGATAGTTACGTTGCCTGGAAAGGTAGAGAGACTCCAGAAAAGTGTTTTTCTCTGAATTCTGAGGCCTTGGGGAGAAGACGCACCACGTACAGAATGTATCTTGTGGTTTACAGAAGCGAGTCTGCTACGTGGGGGCTAGAGGTGGGTCGAGAAGGAAGAGGAAGGGTTTTCCTCCCCTGTTCCAAGACGAACACCCACAGTTAGGTCTCGCTCATCGGTTCTCTCCCCGTCTCGGATGGTGTGGACCTGAAGGGGTCTGGAGACCTGGTCCCTGTCCCTGGTGGGGTGACACTGTCTAAGGGGCGAGCCTGTGCAGGGCGCCCCCTCGGAGACGTAAGAGGGCGAGGATGTGCCTCTTTGTGAACAGCCCTGTTCCTGGCCTGCGGCTTCCAGGGAGCAGAAGCCACTGGTTGATGACCAGACGGAATCTGCTCATCTCACAGGGAAGCGAGCAGTGCCAGCCTGGAGGAAGTCAAATCCTGTACGGGGCATCGCAGGGGACTGTTGCATGGGGATGTGATCGCTGTTTCCCCCAGAGTCAGAGCATAAATGGATGGTGAGCATGGAGACCAGTCTGGAGCCCCAGGAATGGAGTGTGCGAGAGTTACATCTGATGAGGGGGGTCAAGGTCAACCCGGGAAGGCGGCTCTGGATTCGGTGCCTCTTCCTGGGCAGGTCTTGCTGTGGAGTCGAGAGATACGGGGCAATCAAATAAAGCCAGCGTTCCCTGAACTTCAGCATTCAGATGCTGAAAACAGATGTTTGTGGTTGACTGTGGGCCCTCCAGGACACTATAGAGAAGGGTCAGATGTAAAGTCCCAATTCATTTATTTTAGGGTCTGATGTGGAGAAGGCGAAGTCAGTCTTATTATCAGAAATGTGGACTCTTAATTAGGTAGAACAATGAATGGTTTTAGCCTGGCTGTCTATTACTTGAGGGACAATACAGTGTATTAAGTAATCTTAGGAATCAGTAACACCTTTGTAAGAACCTTAACTGCTTAGGGAGTGAAGAAATTTTTTTTTTTTTTTGTGAGGAAGATCAGCCCTGAGCTAACATCCGTGCTAATCCTCCTCTTTTTGCTGAGGAAGACCGGCTCTGAGCTAACATCTACTGCCAATCCTCCTTTTTTTTTCCCCTCAAAGCCCCAGTAGATAGTTGTATGTCATAGCTGCACATCCTTCTAGTTGCTGTACGTGGGACGCGGCCTCAGCACGGCCGGAGAAGCGGTGCGTCAGTGCACGTCCGGGATCCGAACCCGGGCCGCCAGTAGCGGAGCGCGTGCACTTAAACGCTAAGCCACGGGGCCGGCCCGAAGTGAAGAAATTTAAAAAGAAAAAAATCAAGGATGTGATGTCGTCCACGTAAAGCGCCAGATTATTCTGGGGAGATTCGGGATCCGCTGTCAGGGCAGAAGGTGAAGAGCCTTTGGCCGCCTCCTCTTCCGGGCACAGTCCACACTCCAGCACCAGGCGCATCGTAACAGAGCACCAGACTCTAGTTTTGCAAGAATACAACGCTTGGCAGTAAAAGATTCATAAGCACCTTTTAAAAGATTATCTTATGTAATAAACCCATAAAAACTGAGCGAATTGTGCCAGAATTTTCACATTTTGTGGCTTCTTTGCAGAGACATTTACAGGTGTTATAAACCAAGAGAAGTAAAGATCACTCCTGCACACCTCCTCCAATTTTCCCTGAGTCCGTTTGAGTGTTGCATCTTCCTGTATCCTGTCACCTTCAGGGACAGCCAGACATTTAACTTTAAGACAAAATGCCTCTTTTTCCCGTGATGACAAACACCCCCTTGGCTATCCTTTGATCTGTAGTCACACTTCTTGGCCACTGGAGCACCTGCTGGTGTCCCCATTTTATTAAGGCCTTTTAGTAAAGACCTGCAGGTGACGAGAGGAAGATGATGGAGACCTGCTCGTGTTACACAGCGTCCTAGCACTTCGGGCAAACCCAGGGCCCGCCTGACAGGATCCCTCCAACACACGAGCACGCATGCACGTGTGTCCATGCACACACACACGTGCCTTTCACACCTTGTTAAAGTGGCCGAGGGCGTGTTCATCTAATCTGTGATGGATGCAAATAAGAAGCCAGAGCATAAGTTTCAAAGCTCTGCTCACTGATCAGTGTTTTGATCCGACACTTAGAATTAGCCCGTATCAGGCTGGCCCCGTGGCTTAGCGGTTAAGTGTGCGCGCTCCGCTGCTGGCGGCCCAGGTTCAGATCCCGGGCGCGCACCGACGCACCGCTTCTCCGGCCATGCTGAGGCCACGTCCCACATACAGCAACTAGAGGGATGTGCAGCTATGACATACAACTATCTACTGGGGCTTTGGGGGGAAATAAATAAATAAAATCTTTAAAAAAAAAAAAAGAATTAGCCCGTGTCTAAACATTGTTTATTAATTTAATATCAGTGTAGGATGTTATACTGAACAAGGATTTGGGATATTTTAAGTTGATACAGCTACTGTTTTTAACTCTTTATTTTGAGAAAATTAATGGATTCGCGTGCAGATGTGAACAGTACGGAATGAATGGATAAATAAAAAGTGGTATATCCAGGTGGTGGAATATTATTTGACCATGAAAAGAAAGGGGTGAATGTTATGGTGTATGAACTATATCTCAATAAAGCTGTTATTAAAGGTAATACTGAGACCCAGGGCACCCTTCCTGGGAACCCCTTGGGCTGCCCTCTTAGGGCCGCCCCCACGTCCCTCCCATACCAGCTTCTTTGATCTGGTCTCCGTTTCTGTAAGTGACCCATCTCCCCAGCCTCCCCAGCCTTTGGTGCTGCTCTTTTTGGTTTTAGCTGTTCGGATGGGGATGTGTGCATCTCGCGGTGGTTTAGTTTGCGTTTCCCGGCTGGCTGATGGTAGTGGACATCTTTCGTGTGCTTCGTTGCCATCTCTGTGTCCCCTTGGTGAGGTGCCTCTCCACGTCTTCTGCCAGTTTTCTGACTGGGTGGTTTTTTGCTGTTGAGATCTGGGGCTTCTTGCTACAGTCTCAATATTGGCCTTTGTCAGATATGTGGTTTGTGAGTGTTTTCTCTCACTCTGCAGCTTGTCTCTTCATCCTCCTAACAGGCTCTTTCTGCTGAGCAGAAGTTTTAAGTTTTGATAAAGTGAAGTCTAGCAGTTTTTCCTTATGGAAGAACTCTTTGCCTTGCCCTGGATCCCGAAGATATCTTCCTTTGCTTTTTTCTAGTTTGAAGTTACACATTTAGGCTCTGGATCCATTTGGACTGATTTTGGTGTACGGTGTCAGGTTAGGGTTGAGATTCATGTTTTTTGCCTCGGGAGGAGCAGTTGCTCCAGGACCGCGTGCTGAGAAGGCTGTCCTTTCTCCCCTGAATCGCTCTTGCGTCTTTGTAAGATGTCGGTTGGACGTGTTGTGGGTCTGTTTGAGATTCTCTGTTCTGTTCCGTTGATCTGTACGTCTAGCCCTATGCAGTCTTGGTTACTGTAACTGTATCGTAAGCCTTGAAATGAGGTAGACTGATTCCTCCCGCTTAATTCTTTTTCAAAATTGCCTTAGCTATTCTATTTGCCTTTTTACATAAATTTTAGAGTAATTTTGCCTTTATCTGCAAGAAATCTGGCTGGAATTTTGAAATGAATTGTGTTAAACATGTGTATTGGTTTGGGGAGACTTGACATCTTAACTGTGTGGAGTCTTTCAATCTATGAATACGATATGCCTCTGCGTTTATTTAAATCTAGATTTCTTTCATCAGCAAGTTGTAGTTTTCAGCACACATGTCCTGTACATGTTTTCTTAGATTGACATGTTGATATATTTTTTGAGTGATCGTAGATGGTATTGTATTTTTAATTTTGGTAATTGCTAGTATATAGAAATACAACTTATCTTGTATCCTGTGACTTTGAGAAATTCATTTATTTGTTGTAGGAGGTTTTTTTGTAGATTCCCTGGGATTTTCTACATCGACAGTCCTGTCATCTGCAAACAGGGACAGCTTTATCTCTTCCCTTCCAATCTCAACGCATTTTCTTGGCTTATCGCACTGAGTTGAGTAAGAGTGGCATGTTCCCCGTCTCAGGGAGAGAGCATTAACTGTAAGATTTTTGTAGATGTTCTATGTCAACTTGAGGAAGTTCTCTGAGAGGTTTTATCATGAATGGATGTTGACTATTATCAAATGCTTCTTCTGCATTGAATGGTATGTTCGTCTGATTTTTCTTTTCTTTATTGTCTGATGATATGTTGGGTTACGTGGATTGATTATCAAATGTTGAACCAGCCTTGCATCCCTGGAATAAATCCCACTTGGTCATGGTGTATAATCCTTTTTATATATTGCTGAATTCTGTTTGTTAATATTTTGTTAAGGATTTTTGCATTTATATCATGAGGGACTAGGAATACTATCTTCATAAAATGAATTGGAAAGTGTTCTTCTTCTATTTTCTGTGTATAAGTGGTATTAAGTCTTCTTTAAATGTTTGGTAGAGTTATCCAGGGAAACCATCTGGGCTTAGAGATTTTTTTTTTTTGAGAAATTTTAAATTACAAATTCCATTTCATTAATAGTTATAAGGCTATTAGAAAGCTCTGCTTCATATTGGGTGGATTGTGGTAGTTTTTTCCCCCCTAGGAATTAGTTCATTTAATTTAGCTGTCAGGTTTGTGTGTGTGAATTTGTCTGTATTATTACCTTATTATTCTTTCAACATCTGTGGGGTCTGTAGTGATAGCCCCTGTTTCATTACTGATATTGATAATTAATTTTTCTTCTCTTTCTTTTTTTCTTGTCAGTCTTGCTAGAAGTTTGTCTATTTTATTGATCTTTTCAAAGAACCAGTTCTTTGTTTCATTGATTTTTTTTCTCTATTGTTTTTTTTTTTTTAATAATTTTATTTATTTATTTTTCCCCCAAAGCCCCAGTAGATAGTTGTATGTCATAGTTGCACATCCTTCTAGTTGCTGTATGTGGGACGCGGCCTCAGCATGGTTGGAGAAGCGGTGCGTTGGTGCGCGCCCGGGATCCGAACCTGGGCCGCCAGCAGCGGAGCGCGCGCACCTAACTGCTAAGCCACGGGGCCGGCCCTCCTCTATTGTTTTTCTGTTTTCAATTTCGTTGATTTCTGCTCCTATCATTATTTCGTTTCTTCTGCTTGCTTTGAGTTTATTTTCTGCGTCTTGGTTCTTGAGATGAGAACTTAGATTTGAAACTTTTCTTTTTTTCCTAGTACATGCACTTAGGGCTATAGAGTTTCCTCTCACTCTTAAGTGAGTCCCACAAGTTTTGATATGTTGTATTTTCCTTTTCCTTCAATTCAATTTCCTTGAGACTTCCTCTCTGACATATGGATGGCTTAGAGGTATATTGTTTATTTCCAGATTTACTTTTCTGTTATTAATTTCTAGTTTGATCCCATTGTGGTTGGAGAACACACTTTGTATGATTTCAGTTCTTTTAAATTTCTTTTTTTGTGTGTGAGGAAGATTAGCCCTGAGCTAACATCTATTGCCAATCCTCCTCTTTTTTGCTGAGGAAGATTGGCCCTGGGCTAACATCTGTGCCCATCTTCCTCTACTTTATATGGGATGCCACCACAGCATGGCTCGATAAGCGGTGCATAGGTCTGTGCCTTGGATCCAAACCTGCGAATCCTGGGCTGCCGAAGTGGAGCACACAAACTTAACCGCTACGCCATGGGGCTGGCCCCATCTTTTAAATTTCTTGAGGTTTGTTTCATGGCCCAGGACATTGCCTGTCTTGGTGTAAGTTCCATGGGCACTTGAAAAGAATGAGTATTCTGCTGTTGTTGGGTGGATGGTTCTGTAAATGGCAATTAGGTGCTGTTGGTTGATGTTGTTTAGTTCTCCATATCTTTGCTGATTTACTGTCTAGTTCTGTCAGTTGTTGAGAGAGGGTTGTTGAAGTCTCCAACTATAATTTTGGATTTGTCTTTCTCTTTTTAATTCTGTCTGTTTATGCTTCATATATTTGCTGTTCTGTTGACTGGTACACACACAAGATTGCCGTGTCCTCTGGGTGATTTACCCTTTCATCGTTGTGAAATGTCCCCCTCTGTCTCATAATTTTCTTTGCTCTGAAGTCTGCTTTATTTGATATTAATATAGCAACCCCTGCTTTCTTTTGATTATGTTTGCATGCTTTATCTTTTCTGTCCTTTTCTTTCAACTTGCCTATATCATTATTTTGAAGTCAGTTTCTTGTATACAGCATATAATTTTTTTTTTCCTGAAGAAGATTTGCCCTGAGCTAACATCTGTTGCCACTCTTCCTCTATTTTGTATGTGAGCCACCACCACAGCATGGCCATTGACAGATGAGTGGTGTAGGTCTGCACCCAGGAACCAAACCTGGGCTGCTGAAGCAGAGCGTGCCCAGCTTAACCACTAGGCCACCGGGGCTGGCCCCCCTGGGTAATTTTTTAAAAATCTACTTTGCCAATCTCTGTCTGTTAATTGGTCTGTTTAGGCCATTTATATTTAATGGAATTATTGATGTGTCAGGACTTAAGTATACCATTTTATTTTTTTTGATAAAATAAATCAAACCTTGGGGCCGGCCCAGTGGCACAGTGGTTAAGTGCGCATGCTCTGCTTCTGTGGCCCGAGGGTTCACAGGTTTGGGTCCCCAGCGTGCACTAATGCACTGCTTGTCAAGCCATGCTGTGGTGGTCTCCCATATAAAGTGGAGGAGGATGGGCACGGATGTTAGCCCAGGGCCAATCTTCCTTGGCAAAAAAGAGCAGGATAAAGGAGGATTGGCATCGGATGTTAGCTCAGGGCTGATCTTCCTCTCACAAAAATCAATCAATCAATCAGTCAATCAATCAATCAAACCTGGGCTGGTCCTGTGGCTTAGCGGTTAAGTGCTTGCACTCGCTACTGGCAGCTCGGGTTCGGATCCTGGGCGCGCACTGGCGCACCGCTTCTCCAGCCATGCTGAGGCCGCGTCCACGTATAGCAACTAGAAGGATGTGCAGCTATGACATACAACTATCTACTGGGGCTTTGGGGAAAAAAAAGAGGAGGAGGATTGGCAATAGATGTTAGCTCAGAGCCGGTCTTCCTCAGCAAAAAGAGGAGGATTAGCACGGATGTTAGATCAGGGCTGATCTTCCTCACAAAAAAAAATAAATTAAAAAAAAAATCAATCAAACCTCATTTCCTGTGGGTCACTTGAACATTTTTAAATTTCATTTTGATATATCTGTAGTTTTTTTTGTTCTTTTTGAAATAACAGCTTTATTGAGATATAATTCACATACCATACAATTCACCCATACAGTGTACAATTCAGTGGTTTTTAGTCCATTCAGAGTTGTGCAGCCATCACCACAATCAATTTTAGAACGTTTTCGTCACTCCAGAAAGAAACCCTGTACCCTTTAACAGTCACTCCCGTTCCCTCCGTCCCTCCCTAAGCCCCTCCGCTCTCAGCTCTAGGCAACCACTGGTCTGTTTTATGTCTCTGTAAATTGCCTGTTTGGACATTTCATATAAATGGAATCATACAACGTATGGCCTTTTGTATCTGGCTTTTTTCACTTAGCATAACGTTTTTGAGGTTCATCCGTGTTGTAGCATGAATCAGTACTTCATTCCTTTTTATGGCTGAATAATACTCCATTGTATGGATAGACCAGATTTTGTTTATCCATTCATCCATTGATGGACATTTGGGTTGTTTCCACTTTTGGCTATTATGAATAATGCTGTTATGAACATTCATGCACAAGTGTTTGCATGGACATATGTATTCATTTCTCTTGGGTATATGGCTAGGAGTGGAGTTGCTGGGTCGTACTGTAACTCTATGTTTACCCTGTTGAGGAACTTCCAGACTGTTTTCCAAACGTAGCTGGACCATTTTACATTCTCATCACATCTTCACCAGCATTTTTAATCTGTCTTTTTTATTATAGCCATCCTAGTGAATGTGAAGTGCTATTTCATTGTAGTTTTGATTTGCATTTCCCTAATGGGTAATGATGTTGAGCATCTTTTCATGTCCATATTAGACGTTTGCGTATCTTCTTTGAAGAAATGTCTCTTTAGATGCTTTGCCCATTTTAAAATTGGGTTATTTATCTTTTTATTGTTGAGTTGGTAGAATTCTTTATATATTCTGGATACAAGTCTGTGATCAGAAATATGATTTGCAGATATTCCTTCCCATTCTTTGTTTGTCTTTTCACTTTCTTGATAGTGTCCTTTGAAGCACAAAAGTTTTTAGTTTTGGTGAAGTCTGATTTATCTTTTTTTTTTCCTTTTGTTGCTTGTGCTTTTGGTGTCACATCTAAGAATCCATTGCCTAATCCAAGGCCACAAAGATTTACTCCTGTATTTTCTTCTAGGATTTTTATAGTTTTAACTCTTACATTTAGGTGTTTGATGCATTTTTCAGTTAAGTTTTGTATATGGTGTCAGGTAAGAGTCCAACTTCATGCTTTTACGTGTGGATACCCAGTTGTCCCAGCACCACATTTTGAAAAGATTGTTCTTTTCCCATTGAATGATCTTGGCACTCTTGTGGGAAAATCAGTTGACCGTAGACACATGGGCTTATTTCTAGACTCTCCCTTCTATCTATTGATCTATATGTCTGTCCTTATACCAGTACCACACTGTCTTGATTACTGTAGGTTTGTAGTAAGTTTTGAAATCAGGACATATGAATCCTCCAACTTTGTTCTTTCTTTTCAGTTTTGGCTATTCTGGGTCCCTTGCATTTCTGTATGAATTTTAGGATTGGCTTGTCAATTCTGCAAAAATGTCAGCTGGGATTTTGATTAGGATTGCATTGAATCTGTAGATCAATTTGGGGAATATTCCTGTCTTAACAATGTTAGATCTAATCCATGAACGTGGATGTCTTTCCATTTATTTAGATCTTTAGTTTCTTTCAATAAAGTTTTGCAGTTTTCACAGCATAAGTTTTACGATACTTTTGTTAAATTTATTCCTGAGTATTTTATGCTTTTTGATGTCATTATAAATGGAATTGTTTACTAAATTTCATTTTCGGATTGTTCATTGTAAATGTATAGAAATACATTTGATTTTCGTATGTTGATCTTATATCCTGCAACCTTGCTGAACTATTGCTTATAGTTTTTTGGTCAATTCCTTAGGATTTTCTTTATGCAAGATCATGTTATCTATGAATAGAGATAGTTTTACTTTTTCTTTTCCAATGCTACATCTTTTATTTCATTTTCTTGCCGAGTTGCCCTCACTAGAACTTCTGGTACAATGTCGACCTTCTAGCATTGTTCCTGATCTTAGGGGGAAAGCATCCAGTCTTGCACCATAGAGTATGATGTTAGTTGTGGGTTTTTCACTTGTGCCCTTTATCAGGTTGAGGAAGTTCCCCTCTTTCCTAGTTTGTTGAGTGTTTCTTTTTCTTTCTTTCTTTTTTTTTTTGTGAGGAAGATCAGCCCTGCCCTAACATCCGTGCCGATCCTCCTCTTTTTGCTGAGGAAGACTGGCCCTGAGCTAACATCCGTGCCCATCTTCCTCCACTTTATGTGGGACGCCGCCACAGCATGGCCTGACAAGTGGTGCGTCGGTGTGCGCCCGGGATCTGAACCCGGGCCCCCAGCAGTGGAGCGCGTGCGCTTAACCACTACACCACGGGGCCGGCTCCTGTTGAGTGTTTCTTATGTGCTGAGTGTTTTTATGTGTCGTTTGTGTGTGTTGGGCCTTTTTAGATGATAGATGTTAGAATTATCTGACAGAGATTTTAAAGCAACACTCCAGTATTCCGTATTCCCAGAAGCAGAAGTCTAACACAATTAATTTTGGTATCAGTTTGTCAGAATTCTTCAATATAGTTGACTATATAATTTTATATTTTTTTCATAATCTTCAGCATCATGTAAAAGTAATGCTAGATTCTCTGATTGATGAAACAGTATGTGGAGTTTAGGAAATTCAGATTAACTATTTCCTTGTGAGAAAACACATCTAGATCTTGAAAGTAAAATATGTGCTTGATATAAATCAGGGAAGAGACATCGAGTTGTTTTTTCAACTCAAGTTGTTGAAGCAGCCTGATTTGTCCAGAATTCCCCTCGATTACAGGAATTTGGGGTATTATATGGAAGTGCTTTTTGAGCTAGGAGTTTCTCTGAAAAGGGTCCCCTCTCCCTTGAATGCTAGCTCATTTAAAATAATTAGAAGTTCATGGGGCCGGCCCGGTGGTGCAAGTGGTTAAGTGCGCGCACTGCGCTGCGGCGGCCCGGGGTTCGCCGGTTCAGATCCTGGGCGCACACCGACGCACCACTTGGCAAGCCATGCAGTGGCGGCGTCCCATATAAAGTGGAGGAAGACGGGCACGGATGTTAGCCCAGGGCCCATCTTCCTCAGCAGAAAGAGGAGGATTGGCAGATGTTAGCTCAGGGACGATCTTCCTCAAAAAAAAAAAAAAAAAGAAAGAAGTTCAGTTTCTTTATGTTCTGGGGATTCTGAAAATGTTGAGTTATGAAATTCCTTATTATCTATTAGCCCATGAGGACACAGCTCTTTAAGAGATTTTATAAGGCATGAATACCCTTCAGAGGTGGGAAAAAATTCCACCCTCAAGGTGAGGAATGGCACACAGCGCACCTGCAGCGTCAGCCACAGGTCGGAAGTAAACGCGGAAAACAGCTCACCTCTCCACGTCTCACAGGTGTTTTCCTTTGCAGGGGACAGGAGCTATTTCCTTGATTGATGAACAAACAGATGACCGATAGGGACAGACAGAATCCCCTCATCTACCCTGCGGAGTCTCCATGTGGTCAGGCTGGAGAGCCAGCCCCCAGCCATTGCTGCCCCCACTCATGGTCTCACAGGTCTCAGGGTGCTCTGGACAGTGTGGCCGAAACCAGCCTAGTGGTCCTGGGCACTGCTCATCCTGGGTCTAAGCCACGGAAAAGGGGTGTGGCCCAAACCACAAGTTAGATAGGATACAGATGGACTGACAGACTTGGCCAACAACCAGAAACAAAAACAGTCTGGGGTGGATGGGGGTGGAATAAACAATAAAAACAGAAAAAGTGGAGGCTGAGGGCTGCTCCTCTTGGGTTCACTCGGGGAGATGGGCGACTCGGTGTGGGGCTGAGCTCAGACCACCAGCCTGAGGTGCTTCTGCAGGTGAGTCTGTTGGGGGTACCCATCAGAGTGTAGTTTTATACCAGTTATAAACAAGACCCTGTACAAATAGGAGATGAGTGCATGTCGGGGAGGTATTGAACCCGTGGGGAAGGAGCTGGTAGGCTGGGAAGCTGGCTGGCCAGGCGACACCGAGGGACTGAAGGAAGACCAGGTGATCTGGACTGGCCGGACGAGACCCAACGCTGGCAGCTGTCCTGCGGGGCAGAAGCCTGTACTCTCTGGGGCCGTCTTTTCTACAGAGAGAAGTCTTGCATCTATCCTGACAGAAATGAGCGAGTTTGCACGTAACTTGACGGGGGCTGGATAGAACGTGAGTCAGAGGGCAGTCCTCCCAGACGGTGGTCGTCCTCGGAGAGTCCCTGTGTTGGGGAGGGGCTGAGCAGTTAACATTTGCTTTATTTCCAAGTGTTTGATAATTCTCTGACCAGTCTGCCGTCCCTCTGGAATGGATGTGCGTCTATCTCAGAAGCTTGCTCCCACACCCAGCCGTTCTGCTTGTTGCTCGTAGGGCCTCTCCGGCCGGCCTTTGTCTGACCTGACGTTGTGGGGCTGGGGCTGGGGGGGACATGCTGGGTCCAGGTGCTGCACGGCCTGGTCCCCAGCCCCTCTTCAGCACTATCAGCATGTCTGTCCATCCACCGTTCCCTGCCCTGCCTGCCTTGGCTCCTTTCTCCTCTGCTGCCTTCATGGGGGGCTTCGCCCTTCTCTCTGCCTCCAGCCTCTCCTGCAGGCTGTGTTCCCAGGTGACCCCTCAATGGCCAGGACCCCCCGGTGGGAAGGGCTGGCACTGGAGGGCGAGGGGAAGCATCTGAGCAAAGCAAGTGCTGGTACGTGGGAGCTGGGGGTCTGAGCGGCCGGAGGCAGCACGCGACCCACTCCAGTGTGCCTGAGGTACAGGAGCGCTCGCCCCCACCCCACTCACCCCAACCAGGTGCCAGGAGACCACCTGACGTCGGGCAGGATGGGAACTCGAAGCTGCGGCTTCCTTGACCTCCGTGGGGTTCCAGGGCAATCGAGGACCAGGCCTGGGGAGGAGCTGGCCCACCTGGCATTTCTCGCTCTCTCCTAGCCCCCGAGGGGGGTGTCTCTTCCATCCTAGAATGTGGTACCGATGGGCCTTGTCCCTACCCTGTGACAGTCCAGGATGAACAGTGAGACCTCAGGCCAAGAGATCCAGGGATGTCACCCACCCACACACACACCCACCCTCACCCCTTCCCCTCCTGACTCCCCTTCCACCTGTGCCCATCCCCCCCACACAGAGTCTCTCGGGGGGCCCTGTGATTCTGGGGCTGGCTGGGTCTGAGCTGGCTTCCAGGATGCAGAGGGGGAGCTCTGTGTCCTCAGTTTCTGGAAAGCCTGGGTCTCCATAGCCCACCTCCTGGCCTGTGGCGGGAGCCACATGAAATGGCGCGGGTGGGGCTCGAAGGGATGGGAGCTGCGACTGACCGCAGCCAGGCGCTGGCGAGAGGGATCCCGGTCCCAGCCTGGCGTCCCCCACCCTGCCCTGCACAGGGGCCACCATGGGGAGAGCAGACAGGTCCTGCCTGCTGCCTGGACCCACCTTCCAGAAAGAACGCGCCGGCTGCCTGCACGGCATTCCCAGGCCATAAAGTTGGGTGTCTGTGTTTGCGGTGTTTATTTTTCATATCGGTAATTACCTTTTATGGCCCCGCAGCCCGTGCCTCTGATCGCAGGGCCCAGCTCAGGACTTCCCTTCTCCCCAACCCCTCTCTCCTCCTCTACACGAGGCGCCTCCTTGTTCCACACGGGCTTCGGGGAGGTCTGGGTTTGTGGTTAAGATTCTCACACTGGAGCACGAGGACGATTATGTGTAGCTTTTATTTGGCCCCCAGGATTCTTACTGCATTATCTGTATTTCCTTTAATTTGTGGGATTTCTAGTAAATGGGCTTAAAAATAGATCTGGGCGTAATGCCAGGCAGATGCGGGCAGCAGGCCTCTGCATCTCTCTGAAGGCAGAGTGGGATAACCCCGGTGTGACTTGGGCCTGCCCCTCCCGTGGGTCCCCCGAGGTGGCCCCGCCACTGCCCCGCAGGAGGAGCAGGGAGCACCAGGGCAAGGGCTCCGAGTCCCCAGCAGGAAGTCCGGCTGAGTCTCGGCTGCAGTCAGGGTTGGGCCTGGGGTGTGTGCTGATCGCTGCTGCTCTGCCGCCCAGGAAGGTGGGGGTCCAGGGGTGTTTGGGGTCTGTTTGAGGGGAAGGAGGTGGGTGCACGCTGTGGGGCTCTGATGGAGGCCAGGCTGAGCAGAGGGCAGTCACCTGCTGTTGGTTTGTGCTCCCCCGGGCTCACTGGGTGCCGGCTTTGCCCCTGGGTTCCCCTGGTGTCCCAGCTGCCCCTTGGCCCACAGTGACCCTGAGATCTGAGTGTCAGTACCATCTGTGGGGGTCCCGATGCCCTCTGGTGCCCACCCATGGTTGGTGCTGTATTGTGCTCTGAATGGCTGGCGTGGCCTCTGCACCCCTCTCCCTGTCCCAGAAACTTAAATGCTGTGGGCCTCTGCACTGTGTCTCCCTGCAGACAGGAGGCCTGGGCCCAGAGGGCAGAGCCAAGGCCCACCCAGGCCTCTCCTGCCTGTCCAGGGCTGGAGCCCCACTCGAGGCTCAGGAGACCCCCCCTGTCTGGTCCCGAAGGCCTTCAGTGGCTAGGCTTCCTTCCCTGCCTGGATTCCTGCAGAATTCCATTCCCCAGAGTGGGCCATTGCCCTAGGACGTGGGGGCACACCCATGGTGGTAGTCGCTGCGTGTGAGTCAGATCTTCTGAGGGCGGAGCAAGCCAGTGGGAGGGGCAGTGTCCAGAGGGTTAAATGTGGAGACAGGAAGACGGAGGGAGTCCGCCCCGGGGCTTGACTGCAGGCAGCCAGGGCACTGGGGAGCCCGGGAACCGGGAGCCTAGCCCCGGGGCACAGGTGCCTGCTGCTTCCACCTGACACCTCAGAGCCAGGCACCTGTGCGCGGCAGGTGGCTGGGTGTCCCCAGATGGGAGAGGAGTGCTGTCCCAGGAGCCCCTGGGAGAAGATGGAATAGGCAGGCAGCCTGGGGTGAGGGGGTGGTGGGGTCCCTGAGGTGCTGCGGCCGTCTCCCCCGCCCCACAATTGCCTCTTACCGCAGGGCCCATGTGGGCAAGGTTGGCCAGGGAGTGGCTCTGGGCCATCTCAGCAGCCACTGTGCAGGGAGCAGGGAGGTGGGGGCCGGTGCACTGTGGCCCCATCTCAGGGTAATTGCCCCCCCCCCCAGCGGCTGATTTAGTGTTTCTGTGTCGGTCTGATTTACATTAGATTTTTAAGCATAATTAGAAATGCAGGGAGCTCTGTGTCTTACCTCGACTATTTATGGCATGATATGCAGATGAGGAGAGCTATGAATATTAAAGATGGCAGTGTGTGCAAAGTCTCGCTGTCTTTAATGAGTTGGGTGACCGCACAGGGCCTGGCGCCCCCTCTGCCCTCTGGCCCAGGACCCCTTCCCCACCCTCCCCCAGCTACTCTGGGACCCCCACAGGCTGGGGAGAGGGGAGAGCGAGGCTGCGGCTGCCTTTCAGGGGGTCAGGGCCTGGGAGTTCACCGGGCAGCCCCTGCTCCCCGCACCACCCCAGTGCCCCCGCCTGGGCGCAGAGACCCTGCTTCAGCCACGAGGGGAGAAGGGCACTGTCTGTACGTGGAGCTGAGCGGGCTGGCTTTTTAAGTTATTAAACTATGCCCGAGGGAGACACTCTTCAAGCTTACGTTATTTAAATTACAAATACGGGTGAGAGATTGTCGGCTCTGTTCAAAACACTGCTTAATTCTTTGGAAGCTTTCTAGAACTGGTTGGTGGTTACTCGTGGACTTGGTGGGTCCTCGGCCCGTGGCGGGGTGGCGGGCGGGGGCCGCAGGTGGGAGGTGGCTCGTGGGGTCTATTCCCCTCCCACCAAGTGAGCGCCTGCTCCTCTGAGTGACTGCTGCTGCTGCCTCTTCGGGCTCATGCCGTGTTTGTTTGACCCCGGACCCCCCACCCACACTTTGAGAGTGGAGGGTCCGAGGCTGGCAGGTTGGGGGCAGGCAGTCATACCTAGTGAGTGGTGGCGTGTCAGGAGCCACAGGCTGCATCGTCCCTCTGGATGTGGGGCTGGGTCACACACACCCTTAGACTGGACCCTTGGTCCGAGCCCACTGCATAACCACATGCTGTGGGACACAGGACCCGCTGTCCCATCTGCTGGGGTGTCCGTCCAGCCGCGCCCCCCCCCCCATGGTCCTGTGGCTGGAGGGTCTGATGGGGCCTGGCTACTGGGGGCTTGCCTGGTGCCCTGGGCCCTCAGGGCCTGGAGTGGGGGTGTGTCTGGAGGCCCCAGTGCTGGGTGGTAAGGAGCCCACGTGTGTGCTTGTGTCTGTCTGAGGACCAGCTCTGTATTGTGGCTCTCTCCTTGGGGCAGCCAGAGGAAGGATTGATAAGCACATTTTTGAATTCGCAGATTCTGGCATGCTGCCCTTCTCTGTTTGGAAAAAAAAAAAGCTTCCAGGCAAACATTTGTTAGTGCAGTTAAAACCAGCTTTCGTGCTTGAAGCTGGTCCAGGCTGTGTCTGGGGTGGAGGCTGCCCAGGTGCCTGGCTGGACACAGGAGGCCTCTTGTCTCTTCCTCTCGGGCTGGGGCATGGTGAGCCAGACCGGGGTCTCAGAGGTGGGACCCCCCCCCCCGCGGGGACCCCTGTGACCCAGAAGTTTCAGAGGCCTGTGTGCCCCCTTCCTGTCTCTGCAGCAGAGTCCTGGGGGCGTGGGGTGAGTCTGGGCCTCAGTCTAGTGGGGTCAGTCCTCGCTGTCTTGATGACCGTAGCCCGGGACGGTGGGTATTGAAAGCGAGAAGCCGGGGAGGGTGGTGACCGGGCGCGTGGGGTACAGGTCCCGGCCCTTGCAGTGCCTCAGTGTCCTCGTCTGCACCGACTGGAGGGGCTGAGGGCTGGGAGGCGAGCACATAGTCGGTGCAGCGGTGATTGTTGGGAACCATGGGGAGGGGCTACTGGCAGCTGAGACCCTACTGTGGAGCCCTGCTTCTGCCTGCCGGGTCCTCGCAGCGGCCGGCCCTTCCATTAGCAGCGAGGCCCTGTGGCTGCTTTATGATGTATTAAAAGTTTAATGCAAACCCGAGGCCCAAACTGGGTGGTGCCTCCCCCAGCTCTCAGGGGACCTGGCCTTTCCCAGCTGGGCAGCCTTGCTTCCAGCAGGCACCTGGAGCCCTGAAGGGTCAACCTCCGGGCTGCCCCCTCATAGGAGCAGAGCTCCACGGCCACGCCAGAGCATCAGGGGACAGGATGGGAGTGAGCTTCCCTCCTGCAGGCCCCTCCCCCTCGCTCTCCTAACAGCCTCCCATAGCCACCTCCATGCAGCCGCCGGGTGGTATTCTCGATGCCCAGTGTGCTCACGTGTGTTTGTGCTGACTCACAGAGGAACCTCCTCCTCCCTGTGAGACACCGTCCTGGGGGATGTGGCCGGGGGCTGTGCCCCAAACTCTGGAGCGCCTTGACTTTTAGGAGGGGTCCTTGTTGCCAGGCTGGCTTCCCCCGAGACGGCAGGGCTTGGCAGCTGGGCAGTGGGGCTGCCGTGGAGACGGCCTCCGACTGTGGGCAGGGGTGGTGGGGTGGCAAGAGGGGTTCCTTTTCTTCCTGCCAGAATGTTTCCTGGTGCACCTGCCTCCCTCCTTCCCCTACCGTGCGTGTGTTTAATGGTCGTGCGTTTGCCGAGGTCCAAGCCTCTTATTAGGTTGGTTAAATTAAATCCTGCACAATAATTTTATTTAATTTCGTTGATCTCACCTTCTTTCCCTTGCTGGTGGTGATCCTGCAGAAATCAGACTCGCATTCCTCCTCCCAGCCATGCTCTTGTCACAGGAAGACGTTCAGGATCTGGGGTGGGTGTGGAAGGGTGGGGAGCAGTGGGCAGGTCCTAGCTGGGCTTCTATGGGACTCTGACCCCCTGCTGATCCCTCAGCCCCTGTGCGGGCGCATCTGCAGCTCTTGGGGCCAGTACTCCGCCCCCTTCCCGTTGGGCTCCTTCTGTCTACTTGCAGGCTGCGCTGCCTGTGGGGACGGGGGCTGGGAGGCCTCTGGTTGACAACCTGTAACCCCAGGGTCTGGTTTTGGCCATCCCCGAGGGAGGGTCCACAGAGAAGAGACCCCCTGGCTGCTCACGTTTTCTCATTCTGGGGGAGATCTCAGAGTCTGTGTGGATGGGGGACCTCCCCCTCCGAGGCTGGCACAGCTACAGGGGCTGGACTCTGGCTTTGTGGAGTCAGCAGGGGCTTCCCAAAGGGGGTTCCATTCTGAAGGGCTTTATGAGGGGGAGGGTTCCGTGGTGCGGTGGCTTTGAAGATGGCTGGGGTGAACAAAGTTAGAGATCTCTGATATTCTGCCTGGCTCTTCAGAACCTTCCATAAGTGAATGGGCACACGAATCTCGCTGTGGAGGGGAAATGGAATAGGTGGCACTGCCTGGGAAGCAGGAGGTGGGGAAACTGAGGCACAGAGAGGAGAGGGTGGTCACGGCAGGCTGGGCCCCACTGCACAGGGAAAGGCGAGGAGGTGCCTCCCTTCCTCGGCAGATGGCCACCCCTCGGCCCGCTCTGGCCCTGGCCCTCTTCTCTCTGGCCGCTGCACAAGGGTCGGCCTGAGGCTTGTCCTGCTTTCATGGCCCGGGTCCGTAAACCAAGCCTTTATTTTATTCTTTCCTCCTCAAGTTCAGCTTTGTTCTTGCCCCGGCGAGGCTTCTAAGAAAGCAACCTAAAACCAGCCTTCGTCGGGCTCTCACAGGCCGGGCCACAGGGCCGCAGCCTCACCTGCACAGGTGGCTTCAGGACACGACGGCACAGTGCCAGTCGTCCTCGGTCCCCGGGGACCCAGGCAGGCTCGTCACCTACCAGGGGAATCATGGTCCCTTCTCTGGGCAAGCGATCTGGCCCTCAGCCCTGGGGTGCAGGCCCCTGAAACTGGACGGGGGCCTAGGCGGGCTGGTGGCTGAGGGAGAGCCTCCCCCACCCCGGGCCATCGCCCTCTCCCCCAGGTCTCGGCAGGTGAGTCATCGCGGTGCAGCTTACCGGAGCATTGTGTGCCAGGCTCACACCCAGGGCTTTACTGATATCGTCTCCATTGACCCTACGGTAACCGCCTGAGGGTAAACCTGACCCCGTTGACAGATGAATGTCCCAGGTGTGGTGGCATTTGCTTGAGGCCACAGGATGTGGATGCGAAGTGGCTGGGGCAGGGCCTGGCACATGGGGGTGGTGCTGAGAGGGCCCAGGCCCTACAGGCCTTGGTTTGTCCTGTGCTCTCAGTTTAGGATCTGACCACTACCCGCCCAGCCCTGGGCAGTTGGGACCCTCTGGGGGCAGGTGCACAGTGCACCTTTGCTGGTCTCTGCCTGGCGAGGCTGGGTCACCCCCTCTCAGGGCACAAGAGCCTCCATCGGGCCAGGTGACCCCACCTTGCTCTCTAGGAGGCTCCTGGCAGTGGGTGCTATGGGTCTGTGAAGGGGACTGTTTTGGGGACCGCTGTCCACTGCACTGTATGTCGCTGGGCAGCACAGCCCCTCTCTTGCTGTTCTCTGCAGCCGTGCCCAGCATTCGGTTAAATGCCCGCCAGGCATTGGGCAGACCTGTCCCACCCTCTCTGAGCTCATGAGGGGCACCTGGCAGGCTCTCTTCCTGGGAGGGCCAGGGTGCGCACAGTGGAAGGCTGTGTGCCTGGGGCCCTGGGGCCCGAGTCCTCACCCAGGCCAGGGTTGGCCCCTGCCCTCCTGTCCCCTCCTCATCACGGGTCCCGACATCTTTCGGCCTCTGGGTGTCCCTCTGTTTATCCACGTTGGTTCTGCCTGTGCCCCCATCTGCCTTCCTTTGTGGCTGGGTAGGCACGTGGGGCTGTGCCCCCACCCCCACCCTGAGGCTGCAGTCCCCTCGTCTTGGGGCCATTGGGCTCCTCCTAGGCCTCAGGAAAGGGGGACCACCAGGATGACACCGCGCAGTCTGGGGGCCTGACAGGGCTTTTGGTAGGAGCTTCCCAGGGCTGGGCCTCCTGGGTGTGGATAAAGACCAGTTGGCGAGGCCGCCCGGGGTGGGAGGCATGGAGACAGGCATCCATGTGGATGCCCGCTGCGGCCCCTGGGCGGCTGAGGTGTGGCAGTGCCCTAGCAATGGCAAAGGCTGTCCATGGCCGGAGGCAGCTTCCTGAGGGCGGTGAAGACAGGACACCACGAGGGGGCCGTGGCGCGAGTGTGCCGGGTGTTGGCTCACGCTGTTGACCTCTGGGCTTGGCCGCTGTGGCCGCACTGGCTTCGCGCTGCTTTCAGCTCAGGCAGGTAGAGGCAAGGGAGGGCCGAGGTCTGGACTCGCTCGATCACCAAGCCAGATGGAAGCCTGGCTGGTGCTGAGATGGTGGCCGCAGTGCCCTGGGGCCTCGAGTGGAAGGAGCCCGGCCGCTTCCTGCTGTCGCCCGCAGGGCCCCCGAGCCTCAGAGTGGCCGAGTGGGACCATTTCTGTCAACATCCCTATCGCTGTCCTTGTCTTGCTGTCACCCCACGAGTTGTCACCAGCCCCGTGTAGGAGACACAAAGCCGCCTCCAGAGAATCCTCTGCCGGCCACTGCTCACCGGGCGGCTCCCACACCTGGACTTCTTCCTGCTCCCCATTCAGTGGCTTTTTATCTGGTGTCGGAAGCTGGGCCCACGGTGTGTGAATCGGGAGCGCCAGATGGCTCTTTCTTTCTCTCCGGACGCCTTGGAGGGGACAGAGGGGGGTGCTGCCTGGCACCCCCGCCTCTTCCCTGCTTCAGCCACCAGGGTTAGTTCACTGGTGATGGCAGCCATGCTGGGCGTTGCAGGGGACCAGACCTCGGCCATCTCCAGTCTCAACTCTCTCCCTTCTTGCGGGCTGCCTATGCCCTTCCCAGGGCCACAGTTGGTGGCAGGTGGGGGAACCGAGGCTGGGCAGGCCAGTGGTTTGCCCTAAGGCCCCCACAATCCAGCAGGTAGTGGTGTGAGCCTGGACCGAGGTGCCCATCCTCTGTAGCGGGACATGCAGTGTGCATGGTGCTGTGGCCCATCCCCAGGAGAGGCTCAATAGAGGTCGGAGGCTGTGCGCCCCGCACGGGCAGCCCGGCCGCATTTCGTTACCTGGGGGATGGTACCTTTGCTGCCACCTCTGCTGGGGCAGGTCCATCCAGGGGACGTCCATTGGGAGCTCCTAGTTGCCGGCTACCGTGGGACAGGCCCCAGTTGTGCTCACAAAGTTACTCTTTTTTAAAAGAGCTGACCTGGATGACTGTCCTGGGCGAGTGGGATATGGGATGTTGGGGCTGGACTCGCTGGGCCTGCTGCTTTGGGACCCCAAGGAGAGAGGACGGGTCACCGTGGGCCCTGCCCTGCCGTCCATCTCTGGGCCTCTTCCTCCCCAGCCACTTGCTCTCTCCTCTTCTGCCTCATGTTCTCGTCTCCCCTCTCCCCTCCCTCATCCAGGGTTGCCCGACCCCCTTGCCCCCCCCTTCTCCTGCCCCGCCCACCCTGGAGGAGTTGGGCGGCTCTGCCAGCCCTGCAGACTGTTTGGAATAGTTTAAATGCTTTGACACTCGGCTGTACTGGATGGCAGGGCGGCAGTTTACTGGGTAATTCATATGCAAAACTGCACTATAAATTTCCTGGCTGTCTCAGTTGCCGTGGCACCACGAAGCATTTCTCCACGTACAGTACAGTATTTCTGCCATCTTTGTTTGCATTGCAGTGAGTCATCAAAAGTCTGTCTTGTACCGACACCCGGAGCGTGCATTCCTCTGGCACCAACACTCCACTGTTTTTAAAGCCGGGGCTGGGAGCTGGCATTTACTTCGGCTCCCAAATCAAAGGCGGCTATTCATTCCCGAGAGCTGCCTGAATGTCCGTCTGCATCCGGCCTCTTCATTGAGATGCTGTGCGCTGCCCCGGAGAGCCAGGCTGGGTGCAGCTGAGCTGCGGCCGCTGAGCCCAGCGCGGAGCCTCTCTGCCCTCCTCCTCCTCCTCCTCCTCCTTCTCCTCCTCCTCTCCCGGCTCCTCGCGCCCTCCCCACCCCAAGGGCTCCCTCTCCGTTTGCTGCATTCCCGGAGCAGCTGGCGGCTGCGGGCGGCCGGCGTGCGGGCAAGCCTGCCCCTGCCAGGCTGAGCGGGCAGTGCCGGGGCCACCAGCGGCAGCGGCCAAAGGTAGGTCTCCCCTGCTGGCCGGCGCCACCCGGCCGGGCCAGCAACTTCTCCGCAGTGGGGGCACTGCGGCCCCTCTCCGGAGCGGCCGCCCACCTGCCCAACTCCTGTCGGCCAGCCGGGGTTGGGGTCCCAGGCGCTCCGCCCTCTGCCCTCCCTCCGCCAGGCCAGCCGGCACGGCGCCTCTGCGGCCGCCTGCACTTTCCTCCCGTGGGACAGAGCGGCCCTTTGTGCGGGCGCCGGCTGCGCGGAGTTGGGTCGGCGCCTTCTCCGACCTGTCCGTCCCCAGCCCCCCTTCTCTGAATGGGGCAGCAGATCAACAGCGCTGGAGCCCCGGCCCCAGCCCCTGGGGCGCCCTTGCTGGTCCCTCCCCCCAGTGTCCCCATGACCCCTTTAGTCACCTGGGCTGGGACCGAGCCAGCAGGGATTGGCCAGCGTTGGAAGCTGGGGGACCAGGAGGGCGTGCAAGTGGGGCTGCGACAGGCTCCCAACTGCTGGTCTGGCCGCTGGGTGCCTGACGGCAGCTCAGGGACCTGGGGAGCCGGGCCGCAGGCGGGGCAGCCTGTGCAGCTCAGAGCCCCTCGAGCCCTGGAGATCTCTGCAGGAGAGGGAGCAGAGATGGCGGAGCACTTTCAGAGCCCGCCTGAGTTCTCCCAGCTTCAACTCACTTCCCGGGGTGCCCCCACCCCTTACCCTGGACGAGGGGATGAGGGGGCTGGCTCCCCAGCCAGTGGGGCAGAAGTCCCCCCTGCGGGCCCTCTGCGTGGTTGCTCTGAGGGCAAAGAGGAAAAACCAGAAAGCTAAAGCCTCCGGAGACCCCCTGAAGACCCCCTGGGCGCCCTGCCCCCTCTCCCGGGGCTCTGGCCCCTCCCAGGGGAAAGGCTGCCAGGGGCTCCTTTGCTGCTAACTTTTTCCTGGGAGAAGAGTCTACCTGCGCCCTCGCCCCTCCCCAGCGCCGCGGGGCTGAGCTGCCCGGTCCCGTCGCGCTGCCGTGCAGGCCTCTTTCTTGTCTTCTTAGGACAGGGTGTCTCCCGGCCCCCGTGGGCTCAAGCTCTTGGCTGGGGGGGCTCTGGGAGTACCCCGGGGTGGTGAGGGGCATCCTGCTGGCTGGGCATGCGACTGGGGCTTCTCGTAACTGGGTAGAGGAGGGCATGGGGTGCTTGGGGGGCGCATTTCCTTAGTCTTTTGTGGGGGTGGGCGGCTGGACGTCCGGGAACCTGACCGTGTGTCCCCCACGCCCTCTCTCCCACAGATGTGCCCGCTCGGGCCACTCCCGCGCTGAGAGTCTGAGACGTGCCCGCCGGCGCCTGCCCACCATGTCGCAGATGCTGCACATCGAGATCCCCAACTTCGGGAACACCGTGCTCGGCTGCCTCAACGAGCAGCGCCTGCTGGGCCTCTACTGTGATGTGTCCATTGTGGTCAAGGGCCAGGCCTTCAAGGCCCACCGGGCCGTCCTGGCCGCCAGCAGCCTCTACTTCCGAGACCTGTTCAGCGGCAACAGCAAGAGCGCCTTTGAGCTGCCGGGCACGGTGCCCCCCGCCTGCTTCCAGCAGATCCTGTCCTTCTGCTACACGGGCAGGCTGACCATGGCGGCCAGCGAGCAGCTCGTGGTCATGTACACAGCCGGCTTCCTGCAGATCCAGCACATCGTGGAGCGCGGCACAGACCTCATGTTCAAGGTGAGCTCGCCCCACTGCGACTCGCAGACCACTATGATCGAGGACGCCAGCTCCGAGCCCCAGAGCCCCTGCAACCAGCTGCAGCCGGCCGCTGCCACAGCCGCTCCCCCCTACGTCGTGTCCCCCTCCGTGCCCATCCCGCTACTGACCCGCGTGAAGCATGAAGCCATGGAGCTGCCGCCGGCCGCCGGCCCGGGCCTGGCGTCTAAGCGCCCGCTGGAGACGGGGCCCCGGGATGGTGCGACAGTGGCAGCGGGTGCTGCTGTGGCGGCAGGCGTGGCCCCTCTCAAGCTGCCCCGGGTCTCCTACTATGGGGTGCCCAGCCTGGCCACCCTCATCCCCAGCATCCAGCAGGTGCCCTACTCCCAGGGGGAGAGGACCAGTCCAGGGGCCAGCAGCCTGCCCACCACCGACAGCCCCACCTCCTACCACAATGAGGAGGACGAGGAGGACGATGAGGCCTACGACACGATGGTGGAGGAGCCGTACGGCCAGATGTACATCAAGGCCACAGGCAGCTATGCAGGTAACGCGCGTGGGGGCCCACCCTGTGCTGCTGCAGTGGCCACCTGCCGGCGGGCATGGGTGGGCTGCTAGGTCCTATGTGGGCACCGGAGCAGAGCTGACGTCTGCCCTGTGGCGCTCACAGCCTGGCTGGGAAGACGGCACACCTGGGGGCCGGGCCAGCTCGCTCGGGGAGGCCGCTGTACTAGAGGTGTGCGGGCCCAGCAGGGAAGAGTCCTCACCCAGACGGGCTGAGCTGGCAGGAGCTGAGACCTGGGGCAGGAGCAGGACTTAGGTCAGCCCTGCAGGCCTCAGCTAAGGACTTTAAACTTCATCCTGGATGAGATGAGAGGCCACAGGCGAGTATTCAGCTGAGTGAAAACGGCTGGAAGCTGCAGTATAGCATGTGGGACAGGGTTCCATGCTCCCCTGGGCAAGTGAAGAGACTGAGGGCCTCAGTGGACTAAGGACCTGCCAGAGGGCTTAGAGGGTACTGTGTGACCCAGGCTGGTCACTCACCTGCTCAAGACCTCAGTGACCTTGTCTGGTACCATGAGTGCCCCGGCAGGCCCGTCTCCATGACCATTGACCTCAGCCCTTTCTCCACCCATGTGGTCTTGCCTCTCCATGAGGCCAGAGATTCCCCTGTACCCTCCCTTTTGCCACCACCTCCCTAGCCCAGCCCCAAGGGACAGGCAGGAAGTGCCTGTTGAACTGAATGAGCTGCCCCCCCCCAAGTTAGTTTTGGGAGTGGGGCTCCCCTCTTTGGGACCTGTAAACCTGAGATGCCCTCATTTGAGATGCCTGGTGTTGGAGACTGCATTACAGTTCCCAGAGACAGGTCAGGATTTGCTGGGCAGAGGGTCCCGTAGTTGGGGCCTGGATCGGGTATCTCCCTGTGTTCCGTGTTCCCCGAAAACTGGCTGTGTGCCTGGGCCCGCTGCCTGCCCTGATTTGCATGCAGGGCCCGTGTCCAGTGGACAGCCACAGACACGGTGCCAGCAGGCAGTGACGTCCCAGGGCTGGGGCCCCGAGGGGCAGTGTGGGGACTCTGTCCTCTCCTCTGTCCCCCCGTGTCCTCGTGCTCTGATGGGATAGACGCTCCGCCCCACCTCTCCCCCCTCGGTCTGCTCCTCGACCTCCAGGCAGGTGCTCGTCCATCAGAGCAGGGGGCAGGAGCAGAGGGGGCCAAGAATGCCCACCAGCTCAGGCCCTGGACAGCCAGGCCCCAGAGCGGCCGAGGACTGGACAGCTGGGTCTCGGCCTCTGGTCTGGCCAACTCGGTTCCCTCTCAGAGCTGCGGGGGAGGACTGCCCTGGGTGCCCCCACCCCTAGGGGCTGTGGGTGATGGTTTTTCCCTAGAACTCATTACTTCATTTAAATACCTATTGTCGTGTTTGCATGAATTCCACGAGATGCTAGTGCAGACCACCTGGATCTGGATTTGGTTTCTCCTTTCAGTGGTAGAGGGTAGGGCGGGGTGTTCCCCATAGGAAGAAACCTGCAAGCTGTGGCCCAGCCCTCCAGAGGGCCTACGGGGCTCCTGGCATGCAGGGACCTTCAGGAACCCCGCCCATGTACATGTTCCTCTGCCCCCTGGTGACAGCCACCAGGGAGTTGGGGGAAGCGCTACGTGGAGCCCCAGACCGGGCCAGAGGGAGCTGGGGCGGCTCCCAAACCCCTTCCCCAGGACCGCAGGGCACGTGGGCTTAGGGCAGACCCCCACAGTCCTTGAGGACTACCCTCATGCCAGCAGCTGGACCGGGCTCTGGAGGAGTCAGGGGTGTTCCCCTGGGGTGGACCCCCCAGGGGTGGGGGCTGCCCACCAGTGGCCCATGGCAGTGCACTGCAGAACCAGGAGAGGACTCCGGCTGCCGGTCGTCTCCTTAGGGTCCTCCCTGCGCAGCCCCGCCCAGCCAGGGTGGCCTCGAGCCTTGGCGTGTTCAGGATGGTGAGAAACAGGACAGGTGTTGGGATTGCTGAGTGCTGGTGGAACACGGTAGCCCATCTGAATGCACCTGCCCCTCCCGCTGGACGAGCCTGGCGCCCTCTTCTCGCCTGGACAGTGGGGCCCACTTGTATCCCTGGGTTTTCCAAGGAGCCAATGGGACAGTGGCCATGGAAAGGCCAGAGTTGGGGCTGGGAGGCAAGCTGCCCCGCTGCCGGGACCATGACTGACCTCACCAGCTCCCTGGCCCCAGAACTCAGATGAGATGCTGAGTCCTGCTGAGGCCAGGGGTGCAGACCCGGCCCAAGGCTGTGGGCCTGAAGGGGCCACCCCGCCTTGGGTGACAGGAGGGAGTCCTGCGGCCATCACGGCCCCTTGACCCCGTCTCCCCTGGGGATGTGGGAGGTAGGACTGGGTGGTGGGAAGCTGGGAGACTGGAGGGGCAGTGGGTGGGGCGCAGGGTGTGGCCGGCCTCCTCCTGCTGACCCAGGATCTACAGTCTGGGTTTTCTCCTCCGTGAGCCCATAAGTGGGGCAGGGAGGGGGTGTGTGATTTCTTGGTTAAAATCTAGGTTATTGGCAGTGACGTCGCTGGCATCACCGGGCGCCGGGCGTGCTGGGAAGAGATTTGTGGGGGTGGGGGCCTTGGGGGCAAGCAGACAGGCCTGTCCCCAAAGGCTGGCTGCCCCTCAGGTGCTGGCGCCCTGTACCCAGGGCTCTCTCTGCGCTGGCCTGGCCTGTTCAGAGGACCTTCTCATACCCCCTCAGGTGGCCAAATGGCCTGCTGCCCCAGGCTTCGGCCTGGACAAGGGTTGGGCAGAGCTCTCTTTGAACTGGTGAAATCTGGAATGTTCTAAGGTGCACCCCTATGGCATAAGGACACTCAGGAGTCCCTTCTCCTTTCTGGCCTCAGTTTCCCCACCTGCCAAGGGAGTGGTTGGCCTGAGTGACCGTCAAGGGTCTTTTGACCAGCATCCTCTGTGCAGGAAAGCGTGGAGCACCACACTGGCGACCCCGTCTCCACCCTTGCCCTCCAGAAGAACCACTAGCAGCTCCTACGTGGCGAGCTCTTGCTTCGGAAACAAAGGAATTAAATATTAGAGATGAAGTTCATAGCCTGTGGACAACTGCCTGCAGCCCCTGCCGTGTTTTCTGCCTCTTTCCGTCCTGTGCGTTTTCTCATTCCTTCCAAGTCCTGTGTCATTGTCCATTGGGTGGAGCCCCTGGGGTTGGTTTTTCCAGTCCCCCGTCGAAGGACATTGGCCTTGTTTCTGATTTGTTGCTGTTAGGAGTGATGCCACCGAGAAGGCCTTGACTGTGCGGGGCGCGTGGACGGGGCCGTCATGCTCCCGCCCCTCCTCGCTGTGGGGTTCACCCCCCCAGGTCCCCTTCTGGGGCTCAGGACAGCCCTGGCTCCAGCTCCCAAGGGCTCGAGAGCTGGTAGTGTCCGCATGTCAGCTGCTGTGCTGGTAGCGAGGGGCCACCCCTGGGGTGGTCAAGGCAGGGGGGTCTGTGGGGGTCGGTATTGGTTCTGGGGTGGGCAGGGCACAGAGGGCACCCCAGCATGGTAAGGGGTCTGCTCACGTGGTCTCCACTTCTTCACGCTCCTTGGGCACACGTGGACCCACAAGCTGCGAGCAGTGGTGGCCTAGCTGGGCGTGGCCCCTGACCTGCCATCGGGGGAGACAGACAGACAGCAAACAGGACCCTGAACAAGTATTTAATCATGGCTGAGGTGACAGCGAGGCGGGGCAGGCCGCCCCTGGCCCGGGGAGTGAGGCTGAGGGCGGGGAGAATGAGTGGACAGAGCGTGTGGTGGGACAGGTGCCGGGCGCCAGCCTGGGCTCTGCCCCTGTTCTCTGCGGGGAACACGGGGCCCACCTGCTGTGTCTGACCACCTTCCGAGCCACCATCGCTGTGCCCTGGGCCAGCGTTCCCGCACCAGCCCCAGCCGCCCCTCAGCCGGCAGATGTTTAGTTGTAGCCGGCAGATGTTGCCCCCTGCGGGTGTCTGAGACAGGCACGCCTCAGTATTTATACACCAGCCGCGCGCCTCTGAGTTAATCCTTTCTCAGGAGAGGCCCACCCCTGGGGTGCTGTGCTCGTGCGCCACGACATGACTGGTGGCCTGTGAGCTGGTAGCCCAGCACGAGTGGTGGCCCTCTGCGGTCTTGCTCTGCCTTCCCCGCCGGGGGCCAGCCGGCTCTCCCGGGACCTGCCCACTGTCCCCATGCCCGGACGTGGCACAGGCACTGGCAGTGCTCGGGAGTGGTCCTGACAGGCGGCAGCACATCTGTTCCCAGCTCCGCCCGCTCCCAGCAGAGGCTGCAGATGCCTCCTGTGCAGCGGAAGGAGAGGAGCTTGTGCAAGCCTTGCCCCTGGCCGGGCCCTTTTCAGCATGACCTACAGGGTCACTGCTGCTGCCGTCCCATCTTGCGGATGGGGGCCCGGCCTGCAGCTGTCCGTCCCTCTCCACCACGGCACGGCGCCCTTCCAGCAGGATCTCCTGGCTGGTCAGCCAGTGGGGACGCCTGTCGGAGGCCGCTCCGAGCCTGTCCGCAGCTCAGAACTCAAGGACTGTCGCTTGGGGGCACAGAGAAGGGAGAGGAGGCTGGATTCGTTTTGCAAATCCCGCTCCTCATCACCCCGCACTGCCTCCTGGCTGGTGCTGGGGTGTCCGCACTGTTAGAGCCAGCCCAAACCAGGGGGCCTGGGGAGTAGGCGGAGCTTTTGTCCCTGGCCTGGCCAGGGTGGGGCCCAAGCAGAGGTAGGGGCATTCCCTCCCTTTTAGGGCAACTCCCCGGCAGCTCGGGCCAGGCGAGGGAGGTGCCAGCCTGGTGTGTGTCTGCCACCGAGCACCCAGGAGGTTGGCCCCAGGCTGCCCTGAGGGCCGGGTGCTCCAGGTGCCAACTGCAGCTCGTCCCTGAGAGCCCCCAGGGCTGGCCTGCCTGCCTCCTTGGCTCCCTGGGCCTCGGCCTCTGCCAGGGCAGGTGCAGGGCAGAGCGCCTCCGTGCAATGTCACCTTTAACCCTCAAACGCCCAGACACCCTGAGATTTCTTCTTCCTAAACCGAATTATTAAGGTATAACTTACATACCTCCGTGAAATGGGTGTAAAACGTGCCTGTTTGAGGCTGGGCTGTGGCACCGTTGGCACAGTCTGGTGGAGAACGTTTCCGTCCCCCCGAGGCCCTCGAGCCCTCCCTGGCGTGCCCTGCCCCACCCCAGGCAGCCTCTGCTCTGCGTCCTGTCCCTCTGGATGCTTTGCCTGCTCTAGGACGTCACGTAAACAGAGTCCTACGGTGCATGCTCTGGTCTGACTCCTCTCGTCGGCAGACTACACTCGAGACCCATCTGTGCTGCGTGCGTCCGCCCTGCCTTTTTCTCTCCCTCCTTTTTGTTTATGAACGTGTTTATACACAATAGAATGTACCAATTTCAAGTGTACAGGTGACGAGTTTGGTAATTGTAATCGGGCAGGTACCACGGTCACAGTCAAGATGCAGAACCATTTACTCCCCTAAAATGTTTCGCTGGGTCCCCCCACCCCAGCCGCTGGCAACCACCCATCTGCTTTCTGTCCCTGTAGTTTTGCATTTTCTGGAATCTCTGTAAATGGGATCACACAGAACAGAGTCTTTGATCTTTGACTTTTTCCACATCTTGAGATTGATCCATGTGGTCATAGGCGTTGGTCCTTGGTCCTCTTGGTTGCTGTGGACGTGCGCCAGTGGCAGCGTGTGAGTGGCTCCTGTGTGGGGCTGTTGTCGTCACGCTGCTGTGAACATCTGTGTACCAGTGGGCCTGCTGCGTCATACTCGAGGCGCATGTTTAACCTCCACCTGCCAGCGGTTCACTGGTTTCCTGCGAGGTTTTTATTTAAATCATGAATGAGGTTTCAGTTTTATCAAATATTTTTCTTCATCTATTGAAATGAGTATGTGAGTTTTCTCCTTAATTTTACAAATGTGGTGTATCCATCAGTTAATTTCCAAATATTGAACCACCCTTGCATTCCTGGAATAAACCCCACTTGGTCATTATGTATTTCAGTTTTATATATTGCTGGATTCAATTTGCTGATATTTTCTTAAGGAATTTTGCATCTGTGTTCATGAAAGTTAATTATCTGTAGTGTTCTTAAATGTCTTTGTCCGGTTTTGGTATCAGGATAATGCTGATCTTATGTTCTCTTCTCTCTTGTTTTCTGAAAGAGCCTGTGTCGGTTTGATGTTGCTTCTTTCTTAGGTGTTGGATAGAATTCGTTTGCTGACAGAGCCACTTGGGCCTCTAGTGTTTTTGCCGTCGTTAATTGTGGGAAGGTTTTTAATTACAAATTCTATTACTTTGATGTAAACTATTCAGAGTTCTCTTTCTTCTTGTTCCAGCCATGGTAATTTGTGTCTTTCATGGAGTTTATCCATTTCTGGTCTACTTTGGTGTCAGTGCAGTCATTCCAACTTTCTTACATTTAGTATTTGCGTGTGTTGGTTCTTTCCATCTTTCCTGTTGACCCACCTGTGTCTTCGAGTGCACTCCGTATAGGGTGTGTAGTTGAGTTCCACAATTTCATCCAATCTGGCAGTCTTTTGTCTGGAGTCTTTATAATTTTATTTATTTTTTCCCCCAAAGCCCTAGTAGATAGTTGTATGTCATAGTTGCACATCCGTCTAGTTGCTGTATGTGGGACGTGGCCTCAGCATGGCCGGAGAAGCGGTGCGTTGGTGCACGCCCGGGATCCAAACCCGGGCCGCCAGCAGCAGAGCGTGCGCACTTAACTGCTAAGCCGAGGGGCCGGCCCTGTCTGGAGTCTTTAGATCATTTACATTTAATGTACTTTTTGATGGAGTTAGGTTCCAGTCTATCATCTCCCTATTTGCTTTTTATTTGCCCTTGTTTTCATTTTCCCTATTTTCTAGGACTTTTTTTTTTTTACTTGGGGAAGATTAGCCCTGAGCTAACATCTGTGCCAGTCTTCCTCCACTTTATATGTGGGTTGCTGCCACATCATGGCTGATGAGTGGTGTAGGTCTGCACCCGGGATCTGAACCCACGAACCCTGGGCCACCTAAGCAGAGCACACTGAACTTAACCACTACACCACAGGGCCAGCCCTTCCAGCACATTTTTTAACTGGGTTTTTTCTGGTGTTCCTCTTCAGCTCCACTGTTGACTTGGTGGTTATATCTCCTTTATGCTTTGGTTGTTCAGAGTTTACACCACATCTTTAACTTGCCCCCAGGTACTTTCCCAATTAAATGATGCCCTCATGTGACTTACAACTCTTAAAGCAGCGTCTTCGTTTCCCCCCCCCAAGTCCTTTGTACACTTGTCATATATTTCACTTCTTCCTAGGCTATAAGCCTTATAATATGGTATTATTTTTGCTTGAAACAGCCAGTTATCTTTTTTCCACTCTTAGTCACTTTTAAAATTTAAACACAGTAGGGGCCGGCCCCATGGCATAGCGGTTAAGTGCGCGCGCTCCGCTGCTGGCAGCCCGGGTTCGGATCCCAGGTGCGCACCGACGCACCGCTTGTCTGGCCATGCTGTGGCGGCGTCCCATATAAAGTGGAGGAAGATGGGCATGGATGTTAGCCCAGGACCAGTCTTCCTCAGCAAAATGAGGAGGATTGGCATGGATGTTAGCTCAGGGCTGATCTTCCTCACACACACACACACACAATAAATAAATAAATAAAAATTAAAAAAAAATTTATAATTTTTATTTATTTATTTTTTTCCCCCCAAAGCCCCAGTAGATAGTTGTATGTCATAGCTGCACATCCTTCTAGTTGCTGTATGTGGGATGCGGCCTCAGCATGGCCGGAGAAGTGGTGCGTCGGTGCGCGCTCGGGATCCGAACCCAGGCCGCCAGCAGCGGAGCGCACGCACTTAACCGCTAAGCCACGGGGCCGGCCCCTAAAAAAAAAAATTTAAACACAGTAAAATTTACTCTTTTGGTGTGCACTTCTCTGAGTTTAAACAGATGCCTGTAGTCACGCAATCACCTCCGTAATCAAGATACAGAACAGTCTCATCCCTCTAAAAACGCCCTCATGTGGCCCCTTTGTAATCATTTCTTCCCCCTCCTGCTGAGTCCCAGCAACCAACTGATCTGTTTTCTGTCATAAATGGAATCATGCAGCCTGTGGCCTTTGAGTCAGAACGTCTTTGAGGTTCATTCATGTTGTCTGAATTTGTAGTTCATTCTTTTTTATTGCTGAGTTGTATACCACAGCTATACCACAGTTTGTTTATCCATTTGCCAGTTAAAGGACATTTAGCTTGTTTCTAGTTTTTACTAATTATGAATTAAGCTGCTACAAACTTTTGTGTACAGGTTTTTGCACACACTTCAGTTTTCAATTCTGTTGGATAAATTAATCTGGGAGTAAGATTGTGAGTCACATGGGAAGTGTATTTTTAACTAAGAAATTGCCCAAACTCCTGTCTAAAGCGGTTGTATCATTTCACATTGCAGCCAACCGTGCACGAGTTCCAGTTCTTCTGTCTTCTCGTCAGCACTTGGTTTTGTCTTTTTTTTTTAAGCCATTCTCATAGGTCTGTACTGGTATTTCATTGTGGTTTTTATTTGTATCTCTGATGCCTAATGATGTTGGGCGTCTTCGTGTATTTATTTGCCATCCGTTTATCTGCTCTGGTCAAGTGCCTCTTTGAGTCCTTTGCCCTTTTCTTATTGGGCTCTTTGACTATTGAGACTATTGAGTGTTGTTGCGTGTCGTGCGTTCCTTGTACATTCTAGGTGCGAGTCCCACGTTGGGTATGTGATTCGTAAACCATTTCTCCCAGACCCCAGTCCTTATAGTGTCTTTCATAGACGTTTTTTAATTTTGATGAAGTTAAATGATCAGTTATTTCCTTATGGATCGTGCTTTTGGTACAGTATTTAAGTCTTCACCTAACAAGATGACAAGGATTTTTTCCTGTTTTCTTCTAGATCTGTTATGTCTGTGGGTTTTACATTTAGTCCCTGACCCATTTAGAGTTCATTTTTGTATAACGTGTGAGGTAGAGGTCGAGAGTCTAACTTGTTTTTCATGTGGATGTCCAATTTTCTTCTGAAGAAATTTAAAACATGAAAAAAAGTTCATATTTGCCCACATACGTGCTGTGTCCAGTTCTTCACACTTTGTACAGATTGGAGTTCCCACCTCGTGTCATTTTCCTTCTGCTTGAATTTCCCTTAACATGTCTTCATCCTAGTGAATTATGAAGAGGTCTTTATATCACCTTTTTAAAAAATCTGCCCTATTGAAGTAATTTATGTGCAGTAAAATGGATCCATTTTCATTGTACAGTTGTCAGTCATTTTTTTTTTTTTTTTTTTGTGAGGAGATCAGCCCTGTGCTAACATCCGCCAATCCTCCTCTTTTTTTTTTTTTGCTGAGGAAGATGGCCTGGGCTAACATCTGTGCCCATCTTCCTCCACTTTATATGGGACGCCGCCACAGCATGGCTTGCCAAGCAGTGCGTCGGTGCGCGCCCGGGATCCGAACCAGGGAACCCCGGGCCGCCGCAGCGGAGTGCGCGCACTTAACCACTTGCACCACCGGGCTGGCCCCGTCACTGTCATTTTTGACGGAGACTTGGGCTGGGTATAGAGTTCTGGGTCGACGATTACATTTTGCTCCCTGGGTGTCATTCCCCTGTCTCCTGACCTGCACTTTCTCTCATGGGAAATGGCAGTCACTCTCCTCTGTGTTGCCGTGTGTGCTGGTCTTTTCTTTTCAGGCTGCGTCTCTCTCCGGTTTTCAGTGATCCCGTTATGAGGTGCCTTCCTGTGGGTTTCTTTGTGTTTATTCTGCTCAGGGCTTGTTGAGCTTTTTGACACGTGTGCGTATACTGTTATCTCTTCAAATATCTTCGCGTCCCTCCCCCCAGAGCTCCACTTAACCGTGTTTTTGTCCCTGAGGTTGCCAAGGCTTGTTGGTTTATTAATTTTTAGCCTTTTTCCTGTCTAGGCTTTAGACTGAATAGTTTCTGTTGCTACTTAGCTATTTCTTCATGTCCACTGATCTCTGCTGTTCCATTTTGTCCTTGTTTACTCTTCCCATTTTTCCTCTCATTGAGTTCCTGTTTGTACTTTTTTGTTAAGTTCTGATCATGTTTTACAGCTGGTTTAAAGCCTTTGCTGATGCCTTCCTCTTTGCCATTTCTTTTTTTTTGGTGAGGAAGATCAGCCCTGAGCTAACATCTGTTGCCAATCCTCCTCTTTTTGCTGAGGGAGATTGGCCCTGGGCTAACATCCGTGCCCGCGCTCCTCTATTTTATATGTGCGACGCCTCCCTCAGCATGGCTTGATGAGCGGTGTGTATGTCCGCGCCCAGGATCCAAACCTGTGAATCCCGGGCCGCCGAAGCGGAGTGGGCAAACTCGACCACTACGCCACTGGGCCAGCCCTCCCTTTGTCATTTCTTGATCTTTTTCTACTGACTGGTTTTTTTCTTCCTTAGGATCATCTTTTTTGGTTCTTCCTGTATCAATTTTTCACTGGATGATGGGACGTTGTGACATTGTTGAGCACCTGAAGCTTGTTGTCCTGGGTCTCTCGGGATGGAGTTAAGTTGAATTCCATAATGAGTAATGGTGTTGAGACCTTTCCACAGCCTTAGCCGTGTGGACAGCCTCTTCCGTGAAGCCTGCGTAAATCTGCTGTCCCACGTGTGTGTAGAAGGACTTGTCTGTCCTGTTCTTAAAACTTCTCATGAGCTCTCTGTGCTCTGAATAGGCCTCTTCAGTCAGATATATGTGCCAGAAATCACTTCTCCCCCTCTGCAACTTGCTTTTTCATTTTCTGAATATAATTTTAATGTAGTAGTTTATTAACTTTTTCTCTTTATCAGTAGCAGCTTTTATATGTTGTTTAAAGAAATCTTCCTTCACCTCAAGATCATTGCGATGTTCCTCTGTGTTCTTTAAAAAAAACAAACACTGTGGTCTGAAATCATTTTAAATTTACAGAAATGTTTCAAGATAAGTACAGAGAACTCCTGTATACCCTTCACTCACTATGTGGTAAGAATTTGCCACATTTGCTTTATCATTCTTTTTCTCTTTAAATGTATGGGTCTTTTCTGAACCATTTGAGAGCAGGTTGCAGACGTAATGTCCCTTTGCCCCCAACTACTGAGCATTTCTTACAAACAAGGACATTCTCTTACATAAACACAACACAGTGTTGAAAACTGTGGAAATTCATTTTCGACTCTGTGCCATTACATGATCCGCAGTCCATGTTTCTATTTCTCCAGTGTCTCAATATTATCCTTTATAGCAGTGTTGTGTTCAAGTCAGAGGCACACATGGCATTTGTGGTTATTTTCTTTCGACCCTTTATTCTAGAATAGTTTCTCAGCCTTTATCCTTCATGACACTTTCCTTCTTGAAGAGCACGGTTCAGTTATTTTGGAGAATGTCCCTCTGTTTGGTTTTGTCAGGTTTTCTCTCATGATCAGATTCACGTTGTGCATTCCAGCCAGATGCCGTGGAGGCGATGCCGTGTCCTTCTCGCTGTGTCGTATCAGGAGGCACACGGTGCCAGGCTGGCTCAGTGTTGGTAATGTTACCTCTGATCATTAGGTGCCGGGGTGGGGGGCGCTCTGCCAGGTGAAGAGACTCTGTGCCTCGTCAGTTTTAGTGTTTATTGATAATTCTTGCCTGGATTGATTACTACTCCCATGGTTGCAAAATGGTGATTTCTAACTCCATAACTCCCACATTTATTAGTTGGCAGTCTTTTGTAGGGAAGAGCTTCCCCAGATCTTCCACTGAATTATTTTATTCCTTCATTTACTGCTATTATTTATTTAGTGTTAGTATAGAATTTTTATTTAAGCATTTTTCATATTGTCTTGTTCAGCAGAATATTCCAGGTTCATCTTACACTTTCTGTTCTCAGCCCTGGAGTCAGCTGTTTTCCTTTTAGTGGGGAGTGGTATTTAGAAACCAACATCTCGGTGCCAGGTTGGCTTATTGCTACTGGGGTGTCCTTGTTTTTATACCCTTTTGGCAGTCAGAGCTAGGAATTTAAGTATTTAAAAATCACGGGTTCATACTGATGTCCCCAAGTCGAATTTAACACCCTGCGGTTCTCCTACCTCCCTCTCTTCCTATGTCTATTTTTCTTCTCCAGCAGTCAAGATTCTGGCTCTCTTGTTCTCTTATTAAAGGCTTTAACATCTGTAGTGCATCTGGAATGGATTTTTGTGTGTGTGTGAGGAAGATCAGCCCTGAGCTAAGATCAGATGCCAATCCTTCTCTTTTTGCTGAGGAAGATTGACCCTGGGTTAACATCTGTGCCCATGTTCCTCTACTTTATATGTGGGATGCCTGCCACAGCATGTCTTGATAAGCGGTGCATAGGTCCGCGACTGGGATCTGAACCTGCAAACCCTGGGCCACTGAAGTGGTGTGTGCAAACTTAACCACTATGCCACCAGGCCGGCCCCTGGAATGGATTTTTTAATGTGGTGTGATATAGGGCTCAAGGTTGACTTTTTTCCCATATAACTTTCCCACTGAACTACCACTTCTATTGCGAAGCCCCTTGTTGCCACCGCTGCACAGCAGTGTCCCCTCTGTTGTGCACAGGCATCTGTGAAAGGTACACATTCTCTCTGAACTCTGTTCTGCCCTATCCATCTCTGTTTACCCCGTGCCTGTGCATATCCTCTTCATTTCTCTTTCGTGTAAATCTTTCAGGTTTTTGTTCCTTACAGTTGCTTTGCCTTGGCTGGTTTTTGCATTTTTCTATGCCTTTCACAATCAGTTTGTCAAGTGTCACACAAAAACACCTTCCGGCATTTGGTTGGGATTTCAGTGACTCTGCTGATCAGCCTGGAGTGAGCTGACATCTGTATAATATTGGGTCTATTCCCTCCTTTTATTTACATCTTTTCAGTTTTTCTTGGAAATATTTTTGTAGTTCTCAGCACGTTTTTTGTTAAATTCCCTAGAAATTCATTTTTTGTTTTAATCTACATGATATTTAAGTTTCTTTTTTTTTTATTGTGTTGCCAGTCCATAGACACAAATTGGATTATTTTTAAAAATCTGGCCACCTCACTAAACTCGTTTATTGTAATAGTTTACCTGCGGATTCTTTTGGATGTTCTCTGTATAGAATCCTGTCCTCTGCTAACAATGACGATCTTATTTATTTCTGTTCTTAACCTTTTTATTTCCTTTCTTGCCTGACTGTACTGGCCAGAGCTTCCTGTTCATCCCTGACTTGTTTCCAGACTCAGGAAAGGCTTTCAATGTGTCATCTTTAAGTAGGATATTTGCTGCAGGCTTTTTGTGATACATTTTGTCAGATTAAGGAAATTCCTTTCACTAGTTTAAGAGTTTTTTGGGTTTTTTTTTTCATAAATAAGTGTTGAATTTTAACCAAAGCTTTTCCTCTAAGTGTTGAAATGGGTGTAAAGTTTTCCTCTTCTACTCTGTTAATGTTCTAAATTACATTGGTTGCTTTTTCAAATATTGAAAAAACCTTGCATTCCTGGCGTAAGTTCAACCTAGCTGTGGTGTAGTATCCGTTTTACAGACCCCTAGATTCAACTTCCTAATTTTTTTTTTTTTTTTTTTGCCCTTTTCTGGGTGACTCTCCTGAGATGTGAAGACTTCCTCTATGTTCATCTCCTAGAAAAGGCACGTGGAAGGCCCGGCGTCCCGCAGTTGCTAAGTTGAGGGGCGCCCACCCCTCTCTGGCCAGGCCCTGAGCACGGACAGCAGGGGCTCTGCAGAGGTACCACCCAGCCCCAGCTGTCCTGAGCTCCAGGTCTAAACACTGGGACACCTGTTAAGTGTGCCACATACAGTGCATGCAGTGTGGGCGCTGGTGCAAGTACCCTAAATCCCCGTCAGGGAGGCGAGAGTTCAGAACCAGGGCTGGAGTCGGCGGGTAAAGCCGAGTGGGTGAGATCAGCCTAGTGGGAGGCCACCAGCCGAGGAACAGCCGGGCTTTTTCCTTATCAGCTAACGTTCTCTTTAGGATTTTTGCCACCGTGTCCAAGAGACATGAGAGTGCCCTCTGTTTTCCTGTGAGGTCACGTCTCACATTTTGCTATCAAATAAAGTGACTTGAGAATTATTTCCCTTTTTCTTTTTTTAAATAATCTGAAAGAGTTTGTATAAGGTTGTGGTATTTCTTTCTGAAATGTTTGAAAGAATTCACAGGTGAAGCCATTTCGGTTGGGTGTTCTTTGCAGGAAGATGTTAATTTAGATTCATCGTCTTTACTAGCTACAGGACAGGTTCAGATGTCTGTTTCTTCTTGTGTCCATGTTGGTAAGTTGTGTTTCTCTAGAGGCTTCTCGGCTTCGTCTAATTTTCAGATTTATTGGCATGAATCTGTTCCTCATATTTCTTCATTCAGACTTACCAGATATTTTCCATCATATTAGTCTTTTCAAAGAACCAACTTTTGGATTTTTTTCTCTTTACTTAACGTGTTTTAATTTCAATTTACTTCTACTTCCTTTGAGTTTAATTTGCTGTTCTTTTCCTAGTTTTCGAGAGAAATCTTTAGATCATTGATTTCTCAGCCTTTTAAAATATATGCACTTAGGGCTGTCCGTTTCCTGGTCAGTTCTGCATAATTCTCTCCAACAACACATTTTGATATGTGTTATTTTCATCGTCATTCAGTTAAAATATTTTCTAATGCGTTGTGATTTTTTTTCCCTTGACCCTTGGGGTCATGTATGGTATGTTGCTTAATTTCCAAGCATGTTTTGGATTTTCTGGTCATCTTTTTGTTACCATTTCTAAATGAAATTCCCTGTGGTCATAGAATATACTCAGACCGCTTCGTTGCTCTGAGATTTGCTGAGACTTGCTTCATGCCCCAGCGTATGTTCCATATGCACCGAAAAACAATTGCATCGTTCAGCCTAATACACTGCACTGATAATTGTGTGATCTTGCCTGCTGGTTCAGGTGTGTCTTCGTCTTCTTATGTTGACTAAATGTTACCTGGCCCGCTGACCCCATAAGATGGTACCCACAGCCCTGCTCAGAACAAGCCAAACACGTTCTCTTCGGCTTACAGGAAACCACATCTCCCTTCTTTGGCCATTGAATAAAGCTTGTGCTGTTGAACGCTTAGCTTCGGTCTCGTTTCACAGTTGGGACACTGAAGAGAGGCAGCGTCCCAGGAAGAAGGGCAGGAGACCCTTCGCCGGGTCTGCCCAGGTGGGGAGAGAGTCCGGTTGGTGACATGAAGAGATGGTGCGTGGCAGTCTCCACGCCTGGTGGTGGATGTGCCCTTTCCTCTTGGTGGTTCTGCCCGTCGTGACGGGGTTTCGATTTGGGTGCATGTTCATTTCAGGCTTGTTCTCTCTTCCGGTGGCGTCGGCCCCCGATCGTTATGACGCACTCGCCTGGACGCTGGGAACACCCCTTGCTTCAGAGTCTGCGTGTCTTACAGCGGCCTGGCTGCCCTGCTTTCTTCTGTTGGGTGTGGCCGTGGCACAGCTTTGCCATCTTTTACCATCGACCTCTCTTTGTCCTCTTGTTTAAGGCTGTCTCAGGTTTTGTTTGTTGTCCAGTCTTAACAAATGTTAATTTTTTTTTTTAGAATTTTATTTATTTATTTATTTTCCCCCCAAAGCCCCAGTAGATAGTTGTATGTCATAGCTCCACATCCTTCTAGTTGCTGTATGTGGGACGCGGCCTCAGCATGGCCGGACAAGCGGTGCGTAGGTGCACGCCCGGGATCCGAAGCCGGGCTGCCAGCAGCGGAGCGTGTGCACTTAACCGCTAAGCCACGGGGCCGGCCCAACAAACGTTAATTTTGTTTTTTTTTTTTTAAGCAGAGCACTTTATTTATTTATTTATTTATTTTTGTGACGAACATCGGCCCTGAGCTAACATCTGCCAGTCCTCCTCTTTTTGCTGAGGAAGACTGGCCCTGAGCTAACATCCGTGCCCATCCTCCTCCACTTTGTATGGGACGCCGCCACAGCATGGCTTGCCAAGCAGTGCGTCGGTGCGCGCCTGGGATCCGAACCGGCGAACCCCGGGCCGCCGCAGCGGACCTCGCGCACTTAACCGCTTGTGCCACTGGGCTGGCCCCAAACATTAATTTTTAATTGGAGTGTTTAGTCCACTTCCATTACATGTAATTACTGATATCTCTGGGTTGCATCTACCATCGCACAGGCAATTTTCCATTTGTCCCCGCTGATCTTCTGTTGTGTCTCTGTTTCCCCCCTTCTTCCAGGTCCATCAAGCATTTTACTCTGCTTATTTCCCTTCTCCGCCTGTTATAAGTGTGCTGGTCTCTGAAGGGTTGGGGGTGTCAACAGCCGTCCAGCCCGTGGTTTTCGTTGACTGGGCGCTTCCCCCAACACGAAAGTCTTCATCCGCTTGGCCCGTGTGCCCTCCTTCATCTGCCGTGGGTACTGTAGCTCTGTGTGCATTTTCCTCTCCACCACCCTTTGTTGTTGTTGTCTTAAATAGTCGTGTTTATATTTATCCGCACGTTTATTTTTTCCTCCGCTCTTCACTTCTTCCTGCTCACCCTCCCCCTCTGATCCGGGCTCACTTTCTTCACGAGGCCTCACATCTTCGGTCCGTGTGGGAAAGTCTCAGTCACCGTAGCTTCCCGTGCGCGCCCTCCTCTCCCCGGCTCCCGTTACACGTGCTGTGCTTCCCCGTGGCCCACAGGTTCCGTGTGACTTCTGTTTGCTGACTTTTCTGTTTCTTTTTTCTTTTTCTGCTTCCATCTGGGTATTTTGTATTGAGTTATTTTCCAGTTCACAGATCTTCTCATCTGCTCTAATTTCCTGTTAAACCAGTCCTATTTCTAGGATTTGACCCTTTTCATCGATTCTAGTTTTGTGGTGAAATTCTCCATCTTGTTACCTATATTTCTTGCACATACGAAGAGTAGTTAGTTGGAAGGCGGTGTCTGCCTGTTGTCTGTTATGGATCACCTACGCATCTGATCTAATGTCTTTTTGTCAGTTTACAGGTTGTTATCATTTGGTTCCGTTTTCTCATATTCCTGGCAATTTTTTATTGAATGCTGGACGCTGTGTGAAGACATTTGGAAGCTCTGAGCAGTGTAACTCCGAAGAGGGTCTGGGAACTGTTGGAGAGGCCGCATGAGGGGGAGTCGGGTTTTGTGTCGCAGTGCCCTGACCTCCAGGTGGGAGTGAGGCTGGGTGTTCCTGGGTTCCCTGCTCCTGGGCTGTGGCTGTTTCGTGCTTCAGCTGAAACTCTTCTCCTCCTTAACGGGCCCCGAAATCCAATGTTTGTCCAGTCCATACGTGAGACACCAAATTCTAGACTTAATTGTTTTTAGTTTGTTGGCAGTTGTTTTTTTGAATCTGGTCCTGCACACATGCTGCTTAGTGGTTGGCAGATCGAAGGAAGCTTGGGAAATTGCACCCAGAATGCCAGTTCCCAGGTCGGGCCCCTCGGATCTGCACGCTCCAGCCCTGGCACTACCTCCGCTCAGGCCCACGGCGCCGTTCTCTCTCCCCGGGCACCTGGCCCCGCGAGTCCAGGCAACTTGTCTTTTAATGCAGCTTTTAGAGTTGTTCTCGATGAGGGGGCTGGTCCGATATTGCTGCTGCTCCCTCCTGGCCACAGTGGGCGTCTCTGGGGTCTTTTACAAGTTAAATGCATTTATTTTTGTGTAGCTAATGTTTGCGCATTTTCTTAAAGAATATGAAATGATCACACAGTGGAAAGTCGTTCTCCCACGCGGTCCCTCCACCTTCGGCCCCCCGAGGCATTCACCACCGGCCTCACGGCCTGGGTGTCTCGTCCACATCCAGAGCATGCGCATGCGTGTTTTATGTCAACATACTCCCAGTGTGCACGCAGAGCCCAGCTGGTGTTTTCATAGCCGTTAGTGTCACTTGTTGTGGTGGCCGTGATCTGTAGCCCGTCCACGGGAGGGTAGGGAGGCTGCGGTGTCTCGAGGACAGCACTGGACGGGTCCAAGGAGTTGACAGAAGGACGGAGAGCAGAAAAGGGATGCTGTCAGACTGGCAATAGAACAGCTGGTGGGATCGCTGTGGGAGGGTTGGGAGACCAGTCGGGACTGCTGGGGTCCCCCAGGGCCAGTCTGGGGCTCAGGAAACAAAAGCAGCCGAGCCCTCTGGGTCTGGGAGGGCAGCGGCCAGGGGAGTGGGTGTGGCGGCTGCTGTGCCAGGTGTGATTGGAGCAGGCGCAGTCAGATGGGGAGATGCCCAGAGGGCGTTTCTGGTGCTCTGAGCCCTGACCTGGAACGGCCAGGGCACGGCTGGGGGCCGGATTGTCCTGTGGGCAAGTCCCCTGGGGGTGCGTCTAGGGTAGGCTCTCCCGCAGCCCTGCGTCTCCCCAGCAGTTGCGCCTGTACCTTCCTGAGCGTGAGGACCCGAGGGGCCCTCCCAGTCCCCTTCTGTCCTGCCTCCCAGGAGACCAGGGCAGGCCTCCCCACTCTTGGCCTAGTGTTTCTGTTTCCACCTTTATTCTTTCTTCCTGGCTTCGCTGCCAGACTTGTGTTATTTTGTACCTGACATACCGTATTCCACTGGATCTAAATGCATTTTGTCCCCGTGTTTCAGCATCCTTCGAATCGGGCGTGTCTTACAATCCATGGTGTGTCACGATTAAGTTGGCACATAAAAGACAGAATGATGACTGTGGAGACCCCCCAGCCTCTGGGGCCTCCCCCATCCCGCCCCTCCCACCTGGGCCCTAGCGCACCTGCAGGAGCCGCCACCTGCTCTGTTCCCAGGATGCTGGTACATTGTGTTGTGTTCGAATGGACGGAGGTCCTTCATGAGTGTGGCCCTTTTAAAACTGCCAGTCAGGTTGGCACTGAGCTGGCAGCTGCAGAGATGGGTGCCGTCTCCCACCTGTGGCATGTTTGTGCATGAGTGGAGGCCACCTGGGGCTGAGCAGAAGGGGCCCAGGAAGGGCTGGGCAGCCACCCTGGGCACAGGGGTTGTATGGCCTGAATATTCACAATACGAAACCATCACTGCCCAAGACAACCCCTTGCTGCCCCCGACAGTCGCCCACCCCCACCCCAACCCCTGGCAGCCACTGATCTGTTTTCTGTCCCCAAAGCATTTTTTTTCTTTTTTTTTTTTTGGTGAGGAAGATTGGCCCTGAGCTAACATCTGTTGCCAATCCTCCTCTTTTTGCTTGAGGAGGAGTATTGCTGAGCTAACATCTATGCCAGTCTTCTTCCATTTTGTATGTGGGACGCCTCCATAGTGTGGTTGACGAGTGGTGTAGGTCCGTGCCTGGGATCTGAACCTGAGAACCCTGGGCCACTGAAGTGGAGCACATGAACTTAACCACTATGCCACTGGGCTGGCCCCTCTGTCCCCATAGTTTTGTCTTTTGGAGAATGTCATACAAATGGACTCATCCAGGATGCAGCCTCTTGAGACTGGCTCCTTCATTCGGCAGAATGAATCTGACATTCATCCAAGTTGTGTGTCAATAAGTTGTCCCTTGTTACTGCCGAGTAGTGGTCTGTCATGTGGGTGGTTCACAGTTTGCTCACCTGTTGAGGGACATTTTTGGGGGCATTTGTGAACAGAGCTGATGTCAACATTCTGGTCTAGGGTTCTGTGTGGACGTAGTGTTCATCGCTCATTTCTCCCGGGAGGAATTCGTAGCAGTGGAATTGCTGGGTCGTGTGCTGAGGGTATAAGAGGCTGCTGAGCGGTTCTCTGGAGCGCCCATGCCATTTTCCGTCCTCACCAGCCGTGGACGAGAGTTCCAGTTGCTCTGCCTCCTCGCCAGCACTTGGTGTGTGCAGGGTTTGCCGGCTTAGCCGTTCCAATAAACGTGACGTGGTATCTCATCGTGGATTTAATTTGCGTTTTTCTAACGGCTAATGATGTTGAGCATCTTTTCATGTGCTAATTTGCCATCTGTATATTCTCTGGTGAAGTGTCTTTCCAGATCTTTTGCCCATTTTTAAAATTGGGTTGTTCGTTTTCTTACTGTTGAGTTTTGAGGGTGCTCTGTAGATTTTCAGTACAAGTCCCTGTCAGATGCGTGTTTGCAGACCTCTCTCCCATCTGCAGCTCGCTTGTCTGTGCATCCCTCGAAGACGGGAGTTTTCCATTTTGATGAAATCAGTTATCAATTAATCCTGTTATGGGTTCTGCTTTTGGGGTCACGTGTAAGCTTTTAGCTGAACCCAAGATCACAACGATTTTCTCCAAGTTTTAAGTTTTGTGTTTTATATTTAGGTCTACGATCCATTTTCGTTCATTTTTGTGTGAGGTGTGTGGTTTAGATCTAGGGTGTCTGGGTTTGGGTTCTGCCCATGTGTGGCTGGTGACTCGGCACCATTTCTTCCTCCTCTGTGTGGTGTGTGCCCCTTTGTCCCAGATCAACTGGAGTGTTTGTGTGGGTCCGTTCCGGGGCCGTGTCTCTGTCGCCAGTGCATGCAGGCTTGTTACTACAACTTAGAGACATCTTCAGTCAGTGTGATTTCAGCATTTTTCTTGCCATTTGTTTTTTTTTGTGTGTGTGTGTGTGTCTGTGTGTGTGTGTGTGTGTGTGTGAGGAAGATCAGTCCTGAGCTAACATCTGTTGCCAATCCTCCTCTTTTTGCTGAGAAGGATTGGCCCTGGGCTAACATCCGTGCCCATCCTCCTCCACTTTATATGGGACGCTGCCACAGCATGGCTTGACAAGCGGTGCGTCAATGCGCGCCTGGGATCCGAACCCGTGAACCCCGGGCTGCCGCAGCAGAGCACGTGCACCTAACCGATACGCCACCAGGCCAGCCCCTCCATTTGGTTTTAAGTTGTCTTTTTCTATATAATTAAGGACCAGGGTTTGTTTTCTTGTTCTGCCGTTTAACAAATGGCACACACTTTTGTGGCGTGGACATCACCTTCTCTGTCCCCCACCCCTCCCTGCCCAACCTCAGCAGGGCTCCGCTGTGGCTTGACCAGGGTGGCTCCATCGCCTGCCGGCAGCCCCTCACATTGGGGGGGCTCCCGAGGGCGGGGAGCGCTCGAGGTCTCACCTGGGTGATTCCCCAGGGAGACCGTACATCTGGGGCAGGCAACAGGGTTCGTGGTTTGGGGCCCCTGGCCATGTCCTGTGGGTTGGGGCCTTAGTGTGTTCTGCTGGGGGAGAGGATCCAGATTCTGAGTCAGTGAACCCGGGAGGGGGAGAAAAGTTCAGGGGCTGAGGCCAGCGCCACCCTCCCCCTTTCCCTCCAGACCCGCATCACCCGCTCCTCCTTCCCTTCATTCTTTTAAAAAAATTTCTTTATTGTGGTAGAATGTACATAATATAAGATTTACCTTTATAACCATGTTTAAGTGCATAGTTTGGTGGTGTTAGATACCATCCATCTCCAGAACTTTCCATCTTGCCAAACTGAAGCTCCGTCCCCATTAAACACTCACCCCCACCCCCTCCCCCAGCCCGACACCACCATCCACTTCCTGTCTCTGTGGGCTGACTCCTCTCGTCCCTCATATGAGTGGAATCCCACAGGATCTGTGGCTCTGTGTCTGGCTCATCTCACTCAGCATGGCGTCCTCCGGGTCCTGTTCCTTCTTCATTGGTTGGATTCGTGCTGGGCGACCCAGGCAGGGAGCAGCAGGGCCTTGAAGGCACAAGGGGCCCTTCTGGACCCCCATTCGGAGCCCCCGGACTGTCCACCGCTGGGTTTTCTTAGGCCAGTGTGACCTGAGGGAAACCTTGCCTGCCTTTGGTTGCTGCGGCCCCATGCCCAGATTAGCTCCTGTTCCGGATCTTTCCATCGTGACCTTTATGACCGTGACTCACCTCACCTACATGGAGGGCGATTACTCACCTCCTGAAACAACAGCTAATTGCTCTTGCACGTGCTTCTCCGCAAATTTCACGGAGCCTGCAATCCTGGAAACCACAGTTGCTGCGGGTTACAAGCGTGCTGTTGATGGTGAAGGTGGCAGCGCCGTCACGGCGGCCGGTCCTGGGGTGACAGGAGGCCGCTGCGTCCCTGGTGCTCAAGGGACCTAGGTGTGACCTGAGGGGTCTCTGCAGGTTGCACGCCCCTGCCCACAGCCCGCAAGGGGCCTCCCACCACCCTTTAGATCAGGCGCTGGAATGACCCATCCAGAGGGCCACCAGGGACATGCAGGCGGCCCCACTCTGTGCCCCTGTGCACAAGCTCTTCTGGGTTTCCAGAACCTAGTTGTACCTCGGCCCCCTCCTCTCCCCTGGAAGGAGGAGCCCCTGAAGCTCAGCTCCAGGCCGCGGTGGGTGACTTGGGGCCCAGGGAAGGGGTAGGGGTGCGTGAAGAAATTTGGGGCACCTTTCCAGATGAGCCACCACTCGGGTTAGGGTATTTTTAGCTGGCGCAGTATCCGGCACATGGCAAAGCAGAAATAGAAGAGGCTCCTCTGGTTGCTCTGGATCTGACAGTTTCTGGCTCTTGGGGAGCCGGGCTGGGGTGGGGGGTGCGGTGTGCAGAGAGCAAACAACTTCTGCTGTTTGGAGAAACATTGCGGGACGAGGAGTTGTGGATGGGGATGAGCACTCTTTATGTAAATGCCACGGCGCCAGCGTTGGCGCTCCCCGAGTCTGCGTGTGTAATCACAGCAGGCTGGGGGGCGGGGGCGGGTAATTATGTTTTAAAATATCATCCGGCTTGTTTTTCCTGTGCTCCCGAGCCCCTGGGTATTCCAGGTTTGGAAGATTCTCCTTACTCTCTGCTGATCTGGCCCTGCCCGGGTTCCCCAAACACGCCTGCTGGGAAATGCCCCCCGCAGTGGCCACCCCCTGACTTCTGCCTGGTCTGTGCTGCAGCCTCCACCGGGGGTCTGCCAACTTGGGAAAACTCCCTCCCTCACCCTGGAATTCGGCAGCAGCTGGACTGAAGGCACAGTGTGCTGGTCCTCGTCCTGTGCACACTGGTGGTGCCTCCTTGGGAAGGGACTGAGCACCGAGGGGACAGGGTGGAGGGGTGGACTGGGGGTCCTTGATGGGAATTTGGGTGACTCCAGAGCCCGTGATTCCAGACCTGGTTGGGGGGAGGTCCAGAGTAGCTGGGTGCTGCGACCCCCCACCCTGACCTCAGGACTGGGACCCACCGTCTTGCCTTTTCCCGAAGGACTCGCTTGTGTTTTTCGGATGCTGGTCCTCTAGGGACTGGACGGCCCCTCTCCCTCCCCCACGGGAGCTTGGTGCAAAGATAACTTGGGGTTACTTCATGCTCACACTACAGGTTCTGGGGGTCTGGGCGGGAGTGAGGGGATGTCCGCCCGGGACCCTTCTTTGCCCCCCTCCCTGCTGAAGTTCCTTTACAGCAGCCCCACCCCACGTGGCTTCCCCGACTCCTTCTCCCGGCCCATCCTGGTCTTCCTCAGGCTCAAGTGCCTCTGCTGACTTTTCCTGTGACCCCTGAGGGGTGTCACAGTGCAGAGGGGACAGGGGCGCTAGCCAGGCGGAGGAGTAGGTTCCAGCCCAGCCCTGCCCTCTGGGCATCCGAATCCTGAAGGTTCTATGAGCTGCCGCTCCCGCAGTGTCCACTAAGGCTACTGAGGGAAACTACTCTCCTTGGCCAGGAAGACCCAACCCTGAGTGGCCATCTGCGCAGCCCGAGGGCCTTTCCGACAGGCAGACCCTGCCCGTGTGACCGGGTGGGTGAGGGAGGGACGGGCCCTCGGGTCTTTACCTGCAGCTCAGCCAGGTGTGCAGGGGGAGCCCGCCCGGAGCAGCTGTGATTTCTCAATGATGACAGCTGGCTGGGAGCAGAGGGCCCTCCCAGGAGGTGACCTGGAATTGTCCAGGGGCACAGGGATCGGGGAGGCAGGGCCTCTGCCCTCTGTCTGGGCAGGGCAAAGAGTGCTAGACTGGTGGCCATGTGTGCCCTGAATGGGGAGGCTGGTAGGGGAGCCGGCTGCGCCCTGAAGCTCGGCTCTGCCTCTGCGCAGGCCTCATCCTGACCCTGGGATAGGCGGGGCGTGAGGCTTCAGGGGCAGGAGCTGTTGATGCACAGGCAGGAAGATGAGGAAGGGGCTGTGAGGGAATGAGGAGAGGGTGGTGGGGAAATGGGGGAGGAGGCAGGGCAGGACTTGGGGGCACCTGCTTGAGGGGTCTTGGGGTGCACAGCCTGGTGTGGCTGGGTGCTCTCCACCGTGGGAGCCTCCCCGTGGCATCGGCCCCCACCCCTGCTTGCCTGTCCCTGGACAGGGCACTCCCGACGGCAACGGGCAGGCCCACGGCTCCGCCTCAGCCTCCAGACACCTGGCTCAGCATGTGGGCATGGTGGGTGCCCAGCAAGTGCCCCACAGACTTGGGGCCTCGGTGAGCCCTGGAGGGGAACCCCATCCCGGCTGCAAGAGACCCGCCCGAGGGCCTGTGGCCAGGCCAGGCCAGGGTGGGTGGTTGGGAGGGCAGGGCGGTCGTCTGCTTGATGTCTGGCCTGCGGTGCAAGTTGGGGACATCAGAGGGGGCCTCACCTTCCCCCTCCACCCCCGTCCCCATCGTAGCTGCAGGTCTGGCATGCTCAGGGGTCCCTGACCGTCCCCTCAGCGGTGGTGTGTCAGGAACATTCCCAGACGGCCCGGAGGGCTGGAGCCAGCCCCCGGCGACGCTGCGTCTGCCTTCCCCGGCTCTGCTACTGCCTGGCTTCACTGCCGGCAAATATTTATGGAGCTGCCACTCGGCCGGGCGTACATGGTGCGGCCTCTGGGGAGGTGTCCACTCGTGGAGGGGTTGTGTCCCCCCACCTGCAGAGGTGGTGCCATGAGGAAGCAGGCTGGGGGGACAGTCTGGGGCCCTTTCTGCTCCCAGCCTCCACTCCATCGGCAGAGGGGGCCGCTCCCCCGGCCCCCCGCCAGCCTGCCCTCTTTCCTGCCCACCCCTCAGCCCTGAGCGACCTGTTCTAGGCCCGGGTGGGTGTCCCTTGTCTGCCTCCCTCCGCTCACTCCTTCACTCTGTCCTCCCTGCAGAGGGCAGGACCAGGTGGGTAGGGAGGACACGGAGGGTGGGCGCAGCGGGTCTGACCCTGGCCTGGCTGGGCAGGAAGGATGTCCTTCTCCATCCTTGCCCCGGGCTCCCAGAGGACGCCCCTAACCGCTGGGTTCTGTGCCCACAGTGCAAGAGAAGCCGGAACCAGTGCCGCTGGAGAGCCGCTCCTGCGTCCTCATCCGCCGCGACCTGGTGGCCCTGCCCGCCAGCCTCATCAGCCAGATCGGGTACCGCTGCCACCCCAAGCTGTACTCGGAGGGGGACCCGGGTGAGAAGCTGGAGCTGGTGGCAGGTGAGCCCCCCCCACCCCATCTATTGTATGCAGATGCCTGGCGTTCATTTTTTCTTTAGAGCTGTGAACAATGTACTCATCACCAATCAGTCAAAAAAAAGATAGAACATCTTAAATTTCCTCTAATTTCCTTTTAGAAGAATGTGTCATTAAGAGGAGTTATTCAATTGAATTAATTTAGCATTTTAATTGAATCCCCTGGGCTGGCCGCGCTCCTGATTGGCAGGGGCTGTGAGCATGATTGTGTTTTAATTTAAGTCGCAGATAAAACCAAGTCGGATATAGTTTACTAGTCTCCCTTAGCCCATCCCAGCTCCCAGAGTCTCCAGTTGCAGCGTCTTAGGGGTAATGACCAGAGGTTCCAAATGGCAGCTCACAGTCAGAAGTGGAATTTTTCTGTGAAAATAAACGGCATGATTGAGTCCCAAAGCCCATTAGGGCTGGGTGCCTTTGTCAGAAATACTGATCTTCTCGGTGTTGGGGTTCATTTGGCCTCACGGCTCCTTGTGGGTCTGATTTGTAAGGCTGTTCATCGGGAAGATGAAAAGTGACAGTGCCGTCAACCTGGCGGGTGGACCTCGAGCCATTTTCTGGGAACCTCTTCCTTGGTTCACCAAGGGAGTCCCAAACACGGGCTGGCCAGGGCCCTCGCCCCCCCCAGCGCTCCGAGTGATTTCTCTGTGAGCTGCTGGGTGCCCACCTCCTGTCTGGTACCCCCGACCACCATACCTTGGGCAGCATCTCGGGTTCTGCCCGAGCTGTCCCCTCTGTTGGGAACCCCTGCCGCAGAGGGCGGCTTCAGAACCAGGTGCAGACAGGTGGCGTCGCCTTTCAGCTGACAGGACAACAGCTGGGTGGTGGTGGCCGGTCTGGCCAGGGCGAGTGGGGTCGGGGCACTCCAGGCCATGCCCTGAGACCCTTGCCAGCCGTCGTTGTTCTGGGCAGCTCTGTTCAGGGAGGGTCACTGTTGGCCTGTGATGGATTGTGAGAGCCAGGCCCGGGCCCTGGGGGTGGGTTCCCGGTCCAAAGGGCTCACCAGATGGCCTCGGTCCCAGGGGAGACCTCAGAGGAAGGGCCGCGCCTTTCAGGGGCGGCCTGTTAGTGTTTGGGGTTGAGAGGGAGCGAGGGCTAAGCCGCCCTCCCTGGCCTGGCCCACAGCTGGACGTCAGGTTGCCGGGCCCCACAGGGCCCCAGCACCCCTTTACAGATCTCCCCACAATGAGGGGCTGTCCAGCCATGTGGCTCAGGGTGGCCTGCTCTGCTCTTGGGTTGAGACGGTGGTCTCCATCCAGCATGGGCCATGCACTTGTTTAACCAAAGCTGCCAGCAGGGAGGCCCCCAAGGCCGCCGAGCCAGGGGCCCCTCAGACAGGAGCCCTGCCCCCAGGAAAGGAGCCTGGCCCCGCCCTTGTCTATTTTCCGATGAGAAGGTACAGTGCACACTCTGTAGAAACAGATCTCGGAGCAAGGCCCAGATGAGCCGTGGAAGTTGCCGAGAGCCCTTGGGGCCCCGGGGTGTTGGCGTGTGCCCATCAGTGGCTTTCACACCGGTTTTTCTCCAAAGTCAGGGCACCGTCTGACTCTTGCGTAAGCTCCTTTTCCACAGGCAACCTTCAGTGTAAGGAGGCCTCCCCTGCTCCTGGCAGGTCTGATCCTGCTGCCGGCTCAGTCCTTGTTCACCCGGGCCTGGTGGAGCACCTGGGCCTTGCTTCTGGTGGGCTCGCTGGTCACACCTCTGCCCTGGGCTGGCTCTTACCCTGCAGTGCACCCAGAGGAGGTGCGTGTTGGCCAAGTGAAGCCCCAGCTGGACCTCCGTAATTCCAGCTCCCCATCCCTTGGTATTTGGGGACGGGACCGAGAGGCAAGAAGGAGTGTTTCCGAGACCGCGCCAGGGAATTCCCTTGAGGCTGGAAGGGTAGTTTGGGGACAGCCCTTTGAAGCATGTGACCGAGGCTGCCTCCTCCTGGTGATGGGGCCCCCTAGAGTGACAGTCCCCAGCGCTGCAGGGTCCCTGGCCTGGATGGGGGCCTCGGGGACGGCCGTGGCATGTCCCGGGTCCTGCTCTAAGTCAGGAAGGCCTTCCACTGCTCCCCGCCCTTTCTGGCCCCCCTCACCCCACCGTACGCCCGTTCTGGCCCTACAGCCCCCGGGAAGGTCATGGCCCTGGGTTTTGGGGGGCGAGGCGAAGGGCCACACTCTGTCATGTCTGGCGGCTGCAGGCTCCGGGGTCTACATCACACGCGGCCAGCTGATGAACTGCCACCTGTGCGCAGGCGTGAAGCACAAGGTCCTGCTCCGGCGGCTCCTCGCCACCTTCTTTGACAGGTACGTCCCTCAGCGGGCACGGAAGCTTCTAGAGTCTCCTTTAGCGGCGAGCCCTCTGGTCGTAAGGCCCCACACCTTCCTGACTTCGCACCACTGTGTCGGCCCGAGGACCTTCCAGGCTCCGGGAAGGAGCGAGTCCACCTGGACAGGAGCTGGGTCTGGGGAGGGCTTGTGGACCACCCCCCGTGGAATGAAGATGCGCACTTGCTCCACTCTGTGGGTGGGTCAGAGGAGCCCCTTCCCCTGGGGGGAGGCACCCCACCCAGGCCACCCAGGCTTTCCTTCCTCCGGCCGCTCAGAGGGCGGTGGGGCCTGCTGCCCACCACTGCACCCCGACTCCTGGGAAGTAAACACTGGTCCAAGGGTGAAGCCAGGTGACATCCCCACCCAGCGGGCTTTCGGCTCCTCCGTCCCGGTCTGTGGGCGGGGAGGGCCCACTCCCGAGGGTCACCTCCGGCCGGCAGCCTCACTCTGCCTCCTTCCCATCCCTCCGCCAGGAACACACTGGCCAACAGCTGTGGCACGGGCATCCGTTCGTCCACCAGTGACCCCAGCCGCAAGCCGCTGGACAGCCGAGTCCTGAACGCTGTGAAATGTAAGAGGGCCTGGGGTCTCCAGGGCGGGGGGCGCGGGGTGTCTCGAGGAGCTCCAGAACCTGCCCCTCCAGATCTCGGCCTGAGAAAGCCGGCTTCTCCCCCTGGCGCCAAGCTGGGCCCTCGGGGCCGAGGGGCAGAGAGAAAAGAGCAGCTCTCAGAAGCCAGGTCTCGAGGTGCTAACGTCCTTGGTAGGTTTCCAAGCATGATGAATTCAGCTGTGAAACTATTTTAATATGTGAAATAGATCTAATTTTCCTTTTTGAACAAAACCCCTTATTTACATTTTGAGGTTATTTTGAGCCTTTGCCATCTGCTCCACTGGCTTCTGCCTCCCGCTCCTGGGCGCGTGGGGGTGGAGCCCGGTCCATCTTCGTGGCAGACCACCACCCCCATCCTTGCACCCCCAGACTCGGAAGAAGCCGACTAGTGCCCAGCATGGGCCAGATTGCCCAAGAGCACGTCCTTGTGTAGCCATCAGCACACGGAACTCTCTCTTATTTCCTTTCTTAAGAAACATTTCTTGTGAGGCTGATTCTGTTTTAGAGCAAAGAGGGGCCTCTGCAGTGGGTAATTACAGTCCCAAAGCCTGGGGTGCTGGCAGGGGCTCTGGGAAGATGCTGGGAGGGAGGTGGCTGATGCTGCCCCGTAGCAGGGCTTGTGGTACCGAGGGCTCGCCCTGGGGGACCTGCCTCCAGGTTCCCTGCTGCTCGGAGAGCTGGGTCTTGTGGCTCCCGGTGGAGAAAGGAGAGGGTTTTTATTATTAATGATGGTGATGCTGATGCCCATTGCTGCTCACTTTCTTGGGGCTGGGGACGGGGCCGAGGACAGGTGTCGACTGGCTCCCTTCTCTCTCCTTGTCCAGCCTGTGAGGAGGAACCTTTGTCAGGCCTAGAGAGGCCCAAGCCTCACAGTGGGCAGCTGTCCAGGGCTGCTTGACCTCAGAGCCCTGGCCTGACACCCCTTCTGGCCAGGGTGGGGGTAGCTATCAGGCTTGTCTGACCAGGCCCTCAGATCCAGGGTGGGTGGGACAGAGGGGGAAAGTGAGGCCCAGAGATGCTAAGGGGCCTGCCCAAGACCACACAGCCAGCCAGTTCTCAGGGAGGAGGCCAAGTCCCTGGTCCTGTGCTCACACTGGAGCCACAGCCTGGCGCCCTTCGCGCTGGTGTCCCCCTGCCCTGAACGCTCCAGCCAGGGACTGTCCCAGAGGAGTGTGGCAGTGCCTCCACGCCCAAGTGGTGAGAGGGTGGCCGCTGGTCTTCAAGCTGAGGCCGGGAGAGGCCTGGGTGGCCGCCTGGTCTCCCGTGCCAGTGGGGAGCAGGACGGAGGCCGTCCCCACTGGCCTGGGAGTGGCTGCTCTGGCTCATAGCGCTCTGACCGCAGGCTCGTCCGGGGCGTCTGGGTTCTGTGGCCCCTCGGGAGGTGCAGGGTCAGCAGTGGTGGAATTCCCGGGGGGGCGGGGGCGGCCACCCTCACGCCCGCCTCCGCGCGCCCTGTCCTTGCAGTGTACTGTCAGAACTTCGCGCCCAGCTTCAAGGAGAGCGAGATGAACGTGATTGCCGCGGACATGTGCACCAACGCCCGCCGGGTCCGGAAGCGCTGGCTGCCCAAGATCAAGTCCATGCTGCCCGAGGGTGTGGAGATGTACCGCACGGTCATGGGCTCCTCGGCCGCCGGTGTGCCCCTCGACCCCGAGTTCCCGCCCGCCGCGGCGCAGGTGTTCGAGCAGCGCATCTACGCCGAGCGGCGCGGCGACGCCGCCACCATCGTGGCTCTGAGAACTGACGCCGTGAATGTCGACCTGGGCGCCGCCAACCCCGCCTTTGAGGCCAGTGAAGTGGCGGACGGGGCCGGCTCAGTCATCCAGGAGGTGGCTGCACCCGAGCCGCTGCCCGCCGATGGCCAGAGCCCCGGGCAGCCCTTCGAGCAGGGCAGCGCCAGCTCCAGCCGGCCCCCGACGCCGGCGGCGAGGAGACAGGAGGGCTCCTACACGGGGACCTTGTAGAGGATGGGGAGACGCGCGAGGGACCGGGTACTAAAGCTGCTTGCATGCGTTACTAATACGACAATGTGATCAAGCCACTTACCTACTGAACTGCTACTGTTGCCTGAAAAAAATGTGATTTTTATTCTGCTTGTATTTAAAGTTTATGAAGGAAACAAATGCATTTATTATACTGTAAACGGTTAGGCCCCTGCGACCCTGTGGCGAGAGAGGTCCCAGGGCTCCTTTTGATACTCTCGAGGTTAGCCCCCTGCCCCTTCTTGGGGGGGAGGGGGGGCAAGAGGCCCCGGTGCCCCCTCTGCCCACTTCCCCCCCTTCCTGTTCCCTCTGCCCCGGGGACAAAGCCAGAGGCCGGCAGAGTGGGGGCATGGGTCCCAGACACCCGTTCCTTACCCACAGGGACCCCGCCTGCCCCTGTGGGGCCACAGGCTAGGGCTGGGCCCCCAGGGGCCAAACTTCTCTTGTTTTTCCTTCTTCCTGAGACTCGGGGGTCAGACCTGCCGGGTCCACCATTGTGTGGGGTGTGGGTGTGTGTGGGGAGTGTGTGAGTGCATGTGAGTGTGTGCTGGGAACAGTGTGAGGGCCCAGCGAGGGGCCTTGCTGGTCACTGTGGCTGCAGAACTGTTCTTGGCTGTATCTGTTCTATCTCCACCCCGCACTCTCGGGGTCTGCCCACTGCCCACAGCTCCATGGCCCCTTGGGCCACTGGCTCTGAGCACCTGCTGGCTCTGCCTGGCGGCTGGCCATCTGTGGGGTGGGGCCGCCCCAGTGCAGCCCTCAGCCATGCTGGGATTCTGTCTATGTTTTTGTCTTAATTCAGATCTATTTCATATATGGTTTGGAAACTTTCAGACCCAAAAGAGCAAAAAATTAGGGAGGATGGGGTGTCACTCCCCCAACCCACTTGTGGCTTGGGCGTGAGTCATCTGTATACCAAGCCCCCCACCCCCACCAGGTCCCACTCACCTCCCATTGGGGGCGGGGGTCCCAGGGGAGTGCAGCAGGGTGTCTGACGGAGGAAGCAGAGGCCACACAGGAGGCAGGGGCCCAGGCTGGGGCTGGAGTGGGGTCCCCTCGGTGCGGGCTACCCCGTACTGTGCTCCAAGCCTTCGGGGTGCACCTCTGAGGCTGTGGGTGGCTGGGCAGTGGGTGCAGGCCTGAGCTAGGGCAGCTTGCGGGCGGGGCGGGGCGGGCACCCGGGAGCTGCAGCAGGTTCCGAGGCTCTGGAATGCACTGGAGGGGCGGGAAGGAAGGGCCCACAGGGTTGATGGTTTGTTTGAGGCTGAAATGCTCACTTTGAAGTTTCATTGCTTGTTCTTGTGGGGTGGGGCACAGGTTGTCCAAAGTACTCATGTGGCTGCTTGTCCAGGGGCCACCTTCCTCTCGAGTCCCAGGCAGCCCCACGCATGGCCAGGGACACTCCCTCACCCCTAGACGTGGAGGGGGCTCTTGCTGCTTCCCTTCGTCTCATCCCGGGTGCAGAGCAAGCCCCTCCACCTGTGGGTGCACACGGGACCGGACAGGTGTGGCTCAGCCCCGCCCATGCCCCACAGAGCTGAGCCTTCCCTGGCTGCAGGGCCTCCTGCAGGGTCCCCATGTGGGGCAACCTGGGCCAGGAGGCTTAGGCGCTTTCCCACTCAGGCTCCCCATTCCTGCTGACTGCCGCCCCTCCCTGTGCCCCGGAGACCTCAGGTGGGGTGGGGGCTCCTTCCCAGATTACACTCAGCCTCCTGGGCCTCCTCCAGGCAGGCCAGGCCTGTGCCTGCCCTCTAGAAAGATCTGATGGCTTCTGGGAAGGGGTGGGGGGACCCTAGGCGGGCCTGCAGGAGCTAATCTTGGCCTCTGTACCGGCCCCTCCCTGCCCCAGTGGGAGGGCCGAGCCCTGGGGTCGTGGGCCTGAAGGGCTGCAGCTCCTGCTGGGGCTCCAACCCACCACCTGGCCCGAGGCTCCTCTCTCTCCCCACTTCCTCCTCCCCGTCTCCGCCTAGGTGGGGTTGGAGCTTACACAGGCTGGGGCCCACAGCCCACTAGGGACCAGGACCAAGTCCTCCTGGAATTGGGAGGAGGCCACGGGGTGGGGGAGGTGCTGGTGGGGAGGCTGACCCCACCCATCTCCTCTGGAGTTTCCCTTCATCTACCACACCCCCAAATTTGCACTTTAATTTGACCATCCCTGGGGACCTTCGAGAGCCGGCTGCCCGTCCTGGGTTTCGACAGAAGGGCTGGCTCTCTCTCCCTCTGTCTCCTCCACTCCAAAGTGGGCGCGGCGCCCCCACCCTTGGCCAGGACCGGGGGTGCCGCTCGCCCTGTGGAGGAGGCGGTGGCTGCACAGCAAACGCCTGACCCCCGCTCAGGCTAGCACAATGTCCCGTGACCTCTGTCCCTTGATTGTTTATAATCGCCGTCTGTTTTGTTGTCCTGGGTAAGGAAGGCAAGAGCTGTAGGTGGAACTTTAATAATAATTCAATGTGAATGGGTTCTGAGCTCTGCCTGCACCCCGGGTGGGCTGGGCCGAGCGTTTTGCACTAATGTCCCGCGGTGGACGTGGTCGGGAGCGTTTGCAGACGGGCATGGCTGATGATTGTATCTGCCGGGGCGCTCCCTCCGCGTCCAGAATGTTCCGCGGGGCGGGTGGCGGCAGGCCTGGGCTCGGAGGGGCCTTCCAGAGTGCCTTAGCATCTTTTGATCATTTTTCCCAAGGAAAACCAATTAAGAAAACCGGACCCTCCCCCTCCTCTGTTTACAAAACGACTAATTCCTGTCCCATGTGCGTGATCCCGACTCACCCAGACCCCGTAGACCGAGAGACGAGCCACTCAGTATTTATGAGATGTCTGCACCTTTATTCCTAAGCTTGACTATTAGCAATACGCATATACTACATAGAGTCTATTAGAGAGCTAAGTTATAGCAGCGCCTTTTCCAGGAGGAGAGAAGGGACTGGACCACGTCGGAGCTGATGTGGCAGGTGGCTGGCTTGGCATCCGGCCGCCGCTCTGCCCTCTCCTGCCCTCCCTAGCGGGACGGGATGTGCCACAGGAGGCAGCTGGGACGGAGTGTGAAAGGTCCAGGAGAAGGGACCGGGAGATGTGACAGATACTGTGAGCTGGGGCGGCCCCGCCCGCCCGGCCGGCATGCCTCGGTACTTGAATTCTGTCTTGTGTTCTGCACTGTGTCTGGTGTCACCCAGAGTTCTCTGTGGTCGCTTCACTTTGCATCTGATTCGATTGTCTTACCTTGCCCCGAATGTGGACGCAGCTGTGGACGAGAGGCCGAGGGGAGAGACCTCCGGGGGCACAGCCTGCAGCCCCCGCCTGGCTGTCCTGGTGCTGGGTGACAGCGGGTGGGGGCTCCAGGAGCCTGGGTTTATCTCTCCTCCGTGAAAACTCGTTCTCCGGCGGCTGTGTTTAGAGCTGGGAGGCAGGCAGGGGTGGGGCCTGGGAGGGCAGGGAGGCCATGGAGCCTGACCGCTCCCCATATTCACCGCCGGCCCCAGACGCTTACTGCTTCAATTCCCCTCAGATGGGTTATTTTTATGGAAATACCTTGCTGCAAGTGGAAAAAGGCCTATGGCCCATTAACCAACTGAAAACTCAGAGAAAACCTCTGTCTGCCTCTGCAGCAGTAAATCCTATATAGTGAGGGTTCATAGCTGTCTTGAGCTGTAACTACTGTTTGAGAACGCGGCTGCTGCGCCCATCCGTCTTGTGTCAGCCAGCCGCTCCTAGGGTCTCACCCGCCGGAGGCACAAGATGTTTCAACACAGCAGAGGTTTTTGGGTTTTGTTTGTTTGTTTTGTTTCTTTGGAAAAAAAAAAAAAGGAAAATTATGCAGAATCTAACACATTCAGATTGGACAACCTGCTTGAATTCTGATCAATCGCTTCATTGTAGCGTTTTGCACATGATTGTAATTTTTATGTCAAAAGAAGCCAAACTTGCAATACTATTTTTAGCAGACAAAAAAAAAAACTGAGTATAAAATGTATAAATATTTTTGACTTGAACATTTGGATGGCACTGGGTGCAAACAGACCATTCATCCTTTGGACGGAATGTTTGGGGAAAAGAGACTTTTTAAAAGGAGACGGTTGTTGTAAAAGTCTGCTGAGCGGTTCGGTAGTACTGTAACTCACGACTGTTAAAAAATAAACAAATTGTTCCTGTGCTGTATAAAGGAGATTTGTCTCACATACCACTGAGTTCCATTTCAGCCACAGAAGATGCTCGCTTTTTTTTTTTTTTTTTTAAGAAGGAGGAAAGCTTTGTTCTTCCTGCCTCCTCACGCTCCTTCATGCTGCTACGTGGCAGAGTCAAGACTGTTGCTTTTCAGCCACGGCTGACACCGTATCAATAACTCCAACAACAGAAACATCCGCCAGCAACCGGGAAACCGAGGGCTTCTAGCGTGCTCAGAGCCGACTTATAAGGTGGAAATCCGTTATACACAAACAAAAGGATGTGATCGTTAATTGTAAAGCGCTTTGTAAAATTCACATTTACAGAATAATAAAGTCAGTTCAAACCCAAGTTGCCTGCACTTTGCTGGGCTGGTGGAGTCAGGGGAGGACATTGAGAAGCTGGGTCAGGGGGTGGTATTTGTCCAGGGACACCCTCAGGACCCAGGAGCCCCAGGTGGGAGAAGGGTCCATCCCCAGGTTCCTGGCCCACTTTCCTCCCCCTCCCCCCAGGGCCTCACAAGGGAAGGGGCTGGTGGGCAGGACATCCTGGGGTTCACATGCCTGGGTGGGGGGGCCCTGCCCTGAGTTCTGGGCTACCTGGGTGGGGGGAGGGCTCTTTATATTGTCTGTAAACTGGGAGATGCCTCGCCTGGTTCACCTGCCTGCCACCTGCCAGGTGTGCGGCTGCCTCCCCCACCAACCTCCTCCTGGGCCAGGTCCGCCCCCAGGTGGACGGAGAGGGAATTGCAATGGGTGGGGCAGGTCACCAGGCCAGACTGAGAGCCCCTGGGACCAGGCCTATCTCTTCCATCTCCCAACCATCTCTGGAGCCGACCGCCAGGCCAGCCTCGGACTGGGGTTCTCGGATGCAGACCTGGCAGCCATCTCCCTGCTTTGCTCCTCTGCTGTATCCACAAGGACCTTTCTGAGCTCCCCCTGGACCCTGGTGGGCAGGCAAGGCTTTGCATCCATGTGTCCCTCGGATGTGGGTCAGGTCTTGGGCCCTCATATGCATTTCCCACAGCCAGCCGCCTGCGTCGTGGGCTCCTCACTTCCTGCTAGGTTCTCATCTAGAGGGGCCACCTCTGACTTGCTTCTAAAAGCGCCCCATCCCTGGTCTCTCCCCTCTGCTCAAGCTGGGAGATGGGTTTATTTGCTCACTGTTTATGGCACCTCCGGTCCAGGGCAGGGTCTGTAGGTACACTTTGTGGGACATCCCCAGAAGGTGTCCCCTGCAGCCACGGCCAGCACGGAGCAGGCGCCAAGTCTAAAATGGGTAGACATGGTTTCTAAAGGGGCCCTCTGCACTGGGGACCCCCACAGCAGTGGGTACCTGGTTTAGGGTCACCTGAGCTGTCCCCTCCTGCAGGGCCCACTTCACACTCTCCGCCCAGTAATGCCCAAGGAGCCTGGCCCTGGACACGGCTAGAAGCCCTGGGCATGCCTGTCCCCTTCCCACTACCAAGCCCAGCTCCAGCCACCAGGGTGAGTGCATGGGTCAGCTTCCTGCTTCGGGTCTTGTTTTCAGAGCTGTTCCCTGCCGCCCCCAGCCCAGCTCACCAGTGACCTCCACCCTGTGCGAGCCCCTTCCCCCCAGGGCCTCAAGGCTGCTGGACGGGATGTATTCCCATGTCACTCTCCCGGGCCGGTGGAGACATCCAACCTCCGGGCCATGGGCCGCACACCTGAAGGCCCCAAAGCCTCACCACAGCCTCCAAATGCACCCCCCCCCGAGGGCCCCAAGCACCCCCTGCAGCCGGGACAGCTGGGGCCCATGGGGAGGACATGACTGGGAGGAAGTTCCTGCCAGTTCCTCTGGGATGGCGGCCCAGCCCAGCCCCCTTCCGGCTCTCCAGGAGGAGGGGGAGCCGGGCACCTGCCGGCCTGTGCTCTGCTCCTCCGGCCTCTGTCCTTCAGCTGGCTCCCTGCCCTTGTGGCCTCCGACAGAAACCGGCGGAGGCATCAGAACCTCTGCATCAGCTGTTCGTTCTGAGCCCGTGGCCTCCTCTCCCGCTTTGTCCTGCTCTGGGAGGATGGTGCAGCGTCAGCAGGACCCGGAGGCTCTGCCGGGATCCCTTTGTCGTCCAGCACAAAGGGTCGGAGACCCTGGGGTGGGGGTGGGGGTGGGCCCAGAGCCTGCGGGGGAAGGGAGCCTGTGGTCCCCCGTGTGAAGGCCGGGTGAGGGCCTGACCAGCACTGGGGTGAGCGGGAGGCGGGGGGTCGGGGGCTGGGGGCGCACTGGCCACATTCCCAGCAGCCCGCGATTGACAAGCTCTGAGTCGAGTGTTCTTCATGACCCGCATTGGACAGGCACCCCCGCTCCCCGGGGGGAAGACTGAGGCTCCGTGGGGAAGGGAATCGCCAGCTGTCCCCTGGCCCACGCTGAGCACCCCGTGCCATGCCGGCAACAGCCTGGCCAGAAGGCGGTCCTAGCCTGTCCGCTGTTGCCAAGGAGGCTTGGGACAGGTCAGTCACGGCTCTGTGTTACGTCCGTCCGTCCGTCAGGTGGCCTCAGGAGGGCCAGGCGGGGGTGTCCACTCGGAAGTGGACACAGGCACTTGTCAAGGCACTGCTGGGGGGTCTTCGTCAGCGAAAGGAAGGAGAGCGGCTGGCAGGGGGCAGCAGGTTAGGGCCCTGGGTCAGGAAGGGAGGTGTGGGAGGCCAGATGGGGCCACCCATCTGCGCTGCTGGAGGCACCCAGCTCCAGGCCCCGACCCAGGTCTGGGCACACCAGGTGGGGGCAGGGACAGGCAGGAGGTAGATTTGGTGACAGTGTGTCAACAGGATTCCTGCTGTGACAGAGTGGAGGCATCAGAGGTCCAGCCGGGGCTCCATCCTTCCACCCATGGGGGAGCATAAAGCCATCTCCCCCATTGGGCCCAGCTTCTCAGGCTCCCTTGGGGTGTCTGTGGCCAGCAGCGAGGGCTGGAGGCAGGAGGGGGCCAAGGAGCCTGTCGGGGTCAGGGCAGGGAACCCTCCAGGTGGCCCTGGTGGAAATGCGGCCCCAAGAGCGGGACTGGACAGAGACATCCAACCCAGGTCTGTCCATCGCCTGGGCCGGCCTAGAGGGAGAGATGGAGCCACCATGGAGGGGGCCTCCGACAGTCTGAGGGAGGCCGTTCTGGGTGGGCCAGGGAGAGGGAGGCTCCCTGTGATCCCAGGTCCCACACGGCCTGCCCAGGCCCCCTTGCCTGGGTGGGGCTCAGCTGCAGGGTTGGGATTTGGGGCCTAGAGAGAGAGAGGAGTGTGGGTGAGGTGGGGGACTCACAGTAAGCAACATTCTGGCCCAGGCAGCAAAGGCTCTGGGGGTCTAGTCCACACCTTACCCCCACCCCACCTCAGATGGGACGCAGGCCTCGCTGAGGAGAGAAGTGGCCTTGGCCTCAGGGGAAGCTGGTCCCAGCCTCCTGGGACCCGTAATTGACTAACAGCTCCAGACAGACGCGCAGGGCTGGGAGATGGATGGCGCTGCCTTGTGGGGAGGGTTGCGGAGGCCCCAGTTTCCAGGAAAGGCAGGCTGGTTCTCCAGGGCTGCCCATGAGGTACAGGGAGGAGTGAGGCCTTGACCAGGGCCAGCCAGGCTGGGGCAGAGCCCATGTGCCCCGAGCTGACTTCGGGCCTCAGTTTTCCCTCATGCATGAGGGAGAGGCTGGCCCGGGCGTGTGGCTCTATCCTGGTTCCGTCAGGTAAGGACAGAGTGACCCTGGGGAGGAGCCAGCCACATTTGTCCCTCTGGCCTCCTGTGGTTGGGCAGGTTCTGGAAGGCGCTGAGCTCCATGGACACCAGGAGGCAACTCTCCTTGGCAGAGGAATTTCCAGGATGCCCCACACTGGTGCCCTAGATGGGCCACACCAGGCTACAAGCCACCCATTTGGGCATCCAGCTCTGTGGCCTCACCTGCTTGGGCCCTTGGCCAGCCTTTATCCGGGAGTGGGGGCAGAGGGCAGAGGTTCCCCCTCGAGGAAGCAGTGTGGCCCCCAGCTTGGGGCCTGCACTCAGGAGGGAGGACAGGGAGGTCACTCCTAGCACAAGATGTTCGAAACAGGCTGCTGGGCAGGATCCCTGGGCACCCCCCTGGGGACAGTCCACGAGGGAGGATGGAGAACTTGGCCTGCAGAGGCCTGGAAGTCTGGGTCTCCATCCTGAGCTGTCTCTATCCAGAGCCTGCTCCTTCCCCTCGGCGCACGGAGGCCAGGGTGCAGCTTGGGGCTGGGAGAGCACTTCCTGACCTGCCGGGTCGAGCAGCCGGCGGACCCCGAAACACCCAGGAGTTCACACTCACGGCCATCCTGGCAGACTGGGACCTGGTGGCTCAACTGTCTCCTTCCTTCATCCATCCAGGCCCCTCCCCGGAGCCCAGGTCCTCGACCCCTGCTGACATGGCGTTGAAGGGGCTGCAGACTGGACGAGACCCGGGTTTGAGGTCTGACTTGGTGCTGTGAGCTGGGAGAGAGAGGCAGGCGCCTGCCCATCCCTGGACCTCGGCTTCCCCCTCCGACTGCAGTGTCTTGAGCCTTTGAACCCTGAGACCCCCGGCCCTCATCATCCGCCTGAAAGGTGAAGGCCGCTGGGCTCAGGCCTCTGGTGGGGAACTGCTCTGGCCACGTGGGAATCACACTAACAATGACACCGACAGAATCATGGAACGCAGAGACCGCCAGGAGCCCACATCAGGGACCCGGGGAGGGTGGGGACAGGAGAGCATTTAAGGATGGCCCTGCCTTTGACCCCCTGTCCATGGGCCTCCTGGTCCCTGTGCTGGAGGCGGCATTACCTGGGGCCACACAGGGTTGGGGTGAGCTCGACCCCGGCTGACCTCTCTGGCCTACTGTCTAGGGAGGGCCTCACTGAAGTCCACCACAACCCTGTGAGGGGAACCGATTGTAGCCCCATTTTTCAGATTGGGAAACTGAGGCTCAGAGGAATTTCAGAAGTGTCCCGGTCACAGTTAGAATGTGACAGAGCCAAGATTTGAGCTGGGTCCCTGCTCAGCACTGACCTCACCGACCCCAGCCCTGGGCAGCGCCCCGGCTCCGGGAAATGAGCATCCCCAGGTTGGCAGGTTGGATGGGCTCAGCCAGGTGCAGCAGAGGAGTGGTCCGGCTCCTCATCCCGCCAGGAGCCACCTGTCCACCTGCCTCGTTGGTCGGACCAGGGTGTGGACTGCCCGCGCCTCGCCCCCACCACAAGGGGTGTCATCGGCCCTCCGTCTGCAGAGGGAAAGAATGAGGCGCCTGGTTGGTCCCGCAGGGTGACCCAAGGGGCTCTTTGAGAAAGGGAGAGCAGCAGAGATGAGAGCCAGCTCACAGGCAGTCTCACCTCGGGACACCTGTGAGGAGAATGAGGGGCCCCCGAGCTGAAGTCACCTGCCCTGGGCGCCCACCTGGAGTTGGCGGGGGGGATCAGGTAGCCTGGCTCAGCCTAGCCCTCACCCCGAAGGGCTCCAAGCATCCCGAGGCTGGGTGCTGGTGACAAGGGCCATGCAGGGGCTCTTTCAGACAAACCAGCCCCAACAGGGCAGCAGAGTTTTTCCTGGTCGGAATCCCCAGAGAGAAGGCAGGTGTGGCCCCGCAGAGCCAGGATCGTGCCCACGTCACGGCAGCACATTCCCGGCAACCAAAGAGTGGACACGACCCTAGTGTCCATCGACAGATGAAGGGATGAACAAGATGCGCTCGGTACTCACCGTGGAATATTCGGCCCTAAAGGGAAGGAAATCCTGACCCTCGATACAACCTGGATGAACCTGGAGGACGGTGTGCTCGGTGGAATAAGCCAGACACCAAATGACAGACCCTGTGGGACTCCCTCCTGTGAGGGACGAGAGGAGTCAACACAGAGACAGGAAGTGGACGGTGGTGTCGGGCTGGGGGGGGGGATGGGAGTGAGTGTTTAATGGGGACAGAGCTTCAGTTTGGGAAGATGAGAGTCCCGGAGACGGATGGTGGGGACGGCTGCACAACGATGAGAATGTGTTGAATGCCGCTGAGCTGTGCACTTAAAAATGGTTAAAACGGTGGATTTTATATCATGTGCTTTTACTATAAGAAAATGTGCGTGTCGGGGCTGGCCCAGTGGCACAAGCAGTTAAGTGCACGTGCTCCGCTGCGGGGGCCTGGGGTTCGCGGATTCGGATCCCGGGCGCACAACGACACACCGCTTGTCGAGCCATGCTGTGGCGGCGTCCCATATAAAGTAGAGGAAGATGGGCATGGATGTTAGCTTAGGGCCAGTCTTCCTCAGCAAAAAAAGGGGGATTGCCATCGGATGTTAGCTCAGAGCTGATCTTCCTCACAAAAAAAATAGAAAAAAAAAAAGAAAATGTATGTGTGAAAGAGGGGCTCAGGAGTCAGGCCCTGGCTGGGGCTCCTCACTCACCTGTGACTGGGGGTAGAGACCACCCTGCAGGGCCACCTAGGGGATTGGATGATTGGGGCTTGTTGAGCACTGTGCTCCCCAAGGCACCAAGGAGGCGGCCCCAGTGTTTCCTGTGTTTTTCAACAGTGAGTCGGATTCACTCAGGGTCTACACGGAGGCGGGATGGGAGGGTGTTAAACAGAGGCACTCTCAGCTGAGCCCACCTGACCACAACCCACAACCCACAATTCCAGAGAAACAGCGAAGAGAGACTCACACCCATACGGGCGACTGGGATGGGGCGTCCACCCAAACAGGCCAAGTCGGTTGGCCTTGAACACTGTTTTAGAAGCCGACCATGATTCCTGCTGGGTGGGCTGGGTGGGCAGGGCAGCCTGGCTGGGCCTGGCACGACCAGGCCGAGCCACCAACCTGGTGTCCGGCAGGTGCCTGAGGGCAGGGAGGCTCCTTGCTGTAGGCGGTGGCTCCTCCCTTTCTGGAGGCCTCTCTGCTGGGGTCCTTCCAGGCAGGCTGGGTGGGTGAGACTGGGAGGAGGGCAACCCCCGTGCCCCACCCCAGGCCACGAGCCCCACAGCCCGGAGGCCTAGGCATTTTCCTAGCAGGACCACACGCCAGCCCTGCCCAGTTGGCTCCCTGGAGTCCTGCCCTCCCCGCTAGGCCTCCCTGGTACCCTTCTCCAGTGCCCCCCTCACCGCAGCTTCACTCCCCCTGCAGCCCCCCTTCCTCTGTGAGAGACAGCCCGGCGCAGTGGGAGGCACCCCAAACCGAGCACTGGAGCACCTGTCCCATGCCACCCTTTTGTGCCTCGGTTTCCCCACTTATTCAGCAAGGTGAGGCGGAGTAGACCATGCTTCTCAGACTCTGCCGGGCCTCAGATCCCCTGGGCATCTGGATAACATGCAGGCTCTGGCTCTGCAGGTCGGGGCTGGCCTGAGACTCTGCATTCTAACACTGCCCCAGGGCACCGACTCCCCTGCCATCGGACCTCACTTTGAATGACGTCCAGCCCTGAGAGGACAGCCGTGTTGTCCGGTGGAGACTCAGACTTCTTGTGAGAGAACACATGGGTCTAGACACACGGACGGCAGCCTGCATGAATGCCACGTGCATTTTCGACGTGTCCCAGATGCCTCTCTGCACCAGCCCACGCGTCCACACCCCCGTGGGTAGCAGCCCAGCATGGTGCACCATCACTCGTGTGTCCCCAGCGATGGTCGGGGGCCTCGTGCAGACTTGCTTCAGGCCACAGGTCTCTGCCCCCCGCTCCTCTCAGCTGGGCTCCCGGGAGGACCCGGCGGAGGTGCCCACCCCTTTACCAACGCGGGGGTGTGGGAGTGGTCTCAACTGTCCGCAAGTTGGTAGGCCAAAAGACACACTCTGGTCCGTGTTTTGAAAATCACTGGCTGCTGCCAGCCGTCACGTCCGCGGCCTTGGCCCTCTTCTCTAGGGATGCGTCTTCGCCGCTCTCCGACGAGTGTTGTCCCGTCCTTACTCACCGAGGAGCCCTCTGTGCAAAGGCCTGCTGGCCTGCCCCCTGCCCACTGTGTCTTTTGGATTCAGACTCCAGCCGTCTCCGTCTGCTGAGCTGCGGACCCCTTCGGATGGGAGGGAAGACCAGGCAGCCCAGGCCCCTCCTCTGGGGAAGGGTCTCCCCACCCAGCTGCTGACTTGGGAGCGGGATTTTCTGTGGCGCTGGAGCCGCAGCTCCGCCCTGGAGCTGTTTGCGATAGACCCCGAGCTGCCTGCCCGAGAGGGGAGGGCCAGCAGGTCCAGACCCATGGAAGTGTCACCGCAGGCCGAGTCACCAGGGGGGCGCTGCAGAGCTCTTGGGGGGCATGAGCCATCTGCATACCCCAGGACAGGCCAGATGAGACAAGCCGGGTCAGGGCTGAGGGCCAAAGGGACGTGCCCAGAGTGGAGCCTGGGGGCTCAGCCGAGGCTTAGCCGGGGGTGGTGGGGTCAGCAGTGATGCTTTGAGGGGGACACGGCATCCATTACAAAACTACAGGGACCCCAAGGGCTACCTCTGGTGGGCAGGGGCACGAGGAGGCCAGAGACCCCTGCCACTCAACCCCAAGGCCCCTCATCAGTTCCAGGGGTCTGGAACTCCTCAAGGCTCCCGGGTCCCTCAGGAGGAAGCGATCACCTGTGGTCACTCTCATTACACCATGTAGATGCGGAGCCCAGGCCTACGGAGGGGTGTGGCCGCCACACAGCCAGTCAGCATACAGAAGGACTGGGAGGGAGGCCCACACCCTTGATGCCTGCCTGCCCCCATAGAAGCCCACGAAACCCTGCCCGCCGTAAGCAGGTGTCCAGCCCCGAGGGCTGCTGGGCAGGGTGGGCAAGCTGTCGAGAGGGGCCAATGCGCTAGCTCTCTCTGCCTGCAGGGCACCAGCACAACAAGGACCGGGTGCCAGGTGGGGAGCTGACGGGAGGTGAGGGGCCCAGGCGGGGGGCTGGGCAGGAGGGGTGGCCTCTGGGCCAGGATGGACTCTGCCCCTGTGGGGGGCTCCAGGCCTTGGATTGGCTGCCTCTCTGCTTGCCCACCTAAGTGGGGGTGAAAATGACAGCCGCTCTCCACCCAGAGGGACATAGGATGTGGGGGAGGGAGCGGATGGGGGAAGAGGCGAGTGGAGGGCAGAGGAGGAGCGTGAAGCTGGGCCTCCCGCCCCAGAGGCACTTCGGGGGCTGATAAGAGTCCCTCTGGGCTCAGGGACCGGCTGCAGGGGTCCTGGGTGCTGCAGATGGGAATGGGGCTAGGCACTGGGGGGGTCTGTCTCTCCACCAGGCTCCCCCACCCTGCCCCTGGCAGAGCTACCCCAGGCTGGGGCTCTGCACAGACCTGGAGCAGCCTGAGCGGACTCAGCCCCGTGGGGGCTCCAGGTTTTGCCTCTACCCGGGTCCCAGGGGGCATGTGGAGGGACGTGGACTGCACCGTGCTGGGCCCAGAGTGGCAGAGCCCCCTCCTGGAGGAGAAGCTGGATGTGGGTGTGGAAGGGGATGACCGGCCGAGCAGAGCAGAGCGGGATTGGCTCCGGCAGGGCGGCCTGGCTGCGAGGGAAAGGCGGTCACTCCCACCCAGTGCCCAAACGCACGGATCAGCTGGGCGCATGATCTGACAGCCTTGCTGGAGACCTACCCAAGTGGGAATGCATAAGTGAGTCGGCCTAAGAGCCCTGGCCGTTAAGCTTTTATTCGATTGGCAGGGAGGCCTGAGGTGCCCTCTGGTTTTTGCTGCTGGATTATACATCTGTGCTCAAAATACGTTCCTGGAATGGAGGCGGCCGGCAGGACTCGTTGGAATGGAAATCAATTTGATTAGAGAGCAGTCAATTACCGTGAGCACCGAGGCTGCGATCCAGGCGGAAGCCAGCTCCGCAGAGCACGTGGAACTTTCCTAGGAGACGCCTACGGTGGAGGAGGCTCCATGAGGGAGGGGCTGCGGATCCCAGAGATCCCCCAGCCCACAGCGCCCGGTCGCTGCTGCCTACTCCCCACTTGGCCTTGGTGCTTAGCGCCCCTGGGCCTCAGTTTCTCCTCTGTAGAATGGGATCATGCTGACGCCACCCCTCGGAGTGTGGGGGCCTCCATGAGGCCGTGTCTACGAAGTACACGTTGGTGCATGGTGCACAGTATACGCTCAGTGAATGCTGGCCAGGGGGTTCGGCTTGGGCAGGCTCCCCAGCACACACACTGGACCCCAGAAGGATTTTAGGAGATGATTCTGTACCAAGAATCTAGGGAAAGCCGGGTCCAGCAGCTGCAACCCGTTACCCGAGAAACAAGGGAGGTCCAGTGGAGACAAGCCCTGTGAAGGGAAGGGCCCTGGGCTTACGTCCTGTGAGCCTTGGCCTGGCTACTCTGAACCTCAGTCTCCTCCTCTATAAATGGAGCGGTAACTCCCACCTCATGGCTGTCAAGGGAGGAGGGATGATGTGTGTCAGGTGTGTGGCATGTTGCGGGAGCCTGGTCGCAGAGGCCTCCCCGCTGGTCCTCTTCTGCTGAGCGGGGGAATGTGCAGGGTCTGGACCCTCAGCCTTCACCCCCATACGGAGGCTGGTGCCACTCTGCATTGCCTGGAGATCCCTCCAGCAGGGGCTGGGGCTGGATCACTCTGACAGTGTCCAGGCCCCACAGGCCCTGGTCAGGGAGGCAGGCCTGGCCCTACTCCTGTAACAGAGGCAAGCTGTGCCCTTATTACCAATAAGTGGGGGGTGGTCCCAGAGCTCCCTGGGTGGGCCTGGCACTGTGTGGGCCCCCAGCAGGACTTGCTCAGGCCTCCACCAGAAGGCTCAGTGCCTGTGTGCTGATCACAACCAGGCGTCCCCGGCAGAGGCGGTGCCCAGCACACAACGGGGGAGGACAGGATGGGGACTGGAGATTCGCCCCTTTCATCCCCTCAGCCGGGCACCCTTGTGCAGTGAACAACCTGCACGCCTGTGCACTGCAGCCCTGCCCTCAGGAGCCAGACCGACCTGTGACGGGGTCCCAGCTCCACCCCTGGCTGGGGACTTTCAGAGTCACTTAACCTGTGTGAGATTTTGTAAAACAGAGATAACACTTTCCCCCTTGCTGGGCTGTCAGTATTTATAGAGCGCCCACCACGTGCACCAAGCTCAGGGAACAGTGCACAGCGTGTGCCCCAAACAGGACCTCTGACTATCCTGGTTTCATTGGCCGACCCGAGAACACAGCGTCACCAGGATCCCCAGCCCGGCCCCGCCCTGCAAGAAGGGGAAGGTGTGAGGCCCGGCACAGGCTGGTGCGTGGCAGGTGCGCCATGGGGCGGACGCCATCCCCGCCCTCCCTCTTCCTCATGTGCGTGCGCGCGTGCGTGCGAGAGAGGTGATGGTTTCCGTTTAACAGACGGGAACATCCGAGGCTGTGAGAAGCTTGCTCAAATCTCCCTGCTGGTGAGAATGGGACGTGATGCAGCAGCGAGGAAAGCAGTCTGGCAGGTCCTCAAAAAGCCAGACACAGAATTACCCCATGACCCAGCCATTCCCCTCCCAGGCATGCACCCGGAGAGTGGAAGACAGATGTTTACACAAAAACTTGTGCGCCCACGTTCATAGCAACATATTCACAATCACCGAAAGGTAGAAACAGCCCAGTGTCCATCAGCAGGTGATGGGTAAACAACACGTGGTCCATCCACACAGTGGAATATTACTCAGCCATAGAAAGGAAGGAAGCCCTGACACACCACAGTGTGGATGAACCTGCAGGACGTGATGCTGAGTGAAAGAAGCCAGACACGAGAGGATACCTATTGTACGATTCCATTTATATGAAGTGTCCGTAAGAGGCAGATCTACAGAGACAGAAAGCACATCAGTGGTTGCCAGGGGCTGGGTGTAGGGGGAGGAGTGGGGAGTGAGTGCTGATGGGTACAGGGTCTGCTTTTGGGGGGAAAAGTTCTGAAACTAGATAGTGGTGTTGGTTGCTCAAGATCATAAGGGTTGTACTTAACGCTACTGAATTGTGCAGTTCACAGTGGTTACAATGGTAACTTTGATGTTTTGCGTGTTTTACCACAATTAAGAAGACAAGCCTCATGGGCAGTGGGTGGTAGAGATAAGGTGGGAAACTGAGTTGGGCCCGCCCAGGCGTTGCCCTCCGTCCGACACTGTCCCGAACAGTGGCTTGGTGCTGGAGGGGCCCACCTAGCAGGCGGGGTGCCCTGGCTGTTGCGGGCTTGTAGGTGGGGTCTGTGCACCGTGAGCAGGGGGGCAGGCGGATGGGCCCCCCGCAGAGTGAGACGTGGGTATGCACTGATCGAGCCCGAGGCCGTGTGGAGGGTCCGGGGTGTGAAGTCCACCCAGCCGGAGCTCCAGCATCGAAACCAACCGCTGAAGGTGACTGGCCTTTTCATCCAGCAGGCGGCCGGGAGGGGTAAGCCCGGCCCACGCGGGGGACAAGGGACGTCGTTAGTCACAGGGAGGAGCCGGGTGGACCAGGGGAGACAGAAGGAGACAGTGGTGGAGCACGGAGCCAGCCCAGGGCACTCCGGTCCCAGGAGGGGCTGCCTGACCCCCTTGTTCCAGACCAGAGGTGACGGGGGCCAGGAGGGGGCTTCTGCAACAACTTCTAGAAAACTGTGGGGGTGGGGGGGCAAAGCCACAGAAGAGGAGGGCAAGGCAGCCAGCCAGCAGGTGAAGGGGAAGAAGAAACCACAGAGCCAGCAGACGCCCCATCCTGATGTCCCCACGAGCCTCCTCATCCCCCAGGGTCAGTCGTCCACTCGTGGACCCCAACCCCTCCAGACTGTGAGAGGATGGTGCTCCCATCCCCCACAAGCCCCTGACCACCCAGAGGTGAGTGTCTTGGCCCCTTTACAGAGAGGTCCGTGAGCGGCCCCAAGCCCCACGAATGCTGACCCAGGGCTCTGAGTCCTGGGTCTGGGGTGGGAGCGCCGTGGGGTCACCAGCGGAGGCCGAGGGCACACAGGGACCCAAGATGAGTTCACGGGAACACCCTGGCACGTGTCAACAGAGGGAGGCGGCAAAGGGTCTGTGGACACTCAGGGGTCTGGAAAGGCTTCCTGCTGGAGGTGCCCACAACGGGCTCTGAAGGATGGGGTGCGTGGAGACAACGCTGCTGTGAGCTGGGGCCGCGGCCAGGGGGCTCAGCCCTGGAGACGGGGAGCTCCTGCGGCCCTGAACGCCAGACCTACTATGTCCCTCTGTCCTGTCAGGCTCCCTGCTGGCTCTGTGGTTGTGCTGCTCAGGGAGAGCCAGCCTGGTTGGGCAGAGGGGCCGGCCCCGGGAGTGGCAGTCGTGCGTGTTAATCCCAGTACCTTGGCTTCCGGAGGCCGCCGAGCCGTGTGCTCCCGCATTTGTGTTTAGAGAGCAGAGCAGGTGGTGGGCGCAGTAACACCTCACAGTAGGACTGCAAAAGCACATTAAATTTAGATTTAATAAGACAATTATTGTACGGAAATTAAAGACCCATTGATTATTCTCTGAATATTGAGGTCTAATCCCTTATCGCATTAATCGCCCGGACTGCGCATGAGCGTGCGTGGGCGTGGGGGGCGGCTGCTTCTCCATCCCAGCTCAGGGGCTGCCCACCTTGCAGGGACATTCAGTTTCCAAAGCCCCGTCCCTCTGAGCCTCACTGCAGGGCCCACCGCAGCTCCCCTGGTTGAGCCCAACGTGGGCCAGGTGCCTCCTAGGGCTGGCCCTGCGGATGTCATGGAATCCTCCAGAAGCCTCTCTTGCTTTGTCCATTTTGCAGGAAAGGACACTGAGGCTCAGGAGGAGAAGGGACTCGCAGGACCACTCTGGGAGTTGCGTGGTGTAGATGGCTGGGGCTTGGGGAGGGGGAGAGAAGAGGAGTGAGAGAGATGCAGTGGCAGGGAGGAGGCCGGGCCTGGGGGGAGCTGCTGGGGTGGGACTGCCCCTGGACATCCGACCTGGTGATAAAAGCTGTACTGAGCTGGGGGGAGGGGGTGGAGGGCTGTGGGGGGCGCAGGCAGTGCTTCCCAGCCTCGGCCCCTCCCTCCCGGCACTGGCCTCCCCAGCTCTCCCCTCCGCCTCTCCCCTCCCCCACGGAGCTACCCACCCGGTGGGGGCTAGAGGAGCTCTGGGAAGGGGCGATTCCTGGAGCAGGCCCGCCCCCAAGGCCCCCGCAGGCCAGCCCACCTCAGCCCCCAGCGCCCCCCACTTCCCCTCAAACCAGGGGCTGGAAGCTACTGAGGGCACGATGACCTCTTGTGGCCGCAATAAATCTGGTCACTCTGTCCCTCCCGAGACAGCAGGGGAGGGCCCTCCAGTCTCCAGCCTGGGAAGAAGAAACCAGCTCTCCCAGCCTCCCAGGGATCAGCGCCCCTCGCTGTAGTTCCTGTAACTGGCGGCCGTGCTATTAATAATCAATCCGTTTGGCCCTAAAAGCGGACATTTATCACCCGCCTCAGGGGGAGCAGAGGGACCTCTGCGGGCGGCCTGGCCGGGTGGGGGCTGTGGGTCCATGTGTGGCCGCAGTCCTGCAGGCGCCGGCTGGGCCGGGGCCGGGGCCGCAGATCTACGCGGGCTGTGACGCATCTGGCGGGGCTGCCCACCTGATACCTGGAGCCAGGCCTCCGGGGACACGGTGGGGGCAAGAGTTTCCCCTGTGAAAGCAATTGCCTCCCGCCCTCTTTGTCACCTCCAAGGAGGGGCCTCAGTGTGAAGGAGCCCGAGAGTCCGCGGGGGGCTGCTGCCCTTGGTGTCTACCAAGCAGGACCCCTGGGCAGGGGCAAAATGTGGGCGGGGTCCACCCTGCAGCCAGGTGGGTGCCCCCAAGAGTCTGCCATCCCCAGCTAAGGCGGCTGGATTTCTCAACTAAAAATACATGATGCCTGATTAAATCTGGAACAAGAAGGAATTTTTAGCATAAGTATATCCATGCAATTTGGGGACGTACTTATACTTTAAAAATCATTGTTTATTTGAAATTCAAGCTAAACTGGAGGTCTGTGTTTTATGTGGAAGCCCTCCCTCCCACTGTGCAGAGCCCACCCCCCGCCCCGTCTGTTTCCTGCTCCGGTCCCTCACTCCCTGCACTCTGGCCTCCTGCCCGTCCCTCCATGTCTGCCACAGGGCCTTTGCCCAGGCCAGTCCTCTGCCAAGGCTGCTTGCCTGCATCAGAGGAGGCCCTCCTCCAAGATCAAGATGTGTGTACAAGGTGATGCTATTTACTCTACAAAGCAGCTCCTGTGTCTTTGATTTTATCGTGTTTTTCCTAAATTAGAACACAATCAGGGCCGGCCCCGTGGCTTGGTGGTTAAGTGCGTGCGCTCTGCTGCTGGCAGCCCGGGTTCGGATCCCGAGTGCGCACCGACGCACCGCTTCTCCGGCCATGCTGAGGCCGCGTCCCACATACAGCAACTAGAAGGATGTGCAACTATGACATACAACTATCTACTGGGGCTTTGGGGGGGAAAAAAAAAAAAAAAGAACACAATCATAATAACGACAACTAACAATAACAGTGGTCATTTCTTGAGCTCTTGCTGTGTGCCTGGAGCGGAGCAGGTGCTCAAACTCATAAATCTTCCTGGGAACCCATAGCACCTGTCTTTGCTTGTAGGGGCTCCCACCCCCCAGGGCTCCTCAGCTCTCCCGAAGTGGCCACCTCCCCGGAGCTCTGCACGTCCTCCTGAGGTGACAGTTCCCTGGTGTCTCCGAACTCTGGGGGTTCAGGTTTCCTCCAGGTGTATAGGGATCTGGGGCAGGGCATGGTAAGGTCTGGCGAGGTGGGGGACAACACAGCCCTTTAAGAACTGCAAACCTGTGGACTGTCCCTTACAAGAATGGGGACTTTGGGTCACAGGGGAAACCTGTCTGGGAGGGGCTGTGCTGACCCAGCTTATGGATTAGGGGATTGAGGCCGGGAGGGGAAGCCAGGGCCCCCACCCTTTCCTGTCTTTCTCCCCCTCCTCCTCTGCCCCACTCCAACCCCCACGAGTCCTGCCGCAAGTGTCACAGGGTTGTCCCTGCGATGCCCCCCATCCTTCCCACACATAGAGAGCCCTGATGCACGCTAAGGCCTGTGCCCAGACGGGCTCCCTGGGTCTCAGACAGGCTGGGAGTGACAGATTCACTGCATGGCTGGACACACACAGATACACACACAAATGTCAGCTCGAACACTCCTAGAGACTGAGGCCCCCAGGCCCTCCCCTCTGCAGGAGACAGGCGGGCAGCGGGCACCCACCCATGCTCAGTGTGTTGGGGGGCTTCCATAGAGAGCGGTGCTGGGAGGCCAAGACAGATTTGCTCTCAACGCCTTCCCCAGTGAGGTCGGTCAGCCCAGCCCAGCCTGGCAGCCCACCAGGAGGACAGGGAGAGAAGGGTCCCTATCAGAGGGATCCATGGCCCCCACCCAGACTCTCCCAGGATGCAGCCTGAGGGCAACCATGCTGACCCTCCCCAGAGACGGGAAGAAGGAAAGCCCGGAGGGGGTCTGGACGCCCGCCTGGCCCCAGAGCCCAGGGCACGCCGCAGGGGCTGGGCGGGAGGGGAGCTGGGCCCTCCGCATCTCTCTGCCGAATCTCTGCCTCGCTGGGATCCGCCTGCAGGCACTGCTCACTTGTTCTGTTTAACCAGCGTGCTTTCAGCTGGGAAACTGTCGGCGGCAGTCTGCAAACACCCTTCCCGCTCCGCTGCGCCGCCTGCCAAGCGCCGCCCGCCGACAGCTTGGCTCACACAAGGCTGGAGCAAGCTGCCCGGCCTGGCACGGGCCTTCTCGCCAGCCTCCCTCGGGAGCGGGCTGGAGAGAGCTGTCCCCCGCTGCCTCATGACAGGGCTCCAGCCCCCGCGGTGTCCCCCAGCCTTGTCACCTGCCCCGGTGGCCTCTACAGTCCCACACACCCAGAGGAATCCAGAACCCCTGTGGCTCAGACACACCTTAGGAGGAATTACAGAACTCTGGGGAGGAGGTACATTTGGGAAGGGTCAAGGAGCACTAGGAGGGAGCAAGTGTCCCCGAGCCTTGGGGACAGGCCACCTCTTGACGTCAGCCCTGTGCCGGTGCTTGAGTCCCTCCACTGAGCCCTGACCTGATCTGCCCTTGGGGTCCCCTCTGCTGGCCCTTGGTGGCTAATCAGGTCACAAGTACCTGCAGTTTCTGGATGTCCTCTTCCCTCCTGCAGACACTGGCACCAACACCTGCTCTGGCTGGAGGAGGGGCCACAGGCCAGGACACTTCTCAGCCTGAGCCCCCCCCACCCAGGCAGACCAGTCCCTGGGTGAAGGCCCCTTGTCCCTTCGGGAAGGGTGTCAGGGCACACAGGATTGGCCCTGTGGGCATGCAGGGCTGACTCGGTCACACCCCAGTGAGACACACCCAGCCCGGCCCCACCGGCTCCCTTGCAGCCCAGACCACACCAGGCTCTGCAGACCCCTCTCCCAGGGCCCTCTGCTGATGGGAGGGAGGGGTCTGGGGCCACCCGGAAGTCCCCCAGACCCCCCTGGAGCCCCCACATAGCTCTCCAGGCTGAGCCTTCAGGACTGGATGGCACGATCTAAAATCAGTAATCATGCTGCCTCGTGGCCTAGTAATTAAGTGTCTGTTCATCCCGATTATTGTCAGAGAGAGATTTGTTGTTCTCCTGGCAAGAAAAACCAAGCTGCTGGAGGCAGGGCCCAGGAGCAGCTCAGACCCCTCCTCCTGCAGCGGGAGCCCCGAGAAAGGACCCGGCTCCTGTCTCTTGGGTTGGGCAACCCTCAGCCTTGGCTTTCTCTCCAGACAGCCCGGGGGGCTTGGAGGTGGCCCTGGACTTTCTCACTGCATTTGGGGTCTTCCAGGCAGAGTTGGGGGGCGGGGAGGCTGCAGGCAGCCTGGACCCCAGGTGGCCTCGGGCTCGGGGGCTCAGGGAGAGAATGTGGACGGCTCCCAAGGTGCTGGGTCCCAGTGCGCTCGCATGCACACGCGCGTGCACACACACACGCACGCACGCACACATGCACAGATGTGAACGTGGCGTATTAGACACAATGGCGGCTCCCCAGGGCTGGGCAAGAGCCTTAGCTGGGGGTCCTTGGGCCTGATCAGTCTCGGCTCTTCCGTTAGGAGCCCCACTTGTGCCTCAGTCTCTCCACCATCAGACCGGGGGTGATGGTCCCCCCGTCTCCTGGGTGAGAGGGACGCAGTGAGGTGGTGCAGTGGGTGGGACGAGGATGGAGCTGCCTGAGGCCGGCAGGGTCTGAGCCTGCCGGGGCCGCACCGGGGCTCGGCTCGGGGCCCATGATCACCCACACCACCCCGGGCAGGAGCTGTTCCGGGCCGGGGGCCGAGTCCCACACCTGCAGACGCAGCCCTGGGCAGAGGGCTAATCCACTTTCCTTAGAGCATTTTAAAAATTAGGCCAAAACATACATAAAAGAGATTTTTTTTGAGGGAGGAGAAAATGTGAAATAATGAGCTAACAAAAGAATTTGGTCAAACATAATCTTCTAACAAGAATTGACTTTAAAATTATGATTATTAGCCATATTTCCTTTCAGGAGCAGTTAAAGACACTTCGGAAGGTGAGGCAATTAATTTTTAAGTTTATGTTGCACATTACAACCCAGTGAGCCATTAACAAGGTGGTGACATTAACCTTCATGCGCTTGGCAAACACAGCTGCGACACTCTCGGGACCCACCCCGGACGGCCTGGCAGAGGGGCTTGCCCTCGTCCAGCCCAGCAGGGGTGGTACCCAAGCCCCAGGGGGTGGAGGGCTGCGTCCTCCCAGAAAGGGACGGGGTGAGCATGGGCTGCACAGACCCTCCGGCGACTGCTTGTCCAGCAGCTCGGTAGACGCTGGGGAGGGTCCTGTGGAATGTGGGGCTAAGTCTGGGGTGGCTAAGAGGTCAAGGCTGTCTGGAGCTGGGGTCAGAGGTCAGAAATGGGGCTGGGGCCTCTTTCAAGGCCTAGTCGATGACCTGGAGCCCTGAGAGCCCTGGCTGTCCCAAAGCCAGCATGGGGCACGCTCGAGGGCTGGCGGCTGATGGCCGCCCCTCTGCCCCAGCTCCAGGCCCTGGGACCCCGCTCAGCTGGTGTCCGCTGGGCACGGCAGGTCAAGTGCTTCCTCCCAACAGCCCCACTTTCCACGGCAGGACTTGAAAGTCAGGGTGCTGTGCTGGACTCAAAGGCACAGCGGGCAGGGCCAGCGTTTGCTCCAGTCCGGTCTGACCCTGAGGCCATCACTCCTGCCTCTCCGTGGGCCCCGGTCTCCCCACTTGGGAGCAACTGGCTGGGCCAGGTATCTCTCGGGTCCTCTCCCACCCTTACCTGCTGCTAGGGCTGGAAACGCTGCTCCAACCACAGTTCAGAGGGCCCTGGAGGTCGGGCCCCACGTGACTTTCCCCAGCCCTGGCCATCGCCCCAGTGTCGTTCCCTTCTGCAGGCTCTGTGCCAGCCGTCCCCAAGGAGCGGTCTAAGGTGACAGGGGAGGAGGGCATGAGTGAGCATCTCTTGGTCAGCTTTAAAGGAAGCGGCCCTGCTGGCCGCATCAACACAGAAGACGACGCACTTGTGGGGGCATCTCAGCCCCTAACACCTGAGCAGGGAGACAGTGTTGAGTCCAAGTCAAGAGCAGGTCCTGAAGGTGGCCTGAGGGACACAGGGAGAAGAGGACAGCCTGGGCTCGGGGTCTGGGGTGGGGACAGGCCTGCTCCTGGCCGGGCTTCACGGGCCTTTGGACAAGTTCTCTGGCCTGGGAGCAAGGGATGCCCACCATTGGAGGTGAGCAGTACAGCCCCCCTCACATGGGGCTTATCTGCCATCGGAGGGGTTGGAGGGGCTCGGGCTATGGGTTAGTGCATTTCCTGAAACTTGAAGCCTTTACATACTAAACCCCGTTAAACTGTTTTTGTTGGAAACTCTTCTAACAGCTGCCTCCCGGCACCCTGCCTTCTCAGGAGGGTCAGTGAGTACCGAGGAAGGGCCTGAGTTCCCGGCTCCTCGGTCCCCCCCCACCCCCGTCTGTCTCCTCCAGCCCCCTCTGCTCCTCAGCCACCGCTGGTACTGGGTGGGTGGTGAGCCTGGAGACGCTGACTCAAGCTGAGAAAACAGAACAGGCCTGGGTCAGCTGCGCCACCCTCACATCCCTGGTGTTTCCCGCCCGGAGGTGAGTGAGCCCGCGGACCTGGGGCCAGAGTGGAGTCTGTCTCCTCCTCCAGGTCCTGCCTGCTCCTGCCCCTGAGGGTGGGCTTGGGGTCAGGGCATGCACCTGCTTTGGCCCCTACCCCCTACCCCAGGGCAGGTGGTGAGAGTGGAGAGGGGGTCTGGGACAGCACCCCTACATCTTGCCATGGGCCCCCGCCAATGAGACTCAGACGGATCTGAGACAAGCCTGCAAAGTCTCATACCTATAACTTTAAATTAAAAACGCCATGTGCTGTTTATGGGTTCTCCGGCAGCTCGGCGGCAGCCCCATAAAGATCATATTATAGTACAAGCCATTACGCGCCGAGTTTACCATAGATACATTTCTAAATGGCTCAGCAAACAGCAGCCTGCTTATGGGCAGGGAAGGAGAACTGGTTCATTTGGGGTAACAAATGATCCTTGATTTGATTTTAAATGCAATGACAGCCAAATTTATTTCTTATTTAATCACTTCCCTGTGCTGTTGAGAACAGGGTGCCATTAAACTGCGCTGCGCAGAGCAGACTCTGGAATCGGCCGAAGGAGGCGAGCGGAGGGATGATGTTTATAGGGGAGAGCCGAGCACATAACGGAGTGGATATTTCTGTCATTTATACAGTAGCTTACATCGTTATTTCTTCCTGCTTCCAATTTTTCTGTAATAAAAATATAGGCAATGTGATTCTCTTTGCATTACAGATAAACCATCTTGATTCTTTATTAAATATTTTTATTAATCTGAAGTACTACAGAGCGTTTGCCCAGATAAATCAAGCCCGGAGCGTCACTCTCCCGCTGCTGCTCTCCACGAGGCAGCCCCCTTCGAGCGGGAACCGGAGAAGGAGGTTTCCATATTCATGGCTAGGCTCCCTTCTATCCCTGTTTTACGGCTATGTGTACGCGGCAGAAGTGGCGCTAACAGGATATTTGTTCTTCAAAATCCAATTGGTTTGGGTAATCATTCTGCAGGCCCCAGTCCTGTGTTGTATTTAATTAGGAATTACCACTCTGGTGTCACTCACAGGCGCCAGCTGGGACACGCAGCCCCTCTTGGCCGCGTCGGGGGCTGAGGGGGAGCTGAGGGGTCTCAGGGGCTCTGAGAGAGGTGTCAGCCCAGGCAGCACCCAGCAAGTATCTGGGGTGCCAGAGACCATGGGGGCCATCGGGGTGTGAAGTGGATGGGCTGAGGGTCAGCTGCAGTGGGGGGCCTAGTCGTGGGGGTGGGGACGGCCAGGTGGGGCCCTATTGGGAGCAGGGGGCAGCAGAGGACACGGTGTCAGCTCTGGACTGCTCCTCCATCCTGGGTGGCCTGGGGTGAGCCTGCCTGTCCTCTTGCCATAGTGGGGGACACATGGGTGAGAGGGGACAGGCTGGGATCACCCGTGGGGGAAGTTTCTAGCTGCAAAGTTCTCTTTCCAGCCCCTGCTGTGGACCCACCCCAGAGCCAGGAGAGTCACCTCTCTGGCAGGCTGTAAGAGGTAGTGGTCCCTCTGCCCCCAGCTGCGCCCCCCCCGCATCCTCCTCCACTCTTCCTCAGCTAGTTCGCTCCCCCGGGGGATGGTCACCGCTGCCTCAGGCTCTGATGACAGCACAATAGGGGGACCTCTCCTGGGTCCCCTCCTCTTGGCTGCCAGGGTCATCCTGTGTGGTGGTTTGGGGGCTGTCTGCTCTTGAATGGGGTGCAGATCTCAGACTGTCCCAGCTCAAGGGGTGTCTGTGAGGGGTGGATGCCTGGGCCTGGGGCCTTGGGGGACTCCAAGGATCTCCTGGGCTGGAAGGGGGTTCAGATGGCTCTGGGGACATCACATGGTGGCTGATCAATGGTCAGTGGTGGGAATGGTGCGTGTCCTCGTACTGAGGGGTGATGACACCCCCTTATGCACTGGGCCAACGTTTCATACTCTATGCGGCCAAGACACAGCCACAGCTGTTCCCTCCAACACCCAGGCCCCTCTTCCTATCCAGTCCACCCCACCCGTTCACCTCCCAACCTGCCCTGCAGAGGACAACGCCCAACGGCCCCCCACCTCCAGACCCCTTGGCAAGACTGGGCCGGGGGCTCTCCAGTCTCCCACCCCTGAACCCTCCCTACAGAGGTAGGGCCCACTCACCCCACGTTCAGGGCCCATGCAAGGCTTGGGGTCAGGTCCTGGCTTTGCCACCCAGAGTCTGGTGGCCTCGGACAAGCCCCACCCCGCGTCTGCTACACGCACCTTCTGGCCTGGCAGGGCTGTGGGGGTCCTGGTGAGTGAGGGTGGGTAAGCCTCAGGGTGGAAGCCCTGTCCCCCAGGCTCTAGAAGGACACCCCAGGATCACCTCCACCAGGTAATGCTGGAGGAACAGTCTGGGGAGGCTTCGTGGAGGAGGTGCTCTGGAGAAGGCCCTGAGTCCAGCATGAGTCAGGGTGGGGACAGGAACAAGCCTGGAGGGGCTGTGCTAGGACGGGGGTGGGGGGAGGGGTTGGGGCAAGCAGGAGGACCGTTCAGGGAGGGGCAGATGGAAGAGGCCCTGGAATGCTGGGCTGTGGAGCCGGCACGACTGCTCAAGGAGGATGCACGCCTCCAGCTCCCCGAGGGACCCTGTGCTGGGAGGAGCAACCACGGACACTTATGAAGCACTGCCTGGGCGCGGCCGCACACCTGTGCTCAGAGCTGGACCTTCAGAGACAGGTGCCCCACGACAACCTGTGAGGTGCACAAGGGGGGAGGACCAGCATCGAACCGGGGTCAGGCCTGAGACCGGGGCCCAGCCAGACCCAGAGGAAGGAGGGGTGACCCGGAACCATCGCCCAGTCCGCCCAGGAGGGCCAGCAGTAGCCAGGCTTAAGCCCTGTGGGGCCCCTGGCCGGGGCAGGTGGGACCCGCTTCTGTCATCTCCTTGGCGTAAAGGCCAGCAGGGGCTGGTGTGGACTGTGTGTGTCTGGGGCGGGCAGTGCCCGGGAACTCAGCTGCTGCTGCTGACAGTGCCCACGCAGAGGAGGGAGAGCGGGTGGACAGGCCATCTGGCCGGGCACCAAGGGAACGTCGTGTTCCCACCACCTCCTCGGCAGGACCCGATCTGAATGCAGCGCCGTGTGCTCGGCCTCAGTGCTGCCCGAGTCCAGCGATGCCAGGCGGGGGGAGGGGAGAGGCTGGGAAGGGGGGCCGTCGACCCCTCAGTACCATCCCCCACCTGAGCCCCGTGACTGTCCTGGGGGGATGCCCCCCACAGCAGAATTGGCTGACTGAAGTGGGCCTCTCAGAATCCTGCCCCTCCCTGCAAGTTCTGGTCTTGCTGGAGGATTGGGGGGTCAGGGCAGGGGTGGGAGGGGGAGTCACGACCCCTCTCTGTGCCTCAGTTTCCCCATCTCTTGGTGGGCTTTGCCCTCGAGGCTGGTAGTGGTGACCACGTGAGTGGCGGGGACCGTGCACGTCCAGGAGGGTGCCTGCTGCAGCAAATGTGGGACCGAGGTCAGCTGCACTCCACCTCCCCCCACCCGGCCCCCTCCTGAGTCTCCAGCCCTCTCTCTACCGCAGCCAGACACGCCCCTCCCCCAGCCTGGCTCGTTGCCCCGTGGACTGGGCACCCAGGGTGCAGGCGGGCTGAGCGGCCTGGGCACACGTCCTGCCTCCACTCCCCGGTGGCCCCATGCTACCAGGGCAGGACTCTCCGTCCTCGCCCATGAAACAGGGAGGGGCCCCTTCGCTCCCGGGGCTGAGAGGGGCTCCATGACACAGGCGTGTGCGCTCTCAGCACAGGGAGCAGATGAAGGTGGGGTGACACCGCGTGTGTCCCTAGAAGGGCTCAGGGGCCAGGAGGGGGCAGTGCAGGGCCCAGGGCAGGCGGTGGAGGTGGGGGCTGGGTGTCACTGGGGGAAGGACAAGTGTGTTCTGGCCCCCGCTCAGGCCGTCAGTAGACCCAGCACTGTGCTCCATGCGGCACCCCAGGGTGGGTCCCCCGCCCACAGATGAGAGGCCCACCCGCTGAGTCTGCTGGTTCCTGAGGCTTTGGGGAAGTAGGGGGTCCTCGGAGGTGAACACTTCAGGCTCTCCTTTCCGACAGTTAAATGGTGTCCTGGTGCTGAAGCAGGGAGCCGCCGAGCCTTGTGGAGGAGAGGAGGGTGCTGCCCAAGAGACGGCAGCTGGAGTCTGTGGCAGGGTCTGGCCCAGGGAGGGAAGGCCATTCCTCCCCCCACCCCCCGCTCCCCGACTCCTGCCCCCTACGGTCTCTGCTCCACCCTCCCCCCAGGCTGCTGGGTGGGGGCTCTGGGAGGGGCCCACACTTTCTGCCCAGGTGCCACCACCAGCCTCCCTATTTCCAGGGCATCGCACGGATATGAGCCAGGACGAGGGTGCCCGGCCTGGCAGCTGCTCAGACACCCCCAGCCAGGCGTTGTCCATGGTTACTTGCAGCCGCCCCCCCGCACCCCCCCAACCCTCTGGTTCCGCCACCCGTGTCCTGGGGCCTTGGGCAGACATGTTCTGCCTGGGACTCGGTCTCCCCTCCTGCTCGTCCTGCCTCCAGGGCTCCGTGGTGAGACCAGGCTGCACTCGCTCTTCCAACAGCTGGGAGGGATTTACTCCCAGGAGGAGGAGTTTTGCATCTTCACGTGTCTTCGTTGAGTCTCCCGTGCCTGGGCACCCAGCCTCCTGCCGGCAGAGCGCGGTGGTGGTGGAGGGGACGGTACCCTCCTTGGGTGTGGAAGCCTCTGCAGGAATTGTGGCCTCAGGCCCGGGGTAGAGGTGAGGGGGCCCCAAGGGGCCTCCAGGAGGAGCCCAGAGGCCAGCTGGGGTGGCTGTGGTGGAGGCCCCAGTGCTAAGATTCTGGAGTCATGGGGTCTGGCTGCAGAGAAGTGCCCACCCTCCTCTGGGGTGGGGACCCAGGGAATGAGCCTGGGGGGTGTTGTCGGGTGCAGCTGTGACTGGCAGCCCTCGGGGACCACACCCCCCACCCTGGCTCCCTGGGCCCAGCGTAGCAGGAGGAGGGATTTGAGAGGCCCCAGGAGCAACCTCACCCCCCACGGGAGCAGGAAAAGACGTGGGCAGCCCACGGAGCCCCAGGATTCAGGGAGATTCTGGGGTGAGCCCTGCAAATCACCTCACCCCACGAGCCTGTTTCCCGAGGCTCTCTCAGAAATGCACGTCGAGGCAGCTGTGTGCCCCGTGAACACCGTCCCCCGGCACCGTGGGGGGCAGGCTGTCACCCCACACACCTCCTCCATCAAGGCTGCTCCCAACCCCAACCTGGCCCCACCTGGAGCCTCTTCTCTGTGGCTGTCCCAGTGCCCCCCGGCCCCGCCTGCTGGAGAAAGGCGAGGTCCAGAGCATTCCTCTCTGACCTTGGGCAGATCTGCCACTGGCTGGAGAGCTTGGTATGAAGGTGGGGGTGCTTCCTTCCTGAGCGCTGGAACCTTCTTCCACAGCCCTACTGGACTTCCTCCCTGGTCCCGCGGCTGCCCTGCAGGCTGACAGCCCCCAGCAGTAACCCGGCAGGCAGGGCCCAGCGTCCGCAGCCTTGCTGGTCCATTCCCACCAGGTGGGTCCTGTGACGGGTACAGGTGCCTACACCGCGGCCCAGAAAGGGGCGGAACTCCCCAAGGTCGCAGCCAGCAGTTGGTGGAGCTGGCCTTGAACGGGGTCAGGCTGCCTCCGAGGGCCTCACTGGTCCCCTCTGTGTCACCCGGCTATGCTTGCTACCACCCCAGGCCAGGGACAAGGCCTGAGGACAGAAGGACAGCGGCGGAGCCCTTGGTTGAACAGACTGACTCCCCCTGGCCTCCTGCGTTGCTGAGGGTTCCCCTGGCCCTTTCCTCCCCCAGTGGCCCTCGCATGCGAGAGGGCCCCACTTCAAGCCCCATGCCAGGCTGCCGGGAGTCTCCCCGAGGCCCTGACGCAGGACGAGGGCTGGCAGCCTGGGTCTTCTTCAGTTTTGATTTGCACTGTGAGATGTTCTGTCCTTTACAAAAGGCCCCCCATCCTTCCTCTCGAGGGGTGCTCCCTACAGGCTGTGGGGAGGCAGGGCCAGGCTGCATCTCTAGCTCGATGGCTGGGAAGACGAGTCTGGCAGGGACTCGGCGTCTATGGCCTCCTGTCCAAGTTCCTCCCTAGGAAGGGAGCCCCCTGCAGAGGGCTGACCCCGGGAGGGCCACCCTCAAGTGTGTGCTTGACTCCTGGGAGACCCAGCACCACAACTACACTCCATCCCTTGCCTGGGGTCCCTGAGCCCCTGGGCATCCCTAGCACAGCGTGGGGTGGCAACAGCCCAGGGCCCTAGCCTGGGACTGTGGGGTGGTGGGGGGCTGTGCCAGGCTGAAAGGCCCTTCCTCAGACGTTCTGGGGCAATTCCCAGCGCTTAGGGGCACCTGAACGAGACCCACGTGGGTTAAATGACACACTGGTGAAGCTCCATCTTCCAGCGAAGGCCCGTGACGTAGTGACAGGCTCTCAGCCCCCTGGGGCCAGGCTGGATGGAGGGGCGGTGAGCTCCGGGTGCACAGGCAGCCTCCAGCCCTTTCAGTGCGGGGTTCACCTCCCAAGTAGGGCATCAGACTTGTTTTGGGAACAGGGGGTCAAAGCCAGCCACCAGCCAAGGGTAAATGAGTCCAGAGTTAGGCTGGCCCTCGGCCTTGAGCTGCGGGGCAGAGGCAGGGCCTGGGCCGGGCCCCACGGGGGACAAAGATGGGGTTGTGGCTGGGGCATCAAAGCACAGACCACTTCCCTCCACCCAACGGGCAGCCCTGGATGGAGACTCGGGTGGAATTCACCATCGGTACCCCCTGGTTCCTGCAAGATGCCAGGTCCTAGGGCGTCCGGAGGTGGTCAGGGCAGGGGCCTGAGGCCCCAGGAGGGACAGTGGGTGAGGAGAGCAGCACGATGCAGCCCGGAGACCGGGCATCCCATCCAGGTGCCTACACACTGACTTGCCTGGGGACCTTGGGCAAACACGGGGCTTCTGGGCCTAGGCCCTCTCAGACAGCAGGGCCAGGGGCCTGGGACTCAGTGGGGGGTCGAGCCCCTGTGACTGCAGGGTCCTCCTGGCCCCCCTCACAGCGTGTCCTCAGGCTGCACCTGTGGGGCCTGAGCGTCTCCCAAGTGTGAGCTGAGCTGATCGTTGCAGAGCGGGTCTGGGTCTCCGAGTTCTCAGCAGGGGGAGTGAGGGTGGGTGGGTGGGGGTGACCCATGGCGCTCTCCAGTGACAATAAACACTTTGGAAGAGGAGCCGGCAAGCCTCTGCGGTGAGGCCATTCATTCCTGGAAAGAAAGCAATTTGTTTCATCAAATCACGCCGACAGCAAATTCGCACAGCACCTCTGAGGGGCCTCGCCGTGCTGGTTTCTGGAATTTTACAATAGGAGTTTGGAAATATTCCAGACACTCGACGGCACCGGGAGCTGGGGGCTATGCCTATGGAGCACAGGCAGCCCGAGGCCGGGGTGGAGGCCCGAGCCTGTGAGCTGAGGCCTGGCTGGACGGTTTTGCCGTATCTTCACCCACCACCCCCACCCTGCCCCAGAGTGAGAGTGTAGGACTCTCCTCTGTGGCCCCCGATGGCAAGCCCCAGCACCCCCGGGACCCCTGTGCTGAGCTGATGACGGCTGTGTGTGGAGAAACGTCAGCCAGGGTGCGCCTTGGCCCGGGGACCAGAGGGTCTGAGACAGCCCCCTCTGCCTGCGTCTGGGGGTTGCCCAACTCCTCCAAGGGTAGGGCGCCCTCCTGGGAACTGACAGGTTCTGTGGTGGTCAATGAACATTGGTCAAAGAATTCCTGAGGGTACTCAGCATTGAAAAGGAAGAAAATTCTGACACACACTACAGCACAGATGAACCTGGAGGACATGACGCTGAGTGAGATGAGCCAGTCACAGAAGGACAATCCTGTAGGACTCCACTCCTGTGAGGGCCCTCAAGGAGCCAAACCCACAGAGACAGGAAGTGGGATGGTGGTGTCGGGCTGGGGGAGGGGTGGGGGCGAGTGTTTAATGGGGACAGAGCTTCAGTTCGGGAAGATGAGAGTCCCGGAGATGGATGGTGGTGACGGCTGCACAACAATGTAGTGTGCTGAATGCCACTGAACTGTGCACTTAAAGTGGTCAAGATAGGGGGCCCGCCTGGTGAGTACTCGGGCTCCGCTTCAGCAGCCCGAAGTTTACAGGTTCCAATCCCGGGCACGGACCTACGCACTGCTCGTCAAGACATGCTATGGCAGGCATCCTACATACAAAGTAGAGGAAGATTGGCAACAGATGTTAGCTCAGGGCTAATCTTCCTCACCAAAAAAATAAATAAATAAAGGTCAAAATGGTGAATTTTATATGTTCTTTACCACAATCATAAAATATAAAAGGGCAGGCCCGGTGGCAGAGGCAGTTAAGTGCGCGTGCTCCGCTGCGCCAGCCCGGGGTCCGCTGGTTCGGATCCCGGGCGCGCACTGACACACAGCTTGTCAAGCCATGCTATGTCGGTGTCCCATATAAAGTGGAGGAAGATGGGCACGGATGTTAACCCAGGGCCAGTCTTCCTCAGCAAAAAAAGAGGAGGATTGGCAGATGTTAGCACAGGGCTGATCTTCCTCACAAGAAAAAATAAATAAATAAAAAATATAAAATATAAAAATATATATTAAAAAATTTCTGGAGGGAACAAAACAGACCCACATCAACACATTGATAGAGTTTGTCAAAGGGACACAGGAACCAACTGAAAGAACCCCTGTGGCCAAGGCCGGAATAGTTGAGCAGAAAATAATGTAGTATTAGGTTATAACCCAATGTATACAATAAACATCCACGAGACCACACTGATATAAATAAATGGTTGAATAAATACAGAAATGGGAGAGAAGAGACAAGTCTCCGTGCAGAGGAATCCCAAATAATACGCGCAGACACCCCAGGGGAGCTTGACCCCTCCTCAGGCGTGGGCTGCGCTCAGCGACTTCCCTCCAGGGGGTGAGGCAGGACGAGGGAGGGAAAGAGCAACCTACAGGGGAGGAGCCAGACAAGCAGGCCTCTGCCCGGCCAAGGTCAACACCAGCAGTGACCGGTCATGGTGACGGCATGCCCCGGACACGACGCGATGGGAAGGGCCCCTCACCCTGCCCTCTTCCCCCCAAACCCACCGTCCCAGTCCAGTCACGAGGGAACATCAGGCAAATCCCAACTGAGGACGTCCCACGACGTCCCTGCCTGTCCAGGTCGTCGAAAATACTGCAAGTCTCGGAAACTGTCACAGCCCAGAGGGGCCCAAGGAGACTTGACACTAAATGTAAAGTGGGTCCTGCATGGGGTCCTGGGACAGAGGAGGACTTAGGAAAAAACCAAGGAAATACGATAAAGTGTGGACTTTAATTAATTTAAACAATGTCTTCCTGGGGGAGGCTGCTCTCGGGTAAGATGTGACCTTGGGTGAGTCATGGCCTCAAAGGCTGGACGCCTGAACCAGGGCCTGCAGGTCCCCCAGCCCTAGACCCCAGGCCACTTTGCAGGGGTGGATGGGGTGGCTCCATCCCCCGCTCTCCCCATGGCACAGAGCTGTGGTGCATGGCCCACCTCCTAGTCTGAGCCCTGCTGTACGTGGGACCGTGCTGGCTGAAGAGCCAAGTGACGCCTGTCCTGCAGGAGGGCGCCTCGTTTAAGACACGTGGAAGCTGAGGGTCCTGTGGGCTCTGGGGGAGAAGAGCCAGGCAGACAGAGGGAAAGTGGGCCGAGCACTGGGTGTGGGGGGGTGTTCAGAGGGAGAGTGGCCGGAATAACCACGTTTTAACCCGTCATAACATGGACAGTTTTGTTATGAAAAACACCAGAAAGCCATTAATGTAAATCATGAAATATTCAGGAAGGAAGTCTCTTAGAAGTCTTGTGTTCCCAGAAACGGTGCAGATCGCTTCCTGCATCAGGGGCGCCCAACGTCGGCTCTTGTGTGCGTCTTCAGAGGCTATTATCTCGGGACGGGGAAGCGTTAGATCATTGCTGCAGACATGGCCTCGTGGGGGGCGGGCGACGGAGTGAGGGAAGAGGCGCCCCTGGGGCAGCTCCCGTATCATGCCGTCAACGGGCGCTCCCGGGGCTCCCACCCGCCACCCCCCGTGGTTCCAGCTCACACAGATGGCCCAGCTCCTGGGCCCCGGGGTGCTGTCCTCAGAGGACGGCGGGCAGACGGTAGAGCCGCTACCACTGCCCATCTCTGGGTGGCCTTACCTGCTCCTCCGTGGCTGCTCTTCGTCACCTGCATGAGCAATCTTCTGCAGGAAGTCCTCCCTTAAACACGCAGTCCTGCCTTCCATAACGATGACAACTGAAGAGCGGCCGTGTCTTCCATCAGCACTCTGCTCGGCCCCTCACAGGCGTTCTCTCATCTATCCTGACAGCAGTCCAAGACCACATGGCTGGGGAGCATCGAGCAAGGATCTGGATCCAGATCTGTTTGCCCCCAAATCGTGCTCTCAACCATCATCCTGCTTCCCTCTGAACAACTCTCCACTGAAAAAACACAATGAAGCACAACAAAAAAGCAATGGGAAGAAGGAAGATGAGGGTATGCCCATTGGGATGGCTCCTGTCAAACAAACAGAACACAACAAGTGCTGGCGAGGATGTGGAGCAATTGGAACCTCATGCACTGCTGGTGGGAATGCAAAATGGTGCAGCCGCCGTGAAAACAGGACGGGGGTTCCTCAAAAAGTAAACATAGAACTACCATATGACCCAGAAATCCCAATTCCCAGTATATACCCCAAAGAATTGGAAGCAGGTCTTGAAGAGATATCTGTACACTCATGTTCACAGCAGCGTTATTCACAACAGCCAAAAAGTGGAAACAACCTAAGTGTCCATCGACAAAGGAATGGATAAGCAAAACGTGGTCTGTCCATACAATGGAATATTATTCAGCCTTAAAAAGGAAGGAAATCCTGACACATGCTACAGCATGGATTAACCTGGAAGACATGATGCTGAGTAAGATGAGCCAGTCATAGAAGGGCAAATGCTATAGGACTCCACTTTCATGAGGGCCCTCAAGGAGTCAAACCCATAGAGATGGGAAGTGGGATGGAGGTGCCAGGGGCTGGGGGAAGGGAGGGGGGTGATTGTTTAATGGGGACAGACCTTCAGTTTGGGAAGATGAGAGAGTCATGGAGATGGATGGTGGTGATGGCTGCACAATAATGTGAATGTATTTAATACCACTGAACTGTACACTTAAAAATGATTAGAATGGTAAATTTTGTGTTACGTATATTTTACGACGGTTTTAAACATAAAAAATTAAAAGACGATGAGGATGATGAGGACTGTGGGTGAAGGGGCCATGTGTGTCCAGGGAGTGATGGTGAGACAGGAATCCACAGACAGCCTGTGGTGGAAGGGACAACGTCAGCCGGGAGGGTGGCCGGGTGCCAGAGGAGTGTTTCAGCACCTCGGAGAGAGACACGCGCACCTTGAGGGCTGGGAGGGAACCTGTGGACCCAGGTCCAGGAGCAGGAGGTGGGGGCTTTTCTGAAGCCAGCCTGCTCCTTGCTCCGGGGGAGGCAGGCAGATGCTTGGTGAGACTGCCCAAGACTTTGCACCTCTGGATCCACAGGGTTCCCCCGGCAAGGGGTGGACATTCTTTCCTGAGGCTGTGCACAGGAGGGCCGCCATAGCCCCGTGGGGCGAAGGGACGTTGTGAAGGCCCTGGCGTGGAGAATCGGGGGCCTGAGTCTCATCCTGCCATGTCCTTGGGAAGGCTTGACCCCCCCATGACCTTGGGAAGGCTCCTGCCCCTCTCTGGGCCTCTTGAGTCTACCTGCTGTCCCTGGAGCTTCCTGGAACTAGGGTGCCCATTGGTGCCAAGGGCAGGAAAGGCACAGGTGAGGCCAGCACAGGGAGGAGGGAAGGACTTGTGTGCACTGGCCTGAGTCCTGCCTACACCAGCGTTCTCACCTGGGGGGTATGGCCCCAGCCCCGAGGAGACCTTGTTGTCTTTGTCACAGGGAGGCAAGGGGGTGCTATTGGCTTTAGTGCCCCAGGGCCAGGACTCAAAACATCACATGAGTGAGGCAGCTCTGCCCTGCAGATCCTCCCGACAGGCGTCCCTCTGAAAAATGGCTGCAAGTTCCACATTTCAGCAAAGAACACACAGCCTCCCAGAAACCGAGCCTTCAGAGGACCCAGCCACTCAGATCCTCCCTGACAAGACTCCCAGGGATGGTTAAAAACGTCCAGTTATAGTAAAACTCCTCTGTGCTGACTGAGGAGTTTCCAGCCTGGGTCACTGATGCCCTACGTGTGCACAGCGCTGTCCCCCGATCAATCGCCACATACTTACCTGGCGCTGGCATGTGCTTCATTAAGGGGAGGGAAGAGGAGGGCCCTCTGAGCACCCAGAAGCACCTGGCCCCATAAATACTGACTTTATGCGTGCCCCCTATCCCGGTCCTGCGTGGCTACACTCGGGAGGCCAGCAGAGGGCACGGGGTGAAATCCCATTTTTCACCCATCATCTCTATTGCTGTTCTGGAAAAGTGAGGCACAACAGAATTTGCTGTGTGGAATTCTCGTAGTGGACACACTTTTTGTAAATGCATGTTATTTCCAGGGTGAAGCTATGTCACGGCCCCTCCAATATGAGTTTACTCGTTCATTCAAAACAAACAGAAACTTGGCCGACTGCCGGTGCCACACCAGCACCCAGGAAACGATCAGACCTGTCATCAAGGAGGGAGGGGCAGAAGTGAACGCGGGGACAGGAAGAGCTGGGCTCTGACCCCAGAGGACCTGAGTCTGGGGGAGCCCAAGAGGGCTCCGGACTTGAGCCTGGTGGGGGCAGCCAGGGGGGCTTTGCGGCAGAGTGATGCTCGAGATGAGTCTCGGGGGCCAGGTGGGGGCAGGCAGTAGAAGCTGGGGCAAGGGCTTTGCGGGTGCAGAGGGTGAGAAAGCCCGGGGTGGTGAGGAGATGGGCCTGGGGGGCGCGGGCCGGGCCTCTCTGTGGCCCACCTGGAGGCCAGGCTGAGGACGTGCCACCTAATCTGCAGGGGTGGCTGTGGTGGGGGCCTTTAGGGATCCCTCTGGTGACAGGCTGGGGGCAGGGAGGCCAGTGATGGAGATGGCACTGAGTCTCAGGAGGAGGGACCGGGTCTGAAGAGGGCCCTTCCTGCCCGCCATCACCCCAGCTCTGAAAAGGAGCTCCTTCCCATGTGAATTATGGAAGGGAGTTGTGACGTCTGATTTTCCACTGAAACGTGTATATAGTGAACTGCTACAGTTTATTGGGCTCGTGGAATGGCCTAACATCGCATCAAGTGATGGCAATTGCACTGGGAAGGCGAGGCAGGGGAAGCTGCTGGGTGGCCCCCTTTCTCCATCCACTCTGGCTGCCATCATTTCTGCTACAGGGAAACAGAAGATCCAGACTCCAGGCCAGCAGGCCCTAGTGCTCTGTTTCTCTGGCCCTGGGGCAGTAGAACACTGGCTCTAACATTGGGGAAGCCTGGGGTCAAATCCCAGCTCGGGACGCCCATTTCACAGATGTAGGAACTGAGGCCCAGAGAGGTTAAGCAACCTGCCTAAGATCACACAGGGTCAGGATTGGAACTGGCGTCTGTCTGACTCCTCAGCTAAGCTTCCCACCTCCTCACCTGACTCACAGATGGGGATGCTGTAGTGGCCTAACACAAGGGGTGGCTGCAGAGACCCAAGAGCTGAAGGGTGGACCTGCTTATAAACTGTGAAGTGCCGAGGGGGTGCAGGGGTGCAGCATGTTGACTGCTCACCCAGCAGTGTTCCTGGGGCTGACAGCGTGTCTGGAGCCAGTGGCAGGAAAGCCTGGCACGCCCACCCCTCCCCTCCAGGGCAGGGACTGGCTCACACGGACGGTCTGGCTGACCAGTTACGGCCATTTCACTATTTTAGGGCCTGGAAAATTACTATTCATGACAGCAAACTTAAAAATGAAATAATAAGTCTGTCCTTTTAAAAAGCAAACTGCGACGCCAGAATATTCATGAGCTGTGACTTCATGGGAAATGGCAGCAGCCGGGAGATTATCATTCAGTTAAGTCAGCAGCAGAGGAATTTAGGGAAATGTGCTTGTCACTCCGAGGAAGCGGGTGATTAATACTTTCCTGTTTGTGGGCCCCCTTCGCAGGCGCATTTTTAATGTAATAATTAATTAACCTTGAGACCACTCACATTTCCCAGGCTCCCGAGGGAGGGGTGCGGCCGGCTTCCCATCCCAGCTCCGCATACCACGACCACTTGGAACTGACCTCGGAGCCGAGAGGATGAGGCCAAAGCTGCTGGAGGCTCACCTGGTGGAGGCAGGGCCAGGGCGGGCAGCTCTGGGCACGGGACACCCCTGCACTGGTAACTGCCTGTGACCTCTTGGCTGGGAGTGGAGTAGAGTCCCCCCAAAACTCATGTCCTCCTGGAACCTCAGAACAACTTTATTTGGAAATAGGGTAGATGTAATTAGCTAAGGATCTGGAGATGAGATCCTCCTGAATTAGGGTGGGCCCTCCATCCAATGATTGGTGTCCTCTAAGAAGAGGAGAGGATGGGGCCGGCCCCGTGGCTTAGCGGTTAAGTGCGCGCGCTCTGCTGCTGGTGGCCCGGGTTCGGATCCCGGGCGTGCACCGACGCACTGCTTCTCCGGCCATGCTGAGGCCACATCCCACATGCAGCAACTAGAAGGATGTGCAGCTGTGACATACAACTATCTACTGGGGCTTTGGGGGGAAAAATAAATAAATAAAGTTTAAAAAAAAAAACGAAGAGGAGAGGACACAGACACAGAGGGCAGCAGGGGATTTGGGGCACGGGGAGAAGACCAGGGAAGACGGGGCCGCAGCCGGAGCGATGCTTCCCCAAGCCAAGGAACAACGAGGATTCCTGGTGACACGGGAAGCTGGAGAGAGGCCTGGACCAGATCCTCCCTCACAGCCTCTGGGGAACTGGCCCTGCCCACACCTTGACCTCAGACTTTTGGCCTCCAGACCTGGGAGAGGGTAAATTCCTGTTGCCTGAAGCCCCCTGGTTTGTGGACTTTGTTACGGCCGCCCCAGTCCACTCCCACCTATGGTGACCGGTGACAGTTGGAGGTGGTGCTGGAGGGCAGCTGAGGAGGCCCCAGGGGGTGGGGGGGGTTGTGTCCTGGGAACCGGGAGGCCCCCAGGCACCGGCAGCGGGGGCCCTGGTGCTGGCTTTTGCAGTGAGCAGGATAAGTGACCAGATGCTGGCCCCTCCTCTCTCTGGGCCCGGGGTCTCCCACCACAGGGGGTTGAGCCAGACCAGTGCTTTTCAAACTGGGTTCCCCATGCTCCCCCAGGGGCGGTGGGGGCTGTTTCCTCTTGGCAGAGCGCCTCAGTTTCCCCACGCACACCACTTCCTGCCTCTCGCTGCCTGGAGAGCTTAGTCATCCTTTGTGGCTGATCCCATTACCCTCGGGGGGCAAAGGAGGGGGATGCTGGCCAAGCTTCTGTGTCCTTAGAGCTCAGCACCCTCCAGCTGGCTCCAGCCCCTGGAGGCTCCCAGCAGGAGCCCGCTGCCAGCTGTCCCCCGCCTGGCAGGACCACGGCTCGTCCCCGCCCTCTAGTGGCTGCCTGGAGGCACGGCCAAGCGGCCGCTGCTGGAGGGTTTGGGGCCTCCTGGGGTGGGCCGCCCTGGGGACGAGGAAGAGGACAAGAGTGGACACCCCCTCAGCCAGATTTGGAGCCGCCTTTGCTGGGAGTCCCTCCCCAGCCTTCGCAGCTCGGCCATGCTTCTCAGGGTCGGGAGGCTGAGTCTGGGTGGGAGTCAGCAGGGGTGGGGGGAGACCATGGAGGGGACGTCACCCCCTTGGCTGCCACCACCCAGAGCAGCTTGGTCTCTTCCCGGGGACTGTCGGTGCTGGGCTGGGCTCTGCCAGCTCAAACCAAATCTCCGAGGCCAGGCTGGCCCTGCCCACGCTGGGCAGCCCTCAGGCCCGCTGACTCCTGGCTGGGCTCTGGGCCTGCCACACTCAGACCAACCGGGCCTTCTTCTTCCTGAGAGGGACAGCGACCACGAGAACTGCCCAGAGCAGGTGACAGTGTGGGCTCTCTCCCCACCTTATCCTGCTGCCCCCAAGCACCTAAAGCAGCGCACAGCGCACAGTAGGCACTGAGTAAACACAGGCTGGACTCCGAGGCTGATGTGCCAGGTTGGGGTCTTGGGAGGAGAGGCTGAGCCAAGTTCGAGGTGCAGGATGCACTTAGGGACCAGCACCGTCGGGCGGGGAGGAGGAGGTGGCGGGGCCAGGCAAGGGGAGAAGCCGAGCTGGGCACAGGCCAGCCCCGTGGGGGCTCTGGGCAGGTGGAGTGGCTGCGTCTTCACACCCCATTAGCTCAGCACCGGGAGGGGCTGACTCGGGGTGGGGGGCTGCTGACCGCTCCTCAAAGCTGGGTGCAGGTCCTCCCTTAGAGGGGGCCCTCTCCATGTCCACACGGAAGCCCAATCCTCACCTAGAGGAGGAAACAGAGGCTCAGAAAGGAAGGAGCCGGCTGAGGTCTCTCAGGGACAAAGCACAGCCTCCTCGCCCCAGGGGTCCTAGGACAGCGCCTGTCACTGCTCTCAGGAGGGGGAGCCCATGTCCCAGGCCTCAGGGAGCACCTCGTGCTCTCCTCCTGCATTCCCAGGGTGGGGGGAGGCTTGTCACTGACTGCCCTCTGCCCTGAAGAGAACTGCCAAGATGGGAGACCCTTATTTACATCCAGTGTCCTAGGAAACATGCTGCTAAGGACATCCAGCCTGCAGGGGTCTACTCTGGGGATGGGGTCAGCCATTAGAAGGGTGGGCAATGCACGGTGTGCCAAGTAGTGGCCCAGAGGAGATGCAGCCAGGGTGGTCTTCCTGGAGGAGGAGGCCCTGAGCTCTAGGAAACGGGCTGGGTTTGTGCAGGCAGCAATGAGTCAGTGGGGAGATTCAGCAGATGGAGGGTACAGGGCACACAAGACGAGGTGAGGCCAAGGCCAGGCTTGACCGACTTGGCTGCTAAAGCTACAACGAGCTGCTCTCAGATTCAGACAGTTTATTACTGACATAGTGAAGGGAAGGGGGCTCCTGGGCCCTTGTCCCACACACCAAAAGGACGACACTGGAACCACAGAGGCCGATGATGCCAACAGGAGCTGGGACACCACGTTGCAGAGGACGGTTCTACAGTCGGGCTGTACTTGCCCCCATCCGGCCCCCAAAGTCACTGTCTGAGATGGTGCGTGGCGTTTCCAGTTCTCCTGCTGGCTTCATTTTCTCGTACTTGAAATCTCCCCTTTAGACTTCATGGGGCCATGCTCTTAGAAGTTTCTGGTACCATTTTTCCTCAGGTTTCTCCACGGGCTCCTCTATGTAAAGGGGGTGCGAGGTGGGCAGCACCACAGTTTCAGCTATGCATATACACACATCGTTTACAGCGCCCAGTCTCTGTCTCCAGCCCAGGCCTCTCTCCTGGACTTCAGCCCTGGGCCCAACTCAGCCTCCCGGCCACGTCCACTCGGATGCCCTCCTGCACATCCAGGTCACATGTGTGGGCTGAGCTCAGCACCCTTCCCAGCTCACCTTCTCCTCCTCCTCCAGGTGGTGACCCGGCCGTGCGCCCTGTCACCCAAGCTGGAGGGGTTCATGTCATCCTTGATTTTGTTCTTATTCACACGTGTCCTCCATCAAAGGCATTCCCAAACCTGCTCCCTCACTTCCCACTTGCCTCTGTCTTCACTGTCTTAGTTCATCCTCTGGAAGGATGCAGTAGCTTCTTGACTTCCTCTGACTTCCAGGCTGGCCCCTGTCCTCCTCCCTACCCGGCCAGTCAGTCACCACCACGCGCACTGCAGCTCCCCACCGCCTCACCACGAAGTCCAGTGCTTTGGTGGAGCTTCCTCCCACCGCGCTCCACTTGGCCCCCTCTCCTCCCCTCCCCTCCCTTCCCTCTCCCCCGCCCCCTCCCTTCCCTCCTCACCTGCTTCCAGCAATGGTTCACATGCTTGCCCGGAGCCTTTCCTACATCCTTCGCCCCCATTCTTCTCCACTCCTCCTCCTCAGCCCGCCGGTGTGGTTGTGTCCCATAAGCTCTCCTGGTACTACCCCCACTCCCGGCCCTGCTTGCCCGGGGTCTCCTGGCCGGTGAGAGCCTGTCTGCTTAACAGTCTGCACTTCTATCTCCTGCATAAGAACGCCCATTCTCAGGACTGCATCCTGGTCTCCGGCCTTAATCGTCACTCGTTTCAGTGAGTAGCAGAGGGTCTGGCTCATGGAGGCAATTAGTAAACGCTAGACTGGACAAACTGAATTCGGACGTGATCGGACGGATCACCGGGGGCAAGCGAGGACGCGTGTACAAAATGACGTGGAGAGTGAATGCCTGAGGGCAAGAGAAGCTGGGACCACCTCCCCATGTAACTGCCAGCCTCTGAGAACAAGAACTGTGTTGTAATCACCTCTGCTCAGTACAGGTTTTTGGAATGAATGAAATGCATGGGTGCGGTCAGTGACCTGGTCTCGGCCCCAACTGCAGCATTCGTAGTCACCGCCCCGCAGGAGATGGGTGCACTGCGGCCCACAGGGCAGCCTCCTTCCCTCCAGGTGCCCACCAGCCCCCTAACTGTCCATCAGCGGTTCTGCAGCCTGAGAGCTGGGCCCACCCCGGCGTCTCTGACACGCGAGGCTCGGGGTGCGGGGGAGAACCCGCGCTTCCAACAAGGTCCCAGGTCCCGCTGCCGCTGTGTGGGGACCGCACTTTGAGAAAGTGCTCCAGAGCAGCGTAGCACAAGGGAAACACAATAGCAGCCACATATACAGTTTAAAATTTCCAGCGGCCGCCTCCTTAAAAAGTAAAAACCAACAGGTGAAATCAATTTCATTATATTTTACTTAATACGCCCAAATACATACACATTTACAATATATCCACACTATTATTTCAACATGTAATCAATATAAAAACATTATTAAGGCATTTTACATTCTTTTTTCCTCCTAATCCTGGGAGATCTGGTGTGTATTTTACACTTAGCGCTCATCCGCAAACGACTAGCAGCTCAACGGTTCCACGCGGCTAGCGGCCCCCAGCTGCCAAGCGCGGCAGGTGCGAGAGGAAGGAAGCGGCCAGAGAACTACACCTCCCGGCATGCTCCGGGCGCACCCCGCGACGCACATCCAGCGAGGCGCGGGAGCGAGGCGCCCACGGAGGAACCACATCTCCTGGCACGCTCCGTGCGCGCCCTGTGACACACTTTCTGCGCCGCGACGGGAGCCAGGCGGCCGCGGAGGAACCACATCTCCCGGCATGCCCCGGGCGCGCCCTGTGACGCACTTCCGGCGCGGGGGCGACAGCGCGCCCCCGGCGGCTCGGCGGCGGAGCGAGGCGACCGCTCAGGCCGCGGCGAGTCACGGGCGGCCGGCCAACGGGGCCGGGGCGGGGCGGCGGCGGCCAGCGAGGGAGCGCGCGGGCGGCCTGGCCCGCCCCGCCCCGCCCGCCTGCCCCGGTGACCTTCAGGGCCCGGGCGGCGGGCGCAGACCCGGGCGGCGGCGGCGGCGGCGGCGGCGGCGGCGGCGGCGGCGCGATGTTCGTGCAGGAGGAGAAGATCTTCACGGGCAAGGTGCTGCGGCTGCACATCTGCGCGTCCGACGGCGCCGAGTGGCTGGAGGAGGCGACCGAGGACAGCACGGTGGAGCAGCTCAAGGAGCGCTGCCTCAAGCACGTAAGGCCGGCCGCGCCCCGGCCCCTCCGTCGGCCCCTCCGTCCCTCCGTCCCCGCGCCGGGGCCGGGCAGCGCCTCTGCCTCCTCCCCCCCTCCGCACCCGGCGCTCCTGGACGCTGCTTCCCGCGCCCGACCCGGCCGAGTACTCTGCACTCCATCCTCTCCTTCACCTTCCACAGCCGCCCGCGGGGGAGGGCGGATCGGGAAACTGAGGCTCCGGGAGGCGAGGCCGCCGCCGGGAGCCGGGCTTCCTCCTGCACCCGCGCTTGTGCGTACCGGCTGTCGGGGTGAGGGTCTGGGTTTTTCAGCAGGCCCCCAGAGCTGGGGGTGAATGCCCGAGGAGGGAGATCCCTTCCCTTCCCTGCGGAGCCGGCTTCCGAGCTGTCTCCAGTTGGCCGGCGTGAGCACCAGGACGGGCTCTGGCCCCCCGCCTCCGAGCTGGAATCCCCTAACACAGTGTCCCCGCGCCCCTGCTTCCCGTGGCCTGGAGGTTGATTCGGGGGGGAGGTCCGGGAGAGGGGCTCCTCCTGAGAGAGCCGCCGTTTAAAGTTTATTCACGTGAAATACTCCTCATCGAGTTAGTTTCTTAGGTCGTTGATTTTTGGAACTAGTTCTTGGTTTCCTCTCTGTAAACTTCTCGACTCTGTAAGGCGGGCTAAGGCTTCTGTGTGTCTGACTCTGGCTGCCTAAGGAAACTCTATACTTGGTGTGATGTAGAATTTGGGTTACAGGAGGCTGCGGTCTTTCAGTCCAATAAGTTATATATTTATTGTGATAAGTTGGATATCTGTACTTGTGATAAGATGTTTTGTTAAAATAAAGCTAAGTGTCGTCTCGGAGGATAAACTTCCAGTTATAGTAACTACCTACAAATATTTTTGAGTCACTCCCGTGAGTGTGGTTCTGGGGAGTTCTGTAACTGTCTGGGGCAGGCCAGAGAGCGTTCTGGTTGTGAGAGCTGGATGTGAATAATGGTGCTGTCTTGGCCTCAGTGATACACATCGAGGAGGAGGGGGCTCTGGGCTCACTCACTGGAGGGGCAGGTATGTTTTGGCAGCCTTTTGTTTTTCTTCTGACCTGGTCGGTGTGGTTTCGCTGTCTAGATAACCCTCAGTACAGCGCTGAGGTAGGAGGCAGGGGCTCCGTGGACATCTAGACTGAGAGCCGGGCACTGCTGCTTGTCTGGGCTTGTATGTTTTTTAAAAGCCTCCCTGAGATGCTGTGTCCTCCCCCACCCAGGACGGGAGCTCCCCGAGGGCTGAGTTTGTATCCACACATCCAGCGCCAGAACTCACGTGTGGGTTAACTGAACAAATGGAAGCAGATTGCTGATCCAGAACTGCGTGGACGTGGCCTGTCACCTGCTGAGGCAGGCAGGGAGAAGTCAGTGGGTAAATTGGTGTGGCATTTTGATTAACTCACTAATGGTACGGATTTACGTAACTGCCATAATATTATTTTATGAAGAGAAACAGGAAATGAGAACTGTTTGATTGATCCACAGATGCTTGCTAATGAATTTCAGGAGTACTTGGGGTTCATTAGGCAGCCTATTTTGATATGATGCTGATTATTATGTTCCCGATATTTATTATTCCAGTCGGTATTGAGATGTATTGTTTGGGATTTTTTCTGGGCATTATCCTACTTTAAATTGAGATTTCATTCCACTCTGCAGTCCCTCCAGGTGTGGAGGATCCAATCAGCAGGGGAGTTTCACACCCAAAGAGACAACATGAATTACAGGACTTGAGAGCCATCAGAAAGTATTCTCACCTCCAGGCCCATCCCGTTCTGTAGGCAGAGCGCTGCCTCTTGAGCCGTCAGACTGCATTAGTTAGGAAAGAGAATTCTCGAGTTGTGTGCTCGAATGTCCCCCTGGAAACCAGGCCCTGCTGCAGGCAGGGGGCAGGCAGATGTCAGCTCCTGCTCCTCCTCCCCAGGTCCCCCTGGTGTGTGCTAAGCTGGTGTCGTTTTTTTCCTTCCTCTTTCCCCTCTACCTTGAGGGGACAATGTGGGCTTCTTGCCCCACAGTCGGGGAGTGGGGAACGGGCAGAGTGAACCATCTGTGTAAGAGGAGATTAATGAGTTTAAGAAAGTTACATCTGTGACGTGGTGGGGTGTTTTGTGTATGGTAAGTGTTCATGAAATTGCCAGTAGGGAACATGATACCTGCTGGTGTGACTTAACATTCTTAGATCACGTAAAGGCGAATCTTCAAATGACAGCTTCCACCTGGTGTAAGAGGAGCCACTTCTGCACTCCTCTGGGGAAGAAGCAGGCGCAGTCGCTGTCAGAGGCTCCCTGCTCCTGCAGCGGGCCTTGTCGGGCTTGTTGCTGCCACACCCTAGCGTGCTCAGACGCTTCTGCTGAGTACAGAGAGACACGTGAAGCCCTTGCGCCTAGTAGGGGTGACTCATGCTTTTGTCTTGCTCCTGGCATGCTCTTGATGCGCTGCGATGAGTTCGGTGTTTTCAGGAACCGTATGAGGATTGTTTTGGAAAATCGTGTTTCATAGACTATATTCTGAGCTTGTCAAATCAACTAGCCTGCAAATTTTAGAATTAGAAGAAGCACTCCCAGTATTTCTGGGAGCAGAGCCAGTGTTGAATTCAAGGCAAATGGGGGAGTGTTCTCTGCTCTGTCCTAAATGGTAAAAGTGAATCTTATATTGGCTGAATTCCACCTTTGCCCCCCCAGCCTTGCCAGGTTTGTGGGCATGGCTGACGGCCCCCAAAGCCTTCATGATCCTTTTTTCCTGTTTTTAGTGTTAGATCACCAAAAATTCTAGTTACCCTTTTTTTTTTTGCTGAGGAAGAATCACTCTGAGCTAACATCTCTGCCAATCTTCTTGTTTTGTATATGAGCTGCTGCCACAGCATGGCTGCTGAGTGGTGTAGGTCTGCACCCGGGAACTGAACCCAGGCCACTGAAGTGGAGCATGCCGAACTTACCCACTAGGCCACAGGGCTGGCCTCCTCTGCAAATTCTACTTACTCTTTTTTATTTTATTTTATTTTATTTATTTATTTTTTTTATAATTTTATCTATTTATTTATTTATTTTTTTCCCCAAAGCCCCAGTAGATAGTTGTATGTCATAGCTGTACATCCTTCTAGTTGTTGTATGTGGGACGCACCCTCAGCATGGCCGGAGAAGCGGTGCGTCGGTGCGCACCCAGGATCCGAACCCAGGCCACCAGCAGTGGAGTGCGAGCACTTAACTGCTAAGTCACGGGGCCGGCCCTATTTTATTTTTTTAATTTTTATTTTTTTGTGAGGAAGATCAGCCCTGAGCTAACACCCATGCCAATCCTCCTCTTTTTTGCTGAGGAAGACCAGCCCTGAGCTAACATCTATTGCCAGTCTTCCTCCTTTTTTTTCCCTTTTTCTCCCCAAAGCCCCAGTAGATAGTTGTATGTCATAGCTGCACATCCTTCTAGTTGCTGTATGTGGGACGTGGCCTCAGCATGGCCAGAGAAGCGGTGCTTTGGTGCGCGCCTGGGATCTGAACCCAGGCCGCCAGTAGTGGAGCACGCACTTAACCGCTAAGCCACGGGGCCGGCCCCTACTTACTCTTAAAATGCAGGTGTTGCGAGGTGAAGCAGGTGCTTAGATTTTTTTCTTCTGGTAAGCAGTGTGCGTGCTGGGTGTCTTGGAGCCTCCATGGCAGAGGGAGGTGGTGAGGAAGCTTCCACTGGGGCCTGCCGAGCTGCTGGAGAGGGAGGAAGGCCATGAGGACGCTGGCACTGGACCCTTGAGGTGGGCACATCCCGAATGCCGCCACGGCTCCCTCCAGCCTGGACGGTGTTCCCACCCACGGGCTGAGCCAGGGCACAGGTGTTCAGAGAGCAGCCAGTGAGCCGTCTGCTCTGCTGCTGCTTCCCTGACCCTCAGTTAATTCCACGTCTAGCCTTGGAAGTGAACGGGAGCAAGGAGACAGTTACCTCTCCCTTCTGAGTTGAAGCGTCTGTGGATCCTGTCCAAGGTGTTCAGGTGACACCCCACTCCCCTCACCCCAGGTTCTGGCTCCGGGGGAGGGGCCGCAGTTGATTAGGTGGGCGCTGTTGTCTGGTGTGACGTGTGCGTGGGGTTGTATAGGACACGGGTGCCGAAGCGGACTGAAGGGTGAGGTTGTGCAGTTGGTGAGGGCAGGTGAGCATGCTCGGCCCATGAACGCGCAGGCACAGTGTGCCCCCTGAATCTCCCCACCCAGGCATCAGTGTTTGCTGGCTCTTCACAAAATGGTAAGCTGCTTGGCGATCAGAAAGCCACGTCCAAGCAAAGGAAGGCAGCACCCCGTCATCCGGTGACGGGGGCTCGGGCTCCCTTCTAGAGGGGGACGTCAGTAGCTGTTGAGGTGGGTGCCCCTCGGGTGGGGGAGAGCAGCCTTGAGGAGTGTGCATGGGGGGCGCACTGCTGGTTCAGTCCTGTCCCTCCTCGCTGCCTCGCGTGCCTTACATGCGTGGCTGAAGACGCAGTGCCCCCCCCGCTATGGTCTCGGGTTTCCAGGGCCTGGGTCAGTGAGACAAAACTGTGTGCCATTCGGTCGCCCTTGAGCTCCCAGGAGGGGCCCCGCCTGGGGCGTCTGGAGCTGGCTTTGGGGTCTCTGTGGCTGTCGCTTGGTGGGCTGGGGGCCGAGCTGAGGCCAGTCATGTCTTCTCGGGGCTTCGTGGGCGTTTAAAGGACCAGGTCCCTGTCGGTCTCTGTGGCCGAGCCTTCTCTCTTTGCTGTCTCTTGGCTTCCTTTCGTGTGTCTGTGGAAAAAAGAAAAACAAATGCGCAGATCACACCTAGATCTTTGGATTTTTAGGAAACAGCGGGCCTGCTCTTTTCATTTTTAAATTACTCGCCAGGACCGGCCCGTGGCTTAGCGGTTAGGTGCACGTGCTCCGCTGCTGACGGCCCGGGTTCGGATCCCGGGTGCGCACCAACGCACTGCTTCTCCGGCCGTGCTGAGGCCGCGTCCCACATACAGCAACTAGAAGGATGTGCAGCTATGACATACAACTATCTACTGGGGCTTTGGGGGAAAAATAAATAAATAAATAAAATTATTAAAAAAAAAAAAAATTACTCGCCAGACCTTTCCAGACTAAGGAAGCCATTCAGGTTGTTACTGACTTCAGCAGGGTGTTTTATGTCAGAGCCATGACCCTGTTTCAGGAGTGCTTAGTGGGTTGGGGGACAGTTGCTCCCCTCCGGGATTCGTGTTGTGACATTTCATTTGGCTTCTGCCATTGATAGGAATTCTTTGATTTCATCTATGCCTTAATTTCTTAGCTACTAAGAAAAACCAGTAAATTCCTGGTGGGCTGGGGGTGTCAGGTTTTGTATTATTAGTATTACCATTCGTTTATTTCTTGTCTTGAAATAAATGGTTTTTCCTCTAGTGTACTCACGGGAGCTTAGAAGACCCCAAGAGTGTGACGCATCACAAATTAATCCATGCTGCATCCGAGAGGGTGCTGAGTGACACCAAGACCATCTTGGAGGAGTGCATCCAAGACAAAGGTAAGGGGCCTCCGGGCAGCGGTGGGGGCAGTGCAGGGCAGGGACCCCAGAGGCGGAGGTGCCTCATCGTGGACGTCTGTGTTCTGGGCTGGATCTGAGCAGAAAAAGTGGGTCAGCTGACATGGTTTTGTTTTCCTTTATTAAAGCAAAGTGTGGGCCGGCCCCGTGGCTTAGTGGTTAAGTGCGCATGCTCCGCTACTGGCGGCCGGGTTCGGATCCCGGGCGGGCACCGACGCACCGCTTCTCCGGCCATGCTGAGGCCGCGTCCCACATACAGCAACTAGAAGGATCTGCAACTATGACATACAGCTATCTTGGGGCTTTGGGGAAAAAAAAAAGGAGGAGGATTGGCAATAGATGTTAGCTCAGAGCCGGTCTTTCTTAGCAAAAAGAGGAGGATTGGCATGGATGTTAGCTCAGGGCTGATCTTCCTCACAAAAAAAAAAAAAAAAGCAAAGTGTGCATTATGGAATATTTGTGGAAAACAGCAGAAACCGAAGTTGAACAAATAGCATCCATCTGAGAAACCAAATGTGAACTAGATTTTTAGTTTTGTTTCAGAGCACAACCAAGGTCTCCGAGCTGCTGCAGGTTTTGTGTTGGGCTGGGAAGTTTAGTTGTGGTGGGGGTCCTGGGTGTGCTAGAAGGCGTTCATAGAATCCGCACATCCGTTTAGTCCCTCAGAGTTTTGTGTCTGGAGGCGCTTGGGGAGAAAACCTGAGTTTTCTATATGTCATTCAAAGGATGATTTTAATTCTGGGATTCCCTTAAACAATACTTCAAAAATATTGGAAGTAGTGTGTACAGACCTCCGTCGAGTGTGAGGGTGGAGCCCAGGACAAGGTGGGAGCTGACCGGCACTGTGGACGGTGGTATGACCACACCCCAGAGCTTCAGCTCTGCCGGTGAAGACCGAACTCTCTGACCTCACAGACTTTCAGAAGTGAAAACGTTGAAATGAGAACACTTGCACAGTTGTCAGGGCTGGGCTGTGTGTGCCTCCTGGGCCACCAGTCACCTCTGGTGACCCACAGCCGGGTCCTTGCAAGCCCGGGAGCCTGGGTGTGAGCAGGGGCATACAGGCATGAGGACTGAGAGAAGGGGGCGGCTAGGGTAGGAGGCACCCGAGGGCACCCCTGCCTCGCTGCCCTTTGGTCATGTAGCTCCTTTTATGCCATTTTATGGATGTGAAATGGTAACCAGCTTGATAGACATACTTTTTTTTTTCTAGATGTCTTGTTGTTGATAAAAAAACGTGCTCCCTCTCCACTTCCTAAGATGGCTGATGTCTCAGCAGAAGAAAAGGTAGGTTTCAAAGTTTGGCATTGGAGATCTTTGTTAGTAAAAGTCTCCCATATTTAAGACTGTTAAAAAGAAGCATCTGTCTGCTGGTTCGCAGACCCAGCACGGTCCCATAGTTACAGGAGACGAGGTGTCTAGGGGTGTTCTGTCGTGGCTAAGACCGTTCACCCCCGCCTTTCCTGGCTGCTGGTCATGCGTCCGGCACACAGGGAAACCTGGCCCCGAGCCTTTCGGGCTGGAGAGGCAAGTGCAGCACCATCTCAAGGTGGGGCTTAACTCCTGAGCTGCCGTCCCTCCTCTCCTCAAGCAAGTCCTGACAGAATGAGGTCAGAGGTCGCTAAAGACCACCCCACAAGACCAGGAATATGAGTGCAGAGGGGTGACGGCACAGTGCGCCCCTCGCCTGGAGTGTCGGCTTCACTGATTCCCAGGGAGCCTGGCTGCCTGTCCTGTCTGGCTCTTTCGGACAGAGTTGGGTGTCCCCCAGAGTTTGCGTTTGTCTGCGTCTTCCCGCTGACGCAGGTGCCTTAGGGAAACCGTGCAGTTCGTTGTTTGTGTAGTGGCTGCCCGGAAGCGGGTCTTCAGAAAGCTCACCTCACCGTGGAGGGTTGTCTGTAAGTGGCCTCTATCTGCCCTTACACTAGGTCCCAGGCTTGCACCCAGGTGCAGAGCAGTGCTGCTGTCATAAAGGGGCAGCCACATTAATGTCACAGTTTTTTCTCTACTTATGTCAAGAGGGTAGAGTTTCCTGCCCATGCTTTGAAATGCTAGGGAGAGTATCTGCCCGAGAGAAAGCAGGCCAAATCCTGGGCCTGGGCCATGGGCCTGATGGCAGAACGAGCTATTTTAGGGTATCTTCTTGGACAAGTGGTGAGGGAGGAGTGCCTTTAGGCTTCGTTGCCATCTTATCTGCAGCTGCACCTGGCCACAGCGCGGGCACACACACAGGCGCGCCGCTCACCCAATCTCTAGCAGCCAGACCTGGGCGTGCCTCCCTCCGCCTGTGCCCAAGTCAGGCCACTTCTGAGAACTGCGGACGGGCGGGTGGGTCACAGCTCTCAAGTTACAGTTATATAAATGCGGGTTCCCTCCACCACCACGGCTCCTGAAACTTGCAGGGTGCCTCGCAGGGTGCCATGTGGGCCTGGCTGGCTCCGCTGCTCACCTTTTGTCTGCACGTATGTGCAAAATGAAACATTGTAAGATGTTAATGCCTGTTTTTGTGAAATATTATTACTTTTTAAGTGAAAGTAACACATGTATTTTAAAAGCCAAATACTACTACAAATCTTTTAATAAAAATCAGCCTCCTGGGGCCGGCCCCGTGGCTTAGCGGTTGGGTGCACGTGCTCCGCTGCTGGCGGCCCGGGTTCGGATCCCGGACGCACACCGACGCGCTGCTTGTCAGGCGATGCTGAGGCGGCGTCCCACGTGCAGCAACTAGAAGGATGTGTAACTATGACATACAACTATCTACTGGGGCTTTGGGGAGAAAAAAGGGGAAAAGAGGAGGATTGGCAATAGATGTTAGCTCAGGGCCAGTCTTCCTCAGCAAAAAAAAAAAAAAAAAAAAGAGGAGGATTGGCGTGGACGTTAGCTCAGGGCTGGTCTTCCTCACACACACACACACAAAAAATCAGCCTCCTATCCTGCCTGAGTAGTACACCATAAAGGCAGCCTTGCGTAACTCTTTTACCTGTTTCTTCGGTAATTCTTTCTGATTTCTAAACAACATGCATATTGTTATTTCTTGGAGTATCCATTTCAGACTCTTCTAGCTTGTTAATGATCTGTGTATAGCCGCTCCCCCCAGCCTTCCCTCCCTCTCTCCTCCTATGACTGTTAGATTGTGATGTTGGCTGAAGAAGAGTTCAGAGTTTCCGTTAGTAGTATCACATATGTGTTGCTTTTGGCTGTGAGCAGAGTGTACTAAGATTATCTATCCTTGTTTTATACAACTTTGTTTTTTTTTGTTTTTGTTTTTGTTTTTAATTTTTTCCATTTTTTTAACCATTGTACTTTTTTTTTTTTTAATTTTATTTATTCCCGCCCCCAAAGCCACAGTATGTAGTTGTATGTTATAGCTGCACATCCTTCTAGTTGCTGTATGTGGGACGTGGCCTCAGCATGGCCGGAGAAGCGGTGCATCGGTGCACGCCCAGGATCTGAACCCGGGCCGCCAGCAGCGGAGCGCACGCACCCAACCACTAAGCCACGGGGCTGGCCCACAACTTTTGTTTTTCCTGGAGTCAGTAATTACCTCATCGTTTTGTTTGTTTTTGATTGGCTTATTGCTGATTTTTTCGATTTCTTCACCAGAACTGATAAACCCCTCTGAAAGCGGGGTCACGTGTAAGAGGCATCTGCCAGTTCCCACTTTCCTGGAGACATCCCTCCAGCTCCTCAGGGCATGTCCTTCTGCATCCGTTGCCTTCAGGCCTGTTGCGCAGCCTGGGCGTCCCCGCCCATCTCCCATGGCAGAACATTCTAAAGCTTCTCAGTCTGTGTGCGTTTCCTGTTGCCACAGACTCACCGGCTGTAAACAGCACTAGGCCCGCAGGTCTGTAGCCGCAGTGTGGGTGGGCTCAGCTGGGTCCTGCGCCCAGGGTCTTGGATTTGGAATCAAGGTCTGCGTTCCTTTCTGGAGGCTCTGGGGAGGGATCTGCTTCGGGCTCTCTCAGGGTCCAGAACCCCATTCCTGCAGTTGAAGGGTGGGGGCCTGTTTTCTTGCTGGCTGCTCCTGGGGGCCACCACATCTGCAGCGCCAGCAACAGTTTCTCCTGTGTTGAGTCCCTCTTGCTTTGAGTGTCTAGCCAGAAAGAGGCCCATCCTTTTCAAGGGCTGGCCTGATTGGGTCAGGCCTACCAAGAGTCATGTCCTTTTCTTAAAGTCGGCTGTGCCATGTGACCAGGCCCTCACCCCACAGTGGAGTCCATCCTGCTCATGGCCCAGGGATTGTGCAGGATGACTGCTGCGGGCAGGATCTCGGGGCACCTCTGCCTTCTGCCTCCTGCAGAATGGAGTGTCTTGCTCTTGACTTGTCCCCTTGGTTTGGGGAGCCTGACTTCCTCCAGCACCTGGGAGGGGACGTGAATCTGGAGGCCCCACTTTGCAGCATTCAGTGGCTGGGAGTGAGTGCCAGCTGTGTGCCGTGCAGGATGAAGGCATTGTCCCCATCTCCAGGGTTTTTCCAAGGTTGGCTCGTTCCCGTTTCCCTGTCTGTGGTCCGTTTCCTCTTCCCTCCACCTGGGATCGTTCAGGGTCCCTTGACGCCCTTTAGAGTTCGGAATTCGGTGGTTTGCCTTGGTGCCGGTCTTCCCTTCACAGTGCCAATCTGGAGAGTCATGGATTTTAGTTCTGGAAGTTTTTCTGGATTGTTCTTGGATGATTTCCTCCCCTCGTTTTCTCTTTTCTCTATCTGGCACTCCCGTTCGTCGGACAAGGACCTGCTTTCTGAGAGATTCCCTTGACTTTGTCTTCTGGCCATTCTATGGCCTTTTTCATCTAGCTGTAATATTTTTAAGTTTCCCAATTGGATCCTTGTTCTCAGATGGTCTTCTGTAGCATCCTGTTGTCTGTCTCTGAGTGTTGTGTAACTGTGTGTTCTGGTTTTTAAGTGCTCTTCTCTCCCTGCCTTGTCTCTTTCCCTCTTGCTTCTTTATTTCTCCCGGTTTTATTTTGGTCTCTGGGGGAGGCTTTCCTCACATTCCTGGTGCTTCTTGCCTGTCCGTCCCTGTCAGAGGCACCAGGACGCTCACTGGCCATGCTCTGTGCCCGGGGGTTTGTGCCCACTGGTGGCTTCATTGTAGGACCCCTCCCGCCCCTTGGCTGGGTCTCGTTGTTGAGGGTTAGGATGGTCCTCTTTCCCTTTGCTGAGCCTGGGTCCCTGGCTTGTGGCTTCTCGATTTTGCTTTCTCCATGTGGTTGCTGGCTGAGCAGGGTGGTGGAGCCCCACTGTTGGTGCCTACAACTTACTCCCGACCCGGTGCCGCTGACGCCTCCCCTCCCAGGGGCTGCAGAGTGGCCTGGCCCGGCTTCTGCTCAGGTGTCTGCTCTGCACGCTCCTGGCCTTCGCACTCGTGGCTCTGCTGACCCCTGTCTGTTTTCTGTCTCTAAGAGTGTGTTGCTGTCTTTCCCGGTTTTGTTTCCTCCGCCATCCTTCTTGTTCTTGGAAGTTCTACCAACTTTTTTCCTTTACTGTCGTGTCGGGCAGGTTCCAGAAGGAGCAAAAGGTGAGTGCGTGTTTCCAGCTGGGCTTAGCAGGCGGCCCGTGTGGTTCCCCTGAGGTCAGCCTCGCCCCGCCCAGCAGCAGTCCCATTTGATATCTGGGTTCTCCTGTTGTGCACTGCCATGCTCTACTTACGGCAGGCAGAGAGTGTGTCCTGAGCATCACATCCAGTCTTCCGTCCCTGAGGGAGGACGTGTACAGAACCCTCGCAGCTCGTCGAGAAGTGTCCCGCTCCAGTGCCTGGAGGAAATGGATTCTTTCCCTGGATAGAGTTCTGTTTACTCATCGTACATAATCCTGCCTTTTATTGCTCTTGTATTCATTTCTGACTTTCTCATTACTTTCCTGTGCAGAAGAAGCAAGACCAGAAAGCCCCAGACAGAGATGCTATATTCCGAGCAACCGCCAACCTGCCCTCCTACAATATGGACCGGGCCGTGGTCCAGACCAACATGAGAGACGTGAGTGCTCGGCTGCAGGGCCGTGGGCATGGTCGTCGAGGCTGCATTGGGCCCTGAGAAGTTCCTGAAGAGCACCTGGGGAGCTGAGAGAGGGGTGCAGGCCCCTGGGTCCTATGTGCAGCTTTCCCACAAACCAACATTATTTTGAAATAAAAAGTTTAAAAAGACATCTGAAGGCAGGACTGACAGGTAGATGCTATTGGTAAAATGTTAGAGCTTGGCCCTGAGTTTGGCAAAAACGTTTAGCTAGAAATGTAGACTCTTAGTGACTTTGGATTGGGGAGTTCAAAGGTAAAAGAGCAGAGTGTTTCCATGCCCTGGTGAGCCAGCCCAGGACTCGGTGCCCGTGCTGCACAGGCTGGGAGAGAAGGGCAGCCTCTGCTTGCTTGATGCCCATCTAATTGGACAGCACTGCCCCAGCCCTGGCTTATTTTAGCGACAGGCCACTCTCAGGGTCTCTTCCAGAGAGTTCCGTATTGACCAGGTCGTAGAACTCTGGCACGCCTGTCTCTCCCGGCCTGTGTAGTGTTTGCCCTGCTGTGGTGCCTCTCACAGGAGGTCTGAGGCTTGTTGTGGGCGGGAGGGGACAGCTGACCCCCAGTCTCGTCCCTGGTACTGGGTGCCAGTCTGTGGGGGTGTCTGACGCCTTCCCAGCAGCCTCTCCTTTCTGTTGAGGTGAACTGGCAGCAGCAGATGAGGTTCCTGCCACTCTTTCAGCCAGGTGGGAGTTTGAGACCCATGTCTGGGGAGCCCACCAAATTAGTCTGCTTTTTCTTCAGCGAGGCCAAGGAAGGGCTCTTAGCTTACTTAGTAACTAGTGGGCTGGACACTTTCCTCATTGGCTGAAGGGCTGAGTGATGTCCCCAGATGTTTTGCTCTCTGTGTCACTAGCCGTGAGGCCGTGTGCACAGTGCACCTGTGCCAATGAGAGCCTCTCTCCTTCCCCCCTCTGCCCAGGCTCTCCTGAGATGCAATGTTTCTCTTCTCATCTCACCCCTCTTCTTCCTCAGCTGATCTTGACGTTATTGAATGAAAAGCAGTGTGGTTTTGACTCACAGATCTGGAGTTTTAGGACAGGGGAGTGTAGTTACAGATCCAAGGGGATTTGTTGGGCACTGGGAGAAATGAGATCCCTTTTTTTGTGTGTTACTGCAGTTCCAGACAGAACTCCGGAAAATCTTGGTGTCTCTCATTGAGGTGGCACAAAAGTTGCTGGCGCTGAACCCTGACGCTGTCGAATTGTTTAAGAAGGCAAATGGTACGAGTGAGCCCCAGGTAGATTGCACGACCTGCATTCAGCCCCGCTGGTCACTCTGCCTCAGAGAAGGCGTCAGCTCCCTCCTGCAGCTCACTGCCCCCATGGCCCTCAGCGGGAGCCTGGAGAAGTTCAGAATTCGTTGTATTTCTGCTTTCAGTTGGCATGGGGTCGGTGAACTGCTTATACCCTTATTCCTTGTTCATATGTGTGAGAGCTGACGGTTGTAGCTCAGGTTTTCTGAGGTTTAAGAGAATTGTCACAAGTGTTTGGTGCTCAGATGAGGCGCTTGAGCTCCAGGGGGGCCCAGGGAAGCACCCCTCCCATGGGCTGGGCCCTGCCTGGAGCCCTCACAGGCCGCCATCTCTCACCTGCAGCCATGCTGGATGAAGACGAGGATGAGCAAGTGGATGAAGCGGCTCTGCGGCAACTCACCGAGATGGGCTTTCCCGAGAACAGAGCCGTGAAGGCCCTTCGGCTGAACCAGTACGTCCAGGGCTGCCTTCCCTTGCGCAGACGCTGTGGGGCTGGGTCTTATGGGGCTCCCCGTGGAGGACATCTTTCCACCCCAAACTCTTGATTGAATCGTTTCTAACATGTGTAAGTTTTTAAAGAGGTACCTTAAGCGCATGTCCTGGAAATAACTTGATTGGGCATCTCAAAATATTTCAAGACAGTTTGAAATCGATTCAGTCTTCCTGGGAACTGACACGTAGTGATTGTTCTGTAAACAAACCCTCACTGGCCTGTTGTTTTACGGGAACTGAGATTGAAGGCTCTTCGTAGCAGGGACACTGATGACCCCAGGGTGCATGCAGTGTCGCCTTCAGTGGTCTTCTGCAGATTCTTGTTTTAACACTTGCCTCTGCGTTCAGATCTAAAATAAATGATCTGCAAACCAAAGGATAGTTAGTGGGCTCTGTTCTTTTTTGCTTTGGACCTGAGCTCTCGTGTGTACCTCATGGGTTTGGGTCCCTTTGCTTAGCCAGTGAGTTTCTGTGTTCTGGTCACGGTGTTGGGGTAGTTTGGGGCAAGAGCCAGAGCTTCAGACCCACCCGTATTAAGACTGTCATGACGAGGGGTCACCAGCTAATGCTAGAGAAGTCATTAGAATCGGAGAGACTTGCCCTGGGTGTACAGGGAGTAAAGGCCCTCATTAATTGGCCTGGGAGGGTTGGAAAGAGTCTCTCGTTACCTTTCAGCATGTCAGTACCTCAAGCCATGGAGTGGTTAATTGAGCATGCGGAGGACCCAACCATAGACACACCTCTTCCAGGCCAAGCCTCGCCAGGAGTGGCGGGGGCCGAGGCCGCCTCCGAGGCTGCTGCCGGGACTAGCTCGGGAGACGAGGAGCCCAGAGATGAGCTAACGGAGATCTTCAAGAGGATCCGGAGGAAAAGAGAGTTTCGGGCTGACGCTCGGGTATGTGTTATTGGACCTGGGTCCAGGTGGGTGGGGTTGCCCTTTCTCCTCTTGAGGCCACACTGTACGAGGGAGCTAGAGCCCCACCGCTGCCATGAACTGAGCCGGCCCTGCCTGGAGAGAGGAAAGCTGGGGGGAGTATATAGACAGGCCTGGGGGCAGACTTGGGTTCCCAAGTTCAGTCGTAAGTTATCCTCACTTGAATCCAGGCGGCTGTGTTTCCCATGAATGGTGAGTTGACATGCCTATTGTCTCCTGGAAAACTCACATTAGGTTCCTGTTGGTATATGACTGTCCTCGAGCCGTGGGCTTGGGTGGGGCGCTGCCCAGAGCCTAGAGGGCCATGCGCTGTGTGGGATTGCCTTGGGAAGCTGTGTGGGATTGCCTTGGGAATCGGCGGGGGCAGTCAGGCTGCTGACCGTCCTGTAGCCGTGGCGTCTGTGGGATTTCAGGACTGAGGTGTGGGGAGTCTCCCTGTGCTTGGCCAGCTGACAGTAGTGTGCACTCGTATGGCTACCTCTCCTCTGTCAGCTCGTTTTTCATGCTTTTGCATCTCCCTATTCTTTCTTCAATGCTCTGTTCTTTTATTAGGGTTTTAATTTCTTCTTGGACGTTTTTCATCATTTTAAGTGTGCTACGTTTTCTTTCAGATAATAGATCTGTTAGCTCAGGCGTTAGGGCTCGGATTTTCCGTGTCCCCCTTCAGCTTGTGGCACGGTTTTCTCAGGTGTGGCGTTCCATCGTGGGCTCACCTGTGCCTTGTGTTCTCTGGGGACCTTGTGTAGCTGGGTTGTGGGATGCCCACCTGCGGTGATTCTGAGCTTTCTTCTGCGGGGTTGAGCGGGACCTCCAGCCAGGGGCCGGTCTTCATATTACCCATCTAGGCAGGGCTCCTGGCCACGCACGTAGTGTAGCCCTGTGGCTCCGGGTTTGATCTCCGCTGTGCAGAGGCAGTGCTTTTTCCCAGCTCCTCTTCTCTCTGGGAGTGCAGACCTTTTCAGGGTCCTGGCTTTAAGCTCCAGCTCCCCACCTTGTACGGACCCAAGGTCCACGTCCTGTCAGTGTGTGGACATTAGTCCCCATCCCCCAGGCCCTGATAATGCCTCCCGCCCCTCCCAGGGCACACCCTCTTATTGGGCTGGTTTGCTATGCCGCCTTGTTTTGTCACTTGGGGATGTAACTTTCTTCAGGGTTCAGCTATGCATTTAAAAATATTTGTTTTATTTTAGTCCAGTGTTTCTGGGTTTAGAAGGAAGTGTGTCTCATTATCTTAGTCTCCCAGGGAGCCAAATCCATGTGTGGTACTGGAACTCTGGGTGGGTCCCCTGTGCTCTGCCATCAGACCCCTGCTCCCTTATGGGGTCCTGAGTGGTCCCGTCAGGCCCCTGCTCCCTTATGGGGTCGTGAGTGGTCCCATCAGGCCCGTGCTCCATTATGGGGTCCTGTGTGGTCCCGTCTGCCACTGGTTAGTTCATGGTTTTTGTTGCCTCTGAACCCTTTCTGTTCAGATGCCATTGGTAACAGTCTTAATGTCCTTGATTTCCCAAGATTTGTGTCTATTGCCCTTTTAGCTCTTTGTGGCAGGAATGTCCCATAGATGTCTTCTCTTATAACAGTGGTTATAAAAGGTTGTCGAGGGGCCAGCCCCGTGGCTTAGTGGTTAAGTGCGCGCGCTCCACTACTGGCGGCCCGGGTTCGGATCCCGGGTGTGCACTGACGCACTGCTTCTCCGGCCATGCTGAGGCCGTGTCCCCCATACAGCAACTATAAAGACGTGCAACTATGACATACAACTATCTACTGGGGCTTTGGGGGGAAAAAAAAAAGGAGGAGGATTGGCAATAGATGTTAGCTCAGAGCCGGTCTTCCTCAGCAAAAAGAGGAGGATTACCATGGATGTTAGCTCAGGGCTGATCTTCCTTACAAATAAATAAATAAATAAATAAATAAACAAATAAAAAGGTTGTCGAGGCTCTGGGGCCAGGGCATCAGCCCTCCTCCCTTTTGATCCTGTGCCAGTGAGGAGAATAGTCCCATGAGGACTGAAATGTTAGCTTAGTTCCTGGGAAGACTGGTTTGGAGAGCAAGGCTTGGACTTGAGACTCAAACGGACTTTTTGCTGCCCCCTCTCCCCTCGCCTCTCCCTCCCTCCCTTCCCATCTGTGGAGGGATGAGGAATGTGCAGTGTGCAGAACCAGCAGAGGCCGACCTCTTGTAGAGCTGCCTGTGAGAAGGTCTTTCCTCGGAGGCTGGGAAGAAGGGCAGGGGGAGTGTCCCCAGGCATCACCGCTTGGAAGAACTGGGGTATCATTTCCTCAGCCAAGATAGAAATGAGGAGAGAAGAGAGTTTTTATTGAAAATAACAGAAAAGGCCATCCTAACCTTGAACTTAGCAGTAGATTCTGGGCGGTTTTATATGGCTCTGGGATCAAACTATTGCACGGTGGGTGGTTCTCCCAGCATTCACTGGTGGGTCCCCAAGTTAGGCCGTGGCCTGGGAACACGGATGGAATAGGGTGTAGGTAGACAGTACTGACCTGTAATGCACTGGACAGTTGGGCTCCAGTTAAGCATCTTTCCTGATTACCACCCCAGCTGCCTTCCTTTCTCTTGGGTTCTCTTTGAAACATCTGACAGTCCAGTCCAGGCTGATGGCACTTTGAAAGTGGACATCCCGCAGAGGTGCGGTGTCTCGTGAAATCAGAGGGTGCTTGGGGAACTGTGCCAGTTGCCGTGCAGCACTGATACCCAAGGGCCTGGCAGGATTAGATCAGTTAACAATGGTGGAGACCTTGGAAAGAAAGAAGACATTAGGGACTTCAAAAGAGTGTGATTTGACCTTCAAAGAATTAAGAGGAGGGGCCCAGCCCTGTGGCTAAGTAGTTAAAGTTCCTTGTGCTCCGTTTTGGTGGCCCAGGTTCAAGGGTTTGGATTCCAGGTGCAAACCTACTTCACTCACCAGCCACGCTATGGCAGTGTCCCACATACAGAAAAATAGAGGAAGATTGGCACAGATGTTAGCTCAGGGCGAATCTTCCTCAGCAAAAATAAAAAAAAGAATTAGGAGCAGCCCTTGAAAATTTGATGAAACATCTTTTTTGCAAAATTGACCCTTTTAAAGATTGTACAATACAAGTCAAGAATAAAGGATGTATTGTCTTGTTATATGATCTTTGTCCTGAAAACACACATCCCCTCCAAAAAACATTGAACATTGGGTCATTATTCCCTCCAGGAATTAGCTTAAATTTTATTAAATATAAGATGTTTAAAATTAATTTTAGGGCCGGCCCCATGGCTTAGCGGTTAAGTGCGCGCACTCTGCTGCTGGCGGCCCGGGTTCAGATCCCAGGTGCACACTGACGCACCGCTTCTCTGGCCGTGCTGGGGCCGCGTCCCACATGCGGCAACTGGAAGGATGTGCAACTGTGACATACAACTATCTACTGGGGCTTTGGGGGAAAAATAAATAAATAAAATTTAAAAAAAATTAATTTTAGTTTCATTGTTTTAAAGATAAAATCTGAAGAAAATCCCCCCTTTTTTTTCGCTGAGGAAGATTTTCCCTGAGCTAACATCTGTTGCCAGTCTTCCTCTGTTTTGTATGTGAGCCACTGTCACAGCATGGCCACTGATAGACGAGTGGTGTAGGTCCATGCCCGGGAACCGAACCTGGGCCACTGAAGTGGAGCACGTCGAACTTAACCACTAGGCGACTGGGGCTGGCCCTAAAAAAATCCCCTTTGTTCACAAATTACTGTGATATCTTTGTCTCCGCTTTGGTTAGAGTTCAGCTGCAGTGAGTTTGGCCTACCCCAGTCTCTTGGTGAGTGAGCCTCTCAGCTCTGGTCTGCGGCTCCTGGACATGGCCGCCTGCAACCCTGATGCTGCCTGGTCTCGCCAAGTGCAGGCTGGCCTTCCACCTCCCTGGCTTTAGTCCCTCTGTTGTCCATAAAACCAAGAAGTGAGGGGCCAGCCCAAAGCTCCGCTTTGGCAGCCCTGGTTCTGTTCCCATGTGTGGACCTACACCACTCGTTGGCAGCCATGCTGTGGTGGCGACCGGTGTACAAAAAAGAGGAAGATTGGCAACAGATGTTAGCTCAGGGTGACTCTTCCTCAGCAAAAAAAAAAAAAAAAAAAAAAAGCCAAGAAGTGTTCAGTAAAGCTGTAAGGATGCAGAACTTGAAATAGAAAATCCTGTGGTATTATTTTAAGTTGCCCTCTGCTAAGATGCTGTTGATGAAACGCGGCTTAACTCCACAGGAGGGCCTGGCTCCTTGGATTTGCTGCTGTGCTGTCAGCGAGCGGCAGTAAATGGTCTGTGGGCTTCTCCTTTAGGCCGTCATTTCCCTGATGGAGATGGGATTCGACGAGAAGGAGGTGATCGACGCCCTCAGAGTGAACAACAACCAGCAGAATGCCGCCGTGAGTATCCGTCCCCGTCCTGGCTCTCGCCTCGGTGCTGGGACGGGTGTGGGGAACCCTCTGTGTGTCTGCTTCCTGCCCCGTGCAGCCAGTTATTTCCATTTCAAAGTGAAGCAGTAGGGTAGATGGTTCAAATGGTATAAAATTCTTTAAATACTGAGAAAATTCTGGGTTTTGCCTTTCTGAAAAACTACATATTCCGTGGGTGAGTGTAATTTGTTTACTTTGTTCAGCTAATCCTAAGATTGATTCGTGTTCTGTGAACACATGCCAGCTGCAGGCTGAGAGCTGCCTGGGGAGGGGCTTGGTGGGCCGACAGCACCGTCCACTTGGGGACGGTAGGGTCGATGGCTCGCACGAACGAGACAGACACGGGCGTCCGTGCGCCAGGCTTTTCCGGACTCGCTGGGTAGCTGGTAGGAGCTCAGTCGTGCCTGGGGTTACTTCCCGGAGCAGAGCTCCGGTCTGGTGTGCATTCCCTAGTTCTGCCAGCACTCAGGGTGGTCCTGCGGGCCCCCGTTCCGTGAGCCGAGAAGTCGCTGCCATTAAACTGAATCACCGAAGTGCCAGGACCTGCTAGAAAGCAGGCCGGCACTTCTCACCCTCTGCCGGCCTGTCCTAACATGCACAGACCCAAGTCCAGCGGGTGTGTTTAGGTGTTGGGTCCCTTAAGTTAGCGCAGCCTGGGGCTGACCGGGAGCGCTCGGCCTCAGTGCCCCACGTGGACGGCGGGTCTGGAAGGAGCTGACAGCCGCTTGCTGCTCTTGCGTTCGCAGTGCGAGTGGCTGCTGGGAGACCGGAAGCCCTCCCCCGAGGAGCTGGACAAGGGCATCGACCCCAACAGTCCTCTCTTCCAAGCCATCCTGGATAACCCAGTTGTGCAGCTGGGCCTGACCAACCCTAAAACGTTGCTAGGTATGTGCCTTCTTTACACTTACTCAGGTGGGCCGAGCCCGTAACGCCAGATATCACTGAGTGACGTTGCCGCTGGCGTGCCGCGTAGCTCTCCCTCTGTGCACGTCAGCTTCCTCCGGGGCAGCTCCTGCCTGAGTCACGGGCCAGCCTGGATCAGGTTCTGCTTGTGGTGTGACAGCCTCCTATGCGGGTGACTCCACACGAGCTTTGAAAAACCAGTTAGAGTGGATTATCCGGGGCCAGCAGAGTGTGGACAGCTGCCAGCAGGTTAGGACTGTGTGAGGAGAAGGGGTTGATGATTTTTGCTCTTGCTAGCTGTAGGAGACTTCTTTGGTGTTTGTTTTGACTGTGAAATATAATAGACACACAAAAGTGTATATATGTTTTGTAACTTTAAAGAATAATAATAAAACTAATAACCGTGTCCCTATCATTCAGCTTAAAGCAGTATTAAAAAAAAGCCTAGCGCATTCCAGGCCCCGGGAGCCTCTGGGCGCCCTCCCTGCTGCTCCTGTGCTCCTCCCTCCAGAGACCAGACCCGAGTGTCTGTCATGTTTGTGCTGTCCCTGGGGGTGTGCCGCACGTGCACGTGTCCCCCAACGCCCTGTCACTGGCTCCTGCCTCCGCGTGAGTGGATGGAGAACTGTAAGGACCTTGCTGAGTGACCGCACCACGGCTGGTCTCTGCTCTGCCGCCTGACGGTGCCGCGTTGTTTCCTTGGTGCTGCGCCGCTCTGGGTGTGCCCGTGCCGTCCTGGTGCACGCAGGAGTGTGTCCAGGCCGGGTGCTTAGGGCCGGGCGTGCAGGGGCCCCGGCGTGTGCGTGTTGAGCCTGTTTTCCAGCAGGGGTGCACCTGTTCCCCAGCAGCGCTCAGGCCCCTTCCCCCCAGGAGCAGCGGCACCAGCACGTCAGGTGGACACTGCCCCCCACAGGCACAGGTGCTTCTGCGTGCTCACCATCTCCCTGATCTTTAAGGCCAAGCTGCTTCCAGAAGTTTCGGCCCCTCATAGGCCCTCGGCCTCTGCTCTGAAAGGCCTCTGCTCATCTTCTGACCTCTTTCTCTAGTGGCTTGGTTTTTTCTTATTCATTGAGAAGGTTCTTGACATGTGCCGCCCGCTGATCCTTTATCAGTTGTTTGTATCACGAATGTCATTTTTCAGTTTTTGGCTTCTTTATTGACTCACTTTGATGAACACAAGTCCTGTATTTTACTGTGGTTGAATGTGTCTTTCATTTATGACATGCATCCCTAAAAGAAAACCCTCAATCCCAAGGTCAGAAAGACATTCACCTTTATTTTTTCCAGAGATTTTAAAGTTTCGCCTTTCTTGTTGAGTCTGGAAGTGGGTGTGTGGTGTCAGGTGGAGAATTTTTCTCTTTGTACCAAATTCTAAGCTTGGATGACGTGTCTCACTGGGAGTTTATTTCTGTCCTTTGTGCCAGGTGCTTATCAGTCCTTCCACCCTGAAAGTGCAGCCCCTTTCCTGCTCCCTGTGGACCCCAGGAGACTAATGCTTGCTGCCTCGGGGCCGTGCACAGACGCTTCCAGAGGGTTTTCTTTGATACTTTACCATTGAGATTGCGATTTGCTGCAGGCTTTTTTTTTTTTTTTTTAATTTTTGAAGATATATTTGGTCAGATTAAGAAAGTTCCCTTTTTTGGGGCTGGCCCCGTGGCGCAAGCGGTTAAGTGCGCGCACTCCACTGCGGCGGCCCGGGGTTCAGTGGTTCGGATCCCGGGCGCACACCGAGGCACCGCTTGTCAAGCCATGCTGTGGCGGCGTCCCATATAAAGTGGAGGAAGATGGGCGTGGATGTTAGCCCAGGGCCAGTCTTCCTCAGCAAAAAGGGGAGGATTGGCAGATGTTAACACAGGGCCAGTCTTCCTCACACACAAAAAAAGAAAGTTCCCTTTTTCCTCCAGTTTAGATGCTAAGAGTTTTTTGTTGTGAAAGGCGGTCACTTTTACTGGATGCCTTTTCCTCGTCTGTGGAGATGATTTTGTGGCTTTGCCTTTGCTGAGGTTGAGCCCTTCTTGCATTTCTGAAACCAACCACTCAGGGTGACCACTACCCGGTGTGCACTTGGCAGGGGCACCAGTGCCTGCAGCACAGCAGGCCCTTCACACTCAGGGCCCAGGGCACCTGGCTGTCGCCGTCCCGAGTTCTGCCCCGCAGGACCTCGGCCCTGCCCTGCTCGGCCCTGGTACCCGGCCTCCCTGCAGTGGAGAATCACCCCAGAGACTGACCCCTGTGCGCTGAGTCAAGGGCCCTGCGGGGCCTCTGCAGTTACACGTCTCTCCGGCTCGCATTCAGACATTTCTGATGGGATTGTTTTAAATGACCCTTACTGTTTTAGATGAAGTAAAATATTTGCATAGGAAATTTAGAAAATGCAGAAAAGAATGACGCAGCAAGCAGAAGTCACCTCTGATCCCCCCATTGGTGGGTTTCCTCCTGAGGGTCTGTGTGGCGATGCAGCCACACTGCAGTCCAGTTTTTTCACGTCACACTTGATGTGTCTTCTCTTGTGCTTACTGTTGTAACAACAAGAGCTTTCCATGGGTGCAGATATTTGATTCTATAGACAGGCTGCAGGTTATTTAACAGCACTCTTCCCCTGTTTCTGGTCACTTGAATTGGTTTTCATTTCGTTGCTTTTGGACCTCCTGCTGCGGTAACCAGCTTTGTGCCTGCTGCTTTGGGTGCAGCTTGTATTTCCTAAGGATGAGTAGCTGGAGTCAAATGAGCAAGCCAAAGAGTACGGGGTGTGTTAGACTCTTGACAAGAAGCGTCTCGGCGGCCTGCTCTCGTGTGTCACCGCTGACGGTGCCTCCATCCCAGTGAACGGCTGCTGTGCGCTCCCCTAGCTGCTCCACGCACAGACCTGGTGACTTCCGCCCGTGGTCCCCTGTCATCAGTGACGTCGAGGACTCTCCTGCGGGCCACCTGCATCTCTTCTTGTCCTCTTGCCTGTGCGTGTCTGTCTGTGTGTCAGTGGTGGTGCTAATTCAGAGGTTTGCTAATAGCTCTTTATGTGTTAAGAGTATCTACCCTTTGTCTCATGTCGCAAACTTTATTTATTTATTTATTTATTTATTTTGTGAGGAAGATCAGCCCTGAGCTAACATCCGTGCTAATCCTCCTCTTTTTGCTGAGGGAGACCGGCTCTGAGCTAACATCTATTGCCAGTCCTCCTCCTTTTTTTCTTCCCCAAAGCCCCAGTAGATAGTTGTATGTCATAGTTGCACATCCTTCTAGTTGCTGTATGTGGGACATGGCCTCAGCATGGCCGGAGAAGCGGTGAGTTGGTGCACGCCCGGATCCGAACCCAGGCCACCAGTAGCGGAGCGCGTGCACTTTAACCGCTAAGCCACCAGGCCGGCCCTATTTATTTTTTTTTGGTGAGGAAGATTCTCCCTGAGCCAACATCCGTGCCAGTCCTTCTCCACTTGGTATGTGAGTCACCGCTACAGCATGGCCAAAGAGTGGTGTAGGTCTGCGCCCAGGAACCAAACCTGAGAACCTGGACCGCTGAAGCAGAGTGCACCAAACTTAACCAGTATGCCACAGGGCCGGCCCCACGTGTTGCAAACTTTTTATTTGCCATTTCATTTGTATGGCTCGTTTTTTTAATTCACAAGCTAAGACATGCAGAAGAAAGTCCTTCGTTAGATAAATATTCATCTGTGTATTTTTCACGTTTAACTGCTCTTCTCATCTTTTATTCAGCTCTTTTCTCCTTCTGGAACTTATTTTGCTGTTTGCTGGAGGAAGCAGACGTGGGCTCCCAGCACATTTCTGGAACAGCCCTTCTGGAACAGTCACTAAGTCTGTGATGCTGCTGCACTTTGTTTTCCGTTGTCCTGTGTGCTCAGTTGTCTTTCTGGGTTCCCTTTCTGACATTGTAATCTAGTTTTCAGAGGGTTTTAATCGGGAGGACCGTGGTGATGGCTTAAGAGCTGGGAGGGTTGTCAGGTCGTCAGCATGGGTCCCTGAGTAGCTGTGAACTCCTTGAGTAATGAACCTAAGGAATGTGAAGCCTGGAAACGGGGGCCACTTTCACTGAGATGATTGAGCATGTGCTGCCATGACGAGGTCTAGTGTAAACCGTGCCCCCTGGGGTGCTCGTGGCCGCGTGTCTGGGGTTGGTGGTTAGTGTGCCCTGCATCGAGTCAGCCGGCGTTTGGATCGTAGAGCCTTCTGCTAGGAGGTATCTCTGTATTCTGGGGAAACAATTGTGTAAAACTGTTCAGAAAGTCAAAGTTTTCATTTTAAAGAACTGCTCAGTTACATTTTTAATGGGCTAGTTTTTTTTTATGTATGTGTGAGAAAGATCAGCCCTGAGCTAACATCCATGCTAATCCTCCTCTTTTTTTTTGCTAAGGAAGACCAGCTCTGAGCTAATATCTATTGCCAGTCCTTCTCCTTTTTTTTTCCCCAAAGCCCCAGTAGATAGCTGTATGTCATAGTTGCATATCCTTCTAGTTGCTGTATGTGGGACGCTGCCTCAGCGTGGCCGGAGAAGCAGTGCATCAGTGCGTGCCCAGGATCTGAACCCGGGCCGCCAGTAGCAGAGCGCACGCACTTAACTGCTAAGCCACGGGGCCGGCCCCCTGGGCTAGTTTTTTTAGAGGTCACTGCCTTAATATTGAACATTTTGATTTTTCCAATTAGACCTTAAATTTGCAACAGTGTCTTTATATGTAAGTCTTTTCTGCATCTGATTATTTTGTCAGGGAGGATTGGAAGTGGAATTACTGAGTCACAGGCTGTGACTATTTTTAAGATTCCTGATAGCTGTTGCCAAATCGCTTTCCAGAATCGGTGCGCACACACAGCCATGCCACCCCGCCAGAAATGAAGACACTACCTTCTGATTTCAGATCTGCTGATTTCATAAGCAGATCAGACGTTATTGTTGGGTGGCCGTGTAGAGGGACTTCTGCGTGACCATTTTTGTGAAGAAGCTGTTGAAAAGGAAAGTCCCTGCAGGGTGCCTGTTTGTGTTTGCCATGGGAGCCACCACTCAGTCAGCTTTGCTCTTTTTCCCCACAGCTTTTGAAGACATGCTTGAAAACCCGCTGAGCAGCACCCAGTGGATGAATGACCCAGAGACGGGGCCCGTCATGCTGCAGATCTCCAGGATCTTCCAGACCCTCAATCGCGCGTAGGCGTTGCTGGCGCCCTGCTCTGCTGCTCCAGCAGCCTGTCCCAGGAGGGGTGGGGCGGGTTCCAGCGGAGGCTTCTTCTTCTTCCTTCTCAGCCAAGTCGTGGGAAGAGCGTGAAGACCCCTTGTTCCGCTGGGCTGGGGAGAGGAGAAGGGCCAGGCCGGGGGGACCCCGCCCTTAGAGCCCGGCCCTGAGGGTCAGGGCACCCTGCTGTTCTCCTGCTTTGATCTTACTGCTTAAAGACGTCGGTGACAGCAGTGTGCAAGGCTGCTGTCCAGCCTCTGACAGTGTTTACAAACCGGGGGGTCGCCACCCTCCACAGTTCATTTTGGGCTCTTGAAATGCTCCTTGAAGTGACCTGTAGGCATTGCTTGGAGAGTCCAGTTGTTATTTGAAAGAAGGCATGTTTCAATTCAAAGTGTTAACGTCAAACGTACTAATTTAAGTAGAGGAGTTCACAGATGAGTTTTCTTTAATCAATAAATCCCCTTTTCCTAGTTTCTGTGTTAATGTTATTTTAGTGCCAGAGAAGTTGCATGTGTGCTGGTGAGTGTTCGTGTTCTTGGTAAGTTAGCATGCTCGCCGCTTCATGGGGCGGTTGCTGCAGCCGCTTCAGCATTGGTTGGCAGAATCTTGAGTTTTGATTGGAGTTATAGGACCACACCATCCCCAGAGCAAGGCATGCGTTCTCCGATGGTGTAGGCCGAGCTCTGGCAGGGGCTTGCCCTGTGCCGCATGTTTTTTAAAACATTATCCGTGTTTTAAAATGAGAAAATAGGTATCCTTTTTTTTTTTTTTAACTCTGCTCATTATTTATTGCTTACAGCAATTATAATTATATAATTATAATTATAGCCGTTATAAATGTTTTTTTAAACTTCTCTTCTGAAGCAGCCCCACCTGCCCCGGCCCAGGCCTTGGTTTGCTCGGCTCTTGGCCCCGAGTGGCTGGGTGCGGGCCCACCATGGGGAAGCCCTCTGAGCTCTGTCCTGTCTCAGCCGAGTGAGGGTATTTGAGGAAAATATGTCTTTTCACAGATCTAGGTTTTCTCATTGCTCTTGAGATTCAGATTTAAAACTTCTGGACAGAAATATTAAAAATAATTTCGAAAGGCTGTCCTCTCACATGTAAGTCTCACGTTAAGGCAGTTATAAACGTTCCTGAGGCCATAGGTATAGGACCTTCGGGGGTTTGCTCTGCATTCTTTGACTGTTATTTGATCTCTGTGTTTTGTGTTTTGTTTTTAAAATGGCCAACTGAACGCGGTTCTCAGGCCTCACATCTTCGTTTTTCTTGGTCGCCCTGCTGGTGGTGCTGCCCCCGGGTGGCCTCTGGGCTACAGCCGTCGTCCACCCGACACAGAGCACAGCCTGGGCCTGGCATGAGCAGCTGTGCGACCTGCAGTCTCCGTGGAGAAGCCAAGTCCCTGGTCGGGAACGTCCCAGCGGTGACTTCCCAGGGGCTGGCCCCGTGCGTGCCTGCTACGGGCGTGTGCGGTGGGCCTCAGACTCACGAGTGCTCCTTCTCTGTGTCACGGGTCTAAGGGTGTCCCTCAGTGAGGAAAGTACCTTGGTGCACAGCCCAGAGCCCACTTCTTGGGCGACTAGGATGCTGCCGGAGCAGCCTTAGCCATTAGTTTTGGTTGAAGAAACCCCATACCTTTAACACACCCGGAAAAGGAGCAGGAATGTCTGGCCTTGGCGCCAGCCCTCCTCAAGCACGATCCTGTGGTGCTTATTGTAGGTCGGAGGGAGGGGACGATGGCAGCTAGGTGTGGGACTCTTATTCCTGTGAGGTTTCCTTCCCTGTCTGGGGCCCACATGGCTTCCTCGTGGTCCTCTGTCGGGCTGGGCATGGGCTGAACCCCTTGTGATCAGGACCGCCGGGGAAGTTAGCGTGGTGGGCCTGCCCCTTCTCGCCTGCAGGAAGATGTCCGTGCTTGTTACTAGCGCGTGTGCGTGACGTTTGTGGCTCTCCGTGCAGCCCTGGGCTGGCCCAGCGGGAACCCCAAGGTTTGTGGCCCTTCTCTGCCGTTGTCCGCCTCCTTGGGAGCCTCATGCTGGCTCTCAGGTAGAGCTTGAGCGCGTGGGAAAGATGGCTATGGGGAGGGCTCTGCAGCAGGCCTGTGGCTCAGGGCACGTCTGGTATTGGAGGTTTCTGTCCAGGGTGACAGGTGGCAGTGCTGTGTATACCCCGGCCTGCCCCTGGGTGGCCACACTGCCGGTGCTGCCTGAGTCCACTCCTGCCAGGCCAGGCCAGGCCAGGCCTAGGCACGGGCTCTGGGTGGGCTGGGGCTTCTCAGCCCTTTGGACTCCTGCCCCATCCATAACAAATATCATATAATGCCTCCCTTACTGTCTGCAATGAAAATTCCAGAAAAGGGCCGGCCCCATGGCTTAGCAGTTAAGTGTGCGCGTTCCGCTACCGGCGGCCTGGGTTCGGATTCCCAGCGCGCACCAACGCACTGCTTCTCCGGCCATGCTGAGGCCGCGTCCCACATATAGCAACTAGAAGGATGTGCAACTATGACGTACAGCTACCTACTGGGGCTTTGGGGAAAGAAAGGAGGAGGATTGGCAGTAGATGTTAGCTCAGGGCCGGTCTTCCTCAGCAAAAAGAGGAGGATTACCATGGATGTTAGCTCAGGGCTGATCTCCCTCACAAAAAAAGAAAAGAAAAAGAAAATTCCAGAAAAAATCAATTTAATGCCATAAGAGGAACATGAGAAATAAAGGTAACAAACTTTAGTAAAGTGTACATCTGAATCTACCGTCAGTCGTAGAAGGAAAAGTGAAGTCGTAGGTTCCTTACGCGGTGATCAGAGTCGCCCTGCCCTTGCGAGTTACCCGTGCAGACTGCAACAGGCGTGGGTCTGTGACTCACACCCCCTGGCATTGCCATCCGTGCTGTGACTCTCAGGATGGCGTCAGTTCTTGATAAAGTTCCAGATACTGCAAAGGACGACCTTCCCTCAGTTTACGAGGTAGCAGCACTTCTAGAGAACGCTGAGTTACGAGTGTGTGCAAACAACTCGGATGGAGACGGAGCAGTTTCCAGGTGCAGACACTGCGGCCCGAGGCCTCAGCTGCCGGATGCCTGGCAGGCCCGAGGAGCCGTGCGGGTCAAGGAAACTCCTTCAGTTAGTGGAAGAGTCGTCCACACGGTTTTGGAAAGCCCGAGGCAGGGCCGGGCGTGCTGAGGATCCCAGTGTTGGAAACAAGAATGGACGGGGTAGTGAGTGGATCCTTCAACTTCCCACGCAGCCCGATGCACTGCCCGACAAATCCCTTCCGTTCGTTCTGCTTGGCCCTGCAGGCCCGAGCAGGGGGGTGGCTTCAGGACTTCTTTGTGGGCGTCATCAGAGGTGGTGGTGACGTTGGGTGGGTACTTTATCTTTCCAGGTCGTGGAGCTTGACGTCACTAATAGACGTGTCCCCATGAAGAGTTCCCCTCAGAGCTTCATGCACACAGCAGCTTGATAGGAGCTGCTTTTAAAGCCATGTGGCCAGTGTGGAAACACTGACATTTCTAACCAAAACATTGGCTACTTGGTCTTTTTTTTTTTTGGTGAGGAGATCAGCCCTATGCTAACATCTGCCAATCCTCCTCTTTTTTTGCTGAGGAAGACTGGCCCTGGGCTAACATCCATGCCCATCTTCCTCCACTTTATATGGGACGCCGCCACAGCATGGCTTGCCAGGCAGTGCGTCGGTGTGCGCCTGGGATCCGAACCGGTGAACCCCGGGCCGCCGCAGTGGAGCGTGCGCCCTTAGCCGCTTGTGCCACTGGGCCAGCCCCAACTACTTGGTCTTCTGAGGAGGTTTGGTGTTAGGAGGGGAGAGAAGGCAAGAAAGCTGGCAGAGACGGCTGCTCGTGGGTGGTCAGCCTGGAGAGAGCCCTGCCCTGTGTGGGGCTGCTCAGAAGGCTCAGCTGTGGCCCCATGTGACCTGAGGCCTAGCTGTGGCCTCCTCAGCCTAGGCCTGCTGCTCCAGGACCTGGGTGCAGGGTGCCCCGTCCCTCCTGCCTCCAGAGCATGGGGCGTCCTCCGTGGGGAGACACAGGGCCCATCGCCAGCCCTGCTCTTAGCTCTTAGCAGACTCGGGGTTGGAAGAGGACTTGCTCTTCTGTGGGCAAGGAGTCAAGGAACCGACTCAACTCTGGACAGGCAGTCCTGGGAGAGCGGTCACGCAGGCGGCTGCCCATGCCTGAGATGACAGTGGACTGAGGCTTCGCCAGGACTCGGGCGGGTCCGTCTGCTGCCTGCATCGCCTTCTTGCTGTGACTCCAGTGCGCACGAGGGGATGAGCAGCCAAGTGGACGCCCCCCGATTTGTGGCTTCATGTGGGGGGAAGCTTGTTTGCTCTTCTTTCCTTGGAGAGAGTGAATTCGCTGCCCCGTGGCTCCTGAAGACGCGGGTTCTCCCGGGCTGGTGCTGGTTCCTTGGCGGCTCACCCTTCAGGCCACGTGTGTTCTTTCCCTGGGCCTGTTTATCAGCGGAGGTCTGCGTTCTAACCCACATGGTGGAACACGGTGTGGAGTTCTGGAAAGAGGGCGAATAAACGTCCTCCCGCTGAGCCCTCAGTGGCAGCTGGTGGTGCCTATGCGGGATTTAGACAGATAATCTTGTGTCTTGTTGCTGATGATCAGTGCAGCTGGATGTGACTTCTGCTCTTGTGCCCACTACTCAGGGCCTGTCCTCTGGCACATGGAGAGGTGGCGTGGCCACAGGACTCTCAGGTCAGGAGTCTAAGGGTGGGAGCGGCCGGGCTCCCTCTCTGCCGTGTCCCCATTCTAGGACCCGCTGGCCCTGGTGGCCCTCAGGACACACTCGATGGGATGGGCAGGCCGGCGAGCGCGTGGGGGCCGTGGGCCTGTTGCCCAGCATACGGTCCCAGTGGGTGTGGAGGCCAGGCTGCTGCGGGGAGCTGGCGGGACCTGCTCGGTAGGTGTGGGGCCCTGCTGTGGGTTCTGCGCCCTGTGCCCTGTGCCCTGCGCTGCCCTGTGCTGAGTCCTCTGTCTCCCTCCATGCCTCACAGCCGGCCGGTGACAGGCAGCACATTCTGCTGTGTCTGCATCTGTGCATCAGGCTGAGCCCTGGCCAGGGGAAGGACAAACAGGACCCCCTGGGTGAGCCCAGGCCATCCAGGCCTCCTGACTCCAGAGGCACCTCCCAGGGTGTGGGGCTGCAGGGTGCCTTGCCCACCCCAGGCTCTCTCTTGGGATTAGGGGCTGGGTTGGGTTTCGCAGCTGCAAACCTGCTTTCTGTGCTGGTGCCTGGGGGAGGCTGGCTCCAGGGGCAGAGGCAGGATGAGGCTGGTGCTCAGCGCACCCTGAGCACACCCACCTGATGGCTCTCCCTGGGGGCAGGGAGCCCCTCCCGGTGCCCCTCCCGAGCACTGGAATCCAGCATCTTCCTGCTCCACCCAGGGGCTGTGGGCGGCAAGCTGCAGATTCTGAGACACCACGTGGAGCAGGGTCTCTGACATGCCCACTTTGTGACTCACTCATGAGTGGTGGGGTCAGTGGAGGTGACTGCCAACCCCCTAGGCCGGTGAGAGGGGTCCTGCAGCCCCCACCTTCCTGCCAGGACTTGCTTTTGTTGCCCTGAGTTGCCACATGAGGAGCCCCACTACCCTGCGGCAGCCATGCTGTGAGGAAGCCCAGGCCATGCAGAGGGGCCCCCTGGAGGGGCCACACAGAGGCCAGGGGGTTGGGGGGGTGACAGCCAGAATCCACTGCCACACGTGTGAATGAGGAAAGCTCCGGGCGATTCCAGCCCCAGCCCCTGGGTCACCCAGCCCTTCTTCCCACTGAGGCCCCAGATACTGGAGCAGGGACCACCTTGGGTTGACGCTGGCCCTGTTCTGATCCCAGGTCTGCCAGCCTGCTAAATGGCTGACTGGAGCTGCTGCGTCCGGGGTCACTGGTCACAGGGCTGTTCCTGCAACGCTGAGTGTCTGCTCCCTGGTCTTCAGGATGGAATCTCAGGAAGGGCCAGGCTCGGCCTAGAAGGGGGCCTGTCATCCCGTGCATCGGGAGCGCGTGTCCCCGCTAGCAGGGAGCATTCCAGCCTGGATGGACGCGGATGCAGGGACCTGGAGACAAGTGCCCTGAACCGGCTGCGCCCCTGGGGCGGGATCTGGGAAGTGCTGGCCCAGGATGAGCATGCAGGCCTGCCGTGGACCACCGGGCTGCCCAAGGACAGGGGCCTACGGGGCGCTCTTTCCTAAGAGCAAATGTCACTCTCATTGTAAGAAGAAAATGAGCTGCTTTCCTTCTGCCCCCAAACTTCTGAACCTTCTGAGCCCCTCCTGGCAGCGCCCACACTGTGTGTTGCGACGCTGAGTTAATCTCAGTTTCCAAGTGGCTGCCCTCGCACAGAGGCTTCTGAAAGTGGTCCAAGGATCCAATAGTGGCTTCCAGAGAAGCTTGTCCCTGTGTCATCCCTGGGGCTCGCCATGGCCGGCCGATTCCGCTGGCCCTTACCTGGAGCGACCGCAGGCCAATGTGAGCCTCGGAGTACCAGGGTGCCCTGGCTGCTCCCTGCTCGGGGCTGCCCTGACGTGCCCCAGAGCTGCCCTCCCACGCCCTATCGGCCCCGGCGCTGCCTGCCTGGGATACTAGCCCGTGGAGGGGCTGGCGCTACAGCCCAGCTCCGAGGCCTCAGAGGCCAGGTGAACAGACACACTGAGGGGCTGCTGTGCAATTCGGGGATGGGGCTCTGGGGGGTTTGCAGCCCAGGGAGGGGCAGGAGCTGCCTGCCAGCAGGTCTGGGCAGGGCCCCAGGGCTCCCAGGCAGGTGCGGTGCAGATGGGGATGGGGCAGAGATGCCTCAACACATGAAACCTAATGGCTGGCTGACGTTCACAAAAGCCCGTGAGGTACGCATGGGTGCTCCTGATGGAGGCCGGTCCTCGGGGAGAGGGGTGGTACTGTCAATCATCCCAAAGGGAGGACCTTGATCTTGACCCAGCCTTGCTCCCCAAAGAGTGGCCCTGACACCCACTGTGGCCCACCTGGGCTGGCGACCTGCCCACGTGTCACTGCGATAGACCTCCCCCAGGGACACTCAGTGTTGAAGCAAAGCTGGTGGCCTCCAGTTCCCTGCCCCCTTCCAATGCCCTGGTGATCTCATCTCAAGACCCTAAATTACATCTGCAAGGACCCTTTTTCCAAATAAGGTCATCAGGGGCCAGGCCAGTGGCGCAAGTGGTTAAGTGCGCGTGCTCTACTGCGGTGGCCCGGGGTTTGCCGGTTCGGATCCCGGGTGCGCACAGGCGCACCGCTTGTCAAGCCATGCTATGGCGGCGTCCCATATAAAGTAGAGGAAGATGGGCACAGATGTTAGCCCAGGGCCAGTCTTCCTCAGCAAAAAGACGAGGATTGGCATCAGATGTTAGCTCAGGGCTGATCTCCCTCACAAAAAAAACCAAATAAGGTCACCTGCACAGGTCTGGGTGGACGTAAATTTCAGGGTCACACAGCAACATCTCTGCAGGTGACGCCCTGTAACCAGGTCACCACGGGGACCCTGGGTACACAGGGGCTTCCTCCATCCCCCAGGTCCGGCCAGTTCCTCTTAAAGGCACAGGCCTGGGCTGACAGGCCTGGGGCGGTGGGGAGGCTGTGGGGGGCTGTCCTGCAGCCCCAGGCTTCTTATCTAGGGTGGGGGCAGGGGCTGTGCTCCCTCCTTCATTTCGTGGTGGGCTCTTCTACAAAGGAAGGTGGTCAGGGTGGGACATGCCATGTTTGTGCAGAGGCCATGGGGGTGGATGTTCTCAGCAGAACCCTCCTCCTCCCAGAGAGCACCCCCTTCAGCTCAGAGACCCCAGGGAAAGGGCCCCGGAACCCCGGCCAAGGTCAGCAGCCCGGCCTCCTCTACCTTTGCTGACAACACATACCTGTCTCTCCTGGGGGCCCAGCGTCCAGCTCGCTCTCATCTCTCCTCCTGCCAGGTGCACGTCTTCCCGGCCCTGGGGGCACCTCAGCCATTGCTTGCAGGTGCCAGGCTGCCCTTCATAAGATCCGCTTTGTGGGTATGCCTGACACAATACACTCATGTGTTTAACACGAACACCTGTGAAACCCTCACACCTCAAATATGCGTGTGTCCATCACCCCAGTCTCCTAGTGCCCCTTTGAGACCCTCTCTTCAGCCCCTTCCTGCCTCCCTGCCCCTCCCTGGACCCTCTCCAGGCAACCCCAGAGCTGCTTTCTGTCACCGTGGGGTAGTTTGTGCTTCGTAGGTCGTTACAGAAATGGCGGCGTACCGGCTGTGTGCCCGTAGTCGGCTGCTCTCAGCATAATTATTTTGGGTCTCGGTACCAGCAGTTCATTCCTGCTGCTGAGCTGCGATCTGCTCCTCCTCTCCCGGCATGCCTGTGCTGGGGTGGGGGCAGTACTACAAGCCCAGCTGCTCGGGAATCCTGGCCTGGGGATTGTGAGGGGCTGGCGGGGACTCGACCCCTCTGAGTGTCAACTCCAGGACCGTTCTGGGCTGAGGCGACACCCAGGGGAGCCCAGGTGGGGTGGGACAGCCTCGTTGCATTTGTGTCTGGGGAGCCGATGGTCTGTGTTCTGGGCAGCAGTGGCCAAGGCAATGGCCGGCGCCTGGGGGTACTGTGCTGACCCTGCCTGGCCACAGTGAACATGGCGCGTGTGACCCACGGGTCACCTTTGGGCCACCAGGCTGCCCAGGGCACGGTTCCCAAGGACTACGGATTTCTTCCATCTTCCGCCACTTCTGCATGGTCTGGTGTTTCAACCCTGAAGTGACGAGAGTGAATCTGGAAGTTCCAAATGCCAGGGGCTCCACTGCAGCACGAGTCACAGTATTGAAAGGTGGGAGGACCCAGTGTGAAAGGGCGGGCAGGCGGAGAGACCAGATGTGGTCTCTGCACAGTGGAGTGTCAGCCTTAAAAGGAATGGGTTCTGACCTGTGCTGCAGCCTGGAAGGCCCTTGAAACACGATGCCAAGGGGAAGAAGCCAGACACAAAAGGACACAGACTGTGTGATTCCTTTTACATGAAATGTCCAGAATAGGCAAATCCACAGAGACAGAAAGCGGACCAGTGGCTGTCAGGGGCTGGGGGAGGAATGGGGAGTGAGTGCTGATGGGGATGGGTCTCCTTTGGGGGTGATAGGAATGTTCTGGAACTAGACAGAGGGGGTGGTTGCACAACATTGTGAAGGTACTAAATGCCACTGAAGTGTGCACTTAAAATAGTTAATTTTATGTTATGTGAATTTCACCTCAATACAAAAAAGAGAAAAACCCCTAAATTGCCTCCAACTTTCTTTCCAGTTATACCTTTTATGATTTTTAAGGCATTAAACCCATTCCACTGCATTTTTTTCTTCGTCTATTGACTACTAATCAATGCCACCAAACGAATGAATTCCATTTCCCAGAGAATTCACTAAAAAAATGCCAAGGGGGAAGACCTCCAGAGCCGAGCCCCTGGGAGGAGCTGCGGCCTGAGGGTGCCACGTCCAGGAACCTCTCCTGGAAGGCGTCAGGGCCCACTGGGCTTCCATTATGGATCATGGCAAGTGGGCACCAGCCTGCGTCCAGAGCAGAGGATTGGAGGAGTCAGTGAGGACACACAGGTGGAGAGGACAGGGCACTGCCACCTGAAAGGACATGGGACAGGCTCACGGCAGGAGGCACGAGAGCCCACGCTGCGTGTTCGCTCTGCGGGGGGGGGAAAGAGCAGAGCAGCAAGTCTGGAAAGAAAGCCTCCTGCCCTGACGGTGCTCTCCCTGGGGGCAGGCCTTAGGCTAGTCTCATTGTTTTCTTCATACTAGTCTGTGATTTTTCAAATTTTCCACACTGGGCCTGTAGTACTGTTATCATCAGAATGGTTTATTTAAGAAAACCTAGGGGGCCGGCCCCGTGGCTTAGTGGTTAAGTGCACGCGCTCCACTACTGGCGGCCTGGGTTCGGATCCCGGGCTCACACCGACGCACCGCTTGTCCGGCCATGCTGAGGCCGCGTCCCACGTACAGCGACTAAGAAAGCTGTGCAACTACGACATACAACTATCTACTGGGGCTTTGGGGAGAAAAAGGGAAAAAAAAGGAGGAGGATTGGCAATAGATGTTAGCTCAGGGCCGGTCTTCCTCAGCGAAAAGAGGAGGATTGGCATGGATCTTAGCTCAGGGCTGATCTTCCTCACAAAAAAAAAAAAAAAAAAGAAAACCTAATCTGCATGTTTCATCATAGAATGATATTTTCTATCAAGTAGTATGTTTCTAATAGTGATATTTCAATACTATCAGGCAGGCAGGCTGTGGTTTTGGTTTTGTACATTAAGACGTGGAAGTAACTGGAAATTGAGAGACTTCTGTCATGGGCAGAAAAAATAGCCTGAACCAGAAGGGGCTTCTGGGGTGCAGGAGCTAACTCCCACACCTGGGACCCCCACACACACACACATTGGCTCCTGGGACCCAGCTGGGGGCTGTGGGGAATCAGCATGCAGCATCTGTGCATAGGAGTGGGGGCTGGTCACCCTGACCCATGCTGGACCTCCCTCCCTGGGCCACAGGAGAGAAATGACGTCCACACCTGGGGAATTCCTAAAGCAAATCCAGTTGTTCGGGACCAACCTCCCCAACTTGGCTCTGAGAAGGCCCTGCCTGCTACATGATGCATGTGTTTCATCTCTGACGACCTAATGCAGCTCTTTAAAAAGCACAACTCAAAGCAAAAATGCACCTGCAGAATATTGTTAGAACTTTAGTAGAGAAAATGGTGATGTATTAAAACTACCTTCTTGTAATGAGATGACCAAGCTTTGGCCTTTTCTGCTGGGAAAGATTTGCCCTGAGCTAACATCTGTTGCCAATCTTCCTCTCTTTTTTTCCCCTCCCTAAAGCCCCAGTACACAGTTGTATATCCTAGTTGTAAGTCCTTCTAGTTCTGCTATGTGAGCCACCACCACAGCACGGCTACTGACAGACGGGTGGTGTGGTTCTGCGCCCGGGAACCAAACCTGGGCTGCTGAAGTGGAGTGCACTGAACTTTAACTGCGAGGCCATCAGGGCAGGCTCAGGCCTTCTTTTCTAAAGGGCCTGGTCCTGCCTGCTCGGCCATCCTGGGGCCACAGAGAAGAAAACAAGACAGAGGACTCAAATCAGCAGAAGTATAAATGAAAGAGGAGACATTACAACAGGCACCACAGAAATACAAAGGATCATAAGAGTCAACTATGAACATGTCAAGAAATTGGAAAACCTAGAAGAAATGGATAAATTCCTAAAAATATACCACATACCAAGACTGAATCACGAAGAAACAGAAAATCTGAATAGACCAGTAATGACCAAGTAGATTGAGTGAGTCATCAAAAATCTCCCAATAAAGAAAAGCCCAGGACCAGATGGCTTCACTGGTGAATTCTACCAAACATTTAAAGAATTTATGCCCATCCTTCTCAAATTCTTCCAAAAAATTGAAGAGGGGAGAACACTCCCAAACTAATTTTATGAGGCCAGCATTACCCTGATACCAAAGCCAGATAAAGACACTCCAAGAAAACCACAGACCAATATCCCTGAGGAAAATAGATGCAAAATTTCTTGGGGCTGGCCTGGTGGCATAGTGATTAAGTTCATGCATTCCACTTCAGTGGCCTGGGGTTCACTGGTTCGGATCCTGGGCGTGGACCTACTCACCGCTCATCAAGCCATGCTGAGGCAGCGTCCCATATAGAAGAGCTACAAGTCTGCAACTATGATACACAACTGTGTACTGGGGCTTTGAGGAGAAAAAATTAAAAAAAGAGGAAGATGGGCAACAGATGTTAGTGCAGGGCCAATCTTTCTCAAAAAAAAAAGGAAAAAAAAAAACCTCAACAAAAGACAAACTGAATTCAACAGCACATTAAAGGATCACACATCATCATCATCAAGTGGGATTCATCTCTGGGATGCAAGGATGGTTCAACATATGTAAATCAATAAATGTGATAACCACATTAATAATAAAAAGCATATAATCATCTCAATAGATGCAGAAAAAGCATTTGACAAAATTCAACATACTTTCATGACAAAAACTCTCAACAAATTGGATAGAGAAGGAATGTACCTCAACATAATAAAGGCCATATATGATAAACACAGCTAACATCAGAAGCTTTTCTTCTAAGATCAGAAACAAGACAAAGGCGCCCACTCTCACCACTCCTGTTCAATATAGTCCTGGAAGTTCTAGCCAGAACAATCAGGCAAGAAAAAGAAGTAAAAGACATACAAATAGGAAAGGAAAAAGTAAAATTGTCTCTGCAGATCACATGACCTGATGTATAGAAAATCCTAAAGACGCCACCAAAAAACTGTTAGAACTAATAAATTTAGTAAAGTTGCGGGGGACCGGACTGGTGGCACAAGCGGTTAAGTGCGCGTGCTCCGCTGCAGCGGCACAGGGTTCGCCGGTTCAGGTCCCAGGCGTGCACCGACACACTGCTTGTTAAGCCATGCTGTTGCAGCATCCCATATAAAGTAGAGGAAGATGGGCACGTCTGTTAGACCAGGGCCAGTCTTCCTCAGCAAAAAAAAGAGGAGGATTGGCATCGGATGTTAGCTCAGGGCTGGTCCTCCTCACAAAAAAAAAAAAGAAAAGAAAAAAAAAATTTAGTAAAGTTGCAAGATACAAAATCAACATACAAAAAGCAGTTGTATTTCAATACACTAACAACCAACTATCTAAAAAAAGAAATAAGGAAAACAATCCCATTTACAGTAGCATCAAAAATAATAAAATACTTAGGAATAAATTTAACTAAGGCAGTTAAAGATCTGTACACTGAAAAATATAGACACTGATGAAAGAAATTGAAGACACAAATGGAAAGATATCCTGTGTTCATGTATCAGAAGAATTAATATTGTTAAAATGTCCATCCTACTCAAAGCCATCTATAGATTCAATGCAATCCCCAGCAAAATCCCAATGGCATTTTTCACAGAGAAAAAATAATCCTAAAATTCATATGGAACCACAAAAGACCCCAAATAGCCAAAGCAATCTCGAGACAGAAGAACAAAGCCAGAGTCATCAAACTTCCTATATTACAAACACTATAGCACAAATTATATTACAAAACTATAGAAATCAAACTATATAAAAACAAACTATATAAAAACATGTAAATATAAAATACAATATAAAGTAATAATATTATAATAAATATAAATATAAAATATAATAATATAAATAATAAAATAAATGTAAATATAAAATATAAAAACAAACTATATTACAAAGCTATAGAAATCAAAACAGTATGGCACTGGCATAAAAACAGACACAAAGACAAATGCAAGAGAATCAAGAGCCCAGAAGTAAACCCACGTATATATGGTCAACTAATACTCAATGCAGAAAGGACAGTCTCTTCAATAAATGGTGTTGGGAAAACTGAACATTCATATGCAAAAGAATGGACCCCCATCTTACACCACTCACAAAAATTAACTCAAAATAGATTAAAGGCTTAAATGTGCAAAACCATAAAATTCCGAGAAGAAAACATAGGGGAAACCTTTTTGACATTGGTCTTGGCAGTGATTTTTTGGATATGACACCAAAAGCACAAGCAACAAAAGCAAAAACAACAATTGGGACTACATCAAGCTAAAAAGCTTCTGCACAGTCAAAGAAACAATCAACAAAGTGAAAAGGCAACTTACAGAACGAGAGAAAATATTTGCAAATCATATACCTGATAAGGAGTTAATATCCAAAATATATAAAGAACTCATACAAGTCAATATCAAAAACAAAAGTCCAATTTAAAAAAATGGGCAAACGATCTGAACAGACATTTTTCCAAAGAAGACATACAGATGGCCAACAGGTACGTGAAAAGGTGCTCAACAGCACTAATCATCAAGGAAATGCAAATCAAAACCACAATGAGATACCACCTCTAGCTGTTTGAATGGCTATCATCAAAAAGGAGATAACAAGTATTGGCAAAGATGTGGAGAAAAGAGAACCCTCATGCGCTGTTGATAGGAATGGAAATTGGTACAGCCACTTTGGAAAACAGTGTGGAGGTTCTTCAAAAAATTAAAACTACAACTACCATATGAGCCAGCAATCCCACTTCTGTGTATATATCCAAAGGACATGAAATCACTATCTCAAAGAGATATCTGCACCCCCATGTTCACTGCAGCATTAGTCACAACAGCCAAGACATGGAAGCAACCTAAGTGTCCCTCAATGGATGAATGGGTAAAGGAAATGTGGTCTATATATACAATGAAATATTAGTATAGCCATAAAAAAGAAGGAAATCTTGCCATTTGTGACAACATGGATGAATAGGGCATTATGCTAAGTTAAATAAATCAGAGAAAGACAAATACTGTGTGATCTCACTTATATGTGGAATCTAAAAAACCAAACTCATAGAAACAAAGAGTAGATTGGTGGCTGGCAGGGGTTGGGTGGGAGGAATGGGGAGATTTTGGTTAAAAGGTACAAATTTACAGGTATAAAATGAATATGTTCTGAGGATGTAATAATGTACAGCATGCTGACTATAGTCAACAATACTGTATTGTATACTTGAAAGTCTCTATGACAGTAGATCTTAAATGTTTGCAACACACGTGCACACGAAAAGGTAAGTAGGTGAGGTGATGGATGTGTTAACTAACCTTATTGTGATAATTGTTTCACAGTATATACCTATACACATACCAAATCATCACATTGTATACCTTAAACTTACACGATATTATATGTCAGTTATATCTCAATAAAGCTCAAAAAAAAAAATGATTTGCCAAACTTGAAAAACACATTATACTCTATGATCAAGTGGGATTTATCCCAGGAATGCAAGGCTGGTTCAATATCCAAAAATCAATCAATGTAATACACCACATTAATAGAATGAGTAAAAATACCCCAAGTGATGATCTCAATAGTTACAAAAAAAGTCACACAAAAAAAGTTTGACAAAACCCAACACCCTTTCTTGATAAAAACACTCGACGACACAGGAATAGAACGGAACTCCCTTAGCCTGATAAATACGAAAAATCCACATTTAACATCATATGTTAGTGGTGAAAGTCTGGATGCTTTTCTCCTAAGAGCAGAAACAAGACAAGGACATCTGCTCTGCTACTTCTGAATACAATGTCAAATAACATTGTACTGGAGAAATAAAAGGCATCCAGATTGAGGAGGAAGAGGTACAACTGTCTCTCTTCACAGATGTCATGATCTTATATGTAGAAAATCCACTAAAAAACTGTAAGAACTAATAAATGGGTTCAGCAAGGTTGCAGGACACAAGATTAAGATAAAAACCCCTTGGAGTTGCCCTTGACCTGTTGCTTTCTCGAGCACTCCACATCCCACCTGTCAGAGGTTGGTCTCCCTGCTTCCTTCCTTGCCCTTCCTACCTTCTAGTCTGCTCCCAGGAACCAGAATGTTCCCTGTAAAGGGTCAGTCACATCCTTCCTGCCTGTGCTCAAAGGCCCTCTATGGCTTCCCATCTCACTCAGAGAGGAAGCCACAGTTCTTACAAGATTTGCCACCCCCGCGCCCCTTTCCTGCCAGTGTCTCTCCATGCCTGGTTCTGGATGCAGTGGCCTCCCTGTCTCTTACGTATCCGGCACTCCTACACCCCTGCCCAGAACACACTTCCCCAGACAAGCTCCTGCTTGCCCCTGGCTCCCTGCAGGTCTTTGCTCAAATGCCCCCTTAGTTTTCCTTGATGGCGGCCCCAGCGCTGCTCACTGCCTCACCTACCACACATGCAGTCATGTTCCCTCCTCGCTAGACCTCAGCTCCCCGAATGCGGGTGGGGATTTGTGTTTTGTTCTCTGCTGTGAGCCAGAGTGAGGCTCATGCCTGCACATGAATAAGTGTTTGTTGAATGACCGGCTGGGTCCTTGAGCTTACATCACCTGACAACCTGGGTTTTCTTTCCGCCTTAGCACCGCCGGTGAAGTGAGGTTGGGAGCCATCCTGGCCTTCACTCCCAGGACACCTTATTCATAGGAAACTGTTTCTTCCCGCTTTCCTCAAGGCCTTGGATTTCTGGACCCCAGTGCATGGCACAGAAGCCAGCAGCCCTCTGTCAGCTCAGCTTTGAGGTCCTCAGCCGAGCACCAGGACACACGAGGTTTCACACGCTGAGGTTTCACGGTGTTACTATAATTATTAGTCCAACACAGGCTTTATCAGGACGAAGCCAGCCCCTTCTGGGGGACGTGCCTGAGGCCGATACCTACGGCTGCGCTGGGGGCTGAGGATGCGCAGTTTCTCAGGCGTCCAGAGCCCACTTCCCGGGACCGTACCCTGGAGACCACAGCTAGTGCCTGCTGGGGGCGCCCCGGCACAGGTGCTCCTGCAGGGAAAGGGGTGCGCCCCGCTGCCAGCGCTGCTGGCTGGGAGGGGAGGTATTCCTGAGGCTGCTCTCGGGGTGGGGTCCCCGGGCTCCGAGCCCCACTATGGTGGGAGGCACCCCCAGTGCTACTTTGAGGGGGTCTCTAGGCACCAAGGGCCTTTGTGTGTGTGTGTGTGTGTGTGTGTGTGTGTGTGGGCGTCCCGGGCTCCCGGCGCTGCTGGGGGCAGTGGGGAGGGGAAGTATCCCCGGGGCTGCTCTGGGGGCGGGGGGTCCCCGGCCTCCCAGCGCTGCTCTCCGGGAAGGGGAATCCGGGGCTGCTCCTGGGGGGGGGGGTCCCCCAGGCTCCGAGCGCCCCCTCCCTCCGGGGCCGTCGCCTTCTTGAGGTCGCAGTCGGCCCACGCAGGGGCCTCCGCGAGGGGCTCGGCCCCGTCGCGCGGTGGGGTCCCCTGGTCTGGACGACCCAGTCCCAGCAGGAAGAGACCCGGCCCAGACAAAGGGCTGCAGCAGGACTCGCCAGGGCCTGTCAGCCCGCGCGACCCCGCGCCCGGCGCCCGCGGGAAGGGGCGGGTCCTCTGGCAGCGCCCACTGCGCCTGCGGGAAGGGGCGGGGCGAGCGCGGGCCGGGGGCGGGGCCACAGGCTGCGCCCACTGCGCCTGCGGAAAGGGGCGGAGCGAGCGCGGGCCGGCAAGGGGCGGCGGGCTGCGCCCAGTGCGCCTGCGCAGGGCCTCAGCGGTGCGCGCGCTCCCGCCGGTTGGCCGCCTCCTCAGCCGCCGCCGCCCCCGGCTCCGCGCGCGCGCGCCCCCCGCCACGGCCCGCGGACCAGCCTGCGCCCCCGCTTCGCCGCCCCCTGCCCCCCGCGCCCGGCCTCCCGGGCCCCGGCCTCCGGGCCCGGCCCCGCAGCATGCGGCAGCAGCACGCACGGCGGCGGCGCCGGCGGCGGCTGTGAGGTGAGGCCGGGCGGGCGGGCGGGGGCGCCGGCCGCGGTCGGTGCCGGCCCCTCGCGGGTCCCTCCGGCGCGGCGGGGGCGGCGCCTTTGTTGCGGCCTCGCCGGCGCCGCCCGCGCTGCAGCGGCCTTTCTGTGTGCAGATGGTGGACGCGGGCGGCGGCGCGGCCGGCGAGGGCTGGCGGAGGATGGAGGCCGCGCCCGACGGCGCCGTGGACATCGTGCCGCTGGACCGCTACGACCCGGCCCGCGCGAAGATCGCCGCCAACCTGCAGTGGCTCTGCGCCAAGGCCTACGGCATCGGTGGGCGGGGGCGGGGGCGGGGCGGGGAGGGGGCGCGGGCGGGGGAGGACACGGCCCGGGGGAGGGGGACGGACGGGGTCGGGGGCCGAGTTGAGGCCGGAGACGCACGGGCTGGGGCTCCTTTGTGCGCCGCCCGCCGCGCAGGGTCCCGGGCAGTGCGGGGCGTGGTGGGGTCACCTCCGGAGTGGACTGGCCGCGTGCGACCGAGCGGGGTGGGGGGTCGGCGCCGGGGTCCTCCGGCAGGTGCAGCGGGGCCGGCCCGGGGAACCTCCCCCGGAGCCGGGCGGGGCGCGAGTCCGCGGTGACACCCTGGGTGCCCGGCCGGGCTCGACTGTCACCGAGCTCGCCGGTGGAGTTCCCCACGAGTCGTTGCTTCTCAGCTGCACCGTCTTGATCGGGGCCCACCTTCGGTGAGCCTGTCCTGCAGAACTAGGTAGCCTTGTTAGGAGCCAGTTTGTTAGGCCTGATATTCTTAGTGGATTAAGACTCGCCGGTTTCCAGCTCTCGGCGTTTCAGAGACCAAGTGATTCTCATAATCGCTTGGCTCCCGAGGCCTGCTTTATTAACTTCAGCTGTTTTGTTTTAGGTACGAAATTAAGAGTTAATAGTGCGTAGTCTTTTTTCTCTTCATTTGAAGCAGTTTTTAAAAATTGCCTTCGTTGTGGTGAAGACGTTTCTGATTCCAGAGTGAGACTGAAGTGGAGAGAGAACCCTTTCAGGAGGGAGGCTGGTGACCGGGTCTGAAAACTCGCGGAGCAGGCGTGCCCCTGTGACGGGCTCTCACCGGTCCGAGCGGCCTGTGTCATGGCCAGACTCAGTTAGTCATGAGGCTAAACTGGCTCTGCAGGTCTCGGGGATTAGATGCGTCCCCTATTGCAGGCTGATTTCATGGTGTGCACCCCGAGTTTTCTCCTTTATTTTGCAGTTTCCAGTTTTACAGCGAACTTGATTCAGTTTCTCTATAGTATGATGGGGAAACATTGTCGCGTACACGAATTTACATGATTTTGGGGGAAATATGGAATTGATAAAAAGTGTATGTAAAATTTTAGAGTGAGGTGTAAAGAGTAATACCGCAGCGGCCACTCGGGTATGTGGCAGTCAGTTTAAGGAAAAGCACGCGACCTGACCTCAAGTGTGGGGTCCCCTGGGTGTGCCGGGGTCCCAACCTCATGTCTTGCGTTGGCGATTGGTTTGCTTTTCTTTATATTTCACCGCATGTGTTTACATCACTGAACTGTATTTAGTTTTCCCTATTTTTGCACCCTTGGTAGTTATGTCCTCTGCTGAGACTGCTTTATTCCACATTCTTCCTAGTTTCTTCCTTCCCACTCCTCTCCTTGCTTTTTCACTGCTGTGTGGTGTTTCGCTGGAGGCCTGTTCACTGTTGGTGGGCACTGGTTGGGTTCCAGGTCTGTGTTCTTAAGCACGGTGCGTTCTTGGGCACGGCTCCTGGGGCACATGTGCAAGGTTTCACACTGCTGTGTATTTTTAAGATTTTATGTATGGAAATAGCTAAGGTTCTAGTAATGAATGCTATATCGACACAAATACTTCTAAAAAGCCGTCTCGTTATTTGCTTTCCAGTTTCTTTAGCAAAGTGAATGCATTTTTATTGTGTTACATTTAGCTTTGGCATTCAGCGTGGGATTTGTCAGCTATCTGGAAACAAATATGCATCCCTCTCAGGGTTAGTATTGGGTTAGTGTAGTTTTATTTCCAGTACCAGATCACTTTGATACTTGTTGACTCATCAGATAATTAATTCAAAAGCTGATATTAAAATAGGCTTTAGGGTTTTCAATGATTAAAGGTAGGTATTTATAGAACAGAAGGTGAGCAGGAGCTGAAGGAGACTGGATGCTGTCTGAGGATCTGCGGCTGGCTTGCATGTTGCCCGTCGGTCACGATCCCTCGGCTGAAGTGTGCTCATCACACACGGATTTTAGGAGGTCTGCTTTCCATTCATTGTTGCTGAATGAGAAGGCTGTTCCATTCTATGCTGTGTTTCGGGAAGGGCACAGATGTAGTTTTGTTCTAGATGAGAATCTCTTTTTAAGTTGACATATTTAGGAGATCCCAACTCAGATGACCAAAAAAACTCACCTCCACTCAGCTGAAGTGATTTCATCTGTGTCGTCAGTGTGTGTGTGTGTGTGTGTGTGTGTGTGTGTGTGTGTGTGTGTGTCGTCAGTGTGTGTGTGTGTGTGTGTGTGTGTGTGTGTGTGTTCGTTCGTTCGTTCCACAGCCCTGGGGGAGTTTCTCTGGTCTTGCAGGAGACTGGGTGGGGAGGGATTTGGGTAGGATAATATAGATTTTTTACCCCAAAACTCTTTTCCTAATCCAGGGGCCTATTCTTTGTTTCTCCTTTTGGACATCTCCATGTGCCTCTCCAGCTTAGTTTTCAGTTAATTAGACATGATTCTTTCAGTCTGCATGCTTTAATTGTAAATTGTTTTTGAGGGGTGTGATGGTGAAAGTGGCCTAAATGTTTTTCTTGTTCTGTAGTTGTTCATTAAGTAGCTAAATGAAACCGAACAGTCTTTTCTGTTTGTATAGGAATTGAAAGCATGCAGACACTCTCAGGCGAGGTGCTCTGAGGCTGGCTTCTTGTTTGCGTTTGCCTTTTGGGACTCTCCGTGTCCCCGGGGCCACCGGCCGCTGCCGTTTGTAGTGAGTGAGGAGCCTGGGGAGAGCTCACCCTTGGCCAGGCCTTGTGGTGGCACATGGTTATGCAGAAACGTTTCCTCCGACTTTCTTCATCTCTGGTGCCACAGCCAAGAACTGTGGGCCCTCTTGTGTTTTTATTTTTAGATTCTGCCGCTCCCTTTTTGGGGTAACTCTTGTTTCATTTATAGTGTTTTAATTGTTTTTTTAGAAGTAATATATTGGACATGTTGAAAGTTATTAAAAGTGTGGGAAGCAGTTGAGTCTGCTTAGCTGGAATGTTTTGTGATGTCCTTTTGATTGAAAATTGTAATAAATTGGTAAAAAACTTTAAAGGAATGACTTGAAGTACCATTTATTTTACAGAATAGAGCTGGACTGGGGCTGCTGCATTCCTGGCTTTTGATTTTAGTCCACGAGCTTAGGAAACTTAAAGGTATTTAGGCCTTGGTTTCAGGAGACAGTGGGGGAGTAATAGCTTTTGTTAACTCCCAAGGACAGTGTTGAAAAAACAACCCAGGGAAAGTACTAGAAGGCACTCAGCTCTTTGCAAGCATGTTGCTATGTAGCTCAGTGGTGGTGGTTTCACCCTCTGAGGCGCCCTGGAAACCACATTGAGACTCACCACAGCTCACCTTGGAGCTGTGCTTCCCTGGACTGGGTGGGACCGTAGGGGCCACCGAGGTTAATCTTCTCTTTTTAGTAGCAGCAAACTGGGATGGAGAGAGACCACGAGGCTGTCCAGAGCCCACCGCTAGTGAGGGATTAGCACTCTCATCCTCTCCCTCTCTCCTTAGAGTAATTAAACTACTGATTTGGAAACTGTGTTGTGGGACGCGAAATCTGTGCAGTCATTGATGAGGTATCTGTAATCCAGCCGCTGCCAGCTGTCTCATTGTCTAGACCACAAGAATAGCTTGGACTCTGTTGCTTAATTGATATTAGGAGCAAAATCCCTTTGTTGTCAACTCCAGAGGGTCACCGCCTTGCTTTGTTGTAGTGACATTTGGCTAAAATGATTCGAGTGCTCGGAACCCCTCTCCAGGTCCCAGGACTGGAAATGAAACCTGGCTGCTGCTCTTGTCCCTGGACTGTTGGGAACAGCCTTTGTGCAAGTCGTAGTGGGGAGACCCTCATTCATAAGCATACCGTCAAGTTTTTTTATGTGGTGATTTGTTCAGATTATTGGTTTGTGAATTTAGATTGTATTTTTCAATAGTTTTTTGTTCTTAGTAAGGGATTTGGGTGCCTCTGAGATGGGAGGTTACAAAACAGCCTAGATGCACCTGCTCGGTGGGACAAGATACTGTGGGGGTCGTTGGTTGGTCTTGTAACATGACCTTCCCTCTGCTTGGGTGCACTGAGAACCGCCTCGTGTCCGTGAGGTCAGGGGTCGTGGTTGTCCTGTTTACTACCATGTCTGCAGGACAGTCAGTGCTCAGATACTTGTCAAATGGATAAAAGAGTTGGAAACACCTTTGAAACAGGTGGGATGGAAGGATGTGCTTTATAATTCTGTCCTGGTGGCCATACATGGTGCATTTGTATTTCTAGAGATATACCATTTTGCACATGCTCTCTTTCCTGCCTGATACCACAAGTTAAAGATTAAGCAAAGAACATAAATCCATCTTTAAGTTCAAACTGTTCTAATCCTTTAAATTTGAGCGACCCTCAAAAGAGTTGGCCACTGTTGTGCTTTAGGATGTTAAATTTGTGCAAATATTCTTCCAGAAAGCCCTTAATATTTTCTTCTCTGTATTACATTTGTCTTTATGATAGCTCATAGGCTTCTTCTGCTGTTGATTTTTTTTGTGGCCATATCACCATTATATGTACCAGTGTTCTTTTTTACTTCCTAGTTCAACTATTAAAAAACTCAGATTGCTATCATTTTTCATCTAATCTGAAGGTGACCAGGATGGAGCCAATATTACATTCATTCAAACAATAGTAATTGCATAATTGTCATGTGCATAATTGTGTTTTGCACTGCAGGAAATACAGGGGAGAAGTTATATAGTGCCATCTCCTCAATTGCTTAAAATCCACACGAACTATTGACATCTACAAAGGAAAATGAAATAATGCAGGCCCTGAGAAATGGCAGCTTGACATCAGTGCAGGAGCTGTCTTGAGGCAGAGTAAGGCGCTGTCAGGTGGGTGAATGGGGACTGGAGTGCTTGCGCCACCCGGGGCAGTGATCGCTGTGAGAAGGCTGCTTGGGGAGGCTTCGTGGGGCGATAGGCTAGGTAAGGTTTGGGTAGCTCTCGCAAGAGTAGAGGGGAGGGCACCTGGCCAGGTTCCGTGCAGAGGAAGAAGTGTCGTGGGCACTGAGTCGATTAACCTTCTTGTGACAGAGGATTTGTGGACTGAAATAGTAGGTGATTAGTTTGGGAAATAGTCTGGGCCAGATTGTCTGTGGTGTTCCAAGCTGGCTAAGGATTTCTTTCATGATGTGTGCCTGAGAAGGTTTTTGCGTAGGGGGTGGTGTGATGAGAGAGGTAGCCTGGCAAGATTCTTCTAGCAGATTGGAGCGGGTAGAGGCTGTAGTCAGGTGGAGTATCTGGGAGCTTGTCCTAGTCTATTTGGGCTGCTGTAGCAAGATACCATACACTGGGTGGCTTACCAACAACACATTTATTTCTCACATTTCTGGAGGTTGGAAGTTTAAGATCCTGGTGCCAGCAGATTTGATGTCTGGTGAGGGCCTGCTTCCTGGTTCATAGATGGCTGTCTTCTTGGTATGTGCTCACATGGCAGAAGGGGCCAGGGAGCTCTCTAGAGCTTCATTATATGGGCACTAATCCTGTTCAGGAGGCCTCCATCCTCATGACCTAATCACCTCCCAAAGACCCCATCTCCTTATATCTTCACCTTGGGGGTTAGGTTTCAATATATGAGTTTTGAGGGGACACACACATTGAGTCCATAGCAGAGCTGATGTCATTTTGGCTTGAAGTGCCAAGGCCTTGCCTAGTTTGTCTGCAGTGGGAATGAGAAGGGTAGGTTGAGCCAACAGATACTAGGAAAGCTGAGTTGCTGAGACTGGGCTGATTGATGGCAGGGGTAGGAGGTTGGGCAAGCATGAGGAAGGGTCAGCTGGGACAGCCACCTAGTGCCTGCGGTACCCTTGGCAAGAATATTTATAGTCTTTATTCCATGGAGCTTTTCTTCTTTTGTGGCTTTGTTATCACATATGGAAAGATAATCTTTGAGTTTTTATTTCTATTTCTGCTCTCTCCTAGCCCTCTTTTTCTTATTGTTCAAGCTAACTAGTTCACTTAAATATCCCTTAGTCAGTGTCCTCCAGTGACTCTACTTCAAACTCAAAGTTAAACTTATATCAGTGTTCAGCTGAGCATTATGTTGTGAACCGTAGGGCCTTGACCTGCTTCTCAGGGCTCATGTAGTGCTGGATGTGGCCACGCACACACAGACCTGTGATGCAAGGCCGAGGAGGCTGCTGCCTGAGAGAGGAGCAGGTGATGTGGCAGAACACATGAGGGAGGGAGGGAAACTCCTTGGACGGAATCCGGAATGTTCCATTCAAGAAAGCCAGGCTGAGGGCCGGCCCCGTGGCTTAGCGGTTAGGTGCACGTGCTCCGCTGCTGGCGGCCCGGGTTCGGATCCCGGGCGCACACCCACGCACCGCTTTTCCGGCCATGCTGAGGCTGCATCCCACATGTAGCAACTAGAAGGATGTGCAGCTATGACATACAACTATCTACTGGGGCTTTGGGGGGAAAATAAATAAATAAATAAAATCTTAAAAAAAAAATGCTAAAAAAAAAAAAGAAAGTGAAGCTGAGCTTGTGGCTTAGGTGGGTAAGAACCAAGTGGAGGGAAGGGAACAAACAAAAACCAGTCCGAGGGTGGAGGGGGCTGCCGTGTCCTTCATGCTAAGGGAAGCCTAGTGTTCTAGTTGGGGTGAAGTGTGAATTTAGCTGCAGCAGAGTTAGAATAACGCAGACTGGGAAAAATACCTGGGGCCAGATCTTGGAATGCCTTGAACGGCTGTTGATAAATTGAGGTTTTGTTGTGTGTGAATTGGGGAGCCACTGAAGGTTTCTGAGGAGGGAGGAGATATATTAAACCTGGGCCTTTCAGAGAAATCTCTGTAGGGTAGGTTAACCATTGTTGGATATACAGTGAGGAATTTTATTTTGCATCTTTGAGAAAACCAACTTTATTGAGGAACACTTTACATATAATAAAATGCACACATTTAAGGAATATAGCTTGATGAGTTTAAAGAAACATATATACTCCTGCCAACAGGACTCACAATCAGGGTAAAACATGTTCATCACCTCTACGGGTTTCCTTGAGCCCCTCCAGTCAGCCCCAGCCCAGAGCCTCACTGATCTGCTCTGTCCCTGTAGATTAGTTGTGTTTTCTAGAGTTTTATTTACCTCTGATGATATGTCAGGTCCTCTTTGGCTTCTTCACTCAACACAGTATTTTTGAGATGCGTCCCTGTGTGTAGATCTTTTTTGCTGAGTAGTAGTGGTAGTCTTCATTGTTTGGCTGCCCTTGTTTTACTTATTCATTCAGTCGTTGATGGACACTTAGACTATAACTAGTTTTTGTCTGTTATGAATAAAGCTGCTGTGAACGTTCATGTACAAGTCTTTGTGTGGACATGTGTTTTCGTTTGTCTGGGTAAATACCTGGGCATGGTGTTACTGGGTCATATCAGTATGTTTAACTGCCCAGTTGTTTTCCAAAGTGGCTGTGTCCTCTTTTATTTCTACCAGCAAAGTGTGAGAGTTCCAGTTGCTCTGCATCCTTGCCAACATGTGGCATTGTCAGTCTTTTTAATTTTAGCCATTCAAGTGTATGGATTGTGCTATCTCACTGTGGTTTTGGTATGCATTTCCCTGATGACTAATGATGATGAACATTTTTTAATATGCTTATTGGTCATTTGAATCTTTTTTCTATGAAATGTTTTTTCAGATCTTTGGCCAATTTTTTAAAAAAATTAAACTTTTATTTTGAGATAATTGTATGTTAACATGCAGTTTTAAGAAATCATACAGAGAGGTCCTGGGCACCCTTTACCTGGTTTCCCCACTGGTAACTTCTTGCAAAACCGTAGTATAATATCACAGCTGGGATGTTGACATTGTATAATCTAGATATAGAACATTCCATCCCCACAAGGACCTTTTCTGTTCTGTTGCTCTTTTATAACCACACTTGCCTCCTTTCTTTCTGCCTGCTTTGGGTTTATTTTACTCTTCTTTTTCTAGTTTCTTGAGGTAGGAACTTAGATTATTGGTTTGAGACTTTTCCTCTTTTCTAGTGTAAGCATTTAGTGCTATAAATTTCCCACTCTGTACTGTCTTAGCTGCATCCCCCGTGTGTTGGTATGTTGTATTTTCATTTTCATTCAGTTGTATGTATTTTTCTTTATTTCTTTTGATACTTTCTCTTTGACCCATGAGTTATTTAGAAGTGTAATTTCCAAGTATTGAGATTTTCCTCATTTGTTATTATTTCTAATGTGATTCTCTCTTTTTTTTTAAAAAATAATTTTATTTATTTATTTATTTTTCCCCCCAAAGCCACAGTAGATAGTTGTATGTCATAGCTGCACATCCTTCTAGTTGCTCTATGTGGGACACGGCCTCAGCATGGCCAGAGAAGCGGTGCGTTGGTGCGTGCCCGGGATCCGAACCCGGGCCTCCAGCAGCGGAGCGCGTGCACTTAACCGCTAAGCCACGGGGCCGGCCCTATATTTGGTTCTTTTTATAATTTCTCTTTCTTTTCTGAAATTTTCTGTTTTTCACTTGTTTCAGGAGAATTTGTAATTGCTTGTGGAATTTTTTTTATGAGAGTTGCTTTAAAATCCTTGTCAGATAATTCCAGCATTTGACTCATCTTGGTATTGGTGTCAGTTGATTGTCTTTTCTCATTAAAGTCTTGATTTTCCTGGTTCTGGGTACGACAGGTGATTTTGGCTTGTTTCCTGGTCATTTTGCCTGTTACGTCACGGGACTTGGTTCTGTTGGAACCTCTGGTTGTATTGGGCCGTCTCCCTGGTCAGCAGGGCCTGGGCTACTTTTGTGGACTGATTCCAGTGACTGTCTAATATCCAGAGCCTGCGTGGTGCCGTTTTTCTGCCTGGTGTGTCTGCTGGGGCTCCCACTGTCCCTGCTGGGGTTGCTTTAGGGGGCAGAAGGAGCTTCCTGGAGCCGTACTGCCTGGTGCCCTGGGTGGGGTAGGGTTCTTTGCCTACAGGACGAAGAGCTTCTGGGCTGGGTGCTTGTTATGGCAGACCTGCCCCATTCCTCTGGGGGATGGACAGCATTTTCCGGGCCGACCGCTTGTCATGGTGGAGTCCACTGCTGGACTTCTCTGGTGCAAGGTGTCTGCGGGTGGGAGGATGTGTCTCAGGCCCAATGGGGAAGGAGAGCGCTTCTGGGCTGGGTGCTTTGTTGGGGTAAGTGTCCCAGGATGCTTGTTAGTTGGGCTTCCTGTTGATCCCCTGCCGGTTCTGTCAGGCTGGCCTGGTGTAATAGGTGGGACTCCTGTTCCACCTGGGGCAGGAAGGAGCCTACTTGGCCTGCCTTCTCCTGCTAGGCTGGGGGTCAGGAAGGCCTGGGTCACCTTGGTTGGGTGGGGGTTGTAAGACACTCTGTTGCTGGGCTGTTCCTCCAATCCTGAGGTCCCACAGCGGTTTGCCTTCCCTTCCACCTCCTTCAGAGTTCTCCTTTGGTTGTCTTTTGAATTATTCTCAAGGTTTGTAGATGTACCTAGTAGAGAGGAGCAGGGAGAGACAAGTCTCTGCTGTCTGGTCCTGACCAGGAGTCCCTTCTGTTGGTCTTTGATTTTATTTATCTATTTATTTTTCCCCCTAAAGCCCCAGTAGATAGTTGTATGTCATAGCTGCACATCCTTCTAGTTGCTGTATGTGGGACGTGACCTCAGCATGGCCGGAGAAGCGGCGCATCGGTGCGCGCCTGGGATCCGAACCCAGGCCGCCAGCAGCAGAGCACGCGCACTTAACCCCTAAGCCACGCGGCCGGCCCCTACCCTTCTGTTTGTCTTTGATTTCATCAGTGTTGCTATGATGTTCTTTGGTCTGTAGATTTCCTTTTTTTTATCCTGCTGAGTTTCATGAATTTTACAAGTGTTGGAAAATTCTTGTTCACCATCTGTTGAAATGCTTTTTCTGCCCTGTATTTTCTCTGCTTTCCTTCAGGCCTCCAGTCACACTTCCGTGACTTGCAGTGTGTGCCATTTACCCTCTCTACTGAGTTTTCTCTCCTGTGTCGCATCTGCTGTTGAACAGTCCATGTGTAAAATTAAGTGTAGTTACTGGATTTTTCTGTTCTAGAATTTCTACTTGGCTGTTTTTCTGATCTGCCAAGGTTCTTTTTTCTATTTTGATAATTTCCACTTTTCTGCCAAAATTCTTAATCTTGTCTTTTTCCCTTTCGCTGTTTTAAGCATAGTCATTGAAGGTCTCTGGCTGATACCTCTAGGTAGGTGTCTGTAGGGCCTCTTACTTCATCTTTGGTTTTTGGCAGTTTGATTATGGAGTGTCTGGGCATGGTTTGCTTCCAGTTGGTTCTTTTTTGGTTTTCTAGGCTTCCTAAACCTGTGAATTGATGTCTTTCACCAAATATAGGGAGATTTTGGCTATTATTTATTCAAGTGCTTTTTATGCACCAATCTCTTTTCTGTAGTAACACAAATGTTAGACCTTTTGATGTTGTCCCACAGCTCCCTAAGGCTCTTCATCTTATTTAGTCTCTGTTCTTCGAATTGCTAATTTGTATTGATCTATCTTCATGTTCACTGACTCTTTTCTCTGTCTTCATTCTTCTGTTGAATCTATCATTGAATTTTTTGTTGATATTGTACTTTTCAGTTCTGAAATTTTGATTCTTTTTTTTTTTTTTTTTTTTTTTTTTAGTTTTTGTTTCTCTGCTGAGAACTTCTTTCTTTTCCTTTATTTCAAGAGTGCTTACCTTGACCTCCTGGAGCCTGGTTATAATAGGTGCTTTAAAGTCTTCAAGAATTCTGTCATCTGGGTCACCTTAGGGTGGGCATCTGTGGACTCTTTTCCCCGAGCATTAGCCACATTTCCTGGTTCTTTGTCTGCTGAGTAAGATGGATTGTGTCCTGGACGTGTTAAGTATTCCATTGTGAGACTGTTTTCTGGTCCTGCTAACATCTTCTGGATGATATGGATAGTTTCTGGTGGTTTGTTTTGCAGCCGGGTTGCAGTAAACCCCGTAGGTTCAGACCACAAGTCTGTCCTGCCATTTGTGGGCAGTGGTTGTAAGGTCACTTCAGATCTTTGGGTCTGTCCTGCGCGCACACAGCTCAGGAGGGAGCTGAGGGTTGTGTGCGTTCATACGCGGAATTAGGAGTTCCCTTTGTGGTTCTCTCCTTTCTTGAATTCCTTCTACACTTTCTGGCTCCAAGGAACCTCTCTTCCTTCCCCACTGGCTGGAAGGACAGGGCTTCACTCAGTTTTAGCTGCATGTGCTGTCATCATGTACTTCTGCACGACTTGGGGCCACGGCTGGGGCAGTGTGCTGAGAGAAGAGAGGAAAACAGTAACAGGCACCCTCTTGCTCTCCAGACCACTGAGGCCCCTCTCCCAGTGCCTCTGGGCAGAGATGAGTTCCTCTTAGAGTTCTGGCTGCCTGTGCTGTCACTGCAGTTCTCGACTGGGTCAGGCTGGAGGAGAAAAAAGGGAAATAAAGCCTAGGATTCCACCCACCCTCCAGCTGGCAGGGCCCTTCTCCTGGTGCTCTGGCCGGAAAGATGGGGTTTCTCTGAGTCTGGCTGTCCGAGCCTGCTGCGGGATACTGGCTTGGGGCTGCCCTCAGGTCCCAGCTGGGAGAGGAGACTGAGCTGGGGACCCTGTAAGTGTTGCTTCTTCAAGCTCTGCCTCGCCTCCCCATGTTGCCTGCTCTTGTTTGCATTTAGAATCCCCAGTAGCTGCTTTTGGTCTTTTGTCCGGAGTTCTGGTTGTCACTAGGGGAGAGGCTGTACTGGACTGACTTCACCTTGGCAGCAGTGCAGTCTGGGAGCCTGTTTCTGTTGTTCCTTATTTCTGCTGGCTTTTGTTCAGGACACCTTGTCATTTGCTTATCTGCTTCCTTCTCATTTGTGCTGAATGTATACAATATTTGAAAGATTGTAGAAGTTGTTTGAGGCCTAAGATGTTACCTTCCTCCAGGCAGAAGTTATATTTGCTTCTAGACACTAGCAGGCAGTGATCTCCTTGCTCCAGTTCACAGATTGGGGTGCTTCTGAGCCGTGCTGTAGTACTTTCGAGGGCTGCTCTACTTTGGGTTTGTTCTTGTTCTTAGGGTACAGCCTTTGGGGTCCCACCCAGAGTGTGTAGGAGGTTACCAGTGTCCCCTGCTCCCTTTGTCAAGCCCTGGAGTCCAAATTTTGTCCTTAGAAGTTGGACGGTGCCAGTAATGCAGCTTACCCTCTTTACCACCTCCTCTGGAAGGGATACATCCTCCTGGGAGAAAGGATGCACCATGCCCTTGGCTGAGAGTGGTGTCAGCATGTTGGGCTCTCTGGATTGCAAGTTCTTCCTGATCTTGGCCTGGTGACCCTTCACCATCTTGTTAGCGGGCCCTAGCCTTCACAGGTGTTGATTATGTCTGTACTGCCCTTGTAGTTGTCTGCAATGGGAGGATTGATCTGAATTATGCGTCCACAAGTACTGGAAGATCTCCTCTCCATGTAGGTCTTTAAAGATACTCTGTTTATTTGGTCATCTGTTTGATCATTAATCTTCCCTTGACAGGTGTAGGTTATTCAGTTTGCATCTCCTTTCCACTGGTGTGTGGTGTCTTATCTGGGGACAGGGACTAGAGTTAGTGCCTTCCGGTAAGTCTTTGAGGTGTGAATGAGGAGCGTCTTGCCTCAGGCTGGAGAGACCCTGGCATTAGAATTTGTGCTCAGCCATTCCCGTTTATCAGCTTCCCACTAAACCATCTTGCCCTTGGGAAGTTTGTCCCTCTCCCAGGCACTGTCCTTGGTAAGAGCTGTTTCCCGAGTGGTACTTGGGGCCTTGAAATGGAGGTGAGGAGGAGGAGGGAGGTTTTGAGGGTTGATTGATCTGCTTCCTACCCCAGTCGGGTTCTGCGGCATCCTATGGTACCCGCTGCTGGTCTGCGTTGGGCCAGTGTTGAGGTGGGGCCCGTGGAGGAATGCAGGCAGCGCTGTGAGATTTTCTGCCGGCCCTTCTTTTCCCTCACACCTGGCCCTCTGGTATTCCAGTCTTTGGTTTCCCTCCTTTCTGGGACTTCTTCCCCCAGGATTTCTCAGAGTTTTGTGTTAGTGTTTTTGTTCATTTAAGAAATGTTTGCCCTTCCTTCTTAGAGCATGGTTATAAAAACTGCTAACGTTTTTGTCAGATAATTCTGACACTTGGGTCATCGTGGGGTTGGGGTTTGTTCATTGCCTTTGCCCCACTCCTTGTAGGTTTTCTTCCCTGTTTTCTCTGGTGAGTAAATTTGGGTTGTGTCTTGGACATTCTGACTCTTATGTGTGAGACTCTGGGTCCTGTTAAAATCTAGAGAATGTGGATTTGTTTATTACTAGGTGGTCAGGTCAGTTCGGTTGAGAGTGCAAGTCCTGATGACCCACCTTCTGTGGTCCGTGGTTCAGTGTTGGTTCAGTCTTCAAAGCCTTTCTGGTGCCGTTTGGGCCTTTCCGCGGGACCCCACTGTGAAACCTTGGCCCTAGTTTAGTTCTCAAAGTCATCGTCGTGCTGATTGCAGTTGGTGTCACATGTGGGCCACTCAGGGTCGTCCAGGACAGTAACCACAGATTTTAGAATCCCTTGTCCTGCCCCCTCTTCTGTGTGACACCCCACCCCCCGGAGTTCCCAGGAGTCTCCCTTCCTGGTCTTCTGGCTAGAGGCCAAGCCTGTGCACTTCCCCTAACTTAGTCTGCCTCAGCAAAGCGGGGCAGAAAAGGGCCCGGGGGCGCCCACCTCTTATTCCACGCTTGGAATACCGTTTTGTTATTCGTGCTCGCCTGTGTAGGGCAGTAAAGTTGGTGGGCTCTGTCTGGTGGGGGCTATCTTCTTTTTCTTCTGTCTGGCATCTTCAGCATAGGGTTAGGGTGTGGTAGGGGTCCAGAATTAGAAGACTTTTTGGTCATTTTTACCTCGCCTTATAATTATTTTTGTGAGTGCTAATTTCCATGACTAGAAGCGGCTTTTTTTTTGTTGTTGTTGTTGTGAGGAAGATTAGCCCTGAGCTAACATCCATGCCAATCCTCCTCTTTTTGCTGAGGAAGACTGGCCCTGGGCTAACATCCGTGCCCAGCCTCCTCTACTCTACATGGAATGCCACCACAGCATGGCTTGATGTGCATTGGTCCGTGCCCACGATCCGAACTTGGGAACCTTGAGCCACCGAAGTGCAGCGTGTGAACTTAACTGCTACGCCACTGGGCCAGCCCCTAGAAGCATCTTCTTGGTGGAGACTCAGCCACGTTTGGAGCCTCTGTAGCGGTGATTCTCACTTAGTGGTACAAATGCTGATACTGGGCACCCACAGGCCATTCTAATAGTTGGTCTGGAGTGGGGCTGGACACCGGGTGATTGAGACTCACTGTCCTACTGTGTTGTTGTGGCTGCACAGTCTTTGCTTTCCTCGGACTGAGTTGGAGCCTTTGGAAGTCTCAGGCTTCAGACTGGGGTGGCCATGATGGGGATGCCTACACCGGGGTCCTTGCCTCCCGTGTGCTGCCACGTCTCCCTTGCCCTGTCCTGGGTGCAGCGATGTGGCCTCGGTTGGCAGGATGGGGCACGGCGTGATGGACAGCAACGGGAAGGGTGCTTCCTTGACGCATCTTTTTAACCTCATGACAATGGTATCGATAATAGAATGAGAGCTAAAATGGGCGCGAGTTTTACTGAGCGCCGGGCTCCGCTCTCGGCGCCCTGACCTGCATTTATGCTGTGACTTAGTCCTCATCCGCCGCAGGAGATGGGCCCTTTTAGGGGTGATTCACACTTGGGCCTGAGGTCCGAGGGGCCAAGGAAGAGCACACCAGGTCAAGGTCAGGCCGCCGTGCTCAGGTCCTGCTCTCAGCCGCACGCAGTTCTGCCTTTATGAGACCCGGTGCCGACCCTGTGTTCATCCAGCAGCTGCTGCCTCTTCCCGTTTCTGTCTGCATTTAGCTTCGACTCCGTTTTAACTGCAGACTTGTCAGAATCTTCTCATCCTTCACGTTGCCTTCCCATCAGGTCCAAACAGAAGCCTAACCCTAGATCTCTCCAGCCAGCCGCAGTGAATGCACCTGCTTTGGCTACTGACTTTATTGGAGAATGACAGACTGGTGTCACTGCAGACCATTCTTGGAGGCCATGAATCCAGACAGGTGTCCTCAGACACTGACCCTCACGCCACTCTCCCTCAGACCATTATCTTTAGACCAGTTTCCTCAGACCACCATCCCTCAGGCAGTGTCCCTCAGAGGGTGCGGTGTCCGTCTTGGGGTCCCTGCCAGCAGTCCTGCGTGGTTGCGAGTCAGGGTCCTCCTGCCCAGAGCCTCCCACTTGTGGATGCCCTGCCTCCTGCTTTCCAGGAGTGTCTGGTTGGAATTCCTTCAACTAGTAGCTGCTGTCCACACTTAACTGCTTTTGCATCCTTCCTCCCTTTCTCCCTGTCACAGCCAGAGAGACATGGTGCCCTGTGCTCGGTTCTATTCCCTCCCACCCCCAAGAGCTTCCTTGATCCCCTACCCTGGCTTTCAGCCCCTCCCGTTGGTTGGCTTTTCTTCCATCAACAGCTGTACCTGCTCATGGTTCCCCAGTCCTTCAAGCACTCAGTCTTTTGACCCCATTCTCTCCTTCACACTGCGGGGAGGCGCCGGCTCTCTGTCCTCACTCCCGTTCACTCTTCGCTGTACCTTCCACTACTCTTTGCAAGGCCCTGCCGCCCCTTGGTTGCTACATCCACGGACACCTTTCAGTCTTGCTTGTACTTCCTCATTTTTCCTCCTCCTTTGAAGTGTTCTTTCTCCGCCTGCCCTCTGTCACACCCCTTCTCTGTTCAATGCTCAGCGTCTGTCTCCTCTTCCCATGTCTGCCCCATGCTGGGGTGTCCCTGGGTTTCCCCGCCCAGCTTCTGTTCTCACTCTGCCCACCTCCTCCTGGAGGACTTCATCCATCCCCCTGGGCATCAGTTATTTAGACGGAATAGATTCCAAAGTTACACCTCTGGCCCCTCTCGCTTGCGCTTCCATCTCTGTGTTCTCCTGCCTTTTGGAGGTCTCCACTTGGGTCCCACAGGCACCTCAAAATCTCACATCTGGAATGGAATGTCCTCCCCTGACTGTCCTTCACGCTCCTGGTTTCTGTGTTATTAAGGCACCGTCCTGCACCTAGTTCGTGAAATGGGACATCTGCTGTCTTTGTTCATCACACTTGAAGCCCAGGTGCTGACACCTCCTGGGTGTCTGCGCCCCTTCCCAGTGCTGCCTGCTTACGACCAGCCTCCGTTGTTGCTCAGGCTGGTGACTGCAGTGGCCTCCTGCTTTGCAGACTTGTTTTCCACTCTTGTGACCTAGGACCCCAGCAGATAGTGTCTCCTTGTCCTCCAACTTCTCCAACTCCTGATCCCACCTGGCCTGGTCACATGCCTTGTTACAGGCCCTCAGAGTACTGGAGCCTGCTGTTCCCTGATAGACCCACTGATGTCCTCAGACCCTCCTAGTGCAGGCATGTGTAGGTGCTTAGTTGAGACGCTGTGGAATGAATGAATGAATGACACGTCCAGTTGGTTGCTCCATGCGATACTGACCTGCTGCAGTTTCCTAGAATTCTCACTAGGGGGGTTTCCTCATGTTTCCCCCCTGCTCGCTCCATCGGCTGCTGAGAGCTTGGCTGCTTCCTTCCCTGGGAAGCTTCTCCGGCCTGCCCACCCCCACAGCGCTGGGCCGGATGGCTGCTCTGCACCCCATCACACTCCACACCCACCACAGTTGTGGAAATTGCCCCTGCCCCTGAGAGCAGTGACTTGATCTCATCCTCTGACTCCCGCGTTTTGTGCCTTTTTTGGCTCACAGTAGATGCTCAGTAAAAAATTGCTGAACAAAGGAAGAATTCTAACGAACTCTCTTATGGGCTTGTAGAGGAAATGAAGAGTGAGCCTCTAGAAATAGGTTCACGGCATTTACAAAGTTGTCTTCTTTTCAGTAGTTGTTGATTTTGATACAACTGACTAGAAATTTCAGAACCGTGTGCGTGAAGCCCTTGCAGTAGTTGACTTTACTGAAGCAGATGAGCTGACTAAGCTCACGTCTGAGGGCAGATGAGCTGACTAAGCTCACGTCTGAGGGCAGGGACTGCTCAAAGGGACCGTGGAGGAGTGTGGCCTCAGTCCCTGGGTGGGGGCCGTGAGGCCAGGGCGCCCGCAGCTGGAGTGGAAGGGGATCCCGTACACTGAGGAGGGCTTTGTGAAAGTCCGGAGCCTTTGTCTTCAGTAGATGCTTTGTTTCCCTTACCTCTCCTTATCCTGAATCTGAAATTTGTGTGAATCAATAATAGGATTCACGTTCATATATAATTTAAAAATTGATTATATGAATCAGTTTGTATTGGTTATTTTTGAAAGCTCCACTGAGTGGGCCAGCCCATGGAAAACATTTCTGCTTCGTAGACTGTAAAGAGAAGTCTGCTTCAGAGCCACAGTTGCTGTTCTCTCCTGGCTGCCACGTTCCCGCGTTCAGGGAGACTCTGTCTTTCTGCACTTGTGCCAGTGGACTCCCATCCTTCCTGGGGCCAACCCTCCACTTGTGGCTGTGTCCTGTCTCCTCCCCCTAGAGCTATGAGCCCGAGGGATCTTCCTCTCCGAGTCCTGCAGGTCTCTGCTCTCCTAGAGGGGAGCGCATCAGTCGGGCAAGTGAGAAGTGGGGGTGGCTAACACTAGGGGGGCAGTGGTGGTGTGGTGGGTGGCCGTGGCATGGCAGGAAGTTGTCACTTTCTGGATACATTTTAAAAGGAAAGTCAGCCAGAGTGGCCAGGAGGGAAAGAGCCAGATGACCCTGAAGCTTTTGGTCTGAGCAGTTGGCCTTGAGACGAAGCACAGGAGGGGCAGTTTGGTGAGGTGTTAGAGTTCACTTACAGGCGCGTTAGGCTTGAGGGCCACTAGACCTACGCATGCACATCTCAAGGCATTGAGGGATAGAGGAGCTCAGGGAAGTGGCCGGGGTCAGGATGTGCGTTTGGGAATGACCCCCTACATGTGGTCCTTCAAGCCATGAGACTGACTGAGGTCACCTGGGCAGTAGTGTAGGAAGTGCCCCTTCCAGCATTTGGAGAAATGAGGGAGAACTAGCAAAGGAGATGGAGGTAGGCCAGGCATTGAGGGGGTGGGGGTGAGAGGCGTCCCAGTACGCTGTCATCGGGAGCCCTGGCTGGCCAGGCTGCTGCTGCTGAAAGTGGCCCTTGCATCCTTCTTGCGTAGTCGGCATGAACTTCTGAAAATGTAATATGATCACGCGACTCCCTGGCTCAGCGGCTCCCCTGACTCCCACCCGGTTCAGAACTAGGTCCTGTGTCCTCTGCGCAGGTCCTCCCAGGCTGCTGTCCGCTCCCTGGGACGGCTCCCTCCTGTGTGGGTGCGGCTGGCTCCCTTCCCTCCCTTAGCTCCCCACTCACGTGTCACCTCGACCGCCTACAAAGGAAGCAGAAATCTTCTCACTGGGTTTTGCACTGGAGCCCACTTCTTTTATTATTGGTGTGATCTATTCTGTTTCAGGACTCCAGATAATTTCAAAATAGGATGGTTCCCAGTGTGGTTGACTTATGTGAGGTTTGGATCTGATTTGTCCACTGACCCAGGGGTGTGTCCCTCCAGCCTTGCAGAGCTGGAGCTGATGCTCGTCCTGTCCACCCACAGGGCTGCCGTGATGCTCAGATGAGATGTGTACAGTGGTGCTTAAGAACTGAAGTGCAGGGCCGGCCCGGTGGCTTAGCGGTTAAGTGTGCATGCTCCACTACTGGCGGCCCGGGTTCGGATCCCAGGCGCGCACCGATGCACCGCTTCTCCGGCCGTGCTGAGGCCACGTCCCACATACAGCAACTAGAAGGGTGTGCAACTATGACATACAACTATCTACTGGGGCTATTAGGAGGGGGGGAAGGAGGAAGATTGGCAATAGATGTTAGCTCAGAGCTGGTCTTCCTCAGCAAAAAGAGAAGGATTGGCATGGATGTTAGCTCAGGGCTGATCTTCCTCACAAAAAAAAAGAACTGAAGTGCAGCATCAGTGTTAGTGGCTGCTGTTAGAAATAAGAAACCAAGTGTGGAGTGTAGGAAGACCCTGGGGAAATGAAGAGGACCCACAGACCCATAATTAAATGACACAGGGCTCAGACAGTGGCGCCTGTGAAGAGTGAAAGGACCCGGGGGCACTGTCAGAGAGCATTTGCAGAGCTGCCTCTTCCCTCAGGTGGAGCGCAGAGCGGGTCCGCTAGTGTCGTTGTGCATATCGCCAGTGTGACCGCAGGTTTCAGGCCTGGTGTCATGGGTTTCCCTCACTAGCGTTCTTGGAGATATGAGGCTTTTCTGAACTCTTCCAGAGGTGGGGACAGTTCCAGAAAGCTGCAGAGGGGGAGGTCTTAGGGCACAGAGCATGTTAAAGCTCTGGGGGTCCTTGTGTAAAGAAATCAGCCTACTCTGTTTAACTCGGTGTTTCCCAATATGCTTGACTACAGGGTGTCCCCCCCTCGTTTTGGGGGGCAGTGATTGACATTTTGCAGAAGCAAACGTGAGGGACACCGTTGGGGAGACCATTGCAACCATCCAGAAAGTGGGCGTCCCCAGCTGCACACATGTGGCTGGTGTGTTGGTGTGGGAGGCAGTATGGACACTGTGGATCAGACTGCGTCCACAGTTGGTTCCTGTCTCTTGTGATCTTGGGCTCATCGCTTACTCTCTCTATGCCTCAGTTTCCTCATTTGTAATGTAGGGATAAAGTCTCGATTTGATAGAATTGTGGTGGCACTTAAGTAACTTGGCTCAAGTAGAGTTTAATGCTGCCTGGTTCAAAGACAGAGAAAGGCTTTTTGCCGCTGTAATATCATCATGGTCGGAGTGGCAGCAGGCCTGGCTCTCTCTTCTGTAAAGACCATGGTGTTTGGCCTCGTTGTCATCTTCAGTTTGACGCCAGAAAGAGGATGCACTTGGCTCCCGCCCCAGGGCTGATGCTGGGTGTGCTGCACGCTGTCCCTGCTGTGTGACCGAGTCCTTGTTCTATGTGCCATATGCTGTCCTATGGTGTGTTCAGGTGCTGTGCAGTCCTAGCCTGACTGCGTCTTGGTTTCACTTTGGCCCCATCAGCCCCCTCAGGGGTCCCACCCCTGCTTCTTGCTGTCCTATGTCGGGAGAGTTGCTTCTTGAGGTGGTGAAGTTATTAAGGGATGTGTATTGCCGTGTCCCCAGGGGGTGTGGGTACCTAGGTTGCCTTTGCAAGTGGATGAGATGTTGGGTTATGGAATAGCTGTGATCTGTATGTTGTTAGTCGCCCTTTGTAATTAGTGGCACCTTGTCCTCTGGGAGCGTTTTGCAGTGGGTGTTACGCTCACATGGTAATCTTTGCTTGGCTCAGATAACATCCCCGAGGACCTCAGGGACCCCTTTTACATCGACCAGTATGAGCAGGAGCACATCAAACCACCTGTCATCAAGCTCCTGCTGTCCAGCGAGCTGTACTGCCGCGTCTGCAGCCTCATCCTGAAAGGGGACCAGGTGGCTGCCTTACAGGGACACCAGTCTGTCATCCAGGCCCTGTCCCGGAAAGGGATTTACGTGATGGAGAGCGATGACACCCCGGTGACGGACCCCGACCTCAGCCGTGCACCCATCAAGATGGTGAGTGGCCTGTACCCCCCGCCGCCAAGCATTTCAGGTGCATTTGCCAGGCACAGAGTCTGTCTCGTACCCACTGGTGGGAGCCTCTGGTGCGATGGGCACTGGTGGGTGCCCCGCCCTGTCGCATTGCCAGCTGTCCATCTGCGCTCGGCTGCATGGGTGAGGCAAAGTCAGCCTCGAAACTTCAGGCACAAGAAGCTGTGAGCATGAGTGTCCAGAAGCCAGCCGAGGTTTGAGTCTGTGCGGTGGTGTCTTGAGTGATGTGTCTCTCTAAGTGTGAGTGATTGTTTTTGGAAAATGGGAAAGAACAGCCTCCTCTCAGCTCTTTCTCCTGTGAGTGCTCTGTGAAAGCGGAGGTAAAGTCGAGGTATGTTAATGAAAACATCTGGAGGCAGACTTGCTGCAGATGTGCTACGTAATTGCTGAGCCCATTTTATTAGATTGTTTCGTGTATATCTTGTATTTTGTGCCAAAATAAAATAAATATGCCTTTTTCTCCCCTAAGCATCCCCCTCCCAATCTTTCTCTGAAAGCCATGCCACTGATGCGACTTTTCCAGACCGTTCCAGGTCTAAGCCATTTTTGGTACCTCCTACGTTGCTTCTGTTAGGCTGTTCACTGGCATTTGCATTCTGTGGTTTTTCACTCTTGGACTTTGTGGATGATGTGTTGTGGGTCAAGAGAATGTTACTCAGGTTCTGGGAAGGAACGGCATAAGGCATGGCATAATTTTAGTGCACAGAGCTCCTGACTGGTACCCAGGGCCTGTGGAGGGTCTTGCGGCCTTGGGCACGTCTCTCTGCCCTCTCATACCTTTTCCCTCATCATCCGCGCCTCTCTTGGGGTGGTCAGGTAGATGAGGAAGGGGGCACAAAGCCCTCCACACCACAGGGGGCTGTGCTGGCCCCACCCTGAGGAGGGGTAATGTGCAGATGAAGATTGTAAAATCTCCTCATATGGAGAGGAGAAAAACAACGGAACCTCGGAGTTTGGAGTCTGAGCAGGGTCTCTGCGGTGAGCTGGGTGGGAGAGGCAGGTTCAGGTGACTGACTGCTGCCTCTGCTCCCAGAGTGCCCACATGGCCATGGTGGACGCCCTCATGATGGCCTACACCGTGGAGATGATCAGCATCGAGAAGGTGGTGGCCAGCATCAAGCGCTTCTCAACATTCAGTGCCTCGAAAGAGCTTCCATACGACCTGGAGGATGCCATGGTGTTCTGGGTCAACAAGGTGAGTGCTAGGAGCTGTGCCCAGGGCGAGAACGCAACACCGCCAATTGTCCCCTCATCGGGCAGTGTGAACAGGCCGGGGTGCTCCTCCCCCTGAGAACAGCAGCCCCCTCATGTGTCCTGCTGAGACCAGACCCATACCCTAGCAGGTAAATGTGCTGTGACCAGAAGTGTGTCTGCTGTAGTTCAAACCAAACAGGCAGACAGGTGTCCCTCCTGAAGGTGAAAAGGAAGGAGCGGAGTGGGGTATGATGAGTTTATAGTTGAAAATGCAGGCATGTTTATGGCTTAATTCATACTTTTTATTTTTATCTTAAGCACCTGTATGCGTTAAAGTTCTCAATTTTAAAAGACATTTTGATTATTAGGAGAAAAATATCTTCCTAAAAGCTGGTTTCTCCATTGACGTTTAAAAGCTTACAGTGTAATCCTTTATACAGTGTATTTAAAGAATATTTATTTTTAGTAGCATGTGATTATTTATAGGATTACCTTACCAAAGTCTTTTGGGTATTCAGCCTCCTTATTTGCAAAAAGGTGTTCAATTAGGGGCGCTTTGCTAATAAAACCAAGGACATAACAGATTAAGCAGCTCCTTATAAAGTTGTGTGTAAGAAGTTTTAAATTATTTCGTTATACCATTTGCACATGTATTCTTTATAATGTAAGGGCTTTGTAAGAGGTGAGATGAAAATCAGTGGCCATGGGATTAGTTGAAGAACGTGGCAAAGCCAGGCCAGAGTCTGTGTGCTGGCCTCCTGTCTCGCTGTGACAAGGGAGGCTTTCTGTCAGGTATGCCTCGTGGCTGCTAAGACAGCCGCCCTGCTCTGTGCTTGGTTTCCTACCCAGGTGCGGGTTTGGGGAGTCGGGTGGTTGGGCAGACTGCCTTACATCTCTGATCCCGTGGAGAGGTAGAGGGCTTTTCTAGGATTTGCTGGAACCTCTGGGTCCTGGTGTGGCCTCAGAAGCTTGCTAGTGCCCATAAGCTCGTCTCTTCGTGGTGGGTACCAGGTCTTACTCTTCCCCTGGCTTCAAATAGTGCTGTGCGTGTGGGAAGCACTCTAAGAATTTAGTTAAAACATGGTGTTCAGGACTGGTGCACGTTTGCCTAGGAGACTGAACCTTTGGGTGATGTTTTTGTAATCCTTGCATGAGCTTCTTATGGCCAAAAGTTCAAGTTTTAACTTTTTTCTTTAACAACTTTTATTAATTTTCTCCTTATAAAAGAAATGACATGGTTATTATAAAAAATTTAGAGAACATGGATGAGCAAACAGAACATGTAAATTCCCTATAACCTTAGCACCTGTAGGTGTAGTGTTTTGATATACGTTCTCGTATTCTTATTCGTTCAGTGTAATATATAGACTAAAAAGCACATTGGGGTCTTCCCAGGCCTGGACTTAGGCCGGGGTTTGTGTTTGGTGAGATGCAGTGAGTGTCTCTCCTTGTGGCTGTTGTGAGGCCACCCACCTGCCGCGGTCTCAATGTGTGGGTCACAATGTGTGAGCTGTCCTCACACTCGGTGCAGTGGTCTCCACTTGCTTTCCTGCCACTTGTGCCTGGTGGACAGTGGGTGTGAGTTAGCTGAGGTTCATTTTGAAAGGCTTTGGATTGGTTTTTGCCAAATTTCTGATCATAAAGATGGTACCATTTTTCGTATGCTGTTAGTCCACGTGTCTTTTTTCCATGTCTTCCCGTATATTGGATATTACTAAAAAATACTTTCCAATTTGAAAGGTGAAAAATAGTGTCTTTTATTTTTATTTCTTCATTCATCGGCAAAGTTGAAGTGTAAAAAATAGAGTATATGTTTGGCTGTTTATCTTTCTTTTTGGTGAATTGCTTGTTGATCTTTGGCCATATTTCTTGGAGGAGGGTATGTTCCTTTTTCCCCTACCTGATCAGTTTTCTCATACATATATTTAGGGTATTATCCATTTCCATATAATTATAAATGCTTTTCCCAGGTTATTGTTGCCTCTGTTTGCGTGTGGACTTGGCTAACATGTGGAGGATGATCTTCATATGGTCCAGCAGCATCAGTTTTGTGTTCTTACGTATGAAGTCTGGTACTTACCTCTGTTTTTTAAAGAAAGGCACTCTGTTTCTGACTCAGGGTCTGTCTTGGGTCCAGAAGACATTGCCTTCTGATTTACTCTTCTTACAGATGTTGATTACGGCTCATGTGACCCTCCCCACTGGTCCCCACCCGTCTGCTGTGGTCACGTGGATTTGTGGACTTAACTTGGGTCAAATCCGTAGTCAGACTTGATGTTACCATGACTTGCGCCTCTTTTCTTGTGCCATGCTTTGTCGTTCCTGGAGTTAATGCTTCAGTTTTTCATGACCTTTTTTTCCCTTGCCCAGTATTTACATTTTTATTCAATGATTTCCACGTTTTGCAATTTTCTTAGCGTTTCCGAGTGAATTTAAGTTTCTGACACTAACAGATTTTCCCTCCTGTGAATTCTCTGATGATGGGCTGTGAGCTCTGACCGAGGGCCCTCCTGCTCCGCTGCTTTCATGCAGTTTTTCTCCATCGCAGAGTCTCAGGTTTCAAGGAAGGTGTGTGCTCACTGGCTCACTCACTTGGAGGGATTCGGCATTCACTGCCTTCAGAGGGTTCCTCTCAGGTGTGAATTCTCTGATGCAAGATGAGAGGCACTCCCACATTCTTTGCATTCAAAGGGTCTTTCCCCACTGTGAATTCCCTGAGGTCGAATGAGATCGGAGTTGCCCTGAAGCCTTTCCTGCCTGCACTGCATTCATAGTGTCTCCAGTGTGCATTCTCTGATGCCTAAGAAGGTTTGAGCTGGGCCTGAAAACGTTCCCACTGCATTTCACTGATGGGTTTTCTCTCCACTGAGAATTGCTCATGTTTAATAAGGTTTGGGCTCTTGAGAGGTTTGCATAAGGTGAGTTTTCTCTCCAGCATGAATCTTTGATGCCTAATAAGATCTGACTTCTCTTAAAAACTTTGGTCATAGGTATCGTGTTTTCGAGATTCCTGCTGTGAGTACACTCAATCTTTGATGCCTATTAAGAACTGAGTTCTCTTAGAAACTTTGGTCATAGGTACTGTGTTTTAAGATTCCTTCTGTGTGAGTACACTTGAGTGCAGATTTAAGCTTCTCTCACACCCATCCTGGCCTGTTTTTACCTGTGGGGCTATTTCTGGGTTCACTTCCTTTTCACGTGTGACTCTGTATCTGGGTGGTCTCATCCCCTTAGCAACTCTGGAATCAGAGAGTGAGGGCTGTCGGTGACTTCTGTGCCTGTCATCTGGGACTTGCCTTCACCACCATTTGAACACCTCTTTGCTTCCTTGCTGGGCTGGCCCACTTGCCTCCCTCCGGGCCTGGCCTCTGTGTGGGGCGCACGTCCCTGCAGTGCACCCTGACACCGTGCCCAGAACAGCTGCAGCTGTATATTTCCTAGACGATGCCCTTCTGAACAAGCCTCTCCTGCGCCCCTGGGTGATCAGGCACTCGGGGAAAGTCGCTCTCCCTGGGATTGGGGGCACTGCGGAGCTGTCATCTGCATCCCTGTCTTGTGTGCGTGTGACTGGACTGTCTCTGCAGTCATTTAGGGCCTCCTCTCTGTCCTGGGAGTTCTGGAGTTTTACCATCAACCATCTCGCTGTGGCTCTTTTTATTTTTTATTGACGCTCAGACAATTGCTTTAGTCTTTTTTAAAAAAAGAAAAAAACTGCAGCTTTACTGGCATATGATTTACATGCAATAAGTGGACCCAGTTCCTTGAGTTTTAACAAGTGACTGTGTCTTTTTCCCATTCACAATCAAGGTAACATTTCTGTCACCCTAAAAAAGTTTCTTCATGCTCCGTTGCAGTTAATCCCCATCCCAGCCCAGATAACTACTCATCTGCTTTCTTCACTAGAGGTTAGTTTTGCTTCTTCTGGGTTTTGATAAAAATGGGATCATGTGATATGCACTCTTTTTGTGTCTGGCTTCTTTTATTTTATTTATTTATTTTTTAAGATTTTATTTATTCATTTTTTCCCCCCAAAGCCCCAGTAGATAGTTGTATGTCATAGGTTCACATCCTTCTAGTTGCTGTACGTGGGACTCGGCCTCGGGTTGGACGGAGAAGCGGTGCCTTGGGGCGAGCCCGGGAGGCCGCCAGCATCAGAGCATGCGCACTTAACCGCTAAGCCACGGAGCCGGCCCAAGGCTTCTTTTATTGAATGTTCTTGAAATTGATCCATGTCATCACATCTATCAACGGTTTAGTTTTTTTTTGCTGAGGAAGATTTGCCCTGAGCTGACATCAGTTGCCAGTCCTCCTCTTTTTTTGGCTTGAGGAAGATTAGTCCTGAGCTAACATCCATGCCAGTCTTCCTCCATTTTGCACATGGGACACCGCCACAGCATGGCTGGTGAGTGGAGTGGGTTCGTGCCTGGGATGGGAACCTGAGCCACCAGAGCAGAGCGCGAGCAACTTTAACCCCTCAGCTGTGGGGCCTGGCCCAGTGTAGTTCTTTTTATACTCGGTAGAGTTCCATTGTGTGAGTGTACCACAGTGTGTTTATCCTTTCATCTGTGGATGGGCAGTTGAGTTGTTTCCAGTTTTTGCCTCCTATGAGTAAAGCTACTAGGAACCTTTGTGTACAAGTCTTTATGTGCAGATGTATTTTCATTTCTCTGAATAAATACTTAGGAGTGGGATTGCTATGTCATATGGTAAGTATATATTTAACTTTAGAAGAAACTACCAAAATATTTTCCAAAGTGTTGGTACCATTTTAAACTCCCCCTAGCACAAGAAGAGAATTTCAGTTGCTCCACACTTTTGTCGACACTTAGTGTAGTCAGTCTTCCAGTTTCAGCCATTTGAGTGGATGTATAGAGGTGTCTCATTGTGGTTTTAATCTGCATTTAATGACTGAAGACATTTGTATATATTCTTTTGTTAGGTGCTTGTTCAGATATTTTGCCCAATTTTTTTTTTTGTGAGGAAGACCGGCCCTGAGCTAACATCTGATACCAATCCTCCTCTTTTTGCTGAGGAAGACTGGCCCTGGGCTAACATCCGTGCTCATCTTCCTCCACTTTATGTGGGATGCCGCCACAGCATGACTTGCCAAGCGGTGCGTTGGTGTGCACCTGGGATCCGAACTGGCGAACCCTGGGCCGCCGCAGCGGAGCGTGCGCACTCAACCGCTTGCGCCACTGGGCCGGCCCCTATTTTGCCCAATTTTTAATGAGGTTGTCTGTCTTATTATTGAGTTCCAAGAATATTTTTATATAAATATTTAGGAATCAAGAGTTTTGTTAAATATATGTTCTTGTAATGTATTTCTTACTGTTTTGGTATCAGGGTAATGCTGGCCTCAAAAAATGAGTTGGGAAGTATTCCCTCCTCTATTTTGTGAATTAGTTTGTGTGTGATTAGTATTATTTTGTCCTTAACTCTTTGATGGAATCGCTGGTGAAGCCATCTGGGTCTGGAGTTTTCTTAGTGGGAAGGTTTTAATTGTGAATTTAATTTAGTATACGTGAAAGATATTTAGGTTTTCTGTTTAATTTGGTGTCAGTTTTGGTAACTTTTGACTTTCTAAGGAATTTGTCGATTTTATTTGAATTGTTGAATTTATTGGTGTAAAGTTCATAGTATTTCTTTATTATCCTTTTAATGTGTGTGTGTCCCTTCTTGTTTCCTGCTCTTGGTCATTTCTTTTTTTTTTCTTCCCTTGGTTAGTCTGGTTTATCAACTTGATTAATCTTCTAAAAGACTTGCTTTTGGTTTTTATTGCTTTTTTTGCCTATTGTTTTCTATTTAATTTCTCCTCTTGCCTTTATTATTTTTTCTTTCTACTTATTTTGAGTTTAATTTGCTCTCCTTTTAGTTAAGGTAGAAGGTTAGTTCATTTGAACCTGTCTTCGTTTTGAATATAGACGTTTAAAGCTGTCTTTTCCTGGGCCGGCCCCGTGGCTTGGTGGTTAAGCGAGCGCGCTCCACTGCTGGCGACCCGGGTTCGGATCCCGGGCTCGCACCGACGTGCTGCTTCTCCGGCCATGCTGAGGCCGCGTCCCACATACAGCAACTAGAAGGATGTGCAGCTATGACACACAGCTATCTACTGGGGCTTTGGGGGGAAAAATAAATAAATAAAATCTTTAAAAAAAAAAAAAAAAAAAAAAGCTGTCTTTTCCTCTCTAAGCAGTGCCTTAGCTGCACCTTACACACTCCTGTGTGTTGTGGCTTTCATCATCCTCTTTAAGATATTTCCAGTTTCACTTGCAGATGGTTGTTTTATCAGTGAGTCGTCTAGGAGTTTGTAGTTTAGTTTCCAGATATTTGTAAGGGGGTGGTTAGTTCTAAATATCTTCTGGTGCTTTGGATTCTAATTCCGTTGCAGTCAGAGAACACACTTTGTGTGATTTCAGTCCTTCTGAAGTCATTGAGACTTGTTTTGGGGTCCATTGTGTGGTCTCACAAAACGTTCACATGCGCTTGAAAGGATGGTGTGTTCCGTTTTTGGGTGGAGAGCTCTCTGAGTGTCAGTTCAGATTGGTTGTTGGTGTTGTTTGTATCTTCTGGTATCTTCTGGCCTGGCAGCCAGTTACTCTAAGAGGAGAGCTGACGTCTCCAGCTGTAATTTTGTCTGTTTTTCCTTTTGGTGGTGTCAGTTTTTGCTTTATGTATTTCCAATCTGTTATTACATTTACACACTTGTAGGATTTTTATATCTTCTTGACAAATTAACCCTTTTGTCATCATGAAATACCTGTCTTTATTGCAAGTGATGATCTTTGTCCCAAAGTCTACTTCATTTAATATTAATATGGCTGCTCCAGCTTTCTTATGATGAGTGTGTGCATGGGGTGTCTCTTCCCTTCCTTTTATTTTTAACCTCTTGTCTTTCTATTTAAAATGAGTTTCTCATGGATACCGTTAAGTTTGTCTTGCTTTTCCTTCTGTCTGACAATCTGTGCCTTATCATTGGAATGTTTAGACCAGTTACATTTAATGTGATTATCGAGATGTCTGGGTTTTACATCTTGTCTGCTTTCTGTTTATCTCGTCTTTTCTTTCTTTCTTCTTTTCTGACTTATTTTGGATTGGGTACTTTTTAGTACTCCATTTTATCTCCAGTATTTTTTAGGGGGCTGCTTTAAGGGTTACAATAAGCATCTTTAGGTTGTCACACTCTGCCTTCAAATAAAGTGATAGCATTTCACAGATCCTATCAGAAATGTCTTTTCCCCTCCTGACCTTTGTACTACTGTTGTCATTCATTTCATTACAACCCCAGAAACATGTTATTTTTGCTTTCAGCAGTCAATTATCTTTTAAAGTAATTAAAAATAGAGAATAATACTTATCCACATATTTTCCATTTTCGTTGCTCTTCATGCCTTTGTATACGTAAAGAGTTCTCAAACGTTTTCGTCTCAGGACCTCTTTATACTCTTAAAAATTACTGTGGACCTTAAAGAATTAAAAAAATTATCAATATATACCATATTAGAAATTAAAAACAAAATTTAAAAATATTTATTAATTCACTTAAAAATGACAGTAAACTCATTTCATGTTAATATAAACAATGTGGGCCGGCCCTGTGGCTTAGTGGTTAAGTGCGCGCACTCCGCTACTGGCGGCCCAGGTTTGGATCCTGGGTGCGCACCGACACCGCTTGTTCGGCCATGCTGAGGTGGTGTCCCACATACAGCAACTAGAAGAATGTGCAACTATACCATACAACTATCTACTGGGGCTTTGGGGAGAAAAAGGGGGGAAAAAAAAAAAGGAGGAGGATTGGAAATAGATGTTAGCTCAGGGCCAGACTTCCTCAGCAAAAAGAGGAGGATTGGCATGGATGTTAGCTCAGGGCTGATCTTCCTTACAAAAATAAATAAATAAAATTAAATTAAAAAACTAAATTAAAAACATATAAACAATATACTTTTTATGCAAAATAACTATGTTTTCCAAAAAAAATAAGTGGTGATATTTTACAGTTTTTTAAGTTTCTTTAATATCTGGCTTACTAGAAGACAGCTGGATTCTCTTACCTGCTTTTGTATTTAATCTATTATAATTTGTTGTATTTATTGAAGTATATGAAGAAAATCTGGCTTCACATAGATATGTAGTTGGAAGAGGGGAGAGTATTTTCTTAATCTTTTCAGATAATTATGCACATCTTGTTTTTTTTCTACACCAAAACTTGACAAGTGGTAGTTTCTTAAAGGTTAATTGCAATGTAGAATTTGAAGCCATTATCAATTAACTTTTTTAAAAAATTGAGATATAGTTCACATGCTATAAAATTCACTATTTTAAGGTGTACAGTTCAGTGGTTTTTAATATATTCACAAGGATGTACAGCTCCCACCACTAATTACAAACATTTTTATCACACCCTAAAAGAAACTCTGTACCCATCAGTACTCACTCCCCATCCCCACCTCCACCCGCAGACCCTGGCAGCCACTGATCTGCTTTCTGTCTCTATGGATTTGCCTCTTCTGGACATTTCATATAAATGGAATCATACAGTATATGGCCTTTTGTGTCTGCCTTCTTTCATCCAGCATAATATTTTTAACTCTCAACTATGTTGTAGCGTTATCAGTACCTCATTCCTTTTTATGACGAATAATACTTGTTGTATAGATATACCACGTTTTGTTTATCCATTCCTCAGCTGTTGGGTATTTGTGGTGTTTCCACTTTTTCGCTGTTGTGAATGATGCTGCTGTGCACATTCGTGCACAAGTTTTTGTGTGGATGTGTTTTCATTTCTTGGGTATATCTCTAGGGGTGGAATTGCTGAGCCACATGGAAACTCTTTGTTTAACTTTGTGAAGTACTGGCAAACTCTTTTCCACAGTACCATTTTACATTTCCACCCGTGTTATCTGAGGTTTCAAATTTCCACACCCTTGTTAACACTTGGTTTCTGATTTTTCGATTCTGGTCGTTCTATAGGATGTGAAGTGGTGTCTCATTGTGGTTTAGATTCACATTTCCCTGATCGCTAATGATGAGGAGCCTCTTTTCATGTGCTCGTTGGCTATTTGTAGATCTCCTTTGGAGAAACATCTGTTGAGATCCTCTGCCCATTTTGAAATCAGATTGTCTTTTTATTGTTGTAAGAATTCTTTTATCTAGTATTCTAGATGTTAGGTCAATCAACTTTTCGTACTCTGTTATATTAAAGTCCTTGTATCTTCTTTGCATTCTTCCTGGCCCTTTTACTCACCCATGGTTTTGTGACATCATACATTGGTTATTTGGAAAATTATTTCATTGAACTGTGTAGATCTTCCCAGTGTTGTCACATTTCATGATAGTGTCAAAAATTACATTCATTAGTCACCACCAGTCTAATCAGAAAATCCTTTCCATATTTGAAAGCTATCTAGCTTATGGCAGAAACATATTTTCTAAAATGTTTTTTTATTTCCAATATTTTATTCTGAAAAATTTTAAACATGCAGAAAAGTTGAAAGAATTATGTAGAGAACACTCATGTACCAACCACCTAGATTTTAGTTACCGTTTTACAATACTTGCTTTATCACTTACCCGTCCATCCATCCATTCTAATTCATTTATTTTTAAGTTTATCTAAATTGATTCTCTTTTGTGTTTTTCTTTTAAAAATCAGGTTTTCTACCCTCTTAATTTGATTTGCATGAGTTCACGTATCTGTATTCTTGTTTAATAATAAAATGTGCCTTTTCATCTGATTATAGCTTTGACCACATCCTTTTAAGCATTGATGAAGAGTATTTTTCTCCATGGTATTATTTTATAGTTGCAATTTTGATTTTATCTTTGAGTTAATAATTCCAGGAGAGAACACTTTAATTTCCAAGAAGTTTCATTGATTGTTGAAGGGGTGTACAGTTGAGCTTTCATGATTCAAGTGTACCTAGTGTTATTGGTATGGTCAGGGCACAGGTGAGCCCCCATTAGGCTCTTCAGTGGGGGTCTCAGGCAGACTGTTTATCAGCAGTTTGTTGATGGTAACGGGGCACTTGTGCTGTTTGTGCACCGTGGATGATCAGTGAGTGATGCAGTGTATTGAGCCTCTTGTGAGCTGGAAAACGTTGCACTGGCGTTTGGAGGCACGGAGTATCTCCTGGGGTAGCAGGCCGACTTTGTTCTCCACGTCGAGTCACAGAGCAGGAATCCATATATTTCTGCCTATGTGTAATTGGCCTAAATAATACCTGCATCTAAGAGTCAAGAGTTAAAACAAGTGAGGTGGGGTCTCTGGGTGATGAAGTAAAGATATGGATACCAGTGTTGGAAAGCAATTGCCTTTTTAATGCCTTTTTCTTCTACTTTAGGTAAATCTTAAAATGAGAGAGATAACAGAGAAAGAAGTTAAGTTAAAACAGCAGTTGTTGGAAAGTCCAGCCCATCAAAAGGTAAAGGGTCAATTTCAGTTCTCTGGTGTGCACTGAGTTATGTTGCCCCTGGTCTTAAAGAATCACATCATATTTACTCCTTGCTTATTCTTTATTTTTACTCATCAAGAAAGGAGCGAGTCTCCTCGATCCCCTGGCACCGGGCTGTGCAGTACCTCAGTGGTGGTGGGCCTGGCAGCTGGCTCCCCTTTTCTTCCTGGCCAGGGGTGGTCTTGTATTTAGCTTGGGAGGGTGAGGGAGATATGGGGAGGTGTTGGGAAGCTCAAGAGTAAGAGGTGACAGAGGTTGCCCAGGAGTTACTTATAGAAGTGAGCAAATGTGGAGCAAATTGCCTACTGCCAAAGGTCCCCTGACAGTCCCTTGCACTGCCCATGAGGTCCAGTGTAGCTGCTGGTGTATCTCTAAAAGCCCGTGTGAAATTCAGGGGGATGAATGTTACGTGTCTAATGAAATGATGGAGATGGTGCGTTATGCATTCCGGTCATTTCCATCCTTTTCTTCCCCTGACATTATTATTTTATTTTTTGCCAAGCACATGTGTGACTGAATCCACGTCCCTTAAACATGTGTACGACATGGCTCAGCCGTGTCTGTGATCTCTTGGCGTCCCCTTGCTCCTGGACTCCGGGGATGCCATGGGCACCACACACCAGGCCCACTTGTTAGACACCTTGTTCCTCAGACGGACACAGATGACGCACGGAGCCCCTCCCTGAGTCTCGGTTGGCCTCTGTCCTTTTTGGTGCCCAGCCTGTACGGAGTTTCCGGAGTATTCTTTGCTCCCGCAGAGGCTAGTGTTGTAGAGGTGCCTGTGACCTTCCACTTCAGTCATCTGAGAATACAGGATATCCAGGCCATGTGCACTGGGCAGATCTTCCTTCTCAGAGACATCTGCCTCTCTTGTAAACACTGTGAACGTGGTATTCCATCCCTCCAAACGTGGACCTGCCCCGCTGACGCTCCTCTCCTGCTTCCTTCCCTTGCTCCCCGAGCAGTCTCCCTCCAAGTGGTACTGGAAGTTAGTGCCTGTAAGTGAACTCCGTGCGCACCCGCTGCCATCGAGAGCCATCCTGTTGCAATCACTTGCTTCCATTAAAAATTGCTTGCACCCGAACCTGTTTCTTTTGTTCAGATGTCCTCCTTGGTATTGTTATTACACTTTCTCCAGTACGAGCGATAACCTGAATCTGGGCTGAGTAGGCTCCATAATGTGGCACTTGGGAGTTCTCAGTTGCATTTCATAGACAACACACAGAGTTTGGTTTTGCCCAATTTCTTAGGTAATTTTAAAGAGAGAGTTTTGTGTTTCTTCCTGTGGACACTTAGTTACTTCTTTATGTGATGAGAGTAAAAGTAAATGACAGGATCCACTCTCTTTTCTAATAGAAATCAGAAGGAATGATGAATAATTAATTTCTCGAATTCCTCTTTATATTTTGTTCTTTCTGATATTACCTTCCCTACTGGAGCTATTTGACAGGACGCCTCTCAGTAACTGTAGCGTGGGTCATCTGGTGAGAAAGATGTGCCCATGTGAAAGGCTGCTCGTGGACTGTGGAGAAGGACTTGGTCTCCAGTGACCTTTAAATAGAACGTTGTGTGGATTTTCCCATAAAAAGTAGGTTGGAAAGTAATGATTTGGTTCTGCAGTGCAGCTGTGCCCCACGTGGCGACCCGTTCTGCAAGCAGAACAAGTTTGTTTCACTGTTCCTATGGAAAAACACTTGGTGCTCCAAGTGGCGCATTTTAAAATGAAGTTTTGGAACACAGATCTTTTGGCATACTCCTGTGATTGCCTGTTTCCTTTAGTTTAATTATTTGGACCAGATTATCCTTGGAATTCTGTCCCGTAGGAGACACCAGGGGTCGAACTGGTAAATGAGATCCGTGTGAGCAGTGATGTGTTCTGCTTTCCAGCTGATAGATAATTTGCTTCTCTTTGAAATAGATTCATAACAAAGAAGAGGAAAGCATTTTTATGAATATTTACATCTCTTTTAGTTTTTTGAATCCTGAAGGCCAAACACTAAATATTAAAACAGTTATATGATTTAGTGAGGATATAGTCAAGAATTCAGGTGTCCTACAGGAGGTAAGGTTTCAGATGAGAGTTTTATAGAAACTGAAAATATGACCAAGAGCAGTGCCCCCTCAGGTGTCCTTTAGTTCTAGGCGCGCTGACTGCAGCGTCCAGCAAGCAGGCTAGTGAGGATAAGTACCGAGAGGTCTGGTCAGATTGGCAGGGTCACAGGTTTCCCCTTGACATGCCAGCCCAGAGGGTTGACCTGACTTGAAGATGATTCTGCAAGCTCCCTGGACCCTGTAGTTCAGTGTTTTCCCTGATTTTAAACGCATCCCATCCATCTTCAATCGAGGAACCATTTGCTTTCCTGCATGCTGTGGTCGATCACCCATGTGTGCTGTCTGTCTGTGGAGCCTGGCCTGGCGCATGCCCTCATACTCTGCATGCTGGAGCCCGTGGACTTGGCCCCCGGGACAGTGTGGGCATGTTACGTGTCGTAGCCAAGGCTGTGAGCCCTGAGAAACAAGTTAAAGTCTATGTCAAAACAGATTTTAGTGACTAATTTTAGAAGAATGTGTTAGAAAGGTTTTATACTAAATATCAGTATTGATTATTCTACCCTGTATGCTTACTGAGATCATGACTTTAAATTCCAGATTGCTGAGAGAGAGTTTTTCTTCAGGTTGAACTCTCAGAAATCCATAGTTGTTGGTATAGCTGCTGGTTTTCTTCCTCTAGTTTGTGTTTTTTATTTTCCTCTTCTGGAGAAAATGTGGCTTGCAGGAAATGCCGTATTTTAAAGCCGTATTGTGACTGTGAGTGCAGAAAGAACGAGCGTCCAGCAGGGCGTTTGGGACAGGCGCCTGTGCTGAGCCCCTTCTGGCAGTGGCAGCGGCCTGTGTGCTGTGCGCTCGGAAACTGACCTCAGTTACGGGCGCTGCGCTGAGGGGCTTGGGGCAGGTCAGACACCGTGCACATGGTTTCCCCAGAGGCAAGAGTATGGAAGCCTTGAAAAAATACTTGTTTTATATAGCACCTTGCACGCATTCAGTTTTCTGATACTTCGTTGCACTTATTAGAGGGGCTGGTTAATGTAGTGTACGAAATTTTGTCTAACGTAGTTTCTGAAATTTCTCAAAGTGTATATTAATGCTGTTTCGTATTTTTCTTAATGGCCGAGGTTAATGCTGATAATACTGTGAAAAGTAGCGGTAACTTGGGTCTTCCACACCTTAGGAGGTTCACCTTTTAACTTGTTTCTCATTCGTTTATAGTATGCCAGCTTTTGGTAGTGTAGACGTGCATTCTGCCCCCTTTCCTGTGTGTGCCAGGGCACTTGAGAGTGAGAGGGCCTGTGTTGTTAGTAGCTAATTACTGTCACTCAGTGTAGCCATGAAGCCCAGTTCCCTGGAACTTGACATATATGTTCCAGGCAAAGTATGTAACCCAGATGTTTGGAGCTTTTTCCCTACAATTGCTGTTGTTCCAGCATTGTCCAGCGGGCATTGTGTTAGTTCTAGATGTAACAGTCTGCCTGTAATGCAGCGGTAGTGAAGGCACGTCATGTGTAGACGGTTCTCGTTTCATCAACTGCAGGTGCGCTACCGCCGAGAGCACCTGTCCGCAAGGCAGCCGCCCTACTTCCCGTTGTTGGAGGATCTGATGAGAGACAGCAGTGATGGGGCTGCTCTCTTGGCTGTGGTCCACTACTACTGCCCAGAGCAGATGAAACTGGATGGTGAGTGGAGAATGCTCCCCTTGAACAGACCTAACCCCTTAAAAGGACATTATGAATACACTGATCCAAACCCTTAAAAAACCAGAAAGTAACACACTGAGTCCTTAATACTCACTGGGACACTGGCATATAGATGAAAAGAGTTGAGGATGACATGCTTATTCTTAACCTGCATTTTATCTGAGGAAGGAACTGTAGTTTGAAAGTATTTGGGTAATGTGTTAAATATTTTTGACCTTACTCGAGTCCCAGAATAGTTAGGATTTTGTCAATTCTGTTACAATTGTTTTAAAACATCTAGAACTTAGTTTGGGGATAGGAAAATGAGTGAAGAATCCAGTCTGTTTAAAAACCACTTATGAACGACTCCTCCATGCCTGGTGTTGGTGATATTGCGATGCCGTGCGTCTTTCGGAGGCGCTCACAGCCTGACGGTAGGGAGAGAGAGATGCGAGTGACGCTGTGAACAGCATGGCAGTGGATGTCTATACAGGGGGCTGTGGGAATAGGAATTCTGATTTAGGCTTTGCTGCGCACCCTCTTTCTGAGGGAGGGAGGTACAATGCCAAGAGAGTGCCCAGAATGCCACCTGATATGTGAAACATTTGTGTTAGACCCCGGCCCTGGGACGGAGCTGACATTGGTCCTGGTCCTGCTCCAAGTACAAAAATGCTGGATTCTGTAGTTTTTTTAGATAAAATAGTCTTTAAAATACATAGCTGAACTTGAAAGAAAGGGAGAAATCGCAGGTTCTAGGAGAGGGTGTCTTTGAGTGAAAAACCCGTGAATTGACAGCTGGTTGCCCCAGGGCCTTTTGGGCCTCTCATGGTCACCTGGCCTTGGGGCTCTGTGTGGTGGGAGCTTTGACCAGGACCCAGGAGTGGACAAGGACAGCTCCACCTCCCGTCCAGGAAAGAACCAGGAGGCTTGTCGGATGCCTGTGGTTGGGGAGGGGGACAGAGCTCTTTCCTGGTGGGAGGGAGGTTGAGATGAACATTGCCTGTGTGGCACTGGGGGAGTACACGTGAAATCGAGTCCAGGACTTGGGAAGCTGGTGGTCCCTGGCAGGAGTTAAAGCAGAGTTTTGCTGTGTAGGAATGCTTGCATGTGCCAGGGCACACCAGATACCCACCGAGAGCAACCACCCCACGGCCAGAAGATGAGCTTTGTGGAAAAGCAGAACCACACGAGGAAAGAGCCCTCATCAGAGCTGCAGATACAACAGACAGATTTGGACCAAGACGTCAGTGAAAAAGAACATCTGAACAAGAACACAATGTTTAAAATGATTAAGACGTAAAAGAAGAACTAGAAAACGTAACAAAGATAGGGACAGGAGTGGTACCTGTGTGCTGGAGTTTTTCCTTTATCCTTAGCACCTTTTTTTGTGTTTTCATCTCTTTTACCCTCTGCATTCTGGGTATTTTCTCAAGTCTACCTTCCGGTTCACTAATTCACTTAGTTCTTGCTTCAGTTGTATCTAGCCTGCTTCTAACCTGTCCACTAGGGATCTTAAGACAAAAGGAATTATTTGGAATAGAGAGTCGTTGTTGGTGATGAAATGACCCACAGGGGAATGTGACAGTATTGAAGCTCATTGCATCTAATAGCAGAATACCAAAATTGATATTTTAAAAAATGACAGAATTACGGGGAGAGATGAACAGAGCCACACTCATAACTTACATTGCAGGAACTGATGGAAGAAGCAGGTAACGAGAGTCAGGCCGTGGAAGATCCGAACACAGAATTAACAAGCTTGGTCCCGGGCACCAGGCGTTATGGAATATGCTCTTTCAAAATAAATAGTCACGGAAGTATTTACAAAAATGGACTTGAGTAAGGCCACAGAAGAAACTTCAACAGATTGCAAAGAATTCATACTTTTCCCACAATGCGGTAAAACAAGAAATGAGTAACAAAAACATGCAACCTCTGTTTCTAAACCTCTCAAGTCTTTAATGCTTAGAAACCAAAGAAGATACTTTCAGTATTGCATGGGTCACAGTGGGAGTCATAGTAGAATTTTCTAGTCTGAGATCTAGACGGACTGGGATTTTCTGTCTGTCTTGTTCACTGGCACATCCAGCCCTCTGAAATAGTGTCTCGGACAGGCTGGTGTGCAGTAGATACTTGTTGAATAAGTGAGTGGACAGCATACGTGCCAGAACTTGTGGATGCAGCTCAGAGTGGCCAGTAAAGGGCCACTTGTAGCCTCAGTGCATATTCTGGAAAAGAAGAAATTTTTAAAATTAGTAAACTAGGTTGAACTCAGTGCATTAGAAAAGAACATAGACGTAAACCCAAAGAGAGTTGAAGGAAGGAAAATGAAGAGTAGTTTCCTGTCTCCTTCACTAGTCAAAATCACTCCAGTACAAGGAAAAGAAGGAACTGAATTGCAGATTCCATCTTGGAGGAAAGTGGGAGACCTCTGGACTCTGAACAACAAGCCCCCTAATCAAAGAGTGCTGAAAGGAGGGCAGAGGAGGGCGAGCCAGAGGAGCAAGCCGCTCCTTCTGCAGAATCCTGGCAAGGCACCAAACGGGCATGCCAAGGACGGTGGGGGACAGCCGTACTTGGCGGGGGTTCTTTGAAAGTTGGTTGGAAGGGCAGTGAGAGCCCAGGTCCCCCTTGTCTTCTGTCAGGCAGTGATGACGTCCTCCCCACACACCCACAGGAGATGGGGGCACACTCTTGAGGGGAACTGAGCCAGGCGAGCTCTAGTCTCAGACCCCACTCACAGAGGTGGAAAAGGACAAGGTGATACACTGAAATCAGGGCTTTTATGTAAAATCCTTCATGCTGGAAGATGAGCCTGGTTCTCCCTCCCATTTGTCTGCCCCAGTAAGCCGCCTCCTGCTTGGCTCCGTGATGCCCATCTGCCTGCGTTCAGAACAGGAAAGGATTCTTCTCTATGGAAACTGGCCTTGGACAAAAGACCCACAGCCATGAGACAGCTGGCCCCCCACACAGTTGCCCTGCAGTGAGGTCCCCTTCTTAATGCCTCGTTATTAACTCTGGGCGGCCAGAGATCCCCTGATGTTTGAGGAAAGCCGCTGACCTGGACAAGAAGCCGGACAAAGAGACCAGGCAGGCGAGCAGGAGAAACATTAGAGATGAGGGGTCTGTGAACCGAGAACGGGGTGCTGGACCAGCGCGTCTGAAAGAGAAAATTAAATAAGTATGTACAAAATAACCAGACAGAGACAGGCTCTGGGAAATAAAACATGTGGTTGCTGAAATGGAAGAATTCACTGAAGTGCTAGATGACAGAGTTGAAGAAATCTCCCAGAAAGTAGGTCTGAAAAGCAAAATGGAAAATGAGGGAGAAGAGGTGGAAAAATGAGAGGCTCAGTCTACAGAACAGAGAAGATGGGAGAAGAACTTACCTAAGAAAAGTACAGAAAATGCCCTGAGGACACTTGAGGCCAAGCGTTAGGACCGTGGGGAGCCAGCATGATTAATGAGGAAGGGCCACAGCAGAGCACGGTGCAGTCAGCTCCACAGCTCCTGGGACAGAGAGGGGATCAGTCCAGTCACACACACACAGGACAGGGATCTGGACCACGGCTCGGCAGTGCCCCCAATCCCGGGGAGCGCGATTGCCCCCCGAGTGCCTGATCACCCAGGGGCGGGAGAGAGGCTTGTTTGGAAGTGCACCGTTGGGGTTCTGAGCACAGTATTGGGGTGCACTGCAGGGATGTGCCCCCCCCCCCCCGGCCCCGAGGCCAGGCCCGGAGGGAGGCAGGTGGGCCGGCCCAGTGAGGAAGCGAAGGGGTGTTCAGAGTAACAAAGGATGTGAAAAACTGAGGCAAGTATTAAATCTAGGAAAACCAGAACGTTCTACAAGGAGTAGAAGCAGAGACGTTCTAGCTCAGCTGTGGAAATGGTTATGTAGCTATTAACACGAGACTCATCTAGATTTCCTCACACATCCTGCCCGGTGATTCCAGCAGGAGTCTGGGGGTGGGTCTCAGAGGGCCACGTGAGCTCTCGTCATCCTCTGCCATAACTGCAAGTTGTGGGTGATGTCCCTTAGTGACAGGCTGGGAGCTGATGTCCCTCGGTGACGAAGGCCGTGTCTCTTATGGAGGTGATGGCCAGGCCAGAGGTAGAGGACGGATGGGGGGACATGGGGTAAGGCTGGGCAGAGAATTGCTGTTTTTCTTAATAAGCTTTTTTTCATATTGTTTGGCTTTTTAAAGATTTCATGTATTTTGTTAAAATAAAAATTTAAAAATTTTAGGTAAACTCAAAAATTAATAAAATAGAAAACTTGAAAGTTTTAGAGAGAATGTGTAAAACAAAGCTTAATCTTGATCAAGGAGGAGGGCAAAGATAAAGAATATAGTGGCGAAGAGGTTATAAATACAGATTTTAGTGGACACTAAAATAAATACTGAGAGTATTGTATGTATGTATGTATTTGTATGCTGCATACATTTGAAATGTTGATGAAATGGACAGTTTTCTGTTGAACCAAGAATAGATGGGCATCCTAAATAGACCCATAACTACAAAATAAGTGGACTGAGTAGTCAAAAGTCCATCCCTACAGATGGGCTTTTTACTGGGATGTTGTATCAGCTCTCGAGGAATTGACAACTCCTGCGCTGTATAAACCGCCCCAGAGAAGAGGACGAGGTGCAGTGCCCCAGCTCTTTGGAAGAGGGATTATTCCCTGACGCCAGGAGTGGAGTACGGCAGGAAGAGTGTAGGCTCACTGTCCTTATGACTGTAGACTGGAAACCCAGGAATTGAGCAACTGAACATGTTCTGTACGATCGTCACAGGAGGTGCAGAAGATGGTCTGTTAGAAGTCACTGGCTCACTTGTGACGGACACTCCTCACCTGCTGGTGACTTGATCTGACCCCACAGAGGTTCTTGACCCAGACGGCCACGGACCTTTGTGTTCTGACCTTGGGTCCTTATGAGCCAGGGCACCAGGGCGGGAGGGAGGGAGGAGGAGCCTTGGACCAGCCCCGGAGCACCTGGCAGGCTGCTATCCACCTGCCCTGCACTCGGGTATCAGCTCATTGTGAGTGTTGTGGACAAAAGAAGACCTGTTTGTAGTACTTGGGAATAAACTTAACAAAAAAGATGTAAGACCCATGGAAAAATGATAAACTTTTCTGTACTTGGAAGAAGAGAAACTGTATTCTTAGGTGCCTAAAATCAGTAGAAACATTGCAGTTTTCCCAGATTGTTCATACATTTATTGCCAGTCTAATGAATAATTTTCTTTTAGAGAAATTGACAGGGAATGTAAAAATTCATGTGGAAGAGGAAAGGCCAAAGGGAGAAAATTAATGTTTTGTAACATTTGTTTTGATATGAGTTTAAATTGACAGAAGCACGTACAGGGAATTCCTGCCTGCCTTTACCCAGATTTTCCAGTCGTTATGTGTTGTCCCATTGTGCTGTATTTCTCTCTCTCCACACCCTTTGAGATACTTGGAGAACAAAGTCGTTCTCCGAACACCACAGCTCTCAGGAAGGTGACGTGAGGCAGCACGAATCCCGGCCCGTTCACGTCCTGTCAAGCGTCCCTGTGACGTCCGTTGGGGCCGTCACTCCCAGACCAGGTCCAGTCCGGCATCACTCACCACGTGGCTGTCATGCCTCTTCATGGTTTCCTGTAATCTGGAGCTGATTCCCAGCTTCTCATAGTCTTTCCTGACCTTGATCTTTTCTAGGAGTGCAGGTCATCTAGTTTGTTGAACGTCCAGTGTTTCCTCCTGATGAGATCCAGCGTATGCATTTTTAGCGAGAATACCACAGAAGTGACGTGTCTTCCAGAGCGTCTGGTCGGGACATCAGGTTGCTGTGCCCAGGGTCAATGCACTAGCTTTGGTCACTTGGTTCAGGAGGCGTGTGCTGGGTTTCTCCACTCCGGCATCACTATTTTTTGCTTTATGATTAATTAGTAGTTTAGGGGAGAGGCTTTGAGACTATATAAACATCCTGTTTCTCACCAAACTCTGACCCACGAGTGGTATCATCTGTTGGGAGTCTAGCTGTTCTTTTCTATTTACTAGTGAGCATTCCACTGCAGGGAGAGCTTTATCTTCTTTCTGCTTACCTCTTGATTCATGTGAGGATGGTCTCATGGATCTTATTATATTCAGTGGATTATAATCCGTTACCTTCATTCTTCTGTTGCCTAGATTGTCCCTGATTTCAAGCAAGTTGATTTTGAAGAATAAGAGCGTAGAGTCTTTGCTCTACAAAGACCAAGCTTTGTTTGACTTTGTGTTAGCTAACCCAGTGAGGTTTGAGTTCCTAGGAGCTGTGCAGAGAAGCCTGAACAGTGACGCTCTGTGGGGAACCTGGTGCCTGTGAGGTGGCCCACAGCTGACAGGGAGAGGGAGGACTGGCTAGTCCAGAATATGGGGACACGTGGGAAATAGGGTGAGATCTCACCCTACGTGAGACAGAAGCCCCTCTCCTTGGATGAGAGACCTAAACCCAAAAAGCAAAATTTAAGAACTTTGAGAAGAGAATATTGGAAAATGTTTTTTTCCATTTCTGATTTCTTTTACTTGTAACCTTTGGAAACTAATCACGTGAAACTACAAAATTAGCAAATGTCTTGAAATCTGTATATAAAACATAAATTGCCTCTAATTTCAAACTCTCATTTATTAGTGTACCACTCAATCTTAGAAAAGAGGGGGTGGCTTCTAAGATAGTGTTATACCATTCTTTACAAAAGGAAACTGTTCCTTTTAACTTTACACCCAGCCCACACCCCAATTTCAAAACACATCATTTAATTGTCTTGGCCAGGACATTTCCAAGACAAGATTTTATGTTTCGCTCCCTCAGCTTCTGGCTATCAGGAAACCCATGCTTTCCTCTAGGAGCAGAGTTTGGTCCTCCCCTTGCAGTATTCTTCATCCTCGTCTTTGCTCCTGGAGGCAGTTCCTCTGGTTCACTGTCTTTGTCTTCATTAAAAGCTGTTGCTGCGGAGAGGGTTTTTGGAGCGAGAGTTGGAAGTTTCTTTAGGCTCGCTGGGTCCAAGTTTGGCGGATATGGCAGAGGCTTTCCATGTCGTCTGGCTTCCTGTGGCAAATCCAGACCTGGAGACCTTTGCAGGCTCTGTTGGGAGGTCTGCAGCTGCTGCTTCAGCCCATCGCTTCTCAGTGCTGCGACTGGAACTTCCCCTCCATCGCTCCGGCAGCTGCAGCTCACTGCGGCTTCCTCCTGCCTGCCTTCCCGCCCACCATTTTCCCCGCCACCAGTAACATACGTTTATGGCTTTGGTGTTGGGGTGCATTACTTAAATTATAAAAAAGCACAAATAATAGAAAAGATGCTTATATTTAACCATAATAAAATTCAGTATAGTAACAAAGGAATGTCAAACAAAATTACATGATGAAACTATATGCATGAAAAAATATTTGCAACAAATGTAAATTGATAAAGAATCGTCACATTCCTTTTGTAACAGTAATATGTAAAGAATTCCTACCAATCAATAAGAAAAAGACGAACAACCCAGAGGCAAGGTAAGAACGGGCTTTTCACGGAAGAGGAAGTGAAGAGTGAAAGCACCCCAGTCATCGGGGATGTGCCATTTCAGAAAGGGGTATTTCACGCCCATCAAATTGGCAAAAATTAAAAGGCCTGATCATGCCGAGGTGGAGGTGGGGAAGGAGCAAGCTCCAGAATTCTTGTGTGGCCTGTGAACAGGTGTTGGCCAAGTGTGAGGAACATAGCTCGTGGCTGCCCAGCCCCTTCTCAGAGTGTGCAACTGCGGAGAGTGCACACAAGTTTGGTTTTTACAGCATTTTTCATGATGGTGAGAATTGTGGAATACTGTATAGTGGTTAAAATGAATGACTGCACTCTACCCACATCCACATAGATCTATTTGGAAACATAATACTGAGTTTAGGGGAAAAACAGGCTGCAAAATAGGCGTAGTTCGTTATCATTGAGCCCAGTCTATGGTGTACTGTTTATGGGTACATTGCTCATGGACCCAGACCATGTGTGATGAAAAGGCTGACACAGATGGCTTCAGCACCATCTGTGATATTTTGTCACTGAAAGAAAATGAGATCAGATAAGGTGTGATGTTGGTATCTGGGTAGAGGGTACATGGGAGTCTCATCTTTTTATTTGCAGTATTTCCTAATCAAAATTTTAAAAAAGGAAACGTTTCTTAGTAATATAGATGTACACAATTGCTCAGCTTATGACAGGTTTCTCTGGAGAAGGAGTAGGGCTGGGGCGCTGCACAGGGCGGGAGTGGTAAGTGAATCTGAGGTGCTGTGAGTCTAATTTGTGCACACGTCCAAACCCTTGAAGATGATTTATTCTTAGAAATAAAGTTATTTTAAAATAAGTTATATTTCTCAAATCCGTTTGTTTTATATTTATTTATTTACAGGCAAAATTAACTTAAGTCCTCAATACAGCGACTTATTTTCTTGTCTTGAGCTGAGTCCAGCTGTCCTAGTGGTTCTTGTCTGAGAGCTGCTCCGCCTCCCCCCACAGAGCACTCAGACTCTTGGGACTTGATGCCTGTGCTGGAGTTCACTGATTGCTGGCATCCTGCAAAGCAGCATAAAATGGAAAATGGTCCTGCCCCAGATGCTAATAGCCAGCAGTCCCCACCTCTTTCACGGAGGAGACTTTGCTGTGCTTCGTCTCCTGATTTTTGTGATGAGTAATATTCCTGTGTTGTTCCTTGGATAAGCCTGACATTTCCCATTTTATCCTCCCTGCTGCTCCTTTGTAGTCATGGAGATAACCTCATGCAAAGGATTTCTGGTTGATGAGAGAGTCTTGGTTAAACATTAACTAGCTTAATGCAGCAAGGTCCTTTTATAAACTGAAAGGTGATTGTTACTGTCCATTTTGGAAGCACAGTCTTAAATATTATGTAATTTGTGTTATGCTTTTTAGATGTTAACGATTCAATACAGATCTTGGAGATTTCTCAGATCTTTCTCTTGAGTGTTTTATTTCTATATTTAGTATTACTTGTAATACTTACTGTAATTTTTAAATCTCTTAATGTTGTTACCTTTTAAAATATCACCACTACCTTCATTTAAAATGTTTTTCAGTTCAGAATTTTATATGTCTATACACATACTTATGAAGCAGAATATCTTTATAATAAATTGTAGTTTTCTTTTTATCTGTTAGATATATGCTTGAAGGAGGTAACGTCGATGGCTGACAGTCTGTATAATATTCGGCTTCTGAGAGAATTCTCAAATGAATATCTTAACAAATGCTTTTATCTCACCTTAGAAGATATGCTGTATGCTCCCTTAGTGTTGAAGGTAATAATGAATTATTAAACACACATTTTTAAAACTGTGTATGAATAAGCTATTTATTGTGTCCTTGGTTTTTTTTTTTTTCTTTTAGCCGAATGTTATGGTTTTTATTGCTGAACTATTCTGGTGGTTTGAGAATGTCAAACCAGATTTCGTTCAACCCAGGGATGTTCAGGAGCTGAAAGATGGTGAGTGACAAAGTTTCCATAAAATGATAGCCGTTTCCTCTGAGAGATTCCAAATATAATCCTCAGAAGGTGTCCTTAATTGGCTCCTAACTTTTTGTACTAAACGGTGTTTAAGTTTAAATGGTTTCTTTAGGGGTGCAGAGACTGTGTTGTTGTCTTAGCTCCCTGTCTGGCGCTTCTCTGTTGTGGTCCCTGGCGGTTACCTGAAGAGCTTTTCCACGCTGTCCAGCGCTGGGCCTATCCTTGTCTGGAAGGATCAGAATCCAAGGGTCAGCAGGGTCGTTGGAGAAGAGCTTCCAGGTGGTTCTGATGTCCTTCCTCGGTGAGGAAGCACAGCTCTTCTCTCCTCTATGATGGCTGTTCTCACCCTCCACAGTTCTTACTTTTTGCCCCTAAAACAAGGCAGAAAAAAATCTGTGTTTACCATAGAGTAGAATAATCTTCCAGCCTTGAGAATCATAAAGCTTTAAGAAGATAATATGGGAGAATGTCTGGGGCCGGCACGGTGGCATAGCGGTTAAGTTTGCACGTTCCGCTTTGGCAGCCCAGGGTTCGCTGGTTCGGATCCTGGTCATGGACCTGCTCATCGCTCATCAAGCCATGCTGAGGCAGCGTCCCACACAGAAGAACTAGAAGGACCTGCAACTAGGATATACAGTGATGTACTGGGGCTTTGGAGAGAAAAAAGAAAAAAAAGAAGATTGGCAACAGATGTTAGCTCAGGGCCAATCTTCCTCAAAAAAAAAAAAGGGGGGGAGAATGTTTTTGTGTCCTCGTGATTTCTTATAAAGAGTAAAAAATAGCTACAAGAGAAAAGATTGATAATTCAACCACATTAAAATTAAGATTTTTTTTTGTTAAAAGATGGTAAAAAAAGTAAAAAAAAGAAATCAACTAGCTACAAGGGGGAGAAGATACTTGCATCACCTACAATGGGTAACTGGTATCCAGAATATGTGAAAAGCTCATTCATGTCAATAAGAAAAAGAGAAACCAATAGAAAAATGAGTAAAAGACTTGAACGGGTACTTCTTGAAAGTAGGACTCCAAATGCCCAATAAACTTATGAAAAGATGCTTAGCCTCATTAGTAATGAAAACAAAAGTGATACACAGATCCACCGCCACCAAATTGGCAAGGCAGACAGTGGAACCGTGCGGGTGCTGGGGAGGTGATGAAGGCATTTCTCTACCCTTGTCACACACTCCCGCTCAAGAACCATGGCATCTCCCCTTGCTTGAGAGGCCGTTAGCCTGCTTTGCCTCTCCCAGTTGGGCCCTGTCCTGGTACCTGCGTAGCGTACTCTCCTTCCCACAGGTGTCCCGTGAGGTCATGCTCCACATGCGCCCACTTGACTGTGCCTCAGACCTCACTGTGCTTTCCCAGGAGTCTCTGACTCCCTCCCTCCTGAATCCACTTAGCAGGCGTGTATTGAGCAGTAGCTGGGAGCAAGCGCTCTGGCCGGCTGGTACTGGACGTACAGATGTGAACAGTCCATTGGAAAGCAAAGCGTGGTTAACTGTAGAACATTGTGACATGTGCTGTGACCTGGGGGAATTGACCTCCGAAGGATGGGTCTTATTTTTTAGAAGTGGGGAGGGAGGCTCGGAGGCATCAGTGCAGGGAAAGGGAACAGCATTCGCGAAGCTGCCGGCGCCTACAGTGTCTTGTTTGTGACCTTTCTTCTTGCCTGCTGACCCTTGGGAAAGAGGAGTCGGAAACGCCCAGAAAGTGGCTGTAGATATGGTTCACTCTGGGATGTGCCATGACCAGCAGGTCTCATGGTCACGGGCCCACTTGTGCACCTCCATTCTGTAAGGTGTGTCCTCGGTCTGACGAGTGCTGTGTGGGGTCCTGTACATCGATCTCGTGCTCCCTGTAAGCTGTTGGCTAGATGTGTGGCTGAGCCCTGTGCACAAGAGAGGCAAACACTCCAAGCAGAATATGGCCCGTCTTACCAAAAGGAATTGCTGGTGCTCCAAGAGTGGGCCCAGTACCATTGGCATGCCACTGAGTGGTCAGTTGGACTCCATAAGGCCTGGTGCCGCACTAGATGCTCAGCCTTGGCCCCTTGGGAGCCTGGTAAGTGGGAGTCGGTGCCTTTAGCCTCCCATCCATAGGTCCGTCCCTGCCTTTGGCCACTTCACATGTGTGCCACCCATTGTGCCAGCGTGGCAGTGGCTGATGACAGGCTGGCTGGCAGCAGCAAGCAGCGTCTGTCTGCATTTTGAGTCGACCTGTCTGTTAGCCAAGCTTAGGCTTTTCTTCTTCCGTCACCTGGCTGTCAGGGGTCCCCATGTGGCTCCTGATAGGAGCTGGGAGGGTGCTGGTGTGCTGGTAGATGACGTGCAGCTTGTGGCCTTGGGCCTGCATAGGCTCAGTCTTGGGCTGCCGCTTCTGTCTTACGATGAACTGCTGACAGGCGGCTCGCCTTTGTGACTGGGAGTGTCTCACAGGACTCCGCCTGTGACAGATAATTCTGGACACAACGGTCACTTGGTGCCCTGTGAGCAAGGCACTTGGTCTCTGTCACGCCCAGTACACGCCAGGGCTTGTTTGTGAAGGTGTGTGGTTCTTTGTGGCAGGCAGCATGGCCCTGCTCCAGAATCCCAAGGTCCTGCTCTGTGTTTCTCCCACTGGGACTTGTCTTAGACCACATGGCTCTTTTCCCGCCACAGAGACCTGGAATGCAGAGAGTCTGCTGGACTCTTTGGCTTGGGCCTGCAGAGGAGCTGTTTCCTGCTTCGTGCCCCATTCAAAGCCTCTGTGCCACTCAGCCGGAGCAGTACTCCACGTACACAGTGTGCTGCCTCCAGAACCCTCCTCCCCAATGAGAGGTGTGGGATGGCCTTTGGATGGGATGATCTGGCATGCCCCCGACCACTGGACCCCTAAACATTTTACTGGTATGGCAAGCCCCTGAGTCTCTGTCCAGGCATGGTGTGGCTGGTTCTCTGCTTAGGGTCTCAAGGGCGAGATGAGCGTGTTGCCTGGGCCAAGTTCTTGTCTGGAGACTGCTTCCAAGCTCATTCCTGTTGGCAGAATTCAGTTTCTTTTGGTTATAGGACTGAGGTCCCGTTTCTCTGCTGGCCATCACAGGGACCACTCTCGTTCAGCACCTGGAGATGGGAGGTCGCTGCATGTACCTCTGGCAGGGCAGCTACACTTTGGCCTTCTGCTTGGCTGACTTTGGCCAGGATCCATCTGGTTTCTTCGGAGTGGTCTAGGAAATTAAATGGAGATACAGGGGCCATACCGGTTTGTCCTTTAGATCCTAATGTCCCCCATCCCCTGGATGGGATAAGTTCTGATTTTCCATCTTGGCTGGGGAGGGGCGGGGCCGTTTCCAAGGCTCCCTTCAGCCTTCCCAACACCCAGTGTGGCTGTTGTATCAGCTGCCAAATATGTTTATCCCAAGTGTACATTTGGAGAGTGGGGCGTGACCACCGGCTGGTGGACCCACTGGCAGCTGGACCTTGGCCAGGCCTTCACTTCTCCGCTCTGACGGGCCATGATTATGCTTTGGGTCTCCGAGTTCGATACCAACTCGGCCTGCGTCCAACAGTCTGCGACACGTTAGGTGCCCCTTTTCCTAGTACACGGGCATCTGAGTAGATGGTGTCTGTCCCTGTGGGAAGGGCAAGGCTTGTTGCCATGGGCTCTTGCCTTAGTGTTGTGGGTTCTGGCTCCTGGTGACTCTTCTCTAGTCACTTGGTTCCAGGTGCAAACCCTGGCTCAGGCCCAGAGACGGGGCATGGAATAGTGACTTTCTATAGGGAGGACTGCCCTCAGCACGCCTATCACCCATCCTTGGTTTATTCTCATGGGACAAGTTGACCAGGACCATCTTGTGGCCGCTCGTCTGCTTTGCCCCTAGGGCAGCTGGGTTCCATTCTCATTCCCACGACTCTTTGCAGCCAGGCTGCATGGCTGCCTCTCCTGCCATGCAGGCCATTACGTAAGTCCACGTGGACTCTGCTGGATCGAGCAGCTGCCTGGCCTCCCAGTGGCAGTGATTGTAGGCAGCCCTGGTGTGCTGAAGAGGGTGCCCCTCATGCCTCTGTGTGCCCCTCGGCATTCTGTAGCGTATTGGCTGTACCCCGGCAGTCCTGGTAGCTCCTCTCACTTGGCGAGGGCTGTGCTATGAGTCCGTGCACACCGTGCGCCGGGGTCCCTGCTGAGTTGTGTATCTTCGAGTCCTCCCAAGTCAGCACACTCTTCCTGACCCGGGCCTGCCCCTGGCTGCTGCCCGTCCCTGCTGCTGCACCCCGGTGGCCTCTCCTCCATGTCAGGCCCAGCGCATGCTGTAGGCCTGGTGGCCGAGAGGGAATGTAGGACAGGTCCTGCAAGGGCACACGTCATCTTTCGAAAGGCCTCTGCATGTCTCTAAGCACGGTGCTGGGGGAGTACTGGCTCTTAACAGGGAGGGGCACCTTCTTCTGCAGGGTCACAGAGTTCCAGGGAATCTGGGAATTTCGAGGTTTTCAAGGCCCAGAAGTTCCTGTCTCATGTGTCAGGATCCGTGTAGTAGTCTCCCTGGCAGCCAGCTTCTCTGACCCTAGTCCGGGGCTCGGCCACAGCTGCAGCAGAGCATAGCTCTGTGTCCTCCGCCCTCGTTCCAGCTCTTGGCCACCTGGTGCTGTCTCAGTCTTTCCTTCTCTGTCTTCTTGAGATCCAGTGGGCTCAGTGCAGCCATCCAGTCCCGTCATTCTGGAAGCTCCCTCCCCATGTTCACATCATGTCAGCCACTGTGTCTCCCCTGCTGGTCACCCCCAGTGGACTGCCACCTGTACCAGGGCTGTCTGAGCTCCAGCTGCCATGCTGCTGAGTCCTTGTTGCCAACTGGGTAGTGAGGGTCCAGCTGCTGCTGCTTTGGACCGCCCCTTGCACCACCTGTCTTGGGGCAAGTCTCTGGGGAGCCGGCTCAGAGATGGGGTTCCCGTTCAGAACTGGAGCTACGGCCCAGCCTGACCTCCTCACCCAACCCCATGGGGACTTGAGCCGAAGTGACCACTAGGGTGGTTGGTCATACACTGGGCCCAGACGACCAGGCCTTTCTAGAGCCTCTCAAGGAGGGGCTGAGCAGCAAGGGGTCCTGGGCAGCTCTGCCAGTAGAGGGGCCCCAGTGATGGAGACTGCTTGTTGGTGGTCAAAGACGCACCAGCTGGTTTCAGTTCTTCTTCTAATCTGTGTTGTACATGTTAATTTTAGTATAATATTTATAGTGTTCATTGTTAGAGAATACATTTGTTGAACTTGAAACCAACTTTTTTGGAGCAGTTTGGTTTCAAGTAAAAGTTGTATTATTTTTAGTGCTTATAAAAGCTGTGTTTTGTTTTTTTAAGATGCTTCTTGCTAATGTTGTAAGGAACTGTAAATAATATGAATATTTCTATAAAATTGCTATTCTGCAGCTAAAACAGTGTCACACCAAAAAAGCAGTCGGCCTCCTGTTCCTATCTCCAATGCCACCAAGCGCAGCTTCCTGGGCAGCCCCGCGGCAGTGAACGTGGCCGACCTGCAGCCCCCTGCTCCGCTGCCGGCCGAGGGCTGTCACAGGCACCACCTGCACCCCGAAGAGTCTGAGCATCTGTAAGTCTGTCTGCTCTCGGAGTTCAGTCACTGCCGGTTTCGCTTTTCTTGTTAATGTACAGTTTTGATTGGAGTATCTCTTCTTAAGAGGTAACAGAGAAAGTACTAAAGAGCAGTAGTGAGAAGTCATCCTGTCCCCCCCGCCCCCCGCCCCAGGCAAGGAGGATGACCATGACCACACGCCTGAGTCGTGCTGCTAACATTGGAAACTCATGTTTTACAGACCCCTCTAACCAGGGGTCAGTATGTCCCCTAGTTGCAGTTTTTGAGTATTTATTCCAAGTTTGAAGTTCTTGGTACTCTTTTGATTAATTTTTATAGTAATTAATTTTTCCCAAAGAGTCTGTGAATTTCTCACAGGTTGGGTGAATTCACGATGGTGTCTGTAGTTTCTTTTGTATTTGTTTTTGAACTTGAAGGTTGATAAACTTGTGAGTTTCTTTGTTGTTCTTTTTCCATTTAGGGGGAAAGGGCCTTCTGCTTTTAGCCCGTCACATCCTTTATTGCCACTGAGACAGAAACAGCACAAGACGATGCAGGGAGAGGGGTCCCCCGGTAAGGGTGCAGCTTCCTCTGTACCTTCCATTCCTCAGTTCTTCTTACTGTAGTTTATTAAAGTAACGATTCTCAGAATTAAATACTCTTATATGATGTAGTAATTTTAGTTAAGAAGACTATGGCAGAATAAATTTCAATTTGTATTGACGTACCCTAGAATTTGTAATCTTTATAGTGAAAATATAATTAAAATCTAATAAATTATATGAAGTATACAGAAAATTGCTCTATTGTACTTAAGCAAGAACTTATGTATTGACATCCACTTAAAGTTCTGATTATTTTATTTCATGATTTGGACTGATTACTGTTGAATTACACATTACTTAGTATTGAAACTATTGAAAATTGTATTGTTGTGATTATCTACTTTCCTTGAGCAGTTTTGGTGTACTGAATTATGATGCACTTCCTTGAGAAGTGACTACTAGGTTGAAAGAATTTCAAATGATATAAAATTGGTTACTTAACGCTGAACACACTGACCACTTCCTTTGAACTGCAGATCAGCGACACCGATCTAATTCTTTAACTCGAGTCGATGGTCAGCCACGCAGTGCAGCAGTAGCCTGGCCGGAAAAAAAAAACAGGTGAACTCTCTCTGTTTCAAATGAGTTTCTATTTGAAATGTGCATTAGCCTAATGTAGCAGTTCTTTAGATGCGGTCCAAGGACACCTGGGAATCAGATATGAGAATCCAGCCAGTATCAGAGAGATTTGCAAAATTGTGAAATAATGCCACTCTTTTTTTTGAGGAAGCTTGGCCCTGAGCTACCATCTGTTGCCAATCTTCCTTTTTATTTTTTTTTCCTTTTTCTCCCCAAAGCCCCAGTAAATAGTTGTATATCCTAGTTGTAGGTCCTTCTAGTTCTTCTATGTGGGACGCTGCCTCAGCATGGCCTGATGAGCGGTGAGTAGGTCTGCGCCCAGGATCAGAACTGGTGAACCCTGGGCCACTGAAGCGGAACTCGTGAGCTTAACTGCTATGCTGCCGGCCTGGCCCCACAGTGCCATTCTTAACACTGTAAACTTTTTTGTTTTAGAAAATATGGTCATTTTTCATGTAATGTGTTTCTTATTATAATTTTTAATCAATGTTTTAGAAATGTCTCAGCTTTAATTTCTAGTATGACCAATATTAAATATAATAAATAAAAACTCTTTGTGGTTCTCAGTAATTTTTAAGAGTAAAAGGAGTCCTGGGACCAAAATGTGTGAGAGTTGCTACACTAGAGTTGTCTCTGGTTTTCTTTTGCCCTGGGAAAGAGTCTGTTGACTCTCCTGGGTTTCAGACTCGTGTCCTCTTTTCATGACTTGTTATCTCACTGAGTGGCCTCTCGTGTAGACCGTGGCACATCCAACGAGCTTCTTTCCTCACGCTGCAGGCCTGTGTCTCAGCCAGCACCCTTTGCTCTTCATCATGCTGCGAGCTGCGATGTGGACCCCGGCTCTGGAGACAGCGTCAGCTTGGCCCGCTCCATCAGCAAGGATAGTTTGGCATCCAATATCATTAATGTGACCCCACAGAACCAGCCACACCCCACCGCCCTGAAGACCAATGGGAAAAGCCTCCTGAACAATGTCGATATTGAGGACGAGGATGAAGAGCTCGTGGCCATCATTAGCACGGATGTGGCTCCCCATGGCGGTGACCCGGGCCTGATGGCAAGTGCCAGATCTCCCCAGAGGCTGGCGGACACCTTAGAAAGTAAATCTGACAGTTTCTTCTTGGAGCCATTGATGCCGGCCGTGCTTAGGCCAGCCAAAGAGAAGCAGACGATTACCAAGGAGGATGAGTGCGGAGAAGGGCGGCCAAGGAGCTTCACGTCCAAGAGGTCCAGCGAGGGCCACCAGCCTCTGCTGCGGAAAAAGGCGTCCAGTGGTCACGTCAGTCGAGACTTGAATAGAACTTTCACCCCGATCTGTTCAGAACTTCCTGTGGGTTTGGACCCTGTGCCCACAGAGGTGGGGCCGCAGGTGGTGGGGGAAGCCCGCGATAGGCCTCTGGCCAGTGGCAGTTTCGATCCTTTCTCTCAGGGACAGTCTGCCGATGGCTTCTTCCTTCATGTAGCCAGAGCCGACGAAGACACGGAGGGCAGGTTCTATGTCAGCTGTGCAAGAAGCCCCAGCGCCCACGATCCAGAGCCGTGGACCGTCCTGAGGCAGGACTCCGACTCGGACGTCGCAGATCTAGAGGAAGCCGAGCACGATTTACTTGGCGAGGACCACGCGGTGGCGGTCACTAAGTATGTTGGTGAGGAAGAGTCGGCAAAACTGCAGGAGGACCTGAAAGTGAAAGAGCACGAGGACAAGGACGATGCCAGTGGCCGCTCCAGCCCGTGTCTCAGCACCGTCTCTCAGGTCAGCAGCGTCTCCATGGCGAGCGGGAGCGTGAAGATGACCAGCTTTGCGGAAAGGAAGCTCCAGAGGCTCAACAGCTGTGAAACCAAGTCCAGCACCAGCAGCTCCCAGAAGACCACGCCCGATGCCTCGGAGAGCTGCCCAGCCCCCCTGACGAGCTGGAAGCAACGGAGAGAGCAGAGCCCGAGCAGGCAGAGTAGGGATCACGCCAGCCTCCTGGCTTCTGAGCTGGTGCAGCTCCACATGCAGCTGGAGGAGAAACGGAGGGCCATCGAAGCGCAGAAGAAGAAGATGGAGGCTTTGTCCGCCCGGCAGCGACTGAAGCTGGGGAAGGCGGCCTTCCTGCACGTGGTCAAGAAGGGCAAGGCCGATGTTGTCCCCCAGCCGCTTAAACCAGAGAACTTCACTAGAGAATATTCTCAGCACAACGGAGAGGGCTTTGATGGTGGTCTTCCTAAAATGGAAGAATTTCTTGTTAAGGAAGAGGGGAGAGAAGATCTCCTCAGTGAGTCTCCAGATGTGGACAAGGAAAGCCTGGCTTTCATTCAGCAGCATAAACCGAAAGACCCTGTGGCTCTCCAGGACCTGGAGAAGCACAAGGCGCTCTCTGCTGCTCTCCTGGAAGATAGCACTGCTGAGGTGGGAGACGTGGGCGAGTGTGACCTTTCGATCGAGAAACTAAACGAGACCATCAGCACACTGCAGCAGGCGATTCTGAGGATTTCTCAGCAGCAAGAGCAGCTGCTTATGAAATCCCCCACAGCACCAGCTCCAGGTTCTAAAAACAACTCCCAGGACCAGAGAGTCAAGGCAGCCATCCACTTCGTCGAGCCGCTCTCTCCAACTGGAGTGACGGGTCACCGCAAACCCCCTCGTCTTGGTCAGGGTCGGAATTCCCGTTCAGGAAGACCAGCCGAGCTGAAGGTCCCAAAAGACAGACAGCAGGGTTCCTCCCGAAGCAAGACCCCGACGCCCAGTATAGAGACCCTCCCCCACTTACGGTCCTTCTCCCCTCGGACACCCTCCGATCTTGGCTGGGACAGCGGTGCTGACCCTGGGAGTGACTCTCATGAGAAGTGCTTCTTTGACAGTTACAGGCTCCATGATGAAAGCAACCAACGGACATTTGTCTTGTCCTCCTCCAAAGATGCAAACGTTATATCGGAACAAATGAGCTTCAAAGAAGCTCTGGATGACAGTGAGAAGGAGGCGGGGCTCAGTGCCCCGGCTATCTCCGGGAAGGAGAACGTGCCTGTGGATGAGCCCCCGAGGAGCAAGGCCAGCCTCATCGAGGTGGACCTCTCAGACCTGAAGGCCCCCAACGAGGGCGGAGAGACGGAAGGCCACGAGACCTCCGTGGACCTCAACACTGAAGGCGACCAGAAGCCAGGAGTTGGCTTCTTCTTCAAGGTAAACTACTGGTAGCATTTGTGTCACGGGGTTGTCGGGTTGTCACTTTACCTTAGTTGAGAGGGTGTTATAAAGAACTTAAGTGCAGAGCAGGGGCTGGCAAACCTTTTCTATAAAGGGCCAGAGGGTGGACGTATGTGGCTCCGCGGGCCATGCTAGTCTCTGTTGCAAGGACTCAACTCCACCCAGAGCAGCCACAGGCCACACCTGCTCAATTGAGCCTGGCTGTGTGCCAGCCGAACTTGACTTATGGCCCTGCAGCATGAATTTCATATAATTTTCGTGTGTCACGAAATATGTTTCTTTTGATGGTTTTCCAACCATTTATTTTAAAACGTTAAAAAATGTTCTTAACTTACAGGTTCCACGAAAAGAGGTGGTGGGTCAGATTTGGCCTTTGGGCCAAAGTTTACTGAGCCTGTTACAGAGTCTAGACAGATGTAGCAACCTTAGGAAACATTTTTGTTTCTATCTGTGCCTTTGTTGTGATTTTTTTCTTAGGGAGAAGAGAAAAATGAGTCATGAGAACTTCTTTTCTGTTTTAATAGTGTCTGCTTTCCTCCTGGCACTTATGAAGGTGGCTGACGTACTACAGAGTTGTCAGATTTATCTTGTCAAGACATGCGTGCTTTGTTTGGCGTTTGTGCTTTCATGATGTAAACAACTGAATGCTTAATTTGGGTATTACCTCGTATTGTGGAAATATATGTAGTTTTCAAGGCAAACTGAATTCAGTAGGAGACATTTGGAAAGTTGACAGACTGTATGAATGCTTTTTGAATGACATGAGTTTTTTCTTTCTATATTTTAGCATCTATAAAGATATGCTTATTCATCAGGCAAAAAAAGAATATGAAAGTCTTTGGACTGTGCATTAAAATTTTCTAAGCGTAAGGTCAAGTCTCCTGTTGGGACAAAACAAGTGTGTGTGGGTTATTTGAGTGTTGTGCCCTGTAACGTGGGTGACGTCTGCCTTGTAGGATGAGCAGAAGGCAGAAGACGAGCTTGCCAAGAAGCGGGCAGCCTTCCTCCTGAAGCAGCAGCGCAAGGCTGAGGAGGCTCGTATGCGGAAGCAGCAGCTAGAAGCAGAAGTTGAGCTCAAGAGAGATGAGGCCAGGTGACCTGGCTCCGGCCATGGCCCCCGCCTGCTGTGTTGTGGGGGCAGATGGCCGCTGCCGTGTTGGCCAGGCCAGTGCTGATGGGTGGGGCTGGTAGCGCCTGTGCCTCAGGCTGAAGTTGTGTTACGTCATCTTGTGCGCTGTCACCTGGGCCAAGCTCTGGCTTAGGCACTTCCTTGTCTCCCTTAATCTCCACAGCTTCCCCGGGAGCTGTATACATTTATCCCCATCGTCATGTGACACAGGAAGTGTGCTGGCTGTGGTCACACAGCTCTGTGGCGAGGCTGGGTTTAACGTGGGGAGGTGGGTGCCACGGCGCTCACTGCCACATGAGTGGGGCACCCCTCGGTCCCCGCTCGCTCGTGCAGGAGGCGGTGCCTGGCCCCCTCTCCAGATGAGTCCCTCTAACCAGGACTGTCTTGACCGTATTTTTCTCTCAGGCGTAAAGCTGAAGAAGATCGGATTCGGAAGGAGGAGGAGAAGGCACGGCGAGAACTCATCAAACAGGAATACCTGCGCAGGAAGCAACAACAGATTTTAGAAGAACAAGGACTGGGAAAACCTAAATCTAAGCCAAAAAAGCCGCGGCCAAAGTCAGTCCATCGGGAGGAGTCGTGTAGCGATTCAGGAACCAAGTGCTCCTCAACTCGTAAGCAGGCTCGGTTTTGCAGGCGTGGCCCTGGTCCTCTTTTACTCATGAGATGCTGCCCCCAGTGGACAGAGCGCTCTTGCGTTCTTGATCTCATTTTAATTTTCTCAACAGCTGTGAGGTGGTGGGGTGGAGAGGATTACCCTGTTTTACAGATGGGAAAGTTGAGGCCAAGTGCTCATGCTCAGATGTGTGGGTGTGCAGGGTGGTTTCCCTGCAGTGGGGTGCACGCGTGCCACCCCCCGACAGGGGAGATGGAGCTGCAGGGCGCTGTATGCCACAGGATGCGTCTGGTCCCTGGTTCTTTCTGCCGCACCACGGGTCAGGGCGAAGCTGCATGAATGGTAGAGGGACAGATACATGTCTTGTGAAAGCTTCTCTTGTCTCTGGCAGCTGATAACCTGAGCCGGGCCCAGTCGGGCTCCAGCCTGTCCTTGGCCTCTGCAGCTACAACAGAGCCCGAGAGCGTCCACTCAGGGGTTGCGCCTTCCCAGCGGTAAGGAGGCTGGGGGAGCGCGGTCGGGGGGAGAATGGAATTTTCAGACTTAAAAAAACTGTACAGGAGATGGTTTTGTAACTGTAACTTTGATATAATTTCACAGGAACTCCTAAATGCCCTTCACCTAGGGTGGCCAGTTGGTTACACTTGGCGACATTTGCTTTGTCTCCCTCCCCAGCCCATGCGTCATGTGCTTGTTCAGTCAGTTAACAGCAGGTGGGAGACGTCAGCATGCGTTTCCTATGAACAGGGACGTCTTCTCATACTCACAGTTCTCCAGCCAGCACCTTTACTGGGCCCACAGTCGGCGCTCTGTTGACCCAGTTGTCCTGTGGTGCCCTTGAGAGCCGCGTTCCACAGCTGGGGATCCATTCAGTGTCTTGCACTGAGTTATTCTCTTTAGTCTGGAACAGTCCTCAGACCTCCTTTGTCCTTCTTGACCTTGACACTTGGATAAGTTCAGGCCAGTTATTTGGTTGACTATCCCTAGATGTAGGTTTCGCCATGGTCAGGCTTAGGCTGTGCCTTTTTGTTGTTGTTGTTTTTTAATTAAACTTCACTTTTTATTTTTCTTCTGTTTTGTTCTGTTTTTCTGGGAAAGATTTGCCCTGAGCTAACATCTGTTGCCAATCTTCCTCTCTTTTCTTTTTTTTCCCCGCTCCCCAAAGCCCCAGTACCTAGTTGTATATTTTAGTTGGGAGTCCTTCTGGTTCTTCTATGTGAGCCGCTGCCGCGGCATGGCTACTGACAGACGAGTGGTGTGGTTCTGCGACTGCGAGCTGAACCCAGGCCGCTGAAGCGAGCACACCTAACTTTAACCACTAGGCTGGCCCTAGGCTGTTTGTTTTTGGTGTGTACGCCCCAGAGGGGAGGGCACGGGAGGGTGTGTCTTTCTCAGTGCAGCCTGTCAGGCGTGTCACGTTTACTTGGGTTAAGTAAGTACCTGACTGTTTTTCTGCTGGCACTGAATAATTTCCCTTTATGATTAAAAAGTAATTTTGGCAGAGATGCTGGGAACCTCGTCGATACCACTGACCTTCTGCTCACGGGCCTTAGTAACCTCTGCGGATCTCGCGTCGCCGCCCCCTTGTGTGTTGTTGGCCTCCCCCGGTAGGCAGATCCCCCGCCTGCCCTTTATTTTGTGTGTGCATCCTGTGGCCGCAGCCCCGTTGTCCTGCCTCTTCACGTGTCCCCTGCCTTCTGGTTGCCTGGGCTCTGTGTTGGCCACCTGTCAGGGACTGGATTCTGGTTGGATTTTTGTTCTGATGGTCAGTTACCTGGGCTGGATTCAAACTCCAACCACACCTGCCTCCCTTACGTGAGCAGCTGTGTCCAGCCTCGCTGCCACTGGAGTCTGCTTCGCTCTGTGGAGACTGCTGTGCAGGGCTGCAGCTCAGGCCCGCCAGGGATCGGAGAGTCGCTGAGACCAGAGTTTTGGATCAGCCCTCTCTGTCCCCGCTTCCGTCCCTGGGTCTTGTCCCTTGTTTGGCAGCAACGCAGATTCAGACTTCATCCTCCAGCCTCCCAGACCATCAGGGCCTGAGCACCGTTGTCCTGCTGGGTCGGGGCAGAGCCCTTGGACAAAGGCTGTGTGAAGGTGAACCTTCTCTGATGGAAGTCAGCTCCCCTCGTCTGTCTGCTTTCGTCACTCTGTAGTGCCTGAAATGCTGGGTTTTGTGTTTTGCCCGAGTTTAAAATTGTGTTGCGCGGGGAGCAGACCGTTGCCAGAAGTCTGTACCACTGCGATGTTCCTTCTTGCACCAGTGGTAGGTTGGCCTGTTTCAGGGTGGGATTCCACAAGCCAGCGGCCAGTGTGGGTGAAAGAAGTGTGCCCGCGACCATCCCTTCACGCCCTTTGTCCTTTTCCTTAGCAGAGTCGAGTCACTGGAAGCCCTGCCCATATTAAGCCGCAATCCCAGCAGGAGCACAGACAGAGACTGGGAGACGGCATCTGCAGCGTCCTCCCTCGCCTCGGTGGCCGAGTACACAGGTGACGGCCTCGCTTTCCACAGAGGTCACGGGCGCACAGCCACGTCTATGTGGGGAGGTCACGGGCGCGCGTCCACGTCTGCATGGGGATGTCACGGGCGCACTGCCACGTCTGCGTGGGGAGGTCACGGGCACGCGTCCATGTCTGCGTGGGGAGGTCACGGGCACGCGTCCACGTCTGCATGGGGGAAGTCACGGGCGCGCGTCCACATCTGCGTGGGGAGGTCACGGGCGCGCGTCCACGTCTGTGTGGGGAGGTCACAGTGGGTGCGTCCGTGTCTGCGTGAGGTGGGCAGTGCTTGGCTCTCCAGCTGCCTCAGTGGCAGGTGACATGCCTTTGTGTCTGTGCAGCCTCGTGACCAAGTACTGTGTCCTGGGCACTTTGGAACCTTAAACTTTTAAAAATTATTATTTCTTGGTTTTACTTTTTTTATAAAAGAAACTGAAATTAGAGAGAGGATAAATTATTAATCATTTTAATCTTTTCCTTGGTTTATTTAAAATTTGTAACTCAGAATTCTTTTAAATAGGTTTGAAGTGGCTGTTACTTTCCATTTTCAGAAAATCATAAACATCCCTAATTCAGCCTGCCTGTTGTTTGGTTTTGAGAAATTGTTGGCTTCTTTTGTGTGTGTGACGTGCCTTAAAATATTAATTGTATAAATCTTGGCCTGGTTTTCACAGGTCCCAAACTCTTCAAGGAGCCCAGTAGCAAATCCAACAAACCGATCATTCATAATGCTGTGTCCCATTGCTGTCTGGCAGGAAAAGTGAACGAACCTCATAAGAATTCAATATTAGAGGCAAGTATCAAATTCTACCACTAAGTTTTTATGTGGAATAGAAGGTGTTTATAAATTAAGCATTCTTTCTGAAAGAAAACATTCTAATCGTTTACTGTGAGGCTTACTGCTTTGTATCAGGTCTAACTGCGTGTAGGAAAGCATGTGATCATAACTGAGTAGGACTGCCCAGCGCTCCTGTGGGCCTAGGAGTCGGGGTGAGGAAGAGCAGGATTCAGACAAGCGGAGCTGGCAGGGGTGTTGCAGTGGGACAGAGCTGGGATTCTAGGGCAGGGCCTCCAGTGGGAGCCTTGTCCGTCCAGCAGGGGTGACGGGAGGGGACGGGGGCTGAGGGTCGTGACGAGGGGTAGGGAATGGAAAATGGGTTAATTTTTTTCTTGAAGTGGAAAAGACTAGGAGACTTGGTTTGGCAGCTGAGGGCAGTGTAGTTTCAGGTAGTGGAGACGGGAGACAGAGAGGACTAGGAGCTACTGTGCTCATAAGATAGCCAAGGTGCTGTCAGGGCTGGAGACGGAGAAGGAACTAGCAGGAGTTGGTGAGGGGCTGGTTCTGAGGGTGAAAGAGAGGGAGGCGTTGGGAGTGACCCCGGCTGTGAGCCTGGCTCCCTGGAGGAGTGGAAGTTTAGGGGTGAACCGCTAGTCGTCTTGCTCTATTGTGTTGACTGTTCCCTCCCCGAGGGCGGTGCTGTTGAAGGGCGCTGTAAGAACACTGTCAGGCCCTGGTCGTTGGAAGGAGGAGGTGGAAAGATCCAGTAGGCAGTTGGAAATAGAGGGTCAGGGTTAGGACCTGCATGCCCTTCACCCGCCTGAAGCTCAGTCTCGGGTGAACGATGCCTTCTCCACCTTGCAGGAGGAGGGGGACTCCTCTTCATTTAGTGTCACCGTGAGGGTCTCGGCCCTTGGGGGTAGGTCAGGGAGCAAACCCAAAGGCTGGGCCGTGGGGCTGACGTTCTGGGCATTGCAGCTCTGCAGGCCACAGTCTCGCTCGGCTCTGACCTCGTGGTGTGAAACAGCCACAGACAGTGCGTGGGCCAACGGACGAGGCTCAGTCCCTGTAAACTGTGTTTACAAAGCAAGTGGTGGCTGTGTTTGGCTTGCAGCTGTAGGTTAGAAAGTGATGAATGGGCCGGCCCCGTGGCTTAGCGGTTAAGTGCGCGCGCTCCGCTACTGGCGGCCCAGGTTCGGATCCTGGGTGCGCACCGATGCACCGCTTCTCCAGCCATGCTGAGGCCGCGTCCCACATACAGCAACTAGAAGGATGTGCAGCTATGACATACAACTATCTACTGGGGCTTTGGCGGGGGTGGGGGGGGAAGGAGGAGGATTGGCAATAGATGTTAGCTCAGAGCCGGTCTTCTTCAGCAAAAAGAGGAGGATTAGCATGGATGTTAGCTCAGGGCTGATCTTCCTCACAAAAAAAAAAAGAAAGTGATGAGGAATCTGGAAAAGAGTGAAAGGAGGGCAGGACGAGGGCCCAAAGGATGGCTGCAGTGGTCAGTAGGCTGGTCAGGTAGGTCTTACTAGAAAACGTCCTGGCGGAGGGGAGATTCAGGGAGAGAGCTCCAGGCAGGCGGGAGTTCACTGTGCAGAGGCACGAAGAGGGGAGGGAGCCGTGAGCTGGAGCTCCTGGGAGCCAGTGGGTTGGGGGGACGGGGCCGCTGAGGGGAGGTCAGAGGGCACAGGCAGCTGCATAGGGCAGGACTGCAGGAGCTTGCTTTGAGTAAAATGCAGGTGTGGGCAGAGGAGGGCTATGAACCGACCCGCCTTCTGAATAGCTACATTGGCTGCCGGGCCGAGGATAGATGTGAAGAGAGCGAGGGTGTAAGTGGGAGGCGAGTAACGACAGGCAGAGGTGAGGGCGGTGACTGGGACCAGGCTGCCAGAGTGGGAAGGGCAGGAAGGGCTGGTGTGTGGATGCGTGACTTCTTGCGTCTAATTCTGTCCACGCTTAAACGTGATTTTTATGTAGTCGAGATCAGTGTTATATATCCACTTTGAATTCTGCTTTTTCTGCTTAATCTTTTAAAGTATGTATTTGTTTACTAATTTATTTAAAATAATAAAATCATTATGCTGATAAGGACAAAATATATTTATGAAGAACTATTTTCTAAAGCAAAAATAGTAAGAAGGGTGGCATTGTATATTTTTACAGATCTTTTTAATTCTTGGCTTTGTAGAAGACAGCTGAGTCCTTATGCACTTTTACACGCAGTCTGTTACAAGACCACACATCACGTACCCTTGGAAAACTCCACTGTACACTGAGAGAGGAGAGGGAGAAGGCAGATCCCATCTCAGAGTTATTCTGAAAAGAGGGTGGACCTTGGAGACCCTGAGAGGGTGTTAGGAGCCGCTGGACCATGCTTGAGAGCACCTGGGCTAGAAAGTGAAACTAGATTTTTTAGGCACGAGGAGGACCTATTTTAGAAAATGATTAATACAAAACCATTTTACAGAACGCGATACAGCAGACACTGCCACAAGGACCCTGGTCGTGTTTGCCTCAGGCTCTTTGTGGCAGCGTTACTGAAATACCATCCGCCGACGGTGGAACCTGCCCTGCAGAGGGTATAATTGAGTGGTGTTAGTCTGTTCACAGAGTAGTTCAGCCACCACAGCTATCTAATTCCAACACGTTTCATCACCCCAAAAAGAAACCTTGTACCGATTAGCCACTCCCTAGACTCCTTCCCTCCAGCTCCTGGCTGCCGTAAATCTGCTGTCTGTCTCTATGGATTTGCCTCTACTGGACGTTTCACATGAAGGGAATCATGCACTCTGCGGCCTTTTGCGTCTGGCTTCTTTCATTCAGCATCATGATTTGCAGTCTTATCACGTTGTAGCAGGTGTCAGTGCCTCATTCGTTTTTGTGGCTTAATATAGAAAGAATCTTCCATTCTGTGGATGGACCACGTTTTATTTATCCATTTGTCAGCTGATGGACATTTGGGTTGTTTCTACTTTTTGGCTATTATAAATAACGTTATAAACGTTCTCGTACAAGTTTCTGTGTGGATGCGTGTTTTACTTTCTCTTTAGTATACACCTAAAGGAGAATTACTGAGCCACGTGGTAAGTCTGTTTTTAGCGTTTTGAGTAACTGTCTGACCGACTTCCACGGTGGCTGCAGTGTCTTCCATTCCGACCAGCAGCATGTGAGGGCTCCATCTCTTCACACCCTCAGCCACAGTTGTTGTTGTCTGTCTGAGTGTAGCCATCCTAGTGGGTATGACTACGGTGTGGTATCTCATTGTGGTTTTGATTCGCATTTCTCTGTTGGCTAATGATGTTGAGCATCTTTTCATGTGATTTTTCACTGAATTTTAAAAGCATTTTTTTCTTGTGTACCTAGACTTCTTATTTATTTATTTGTGTGAGGAAGATCAGCCCTGAGCTAACATCCATGCTAATCCTCCTCTTTTTGCTGAGGAAGACCGGCTCTGAGCTAACATCTATTGCCAATCCTCCTCCTCTGTTTTTTTTTCCCCCAAAGCCCCAGTACATTGTTGTATGTCATAGTTGCACAACCTTCTAGTTGCTGTATGTGGGACGCGGCCTCAGCATGGCCAGAGAAGCGGTGCATCGGTGCGCGCCTGGGATCTGAACCCGGGCCACCAGTAGTGGAGTGCGTGCACTTAACTGCTAAGCCACCGGGCCGACCCCGCATACCTAGACTTCTTGAGTAAATCTCAGTGGCATATGACTCTCCACTGGATGGATGACCCGTAATTTTAGAGCAAGAGACTGTAGTTGCTGTATCAGGAAGCTTTCAGGAGTGGGTAGTTACCAGCCACTGCCTCTTGGTCGTGGGACGCTGTAGACCCTGTGACTGTCGGAGCCGCTCTCAAGTCCTCCTCTTCTCTTTTCCTTTACTCCCTCGATACAGGAGCTGGAGAAGTGTGACGCCAATCACTACATCATACTGTTTCGTGACGCTGGCTGCCAGTTCAGGGCACTTTACTGCTACTATCCCGACACTGAAGAAATCTACAAATTAACTGGCACGGGGCCAAAGAGCATTACCAAGAAAATGATCGACAAACTGTACAAATACAGCTCAGACCGGAAACAGTTTAACCTGATCCCAGCCAAAACCATGTCTGTCAGTGTGGACGCTCTCACTATCCACAACCACCTGTGGCAACCCAAGCGGCCTGCAGCGCCAAAGAAGACCCAGACTCGGAAATGACGCGGGTGCAGGCCGAGAGTCTGAAGGATGTGCCGAAGGGATCGGTATTTATTATTTTCATCCGTTTGGGTACGAAGTGTGCAAAATCACGGACCTTTTTCAAAGAGGCTTCTAAACAACAAAAGAAAATTCTCCCTCAGCTCCCAGCACACAGAGAATGCCAGGTGGAGTGAGAAAGGAGGAAGAAACGCCATTTTCAGTGGCTCCGGCTGCTGTGGTCCCTGGTAGCCACGGAGGCCTCAGACGGCGGATGTGCGTGGAGGCGGTGGATTCCTTTTACTTGAAGTTCTCCTTCAGTGTAAATTAAGTGATTTCTTCTGCTCTCGCGCCTCTCACCTCGCCCCCTTTTGCACATGACCTGATGCCCTCGTGTTGGCCAGCTGTAATCTCTGAGATTACAGGACTGAGACTCGGGTCTCAGGTCACGGTGTTCGAATGTCTTTAGGAAAGGAACTCGTGTTGGGGAAATCTTTTTCATTTGAGAAATTGTATGATATTTATTGATTGTGTCTACTGCCAACGTTTATATCCAATTCTAAGATTTCTGAAAAAACTCTTGTTCCTTGCTGCTCAGAAAAAGTTTACTGAAACTACCAGTTCACTAAAAGCACTGAAATCTGCAAAGTCTGTCTTCTGCTAAAATAAGGTTTACAGATACGATACAGAGCTGACCTTGCTGCCCCGCAATCATGAGGATGGAGGATGGTACTATTAGCTGGCGTTTGCCTAACTGAAAACGGCAAGTTGAGCAGATGACAGCCCTCGTTGGTTACGTTTTGGGTAGTACTCTAATAATTTGTTCACTTTAATAAAGACAGATTTTGGTAAAGTAGCATATTTTTCACTCTGAGCATGTTTCTCGTAAAAGGTGATGCACTTGAGCTGACAGTTCTTACAGTGTTTTCGTTGTGTCATGGCCTGCCCCTCTTGATTCCTGCTTCCGGAAGAGCAGCACGCCCTCGGAGGAGAGTGCGGTCCTCCTTTAGATTGGTAGTTTTGTTTTGTTGCCTTTTTACAAACAAAGTGGTCGTTTGCAGTTACTTCAGAGCTCGAGTGAGTGCAGTGGCTTTGGTTCTCTCCATGTGTCCTGACCGGCGGTAAGGCTGCTCCAGACCAGACATTCCCTGCGAGTCGGGTGCATCCAGTCCGGCCTGGGCCTGTACCCAGCTCCCCTTCCTGGCCCTCCCGGGGCTGCAGCTCTGCTGATACCTTGTGACTGACCAGCTGCTCTGAGTCTGGATTTGACCCAACTGCCGAGGATTCTGGAGTCACTTATGTTAGTTTTGCACATATTTTCTTGGGAGTGTTACTTGAATCTATCTCAAACTGCAGAAAAAATAAAGATCAATAGAGAGAAAAAGTTAAATGAGTGTAACTGTTCCATGATTTTAGATAGATAAAAAAGGTAACGAGGAAACAGGTACAAAACACAGGAGGGAATTGTAGGTCTTGCTTCCATCTCCTCCGTCTTCTGCAGTTTTGTATATATCGTGTGGGAGGCAGCTCTGTTGGTACACGCGGTGGAGGCTGCGTGCCCTCGAGTGCTGAGTGTTACAGGTCCTACGTGAACTCCTGTTACCTTGCTTTTCACACGTGTGCTTTATTTCTCACTGTACGTTTGATATTCTATTTATTTTAAGGAAGCAGTAAATATAATAAAGTCATTAAGTAATTTGCTTTTGTGGATCACACGTGTGTGAGGTGGTCATGGCTCATTTTGTCGGTCAGCTCCCAGCTCCTTGCTTCAGAGGAGTTTCAGGTTGTTGTCAGTTAACATTCCTTTCCTAGAAAATCACGTGGTTCTACCTTCTAGAGAAGTGAGGCTTTCTGACCGCTTCCTTTGTGAAGTCCAAGTGTGTGACAGCTTCTCTGTCATTTTGTAACATAGTCCTGTTGAGGTAAGTGGAATTTGATTATTTTTAATGAAGGTTTAGAGGTACTTCTGGCATAGAGCTGGAAAATTAACATTCCTGCCAAACTTCTGGGTAATTCTGGATTTTCTTGATGTAATTAGTCAACATATGGAACATCCCGAAAATCGTTTGTTAGTGTGCAGTGTTTTCACTGTTCATTAAGTCAGCCAACAGCAGTTGACATTTCTGATGTCTTGGTCTCTAGGCCAGTGCTCTGTAAATGGCCAACAGAAGTATTCCCTGGTTCTCTGTGCATTGATTGGCATAGCAGCCTTTTTTATTATGAAAAGTGGTGGACACACAGGATTTTAGTCCCTTCTGGCTTAGATGTGGTCAAGACATAAACTGAAAAGTTATAGAATTGAGTTGGAGCTCTCTTTATAAATGTTTCATACTTTGCAAAGCACCTGCAACATTTGTGTCATGTTGCACATTTCTTAGGATGGAAAAGTTGTACATGTTTCCTTGCCTCCCAGAATTCTGACAGACAAGCTGCTCTTATCTTCCCACATAGAATTTAACTTTGTAAAGAAAGTATCAACCAATGATTGAATGTGTGATGAAGTTTATGTAAGTCCTGGGTAATGACATGGAATCCTGGGAGCCCAAAAGGCTTGGTGTTTAAGAAGAATGGAACTTGAGTGAATCCTGTTGTTCACAAACATATGTTATACCTGCACACATGTGTGCGTGTACGTGAGTGTGTGCATGCACATGCCGAAGGGGGACCGTCTCCACGTGTGTCCTTTGACTCGACTTTCTCAGCAGGTTACTGCAGAGCAGTCTAATCAGGTCTTTTCGGCCCAAACTATATTCTTCAATCAGGCAGAATTGAAAACTAGAATAATTTTAAAATTACTGCTAGGTTATGCTTGTATACCTTGAAACTATAGTTGTTTTTTTTCGAGGGGAGTATTTACCTGAAATAAAATTTTCTGTTAAAATTACCTTGGATAGCCTTTTATAATTGATACTGATTTATTTTGTGAAGTGGGGTTTGACTTTTGAAAAGTGGGAATGAGCATCTTTAAGCAGCCTACCTTCCCTGTTCATATCCCAGTCATTTCTGTCAGAGTGTTGTGCACGTGGAAAGGCTGTACTTCAGCATCCTCATCATGGCCAAGCCCATCAGCATTAGCTGGGCAGCAGAACATCCAGGATCGTGTCTCTCGTCACAAGCCTTTTCCTGGGGAGCTCGGGGAGGGCCTTGCTGGGCCTGGAGTCCTCTTCTGGGCCATCTCCATGACAGTGCCCTGTGGGTCTGGCATCCTGGCAGAGCTGTGTCGGGTGTTCTGTCCGGGTAAATTCCAGTTGCTGTAATTGATCATATTTGAAGGCCCAAGCGCTGTGGGTATTGTTTGAGGCCTGAGAGGGTGGAACTTGCCCTGATAAGCTCAGATCCCCTGTCCTCCCTCCTCCTCTCTCTCTCCCCTGCCCTCTTGCTCTCTTGCCCTCTCTCTCCATCTCTCTCCCTCTCTCTCCCTCTCTCCCTCTCTCTTTCTCAGCCACCCACCATGGGAATCAGTGTGCTCATGTGACATCTAGAAGAGGGGTGGTTTCCACTCTCTACCTCACTTGTTCTCTCTTCTTTAGAAAGTGCAAGTTACATTTTCTGAATTATTTCCTAAACAGCAAGGGAAGTATTTTGCCAAAGCCACTTATAATGGGAATGAATAATAGAGCAACGAAATGTAGTAAAAACTGGTCTGAACTCCACAGTCGAGCCCAGGCATGCAATTTGTGCAAGATTTGTTTCAGGGGAAAACATTTCTTGGCAATGAAAAATTTGGGTTGCTCCTGGTGCAAAAAAACAGCCACAGCATTCAAACCATGTTTCCCATAAAAATGAGGTCTCGGCTAGTGTTGTTAGGGAGGTCAGAAGCTAACACACTTGGTCTTGGAGGCCTTGCTCTGGGCCTGTGGTTTCATCTGGTGATTGACTGTCTCAACAGTGAGGTGCCTTCACTCTGAACGCAGCCGGCCGTTCAGGTGTCCCCGAGCGTGGGCTCCCGTCTGTGCGCGCCACAGCCTTTGAGGAATACACGGCTGTCCAGCATGGGGTTGCTGAGACGTGCTGTTGGGGGTCTGCATACACACGCCCATGCTGGTGGCACAGGTGGTGGTGGTCTCTGGATGTGATGCTGTTGCCCCACCAGGACACAGGCGGAGAAAGGCCCATGTGATGCCAGGCTTGCTCACTCTTTGGCACGAAATGATCACTTTCCTTTCTCTCTTGTTCTAGAAAGAATGGAACAAAAACGTCCTTCTCATTGCTTCATGTCATCATGAAGAGTAAGTTACATTTATAGTTTGAAATGCTTTTTAACATGATTGGTTAAATGGACGATTAGAGACTCCTATGCACTTGGCGTGCTGCCTTGAACTTGGGGTTCAGATGACCCCAGGCGTGATCTTTGTCTATCCAGGGCGGGTTCCTGTGACTGAATGTGTGTGAGCATTCAGAAGGCATTAGCAGTCCTGTCAGCGCATGCTGAAGCATTAGGACTGGAATTTAAAGTGTGTTGTTTTTTTAAGCAGTTATTTTCAGTTGAACTGATAAAGCTCTCTAGTCTCCATTTTTGCAAGAAACAGAATTTATTTTATGACCTTTTATTCCAGGTAGTAAGTTTTTGTTGTTTTCATTATAGTACAGTCCTGTTCTTTTTTTTAATTGAAGTAGAACATACAGAAAAGTAAATGAATCACAAGTATGCAGCTTGATACGTTTTCACAAAGTGCTGATTCTGATTTTTAAATGAGTGATTCCCAATATTCTCCCTAGAATTTTTTGCTCTTAAATTATATTTATTAATAACTTTTATCCAGGTTTAGTGGGCATCTAATTGCCATACAGGTGACAAGCTGGATAACCGTTGCTGCCACGTTGAGGTGATGGAAAGACAAAGCGTGGAAGACGATTTGCAGTGTTGAAAATACGTTGGGCGCTACTGTTTCATAATTACATTGCTTAAACAATTGTTGTGTATATTTCTTCAATCAAACCTCGTTCAGCTCACAAACACCCCTGTGGTAATGGGTAGTCAGTTTCCTCACCCAAGGAAAAGATGAGCAGGGAGGCGGCCCCTCACTGATGACTGTGGATCCTTTCAGTCCTGGACAGGTAGATGGGCGGGTCTGGGCATTAGTGTGTCTTCTCCTTGGGATGACACTGGCGGCTGTTCTTGGGGGTGTACGAGGCACAGTGTTTAAAGTGCAGAGGGGTCAGACGAGGCAGGGTCATGAACAGCCAGGTGAGGGGACATGGGCGAGACCTAGAGTCTTCTCTGGGGGGACAGCGGAAGGACGTCATCCTTCTTTGTTGTTAGTCCTCGGACCGTGTTGCTGGCACCAGATAGCATTCAGTAAAAGTTGGTTCAACTTCTGGTTGGGTTGAGGTCAGGGGACACTGAGTCCTTGCTCCTGTGCCCAATTTAAAATGTGAGGGAAGTTGTGCATTAGAGATCCCGTGTGACCAGCGAGCATTGGGTGGCGTGGGGGAAGGCATGAGCAGAGACAACCACACTGAACTCCAGGGACCAGAGGGTACGAATGTGGACAACCAACACAGGACAGTAGCTGAGCAGAGCCACCACCCTGGGCAGTGTGGGAGTGAATGTCAGACGTGGACGGCGGTCCCACAAGGAAGGAAGGAGGCACATACACTGGTGGGGGCGCCTCCAGGATACCCCATGTCCTTGGTAGGTGTCCTTCTTACTTGGAGTCTTTCTTATTTACTGTAAAAGTGCCAGGTATAGTCCCATGGGAAGGTCGAGGGCGTTTTTCTGGGTGGGAGTAGACAGCCACAGAGTAGTCGGACAGACTTGGTCTCTAAGAGACCTACGAGTCATTTGGGTGGCGGGAGGGGTGCGTCTGAATGGTCTGGCTTTCTGAGCACCCAGGCCTTCAGGGAGCCTGCCTGGTGGTGCCAAGCCAAATAGGCCTCAGCCCAGACAGACATGAGTGCTGAGAGCTCAGGAGAAGCATCCAGAAGGGCGTTGTGGGGGCCGTGGTGTAAAGAGGCTAACCCTTAAGTGGTCTTACATAGTGACAAGGGGGTGGCACTTGTGTCTCTGGGCCTGCTCTGAGCTGGAGACGCGGGAGGAGGCCCTCGGAGGTTGGGCGCTGCGTCAGGCACATGTGAGTAATCAGAACATAGGGGTGAGTTCTGATGGTAACCACCCTCAAGAGGATGTGGAGCAAAGAACCAGCGGGTGGGAGGAGAGGGTGGGCATGGTGTTCTGGGTGTAAATAGTATCCTGGGGAATATCGGACAATGTTCTGGGGATGGCATTTTTTGTAGAAAATAGCAGTATTACCAATACTTCCTGTAGAAATCTCCACGTGTGTGGGTGTCTGACCTCTGGAGCATTTATTGTGAGTGTGTGGACTTTGAACTGGTGCCTTGGGTTGGGGTGATGGCAGATAGTCGCTGTTAGCTTGACGGTCGCCTTCCCACGCTTCATCCATCTGTCTGGCAGCCCAGTCCTTGAGAGACAGCACCAGGCAAACCCACTCCCCCACCAGGTGCTTCAGAGATGCTGAGTGGACTGGCCAACCATTGAATTGGGTCTGGATGCTCTGTGTGTCAATCATCCGGACATGGAGGGCTGGAGGGTTCCTTTTCTTAAGATGAATCTGCATTTAGTCTGTGAGTTTGTAAGCAGTTATTTCCTGAGAAGCTGCAGTCCTGACTTTTTTACTTTCGGATAAAAGCTGGGAATGCAGACCTTGTTTCAGATGCTGGGGTCGTCCATCAGCTGCAGAGAATTGGGGTGCAGACAGAAAGCCTCAGCTGGAAACACGAGGCAGGGGAGTGGCGTTTCGCACAAGGGTGGGCAGCTCTCGAGGTGGCCAACCCGGCCTGCTGTGGCAGGCGGGCAGGCGCCCCTGTGTCCATTGGAGCCTGCTCAGCCCGGAAGGTGCCCCCTTCAGGAAACGCTGGCTGTGCGTCCTCCTTGGAGTTATTTTCCTTGCCCTGGACTAGAAATGGATCAATTGAATAAAACAATCCCTGCCTTCCGGACTATTAAATTTTATTTTATTTTTGTTTAAAAAAAAACCATATTCATTGAAAGTATCAAATGTGTGAACAGCTCAGATCAGTATGGTGAGAGCTGAAAGCCGCTTCTCCGGGGCCCTGCGCAGTGGGAGCCACTGTCACGTTTGCAGACTCCCAGGCATCTACAGATGTGGATGTCACACATGAGCAAGCATTCCACCTGGCCCTGGGCCAGCAGTCCACGTGACACGTCTGCCCCCGTGGAGCCTATGGAGATGGTAAGTAGAAGGACCCGTCTTCACTGACCTAAGACATCCTTAATTTTAAGATGCACTGTTATTTTGTGCCACCAAGAAGGAGAAATGCTGCCGGTGAGTCTTTGCCACGCCTCTGATCTTAAGACGTTCTGATTTCAGAGATGTCAAGGTATGTCTGGGGAGGGCCAGAGAGTACCTCTCAGACAAAAGGAGTTCGAGGTAGCCGTGGCCAGGGGTCCTTCGGGGGGCTGAGGAGAGGAACCTACAGCCCTGGGTGTCAGTGCAGGGAGAGCGGAGGATTGTGCCTGTCCTGGGTACCCCTGCCGCTGCCTCCAGCTCAGGGCCATACCTCCTGTGCACAGGGGGGCTCATGAAGTCCTCAGGCACCCAGGGTCTGGGACGGTGCCCACCTGGTGGGAGTGACCTGGGCTGTCCTGCTGGTTTCACAGTGCATCCTCTGAGCACTAATGAGGCTGAGTCATCCTTTCAATGTTTATGAGATCCCTGTTCAGTTCCTTTGCTGGTTTTTAATTGGGTGGCTTTAATTGGGTGGTTCTTTTTCTTACTGATTCACAGCAATTCTTTAAATAATTTAGACAGTATTCTTTCACTAAGCGAGCACATATGCAAAGTTGTGGCTGCTGTGTACTGTTACTGTTGGTATTTGGAACCATATCTCTTACTGCCTTTAATTGGCATTTCCCAACTTACAGACGAAGTGGAGCATGGTTCCATCTGTTTATTGGTCATTTGGAGCCTCCTCTTTTGTGAAATGTCTGTTCGACCTTTTTGCCTATTTTTCCGCTGGGTTGTCTGTCTTTCTCTAATTTACAGAAGATAAATTTTTGAAAGATAATTAATATACAGGAGATAATATAAATATCCTGTTCTGTGGCTTTTCACTCTTTTTTTTTGATGTTGTGATAAACAGAAATTCTTAAGAGAGGCCGGCCAGGTGGCGCAAGCGGTTAAGTGCGCGCGCTCTGCTGCGGCGGCCTGGGGTTCGCCGGTTCGGATCCCGGAAGCACACCGACACACTGCTTGGCAAGCCATGCTGTGGCGGTGTCCCATATAAAGTGGAGGAAGATGGGTACGGATGTTAGCCCAGGGCCAGTCTTCCTCAGCAAAAAAAGAGGAGGATTGGCAGATGTTAGCACAGGGCTGATCTTCCTCACACACAAAAACAAGTTCTTAAGATTTATTTGGTCCAGTTATCAATGTTCTTACTAGCGCTACCATGAGGTCATGAGGGATTTTTGAAGTGAACTTCTGAGGCCTTTTTGGTTTGGGCTTTTGTGCACCTGGAACTGCCGTTTATGGGTTGTGTGTGACGTGGAAGCCCCATATCATTTTTCTGTATGGATATCCACCGGTCCCAGGGCCATTTTGGAAAATACCACCCTTTCCCCACCGTGGTTGTGTCTTTGTGCTCTCTTCTGGCCTGTTGATCCATGTGAGAGGCAGAGTAATGACCCCCTCAAGATGTCCACGTCCTCATCTCCAGAGCCCGTGATGTGTGTGGTTGATGGCTAAGGGGGATTGAGGTTGTGGATGGAATGAAGCTTGCTCATCAGCAGACCTTGAGATGGGAGGTGATCTTGGGTTATGCAGGTGAGCCCAGTGTAATCACAGGGGTCCTTAAAGTGTAAGAGGCGGCCGAGGAGAGAGTCAGAAGGAGATGTGGCAGCAGAGGAAAGGCACAGAGAGATGCAACGTTGCTGCTCTGAAGATGGGGGAAGATGGAGGAAGGAGCCACAGAGTGTGGGCAGCCTCCCGGAGCTGGGTAAGGCCAGGGTGTGGATTCTCCCCTGGGGCCTCCAGACACCTTGATCTTAACCCAGTGAGACCTGTGTTGGACTTGTGATCTACAGAACTGTTAAGATAATAAATCTGCGGTGTTTGAAGCTGCGAAGTTGGCAATTTATAGCAGCAGTGTTGCCGTACAAAGGGCATGATCTGCTCACTGTGAGACAGAAGCCAGTCGTCAAGAGGCAAGATGGTGGAAAAGAAAGGGCACTTTATTACAGCTTGCTAGCAAGGGGGAAGATGGCCGACTACTGTCTCAAAGAACCATCTTAAGGGGGCAGAAGATCTTAACAGCAGTTATATGGGCCGGTGGGTTACATGGGAGGGGGTTAGGAATGTTGACCTTCTGGTGTTACAGACTGGGAGTGCCACACCAGATCTTTCGGTTTTCATTGATGATGGCTATCAGCATAGACTCTCTGTTCCAGGGTCATCACATGCCTAAGGAACTCAAGAACAAAGTCATCCTCTCATCGCAGCTGGGAGGTACATGCACAAGCAGGGGTCATAAAATCTACAGAGCAGTTAGACCTCCTGGAGGGTGCAGATCCAGCTGGGTTAGTTAGTCAGAGGTCATTCAAAGTTACAGTAGGGTTTCTTTTCTACAATATGGCTTCCCTCATGTCAACCTTGTCTTGAGCTGGTGTCAGCAGTAGGAAATGCAACCGTCTGCTTGTCCATTTCTGTGACACCTCAGCATGGTCTCACTCCCTGTAGCCTGGTGGTAAGTCCTGGTATTTGGGAGACCAGCGGCTCTGTCAAGAGTGTCTTGACAAGGTTGCCCACTTTCATCACTCTTATTTAACATAGTATTGGAAGTCCTAGCCAGAGCAATCAGGCAAGCAAAAGAAATAAGAGGGATCCAAATTGGAGAGGAAGAGGTGAAACTGTCACTATTTGCAGATGACTTGATTTTATATATAGAAAACCCTAAAGAATCCACCAAAAAACTTTTTTGAAATGATAAATGAAGACGGTAAAGTTGCAGGATACAAAATCAACATAGAAAAGTCAGTTGAGGAGCCAGCCCGGTGGCGTGGTGGTTAGGTTCGCACACTCCACTTCAGCAGTCCAGGGTTGGCAGGTTTGGATCCCTGGCGTGGACCTACATACTGCTCATCAAACCACGCCATGGCAGCATCCCACATATAAAGTGGAGGAATATTGGCACGGATGTTAGCTCAGGGACAATCTTCCTCAAGGGAAAAGAGGAAGATTGGCAACAAATGTTAGCTCAGGGCCCATCTTCCTCACCAAAAAAAAAAAAAAAAAAAGTTGCGTTTCTATAAAACAACGAAGTAGCAGAAAGCAAAATTAAGAATACAATCCCAGGGCCGGCCCTGTGGCTTAGTGGTTAAGTGCGCGCACTCTGCTGCTGGTGGCCCGGGTTCGGATCCTGGGCGTGCACCGACGCACTGCTTCTCCGGCCATGCTGAGGCCGCGTCCCACATACAGCAACTGGAAGGATGTGCAGCTATGACAGACAACTATCTACTGGGGTTTTGGGGGAAAAATAAATAAAATCTTTAAAAAAAAAATACAATCCCATTTACAATTACAACAAAAAGAATAAAATACCTAGGATTAATTTAACCAAAGAGGTGAAAGAGCTGTGCACTGAAAACTATAAAACATTGTTGAAAGAAATTGAAGAAGACACAAAGAAATGGAAAGATATTCTGTGCTCTTGGGTTGGAAGAATTAACATAGTTAAAATGTCCATACTTCCTAAAGCAATCTATAGATTCAATGCAATGCCTATCAACGTTCCAATGACATTTTTCACAGAAATAGAACAAAGAATCCTAAAATTTATATGGAACAACTAAAGACCCCAAATAGCCAAAGGAATCCTGAGAAAAAACAACAAAACTGGAGGCATCACACTCCCCGATTTCAAAATATACTAGAAAGCTGTAGTAACCAAAACAGCATGGTACTGGCACAAAAACAGACACACAGATCAATGGAACAGAATCAAGAGCCCAGAAATAAACCCACACATCTATGGACAGCTAATTTTCAACAAGGGAGCCCAAAACATACAATGGAGAAAGGAAAGTCTCTTCAATAAGTGGTGTTGGGAAAACTGGACGGCTACGTGCAAAAGAATGAAAATAGACCATTACCTTACACCAGACACAAAAATTAACTCAAAATGGATTAAAGACTTGAATGTAAGACCTGAAACCATGAAAATTCTAGAAGAAAACATAGGCAGTACCCTCTTCAACATCAGTCTTAGCAGCGTATTTTCAAGTACCATGTCTGACCAGGCAAGGAAAACGAGAAAAAATAAACAAACGGGGACTACATCAAACAAAGCTTCTGCACAGCAAAGGAAACCATCAACAAAACGAAAAGACAACCTAACAATTGGGAGAAGATATTTGCAAACCATACATCTGATAAGGGGTTAATACCCAAAATATATAAAGAATTCATACATCTCAACAACAGAAAAACTAACAACCCAGTTAAAAAATGGGCAAAAGATGCGAACAGACATTTTTCCAAAGAAGATATACAGATGGCCAAAGGTATATGAAAAGATGTTCAACATCACTAATTAGGGAAACACAAATCAAAACTACAATGAGGTATCACCTCACGCCGTCAGAATGGCTATAATTAACAAGACAGAAAATAACAAGTGTTGGAGAGGATGTGGAGAGAAGGGAACCCTCATCCTACTGGTGGGAGTGCAAACTGGTGCAGCCACTGTGGAAAACAGTATGGAGATTCCTCAAAAAATCAAGGATAGAACTACCATATGATCCAGCTATTCCACTGCTGGGTACTTATCTAAAGGACATGAAGACACCAATGCGTAAAGATACATGCACCCCTGTGTTCACTGTAGCATTATTTACAATAGCCAAGACTGAGCAACGTAGGTGCCCATCAAGGGATGAATGGATAAAGAAGGTGTGGTAGGGCCGGCCCCGTGGCTTAGCGAGTTAAGTGTGTGCACTCCGCTACTAGCGGCCCAGGTTCGGATCCTGGGCGCGCACCGACGCACCGCTTCTCCGGCCATGCTGAGGCCGCGTCCCACATACAGCAACTAGAAGGATGTGCAACTATGACATACAACTATCTACTGGGGCTTTGGGGGAAAAAAAAAAGGAGGAGGATTGGCAATAGATGTTAGCTCAGAGCCGGTCTTCCTCAGCAAAAAGAGGAGGATTAGCACGGATGTTAGCTCAGGGCTGATCTTCCTCACAAAAAAAAAAAAAGGTATGGTATATATACACAATGGACTACTACTCAGCCATAAAAGGGATGAAATCTGGCCCTTTGCGACAGCATGGATGGACCTTGAGGGTATTAAGTTAAGCGAAATAAGTCAGAGGGAGGTCAAATACAGTATGTTCTCATAAGTAGAAGATAAAAACAACCACAAACACACGCACAGAGACAGATTGGATTGGTGGTTACCAGAGGGGAAGGGGGGAGGGAGGAGGGCAAAAGGGATGGTTGGGCACATGTGTGTGGTGATGGATTGTAATTAGTCTTTGGGTGGTGAACATGATGTAATCTACACAGAAATCGAAATATAATGATGTACCCCTGAAATTTATATAATGTTATAAACCAATGTTACTACAATAATAAAAACAAGAGTGTCTTGAATATTTCTGCATGTCACCGTCTACACCATGCTCCCAAAATTCTCCTCAGAAAGAAATTTGCAGTCTTAGATGTATTTGTTAAAAATTGAGAGAGATTGAAAAAAAATGAAATGAGCTTTCAGCCAAGGAGGCTAAAACAATAATAAAAATGAAAGTAGAAGGAAGAAATTCAAAATGAGAAAGCTGACATTTATGAAATAGAAAACAGCACAGTGTGCTCGGTGAACTGTCAAATTACTCTGCACAAAACCTGGCCACAGACTCACAAGAACAGAAAACTACGTCCAGGTCTCAGTGGTGGCCATGTGTACACAGGCTGGGATAGATACTAAAGGGGATCCAGCAGGGTTTTGGAAGACTAAAACATCGTGGTCAACAGCATTCCACCAGGATTAAAAGATGCAGCCTGAGAAAATGTCTCGGTGCAATTCACAGTAATCGTGTAAAAGAGAAAAACCGTATGTAAAAGAAAAGTAACAATCTGTATGCATTCATGATAAAAAAAATTTTGCAGGGGCCGGCCTGGTGGCGTAGTGGTTAAGTTCGCGCCCTCCACTTCGGTGACCCGGGGTTCACAGGTTTGGATCCCGGGCACACACCGACACACCGCTTGTCAGGCCATGCTGTTGCGGTGTCCCATATAGGGCAGAGGAAGATGGGCCCGGATGTTAGCCCAGGGCAAATCTTCCTCACACACACAAAAAATTTGCAAACTAAAAAAAAGTTAATAACATTCAATATGTGTTCATGATAAAAAACTTTGCAATTAGAACTCAACTTGATAGCACCTGCCAGAGATCTCCAGCAAACTCCACATTTCACAGTGAAATGCTAGAAGGATCCCCAGTTGAGTCAGGACGGAGCCCAGGCTTCCTGCAGTCACAGCGACTGGCCAGGTTTTACTGGATGTCCGGGAGGGGAAGAAAAGCCCAAATGGTCATTATTTGCAGAAATATGAAAGCCTCCTAGAACAACAGGAACAGGTGATAAGTATCAGACTGCAGAGCGGTGGCTGTGACAGACTGACAAGCAGAGAAGGGTTTCTGGGCCCACTCAGGACCAATTGTATCAGGAAATGCACTGGGTAGAGGTCACGGAAGAGCCAAGGGGACTGTGAGGTCCCGGGAACGGACGTGCAGGACGCTCACAGTCACTCAGAACGGGTCCCCGAAGGTGTGAATAGACAGGGATATCCTAAATCACTGAGATACTGGTTCCTCCCCATTGGGTCTGTGGATGGAACACAGCCCCAAGCAAGACTCCCCATAGACTGTGCAGTTTGATCAGTTGATTCTGGGTTTGGATTTGGGGACGAGGACAAGCCAGCCCTGAATTTGGTGCCTGTTGTCGCCCTGTCTTCTGGGCTTGGAAAGGGGCTCTGAGGTCCCTGGGGGATGAGCAGGGGCCATGTGCTTCACTTGATGTGGGCTGTGGCTCCCCGGTCCACCTCAGCCCCTTTTGCTGGGGTACCAACTCTCAGGGAGGCACCCCCGAGCCCACGTGTACAGCAGGGAATCAGCCACCTCAGAGCCTAAGGTGGGCAGCAAGCCCCCCACAGCCCCCTCTGTTCCAGACTCTGGGAGCTGTGGGCCTGAAGGGCCAGGGTCCTGAGATGGGGTGGAAGAGGGCTGTGGCAGATGCCCAGAGCAAGTTTGGAGCCCCCGACGTCTCGGGGGGCTGTGGCCTGGGTCCCTGGGACGAGGACCAGGCAGCAGGAAGGCAGCATGGGTGAGCTGTCCTCCCTGGCACAATACCAGGGAGACCCTGGAGGCATGGCACCTGTGGCTGCAAGGACCCCTGGGGGCCAGGTGTGCTGAAGATCTCCTAGGATCCCCCTCCCGATGAGGACCCCCTCCGAGGTAGCGGGGGTCCCCACCAGAGAAGGGATCTGCGGGGCTGGGTGGTCTCCCTGGCGATGACTAGGGCCGGAATGGGGGCTGCTGCGAACACAAGTTGTTAACTTGGGCTCCAGTCACCTAGAATCTTGGGGGGCTGGTGTGGATAGTCTCGGGTAGAGATGCCTTCTCCGTCAGAAACGTGTGTCGTCATTCCCCTGGCCTCCCTTTCATCTAAGGGGTGAGACTCCCGCTCGAGCCCCATAGCCTGGGGGAGGTGGTAGGGGGCGCCACAGCAGGCCGGACTGTGGGACCAGGGGGTGGGGCTGCAGCCTCAGAGCCCTGACCCCGCCTGGGGATGGCCGGAGGGTCTGGCACTGCCCGTGGAGGTGTGACACTGCACATTCTGCCCACGTCCCCAGGAGGGGACTGGCCCTGGGGTAACGGACCCCAGGCTGGTTCCCAGGCCACTGGTCCTCACTCCCCATGGGGCACCTTCCTGGGTGGGGGACTTAGAGCACAGTGATGAGACCCTCAGAGGAGGACGTGGCTCCCCCCACTGCCTCCCTCCATGGTCCTTGAGTGCTGCCCCCCACGCTTGACACAAACATGCTCGCGACAGTCGCACGTGCGTGCACACTCACATATTCACACTCGCACACTCATACTGTTCCTCTCCCAGCCTGGCGACTGTGCTGCCTTGTGAGACTTGCGGGTGGTTGCCCTGGAGTTCTCGGTGTGTAAATACTCCTACCGCCCCCTGGGCAGGGCGGGCGCCTGTCCCCGAGTATTCCCAACCCCTGCCGCCCTGAGAGCATCACTGTCATTCACATCACTTATGCAGAAACTACACTCGCCCAATGCGTTGTTGGTATTTTGAGCAAAGTTTTCTGTTAGATTAGGAATAAAGAAAATAAGTTTTGTATGTTTGAAATTTTGTATGTTTGAGAACTTCTACCATAAATCATGGAGAACTTCTCCAGGCCTCCATTCAAGGCGGTGACGACCCCTGGCACCCAGTGCTTCAGGCTTTGCTCGGACCCCTCTCTTCCAGCCCCTTCTGGAGGCCAAACCCACTCACCACTCCACCCTGTCAACTGCAAACTCAAGTCAGGCGACATCCCAGGACGCCTCTTGGACGCCATCTTCCCAGCTCAGGGTTCGAGGGGCTGCAGCCCCACCTGGATGGAGCCCCGGCCCAGCGGCTTGTGGGGTCCCCTCCAATCCTGCAGGCAGCCCCTTCCCTCGGGGAGCTGGGGTGTGGGTGCCAGAGGAGGTAGTGGGGGCCTCTGTTGCAGGGTGATGGCAGGGGAGGGGAGCCTCGCTGGCAGGACACTGGGAGCCCCTGACATCCTGCTGGGACGGCCCCTGGTCTCCAGAGGCCACCCTGACCCACGTTGACGGCCTGTCACTCGGTCAAGGGCCCCGGGGTTTCCCCATTTCGATCAGCAGCCCCTTCCTGACCAGCCCATTTCCAGCACCCCACGAGGGCTTGTAAACACTTTTTCTGGGTGGGAGGGTCCCAGCTGGCCAGGCGTGGGGGATGAGCTGGAAGTGTGGCCAGGGCACTGGAAGGAGAGGGGGGCGCCTGGGTCATACCCCTCCCTCAGGGGGCCCTCTACCAGCTGCCGTCGTCCCACGCCACCCCACCCTGGCAGCTGTATCCATCCTTCCCCTTCCAGCCTCAGGGTACTCAAGAGCCCCCACCTAAAACGAACTCAAGAGACAGTGTGGGGCCGGCCCCGTGGCTTGGCGGTTAAGTGCGCGCGCTCCGCTGCTGGCAGCCAGGGTTCGGATCCCGGGCGCGCACCGACGCACTGCTTCTCTGGCCATGCTGAGGCCGCGTCCCACATACAGCAACTAGAAGGATGTGCAGCTATGACGTACAACTATCTACTGGGGCTTTGGGGGAAAAAAATAAATAAAATTATTAAAAAAAAAAAAAAAGAGACAGTGTGCTGGCGGGGTGCACACATCCCCCTAGGGCAGCCCTGCCGCTAATGCAGGGCCAACAGCTGGTGGTGGCGAGGAGTCGTGCGCACACACACGTGCGCGTGACTCTGGGCAGGGCCTGGGGTCCAGAGCTGGGGTAGCTCCCCAGGGAGCCCTCCTGGACCACCTCCCATCCCATCCCATGACAGCCACGCTTCCCAGCTGCCAGAACCCAGTTATCCAACAGCCACCCAGGACTCGCTTCGCAGATTCTGGGAGGGCCACGCCGGTCAGGCGGGCCCAGGCCAGTGGCATTTTCTCGGGGGCCCGGGGCTTGCCCAGGGGGTTGGAGGGGACTGGGGGCCACAGCAGGTGTTTCTAACCCTTGAAATGGGCTGAATGGGAGGGGTGGACCCAGGCCCAGAGTGTGAAGCCACAGAAGGGATGCCTTATGGATCCTCGTGTCTGTAGGATGCATCCATTTAATAGAAGGTTCCAGCAGTGACTGTGCAAAACCCAACAATCACAGAGGATCCAGGGCGGCAGTCATGAACAACCGGCCTCCCAGAATCCCTCCCTCGCTGAGGAGGAAATCTCTGATCCAGAGGCGTGGGCCAGCACGTCAGTGCTGGGCTGTGCTTCAGATCGGAGGTCAAAGGGGCTTCCAAAGGTCTGTGGAAATGCACCGCCCCCCCCCCCCCCGCCCGACGTCCCGCCAATGCCGTGGCTGCAGAACTCAGTGTAAAAATGGAGGAAACGGCGGTTTCTGATTCTTCCCCACAAGGTCACTGGTTGCGGGAGCCCCAATGTGTCGCAGGACCCCTCTGGGGTCTCACGGCAGCCCCACGCCCTCCTCACACGCCAGGGCCGTGAACACACACTCCCAGCCCCCAGCCTCAGCGAGTGGCTTCTGCCTTTCCTTTCCTTCTGGAAGGGGCTTGCCGCCGCATGGTTCTGAAGTGCTCACCCACATAGGAGCCCCTCATGGCCCAGCTGTGGTCCAGACCCTCACAACTGTGTGTCCAAGACCAGCTGGGACCCACGAGAGCCGAGGGCAGGCCCCGATCCGAGTTAGACATGGGTAGTACACAGCCGTGAAGACGTGGGCTCCAAGTGTAGCCGGATGCAGCACGTCCCTGCTCCCCCCACGTGAGCTCTGAGTGCGTCTGTGTGCACGTGCGTGTTGGGGGCCCAGGGCTCGTCCCCTCCCCATGCAGCCTTCCCTCCATCTCAGCCAGACCTGGTCACGAGTTGCGGTACATGTGTGTAAAGAGACAGGGATTGTACAGATTTGTAAAAAAACAGGTTAAAAAAGGCTTCCCCGCCAGCTTCCTGCGGTGCCCGAGGGCGGTCTCCTCTCTTGGTCGGTTTCAGGAGCAGCTCTGCCCCGGTGGGCCAGGCCAGCATCACAGGGAGGACCATGCTGGCATGACAGGTCCCTGCAGGCTCCATGCATCACGCTGCGTGCCGACGGGGCGGGCACAAGGTCGGCTCTGGGGGGGGCTTGTGCAGGGCTGGCTCAGAGCTGTGTCTCATCGCGAGTCTCAGGGTTGCAGGAGGCCAGCTTGTTGCTGTAGCTGCTCTTCTGGCTCTGGGAGCTGCTGGCCATGTGGGCCAGGGGGTCCGAGCGGATGAGATACCTGCAGGGAGGGCGGGAGGACCCTGGATGCCACCCTCCGCCCAAGGAGGCCGGCGAGTAGGCGTGGCCAGGACGCCCAGTGTGGGTGCACAGTGTCTTTACACAAGGAGCGGTGGACGGGGCAGGTGTCCGCACTGCTCGGGGATGAGGTACTTACACAATGTCGTTGGGCTCCAGCCTCGTGTCGGGCGGGGGGTTGATGAGGACGTAGGAGAGGGTGTTCTGGTGGTCGTTCATCTCATCTGCAAAGGAGACATGGCCCCAGCAGGCGGTCACCACTCAGCCTCCGCTCGCCTCTGCTCTGCCAGCCTGGAGGAGCCGGGAGCTCCGGCCATCCTTCCTGAGCCCTTCGTCCTGGCGACCCCATCCAGGGCCGGTCGACCCTGACAGACACCTGCCCCCGGCCCCTGGCCTGCACAGGCAGGGGTCAGCCATGAGGTGCAGTGGGCACTGGCTCCGACCCAGAACCTGGGCAGGGTGCTCCGCCTGAGCAGCCTGAATCTCACGATGTGGTGGCCCTGAGCAGAGGGGTCAAGCGCACCTGCACACACCTACCACCTGCATAAACCCCTGCGCACCTGTGCACACCTATATACGAGCACACACCCCTCACCCAGACCTCAGGCTCCCCGCCCCCAGTGCCCTGCATCCCTGGCCTGGGCAGGCCACCTCCGCTCCCCTCGCTCAGCACTCTGCTTTGGACTCATGTCTTCTGTTTCTCAAAACCTGCCCCTGCAGCCGTCAGCCCATAGGAGGGGCCCCTATGGCACATGCAGGGCCTGGGCTGCTGCCCGTCACAGGAACAGCCCGGTGTCCAGCTCCTGGAGCGGCCGTGAGGATGGACCCGCAGGGGCGAGACCAGGTTCTGGAGAAACACTGGTCATCTCACAGATGTCTCCCTGGCCAAATACAGGGACAGGCTTGGGCACCATCCCGGCAGTGGCCCCGAGTTCACTGGCAGGGAAATGAATGCCTTGTGGCCTCAGTTTACCCATCAGATGATGTGAAAAGGCACCTCCTGACCCAGGACGGGGCATCAGGGGACAGCCCTCCAGAGAGGTGGGGGCCCTGGGTGGCCTGTGCCCCTGGATCCTCCCATTTCCTTTTCTCTGCACCGTCCCCTCCCATCGGGAGTGTACTGGCCGGAGCGACTGAGAAAGGAACAGAACCCTCTGCGAAGTGGGGGAAGCTGCCGGTTGGCCAGCCCAGCCGGGGGCTGCGTCGCATTTCTCTGAACTGGGGAGTTCAGAGCCGAATCTGGCGCTGGATTCGGGATCCCCACAGAGGCAGGTTGAGCACAGCATGCTTCCTGGAGGCAGGTGAGGGGCACAGGCTGGGACTGGGGGGGCCAACGGGCATGCACAGACCCTCTGGCAGTCTCCTGGTGCCAGCCTCTGTGTCCACGTCCAGGACAGGAGAGCGAGTCGCTCTACCCTATGGCCACGGCTGTTTCGGCTCTTTTACCCAGACCCACGGCCAAGGCCTTTTGATGGAAGTGGCTGGCCGCCGGGCGGGGGGCCCATGCTGGAGGCTGCGTGGGGAGGTGCCTCCCAGCCCCAGTGCCCAGCCTGCATTTCTGGGTGGGCAGCAGGGAGGAGGGGCGCACAGAGTGGGCAGTGGAGGGTGACGCAGGCGGGAGAGTCAGACAGCTCTTGCAGGCTCCTGGGGACCCCACACCCCTGACCACAGCCGCCAGTAGGGTGGCCATGCTGAGACACACAGCCAGTTGGGACGACGACCACGGAGAGGCTCTCGTCAGGCCAGGGCCCTCCCCACCTGGCCCGGGCCCCTGCTTCTCCCCTGGGGTGGACGGACCAGAGGTGTCCCTGAGACTAGCCCAGCTTGGGGCTGGACCGAGCCAGGCCCGGCTTTGTGCTCCTGGGGGCTGGGCTGAGAGGTGCTGGCCAGTCCCGAGGCACTGACTCCCGTCTCCCCAGGACAGGCCAGCTTCACCATGCTGGCTCTGCTGATGAGGGTCTGGCGGGGGGGCAGGGGCTGGCGATGGCTCTCCCGGCAGATGACCCAGGGCAGTGCCACCTCACCCCAGCCCCCATCCGCACCCTCCCGCCTGGTATTCCAGGCCTCCGTGGGGGCCCCCGCCTCCGCCCTGACCCCGCAGACCAGACTCCCAGCCCCACGGCCCTGGGCCCCATCCCCACACCTACCAGAGCCTCAGCCTCCTCCTCTATGAATTGGGGTTAGCGCCTCCCTCCGAGGGTGGCTGTGAGGAAGGGGTCGTGTCTGCACCTTGGGGCTGGGGGTGTCTCCTTCCTCATCTGCGTGCAGCTGGGGGCCTGCGGGCCGGAGGGGCCTCATGACAAGGCCCTCCCCGGGGGGGGACCACTCCGCAGTCCTGGCTAATGGGGTCACCTCCCCCCAGGATCATGCCACTCCCCTGCTTTTACGTTTTGGCCCAGGTGCCTCTCGATGTCCACGAATGGGGGAGCTCAGGAAACACCACCCAGTGAGACCTGGTGACCCTGAGGTGAGGCCAGCCCTGCTGGAGCCTCGGGGGGAAGCAGGGGTGCAACTGGGTGCAGGGAGAGGGCAAAGCAGCCATCCCGTTCATGGAAGCCGCCAGACGCGGACCCGTGCTGGCTAAGGGGTCTTCCATGAACGCCACCACGGGTTGCGGGTAGGGAAGAGCACAGGAACTGGAGAGATGCCAACACTTCGCCTGCACAGGCCCCACCGGGCCGGCTCCTGACAGATCCCGGGCTGTGAACCACAGAGGTTTCCATTCCCGGGCCTGGGCCTGTCCCCACGCGGCTCCCAGCAGCCGCAGACAGTCCCACCTGAGCTAATGCCTGCCTGGGCACAGGAGGCCCCGTCAGCTCTGGGGTCACCCCTGAACGGGGGGCTGCTCCACGGGGCCTGGACGCGCAGGCTCTGAGCTCCCCTGGGGCTGCAGGGAGCCCTCTGCTTTGACCTCTATCAGGGTCTCAGGGCATGTCTGGGGAGTATGGGGCATACTCCTGGAAGAAATGGGGTGCCCAGTCAGCATCCAATCCCCCAGACGAGAAATAGGGTGTAGACGGGCTTAGCGTCACTGAAGACAGAGACCCCCTCTTGAAGCCCCAGCTGGACTGGTCAACTGTCCACCCGGCTCAGCCCACGAAAGCTCAGGGCGGAGCAGACCCCAATCCAGGCCTCGCCACGCTCCACCACGGGGGGTGTGGGATCCTGGCTGGGACCATCCATCCGGATGTGTCCCAAGACCTGGGGGGCTCAGGGTCCTCGGGCATCTCAGGGGCCGGCTGCAGGCTGGATGGCCCGCCTGCGCAGTCAGGGCGGACGTGGACAGCAGGGCTTATCTCCAACGACAAACAGTCTAAGGGGAGGTGGGGTGACCGGAGGCTCCAGCGCAAACCACGCGCCTCCTCGGGGTCAGTTCCGTTACCAACAGATGGAGGAGGGCGGCGTCAAGTCCCTGCAACGGGGCAGGCTGGGAGCACGTGAGGCAGGGACCCTCGTCTCCTGTCCTGTCTGCCTGCCTGGCCGGGGCGGGGCGGGCACCAGGCTGCCCGTTGGCGAAGCGTTGGCATGCCCCCTTACGCGGCAGCCCACGTCCGCGGGAGCAGAATTACCTTGCAAATATCCCAGGTTTACCCGATTCATGACATCACTGGCTGTTAAATTTGCTACATCCTCTACGGAGCACACAGGAAGAGGGACAGACAGAAACAGAGAGAGAGAGAGAGGTCAGCAAGCAGCGCAGGCCGGCACAGCGGGGTGGGGCAGCCAGCGCACGGGGAGGCCGTCCACGTGGGGACGCAGTGGCCAGTGCCGCCGCCTGGGAAGTGAGTCTGTCACTGAACGGGAGTTGGCTCCTCCTCTGCAGAGCTCGGGCGGGGGCGGCGGGGGTCGCGGAGGCCGAGGGGCAGGTGCCAGCTCTGGGGGTCGGTGGGCTGGAGGCCCCGTCTGCCATACTCGCCGTGGGGCCGTGAGCACTGGACACCCCACTTGGAGCCTCGGCATCAGTACCCACTGGAGAGGGTGACACCAGCCACCTGGGCAGGGACGCTGGTGTGGTGGGGGTGGGGCTGGGACGGCTCTCGTGGGTCGCCTGTCCCCCAAACCCTGGCCTCTGAGCTCCCCTCAGGCCCAGGTGTGCATGGCCAGCAGACGGCGTGGCCCGAGTGACCCCTGGGCAGCTCCTGGGAGAGCCCCGAGCCACCTGATCCCACTTGGAGGGGGCTCCAGGGCCCGACCCAGGCGGCAGATGGCAGGAAGCAGGTGAGGAGAGCGGGTGCCCGCTGCGGGACAGAGCCAGGCCTCAGCGATGAGCAGAGGCCCCAAGATGGACCCAACGCAGGCCAGAGCCTTGACCTAGCCCAAGATGTGGATGCGGCCAGACAGCAGCGGGGAACTTGGGTCCCCTTCGGCCCCATCAACAGAGGCAGCATCTCTAGAGTGAGGGAGGGGATGAGGTTCTCTCTTCTGAGCCAGCCAGGGCACCCCAGGCCTGTTCTTGGTCAAGGTAACAAACTTCTTCCCAAAACAAGCTACAGAGAAAAGGAAGCTGCATGAATCTGCTGACAAGATGAATGCCTGGCGGTGTGTGTGGGGGGGTGTCACTGTGAAGCAGCAGAGAGGGGGCAGCTGTGCCCCAGGAACAGCAGTGGGGTCCCACCAGGCCAATGGAGGAGGATCCTGGTGCCGGGCCATTTGCCCAGCTGTCCCCAGACATGCTCCCCGCACTCTGGCTGCCCGGGGGCTCTGGGGTCTCCCTGCATGTCCCTGATCCCAGCGGGACTGGCTGGAGGTGGCCAATCTGTCTCCAACCAAGCCTGAGCCCTGGGCTTTCACGGAGCCCCACCGGCCCTCCCCACCCACAGGCCCCTCCCGGGGAGCGCTGCCAGCTCTGGCCCTTATTTCACAGATGGGGACACTGAGGCCGCAGGGTAGTGGGGGTGAGCCTTCCTTATGGGGTTCGGGACCAGTCCTGGGGGATCTGGCGTCCTCCCCAGCCCAGAGGGGCTCTGACCCTCCTCGCAGCAGAGGCGGGTGGGCGGAGGCCAGAAGGCAGACGGACAGGTGGACGGATGGGAGCCGGGCCGGCGGGCCCCTGGGCGCGGTCAGCTGGCCGGCGCGCCGTCCTGCGGGCCTTACCGTAGCCGGTGGTGGGCAGCCCCAGGTGCTTCATGCGGTTCTTGACCAGCTCGGAGAGCTCCTGGCGCTCGGAGCGCCGGTGCAGGCTGAGCTGCTGCTGGCTGATCCACTCGGCGGCCGCCGTCTTCCCCGCCGGCTTGGGGCTCTTGCGGCTCAGCCTCCGCGCCCACGGCAGGCTCTTGCGCCGCAGCAGCGGGTGCTCGGCCGGGTCGCCGCCCGCCGCGTGCCGGCCGTGCGCGCTGCCTCCGCCGGGGCCCGCCCGCGCGCCCCACGGCCCCTTGGCTTCCCGCGTGTCCTCGCAGTCCTCCACGCTCACCGAGATCTGGGCCTGGATCTGGGACTGGCCGAGGCGGGAGGGTGAGGGCCGGCGCGGGGCGGGGGCGCGGCCGGGCTGGGCGGGGCGGGGCTGGGGTAACCGGAGGAGAACAGTCCAGCCCCCTGCTGCTGGACCCCACCGCTCAGGGACACCAGTGCCATTTCTCCACCTGGGAGGCGTGGCCAGGCGGAGCCCTCCTGAGCGCACACAGCCCAGCTGGGCCCTGGATGCAGGTCTGTCTCTGCTTTGCCAGCTGGGTGAGGGCAGCTCCCTCCACCTGGACCTCTCTGGGCCCTCGTTTCTGTGGGTCCCTCCAGGCTCCTGCATGTCCTGACTTTGCCATGGGAGGATCACCCCTCTCTGTGCCTCAGTTTCCCCATCTTGGGGGTGGGTGGGAGAGAGTGGGGGGGCGGGGAGCATCGTGGACTGGGAAGCCCCAGGGCCTGTGCATGGCTCTGAGGCCCAATGAGGCTCTGGAGGTGATGTGGGGACCCCCACCCAGGCAGCACCACTGAGAGGCTGGGGGCGTGGAGGTTGGGCCAGACCAGCAGGGGGACACCTGCCATGATGGGGGACACGGCAGGACATGCAGATGGTATATGGGCTGGAGGAGCCTGGGCTTCCCACCTCGGGCCTCAGTTTCCCTGTCTGTACAGGAGGGTGATGCCATGAGCCCTCTCTGAGCTGCACCACGGCTGACACATCCTGGGGATGTGCTCCCTGACCTGCTGCTGCCCAGGGCCCTGTGGGTGCCGGCGCAGGCAAGACTCTTCACACACCAAGAGGCTTCCACGTTAAGGGAACTCGTGTGGGTTTGAAGGGGCCACTCACCTGGGCTCTGAGGTCATGGGGCTGCAAAGGAAACCAGGGAGAGCCTGGGTGCCTGTGGGGGCTCCTGCCCCTGCCCCCCAACGCAGCCTGAGTCCCTTGTGAACACAGGAGCCCCACGTTGCCCTCAAGCCTCCCCTCCCCGACTTGAGGGTCACAGCCACCTGACCACATGCCCCACGTACGGCGGCACATGGACCCAACCCTGAAATGGCCTGACAGCAAAGGCCCAGATCCCCCAAAGAAAACGGGGGTGGCACGGGTCACAGAGAAATGGGGGGGCTGCCTTAGTGTGAGCCACCCCCCTACCCGGCTCCCCAGGAGCCCCCTGACCCCCGCGAACCTCTGAGGTGGAGAAGACGTGACACTCAGTCCTGTAGATGCCGATGGGGATCTCGGCGCTGGAGGAGCAGAGCTTCTGGAAGAGGCGGCCGTAGGTGCGGATCCACAGGTCGTCCTCGGAGATTTTCATCTGGAATGTCGGGAGCCCTGCGCTGGGGGTGGCCTTGGTGGGCGGCGGTGCCTGGCGCCCCTTGGCTGCTGTGCTGACCCAGAGGTGGGTGACCAGCGGCCTCCCCAAGAATGGCCCGCATGCCCCCGCCCGGCCCGGCCCCGGTCACTTACGGCACAGAGGTAGCCAGAGCCCGGCGTGGTGTCAAGGCCCAGCAGCAGCCTGGTGATGGAGATAATGTAGTCCTTCACGAAGGACTGGCCAGGGAGGGAGGCGCAGTGAGGCTGGGGCCCCGCAGGTGCAGATCCGCACCGGTACCCCAGGGGCATGCCTTGTCCTCCCGGACATGCTGCCAGGCACCCACAGCCTCCCGCACTCTCCCACAAAGCCACCTGCTTGCCCAGTCCCCGAGCACAACTCGACCAGCAGACAGAGCTGGGAAGCCTTTCCTGGCCTCAGTAATTCACTCGGCCAAGTGCATTAGGTCAAAAGGGGTCAGAAAGCCAAAGGCTGCTGGGGGGCAAGCCCAGGGCAGCACCCTTTTGGAGGAAAAGGACTGGGGACATTTCCAGGTGGATTTTTGCTGCTCCAGGCAGGGATGGGGTCCAGAGCCACCCAGACGTGGCTGCCTTACAGGGACCCAGGGAGGGACGTGCAGAGGGAGGCACATTGCTGGGAACTGGGACGGGACCCCGGCCAGAGATGGAGAGACAGGCTGGGGCTCCCGGCCGGGTATCGCGGGCCCTCCCTGCCTCCCCTGCCGCTGACCTGATAGAGCAACGTGTCCAGCATGCTGATGCTGAAGACGCGGCCGGCGGCAAACGGCAGGCGGAACATGAAGGCCAGGTTGGAGCCATTTTCCCGCTCCCTCTGCAGGAAAGGACGCCTCGGGGTGGCTGGTGCCCAGGGCACAAGCGTGTGCACACGCGTGTACACACATGCCCTTGTGTTGAGTGCAAGCACCAGCAGACAGCTGACCACTGCCCTGAGCACCCCCCACACGTCCTCCCACACACACTCGGGGCCAGAGCTTGGGAGTAAGAATCCGGGGCTCCGACGAGAAGAAAGTGGGGCCCAGGGCCGGCCCACGGGCGTGTGACCAGGGCAGTCACACAGGGCCCCACGCTTGGTTCAATGCTCCGCTGTTACCACCCTGAAACTCTTAATAATCTCGGTCATTTTATCCTTGAACTTGTTTTGCAAGTGAAGTCTGATGGGACACGGGAGCCTGTGCGTTCCTGCCTCCCCATTCGTTCATGGCGTCCGCGACGTGCTGTGAGCGTGGGAGTCATTCGCTAGGCCCGCCGTGTGACCTTCCTGGGGCTGCTGGAACAAATTACAAACTGAGCAGTTTAAAACAAGACAGATTTATTCTCTCCCAGTTCTGGAAGGCGGAAGTCCGAAACGGAAAGAAGGAATCCAGGTGTCGCAGGGCCACCCTCCCTCTGGAGGCTCTAGGGGAGAATCCTCCACTTTGCTGTCCAGTTTCTGGAAGCTGACCATACTCACTGGCCTGTGGCCCCTTCCTCGGTCTTCAGAGCCAGCAGTGTAGCACCTTCCCGTCTCCGACTCTGACCCCCCCGCATCTGCCAAGTCCCTTCTGCCTGGGCCTATTCTGCATGGTACTGGCGGTGAGGACGGGACGTCTTGGGGCCGCACACGGTCCATCCAGGACTCAGGAGCTCTGGCCGCCCCCCGAGGCCGCACCTCTGGCCGGAACCAGAAGGAAGGTGAGAAACACACCATGGCCTCTGTCACGTGCTACTTCCTGCAGTGGCAACTCCCTTGGCTGCAGATGACACGGAAGGGAAGGGGAGACAGGCCCCCTCGGCACAGCCCCGTCCTTTCAAGCAGAGAGCCAGAGGGCGAGGGCGGTGGAACGTGGTGTTAACAGCAGGGTTAGTGGTGGGCAGCGTTTCATGTTCCAGTAAGAACGATGCGTGTGTGAGCCACGGAGCGCCCACTGTGTGGCCAGTGGCTCCAAGCTCAGTACCCTCACACCCGCATTCAGAGCTCGTGTGGCTCGTCACCAGGGTGAACAGTGAAGCTCCTGAGATGATGAGAAATGTCAATTCTCCTTTACTCAGAACAACACTAACGAATCGAGAAGAACAGAACCGTGACAGGTCGAGAGAGAGACCACCCAAGGGAGGAAAACCTTGGAATTTTAGTGCCTCTAGCAGAAAATTTCCCTGCTTTTTGAACATAGGGCCCACATTTTTCACTCTGCACGAGACCCTGAAAATTCTGTAGCCGGCCCCGGAGGGATCCGGGGCTTTAACTGGAGCTTCAAGGTTATAAGTGACATCGAGACGCAGGGACACGTGGGGACGAGCCCTTCCCGAGAACCACGGGGCCAGGAAGCGTCGGGGACAGAGCGGGAACCAGAGGCAGGACTGGACGGGCAGCCCAGGCCCAGGCAAAGCCGGTCAGAACTAGGGTTCCTGGCTGGAGGTCAATGTCACACACGCTGAGAATGTCAGAACAATGATGCCACAGAGGAGCCTGAGTCCTGGGGACCAGGAGGGGATAGAGGTAGGGGGCGGCCCCTCGTGTCTCATGTCCAGTTCTTGGAGATCTTCGGGAGAGCAGCCTCGAGGGAGCCACTGGAACAACGCCCCCCAGCGCCCTCCATCACTTCCTTACACGCCCTGTGTTCTTCTGCGACCGCTGTCTCCTGGCGAGGCTCGCTTAGCTGGGTGACAGGGACACTTCCAGTGTTACTGCAATTTCTCCTTCTCGTGTTAAATCTAATTCAGGTACACAGGACCCGTCTCATGTGGGGTCATACCTACAGCATCCCATCCTCCCTCGCCACGCTTCCATGGAATCCTCTCTCCGCACTGCTGCCATGCCTGGGCGTGGGAGGTGCCGGCTGCACCTGGTAACCTTATTTACTTTTTTCTTTATGCATCTCAGTGTTCCTTGAAGTAAAATCTGTATTTATAATAAACATGCACACTTTTATAAAAATAAATTGCCATTAATTTCGTTAAAGAAATGTTCCCAGCTGCCCCCGTGGGAGGCCGGTCCCCATTTGTTGGACCATCTGTTCAAAGCATCGGGAGCCGGGACGTGCCTGGGGTGGCAGAGACCCTCAGGGGACCCCAGGCCAAGTCCAGTTAGGGTGTGAGAAGATGTGGACTCTGGGGGGGGTCTCCCATAGGCCTGGTACCTGCCGGCAGTGGGCACGACGGTGGCTCTGACCATCTCGCTTCCCACAGGGACCTCAGCCCCATGTCAGCCAGGGGGAGCCCGGGGCTGCTTCCCAAGACAGCCTCCCACGGTTACTCAAGCTGACGTCCTGACTTCTCTCCAGGCCTGGGTCACGGAACCACAACAGGGTTCATCATCCTGAGGTGGGGACTGGGCCGCACCTGCCACTGGAGGCGATGCTGTGGGGGAAGGAGTGATTGATTGGTGATGCCTGCCACAGAGGAAAGGGGTGGGAGATGGATTTGTGATGTCTGCCACGGAAGGAGTGGGAGCCCGCGTGCTGCGTGTTTGTGACTTGACCTACTTCAAGCCTCCCTCCTGGAACGGGGCAGGTGGGAGGCCTGCGAGGAGCTGGGTTTGCCTGAGGGAAGGTGGTGAGGGAGGGAAGTGCCAGGAGGGCATCTAGGACGGGGTAGCCTTGAGCCTGATTCCATGCCGGTCACCCCATCCATGCTCAGGTCAGACTGGATTTTCCTGATTCTGAGAGACCCCCTCAGATCCGGGGGAGCAGCCCAAGCATCTGGACACAGAATCCCAGCACGCTGGGGCTGCCAAGGCTGCTTCCACCTGCCAGTCTTTCCACAGTCCAGCTTCGAGTGATGGAGGCTCAGCCCAGAGGCTGCTGGGAGGGGGCTCTGAGCCGGCCCGGTGGGCTGTCCTGTGGGCTCGGGACCAGGAGCGGCCCCAAGCACTGGGCCGGGCAGGCTCCAGGGAGGGCCTGGTGGGAGGGGCGGTGCGGGCACAGCCCTCTCCTGGGCAGGACGGTGAACTGAGGTCTCGGGCTGCCGGCCGAGGCAGGGGCTCGTGTCTCCCCCGAGGGCCCAGAGGCCGCCTGTCTGGCTTCCACCTGCCACTCTGGCAGGAGTGGTGCTTCAGGGTCCCCATGGGCCAGCTGGTCCAAGGCTAGGGGATGCACGTCCACCGTCCATCTGGGTTCAGGGCGGATGAAGCTCCAGGTCTGTCCCTTCTGTCCGGTGTTGATGGCAGGCCCGGCTTGGGCGGGCGGTGGCCCGGGGGTCTCCTCTCCGTGGCTCGGGGCCAGCCGCTCCCTGATCAGGACTTCAGCCCAGGCTGGGGAGCACGGGGCTCGCAGGCAATGGTTGCTGCTCCAGCCGGTGGCCGGGGCCTCTCCCGTGACTCACCTGCTCCCTGGTCTCGCCCCAGCGCGGCCTGAGTGCTGCCTTCACCCTAACACGCGGGCCTGCCCCCTCAGCAGGGGCCTGAGTCAGTGAACGCACCAGCTGACACCACCAGGGCTGCGCTGCCTGTGCCCCTGGCTGGGGCATGTGTCCCTCGTGGCTGGTCCCCAAGCCCCTGGGCTCTATACCCAACCCCAGCCGATGCCCTTCATGGAGCCCAGAAAAGCTGATTCCAGCTCTGCCAGGGCTCTGCTGTGTGACCTAAGGCAAGCTCCTGCCCTCTCTGATCCCCAGTCCCTCGTCTGTACTGGGGGTGAGCACACGCACCTGCTGGGCAGTTGACGGAATGGACACGTTTCAGGGTGTCTGGGGTGGAGGAAACGAGTGGCCGGTGTCACCTATGTTAGCTACTGACCCGACAGGCAGCTTCGGCCCCAGACACGGCCAGGCCTGGACCCTGCCTTAGGAGGATGGTGTCTGCTCCTGGCCAGCGCCCCCAAAGCTCCGGGCAACAGGATCAAGAGCCGCACACGGGAGCTGAGCCCCCTGACTCCGAAGCCCCCTGGCCAGAGGAGGGCAGGCGCCAGGCCTCCAATGGCCCCTGCTCTCCGCGAGCCCCCTCAGCCCCTTTTGCCCGCTCCCTCCAAGCTCTGATGCTGGCTCTGAACTCGACAGCCCAGCAGGTCAGGTGGGGGCCGCTCACCTTTTCCAGTTTGGAAAGAGCCAGAGAGTAGCTGTCCTTGGCGCGGAACTGCATGAAGCGCATGTTGGACGGGTGGGTGAGCTCCGTGGTGATGCTGAGGCTGGGGAAGAGCCTGGGGGGAGGGGGCGCTCAGGGCGGGGTCCCGTGGTCACGGACGCGGGGAGGGGTCACAAGGGGTCCCGTGGTCACGGATGTGGGGAGGGGGCTCAGGGCAGGGTCCCGTGGTCACAGACATGGGGAGGGGGCTCAGGGCAGGGTCCCGTGGTCATGGACGTGGGGAGGGGCTCAGGGCGGGGTCCCGTGGTCACGGACGTGGGGAGGGGTCACAAGGGGTCCCATGGTCACGGATGTGGGGAGAGGTCACAAGGGGGTCCCGTGGTCATGGATGTGGGGAGGGGGCTCAGGGCGGAGTCCTGTGGTCATTGATGTGGGGAGGGGGCTCAGGGCGGGGTCCTGTGGTCACAGATGTGGGGAGGGGGCTCAGGGCCGGTCCCATGCTCATGTGTGGGGAGGGGTGTCACAGTGGGCCTCCTCATGGCTGAGGGTCTGGCTCAGGATGGGGTTTGAGTCCCCAAGAGCCCCCTGCCGCCCCGTGGCCCCCCGCAGCCCTCACCGGAACATGGTCTGCACGTTGACGATGGTCTTGGCGTCGGCCATGTAGTCCTCCTCGGCGCTCATGGTGCTCTCCTTGTCCACCACCACCAGGTTGTCAGCATAGATGATGCCGCTTTGCAGCAGGCTGTCCAGGCTGCGGGAGAGCCACGTGCTGGGCTCCCTGGGGCTGGGCCGGGGGCCCCGGGCCCTTCCTATGGGTCACCTTGCCCTCCCTCCCCCTCTGTGGGGGGTCTGCGACCACCTGGCCTCCCCACACCCCAGACAGAGGAGACCTTGGAGGAGGAGGGGAGGGGGTCCTTCTGCTAAGAGACGGGTAGACGCCCCACCCGCCGGGCTCCGCAGGGGCGGCCTGGCCTTACTTGTCCACGGAGCCCTCCATGTAGTAGACCATGGGGAAACAGCAGATGGCCTCCAGGAAGTGGTGGTCGGGCCTGTGGGGACAGCAGGCCCTGTGGCGCCCGTCCCGCTCTCCCGCCCGCCCTCACACCCCACCTGGGCCTGCCCTGGGTGAGCAAATGTCCCCCAGGACCACAGCATGGACCTGGGGCCTTTAGAGGACAATGGGCAGCTCTTTATTTTACCCAAGGGGAAACTGAGGCCCCAGGGGTGGGACTTGCCCAGGTCAGACAGCCAATCTGGACCCTGGGCTCTGGGCTGCCAGGCCTCTAGGGGTAAAGGTGCGGGGGCGCAGGCCCTGTCGGGAGCTCACAGTCACTACCAAGGGCCAGAGGGTGTGGGGGCCAGAGCTGGGGAGGAGCTGGGGGCGTCTGCAAGTGGGGAGTGAGGAGTGCGCTTTCTAGTGGGAAAGGACCAGGCCCGGGGACCAGGGTGGTTCCTGCCCCCCACGCCCACCCCAAGGGTCAGAGGCGGGCCCAGGCGGGGCAGGGGCCCGGGGTGGACATGGTGTGCTGAGCCCTCTGTGGCCTCCCTCCACCCTGGCGGGGTCTGCAGACTCGGGGCCCCAGGCCAGGCCTGCACCCTCGTCAGACCCGGGCAGTGCTGACCGGGCCGTGGGGCCGGCCCTGCCTGGGCTCGGACGCCGGCGCCGGGGCTCACTTGTTGTCCAGCAGCAGCACGATGGGGTTGAGCTCCCTGCGCGAGCGGTAGTAGGCCCGCAGCGGCACGATGAAGTTGTACAGCCCGTTGCCCGCCGTCTCCGCCGAGACGATGATCAGCTTGTTCTTGAAGCCGTAGGCCTTGGCGTCCTCGTAGCTGTTGTGCTTGCAGCCCTGCGGAGAGGAACGGACGCTGCCACGGCCGGCCGCGGGGACGCCTCGGGAAGCTGGTCCTGGGCACTCGGCCTGGTTCTTTCCTGGCCTGCACAAACCCCAGGGGAGCTACACGCACCACCAGACCCCCGTCCTCGCCTGCCGGCGGCTGCTCCAGGTCAGCCCTCCACACGGAGCAGACCGGCAAGTGGGGGCCGCGGCGGGGACAGTCACGTCAGGGAGGGAGGGGAGGCGTCTGTGGGAACACGTGGTTTTAGCAGATGCGGAAACGAAGAGACGTGTCGTGTGTGTGTAAACACATTTTGCAGCTCCGTCCACCGAGAGGCCCAGGCGCACTGACACTCTAGGAGCATGCCTGGCGCCCAGATCTCGGTTTCTAAACATCATTTTCCACGAAAAGGAACCAGGGTTCCTTGGAGAAGTGGTTGGTCCCAGGAGCGGAGCAGGGCAAGCCCGAGATGGGCGGGAACACAGTGAGTTTGAAAGCACAAAGTGTTCACAGGAGGCCCTGGAAGCCAGCCTGAAGGGCCCACCAGCAAAACCGGGGAAGTCTGAGCATCAAAATCAGTAATGATCCGTTAGGGACGATGGTGCTGAAGAACAGGCAACGGGTCCTAACCCTCTGAATATCAGGGATCCAGGAGTTCACACTGATGTATGTGAATGAAGAAAACCATCCCTGCGGGAGGAGGGGAAGCGATTCCTACAGCAGATCACTGACAACTGTGAAGGGAGTTTGGAATTGGAAAGCCACCTCGTGACGCTGGGACCAGCTCGTGGGAATTCAGTGCGGAGCGCTCATGTCCCGAGTCTCCACGTCTCCCCTGTTGACTCACTAACCGCAAAGGCAGAAACAGCAGTTTCCACAGTGGAGAAACCTGGGGGCGCCACTGTCCCACGTGATCAATGCTGCACCCACGGGGACGGCTCCAAGGACACGCATCCCCTGTGGGCCTTCCCGCCCCAAAAGCACAAGCCGAGTCTTCTTACGAGAAAACATCAGCACACCCAAGGCCCAGAGGCCCGAGGGAGAGCTGAGGAATGTTCCAGATTGAGGGAGACAGAGACACGACAGCTAAATGTAGAGCACAATCAGGACCGGCTCTCGACCGGAGAGCGTGGCCATGAGGGACAACCAGGCACCGTCGGCGCATTTTCAGTGTGGCCTGTGGATCAGACGCCGTGTCCCGATGTTGGTGCGTGGACTGTGGTCACGAGGGCGCCATCCTCGCTCTCAGGAGACGCTGGTGCAGGAGGGGCGGGGTCCCGCCTGCTCTAGATGTTTCAGAAGACACGCCTCTAACACGGGAGGGAACGTGACCGTCCGTGCCTCTGGGTAAAGGGTCCGGGGTTTCACCCCCGTGTTCTCAGCGTCCCATAAGTTTGCAGTTGTGTCGGAATGTAGTCATGCGGAGGGCGGCCAGCAGGACCCACCTTGTCCAGCCGCAGGCAGCAGAACGGGGCTTTCACGGGCAGGAGGTGGCACAGGGTGGGCGAGCTGCCAATGTAGGGCGAGTTGGGGGGATAGCCCTTCACGTACCTGGGGGGCAGACAGGAGCCCTCAGCACCATGGCCATCCCCACCCTCGCATCCGAGACCAAGTGTGCGCTGCAGGGCCCGCCCCAGGCAGCCACACGGGGGCGCCAAATCCCGCGGACCCAGCCCTGCCGGATGGCCGTCTGTGCAGAGGAGCTCCCTGCTGCTGCCCCCCTCCCACCCAGGAAGCCCCAGGATGCCCGTGATCAGCCCCCAGCCACCCCAGGAAGGAGGTGCAGGAAGGAGGGCTGTGCCTGGACTGCTGTTTTTCCCCTGGGGGTTTGGGGTGAGATTCCATGTAACACCCACATGCACACACAACACACACGACTGTGCACACGGACACATACAACATATGCTATGCACACCTAGATACACACACACACACACACACGAGCTTACACAAGGCCTGGAAGTACAACACTGAGGGGCTCCCCCAGGCACCCCCTCCCTGACAACCCCAGCACCCCAGCCACTGGGCAGACACTGGCCCTCGGCCACTTCTCTACTCCCTCCCCCGGGCCAGGCTGGTCTCCCCAGCAGGCTGTGCCCCCCACCGTCCCCAGCAGCACCCAGTGCACGCCACGTGGGGGGCGGCCACCCGCCGTGGCCCTGGCTGGAGCAGCCTGGGGAGGGGCTGGCCTGCTCTGTCTCCACTTGGCGGCAGGGACACGGCCTCAGAGGCCAGCCCCGCTACCCGCCCCATGGTGTCCAGGAGCCCTGGCCTGTCCCCCTCAACCTCGGAGCTGGTCCCCAGCAGCTGGTCTGTCTTTAAAGCGTGTTTACTCCACCCCAGAGGCAAAGGCCAGGAACAGAGAGTGGCCACGGTGACAGCCCAGCTGGGAGGAACGGGTTGCGCAGGCCGGCAGCTGGCCACGGCCCTGTTGTCAGGTGCTGCCTGTCTGTCCTGGCCGAGGTCAAGTGACCAAGAGTTGCTGAGAACAGACTGGGGTCTCTCGCATTTCGTAATCACAGCAGGAAGACCTGCCCCCCAACCTGGGGCAGGGTGACACCTCGGGATGGGCCAGTGGCCTCCACGCTTGCCCAGCATCCCGCCCTGGACTTCCTTATCTGTGACCTCTGCAGACCATGATCAAAGGACAGCCGCCCCCACTGAACAGGCCGTGGTACCAAGGCGTGAGGCTGAGGGCACAGCCCGGCTTTTGTGTCTGCGTGTCGGGGTCCCCAAAAGATTCCATTTGCCAAACAATGTCTCCCACAAAGCTGTTTGGAAGCTGTGATCCAGAGCATGGGGGGAGACCCAGGACCACCACCCACTGGGGCACAGTGCCCGCGCCAGCCGGGCCCACCTCTTCCTGGGCGCCTTGCACTCACAGGGACGCTTCCTTCCCAAGTGCGGCCACAGCCACCAGCCCCCGGCCAGCAGCCATCTCCTCTCCCCTTCCGTCAAAAGCTCTGCCCCTGCAGGCAGCACTCACTCCACCACGGACAGCCCCTCATCGTCCGACGGCGTCATCTCGTCCTCTGACTGGTCACTCAGCAGGTCGCAGGGCAGCAGGGCCGAGCTGTCGGCTAGCTCCAGGACGGGCGCGATGCTGGGCCGCCGGCTGCCTGAGCCGTTCTCTGTGGGCAGCGCCAGCTTGCCACCCCCACCACCCCCGCCGCTCTGTGCCGGCCGGCACTCCGTGTTCTGGAGGTCCATGGCCACTGTCCCTGGAACAAAGCACCTGACTTGGCTGGCAGCCCCTCCTAGGCTCTCCTGGGGTGGCTGGTTCTGGAGTGGAGGTAGACAGAATGACCCCTGACCCAGGGCGGCCTCACCCCAGGCAGGTACTTGGACACCAATGCTGACAAAAGTCCCCGCAGGAAGGCCGGGATACCCCACTGGCCTGAGGCCCAGAGAGACGTGACTTGCCCAAGGTCACCCTGCAGGCCCAGAAGAGCTGGTCTCCGGCCCCTCCCGACCTGGGCCGTGCGCTGGTAGGGTGCCCGCCCCCGGGGCCAGGAGCACGTCCCGCCCGCCTCCTCCGGGCCTCACCCATGGAGGCGATGATGCTGTGCACGGGCAGGCGGGAGGACCCCTCGTACAGGCCCTGCCCCGAGAAGCCCTTCCTCTTCTGCTTCTCCTCCTGCGTGAAGATGAAGGCCGAGTTCTCCTCCTTGGTGATGTTGATGTAGAAGCAGGTGTCAGAAGCGGCCAGGCTGTGCCGGGGCCCCGGGTTCAGCAGGATGCTCTTGTTCTCCTCCCGCTTCAGCCCGATGAGGCACACGCCGTACCTGGGCAGACAGGGCTGGGCGGCTCGACGGGGCCCCCCCACACTGCCAGGACCCTCGCGTTCCGCTCTGCCTCTGAACAACCCACGGGCCCCAAAGGCCCCCTCCCAGGATCCCTGGAGGCTGACGGTTCAGGGACCCCATTTGGGGTCAGGCCTTCGGCCGGGCCCTCCCCTCATGGGTGTCGGGACCTCTTTGCACTTGACTCGAAGACCCGAGGTCAGCCTCACGTGAGCCTCAGACAGGAGGGGCCACGTGGCGGGTCTCACGGCTGCGTGGACAGACCAGGGTCCAAACGTGGACTCTGACGTCGAACCTGGAGGCTGCCCCTCCTTGTCCACGCCGCTGTCCCCAGCCTTCCACCCGCCCTGACCCAACCTGGGGGAGGTGGACGAGCCCCGCCCGCCTGCCCACCCGCCAGGCGCGTACTTCTTGTGCGCGTGGAAGGCGGCGTAGGTGAAGCTCTTGCCCTCGTACTCCCGGAAGAACTTGCTGTCGCCCATGCGCACGTGGTAAACCTCGTTGCCCGAGCAGCGTCCGTACATGCGCTGCCACTGCTCCGGCGACTCCTGGCCTTCCCTGGGCGGGCAGGATGTCACCTTGGCTGGCTGCCCCCCGCCCGCCCGGGGCTGGCAATGCCCCCCAGTTTGGCTTCTGACAGCAGTGGGTGGAGGCCAGCTTGGCCCCTGACCCCTCCCCATCTGGCCAAGCCTTGGAGGTAGGGTGAAGTGTCACTTGGCCAGTTTTAAAAAGCTGTAAACACAATGGTCTGAGTTTTAGGGGTGCCAAAATGTTTGGGGTCAAGACTGGCCTCGGAGGCCTGTGCGTCCTCCCAGGAGCCCCAGGCCAGTGCCCTGCCCCCCTGCCTGGTCCGTGCCGTAGGGCCACCCAGGCCCCACAAGGAGCCGAGCACCTGTGTCGGGGGGCCCAGCCCCCCGCCTAGTCCCTCCTCTGTCCCAGGGCCACCCCTTGCCTCTGGTGGGCTCTGCCTGTGTCCCCAGGCCCAGGTGCTGTGAACCAAACGCACCTTCTCCCCCAAACCAAGCCCCAGCAGTGCAGTCACCGAGCTCAAGACCCAGGGCTCCCCTGGTCCCCCGCCCGGCCCTTGCTCTACAGTGGGCCCTGCCTGCAACTCCCAGCAGCCCCCTGGCCACCCTCCAGCTCCGACTCCTCACTTGGCTGTTCAGAGCTCCCCAGTACCTACTGCTTCCAAAACAAGCCCGGCATCCTCAGCTGCGTCCATGTCCCGTGATCTCCCTTCCGCCATCCCTGGCATTTCCCCTGGGCTCACCCCCTCCCTGGCGGGACCTCTGCCCACGGCACATGCCCCCTCCCATCACAGGTCTCCTCGTCACCCCCTGCCTGGTCTCCCCGGTATCGGGGGGTGGGGGCGGGGGGTGGGGCGGTCCCGTGGGGGTGGCACTCACTGGCCGCGGGACGTGTGCACCAGCAGGGTGATGAGCGTGGACGTGGCCGGGCAGATGCAGTTCAGGGCCAGCAGGGCATACTTGCACTCCTCCTCACACACCACGTGGTCTATGGGCACAAGGGTCCCGGGTTGCCGCCGGACCTCCCTGCCGCCCCCACAGCAGAGGCCCCCTTGCATGGCACCCTCCCTAGAGCCCCCCTGTCTGCTCCGCAAACTCTCTGTCAGCCCTGGCCAGCACCCCACCCCCGGGAGCCTCTTTGTTCTCCGGGTACTTCTGTGCTCATCTCCCAGCTTGACTGACAGCTCCAGGGCTGGGCAGGGCCTGCTCACCTGCCCCACTCCCCCCGCCCCACCCTGAGAGAGCTCAGACACCCCCACAGGGTGCTCACCAGATGCATGTGCCCCTCCCCTGCCCTTGGCTCCTGCCCTCACTGACCCCAGGGCCCCCAGGTGCAGGACCAGCTTCCAACAGCTGGTCCTGCGTGGGCTCTGCCTCCACCCCCCTTGGTGAGGACAGAGCTCAGCTGTCCCCCGCCTCGCCCCTGTGTGCTCCTGGTGCATGGCACTCTACTCCTCCAGCCCTCGAAGGTGCACAGTCACCTGTGTGCACACACGTGGCTCCCAAAATGCACGTACCTGCGAACTTGACGTGAAACTTGTTCTCAGGCTTGAGAATCTGGACGTAGAGGGGGCAGTTGGGGGCAAAGTCCTTCACAGCCCAGGCGCGCAGGATGGTCTGGTGGTCCTGGGGGTTGGGGGGGAGGTAAGGGCTGCGGGGCGGCAGCAGGTGGGGGGCGGCTCTCTGCCCCCAGGAGCCCTCCCCCTCTGGCCGCAGGTGGGTACACGGTGGGAAGCAGCAGTGGGCTCTGCCTGGGTCCGGGCGGGGTGGGGGCACTCACCGCTGCCGTGCGGTCCACCTCGTTCCGGCTGCTGAGGATGAAGCAGGCCTCCCCGTTGTCCATCCTGCAAAGCACCAGGTCTGAGTGCTGCCTGGAGCCGTCTCCCCCGTCAGGGGCTTGGGACAGAGGCTGGAAGGGGGGGCCCCGTCGAGATCCCGCCAAACTCTGCGCTAACAACCTGGCATCGGGGCGCTGACCAGCCGTGGGGCCATCCTCTGTGCCCCCATCAACCTGGGTGGGGCCGGGGTGTGCGAGGGAGGGGAGCACTTGATGGCAGAGACGCTGGGTCCCGCCCGTCGGCCTGTCCCCTGGGGACAGGCTGCCTGAGATCTGGGGACCCATGACCAGTTCCACTCCCCTCCCATCCCCCAAGAGCCCTTGGCTGCAGAAGGGGCGCTGGAGAAACTGTCCCCTCAGGTCACCCAGCAGCCTGCCTTGTCCCTGCCCAGCCACTGCCTCTCCCCAGGGGGTCTGGGGCTGGGGGTGGATCACAAGACAGGCTGGACCCCTGGTCACAGCCGCCTCTGGGCAGGAGGCTTGATTCCTGTCTCTGATTTTACGGGCGAGACAGTGGGGCCCAGGGCTCAGGAGGCGGGTGGGTGAAGGGACCCGGATGCGGGGTCTCCTGCCTCCTGCCGGCCCCCCCACAACCCACATTTCACCACAGGGACGCATCAGTCTCCTAGAATGAAATGGTGACAAGGAGAGGGGCTCCTGGGGTGTCTCAGAATGTGCACCAGCACATTCTGGAAAATTCCATTTAACAAGTCTTCTTACCTCAAGTCACTCTGTCAGCCTATCTTTAAAAGAAAACCCGCCCACAGCCCATGTCTTCCCACCTGCAGCCACAGTCCCACTCCATCTACTTTGAGCCTCTCCTGGAACCTGACAAAGAACATCCCCCAGAGGAGCAGGGGAGGGGGGACTTCTGGGAGGCTGACCCAGCAAGGTCACTGTGGGGCCTGGCTCGCCCGGCGGGTGGTGGGCACAGAGCTGAAGCTGCTGCTGCCCTGATGGCTGGTCCCCTCTGCCTGCTGCACACCGGCCCACCCTCAAGGCTACTGCTTGACCGGCTCAGGACTGCACCCCTGCCACCAGAGCTAACCTCCCCTCCCTTGGGCTCACTTGGCTCGCATGAGGTCCTGGTCCTTGAGAGCTGAGCCCTGGAGGTAGATGACCCGCTGAGACCATAGGGGGATCTGCAGGACCCTTCGGACCTGGACGTCCATCTCGGTGGGACACAGGATGACCACGTAATAGTCCTGCAGGCCAGCCCGGGTCAGCCCCCTCGTGAGCTCACCCCGGCCCCGCCTTCCTGGGGTTTCACACCCACCGCCTCTCGGGACCCCCAGGCCTCCCAGTGATGGTGTATCTGTCAGTGAGGAAAGGCGGGATGCCCACAGACCCACCCCCACAGTGTGGGAAACCACCTAGGCTGCCACCCTTCACTGTACAGGTGGGAAAAGGAAGCCCAGAGCGCTCTGGACAATCTGGGGGAGGGCGGGGCCCCCCCTGGAGCGGGGGCGTGACCGTGGGCAGGGCCTCACCTGGAGCAGGGGCAGGGCCGTGGGCAGGGCATGCCCTGGAGTCGTGGGAAGGGGCTCACCTGGAGCCGGGGCGAGGATGGGGCCGGGTCTCCCCTGGAGCCGGGCCGGGGGGCGGGGCTGTGGGCGGGGCCTCACCTGAAGTCGTGGGAAGGGGCTCACCTGGAGCCGGGCGAGCATGGGGCCGGGTCTCCAGTGGAGCCGGGCCAAGGGCGGGGCCTCAACCGGCACCCGGGCCGGGGGGCGGGGCTGTGGGCGGGGCCTCACCTGCGGTAGGGGCGGGGCCTCCCCTGGAGCCTGGGCGGGGGGTGGGGTGGGGGTGGGGTGGGGTGGGGGAGGCGAGGCCTCACCTGGAGCCGGGGGTGGGCGTAGAACTCGTTGAGGAAGTCCATGAGCAGGTCGATCTTGAGGGAGCTGACGCACAGGATCACGTGCTTCTCCGTCTGGGCCCGGTGGCGGCTGTAGTTGCCCCCCGACTTCTGCCGCTCCATCCACAGGTAGACGAGCTCCTCAAACTGCAGGTAAGAGCGGGTGAGTGCCAGGTGGCCCGGGGCAGGGCGAGCTGTGGGTGACGGCATCTTCGTGGGAGCAGCAGACGCGGAGCCCCAGGCAGCACAGAGCAGGGACGAAGGGAGGAGGGGCGGACCGGGCAGAGGCCGGAGCAGGACCAAGGAGGCCGGGCAAGGATGGAGCCGCATCCCGACCACGTCTCGGAACAAGGCGGTGTGCGCATCACAGGCCACGCGAGGGGCCACGCGGGGAGAGAGTGGACGTCCTTGCTGGTGTGTGGGATAGCGGGAGACGCAGCACGTCCAGCTCCAGGCCCCAAGCAGCCAGGCCACCATTACTGGATGCCGAGGTCTGCTCTCTGGACATCCAGGTGTCTATGAGCCCTTGGGTCTCCCATCAGCACCTGAGACCCATTTTGGAGAAGCCTGAAGGTATCAGGTATTGATATTCTCAGCCACACAATGAGGAAGCCAGACTCCCACGTGGAGGGAACACTTTCCGTGCTCCTGGTTAGAGCCCAGTCAAGGGTGTGGGTGATTCGAGGCTGCAGGTCTGGGGATGCTGTCCTCCCCGGCCCACACTTCCTGGATGTGAGCTTTGGGTGTTGGGAGTCCTTTTAAATTAGGAAAACGACGTAAAAGTGGGCGTTATCACAGAGCCGACCGCCGCCCGGGTGGGGTGTGTGTGTGTGTGTGTGTGTGTGTGTGTGTGTGTTCTCCGCGGAGCTGTCTGGGGTGCTGACAACGCCAGTCTCTGACTCCGCTCTGCAGGCGGGAGCCTGACCCTGTGAGAGTCCCCGGCTGTTTCTATCTCAAGCATGAGGTCATTCGTTATTTAACACAGTTTAAAATAAACCACAGCAGCTACCCTCTATGGTGCCCACCTGTGCCGTGTGATGTGCTAGTGTCTCGCTGAAATGAATTTATCGAGCACCTATTGGGTTCTGGTAACAAGACCCCATGGCCTGAAGCACAGGACTGGCTCCATAGCTGGGAGGGGCCCGAGACCCCAGGGTGATCCCTGAGGCCCGTGCAGGGTGGGGCTCTGATGGCTGACACCCTGGGCTCAAGCCTCACCTGTCACCGGTATGCAGCTCTGAGCCTAAGTTCCCTCACCGGCAAAATGGCATGACGGTGCCTTTCCCCTGGGGCTGTGGTGAGGGTTAGATGATCCACCTGTAGAGGATTCAGTAGGGACCCCTAAAATTCACGTCCACCCAGAACTGCCGAATGTGACCTTATTTGGAAATAGGGTCTTTGTAGATGCGATGAGATCAGAGGCGATTTGGGGTGGGCCCTAAATCCAATGGCTGTGTCCTTACAAGCAGAGGAGAGGACACAGAGACAGACAGAGGAAGAAGCCGCGTGACAGCGGAGGCGGAGTTTGGAGAGATGCAGGCACAAGTCAGGGACGCCCAGGACGGCTGGCACCACCAGGAGCTGGAGGGAGGCAGGGGGCAGATGCTCCCTCAGAGCCTCCAGAAGGAGCCGGCTCTGCCTACACCTGGATTCAGACTCTGGCCTCCAGACTGTGAAGGAGTAAACGCCTCCTGCTTTAAGCCCCTGGTTTGTGGTGCTTTGTTGTGGTGGCCCCTGGAAGCTGCCACTGATGAGTGAGGACATTCAGCCCTGAGCCGGGAGAATGCTGTCAGCTGTCGTCACGACTACCTCTGGGGGGACGTTACAGCAGGCACTTCATTGTCTCTTCTCTAAGGGCTAATGTGGGAGTGTGGTTGAGTGGAAGAACACAGGAAGGTTATGGGGACTGTCCCTTACTATCCCAGGCGAGATACCCAGCCTTTCCAAGTTAACGAGGGAGGCAGGAAGCTGCCCCAACAGTTAGCCAGCTGCATCCTTGGTGCCCATCCTCCACTCTGGCCTCCAAGGGGACTCACGTGCTGGCCTGATGCCAGGCCCTGCAGGCCTCCCTCTCCTCGGGGCATCCCTCCTGCCTGTGTCAGGCCTGAGTGCCCGGCCCAGCCTGGCTGGAAGGTCCACAGCAGCGGAACACGGGCACAGCCTCAATGAGGGATGGGGGGGTGGGGGAGGGGAGGGGGGAGAGTCCAAAATGCCCTCAGGCAGGAAACCTGGTTGCCTTGCACCATTTAAGTTGAAACCACACACGACCCATCTGTGCGTCCCTGAGACACACGCACAGGGCAACAGCCCCCAGACCCCTCCCTTAGGGAAGGGGAGCAGCCCGCAGGACTGACCGATCTCTCTCCCAATGTATTTCCTGAGTGGGACAGACCTTCTTTGCATGCTTGAAAGCATTCAGAATGGTAGTGTGAAAATATAATTTCAAACAAAAAATAAAAATAGATAATTTAATTATAATTAAAAACAAGTATGTTCATAATTTATAATTATATAATTAAAATACAACAAAATATAATACAAAACATAATTTTCATAATATAAATTTAAAAACTTAAAAATCTAAAAAATATTAAAAATGTAATTTAGAAAACACAATTGTATAAAAACATAATTTGAACTGAGATTCAGAAGGCGGCCAGGGCTCTGTGGCCTGAGGGGGCTCTGCCAGGGAGTGTGAGGGGAGAGGTGGCCATGGGGAGGAGGGAGCATAGGGAGGACCCGGCTTCAGACGGAGGCTGAGGAGGAGGCCACTGCCAACCCAGGTCCAGGACAGAAAGTTCTGGTGAGCACGGTGGTGGAGGCAAGGCTGCTGGTAGGGTTCTCAGCCCCATAGGGGTCCGGGGGACACAGCAGGACTTGGCGGGGGAGCTGAGTTCTGGACAAGGGGAGAGCAGGGAGGACGGAGTGCCAGCTGGGGCTGGGGGCTCCGAGCTGCAAGGGGGGGTGGGGGCTGAGGGCCAGGGGGTGAGCTCAGGGTCAGCAGAGGCCCCACTGGGTGGACTGGCCCCATCATGGTGGCAGTTAGGCACCCTCCCCATCATGAATGTCCACCTTGGCGTCTGGTTCCCTCCAACCTCCCCCCACCAGTCCGCTACCCGGGCTTTTCCCTGCTGACTGAGGTGTTCGGGGTGCCCTCCTGCCCCAGCTCCTGGGGAAGCTGACAGCTGCCGCCTCGGTCCCTAAGGGAGGCCCCCTGACCCCGCCCCCTTCCTGAGAGGGCCCAGCCCAGGACGGGGTTAGGGGGGCGCCTGAAGCCAGCCGGTCTCCTCTCCAGGCCTCCGCCTTTCATATGTAAACACAGGTGGGGACGGGGCTGGGCTGGGCTGGGGTCCCACACCACCCCCACCTCGGCTCAACCGGCAGAGTGGCCTTGGTGACAGGGGACAGGGAAGCAGCAGACAGCAGTCTGTGTGCCCCGCGTGGTCCTGACAGCTGCTACTGCACCAGCTGAGGGCTCCTGACGGCCAGCCCCACCCCTGCATGGTGGGAAACGGCGCGCCGTCCACCCCAACAGCCCCTCTGCTCACACTCTGTGCCCTGACCAGGACCAGAAATGGAGCTGGCACGTGGCACCCAGACACCCGCTGTCCCCTCATTGTGAGAACGCCGTCCCTCGCTCACCGCCCTGACGGCTGCAGGCCTCACTAGTCACAGACCCCCAACAGGCCCCTGGCAGGGCCCGCCAGGAAGTGGTGTCACCCCCTCCCTCTCCCGCCTCCCTGCTGGGCTGGGGCCGGGGCTCACCTGCAGAGGGAGCACCACGAGGGCCACGCAGATCATGATGACCACCAGCAGCTGGGACGGCCAGATCTTGGGCGTCACGTCGCCGTAGCCCACGGTGGAGAAGGTGACGATGCAGAAGTAGAAGGAGGTCAGGAGGGACAGGTTCTCGCCGGCCCGCTCCAGGTGCTGGATGCCGCAGGTCCTGAAACCGGGCAGCAGGGGCTGTGGGCAGGGCCTCGGCCACCTCCCAGCTCCTTCGGTGAAGCTCTGCCTGACCAGGGGACCTGGTCATCCGGAGACTGAGCAATGCGTGGCCGGGTCCCCCGGAGACACAGGCCGAGCCTGGGGGCCCCCATCACTGACAGGGGACCCTTCAACCTGGGCCTGAGTCCCGGCCAGGAGAGGGTGTGCGGGCAGCTTGGCCGACTGGGGCTCCCAGCGCCTCTGCCTGCAGCCTGCCAGAGCCGGCACTCGGATCCCCCCCGCCTTCCCCTCCTGCTCCCTGGCCTTTCGAGGCCCCTGGAAAATTCGCTGGGAGCAAGGATGCAGGGCTGCGAGGGTTGAGTGTGGGCCTGGGGGTCAGTGGGAGCAGGTGCGGCCCCCGGGCTGTGAGCCCCTGCATGCCACCCCACCTCTCAAGGCCTCATCCTCACCCAGGAGATCAGACAGGGCGTGGGGCCCACTCAGCTCCCCGCCCGGTGCAGAGCTGGGCAGTCCTGTTTCCCACCAGTGAACCTGTGTTCCCATCCCCAGGCTGGGAGGTGCTGATGGCAGGCTCCAGGGGCCCACAGCACACAGCAGGGGGCAGCACACGGTGCTCAGGGACCCTCCCGGGGTGGACAGGTGGATGCACTGGCTGCGGGGGGTGGAGCCGGTGAATCACCCTGGAGGTTTCTACCCTGTGCATGCCCCATCCGCGCCGCTCAGGTCTGTGTGTTGGGGAAGTAGGGTAGGGGAGGCAGGAAGTACGTGGACCTCCCTACCTCCCCGGCCTGGATGCCTGCCCTGCATCCCTGCCTGGGGGGACAGGTGGTGGTAACCAGTCTCACCAAGACCACGCTAGCCAGAGCCTCTGTGGGAACGCAGGCGGATACAGAAGCATGGGGGCTCTTGGCTCCAGGAGCCCCCACCTTTCCCCCTGGCTGCTCCCAGACCTCGCTCTCAGCTGATCCCCAAGCCAAAGGGTCCCCACCCAGTCAGGGGCCAGTCCCCCACCTGGGACCTGCCTCCCGAGGCACCAACCAGGAAGCCAGACCTGGGTCTCCCCGGGCCCCAGAGGACCTGGACTCGGGCCTGCTGCTGCCTGGGAACATGGGCTCCCAGCTGCCTCCCTGTTCTCGGTCCTGGCCGGGCCACCACCCGCCACCCCGGGGCCATGGCCTTCCTGACCTCTTGGACATGAGGGCCTGGCTCTGCCCAAGAAGAGCACTGCCCGCCACGGGGGAGCTCCGGACGCGCGGGGGCATCACAGGGGGCGGTGGCACTCACCCCGTGAAGACCAGGCAGAGCAGGGTGCAGAAGAGGATGAGCACCTGGTTGAACATGGCCGACTGCGTCCGCAGGATGGCGCGGTGGAAGTCATTCTGCAGGAGGCAGCGCCGTCAGCGGCAGAGCCCGGGACCTGCCACGGAGCCTGGGGCCACTCCGTGGCCACGTGTCCCAAATACACATGAGAGCGAATGGAGAGGTGAGGGGTCTGGCTGCGGCTCCGTCCTGGGGAGGCCACAGGGCCCCGCGGCCGGTCACCCCGATCTCCTCTCTCGCTCTTGGGAGACCCCGTCCTGCTTCTGCCACGGGGGGCGAGGGCCAAGGGCCCAGAGCTGAAAGGCCCTGGGCAGAGGTCAGAGGCTGCGACCTCAGCGCCATACCCTCACTCTACAAGTAGGATGGGGGGTGAGCGGGGGGCCTGGGCTCGGAGGGGACAGTCAGCTGCCTGCAGACGTTTCTGTGACAGGGACCTCGCCCAGATGCTCAGCAGAGGGTCTGCCCGCTGCCCTGGTGTGCGTGTGGCCCTGGTTTCTGTGCTCCTGTTTGCTCTCACCTTGCACCTCACCCCCCCTCCCCGCAACTCATCTCCAGGGTCAGGAAAGCTCTGGGTGGATCCTGTCCTGCGTCAGGGCATGTGAAGGCTGGAGTTGGGCATTCACAGTGACAGATTACGTGTTTCCACTTGTCACCCGGCCTCCTGGGGCACCGAGGGAAGCCGGCCAGCTCTCCGCCAGGCCAGGGCCAGGGTGTGGCAAGCCGCCGCCCCGGGGGGTCCTGGGGGGCTGTGCAGAGGCGAGGTGGGAGGGCCGGGGGTCACCACGCGGCGCGGCTTACGATCATGTTCTCCAGCGCGTGCTTGGCCAGCCAGCAGTTCAGGAAGACGGGGATGAACAGGTTCCGCAGTGGCGCCCAGAATATCTGCGGAGGAGATGGGTCAGGGGCTGCGGGCTCAGGCGGCCCGCTGCTCAGCTGGCAGCTCACCCACCGTGATGATGAAGGGCAGTGTGTTGATCATCTCCAGGACGAAGGAGACTCGGAAGATCTGCTCCCAGATGTTGCCCTGGGGGTAGGGGAGGGGCGGGGGAGAAAGACCAACCAGGGGGTCAGGGGACGGGGCGGGGGCTAGGGGAGGGCCGGGGCGGAGGGGGGCACTCACTTTGTAGCTGAGGTAAATGAGCAGCATCGTCTCCAAGAAGCTTATTATGGCCACGATGACCTGGGAGTGGGCAGGGAAGGAGCCTTTGAGTGGGGCCAGGGGAGGCAGGGCCCACCCAGAGCCCAGAGCCGCGCCCGCCCCCCCCACTCACCTGAATCACCCACAGAGCCATCTTCCTCTCCACCCACAGGATGGGTGCCCTGGGAGAGAGGGAGGTGAGCCTCAGGCGGGCGTCCCCCAGCCACCCGGGCCTCCGCTGACCCCAAGCCGCTCCTCGGTTGGACCGAGGGCACCACCTCACCCTCAGAGGGGACGAGAATGTGGAGGGAAGGGGAAGCCCCCAGGAAAGGAGGCTGGCAGGGCCGCCCTGGGAGGTGCCTGCTGTGGGGCAGCGCCGAAGGCTCAGAGGCCCCTTCACCCTGCACATGCTTGGACAAGGGCAGCCTGAGCCCCAGCTGGCCTCCCCTTCTCGCCCGGGCTCCTGGGGACGGGGCTCCTATGCACGTAGTTGCAGGGGAGGTGCTGACTGGCGTCCCTCTCGGTGTTCGTGATCTCGTTCCTCACCCATCAACAGGCAGGGCTACTGTGAGGTGAAACAGGACGGGGGACGCGAGAGACAGCCTCCGGACAAGCCCGGTGGTTGTAGAACAGAAGGGTGGCTGGCTCACAGGGCTGGGCGGGAAGTGCCGAGGGGGTGTGGGTGCAGGACGAGGGCTGAGAGGGGGCTGTCCCCCCTCATCAGAGAAAACGGGGCTCTGGGTGTTGGGGACAAGGCATGTGAGGCAGGAGGTGGCCAAGCCCCTGGGGACACATCCCAACCTCTGGACCAGGCATCCTCTGTCACTCTGGGTCACTTCCCATTGCTTGACCGGGGCTCAGAGCATCAAGAACTGCGGAAGGAGCGACTGAGTACCCCACCCCCCACCAGGGGCTGCCCGCCACCAGATGGGAAGACATGGTGGGTGGGTCTGGCCAGCTTTTAGTGACACTTGTAATTCTCAAATTGCTCCTGAAAGCCTCAGGGCACTCTGGAGGGACATCCCCAGCGCTGCCCACCACTTGGCCAGGGCCCCGGGGGCCAACTGGAGGGGATCAACACCATCCAACCCCTGCCCTGGGCCTCCAAGTGGGAGTCAGGCCAGGGAAAGGTCCTCAAGCTGGGTGGTGAACTCACCAATTGATCTCGGAGGATGACTCATTGAAGGTGTAATTCTGCTTCGGGCAGCCCCAGCTGCGGAGAGACAGAGCTGGCCTGGCTGTGGCCCCTCCCCTCGCTGCCCCTGAAGGGACCCTTCCCAGGGTTGCCATGTGCTCAGGGAGCGTGGGGGGCACCCACCCAGGGCCAACCCCCCACATCTTGGACAGCATCTGTTCTCCAACACTTGGGCGAAGAGGCAGCCTGCCCCCGCCCTGCAGACCCCCAGGGAGAATCTCTAATGGAGAAGGGGCAGGCAGGCTGGACGAGGACACACCCACTCCGGGATGTGAGAGGTGGAGCCCAGGAGAGAGCTGGGGATGCCGCCTGGTCTGACCGCAGGCTGCTGGGGAAGGGCCGTGCATGGCCAGTGATGGACTGTGGAGCACTCAAGGCCTCTTGGAGGCCACAGCTGCCACAAACAAGGCTGGACAATGCCCGTGAGACAGAGAGAGAAAATCGAGCTCTCATCCCGAGGTGCTGGCTCCAAGACTCATGTCCCTAAGTCACTCCTGATGACAAGCCTCCTCAAGTCACCTGGACACCCAGCTGCTGGGAAGGCGGCAGGGGCATGGCAGACATGCTAGGTCTGCCTCAGATTGTAACCAATGCCAGGGTCACTGACCAAAGGGACCTCACTCTCCCAGATCCTCATGGTGACGAGCAGCTTCCTCCCCCTTTTCTCTCAAGTGACCCACTTCCCTCTGAGCCTTATTGGGGCTGTTGTTGCAAACTCAACACCCACGGAAGTGGCTGGCCGTACTCCTACCCATCCACCATCTGTCCATCCATCCATCCATCCTTCTATCCATTTGTATACCATCCATCCATCCACCATCCATCTATCCATCCACCATCCATCCATCCACTTATATATCATCCATCCATCCATTTATCCATCCATCTATCCATCCACCATCCATCCATTTATCTACCATCCACCCACTCATCCATCCATCCATCCATCCATCCACCCATCCATCCAGCTATCCATAATTCAACCATCTACCTACCCACTCACCCATCCATTCATCCATTCTACCCATCCATCCGCCAGCCCTTTCATCCATCCATTTGCCTTCCCAATCCTAATTCTCAGAAATTAGAAAACATGATAGCAGAAATGAAAAACTCAACTAAAGAGCTGAAGATAAAGCTAAGGAAATTCCCCAGAAAGAGCAAGATGGAGAACAGGAGAGAGAGGATAAAAAACGTACAGGATCATTCCAGAATCCCACATCAGAATATCAGGAAGTCCAGAGAGACCACTTGGAGGAGATGGGGGAGGTATCCCCAAAGACTTAACTCAGACAAGCCCAGCCCTGAGTGGACCCAGCTCCGTGTCCCCTGGGACCAGCGCGGCAAGGAGAAGGGAACCATGCCACGGTGTCACGGAGGCTTGTCAGACATGGGCACAGAGAGAAACTTCCACCAGCTTCCAGGGAAGAAAACCGTGCTTCCCACAAGGATCATGAGAGGGGAAGGGCTCGGACGTCTCAACAGCAGCCAGAGCAGCAGGAAGACGACACAGCAAGGGAAAGACTGAAGCCCCACTCTCCTTCAGCCGTAGGCCCACCCCAGACCTCAGCCCTGAAGGTGGCAGGCAGCTTATTCCCACGGCCTTTCCCTGGAAGTCTCAGCAGCACGTGCTCCGTGCAGATGAAGGAGTGACCGAGGCAGAAGACACTGGAGGCCCAGGAGGAGCAGGTGAAACCAAGTGGAGCCCCGACAAAAGGCTCCCTCCTGCCTGCACTGGGGGCAGGGTGTCCCCACCCTGCAGGACCTGAAGGGAGCCCAGAGCCCCTCCCTGAGCCCCTCCCCTGCACCACTATTGGGGGCATCCTAGACTCTCAAGGAGAGATCTTTCCGGGTCCAGGAGCAGCTGCAAATGCAGCCACCGTCCACCGTTCTGCCTGGGCTGAGCCAGCAGATCAGCAGGACCCTGAGGGCAGTGTCCTGGGCACAGCTCTCTGGGGCAAAGACACTGGGACAGGGGTCACATTAAGGAAGGAAGGACTCTCTAGGGCCCTGAGCAACGGGCACCCCAGGGGACAGGCTGGGTGCTGGGCACAGACCCCACACTGACCCCACTGGCCTCTCTGATGGCGGCAGGGCCCTGTGACCCCCAGCCCCACGGGTCACCCACCATCCGATCCCCAGGGCTGGGTCGTCCAGCAGGACACGGACGATGTACAGCAGGCAGGTGAGCAGCTTCAGGGAGAAGTTGAACAGCCGGATCCTCAGGCCTGCAGGAGGGGGACGTCAGGACTCCTGGGCCACCTGGGGTCCCACTACGGTCCCCTGCCAACAGCTCCTCCCTCCACACCTCGGACACCCGGGGCTGGGCTGCCCCCGAGAAGCCAGCGTGGCCGCTACTGGGCCAGCCTCTGAGAGGCTCCATCCGTGTCAGGCCTTACAGACGTGGGTGCAGAGGGCTCCCTGTGCCACTTGCTCCTTGGGGCAGGACAGGTGGGGGTGGGGGGAGCACGTGGATGAGCTGGGACCCACGGACACAACCTCCCCGCCCCGTCCTGCATCCCAGGAGGGGTCTGAGGTGGTCAAGCTCCTGCTGGGAAGGCTGGTGGGGGGAGCCTGCAGGGAGGGGGCCAGGGAGCCCCTCAGGGTGAGGGCGGGAGGCCTGGGGCCACAGGGAGGAGGGGAGCTGGTGCCCCGGAGGGCCACAGCCCAGCCCAGAGTCCAGCAGGGGTCAGGGTCCCCAAGGGTTCCGGGTCCCCTCTCCTGCTGGGTGGAAGGTGGCGTGAAGCTGAGATGAGGGGCACTCCCCACTGCCCCCTGCGCCCACCACTCTCCGACACAGCCCCCTTCTCTGCCCAGGCCCTTCCCCACACCAGCCTTCTCCGGGCATGCACTTGGCCCGTCCCAGGAAGCTCGCTCCTGGCTCCCCCACCCTCTCCACAGGCCCCACTCACTGGATCTTTGGTTTTTGATGAAGAACAGCTTGAGCCGCTCCTTGAAGGTATTCTCGTTGACGTAGAACTCCACCTGGACCCTAGGGAGCAGGACAGGTGTGTGGGGTTTTGGGCCAGGGGGGCTTGAGCTGGGATATAGGCCCAAAGCCCTGAGCCTGACTACTTCTCCCACACTGCAGGCACCGAGCAGACAGGCAGACAGATGGTGGCTGCACGGTCAACACCTCCACTCAGACCGGGAGGGTGCCCCAGTATCCAGTGTACCCACGTGCCCCCAGCAGACCTGCCCGCCGGCCCTTCCAAAGCCACTCAGCCCATTGACTGCCATCTTCTCAGGCCCAAGTGTCACAGGCAACCACCCTGTGTGCCCTGTGTGGCCCATGGCACAGGGCTCAAAATACACCATATCATCTACATAGAATGTTCCAGAAGCCGATGGTCAGTTGCTCTCTCTGGTGGCTGTGCCCTGAGGCTTGCTGCAGCCTGCAGGACGGTGAGGGCAGATGGGCCCGCAGGAAACAGCCTTCCCTGCATCTGCCCGCAGGCCGGCAGTGGGCCCCTCCAGTGGAGGCTGCTCCCTTTCCCTTGGGCTGGCCTGCAGCCCTGGCCTACCCCCAGACACTCCAAGCCCCTGCCCAGGCTCCCAGTGTCCTAGGAACAGACCACAGTGGACCCAGCAGGAGTTGGAGGTGCATGTCAAACAGGCGAAGTGGATGGGGAAGGGCCATCTGGTTGCCAGGGTCACGTGGGGCCTGGGGCCTGCTGCCCCTGCCTTGGACACGGGCCTGCTGCGGCCGGCTGTGCCCAGCATGCTGGCCACACGATGGCCTAATATTCCACCAGAATGACAACTCCAGTGTTGACAGCAGGCAGGACAGCCGGAGCATGACGGATGGAGCAGACACGGTCGTCCTGCCCCACCCACCTCCCTGTCATTGTCCTCCGGCTCCGACACTGAGGCTGAGGGCTGTGGACGTCCTCCCCCCCGACCAGGCTCCGGCTCCCGTCAATGCAGAAGTTAACACCACTCTCACCTACAAAGTCTAATGGCGCTGCACTGCCTGCGGCTGGCTGTCCAACATCTCCAAAAAGTGTCTAAAATATTCATCATTCCCTAAAGCCTGTTCTAGGCAAAGTAAGTGATACAGACACAACACATCGGCAGCAGCCGTCTGGACCTGCCCTGCTGGGGGGCAGAGCCCCAGCACCTCCCTGACCTGCCCCAGGCTGGGCCCCAGTGGCTTCCACTGGTCACAGGGCTCAGGAAGGGCCCAGGAGGAGGTGGGGGTGGTGTGGGGCCCCTCTCCCACTCTCAGGTCCTGGTGCAGCGTGGTCACCCGGCCACCCTGGACTCCTGGGGCCAGGGCAGCAGGACAGGCCTCCCACCAACCAGCGGGGTCCAAACCCAGAGCCAGTGGTCAGCATACCCTGCAGCACCCCAGCACACCCTACTGCACCCCTCACTGTACCCCAGCGCACCCCATTGCACCCCAGAACACCCCACTGCACCCCTCACTGTACCCCAGCATACCCCACTGCACCCCTCACTGTACCCCAGCATACCCCACTGCACCCCAACGCACCCCACTGCATCCCTCACTGTACCCCAGCATACCCCACTGCACCCCACTGTACCCCAGCATACCCCACTGCACCCCAACGCACCCCACTGCATCCCTCACTGTACCCCAGCATACCCCACTGCACCCCACTGTACCCCAGCATACCCCACTGCACCCCAACGCACCCCACTGCATCCCTCACTGTACCCCAGCATACCCCACTGCACCCCTCACTGTACCCCAGCATACCCCACTGCACCCCTCACTGTACCCCAGCACACTCCACTGCACCCCTCACTGCACCCCAACACACCCCACTGCACCCTCACTGTAGCCCAGTGTACCCCACTGCACCCCAGCGCACCCCACTGCCCCATCACTGTACCCCAGCATAACCCACTTCACCCCAGCACACTCCACTGCACCCCTCACTGTACCCCAGTGTACTCCACTGCACCCCAGTGTACTCCACTGCACCCCTCACTGTACCCCAGCACACCCCACTGCACCCCACCGCACTCCAGCACAGACTCCTTTCCCCTCCCCCCTTGAAGCCCTCCCCCCAGCCTCCTGGCTCATCTCCGAACCCCTGAATCCCACCCTCCTCTGCAGGTGTCACCTGGAGCTGAGTCAGGAGAGGCCCTGAGGGTCTCTTTGGGGAGTTGGTCAGACGAGCCAGGCTGGGCCTGGGGGTGAGGGGGGCAGATGCCCCTCAGCGGAGCCCAGGGCCTCCTGCAGCGCCCGTGGCGTTCTTGAGGGACCACACGGGTCTCCAAAGCACCCAGCTCAGAAACACATCCATGGGGCCGGCCCCGTGGCGTAGCAGTTAAGTGCATGCACTCCGCTGCTGTGGCCCGGGTTCGGATCCTGGGGGCGCACCGACTCACCGCTTGTCAGGCCATGCTGTGGCGGCGTCCCATATAAAGTAGAGGAAGATGGGCACGGATGTTAGCTCAGGGCCAGTCTTCCTCAGCAAAAAGAGGAGGATTGGCAATGGATGTTAGCTCAGGGCTGATCTTCCTCACACACAAAAAAACAAACCAACAAAAAAACACACATCCTCCCCCAGTACTCTCCTGCCGCGTCACAGCAAGGCCTCAGTAGAGGGGTCTCTCCAAGGCCTCAGTGGAGGGGTCTCCCCTGACTCGTGCCCCTCCACTCAGGCGCGCCCCCCACAGGGCCCTTATCTGGCCAGCAAGGCCCTGCCCCGCCCACGTGGCTGGTAGCTGAGCCTTGCTCCCTCCTCCTCAGCCTCCTGGAATGCTGCCCATGGCACCTGCCCTGCCCCACCCCTTCTGGTCCCCCCACCTCTCCTCCAGTCTCCTCGACTCCCCCACCTCCAACCCTGAATGGGGGCCCCCTCTTGCTGCCTGCCTGTCTCCACCTACACAAGGTGACTTCCAAACCCTGGCTCCGCCCAGAGCCCCTTGCTCACTTCTGCCACACCCCGTCCTCTCTCCTGGGGGTGCTGCTCACCAGACCAAGCAGAATCTGCCCCGCTAGGCTTCCCCCTCAGACCCCAAGGCGGGTGGTGGCTTTTCTCCTCTTCTCTCCCCATGTCAGACCCCAGACACATCGGCAAGTCCCTCCAACAATTCCCACTGCCCCTGCAGCCACATGAACGGCCCCCGATGCCCACTCTCCCTGCAGCTGAGAGCCCCCCTGTCCACTCAGAGCCCTCACGTGCTGGCTCTAGGCCCTCCCAGGGTCGCACCTGCTTCAGCCCCCCCGCCATCTTGCTGGACAGCTGGACATCAGCAGGTAAGACATCCCTGCCTGTCCACTGCCTGTCTGTCTCCCACATCTCGGGCCCCAGGAGGGCTGGTTTTTGACCTCCCGCCTCCAGGCCTGAGGGAGGCCCAGCCCCAGCCCTGTCCTGCCTGGCCTCCCCTCCTCAGGCCCTGATCTCGGCCCCCACACCCGCCCTGGGATCCAGCCCTCCATCCCACGCCATCGCCCCAGCCTCCAGGGCCGGCCCCTGCTCCTTGCTGTCACCTCCCAGGACCAAAGACCAGAGCTGGGAAACTGAGGCAGAGACCAGGAAGCCAGTGTTGGCTGGCTCCTCCTGACTTCTCTGCTAGGAAACCGAGGGAAATCCTCCCAGCTCCTTCCCTGGGGACCCTGATGCCAAGCCTAACCCGAACCCCAGCTCTCCCCAACTGCTGGCCGGCCACTTCCTGCATATGTGCCTTTCGTGGTCCCACTGCACTGCCCACTGGAAGTCCCCGCCCAGGCCCCGTAGGGTCAGGACTGCCCGCCAGGACTAGGCACGCCCACGACATCTTCCCTTAGAGATTCTCTGGCCTCTTCCCGGCCCCCCAGAAATGGAACCCCGAGTCACCCGTCAGCGGGAGAGGGCCCAGCCGGCCCTCGTCCCCTCACCAAGGTGACACCCATCTGTCCCCGCCGAGGTGCTCAGCGGCAGCATGTGCCCACAGAGGGAGCTGCGCTACCCGCGGGGGGAGACAGGGATGGTGGGGAAGACGCCCGGTACAGACTTGGCCCCGAGAAGCGGAGACTGCAGGGCCCAGGAAGTTACGAAGCCTCCTTCACTGTTAATTTTTCATGAGCTGTGGCCGCCCACTTCTTCCAGCACCACCACAAGAGGAAATTACTAACTGCCCATTCACCCTGAAGTACGTTTACAGCAATGGGTGTAATTTGGCCCAAAGGGGCGCTGGGAAGACCCAGCTGACGCAGACAGCAAACCCCTCGGGGAGCTGCCCGGACCCCCCAGCCCCCGTGGCTCACCGCAAAGGTTGGGCCTGGCCGAAGGACACACTCTCGGCTCAGCAAGCTCATAGGAGGAAGCGAGCCAGCCCCAGGGTCACGGACGGTCCGGCCTGGCAGCCAGCGGCCCTGTCCCTCACCTGCCTGGCTGCTCCGGCGCCCCTGACCTGTCTGAGCCCGGGCCTCCTTCTCTGGGGAAGGGGCAGTGACAGGAGCCACCCGCCACGGGCGTCGTCAGGGTGCCCGGCAGGGGTGCTGTGGCTACAGAGAAATTACAACAGTCTTCTGTGTCTCAGGCTCCTCCCCTGTAAAGTCCGGCTAGTCGCTCGTTTTCAGATAGAGGATTAAGTGAGAGACCGCCCTCGTGCATGGCTCGGGACCCGGCACCCGTCAGCTCAGATGGTGCCGGCGATCAGAGCCGATCTTGTTCTCTGTGTCCTCGACGTCGGCCGCCCAGAAAAGATGGGCCCCCTCATGCCATAAATCCACACGTGTGGCTGTGGATCGCGAATGGCTGATGCCCACCACGGGTATCGGGCAGAGGTGTGATGCTTGGCGGGGCCATCCCCTTCTCCCCGTGGCTGGTCCAGGTGTGGCTGGAGGCCCCGTAGTGGAGCCGGTGACCGAGCTCACAGGAAGCTGCTCTCAGGAGCCGGGGAAGGACTGGACGAGGAGCCCTGGGAGCTGGGAGATGGGGCTCCAAGAACTCACATGGTGACTGGCCCTGGAGCTGGGCATCGAGCTGCCTGCAAACACAGGCTCGTGCTGGGCAAGGGCAGAGCAAAGGGGTCTGATTCCTGGGCGTCTGTCTTCATTCATTCATCCATTTGGCAAGAGGCCCAGCAGGGAGGACTGGGCATGCTGAAGGGGCCACTCTGCCCACCCCACAGCAGGATGGGACCTGCCAGATGAGGGCGGCTGCTCAGTGACAAGCTGGGCAGGTGGAAGCTGGGCTTGCAGCTCTCCCTCTGACCGGGATGCTGACCGACAAGCAGGCTGGGGAAGCGGGCCTTCCAGGGATTCCTGGCACAGACAGGCTGTGCCGGGAAGCTCCAGACGCAGGGCCAGGCGGCTGGCCCCAGGGGGGCCAGTGGCCAGGCACCGGGCACATGGCCACAGGCAGGCCCACCTGCCTGGCTGCTCACGTGGAGCGAAAGTCCGACTGCCTCCCACCCTCAGTCTGTCACTGTGCTCTCCGGCAGGGGCCTGGGAGCTCTAAGTGGACAAGGGCCCAGGCCCAACTGCCAACCCCAAGGCCAGCTCTTCTGAGAATGGGCAGAGCCTCTGACCAGTCAGGGGCCCAGACGAGGACAGACAGGGGGCCCGCTCCAGCCCTGCTGCAGCACATGTCCTGTGAGGCGAGGCAGGCCACCTGGGGGCTGGTCTGAGCTGGGAGGCGCAGGGGACCGGCAGCAGTGACCTGTCAGGTGGCGGGGCACCAGGGCTGGGGGCAGGGGTTGGAGGCTGCTTTACCCCCCACCCCGGCCCCAAGCCTGCAGACCAGCCTGTGGGGGTGTCAGCAGGGCCCCTGCCGGGGACATCCCCCACTCCTGGACCATTGTCGGGGGCCCTGGATCCACCTCAAGGGCAGGTGGTGTGGGGGGGTACAAGGCTGTCCTCCAGCCCCTCGCCCACTGCCATAGGCTAGCTCGCAGAGGCCCCCTCCTGTCCCCGGTTAGCCCACTATCATGCACAGCCCCTCTGTCCCTCGTCCCTGGAGAGGGCAGAGCAGCCCGGGAAAGCGAGGACAGGGAGCCCTCTGGCTGGCCAGGCAGGTGGGCAGTGATTTCTCACACGAGCAGATGACCCTGGTCTGGGCCTCCCCCAGAAGGCAGCCCCGCCTGGGGCCCACTGCACACACGTCCGGGAGGGTCCTTGTCCTGGCAGCCTTGGCTGGGCCTCCGAGGGAGGTCTGCTGTACCAGTGACAAGCCTGGGGCCGCAGGACCCGCAGCCTTGGCCCCTCGGGTGGCTGTAGACTGTCTGTTTCCTCCCACAGGTCTCAGACTCACTCCTGGGGAGCCCGGTATGGGGCCGGGAGTGCCCTGCGGGTGGTGGAAGTGCATTCCGTCTCACCCACGACCCACCGCACCACGGGGCACAGGGCTGGGGAGACCGAGGCCCAGGGCGTGGCCCAGTGCCCCAGCCCCACTCTCCCGCAGGGGTAATGACAGGCAGGGTTGCAGGGAGACCACGCGGAGGACGAAGTCTCTGCAGCTGGAAGCCGGAGGGAGCGGTGGTTGTCACTGCTGCGACGTTAATTAATGAAACTAATAATCAGGCCCCCTTGGTGGGCACACTGAATGCCACGGGCTGGGGCAGGTGGGGGCTCTTTCCCAGGAACGCGCCCAAGCGTGGCTGCTCTGAGGGGCTCTCGTCCCCGTGGCCTCAAAGCCGCCCTCCGCCTGAACTAAATCTTGACAGAGGCCAGGAGGAGCCCGCGGAGGCTCATGGCGGCAGCCCAGCCTGGCGCCCGGGGCCTGAACTGCACAGGCGGCCAAGGTGGGCTGAGGCCGGGTCCCAGCAGTCACCTGCAGGAGTACCCACACAGGAGCCACAGTAGGGGTCCCCGTTCCCAATGTCCGGCCACTCCTGAGGGCTGTAGGGGCCCACTGTAGGGGGCCATGGAGCAGCCACCTCTGGACAACTCCATTTCCTACTCACGGGCTCCTCCCTAGGGGATCCTGGTCCGTCCTGTCCCCGGGCTCAGCCCCGCTGCCTGGGCCCAACGGCTCCTGCTGGCGCAGGGAGGTGTTGGTGGCCCTGCGTGCCCTGCTCTCACTCGGCTGGATGACAGGTGCTGGGCAGTGGACTTTCCCACCAGGGCTGGCATGGCCCGAGCCACCCTCCTCCCGGGGTGCGAGGGTGCGAGGACACTAGTCTATCCCTGTGAGAGACCCTCCCCTGCAGAGAACTTACTGAGACAGGGAGGAGTCCAGGCTGAAATCTTCCACATGCAGCCTGGGGACAGACACGGTGTGGACACGTCAACACGGAAGATGGATGGACAGATGGAGGGCGTGGACTCCCAGACTGGGGGGTGGGGGGCCAGACATGCAGGGAGGCTCCAGCCAGGGTCCGAGGGAAGCGGAGGCAGAGGTGCCACGGGAGGCAGGCCACACCCCAGGCCTGGCCCCCTCAGGGCCCAAAGCAGCAGCCCAGTGCTAGTACATGCACCCCCTACCCAGGCCGGAAGGAGGTGATGACCCCACCTGCGATGACCACACGCAGGGACAGGGCCGCCCGGCCGTCAGCCAAGCGAGCAGGTCGCAATGAGCAGGACTGGCGAGCACTCACTGTCACTGCTCAACGCGCTATCGGCCCCATGTTACACCCGCACGGGGCCACGGATGCCACAGTCCGGGCTCCCTGTGCTCAAGCTGCAGACCTCCCCTCTGCTCCCTCACTCTCTATGGGCCACAGCACCCACCGGCCCTGCCCCTCGGCTTGCTGGTCAGGACAGGCTGAGGCTGGGAGCTGATGCTCTTTGGGGTACCCCAGGTGCACCCTACACCTGCTGCCCTTTGGGTGCCTGGCCTCGGGTTCTCCAGACTGGCCACAGGCCACTCACACCAAGGTGGGCGTGGCCTGCACCAGAAGGGAGGCTGGTGGCAGCTGCGGGGCTGCGGGGACTGGCCTGAGCAGGGGCTGGGCAGGGTGGGGGTGCAGAGGGTCTGTTCTTTGTTAATGATGCACCTGTCCTGGGCCAGCTCCTCTGCAGAGACTTCAGGGGGCTTCTCTTTTATTTATTTATTTTTTGTGAGGAAGATCGGCCCTGAGCTAACATCTGCCAGTCCTCCTCTTTTTTTGCTGAGAAAGACTGGCCCTGGGCTAACATCCGTGCCCATCTTCCTCTATTTTATGTGGGACGCCGCCGCAGCATGGCTTGCCAAGCGGTGCGTTGGTGTGCGCCTGGGATCCGAACCGGCGAACCCCGGGCCACCGCAGCAGAGCGTGCACACTTAACTGCTTGCTCCCCCAGGCCGGCCCCAGGGGGCTTCTCTTTTAATCCTCAAAGCAATCATTTTCCAGAAAAGGAAACCAAGGTTCAGAGCGGACCAAGGCCACAGGCAGGGAGGAGGGAGCTGGCTGGCAGGGGTGGGGTCACAGGCACATGCCCACCTGCCTGCCTATGTGGGGCCCTCTCGGTGGGCAGGCTGTCCTCCCAGGGCCTCCAGCCCACAGCTCCGGGTGCCTGGGTAGGCGAGGCCTTGGCAGGGTGTGGTGTCTTAACTGGGCTTGAGCCTGGGGTTACTGGGGGCCTCTGGAAGATTCTGCATGTTTATCTGGCTCAGGTTCCCTCGGGCTGGACTGGGGGCTGAGCTCTGAGTTGGGGGTAGAGGAGCCTGGGAGGATCACAGTGGGACCAGGAACCGGTGAGAGCAGGTGAGGGGAGTTTGGCGGGGGGAGAGGAGTGGAGGATGGGGACAGTGGCCTGGGGAAGGGGTGCATGAAGGTGTGGATCTGCAGGGGAAAGGGTCCTAGCGGGGGCGTCCCGGGCGCCATCTGAACCAAGGAACCCCAGGGCACATGGGCTCGGGGCGGGGAGGGGGCCCTGTCTTCGCAGTTGAACTCTGACAGGCCTGAGGTCACTGTAAACGCGTGATACTAAACGCAGGGGTCCTGGGAAGAAGAGCCGCAGGGCAGGGCCATGCTGGAGCCCCAAGGGCCCCGGGACGGGGAGGCTACCTGCTGGGCTCAGAGCTCAGGGGGCCGGCCGGGCCGGGCGTGCAGACTCGGCCCGCAGAGCACAGTGGACAGTTGGTCCTCTGCTGGCAGTACGGAGTCCCCTCCCCTTCCCAACCCCCACAGTTCACAGACCCCGCATGGCCCTGACCCTCCAGGCCATCCTCAGTGGACAGACGTTGCTCTGCAGCCAGGACGGCCCTGAGTTAGGGCCCTGGGTGTATGGGCTGGCCCCAGTGGCCACTCTCTGCAGCCCCAACCTGGGGCTCATGCTGATTCTAATCCCCAGCCAGGTGCCACACCACCTGCCCCAGGCTCGCGGGGACCCCCACCGGGGGGACAGCCTGCTCCCAAGGAGCCCCAGGCTGCAGGGACAGAGCCAGGGGATGATGTAGGCAGGGGGCTTCTGGGCACAGCTCAGGTCCCAGCCTGATGCTCTGATGGAAGGAAGGATGAGGCGGAGGGGTGGGGCGGGCAGGGCTGGAGAGGAAGGGCCTGGTTACTTGACCCCCACCCCAGGGTGTGGGTTCTGCCCCAAGTGAGGGGCTCACTGGTGTATTATGGGAGGGAGCATGGGGGGCGGGTAGCCTGGAAGGCACGGTGGAGCCAGCACACTGGCCTGCCCTGCTATGCTCTCCTGCTGGCTCTTGCCTGCCCCCCTCCTGGCCCTGGGGGACAGCGCTGGGCCTTAGCACCCCCACCCCATCCTGGCTCCCGGGGTCCCTCCTCTGCCCGCAGCTGCCCAAGGGCGAGCTGCTGTCTTTCAGGGGCCAGCACACAGCCAGGGCTGGAGCACCACCCTCCTGCCCCCAGGCCATCCACGCAGCCCAGGTCTGCCTTCCTTGGCCCTGACAGGAGGCCAGGCTCCTGATGAGGGCAGGTGGGAACAGCTCTGCCTTCAGGAGTCTCGGCCAGGCCGGCACCTGTCAGCTGCATGCCCGCTCGGCTAGCTGGTGCAGGCTTCCCTCGCTGCCTGCACGCTGCACCGCCCAGGAATGAGCTCGGGGCTGAGGGAGCTGCCCAGCGGGAAGACGGGGAGGGTTGCTGGGACCCCCGGGCAGGTGTGAGGCTGTGCGGCAGCACCCGTGAGGGGCGAGGCCACCCAGGGCTGTTGTGGGCATGAAGGCGCCCCCACCCAGCCCTGACCCACTGAGAGGGCTCATCACACAGCCAGCCCCTCCCTCGCTGGGCTTTTGCTCAAAAGCTCTTGAATGATGGTCCTCATCACCCCCACCCCAGGTCATGCTCTCTAACCAGCCCCCCACCCACTCTCGCCTCACACATTGTGGGGGGAGACAGAGAAGGGAAGAGCGGACCCATGAGCTCTGAGCCTAGGAGCCCAGGTGGGGGGAGGGGAGGAGGGACGCTGGCCCACAGCAGCCAAGAGATGGGGCTGTGGTGTGTGCGGGGGTTCGGCATGGCATCAGGTGCAGGCACCCCCTTGTGGCTCTGTCCCTTGGGGGCCATGGAGACCGCTCCCTGTGCCTCGCTGCCTCCCCAGCAATGGTGAGGCCTCTAGGAGGCTCTGGGCCACCCTGGGGAGGGCTGAGGCCTCGGGGTCCAGTGAGCTCTGACCCTGGCTGGCTCCAGAAGGCAGCCAGGCATGCAGGACGGGGGCAGCCGTGGGAGCTAGGGGGCCGGATCCCTCTGACAGAGGGCACCCGCCTCCCTGCTCTGGTCCTGCTGAATCTCCATCAGACTCGCACTCCTACGGAACAAATTCTGCAAGTCCTGCTGCTCAGGAACCTGCTGTGGCTCCCTACTGCTCCCGTCCAGAGCAAACTCCACAGTGTGCATCTAATGCTTGGGCCAGGAGGCTGCAGGGCGCTGGGCCACGGGGCTGCCTGACCAGCAGTGCAGCTGCAGACAGCTCCCTTATCTCTGCTCTGCAAAAGAAGGCTGATAAGGACCCTGCTCCTCAGGGGCTGCCGGGGGACCAATGAGGCTGTCCACGTGATGGGTCAGCACAGGAAGAGTGTAGCAGGGGTGGGCGTGGTGGAGGGCTTCCTGGAGGAGGTGGCCCCACCACGGCAGCTCCCATGCATCACTTCGGGCTCAGATGCAGCCTGGGCAGGACCTGCCATCCCTGCCACCCCGCAGGAACGGGGACAGCAGGGAGCCAATTCCTTGCAGGGGCCAGGCTGGCTGTAACCAGAGCCTCTGGAATCACTGCCCTTACAGCATCCAGGAAGAGGATGGAGAGGAGAGGAATCCAGTCCTCAGGGCCTTGTCCAGCACTTACCTCCCCCCCACCCCCCAGGGTCTGCCCATTAGCTGCTCAAGGGCCACCACGAGGGCCTGTTAGAGGCACTTAACGTCCAGCCTTAACAGTCTCCTCCGGCAAATGGGACTAACGCTGGGCAGCTGCCTCCCCCAGGGGGGTTCCCCCCAGAGGAGCAGGAAAGGGGTGTGAGAGCAGGGAGGGGCCTGGACAGCCTGCGGACGGGGGGAGGGGCAGGGAGAGGCTCCCCAGGCGCCCTGGTCCTGCCATCTGCCTGGCTGAACCTCTGCCAACCCTCCCCAACCCTGACATGGCACAGCACCCACCCCCCCAGGCTTCTGCCCTGGCTGTTCCCTCTGCCAGGAACGCCCCTGCTCATCTCCCCGGGCTCCTCCCAGAAGGGCCGGCGCCCCAGGAAGCTTCCGCTCTCCTTGTCCCCGCCCCCCCTGCACCTCTCTCTGCCAGGCACAGGTTTCCGTGCCCACGTGTGCCCACACTGGGCGGGTCTGATTCATCTCCGTTTCCCCCGCAGCATGGAGAAGGGCTCCCGGCACAGGGAAAGGGCTGGCTCAGTGTTAGTGCCGCAGCCTGAGCCTCAGTGTCCTCATCCGTGAAATGGGGGCGCTGGCACTCCACCTTGCACTCAGCGGGGCCGGAGATGGGCTGGCACTGCCTCCCTGTCCGGGGGGCTCCCACTCAGGGAATTGGCCTCCTGCACCCTGGCTGCCAGCAGCTCCAGGCACTAGCCCCCAGGGAGCCTGAGCCCTGACTGTGTCCCAGCTCCAATCTGCTGTGCAGTCTTCCCCTCGCCGCCCCCGACCTCCCTGGGCTTCACGCTGCTTACCACTGAAGCTGGGGACTAGCGGCCGCTGGAAGCAACATGAGTGTGGTCTCCAGTGGGACAGCGCTCGGGCAGGGGTCACAGAGCCACCTGGCACAGCACCCAGGTCCCCACTGCCTTTCTCCCCTCCAGTCTTAACCACAGGCCCACTGTGCTCAGCCTTTAGGAGCAGGAAAGAGTGGGGGGCCCCACAGGCTCCTCAAGGCTGGCTAGATACACAGTGGGTGGTCAGAGCGCTTGGGTGGGCGATCCGAGGGGAGACTCTGGCTGTCCCGTCACCCCCCACCCCCCTCGTCCGCTTCCCGGGGCTTCAGGCAACACGGCAGGTGCAGCCGAGCGGAACCCGTGCAGGGTGCAAGCGGCAGAGATGCAAAGCCCCTCCCGGCGGCGGCGCGCGGGGTACCCGGGCCCGCGCCCTCGCCCCTACCTCTGGCCCACGTCGCTGCCCACGGAGCCCCCGCCGCGGGCCGGCAGCAGCGGGCTGAGCCCGTGCGGCTCCTCGGGACCCGAGGCGCCGGCCGGGGCGGCCCCCGGGCCCGCCTTGCCCTCGGACGGCGAGCGCGGCAGCTTGGCCCGCGCCATCCTGCGGGAGCGCACAGCGGCGGGAGGCGGGGGAGGCGCCGGGCGCTACCATCTCCGCGCACCGCCCTGCGCCCTCCCCGCGCCGCCGCCGCAGTGGAACGGCCGAGGGGGGCTGGGAAGCTGGGGGGCAGGCGGCCGGGCTCCCCCACCGCGGGCGGGAACGTCCAGGCTCAGTCTCTTCTCCACCGCGGGAGGCCCTGTGTGTGCGCAAAGGACGCCCCGTGTGGGAGGGGGTCTCAGGGCCTAGCGACTGCTAGGGTCTGCCTTATAAGGGAAGTGGTAGTAATAATCATAGCGACAGTCACGGCGCTGGAGGAGGGGAGGAGTAGCGGCGCGGTGACAGCTGGTGGCTCTTGGCTGCTCACCTCCGCAGGCAGGAGCTGCTGGAGAGGAGAGAGCCATTGGTGCTCAGCCATGCGCCCAAGTCACAGCCCGCCTGTGGGTCCTGGGGACCCAGGTGAGGCTCAGGATGATCTGCCCAGGGCAGTGCCCACGTTCAGCCCCCACCCCTGGTGCCCGCCCAGGTTGGGTGGTCCAGCACCCTGGCCAGGTGGAAAATCACCATTTGTCTGTCCTCCCTCCCCGCCCCATTTCCTACCCCCAAAGCTATCAAGGAGTCCATGGGGGCACTCATTTATCGGTGCCCATGTGCCAGGCTCAGCTCAGCGCCGGACACGAGATCCCAGGCCAGGGATGAAGCTGCTCCTGCACTGGGGTGCTGTGTGCCCCCAACACCCTGCCGGGCTGAGCTCTGATCATCGCCCTGAGCACAAACAACTCGAGAAGGCAGTGCAGAGTCCTGTCTGCTTTGTAAAGTGGGGAGACAGAGGCGCTGAGGGAGGAAGTGGCTTCCCCAGGAGATGGAGACAGGAAGGAGGGGAACAGGACTCTCACCCAGGACTGGCTGGCCAAGCCTCCACTCTCTGCTGCCACATCATGTGGCTTTTCTGCCCAGTTCCTTCTATTTCATGGAGGAGGCCGGAAGCCTCAACATCTGTCCTTAACAGCTGCCAGGGTCCCAGGCCCTCCTGACTCCCCCAAACCTGACGCCAGACCCCAGGCTCCAGCCTGCCCACCTGCCTCTCTTCCTTTATCCCACTTGTGACCCAGCAAACCACCAGGGCTGGGCGCTCACGGGTTTGTGCGCGGAAGGTGGGCCTCAGGACACCAGCCCCTGGTCGAGCCCCTCCCCCGGCATCACCGAGTGGGGAACATCCCATGTGAAGTCGTTGAGGGTCTCAGCGGACACTCACACGTGCATCTCCCATGTCTGCCCTAGAGGAACCAGGTGTCTGTACTGGCCAAGCCCCCAGCCTGCTCCTGGGGAGAGGGGCGAGCAGATGGCAGCCACTGCCGGGGGAGCCACGCGGAGCGGCTGCAGAGAGAGCCGGAAGCCTCTGGACCCGCCCGTGAGTAAGACATACGCTGTATGCGCATAAAACACAGGCGCAGGCACTGCCCTGCACAGACCCGGGGCGCCGTCCACCCGGGCAACGCCGAGGCCCCTCTGTGTGTCTGTCAACGCCCAGAAAAAGGGCCGATGTCCGGGATGTTGGCCCACGCATCCCAGGAGGCTGGCAGGAAGCTTCAGGACCCTCGGAACCTGGGTTTCACGAAGACTGAGGTGCTCACGTCCGTCAAGCAGTGGTGACGAACGGCATGCTCCCGGCAGCCACGCCTGCAGGAGCGCGGGAGTGCAGGACAGCAGACGCAGCAAGTCCATCCGCAGGGAAGGCCCCGCGCCTCTGGGCGTCCACCACGAATGCTGTGTCTCTTCCGTTCCTGGTTTTGGAGTGTGCAGTCCGTCCTCAGATACTGACGGCGTCTCATGTCCAGGGGCAGAGTCAGGTGACAGGGGCAGGAAGTCCAACACGTTTTTGGTGTGATCTAGCCAGAACTATCGGCTGATGTGCACGGAGGGACCCCAGCCAGCAGTCGGGGGCCATCACGTCTGGGAGTGGGGTGGGGGGGGCCTTTTCAACTGGCTGCTTTTATCTAAGTTTTGATTTATTTTGAAAATGATTGTCCACTCTGGTCATGTAAGTGGAGTGGTGTCTCCTGTGTGGGGAGGACGGACACCCTTCCTGCATGGAGCGGTGGCCCGGGGCTCAGCGATCCCTGGTCTTGGCCACTGTGAGGAGAGTCTGGTGGGCAGGCTAGGTGGGCCCGAGTAAGGTGAGGCAGGGAGGGCAGGCCCCCACCCCGGGCCCTGAGGTGTCCTGCACCACCCGCTCCCCGGGGTCAGACAACCTGGAGCCCAGGCTACACGGTGAGGGGCAGATGAAAGAATAAACTCCTCTCAGCACGCGCACTCCTGCCAACGCTGCTTCATCCCTGCCCCATGGCAGCCCTGGGGGGAGGGTGGGGTCGTCACTTGGCATCATCAGTGCCCAGTGGGACTGCCCGCTGGGCAGAGGAGGGGAGGACCAGGTGGAATCCAAGGTGCGTTTGAAGGTGGAACATCCTGGAGGACTGGATGGGGGGGATCAATCAAGGATGAGGGACCGGGTGGGTGGTGACACCCCGAGATGGGGAAGACAGGCGGAGCAGGTGGGGTGGGTTACAAGATCCGTTCTGGACTTTCTCAGAATGCCTGCCAGACAACATGCCTCCCAGGCACTCGGGGGGTGGCTGGGCTGGAGAGGGACCCGGGAGCATGGAAGGACTGCAGTCTACAGCTGTGGCATCCACAGGTGTGACATCTGCAGGTGTGAGGGCAGGTATGAAGGCTGCCCCAGGAGCCTCCCGAACCCAGAGGGATGAACAAACATAATGACAGTGGCGATGAGTAGCTCAGAAGCCAGCAAGGAGAGGGGCACAGGCTGGTGTCCGGACGTTCTGAAATGGTGTCCAGGGGAACCGTGGAGAGAGGGGCAGGGCAGGCCACTCCCCACCCTGCTCCCACCCTCGGAAGCCAAACTGGTCCACCCATGGGGTTCTGGGAATCCTCGCCCGCAGCCCCACATGGGGAGAGGCGAGGCAGAGGGTATCCTTGCCGTCGTCCTTGTCTGCTGGGGAGACTCGGGGCTGACCCTCAGACCAAAACTGCCGCCCAGGGGAACAAGAAGCACATGAAAGACGCTCAGCACCACTGACCATCGGGGAAATGCAGATCAAAACCACAATGAGATCCCACCTCACACCCGTCAGGATGGCTCCTGTCAAACAAACAGAAAACACCAAGTGCTGGCGAGGATGTGGAGAAAGTGGAACCCTGGGCACTCCTGATAGGAATGTAAAATGGTGCGGCTGCTGTGGAAAATAGCATGGAAGTTCCTCAAAACATTAAAAACAGAATTACCGTACGATCCAGAAATCCCACTCCTGGGTATTTATCCAAAGAACTGAAACCAGGGTCTTGAACACCCTGTTCATAGGACACCCACATTCACAGCAGCATTATTCACAACAGCCAAAACGTGGAAGCAACCCAAGTGTCTGTTGACGGATGAATGGATAAGCAAAATGTGGTCTATCCATACCCTGGAATATTATGCAGCCTGAGAAAGGAAGGAAATCCTGACACATGCTACAGCATGGACAGACCTTGAGGACATCGTGCTGAGTGAAATAAGCCTGACACAAAAAGACAAATCCTGTAGGACTCCACTCATATGAGGGCCCTGGAGGAGTCAAACCCACAGAGACAGGAAGTGGATGGTGGTGTCGGGCTGGGGGAGGGGGTGGGGGTGAGTGTTTAATGGGAACAGAGCTTCAGTTCGGGAAGATGAGAGAGTCCTGGAGACGGATGGTGGTGACGGCTGCACAACAATGAGAATGTGCTGAATGCCACTGAACTGGACACTTAAAAATGGGTAAGATAGTGATAGTTTTATTTTTCCACAATAAAAAAAAATTGGGAGAAAAGGGTACAGAATTCAGCTGGAAGGGGTCCCACTGAGCCCAAGTAGGGACGACCGAGCATGCGAGGGACGATGATTAAAGCATGGTGTATGGGCCTCCTGTTGCCACTGAACACATTCCTATGAATGATCATAGGAAGCCTTGGTGGCTTCAAATAACACAGATTTATTCCTAGGGCTCTGAGGTCAGAGTCCTAAAATCTCAGTGTGGGCAGGCCTGGCTCCTTCTGGAGGCTCCAGGGGAGACTGTTTCCCTGCTTTTTCCAGCTTCTCGAGGCCCCTGCATTCCTCGGCTCGGGCCCCACCTCACGTGCTCTGACTCTGCCCCACCTCACGTGCTCTGACTCTGCTCCCGTCCTCACCTCTCCTTCTCTGACTCTGGCCCTCCCGCCTCCCTCTTCTGAGGACCCTGTGATGACATGGGCCCACCCAGACGGTCCAAGATCATCTCCCCATCTCAAGATCCTTAACTTCATCGCATCTGCAAAGTCCCTCTTGCCCCCTAAGGAAACACAGCTGCAGGTCTGGGGTTCAGGACGTGGACATCTTGGGGGGGCATCAGCCCACCACACATGGTGAATCTATGTAACTCCATGAATACATGAGACCCGGAAAGAGGAATCCAGAAAAAAAACCACCCTCGGTTCTCACCGTTTGAGGCTGCTGTAATACGCTGCCTCCCTTTGAAAACTAGTAATTAAAGAGAGAGGATGGAGTGTTTTCCTGCCTTTTCAGCAGGAGCTAGACTTCGGGGCACCCAGCTAGCTCCCATTGATGAAGCAGATGCACGGCTCATAGAAGGTGGCTGATACTCAGGGAGGGAGAGCCAGGACCAGGAAGGCGGCACGTCCTTCCCTAGCCTCTGCGAGGATGTCGGTGGGGGCTGCGATCCTTCGATGCACCGGGGAGGGGAACTGATGCTCTCTGGTGACGGACCACCTTGTGGTGACAAGGGGGGAGCATACTGCCCAGTGCAAGGGTGGGGCTGTCATCGCTAACCCAGGGCACCCATCTGGTCATCTCCAGTGGAGGGACAACCAGAACGTGCGGCAACAATGGCGCTTAAAACGTTCTCTTGCCTAAATCCTCTGGACCACCAGGCCTTCAGACCCAACATTCAGTTTACGAGGAACATTGGAGGCAGAGGAACAAGCCGAACAACCCATGAAGAGGCGACCAGACACACAAAGACGGCGGAACATTCTGCGGGACAAGAGGCCTGTGTATCAGCTGCCTATGCTGTGTAACTGATCACCCCGGCCTCGCAGCTTCAAGCAGCACATTCACTGTCTCACGAGGCTGAAGCCAGTGTCAGCTGGGCTGGGCTCTTGCCTGGACCCCGGGGAGCGATGTGCTCCCAGGCTCGTCCAGCCCCGGGCAGGATTCAGTTCCTGGCGGTGGTAGGACTGGGGTCCCCCTCTTCTTGCTGGCTGTGGGCTGCTCAGCTCCTGAAGGCCATCCTCATCCCTTGGCATGTGGCCCCTCCATCCTTACAGCCAGCAGTGGGAGTCAGATTCCTCTGTGCCCTGAATCTCTGCCAGCCTCCTCCACTTCCAGCCAGAGGAAACGCTCTGCTTTCACAGGGCCGTGTGATTAGACTGGGCCCACTCGAATAACCTCCTTTTGATTCACTCAAAGCCAATGGATTCCTAACTTGAATTATGAAAATCCCTTTGGCCACGTGTATTAGTCTTAGGGCCACGGTAACAAAGTACCACCAACGGGGGCTTAACCAACTGAAACTTGTCTCCAGTTCTGGAGGCCGGAAGTCTGAGACTGAAGTGTCTCTGGCTGGTTCCCCCTGAGGCTGTGCGAGAGGGTCTGTTCCAGGCCTCGCTCCTCGGCTCATAGATGGACATCTTCCCTCTGCACCTGTCTGTCCCAAATTTCTCCTTTTTAAGAGGACACCAGTCACTGGATCAGGGCCCACCCCAATGACCCCACGTTCACTTATTTCCCGTAAAGACCCTATTTCCAAATCAGATCACGTTCTGAGGTGCTGGGAGTGAGGACTCCAACACACAGATTTTGGAGGGATGCAGTTCAGCCCCTAACGCCGAGTAATGTAATGGACTCCTGGGTGTGACATCTCATCCTATTCACAGTCTTGGGGATTAGGGTGGAGGATCTTGGGGGGCCATATCTGGTAGGAGTCATTCCGGATTAAAAGGAGTTTGTGAATCCTAAAAACCAGACACAATACAATATGGATGGAACAAACCAATGGTGAAGGACAGGCTGGGGGCCGCCGGGGGGTGCCTCCCTGAAGCAGGGTTTATGCCGCTCCCCGGACCCCCGCCCCTGGCTGCAGACCCAGAGCCGGGAGCCCTCGCTCACTCACCTCCAGGCTCTCTGCTCACTTCATGGGCACCACCTGGGCTCCCCGAGTCCTTGGGGAAGAGATGCCATACAAGGTCACACGCCCAGTCCACATATTAGGACGTGGACATCTTCAGAGGGCCATCATCAGCCGCCCTGGGAAGGGTCCTGCCTGTGCCTGGCTGTGCCCAGCCCGGGTGGACCCTGATAGCTCCCTGTATGCCCTGCCTCCCGCCCAGAGAGTCCAGAGGGGTGTCAGGGGGTTGGCGTGTGGGGGTGCAGGCCCTGCACGAGGGGGGCTGCCTGTGCCCTGATGCCTCACTGCCCTTCAGAGCATTAGAGTCACCGCCAGGCACAGGTCGAGTCCTCGGCCACCCTCCCCTCCAGAGAGGACCCAGGGCTGGGGGTCCTTTCCCTGCTCCCGGGCCCCTCCAGCTGGACGCTGGTTAACCGCTCTGGAAAACTGGCCAGAGGAGTGGAGAGGAGACAGAATCAGCAGCTAATTAGCCAGGAGGGGGCAGGGCTGGGGCAACCTCTGCAAGGTCTGAGGCTCTCCAGGGGCTGGGCAGTGAGGTGATCTCATTTGGCCCTCTCAACAGCCCCGAGGTGGGCATCTGCTGAGGCACCCAGTGAGGCTTGGAGTGGCGGAGGGGTGGAGAGGAGGAGCCAGGACTTGAGCCCCCAGAGGGCGTGGGGACGAGGGTACGGCCAGCTCAGCTCCCAGAAAGGACTCCTTTCCCTGGAAGGGACCGAGATGCAGGGGCCTGGCAGGGCCTTGCCGGTCTGGGGGGCTCCCCCTGCCCACCACAGAGCTGTGGAGAGGAGCTGGTGGTGTCCAGGTCCATCCCCTCGGTGCCTCCTGCACACCTGTACCTGCCCGAGCCCCCTGCCCAGCCAGGCGCCTTCCTGGCTCCTCCTGTCCCCCCACCTGCAGGCCTTCCCCCACCCCTAGCCGCCCTTGGGGGGTCACAGGAAGTGACCCCACTGAGCTGTGTTCCTTGCCTGCAGAGTGGCCTCCTTCCCGGACTCTGGTATGGGTCAAGGTCGTGAAGGATGCAGCCCCCCACCCCTCCTCCTTCTCCTTCTTGGAGCTCTGGAGCCTGGGCCATTGTTCCCGCAGCTGGGGAGGGCATCAGGCTCCCACGGCTATGGGGAAGGGGAGACTCTTTTCCAGCATTTCCAATTTTAGGCATATTTTCAATCAATTCAGGACCCACCCCGGAAAACAGCCCAGCCAAAGACAGGTCGTATTATTAACAGACTCCGTCCAATCTCAGCGGTCACCGACAAGGGCAGTGACCACCCACAACCCCAGGCTGGAAACTTCCTTAGTGACAAGAGAAAGGGGCGGGTGTCAGATCCCTGGGTCCCCAGCTTCTTGAGGCCGCCCTCTACCCTTGCACCCTCTGACGGGGGGGTCAGTGTCCTGTGGCCACCATAACGAAGTACCACAAACTGGCCAACCCTAAATCCAGGAGGATCTGCCTGGAGATCTTTACCTTAATTAATTCCATCTCTGGTCTGGAGTGGGGAGGGGAAGCTCCCAGCAGGATCTCTCTCCAGGGATCCTGGATGCCCTCAAAGCTCAAGGAATTTTAAATCAAAGCACAGCTTGATCCCACGAAAGGTTATGCCATCTCTTTTGTAGTGTTAACTTCATCCTCCCAAGCCTGCTGTGGACTGAATGCCTGTGTCCCCCAAAGTCTATGTTGAAGCCCTGATCCCCAGTGAGATGGTGCTGGAGGTGGGGCCTTGGGGGGTGATTAGGGTTAGATGGGGTCATGAGGGTGGGGCCTCTGTGATGGGATTAGTGCCCTTATGAGAAGATACACCAGAAAGCTGGCTCTCTCTCTCTGTCCACCACATGAGGACGCAGTGAGAAGGCATCTTTTTTTATTTATTTATTTTTTTGTGAGGGAGATCAGCCCTGAACTAACATCTGATGCCAATCCTCCTCTTTTTGCTGACGAAGATTGGCTCTGGGCTAACATCTGTGCCCATCTTCCTCCACTTTGTATGGGACGCCACCACAGCATGGCTTGACAAGCAGTGCATGCCTGGGATCCGAACTGGTGAACCCCAGGCTGCCACAGCAGAGCGCACGCACTTAACCGCTTGCACCACCGGGCCAGCCCCCCGGGCAGGCATCTTTAAACGAGGAAGACGGCCCTCACCAGGACCCCTCCATGCTGGCACCCCGATCTCAGACGTCCAGCCTCCAGAACCATAAGTAAACGTCTGGTGTTTAAGCCACCCATCTGTGATCTTTTGTTACGCAGCCCGAGCTGACTAAGAAGCAGCCTGAACACTGTCACCTCCCGTTTTCACTCCACACCATGTGGCGGAATGACGCACACATGATACGTTCACCCCGGTGAACGGCACGTCACGGGAGGGACAGCGGGAGTGCAGGGGAATTACGGTTTGACCTGAAACTGGTCACACTTTCAGGACACTGAGGATGCTGCTGCCCCTCCCCGGGCACCTGTGTTCACTCTGTGTGATTTGGGACGAATTTATTTATTTATTTATTTATTTGTGAGGAAGATTGGCCCTGAGCTAACATCTGCCAATCCTCCTCTTTTTTTGCTGAAGAAGACTGGCCCTGGGCTAACATCCATGCCCATCTTCCTCCACTTTATATGGGACGCCGCCACAGCATGGCTTGCCAAGTGGTGCATCGATGCGCGCCTGGGATCTGAACTGTCAAACCCCAGGCCACCGCAACAGAGCATGTGCACTTAACCACTTACGCCACCTGGCCGGCCCCAGGAATTTCAGTGAGCTGAGGAGTCAAGCCTGGGGGCGGATGGGGGACACGGCTCCTGGGGACACAGCTCCCGGGGGATGCTTGGTGTGCCATCTCAGGGTCTCCCCAAATATCCCTGGGGTGTGGGCACGGGGGAGAGGGCCTATAATCAGCACAGAAATACTAATACATTGGTTGAGGTGTCCCGAGCTCCTGGGAGGGGTGAGGCAGCGGGCAGACACGGGTCCGAGAGACTCGCTGACCGGCCTCAACCCCCACAGGCCCGTGTGGAGATGGCCATACCCCCCCGCACCGTCCCCATGTTCTCGTCCCTTTATCCTCATCTGCTCGCTGCTTATCCTGCTCACCCCAGGGCTGTGGGTGCCCCAAGCCCCCGAACCCCCCCTCGGAGGGAGGGATGAGGGGTAGGAGGCGCCCGAGCTTCCAGAGTGGGGTCGTCCACCCTCTCTCTTTCCCCACTGGGACCCAGGGCCCCCCTCCCAGGCCCCTGCTCCCTGCTGGGGACCCCAGGTGACAATGGGGAGCAGTCAGACCTGGCCCCAGCCCCACTCACAGTAGAGTTGGGGAGATGCAGGCAAATGAGCCCACGACCCAGAGAGTGACTGGAAACTACGACACAAATTTTGCTCCCTCAGGACATCTTAGGGAACCTGGCAGCACCCAGGCCTCTCCTTGATTCTGTCCTGCAGCAGCGGGAAGGTGAGTCCCAGAGGGACACAGAGGAGACACAGCTGGTGGCCTCTGTGTGCCCAGCGTCCTTGTCACTGTTCTGTTGATGGTTTAAAGCCAGAAATTGCGCAGACCGCACGCAGGGACCAGAGGCCATGGGAGGCGATCCCCAGAGCAGGCGGGGTCAAGGACCTTGGGCACAGGAGGCAGAGCTGAGGTGGGCAGAGGGATTCTGGGTCCTGGTGAAGTAGGGAGTTAGGAGTGCTGGGGGCCCATCAGAGAGGCTGGGGGAAGGGGGGAGGCTGTCCAGGGGGCAGAAGCAGCTGCCCCGGGAGTAACTGACTGTATGCAGGGAGGGGCGTCTGGGAGGACCCCCAGGCTCCAGGTGGCTGCTCCCGTCTGGGGAGGGTCTGTGGGGGGAGATGAGGCGTTTTTGGCTTTAGACCCGAGCACTCCTGCGTGCTGGGTGACATGTCCCCTCCACAGACACCATCCAGTCCTATTCTGCATGGAGTCGAAGGTGGCAGGGGACTCCCAGCCTGGCCTGGGCCCCACCAGCCTGGGCCCTTTCCCTGGCTGGCCGTGTCCTCCGAGGCCTGTGGGTTTGCGGTGGACACAGGCCCCTGGACAGGGCCAGGCAAGGAGAAGGGCCTGGGCAGGGCTGGGATCCACCTCGCCCCACGCGGACTATGGCCCCGGCAGAGCCACCAGCCCAGCCCTGCCCTGGTAGTCACCCTGCAGAGCAGAAGGGAGGCCCCCGGGCAGGACAGGCCAGCGGAGTTTTAAATATATAACCCCCGGAGGCCTGCGCTTAGCAGCTCTGCCCGGAAAGGACCCTGGGGACCTGGGGCCAGCAGAGGGGCCTGAGCAGCGGGGCTCGGCCTGCTGCAAAGCCAGCCCCCGCCTCAGGCTGGCTGGCACACGTGGGGGCATGTCCTGGCCCTCTGCAGCTACCTCCACTGTGACAGCGTCCTCCCACGTCCACAGTCCACGTGAAACCTGCACGTGCAAGGCTCAGGCCGGCCTGGTAGCTCAGGCCCAGGGAGACTGTGGGGTCTGCAGCCCCACCGGGGCACACGCTTCCCCAAACCCCACACCCCCTACAGCCCTCACCCCAGCAGCTCTCTGCCTCCTCCTCTAACCTCCCCTGCCTCTAAAATGCCACCGTCCCCCCAGCTCTCGGCCGGGTGTGTCCTCCCTGTCCACACCCTCATCCCTGGGTCAGTGCCTTCCTCCTGCCTGTTCCTCTGGGTGCTGGCTGGTGGGGAGGAGGGGGCAACCCCAGCACTTCTGCACCCGGGGATGGTCCTAATCCTTCCCACCCACCCTCCAGCCCAGCTCAAGAACATTCATTATTGACACCTCCAGGTGAGGGACTCCGAGGGCGGGGCTGTTCCTAGAAACCCTTCACCTCCTCACGGGCCTCACCCCATGGGAGGAGACCGGCTTTGTCCCCCAACCACCTGGTCCCCAGGGGCAGCCTGATCCACTTCTGCTCAGCTGACGGGGGTGGGCTGGGGGTGGGGCACTGGGAAGGGCACGCCTCCTGCAGAGACTCCAGCCCCTCTGAGCCCCGCCTGCTCCTCCCTGCACCCAGGCCCAAATGGGAGGGTCCCTGCTGGATGAGAGTAGAGAAGGAGCCCCTGCCCGGGGGCCATGGCTTCAATAGTTGCTCCCGCAAGGCAGGGCAGGGCAAGGCGGGCCAGGGCAGGGGTCTGTCCTCATGGCTCCCCCCACACTCCTGGCAACGCGGTCTGCCTGCCTTCCCTCTCCTTCGCCTGCTGTGTGAAACAATATTTGGTGTTGCTCAACTCCAGAGAAACAAGTCAAGCGCCGTCCTCTGTTGCCAGAGGGTCTAAGGCAAACAGCCGAATGGGGCCCTTTGGGGCAGCCTTCTCACCCCTGGAGGCCTGGCCTCCCTCCCCGTCCTTCCCGCAGCAAACCAGCCACCGCCCCCAGGGCCTGGATGCTTCTTGCCACGGCCGCCCATCCTCCACTCAGATGCCTGGGAGGGAAGGGAGGGTGCAGATCCCAACATGGCCTCCAGCAGTGGCTTCGGGACCCTGCTGGGCTGCGCCCTGGCCGGGCAGGCAGCTGTGGAAGGCAGCTGGTCCTGGGCATGCCAGCCAGGAGGCGGCCGCCTGCCAGGCCCTTGCTCCTCACCGGTGGCTCTCCCTACCTCAGCCTTTTGGCGATTCTGCCCCTTGTGGGGGACGAGTCTGTGGTGTGACAGCCCCTGTGTCCCCCTGCACCTCAGAGCCCGCCCCTCTGCCCCCACGAAGCATCTTCCTAAGCCTGGGGGTGGGCAGGGCTGAAGCCTCATGTCCATGTTACAGACCAGGAGGTGGAGGAACACTTATAATGACCAAAGCCCCTATCTACGAAGACCTTTCCCACCCCGCGTCGCTGCCTCATCACAGCCGCGCTTTGCAGGGATAAGGGCTGTCATTGCCCCCTGCAGAAGGAGGGCTCACAGCCTGGCTGGGGCCTGCAGCCCTCGAGCCGAGGCACTCACACCCCCGTCTGTGTCCCAGGGCCCTGATGCCCCGTGCTCAGGTTTCCAGGCGCTGGAGGGGCAGCTTCAGACAGGGAGGGGTCTGGGCTCCTGGGGCAGAGGGGCAGTGAGCCATCCTAGGATGGGGCAGGGAGCCCTGAACCCCAGGCCTTGGGGGTCCAAGTGCACTTCTGCTGAGAGCCCTGTCCCCCCACTCCTGTTCAGACCCAGCCCCGCGGGCAGTGGTGAGGGTCCTTCCAGAACCTCGGCTGCCCCCAGGAAGGTGTGCGAGCTCCACCTCTGCCTGCCTCCCCCGCCTGGCGGCCCCTGGGAGAGGCTGGTGGGAGCGGTGCAGCCTCCTCTGCCCACGTGGGCCCAGCCGCCCCCTCCCCCAAGGCCACAGTGTGTGAGGCCGAGGTGACTCACTCCTTGTGGCTTCACTCCCCTGGAGAACAGGAAGCCGCAGCCCTGCCCGCCCGCTCACCGCTCACTGCCTGCCAGCAGCGGGGCAGCAACAGCCCCACTCACCCCGCAGAGCCGGCCCCGGAGCCTGTGAGCAGGGCGGGTGGAGAACCGGGAGGAAGGAAAGGATTCTAGCAGCAGGAATCCAGATGACTGTGGTGGAGGGTGTGTGGGGGCAGGGAGCCAGCCCTGTGCCGGTGGGGGGGTGTCCCCGTGCCCCCGCCCCTCGTGTGCAGAGGGCCCGCAAGCACGGCTCATCTCCCGGACCCGAGTTGCCCCCTGACCGGGCCACTTCATCCAGGCCACCAGCCCGTCAGCTGGCAGCCCCAGGACCCCACCCCAGGATCCCCCCCAGGACTCTGTGGGACCATCCCCAAGGCACTCCAAGCCCACGTGAGCTCCCAAGCCCCCCTGAGTGCACATGGGGCCTGCTGGGGGGCAAGCACGTCTTCCCAGCCTCAAACCTCCTGGTGCCCCACTGCCTCTCAGACCCAGAGCCTGCTCCCCCTCCCTCACCCCATCTCCATACACGCAGGGGGGTCCTGACAGGCGAAGTGAAGCCTGCCCCCCACCCTCCACTTTGAGACTCACTGAGGGGATGAGGGACACGGGGGCTCTAGGGGCTGTGTCACAGGCACCCACGAGGGGGCCTCCCATGGCCACACCCCTGTCCCCTCCTCCCCTGAGCTTGGGTGTCAGCTCAGAGCCCGGCCGGGGCCTCCACGTGTGCATCCTTATGGACGGGGCTTAGGGGATCTCAGGACCCCCAGGAACCCCATCCAGGTTCCCTGTACTGCCTGCCCCACGAGACCTGGGAGCACAGCCTGTGAGCACGAGGGGACATTCCAGAGTCTGGGGGCTCATGAGAGGGGCCAGGCCAGACTCGCTGGCCCTGCTACAGATGCTGCAGCAGCTGCTTTTGGGCAAAGAAGGTTCGAGAAAAGAGAAACTCTTCTGATGGGGCTCCCTGTGTTGTTTACTGACAGCAGCTGGCAGTGAGTGGAGGAGAGACTCCCTCCAGGCCCCCGCGGCCCCCTCCAGGCCCCCAAGAAGCTCCCACGGCCCCCTCCAGCCCCCAAGAAGCCCCCATGGCCCCTTCCAGCTCCCAAGAAGCCCCCACGGTCCCCTCCAGGTCCCCTCCAGGCCCCCATGGTCCCCTCCAGGCCCCCACCTCACTCACGCCTCATGTCCCACCCCCAAGGCTGCCTGCTTGGCCCCTGGTACCTGGTGCAGCCAGCACTGTGCCTCACAGGCTCCCCTCCAGCCCCCATGCGGTGCAGGGGCAGAATCACCTGGAAACTGGCTGGAAACGTGCAAACCAGTAGCCCTCTCCCAACCTGTGAGTCCCTGGACACTCTGAGGGCCAGCCACCTCCACCAGGCCCTGCACCTCCTCTCTAGGGCTAGAAGGGGGATCCTTCCCAAACAGCCTGGCAGGGTCAAGCTCCCTTCCTTCCCACTGACATGCCCTAGGGCCGGTCAGTCCTGTAGACACCAGTGCAGTGTCTCCACGCCTGGGGACCACGGGGGTCTTTCCTTTGAAGGATTCACACACACACACACACACACACGTGTGCACATACGTGCACACACATACACAGCCCACCTCTGAACACCATCCGCACAGAGCCCTGAGGCCCCTGGGCCCGGCACACAGGAGACTTTCCCCCCGAAAACAAGGTCGAGCAGAATGGAGACTGGGGTTGCCAGGAACTGGGGCTGGGGTGCAGTGGGGAGTCACTGCTGATGGGCATGGGGTCTGGAATGCTCTAGGACGGGACGGTGGTGACGATGCACGATGTTGTCAATGCCCTAACTGTCGCTAGCCGCACGTCTCATGTTCTGTATATTTTACCACAATAGGAAGCTCCAGACCACAGGGTTCAGGACCCGTGGAGGAGTCAGGGCCAGCTCCCCACTCCCCAGGGGAAGGGGAGAGCTCCCCCTAGCAGGCCCACGTCACCCTCTGGCCGACAGTGAAGACACTGCCATCCCCTCCTGACAACTGAGGACATGTCACTCCAACTACATCAACCGCAGTCACTGGCATCTGTTGAGGCAGCTGGAGGTCCTGGGCCACTCGGGGAGATGGACGCCGTTTCCTGCCCAATATCGGACGAATCTCTGGTGCTGTTTTTGAGAATTAGCCACATTCCAGGGGAGTAGGCACCGAGGGGCTGGTGCTGACTTAGGAAGATGCTGAGCACACAGCTTCAGCTTAGGGAAGCCCCCAACCCTGCCCCAAGTTCCAGGAGGGCAGGAGAGCCCCCTACCGTGTCCACATGCCAGGACCTGCCCGTCCTCTCCCACCTCCACCCACGCAGGGGGCTGAACTAAACTCTTCACCTGGGGCAGGTGTTCTTGGGTGGGTTTGTTTATTAGTACAGCACCCAGCCCAACCAGACAAAACAACATCCCGTTTAGAAAGCCTCTCTGCTGGACTCCACCCTCGATTCTACGCAGATGAAGACTTTGGGTTCAATCTCTCCTCCTGATTCTACTTTGAGATGGCAATTGAACGTCATGTGAGGCCTGGTAGGTTATTCTGTTTCCAGCAGGCAGACAGATTTTAAAGTCCCTCTCCACAAGCTCTAGCAGCTCCTCATACACACAGCCCCTACATACTGCCCTTATTCACAAACATGACTTTTTTCCCAGCTGCATCAGCAGTGGATTATTCTGAGAGCTCAGTTTGTGTCCTGACAATCTTCAAACTCATGTACTTTATGTGCTGACTTGAATAATTGCACTGTTGGGGGAAAAAGCAGATTCGCTCACCCAGTCCAGGCTGGGCGGGGAAGGAGACTACAGACACCGATGGCTCTGGCTGCCCCCCCACCACACTCTGCAAGGAAAGTGTTTGGGATCTGAAGCCCCGCGTGAGTCCTCAGCACTCGCCTTCATGCCTCCCCTGAGGCTGACAGAGCTAAAGTGCTGGGTGTTTACCCAAGACAGCTATTTGGGGAAAAGGCAGAGAAAAGCAACATTTCTCCCAGCTTCCTGCCAGCCCCCTCAGCGTATGAATTATTCCCAAGGGCTCATTTTGCCAGTCCTTTACCGAAAGACTCAAGTTCATTTTGCTTTTTTCTGCCCAGGAGAATACGAGGTGAGGGAATGTTGTCACCCTCAATAAGTGACCATGGCACAAGCTTGAAGGACACTGTCCCTCAATTAATTATAAATGACCACAGCCAGAGTCTGGAGCATACCAGCTCTCAGCCAGACTGATGGGCTCTGCCATCGCAGTGCTTCCAGCTCTGGCTTATCCCCAAAATCAGCAGAGCTGCCAGCGGGTCTGGAGGGCTGGGAGCAGACGGGAGGCCAGGCCCCGGGAATCGGTCTCTGGGGAGACTCTCCAGCACAGAGCATCCCACCCCATCCTCCAGGCCCCCTCCCGAGAAAATGCTTCCCGTTCTTCCACCCTCAAGCGGAACTTCTCCCGCCCCCGGGAAAGTTGAAGGGCGCGGGCGCGCGGACGGCCTTCAGCACGGCGGACAGCTCCGAGCGCGCGGCCTGGGGGCGCGCGGACCCCAACCTCCCCCCCCCCCACCTACCTGTCGTCGGTCTGGAAGGACTGGTCGCCCAGCAGCAGGTCCCGGAAGCGGTACCGCGGGGGCAAGGGCAGCACCTCCGAGTCCAGGTCGCTCATCTTGAGGCTGGCGGTGTCCAGGAGCACGCCGTCCCCGGCGCCCGGCTGCCTGCGGGCACAGCGCCCCCTCAGCCTGCGCCCGCGCCAGGACGGGCAGCCCCCCGCCCACCCGCGCAGCCCCGCCTGTGGCCACCGCCGCCCCCGCACCTGCCGCCTCCGCCCCGGCTGGCCGGACCGGGCTCCCTCCAACGCGCCTCCAGGGCCCGGGGAGATTTGTTACTGCCAGCTCAGGGGCAGGCACTGGCAGCCCCCCTGGACTCCCACCAGGGCCATGCAAGCCCTCCCAGCTCCCCCTACACACAGCCTTTGCCAGGGCTGGCTGCTCAGCCTTCTTCAGGGTCCACAACACCCACCTCCACCCCAAAGACCTCCTCTCAGACCCTGGGAGGAGGCCACTGGGTGGCTGGGGGAATGACCAGGAGGCTTAAGAAGAGGCCCTTGTCTGCAGCCTCCTGGGGTCCAAGCAGCTCAGGTCAGATCAGAACCTGGGACGGGTGCCTGTGGGGAAAGGCAGGATCCCCCAGGGCCCCAAGCTGCCATTGTCAGCATCACCAGGACTCTGGGGCCACAGAGACCCTCATCCCAATCACCTGAGTTAAAGAGGCCTGGCAGTGCCCGAGCAGGGGGATGGGGCCAGACCAGGCAAACCAGGAGGGTCCTTGGTGGTCTGCAGCCTTTTGGGGTGCAAGCATTTGTCTTCTGGGGCTCCTGCGCCTTTCTCACCCACATGCCCACATCGAAGTGAGTTTTGGCTGCAGCTACCCACATGCAGCAAGTGGGGGCAGGGGCCAGCAGAGCTGCCCACAGGATCCTGGTTCCCAGCCTCCTGGGGCAGCAGCCTTTAAGCTCTCTGGGCAGGGCATCAGCCAGGACCTCCCTGCCCTCCAAATCAGAGTATCAATAGCCATTCCTCGAGCCCCGGCACAGCACGGCGGCACCTGACCCTGCAGGGCAGCTGCACATCCATTAACTGGATGCCGTGGGGACACTCATCTCCACAGCACAGATGGGCAAATGGAGGCCTGGGCCATCGGTGCAAGAGGGAGACTCAGGTCAGACCCCAGGCCTCAGGACCCCAACCTGCACCCTGGACTCCTGGTCCCCTGGCATCCACCTGACCTTCCAGGTGAGTCCAGCCCCAGGCTGCCCACTGGTACAGGCCCTCAGAGAGCCCATGGTGGATGCTTGTGAGGAGGCAGGAATTCTCCCCCTGCAGCCTCTGCCCGCCGGGCTGAGTGTCACCCTCACCTGCCTCCTCTAAGAGCCAAGACCAGCAGGAGGGCAGCACACCAGCTGTGACTCTTTAGTGTGTGTGGACCTGGGAAAGGGCCTCCTGGGCCCTTTCCAAGTTGCTCCAGGGAGGGCAGAACGGGCTGGGGGAGAGGGAGTTCTCTATCCCATCAGGCCCGATCCCTAAGGTTGTGTGACTGGCGGGAGGGCAGCAGGAGGGTGGGGGAGCCTGGCTCGCCTCGGGCAGGTGTAGCTGTCAGCTGACCACACTCAGCTCCCGTGCTGGGACATCGAGGGCAGGCTGTGCCCAGAGGCCGGAAGCAGAGGGCCACTCACCTGAAGCACGAGGTCCACGCTTGTGGGCAGGCAGGCGCTACAAAACCCTTCTCTTCCTCACGCCAGGAAGGGCAGGCACATTCCCTGAGCCTCCACCCGGGGCCCGTCCCATGCCCCCCACCCCCCTGGACGAGCAGCAGGCAAGTGTCGGCACCCCTATCCTACAGCCGTCGGAAGCTGCTCAAAGACTGTCCCAGGCCGAAGCTGCAAGTGGCAGGCGCGGATCCAGCATGAACGCACGCTGTTTTCCCAGGTCACAGGGTCAGCCCCCAGGATCTGGCAGCGTTTGAAAAATAACATTTTCCTAATTGCATCGGCGTGGCTGCATGTTTTTCCTGAGTCACAAACTGGCTGGGCCGGGGGAGGCGCGGGCAGGCCGGGGAAGCACATGGCCAGAGGTGGGGGGCTGTATTTCCTTGGTTTTGCCCCTTTCTTGCTGAAAGCCTCTTTCAAAGGCAGAAGCTCAAGAGATGGCCGGCTCCCCAGGCCTGGCTGCCTCCGACCCCCTCCCATTTCCAGCTGCCTTGGGTTTTCTCTCCGGTCCTCAAGGCTGGACGTGACAGGGCCCGTGGAGGAGCTCGGGGGGGGAGTTCTGTTTGCTTTAGGGAGACAGGGGAGGAAGGAATGCACCAGGAGTCGGGAGGCCTGGCCCTCTGTACCCGAGACATGGTCTGGGGCGGGTGACATGGGTAAGCTGCCCCTCCCCTCTCACGGCACTGCTGAGACCCTGGACACTCTTGTGAGCACAGGGTCTGAAGAGACGCCCCACTGACCTCCTGGCATCCTGCCTCGTTCCCCCAGCAGAGCCGAAAGCCCACGGGAACCTGCCTGTTTGTTGTGCTGGCCAAGGGCCAGGGGCCCCGGGGTCTCCTGGAAAGGTGCCCGTTGTAGGAGGGACATGGCCGAGCAGCTGCTCCCTGAGTTGCTGGGGTCTGGCTGAGGCCTCTTCCTGAGCCTGAAGGACTGCGTCACTGAGAGCTCTAGGACACGCGGGAGTCGGGGGTCCCGTCCCCGCAGAAGCTGAGATGGTCCGTAAGCGGTGAGAACACGATCCTGGCACAGCTGCCTGGACGTGGGGGCCACCTCGCAGTCTCTGCCTCCTCGCCTTCCTTCCCATCCCCTCCTTCCTGCTGACCCGAGGGGTCCGGGAGGGAGACTGGGACCCCCGAGACCACACCCGTTATCTTTTCATCTTCTGTGTGAACAGTCGCACCAAAGAATTGCCGATTTCTACACGAATTCAGTGCTTTGGTGGCTTAAGGAAGGCGTCCATCTCCCTGGCCTTCACTCACCCACAGGACATAGCATGGAGCCCCACCTGGGGGACTTGCTGCCCCTGGAGCCAGGGCGGAGCAGCCCTCCTCCCAGACAAGGCCAAGGGAGCCCCTGCTCCTCTTGGGGACTCTTGGGGCCCATTGGCACAAACCCACCAGGTCTAGGGGGCAGCCAAGGGTCCTGATGACTCGAGTGTGGCTTGGCCCCACCCCATGAGTCCATGCTGGGCAGCCCCAGGAAAGTCACTTCACTGCTCTGAGCCTGTTTCCACATCTGTAAATGAATAGCCCTCTGTCCTTACGGAGTGATTGTAAAGACATAACAAGATAGTGAATGTGAGCCCTTCATCATAACGTGGCACATGAGTGCTTAATTTACGTCAGTTTTAATCTGGGGCTAGCTGGCCACAGTCTGGCTGAGTTCTGGTGGACAAAGACTCTGACCCCAGCATCAGGTCCCTGGGATGGCCAGCTCCCCATCACGCCCTCCCAGGTCAGCTGGAGGCCCCTTTGGGGAGCTCAGATTCCAGATGCCGACCTATGGGATCCAGCCAGAGAGGCCAAGGATGAGAAGGAAATCCACACTTGGCACACACAACGGGAGCCCCACCCAGCAGTTTGTGTGCACATGGTCCTGGGCCCTGACCCGTGAACCACACAGGAGGGAGATCCCTGGGGGAGTGCCAACTGCTGGCTGTGTGCCGGGCACCAGGACTGTGGGGTGGTGGCACGGAGCCAAGACTCCCTCTCCCTAATGTGACACGAGGACTCGTGGGCTCACGGAGCCTCAGGAGCTTCATGGAGGTCCCTCAGCTTAGGAAGAGGCCTGCCCAGGTAGGAGGCCAGGTCAGCCTGATGCTCAACCATCCTGTTTACCACCAGGCTGCACTGCCTTTGGGTGGCAGAGGGGAACCCCTGCGAGAGCCAGGGATTTATGCTTCTCTGTCCCTTCCACATCTGTCCCCTTGGTGGTCAAGGAGTCCACCAGCAGGACTGAAGGAAGGTAAAATGGTCAAAGACTGCTTCTCCTGCCAAAGGCACCAGGCCCCGACGGTTTTATAGCAAGTTCTGCCACCTCAGTCAAACTGTACCAAAGCACAGGAAGAAATGAAAGCTACTCTGCTCATTGTCCAAGGCTGGCCTGATCCCATCACCCAACCAGATGCGGACAGCACCAATGTAGGTATTAGGCAATCTCCCTCATGACTCTAAGTGCAAAAATCCTGAAAAAACTGTTAGCAGATGGAATCCAGTAGTGTATTAAAACAACACCACGCTGCCAAATCGAATAGGATTTATCTAAAAAAAGATGCAATGTACTTCATTATACTGAGAAATTAAAGGAGAAAATCCACATGATCATGTTAATAGATATAGAAAAAGGACTTGTTAAGATTCAAAACCTATTAATAAATTATGTATCGAGGGAAACATTCTTAATTTGATTAACAACAACAAGAGGAATCTCCAAGAAATCCAGGCAAATAGCAAACCTCTGGTGAAATACTGGAGGTGGGAACACAGGTCTACCCGCCATGACGGGATGCCTGGCCTATGCACCGAGACCAAGGAAAGAAGGAGAACAATGGGCACTGAGAAGGAAGAAATGGGCTCTGTCTGCAGCTGGAATAATCATTTAGCTAGAAAACCCAAGAGAATCCACTGAGCAACTAGTGGAACAAATGAGAGCATCTAAGAACACAGCCAGATCTGAGCATCACACAGACCAGGAGCAAAGCATCATGGGAAGATCCTGCTTACAGCAGCTGCGCAAACCCAAGGACACGGAGCTCCACTCGCCACAGACCTCAGGACCATTTGGAGAGACCACACATCGGTCCTGATAGACGGGCTGGAAGCTGTCACTCACTGGAGGAGGAGGTCACGCTCCCAATGGCTCAAGAGTCCACTCCCCAGACAAAGGGGCAAGTTAATGAGCTCCCATCAACACACACGGTCATTTTCTCAGAACTCGACCAACTGTTTCCAAAATTCAGCCTGAAGGATAATTCTGCAAGAGCCAAGACGAGTGTGTGAAGAAAACAGAGAGAAGGGACTCGCCTTGCCAGCTGTCAGGACTGGTTATGGCCACAGCAATGGAAACTGGAGGGTCTGGCACAAGAAAGGACACACAGCAGGAAAATTCAGGTCGTGAGAAAGGGGCAGTGGGGGCCGTCAGTAACGCGGGGCTGGGAGAGGGCAGCTCCACTGCCTGAGGGCTGACTCCAGGGTGCTCACAGTGTCCTGCGCGGTGGGGACGGCGTGCCGCCCATTTGGCTGATGGGAGATGGAGGCCCCGAGGACTGAACTCACCTAACCTCAGGGCATCAGCGCGGGAACCCAGGCACCCTTCAGGTCTGCTCTGTGGACGCGTGCCTTCTGTTAGCTAAAGTAAGACCCCAGCTCACAGCCCCAAGCCAAGGAAGAGACTGGAAGAGAAAACAAGGGAACCACGTTTGGCGTCGAGAAGGCCTCTTACTTAACACACAAAAACCAGGATGCGTAGAGCAACAGACTTACAGATGCTTCCACATCTAACAAGACATTTCCATTTAAGAAAAGACTCGTCAATGAGAAGAAAGAAGGCAATGACCAGGGAGGGCGTATCTGCACCAGGATCCTGGTCAGGTGACGGTAAGATGCTGGAAAGTCATGCGGAAAAGACAAACCTGCAGAAAACGAGGCAAAGGACGGACGAGCGGCAGTACAAAGAAGGGAAAATGACAACATAATCTTCCACGTGAAAAGGCTTTCTGCCTCACTGGTTACCGGAGACGGGGCCCAGGGGCCTCACGTGCTGGCAGCCACGTGCAGTCTGAGAACATCCAGGGCAGGGAGGGTGTGGAACCCTGGCTCTCGTGTCCACGTCTATCACGTGGACAGCATGGAGCTGCTGGGAGCCACAGACTATGACGTGACAGTGGGCTCTCTGACCCAGAGCTTCTACCTGGGGAGACCCTCACCCTGGGCCCAAGGAGGCCCGGGCACAGATTTCCATCACAGCCTTATGATAAAGCTGGACGTCCGTTAATGCAGGACAGTGCCGCCCTGTGACCGAGCAGGGCTGCGTGACCCGTGTGGACGCATCTCTACAAATGCAGAACAACCCTTTCAATGGGATCCTATTTCTGTAAAACACCAAACACAACCCCGCTCTGAAAGAGCCCCAGCGAGCAGGATGGGGTTCTCTGGGCCCCCAGCTTGTACACGAAGCACAGACCGTCCCCACCGCACAGTGACCTCAGTTGGGGGGGGGCAGGGTTAGAGGTAGAGTCTCATCACAATGCTGCACGAGAAGACCGTGTCACGTGAGACTCACGTCTCATAGGACCTGAGAAAGCCGAGGGGTCTCCTGCCTCCTGAGCTCAGCCCTTGTCCCGACCCAGCCCTGGGTGGGCCTCCGGGGAGGAGGGGCCTGCTCTTCAGGCTGGGCACACGACATCTGGGAAAATGTTCCTTCTCCCCCCAGGGCTCTTTTTAGGAATCCAGACTGCTTGTAATGCTCAAACTGACGATCCCAGGGCCCCGAGTGTGACTGACGGACACCCCCGCTGCCTAAGGGAAAGGTCTCTCTCCTAAGATGCATTCTTCAATCGTCCACACTTGGTTCAAAACTTCCAGGGAGCCCGGAGAGCCACATTTGATAGCAGGATTGGGGAGGGGGTGTGTGTGCACGTGTGTGTGTGGACATGTGTGTGCATGTAAGTGTGCACATACATGTGGATGTGCATGTGCGTGGACATGAGTGCGTGCAAGTGTGCACACGCGTGTGCACGTGTGTCGACACATGTAAGTGTAAGTGTGCAATGCGTGAATGTGTGCACGTGCAAGTGTGCACGTGTGTGTGCATGTGTGTGGGCATGAGTGCGCGCAAGTGTGCACGTGCGTGTGCATGTGTGTCCATGGATGTGTGCAGACACGCGTTAAGTGTACACAGGCATGGGATGCGTGTGCACGTGTGTCCATGTATGTGTGGGGACATGTGTGCGCATGCACAGAGGCGTGTACACACACATCTATGTATGTGCACACCCGTGTGTATGTGTGTACATGCTCACTCGCCCCTGCCCGGGGTCCAGGAGAGTCCCACAGACACTGCAGCGTCCCTGGGGTGGGGGCAGTTCAGTGCTGGGCTCAGAGCCCAGCCAGCAGAAGCAGCTGCCTCTCTCTGCTGACCATGACAGAAAAGCTAAGTGCTTCCTTTGCACAATAATTAAAAAGCCGGAGCTGCTCAGGCTCCCCAGCCGCTGGGCCGGCGGGCGTCTCAGGGGAACGTCCACCCTCTTCTTAGGGGAAGGGGCTTCGAGCCAGCACCGTGGACGGCCGCTCACCACCATCTCCGGGAGGCATCGAGTTCCCAAGTGAAAGCTCGTGCGCATCACTGAGCTGAGTTCAAGCCGGAGGGTCATCAGAACCGATGCTTCAGGGCAGCTCTCTCCATGCACCACCACGCAGGCCCGCGCACCGGAGTGGGGCCTCGGGTGTGGGCGTGGGGGTGGGGCACCATTACCACCCTTGGCCTTCCCCGAGCCCACGACTCCGCCCTAAGGACATAGGGGAGGCAGAAGCCACAGGGACTGTGGTTCCCACCCCGCCCACCTGGGCTTGGGCCAGCTCTCAGGAGAGCCCCCCGCTGCAAGCCCCCCGAGTGGGATGCAGCGTGCCCAGGTCACTTGGTGTCAGGCGGCAAGTCCGTGTCCAGATCACAGGGCCAGCACTCACCCCCTGGGTGCCCGGGACCCTCGTCTGGCCCTGCCCATGGGCTGCGTCCCATCCTCAGGCTGAAGTTGCCTGAGTACCTGCCTCGCTGGCTGGACACACGGTAGCTGCTCTAGGTGCCTAGTGACCACACACGGGCCTGAGCCCAGCTGATGGGGGCAGCGTTGATCCCAGAGCTGGAGCTGGCATGCTGAGGGGCGGGGGGTGCCGTCGGGAGCCTGCCGAGACAGACAGCCTGAGCTGGGGACATGGCGTCCCCTCTGTCACAGCAGGGCGTTGGGTCTGTGCCTGGAGGAGGAAGGTGCTCTGTCCGCCCCATTCCCCGGGCTGCAGGAGGCGCTGCCATGCCCCCGCTCAGCCCCCAGGGAACTGCACCAGGTCCCCACGCTGGCCACGCCGAGCGGCTCCAAGGGAGGCATGGCCTGCAGAGGCGCTCCGGGCCTTATCTGGACAGTGAGGCCCATGTGGGGACACCATCCTGTCCACGCACGACACTTTATACCTGACAGAGCCCTCACCCTTTAGAGCCTCGTGCCCCCAGCATCCCAGAGAACCCAGCTCCCTGGCCAGCTCTCCTGTCCTGTGCCCTCTGACATCTGTCAACACCTCCAGGCTTACCTCTCCCCCCAACACCAGAGAGGCTCCCATATTGGCCAGGTGGGGCGATATTCTGAGCTCGCCTGGCACCCAGGGCCCCTGCCGCTGACTTGAGACTCTGAGCTCTGCGATCAGACACTTGCCCACAGGCGACCAGCAACAGCCTCTGGCCCAGCGTCCACGGGCTCTGTGCAGATCCCTGAGGGCTCGGGGGGGGCCTGTCCCATGAGGGGACGAGGGACTGTCCTATGGGCAAGAGGGGAGGCCATCGCATGGGCAGGAGGGGGGCTGTCCCACTGGGGGGGGGGTGGCCAGGGGCAGGAGGGGGGACTATCTCATGGGCAGGAGGGAGGCTGTGTCACGGGCAGGAGTGGGGGGTTTGTCCCACTGGCAGGAGTGGGGGGCTGTGCCACTGGCAGGAGTGGGGGGTCTGTCCCACGGGCAGAAGTGGAGGGGTCTGTCCTATGGGCAGGAGTGGGGGGGCTGTGCCACGGGCAGGAGTGGGGGTGTCTGTCCCATGGGCAGGAGGGAGGCTGTCCCATGAGCAGCAGGGGACTCTGTCCCACGGGGAGGAGTGGGGGGCTGTGCCATGGGCAGGAGTGGGGGTTCTGTCCCACAGGCAGCAGGCTGAAGGCAGGGGCTGAGCTGCTTCCTTCGACTTGAATCCGCCATTTCTGCTTCAGACGGGCACTGTGTCCCCCAGGTCACAGACTCCGGCAGTGGGAAAGGCCTTGGAGGCGGACAGCACGATCTCTCTACGGTCCACGCCATGGCCACGGCGCCCTCACAGCCCCACGAGGGCTCCAAGCCAGGCTGCCAGCCTCTTGATGGCCCCGGGCCCCGTTGGCGCCTGGCACTGTGGCAGCTGGTGCAGCTGCGGCCTGGGTGTCCACACGGCAGCCAGGAGAACGGGCGGTCACGGGCCTGGGTGGTGGAGTTGTTCAACCTCCCTGGGCCTCGTTGCCCCCACAGGACACAGGGTCGGGGTGCCTGAGGCAGCACAAGGAGGACCCCTTCAGGCCACTGGAAGAGACGGTGGGAGCCCGCGTCCATGCCGTGGCGCCCGCCCTCCCTGCAGCCTCCTGCGCGGTTATCGCAGATGCCACACGCAGATCTGAGCCTGATCTACTGTCCCCTCCTGGCTTCTTGTGGCGACTGTGACAGGAGAAACATCTCTGTCCCAATGTGATGGATGACAGAGGGCTCCAGCCGGTCAGCAGGGGTGGAGCCAACAGGAGGGCGGGTGCCAGCATAGAGCGCCCTGCAGGGCTCGCACCGCCACATGCGCTGGCTGGGTCCTGGCCACAGCACCCCCCTGTGGCCACCTGGCAGCCCAGAGCTGAGTCCCCTGTGGCTCCCGGACCCCTGCACCAGCCAGGAGGTGGTGGCTACCCTTCCAAGGCAGAAGCAGTGGACGGAGAGACCAGCGCCAGCCGAGGTCCTCAGCAGGACTCTCTGGTCATGTCACTGTCAACGTGCGGGGCAGCATCATAGACTGGCCAGGGCTGGCACTGGATAAGCCTCGGGGAGGGCTGGCCCTGTGGGGTGGCCAGCACGGCTTCTGGCTTCCAGGCCTCACTGCCCCATGCAGGACAGGCTGGCCACAGCCAGAGCGACTGCACATGGGACCCCTGAACATGCCCCCTGTGGGAGGTCCAGAAGACAAAGCAAACCTGTTCAGAAAGCACTTTGAGCTGGCCCCTGGTCCTGCCACATCCTCTGCAAACGTCTTAAACTGGCCATCGTCTAGTGTGCGTGGGCCTCACTCCCAGGCGAGGCCCCCCGCTCATTCCCCAGTTCCATGGGAGGAAGAGGTTCTGGTGAACGTGGTGGCCTCATCCACACACACAGTCCGAGAGTTCCCAACGCCTTTAAAACCACCCGTGTGCTCAGGGGTGCTGCTCCTGGGCCAGCACTCATCTCAGGTCTCCACCCAGAGGCTCCCAGGCCCACTGCTCCCCAACCCAGCATCAGGCAGGGGCAGGGCCCCCCAAAACTCAAGGTGGGGGCACCCCAAGACGTGCAGACTGGCTGACGGGCCCCACCTACTCTCCCCCGCTCTCTCGCCTGAGATGTACTCGTATGCACATGTGCACATGCACACCCAGCCTCACGTGTTTGGACCAAGGTCCACGGACACACGTGTGTGCACACTACCCTCCCACCAGCACCCCTCACCCACAAGGGCCCGGGACATGTGCAGGGGCCTCTGCCATTTCAGAGAAGCCCTGGCTTGTCTGGAGGGGGCCAGAGAAGTGCCACCTCCCCAGGGGCCCGGCACCTGGGGCACAGCCTGCATATCCCTGCGTCCTCGGGAGCAGAAGGAGGCACCTTGGGGCAGAGTTTACGAGTCACGAAACGCTCCGAGGAGAGGGGAGGTCGTGATAACAAAGAATGACGTCACGTCTGCCTCACCAGAACCATCCTGAGCAACCTCAGGGGTTCATCTGACACACGGGGATGGGCAGGGACATCCACGTGGCTGCAGGCTGTGGCAGAGCTGGGCATGAGGACACAGGTGACACCCACGGCCAGCATGCGACAGAAGCAGAGCTCTGAGCAGGCCCCCCATCCCGGTCCCCTTCTCACTCACCTCTGTCCCCCGAGCTGCTGCTGTAGTCACCCCCTGGCCTAAGGCAGACCCCTGAGTTCCCTCCAGCCCCCAAACAGGAAGCCGTCCCTCCTGCTGGCCAGGGCTGGGCTGTACCACGGGCCCTGTGAATCTTTCCCATGAGGTCTGGGCCACTTCCTGCTGTCCTGCAGGCACCGTTCCCTAATATGGGCCTGGCGGGCTGGCCCAGACCATACCCTGGCAAGGTGCCAGCCCCAGATCTCTGTGCCCTCTGCCATCAGGGCCCAGAGGGTCCCACACTGCCCTAGGGGGCAGGGCTCTCGGAACTGGTGGTTCTGGGAAAGGCCAGGCCGGGGGCTCTGATGGGAAGGCCACTGGGCAGGAGGCAGGCACTGGCTGGCTCTGGGGCAGCTGGGCACTCCCTGACCCCTCTCTCTCTCTCACAATAGCTGTCACTTCCAGGGCAGAGGCATCTGGATCTGGGGAAGGAACAGGGCAAGAAGGACAGGACCCAGTGACCATGAGAGGTGGTTGGGGCCTGGGACCCCAGGGCACAGGGGGGAGGCATGGGGTCCAGGCAGGGGGTCAGGCACCAGGGCAAAGACTCCTGCAGCCCAGAGAGCTGGGACCCTCCTGGGACCCCTACTGCCTGGCCTCACAGTGGGGGGATGGCCCTCACTGGGGCAAGGATGGGGGTGTGGGCTGGGGCAGACACTGGGGGTGCACCCCTACCCAGAACCACAGCACTATGGCCAGCATCACCCAGCACCTTTAAAGGACAGAGACCACCCAAGGTCCAGGGAAGGAGCAAAGCCAAGGCTGCTGGACTCAGGGTCGACCTCGCTGTGAAACTGGGTGCAGGAACCTGCCCCAAAGAACTCCCTCCACCCAGACCCTCACTTGGCCCAAGAAAGGTCTTCCTTCTCTGAGCTGAAGCCCCCCTTCCTGAGCCGCCAGCCTGGGCCTCAGCTGCCCACACCCTGGCCAGGCCAGCCCTACTCCTCCACCTAGTCTCCCCTTCTCTGGGGGGCTCTTCCCCCAGCCCGACCTTCCTGAGGGGGAGGGGTCTTCAGCCAGGCTGACCTTCCTGGGGGGTCTTCAACCAGCCTGCCTGACATCCCCTCAGCCCTGGCAGCCTGTCCAGACATGTCTGCAGCATGACACTGAACCTGCAGGGGCAGAGGCCAGCGCCGACCAGCAGGGAGGAGGGGCTGTCCCCAGCGGGTGGGTGGTGCCAGCAGGGAGACGGGGGTGTCGGAGGGGTCTGAGCCCACCAGTCCCAAACCCTGAGAACACAGAGCTCGTGCCCCGTCTAGAGCAGGTGGTCAAATGGGGCAGGTGAACTTGGAGGTGGGGCACCAGGGAGGACAGCAACCGGCCGAGGAGGGAGATGGGCAGAGGGGCCGGCCAGACCAAGAAGGTGACAGAAATCACAAGTCCTCTTGAGGTCACTCAGTCTGTGCCTGATGGACATCACCTGGATGACCCCTCAGAGCGGCCCGAGGGAGGTTCAGCTGTGCTCACTTCACGGGGTTAACTCCGCTCGCCTAACGCTAGCAGAGTGGACCGCCTGCTCTCAGAGCACCTGCTCCTCACCCCCAAGCTGGGCCCCCGTAACCCTTGGTGCCAGGCCGGTCCCGTCCCTCCCACGTGTGGCTGCAAACTTCCCCTCCCGAGCCTGGTCCCTCACCAGAAACGGCCCTTAAAGCTCATCCCCTCCACCCCTCACTTTACGGGAGGAAACCAAGTCCCACAGAGGAGACGGTCAGCAGCAGCCCCTGCTCAGGCCCTGAACTCAGGCCACCCGCTTTTCCGTGTGTGCCTCCACCCCTTCTCTGGCCTCGGAACAGCCAGAGCCAGTGGGACTCAGGGGACATGGCTCCGCCCAGCGGGGGAGGGTCACTCAGGGCAGGGACAGGCTGTGGGTCACTTGGAGTCTGGCTCCTGGCATGCGTGAGGGGCAGACTCTGCCTGTCCTCCGGGCTGACCGGGTAGGGGAGAGGGCTGGAGGACCAGGACCCTGGGGCAAAGCCCCAGCCGACTGTCACGCTCTGCCTGTCCTCAGCCCCTCCGCCAGCACTGTGCCTTCTGTGCTAGTCACCTGGATGGGCAGGAGCTGTGTGGTATCCTGGGACACTGCACAGGCCACCTGGAAGCCCTTGTCAGTTGACCCTCTCCTCACACAGATGGGCAAACAGAGATCCCGGAAAGAGAAGTGACCAGCGGAAAACCACCAAGCGACCAGAACCCAGGACCCCCACCTTTCATCTGACAGCTCACCTGCACCCCACACTCCGATCAGGGCTCTTCCTGGGAAGAATTGCCCTTGAAAACCTGCTTCTAGGTGGGGTACCCTTGCCCGTGTGCCCCACTTAGGTGCAGCGCTGTCACTCCCACGCGGGAGCACCCCACATGGCACCCCTAGGCTCGGTCGGAGGGGGGCTGGGAGGCCCGCGCTCCACCCGCCCATCGGGTCTACACCTCCAGGTCCTAGGAGACGCTTAGAGCCCCGCATCTGAAAATGGCCGCGCTCCAGCCACCTTCGTGCTAAGCGCACCTGCTGGTCATTGGAATAAGTGCCTCCTGGGCCCCGGCCTGAGGGGCGCCCCTGCTCCCCACGGTGGTTGGGGGAGGGTGCTCGCGGGCCTGGGGGTGGGGGTGGGTCTGGGAAGTGGGGATCTTGGGTATGCGGAGCCCTGGGGGCTGGGGGTCCTGGGCGTGGGGAGGTCCCGGGGGGTGGCGCTAGCCGGAACCGGGGTCCCTCCGCGTGGGGGAGGGCGCACAGACTGTACCTGGGGGCGCATCGGCCGTCGTCGAACACGAAGGTCCGGTTGGTGTGGCCTCCGCTGCGCGCCCCCCTGCAGACGCCCCCCTGGCTGCGCGCCCCGTCCGGGAGCGGCATGCGGGCCAGCGGCTCGGACCTGGAGCCGAGGGAGAACCGAGTTGGTAGCGACAGGCGACTTCTTTCCTCGCTTTGCCCCAAAACACACACTCTCCGTTCTCAGATTCAGGGAAAAAAACCCTGTTCCAGGGTCGGGCTTCGGGCGCCTGTCCGGGCGCGCCCCCTGCCGGCCGCGCCGGGAACCGCGGCGGTGTCGGGCTGGCGGGGTGGGCGGGGGTCCACCCGCATCCCCACCCGAGAACCCGCCCCCATCGCGGAGCGCGGAGCCCTCGTAACCCCAAGAAACAGGAGGGGGGCTCGTTAATGGCTAGAAAACCCCACGCGCGCCGGGTTCACGCGCTCCTGGGGGAGGGCTCCCTGGTGGGAGGGGGCTCAATCCCACAGGGGCCTCCGTGGGGCAGGCGCTCTGGGCCGTTTGTGAATCGAGCGCCCAGCAATGGCGAGCGTCCGCGAGGCTTGTCCTGTCGGGCTCAGAACTGCTGGGTGGGGGGCGCTCAGCACCTCCACCCTGACCCGCCTCCCACCCACCCAGGACGCGGTCACTCATGCAGACCCCTGCACGAAGACCCCGTCAGTCCCTGTGCATCACACGTGGAGGCGCCGCTGGGCCTGGGAAAGGGAAGGCCCTACCCTACAGGTGGGAGTGACTGCAGGCTGCCAGTTGAGGCCCTGCTCCGCGCTCACCCCACACGGAGCACCTTTTAAACAGGCAGTGAGAAGGGGCCCCTGAGCCTGCTGCAGCCCAACCACCCCAGGGGGGCGTCCCAGGAGGCAGAGGGTCTTGCTGCTGAAACCTGGAACGAAGGAGTTAAAATTTCCGTGGGTGGGGTGAAACCGGGCCTGTACCCACAAGGTTAATGTGGGAAACAAAGGAACCAGTTGCTGAGCCTGACTTGCAGAATAGCAGAGGACAGCTGATAAGAGAGCAGCTTGCTGACCACAGGGCTCCCCCCTCCAGCATCCCCCCTCCAGCATCCCGAAGTAGCGTTGAGAAGCTAAAATGACCAGTAAACTTCACATGTCACAAACTAAAAATCCACTGCATGCAACACATAGAACCCCCTGAATTTGCACATACGACCCAGGAAGAAATTTGAAAGACAGTTGTGCCTGTGAAGAGGACTTAGAACTTCAGCCCCCAAGGCCATATACTCCCCCTCCCCTACCTAAAACCCAAATAAAAACCCTTGCTTGTAGCTTTTTGGGGAGTTGGGGATTACAGTGTTAGTTGCCGGTTCTCCTTGCTCAGTGCTTTGCAATAAAATTCCTACTTTCCTCCACTACAACCGCGTCAGAGATTGGCTTGCTGCACGACAGGTGAGCGAACTCACTTCAGGTTCACTGACCAAGTTTGGCACCCCAGGCAGGACCCAGTCCCTGGTGGTGTCTCTCCCGTGGCACACCAGCCTCCGACTGAGAGCCTCTCTTGGAAGCTGTCCCACAGCTGCCTGAGCCCCTTGTCTCGGGGACAGCCCCAAGCGGTTGGCTGCTGACCGGAAGTCGTGGGCCCACATCTTTGCTTTCGATGTTGGAAGAAACTAGGTTCAGGGACTTGGGAAGGTGTCTCTTATAAGTCATGACGGTCTTCGTGCTAACCTTTCCAACAGGACCAGCGGGAAACAATGGGTCATCAGAGCTCTATTCCACCCGGCAGTGGCCCTCTGGCTTCCATTTGTTTTGGTTTGCAGTGGGCTCCTTTTGTTGAGTTTCCTCATTATAACTGACTGAAGTCTTATTTTTCCTTTTGTTTGTTTCTCTGTTTCAGGGGTTTTATTCCAGGTTACTGGAGTTTGTTCCAGGTGCGGGAGCCCAATCTGTTGAAAGTAGGAGAGATTTTTCACTCACAGAGGAACTCTTTGGCCCCATTTGTTTTGATACTTATGTGTGTGTGGGAGGCGCGGTAATGGGAAACTGGAATCCAGTTCCCAGTGGCAGGCCTCTAGGTTGCATATTGCAAAATTGGAATGTTTTCAGTTATGAACCTATGAAAAAGAAAAAGGTGACATTCTTCTGTAGTACAGCTTGGCCGCAGTACTCCTTAGGCTCGGGAGAATGGTGGCTTCTAAATGGATCTGTTGATTATAATACTATTTTGCAGTTAGAATCATTTTGTAAAAAAGAAGGAAAATGGAATGAAATTCTTTATGTGCCGACTTTCATGTTGCTGTACAAGAATGAGCCTATTCTGAAAATGTGCAAGATCAGGATTCAGCGTCCTGGCTCCAGCAGGACTGGGGAAGGGAACCCAAAACCTGTATTGCAAGGAACAAATGACACTGCTGAGGACGACTGGATTACTGGATCCAATTCTCCTACTGCTGCCCGACCCCATGATGGTGGGGTGGTGGTTCTAGAGCCAGCAGGACCTCCCACCCAGGATGGCCTCAACTGGGGGCTGGGGAGGACCAAGCTAAGATGGGTTCTCCCTCTCATACCCGTGAAGGGACTTCTTCTCAAAAAGGTGGAAATTTTAAAGGGATTTTAAGGTAAATAAGGCAGTGAGGTAAATATGACAAATATTGAAAAGGGGGAAAACAAGGAGGAATCAGAAAGGGAAGAGTCACAGGACTCATCCCAGCAGGATGGAAATCTTCAGCTAGTTATTAAAAAAAAATGGCATGAATAAAATGGACATTAGTGGGGTTAAAACAAAAGTCTTAATAAAACACTGCCTAAGGTTGGGCAAGCCAAAGGGACCCCCTACTAAGCCCCCCCCCCCAACATTAAAGACCTCAAACAAATCTGTTCTATTTACTCCAATTTGGAAAAACTTAAAAAGCCAGAAGGCAGAAATCACAATGAGAAACCTGACCAACAATTGCTTGGGACGACAATTAGGCCCCTAAGGTTGATAAAATTACAAAGATTAAAATGTTTGAGATAGTATTATATGAAGAGGTCATGTCAAGTTTGCCTGAGTGTTTTTTGGGAATGGATGTTGTGTCTGACTGGGAATGCTTCCCCTACACAGTATTATAAGACCAAGACTTGTTAATGAAATCCTAATGGAAGCTATGATTAGAGGGATAAGAGTTGATAAAATTAAGATAAAATTTCATAAGAAAATTGGTATATTTAAATGGGCTTTGTGTAAAATGATTGCATCTCTTTTTCCTGACTGTATTATAGATTATATTATGGGGATAAACATTGTGTCTTACTGGGGAACATTTCCCCTGCCTGATATTGTAAGAGCATATAAATCCACCCTTCAGGCAACATTAATTAAACATGCTAAAGGAGATCTCACTTTAAAATGGCCATTCTGGGGAACTGTTGTCTCAGACAAGCCCATCTTAAGGGTCACCCTTAAAAGTGAGGATTCAAAACATCTCACAATGGAGTGCATTCTTTGATTAATATACAGAAGCTTCTAAAAGACAAAATGACTTCAAAAACAGCTCTAACAAGGATCCTTACAGCAAAAAGAAAAGAATCTTTAGTAAAGATCTTTAGCTATCTGAACAGGTCCATCTGCCAGAAGAACAGTTTGGATCCAACTGTTCTTTTGAGTTTTGTACCTAAGATGTTGCTAAAATTGTTAAGGATCTCTGTTTGCGTCTATCTGTGTGTGAGTCTCTCTACATATTTTTTTGCCTCTGAATAGTATAATTTCTAAAGGAGCTCTGTTTACTTGGCTTAAAGTAAGTACTTATATAAATTATTTCTAAATGTGATAGAAACTAGCCCAGATATCTGGTGTAACATGGCATAACATGATATAAAATGATCTTTGGTAAATAAAAGCTTGTTTAAGTTTGTTGATTTGATTGAAATAAACATGTTTACAGAATTATCAGCATTGGATATGATACAGACGTGTTATCTCTTTACAAAATTTGTCAGTAAAAAAGTAGTAACCTAGAATAATAGCTGATTTTGTCTGATGTCACATGAAGTTTTTGTAGGCAATCTAAGCATAATTATTGGAAACAAGTAAACTAAATAGGTGTGAAAAGGATAAAAGTTTTTGGGGAACTTTTTAACAATAATTGTGTGTTATAGTGTGTGTACTTAAAATACCCTCAAAACCTAAAATACCCTCAAAACCTTTTGGTAACTTGAAACTTTAGAGTTTTGCCAAATTAAGTGAAATGATAAAAATTTATTGACTATCTAGGTCATTAAGATAAAATGTTAAAATTAATTACTAGGCATAGATTTGTCTGCCTTTGGCTTCTTATTTCAAAGAAACTGGAATATGCTTGGGTTTATTGGTGAACACGTTCTGTGCCACGTTGGGGAATTTTCTACCAGAAAGTACATGTTACTATACAGTCTGTATATAAAAAAGGGTAAGACGTATGTTTTCAGTAAAGGAGGTATAAAGAATGGAAATATTTTTGTTTGTTTTGTTAAGAAAGATACACTTGTCCAAAAGTACTAGGAAAGAAAAAAGGAAAGAAGGCATGGGACAAATTCTAAATGTAAAAAGCAAGTGACAGAAGGTTTGTGGAAGTGTAACCCTGAGGAAAGAGTTTTGTGCATGGTCAAGTTGGCTAAGATTAAAATGAATTCAATTAAATAAATGAGTTTCAGTATCAAAGGTGAGCTGGTGCAAAGTCAGACTTTGGCTTCCTCTCTCTTGAAAGGATGATCTTCTTGAACTTTTGTTCTGCTCTTGAAAAGGGGTTATAAAAGATTTTTCTTTACCTTTGAGTAAGTCTACCTAAGGGACAGAAAGTCTATATTTTGTTAAAATAATTTCCTATATTCAAAGAGGCTGAGGTTTCTCTACTGGGTTTTCTTTTTTTAACTGTTTAACTCTGTTTGTCTTTGACATCATCTGTTGTCACCTTAATTGAATGGATAACTAAGCATTGTTTCCTATTTGACCAAGTGTATTAAAAACTTTTGATATTTTTGACAAACCCCCAGGGTTTGAGTCCTGGGTAAAGTCTTTCTTTTTGACTTAAAAAGAAGTTTGGAGGGGCTGGCCCGGTGGCACAAGTGGTTAAGTGCATGTGCTCCGCTGCAGTGGCCCGGGGTTCGCCAGTTTGGATCCCGGGTGCGCACCGACGCACCGCTTGGCAAGCCATGCTGTGGGGGCATCCCATATAAAGTGGAGGAAGATGGGCATGGGTGTTAGCCCACGGCCAGTCTTCCTCAGCAAAAAGAGGAAGATTGGCCGATGTTAGCTCAGGGCTGGTCTTCCTCACAAAACAAAAAAAGGAAGTTTGGAGAATTTCCAATGGGCCCTGGGACTTCTCAAAGAATTTTTTCTTTCTTTCTATAAAGAGGGAGATATTAAACTAATTAGACTTATTTGGTATATTAAATTACATGAGAAGCATTGTCAAATAAATGATGATAAACCTTCTTAGGTTATACTGTGTGGATAAATATTATCAATACAAATATTTTTTTTAAAAAATTATATAACATTACTAAAATTCTGATCTGTCTTGGTTATTAATCATAATTCTGGTTATTATCTTAAAATGTTATATGTCACAGAAATAGCCAAATGTCTTTGTCATTGGCCATTTTTGAGTGTTTTTTGGAGACAGTTGTTTTACTCTGATTTTTTTTTAATGTCAGGGATATTTTATTTTATTTCATTTATATTTTGGGGTGAGAAAGATTGGCCCTGAGCCAACATCTGTGCCAATCTTCCTCTATTTTCTGCACGTGGGACGCCACCACAGCATGGCCTGACAAGCGGTGTGCAGGTCTACGCCTGGGATCTGAACCCATGAACCCTGGGCCGCTGAAACGGACTGTGTGAACCCAACCGCTATGCCACCAGGCCAGCCCCTACTCTGATTTTTTTTTTTGCAAATATGTTTCATCTTCAGAGAGATTCATGGAGAGGGACACTTGCTCTAGAATGCAGGTTTCTGATACACTTACAGATTATGAAACTAAGCTGGGTAAGACATTACAGAACTCTAACAGAGAAACTGATGGCCTCATAAAACTGCTAACAGAAGATCAAGAATTGATTACATGGGACTAAACAAACTGATGAGGCTGATTGTAATTTTTATGACTTTTCATTTGAAATATTGCTGATTTTCTAATGTTTTGTTTTTCCAGATTTAAGGAGACCTTTTTCTCTTTTCTCTTAAGCTAACTATGACTTATAGCAATTTGTAAGCAGAATTGAAGTATTTATCTTTCTCTTCCTACCTGATCCCTCCAGTATTTGGAAACTTTTTTTTTTTATATAATTTTATTTATTTATTTTTTCCCCCAAAGCCCCAGCAGATAGTTGTAGGTCATAGCTGCACATCCTTCTAGTTGCTGTATGTGGGACGCAGCCCCAGCATGGCCAGAGAAGTGGTGCGTCAGTGTGCGCCTGGGATCAAACCTGGGCCACTAGCAGCGGAGCACACGCACTTAACTGCTAAGCCACGGGGCCGGCCCTGGAAACTCTTAATGAGTGAATACTCTAATTTTCATGGCAATATAGTTGTTTACATAAGTTCAATAAGAATCTGTTCTCCTTATAGGAGGACACAATGGAAACACTGGTTATATTGCCAAGGCTTTTACTGGAATGTCATATTTGAGAGAAACATGCATAGATGCAGATATGACCAAGTAGCTTTGAGGAATAAGGATTGACTTTATGGAACAAATAAAGCCACTTGGGAATATTGGCCTGGTACCTTGCTTACAGGGTCCCAGCAACCTTACCAGGTGAGTAAAGAAGGTCACTTCCCTGGCAGGTGCAAGAACCTCAGGATATTTTGGGGACCTCGAAAAGAGAGGAATTCACCCAAATCTATAGGTATTACAGGCAAAGTCTGATGACCAAGTCCATGGCTTGACTTTCCTGGCCTCAAGAGACCTTTGAAGTTCAATCTGAGATTCCTTATAAAAAGTTCCAGTAAAGCAGATTTAAAAGAGCCTATATGATCAATTGCTATTCTTGCTGTACTTATGTACTAATTGGTCCAAGTTTATTGAAACTAGACATTTTACAAACCAAAGAGTCTTAATTTGGCTATCTTTGGTAAAAGTGTGGGTGATTTTAGAGAGAAAAATTATGTTTCAATAGAAACTATAATACACATGTGTGGATATAAGATTCTAGTTCTGTTAATTGTCTTTTAGCTTTTTGTTTTCTACCTTTAAACTGGACTGGATCCTGAATTCTTCTAGTTCCCTCAAAGATCTGGTATTGATCTCTAAAGTGATATTTTCAATTTTTTTCCATCCTTTTCATTTGGAATTATTGAGAATGGAAACCACCCTTTTTTCCTGAAGCCTTGCAAACTGAAACTGGACAACGTGACGTAAACTTAAGAGAGATCACCACGATAGCCCATATTTAGACAATCTTCATGCCTGTTGCTGTATAAGCCACTCAAAAGGTTTACCTGAATACCTGATGACATCATCAGAGACATTTCAAACTGCAAAAGATGCTTTGACCCTGACATCTAGGAATTTTCTTGACTAGCTGTCCCCTGGGCTCAAGAATTGGTTTACAATTTGCTCCAAACATTAACCTTGTTTTCTTTTTGTTTCTCTAGAAATGATTCTTATTAAATACCTGGTTACTTGCTTACACAATATAGGGCTAACTTTGGGAGACACTTCCTATGTTCTAGAGATGATCCAAAAGACCCAGAGAGAACTCAAATTAAGGAACTAGACACTGTCAGATGTTCCTCTGCACCATCTTTGTCATGGAGACTGTGTCCTATTGAAATCCTGGAAACACAAGCACCCAGAAGATCAACTTCCTCCCCGCTCAATGCGACCATATGAGAAACGCCACAGGGAAGGTGAACCATGCCATAGAAGAACAACACAACCAGGATCACCCAAACCTTGGCTGGCTTCATACTCTAGACAGTGACTTCTCCGAATGGACAAGCGGACCCCTGATTGACCTCAAGTTGCTGTACAGAAGATGGTCTCCTAAAGATAAGTAAGGAATGACTCCCAGGTTCTTACCTTACTTGTTGGACTATTAGACAGCAGGCTATTTGGTTACATCAGATTTCACCTGAGGTTCCAGGCCCTAACCTTGATTGGTTTACAGGCCTCTTTTCCTGGATTCCCCCAAGGATTGCGGTCCATAATGGAGGGGATACTAAAATTTGGGCTGTTTATTTTGCTAATATATGTGGTCATCCATGTAAGTATAAAATGTGGACTTAAGTGTTGTTCCAAAGCCATTGATCTGAGTACTAAAATATTAGTCATGCAAAGCATTCCTCACTCTCCCCACCTGGTATCCAAAAATATTTTGAAATAAAGGTAGAGGAACTTCATTCCTCTGACCCTGATCTTTGCCCTTTCACAGCGGGAAGTAGCTAGAGAGGTCTTCACCCCCATTCTCTGAGATTGAGGAATGATCACAAAACAGTGGGGACTGAAACCAAGGATGAAGGAGTTAAAATTTCCCTAGATTAGGGTGAAACCCTGCCTGTACCCACAAGGTTGATATGGGAAACAAAGTAACCAAAGTTTAACAGCAACAGGACCGCTGATAAGAGAGAAGCTTGCTGACAGCCTGCCGCCTGACTAAGCATCACACAGGAGCACTGAGAAGCTAAAATAACCAATTGTAAACTTTAGGTGTCCCAGACTAAAAATCTGCATGCAACATATAGAACCCCCCCGCATGTGCACATGTAACCCACGAAGAAATATGAAGGACAGTTGCACCTGTATGGAGGAATCTTGGAACTTCAGCCCCCAAGACCAAATGCTCCCCCTCCCCTACGTAAAACCCAGAATAAAAACCCTCACTTGTAGCTTTTCTGAGAGTTTGCGATTACAGCTAACACTATAATCCCAAACCTTCTCCTTGCTCAGTGCTTTGCAATAAAATTCCTACTTTCCTCCACTACACTGGTATCAGAGATTGGCTTGCTGCGTGACAGGTGAGCAAACCCACTACAGGTTTGGCAACACTGCGGGACCCCGGGCATGGCCATACTTGGTCATCTACTCTGTGCCCACCCCAGCTCAGGTGACCTCACGCAGAGCCCCAGGCAGGTAGAGCCCTGTATTCTGTCCCTGGTGCTCAGGAGCCTTTGCTGGTCTGCAGTGCTGTCCAGACCCTCACTGAGCCAGGAGAGCAGCAGAGAGAGACGAGAGAGAGACAGAGACACAGAGACAGAGAGATCAAAGCTGACCAGAGAAGGAGAGAGGCTGTGGAGTCAGACAGGCGTGAGGGGAGCTGAGCCAGCACCACCCACACAGCTTTGCTCAAGGCCTGGAGCACCAACCCAGCCTCCCATGGGGGGCAGTCAGTGCAGGGGGTCCCCAGGGCAGAGCTGGGCCAGTGATATGAGGATGCATGGCATGTACTTTGTGGTCCTGACTTCTGCAGCATCTCTCCTGAGGTCCTGTCCCTGTTGGTTTCCACAAGACAGCAGACTGAACACAGATGCTTTTTTGTAGGGGGCACCTCTTGGCAGAAGTGGGGCACGCTCCAAAGTCCCCAGAAGGGGTGCACCTTGTGCCCCCACCTGGCTCACTGGCAGTTGTACATCTTGGAGGCTTTGCCCCCTTGGTCCAGAGAGGTGGCTGCTGCTGCTGGGGTCCCACCCACCCCTGGTCAGGCACAGCCCCCAGCAGGACTCTGGCCTCCCCTGGGGCTCCTGTGGCTGCATGTCCACCTTGCAGGCCCCTCGGAGATGCTCTGCTGACTGGTCAGTGAGAGACGATTATTGTGTTGTCAGTGATGTGAGACTGACAAGCCTGGTGACATTTCTGATGGCTTAAGGGAAACCAAAACTTGGCCCTGCTCTGCCACGGAGGAGCCAAGCCCTGGAATGCTGGTCTGTCCATCCCACCCCAGCCAGGAGCAGGGAGGGCAGAGGGCCCAAGGCCCTGTCTTCCAGTCACCCGCTCCAGCAGGCAGCCAGGCCGAGGGGATCACTGTTCAGCCTCTCCTGCTGTGCCCCTGGGCACCCTGGCTGATTGGCTCTGGCACTGCCTTCTTTGGGTACCGTTGGCCCTCTGAGGGCAAGAAGCCTGGCCTCTCCTCACATCTCCCATAAATGCCAGGGTCCATACGGGCTGACAGAACTGAACATCCCCAGGCTTCCTTGGCCTCAAGCTCCATTTCACACCCCTGGGAACACAGAAGCCGGGCCGGGGCCTGACCGTGACCGGGCAGCAGGGGTCCCGGGGCCCCACATCAGTCTGGCGTACTGGCCTGGGGCACGGTCCCTGAGCCCAGAGTTGGGAAACAGAAACTGGTCTCCTCACGCCCTGAGGCAGCCTCAGGCCTCCCCCCGTCCTCACTCAACCATACTGAAAAGTCCGATCGCCCAGGTTCTCGGTCAGCGTAGGAGAGGAATTCAGACAGCGACACAAGGGCAACAGCAAGCAAGCAAAGCTTTATTAGAGGAAAGGTCAGACACACTCCAAGTCAGGAGCGGGCAGTGCCAGAGAGCGCATCTGCCCCAAGTCTCGAGTTAGTTTTATTTTTATTTGGGCTGGTTTGAGGGAATTAGCATTATCTGGTTATCTGCCAATAACGGTCTTTCCTCCACCCACACGTCGGGAGGGGAGTTCTTGACCTTTTAGGGAAGTCATTCCCCGAGGAAGGGGGCTAATGCACATGGAATTCGTATGTAAATTAAAGAAAAGACCAATGTCCTCCGGAAGTGTAGAGCAGAAGGCTTTGCTTTACGCACTATTTTTATCACGGTGGTCGAAGGTCTCAGACTCAGGCGCTATCTGTATCTCGAGGGACGCCAGCAAGGCGCTTCCTTGATGTAGCGAGGTCTCCAGCTTCGATTCCCCCACTCTTGTCTGGATGCCAGTAAGATGCTCCACTGATGTAGCAAGGTCTCCAGCTATGATCCCGCCCTCATGTCTACCTAGCGACCTATCTCACTCACAGCGTCGCCCTTGACCTCAGAGGGACTTCTGACCCCTGCCCCACCCCTCCCTTAATCCCAGGCCACTGCCCGCTTCTGCCTCCTCTCCTTGTGCCCCTGGTCACCACCCCCACCAGTTCTCCTCCGTACCTGACCAGCAGCCCTGGCCTGGGCCGCTGGGTCCTCCTCCACGCTTACTTCAGGCTGCTGAGCCGACCGGTGACGGAGACATGGGCCCAAGCCTGTGCTGCACCCTCAAATGACAGGATCCCGAGAACAGTGGGCTCTTGGTGCTGCCCCTGACGCCTTTCGTCCATCTCTGGGTGCCCCCAATCCCACCGCCCAGAATCCTACCCCAGGACACCTGCCCGCAGCCCAGAGCCCCTCCTGGGGCTATACTCTGTTCTCTGCCCCGTCCCAGACCCCGCTCCCTGGGCAGACTCCCACCAGACCTGGCTGCAGCAGCACCTGCCCCAGCTCCCTCCTGGGACAAGAGGCTCCCGTCCCTGTGAATTCCCCCAGCAACTAGCCCCCCACACCCACATTAGCCCACTAAAGTCCACCCACTGAAACGGGCACCTTGACCTTCACCCTTGCGGCCCTCTCCTTCGCTAAGGGGACCACCTCCTTGAAAGAGGAGGGGTCTCCACTTTCCCTATTCTTCCATCAATCCTTCAACAAACGTTGATGGAGCGACTCCTGCGTGCCCAGCACTGGGCAGCCCCTGGAGACCCAGCGAGAGGAGCAGACAGACCTGCGACCACGCATCTGGGGGAGGAGAGTGATGTTCTTCCGAAGCCCCCCAGAGAACCTGCAGAGACGGGGGCTGTGAGGAGTGCCCCCCTGGGGAGTGAGGCTTGAGCTGACAGGGTGGGGGAATGATGCGGCAGGGGAAGAGCAGGAGCCAAGTGGAGGCCTGCGTCAGGGCAGGGCCGGGCCAGGGCAGGGGTGGGGAAGGCAGAAAGGCCAGTCAGCCTTCAGGCAAGCCAGGGTGCTGGGGAAGGCACAGAGAGGGTGGGTGGGATCTAGGGTGGGGCTGGGAGGTGTCAGGATGCCTCCTGCCTCCTGGGTGCACCATGGCGCTGGCAGTAGGCAGAGCGTGCTGGAAGAGGGTGCGACTTGGGGGATGGGCACACATGGACCTTGGACCCGCTGGCCGTGCGGGGTAGGTGGGTACCCTCCACCCTGTCCCTAACCGGTCCCTGAGTCCCATAGATCTTGGCTAAACAGTTCTCAGACCAGCCTCCCCACTCACCTCAGCTGGCCCCTTCCTGGGCCATATCATCTCTGCCATGCATGTCCCTGGTCCCCACGCCCGCCTGCCCCACAACGCTCCAGAAAACTTCATCTACTCCTCACACACCTGTAGCTCCCTGGCCCCTCTGCTCTCAGGTGAGGCCAATTCCTCCTGCCACATACGGGGTCCTACCTGCCCACTTCCTGGCCCCTGGAGCCCAAGCCCACGTACCAGCCCAGGAAACGGCCTGGCCTCCTGCAGTGTTTTCTGCTGGGCACGCTGCCCATCCTATCCTTCTGGAAATCACCACTTCAACCCGAGAACACCCCCCTCCTGCCCTCTCCCTCTACAGGCTAGTAATTTACTTGTCTTCCGCCTCCCCTGCCCCCACCTAGTCGTGAGCTCCTGGAGGGCGGGGCTGGCGCCTCCAAATCACCAGCGCCCAGCTCGGGGCTGGCACCCAGGGGGCACCCACGGGAGGATAGGTGAGCGGAGACCACAGCGAGTGGGAGCTAGGCAGACCCCCGGGAAATGGGAGGAGGACCACTTGGGTTTGGCCCCCTACCCAGGTACCCGGCTGGGGGCTTGGAGTGGGTGGACCCAAGCCCTGAATTTCTAGTAGCACCTCCATGGGAGGAACTCTGCTGCACTAGCGGCTGGGGCGGCGCGCGGGTGGGGTGACACAGAGCACATGCATGGGGGCAGGCGCGCCTGGGGGCGGGCTCGGTGCCGGCTGCGCGGGAAGCACGTGGGGGCGGGCAGAGTACACGTGAGGGGGCGGGGCTGGCAGTCGCGCAAGCGTGGGGCGGGGCGCGCATGGGGCAGGGTAGAGCGCATGCGTGGGGCGGGCACGCGTGGGCGCGGGGAGCACGCGGGGAGATGCAGACTGCATGCGTGGGGCGGGGCGCGCCTTGTGGGGGCGGGCCAGGTGCTGGCGGGGTGGGAAGCACGTGGGGCGTGTAGGGCGCACGTGAGGGGGCGGGACGCGCACGCGTGGGGCAGGGCGCACGTGGGGGTCCTAGGCTTTGTTTCCAGCCCTAGCAGCTGTGCGCTCATGGCGTCCGTGGGTTCTGAGCAGGATAGTGGGGTTCTCCGAGTCCTCGCCCCCGGGGAATGCAGGTGAGGAGTTGGGGGGCCCTGGAGGGAGTCAGGTGGAAGGCTTCTGCCCAAAGGTGCATGGAATGTCTACGGCCCGATGGTTACGCCCAATTCAAATGGACTGAGTCGCCGGTCCCCACCTTTGCATGGCCCACCTGGGGCAGAGCTCCTAACCCCCAAACCTGGAGTGGGAGGAAGGGTGCCAGGAGGGAGGGCCCGGGCTGTGTTCCTGGGCGACCTAGGCCCTGTCCTGCACCCACTCTCCAAGGACGTCCGTTTCCGCATCTGGGCTCCAGAGGCTTTTCTGGGGTTCATGCATCACCCAGCCCTTGACTCCGTTGTCTGCAGCGGCTCTTCCTTGTCCGGCGCCCAGTGCTTCGAGGACCCCGGCCAGGGCTCAGGCCCGGTCAGGGCCCCTGTGGTGGCCGAGGGTCCCAGCTCCTGCCTCCCGCGGAATGTGCTCAGCGAGAGGGAGCGCAGGTGGGCGCCCGTGCGGTGGGGGCAAGGGAGGCTTGTAAAGGAGTGGGGGGCGCTGGAAGAGACAGATTTGTGGCTGCGACCAGGTTTTCAGACAGCTGGGACAGGCTTGTGGTGTTTGTCCAATAAAGGGACAGTGAGCACGTCTCCAAGATAAACAAGAAAAGCCGTAGAGGGGTTCCCGGGGATCACCATTGCAGCCCCCTATTTGCCCTGAAGCCCTAGGCATCTTGAGGTTATGTGTTTGGGACCCCTAGATCCCAGACTTTGTCTGGGACCCTCCCCTCCCCACCTCCTGGAGCAGGCCTGGGCTGCCTGTGGCTGGTGGCAAACATCTGGATAGCCTGTGGCCGGAGTCTAGGGCTCAGGGCCAATCTGCACTGACATGGATCCCTGAAGGGCTCAGACCCCATGGAGAGCTAACTCGTAGCCTTGGCCTGTGGTCATTTTACCTGAGAAGCTCCCGAGGCTGCTGTGAGGGAGATTCTGGTGGCTGCAGTCCTTTTTCCTGGCCAGCCTGCCTCACTGCCGTTTGTCACCTCCTGGAAGCAGGAAGCGGATCTCCATGAGCTGTGAGCACCTGCGGGCCCTGCTGCCCCGGTTCGACGGCCGGCGGGAGGACATGGCCTCGGTCCTGGAGATGTCCGTGCAGTTCCTCCGGCTTGCCAGCGCCCTGGTGCCCAGCCGAGAGCAGCACACTGTGAGTTGTACGTGGGCCACCTGGTCAGCCCCGCAGAGGAGCAGCTATGGGGCATCCCCCCCCACCCCCCGCCATCCCTCCACTTCCCTTGCCCTGCACGGCCAGGGCTGGCTGTGTTTTCGACAGGCTCTTTTCTCTCTCTCTACATTCTCCCCGCGCGCTGCCTCTGGGGGTGATGCCCGTGCCCCTGGAGACAGCTTTGGCCTCTAGTTATGTCACTTGTATGCCCGCCCACGGTGCCGAGGCCAGCAAGAGGTAAAAGTCCTGTGGCTGTGAGGTCCTTGGATGGGCAGCCTTTTGTCCCTCTCCCCCCTAGTCCTGAGGACCAGGGTCTGCAGTCAAGGTGGACCTCTGGGACCCTGGGCAGGGCAGCCAGTGACAGACCACAGCCCACTTTTCCTGTGGGTTTCCTGGATGACCATCGTCGTTTTTCATGTTTATGTTTAGTTTGTTCCTCCTGCCAAGGAGATGTGGCACAAGTGGCAGAAAGATGTTTTGCAGCTGGTCCTGGCGAGTCAGATCCCAGCAGGTGCACCAGACCCCGGCACAGGAGCATCTGGCGTGACCATGTTAGTGTCCCTTTCAGGGCCAGGGGACCCGTGGGGGCAGTGGACACACACTGCTTAGAGCCCCTCACCTTTTGTCTTTGTACTGTCCAGGCAACAGGACTCCCCAAGCTGTGCGACTGAGGGTGTGGATGAGGGCGAGGTCCCATCGGGGGTGGCCGAGGTGCTGGACGGGCCGCTGGCTCTCCTTGGTAAGTGTGAATGGGTACCGGGACCGTCGTGGGTGACATCCCTGTCCAGAGACAAGGTGGGTGAGCCCCGAAGGATGAATTCTGACCCTGAGGATGGCGGGGTCTATTCCCGAATAGGGGTTGGACGTTTAGTGTTGATTTTCTCACGGTGACAAAGCCATGTGTTGGGGTGAACCTCAGGGACCCCACGCTGTCCTCAGCTCTCATATGAAACAGGACGAGGGGTCCCATGAGGGGCAGATGTGTGGGCCGAGGTGGCTGCGAGTCGTTGGCCACTCTGGGGCTGCTCTCTCTCTCTCGTGTCCCCTGCCAGGGTCTCCGTCTGCCAGGGAATGGGGTCCATGCTAGCCAATCTCCTAGGCCACTCCTCTTCCCCGAGGACAGGTCCCCACCCGCTCTTTCACCCTGGGTCTCTAGGGGTCCCTGGGTCCCCCAGGAAGTGTGGGAACATAGAGGGACTTGCCCCGTCCTTGTTCCCCCTGCCAGCTGCTGCTGTATCCGGCTCCCAGGAGCAGCCCCCGCCCTGCAGCAGCCCTGCTCCCTGTCCCTTTGTGGGGCCAGAGGTCTGGCCCCCCTGCCCCATTCCGCTTCTCTGTTCTGTGATCGAGTGAGTCACGGGCCTCACGGCCGTTCCTTCCCCTGCTCGGGGCCTTGGTTCTCTGATGCCGCCCCTAGCTGAGCCACAGGCGCCTGTGATGAGTGTCCCCCCTTCACGCTGGATACCCCGCCCTGGCTTTGTGTCAGTCTTTGGACTGTGGCTGCTGGTGATGGTGTCTAAGCCACCCGTATGTGTTTGCCACATGCCATAGGCCCCAAGCGCCGTGGCAGGCAAGACCGTGCCCACCGAGGAGGGGAGGGGTCTCACTGTCAATGGGGCTGGCAGTGGAGCTGGGGCCACCAGGAAATTTTGGGACCCCCATGCAAGGCATGAGGGTCACACAGCAGAGAGCTAGGTCTGCGGGTGGAGCCCAAGGTCAGGGACTGTGGGTAGAGGCGGGGGAGGCAAGAGTGTCCCCAGGTCTGAGCCCCACGTAGTTGACCTGAGGCTGAGTGGGCACCTCCTCCAGGAAGCTTCCCTGGTTTTAGGTATGAGGTGCCTCTTCTCTCAGCGTTCATCTTCTCTTGGGTGCCTGTATGCCTCCTACTTCTGAGCCCCGCGTGTCCCCGTGCAGGGCGCAACGGGCAGGGGCTGAGATCTTCAGGGGAGGGCCGCTCTCTGGTGGGGGAAGGCTGACCCATGCTTCACTTGTCTCCTAGAGTCTCCCAGCCTGGTGCCCTGGCCCACAGGCCCAAGTCCCTCCAAGGCCTTGAGGCCACCACCACTCTGGCCTCGAGGGGATGAGGCTCAGACCTGCCTGGGCCAGGCTGGGCCTCCAGCTGAGGGGGCCAACATGGCCATGACACCAGACGCCAGGTGGGTGCCCCGGTGGGCGTGTGCATGTGTGTGCCTGGTGTGCATGAGCCGTCACACGTCTCCTTCCAACCCTGCCTGGACCTGCCCGTCTGGGAAGTGTGTGTTCCTTCCTGCCTTAGTGTCTGTGTGTGGACAGCTGAGGCCGCCAGCCCAGGCCCGGCTCAGCCAGACTCTGTCGTGTGGCTTCCTAATGTGTGTTTCTGAAAACACTTAGTCTTCCTAATTGTCCTCTGTTTTGGCTGATAGTAAATGAGTTTGCGTTTTGTGAGCCCGCACCAGCTGGGGTGTGGGCAGGGCGCGTGGTGTTGGCTGGAGAGGAACCAGCAGAGCCACAGCAGATGGCCAGTCTGCGCTCGGCGGGCAGGCTCGGCACTCTCCAGATCCATTGATGCAGCTGAGCGGGCCTGGGGCGGGCGGGAGGGAGCACCCCGTTTGTCTCTGATCGTGAAACCGCGTTTCAGGGCCCCCACCTTTCTCTTGAGGTAGGAGGACCGGGGTCCGCTTGGGCCCACTCAGGGTGGGGTCTTCTTGCCCCATCCAGATCCGTGTCGAGATGTGATGTGGAAGACCGGACGTCCTTCCTGCTGACTGCCAGTCCCGACTGGTGGCTGGGTGAGTGGGGGACGCTCGGTGGAGGCCACCCACGCCCTGGTCGGGGCCAGCTTTGGGGGCTCAGCCAAGCCCCATGCGGGCTGGGCAGGCAGCTGGGATTGTTGCCTAGGCCCAGTTTGCTGTGTGACACCAGGGTCCTAGTGTCTGTGTCTGAGCTCCTTTGTCCTCCTGTGTGGGTGGTGGTCGGGACTACTGGCAAGGGGAACGAAAGGGAACGTGTGTGTGTGCCTGAGTGAGAGCGTGTGAGTGTACGGTGTGGGGGCTGGTTGTGTGGTGTGTGAGTCAAGAGTCGGTGCCCGTTCTCTCGACTGTGTCCCCCAAAGGCTCCTGGATGTGTGATGAGTCGAGTGTTTCTAGGATTTAGCATCGGGGGGAGACGTCTTCCTGGTTCTGGCCTGGTGGGTCTCCTGGGTGTCTGGCAGGGCTGGTGGGTGTGGGCCCCCCACCTGGTCATCTCACACATGAGCCAGGGGCTTCTGAGTCGGGCGGGACAGATGGACAGAGGTGGGCCCTCTTGTGCACACTGAGCCCACTCTGCACGCCCCGGGCACCGGGGTACCTGCCCGCCCTGCTGACATGTCCCGTCTGCTTCCAGGGTCCCTGGAGGGCAGAGGCGGCAGTGCGCCGGCCAGGAGCACCCCATCGGACAGGGCAGAGCTGAGCTTCCTCGTGGACCCCGAGCCCGGCTCCCAGGAGCTCTCGGATGGCCCCCTAGAGCCGTGGGGCTCAGACGTGGGTGGCCCCGGCCTGGCCCTGCGGGACGAGGTGGACAGCCTCTTCCCTGAGTTTTTTACCTACTAGGCGGCTGGGGGCCTGCCAGGCCGCAGGGAGGGGTGCTCGGGGGCTTGTGTGGACGCTCGGGCATTTTATTGTTTTGGGTTTAGGTTGCAGCTGTGCCGATCCGGGGCTGGCAGGGCTGCTGTGAGTGGAGGCTGCATATTAAAGAGAAAGCGATTTTCCTGGAGGAGAGAGGACTTGTGTGTAGTTGACGTGATTCACTGGGCAGATGGCGCCACTTCCGTTCAGGCTGCAGGCACCTGCCTGGGGTTTTGCTTCTGTGACATTCTGGCCCTCGTGGGATCCCTAAATAACGGGGCCTCGGGGTGGTGGGGTGCCGGGGTGTGTCATAGACTGAGAGTTCTGTGTCCCCTGGGCCCGCTCTCCGGAGAGGTGGTTTGGGGTCCTAGCTCCTCGTGCTCATGAGGCTGGTGTGAGCTGGGGGCCTCGTGGCCCAAAGGGATCTGTCGGGAGGCCCTGGCTAGTGCTCTCTCTCCAGGCCTGGGTGCCTCAAGGGCATTCGCTGCTAGTGGCCCCTGCATTCCCCACACAGGGGGGCGTTGGCCCAGGGCAGAGCCCACCTGGCTTCAGAGTTCTGGAACTCCCTCCCCTCCCCCCGGTGGGCACAGCTCCAGCCCCAGCTGCTCCTGATCCTCAGGCTCCGGGGGAGGGCCGGGTTATGGCAAGGGGTGGCCCAAGCCCCTGTGGACTGTGTTTCAGCCACAGTGGGGTGGGCACCTGTCTCCGACCCAGGCTGACCGCGGGCTCCCCTTGTTCAGTCCCTTGCAGAGACACTGGGCTCCTGGCTCCTAGTGACCCCCCAGTGAGTGCTCTAGGGGTAGAGGGGTCTCTGCCCTCCAGGAGAGGAGGGTCTCCTGCATGTGGGCTCAGAGCCCCCTGCTACCCGCCCGCCCCACACCTCCACGCACCTCCACCCCCGTGGCCAGAATGTTCTGTTCGTTCTCTGGCTGAGACTGCAGGAAAGGTGGGAGCAGCCGTGGGCAGGAGGCGGAGCAGAGCCAGTGGCATCAGGAACCCTGCCCTGAGGGAACTGGAGAGGACCTGGGAGGAGCCCGGGGGAGGTCCAGGTGGGCGCCCTGGGCCACCATCCTCAGGACCCGCATGTTCTCCCCTCCCCGTGGGCTTCTTGAAGACCCTGAGCAGAGCCGGGGTGTGTCTGAGGGAGTGCTGCCTTCAGGCCTGGGGCTGAACAGAGCCGTGGTCAGCAGGCTGCAGCCCTGTTCCAGGAGCCCTGTCTGTGGAAGGGCCTCCACGGGCCTGGCTGCCCAGGTTCCAGAAACATTCCAGACCCTGAGAATGTGAGTGTGCAGGCGGGCTCTGGGGTCCATCCTTACTGTTCTGGTTCCTCAGTGGTTGTCAAGTCATACAGCCTCATTTCACGAGTGTCCCCTAAAAGACCACGTGTGCATCTGTTCATGTGTGCGCGTGCCTGTGTTTGTGCCCGCCTGTGGATTGGTGTGCATGTATGCAGGCCAGTGTCTCTCCTCGGCAGATTGGGACTCTGCAGATCTTCGGGGTCTTAGCTCACCGGCCCCCACGTGCAGCCCCCAACTCTGCCCTGTGTCCCCTGCCGGGTGGAGACGATGAGTTCGTCTCCTGTTGCTGGTCCAGCGGGAGGTGGCTGAGCACAGGCTGTGGGTGTTCCCTGTGGGCACTGCGGTGGGGCTGAGCGAGCACCCTGCCCTGCCGCACGTGGAGAGCTTCTGGTTCCCCAGCCGGGAGGGGCCCCCAAGGCATTGCCCCCCAGAGCAGCATTGCCCTCCAGGGCAGATTGCTGAGCTGTGTGAGCCCTGCTCTCCCACCTCAGAACAGATGAACAGGCTCTGCCTGGCGCCTCCGCTGGGGCCTGCCGGATGCTCTCTCTGTGGGAGGCCCCCAGGGTCTCTGGCCAGGCTGACCTGGACGAGCCGGGTCCTGAGCTCTGGGCAGCCCACTGTGCCGGCCTCACCCAAGTTCCCTGTGAGGGGGTCAGGAAGATGGGACTCGAGCTTGTTCAGAACTCTGACGGAGGGGCAGATGGGTGGGACCAGTCCTGACCCTCAGGCTCCCCACAGCAAGGTGAGGGACAGGATCCTCCTCAGGAGACAGGGCTCAATCTGTGTTGCCTCGAGCCAGTGTTGAGAAGGATCCCGAGGCCCGGTCAGGCTTGGGGCGAGAGCAGTGGTTGATTAAAGGCCGGCCCCGGGAGTGGAGGAGAGAGTCGGTGGCTTGGAGCTGTAGGGTTCCACTGGCCCGGCCCTGGGGGTCCTGTGGGCCCGACCTGCAGGCCTGAGGCTGTGGACACAGGCTTGTCTCGGTCTCTGCAGCATCCCGAGAGGGCGGGGTTCCCTCCCTGGGGCAGTGAGGGGCTGTGGGCTTCGGCTGTCTCTGGGCCCTCGGCTGTGGCTGTGGCTGCTGCTGAAGCTGGAAGGAGCCATGGGGGTTCAGGGAACAGCTGTCTTCCCACCACCCGCCCCGGCCCTGTTTGAACCGCAGGCCCGCTGTTGTTGGCCTTAACTGCGTTCAGGAGCGAGTCAGAAGCCTTCACGTCAGTGATGACCGGCTTGGTTTTGGGAGTTGGTTGGAGTGGCTTCAGCGTGACCTCCCCCTGAGTTCTCAAGGTGACCCTCTCCCCCCACCAGAAGGGCCTGTTGCCTGGAAGTAGGACATAGTGGGTGCTGTCTGCACAGAGGAGACGGCCCAGCAGGACCCCAGACACCGTCAGGCCACACCCTCACCCTCTCCCCGGTCCACCCAGCCCTCAGCTCAGGACCTTCTTGTGGGGCAGAGTCAATGGCTAGGCCTGGTAGAGATCAGCTGGCTGTGGGTGCAAGCCCCGCCCTCAGTGCAGTTGTTGCTGGAGTCTGGGGTTTCTGAAGCCACTTTTGGAAGCGTGCCTTGGAGCCAGCTTAGCTCTGAAGACAGGACCGGGTCCCTTTGCCGTTAACCCGAGGCCCCCAGCCCTGCCTGCCTAGCACCCTGGGGGGAATTCGAGCTGGGGGAGTAAGCGGTGATGGTCGTGTCCATCACCCCCTTCCAGGCCAGGACTGGGCAAAGTGGCCGTGTCCACGGGCGGTTAGAATTGCTCTGCTGCTGTCTGCTGGTGGGAGGGAGTGTCCCTAGGCTGCAGGCGAAGCAGGGGCCCCAGGATGGGGAGGGGGCATCGTCCAGTGGGGAGGTGCCGTGGGCCCCCTGCGGTTCCTGGGGGCTCTGGGGTCCTGGGGTGCAGCACAAGCTCAGAACAGGGACATAGCCTATGAAGGAATCACACAAGGAGTGGATGGTGAGTAACCTGCAAACAGGTCTTGACGTCAACTGGATGTTTATTCAGCCCACGAACTGTCCCAAGAGGCCACCTGGTGCCAGGCCAGGGCACCTGGCCTGGGGCTTGTTTCTCCAGAGTAAACCCAACATCAGGCTGCCTCTTCCCCTCTCCTCCAGGTGCTCTGTTCCCCAGGAGGGGCCAGACCCCAACCGCATCAGACCCCCAGGCAAGGGAACGGGTGGGTGGGGGAGGGACCCACAGGTCCCGTGGCCCCCAGAGGGGACTCAGCTCAGCGTAGTGAGGGTGGAAGTGGAGGCCGGGATGGGGCATGAGGAAAAAAAGCCTCCTGGGGAGAAAGGGAGGGAGTGGGGACTGGGGGCTCTGGTGAGAGCAGCTTGTGCTGAGATGAAGAGACGAGGGGGAGACAGGGTGCCCCAAGACCAGGACCCGGACAGGCGGGAGAGTAGCCTGGGCACTCACGGGGTGGACCAGGGGTTGGGGCTGCCCAAGGACCAGCGCTGGATGCTGCAAAGAACGTGGAAAGGACAGGCAGCGTGAGGGCTGCCCAGGTGGTCCAGCCAGGGGAAAGGCGCTTTCTGCCACCTTCGGTGAGACAGACAGAGGCCGGTGAGGACGGAGGTCTGGAGCTGTGGGGCCATGCGAGTTGGCGGCAGGGCGATGTGAAGGAGGTCTCAGCACTCTCGGGGGAGAAGGAAGACAGATACAGGTGGTGACACGGGCTTCTGAAGGAGGAGGCGGAGGTGGGGAGGGGGCTCTGGGGGAGCACAGAGGGGAGCCAGGCAGGGTGGGCCCGGTCAGAGCTGCCCTGAGTGCTGAGGTATGGTCTGAGGTGGGACCCAGGGGCTGGGAGCCGTGTCCCAGCCGTAGGGGGCGGGTGGTTCCCTCCTCTGACCAAGGGGCAGTGTGGCGAGCTCCCTCTCATGCAGGGCTGACACAGATGTTGCTGCTGCATGGCAGAGCCCTCCAGGAGAGACCGTCTGGGGGGCCCTCAGCCCCTGGAGAGAGCCCCCTGCCCTGGGACAGGACTGGGCTTGATGCTTAGCCTGAACGTGGCGGCCTTGGGAGAGCAAAGGGGCTCGTCCACTCTGGGCCGGGGGGCTCCCCAAGGCTGGGATCCCGTGGAGAGGGAGTCTGGGGGGCTCAGGCTGGCTGCCTGGGCTCCGGCACGGGGTGGTGGGAGCCCGGGCTGGGCACTGGGTGCAGTGGAGGGCGCTGCAGTCGGGCGCCCGTCACGCTCGGGTGACTTGGGGAGGGATAGTGTTCCCTGCTGCCTGCCCAGCCACCAGCCCCGCCCTCGGGGCCTCAGCCACTGTCCTGTGGGGAGGACTCAAGCACGTGGTCAAAAGGGGCTTCTTGAGCTAAATGCAGCCTGGACTCGGGACGAAGCTGCACAGGCTTAGTTGGCGGACCTGGCCAGAGCTGGTTGTTTCTGCCACAAGACCCTGCTGCCGTCACCACCATGTGGCGAGCCCTGGGACCGCCACTGCCCGCAGCCCCGAGACTGAGGGGCCAGAGTGGCTGTGGGGTCCAGCCTCACCCCCTCTCTGCACCGTCTCCTGTCATCGCCTCTGGACTGCGTCCTAGTGAACTCCTGTCTTCCCTGAACTGTGTGGATATGAGCCCGTGGTAGGCTCAGTCTCACCAGGAGGGTCCCCATCCCCTGTGCCCTGCGGCCCTGGCCCGGGGTTGGGGTGTCAGTGGGCACCTCCTGGCCGCCGTGAGGTCACCAGTCGGGCTCCTGGTCCGGGTGAAGCCCCCCTCCACCAATAAAGCACACTGGGTTGGGGGGGCAATCATTTATTGGGGACACCAGGGAAGGTCTCCAGAAGGGTGGGGGCTGCTTCCCAGGGCGTGGGGTCAGCTGAAGTCTCCTCGGGTCAGCCTTGATTTTCTGGTCCTTTGGGGACAGTGGCAGAGTGCCTGGGAGGTGTCCCTGTGAGTGGGAGGGGCACGCTGGGCTCAGGGCTGGGGGTCAGGGACAGAGGGGCTGATCTGCGGGAGGGGTGGGGGCACTGTCCCCAGAGCCAGGGGCCTGATGCTCCTGCTGCCCTGCGCCGTCCTTGGGGCTAGGGACTGGGGCCGTGTGTTAGCGAGCAGCCTGCTCTCCCACACCCCTCCTCCCACAGACCCCCCCCGAGCCTGCCCACAGGCCCCCTGCTGCCCCAGGCTGCCCGTGTCCGTCCTCCGGGGACTCGATGGGCGTCCCTGTCTTGGGTCCTGCCCGTGGCACTGGCATTTTGAATCTCTCCAAGCCATCAGCTCCACGCTGGCCCGGCTGCTTCCCATGTGTGGAGCAGCACCCGGCCGTTTGCCCCCCGAGGGCCTCCCGTGCCCACCTGCCGCCGCCCCTGCAGGGTCAGAAGTCACCTACCTGGGCCCCACGGCCAGGGCCTACCTACTGGTGGGCGTGGAGGCAGCGATCTGTGGAGAGAGGAGCAGAGAGGAGCAAGGTGTGCTGAGCAGGCGTCTGGGCCGAGGCCCTCAGCCTCCTGAGGCTGGCGGTGGGGTGGGCACCTACCAGTCTGGGTCAGGTCAACGATGTTGGTCGAGTGGATCCCATGGGTTTTACAGTATTTTCTAAACATCCACAGGACGTCCGGGCTCACAGTAGGGGTCCGGCCTGTGGACAGAGTGATGGGGCTGTCCCTCTTGCTGGTCATTTGGGACAATGGGCAGTGGGTACTGGGGGCTTGGAGACTGCTCCAGATTTTCAGGGTGCAGGCGTGGTTGTGGGGACAGGCGCTGCTGTGACCACGTGGAGAGGTGTGCCAGATGGCCCCAGGCTGCGTCAGTGAGGAGTGAGGGCCCCATAGGGCTCGCTCGACATCGCGGGTGGGGTCCGGCCTCTCCTTGGGTCCCGGTCATCACATCCCCGTGCGTTTATTCCACGCTGGGATAGAGGGCTGGGGCCCAAGGAGAGTCCACGTCCTTGACAAGCTGGCTTAAAGGAGAGCAAACCGATAGACACAGCTGTTTTGGGAAGGGCCGTGACAACAGGTGGGGACACACATGTGAAGATGTGCTCCGGCTGCACGTCCTGTGACCCCAGCCCTGAGAACCGACCCCACAGAGCAGAAGCAAAGAGCTTCGGGGCCAAGGCTGCTGGCGGCTCCCCACGAGGCAGCCCCGGTGCAGTGACCACCTGGCTGGTCAGCAGCCCCCCGAGTCCCCATACATAGACAGCTGGAGTATCGGTGGCGTTCAGTCAGATGCTGGAGACGACATGAGAAGTTGTCCCCACACTCTTAAGTGCTGAGCCAGAACCCAAGGCCTGGGGGCAGCCAGTGGTTCCTGGACATTTGGACCTTGAGGGCCAGTACACACCACCCAGCCAACCCTGCAGTTTTGGGGGCCCAGCACAGGGTTGCCGGCCTGCACATTTACTAAGTCAGGTCATCTTAACAATGCTACCTGCAGCGGGTAGAACTGGGTCCCCCAAAGGGATGTGTCCAAGTCCTTAGCCCCGGAAGCTGGGAAGGGACCTTATTTGGAAACAGTGTCTTTGCAGGTGTGATTAAGTTAAGGTTACTGGGATGAGGAGATCATTCTGGATTCGGGGCTGGTCCTACATCTAAGGACAAATGTCTTTTAAGAAAAAGAGGAAGATCTGAGACACAGAGAAGCCACATGAAGACAGAGGCAGAACGTGGGGTGAAGTGGCCACAGCCCAGGGCTGCCGGGGGCACCAGGAGCTGGGAGGGGCGGGAGGGACCCTCCCCTGGAGGCTCCAGAAGGAGCTGGGAAGGAACCAACCACGGCAGCCACAGCTTGATTCTGACCCTAGCCTCCGGAACCCCTGTGGCCAGCGAAATCCAACCAACAGCCCTTACATTTTTCAGACCCAGTGTGAGGTCGCCAGTCTATACATTTCCTAAATTACAGACATTCTAACAAGCCACCATGTCCCGACTCTGCCATTTCACAGAGAAAGGACACTTCATCCCCAAACCCAGGGCCCCGTCATCTCCCAAGGGAGAGAGAAAGGCATTGTACACAGGGCCTCATCTGTCACTCTCGTTATTCCTGGAGACCAGGCCCCTCCGGGGCGGCAGCAGCCCCAGAGGATGTGGGGGAGGTGGATGTGGGGCTGTGTGGGTCTGCAGCCATTTGCGCCCGCTGGCAAGATGAAAGGACGTGCTCAACCTTCACTCTTCACTTGGGAGTCGATGCAATCGGAAGTTTTCTTAGAACTTTCCTTAATGTTGTCTATTTTTGATTCTCAAGAAGGTGAGAAGGTGGAGGTTTATCTGAGCTGCTGTCTGCTGGCATGTGTGTGTTTCTCATGTGTTTATCTGTTATTTATGACTCTCCTGTTTCCAGGTGGCCTCGAGGCAGCTGGGGTCCCTCTGTCTCCTGCCAGCTCTTGCTCAGTGTCCACCCTGGGGACAGGCAGGGGGCTGGGAGGTGGGGGGTGGGATGGAGTCTGTGTGTGAGTGCCGCTGGCTGGGGGGGTCTCTGGGAGGGGGGCACTTACTGAAGAGGTTCACCACCATCGTCTCCTTCCCGTGTTTCACGCTGTGGGTGCAGAATATGGCGAAGTGCTGGGGGTCTACTTTCTCTAAGAAGATCATCTTGTGACTGGAATCTGTGAATCGGGGGTGGGGTGGGACGGGAGGTGAGGGGGTGTGAATTCTCTACCAGGCTAGAACCGGACCCTGGGACCACTCGCATCCCTTCTGACGACTTGCCCCTCGTGACCAGCCGGGCCCCAGGCAGGGGCAGGACTGGGTGCAGACCTCCACCCTTCCCAGACACCTCCGGCAGCCCATCCCCCCCCCCCCCCCCCCCGGCAGACAGTACCCTCAGGGGTGCCGTGGCCGGCCGGGGGACACTGTCCTGTGAAGCAGGAGGCTGAGCTCCTGGCCGTACTCCACCCTGAGCTCCCTGGGGGCTCCCCGCTCCAGGCTGGACAGCACTGACCGTTGGTACTTACGGTTCACCGTGTACTGAAACTTCTTTCCTGTTTTATTCGCCGTCATTGTAGTCGGGACACACACACCCTTTACCCTGGGGAGGGATGACAAGCCCCCTTACACCCTGGCGTCCAGAAGGCGTGGCTCGGGCATTCTCCCTGGAGCCCCTCAGTGGGACTGGTGGGGCTTGGCCACACTGGACCTCAGACACTTGTGTCCTTGCCCTGCCCCACATCGCCTCTGGCCTTCAGTGTCCCCTCTTACCCTCCAACACCTGAGTACAAGGCTGCGAGGTGGGCAAGGGGTGGGGGCGTGGGGGGCTCACCTGGGCCTCGGCCCCGTGGGGCGCCCTCTTCCCAAACTTACTTTCTGTGGACGTGCAACTGCAGGCTCTTAGGGGTCACCTGGATGTTGTGGATGAAGAACTTCATGTCCGTATCCTTTGTTATGAATTTTGGTTCGTTGGAGGCCATTGCTACTGAGAACCATTTGCCCTTGACCTGCCAAGCAGAGGTGGGTGTGCTGGTTCAGGTGAGGGCGCAGCTGGGGGCTGGGGGGGCGCCCTGTCCTGTCCCCACTTGCCCCTGCCCCCAGCCACCTTCTCCTCCCTCTCAGATGCCTGAGGCTGATACCAGCTTCTCGTCGAAGTTGGGGTCCCCAGGGCCCTTGTGCAGGGCCTGGAGGCCGCCAAGCAGAGTCAGCCCCACGGCCAGCAGCAGGAGGCTCATGGTCAGGCAGGAGTGGCCGAAGGAGACCAGTGGCGCCTCAGACAAGGGTCCAGAGCCTGTGGTGGTGGCTCTTTTGTTCCCGGCCAGGAGAGGGTTCCTGGCCACGTGGCGGGCTGTCACTGGTCCCCTCCCGTTGGCCACAATTACCCTCTATTTGTTGAGGCTGCGGCTAACAATGGACACTTTGCGACTGGTCCACAAACCCCCTGCCCATCCGTGTTGGCAGTCATGCTGTTTCCAAGAACAACAGGCTGCGCCCGCCTGGGCTGGCGTCCAGGATCCTCGTGTTCCCACCGGTAATTGAGTCACGAGCTCCTTGCTGACGTGGCAGACCTTGCGGCCTTGAGGTCTCTGGATGGCCACCAAACGTTTGTGTGGCTTGGATGTGGTGTTCCGGGACTCAGCAGGTGGTCCCAGGGGAGCCGGAGCACTCGATGCCGCACTGGGGGCCACCAGCCCTGGTTTTAGGGACCCTGTCTGCTCTGTGAAACAGGCTTGGGCCACACTGCCGGGCCCCCTCAGGGCACTGCCCACCTGGGCAGAGCAAGGCGAGGCCTCGGTCCTGGGAGGGAGGGCCGGGAGCCAGGTGTGCCCCCAGCTCAGCTCTGGTCTGCTGGGTGACTGGAACTGGCTTTATTCTGAACTCCTTGAGCTGCACAGAGACCCGCAGGGCCAACGGGCACAGAGCAGGCAGGCGCTCCACAGCCAGCCCCACCCCACGGGCCTGTGTCCCTAGGTTCTCTGAGCCTCAGCGTTCTCTTCTTGAAAGTGGCTGTGAGGACTCTACGCCTGCCGCCCCGTTTCTAGACTCCTTGAAGGTGCTCATGTGGGGTCCCCCATCTCCAGCTCCCTCTGGCCTCCACCGAAGCTGCGGCCTTGTCCCGTTCACTAGGCTGTTGTCTTCCCTCCCCTCTCCCTCCCCCTGCAGTACCTTCTCATTGAAGCCGCTGCACCTGATACAAAACCCCACAAGCATAGTTACGAGAAAGGACATTACACGTCACACTCACCTGGGAATGTAGGCCCAAGAACCCCAAATAAACCTGATACAACGAATCCAGCAACATATGAGAAGGATGATCCATTACAACCTAGTGGGGCTAAATCCAGAAATGCAAGGTTGGCTCAGCAATTGTGAATCCATCAGTGCATTTGATCACATTAATAAGTGGAGGAAAAATCCTGGGGTCGTCACTGTAGTTGCAGAAAAGGTGTTGGATAACATTCAGCAACTATTTATGATAAAAACTCACAGCACTCTAGAAATAAAAGGGAACTTTCTTCATCTGATTAGGGGGACTACAAAATACATAGAACACCATCCTACCTCACGGTGAGGCATCAACACCTTGCTAGCCGGATCGAGAACATGGTCAGGGGGCCACTGCCACCACTGCCCTTGAACGTGGCGCTGGTCCTTCCAGGGAGGGAGGGAGAAGTGAAAGCCGGAAGGATTTGCAAGGAAGTGATGAACCTGAGGTGTTTGTAGATGATATGATTGTGTGTAAAGAGTATCCAAGATAACCTGCAGATGAATGATTCAGATGAATACGTGAGTTTAGGAAGGTGATCTTAGGAAGGATTTATAGACAGAAATAAACTCATTCTATATGTGAGCAATGCATAATTAGAAAATGAAATTTAGAGAGACTTTATTTGCAATTCAGTAAAAAAAAAAAGTAACTAGGAATAAATCCAACAAAAAATTGTGCAGCCTTCTGCACAGAAAACTATAAACTAGTATTGAGAAATTAAGACAAACTAAACTTCGTATGCCATGTACATGGATTAGTAGTCTCAATACTATAAAAATGTCCATTCTTTCCCTAAGATCAATAGGATCCTGATCCAATTCCAACAGGGTCCCAATTCCAATAGTATATGTGTCTTGTGGAACTTTACAAGCTGATTCTAAAACACGTGAAGATGCTGAGACTTAAAAATGACCAAGACACTCCTGAAGTTCAGTTTGGAAGATTTGCTCTGCCAGACTTCTGTTCTTATTGTAAAGCTTTAGTAATGAAGCCAGGGTGGCGTCGGTGCAAAGCTGAGAAAGAAATGAACGGAAGGACAGGAGAGGGTGGAAACAGACCCTCCCGTGCACAGGCACTTTTCACGGTGAAGATGGCTCTGCAGAGAAATGGGCTAAAGGACAGTCCTTTTAGTACCCGGTGCTGGGTCAGTACCCAGGATGCAAGTGAACCTGGCCCCTTCCCTTACACCAAACACAGAGATCCACTCCAGCAGTGTCTGACTTGAATTGTGCCCCACCGAGTGCTGGGCTGAAGTTCCAACCCCCAGGACCTCAGGATGTGACCTTGTTTGGAGGTAGGGCCTTTGCAGATTTAATCAAGTTAAGATGAGGTCATTAGGGTGGGCCAATCCAATATGACTGGTGTCCTTTTATAAAGGGGATTTGGACACAGATACGCATGGGGAAGATGTGAAGATGGCCAAGCGACCGCAGAGCAGAGGTTGGAGGGGTGTGGCCACAAGCCAGGGGTTGCCGGCAGCCCCCAGCAGCCTCCGGAGGGAGTGCGGCCCTGCCACACCTAGACCGGGGACTTCTGGCCTCCAGAACGGGGGGTGGGGTGGGGTGGGGGGGCATGGGAGGGTGAGGAGGGCGGGGGGAAATGGGGGGGGGTGGGTGGTGTGGGCAGACTTCTTGTTTCAGCCCCCAGGCTGTGGTCCTTTGTTACAGTAGCCACAGGACGTTGCACAAAAGGCAGGATATGGCCAAAGTCCCCACAGGAACAGGAAGCACCCCTAAAGGGGTAACTGAGGAGAGTTTGGGGAAAGAATTCCTGATGAAGTTGTAGGAAGATTAGGAGAAACTGAAAAGGGGAGCAGTTACTACCCTGGGCTCGAGGGCCGAGGGGAGCAGTTGGCGAATCGCTGAGCTGTAGCTGGAGGCAGGGCCCCCGAGAAGGACACAGCCCCGAGGGACGGAGCAGGGGGCTCTAAGTACCCCAGACCCTCGCTGCTGTTCCCTGCAGGACCTTCCTTCACCAGAGACCAGCTGGAGGCCGCTGGTTGCTGTAGCCGTAGGGACACGGGTGGAGAGGGTGGAGGGTGGATCTACAGGAAAAAGCAGAAATGTCAGCACAGCAGATTCTCCATTCGAATGTGAAAGACAAAACGACCGAGCTTCTGTACCAAAAGAGGGTGTCAGAGCGTGTCTCATGACCTTGGGGAGAAAGCCTGCTGAGACAGGATCACAGACACTGTCCATTGAGGAGAAGTCCACTAAATTGGACAGTGTGGAAATTAAGAGCCTCTGTTTGTTGCAAGACGCAATTAAGTGGGTGAAAAACTCAGCCCCAGGGCGACAAAGATAAACTACCTGTATTACCAGCCAAGGGCTCCTATCTGGAATGTAGAAAGAACACCTACCAATCAACAAGATGAAGACACTCCAGTAGAAAAACCGCCAAAAGCCTTGAGTTGTCGCTCGACAAACAGGCTATCTGATGGCCCAAACCGTGAAAAGGTGTTCAACCCCATTAGTAATCAAGGAAATGAAAATTCTAATGAGATTCCACAACACCCCCTACCCCCCAACGCCCCAGAATGACTACAAATAAAATGACTGACCACACCAGGCATGACGAGGACTCGGAGGAGCGTGAACTCAGGTGCTCCGGGGGAGGGATGCCGGTTGGTCCAAAGATGTTGGAAAGCTGCTTGTGTTGCCTGCTGAAGACCCTGGACGTGCCTGTGCTCTGCTGGGTGTGTCCACACAGAGACGTGTGCACAGGGGCCCCTAGAGAGCCGAGCTGGAGGCAACCTGGTGTCACCAACACAATGGACTGGACAAGGATGTTGTGGGACAGTCACACGATGACTCACGGCTGCAGTGGACCAAGGGATGACTCTCAGAGACAGAAATGAAAGATCAACAGAACCGAAAGGCCTGTCAGTAGTCAGAATCATGCCTGCCTGTGGGGAGGTGGGGGAACAGGTTGGGGTTCACGGGGGTGCTCCTGGGCAGTGCTCACGCGGAGTTTGCTGTGATAACTCCCTGAGCTGCACTCTGACCTTCTGCCCTTTTTGTGTGTTGTACCGAAATAAAAAATAAGTAAAAAGAAGGCAATATGTTGATTTGTTAGCTGTTTCCCTAGAGACTTGCTGGGGCCTCCAAGTCCCTAGGGCCCCAGGATGAGGGTGAGCTTGAGGCCCAGAGTGGATGGCTGGATAGGCGAGAGAGCAGCCGCCCGAGCCAGAGGGAGCTTCGTTGAACCACTCCCGGGCGGTGGGTCTGCAGGGCTGCCTCTCAGCCGTGGAGCGCTTTGGGAACAGAGAGTGGCCGTTGCTGGTCTGTGCCTCTCCTGAGTTTTCTCTGTGCACACACCGTCCTTCCACAGCCTCACCTGGAAAGCGGAGCTTGTGCCGAGGAGAAAGCACAGAGCTTCCACGGCGTCCAGGTTGGGGCGCTGTCTGCTTTGGAGCCCGGAGCCCCTCTGCCCCTCCTTTGACAGGCACTCATCACCAGCAGCTGCTGAATTTTGTGGAGCGTCTTTCTGCAATGGCTGGTGGCGGGTGGAGCTTCTGAAGGCACTGGTCTCCCAGGAGTCTGGGGTGCGGCTGGTTAGTGGGGGCTCCATTTGGGGAGGGTGCAAGCCCCAGCTGGGCCCAGCAGAGGGAGACCCTGGCCTTGGGAGGAGCAGCAGGAATGTGGGCAAAGGCCTCAAGGGTGAGGGCCAGGTGGCATTAAGTACACTCGCCATGCTGTGCCACCATCACCACCATCCACCTCCAGAACACTGTTGTCCCCCAAACAGAAACTCTGTGCCCGTCAGCAGTCACTCCCCACCCCGCCTCCCCCAGCTCCTGGGAACCACTCATCTACTTTCTGTCTGTGAATTTGCCTATTCTAGACATTTCACACAACATGTGGCCTTCTGCACCTGCCATTTCCATGCAGCAACATGTTTTCAAGATTCGTCACGGCGCAGCGAGTGTCAGAGCTTCGCTCCTTCTCGTGGCCCAGCGACATTCCATTGTCTGGATGGACCATGTGTTGTTGATCCATCATCTGTTGATGGGCACTGGGCTGTTTCGACCTGTGGGCAGCAGTGAACCTCGCCAGGAGCACACCTGCGCGGGTGTCTGAGTACAGTTCTCATTCCTCTCGGGGACACACCTGGGAATGGGATTGCTGGGTCGCGTGGAAACTCTGTTTCACGTTTTCAGGATGTCTGGACTGTTTTCCACAGCGGCTGCACCTTTTACGGCCCCCCAGCTTGCACGAGTCAAACAGGGAAAGGTTAATATCAGGGCTCACTGACGGTTGAAGATTTGTTCTAAGGTGGAGAGAACTGAGGCGCTCCAGGGCCGAGGGCAAGCTCGGGGGAAGGAAGCCCCGGAGGCCCCGCAGGCACAGTCTGGGTGGGGAAGCTCGCTGGGCCTCCTGGGCCAGAGCTGGTCCAGTCTGTGGGCCGAGGCTGGTGGGCAGGGAACCGGACTTAAAACGTGCTGGGTGGACAGTGCTGAGTGACGCCTGTGGACCACAGGCAGCCGTGGAGCGGGCGGGAGAGAGCCCTTCTCCCTCCTGCAGACCCCTGGTGCCCTCACCACCATGCCTGACATCGGGTGAAGGAGCGACGCTTGCAGGGTCCAGCCCGGAGGCAAGGCTGGGCTTGGGGCTGGCGGGCAGTGAATCCATCAACACACATCGTTTTTGCTGAGGCAAGGGAGGTTTTCTTCTGAATTCCATGTTCTTTCCAAGAACAGCGAAGCTTTCTGTGGATCATCACCCAGCTTTGGCTTCTGTCTGGGGACAGAGTGTCCCTCTCCTGGTCAGCACGGACCTGAGCTCGTCCACAGTTTGCCCAAGGGATGAGCTCTGGGAGGACCAGGGGTCTGGCCAGATCGCCTGTGAGCAGCACTGAGAAGACGGCTCTGACTGGGGCTCAAGCCAGGTGCCAGGACCTGATGCTGTGGGATTTGGGTTAGGGCAACTGGGTGATCCTTCAGTGTATGAGTGTCCTGTCGCTGCCAGGACAAATGACCACAAACCACTGGGTGGCTTAAAACAAGGCAACTCTACTCATTGAGAGTTCTGGAGGCCAGAAACCCCCAGTCAGCATCACTGGGCTGAAACCACGCTGTCACAGGGCCCCGCTCCCTCCTGAGGCTGCAGGGGAGGGTCCTTCCTGCCTCTGTCAGCTCCTGGTGGCTCCAGGGTCCCTGACTTGTGGCCGCATCCCTCCAGGCTCTGCTCCATCTCCCTGTGGCTTCTCTGCTGTGTCTTTTCTCCTTTTCTCTGGTCAAGTCTCCCTCTGCCTCCCTTTTCTAAGGACACCTGTGATGGCATGGAGGGCCCCGCGAGTCATCCAGGACGGTCACCCTAATCACATTGGCACAGTCCCTTCTTCCGGAAAAGGTCACGTTCACAGTTCCAGAGATTAGGCTGCGGACATAGCTTTGGGGGCCCCCACCCGGGGCTGTCCCCTGTCCCTGCGTCTCGCCCCTCAGCCCCATGGCCTTGGTGGGCTGTGTGAGGCTGTATTGGTCAGGCCAGGCCCAGCTAAGCCGAGTGACGACCAGCCCCAAAGCTCAGTGACTTAAAACACCAGAGTTTATCTTTCAGTCACACTGCTTGTTCAGCGGAGGTCGGTGGGGGCCAGTGGGGGCCCCACTCCATGGTTCTCAGTCCTGAGACCTGGCCACCTGGAATCTTGCTGGTCTTGTGGCAGAGGAAAGAAAGTGTGTGGCACATGCCCTGGACCCTCAACTTCTGCTCTCAATGCATCGTTCAGAGTCGCTTGGGCAAGGTGACCCAAGGACGCCTGGAACCAAGAGAGCTGGCACCATGGGCTGGGGGTGGTGGACCAGAGACACTTGTGGTGGAAATGGGGCAGTTGGCTCCCCACTTCGAGGTGGGACCGGGGCCATGGGGTCAGGGTCGGGGTTCTAAGGCCCTCCTCACATTGAGAGTCTGAAAGGCTCGGGTCTCTGGTTCCGTGTTTCAAGCTGGAAGGCATTTTAGGGACCTGGTGCATGCAAGATGCTGGCTGGTGCCTTCAGGACCCCTCACTTCTTGAGGTCTTGGCCCCCCTTCAGAGTGGCTGCCCATCTCCCTCCTGCTCCCCTGAGGTCCTGGTGGAGGTGGGCTGGGTGGGACCCCTCCCTGTTACCTGGCCTGGGTAGGATGCCAGGACCCCTGCAGCTCCGGAAGCAGAGCAGGCGCCGAGGCCCCAGGTGCTGTGTGCTGGCTGTAGGGAGGGTCCTTTGCTGGGCCTGTGGCTGGGGTCCTCCCTGCTCGGGAATCACCGTGTGCCAACAGGTGGGCACCGAGGACCCTGGCCTGTGCCCCGCCACATTTGGGTAAGCGCTGGCCGTTCCTGCTGCCTCCATCTGGCAGAGATACAGGGCCCGCTCAGCCTTTCCTGGTTTTGTGGGCTAAACAGTTTGTCCCTAAAATTCAGGACCTCAGAGTGTGACCTTGTTTGGATAAGGGCCTTTGCAGATGTAATGAAGGTAAAGATCTCGAGACGAGGCCCTCCTGGATTAGGGTGGGTCCTACATCCAATAATGAGTGTCCTTATAAGGGTCAAGAGGAGAGGACACAGAGACAGACGGAGGAAGAAGCCGCATGACAACAGAGGCAGAGTTTGGAGAGATGCAGCCACAAGCCAGGGACACCCAGGACGGCTGACACCACCAGGAGCTGGCGGGAGGCAAGGGGCAGATGCTCCCTCAGAGCCTCCAGAAGGAGCTGGCTCTGCCTACACCTGGATTCAGGCTCTGGCCTCCAGACTGTGAAGGAGTAAACGCCTGCTGCTTTTAGCCCCTGGTTTGTGGTGCTGTGCGACGGGGGCCCTGGGAAGCCATGTACCCGGCAGTAGAGTCACGAGGTGCAGGGTCGTGTGACCATTTCACTGGCGTCGGCTTGCTGAATACTTTCCCATTTTTACAGATGTGGAGACTAGGCTTGGTGGGTCACTCAAGGTCACTCCAGGAATGACGGTGATGGGTCAGGGTCCCCGCCATTGTCCCCAGGTGTGGTGCTGGCTTAGCTCTCCTCTCCCCTAGGGAGGGTGGTCTCCACAGGTGGCCAGGGGCTGTGGTTGCCCTGAGGCTCCGGGGCTCAGCTGGCTGGCTCTGCCCTCATTCTCGTCCCAGGGCAGGTCTCCTGACGAGGACAACGTGCTTCTAAGAGGTTGATTCCTAACTGCTCTTGCGTCCTGGGGAAGGCCTGGGCATCTCACACCTTCTCACAGGGGCCTGGGCGCTCTTCAGACATGGAGCTTTTACACCCACCACTCTGAGTCTGTCCATGGGTGTCCTCCTCGTTGGGGTCCCCATGGGGAGTGCCCTCCCCCGAGAAAGGGTCCTTCCGAGCCAGGCACTTCGGCAGCGATAACCATCAGCCCAGTGCCCAGGGCAGCAGCAGCCAGGTCTTGGCAGTTCCACAAAGAGGTTCCTGAGATGCTGATTTTCAAGAACAAAAGCCGGCGATGCAGTGGCTGCTTCCTGGAACAGACCAGTGCCCCCGGCCTCTGGCCTGGGACCAGTGGGCCACGCACCTGTGTTCCCTGCCCTCGTGGGAGGTGTGGACATTGACGTCTTCATCCTTGTCCTGGGGCCCAGGTGACTTCAGCCGGCTGAAGTGCCCCGGTGGCACTTTCTGGGCACGTTATGTCAATGTGTCTGATTGGCTTCATTCACCTTCCAACCTCCATGGAGATCCAGGTGCCAGGACACCACTGAAAATACCTGGTGGTCAGTAGCTGTTGAATGCCCCAGCACAGCTGTGCAGCAGAAGGCGGCCCACCCTGGAGCAGGTGGTCAGGCTGAGGCTGGACCACACTGGGGCAGATGGTCAGTCTGAGGCTGGCCCACCCCGGGGCAGGTGGTCAGGCCGAGGCTGGCCCACCCCGGGGCAGGTGGTCAGGTAGAGGCTGGCCCACTCCGGGGCAGGTGGTCAGGCAGAGCCTGGCCCACCCCTGGGCAGGTGGTCAGGTAGAGGCTGGCCCACCCTGGGGCTGGCAGTGGGCCTCCTGCGGGTGGTCATCTGAGTGGCCCTGCGGTTTCCCCAACAGCCCATGGTCCCTGAGAACCACCCTGGGGCTCTTGCCCGCCTCCATGTTTCAGGTTAGCAGAGTCACAGGACATCGGTTGTCCTCCCCTCCTCCCGCCCTGCAGTGCTGGAGACTGGGCTGCGGAATGTCACCTTGCCGCCCATCTGGTCTTGTGTCTGCAGGTGGGTTTTCCCTGCTAGTGAGTCATTTCAGGATGGGAGTTACATACCCTGCAGTCACTAGCTATCCTTCTGGAAGTCTTTGATTGACTTCTGACCTTGCTGTTTCTTTGGAGGTGCATGTGTGTAAGTAAGTGTGTGCAGACCTGCAGAGTGGCAAAGCCACTCACAGGGTGGACACGTTAGGCAGAGAAAATGAAGACTTCAACTTTTCCTTATGAACTCCTACCACCAAGGTGCAAAGGGCTCCTGTGCCTCACCCAGCGCAGCCGCATGCACTGCGTGGTCTCTGCGTTAAAGCCGTCCAGAAGCCCTGCATGAAGCCCCCCAATGCTCACTCCTGCAGGTGTCACCACCCTAAATTACTGGAAGCATTCACTTGCTTTTCCTTATATTTTTGCCACCTCATTTGCATTTCTAAGCACCACACTTTCATTTTATCTGCTTTGAAATTTATAGAAACGGTACCACACAGGGCATACTCTTCTGTGTCTAGCTTTTGTTTAGTGAAATATTATGTTTGTATGATTCATTCACATTACTTTTTCAATTAATTGATTTATTTTTTATTGTGGTAGAATATACATAACAAAATTTACCATCTTAACCATTTTTAAGTGCACAGTTCAGTGGCATTCAGCACATTCTCATTGTTGTGCAGCCATCACCACCATCCGTCTCCAGGACTCTCTCCTCTTCCCTAACTGAAGCTCCGTCCCCATTAAACACCCACCCCCATCCCCTGCCTCAGCCCTTGGCACCACCATCCACTTCCTGTCTCTGTGGGTTTGGCTCCTCCAGGGACCTCATATGAGTGGAGTCCCACAGGACTTGTCCTTTTGTGTCAGGTTCGTTTCACTGAGCACAATGTATTTAAAGCTCATCCATGTTGTAGCATGTATCAGGATTTTCTTCTTTTTTATGGCTGAATAATATTCCACATCACATTTTGTTTATCCCTTCATCTGTCCATGGACATGTGGGTTGTTTCCCCCTTTTGACTGTTGTAAATGGTGCTGCTCTGAACATGGATGTACAGGTATCTGTTTGAGTCCCTGCTTTCACTTCTTTTGGGTGTATACCCAGAAGTGGAATTGCTGGATCAAATAGTAATTCTGTGTTTAATTTATTGAGAAACTTCCTTACTGTTTTCCACAGCAGCTGCACCATTTTACTTTCTTGCTGGCAATAAATGAACCAGGGTTCCAGTTTCTCCATGTTGTCACCACCACTTGTTTTCTGGCGTGTGTGTGTGTGTTTTGTTTTTTTATATAATAGCCAGCCTAATGGGTGTGAGGTCATATCTCGTGGTTTTGATCTGCGTTTCCCTAATGATCAGTGATGGTGAGCACCTTTCATGTGCTTACTGGCAGTTTGTACATCTTCTTTGGAGAAATGTCCATTCCAGTCTTTTGCCCGTTTTTGAATTGGATTGTTTATTTTTTTTTACTGAGTTATAAAAGTTCTTTATATTCTGAATATTAATCCCTTGTCAGACATAGGATTTGCAAATATTTCCCCCCATTCCATAGGTTGCCTTTTCACTCTCTTGATAGTGTCCTTTGATGCACAGAAGTTTTTAATTTTGATGTAGTCCAATTTATCTATTTTTTCTTTTAATGCCTGTGCTTTTGGTGTCATCGCCAAGAAATCATTGCCAAATCTGATGTCATGAAGATTTCTCTCTCTGTTTTCTTCTGAGTTTTATAGTTTTAGCTCTTAAGTTTGATCCATTTTGAGTTAATTTTTGTATATGGTCTTAGGTAAGGGTCCACCTCTGTTCTTCTGCGGGTGGAGAGCCAGTTTCCCAACACTATTTGTTGAAATGACTGTCCTTTCCCCATTGAACAGCCTTGGCACCCTTGTTAAAGGCCATTTGTTATATGTGAGGGTTTACTTCTGGGCTCTCTATTCTATTCCATGATCTACATGTCTGTCTTTATGCCAGGACCACACTGTTTTAATTTTATTTATTTAATTTTTTTCCCCCAAAGCCCCAGTAGATAGTTGTATGTCATAGCTGCACATCCTTCTAGTTGCTGTATGTGGGATGCGGCCTCAGCATGGCCAGAGAAGCAGTGCGTCGGTGCATGCCCAGGATCCGAACCCGGGCCGCCAGCAGTGGAGCACGTGCACTTAACCGCTAAGCCACTGGGCCGGCCCCAAGGACTACACTCTTTTGATTCCTGTAGCTTTGTGGTAGGTTTTGAAGTCAGGAATCGTGAGTCCTCCAGCTTTGTTCTTCTTTTTCAAGATTGTTTTGGCTATTTAGGATCCTTTGAGATTCCATATGAATCTTAGGATGGGCTTTTCTATTTCTGCAAAAAAACCACCTTTTTGATTTTGGGAGAGATTGCATTGAATTTGGAGATTGCTCTGGGTGATACTGACGTTTTAATAATCCTAAGTCTTCCAATCCAGGAACACGAGGTATCGTTCCATTTATTTAGGTCTTCTTTAATTTGTTTCAGCCATGTTTTGTAGTTTTCAGTGTACAAGTCTTTCGTCTCCTTGGTTAAGTTTATTCCTAAGTATTTTATTCTTTTTGGTGCTGTTGTAAATGGAATTGTTTTCATAATTTCTTTTCAAATTGCTCATTGTTAGTGTACAGAAATGCAGCTGATTTTTGTGTGTCGATTTTGTATCCTGCAATTTGTTTATTCTGAATTTGTTTATTAGTTCTAACAGTTTTTTGTGGAATCCTTAGCGTTTCCTACACATAAGATCCTGCCATCTGCAAATAGATAATTGTGCTTCCTCCTCTCCAGTCTGGACGCTTTTATGGATCCATCACGTTATCCTGTCTGTTACAGAGAGTGGCGGTTGGTTGATCCTCACTGCTGGATCGTGGCCCTTCATGTCACCGTCCTGCACTCACTCATCCATTCTGCTGTCAGTGGACTTTCCACTTCCTTCTGCTTTTTGAGTACTACCTGTGGAAGTCCTTTAATGACGTATAATTCCATTTATTTAGGGGCCAAACACTAAATATTTAGTACTAGGTACTAAACAAATATTCAGTACTAAATACTAAATAAAAACCTAAATATTTAATTAAATACTTAGGAGCAGAATTGCTGGCTCATGAGCAGATGTGCTTCCAGTGTTACCAAAACTTTTTCCAAAGTGGCTGTACCATTTGGCATTCCCACCAACAACAGCTGAGAGTTCTTGTTTCACATTCTCGCTGGCCTTGGGTGAGTCAGCCCCTAATTTAGCTGTGCTAGTCGGGGGCGCGATGCAGGACCCCTGGCTCCATTAGCCTCTCTGATGACTAATAACGGAAGCACCTTTCCATGTGCTTCTTGGCCGTTCACGCGTCTGCTTGTGTGGTGTCCGTCCCCTTTTGCTGCCCATTGTAAACTGGGTTGTTTGTTTTTTGCTGTGGATGTGTAGGAGGAGTTCTCCTTGTACTCTGAACGTGAGCTCTTTGTCAGATAAATGCAACTTGGATATGTTTTTCTTAAATTGCAGTATAATAATTCAGTGGAAAAATATTAGCAATAAAAAAAAGAAAAGGAATTTCCATTGTATGATTTAAATCCTCGGAAATGTACTGAGGCTTGTTTTATGGCACGAGGCGTTGTGCATATGGACGGATGCCCCACGCTCGCCCTGAAGGGACGTGTGTTCCATGAGGAGTGGTGAGCGTGGGGTTCTGTGAATATCCACCGGGTCGTTTCTACTCAAGGCTACATCCTCACTGGCTCTATGTCTAATGGTTCCATCAATTAGATGGATCTAATCAATTAGTTACTGTAGTGGGCTGAATAATGGTCCCCAGAGATGTCAGGTCCAGCCCCTGGAACCTGTGAATGTGACCTAACATGGACAAAGTGTCTTTGCAGGTGCGGTTAAATTAATGACCTGGAGGTGGGAGATTGTCCTGGATTATGTGGGTGGGCCCTAAATGCAATCACAAGTGTCCTAAGAAAGAGGCAGAGGGAGATTTTTTAAAATGTATAGACTTCATTTTTCAGAGCCGTTTTAGGTTCACAGAAAAACAGTAGAAAGTACAGGGAGTTCTCGTGTGCCCCCTGCCTCCCCCGTTATCGACACCCCACACGAGAGGTTCCTTTGTTCTAGTCGATGAACCTGCGCTGACATGTTGTTACACCCACGGTCCACAGGCTGCATTAGGGGTCGCTCTTGGTGTCTTTGGACGAACATATAATGACACGTACCCACCATTACAGTATCACACAGAATAACTTCACTGCCCTAAAAATCCTCTGTGCTCCCTGCCCTGAGCCCTGGCTACCCCTGATCTTTCTCTCATCTCCATTGTTGGGGCAGAGGGAGACCTGACACTCACGGAAGAGGGTGACGTGAGGACGGAGCAGAGAGAGTTGGAAGATGCTGGCCCTGAAGACTGGAGTCAGGCAGCCACAGCCAGGGACGCCTGGAGCCGCCGGGAGCTGGGGAGGCAGGAAGGACCCTCCCCTGGAGCCTCCGGGGGGAGTGCGCCCTGCTGACTCCTTGATTTTAGGCCAGTGACACTGACCTCAGACTCCTGACCTCTGGAACCGGGAGGGACCGCCTGCACTGGGCGGAGATGCTCCTAGTCAGAGAGGCCGGGGGTCACCAGGTGAAAGCAGGCAGATGGTGTCCCCCTCCCAGAATCCTCCAAGCAGAGGTGGGGACATCTGCTCAGGCCCCACCCAGGCCCACGGTAGCCCCTCTCTGAGGCTCGTGGTCCCCACCCCTCCTTGCCCCTTGGTCCCTGTGCTCCCCTCCTCCGACCCCAGACTGGCCCAGGCTGGGGCCAGCCCCCGGGTGTCTGCAGCCGGCAGATGGCGCTCAGTGGCACACACTCCCTTTCAGGGAGAAATCTTTCTTTTCTGGATCACAGCACCATTTGAGGACATAGAGAGAGCAAATGGCTTTCTCACCTGAAAAATGCACTCTGTTGTAAAATGCATCCTTGCTCATAGTATCGGGCTCTGTGAACCCCTGCAATGAACCACTGGTGCCCGGTTGTCAACCAAGCGCAGAAGCCCTGTCCAGAAGGTCCCTCCTGCACCGGAGCTCACCGGTGGTTTCCAGTTACCCCGAGGTCACGTCAGCATCCATTCTCAGCACCAGGGGGAGGAGGTTTCGATTGTTTCATCTTGAAGAGCTACAGCCGGTGTCCTGTGCCCGAGGGGCCGCTCCCTGTGCTGCCGGCTGGGCAGAGCTCTGGTGGGGACGCCAAGAGCCAGGTGTTTGTTCTGTCCTGTGCCAAGCATGTCCTGTTCCTGGCTGTGCGATCCTGCCAGGGCTCCAGGCAGCAGGCTGTGACGGGCGGGCTGGCGGCCATGGGACGTGTGCCCAGACACACACCAGCAGTTTGGGGAAACAGGAGCTCTCCAGAACCCGGCTCTTCACTGGACCCACGGGATCCTTCTGGAGGGCCCTGCGTGGGGGGGAGGGGCTGTGAGGAGTGAAGGAGGGACTCAGGGGACCCAGGCACGGGCAGCAGGGAGGAGCGGGGGCCCAGGACACTGCGGGGGTTCCATGGGTGGTGGGGTGATGCTCTTTCAGCCCCCATCCTAGACCTTGGGTCAACCTCTCTTCAACCCCCACAGCATCTCCAAGGGCCCACGAAGGTCCCGAAACTAGTTAATGCCTTCCAGCCCTGGGACACCGTCCCCGGCCCCCGTCAGGGTGACTTTCTCTGAGCCTGTATCTCAGCGTGTAGCTCCTTGTCCACTGGGGGGTGCTGTGCTGACAGTACATCACCCCCACCCCCCGCCCGACTCCAGGCTCCGGGGGCCGCCTCTCCACGCTCCCTTTATCCATCCTCTGCCTTCCACGTCCGCAGGGCCGGTCAGTATTTCTGGGGGCACAAGTGAATCTCACACCCGGTGCTCCCGCCCTCGCTCACCGGGATGACCTGATTTTGGGGTGGGGGCCGGGTCCCGCAGCCTTCGGGTCTATGTGTAGGTTGCCTTGGCTTCGTACAGATGGATTTTCCTTCTGCGCTTTTGTGTTGCTGTTTGCCACTGCGGGGAGGAGAGTCATGCAGAGATGCCGTCCGCTGGGCGCCTGCCCCGATGTCCCTGATGTGAGTTTGCTGATGTTCCTGAAGCGTGGGGCGTGAGTCCACCCGACCTCCTCTGGGCTCAGCGTCTGCCTGTTGATGGGGAAGAAGCGACGATAGCCCCGCGTCTCCAGTCACCGGCTGGTCCCCGCCAGCCTGTCCCGTGTTTGGGGACCGAGATGCAGTCACATCACAGGAAGGAGCGTGGGGCGGCCGTGGTGTGGACTCTGGTGAGACCTATGCCCCCACGCCCACATCCAGTCGCCACGTCCTTTTGAGGACTGCTCTCTCTCCTCTTAGATTCTGGGCTTTGGGCACAGCTGCCCTGTCCCTGACTCTAGGAGGACGTGTGACTCAGGCCTGGCCACGGTGGGGCAGTGAGAGCACCCCCTCCCCATGCTTGGAGACAGTGCAGGAGGGGCTGAGACCCAGGCACGCTCATGGGCTGCAGTGCGGAGGCCTCTGCAGGGACTTTGGAGAGAGATGTGAGCCGGTTCCACTGAATCCTGGGGAGGGAGGAGGGAGGTCTGTGGCTGCTGGCAGCTGTATGTGGAGCCCGAGAATGGAGCCAACAAGGGAGGGAGAGAAAAGAGGTGAGAGAGAGAGATGGGGCTCCAAAATGGCACCTGTGCCCCCGGATACAGCCATGCCTGCAGGCAGCACTACCTTAGCACGTTTCATCTGCGAGAGCCAACACATTCCACTTTGTTGCTAAAGCTGTGTGTGTAAGATTTTCTGTCATTTTAAGCCAAAAGAGTCCTAATGGATACAAGTTTGCATATTTGCAAAGGTGAAAAAACAATAAAGGTGCCATCACTTAGTGAGTTTGTGACTGAGTTATGTGAATGCACAGCTCATTGGGGAAGATGTTTCCGTCTTTCCTTTTGCTTGTTCCTGCAGCCCTGAGAGAAATGACCCTCTCTACAGTTCTGACAGACCCAGGAGTTGTCTTTTGAAGGGAACATCTTTATTGAGCAGGGAAGGACCACAGCAGATGGTGGGGAGGACAGGGCAAAGGGGGTCCCTGCCATGGGTGAGATTCTGGGCCCTTCCCGAGTGCAGTGGTGAGCCCACCCAGGCAGGGATGGGATGAGGACGAGGACGGGGATGGGGATGCACAGAGGCACAGGTGGCATTCTTGGTGGAATTCCTGGAGGGTTTGGAGAGGGGAGGAGAGCTGAGCCAAGGGCTTCAGTGAGTCCCCACGCCTCCAACTCGGAGCCCCCACACAGCTGAGCCCCTACGTCTTGGCTCACTGTCCCTGGGGGTAGAGATTGGACAAGGGACAGCACAGGGTGTGGGGGCAGGAGGGCACTGAGGGGAGACCCCTTCCCATCCCGGGGAGAGGCACAGGCTCTGCAGGGCAGCTTGGGGGCCAGGGAGGAGGGGACTCAGACCCTAAGCATGCCCCATCTGCCCCTCAGGGCCCTCCGTATGATCCAGACCCTTGAGAAGCCCTGCGGGGTGCGGCACCCCCCTGGCTGGGCCGACGGCCCTAGTCTTTGAACCTCTGGCAGCATCTGAGGGAGCAGAGTGGCCTCGGGTGAACCCCAGGCCCCGCCCTCCTCGGTCAGCTGAGACCAATGGATGGCCATTGAGCCGAGGGGACCTGAGGGTATGAGAGAGAGGTGGGACTTGCTGGCCAGGTCCATGGCCACAGTCTGCGCCTTGTGGAGGCCAGGGTCCTCAGAGATGTCCTCACACACCTGCAGGAGCTCCTGCTTTGTGATGGTTTCCAGACTGCGGTGGAACACAGGGACAGTGGGTCCTCCTGCCGCCACCGGGAGGGTCGTGGCGGGTGAGGCTGTGGGCAGTGGGGCCACAGGATCAGGTCTCCGGCAGGGGCCTGGGGGCATCGGGGTGCCGTGCGGGTGTTGGGGCGCCGTGGGGGGATGGGGGCTGTGGGGGCATCAGGTGCTGTGCTCTCTGGGACCAAGGGGGTTCTGTGTCTTGGTGAGAAATTTTGAGCTGGCGCGGGGGAGAAGAGAGCGACTCCTCCTTCCCCTGATGAGGGAGGAGGAGTGGCTGTCCCTTCGTCCCCTCACCCAAACCAGGGTAGCGGGGCGGCGCTGAGCCACAGCAAGTGGGACAGTCCTGGTGAGAGTGGCTGTGTGAGCGAGCGTGTGAGTGTGTGTGTGCAAGCATGTGAGCGCGTGAGTGTGTGAGTGTGCGAGCGTGTGAGCGAGTGGCCCTGGGGGCTGCAGAGGGCGAGGCGGAGCAGGAGGGTGGTGTGACCGGAGCCTCCAGCCGGGGTCTGGGCCCTGACCTCCCCAGGCCCCGTTTCCCGCTCTGCTCCTGGGTCGGCGACAAGCCCTACTCCCCGTGTGCTTGGTCAACCAGCGTCCTGCCTGCCTGGGCGGCTCTGGAGGCTCCTTTCCTGGAGAGGCTGCCTGTACCTGTCAGGTTGACCTGCAGGCTGGTCACATGGTTGTACCAGTCGATCAGGTAGAGGATCAGGAAGTCTTCGGGCACCACCACCTCCAGGCAGAGATCACTGTGTCCCCAAACCGTGGAGGATGTCGGGGCTGGTACAGGGCTGGGAGATGGACGGGGCATCCACAGGGTGACCGCAGGCCCGCCTGGGACGGACACCTGTCCACTATCTGCAGCCGAGCCCCCGCTTACACAGTGCACGCCACCCTCGTGGGACCTGGGTGCAGGAGTGGCCTCTGCCCCCTGAGAGTGGCTGCCAGCGCCAGGCGGGTGGGGGCCCCTTGGGACAGGGGCCTGAGTCCTGCTGCCTGCCATCCTTCGGGCACGGAGCTGCCGGCATGAGCATTCCCAGGTCCATGCTACGTGGCTCTAAACTCAAGACCCCCACCTCTGAGTGGGGCTGTACCCTTGGGGCCCCCGCCTGCACACTCTTACACCCCCGGGCCAACTGGCTGACGTCACTCTTGAACGCAAGAGGGCTAGTGACCTGCACCGGCCTTCCTGCCTGCAGACAGGGCAGGCCCCGGGGCCACTCTGGCCACCTGCTCCTTCTCATTTTTAAATTGAGTATAATTTGCACACAGTGAAGGTCACCACTTGGTGCAGGGTTCTAGGAGTTTGGCAACCCCATCCATTCGATCCCTTTGAAGGTGACCTTGGTCCCCTTGCTCCAGGCTGCGCCTCCTCACCCGCGGGCTCTGCCTCCCCGGTGCCTGGACTCTGTTAGCAGCAGCAGCTGAGTGAACCACCTGCAGGGAGGTGACAGTGATTGCAGCACCCCCCCCGGCCCCCAACAGGTACATGCACGCCCTGCCCTGCACAAGCTTGTCGCCCCAATACTTGGGACCCCTGTGGTCGAGGACCCCTGGCTGGGAGGGGCAGGTTGGTGGCCGAAGTCACACAGTAAGTGAGGGGGGTCTGGGGGTGCCCTCCTCCCCTCTGGAGAGCCAAGCGTCCTGTCTCCTCCCTGGGGCCAGCCCAGCCTGCCCAGGTCCTCCAGCACACCCCACCCCTGCCTCGTGCCCCGGCTCCTGGAGAGACGCAGAGCGGTGAGAGGAGCCGTCAGGGGGGACAGACCCCACCTTCCTCCGTCCACCCCACCCCTGTCAGCACCCAGTGGCTGTGTAGAGTGCACCCAGGAATGACCCGGGATGCTGCGGGGCTGGCGGGTTCAAGCACAGTCCCTGGGTGCTGCACCTGCCCCTTCACAGGCTAATGGACCGGCCGGCAGGAGCGGGCACTGGAGGGAGGGGTGTCCCGGCTTCCAGCCCTGCTGACCCCGTGCCTAGTGCTCGTCCCCTCAGCCCGGGGGACCCTCACGCCGTTCTGGACTTAGCTCAGGGCTCCCTCCAAGACCACGGCAGGGGCTGCAAACCCCAAAGCTGCCTTTGGACTCCCCCATGGACTCTCCGTGCGGCCCATTTACGAGTCACGCAAAGAGGGCACCTGGGCTCCAGGCTCACATCCTGGCCCGAGTCTGTTTGTGGTCCGCCATGGGCAGCAGCGCCCGTCAGCACAACAGGGCTGACCAGGGAGCGGTGGTGCACGGAGCCTCCTGGCCCTGCTTCCCGTGCCCCGACTGGGACAGTGCACCCAGCCGCCTGAGGCAGAGTCTAAGCTAGGAGTCCTGCTCCTGGAAGGCTCCCCAGGCACGCCTGGGAGATGAGGCCTCCACATTGGTCAGGGGGCCAGGCTGCCCACCGTTCATGATGCCCACTCAGGGTTGGGCCACCACGAAGCTGCCTGGAAGTTGAGACTGTCCCCAGCCCCTCCCCAGCCTCCTGGGAGCAGCCAGCCCCCCACGCCCCTCTGCTGTCTCACCTTGACAGGTCCTCCTGGGGGTCTGGTTCTTCCTCCTCGTGGCCTTCCTCCTGAGCCCGGAGGCCCAGACCAGCACCAGGCCCACGGTCAGAGTGGAGCTGCATCTCCTGGGCACCGCCTGGGTTTGGTGACAACTGGGGACTTACGGGCTCCAGTGACTCTGGCCTGCAGCCAGTCTATGTACCTGTGGTGGGGGTGCGAGGTCACACGGCAATGGCTCCTGCCCTGTCCCCAGTGGGGCAGCGGGGACTCTTATCCTAATGTCTTAATGTTAGCCAGCTCTAGTCTGTTCTCTGTTGCTTTGGACACCAAAAGCATTATGTTCTCACAGAGCTAGTTTCCAAAATCAATAGCCAGTCGTGGGCCAGGCTACCTTCCTGGGCCTGCGTGGTGCTGCGGTCACCTTGGTGTGCCCTCCAGGTCTCCCACGTTGCTGGACCGTGGCTAGTGAACACGGGCCGTGGACAGAGAGACCGTGGGGTTGAGTACTGGGTGGGGGTGGGGGTGGGGGTGCATGGGTCAAGGGTCTTGCCAGTTATGCAGGAACCAAGGGTGCCCCCCTTACAATGAGCCCTGCAGGCCACCGGGGAAGCTGCAGCCCCCACAGGATGAGGACACTGACTGGAGTCTCTTATGGGCTGAACTGAGTCCCCCACATGCATATGTTGACGTCCTAACCCCCAGTCCCTCAGACGTGCCTTATCTGAAACCAGAGTCATTGTAGATGTAAGTAGTAAGAAGAGGCCACAAGGGAGCAGGGTGGAGTCCTGGTAGATGGGAATTGGACACAGAGGGAAAACGCCATGTGAAGATTGGGGTGATGCTGCCACAAGCCAAGGGACCCCCTGAAGCTGGGAGAGGCTGGGACAGATCCTCCCCTGGAGCTTCAGCCAGAACCAACCCTGCCAACACCTCGATCTCAGGCTTCTAGCCTCAGAACTGTGGGAGAATCTCTTGTTTAGGTGCCCCAGGCACTTTGTTATGGCCGCCTGGGCAGACTCACAACATCTGACCAGCATCCCCTTCCCTGCTCCCAGAGGTCACTGCTCTGTAGCCGCTGTCCCTTCTGCCTGGACCCAAGGTCTGGGAGGGGCATTCCCCAGGGAGCTCCCTGCCAGCTTCAGTGACTGAGTTACAGAGAATCACATGGCCCCGTGGTTCTGCACTAGCAGACAGGAGCCTCCCCCAACTCAGAGCAGCTGAGAAGTTCTCCCAATAGGAAGCCGTTCTCCTTGGCCTGCCTCTTCCGTGGTCAGGCGGGCAGGAACAGAGAGAGAGTCACATGGTGACCACTGACCCCTAGGCTTGGCTGTGTCAGATCTTCACCAGCCCCTCCCCATGGCTGTCCCCGTTGATCTTCCAGCACTGACGGGAGGTACGCATTCATCCCCTTCCGTGGAAGCCAGGCCCTCTGGGAAGTGATAGTCAGGAGTGCAGACAGTCTGTCGGGGGTGCTATGGGTCGAGTTGTGTTCAAGTCCTCCTCCCCAGAAGCTCAGAACTGCCCTCGTTCGGGAATGGGGTCTTTGCAGGTGTACTTCCACACTGGAGCAGGATGAGCCCTAAAGCCCATGTGACTGTGTCCTTATGAGAAGAGGGAAATGGACCCAGACACACATGAGGGGAAGATGATGTGAAGACTGAGGCAGAGATTGGAGCGATGCTTTTACAAGCCAAGGGACACCACGGATTTCAACCACCACCAGAAGCTGGAGAGAGGCCTCAGGTGGTTCTCCCCAAGAGCCACCAGAAGGAACCAAGCCTGCTGACCTTGATTTTGGACCTTTGGCCTCAGAACTGTGAGAGAATAAATGTATGTTGTTTTAAGCCCCGCAGTCCATGGTAATTTGTTATGGCAGCCCCAGGAAGAGAATCTGGAGGGTAACACCCATGCAAGAGGAGGAAGCAGGAATGGGCCTGAGAGCCTTGCCCACAATATGGCTCTGACCATCTCGGATGGCCCAGCGGGACCTGGACTGAGGGGGGAGTCCTGCCGGGGCGGAAATGGCCGGCCCAGCACTGCCCAGGAAGAGGGTAGCCTCGGCTCTGAAGCTGAGGGGTCTCCTGGGGGCACTGCCACTGGAGGATGTTGGCCAACTGCCCTCCTTGCCGCTGAGCAGTGGGTTCTCTCTTGATGGGGGTCCCTCTATGGACCCCACATTTACAGAAGAGGACCACAAGACTGAGCTCACACACCTGCTGCAGGTTCACACCCATGGCGGAGTGTTACAGACAGAGGTCAGGGAGAACGACAGGTGTCCTGGTCTTCGTGAATTCCCGAGACTGTAACTACTTCCTTTGTTTTACCCATATTTATTGAGCACCTACTGCGTACCAGTGCGAGGTGGGGGGAAACAGCAGGAAATCTCGCAGACTGAAGACCTGCCCTGCAGAGTGAACGGTCTGGAGGGGAGCCGACAACAAGACTGGGGAGCACGTTCAAGATGATCAGTTCTGTGGAGAAAACTACAAGGGAGATCCAGGAAGCTGGGGAGCACTTTTGGGTCAATTTTAAAAGGGAAGTCTGAGAAAGTGACCTGTGAGCAGAGACGGGAGGGAAGCAGGGAGAGAACTTCCAGGTGGGGGCAGGACAGGCAGTGAGGGGCTCGTGGTGGGGGGTGCGGGCGGGGTTTAGGGGCAGCAGGGAGACAGGGGCCTAGAGGGGAGTCAGCGAAGGGGACAGTGGTGGGAATGAGGTCAGGCCCACCTCACAGGACTCTGGACTTACCCTGCATGAGGTGAGCGCAGAGAGCGGACACCACCCAACATGATTTAAATTTGCCTTCATTCTTGAAGGACGTTTACACTGGATGAGAATCCTGGTTTGATGTTGGCAATTTAAAAGCAAATTCGCCTGTTATTCTATCTCAAAACGAGTTTATACCGGAATAGCCAAAAGAATTGCCATTCAGGACATGCAAACGCAAACCAGCGGCCAACCCTGAGAACAAAGGAGGGAGCTGCTTTTATAGAGAAAAAAGGGGAGAGGGAGGGGCTGCTCTAAAGGAAAGTCCACTGGGGGAGAGAAACAGATCAGGTGGCAATGCTTCTCATTGGCTGAACTGTGACATTTCTGATTGGCAGAGCTGCGGCATTTCTGATTGGCTGAGCTGCGGCATTTCTGATTGGCTGAGCTGCAGCATTTCTGATTGGCTGAGCTGTGGTGTTTCTGATTGGCTGGGCTGTTGCTGGGCTGGGAGAGAAGTCTTTCCTCGGTAGTAAGTAGTTGTACTTCCTGTTTGGGGTGATTGACGGTGTGTGATGGGGCGAGAGCACCCCCTGCAGGCCTTCCCCACCCAGTTTAGTTAGGTTTCTTTATTAATTTCCACAAGGTTTATTGCTTCTTTCATCACTTCCAAGGTGCTGTTCCATGTCTTCCGTTGTCCATTGTTTCTGATGGAAAGTCGTCAGTTCCAGCTGTGTTCCCTGTGTGCAATGTGGCATTCAAGGTCATTACTATTGGTTTTCAGCAGTTTTACGATGTGTCTGAGGGTGGTTTCTTTGTACTTACTCTGCCTGGGGTTTGCTGAGTATCAAGAATCTATAAATTTATGTCTTTCAGCAAATTTGGGATTTTTTTGGTCCATTATTTTAAAAATTTTTTTCCTTGCCCGTGTCCCTCCCTTTCTCCCTTGGAACTGCAAGTGAACATGTCAGTCCTTTTGATGTCGCCCCACAGACCGATGATGTGCTATTCGTTTTCTTCAATCTTTTTTTCCTCTTTTGGATTGGATAATTTCTATAGATCCATCTTCAAGTTCAAGTTCCCTGACTCTTCTGTCGTCTCAGATCTGCTGCTAAGACCATCCAGTGAGTTTTTGATTTTAGATGTTGTATGTGTATATATTTTGAGTTCTGGGATTTCCATTTGCTTCTTTCTGTGGTTTTTATCTCTCTTCTGAGACATCCATGTTTTTATCCTTTAGGAGCATATGTTTCCTTTCTGTCTGTGAACGTAGCTACAATAGCTGCTTCAGCATCCTTGCTGGTAGCATCAGCATCTAGGTTATCTCAGTATTAGCGGGCACACGGCTTCCTTTCTCCCTCCCCTTCGTGTACTTACGTTTAGGATTGTACCCTAGACACTGTGAGGGGTGTGATTTAGATTCTGGATTCTGCTTTGTTCCTCTCAAGAGTCTTTAGCAGTCCATTTCCTTGGCTGGATTCAAACTTCGAGCTCTGTTTTCTCCGTGTGGTGAGACAGAAATGTCTGTCCCACCCATTCAGGCCTGGCTGGGCTGCAGGGCCTGTCCCAGGCCCGCGGAGCCCCAGAGCCGGCAGGGGTGTGGACAGAGTGCACCTGCGGATTTGGGGCTCGCATTGCATGGCACTCTCCTTTCTAGGATCCCCCCTTCCTTCTCAGCTGCTCTGGCTTCCTTGAACCTTGTTCTCTGGTTCTTTAAGCCAAGCAGATCGAGGTCTCCATCTGAGTGTTAGCCACCCAGCCTGAGCCGAAAGGGGCCTGTGCTCAGGCAGAAAGCTGTTAACAAAAAAAAGCGGGTGAAGCTCCTCCAGTGCTCTTTCCTTTGTCCCAGTGTCAACTTCTCTCCAGTGTCTGCTGTCTTGGGGTCACTCTCCAGTACCTTTAGACAGTTGTTTTTATATTTTATGCAGACTCGTTGGTTATCTCTGTGTGTGTGTGTGTGTGTGTGTGGATGTGTGTGTGTGTGTGTGGATGTGTGTGGGTGTGTGGGTGTGCGTGGGTGTGTGTGTATCTGTCTGTCTGTGTGTGTTGGTGTATGTGTGTGGGGGTGGGGGTGCGTGTGCATGTGTGTGTGTGTGGTGTGTGGGTGTGGGTTTTGGTGTGTGTGTGGGTGTGTGGGTGTGTGTGTGGGTGTGGATGTTGGTGTGTATGGGTATGGGTGTGGGTGTTGGTGTGTGTGTGTGTTGTGTGTGTGTGTGGGTGTGTGTGGGTGTGTGTGTGTGTGGGTGTTGTCCAGTTGCAGCTGCTCCACGTTGCGGAAGCAGAACGCTGACTCCCGTTTGAGCGGGGATGTTGTGGCTGTTGGGTGGAGAATAGGCTGTCGGGCAGGACAGAAGCACAGTGACCCATGGGGAGGCCACTGCCATAATCCGGGGGAGAGAGAGGGGATGGCTTGGACCAGGGGGGCAGTGGAGCAGGTGAAGAGGGTCGAGTCTGTTTTGAAAAGACAAAGATTTGCTGAGAGATTGGGTGAGGGCTGTGGGAGAAGGAGGCCTAAGGACGATTGTTGGCCGGAGCAACTGGACGTTTGCTGCGGCCATTGACAGAGATGGTGGCGGAATCCGTGTGAGTGGGCGGAGCCTCCTAGACGTCAGCAGACGTGTGGTGTTGGTGGGCATCATAAGCCTCTGGGGTCCCGGAGTGAGGGGTCCCCACGGGTGTAGATCTGAGAGTCACTGCCAGGCTCTGTGTGTTTGAAGCCACGAGACGTGAAGGGTCCCTCCGGCCTGAGCCTGGAGAGGAGATGACTGCACAACGACTCCTGGGTATTTTACACGACAGAGTAACAGACAGAATGTCAAAGCCTGAAGGACACACCCCACTGACCCTCGGCCCTGGGTCTCAGCCTGAGGTCACATGAAGGAGACTGGGACTGAAGTCAGGGGTCCAGTGCTGATACATCCCGGTGGGGAGGCCCCGGGCCAGCCACTGTGAGGTTCAGGGCACCGTGGAAAGAAACTGGAGTGAAACAGCCATTGCACGGGGCCTTTGGGAGAAAGAACCGAGTGGGATACTATGCGTATGGAAGAGGTCTGAGCTTTGCCAACAAAGTGTAACTGGGTGAGTCACTTCCAGGCAGCTTAAGTTAGAGCCAGGCTGCTCCCCTGGACCCCAGGAATGAGGTGAACCCCTGGGGCAGTGGCTTTCCCTCCCCACACCTTGGGAGGCCCCTGACCCTCGGCCTCCTGGTGTGGCGGGGGACATTCACGCAGGCCCTCTGCAAGCCTGGCCCTGCTCTGGAGCTCAGGGAGTTGCTGCTGGGCCCATGAGCTCCTGAACCTGCCCACCTCCCCCATCCTGCCGGGTCTGATGCCCCCAAGTTCAGTCCAGGGTCCCGGGACCATCCAGGCACACCCGGGGCCCCCCAGCCTCATTACAGGCCAATGGAGTCTGAGCAGTGCAGCCAGGGACCAGTCCTCTGAGGGCCCCTCCCTCCCCAGGGGTTCTCCGACGTTATCTCAGCACCTCCGGACGATCCATCACGGGCTTGGTGACACTGATGGAAAGAGGCTGCAAAAACGCTGACTTTGGAAAATGCCTGAATGTCACGAAGCCTGGCTGCCTGGGGCAGAAGCAGCAGAAGTGACTTGGGACCAGCTTGTCCGAGGACAGGAGGGAATGGGGTGAGGTCACCGCTTTGCCTGAGTCCCCGGCCTGCACAGGGTGCTCGTGTCTAGTGTTCATTGTGGCTGCTCGTGGGATGATGAGCTCCACTTCCTCCCCCCAGGAGGTAAACCCGTCCATGGCTAGTCCCCCCAGGGCGGTTCCTGGGTCACAGGTGTGTCCTCTCCGGGACCCCACAGCAGGATGGTGCAGACAGCAGGTACAGACAGAGAGGTGGGTGCAGGGAGCCACTCAGCCGCCCCACGGCCTCCCCGGTCCCCTCACGTGGTCTTCCCAGGTACGGCCACCAGAGGCCGTGCAGGACGCTCAGTTAAACTCCGTCTTCAGATGGTGGATGGCATTTTAGTGTTAGCACGGCCCAGTACTGCGGGCAACCTGGATTTTCATTTTCTGAATCTGGCAATCTTATCCCAGGGGCCCGGGCTCTAAACTCTATCCTCACCTTCACCCCCACATGCCGTCGGTGGTCCCCCCATCCTAAGGCACCTTCCATGATGTCTCCACATCTGTCTGTCTGTGTTTCCTGTCCAGTCCTGGCTCTGGCTGCACCTCTCACCTGGCTCTCGCCCTGTAACCCTGAGGTGACCCTCGGAGCCCTGTCCCCCCTCCTTAGCCCTCCAGGAGGGCAATGGTGCCGCGTGTGAGCCACGTGCCTCAGCTTGCCTTCACACCCGGACAGACCACCCTCCCAGTTCACCGAAGCCCCGAGCGTCACCTTCCGGGACCCTGGTGGACCCAGGGCTGCAGAAACAGAGGGTGAGAAGGCCATGTTCGTGCCCTGGGGACTTGGGTCCTTGGGCGGGGAGGATGGGCCAGGGTTAATGGCTCTGCCCCCCCTTCTCCACATGTCTCGGTCTTTGCCCCTCAACCCTGCCATGTGGGGTCACTACTCCAGGGCTCTTTCCCTGGCCTGGAGCCCGCAGACGCCTGGCTCCCTCCATGCCACATTCATTCTGGAATCTGAGCTCTGCACCCCTTACCAAACTGAATTCAGTGGATGCAGTTCGAGCTCAGAGAGCGAGCGACAGAGGCCACGGGGGGCCTGGGGCTCGAGGGCCTGTGGGTCCTGCAAGCTTGGCTGACGGGGACCCAGACCTTTCTGCCAGTCATGGCCAAGGTCCCTTTCGTCCCACCGTCCAAACCTGGCTGTCAGGTGCTTCTGGCACCGACTGGACGCTGGCTTTGAAATGTTGGTCCTTAAGAACAACACGGAGTGGGCCAGCTGCTAGGATGCAGAGGCTGCAGCCTCAGCTCCAGCCAGCCGGGACCCGGAGCATCCAGCCCGGACCAGCCCCTGACCTCGAGGGAGGACTGACAGGTGTGCCCACCCCTGGCTCAGAGCTCCAACACCGTGACCGATGATTTAATTGAGGTGACTGTGTGCTAGACTCCTCGTTGGGCACTGAGAATATGGTGATGGCCAAGCAGACCCGGCCCACCCCTGAGAACTCACGGTGAGCTCGTGCTCAACCCTAACAACAGCAGCAAGAGTCTCTGTTTTAAGTGCTTTACACGTTTTTATGGACTTAATCCTCGTAAGGACAACCTGATGGTGCAGGTGCTCTTGTTATCCACAGCTTGCAGGTGTGGAGACTGAGGCACAGGGAGGTCGAGAACCGTGACGGAGCTCACACAGCTGGTAGGCGGCAGAGTCTGGCCCAGAGGCCTGCAGGTGCGAGACGCTGAGCTGCCCAAGTGCTGGTTCCTGAGCTCACACACGCCACCGGCAGGCGGAGGAGAAGGGATTAAAAGTTTCCATGTTTCCGAATGACACGGCAAATCCAGCAGGTGAAAGGCAGGTGACAGAGGGAGACGACGCCTGCCACTCGGGAGAAAAGCCGGACTGATGTCCAAATAGAGAGTTAAAAGTCAACAAGGAAAAAGAACAAACGAAAAATGGGCAAGGGGTCTGAATGGGCAGCTCCCAGAGGACGATGCCAGTGGGTCCTCTGCACAGGAACACGCCTCCACCTGTGGAGTCGGGGCGCGGAGACGGGGAGCCGCTCTTCCTCGTCCTCCAGGTCAGGTCTGAGCCTCACCTGCTTGGGAGTCGGGGGCGGGCTCCGGCCACGGGGAGGGCAGCCACCGTGGAGTCGTTTGGATGTGCTGGCCTTGTGGCGACGCACACGCCCTCGGGCCAGCTCTTCTGCGTCCCTGGAGGGAAGGCAGGCGCACCCCAACGTCCTCCAGCAGAAGAGTGGGTCAGTAGAGTGAGGCACAGTCACACAGAAACAGGGAACCCTGCGGAGCCACGTGCGGGATGAACAGGGCTGTGGCGTCCACATGGATAAACCGACAGCCCAGTGCTGGGCAAGAGCACGGGTTCCATCAATGTGGAAACGTCAGCGTGGCGCAACAGCTCATGTTGCTTGTAGACTTGTGCACACGCACGGGTCCCCGAGCCTCGCCGAGAGCCGCCAGAGGGAGAGAAGGGGGATGTAGTCACAGAGAACCACATCACGGCCCTCCTCGCTACGGCCTTGGTGCCAGCTCTCTAGGATCTGTCCTTACTGCTTTAGTGTCCAGCTTTGTGCATCTCTGATGGGTCCTGTGTGCCCTCCCCGGGCAGAAGGGCAGACCTGGGGGTAGTGGCAGAGACTCGAGCCCTGGTGACCTTGGGAAGGGCAGGTCTCCCACCCTTGGCCCTCTCAGGCCACTCCCCATAGACTAGGGATAGCCACGACCCTGTGGGCCCAGCACTCCCTGGGGTGGGGGACGGAGACACCTCCCAAGGACCAAGCGAGAGGGAGAGAGATGCTCCAGGTGACAGCTCCCGGGGGCAGCGGGGAGCCTGGTCTGGGTGGAGCCCCTCTCCACATAGTTTCATGTCGGACCTCTGAGGACGTGCGTGGGGCTTGCCTCTGCCTCCACGGTGGCCCTGAGAGGTGTGAGCCGGGAGGCTGTGCTCACGGACGCGTGGGCTCTACCTAGGGTGGCCTTGTGGTCTCAATGCCCTTTATATAGTGTTCATGTAGGAGCTCACGTGCCGTCTAGGTGCAGGAAACTTCTTCCCCAAGGAAGCATCAGCTTCCTTGGACTTCTCACGATGTCTTGGACGCGTGTTTTAACAGGTCCCTGGGCTCAGCCAGCCCTACAATCCCTTTGGGCCGGTCTTCCGCATGTGCTGCGTCACGTCCACACAGCCCACGGCCTCTACTGGGCCTGCTCCGCCAGCCTGGCTCTGGTCTTGCAGCCCGCGGTGTTTGCTGGGTGTGGGAGCCCCGAAATGCCTGGAGGGGCCTGGCCTTTCTGGACTCTGGCCATTGCGCCCACGGCTCATGGGGGGAGGATGCGACTCCAGGCACGTTTCTCCGGAATAACTGAAAAATCCCAGCTTCAGGAGGGCTTTGAAAGGGGACAGCAGGCAGGAAGATGTTGGATGGATGTACACGGGGTGAAGTGCTGGCCAGCGTTCCCCCTGCGGCAGGGGCTCTGGAGGCCTGGCTGGGCGGCATGTGTCCCACAGGGTCTGGATGTGCATTTGAGCCGTCCCAGGCCCTAAAGCCAGTTGAGGGTCTGCCTTCTCCATGCAGGGACAGTGTCAGGCCCAGGGGCACTCTGGCTGGTATGGGATGGGGACTTTCGGGTGAGCTGTCCTTGCCCAGCCCTCTCCCCTCCCCCAAACAAGTGCCCAGTGCCGCCTGCCTGGTTGGGCTAGACAGAAACTGGCTACTCCTTGCCGAGCGCTGTGGGGTTTGGGACCTTGTCCCCTTTCTTCCCTTGGGGCCCTTGTTCCTAAACCCACTTCCTTCTGGACGTGCGCATGTTGGCCTCCGGGGCCAGGCCCTTCCATCTTGGCCCTCTTTCTAGCAGCCAGCACCCCCCGGGAAGCATCCCAAGCCCAGACGTGGCAATGGGGGAGTCAGCCTCACACCTCAGTGCCACCGGCCTCTATTTCCTGGTTCCTGCTGAGCAGGCAGCCACTAGGACCTCCCCAGGCAGGGTTTTGTGCCTGGAAAGGGAAGTAATGCCCGCTTGGTGGGCAGACGGCCCGGCCTGGCACTTCCTCTGCTCTCAGACCCACCGATACGGGGACCGGGCTCCCTGTGTTGGGCTCCCCCTCTGCCCGGAGGCTCCATGCGGCCTGGGTCTCCTCAGGGAGAAGGAAATGAAGCAGCAGGTCCTCATTATGCGTGTCAATCTTCTGGATAAAACCCACAAGGGACCCTCGTCCTGCCCTCTGTCATCTGAGGCCAAGAGACAAGGGTGCACCTTCTGGAAAGCCATGGGGGACATCAGAGATGAAAGAGGACGGCCACAGGCATGGACGCCTGTTGCCCTGCTCCCCCAGGATGGAGAGGCGGCAGCGGCCCTTCCTTCCTGTCCTCCCCCGCAGGGCCCTGCGCTCTGACCCCACTTAGAGAGCAGGACTCCAGAACCGCCCTGCCTCCTGGCTGCCCACACTCACGCTGGCTGTGGAGTCCACGCCAGCGGTGATTCACGCCTCTGCGGTGGGGTGGCGTTCCAGGGACCCCCTCTAAGGCCCCTTCTTAGGTCAGCCAGGAAGTGCATGGCATCGCAGCCCCCTCCTCTGCTGGACTCAGCCTCTGAAGCTGCTCCTGGTCCCCATCGAGGCCCCTGGACGCTCTGCCCGACCCCGACCTGTGTGGCAACTGGCACCTTCCGCGTGGCCGAGAGCACCGCAGCCCGTCCCTCTCGGTGCATCTCGATGTGGACAGAGCAACGTGACGGGCCGGCTGGGGTAGGGTGTGCGACGATGGTCAGGGGCTGCTAATGTCCTTTTTCACTGAGAATAAAACCACTTTTAATCACAGTAAGTGAGGTGAAGTTAGACACTGAGAAGGACTTTCCCGTTTAGGATCACATGGCTTCTGGAGGTGACCGGATGTCTTCTCTACCTCCTCTCCTCCCACAGGCTTACTTAGCCTTGGGGGCGCCAGGCTCACTGTTCATCCGTCTGAATCCTTCACTGCGGATTGACCTCAGCCGCCCAGATGCTGGCAGCGATGATGGCCTCCGGGTGCTTCCTTCGTGCTCCACCGAGTCTCGCTTTGCCCTGAGCCCCGCCTGGGCCCAGCTTCCCTGCCCACTGCACCTGTGCCCTGGTCCCCCTGGGGGTCTCTGGGGTTGGGTTGGGCTGCAGGAGCCGGCGGGCCAGCCCCAGCCCCACGCTAATCACCAGAGCTGGCTCTGATGGGCCTGGCCGGGCGCCTGGGCACCCCCTGGCTCTGGCTCAGCTCCCCTCTGCCCCTCCTTTTGGAGTGGTCTTCTTTGTGGTCCCGGGGCCTCTTCCAGTACTGTGGTCAGCCGCCTCCCAAGCACCCCTCCCTCTGTGCAGCCCCCGTTCTGTTCTGCACCAGCAGGCCCCGGCCAAGTGGGCAGCTTCCTAGACGTCCCTGGCCACGGCCCAGCAGGCCCGACCAAGGTTCCGGACGGGCAGCTAGAGGCCAGGCTGGCCTGGGAGAGCTGGGGCCCCCCAGCCCCTGCCCATCCCGATGGGGCCACTCTGTCCTGGCATCAAGCACCTTTGGAAGGGGCACAAAGCTCTCCATCCCCCACAGCCTGGAGTACACGAGCGAAGGGGGCCAGTGCCCCGAGCCCTGGGCCCAAAGCAGCCTGACCCAGCTCTTACAAGCAGACACTGGTGCCGGGCTGGGCTCGTCCCCCCAGTCCATATCCCCATCCCGGAGATTTCTGGGGCAGCAGGCCGGGGGGAGGGTCTCAGGCTGTGTTTACCTGTGGAGGGAGGGGCAGGGCCTGCTGCTCCTCAGACTGGGGGTTCTGACGGGCCAGGAGAGCCCCCTCCTCCCTCTGCCTGGCTGCCCCACCCTCGAGCTGCACAGGAGCCGGCTAAGCGTTTTGGAGCACGCGTGTTCCGACGGGGGGGTGGGGCAGGTGGAGGGAACGCTGGTTGGGGGCAGAGGGGACGGGGAGGCAGGGGCACGGATTGTGGTGGGGGCTGGGCCTGAGTCCCAGAGTCCGAGTCAGTGGTGAGGCCGGGGCTGGTGGGGCAGTGCCTGTCGGACGGGACGGGTGGCAGCAGGGAAGGAGCCTGTTGGCATTTTCTGGGTTGACTTGGCAGGAACGACAAACACTTTCTCTTTTTAATGTTTTATTTTGAGATAGTTGTAGATTCACATGCGGTTGTGAGAAGTCAACAGAGGTCCCTGGTACCCTTCACCCCTTCTCCCCGATGAGCCGCTTCACAATCCTAGGATGGTGTCCCACTGATGGGGACACTGGTGCCACCCCGCCCCGCCCCGTCCAACGCAGATTTCTCTGTTCACACGCACCGACCCGGGTGTGAGGGTGTGAGTGTCAGTGTGAATGTGTCAGAGTGAGACTGAGTGTGCAAGTGTGTCAGTGTGGGTATTTAGGGTATTTAGGTCCCTGGATCCACCCCCACAGTCCAGGTACAGAACTTTCCATCCCCACGAGGACCCCTCCCATTGCCTGTTTAAACCACACCCACCTCCCTCACCCCCTCCCCATCCCTAACCCCTGGAAATCATGAATCGGTTCTCCACGTCTATAGTTCTGTCATTTCGAGAATATTCTGTAAACGGAGTCATACATTGTAGCCTTTTGAGGTTGGCTGGTGCACTCGACGTAGTTCTCTTGAGATCCATCCAGCTGGTTCCTCTTCACGCTGAGTTGTGCCCCGGGGCGTGTGTGACCGGCTTGTTCTTCTGTCTGGGGACATTGGGCTGTTTCCAGTTGGGCGATTGTGAATAGAGCTGCTATACACATTTGTGTGGAGGTTTTTGTGTGGACACGTCCTATCTCGGACGAATGCCCAAGGGGCCATCGCTTTCAATGCACGGGGTAACCATGGATTGGCTGGGCCCCTCATGCATTCACCAAAACTTGGGGAGGTCACTTGTCCTGGCTGCTGATCTATTAATAGTCTTCTTGGAGGGACGGCTGAGCCGCTGTTGGGGGGGCGGTCGTGGATGACCTTCTCACTCCCGCCTTCAAACCTCACGGGCCCTCATCAAAGGTTCTTAAGGTCCCAGCTCCTCAGATGAGACGACTCTGGAGGCCAGTCCCTGGGGAAGGGGGCGATCTTCACTGGGGCAGGGCTGGCTCCTGAGCAAGGAGGGCCGCTTGGAGTAGGAGCCTCTGGTGGGCTGAATGGTGCCCCCCCAAATACGTCCACATTCAAATCCCAGTGCCCAGAACCTGTGAACGGGACCTTATTTGGAAAAAGGGTCTTTGCAGATGTGATTAAGGCAAAGATCTTGAGAAGGGATCATCCTGGATGACCTGGGGGCCCTAAATCCAATAACAAGTGTCCTTATAAGAGACAGAAGAGGAGATCCACAGGCACAGAGGAAAGACCGTGTGACCACGGAGGCAGAGATGGAGGGATGGGGCCACAAGCCCAGGGACGCCTGGAGCCCCCAGAAGCTGAAAGAGGCAGGAAGGACCCTCCCCTGGAGCCTCCAAAGGGAGCATGGCCCTGTGATGCCTTGATTTCAGACTTCTGGCCTCCAGCACTGCGAGAGAATGAATTTCTGTTGTAAGTCACCCAGTTTGTGGTCCTTTGTGACAGCAGCCCCAGGACACTGACACAGCGCACATCTCATGTCTGCTCAGCCCCACCACCCGTAAGGCTCCCCACGACTTCAGCAGGAAAACCCTGCAGGCAGAGCGAGGGGTGGGCTTGGGAAGGGTCCGCCCGCCGCCACACCCAGCTCCCCCCCCGACCACCCCCAGGGCAGCCCCCGCCCGAGTTGAATCTCACGCACGGGAAGGCCTGGCCAACTCCTCTACCTCTCGTGCTTGAGACAGGGATCTGGGAAGACGGAGCGGGTTCTCAGACGGGCCTCGCTGGGGTCTCCACCCCGACCCCGTGAGCCCCTGGGGCCCTCTGTGCCAGGGCCGGGCTGGGCCGGAACGCTTTCTCAGAGCTCCGCTCTTGGCCGCGGCTGCTGGTGTGGACGGCGTGAGCCTACCTTTGTTGCTCAGGTTGATGATATTTTGTGGACCAAGTCCGTATTTTTTGCAAGTTTTTTCAAATCTGTTCAGGAAGCTGGGGCTCAGGTCCGGGATTCGTCCTGAGGACAGAAGGCCAGGGGCTGGGGGTCCCTCACTGGTCATTGGGGATGATGTGTGGGAGGGTCTCAGGGGTCTTGGGCAGTGCTGAGGCTGAGGGGTCTCGTGCTAGGTGGGGTGTGGACGAACTTCAGCCTGGAGCCCGGTGCACCCTCGCCCCACGATGTGACTTGACTGTGGGTAGACGGAGGTGGGAACCCTGGCATGGGGAGACCCCAGCAGGATGGGGCCTGTCAGAAGAGGGGTCCCCAGGGCCCTGCCAGGCCCCCCGGGAGACAGGAGGGTCGGGAGGCGGTACCGTAGAGCGCCAGCACTTGAGTGCCGTTCCTGAGGTTCCGCAGGTAGAAGGTGACGTACAGCCTGTAGTCCGTCTCCTCGAGGAGCACCCGGTTCTCTCCCTTGTCTGCGGGGACACTGGGCTCAGAGCAGCCCGCCCACCACTGTCGCCCCGGCACCCCTGGGTTAGGCACTGGGTGCGCCGTGTGGCCGTGGGCGTGGACGGTGGGCTGGGTGGCTGAGCACACTGTGCCCACTAGGTGGAGACCCCTGTGGCGTCGCTGGCGGCAGCAGCAGCAGGCTCCCCTCCTCATCGGCCTGCTGGCCCTGCTGGCCTCTCGCGTGCTCGCCCCCCGACCCCGAGCCCCAAGCTGGCCCACCTGCCTCCCCAGGGCCCTGGCCAGGGCCTTCCCAACAGGGGGCTGGTGGGGCGCGTGGGGTGTGTGCCAGTGGGTCCTCTCACTTCGGGGTCAAGCCGTCTAGAGGTCCCATAAAATCCCCTGAGTCAGAGCTCGCCTGGCCCTGAGGAGTGGGCACTCCCTGCCGTCGGCGCGGGAAGACCCGGCGTCTACTCACAGGCAACGCTGTACTCCCCGTCCTTCCCCGTTCTCTCACAGGCCGCGGCCGCCTCCACGCAGTCCCCCTGCAGCCTGCAGACCAGCTGGTGACGCCCCGAGTGGGGCTCCAGCCCCAGCAGCCGTGTGACGGGCACAGGGCCCCCGTGCCACCCGCACAGGTCCCTCTCCCTCACCTCCCACCTCAGGACCCTTGGCATTTCTATCGCTGCCCGCCCCCCCGGCCCACCCATCCCGGGGCCTCGCTTCTGACACCCCACCAAGGAATGGTCAGACGCTGATTCACACGGGGAAGGTGTGCAGGAGCGAGGGTCTGCTTTGGGGGTGGGGCGGGAGGGACACCCGTCTCCCCGGTTCCAGCTACTGTGGGCAGCACTCACATGAACTGGAAATGGAATTTCAGACCACCGTTCGCTAAGCTTTCGATATTCCGTATGAAGACCCTCAGGTCCCCGTCTTCTTTAATCCTCTTCATGTCGTCCGAGGCCATGGAAACAGAATACCAGTTTCCTGAAACCTGCAGGGGAGGCTCTGCTGGATGGGGAGCCTGCGGGACAGCCTACGGCTTCTTGGTGCCTCCCTCCTGGGGCCAGACCCCTGGGCATATGGCTCCCAACCAGGGTCTCCTCTGCCCTCGCAGGACCTCCTCTGCCCTCCTAGGAACCCCTGTGTCCTCCCAGGCCCCCACCCCAGGCCTCCGCTGCCCTCCCAGGACCCCCTCTGCCCTCCCAGGACCCCCTCTGCCCTCCCAGAAACCCCTCTGTCCTCCCAGGACCCCTCCAGGCCCCCGCTGCCCTCCCAGGACTCCCTGTGTCCTCCCAGGAACCCCTCTGCCCTCCCAGGACCCCTCTGCCCTCCCAGGAACCCCTGTGTCCTCCCAGGAACACTTCTGCCCTCCCAGGGCCCCACTCTGTCCTCCCAGGCCCCTGCTGCCCTCCCAGAGCCCCACTCTGCCCTCCCAGGACCCCTGTGTCCTCCCAGGCCCCCGCTGCCCTCTCAGGGCCCCACTCTGTCCTCCCAGGCCCCCCTGTGCCCTCCCAGGACCCCCTCTGCCCTCCCAGGCTGCCGTCACAGCTGGGGGAAGAGAGATGGCCTCCCCTAGGAGCAGCACCCTTGTCACAGGTCAAAGACCCCAGGCTGAGGGAGGACAGTGCCCCAGCCTGGCTCTCTGGGGAAGGCCGGGACCCCAGACCCACCCTGGCGGTGTCGTAGTTCCTCCGCACGACGGTACGGAGGTTGAGCTCCTGGGCCGAGACCAGGCCCAGCTCCAGGCTCAGCAGAAGCAGTGCCATCCCCTCCAGTGGGCGCCTCGCCCGCAGCCCCCCCTTTATACCCCCTCCTGCACTGTGGTTTCCAGCCCCCGCGGCACTCCCGTCCTCCGCACACGTCCTCTCCCACTGGGAAAGCAGCCAAAGGCCACTGCAGCTGCCCCCGACTGCTCATGGTGGCAATGACAGAGGCTGAGTCCACGAGGTAACAGATGTGGAGAGACTGTGGTTTCCTGTGGGTGTTTCTGTCACACAGAGAATCTGGCCCTAAAAAGCCCCACTTTGGGGTGACAATCCCAGAATTTATCCCTCCTCGGGAGCAGGCTTACTTGCAGGGGCTCTGGGACGGCCTGGGGGCATCAGCGTCAACCTCAGCCAGGTGGACACCATGAGATGCTCCTTCATATTCACATTCTCATCACGATTGTGACTAGGCATCCACACAACGGTGACCCAGGCAGCACTGGTACCGGAATTGTCACATGGCCGGGAGGATCCGACCTTCTGGGAGATATGAAGGAGCCCAGGGAGCCACCCCCGGGCTGCCACTGCCCTCTGTGTCCTCGCTTTGGTGGACACGTGGTGTCCCACTGGCTCTTCCAACATGAAGCTACTTCTGCTCACCATCAGCTGGGGCCCGATCTGGGCCCAGAAACCCCCACACTGTGTCCCTACCTTGACCCATGTCCGGGGTCAGTGGGCTCCGCTTCCCTGGTCCACACTTTATCTTATTCACAGGTGAATGCTCTAAGAACTTGCAAATGCTTGAGTCATGCTTCCAGAGGGCTCTGAGCCTCCCTGCAGATCCTCCTTTCCCAGTGGGACCTGGTTCAGCTGCTCAGAATTGAGAGGATCCACTGATTTCCAGACATGCAGGTCTCAGAGTGGCTTCCTACTCCAAGGACAGAGCTGTTGGGACCCACGTAAAAGCCTCTCTCCCCAACAGGAAGCAGGAGCCCTCTCCTCTGGGAGCAGGTATCCAAACAGATGCCTTCTCCCCTGGGAGCAGGTATCCCAGCAGACGTCCTGTCCCCTGGGTGCAGGTATCCACACAGGTGCTCTCTCACCTGGGGGCAGGTATCCCAGCAGACACCCTCTCACCTGGGAGCAGGTATCCAGCAGACACCCTCTCACCTGGGAGCAGGTATCCCAGCAGACGCCCTCTTCCCTGGGAGCAGGTATCCACACAGGTACCCTCTCCCCTGGGCTCCCTCTTTAGATCTTGGGGATGGTTCCCCAGCAGGGCAGCTCCAAGCTGACTACAGACGGCCTTGCCAGGTTGGTGGATGCAGTTGTTGAATGAGACTCGAGGACCTCCCTACGGGAACCTGGTGGTGAGCCGTAGCCTGTGGATGATCATAGGGCTCCTCTGGGGGCTTCCTGCCAGGCCAGCACAGGCCAAATCACCTGACCCCCACGAGGCACAGGCTTTGGGCCAAAAGCACAGGTGGAGAGATGCCCTGGCCAAAAGAAAGACCCGGTAGACGTGCTTTTCTTCTGCTACTAACGAGCTGCGTGCCCCCCAACAAAAGTGCCCCTACACAGTAGGTTCGCAACATAGCTGCTGAAGGAACGTTCTTCACCAGGTGAGCAGAGAGCTCTGATGACCATTTGTCATGTCAAGAGGTCTTATTAGATGACTGCCAATGTCGCCTCCTGCGGGGACATACTCATCCACAGGTCTGAGCCCCCAGGCAGTTCCGCAGCCCAAACGCGCTGCTCCCAGGGGGAGGGGCAGGGACGTGCGCTCTGTGGGACAGGACTGTTCCAACTCCCCCCCACCCTCCGGTGCTCTTGGGGACAGGGGAGGGAAGGAGCCCATCCCACCCCATCTTCCTGTACCCGCAAGCAAAGGCCCCCACTGTCCCCTCTCTGGGGGTGGATCTGGCTGACCCAGAGCAGGGACAGCGTCTCCCTCTGCACCTGCGATGGAATCCGATGGTGGTTGTGCTCCTGCAGTGTGGAATGTTCTTCTGATTCCCCCTCAATGTCCCCTCTGCAGCCCCTCCCCAGCACAGAGCCTCCAGGCCAGTCATCCTAACTCCCATGACCCCACCTCCTCTTTCCCTTGCAGGAGGAGGACACTGCAGACAGATGGGAGGCACACTGTCTGTGCCTGGGAGCCCAGCGTTCCTGGGGTTCTCCACGCGGACTGTGAGTTCCCTGGAGGGAGACTGAAGGGGGGTCACAGAAGGGGCCCCGGGGGGGGGGTCTGTCCATGTCAGCGCTCTGCCCGCAGGGGACGCTGCTCCCGAGGGTGCTGTCAGGAAGCGGGCAGGAGAGCCTCCCCCAAGGTCGCAGCAGGAGAGGATGCTGTGAGCAGTAACGGGGTCTTGCCTTCTGCTGGGTCCCCGTGTGTTGCAGGCTGAGGAGCCCCGCTGGAAGGACAGGTCCCCAGAGTCCTGAATTTGGTGTCGGAACTGGCTGGAAGCCTCAGAGAGGACTCGAGAGCGTCCAGAGGTGAGCCGAGGATCTGAGAGCCCCTGTGGGGAAGGACCAGCTGGGGCCAGCGTGCCACCTTCGGGCTCTTTCATCTCGCCGATACCAAGGGATCCCGCGGACAATGAGGTCGGCTTGGCCTCAGAAGGTGACTCCCTATCCCCTCAGCAGGCCGCATCCCTCTCTGATGTCAACCGAGGAACCTGAGCTGCTGCTGCCTGGCTTCTGACCCCGTCCCAGGAGGTCGCCTCTGAATTGGACAGCGGCGGGGCATGAGGGAGAGACCATGCCCCTGGTCACACCCTGTCTCATCCTGCTCGGAAAATGCATCCCAGATGGCCCGCAGGTGAGTGCAACGTCTCACATCTGCTGAGTCCCTTAAACACAGGGCTACCCCCAACACTCCCCCACCCAGGCCCTCCCCACGTTCTCGCCCTCCTGTCCTTCCAGCAAGATCCAGGTTCTGGGAAGCCTGACCCCTAGGGAAGTCACAGCCTGGGGGTGATCCTGGAGGGGCCGTGCTGGTGACCCGCACCCCGCGTTCCCTCACAGGGCCCCAGGCTAGAAGATGGACCACTGTCTGGAACCTTCTAGGATGGCGGAGGCGGCACCTCCCAGAGTGGCAGCTTCTCCCCGTATGCGCCCTGGGCTGGGATGGGTGCAGGCTGCAGTGTGAGCTTCGTCTCCAGAGTGGCCACTTTGTGGAGTCAACGCAGGGAGGCGAGGCGTCAGGCGGCCTCAGGCAGCCAGGTATGTTCACTGTAGGGGCAGAGAGCTGGTCACCTGGCCAGGATCCAACTGAGGATCTTGTAGGTGCCATGGAACCACCTACCACCCACCTGAGGCCCCCTGGACAGGGCTCCCTCCATGAACCGGGCAGGAAACTCAGGTCACTGTCTGTCTCACTTGTTTCTATGGCGATAAAAGTTGCGTGCAGTGAAATGCACGCTTCCTGAATGTGCGACGTGCGTGGGTTTGGCACAGGAGGCACCTGGTAACCCATGCCTCAGTCAACATGGAGAACATATCCTTCATTCTAGAAAGTTCTCTCATGCCCCCTTCCAGGCAGGCACAATTTGATTCTTATCATTGGAGAACTTTGAGAAGTTTCCAGAACCACGAGGATTGAGGTGGCTTGTCTTAGTCCTCAGGCCTGCCTGGAAAAACCAGTGTCCAGGGCTCCCTGGTCAATGGGGGTCCCTGGGACTGGGGGCCAGGGACCTGGCTTCTGGTGCTGTCTCTACACCAGAGGGGGATTTTGTGCATCATTTGACCTTGGGTTCTTGTGGACATAGTGGAGTCACGGCACCCCATATGCCCAAGAGCCTGTGTCAGTGACCTGCGGTCTCTGTAACAAAGGACCACAAACAACAGGCTCAAAACAACAAAAATTCATCCTCTCCCAGTTCTGGGGGCCAGAAGTCCCCCAGAAGGTGTCGCAGGGCCGTGCTCCCTCCGGAGGCTCTGGAGGAGGATCCTTCCTTGTCTTCCAGCTCCTGGCAGCTCCAGCGTCCTCGGCTTGTGGCTGCGTCACTCCCGTCTCTGCTCCGCCCTCACGTGGCTTCTCCTCTGTGTAACCTCTTCTTCCAAGAGCATCAGTCACTGGATTTAGGAATCATCGCAAATCCAGAATGGTCTCTTCTCAAGTTTTATCTTAACCACATCTGCAAAGACCTTTTTTCCAAATAAGGTCACATTCTGATGTTCTGAGTGGACATGAATTTTAGGGGGACCCTGTTCAACCTCCTCCAAGGCCCTGGGCAGGTTGCCCAAGGCAGTGTTTCATTCGTGACAGAGTGGACCCAGAGAGGTCGGTGGGGAGCTGAGCCCCTGGGATCAGCAAATCCTGTCAGGTAGAAAAGCTGCAGGAAGGGTGGGCGCTTCTCCACTCACCTCTGGGTGCCCGCCGTCCTGCCTTGAGAGCATTCAAGGCGAGCCAGGAAAGACAAGTCAGGTCTGTCTCGCTCATGGACACAGATTCAAACATCGCAGTAAAATATTGGCAAACTGACCCTAGTTTTGTAGTAAAACGTTACACATCACACCCAAGTGTGGAAGAGTGACTCAACCTTGGAAGATGTTGCAGTGTGATTTGTCACTTTAGCAGTCGAGGAAAGAAAACTAAAATCACTTCCCAGATACCAAGATATTTTTATTAAATTCAGCCACCATACATGATAAAAACGTCTAGCAAGCCACAATGCCAGTCTCAGTTTGATAAAGGGCCTCCACAAGAAGGCTCTGTTGCAGTGAGCACCCTTCCTAATGGTGAAACACTGGAAGCCGTCTTCCAAAGACAAGAATGGGACAAAAGGAGGACTAATTATTATGCATTTGAGGTGCTTCCACAGTAAATACATGAAGAGAAACAGAAGAGAAGGGTACATACTGGAAAAGAGGAGTCCCGTGGTCTCCACGTGCTGCAGATCTCCACCTCACCATGCGAGAAGGCTGGTGAGGTGGCTGGCTGTCTGCAGAGCAATCGCCTTCCTGTATGCACATGGTGGTCATTGGAAATGCAGTGAACAAGGTCTTATTCACGATGATAGTGGAAATAATGTGAAAATGAGCAAGATCCACACAAAGAAAATGATAATCTTTCCTGAAGAACTCCAAAGAAGCTTTGAAAACAATGGAGATGCGTGCCATATTCCTGGATGGAAAGACTCCATATAATAAAAACATCAATTCTCTACAAATAAATCTGTGCCTTTGACATCATCACAGCCGCGATTCCAAAAGGATAGTTTATGAGACCAGGACAATCACTTAGGGATGCGGATGAACAATAAGTCATAAAAAATGTTTGAAAAGAACCTCGTGTGTTGTGGATATGTTGGTTTGCTTTGGCTTACTGGAAAAAGGAAGAAACTCTTAATACTCGCAACAACATGGGATAAATCTCAAAATAATTTTGCTGAGCAAAAAAGGCACACACAAGAGTACATTTATATAAAATTCCAGAAAATACACACCATCCATAGTGGCAGAAAGCAGATCAACGGCTCTTGGACTGGGACTGGGGTGCAGGGAGGGAGGGAAGGACTGTAGAGGGGCATGGGGAGGTTTGGGGGGTGATGGAAATGGGTTTACGTGTGTCCCATTGTGTACATGTCACAACTCGCCACATCTCATGCTTTAAATATGTGCAGCTTAGATTCGGTTATACCTCAATAAAGCATTAAGTACAGTATAAACTTACAGTAATTAAAACAGTGTAGTATATTTGCAGGAATAGATAAATAGATCAATGGGGCAGAGTTTACAGATGGGAATTTATTTCACGAGAAGGTTTGTATTTCCAATGGGCCGCTTGGGAGATGGTGCTGGGTGACTGGTTTTCCGCGCGTAAAAAAGGCATGGTGGCCCCGCCTCCGACAGAGTCGGGTCTCAGAGGGACCGGAGGACCATGGTAAAGCAGTCGCCAAAAGAAAACCCCCAAGTATCCAAACTGTTAAAGAATTAGAGGAAAATATCGAAGACTATTCTTATACTCTTAAAGTTGGGAAGGACTTTCTGAGCAGGACTCAGAAGCTGGAGAAGAAACATTGATTGTTTCAGCAAAATAAATAAAGATGCACATTACGATCACAAATTAAGGTGGTTACCCCAAGACGGCGGGTTCCACACGGTTATCATTTCATTGTGCTTTGTTGCATCTGACAGATCTCATAACACAAAAACGTTATTTCTATAATCAGAAAAAATGAGTACTTAAAAAAACATTCTGAAAAGCATAAGAAGAGTCGTGCTGTCTTGGGGCGAATTGGACATTGCCCAGAGGACGAAGAGGGAAAGCTACTGCCCTTTGCCCCGTCATAAACATAAACACACACACCATGCAAGATAGCTCCCTGTGAGCCAGGATCAGGCATTAGGAAGCAAGGAGGGACAGCAGAGGAAGTGAAAAGCAACAGAGCAGTTAAAAATATCCTTTAATTTTTCCAACAGGACAAAGTCCCGTCATCTGGCAACCATGAGAAGCCACTGCTGGCAGATGCATCATTGTGACTGTGACTTTCTGATGCTTGCATCATCAAAGGGTCTGCTGATATCACCACCCTCAGAAGGCTCCGGCCCACGAGAGTAGGGTACAGCACTGGGCTCATGATTGTACAAAGACCCAAGGACAGAACCCCTGGACAAAGTCTGTCCTCATAGGACGTCTTTGGCTGGCTTACCAAGGCACCAGGACCCATCAGCAGGGAGGTAGGAAAGTCTGCATGATGGTGGTAGAAGTGGCGCCTGCCTTGGGAATGATGCCACCAAGGGACACTGCTGAACAGACCCCTATCCTATCCCATCTAGGTGGCATTTCTAATGCCCTGGAATTTAAGAGGTGGTCAATGTCACAGTTTGGGGACATGAAACTGTGCCCAGTGGAAGCCAGCCCAGTGTGGTGTTGTCTAAAGAAGAACTGTCCAGTAGAAATATAATGTGAGCTGTGTTTGTTACGTCTAGTTTTCTAGTAGCCACATTACAAAAGGTAAAAAGAAACAAGTGAATTAAATTTCATAATATATTTGTATTTAATGCAGTAGATCCAGACTATTATTGTTCCTATATATGAGCAATATAAAATTATTGATGAGATTTTTTAATTCCTTTCTTTCGTACTACATTTGTCTCCAAAACCCAGTGTGTTTTGTACTCTCACAGCACATCTCAAGTCAGACCAGCCCCGTTTCACGTGCTCAATGGCCACATCTGGCCGGAGGCTACTGGATTGGCCGGTGTGGACCTAACGCGTCTTGCTCATTAAACGGATGCTCAGACGTGTAGTGTCAGAGACCTCTATTTGCTTCAACACGGGACCCTACAGGCTGTGAAAGAAATCCCACGTACAACTTCCAACATGAGCTCGGGGCGTTGGCTGAAGCCAGAACTTCTGTGTTAGAACCGAACACCTTTAGTTTAGACTTTATCTCTGTTTACAAACATCTGCCTCCCAGAGAGCTCATGTGGCTAGACAACCACAGTCTTGGAATAAAGGATCCCTCTTACTATTTCTGCGAGGAGAAAGAATAAAAAGTCAACTTTGGGGGCAGTTGACATCCTCCTAGTTCAGGAAGACTTCCTCATCGTGACCTCATTTCATTCCCACAGCTGTATAGTGGAGAGATTTGTTGCATTTCTTTTATGCAATCAAGGTGGACTTCAAGAGGAACACAGGCGTGTCTGAGGCTGTGGGCCCACGGGCCCCACAGGAGCGGGCGGCACCCCGGGGAGATTCCAGCCAGCAGAGGTCTGCCCCAGTCAAGCTGCCTTCTCCCTAAGCCTGGGCGTTCCAGAAGCAGGCACTCAGGCTGGCGTCCCCATGTCTATAGATGAGTCCATTGATCTGTCGTTAGAAGCTGGCAAAGGTGTCACTTTTTACTGTTTAAAATCTACTTTCTTCTTTTTCCTCTAGGAGACAATGAATTCTAAAAGAAAAAAAATGCTGTTAATGATTTCATGTGTTGTATCACTCATACTGGTTGAGCGTCATTCCAGGTAAATCTAAAATATTGATGAATCATGACCTGCCGTATTGGCAGAGATGATCTAAACCACTGAGTTTTGTTCAAAGATATTAGTAATACTCTCAAAATTGATCAGACACTACCTCATCTCTGTGGGACAAAGCAAAGGATACATACTTTAAGTCCTTCATTTTTTTAACGTTCAGCAGTTATTATTGAGTGCTGTCTGGGTGCCAGGCTCTGTCCCAGGGGCTGAGGAAGCAGCACGGACCCAAAGTGCCCGCCCTCGTGGAGTTTTCCATTCCAGGTGGAGAAGGCAGACAATAAACATAAAACAGACCGTCAACAAGGTCGCATTTTACATAATAAATATCAGGAAGAAAAAATACAGCAAGGGAAGAGACGGCACTGGGTTGTGATTCCAGACAAACTGTAAACTGTCTCAGAGTTCCATCTTGTGTCTAATGTGAACAGGACTAAAAGCCACCTGCTATGGCAGCGTGTGTATGGGGGACACGTTTGTTGACCTGCTGAAATTCTCTCATGCAGAAAAATTGCAGTTCTTACTTCCTCCATGCCCACGCCTCGTGGTCTCCTTCACAAGCAATGCAATCTTCCCAGATGCCGTTTGAAAAGTAGTCCTGCTGTGAGAGACAATGTCTTTAAAGATGAAACCTTTACAAAACACATCTGATAAAAGCCTTCTATTCAAAATATGCGAAGAACTCCTAAAACTCAACAATAAGGAAACAAACAACTTAACTAAAAAATGGGCAACAGCTGAATAAACATATCACCAGAGAAGATATACGGATAGCAAATAGGCATATAAAAAGACTCTTAACATCATATGTCATTAGATAATTGCAAATTAAAACAATGAGATACTGCTACACACCTATTAGAAGGACCTGAATCCAGAACACTCACAGCACCAGATGCTGGTGAGGATGTGGAGCCACAGGAACTCGCATACGCTGCTGGTGGGAATGCAAAATGGTACAGCCACTTTGGAAGACAGTTTGGCGGTTTCTTACAAAGCTAAACATAGTCTTTCCAATGACCCAGCAATCATGCTCCTGAGTATTTATCCAAGTGTTTTGAAAACTTATGTCCACAAACAACCCGCACAAAATGTTTATAGCAGCCTTATTCATAATTGCTAAAAACTGGAAGCAACCAAGAGGTCCTTCAGTAGGTGGATGGGTAAACCAACTGAGGTCCATCCAGACAATGGAATATTATTCAGCACTAAAAAGAAATGAACTAGCAAGCCATGAAAAGATAAGGAGGAACCTCAATTGCATATGACTAAGGGAAAGAAACCAACCTGAAGAGGCTACACAGTGTCTGATTCCAACTATACGACATTCTGGAAAAGACAAAACTATGGAGATGGCAAAAGAACAGTGGTTGCCAGGAGTTTGGGGAGGTGGGGGTGGGGGAGAGGGGTGAATAGGTGAGGCACGGAGGATTTGGGGGGCAGTGGAGCTATTCTGTACAACACTGCGATTGTGGACACACGATGCTGCAGTTTTCAAAAACCATAGAACTTTGCAGCACAAAGAGTGAAGCTTAGCTTATATAAATTAAAAAATCATCTAGGAGGTTGAGAGGTCCCAGGAAGGAGTGCCGAATGTGACAAAATAATCTGTCTCAGAAACGCCCGAAACAAGCTCACTGAGAGGGTGGGGGAAGGTGCTGACCTGAGTGACCTTGGGAGTGAGTGGAGCGAGGGACCCGCACGCGGTGCCGTCTCCAGCTGAGACAGTCGTTGCCCACGGGGGTCCCGGCAGCGATTCTGGGTCCACGTGGTGATGGGTTAGAGCTGGAGACGTGGGCACACACTCATGTGCAGCTTCATACAACACAGAGCTACACGTGGACATATTTCTAGATCTGAGTGTACGCATGGGTTGGTGTACACACACACATTTCCTTGCTCTCAGCTGCGAGGGCCTAGAAACAATGACCCCCAGCGGCAGCAAGCACACCCAGCCCCACATCTTGGTCTCTAATATTATTCTACAAAACCAGTTTGTAGAATGGCTGATTCTAGGGCTGGGGCAGGAAATATACAAGATATTCTTATAGTGCCAAAATATAAGGAAATTCTCAAAAAAGAAAATAAAAACCTCTGTGTTGAAGAGAGTATGTCAAAGGAGCACAGACGCCACCTGGAAGAGTTCCCAGTGGGTAAGGCGGGAAAGATTTGAACAAGAAAGCAAAGTAGTGTTGGATTATAACCCAAACTATAAAACAAATATCCATGAGTCCACACTGATATAAATAAATGGCTGAATAAACTAATAAATAAATGGGAGAGAAGAGACAAATCTACCATTCATAAGAATTCCAAACAGTTGGTGTAGATGCTCCCCTCAAGGATGTGGAGTAATGACCGCGCATAACCCCCACTCCTCCTGCGTGGGCGGCCACGGTATTTCTCATAAAGATTACGGTACAGAAAGGGGGAGAAAGAGAGGCCGTACAGTGGAGAAGCCTGAAAACATGGCCTCAGCGGGTGGTCAAGTTCAGCATCAGCAGAGACAGGTCATGACACGGTCCAGGAAACTCACAGCTGAGAGGAGCCGAGGCAGACGTGAGGACCAAGTGTCCTGTGGGTCCTGCATGGGATCCCGGAGAGGAAAGAGGCGTTAGCCAGAAACTAAGGAAATCTGACAGAAGCGTGGACTGGAGTCAACAATGGTGTGTCCATATTGCTGTGTGAATTGTAGGAATGTACCATACGAATGCAAGCTCTTGATGGTGGGGGAGTCGGGTGCAGGGGATTCCATCTTTACAGTTTTTTTCTGTAAAATTGCTCTAAATATAAAGTATTAAAAAAGAAGGGGAAATAAAAACAATTAATAATGCAAAATCAAAGAAGAAAAAATTAACCCCACCGTTTGGGTATTGTGTATTTTGTGTGGTATGTCTTCCTGCCGCATTTTACCTTAAGGAAAGGACTCCTGGCCAATGGTCACATTGTTAAGGTCATCTCTTTGAAGACAGTAATGACGGGCTATCCTCTGCAGAAAGGACACAGCGGACCACACGCTAAGTCACAGCACAGATTTCGTCCTGTGCCCCAGAACCGTGGCATCACGCCTGCATATAGTAGCATCAGCAATGATTTGGTTAAAAAGAGAATAAAAAAGAGACTAAATAACTCTGAATTCTAGAGTTTTTGGTATCCAAATTGCAATAGGTGTTTGTTCAAATTCAAAACTTAAATGATTTTTTTTTGTTTAAAGAATAAATCATTTACTGATAGGATTGACAAATTTAGCAAATAAAAATGCAAGATACTCAGTTACATTTGAATTTTCGATAAACAATGAATCACTTTTAGCAATGATTCCCCGCGCAATATTTTGGGACATACTTATACTAAAACGTTATTCGTTGCTTATCTTAAACTCAAATTGAATGGGCATCCTCTAGTTTGTCTGGCAAACCTCCCCACAGGAGAGGCATCTCAGGTAGCAGGAATCTTTGTTGAATAAGGATTCTACAAACTGGAAAGCAAAACTGGTAGGAGCCAGGGGGGTTCCAATGGGGACAGAACCAGGAGGGACAGAAAACCAAAGGCTGAAGTCCGTGGAGGCAACCTCTGTTATCTTTCTTGCCTGTCACTTCAGAAATAGTCTACACGCATGCATATCTATGTGTGGATTAGCATGTATGTACTGTGTGTGCGTGTGTGTCCGAGGAGTTTGGTGTTGATCGAGGAAGAGGCAGGACACGAGGTGGCAGTATTGTGCAAGCTTCATGGGGCAGCAGAGCTTCTGGAGACAGTAGGGCGGGGCCGCCACCCAGAAGGGGAGTCAGGGAGGGGGCTATGTGTGTGGTTGAAGCCAGCAGCAAGGAAGGCTTTCCTGGGTCGGAGCTCCGAAGGGCAGCAGGGTCCCAGGTTTCTCCATGGTGAGCAGATGCTGGGTGCCGTTTTGTGGGATTTGTAAAGCAGGCTGTAAACAGGCTTGCGTGGCCCACGTTAAAAGTGATCAGAGGTGTGAGAAGGTAGTTTGGGCTGATGGTCCCGGCCCGCTGTGAAGGAGGAAACGACATAGAGCCCAGGGCACCTCTGACCCATGACGTAAGAATCCGTCTCTGAGTCTCCCTGGCTCAGCCCCTCACCTGCTCCCCCGGACGAGGTTGACTTTGCTGCAGTACAAGCATCTCTCTCGAGGGTGATAGTTTCTTTACATCAGGATCCGCTCTCCAGCCAGCCACGTTTTCTACTTGTCGATCGTTTCCTAGGAATTCATAAGATCAGCATTCTAAAAGACGACTTTTTACTAAAGTTTCCATTTGTCACTTTTTGTCACTGCCTGTTTCTCGTGACATTTGGCCCCGGCAATCCTGAGGAACCCCGTAACGCAGTACCTGTGGCAAAGTTCCCCTCTGATATTGTCAGGACAGTTGCCCTCTCAAAGTTATTTCTCTTCTTTACAAAATAGCCCAGGGTTACAGAAGGAAGTTGCCTAATAAGCTCATTAATTGAATAATTGGCTTAAAAGCACCATGAAACTCTGGATGACTCGTGTCTAAATGAAAATTGAAGACGGACTCTTGACCTGCTCCAATTCTGTCCCTCCACACTTGACAAAGCCACTCCTGGGTGACGGACGGGTGGATTAAACCCACGTTTTGTCTGCATCCACATTGTCTAACTGCTGTTAGTTTTGGTTTTTTAACCCTTCCTCCCGACACGACACTCTTTCTTGCCTTCCTCCCTCTGGCCGTCACCTCATCCCCCCACGCCTCTTTGCTGACCACCTGTTTCCCTCCAGACCCGGGTGAGAGATCTCCTCTCCAAGTGGCTTCCTCTCGCCTCAAATTTGGGTTGAACGTGGCACTTATGCTCCCACAGGGCCCTGCCACTCCCATCAGCACCCGCTACTGGGACTGTCGTGTCTGCTCAAGGCCGCCTTCTCTGCCGTAGTCTTTCCAAGGGCAGGGGCTGGGGCTGCGTTCCCAGTTGTAGAACCTGCTGTGCCACCGGGGCTCAGGAGATACTTGTTGAACGGATGGAATGCTCGTAATAACTCGGTTTTCCCTTGGCCCCCAGGAATCAAGTGGAAGAACTTCGGCTCTCAGACTGGTTTAATCCTAGGTAAGAACGAAATGTCTGCTCGCACACACAAAATAGAACTCAACTTGGAGTCAAAGGTTTGTTTTTCCAATCACCAAGTTACAGCTATCCTGGGGAGTGTCCAGGAGTTGGAGTTTTAATTTTTAAAGCTATTAGTAGTGACACAGTCTTCTTGGCTTACCCTTCCTGGTTTATTTAGTGAAAGAATCTCTTTGGAGGCAGCTTGAAAATGCCACTCATGGCTCTTGATTTCCCACCAGCAGCAGAGGAGCGGCCTGTCTCCTGCTTCCTGGTGATAAACCATCACTCCTGTGACCCATGCCCTCCTGGTTTAGGTTGTTTACAGTCTGGGGCTACTACAAGTAAGTTTATCCGTGGGGTAAATTCCCCAAATGGAGTCATTAGGTCAAAGAAGGCAGACGTTTAAAATTTTGGTGTAAGTTGCCAAATTTCCTTTTAATAATTGTACCATTTTATTTTCTTATCTGCGGTGGATAAACTGAAGTATCATAAAATCTTTTTTTCTTGGCAAAACTGCTAGTTAAAATATCCCAATTCAATTTGCATTTCTGTAATTATTGCATTTGAGCATATTCAATATGTTTATCATTCACTGTGTTTAATCTCCTGTGAATTTCTTTTACATATATATATATTTTTAATGGACTTCAGGTGCTCAGAATTAGATTATCATAGTTCATGATTCACGACACGCTCTCATCATTGGTTCATGTAAAAGCTGCTTATATTCATTTATTTGTTAGTTTGCTTTTGCTTCATGAAACAAAAACGATAATCTTCAAAAACTTACATCCATCTTATGTTCTTTCTCATCCCTTTACCTTGCCCTCCCCACCTCCACCTATGAAATAATCAACATCCTGAACCCTGGTGGATTATACTCTTCCTTTCCTTTTTATATAATTTATCTCGTCTATATGCATTCTGAAAAAAAGCCTATTTTTGAATTTTAGTTGTTTGTAACTTTATGAGGCTATCAAGCTTATGTAATCTTCCAGGACTTACATTTTCCCTTGATACTGTATTTCTAAGATTCACTCAAATTTTGCATATCACTGTAATTCATTCTGGACAGCTGTATAATAATCCAATGTAGAAATATACCATTTTAGGGGCCGGCCCGGTGGCGCAAGTGGTTAAGTGCGCGCGCTCTGCTGTGGCGGCCCGGGGTTTGCCGGTTCAGATCCCGGGCGCGCGCTGACCCACCCCTTGGAAAGCCATGCTGTGGCGGTGTCCCATATAAAGTGGAGGAAGATGAGCACAGATGTTAGCCCAGGGCCAGTCTTCCTCAGCAAAAAAAAAAAAAAAAAAAGTGGAGGATTGGCAGATGTTAGCACAGGGCTGATTTTCCTCACAAAAAAAATATACCATTTTATTCATCCTGGCCCCTTGAATCATTTCTGTGCTTTGCTACTATGAAGAGTGCTGTTGTGACCATTACGTGTGTTTCCTGGTACATGCATACAAGAGCCTCACCTGGGCAGAAGTGGATCCACTGGGTGGCAGGCATTTGACTATCTGACCTAGAAGTCAGTGCTCATCATTTTCCAAAGCGGGTATCCCAATGTAAATTCCTAAAGGTCCCCTTGCTTTCTGAGGCTTGGTGCTGCCAATAGAATGGGAAAAAATTCTGTCTCGAGTTATGTCACCAAAAATGATAGAGTAATAACCTCCAATTTTTTCTCCTTCATAAAACCAATGAGAAAACTGGCAAAAATTGTTATAATGAACTCTTTCAGAGTTGCAAAACTCTGGAAATTAACCAAAGGCTTGCACCCATCTAGGGAGAATTTGCTCAAGAAAAACAGCTGACTCTCAGTAAGAAAAGTGAGCTTTGTGGCGTTGTAACTTGCCCTGCACTGATTGCCCCTCTCCAGCTCCACAATGGCCTCAAGTCAGATTCTCCCTCTCCAGATTTTGTTTTGCTGTTTGTTGTTACGTTTGTTTGTTTAATGACTTTTCTGAACTAATTTTATAAAGTCTGTATTCTTTGTCATTTTTGGCCACTGAAATCTCTGCTCAGTTAGGGAGAATCTGATTTACAGAGTTACCACGTTATATTGTATAAATTATCCATTTTTTCAACCAATAATTACCAAGCATGCCAAGAAATAAGACAGTATGGCCTGTACACAAGAAAGAAAAGCAATAGAAACGATCCCTGAAGAAGCCCAGGGGTTGGACTTACTAAACAAAGACTTTAAATCAGCTATTTTAAATAAAGTTCAAAGAACTAAAGGAAACCATGTGCAAAGAACTAACGGAGAGTATGAGGACAGTGTCTTACCAAAACGAGAATATCAATAAAGATATAGAAATGATAAAAAAAAAACCAAATAGAAATTCTGGAGTTGAAAAGTGCAGGGTCTGAACCAAAAAGCTCACTAGAGGAGCTCAACAGTGGATTTGAGCAGCAGAAGAAAGAATCAGTAATCCAAGGAGCTCAGCAAACTCCAGGTGAGAAAACTCAGAGACCCGCTACTAGACAGGTCACAATCAGACCGCCAGAGACCAAAGACAGAGAAGGGATCTGGAAAGCCGCGGGAGAGAACTGATCCGACAAGACTGACAGGTGATTTTTCATCCGACGTCGTGAAGGCTGGAAGACAGTGTGATGAAACATAAACAATGCTGAAGGAAAAAACCTGCCAACTAAGACTTCTGCTTCTACATACAGAAAACTAAGAAGAAGGAGAATGAGAAGGGGAAGAAGAAGAAGAAATCCAGATATTCCCAGAAAACAAAAGCTGAGAAAGTTTGTCACTAGCAGAACAGATATACAAGAAATACTAAAGGGAGTCCTTCAGGCTGAAATAATGGGACCTAGACAGTAACTTGAGTCCACATAAAGAAATACAGAACACGAGTAAAGGTAACTACATAGGTAAATATGAAAGACAGGTTAAATGTATTTTTGTTTGTAATTCTCTTCTTCTCTAATCTAATTTAAAAGACAGCTGCATAAAGCAATAATTATAAATCTGTATTGATGCTCACAAAGTGATAAAGATGTAATTAGTATGAGAATAACAACACAAAGACAGGAGACAGAATGGAGCTATATAGAAGCAAAGTTTTTGTATACTATTGAAATTACGTTGACATTAGTTGATTTAGATTGTTATAAATTAAGATATTGTGATTCCCAAGACAACCACTAAGGAAATAACTAAATTACAAATAGTAAAAGAAACTAGAAGTGAATTAAATGGTACTCTAGAAAATATCTATTTAACACAATAGAAGGCATTAATGGAAGACTAGAAGAATGAAAAGGACATAAGACATATAGAAAACAAATAGGAAAATGGCCACTGTGCTATTATGCTTTGTGAATGGATTAAACACTCCAATTAAAAGGCAGAGATTGTTAGAATGGATTAAAAATGATCCCACTATATGCTCTCTACAAAAGGCACTTTAGATTCAAAGACACACAAACCTAATTTATGTTGAACTAAAACAACTGAAAAAGATATACCATGCAGACAGTAACCAGAAGGGATCTGGCAGGGAAATACTAATATCAGACAAAATAGACAAAGACAAAAATTGTTCCTATAGGCAAAATAGGACATTTTATAATGATAAAAGAATCAATCCATCAAGAAGCTATAACAATTAGAAACATATATGCACCTAACAACAGAGTCCAAATCATGGGCAAAAATGTACAGAATTGAAGGGAGAAGTAGACAGTTCAATAATAATAGTTTGAAACTTCAAAACCTCACTTTCAGTAATGGGCAGAGCAACTAGACAGAAAATCAACAAGGAAATGGAAGGCTTGAAGAACACTGCAAACTGGACCTAAGAGGCATCTATAGAACATTCTTCCAATCACAGAAGAATAGTCATTCTTCTTGAATGCACATGGAACATTCTCCAGGGTAGACCATTTTGTTATTACATGATAAAATAAGTCTCAATAAATTCAAAAGGATTTGGATCACACAAAGTTTTTCTCTGACCAAAATGAAATAAAATTAGAAATCAATAACAAAGAGAAATTTGGGAAATTCACAAATATGAGGACATTAAACAACACACTCCTAAATAACCAATGGGTCAAAGAAGAAACAACAAGGGAAATTATAAAATACTTTGAGATGATTGGAAATAAAAACACAATATACCCAAACTTATGGGATGCAGTGACAGCAGTGCTTACAATGAAATTTACAGCTGTAAATGCCTACATTAAAAAATAAGAAAGATCTCAAGTTCATAACCTAACTTTACACATTAAGGAAACAGAAAATGAAGAACAAATTAAACTAAAGCAAGCAGAGGGAAAAAATGACGAAAATTAAAGAGTAAATAAATGAAATAGAAAGATAGAGAAAATCAATGAAACCAAAATTTGTTCTTTGAAAAATAACAACAAAATTGACAAACCTCTAACTAGATTGACCAAGTAAAAAGAAGACTCAAATTACTAACATGAAGAGTTACAAACTTCAGAAGTAATCATGATGATAAGGGAATACTGTGAGCAGTTGTATGTCAGCAAATTAGATAACCTAGATGAAAAGGACAAATTCCTAGACTCAAGAAGAAAGGGAAATTTGAATAGATCCTTAGCAAGTAAAGAGATTGAATTAGTAATGAAAAATTTTCCATGAAGAGAAGCCCAGGACCAGATGACTTCCTTGGTAAATTCAACCAAACATTTCAAGAAGAATTAATACCAATCCTTCACAAACTCTCCCCAAAATTAGAAGAGAACTCATTCTAGGAGACCAGTATTACTGTGATCCCAAAACTAGACAAAGACGTTACATGAAACTACAGATCAGGATCCTGTATGAATAGAGATGCAAACATTTCCAACAAAATGCTAGAAAATCAAATCGGGTAACATATAAATAGGATTATGCACCACAAACTAGTGGAATTTATCCCAGGAATGTAAGATTGATTCAACACACAAAAATCAACCAAAGTAATACACTATATTAATAGAATAAAAAAAAAAACCACATGATCATCTCAATATATGCAGAAAAATAGTTTGACAAAATTCAACATCCTTCGTAATATAAACATTCAATAAACTAAGAATGGAAAGGAATTTCCTCAACCTGATAAGCCAAAAACACAACAAAAAAGAAAAAATAGGTTAAATGGACTTCATCAAAATTAAAAACTTTTGTAAATCAAAGGACACTATCAACAAAGTGAAAAGACAACCCACAGAGTGGGAAAAATATTCCCAAATCATATATCTGATCAGGGTCTAATATCCAGAATATATAAAGAATTCTTATAATTAAACAACAAAAAGACAAATAGCAATAAAAAAGAATGGGCAAAGGATCTGAATAAACATTTCTCCAAGGAACTTATACAAATAGCTAATAAGCCCATGAAAATATCCTTGATATCACTAGTTATCAGGGAAATGCAAATCAAGATCACAATAACATACCACTTCATACTCTATGATGTATAAAGATCGTAGGGCGACTAGAATCAAAAAGTTAGACCACAAAAAGTGTTGGGGAGGATGTAGAGAAATTTGAACTCTCGTAAACTGCTAGCGGGAATGTAAAATGGCGCAGCTGCTGTGGAAAACAGTTTGGCAGTTCCTCAAAAAGTTAACCACGGAATTACAATATGACGCAGAAATTCCACTTCTAGGTGTATATCCCAGAGAATTAAAAACATATGTTCACAGAAAAACTGTATGTAAATGTTCATAGCAGTATTATTCATAATAGCTGAAAATGCAAGCAACTAAAATGTCCGTCAACTGATGAGTGGATAAACACTATCCATACAGTGGAATATTATTCAGCCGTAAAAGGAATGAAGTACTGATTCATGCTACCACATAGATAACCCTTGAAAACATGCTAAGTGAAAGAAGCCAGACACAAAAGACCACACAGGATATGATTCCATTTATATGAAATTTCCAGGATAGGCAAATGTACAGAGACAGAAAGTATATCAGTTCCTGTCAGGGGCTGCAGGGAGAAGGGTGGAGAACGGCTGCTAATGGGCACAGAGGTATATCAAAGCCTTTCATTTTCTTGGGAGCAACTGTAAGTAGCATTGTGTTTTTAAACTCAGTGTCTGCTTGTTCATTGTTAGTATATCGAAATGAGATTAATTTTTTCTGTGTGCTGATCTTGTGTCCTGTAACTTTGCTGAATTCACTTATTAGTTCTAGGAGATTTTTTTGTAAATTCCTTAGGATTTTCTATGTAGACAATCAAATTATCTACAAACAGGGACAGGATTAATTTTTCCTTTCCAGTCTGATGCATGTATTTTCTTTTCTCGCCTTATTTCGGTGGCTAGAACTTGCGTTGCTCTGTTGAATAAGAGTTGGTGAGAGTGGCCGTCCTTTCCTTGTTCCCATTGTAAGGAGAGAAAGCATTCAGTCTTTCACCCTTGAGTATGACATTAGCTGTGGGATTTTTGTAGATGCTCTTTATCAAGTTCAGGTAATTCCCCTCTGTTCTTGTTTTTCTGAGCTTTTCTTTTTCTATCTTGAATGGGTGTTGGACCTTGTATAACAATTTTTTCTGTGTCAGTTGATTGTTCTTTTGTAGTTTCTTGCTGCAGAAATGATTTTCAAATGTTGAACCAGGTTTACATATCTTAATATAAATAAACACTGTTGTTAGTTTGTTGTTATTGAAAGCAAATCTAATGTCTCTCTCCCTTTTCTGCTGGATTATACTGATGGACTTAAGGCACGAGAGAGAAGGTAAAAAAAAGCCTCCTCTAGATCTCTTAGGGAAAGGGGAGGGAGAGGAGGAAGAAGGAGGCAGGAGAGCACAGGACACTCGGGTGGCAGTGGTGCTGTGCGCACAGCACTGGCTTCGGGGGATAGACGATGTTCTGCGTCTGGGTGCCCACGTCTAAGCGCAGTCAGAGCTCAGAGAAGGTGGGCCCCTGGGCTCAAAAGGCAGGCGGTGTGACGACGAAAGTGGAAACTGGCTGGGTCTCGCATCTTGACTCACATGGGTCAACTCTGTGGTGTTGGGCAGCTCACCCAACCAATCTGAGCCTCTGTTTCCCCTCGTGAAGAACAGGGATCCTAAAGGCGCTCCCTGCAGAGGGCACTGCAAGGACGAAACAAGCGACAATGCGCTTGAACGCTGTGCCCGGCGCGTGGTTGGTGCCCTACGAGCATTGGCCGCTGTCGCTCCGGCAGCCTCTGCGGCTGTCACGGCAAAGGCCGCACCTGCTTCACTTGCTTCTTGTTTGTTGAACAGGAGACGCCCCGAGGTCATCACGACCACGGATTGGCTGGCTCCCGTCATATGGGAAGGCACCTTCAACAGACAGGTCCTAGAAAAATACTACAGAAAGCAGAACCTCACCACGGGCTTGGCTGTCTTTGCCATTGGCAGGTAAGGGCCACTAACCTTTGTCCTTTTTTATTTGGGAAAATGCGATGAGCCCCATGGATCTTCTGCCTCCAAAGGGCTGCTCATTGTTACCGTAACCACTGCTTCTGGCTGTCCTGTACAAAAATGTAGTGTGGTTATTTTCTCCTTCCTCAGCTGCGCCGTCTTTTTACTAATATCCATTTAGTGCTCTTTCTTTCTTCCCAACGGTGTTGCAAAGCTTTAAGGCTTTTCTCAGCGGCCCCCCGCCACCCCCGTTTATGACATCCTCTTTCACTAACCTGTGCAGTTGACGCTGCAGACCTGACCCCTCTCCCCTTATCTACTGGTAGTTCTGTAGCATCAACGGCTCACACGTTAGATAACACGTTTGGTGACGTGTATTCTCCCGGAAGTGTTTGGGAACTAGGCGTCTGCCTCGCTGTGTGCATGTGTGTTTTGCAGCATTGCAGACCAGTACCTGGAGCAGTTCTTACAATCAGCAATAAAGCATTTCATGACCGGCTACCGAGTTGTCTTTTACATCACGGTGGATAACTTAAACAGGGTGCCTGACCTGGAGCCGGGGCCTCTTCAGACATTCAAAGTATTTACCATCAAAGAAGAGAGCTGGTGGCATGACTTCCACGTCATGCGCATGAACAGCCTCAGTGAGCAGATCACACAGCACATCCAGGACGAGGTCGACTTCCTCTTCAGCATGGCCATCAGCCAGATCTTCCAGAATGACGTCGGGGTGGAGACCCTGGGCACATCTGTGGCTCAGCTCCATGCCTGGTGGTACTTTAAAGACACCAAGAATTTCCCTTACGAGAGGAGGCGCAAATCAGCGGCTTGCATCCCGTTCGGTCAGGGGGATTTCTATTACGACAGTGCGTTCGTTGGGGGCACGCCCCTGGAGGTTTTACACCTCATCGAAGAATGTCTGAAAGGGATTGCTCAGGACAACAAGAAAGGGCTGGACAGCACCTACGAAAGCCACCTGAACAAATACTTTTTCCTCAATAAACCCACCAAGCTGCTGTCACCAGAATACAACTGGGACGCTACGTTTTACCCGCCTCCGCAGGTTCAGTACGTCAAGGTGGCCCAGCTCTCCAAAGAGAAATGGTGACTGGCCAGCGCCTTACGCCTGACGGGTGAGCCACAACCATCCTTCGTCATAAAGGGCATCTTAACACTTTCCAGTTTCGAGAGAAATAAAAATTTACACCCGTCCAAAAGAGTTTTTTCTCTATGCCATTTTGAACCATCCAGTTTGGCCAATGCCAGATAAAGAATAAAAGGATGCTATTAATGTTTAATACACAGTGGTGTTAGTATCTATGTATTGTAGATCACCTGGAGATAATTTTGGAGGCATGAATGAAAATTTTTTTAAATGGAGAAAGACTCTAGTTCAGAAAAAATATTATACGAAAGAGGGCCAAGGATTATACACACAGGAAAAACAAAACACTCCTCAGCGCACTCCCGAGGGGTCAAGTGTGTTCCTTGGTGTTGGGGTGTGTGTTGCTGCGTCTGACCCCTCGAATAGCCTCCGTCTGTCCAGTGTGTGATCAGACGTGGGTGAACTAGAGACTTTCTACCAAATACTTACCTTTCTTCTATTGTTACAAGGAGGGATGTCAAGTTCATTTGTTTCAAGCTATAGGCATTTAATTTGCTTTTAAAAAGACATGTACCGAGCTCTGCAGTGGAGGCATTCTGCCAGGCGCAGTGAGGAGAGAAAAAGAGTTGAAAACAGAATCATGTCCTCAAGCTGCCTGAGGTGTGGCAGGGAGGCGGGACTGCTCAGGCCGTTTTCTTTCGCAAGTTCAAAAGTGCTCAGAGTGACGAGGAAGACGTGGGCAGCTGGGAGATGTGGGGCTCCTGGAGGTCCAGGAGAGGGGCTGTCCCCCCGGGAGGTTGTCTGTCACATGGAGGGAGGGTGCAGGACCGTTTGTTCATGACAGTGACGGGTTACAGAGTCATATGGGGTGGAGGGTTTGAAGTCACAATAAGGATCTCCTCTTATCCCTCTTTTATGGGAGAAAAAGCAGGGTTAGTCAGTGTTATGGCCTGAATTGTGTTCCCCCCTCAAATTCATATGTTGAAGTCCTGACCCAGAGGACCTCAGAATGTGACTGCATTTGGAGATGGGGCCTTGGAAGAGGTGATTAAGGTAAAACGAGGTCAGTAGGGTGGGCCCTGATCCAATAGGCCTGGTGACATTATGGGAGAGGAGATCAGGACACAGACACGCACAGAGGGACGACCACGTGAGGACACAGGGAGAAGACGGCTGTCCAAACGCCCAGGAGAGAGGCCTCGGGAGGAAACTGCACCTCGACCTCGGACGTCCAGCCCCCAGAGCCTCGGGAAGCAAGCCTCTGTTGTTTCTGCCTCCTGCCCGCTGTGCTTTGTCACGGCAGCCCCAGCAAACCAGCACAGCACGAAACCCAAAATCATGGGAATTCAAACTCTAACACCCTAAGGAGCATTGACAGGCACTTCATGGGAAAGAGTGGACAGAATTCAGTTAAAAACGTCTATACAAGTTTCAACACAGAGAAAATAAACATTCCATTAGCCACAGGCCCTACGCAGACAGTAATTGGTCTCAGTTATCTCGGGTCAGACCCGGAGAGAGAGGGCAAGTAGGACTCCCACACTGAGCTAAGAGAGACACACACGATTTTCCTGCCAGTTATGGGTACGCCTGGGAGATCTATCGAGAGGGGTCCTGAGATCCTGCTTTAAAAAAGCCACAGGATCAATATTAGAGCACAGCAAATTCCTGGCTTTCTTGGGGAGGAAAGCAGGTAAACTTGCTCACGTCTAGAAGTTCCAGGTCCAAGAACAAACCTGTTTAAAAGGCCTGTGAAACCGGGTGACGCCAGGATGGTCTGTCCTGTTTCCATCCCTCCTCACAGGAGCGTGCTCCCCACCCGGTGGGCACTAATTGAGGTTTAAAACTTTTTTCATTTTGCCAAAAATTTGATAAGCAAAAATAGCACCTCTTTTTCTTGTATTACTTATGAAGTGGAACCTTCTTTTGACCTATAAGTATCAGCCCTTGGACTGGTGTCCGTCTCTTGCTCGTTGTTCTGATACGGTGTCCTGCCTCCTTGGGTGAGCTGTGATGTATGTAATAGATCCACGGATGTGATGTGGGCCCTTGGTCACAGTTGTTGAAAACATTAATTTCAGGCTGTCGTTTGTATTTTAATTTTGTTGATGGTGCGTTTGATGGACCAAAGTTCAAGGTTTCCACAATTACCATCTTTTCCCTTGACGTTTATATCCGTAGTGTCGGCACCCCATCCCCAAGTTACAGACACTATAGAACTTTCAAAGTTTCTTTTCATTCAGAATTAATCAGGAATTAATTCTAAGATAATGTGCAGAGTTAGAGATCTAACCTTATTTTTTTTCCTCCAAATATCTTGGCCGTTTCCCCTAACATGATTTCTGGATTAAACAATGCTTTGTAAGGTGGATTATTTGTGTGATATGTTAAGTGGTATTTCCTGTGTTCATTTCTTAACTTTACATCCAGTTCCACTGACCCCTCCTTCTGTCCCTGAGCTGTGCCACACGATTTTAACCGCTGTACTTTCATATTAGTTATGGTAGAATGGTAGGTCAATTTGCATTACTCTTCTCTCTCAAAGATTTCAAAATTTTTGTTCTTTCATGTGGATTTTAGATTCAGTTTTGCAGCTGGGAGAAAATATCCCATTGGAATATTGATTGATTGCTTGAAACGTATAGGTTAGTTTGAGGATTATTAAATATTTATGATGTCGAAGATCATGCAGGAATATCACTTATTTGTTTATTCAGGTCAGTTTTTCAGTGCCCCGGGGTAAGGATACACTTTTAAAAATTTCTCTGTGTAAATTCTTGCAGTTTCTTCCTAAACGCACGAGCGTGTGCTTTCTGGTTACGGTGTGTCTGTTATGCTTTTCTGGTTGGGTTTGCTGGTGCGTAGGAAGCGTCTGCGCTCCGAGCGCCTGTCCTCACCGGCTTGTGGCTGAGCTGCAGGGCGACGCCGCACAGGCAGCCAGTGGTCCACTCCACCGTGCTGACCTCACGTGTTGGCCGTGGTGGAAGTCGTCTGGCTGAGGCGTGGCCTGCCGGGAGGCTTGTCCTTGCTGAGGGCATTTCTGGGGCAGGATCTGGTCACACTTGTCTCTGGCGTTTCCAGACAGTGAGTGTTGAGGCCTCCAACCCAGTTTACTAAGAGCCTGTCCTGCCGCGGGTGGCGCCTGGCTCGCCCAGGGAAGAGGAGGGCACCTTCTGTCCAGGCACCACCCTCACCTTGACTGAGGAGAGCCGGTGACCTGTCTCAGCTCACCTGTCACGCAGGTACACAGGCCTGTGTCTACCTGGCTCTTCTGGGGAGCGTGGGCTGGCACTGTGGTCACTCAGTGTCCCTCTGACCTGGGCGGGGACATGCTGCGTTGGCTCAAGGAGCCCAGAGCACCTCTCTGGAGCCGCCCAGAGCAGGAAGCAGGTGGGGGCAGGTCAGAGGGGTGCCCGCCCAGCCCCTTGCAGGGTCACCATCCCTGAAGGACACCGAGGTGGCTCCCTCCACCGGACTGCAACACTGTGCTCACTGTGGCCAGGAGCTTGGGTGACCACCTGTCCCCTCCTCGCCATCCAGAGTGTCCTTGAGCCCGTGGGTCAGGCTGGGAGAGGCTGGGAAGGGGGCAAGGAGAGGGAGGGTCCCAGGCTGGAGGGCTTCCTCAGGTGGCAAGCTGCGGGGAAGGGAAGGAGGCGAGGGCAGCAGGGCTGGAGGGGACACGGCAGGAAGACTCAGGCGGTGGCTTCACTAGACTTGGGAGGGTGGACACAGGGCTGTGGAGGGAAGAGAGCAAGGTGGGGATTTGAAACCAATCAATCAGTCAGTCGGTCAATCACAGCACATGAGCATTGTCTGTCCCTGGATCACCCTGCCCTCTGCCATCCAGCACCCCGACGGCGGCTCATGTCCTGCCATGGCCCTGGTGCCCTCACGATGACCCTCAAGAGCTCTGCGAGCCCAGCTCTCCTACCCTCCTCGGTTCCCTCCTCCGCAGCCTTTAACTCTAACAAATAGGTGACTGAACTGCAATGTCCCGTGTGAGCTGCACACGGGACCAGGTCTGTCTTGTTCCACACGCATCCAAATTCCAGGAGCAGGGCCTGGCCCATGTGTTTGTTGATCGACTGAATGATGCACAGGGGAGGGGTACAGGGGAGAGGCCCATGCCTCCCAGCTCCTCCTCCCGCCTGTGTGACCTTGGCCTTGTTTCTGAACCTCTCTGAGCCTCAGTGTCCACCTCCATAGCATGGAGATGGCGATTGTGCCCACATCACCACGTTATACTGGCTTCGTGAGACCTGGCAGGTGAGGTGCCCAGCACAGGCCTGACCATTTCGGGCGTCCTGTGGAGGCTGGCCCTGGATTTGATTGCTCTGGTCTCCTGGTTATTATTACCAGTGGGGGTTCCAGGCCTGAAAGACGAGGCTCCAGACCTCGGCCCAGCTTGCCTGGGAGCCAGGGGAAATGGCTGAGGGCAGCGCTTACCATCGAGGTTGAAGACGGGGGCTTTTTGCAGCTGGAATTCTGCAACGTCCTCAAGGTATTTCTCCAGCCCTTCGGGGTCCCTGAGCATTCTTCTGGCTGGAGTCAGATTGCTGGTGGTGAGGGGCTGAGAGTGCAGAGGCCCTGACTGTCCTCAGACGGGCCCCTCCGCCCGGCTCCCTGCCAGCTGGAGCGGCGCTGCCCGGTTGCTGCAGTGGCTGCAGCTCTCGTCACCTCACTGCCTCGTCTCCTCTGAAAGCCGGCACTCCTTGAAGGGGTGAGTCAGGGCCTCTCCCCTCGGCCGAGGACCCCCAGAGGGTCCCCACTTCACTCACAGTCGCCTGCTGCCGTGTCACCAGGCCCTCCAACACTGATGACCTCAGCCGCCGGGGCTCTGGCTCTGTCGGTCCCTGTCTCCGGGATGCCCCTGGCCCCACCCTCACCTCCGTCTAGTTTTCAGGACGCTGTGACCCCCCACTGCCTGGCACAGCCACCCTCCGTTCCCTCCCCGGTGCCCGGGGCTCTTCTGCTTTCTGAAGCCCACCAGGACTCATGGCCACATTGGCCATGCCCCCCAGGGGTAAATGAGGGAGGGGTTTTCTGATCTGTCACCAGGTGTCCAGGCTCCCAGGACACGCCGAGCACGGGGCAGGCAGGAGACCGGTTCAGTGTGTGAGTGTGTGAGTGGGGGCGCCCCACCTGAGGGCGGGGGGAGGAGGCGCCCGCACCCTCAGAGCGGCAGGCAGGCCCGGCCAGCTCTGGGGACACCCCACCTACCCAGCAGCGCCCACAGGCTGGTGGTCTCGCCGCCGTCCTGGAAGCGGACGTAGAGGATGAGGCTGCTGCAGTCGGTGCTGACGAGCGGACGTGCATGCTGCTGCCTCCCTCAACCGTGGGAGACCCCGCGCTGGTGACGGGTGACGCCCCTCTCCTCTGGCCCCAGTCCCGCCCCGTGGACAGTGCAGGACCCGGGCCGGAGGGCTGGGCTACTCACAGGAGCCTTGGTACTGGCCTTGGGGCCCAGCCGGATGGACGGTGACGTTTACCCCTCTGCACACCCCTTCTCCTCTGGGAAAAGAGAAAGGAGCTGACACTTGCTCACCTGTCCCCCTGCCTCCTGGCCCCTGCGTCGTGCCGGCGCAGGCCCCAGGGGGACGTCAGAGGCACCCCCAGCTGACGTCCCTGGTGTCCACACAAGGATCTCAGCTCCCCGGGCTCAGCAGGGTCACCCAGCCGGAGGGAGGAGGGCAGGCCCACGGGGTGCCGGGATGTGGCTGGAGGGGCTAGAGGGTGGGAGCCAGGAATGGGGAGTTTCTTATTTCTGGGACAGAGCTAACCCCCCCCAGAAGGGGTTGGAGCTTGTCCTTGGCTCGGAGCTTCAGGTCTCGGGTGGGGACCCGATCCTGGCTATCTCGGTCACGTGGGCTCTGAGCATAGACCAAGCCTTTTGCTCCCCCACCCCGAGGTCTTCAGTTTTTCACCTGGTGGGGAGGGTGGGCTGTGTGCCGACGGACCCTGGGACTGCACGGGCCACTGCAGTGGTGTTTGTGGCTGAGCATCGGCAAGGCCGTGGCCATAACTGCCTTCAGCGCAGGGCGCAGACTGTCCTGAGCCTTGCCCAGCTCAGCACAGCTCACATTGCAGATTTTCCTGACTGGCCCCCAGGGCTGGAAGCACAGCCCCACCCAGGACTCTGCAGCTTACAAGGCAGGGAGGGCGTGTGCCCCCAGGACCCGGCTGTGTGCGCCTGCCCCACCGGCCCCTTGTCGTAAAGCTTCGGAGCCTCCAGAGTTAAACCTGAGAACTCTCAGGCAGGGTCTGGAGCCCCCAGCTCAGTGCCGTGTGTCCCTCTGGTTCTAACCGCTGGCACTGTCCCTGGGGAGACCCCTGAATATGAGAACCCCGCGAGGAGCCGCAGGGGCCATGCTTACGTCCAGAATAAGACAAACTCCAGGTCCCCGTCCCAGGTCCAAATGGAATGGAGAGCGAGCCTCAGGGGGTCGGCTGGGGAGACCAGGTGTGCGTGGCTGGCGGCCAGCTGGATGGTCAACCAGCGTCCCTACACCTGCAGGGCTGCAGGGTGCCAGGTAGGTGAGGGTCCCTGGCTGTGTGGCACCTGGAGCCCCCAGTCTTGGCTCTCAGGCCACAGCACCAGCACTGAGCACTGCCGGGGGATGTGTTGGTGAGTGCCCGTGGGCCCCAGGCCAGAGGACAAGTGGTCTACTTCCTTCTTGTAAACATTTTTTCTCTCTCAGGCTGCCCTCCTCTACCCCCAGTCCCCATCCTCACTGCCCTCTCTCCCTCTCCCACCTCCTTCAGCTCCTCCTGTGTCTCCCTGTCCGGTTCTTCATCCCCTGGTGGAGTCCAGGGAGGGTGAGGGATGCCCTGGAATGGCCACCGAGTCCTGGAACTGCTCTCGCTGCCTCCTGCCCAGCACCATCCTCACTCCCCAGTGGTGGGTGATGGGCAGGCGGGTCAAGCAGGGCAGGAGTGACTCTGGGCCCCTCCCAGCCCCCAGGACTGGCCCCTTCCTATCGTCCCAGTGGTGACACTACCAATGCTTGGCCAGGTGCCCGGGGACCCCTCTTCCGGGCCTGGCCCCACCCCCAGGGTCTGAGCGCTTTGCCTTGACCGCTGTAAACTGTGCTGCAGCTTCTCCCGAGAAGTTTACTCCCACCCCGCCCCCGCTCCCCTGGCAGCCCAGGGCCAGGGCCAGCTGTGCAGGAACACGAGACCTGCTCCTGCACAGGCGGGACAGACGCCCCGAGGACCGGCTGACCCTCCAGGGAGGCGGCATCTGGGCCTGAAACACCCCTCACCCAGCCTCTGTCCCTTCGTGTCCTGCACCCCGCTGCTGCCCACCTGATCCCCGGGCACCGCCTCCTGCAACACCTGCTCTGTGTCTTCGTCCCAGGGCTGAGCCTGGGACCTGACCACTTGGTTACCTTCTGGGCATCAAAGCCTGGCTGCACCGGCACTTCTTCTAGAGTCTTCTGGGCACTGGCTAGGCCCAGGCTCAGGGTCAGCAGCAGGAGGGGCCCTCTCTCCAGGGCCATGACTGCAGGGGCCCAGAGGGAGGAGAGGCCGGGCAGCCGGTGCCCCCGCTTCATGTGTGTCCTCCAGCGGCCCACACAGATGCCTGGGCCAACCCAGCTGGCCCAGCCGGACTCCCTGGAAGTTCTGGAATCTTTCCCACAGATGTGACACGGCCTCCTTGCTGCCCTGCCTCGTGTCTGAAGGACGTGAAGGGTGTCATTTGGCCTGGGGCTGATGCTGTCTGGGCAGCTCCACCATACTGCCTGGGAGCAGTGGGAGGCGGGGGGAGGAGGAGCGTCTGCTCCTCCCACAGGGCTCAGCTCCCTCCTCCTGGGCGTCCGTCCATCCATCCGCCAGAGCCAAGAAGGCAAGGACCACTCTCCTCCCTCTCTCCTCTGCCGTCTTGTGGGGTGTGGTGGGAGCAAGGGCCTCAACGCCCTCAGCACGTGCTCGGTACACAGCAGGAAACCAGCCCCCGGGGTAGTCTGTTCTATTTACTGCAAGCATCTCTCACACCCAGCTCCCCCATCCCCGTGGGCACCCGGACCAGGCTGCAGCCTCTGTCTCTATCCCACCACCCTCTGCCCGAGGCCCTCTGAGTGCTGGTCAGGGTGCAGACGAGAGCCCAGAGCAGATGCATGGGGTTTATTGCATGGGGTGGGGGGTGGGTTGGGCAGGGAGGTCAGAACAGTAGTGGATGGGGTGTGGGCAGGGAGGTCAGGACGCATCCAGGTGGGAACATAGGGACAGGACAATGGCCCTGGGAGGCACCTTGAGGATCTGGGGACGCAGCCCAGCAGGGACGCTCCCTCTTATGCGGGGGCACTTGGCTCTGGGGCGGGCATCCTACACTGTTCCCTGTGTCTGTCCCCTCCTCCTGGGGTCCTGCCCTTCCCCTGCACCCTCCCTGCTCCCTGTCCTCCAGGCCCTGTGTGCGCAGTGTCCAGGCAGGCAGCCAAGGTCTTGGACCTGGAGCCTCATGGGGCCAGTGCTCTGAGTCCATGCAAGGCCGTGGTCCTCAGGGTCACCAGCCCCTGGACTCTGCTGCTTGGCCTCCCTCCAGGGTGGACCCACCTGTCAGTCTCATCCACAGTGTGGAATTCTTTTATGCGCTTTCTGCTTTGTCTAAAAGGAAAGCAGCCTTCTTAGTGAGATGTGCCCACGGGAGCCAGGCCCTATTTGGGTCACCCCGGGAGGAGAACCAGTCGGCCTGGGTTCACCCAGTGGAGCTGCAGGCTCCTGTCCTGCCTGCCTCCAGGGGAGCAGTAGCCACCCAGATGCCCCTCCCCAGGCTGTGAGGGGAACCCCATGAGCAGCAGGAAAGCCGGGGGAGGGGGTCGGGACACGCGGTCAGCCCTGGGCTCTCTGAGGACACGGCCAGGCTGAGCCAGGGACAGGTGGAGACCCAGGCCAGGACATGTGTGTGTGTGAGCTAGGACGCATGTACCTAGTGCTGTATCTGTGTGTGTACACCTGTGTGTGCTGTTATATGTTCCTTGTCAATAGCTTTTGCCACACTTCCAAGGGGGTGCATGACCCTATGGACTGGTCAATCTCTTCTGGCCAGGTCAACCCAGGGATGTGACACCCTGAGGTCACCTCCGTCAACCCAGGGCCTGGCAACCCCTGAGTCCAGGGCTCTGCCTGCTCCTTCCCTCAGCCCCTGATCTGGGCACTCCAGGAACAGAGAATTTAAGAGGAAATTCAAGGTTCTTGGGACGTGTGGAAATGCCCAGAATCACACGGGAAAGCCGCAAACTCTTGTTCCCAGAAATCGTCCTTGACCACGTCCATGGAAGTGCGAGCAGGGGCCTGGCAGAGAGCTGCGGTGGAGGTGGCTCCGGGGCCAGCAGCGAGCAGTGGGAGGCTGAGCTGGATCCCGTGGGCTGGGAGACACAGAGTGGAGAGACAGGACACAGCCTCTGAGCCTCTGATCTCACGAAGGGGCTGAAGACAGACTTGACCATCGATCCTGGACTCCAAAGCCAGGGAAGCTTCTGGAGCAGCAGGAGGTCTGCAGGGAAGTGATCATGTTCATCTGGAGAAATGGGAGAACAGCCCAGAAACCCCGATCACGGAGGGCGCTGGGGGAGCTGCAGACGACAGCCTATCCGAGACACCGCGTGGGCCTCCACCACGTGGTGGGCACCACGAGAGAGGTGGCACGAGGAGAGAGCGCCGGGTGAGGTCCATAGAGCCTTCTGGAACTTACAGCCCGCCTGGGGGCTCCACACGGAGCCACACAAGTGAGAGCATCACACAGCACCCACCTCTCGGAGGCAGTGGCCACTAAGCCGCATGCTGGGAGGTGGGGCTTTGCGAAGGGAGGAGGGACAGTATTCCAGAGGTGGAATAGCCTGCACAAGAGCCCCGAGGAGAACCTGGGAAGGCTGGCTGAGTGAGCGCCTCTGCGGTGGGTCCAAGAGGCATGGGAACGTGGGGGGCTTGGTGAAGGTGCTGCCACTCCATTAGGTCACCGAGGCCAGGTCACAGGAGCTCCTGGACCAGCTGCAGCGTGTAGATTTCACCATATGTGACAGGAGCTGCTGGGAGAGGGCATGATTGGCAGGGTCCCTTGGCTGAGAGGCTGTTGGGGCACTCACTTCCCCCTCGGCTGCCACTCTCACCAAGGCCAGGCTGGCGGGGCGAGACCAAGGCCATGCGGGAGGTCAGCCTCCAAGCAGTGGGGCAGCCAGGGGCCTGGGCTGGCCATGCCCCCAGAGGGCCAGAGGGCCGTGGTCAGAGAGGCACTGGGTGTTGGGCGGGGCCTGAACGCTGCAGAGTCTTCCTCGAGGAGTTTGCTGAAAGCCGCGTGTGTGGTTCTGGAAACTGTTCTGGTGGTGGGCATGGGTATGCTCCAGGCACTCGCTCTTTGATAGAAAGTGGCACCCAAGCCTTAAATTCTTTTCGGAAAAAAGCCGAAAAACACACATGAGCTGAAAATGAAAACAACTCTGCACAAACTGCCAGCGTACCACCATAGGACGGCCTCCTTGAAGGACTCAGGGAAAGTGGGAGGAAAAGGGATTTTCATCTGGGGAGACATGCACAGTGCTCACCCACTCCTTCCCTCCCCCCCCCCCCGCCTCTCCCTGATCACACGAGTCACCACGTCACCACGTGTCCTCTGAGAGCTCCGGGCCTACTCAGACTCTGCCCTGAGGGCGCCCTTGCCTGCGGCCACCACTTCTCTGCCCCTGGGACAGTCAGCCCCCGCCAGGCCAGGCTCCTGGCTGTTAGCGTCATGACACCCCCTGTGTCCGAGGGTGAGGTGCCCCTGGCCTGCCTCTCTGGGACCCACCATCACCCATGGACACAGGGAGACCAGCTCCCGGCTGCATTGCCCACTGTCAGCCGGGCCCCAGAGAGGTCACTAGAGCCCCTCACCAAGGGAATGTCCCTGCGGGCAGCTGGGGTGGGCTCTGGGATCTCAGGTGAAGGCCCCCACTGCACCTCTCTGTCTTCCTCAGCCCTGGGAGGGGTCCGGCGCCTGCGTTCTTGGGGGTGGGCCTGGTGAGAGGTCAGGTGTGGTGGGCGCCTGGGCCTGGGCCGTGTGATTCTGAGCCGGGCTCCGCCTGCATTGCTCTCAGGCGATGGTCGCTGTGCTCGCCTGGCCTCGGCAGACCCAGGGCGTGTCCTCGCAGACTGGAGACCAAGCACGACTACGCTGCTGGTGTCCCCGAAGGACACTAACGAGACTCATTTGTGGAAATCTAGCTGGCCCTTTAGGAGGGGTGTCTGAGTCCTGCCCGAATTCGCAGTCTGCTGTTAAGATGCAGACAGGTAGAAGCAGGACGGCTGAGCCCCTTGGGTAAAATTTCCCCGCCATTTCTGTCCAGTTTGGGCCCCTTCGACCCTGGTGCGCTCCTGTGATAAGAGGACTCAGGCGCCAGCAAGCGGCTGTCCTGGGGACATCAGAGCCCGTGGCTGCGCGGGAGCAGCTGGTATCTTTTCCTTCTCTAGGAACAAACATTTCTACTTGAGTCAAATCCTCAGGTTCAAAGTGGGAAAACCCATGAGAGCTGCCTGTCTGCTCAGCGGTCAGCTCGAGCTTTCCCTGCAGCTTCAAAGGTGTCAGCTCTGTGTTTGCTTTGTCTCAGCAACTCCAGCCTCCTGCGGATGTCCGACTGCTGCTACGTCATCGTTGATTTCTTCCTCTTTGATAGGGATGCCCGGAAAGTGAGGGATCCCTTTACAGCCTGACGAGACTGCGAAAACCCAGGAGGTCCATCTGTCGCCAGTGTGCTGGTGACTCCATGGGTGAGGCCCAGCCACGCGACCACTGAGGCCTGGGCAAGAGGCAACCCCCACTCAGGGTGTTCAGAGTTGCAGCATGTAAGGCACAAAATAGACCTCAGGTTTTTAAAGATAGGAGCGAGTGGTGAAAAACACTATAGCAGGGCTGTCTGGGGGAGAATGGGTCACAGGGACAGGTGTTCTGGAACGGAATGGGCCTTGTGCAGTCATGGCTTCCCCTGCACGCCAGGAAGCTCTGCTGCAGGTTTTCTATGGGAGCAGCTTTGATAATTGGGTGGGAAGCAGACAGTAACAGAATCTCCAAGGTGCAGTGGTGGCTAGCCGAGCAATGCTGGGCGTGATTTGGAGAAATGAGGCTCCTTCCTATGAGGGACCCACAGAGAGAGAGGCAAGGAGAGGCCTCTGTTTGCCGGGAGCCTTGCCAGGGCACGGAGGGACCAGTGAAGGTGGCGCGCCAAGCTTGTGAGGAGCACACCGTCGTCTTGTACGCAAATCAGGACAGGTTTAGATGGTTTTAGGGATGCCCCAGTCCAGAGGGCTGCATGTCAGTTAGGCGTATTTGTGCGAGTCTATTTCTGGGTTCTCTGTCACTGATCCACGAGTTTACGCCTCTGCAAAGACCATAGGGACTTCATTACTGTAAGTACATAATAAGATTTGAAATTTGACAGACTGATTCCTCACATTTTACTTTTTTTTCAAAATTATTTTAGCTATTTTAGTTCCTTTGCGTTTCCATATAAATCTTAGAATAATCTTTTATCTATGTCTACAAAAACCCTTGCTGGGATTTCGGTAGGAATTGCATTAAACCTGTCTATCAATTTGAGAAGAATTGACGTCTTTACTATGTTGAGTCTTCCAGTCCGTGGACTGTAAGTCTCTCCATTTATTTAGATCGTCCTTGATTTCTTTTGTCGGCATTGTGTTGTTCTCAACATGCAGATCCTGCACATGTTTCATTAGATTTACACCTAAGTATTCTACTTTTTTTTTTTGGAGTGATTATAAATGGTGTTGTATTTTTAACTTTGGTGTCCACATGTCCATTGCTAGTATGTAGAAATACAATCGATTTTTGTATGTTTATCTTGTATCCTGCCACCTTGGTGAACTCACTTATTAGTTCTAGGAGTTTTATTTTTAGATTCCTTGAGATTTTCTGCAAATAGAGATGCTTTTGTTTCTTCCTTTCAGATCCATATGCCTTTTGTTATCTTTTCTTGCCTTATTGCCCTGGTTAGAACTCCCTGCACTATGATGAACAGGAGGGGTGAGAGCAGACATCCTTGCCATGTTCCTAATCCTTCATCACTGATGAAGGCATTCGTCATTCCCCATTAAGTACAATGTTAATTCTAAGTTTTTTGCAGATGCCCTTATCAAACTGAGGAAGCTCCCTTCATTCTTATTCTCTGAGGCTTTTTTTTTTCATCATGAATAGGTGTTGAATTTTGTCAAATGCTGTTTCTACATTGATATGATCATATGATTTTTCTTTGTCAGCCTGATAAGACAGTGAGCTACATTGATTGATTTCCAAGTGTTGAACCATCCTTGCATCCCTGGCATAAACCTTACTTGGTTATTTTGTATAATTCTTTTTATATATTGCTGAAATCTATTTGCTAGTATTTTATTAAGGATCGTTGCATCTATATTGATGAGAAACATCAGTCTGTAGTTTTCCTTTTTTAAAAAAAACGTGTCTTTGTATGGTTTTGGTATCAGAGCAATATTAGCTTCATAAAATGAATTGAGAAGTGTTCCCTCCTCTTCTATTTCCTGCAAGAGATTGTGCAGCATTCATGCTCATTCTTCTTTAATCATTTGGTGTAGTTTTCCTGTGAAATCTTCGGGGCCTGGAAATGTCTTTTTGGGGAGGTTTTAAATTAGGAATTCAATTTTCTTCATAGTTGTAGGGCTATTCGAATTACCTAGTTTGTATTGGATGAGTCGTGGTAGTTTGTATTTTTTGAGGAATTGGTCCATTTCCTGTCAGTTGTCAAATTATGTCTGCAGAGTTGTTCACAGTGTTCCCTTACCATCCTTTGACATCTGCAGGGTCTGCAGGGACCCCCTCCTTCATTCCTGATGTTAGTCTTTTGTGTCTTCTCTCTCTTTTGCTTTGTCAGTTGTGCAAGAGGTTTCCTTTCCAATGTTTATGCCTTTCCTTTCTTCTCACTGTCCTATCGCACTGAGGTATTCAGTGTGATGATGAAGAGGAATGTGGGGAGAGGTCGTCCGTGCCTTGTTCTCAGTCTTGGAGGAAAGCATGCATCTCTTACCATTAAGTACATGTCAGCTATTGTTTTTTTTTTTTTAATTTATCATCAGTTTAAGGACGTTTCCTTCTATTTCTTGGTAGGAGTGTACTTCCTGGTTCCCTTCTAGTCAAGTGACAACTTCTGGTTGAGCAGGAAGGTGATGTGTGTACCTGTGAGGACAGGAGCACTGACTGGCCGGTTGGCCAGTTATTATTCTCTTAAAGCTTCCTTTTTAAGCCAGTATTGGTAACTGATATTTTTCTAGAAATGTATCCATCCCATCTATGTTTTAAAACTTTCATTTTATACTTATATTGTTATGGATATATAATATATATTTATATATATAACTATACACATATATACAGGAAAATATGGGTATATATTGTTATATGTAAATTGTTCTTATTATTTAAAAATCACTGTTTCTGTTGTTATACACCGTTTTTCCCTTTGTGACACTCCAAAGTTTGTGACAACAAGCTTCCTTTCCACCTCTGGCCTCTTCTGCCCAGTTACTCTAGCCAGCGGAAATCTCTTTATTCTGCATTAGCTCAGAAAAGATCAGTGCATTTATAGGCATACGAAGTTTGGTACCAAGTGTTCCTAGTCACAATTACCCTTATGTTCCTGAAAGAGAGCCTTGAGGGTCGTGGGGGCTGCATTTTTAAGAGTGCAGAATTCGATTTGCATGTAACTTAAGTGTTTATACCAATATTTATTAGGTTAAGTGACCGGGAATTTTCATTGCTCGTCCTCCGTGAGGTTTTGGTGTTAAGTGCGGAGCTGCCTCTGGAGCACTTCTATCTAGTTCCTGAAAGTTTAAGAGCCCCTCATGATGTGTGCTGACCCCCAAATGCCCTGAGGCCTATGACACAGAAGCCCTGAATCCCAGCCCTGCTCTTCATCCCCTGAGCCGCCCCCTCAGCTCCATCCCGCCCGCATCAGCCAGGAAGGACTCAGACAGAGAGAGAGCTCAGGCTTATTTCTTTACTGCTGAAGGAGGAGTGGCTCAGGGCAGGAGATCGAGGCTGGGATCCGACATGCCAGGGTCCCAGGGGGAGCGACGTCCACCTTGGTCTCGTCCCTCCTGACTCCTCTGACAGGGGAGGGGAGACATTGTCTCTGCAGGGGGGCTGAGGCTCCCAGGACCTGTAATGGATGATGGGCTCCTCTGGGATTCCTGGGGAACCTGCCAGACCCTCGCCAGCCCCTCCCCGACTGGGGGTATGGGACAACCCCTCCTTGGAAGAGGGAGCCCCTGCCTCACCCCCTCAGGCTGAGTGGCTGTCACCCTATGCCTTGCTTCCCAGCCCTCCATCCCCCACCCAGAAGGAGTGGTGGGGCCATCAGCGTGAGTGTGGTCGGGACACAGGAGACGATATCCCAGAAAGGCCATTCGAGAGCGGGCATGCGGCCAGCCTGGCTTCTGCAATGACCAGGAGAGACCCCGGTTCCAGCCATTCCCACAGGGGCGCCCAGGCTGATAGAGGGGAGTCTGGCCCCACTGACACCCCCCACATGTGCCCGGGACATGGGGCCCAGCTGGTACGTTACCCCAGGAGGCGGACGGGCAGGAGCACACCTAGACGCGGCACCGCTCTGTGGGAGGAGGGAGAGCCGCGGGGAAGGGATGCAGGTCAGACACGGCAGCCCTGGTCCCAGGGTGTGGTGGGGGGAGGACCCCACCTCAGGGACCCTGTACCCCCTCCTGCCCACCCACCTGCCTCCTGGGGGGCCTGGGGGGAATGGGGGACCACTGTGGGAGAAGACGTTCCCAGTGCTCATGGCTTTCTGGTTGAGGAGCCACAAGCCGGGGGAAAGCCCTGTCATGGGTCAGGAGGTGGTCACCTTCCATCTGGGTCTGGTCCGGGATGATCTGGAAGTTCCCAGGCAGAGGCTTGAGGGCTCTGTCGAATTTCTCCATGACCTCCTCATCGACCTTCAGGGTCCTAGCTGTGGGGGAGGAGGAGTCAGTCCCTGGGCTGTGGGGGCTTTGACGAGACCTCGGGGGGCTGAGGGGCCCCACCCAGGGGGCATGGGAAGGACAAGCCAACATCCTGGGGTCGGCAGAGCCTGGTCCACCCCAGCTTCCCAGGGTGGTCTCCAGGGCTCAGCCCACCTGCCCTCTAGGGTCCCTTCCTAACCCCACCCCGGCCCAGTCCCCTCTCCTCCCAGGGTAGTGCTGGGGGGTCACCCGGTCTCAGAGGAATAGGACCCCCCTTGGGCTCTGGGGTCTCCTCCACCACCCTGGCTGGCCAATTTATGGACCAGAGAGCCCTCCGCAGCCCAGCGCTGTGGTCAACTCGGACCCTGGGACACGCAACGGCACTGCTTCTGTGACAGTGAAAGTCACCCTACGTTTGTTTTCCGGACGTTACAGTTTAAGGACGTTTTTATGTCTGACTTCCTATTTGGTGAAATAATTGAAACTCTCCCTTAACAAAGGCTGTTGGATTCATAGTAACCCATGGGCCGTGTCGAGACTGTCAAACCAACCACAAGGGCTTGCAGCCCACCTGCGTGTCTGGCCCTCGTCACCAGCCACCCACAGTCCCAGGAGACACCACCTTTCCAGCATCCGACCACCGTCTCCCTCGCCCCACCCCCTCCTTCTTCACAGCTGGGCCCGACCAGCAGGGTCTCAGTCCGGAAACCTGGGGGCGTGGTGCGTACCCAGGTACTGGCAGGCCAGGCTCTGCGCAGGGGCAGCGGCGTCGTCCTGCATGCAGAGGAGCAGGTAGTTTTCATAGTCGGTGTCGAGCACGAAGAGCTTGTTCTCGTCCAGGTCTGGAGGAGAGACCAGGATGGCGGCAGACGTGAGATTCGGGTTCTTGTCTCCGGCAGTGGGGGATGCTGGTCAGCAACCTCTCTGCATGACCAGCAGGATCCTCCGGGCAGAGCACAGGGCGGGAGCTGCCTGCACCCCGACATGGGTCGGCCTTTCCCTGCAGCTGGCCCAGGCACAGAGGCCGAGAAGCCCTCGAGCTAACCACAGATCTCACCAGAGGTGTTCCGCCGCCTCCTGGACTCGGGCTCACCTGTCACTCAATCCAAGACCCCCCACCAGGTCCCGAGACCCACAGTGGTTGAGAAGTGGGGTTTCCACACTGATCTCGGGGGAGACCTGGCACAGCCGAGTGAGGGAGGAGAAGAGGATGGTCCTCCGACAGGGTCACATTTGAGGGGGCGGAGCAGCCCTGGAGCCTTGGGAGCCGGAGGAGCCAGAGTGGGGCTGCCTGACTGAGGCCAGTGGGTGCCACCATCTGCCCAGCAGAGTGTCCTGGGCAGCTTCAAAGGAAGTGCCAGTGTCCCGACCCTGCTGTGGCAGATGGTGCCGGGGCCCCGGGGGCGGGTGCCCTGGCATTGGTGTCCGTGGTTGTCGTGTGCAGCCTTGGGTCAAAATCAGTCTTGAGGGCCAGCCAGGGGTGGGGAAAGCAAGACGCGGCCCAGGCTGCCTGGAGCGGGGACAGCCCTGGTGGAAAGTACCCCCCACACCCATCGCGCGTTCTCCTCTTGGATTTAGTGAGGAACGAGCGGATGAGGGAATGAATCCTGGGTCCAGGAGATGGACGATGTGACAGGCTGGGGCACCAGGGGCTGCCCTGACCCTTGCGGAGCGGGCAGTGGCTCCTAGCTCCCTGAAGGCAGCCTGGGAAGGCAGTGACCGCACGGATGCTTCCTGAGCTCAGCCCGAGGGACTCGAGGACCCGCCCCGTGTAGAGACCTCTGTCACCTTGGGAGTTAGACCAGCCCAGTGGGGACCTGCCCGTGGCCACTGGCTCCACAGCACCAGAGGGAGGGGCAGGCAGGGCAGCGGAAGCTGGCGTTCATGACCGCATCGGCACCGTCCCCACCTGCACCTTAGCATCCTCAGGCCAGAGCCTGGCCCCCTGCGCCTGCCCCCAGAGCCCCGGGGCCTCCGGCACTCACAGTTGATCTTGAACTCAGCAGGGCTCTTGGTCTTTTCTGCGAAGATCTTCCTCTCAGCACACCCTTTGCTCTCCCTGAAAGGCAGTCGATTCTGTGAGCCGCCTGCACAGACGGCATTTCCATAAGGTCAAACCGTGGGGCAGGGAGCAGAAACCGGGCTCCGGGAGGGGCTCTGAGGGGAGAGTCTGGTCACTGGGGCGTAGGCTGCACCCATTGTCACCTCTAACAGCAGGCCGGTGACCAGCTTGGACAGGGCTATGAGAAGTCAGATGGAGCCAGAGAAAAACCTGCTGGGAGTGCCCTCACCCTGCGGGGTCAATGACTCACATTCGGCAGGCGATCCCGGGGTTCAGGTCCTCATCTCTGCCCCCACATCCACCCGGCTCTCTCCTGCACCCTCCGCCCCACTCTGGGGGCAGACAGGGCTCATGGCAGGAACAGCCCGGGCCCTGAGGGCCCCAGCCTGCAGCTGACCAGCCGGCATCCATGCGGGCCTCTCCCCACACTGACCAGGGGCCGCTCTGTGGTTGGCCTGTTGGTCCAGAGCCCTGGTTGGGGCCCCTAGGGGATGGGGATCTTCCGAGCCCTGATCCTCGCCCCTGGGGCACCGTGCCCTCCCACAGTGGAGCCAGGTCCCATCGGGAGCCCACCCATTCCGGAGCCAGGCCCTGGCCGGCCCACAGCCCGGGGGGCACACCCACCCTTCTCGCAGGATGATCTCCAGGTTGTCCTCGGGGGTGGGCTTCAGCTCCTGGATGTACACTCTCAGAGGGGCGCTCTCAGAGTCCGGGAGGGGGAGGTCGCTGGCCGCCATGGCCACGGAGTGCCACGTCCCTGCCACCTGAAGGGGGACCCTCAGCTGCACTCTGGGGGCGGGAATGGGACCCCAGCCCCACAGTGGGCTCTCTGTCCCACCCTGTCCCTGCCAGCCTGAGTCTTGCCCTCAGGCTGGCCTAGGAAGGAATTGGGCTGTGGTTCTCGGAGCACTCAGTGACCCCCGACCTGGGAAGCCCTGGGACCCTCCTCCTCTGCTGACCTGAGGAGTGTTCTAACCTAACTCATTCCAAGCCCAAAGAAGGACCTAGATGAGCCCATCAGCATGAGTGAGTGGGGAAAGTTTGGATCTTGGGGAGACGTGGCTGGAGATGGAAAAAGGTTGGGCTCAGAGAGGCCTTGTTATGGGCTGAATTATGTCCCCCTCAAAATTCTTATGTTGAAGCCCTGACCCCCAGGACCTCAGAACATGACTATGTTTGGAGATGGGGTCTTTAAAGAGGTGATTAAGGTAAAATGAGGTCATTAGGCTGAGCCCTGATCCAATCTGACTGTGACCTTATGAGAAGAGGAGATCAGGAGACAGACACACAGAGGGACGACCACGTGAGGACACAGGGAGGGAACACCATCTATAAGCCCAGGAGAGAGGACTCAGGAGGAACCAGCCCTGTCCACACCTTGATCTCAGACTCCCAGCCTCAGGACGTGACAGTTTCTGATGTTTAAGCTGCTCGGACTGTGATAATTTTTAGGGCGGCCCAGGCAGACCAGTGCAGGCTCCTGACAGAACAGTCTCCTCTGTCTCTGCTTGTCTTTCTGAGGCCCAGCTTCCCTGCCCGCCCTGCAGCTCACCGCCCACCCCAGCCATCCGCAAACCTTCTGCAGGTCCAGGTCCTCCATGGTCTGGGGGATGCTGGTGGCCTGGGTGCCACACATGAGGGCCAGGCCTACGGCGAGCAGGAGGCACTTCATGGCTGCAGCTGCGGTTGCACTCTGAGCTCCGGAGACTGAGGAGGCTGAAGCAGAGCAAGGAGGCCAAGGTGGAGGGAGGAGGCCGAGGCACGGGCTCAGGGGCTCATATAGGAGAGGGCTGGAGAGGGCCCACCAGCCAGCACCGTCTGGGCCCCCCGCCATGCAGTTCCCTGAATCCCCGTGACTCATCCTCGGCCCTCAGTGGCTTCCTCGACTGGGACAATAGGAGGCCTTCTTCCCTCTGAGTCCCCGGGGCCTGGACAATTCCTGGTAGGGCCCCAGAAGGGAAGGGTCTAGGGTGCGGGTCCAGGCTGGCCGCCAGCATTGGGACACTTCCTGGGTTGGGCTCTTGGACAATGACAGCTCAGAGCCAGCACTGAGGACAGCTGAGCCCCGGAGGGTGGGCCCTGTGGGTCAGCCAAGGGCTGGAGAGCCCCATGCCAGCCCCAGCATCCGTGGACGTTGTGCCAGTGAGTGGCCATCTGTCCCACACAAGGGACATCACCAGCGCCCCTTCACCCCTGTCCTGCCCGCTGCCCTTCCTGCGGGCTCCCACCAGCTCCAGGTGTCGCCCACCCCTCCCGGCTGGGTAAGGCCTCCTTGAAAGGCTGTGGTCTGTTCCTGGTCTTCATCCTGTTTCTGTGTCACTCTCCCGCCTCAGGCATCGGCTCCTCCAAAGCCTGGGACCATGGCCTTGAGCAGATGGGTTCGCCTTTGTGGCCCCTACCCACCGAGGGACGGGGCAAGGGTGAAGTGGGGTTCAGACAGAGCTCCAAGGGTGGGCCCGGCCTGTGGTGAGCATTGTGTGAGCGTTTGCTGCTCAGTAAGACTAATAAGAAAGACAATAGGACAACGGTGACAGTCACAGTGATCACCAGGGTCACCCAGAGGATGGGTGGTCCAGGTGGGAAAGGGACCTCACCTTTGAGGGGTGCGTGACGGGGGCAGCGCGGGCGTGTTCCACGTGGGCAAGTGTGATGGAGAGTCTGCAGTATCAGAGTCTTCACTCTACCGAATCTGGACTTGTAAATCTTCCGCAGCTCTCCTGTGCCGCTCGACATTGCAGCAAGCCGCCATCAACAACTGGGGACTGCAGGGGTGCTGGCGCCGAGCGTGTCCCTGTTGAGTTTGGAGGGGATGCAAAAGTCACAGAAGAGCATGTCTCGCTCGTTCTACAATGACAAACAACACCCGTGGGGGCATGTGCATGCCCTGGGCCCCGCTCGAAGGGGCTGCAGAGGCCATTGCTCGACTGTCCAAGAGGCTAACTGGCTCATCTCTGGGGAGGCGTGGGCACTGGGGAGGGGGGCGGGAGCAAGGAGAGGGGACGGCTGCCTCCAAGGCGTCCAGCGCCCCCCAGTGGAGAGGGGCCTTGGAGGGTCGGCCCCTGTCCACCCTCCCCCAGGTGTGTAGGTCCTTTCCACATGCCACCATCAGCGTCTCAGACGGAGGCTGAGGAGTCTCCTAGGCGAGTTCTGGTGTCTTTTCCCTAGAGGATGTTTGTCACTGCACCAGGAAAGAGCCCACCCGCCAGGCAGACTGCAGATCCCAGGCTGCCCCCCAACTCCCTGTTGTAGGGGTGTAGGGTGAGAGAAAGGGCGGCTCAGGTGGCCCCAGGCCACGCCAGTCGGCCCACTTGGGCTGCTCCTCCTGTGGCAGCTGTGTGGTGACCGAGGCCCACGGGCTCCGCTTCTCACTGGGGCAGGTGCTGGTCAGCATGGGCCCCACTCCAGCTCAGGGCAGCTCTGTGTCCCGGAACCTTGAGACGTGGACCCTGCAGACCCTGTGTCTGCCGAAACTCTGTGGGAAGTTGAAGCAACATGGGGCAGGGTGGGCGAGGGAACGATGCTGTTTGCCGCCTACCGTTGGATCTGAAATGATCGAATGAAACAGACTCCCAGCCTCTGTGTTTCTCGAGCACGTGCTGTCCACAACGTCCCTTCCGGGTCCCTTTTCTGCTTTAATTCTTGCAACGGTCCTCTAAGTTCAGTGTTTCCAGTTTTCATGTTTTATCACAAGCAAAAGGCAGCGTGCTGGTCTGAATGGTGTCACCCAAAAACTCATGTCCACCCAGAACAAGAATGTGACTTTATTTGGAAACAGGGTCTTTACAGATGTAATTAGTTCAGACGAAGCAGACTGGAATGGGGGTGGGGGGCTAGTCTAATATCTAGTGTCCTCATAAGAGAAAACAGGGGCACAGAGGGGGCCCAGGGAGAAGGCTGTGTGACGACAGAGGCAGAGACTGGAGTGATGCTTCTACAAGACAAGGGATGCCAAGGATCGTGGGCACCACTGGAGCTAGAAGAGGCAAGAATCCTCCCCAGAGCCCTTGGAGGGATGGTGGCCCTGCGACACCCTGACTGTGGACTTCTGGCCTCAGGGCTGGGAGAGGATATGCTTCTGTAGAAGCCCCTCATCATGGGTGGTCCCAGGACACTAGCTGGGCAGCTTAGACAGGCGTCCACGGTGGCCCAGGTGCTAGATTCAAGAGGCCATCTCTCAAATCCTGCCCAGCTTTCAGGACAGGTCTGGCAGAGCAGAGGAGGTCAGCCAGCAGAGGTCCTGTTTTCCGGTAAGCTTGGGAAATGCCGATGCCACCAACCATGGGGGCGTCCTTCCTGCGGGCATTCTCAGGGGTTCTCAGGCACTCCTGCAAATGGTGACCGCAAGGCTTGCTTCCAGGGCACACCTGTTCATAACTTCCAGGAATGAGGTTCCACAGAATACCACTGAAAAACAAAAAAGCAACCGCTGGCCTCGGGCATTGGTGTCAGGCAGCGGGAGGAAGAACTCGCTGCCCCGGGGAGTGGGACCTGGGAGGAGACCTGGGCCCAACCAGCACTCGGCCCTCCCTGCCCACCAGGACCCCTCGTACTTTAGAACAAGGTGAGGGGTCAGGCCTGTAATTGCAGAAGCAGGACATTGCTTTTCTAGAATGAAATCCTGGGGCTGGGCAGGGTCAATGGGCTTTTATATAGCTGAGAATGCAATGCCACTTGGATGCCCAGCCCTGTCCCCCCAGGACGGCTTGCAGCCGGGCCTCAACGACACTGGGGAGCAGTGTGTTTATGAGTGCTAGTCTGAGTTTTGCTCGTCAGGACCGTGGTGACCAGCACCAGGTGCCCCCAAGCACGCACAGTGGTGAGTTACCTTTCATCTGGAAGGCACACCTTTCCTGGTGGGTCCTCCGTCCTGCACAGGTCCTCGACAGACTCCTCCCCACCCCCACCCCACCCCATGCCTGCGGAACACCAGGCGCAGAGGAGGCTCTCGACGTGTTTGCACTTACTGTCATTACTAACATCACTGTCATAGCAAATAAAATGTAATATGACAAGTACTGTCCACGTGTGCCACCAGATAGATGGCCTCTTGCAGGCCAAGTCACTGCTGCTGTGGAAGACAGGACAGCGGGTCCTCAAAAAGTAAACACCATGACCGTTTGACCCAGCAATCCCACTCTGGGCAGAGACCCCAAAGAACGGACAGCAGGGTCTTGACGAGACATCTGTACGCTCGTGTTCACAGCAGCGTTACTTACAACAGCCAAAAGGTGGAAACAACCCACATGTCCATGGACGGATGAATGGATAAACAAAACGTGGTGTGGAACACTATTCAGCCCTAAAAAGGAGGGAAATTCTGACACTTGCTGCAACATGGATGAGCTTTAAACACATTATGCTCAGTGAAATGAGCCCAACACAGAAGGACAATCCCGTAGGATTGCACTTACCTGAGGGCCCTTGAGGAGCCAAACCCATAGAGACAGGAAGTGGGATGGTGGTGCCAGGGGCTGCGGGAGGGGAGGGGGTGAGTGTTTAATGGGGACAGAGCTTCAGTTTTCGAAGATGCGAGAGTCCTGGAGATGGATGGCAGGGATGGCTACACAACATTGTGAATGTGCTGAATGTCACTGAGCTGTGCACTTAAAAGTGGCCAAGACGGTGAATGCTATGTTACGTATATTCTACCACGGTTTTAAAAAATGTCACGTTGCCCCTGCAAACCCCCCACTCCAGCACACTTCCCATCCTTTCGTCCTCGAGGCTACCCTTCTGCTCACTTCTGCCAGGAGCATCCTTCCCAGGAGGTGGATTCTTGAGTCCCTGCAGGGTCTCACTCTCTCGTTTCCTCTGCTGGGACCACCCGAGCTGCCCTGCTCTTCTGCAAAAAGCCAGCACAGCCCAGCCTGCTACTTTTTATCTAGAACGTTCTTCCAGCAGATACCTTCATGGTTCATGCCTCCCACCATCTAAGTCTCAGCTACTCCACATAGAACGTCACTCTCCCTGTTTCCCTGGGCCCTCACCCACTTTCTTCCTTTCTTTGTTGCTGTCTCCTGTCCTGGCATAAGCATGTCCCCTGACCACAGAGTGCGTCACAGAGCACGAGGGTCAGTCCTGCTCCCGCTGTGTCTGGTGCCACTGGGCGTGGAGGGCGCTGGAGACAAAGGTGGTCGACTAGTGAGGGCCAATGACAAATGCGCGTTGCTTTGGGTTCTGTTCAGCTGTGGGCTTATCACAGGACGTAGAAAAGCTCCTCTGTCACGCAGCTCAGTGCTCTGTCTTCGTGAAGGTGGGCTGTGAAGTGAGACAAGAGCGCACGGCACCAGCCAGGCCTGCGGACAGCGGGCCTCCCCCGCAAACAGCGCAGGCGAAGACAGGGGAGCCTGAAGAGGCACAGGTCGCCATACTGACTTCCATATAAGCTTTTCTTTCAAACACTTTGGAAACACGGTCTGAAAGCAGGGAGATGAGGCACCAGAGCCGTCTGCAGGCTCCGGAAGCTTCTGTCACCCAGGCTTCGGTGGCCCAGGGGGCTGCTGCCCGAAGTGTGTCCCGCTCGGAGGCGCTCGGGACACATTCATGCCCAGGACATGCCACGGCACCCACGGAGCTGTTGGTGGAATGGCAGAAACTCCTCCAGGGGCACAAGGAGGAGTCAGGGGGGCCGGCCATTGGATGAGACATAGCTACTCCTGGAGGAAGGGAGTGAGCCCCAGCTGGAGAAGGGGCCTGGGTGCTCTGAAATCAGTGAAGCATATTCTGAGAGCCCTAGGTGGATGCCGGGTGTCAGGAGCCCCCAGACTCAACAACATGGACCCCCCTCGGTCCTGGGCGAACCTCGCCGAGCTTGATGGAGGACAAGGCAAAAGGCCACACAAAACAACGGAATGAAAAAGGACACACCAGGCAGACAGCAGAGATGAAAAAGACAAGAGATCACTGTGAAAACATCATGCTAACAAATTTTTTAACGTGGATCGAAAACAAGTTTCTAGAAAAAAATGAGGGTTAGAAAGTGTGGATAACTTTATAATTATTAAGACTATTCTATCAGTGATGGAAACTATCCCCACCCAGAAAGCAGAGCCCAGCTGGTCTAACAGGTGAGTTCTGCTGCACTCTGATGGCTGTGGGTATGTTTGAATACACTTTGACTCCAACGTTACGCAAACGCTTCCAGAGAACAGAAAGTGGGAGAGTATATCCCCCACCCCATCCTCTGAGATCATTTTCACCTCTGTACTGTAGCAAGACAGGATGGTAGGTACAAGGAGGCTTACCCCAGAAATAAACGCAAAACGTCCTGGACAAAACAGAAGAAATCAAATCGGTGGATACAGACAATCCGTTGTGGCTAACTGTTTTTTTCCAGCAATGCACGGATCATATGACCTTATAAAATACCGTGATGCAATTCACAGCCTCAATAGGTTAAAGCAGAAAATCTATTTGATCACCTAGATCAATGCAGATCACACGTGGGTTAAAGTGTAACAGTAGTTCCTGGTTCAAAACAAAACAAAATGAAACCTCTTAGCAACATAGAAACGGAAGGGACTTTCCTTAACCTAATAAAGCGTATAAAGCAAAAGTTTCCAACAAAAATCCCTCTTAAAAAGGCTGTCATCCTTATCTTTTCTTTTCTCCGCTTTTAAGCAGTGTGATTAAGTTGAGCCCTGGCGTCGTTTTCTTCATGTTTCTGTGTTGATATCAGCTTAGCTGCTTTAGTCTGTGCATTTACAGTTTTCATCGGGTTTTGAAAATTTGGGGCCATTATCTCTCCAGGTAATTTTTCTGTCCTCCCTGTCCCTTGGGGATCCAATGACACATGTATTTGTCCACCGGAAGTTGTCCCCCAGCTCCCCGTTGCTCTGTCTTCTTTCAGTCTTTCTCCCCTCTGCGTTTCATCTTGACCCGATTTATTCCTGTGTCTCTAAGCTCACTGATACTTTCTTTTGTGTTGTCTAGTCTGCTGTCAATCCCACCCAGTGTTGTTGGTTTTTTTCATCTCAGACATTGTAGTTTCCATCTCTAAGATCTGGATTTGGGTCTTTTGCATCTTTTCCGCTCCTCTGCTTCGCTCTTCGTGTATAGGGAATATAGTTGTAGCGAATGTTTGGGAATTCTAACCTCTCTGTTGGTTCTGGGCTGGTTTCGATTGGTTGGTCTTTGTCCTCCTTGCGGGCTGTGTTTTCTTGGTTCTTTGCCTGCCTGGTAATTCTGATTGGATGCCAGACACAGTGAATTTGCCTTGTTGGGTTCTGGATGACATTGTATCTGTATAAACACTTTTGGCCTTGTTCTGGGACACTGCTACCTCGGTTGGAAACAATTCATTTTCTTTTTTCTGGTCTTGTTTTTAAGATTGTCACTGAAAGTAGCAGGCTGTGTAGGAGATCAATAGGGAAAACCCAGAGCACTGAGAGGGTGGTCCTAGTTGGGTAAGCAAAAATCAGCTGGCAATTTAACAGGCAGACTCACAAAACGAGAAAGCTGTAAAAGAGAAAGTGTGATATTGTGATTTATAATAGGAATATGCATTTGGGCTTCTTCCCCATTCCTGGCTCATAGCTCCTAAAACCCTTGGAATTTCCTAAGTGATAAGAGTGATAAAGGTGTCTTGATATTCCTAACAAGCCCCTTTTCAATCACACCTGAGTTTATGTTAATGAGGTGACGTGGAAAGAACCTAAGGATGGGGCTGGTTGCCAGGGGAACCAACCACCAATAGAGGGGTGGAATTTTCAGTCCCACGCAGACCTCTGAGGAGGGGAGAGGGGTGGGAGATTGAATCAACCCCCAATGGCCAGTGATGTAATCAGTTGTGCCTGTGTAATGAAGCCTCCATAAAAACCCGAAAAGGTTGGACTTGGACAGCTTCCGAGTGGGTGAACACGTGCAGATTTGGGGAGAATGGTGCCCCTGCAGAGGCCATGGAAGCTCCCAACCCGTTCCCACATACCCTGCCTTACGCATCTCTTCCATGTGTCTGTTCCTTAGTTACACCCTTTATAAGAGACCGGTAATCTAGTAAGAAAATGTTTCTCTGAGTTCTGTGATCCACTCTAGCACAGCAAAGAGGGTGTCATTGGGACCTCTAATCTATAGCCGACTGGTCAGAAGCACAGGTGACAACCTGGACTCATGACTGGCGTCTGAAGTGGGGGAGGGGGCAGTCTTTTAGGACTGACCCTGAGCCTGCGGGATCTGGGATATGGGCTATCTTGGTGACTGTTCCTTGGGCACTGGGAAAAAATGTGTGTTCCAATGTCATGGGATGGGGTCTTCTATACAAGCTAATTAAATCCTGTTGGCCGATTGTGCTGTTCACATCTTCTTGCCAACCTTATGTCTAGTGTTCTATCTCATCTGTCAGTTGCTCAGAGGGGTGTTCAAGTCCCAACTCCAATGGCAGATCTGTCATCTCTCCTTTCAGTCCTGTCAGTCTTTGCTTCGTGTGCTCTGAAGCTCTGATGTCTGTGGTGTACACACTTAGGATTGTTATGTGGTCCTGGTGGGCTGACACGTTTATCATAGGTGATGTCTCTTTTTGTAGTCGTTTTCTTTGCTCTGAGGCCTACTTCTTTGGATGTTAAAATAACCACTGCTGCTTTCTTTTTATTAACGTTTGCGTGGTGTATCTTTTTCCGTCCTTTTACTTTCAACCTACCTACGTCTTTGAATCTGTCGTCTCCACTCTGCTACTGAGCCCATCCAGCGAACTTTTAACTTCCGTTGTTATATTTTTCAGTTCTATAATTTCGATTTGGCTTTTATATAGCTTTTACTTCTTTGCTGAGACTCGCTGTTTTCATTTGTTTCCAGTGTGTTTGTAATTACTTGTTGAAGCATTTTTATGAAGGCTGCTTTAAAACCCTAGTCAGATAATTCCAACATTTGACTCATCTTGGTGTTGGTGTCAGTCGATTGTCTTTTCTCATTAAAGTCTTGATTTTCCTGGTTCTGGGTATGACAGGTGATTTGGGGTTTTTTCCTGGTCATTTTGCCTGTGACGTCAGGGGACTTGGTGCTGTTGGAACCTCTGGTTGTAGTGGGCTGTCTCCCTGGTTGGGGTCAGCAGGGCCTGGCCTACTTTTGTGGACTGATTCCAGTGACCGTCTAATATCCAGAGCCTGCGTGGTGCCGTTTTTCTGCCTGCTGGGGCTCCCACTGTCCCTGTTGGTGCTGCCTGAGGGGCAGGAGGGGTTTCTCCAGGCCGGACAGCCCCGTGTTTCCTCATGGGGCTTCGTAAGGAAAGGGAAGTGTGCCCTTTGGCTGATTACTGTTGGAGGGGCCCCTGTTGATCTCCCTCTGCCCTGGGCATTGGGCTCGCCTGGTATCGTCCCCTCCACTTGATCCAGCCTGGGAATGATACACCCTGGGCTCCTTCTGCCACTGGGCAGGGGTCAGGATACCCAGGCTTGGGTCACCTTATTCTCTTGAGTGGGGGGCATAGGGCAACGCTGTGCTGTTCCTCGGTCCCGGATTTGAACCAGTTCACCTTCCTTTACCACCTTCATAGTTCTCTCTCTGCTGGAGTGTGTGTTGTTTTCAGGGTTTCTAATTGTGCTTAGGAGGGAGAGATGAGTCTATACCACCTTGCCTGGATTGAAGTCCAACAGGCCGTGGCCTTTTAGGAAACTTCCTGACGATTAAACTCTGCCAGAGTTGCCTTTGCTTGCTTTCAAGTAACAGTGGTGTGGCGGGAGGGCCCCAGTAGGAAGGGTGGCTGTCACCACACCTCCCGGGGCTGGCCCTGGAGTCTGGGAGACTCGAGGTCAGTGAAGATGATGATGATGGTCATGGTCATGGTGATGGTGCTAGGGCAGGGGTGGTGGAGGACGTGTGCCGGCGGCTGGCAGTCACTGAGTACTTCCCACGTGCCGACGCTGCTCAGAGGGCAGGACAGCCATTTTTCTCCTTCCAGCCTCACTGACATCTCCCTGAGTTCATTCCTTCTGCGATCTCCGTTTTACAGATAAGAAAGAGATGCAGGGAGATGGAGCTTGCCCCGGGACACCCCACAAGCAGGTGACAGCAGAGCACTGGGCAGGCTGGCCTGCAGTCTGTGCTCTTGACCACAGCACTGACCGCCTCGCCAGCACGCGGCCAGGATGACCACTAACGAGTCTGGAACACCGACTCCGCACTTGCGGAAATGAACTCACTTCCTTCTCACCCCCGGTGGCCCAATCCTGTCCTGCTCTCTGCCCATCATTTTCGTCCCTGGAGCTGGACCTGGGTGTGTTCCCTTGGAGGGCGTTTGGTGTCAGGTTAGAGCAGGGACATGGAGCTGGTACAAGCGGGGTCCACGCTCAGCTCTGCCTCTGACTGGGCCGTGTGGACCTGGGGTACATGACGCTAGGCTGCTCTCCCCCTGTGTGCGTGGGGCTGCGTGAGGATGGACTGGAAGAGAACGTGTTCAACACTCACGCAGGGGCTCAGGAAGGTGAAACACGATGAACATTTGCCTGTTCCCAGTTCTCTCTTGGGCGCGCCATTCAGCTGGGCAGCGGCTCCCCTGGCGCGGGTCCTGAGCTCTGACAGGCAGGGGCAGGTTCACCCTCCTCTTCCATGCTGGTCTCTGTGGACCTGTCCATCCACAGGGCAGGCGGGCCCCCCTCCCCACCCTGGAGCTCCAACATCCCCATCTCCAGGGAGGGCAACAGGGCAGGAGGTGCCAAGAAGACTCCTGAGACAGTTCTTTTTCAAGAAATGTCAATGAAAAACTATGATTTTCAGGTGTACTGCCCTACCAGCAAACAGGGTTTCTGTAGCCCTGAGATGACAGAGACGAGATCAACAGTAATGGATAAACAGATTGTCTCCCCACTCTGAGCTCAGGGTTGGTCTGGAGCTCAGACAGCACCTCTCCCAGACTCACTCTTCATCCCCTGAGCTGACCCCTCGGCTCCATCCCGCCCACGTCGCCCAGGAAGGACTCAGGTTTATTTCAGAGGACTCAGAGAGAGAGCTCAGGTTTATTTCTTTACTGCTAAAAGAGGAGTGGCTCAGGGCAGGAGATCGAGGCTGGGACCCGACGTGTACAGGTCCCAGGGGGAGTGACGTCCACCTTGGTCTCAGTCCCTCCTGATTCCTCTGACGGGGGAGGGGTAACGTCTTCTCTGCAGAGGGGCCGACGCTCCTGGGCCCTGAAATGGACGAGGGGGGCTCCCCTGGGATTCCTGGGGAACCTGCCAGACCCTCGCCAGCCCCTCCCCAACTGGGTGTGCGGGATGACCCCTCCTTGGAAGAGGGAGCCCCTGCCTCACCCCCCTCAGGCTGAGTGGCTGTCACCCCATCCTGTCCTTCCCAGCCCTCTACCTTCACCCACCCCCCACCCAGAAAGAGCGGTGGGGCCGTCAGCGTGAGTGTGGCCAGGACACAGGAGACGATGTCCCGGAAAGGCCATTGGAGAGCGGGCACGCAGCCAGCCTGGCTTCTGAAATGACCAGGAGAGACCCTGGTTCCAGCCATTCTCTCAGGGGCACCCAGGCTAATGGAGGGGAGTCTGGCCCCACTGAGACCCCCTGCATGTGCCCGGGACGTGGGGCCCGGCCGGTACGTTACCCCAGGAGGCGGACGGGCAGGAGCACACCTAGACGCGGCAGCGCTCTGCGGGAGGAGGGAGAGCCGCGGGGAAGGGATGCAGGTCAGACACGGCAGCCCCGGGCCCAGGGTGTGGTTGGGGGAGGACCCTACCTCAGGGACTCTGCACCCCCTCCTGCCCACCCACCTGCCTCCTGGGGGGTCTGGGGGGAATGGGGGGCTGCTGTGGGAGAAAGATGCTGTCCTGGTTCCTACAGAACCAGTGGTGGGGACTCAGAGCCGGGACAGCTGCTGCTTCTCCTCAAACTGAGGGGCCTCCATGGGCCAGAGCTCACCCTGCCCCTGGGTCTGGTCCGGGATGATCTGGATGTGCCCAGGCAGAGACTTGAGGGCTCTGTTGAATTTCTCCATGACCTCCTCGTCGACCTTCAGGGTCCTGGCTGTGGGGGTGAGGAGGTCAGTCCCTGGGCTGTGGGGTTTGACGAGACCTCAGGGGGACTGAGGGGCCCTGACAGGCGAGCGTGGGAGGATGAGCCGATGTGCTGAGGTCGGTAGAGCTTGGTCCAGCCCAGCTTCCCAGGGTGGTCTCCAGGGCTCAGTCCACCTGCCCCCAAGGTCCCTGCCTCCCCTCTGGGTCCAGTCCCCCCTCCTTCTCCCAGGGCAGCGCTGGAGGTCGCCCGGTCATGGGAGGAAAAGGCCCAGCCCCTGGGCTGTGGGGTCTCCTCCACCATTCAGGCTGGCTGATTTATGGACCAGGAGCCCTCCGCAGCCCAATGCCGCGGTCAGCTCGGACCCTGGGATCCCCCGAGAACAACAGCAGCATCACCAAGATGTTTACTGCTGTCAAAATATCACCCTTTAAAGTTGCTTTCACATCTGAATTTTCTTGAAGTCATTGAAAATCTCCTTCTATAAGATCGTTGGATCAATATAACCCGTTCTACCCATTGGTAAGTGTGGCTTCTCCACCCCCAACAAACCCTTCGTCTCTGTAAACCTCTCAGCCTGTCCGGGACATCGACACCAGCCCCTGCCCCTCGTCCCAAAGTCACCCACATGGGAACACCACCGGTCCCACCTCCACTTCGCTAATGTGACCCGCAGAGGCCAGCAAGGCAGCCCCCGCTTCCTCCCGCCTGGGGCCGGGGGCGCCATACATGCTCGATATTCAAAGACGACCAAGGACCACATCTCGGTGGAGGAGTGGCCCCCCCAGACACCCCCGCACTGACTCGGCTACGTACCCAGGTACTGGCACATGGTGCTGTGCTCAGCGCTGGGCAGGGGGGCCCCCAGGCAGAAGAACATATAGTGGGTGTAGTCTGTGTCCAGGACGGAAACCGTTCTCTCCCCCTGATCTGGAAAAGAGGCCGAAACAGAGACCTGGAATCTCGTCTGAGCACTGTCCCCCCCGACCTCCATCCGGACAGCAGGCCGCCCGCGTGGAGCACCCTCCCCGACACTGTGAGGACGCCCCCTCCTCCGGGGCCTCTCCTTCCCCGAGGTTCATTCCCACGGTTCCGCCGACAGCCCAGGACTGGCAACCCCACAAGAAGTGTTATGGACCCCAGGGCGTGTCCCTGAGCGGCACTGCCCGGCGAGACCAGCCCCTCCCACACTAGGGCTCTGGGGGTAAACAGTCCCTCTGACGTGTCGGCCAGCCCTCCAACGAAGCCTGTTCAGATTTACTGCCTGGTTGGCCAGACTCCACTCCCTCGTGTCCTGGACGTAGCATTAATTCATTCGGTCATTTGTCCACACTCAGGCACTAAGTCCCAGAGGACGCCCTCCAGAGGACAGGTGCCCAGGTCCCAGGAGCATCACAGGCTAGTCCAGGATGGGGGCCCACTGGAGTCGGGGGTTGTACGTGGACATCCAAGAGTGGAAGGAAGAAATGGAGAATTATCTGAGAGGTGGGGTAGCGATGACTCGTTCTTCAGAGGTGGGGAACCAGGGGGAACGGGTGGAGACCCCCTATCTTCCGGGGCCCACAGGCCTGGCTGGGTTTGGAGCAGGATGATGGCAGGGCGGACAAGCAGCTCCCCCTACCTCTTCAGAGACTCCCGCCACCTTCTCAGGTGGACCGGTGGTCCTGCAGGGGAGCCTGCGCCCAGGTGAGGAATGGGAGGCGCGGGGGCTGGGTTAAGCGGCTGCCCTGGGTTGCTGGGCACAGACGTGGCAGGGCCGGTTCCGGGGATGAAATTGTACCCGCCACACTCACCACTCTCAGAGGAAGAGGATGTGACAAGACAAGAGGGGGAGGCCCTGCTGAGGTGGGAGAGGGGCCCCGGATGTGAGAGGTGGAGTCAGGAGGTAGGCCTAGGGGCCTGTCCCAGATGAGGCTGAGGGCGGACAGGAGGCCGCCAGGACCAGGGGGCAGTGCTGGTGGGGTACAGAAGGACTGGGGGCAAGGTGGGTGAGGCCTGGAACATTCCAGAAGCAGGTTCCAGGTTTGAGAGGCAAATCCACAGCGCGTTTGCCCACAGGCCTGGTTTATTTGGATACTTTTAAGGAGGCACAGGCCGCCGGGCCCTGAGCAGGGACATTGCCAGGTGCCTGTCCTTGGAACCTGCACTAACCCACACCTGCGTGGACAGTACGGATGTTGCAGTAAACAAGAGGCTGCCCTGCTCTCTTCCTACGCCGAGCAGGGAGTGTGGGAGCCGGGCAGGGGGGTAAGCCCTGGATGGAGTGGGGGTCCCCAGGCCTCATCACCCCCGAGAGTGCCCGTGCAGCTGCAGGGGTGGGAGAAACAGGGCCTGGTGCACACGACGAGGCCACAGACTCCGGCCTGGCTCTTTCTGCTGTAGGACGTTGAGCGACTCAGAGCGGCTCAGAGAAGGCCCAGCATCAGGAGGGGTCACAGCCCTGCCCAGGGCCACCCGAGGGTGGGCGCCAGATGGCCCTGTGGGCACAGGGTGGGGATACTTACAGTCGACCGTGAACACAGTTGGGTCCTCAGTCTTCTGGGCCACGATGTTCCTCTCAACGCAGACCTGGTTGGCCTTGAAAAGCCCAACAGTGGTGAGGGTCACTCATGAACCCCTGTGGGGGCAGGAGCTGGGGTCCAGGAGGTGTCACAGGACACACGGACACTCAGCCCAGCCTGGCCCTGGGCTGGCCGGTAGCAAGGACACGAGGTGCTGGCCTGAAGCTGAGCGTCCCTCGTGGCCCTGAGCAGGCGACTCAGGCAGGTTGACAATGGGGCAGGTGGGGCCAGCCAGGAAGCTCACCACAGGCAGGTGAGCTGGCCGGTGGCTGAGGGCTCGTGACAGCTCAAAACTGACCCGGTCCATGTGGGGCTTGGTTACAGCATTTCCAAGGATGTCATCATGGCTCACCCTTAGAATTCTTTGACCCTCTGGCCACCCACTCTGGGGGCAGACAGGGCTCGTAGCAGGAACGGCCCAGGCCCTGAGGGCCCCACCCTGCAGCTGACCAGCCGGCCTCCACGCAGGCCTCTCCCCACGCTGACCCGGAGCTGCTCTGTGTGGTTAGCCTGTTGGTCCAGAGCCCTGGCAGGGGTGCCTAGGGGACCAGAAACTTCCGATCCCTGAGCCTCATGCCTGGGGCACCGTGCCCACCCACAGCGCAGCCAGGTCCCATTGGGAGCCCGCCCATCCTGGAGCCAGGCCCTGGCCGGCCCGCAGCCCAGGGGGCACACCCACCCTTCTCGCAGGATGATCTCCGGGTTGTCCTCAGGGGTGGGCCTCAGCTCCTTGAAGTATACTCTCAGAGGGGCGCTCTTGGAGTCCAGGAGGGGAGGTCGCCGGCTGCCATGGCCATGGAGTGCCATGTCCCTGCCACCTGAGGGGGGACCCCGAGCTGCACTCCGGGGGACAAGAAGGGGATCCCAGTCCCACAGTGGGCTCTCCGTCCCATCCTGTCCCAGCCAGGCCGAGTCTAACAGGATAGGAGTCACTGAGCACTGGCTGACCCTCTGCCAGACGCTGGGCTGCAGAGCTTCCCGCACTGGAAATAACCCTGTTGTGTTAACCCAGGTGGATTTCAAGTCCAAATCCTGAGCCACCTAGGACTACCTGGATCCTGGGAAACCAGGTGACAAGCCCCCCTGAAGATAGAGAGCAAGGCCAAGGGTTCCCAAACACCCTGACTCCATTTGTGTGCCTTCAAATTTCTGAGGCCCAGCTTCCCTGCCCGCCCCGCGGCTCACCGCCCACCCCAGCCATCTGCAAACCTTCTGGAGGTCCAGGTCCTTCATGGTCTGGGGGATGCTGGTGGCCTGGGTGCCACACACGAGGGCCACGCCCAGGGCAAGCAGGAGGCACTTCATGGCCGCAGCTGCGGTTGCACTCCGAGCTCTGGAGACTGAGGAGGCTGAGGCGGAGCGAGGAGGCTGAGGTACAGGCTCGGGGGCTTATATAGGAGAGGGCTGGAGAGGGCTCACCAGCCAGCACCCTCCGGGCCCCCTGCCATGCGGTTCCCCGACTCCCTGTGACTCACCCTCGGCCCTCGGTGCCTTCCTCAACTGGGACAATAGGAGGCCTTCTTCCCTCCGAGTCAGAACAGGAAGGTCCCCTCTGTCCCCGGGGCCTGGACAATTCCTGGTAGGGCCCCAGAAGGGAAGGGTCTGGGGTGCGGGTCCAGGCTGGCCGCCAGCATCGGGACACTTCCTGGGTCGGGCTCTTGGACACCGACGGCCTGAACTTGATTCTCCCCCACAGCCCGACGCCCCTCTGATCCACAGCTCTGCCCATTTCAACACAGGAACCCGGCAGCACTGCCATCTGGAAAACCTGGGGTCCAGTGTGTGGAAATGGCTTTGACATTTTCACCTCAAAATAATCTCCTAAATTTGCCTTCTCTTTTGTATTCCCAATAACATTTCCGTAGTTCTAGACCCCCTAAATATTAGTTTAATGGGCGAAATGGTTGAAAGACCATGTTACTTGATCTCCCTCCCCCCCCATTCAGCTGCCAGAAAGAGAGTTCAAATGCAAATATGATCCCATTATTCTTTCCTATAAAACACAAGGGACTTTGTCTCGGGTCCCCATCGTTCAGGGAGTGGGTCTCACCTGGATAGTTCGTCGGAATCACCTGGGAACGTCTCAAGGATGCTGCTCATCAGGGCCCCCCAGGCCCACCCAGGCGGGGACTGGCCTGCCACGCTCGTGTGTAACGTGATCCTCAGCGTGAACACGGGCGGAGAGGTTACTAAGAACCGTCCAGAACATTGACTACGTGTGACGGAGGTATGTGGCCTTGTTTGAAATGCCGCCCAGCAGAGCTGCCTGTTATTCTAATTACAGGAGGCGGGAGAGGTGTCTGCATCTGGTCTAGAATGCTCCAACCACGCCCGGGGAAGGGAGACACAAGGGTCGTGGAGTGCCGAGTCCAGTGGGTTCATTCCGTCATCTCTCTTCTCTGAATACTCGAGGAGTTCCGTCACTTTCTTTAATTAAGGAAAAAACACCTGGAATCATGCACGCCTGCTGAGCGTTCACGGAGATGGAGGCCCAAACTCGACACAGCTGCAGGCCCTGCAGGGTCCGGTCACTTCTCACTGTTTCCAAAGCTCTGGCAGCTCCACACCTCCCCCTGCTTCCTACTGTGGTCAACCCACCACTGCAGAGCTCACGCTGGCGCCCGTGCCCTGTACCCCACATTGGAGCCACCCTACACCCACACCCCTGTACCCCACATTGGAGCCACCCCCGTGCCCATGCCCATGTACCCCTCCTTGGAGCCACTGGACACCCATGTCCAGGCTCCTGCTGCTGCTCAGTCTGCCCCGTGCCTTTTCCTGGCCTCCTCAGTGGGTGATTCGGCCGTTGTGGTTTGAGCAGAACTCTGAGCCTTCTGTGTGAGCGACCCCTGAGGTTCCCCGGGGGCCTCTGAGCACAGTGGTAAAGGGCTTGTGTTTCGATAGCCCACCAGCAGCGCCAGGATGGAACACCGGCCGCAAGACCTGTGCGCTGCTCATTCTCGGGCCTCTGGACTTTCGTCTCAAGAGGGACCACACCCACGGGTGCTTTAGGCTCTGCAGAGTCAGTCTCCAGCTCTAACTAAAGTGTGACTGACTGGCTCAGAGAGGCCAGTGTGGCTTGCACAGGGAGTCCCAGAAAGGCCCTCTGACGCTTAGGGGTACTGGGTTGTCCTTTAGGGAGGAGGACGGGAATTAAGGAGCCCCACGCTCTGAGGGGGAGTGTGCTGGGGAAGTACAATTAAACACAAAATCTTCTCCCAGCCCAGAAATCCTGTCCACCAAGGGGAGTGGAGAAAGACGACAATTTCAGTTTTGAATAAGCATTGAGCCAGGGTGGGACCCGCCTCACAGGTAGTCCTCAGAGACTACAGAGAGAGAGAGACCTCACCTGTTCCCACAGCCACGCAGACATGACCCACCCGCACACATGCTCTCGAGATCGACAGTGACTGGCTCTCCAGTAAGAGGACTCAATGCGCCAATGTCACACACAGTCCAACGCAGATTCACTGGGAGCTGGGGTGACCGTGTGTTAGCTCACTGGCTTTATCCAGAGGAAAATCGAAATGCTCTTAGGGACGACAGGAGGTCGTTTAGCAGCTTGGAGCAAGGCGCCCACTGAGGCAGGCTCTGCCCCCCAACAGAGGCTGGGAGACGGGGGCACTGTCCCCCCGATGTTCACATCTCAGTGCTGGCTCCTGGGTCTCCAGAAAGACATGCCTGGGTCACAAGGCTGGTAAAAGGCCTATCTAGTTTGGAAAGGATTTATACATACTTCACAGAGAGGAGAGAGTTCTTACAAGTTCTCTGAGGAAAATCTCAAAGATCAGGAGGGGATGGAAGTCTCTTCCCTTATTTTCAACAGGGAAATTGGAATTTATTCTTATTTTTAACTCGTGCTCATCCTTATGAAGGTGCTGCCCTGGGAGAATGGGGCAGGACCCAGCAGGGGCGGGGGTCTGAGGGGCTCTGCGGGGCCTATGGCCCCATCTATTCCCGCTCCTCCCTCTTCTGTGCTCACTTGCCGGGTATCCAAAGCCCTCCGTGAGACTGCCGTCTCCCTAGGTATTCCCATGGTTTTGAGTCCTGTTTGTCATGCAAACATTAGCCCACCTTGATCCCTGTGTCCCAACCAGGGATTGCAGACACGACCTGCTTTTCCTACGTTTTATAAGTTGAGAAACGTGATGTGTCGTCGTGAGCGCTGAGGTGGGGGGGCCATTCCCCACAGCAAGTGAGCCCGTCCAGGTGGAACGATTTGTTCCTATTTCAGATATATGCCTTCTATATACTCACATGTGTGCACATGTGTGCACATGTGTGTGCATGTGTGTACATACTGCAGAGCATTGCTCTCTCTGACGAGAAATGCCCACGTAACGAAGACTAGACTCCCATTACTGTGTCAGGTCTGCGTCTGGATGCTCCCTGCTCGGCCTGTCCCCGCAGCGCCACTCGGTCTCCCCTGATCTCAAGTCTGGTGTCCAGTGGTCAAGCCCCTGACTGTTGTCTCTTTCAAAAGAGTCTGGCATTCTTACACAGTTAGCCACCCATACGAATATGAAAATGCCTTGTTACTTTTCATAAACAACCATGGAATTTACTTGTGTTTGGGGTACATTTACATACTTATTTTGTGACGTTGTGGTCACACCCAGGATGCTGTAGCTCGTGCTGACTCAGGTCTTATAGATTTCTCCATCGTGGTCATGCACACTTTCTGAGGTTTGTTCCTTGGTACTTAATTATTTTTGCTAATGTAAACCTCGTATCTTTACTTGTGTAAAATACCTGGTTGGGTATTGGTGTTGGAAAAAAAATCTCCCATATAGCCATCTTGCTAAAATCTTGTATTAGATTCAATGGCTTCCTAGTTGATTTTCTTTGTTTTTTCTCATAGATGATCACACATTCGGGGGTTAACCCTCTGAGTTCTCCTCACATTCTGATCTTCATAAATCTCTCTTCTTCTCATCTCATTGTTGGCAATGACCTCCAGCACACTGGGGCCCAGCGGAAATGAAAATGGGCATTCCTGACTCATCGCCAAGCTCCCGGTCACACTTCTGATGTTTCACAGTTCAGGATGACGTTAACTTGGGTTTCTGTGAAACAGACTTGACAAGGTTGAGGAAACAGTCGATTCGTCCTTTGCTAAGAGGCTTTGGTGCTGTGCTCCTGTGATGCTCTTTATCAAATGCTTTTTTAGCATCTTTTGAGATTATCATATAGTTTTCCTCTTTCAATCTGTGCATGTGGTGGATTCTGTTGACAGATGTTCTAAATTTCAGGAACAATAAGTAAAAGTGTACCTATTAGGGTCTGGCCCTGTGGCTTAGCAGTTAAGTGCGTGCGCTCCGCGACTGGTGGCCCGGGTTCGGTTCCGGGCGCATACCAACGCACCGCTTATCCGCCCATGCTGAGGCCACATCCCACATACAGCAACTAGAAGGATGTGCAACTATGACATACAACTATCTACTAGGGCTTTGGGGAGAAAAAGGGGAAAAAAAAAAAAGGAGGAGGATTGGCAATAGATGTTAGCTCAGAGCCGGTCTTCCTCGGCAAAAAGAGGAGGATTAGCATGGATGTTAGCTCAGGGCTGATCTTCCTCACAAAAAATAAATAAATAAATAAAATAAAATAAAATTTACTCTTTAAAAAAAAAAAAGTATACCTACTAAAACTATTACTGCCTAACGGTATACCGGCCACAGTAGTTAGTACAAATTTATAAGAGAAAAAAAAAATGTAGGGGGCCGGCCTGGTGGCGTAGTGGTTAAGTTCACACGCTTCACTTTGGCAGCCTGGGGTTCGTGGGTTCAGATCCCAGGTATGGACCTGCCCACCACTTGTCAAGCCATGCTGTGGCAGCGTCTTGCATATAAAGTAGAGGAAGATGGGCACGGATGTTAGCTCAGGGCCAATCTTCCTCACCAAAAAAAAAAAAAAAACACTGTAAAAATGGGAAAGAGGAAAGTAAAATGACCGTGCAGTGGAGGACGTGATTGTGTATCTAGAAAGCCCAAGAAAACAAACTAAAAATCAACTATGAAGAATAGAAATTCAGCGAGTTATAACAATACAAACAAACTATTAAATGAAACATTATCTTTCATACATAGGTGAGCAACAAACAGTTTTAAGTTAGAACGAAAGTAAAAGTCTCATTTGAAATAGCAACAAAAATAATAAAACATCTAGGAACAACATAAAAAATAAATGCAGGAACTTTGTCAGGAAAACTTTAAAATACTTTTGGAGAATCCACAAACAACTTGAACGCATGAAGATACACTCTGAGACTTTGTATAAGAAAACCCCAATATAAAAATGTCAATTTTCCCAATAAAAAATTATCAATGGAATATTTTTTGAAATTTTTTTATCGTGGGAAAATATGCATAACATAAAATTTACCATCTTAACCATTTTTAAGTGCACAGGTCAGTGGCATTAAGCTCATTCTCATTGTTGTACAACCATCACCACCATCCGTCTCCAGGACTCTCATCTTCCCAAACCGAAACTCTGTCCCCATGAAACATTCACCCCCAGTTCCTCCCTCAGCCCGACACCATTATCCCACTTCCTGTCTCTGTGTTGACTCCTCTCGTCCCTCCCACGAGTGGAGTCCTACAGGATTTGTCCTTTTAGGTACCAGGGCAGGGGTGGGGTGAGGGAGTGGGGGTGGAGTGAGGGGATCTGTGTGGGGGAGGGCCGTCCTGGGGAAGCCTCATGTTTCCAGGAGAAAGGTCCATGTCACGGTCCCGCTGGGCGTCGGTTTTGGAGACCGTTGCATCAGCCCCGCTGAGCGTGGCATTGGCTGGACGAGGACGGGGTGGCTCCCCGCACCACTCCAAAGCTGGTGGCCGGTGGTGACATCCTGTGGGTCCCCTTACTAAGCACTCGCTAAAACACAGGCACCTGTGCAAACAGATGCAGCCCTGAGGCCGTTGCCCCCGATGGCACAGAACAAGGTGGGACCACCTCCCCCAGGGCTGAGCCTCTGGATCCAACCAGCAGCGAAAGACAAGGAAGGGAGTGAACCCATCCTCCTTACCAGCCTGCAGAGGGTTGATGATTTCTGTTTTGTTTATCCCTTTGCTCTCCACAAACCCCTGGAAGATGCTCAGGGCCGCTGGGCTCTCATCCAGGGAGCGGCCTGCAGGCAAGATGGAAGGTGGGTCTGGGGAGTCCAGGCAGGAGGCCAAAGACCACGTCAGGGGGCCCCTCTCTCCAGGCAGGGGCCTCTGGGCACGGAGAGGACCCCCGCCTGCTGTTCCCAGGGGCGCCCAGGGATGTGGCATCCTCCACCCAGACAAACGGAGAAGGAGCCAAACCATGGAGACATGTGAAATGCTGCTTTGAGTGGGGTCAGTGAGGTGACCTGGGGACCCCTGGAGGGTGTGGGCAGTCCTGAGGGCTCTTGTGGTCTGCGGTCACGGTGTGAGGGGGGCCCATGGGCCCCTGGTGGGTGTTTCTCTGTCCGTGTCTCCTGCTCCAGCCCCCACCTGGCCAGACTGGGACCTTGTGGGTGCACAGCCTACTCGGGGCTGGGGGCGTGTGTAAGGGCTGTTTGTGCACATTGGCAGCATGGGGGAGGTGCTGGAAGGACCAGAGTGACGGGGGCAGTTGACGGGGTGCAATCCAGAGTGGACACAATGGAGAACTTTGGGAGGAATTTAAAAACGGGTTGTTAGAGCATCATGGTCTCAAAATGGAGACGTGGCTCTGACGGGGTTGCCGGTGTGCCAAGATCTGGGGGAGGGATTCTCAATCTCAGCAGGACTGACGTTTGGGGTGGGGCCGTCCTGTGTGCTGCAGCATGTTGAGCAGCAGCCTGGCCTCCACCCACCAGGTGACAGGACCTCCTCCCCCCTGGTCAGGACAACCACAGGTGTCTCCAGACGTTGCCCAGGGGCCCCGGGGGCCCTCTTTAGACCCCCCGGTCTAGGGCGTGACCACACCAATGGCCAACCGATGGAGGGAAGGGCAGGGGGTCACTGGAGTGGGGTGCTGGGCAGGTCCTGCGTGGACGTGGGTGCTGGGCAGCAGGAATGGTAACGTGAGATGGTGGACGAGACGGTGGGGAGCTTGCAGGTCCCTCTCCCCCAGGCCAGGCTCGAGCAGTGGGGACCGGAGGAGCGGGCAGGAGACCAGCGCCCCCAAGCGGGCCCTCCAAAGGTCTACGCCTAGGTTCCAGCTCTCGGCCGGCCCCTGGACCTCAGTGCTGGACACACCGACGAGCATCATCATGTGGAATTTGGCCCCGTCCATCTGGCCCGTGGAGTACACGATGGCGTGCTCCTTCCCCGGCAGGAAGTGGATGGAGATGATCTGCCTCCACCCTGAGGGCAACACAAGGATGTCAGGGCCACAGGCCTCCTCGGCCCCAGCTGCCCAGAGAGAAAATGGGCGTCGCCACTCACAGGTGCTGAAGTCGCCGGGGTCACGCCCTTGGTAGAGGGGCAGTTTGTACTGGATGCATCTGATGGGCTTCCTGGAACACAGAGCAGCAGACATGTTCCCGGGACACAAGCCCAGCCCTTCCTGCTCCATCCTCGGGGTGCTCCCCCACCCCACCACTGCCCCGGGACAGCCCCTCCCAGGACCTCCCACCGAGGCCCTGGAGTGAGGGGGCTGCCACAGGGACGCAGGTGGTCGTGTTGTCAGGCGCCTGGTTCCAGCGGGTGAAGCCTGTCCATGGAGGGGGCTGGGCAGGATCCCGAGTCCTGACCTGGACCCCACACGGCTCAGCCGGGGCTCTCGGCCAACCCCTAGAAGGCCTGTGGCCGCCTGGCACATCCTTCCCAAGATGGCCAGACAAGGCCCCTAGGACCCGGCTTCCTGGGGACCCTACGTCCCTCTCCCTGTGTGCTCGGGATGGCACCAGCCAGGAGAGAAGCCGGGCAGCGTGGGGCCTGGGGCCAGCCCGCACTTGGCCTTCAGGATGACCTGGGCGATTTCCCGCCACGCTGATGAGCTTCAGGCGCTGCTGTCGCGGCCACAGCCCTGGGGCGTCCCAGGCAAGGTCGTGTCTCAGATCTTCAAGCTCTTCAAATGTACCTCCTGAGTTAGAGGAACCTGTAGCCCCTCAACCCTGGGCCTGCCCTGCTCCCGCCTGGTCCTCTCACTGACCACGCAGCCGTGGGCAGTCCTCCTCTGCTCCTCCATAGAAACGAGAACAGCACCTAGGCCGTCGGCTTTCCCGGGATCCAGGGCAGGAGGCCCAGCCCGCAGCGCACAGATGGGCACTCAGGTCGTGCTCCCCTCAGCGTTGGGCTGGTGTCCCCACCATCACCACCCAGGTGGTGGGAGCACGGCCACAGACACCAGCAAGTGGCCGAAACACTTTAGAGGGTGTGCTGTGGGCGCAGAGCGACTGACCCTGAGCCAAAGGCCCCGAGGGGCTTCAGGGCTGGAGACCCACACACGGGCCGTGGCGAAGGGGCGTGAGCAGGGTGCTTACGTGAGGTTCATCCTGAACTCCATTTTGCCGAGAGCGTTCACCCCAAACGCAAAGGGGGGCAGCGGGTGGAACCTCTTCTTCTTGGGAATCGGCATGGTCCCTGCCCAGCGCTTGATGAACCAGTTTCCTAGAAGCTGGGGGGACGGGGCCCTGAGCATGGGTGGGGTTAACCAGGGAGGGGCTGGGCCTGGGAGAAGGCCAAGTGCAGGCTTGAGGGGCCAGAGCCCGGCCACATAGCCGCTCTGTGTACGGCAGCAGAAGGGGCAGCCCGGCTCCTGGGAGGGACACAGACAGGGGACTGAGTGGACTCTGCCGTTGTGGAAGGAGCCAGGGAGAGTCACCCAAAGGACCAGGCCAAACCTCTGTGTCGGGGGACCTGACAGGAGGAGGGGTGGCCGAGAGTGGACAGAGCTCAGGGTGTCGACCCGTCAGGGGCACCACCTGAGCCCCGGCTCACCTGACGACCCCCATCACGACTGCTTGCAGGGGGTGGCCCAGGGTCAGCCGCTGCCTCCTTCCCCTGCCATCCCCACACCCAGCCTCGGCGCCAGCCCCCGCCTGGCCCTGGGCTCCTGGCTCCACACCCTTTGACCTCACCTGTCCCCTCTATTCAGGGAACCCCAGGGCCTCACAGCTGTGGGGGGCGCCTGGGCTTGGCTGACCCCAGACCCTTTGCACGGGGGGAGAGGGAGGATCCGGGACAGGAGTCTGCTGGGGAACGGGCAGAGGGCGCTCGGGCCCCCAGCCCAGGGGGACGAGAGCATGGCCCGCAAACTGACCAGCTCCCAGAGACGGAAGAGGGGCATAGGGGCACAGAGGATGGGGAGGGGACGGGTGCCCTGTGGTCGGCGGGGACGGGCCAGGTGCTGGACTGACCACTAGAGTGAGCGGGGCGGGGGGTGGCGTGCCTGGACCACTGGCCTTGACCCCCGAGACATGCCCGGGACCAGGCCCCTTGAGCTTCCAGGGCAAGGACAGCAAGGGAAAGGGAAGCTGGGCCCAGGAGCTTTCACACTGGGTGTCAGGGCCCTGGGTTACGGCTGGTCATTTCCTGGGCCCTAAATCTTGCCATAAATCATACCCTGAGTTTTAAAAGTCAAACATTATTGGGAAATATGTGGTTTTATGTAGACCTCGTGCATTAGCCTGTCCTTGAAAAATGGAAACTCTGGACAGAGTCCTCTCTGGGGAAGGGAGAGAGGCTTCGAGTCGACCAGCTTCTACGATCCACAGCCTGACGCGCGGAGGCATGAGTCTGGGGCTGACTTGCCCTCTTAGGGGCCTGGGCAGGACCTCGTCAATACCCTGGGTCTGAGGCCTCACTACTCCTCTGCCTGGAGACGTCACCGAAGACACAAGAGAGGGGACTCTGGCTCAAGTCCACCTGGGCCGGGAGCAGCAGACTGAGACTCTCCCCAGTGCAGGTGGCCGACCCGGGACACCCGTCCCCCCATCTCTCCCCCGTCTCTCACCTCGTGGGTGTGGGCAGGAACAAGCTGGGGCCCCTCGGCTCGCAGCACAGAGAACAGGCTCAGCCCGGCGGTCAGCAGGGGCAGCTGCATGGTCGGGCGGGGGTCCTCACTTCTGCTCCCTGCTCGCCCAGCCACCCATTTGTCCCCAGCTCCGGGCCGACCTGGGCAGGGCTCACCTCCACCCACCCACTCTCGGGGCCCCCACAATCGTACATTGTGTACTGTGGACATCGTTTATTATTGTTGGAACAAAATTGACGAACGCCTTAACTTTTGTAACTAACCACCCAGGGCGTCCAAAAGGTGTCGTTTCCTTTCACCTCCAACTTGCTCCAGGCGAGTGTACCCGGACGGAACAATGTTATCAGGGTTAGGGGGGACAACGCGGCCCGTGGGTCAGTGAGGTCTGCTGGGCCCACCTCCCCCGCCATCACCCGGTCCGCACGCCCTCAGGGCCACCCTGCCCACGCAACCCCCAGGGACACCCAGCCCTTCTCTCCCTTCCCTTCACTGCCACCCATTTGAGATGTTGTCACCCTCGCTCCCGCACATCTCAGCACAGGGTCCCTGGGCCCCCCACCTCCCGATGGAGAAGTACTAAGCACAGGGCCTCCTTGCCTCACAGGATCCCCCGCCTCTCTCGCTGATTCTGGATCTTTCTCTGCACACCCAAGAAGCTTGCCCTCCTCTCCGCCCATGGGCTTCTCTGGGAGATCTCGTCTGCCTCCCTGACCCCGTCTCTGTCTCCAGGCTGATGGCCCCTCCTCATCTCCAGGCACGCATGGGGGTGAACTCCTCATGAGCTTTACAACCCCCACTCCCCACCCCCCATCAGGGGCTCTTCCGAACGGGCCCCTCCCTGCACACTGGCTGGTCCCAGCCTGAGTTTCAGTCAGTGGGGCAGGCCAGCCTGACCTCAGAGGGCACTCCGTTGACCAGGGAGGTCCAAGGCCCTGGGCAGCGTTTCAGACCAGTCTCCCGGGATCACAGTGCCAGCCAGAAGGAACCTCAGAAACCGGCCGGCCCAACCCGAGTCTTCAGGCATGAAGGGCGAGTTAGTCCATTTGGGACACAAGACCCCTTGGGTGGAATGGAAGACCACTGGGGGGTCCCTTATCTGAAGGCTCCATAGGAAAGGGGACCCACTGGCCCCCTTCCCCTGGAGAGCAGAGAATCACGCCCTGCTGTTGGGCTGGTGTGGAACCCCCTGCAGAGGTGCGTTCTGGGCTCAGGGGTGTTCTGCCCACCCTGCCACAGCTCCTGCATGGAGGACATCCTCCTGCTGGACAGCTTGTGGGGAGACCACGCAGCGGGAAGAAGACAGGTCCCAGCTGTCAGTGCCTGGCTTCCAGGAGCCAGTGACCTCCCACGCTCCTCTCCTTTGCCCTGAGTCAGCCCCTGGTCCCCCGGAATGGAGCCCCATCTTCCCAGCCTGGCCCGTGAGAGCCCCCAACGCAGGTGCTGGTCCTGGAGAGGAATCGGGACGCTCCGTGCCTTCCTCCCTTCTCTTCTCGAATGAACGTTGGCACTGAGGCTGCCCGTCCACATTGCCGTTGCAGCCTGGTGGGGGCGGGTGGGTGACCTGGGCTGCAGGGTCTCTGGGTTAAGAGGAGCTGCCTCAGGACCTTGGCCCCAGCCGACCACAGCACGTCCCGGGACGGCTCATTCGAGCCAGAGCTCCCTGAGTCCTGGGGGACTTGGGAGGGGCAGGTGGATTCTGCATGTGGGAGGAATGGAAATAACTGAGGAGAGACCATCATTTTGTGTCTGCAGCTTACTCTCCCTGAATGAAACACGTCTCCGGCACCGTGCAAACACCACTCGACTTCCTGTGATGATGGAACATCAACACACTTTCTGGAAAGCAGAGGCTTCAAAAGGCATGTGTTGGGCCTTGTTCTCTCTTGCTGCTGGGAACTCAGAGACCGTCCTGTGAGGAATCTGGGCCGGCTTCCCTGAGGTTGAGGGGCCACATGAAGAGAGGCCCTGCCCTCCTGTCTGAGCCCAGTCTCAGGGGACCAGCTGCCTGAAGCAGCTTCACACAGGAGGCAAGACCAGCAGAAGGAGAAACAGCTATTTTCAGCTATTATGTTTTTGGAGATGTTTGTTACCCAGCAAAAGCTAACTGATACAAGACCAAACTGATTCAAGACCCTACATGCAAAAATTAAACAAAATATCAAATCACAACCAACTTAAAGAAAAATATGTGAAGAAATTGAATCCAATAATATGATGATGTTATTTTTACCTAAATGTTATCATGGTTCAAGTCTCATTCTGAAACCTGATGTTTTCACTCAAAAAAACTCTAGGTGATCATGTTTGTATATATAGGCTTACTCCATTCCTTTTAAAACACTCATGCATACTCTTTCAATGTATGGTTTAATCGGTTTATTTAATTGTCCCCCTAATAATGGACATTGAAATTATTTACAATTTTATGCTGTTACAGACAATTCTTGCCTTATCTCCTTGAGCAACATGGAGTGTTTTCTTATTTTCTAATGTATGTTGCAAAATATTTTCTCTCGGCTCTCCATTTATCCACTGACTTGATATGTGATAAATAGATAAAAATATGGATTGTATAAATAGAATATGTAAAATACATTTAAAAATAAAGTATATTTATATAACTATAATGGGATATATAAAATTCCCGTGTATATACGTGTGTATTTCCGAACTTTCTTGTCTGTTCCTTCCCCAGGAGAACTGTGTTCCAACAACAAAATTTTATGGTTAGTTTTGAACTCAAGTAAGGCAAGACTCCTCTTGTGTTTTGTTTCTGAACACTGAAACACTGAAACTTATTTGTTTATTCTTGTATATCAACCTTTCTTTATGATGTTTAAAATCAGTTCATTTGTTTCCATGAAATATTCTATTGGGTTGTGGTTGTGCATGCATTGAATTTTTAGATTTATTTTGGGAAAAGTGACATCTTTTCAATAGCCAGCTGTCCCACCCAGGAGAACCTTTATTCCTCTCATTTCTTTTTCTTGCTCTATTGCACTGGCCAGGACCTCCAGTGTGACAGTAAATCCTAACAGGGAGGGTGGGTTGTCCTGCCTTCCAGTGACTTCTGTGGGAACATTTCTCCTGCTTCATCACTAGATATGCTGCTTGATGAGCTGTTTCATGTTGAGCACAATCTCTTCTATTTTTAATTGCAAAGACAGGTTTTTAAATCATGATTGTTTGGTGATTTCTATCAGATGGCTTTTTAGCATCAGTTAAGATGGTCCTATGTGCTTTTTCCTCCTTCCAACTATTAATGTAACACGTTTCTCAATAGATTTTTAAATTTAAGAAAAACACGAAAATGTGCACTATAGGAACAGCTACCAACTTTGTGATCTAGGTATTAGCACATTCGGATATGAGAAAAGCTTAGAGGCGTAAAAAATGGAGAGGAAGCAAAGCGCTTGCTATTCATTGATAATGTGAGTTTATTACTGGAGAATCCAGATAAATCCACCTAAAAGCTCCTACAAATAATAAGAGAATTCAGTGAGCAAAAGATGCCCCAGATCAATACAGAGAAATCCGTAGCTTTATGTTCTTAAAACAGCAACTTACACAAGAGTCAAGAACAGGGAGAGCTGGATAAAAAGTTGTTTAAGGTGCAGTGACATGGGGTGAAAATATAAACCAGCAGAGGAAGGATCAGCAGAGAGTTCAGGACTATTTGCTCCGAGAGGGGAAGGAGTGCTGGTCAGGAGGGGGCGTCGGGGATGCGACCCCCACCCCCCACCCCATGAAGTCTGCACATCGAGATGGGCTGGCACGTCTGTTATCCTTTAGAAGCATTTTAGGTATGAAGACACGCTGGTCTCTGTGTGTAATGGGTTTAATTATGCTCTAAGAATAAAAACAACCCCCTCTCTCAGAGAGGCGTGAAGGAAACTCCTACCTGGTGACGGGTCAGGGGTCCCCTGGGAGATGAGAGACGGGCTGTGTGACCCGCGGACAAAACTAAGCCCGATTTGCAAGACTTTCACTCTTCACGGGAGAAATCAGTTTACTAATTAATTAACTACAGCTGATTTCAGGCCTGTTGCAGGGGCCTCCGCTGAGCTTTTGGAGTTTTGTGGTTCTGACTGGAGGCGGCGGAGGGTAGGGTGGCTGCAGGGTCCCCGAGCTCCCGCATCTGGGGCCGCTCGTGCGATAAGAGTCACGGTCCATCTCGCAGGCGCCTGCAGACCCAGGAAGAGATGAGGGTGGGGGGGGACACTCTTCCACAAGGTTGTCATGTGGTTACCCTTCTACTCGAGGGAAAGAAGGCCGAAAGGAAATCCCTGGGTTAATAGAATAACGAATAGAAGGTAAAGAGAAGTAAAGAATAACCCATTCTCCTTACCAGCGTGCGGAGGGTTGACGACTTCTGTTTGGTTTACCCCTTTGCTCTCCTCAAACTCCTCGAAGACGCTCAGGGCCTGTGTGGCCGTGCTACTGTCCCTGAGGCCCCTCCTGCCCCGTGGAGACCCCAATGAAGAGCTTCATCATGCGCACGTCTTGATTTTTCATCTTGTCCTTGAAGTCGGCGATGCTGTGGTCCCTCTCCAGGATGAACCAGACGTTGATGACGGGTCTCCACCCCAGAGGTGACATGGGTTGGAGCCACGTAGGACTCGTCGGGGCCCATGGGGTCGGGGAGGGTTCTAATGCCTGAAGGAGGGAGAGCGGGGCGTAGGGGGAGACCGCTGCAGGGAGCTTTGAGGTCTGTTTTCATGCGTTCTCCCAAATGCTGCAGGGAGCTAGGAGCAGCTAACCCGAACCCCAGACTTCCTGATGGGGCCTCCGGATGGGATCAGGGGAGATGAGGGCACTGTACCAGCAGGCTGCGGTGTCACCTGTGAGTGGGACCCTGCGAGGTGGGGGAAGCACAGATATCCTATTCCCGGGCACGGGGCCAGCTTCAGTGGGAAAGGCTCACAGGGCAGGGGTGGCCCGGGAAAGGCGTGCCAGGGTTCTGGACACTGGAGACAGGTGATCTTTGGACACGGTGTGGAAAGTCACAAGCTACATGTGAGGACCAGCTGTGTGAGTGACGGCTCTGAGCAGTGAGGAAACACTGCCCCGGGGTGGAGTCTGAGGTTTGCAGGGGACATCAGGAGTTGAGTCTGTCACATGGACATTCAGCCAAATTCCCGGTCTGGGTGGTCACATCGCAGTTTCTGGCAGAAATGCTGTCCCTGGCGGCCTGGAGGCCCCAGCCCTCCACGCGGCTGAGCCAGCGGCAACTTATGGGTTTTGAATTTCCCAGGCCATATATACCATCTTCATAAAAGCTGGGAAAGAAGGGCGTAAAAGGGCTTCAGGGAGGAAAACTTAGAACAAAAGGACTGAGCCGCAATGTCTCTAAGTTGGCTACCACCTGAGCAGATGACCATGGCTCCAAGAAATTGGACAGAGGATTTGGGTGAATGAGAGGACGAGAGATTAGATGGTTGAGGGAGATCTGGGAGGCGAACAGACGGGTCCAGAAAGGAAGTCTTTTTTTTTTTTTGGATAGGAAGAAGGATATTGTGTCCCCACAACACGTCCTCACGCTTAGATCCGCCCTCCCATCTGGTCAGCAGAGGACGCCTACACTGATGGGAAATGTCCCAGGAAATTTCCACAGGAGCTGCCACAGTTCTCACATCCTGAAGAGGGGTAGCTTAATGAGCCCACTGAAAGGAGAACTGCGAAAGGTACCAGACCCCTGTCAGAATTGGAAACTCCCCCGAGACAATTCCCCATCCAAGGAAGGGGCCAGGAAAGCAAGAGGAGAGGATGGAGCAAATGTGCATGGAGCTCACAGTGGCGGTCAGGTGTATTTAGATTCTATTACCTAGGAAGCGTCCATGTGTGTCTTATCAGTCGTGGCCTCAGAGGCATCCATCTACCATCCTTCCGTCTATTCACCATCCATCATCCAGCCAGCCAGCCACCTGCCATCCATCCACCATCCTTTCATCCTTCTACCATCCATCCATCCATCCGACATCCACCCATCCATCCATCCATCCACACATCCATCCATATACCATTCACAATCCACCACCCATCCATCCATTCACATATCTATCTACCATCCACATCCATCTATCCACCATCCATCCTTCCAGCCGTCTACCTACCATCCGTCTATTCCTCCATCCAGCCACCATCCATCCGTCCAACTACATCCACCATCCATCCACCATCCAGCCAGCCGTCTTTCCACCATTCATCTATTCATCCAGCCAGCTACCATCCATTCATTCATTCATTTATCCACCCATGCATCCACAACCACCATCCATCCAGCCATCTATCCACCCACCACCCATCCATCCAACATCCATCCACCCATTCATCCCTCCATCCACCATCCATCTGTCCACCCACCACCCATCCTTCTGTCTATCTATCCACCAGCCATCCATCCACACATCTGTCCACCATCCGTCCATCCATCCGTCCACCATCCATTCATCTATCCCCCTGTTATGAGAGGTTTGGGGATTTGATCGGAGATGTAAAAAAAAACTTTCCACTCCAAACAAATGGACTGAAGGTATATTTTATTATATAGAGGATAGTAAAGGCGATAGTCTGCAAACAGATCCGAATAGGTCATATAATAAGAGGGAAAAAACACCAGCTCGACTGGAAAGGGAAAGCATCCACATCGGCTGAGATAGCAGCAGATCCGAATAGGTCATATAATGAGAGGGAAAAATATCAGATAGATCGGAAAGGGAAACACTGGATCGACTGAAGGGAAATGACACAAATCAACCGGAAAGAGAAACACCAGGTTGACCGAAAAGAGACTATATCAGATCAATTACTTCACAATAAATCAGTTACTCACAACATCCACGCCCCACTGCCGGGAGAGTCCTGTCAATAGACACGGCTGGGCGGGAATCACACGTCCTGGGCAAGGCGTCACTTCCACAGGTGGAACTCTCACCGGGTCTCAGTCTCCAGCAGTTTATAGAAGCAGTTACAGAGTTTACAGAGCAAGCATCTAGTGTTCCCATGCACAAATGGTTATCAGTGGCGTACGCGCACTGAGCCCCCCGCCGGCTGTCGTCCCAGCCCAGTAGTTGTGTGCGTGCATTGTTTACCTTGCTTATCGTCCCAGCCCGGCACAGATGGCCAGTCTGTCCCAGGCTGTGGCGCCCGAAAGGCCTTGAAAATTTTACACATTGCAGCTATCTCCATGGGAGAAGGGCCAGTTCCCACCACGCAGAAAGCAGCTTTTATATTTCTTTTTGTGCTGGTGGCTATAGGTCAATGGAGCGGCCAAACATGGCTGTACTCATGTCAAGACACCCCCATCTAACCATCCTTCTACCCTCCATCAGTTCATTTACCAGATGACTGAGGAAGAGGGGATAGAAATTATTATGATTGTGTGGCTAGACCTTCCTTTTTCCTGACACTATTGAGGGCCCAAGGTCCTCTAACCATTATTACTGCCAAGCCCTTTCCCCTGAAATGAAGTGCAGTTCGTCGTGATGATGTACACGCATGTATATAACAGTCCCCAGGTCTTGGGTGAGACCAACCACCAGGATCTGGTTTCCCAGCATTAGCTCCCACCTCATCCCGCGGTCTCCTGCCGTTCACTTTCCTTGACTTCAGGGGTCTCCTGTTCCAAAGATGGGGAATCCCTGGGCCCAGAGGCTGAGGATAATTCTCAGGATTGAATGAGCCCAGTCTTTTTGGGGCTGGGGCAGAGAGAGGACCTAGGCATGGGAGTTTAACAGGGAAAAGGAAAAAAGAGGAATTCAGGGCCTCAGGCCGGGTAGACAAGAGTGAGGCTGGCAAGCTGATGAACTCCCAGAGTGGGAGGTGAGCATGGGGAGGCGAGTGGGCAGAGGGAGGGCAGGAACCCGGACTCTGCAGTGGGAGGTGAGGTGTTGGGGATGCCTGGAGCCCAGGCCTGAGTGTCAGGAATGTCCAGGTCACGCCAGCCCCAAGAAGAGGCACAGAAGGGTCCCGAGGAGGTGAGGCTATGATGGGTCCCTGTGGGAGGGTACTCACCGGGGACTGGGTGACATCTAGACATGTGCAGACTTTAAATGTTGTTCCAAAAGTACTGTGGATTTTTTAAGTTTATAACATGTTTGATAATAACGTGCTTGCTTTTTAATATTGGCTCTAATACAGTAGTCTTGTAAATATAAACACATAATAGGAAGAACATTCCTCACATTTATCCAAGGGCTTAAAATATGCAAAATTCCTTCCCAACCATGACTTTGACCTCCGAGGAAACCACGTCTCAGAAAGGCTCCCTGACTTGCCCATAATTTCACCAGGAGGAAGGGGTTGGCAGGGACCCACTGGGCGTGGAAATCTGTCTAAGGCCTCACTGAGCCCCCTGCTCCCCCGCTGGGCAGGAAGACCCCCCACTTTGCCGGGAGATGTCACCAAAGACACAAGTGAGGGGACTCTGGCCCAAGTCTACCTGGAGCTGGAAGCAACAGGACTGAGACCCTCCCCAGTGCAGGTGGCCTACCTGGACACACGTCCCGCCCATCCGCCCCCACCCCCCGGCTCTCACCTCGTGGCTGTGGGCAGGAACAAGCTGGGGCCCTCGGCTCGCAGCACAGAGAACAGGCTCAGCCCAGCGGTCAGGAGGGGCAGCCGCATGGTCTGGGGTTGGGGGTGGGTTCTTACTTCTGCTCCCTGCTCTCCTGGCCTCCTAGCCACCCATTTGTCCCCCTAGGCTGACCTGGAGACAGGATCCCGCTCCTCCCTCACCTTCACAAAGGCCCCTCAGTTTTGCAGTGTAGGTGGTGATTAAATCGTTTTGTTTGGATCTTGTGAATGGATGTTCTTAATTTTGTGTAATTAGCCATCATTACTCTGGGGTTCAATTTCTTCTGAGAAACCTTACCTGGAAGGGAGAATGTTATCAGAAAGGGAAGGAGTGCACCTCTGCATTCAGAGCTAGCGAGATAAAACAACGGCTTCCTGTATTCCGCCCCCTCGGCCTTCCTGGACCAGCCCTGTCCCTCCAAGTTCCCCTGGGAGAACTGGTCTGGGTCGAGGCTCCAGCTGCCACCTCGGAGCTGATGTCCCCCCACCTCCCCTTTCCTCCCAGACCTCCTGGACTCCAAGCACAGCATCCAGCCGGTTCTGGACGCCCCCACCAGGATGCCCACAGTGCTCACTGCAGCCCCCTCGCCCCTCTCAGGCTGGACTGGTCTCCTTCTCCTCAAATGTGCCCTGGCTCCTGTGTTCCATGCTCCCGTCAGCGCCCCCAGTGCCCTGTGTACCCTCTGTGCTCTTCACATCTGCTATCCACACACCCCGGGCCGCTCGCCCCCACAACGCCCCTAGTCCACCCCCTCCCTCGATTGCTGCTGCCCTTTCCCGCCTTCCAGGCTCGTGAGAGCTGGGATGACACCCCTGACTGAAACACCCTGAGTGGTCTCTGCTTTCCCTGCCCCTCCTTCCTCTTCCATTCTGCTCCCAGAACTTTCCACCAAGTGCAATGGCATGGTCTTGCTCCTGTGCACGAGTGTGCACATGTGTGTTTGTGCACATGCATATGTACATGCGTGCGGGTCTGTGTGTGCATCTGGGTCTGCATGTGCACACATATGTATGTGTGTCTCTCTGCATGTGTGTCTTTCTGATGTACACGTGTGCACACGTGTGTGTCGTGTGCATGTGCCTGTATGTGTGTGCATGCGTGTCTGGGTGAGTGTGTCTGTGTGCACATGTGTGTATATGTCTGTGCATATTGTGCTGCATGTGTGTATGTGTGTGAGTGTACATATGTACCTGTGCATGGTGGAGGGGAGGCTCCAGAACATCCCCACTGCTACGCAGTTCTTGTTCCAAAGGATGGGTGACTCTGCCTCCACCAGGCCCCAAAACCTTCCATGAATCCTAGATCCCCTCCATGCTGCCCCTCTGCTGGGGGTGCGTCCCCTGTGTGGTCACCACAAGGCTCGGGGCTCCCTTTCCGGGAGGTCTTCCTGCTGCTCGTGAGGAGGTCGCTCATTCTGTTGTGCCCCCTTTCATGGCTCTTCACACGCCAGTGACCCCGTCCGTCATGGTGGTGCGTCAGGAAGGAACATGTGCACTGCCCGCCAAGAGGCCCTCGGAAGCATCATCTCAGAGATGGGTTCTTCGCTGGTGCTCCAGCAACGCCGCGGGCGATGTCCTCCCGTCCAGTAGAGGCCAGAGCGGAGTGGAGAGGGGAAGCGTTTAAAACCTTGCAGCAGTTTGACAGAGTGACGTGTGTCCGACAGATCTCCTAACAGAGGAGAAGTGGGCTTACACGGAGCAGCCTTTTTCCACTTCAGCTTTCTAGAAATTCATTTTATTGCAAGTGGGAGGCAGACCAATGGCCCCCTCAAAGATGTCCACGTCCTAATCCCCAGAACCTATGAACAGGTTAGGTGTCACGGCAAAGAGACCTGAAGGTACAGGTGGAGAAGGCGGCCAGTCTGCTCACCTTGAGAGGGAAGCCGCCCTGGATTATCCAGGTGGGCCCCGTGTAACCAAATCCATCAGGTGAGGAGGGAGAGGGAAGCTCAGAGCAGAGAAGACTTGAGGATGGGGCAGCGTCGGAGTGGACGTGGTATGAGGAGGACTCTGCTGGACACTTCTGGCCCTGAAGATGGATGCAGGGGCCATGAGCTGAGGGACGCTGTGGCCCCTTGGGGCTGGAAAAGGTGAGAAAACGGATTCTCCCCAGAGCCTCCAGAGGGAGCCCGCATGAGTCAGAAAACAAGATCAGCTCATTCAAGAAGGCGTCCCATTGTCTCCCAGGCAAGGAGGCAGGGCCTGTCTGCACAGAAAAGGCACAGGAGGTGGTTCTGTGTGAAGGGACTGCTCCAGTCCAAGAAGGACCGCAGGCAGGAGCTATTCCAAGTCTTCAGGTGGGCTGTTCAAAGGGTTAAGAGTCAGCCTGAGGTAAAGAGCTCTCCTCTGGGCCTGGGAGGGGCCTGTGTGTGCACGTGTGTGCCTGCATGTGGGTGTCTGTGTGCAAATGTGCGTATGTGAGTGTGCGTGTGTCTGCAAGGAGCCAAAGCAGTGCATACCCCTCCTCAGTGATGCCGGCGGCCACAGTCCAGAGTCTGGCGGCCCAGGGCAGCCTGCTGACAGGGCTCTTCCGAGGGTGTGGCTGGGGGTGTCCCGAGCTGAACACTGCCCCCTGGTTCTCGCACATTCTCCAGCCTGATTGTGCAGATTCCTGTGAGTTCTGTGAGCTACAGGATCATCTCATTGAATTTTATTTTTGCTTAAGTTAGCTGGAGCGTGTTTCTGGCCTTTATAGTCAACAATCCTGATTGGTCCAGATGCTTATAAAGAAAAAATGACCCCCAAAGTCTCCTGCACCCAGGAGTCTATGGCAGAACCAGCTTCCCAGTGTCCTAGGACTGAGTCTGTCAGACAGAGGACAATGAGAGGTAGAACTTGTGAAGGGGGCAGAAACTCCATGGAAGGCGTGTTGAGAGCCTGCAAACTAATCTGACCCAAAACAATTGCAGACAAGGACTCGAACAAGTCCACACACACCCGTGTTCATGGCAGCACTGACACAACAGCCCCCATGTGGGACATAGGAGCAGCCCCAATGCCCATCGCTGACGAATGGGTGAACACAGTGGGGTCCGTCCACACAGTGGAATCCCGCTCAGCCATAAAGGAATGAAGCTCTGACTCATGGACGAACCTGGGAAACATGCTCAGCAGAAGAAGCCAGACACGAATGGCCACATAGTGCAGGATTGCACCCCTATGAGTTTCCAGATGAGGCAGATCCACAGAGACAGAAGACAGACCGGTAGTTGTCATCTGGGCTGGGGAGAGGGGAACGGGCGTGACTGCTCGATGGGGTCGGGGTCTCCTTTGGGGTGTTTTGTAACTTGACAGAAGTGGTGGCTGCACAACATCGTGAATGTGCTAAATGTGCTGAATTGTCCACTTTAACACGGTTAATTTCACGTTCCTCGAGTTTCACCTCAACAAAAGAGTAAGGAAAAAATTCGTCTGGTAGGACTCAAGAGATGGAACAGCAAATGCACTCTGCGCTGGGCGAGTGACGGAGAATGTTCCAGAATGGAACATGGACATCGCTGTTCAGGTTGAGTGTAAATGGAGGACTCCGCTTCTGAGGCTGGCAAATCAGGTCACTAACCAGCCCGCCGGCTGAGGACAGTTAGAAGCGGCCGACAAACCTGGGACCTGAGAAGGTGTGCTGACTCTGCACGGAGGGAGCTCCCCCTCCTCCAGGGAAGCTGGGCTGGGTTCTCTCACCAAGGGCAAGGAGACCCCGGCCCCGGCTGGCTGGCTGTCAGGCCACTCACTGCAAAGCCCAGGGTAATTTGGGAAACTGGAGTGATGACATCAGAATTGCGAGCAAGGTCCCTCCTGAAGTGGCTCCCTCCCCAGGGGCAGTGCCTGTGTCCAGCCAAGCCTGGGAGGAGGGGGCAGGAGCACAGTTGCACCCCAGCTTGGATCCCAGGGTCCTGCTGTCCCCATCCTGGTGGCCCCAGGAAGCCTGGCCTCCTGCCTGTACCCTCGACATCAGCCTCCCCCTCACTCCTGCCACAACCTCCAGCCTTGTGGGGGCCAAGGGGCCAGGTGATACCCACTTGCACACATGTCCCCACCTCAGGGCTGGAGCCAACCCTGTCATCCTCATACCCCCTCTCCCCAACCACACGACCACCAGAACCTGGCCTTCGTGGGCGTCAGACCTGCAGAAAGGCCCCCACAGACCCTCGGGCAGAGCCGCAGCCCCCACCCCTCCGCCTGGACCCTCGAGCCCTTTGGATTGCGCCCCCCACCACAGAGAACCAAGACACTGATGGGTCTTCTGTCCTGCGCACCCTGGCTTGCCCACCACCTCCCCACTCCCAGCCCACCTGAAGGACCCCACAGACAGGCAGAGGTACCAGGAACTGCTGAAGCTCTTTATGTGGAACCAGGCGGGGGATGCAGGGCTGGGGGGTGAGGGGTGGCGGGAGGTGGTGGAGTGGCCTAGGTCTCCAGGTCAGGGGCTCCTTCCATATCCTGCAGGACAGAGGGTCCTGATGGTGCCAGCCCAGGGTTGCTGTGAAGCCACGGTGCCCCCTGTCCTGGAAAGGAGGGGGATGGTCAGTGAGGCCGGGGGGGAGGTGAGGAGGGTGAGAGGGGCTGCAGCGGGGGGGGCAGGTGCTAGACTCTCAGGGGCTGCAGTGTTGGGGGGAAAGTGCTGGGTTCTTGGGGGCTGCAGTGAGGGGCAGGTGCTGGGTTCTCAGGGGCTGCTGCAGAGCTGGACTGAGTAGAATAAGGGGGTCCTTTCTGCCATCTCCCCCCAAACAAAGCTCTGTGTCCATGCGGGAGAGGCCTCTGAGGGTTGACTGAAAGGACAGGGCTGTCATGGGACCAGAGAGGAGCCGGGTTCCGTCCCTATCCTCATGCTCACAGCAAGTAAAGGGACCTCAGGCAGGTCCCTGCCCTTCCAGCTTCAACATTAATGTGTCAAATACAACGGAGACCCAGGTGACAGGACACATCGAGGGCCCTGAGCCATGAGGAGGTGGCAGGAGCCCCGGGGGGCCTTTGGGAGGGGCTGAGAGGGACCCAGGAAGGCGGGCGGCTTCTTCCAGGTGCACGGGGTGTGGTGGGGGTAGACCCTGGCCTGTTGTTCCTGAGTCCCACAGTAATGAACCCAGTGGGCGACTAGAGCAAGGAAAGGAGCTCCTAAATGTCCCGGGAATGACACTGGGGACAAACGTCCGAAGCGATGACCGGGTCCGAGAGGGGATCTCAGAGTGGAGAAGACTCCGCCTGGCCCCGACGGGTCCCTCCTGTCTGCGCCCTGTGGTGCCCCCAGCTCCTGACTCTCCTTTCCTTCAAGGTCACTCACTCTAATCTCGTCCAGGAACGCAGCTTTCTGTGGAAACCAAGAAAACCCAGGAACGAGATGAGCCCTGGACAAGGGCCCAGACCTCCTCACTGCCACAGCCGGGACCCCAATAATGAAGACCCAGACTGAGGCCCCCACGTCCCTGTGACATGTCACTGTGCTGTCTCCCCCATGGAGCAGACGGGGGGACACAGAGAGGACATGAGAGGCCATGAGAGGGGGACATGGGGGACAGGGGAAGAAATGAGGGATACAGGGGGACATGGGGTGATATAGGGACACAGAGTGAAATGGGGGACATGGGGTGACATCGGGGAAATGAGGGACATGGGGTGACATGGGGGGACACAGGGGGAAATGAGGACATAGGGGGACATGGGGACATGGGCAGAGCCGTCCTCTTACCCTTCTGAACAGGCGTGTAGATGTTCTCCTGTGGCAATCTCTTGTGCTGCGTGGATTTCTTAAACGCTTCCAGGGCCTCCAGGTTCACGTGGATTTCTACCTGCAGGGGAGGTGAGCAGGTGAGCGGGGATCTCAGGCAGCAGAGCCCAGGAGGAGATGGCTCCTCCCAGCTCCTGCGGGGCTTCACCCTGGCGCGGCCGGGGCCGGGAGAGGAGGGCTCCGTCTGAAGGTGGACGCAGAGTGGGCGCGGAGGAGACAGGCCACCACGCAGCTGACAGGTTTCTGGAAGGGGGATAGCCCTGGGCACACCCCAGGCCACTGAGGGCCCCTGGGGGACCCGGGCCAGCTCCCGAGGCCGACCTGCAGGGTCGCCCCTGACCTGGAAGGACACTTTGCAGATGCAGCAGCTGTAATCCCCTGGTGAGCGGTCAGTTGGGTCACCGCGGGTGGTGGTGGACCCTGTCCTGGACAGTCCCCACTCGGCCCACCCCGTTCCCAGGGCAGGCAGCACACTGTGCCGGGCACACAAAGACCCTGCAGGGGGGGTCCTTCTCTAGTCACATGGTCTCAACGCTGCTCCCCTCAGAGGTGCTGGACCCACGGCCAGAGAAGGGCTGATGCTGGGTCAGCAGGTCCCCTGGAGCGGAGATGGGGGCGGCAGGGGTGGGGGCAGCAGGACACTCACCCATGAGCTTGGCTACTCTGAATCTCTCCCCCTCGTACTGTCCTTCACAGTAAAACACGAGGTGGTCCTCCACAGGCGTCCCCTCAACAAGCAGGTGGCTCATGCCCCCAACTGCAGAAGGCCGCGAGCAGGGCATGTCAGCACCTAATCCTGGAGGCGGGCCTGGCGCAAGGCAGGGGCCCCCCTGACCGCCATGCTCCCGGGGCCAGTCACCTGTCCTCAGGTGCCCCACCCCGGCCTGAGCCCCAGGAGGCGGGGTCCCCAACACCAGGGACCCGAGCCTTGTGGCAGCCCCCTCCTGGGCACAGGACCCCGACCCAGAGCAGCGGTGGGAACAGGAGGGCCACACAGGGAGGGTGAAGATCCAGCTCTGGTGCCCCCCCGCCCCCCATGAGCCTTCCAGGACTCACAGGCGCTGTATTTGCCAGGCACGTCCATTTTCTCCAGGACTGCTTCCACTTCCTGACACTGACCATTGATCCTGGAGGACAGAAGGCAGGCAGGAGGGGCCTGATGTCCACTTCTGCCTTGAGGGGTACACCAGGCCCCCACTCCTACCTGGGAGTAGCACAGGGGACCCCACTCTGACTGGGGCCCTTCCACCTCCACCCCCTGCATCCCACTGAGCCGCCCTGGCCTCCTTCCCCTCCAGAGTTCAGTGGGTGCTCAGTGTCACCCCACACCTGCAGGATGGCAGAGGACACCACTGCCCTGACTGGCCTGGCAAGGGGAAGATGGCCAAGGAAAGAGGTGGCTGTGTGCAGCAAGGCCGGCGCTGTGGGTGGTGGACCACCAAGCACTCACGTGTGCATCGAGGAGGCATGCACGTTGCCGCCACTCAGCGCCGAGAACGTTATGGGGTATACCTTCTCCACCGGGAAGTCCCTGTCGGCTAGGATGGCCTTAACATACCACCTCCCTGAAATCTGAGGGGTGCGAGTCCTTTGCAGCCGCTGCTGTTGTCCTCACCATCCACCCCGCCCACACGGCCAGCTCCCCCCACCCCCGACACCCCCACAATTCCACCTGTGGCCCCACCGGACACCACGAGCACCCGGCTGTTCACTCCCGCATATCTGAGGCCGCTCAGTGGAGACCTGCTCCCCTCGGGGCACCAGGTCCCTTTCTTCTTCTAGCACATTCCCCCAGCCCCAACCCCTGCCCCAGAGGGGCTAAGGATGTGACATGGAGGTCACTTTGGCTCCGAATCTTCCTACTCTCTCCTGCCATGGCCGGTGGGGAGGGTCAGGGCTGAGCCCTAAAATGGATCTAACGCCCAACCTCCCTGGACAGGAGGCGCTCAGCCTCTGACCTCTCCCCTCCCAACTCGAGCCTCACATCTGGTTCCTGGAAGGACTGGGGGTCATGGGCCTGCAGGGCCGCGATCAGACCAAGGGCAACAGTCAGGAGCAGGGTCTGCATCTCCAGGGCTCTGTGGTCGCAGCTACGGGAGAGGACGTTCTCTGGGGCTCAGAGAGGCTGCGCCAGCTCCTCACACGGCCGTCCTTTATACCCCGGCTCAGGGTCCCCAGGGAACTTGGCATGGACCACCCGTGATCCGTGGCCAACTGGCAAGAGGAACGTGGTCATTTCCAACGACAGCTCGTCAAGCCCTTAGGCCGCGGTGCTCTCCAAGTTACTCCTTCCCCATGTGGGCTGTCTTGGAGCCAGAGGGGAACTGAATGGGAAGAGGGGGGACTTTCAGCCGTTGGGGCCCCAGGGGCAATAGGGGTGTCTTCACCCATCTCCCAGCCCCTCATCCCACAGCTTGCCCTGGCTCGGCTATCCTCAAGGTCTCTCTGGGAACTGGAGGGCCCACCCACAGGATGAGGGAAATGGTGTGGGGTTTGGAGAGAGGCAGGTTTTCAATCAGCTCCGTCCTGCCCTCGCTGCCTCAGGGGTCCCTGTTACCTGCTGTTCCTGGGCCTGCGATATTCTGCCCTGGATTGCCCCGCAGGGGCCCTGTTTGGGGATTCAGGGCTAAGCTTCAATATTGCCTCCTCGGGGAGCCCTCCCAGGTACACTGTGGAGATGTCACCCATCCCCACCACATCACATTCCTTGCTTAACTTTCTGTAGAGCTCTGTTACTCCTTTCCTGGGGCTGCTATAACAAGTTAGCACACGCTTGGTGGCTTAAAACAACAGAACTTTATTCTGTCCCAGTTCTGGAGGCCACAGGTCTGAGACCCAGGTGTTGACAGGGCCCCCGCTCCCTCCAGAGGCTCCAGGGGAGGGTCCTTCCTGCTTCTCCAGCTCCTGGTGGCGGCAGTGTCCCTTGGCTTGTAGCTGCATCCCTCTGATCCCTGCTCCATCTTCACGTGGCTTCTCCTCTGTGTCTTAAATCTCCCTCTTCTTCTCCCTCACCAGTCCTTGGATGCAGGGCCCACTCAACCCTCGAGATCCTCATCTCGAGATCCATCTGCAAAGACCCTATTTCCAGAGATGCTCGTGTGCACAGGCTCCAGGTAGCAGTACCTTTTGGTGGCCACCATCAGCCTACTGTCATGTGCCCCTCTCTCTGGAAGGATCCATGTGTGTCTTTGTCTTCTGGTTTGTGCCACCTTCCCCTGTTGGAATTAAGCTGCCTGAAAGTAGGGACTCGTCCCTGGCTCACAGCTGCACATCCGGTGCACGGAGGAGCCCTGGCCCTGAGGGCCCGTTGTTCTCTGGTGATTCCGGCCTCCTCCCACGGGGCGTTTCACCTCCCTCTTGGTGTCTGACCTGCGGCCGTCCGGAGTCTTCCTGCCGTCTCTACTTCACACACAGGCCAGGCGAGAGGCACAGACCCCAAAGGCTGGACCCAACGGTTGAGCCCCCGCTGCTCTCTGAGCAAGGAGCCTTGTTCTCTTTCCAGAAACATGGGGCAGTTCCTGGGCTGGAATTGTCTGTCTTGGGACCCAGGGCTGACCCTAGCAGGAGGCCGGGGCCACAGGTGGACGCTGGGGGCCTCACAAAGGCGTCCTTGTGCGTCTCTGGACCAGGGTGCCGTGCCCCTCCCTCACAAGCTCTCACCACCCCTGGTGACGGAGCTGAAGGTGTCAGCTTGATCCAGTAATTACCCCCTGAAGGTGCCACTGAGTGAGCCCTGCCCTGCCCAGTGGAGAAGGGGCAGGCCCAGTGCCCTTTCTGGCCAGAGACCAGGAGGCGGGTCCTGGCCGCAGGGAGAGGCTCTTGAGTTCCCTGTCTGAGCTGACCTCTCGCCAGAGACAGGCAGGATCCCTAATCAAGCGGCTCTCAGGGAGGACAGGGCGTTCCCCGGGACCCCTGGACGCCTGGCTCCTATAGAGACTCCATGGCCTAGCCCCGTTCTCAGAAGGAGCCTGGACATCAGGGCACCGAGGGGCCGAGAGGCCACGTTCTTCCACAGCCCAGCGGAGGCTTGTTGGGAAATCAATGTGCCAACGGATGCTGGTAGATAGGAAGTCATTTCATCCATGTGTTTATCTACTCCGGTGTGAGTGTGAGTGTGGGAAGGGACGCACATGTCAATGGAACAGAACAGAGAATTCAGAAATGGGGCCACACAATAGGGTCAATTTACTTTTTGGCAAAGATGCAAAAGCAATTCTACAGAGAAAGGACAATCTTTTTAGGAAATGGTGTTGGGACAATCGAACAGCCACATGCAGACAAAGGAACCTTGACACAAGCTTCACGCCTTCCTTTACAAAGTTAGCTCGAAATTGATCACAGTTCTCAATGTGAGTAACTCTGTAAAACATTTAGAAGAAAACATAGAAGAAATTGTCACGACCTGGGGTTAGGCAAAGAACTCTTAGATATAGCACTAGAAGTATAATTCATTAAAGAAAAATTAATGAATTGGACTTCATCAAAATTAAAAAGTTTTGCTCTGCAAAAGTCACTAAGAGAATATAAAAAAACAAAAAGCAAGCTACACGCTGGAAAAAGTATTTGCACATTACATAATCCAAAAAAAGAATAAATGAAGAAATCTCAAGCTTCAACATTAAGAAAACAAATAACTCAATAAAAGTGAGCAAAACTCTTGAACAGACACTTCACCAAAGAAGACACGGATGGTAAGTGGGCACCGAGCACAGGCGCAGTGTCACTGGCCATCAGGGAAACGCAGATCAAAGCCATTCAGGAGACACACTTCACACCCAATAGAACAACAAAAAGATTCTTTTTCTTTTTTTAAATTATTTTATTGAGGTCACATTGGTTTACAGCATCATTATATTTTGGCTTCTGTATAGACTGCATCGTGTTCTTTCAAGAGCCCGAACAACGAGAATGCTGGGGAGGAAGCGGAGCAACGGGAACTCGCCTGTGAGGCCAGTGGGAATGCAAAATGGTACAGCCATTCTGGAAAACAGCTTGACAACTTCTTATAAATCGATATACAATCCAGCAATTTCTCTCCTAGGTATTTATGCAAAAGAAATGGAAATGGAGGACAACACTAAAATGTGTACAGAAATGTTTACAGCAGCCTCATTCGTGATTGCTAAAACCCGACGTGCCCCAGGTGCCTTCACCTTCGATAGGGCGGACAAACAGTGGTCTATCGTGCAATGGAATCCCACTTGGCAATAAACCTAAAATTGGTGAATTGGACTAATTCAACACAAAGTCAACAACACGGACGGAGGGCAAAGGACTCACTGAGTCTCCAAAGGCAACATGCTGTACAACTCCGTTTATGTGACATTCCAGAAAAGGCCAAACTCCGAGTGGAGGACAGATCAGTGGTCATCAGGGGTTGGAGGAAGATTTGATGACAACGGGGCAGCAGGAGAGAGGTTTGGGGGGGAGTAGGGGCTACAGAACTGCTCTGTGTCCTGATACGGTGGTGGGTACACAAATCTGTATATAAAGAAACTTTTTTTCTGTGTTAATTTTAAAATAAAACAATGAAAAACAGACTAATGTTGAAAACAAAAGAATGGAAAAGGATTGTCTTGGTCAGTTCGGGCTGCTATAACAAACTTCCACAGACTAGGTGGCTCATAAACAAGAGAATTTTATTTCTCACATTCTGGAGGCTGGAAGTCCGAGATCAAGGTCCCAGCATGGCTGGGCTCTGGTGAGGGCCCCCTTCCGGGTTGCAGACTGCCACCTGCTTGCCGTGTGCTCACATGGCAGAGAGCAGAGAGAGGATGTGGGCTCTTTGTGAGGACTCCTATGAAGGCACTAATCCCATCACCGGCCCCACCCTCACGACCTCATTTAACCCTAAACACCTCCTAACGCCTCGTCTCCTAACACCAGCACACTGGAGGTGTGGACTTCAATATCTGCAGTGCTCACACCATGACAAGGGCATACCAGGAAAATACATTCCAGAGACTGTTGGTGTGAAATACAAGGAGAAAATACTGGACATGAACACACAGAGATTTTGAAGCTGATCATTGGAATGATTGTTCAAAAAGAAATTACCATTATCAAGTTGGCTGCACCAAACAAAAATAATTTACAAATTCTAAAGATATGAAGTAAAAACTAAGAGAATCTCAGTAGAACTTGAGGAACCAACAACTGAATGGGCTTTTTTAACAGAGCTATCTCAGGAACAGACGGATCAAGTAGACAAAAATATTGTAGATAACAGGATGGATAAATTTGATCTAATAGGTATTTACAGAAACATGAAACCACCACAAATTAGTTCTAAGCACGTATGAAGTATTTCTCAGTCATAAATCAGAAAGTAAGTATCCACAGATTCTAAGGGTTGGCGGTGTGTATTCTTTGGGAGAGGAACTTATGGACCATTTAGAGATGAGTAACTCTGATGGCAGTACACGGCACAATTTGACGGATGCAGCTAAGTATTTTTCTTGTGCGTAGAGGAAATTATAGCCTTGTATGCATTAGGAAAAAAAAATGAAAATAAATGAACCGACTGTTCAATTCAATACTAAAATGATAACAGAGCGAACCCAAACAGAGAGAGGGGAAGTGACACAAAGAAGCCAAAATCCTGCAAAGGAAACAATGACCATCATCAGAAGCCAAAGCAGATTCTTTAAAGATTAATAGAAAAAACCAACTCTGGAGAGACCAGTGAAGACGCGCATGCAGGAGGCAGGAATAAATGACAGCGAGGAGGGAAACCAAAGAAAAACAAGTCAGAGAGGAGAGGATTGGGAAGAAGGGGGTCTGGAGACACCCAGGGGCACTTCTCTTCCACCTGGGAATCAGCTCTCAGGCCAGCAGCTGCTGGGCCTGGAGCCCGGAGCAGTGCAGGACCCAGGCAGCTTCTTGGAGGGAGCATGGCCCCCAGGGGCTCCCAGGCCCTGCAGGAAGGACAGTGTCACGCCCCATGAGGTGCCCCAAGATGCTGCTGGTCGGCCAGCCCTGGACTAGCTCCAAAGGGGGGCACACGGTCGGAGACCCTCCAGCCTGAGGCCAGGAGGACAGTGGCCTTTGCCCCAAGGAGGCTGAGGAACAGAAAAGTTTCCTCCAGGAATCTTGACAGGAGATCAGCAAAATGTCCACAGAGCCAAGAGCTGCCCAACCTGTGACACTCACGGGTCACCCTGCAGGTGGACGGCACCTGGACCTGGGCCCCAGGACCCGGTGCAGGGCCCAGAGAGAAGGCATCAGCGGAGCTCGGACAGCAGGTGGCTCCTCGGGAAGAGCAAGCCACAGGAGGTGATGGAGGACACCATGGACTTAAAATGACAAAATGCCCCTTAAAGAGAGACAGTCACAGGATGAAATGAGACTGTGGAACGAAAACACATGGTTTACACGCGGAGAAATTACAGAGACAAGGTCGAGGAGAGAAAGATCCCCCAAAGGGAAGAAGACAGAAAGAAGAGATCTCAGAGCCCGGAGCTGAGCGGGAGGCCGCGGGTGACAAGAAAAGGTGTGGGGGACGCTGAGGAGTCCTCGCGTGCAGGTATCAGACGTCCCAGCAGGAAGCAGGAGGACGCATGAGGACAGGAGACCGTGAAGCCTCCCCAGGCTGAGGAAGTCTCGCCACGTTGGGGATCGCATATTGGAAAAGCTCAACAAATTGCAGATAGGGCGAGAAAGAAGACCACCCCGTGCACATCTTGGGAAGCTTTTGGGCTCCAAGAATAAAGAGGACGTATAGAAACTGCCAGAAAGGAAGAACGAGCATCCACAGACTTTTCAGAGAAGACGACTGGCCCCCAAGAGCCTTGCACCCCGCTGGGGTGAAGGAGTGGTGTCTGGGGACGCGTGGACCCCCCTGGAGGAGGAGAGCTGGCACAAGCTCTCGCTGCCCCAGTGCGTCACGGCAGAGACCGGTGACCAGGAGGCCTGGGACACGCAGGGCTCAATCTCAGGGGAATCAGAAAAGATGGGGTACCTTAGGCAGCTAATGACACCTCGTCCAGGGGCACTGAGGGGGGTAAATGCACCCACCCCACACCTTCACGTCTCTCTGTGTCACACTAGCGGTTTTCCACTTAGGACACATGGCCCCCTGGGTCATCCTCTTCACTTACCCACAACCCTACTGACTGTCAATTTCCCCACGTGGTGGGCTGAGTCACAATGCCCAAGATGTCCACACCCTAGTCCCCAGAGCCTGTCAATGTGCTGCCTCACATGGGACAAGGGACTTTGCTGATGTGATGAAGGTAAGGATCTGGAGATGGGAGATTATCCTGGATCGTCAGGATGGGCCCAATGCCATCACAGGGTCCCTAGAAGAGGGAGACGGAGGAGAGAGAAGAAGAAGGAGGAGGAGGAGGAGGAGGAGGGGAAGGGGAAGGACAAGGAGAAAGGAGTTCTAAGGACAGAAGTAGAAGTCCAGAGAGGAGAGATGGTGCTATGCAGCTGGCTGTGAAGACAGAGGAAGGAGCCATGAGTCAAGGAGTGCAGAGGCCTCTAGAAGCTGGAGAAGGCCAGGGAACAGACTCTCTCGGAGCCTCCAGAAGGAACCTCCGTGGACACCATGACTTTAGCCCCGTGAGACTGATTTCGGACTTCTGACCCCCAGGACTACAAGATAATAGATGTGCACTGTTTTGGGCACTGAGTTTGTGGTCATGGAAACTCACCCACGTCAGCGCTGACGCTCCCTGGGTGCAGGGACTTGCCATCTTGGTTCACAGCCGGAGCTCCAGTGCGTGGTCAAGTCCTGCAGTGTGCTGGGTGGTGGTTCAGTAATTCTGGAATAAATGAAGTCACCGAGTCTCTTCAACTTTCAGATTATGGCTCTCTCCACGAGGATGAACACTCCACAAAGGGGATCTCCCTGAGGGCTCCGGGCGGTGTTTGAGGCCCTAGGGTCGGTCAACCTTACTTGGGTCCCCTCCCTCCTGCCTGGCCGGGGCTCAAGGGCCGGGCTCCACTGCCATCTCTGACCCAGTGCCCCGCACCTCCCTCGTCCCCCCTTTCCCTGACCGTCAGAAAGCTTTGCTCCCTTCAGCAGCTTTGCCCCCAGAGAGCCCCGGTCACTCGCCTCTCACACGGGCAGGGTCAGCACAGACACGAGTCCTGCCGACGTCCAGACAGAGTTCATGGCTGCGTGTCCCGGGGCGCCTGGCTCTGCTGGCTGGGGACACTACACACAGAACTGGGACATTTGTGTGAGCTTGGGTGAAGTGAGGACCTTGACCACCCCTGCCCAAGCCCCCAAACCTCCCTGAAGAGTCATCCCCTCCTCGTTCCTCCCTTGCCCAAGGGCTCCTGACTTCCGCTTTGGAAATCCTCCACGAGGAGTTGTGTGGACTGGTTCTGAAGGGGCTGCCTAAGGGAGCTGCGTTCTAATGTGGGGTGGAGCTGAATTCATCAGGGTGCGCGTGCGTACCAGAAATTCTGGATTTCACAGGTGGCTGGGGCAGCTGGGGCGGCTCTAACAGCGAACTTCAAAGATGGGCTGAGCACTGCCTTGTGGTCTCGCTCAGAGGTCGAGATGCCAGAACGGCTTTCAGCAAAAAATAGGGAAACTCCCGTGCATTGGCCAGGGAGTCAGGAGAGAGGAACCACACGGCCATCTGGACACAGTTTAATACAAAGAAATGATAGCTGGTTACAGGGGGCGGGTGCTGAAGGTGCCGAGAGCCGCCCAGGGTACAGAAGCAGCAGGTGTTGGAGCGGCTCTCCCCCAGGCTGAGGCCGAGCACCCCACGTAGGAGCAAAGGTGGACGGGACTCAGACCTCGCCACACGCAGGGCGTGGTTGTGGCCCCTGGATGGCAGAGAGGTTGCTGAGGTTGGGGCAGGTGTGTCAGGGTGCCCACAGAACTCGCCGGAAAGCTGCCAACAGGGTTGCTGCTGAACCCGCTGGGTTTCTGAACTCCACTGTGTTGCCAGCCAAGCATCGCAGGAGAAAGAAGAAGGAAGAAGAAGGAGGAGGAGGAAGAAGGCAGATGCCCCAAAACCTGGGCGGGGCCCCTCCACGTGCAGTGCTCTCCCGCGCCCTCCACTGACAAGCCTGACACTGTGCAGCTGTGGAGGAGAAACGTCCACAGGCTGCGGCTGCAGCATCACGTGCAGGATGATGAAGATGCGTTTGGACTGAGGGGCATAGTCCACAAGTGGGCAGAGTCCAGATGGCGAGGGACAGAACGTGGGGTGCACACGTCGTGTGTGCCCTGCAGGCTTGTGCGGTTTCCCCCACTGTCGAGTTCTTCTCATCATTATTATTTCCTTTCTTCTCCCACTTTGGGCATAATTTGCTTTATTTTCTCTTAAGGTGAAGGCTTTGGCCAATGACTTAAACATGTCTTTTTTTCTAACACAGCCATTTAAAGCTACAATTTTTCCATCCCTGCAGCTTTGGGTTCCGCAAGATTCGAGCTCCGGCTTACCTTGGGGGGACACACTTCCACCAGGAGCCACAGCACGCGCTCCACCAGACCTGCCACGGTGGCCACCACCAGGTCACTGGGGGCTCCTCGTGCCTGTAGACAAGCAGGAACTGAACAGAGTTGCCTCATATCGCCGGGTAATTGGCCCTGATTATTCGTGAGCTGCTGGAGCTGCTGCCACTTAGCAGAAGCAGAAGGGAGCAAGTCTGGAATTCACAGGGGTCACTGGAGCCCCTGCCGGTGCCTCCAAGCCCAGGGACCACAATGAAGTACCTACAGTGACCCCAGCTTGAGAAGAGCTCAGAACAGGGGCTCGGACCCCCAGAGACGAGTGTGTGGATCACCACCCTGGGCAACCTCTAGAGTAAAGGGAACCCAGAAATGGGATGGACACCAAGGAAATCTCAGAAGCCATGGCAGCAGTGGGGGCTGCCGCTTGTCCCTCACCCTCCCACTGAAGATTTTTTCCCCTTTGCAATAATTGTAACGGCTACCGCCATGAAGCTTCAGGGGCAGGGACATGGGGCTGAGTGTATTTGAGGGGTGTATGGTATGGAGGGAGGCAGTAATGTCAGCGCCCCACTGGACCCCTAGACTTGTCTTTCCTGCACACAGGCAGCTCCCCACCACGAGCCCCGTGACTCCTTGCTTGGTGAGCTCATAGGAGCACGCTCAGACCAGCACAGGGCGGACCAGAATTGCAGGCTAGTCACGTCTCTGGGTTCCCCTCAGCCAAACTGATGAGTAGGACAATCTGGGTGTGCTCTGTGTGGGCCTGACTCTAAGGAACCCCACCTAAGACACCCACATTCTGTTTTCTCTTTATAGTGACTGTACAAAACTGGGTCAAATGCCCGGGACCGGCAGTAATAAGCAATTCCATGTGCAGATGGAAGAATCTGGTGACTTAGGCTACTGCTTAGCTCAAGGGTGCCCTCTTCTGTCGGGACTGTGAAGTGCAGTTCCTTTACTAAATGGTGGCCATTCCACTTCCCAGCATGGCCAAGCAGCTCCCATCCGTCCACGCCTCCTCCAAGTAGCATTGTTAACTCTGCACAAAATATAAAAGCAGAGATCTGAAGGTAACCAAAGGCACACAGATGCTGTGGGTCAGTCAACACCAGGAGAAGGCAATGGCGCTGGGTAAGTTTCTCATTCTTGCTGCTTTTATCACGAAGGTGGGTCCGTGTCTCCACCACGAGGAGCAGACAGAGCTCTGGTAGAAACACCACGATCTTGCTGGCTTCAAGAACCAGAGGTCAGAGTCCAGGGTAATTACAGCTGCAGGAAAGTAAAAGAAGAAATCCTGGAAAGAAGAGAGCCAGAGAGGGAGAACCCCACGTGCTGTGCATAAACTCTCCCAATCCAGGCCCACCCCTCCAGTACGAGTGCACAGGGCAGACTCCAAGCAGCCCAGCTAAGGCTAGAAGAGCTGAACCGAGGTGTGAACTGAACTGCCACCATGCAGGGGAAGCAGAGCCTGCAGTTTGAGCTCATCAAGTTAAACTCCCGCTTAACAGAGTCAAGTCCATACTCTTCTGAGCAACGTCACAGAATCCAGCGTTTATGCAGCACATCATTCACAACATCCAGGATACAATCCAAAACTACTCGCCCTATGAGGAAACAGGAACATCTGACCCGTCCTCAGGAGAAAGGACTGACCCTGAGGGGCACAGATATGGGATTAGCTGACCAGGACTCTATAGAAGTTATGACAACAACACTCAGGATGTGGAGGAAAACACGCTGCTAATGAACGCCAAGATGGGAAATCTCAGCAAGAAATAGGAACAGCAAACCACAACCAAATGGAAATTCTAAAACTAAAAATTACAACATAGGACATAAAAATTTACTGAACGCAGCCTACAGAAAAATTGAGACGATTTGGTGAACTTGAGGATACGTGAATAGAAATAACGTAATCCTATGAATAAAGAGAAAAAATACTGAAAACAAAAAAAGCCTCGGGGCCTGTGGGACAATATCAAAGATTCCAACATATGTGTGAGGAGTCCCAGAAGGAGTGGAGAGCAATCGTGGGCAGAAGAATCATTTGAGGAAATAATGGATCGAAGTTTCCCAAATTTTATTAAAAATCTTAAATTACAGATACAAAATGCTTAGAAAACCCCAAGTAAGGTAAATTGAAAGACAATAGTACTAGGCACATCAAAGCCAAAGCACCAAAAGCCAAATTTAAAGAGAAAATTTGAAAACAACCAGAGAGAAAAGACGCACTGCATACAAGTGAGCATTGACATTTCGTCAGAAAGCGCGGAGCGGAAGACAGTGGGACAGCATCTTTAAACGGCTGAAAGACAATAACTGCCAGCCCAGAATTCCGTATCTGTTGAAAAGATCCTTTAAGAATAAAAGCCATATGAAAACATTCGAGTAAGAGAAAACAGGATGTGTGGACAACAGGCCTGCAGAACAGAACTGCTCACAGACGTTCTCCAGGGTGATGGCAATGGTATGCGATGGGGACTAGGACCGCAGGAAGCATCTGAGAGCATCCGAGGTGGTGAGCACGGGTGAGTTCAGACGCTGCTCCTCGTCACAGTTCCTTTATAACATGTAGGACTGGGTATGCAGGCGGTGGGGCGCTCTGTGTGGCGTTGATAACACACGTGGATATAATGCATAAATCGACCATCACATAAAGGAAGTGGGGGACAATGGACCCTCACGGCTACTCCTGAGCAGACTGTGAAAAATTAAAGATGGCATTGTCATGCCCAGAGCAACCACTTTACAGTGATGCAGAGGGAGAGCTGAGGGGCCAAGAGGTGGATTGAAGCGGAAACTGAGTGCACATTGTCACCGGGGTGGGCGTGGCTCCTCTGATCTTTCATAAGGTCTTTGGCCTGAGCGCTTGTTTTCTTATTTCTTCACCCCCAGTCCCCCGAGGGACTTCCCCTCCCCACCAGAAGCAGTGCCTTCCTAGGCACTGCACTCCCTCTGTGGGGGAGCCGAGGTGGTGCCATCTGCCTTCTGCCATCACTGACACCCCATCCCTTTCCTCTCTGCACAGCCGCCCGACTTGCCCAGATGGGGTCTGGCGCTGGCCTGGGGTGTGGGACGATGGTCCCCTCGCAGCCCTTTCTAGCAGAGTAGCTTTCATGGGGTCGCTCTCATCCGTGTGGACTCTGGAAGCCGCGTGAAGACTTAAGTTCAGGCACCACCATTAGCTACGGAACCAGGAAGTCCTGCGTCCACCTTCGCTTTCTGTTGACAACAATTTTCCCGCGTGTCTGAAATGTCCATTCAGTCAGATAGCTTCACGGTCTATGAAATAACTGACGCGGCCTTTATCCTTGGAGCTGACCCCTCCCCCGACATCAGTTAAATGTTTACATTCTATTTGTGCGTCTGAACTTGCAGACTTTCACGCTGCACCGGCCTCGTGGGGTGTGATGTGAGGGAGACTCACCTGCCGGCTTTTCCCACATTTTTCCTGACTGTCAGGCTGCCCAGCACCCCGACCGTCCTCTCAGGGAACTCCCCTACCCTGTCTCTGGATCGCCCTGTCTGGGGACCACTCCCTCGGGTTGGGCCAGTGGGGAGGACGCGGGAGGAAGGGCTGGGGGTCTGGACAGCAGGTCTCCACAGCAACAGTGACCGAGGCCTGCTGGAGGAAGTCCTGTTCACGGCTCCTCGGGGCCCACACTTTGGGGTGGCAGGCTCTGCGGTGTATTGGAACACCACTCTGCTCCCCTCCTTCCCCCCTGCGGCCTTCCTCCCCCACAACCCGGGTGCCGTCCAGGCCTGGGCCAGGTCCAGCGTGTGGCGAGTCCCTCCTCCCGAAAGCCCAGCACCCAGCTGGGGGGTGTTGGAGAGGCTGTCTTGTGCCAAGGCCGGCTCTGGTCTGACCCCGACAGAGGAAGGTCCCGTGGAGGCGACACTGCTTGCTGCCGCTCCCTCTCCCCGCGAGCAAGCTGTGGGCAGGGCTCCCTAGGCCCAGAGCGTGGGCAGGAGCCCTGACAGGCCCTGGTCTGCCAGGCCAGGGTGGGTGGCTACTCTGGGTCCGAGGGCACAGGCTTGGGCCCGACCAGCAGGAACCTCGCGTACCTGTCATTCTCCATGTGAATTGACGTCCCTCCAAGCCGGAGCCTTGGTGACAGGCTGAGGTCAGCAGCACTGCCTCTGTCCTCACCATGCCTGTCTGGGATGGCCAGTCCACAGGGAGCCCACGAGGCCAGCTCACCCCACCACATGGGCCATGCATGAGCTGCCCCTACGGCCCCAGCTCCTGGTCACCGTCCCCGTGCAGCCCCTGCGTGGCCTTGCCTGGCAGCCCTCCCGTGTTCAGAGCTGCGAGTGAGTAGCCAAGAGCTCTCCCTCTCATCTCCGAGTGTCACTGTGATGTGTCTCGCCATCAGAGAATCTTTAAATCTTATAAAACACCAGAATCCCCACAAAGTGTCTGAACAAGTTGACCAGTGGTGGGTCCCCCCCAGGGCTGGTAACTCGCCTTCCCAAACCTGCCCAGACACGGACATGGAAAGCCCCGAGCCAGAACCCGGAGGGAGGGCGGGAGCTCAGAAGAGCAGCCTGAGGACTGGGAGCTGGCCTCCTGGGCCTGAGGGCCAGCTCAAGCCCCCACCACACCCCTGCTCTGAGCTGCTCTCCGTCCCCCCTCCCTGCCCCCATGTCCAGCCTGCTGGGACACAGGACCAGGCTGAGGGGCCAGGGGACCCCGCAAACCCCCACCTTGGGCAGAGACTCCCTTTGTTCAAGCATCACAGGTTGTACTTGTGCAGTCCCACGGACCAGGTCCCTGCCCCCAACCACACGACCACCAGAACCTGGCCTTCCTGGACCTCAGACCTGCAGAAAGCCCCACAGGACTCTGGGGCAGAGGCGCAGCACCCACACCTCCACCAGGACCCTCATGCCCTTTGGACTGCGCTCCCCACCATGGAGAAACAGGACACTGGTGTGTCCTCCACCCTGCCCACCCTGGCTTGCCCACCCCTCCCCATCCCCAGGGGATCCCTCGGGGGACCACCCGAGGGACCCCACAGACAAGCAGAGGCACCAGGAACTGCTGAAGCTCTTTATGTGGAACCAGGAAGGGAGATGCAGGGCTGGGGGTGGGGGGTGGCAGGAGGGGGCGGAGTGGCCCAGGTTCAGGGTCAGGGGCTCTTTCCATGTCCTGCAGGACAGAGGGTTCTAGTAGTGCCACCCCGGGGCTGCTGTGGAGCCGTGGTGCCCCCTGTCCTGGAAAGGAGGGGGAGGCTCAGTGAGGCCAGGACAGGGGAGGGTGAGAGAGGCTGCAGCGTAGGAGGCAGGTGCTGGGTTCGTGGGGGCTCTGGCCATTGGATCTGAGGAGATAGAAGGGGGACCTTCCCACAGGCTGCCCACAAGGCTCCACGCTCTCGTGTGAAGGTGTGTCGGAGCGACTTCAGGCCAACGGGAGGGCAAAGGGGGAACAGTGATGCTGTTCTGGATTCTGGCTCTGCCAACCCTGGGCAGTGACCTTGGGGAAGTCACTGAAACTCCAGTTTCCAAAAGGACACGCAGCCAGTGAGGGACCCAGGACGTCTGAAGTGTCCCAGGCATGGGTGCCATATTTCTAAATCTTTTAAGCAACTCATTGGGTAAACAGAGTCATGATGACTATTCAGGGGTGAGGAGGAATCTCACCCCTGCTGGCAGGCATGCCAGGGGTATTGGGAGGTAGACCGTCTCACACCAGCACCCCAACCCATGGAGTGCCCACACAAGAAGAATTTCCTGACTGCGCAGGACTTACTCCGCAAAACCCAATCTTGAGGTGAGGCTCAGGTGCCCGGATGACTCCAGGAGCAGACACTCCACCTGCCTGGCCAGGTGGGGTCTCCCGCCCAGGTGGGAGCAGGGGTGGAGGATGGACCATATGGCCCCTTGAAGTCCATTGACCCCAAGACTGATTTTCTCAAGTGGCCTCTACAGCTGTTCACTTACCCTAATCGCTTCCTGCAGAGCAGGTTTCTGTAGAAAAAAGGAAACACATATGATTCAGGAGACCCCAGGGAGTCAGTTGGGGTCAACACTTCATGTGACCCCAGAAAGGACAAAGCCAAAATCAGATGTAGAGTGTTCTCTAAAATGTCGCTCCGCTGACTGTCGCACCATGGGGACCCGGGCAGGACCAGGCAAAGGCGTCCTTCTTACCACTTTGCGTGAGGGTGAAGATCTTCAGGTTGAATCCTTGGTCTCTTGCGAACGTCTTAAAATCCTCCAAGGCCCCCTGGTTGTACTCTGGGTCTCTTCCTGTTGGTGAAACCAGGAGACGCGAAGGTGAGGGGCAGAACCGGGGGAAGGCGGGCGTCTCTATCCCAGCCTGGGGTACAGATGGATGGGATGCTGTAGAGCTCGGCGGAAGACCAGCACCCATGTGGAGGGCCCTCGGGCCGGGAGGAGAGCTCGGCTGGAAAGGCAGAACCGGGTGAGCATGTAGTGGGTGCCGAGCAGCAGGACTGGGAGGATGGGGGTGCTCTTCATGAACACACTGGGGGTCTACCTGGAGTAAGGACGAACTGCAGGACCTGCCCAGCCATGGAGGAGGGCATCTCCCCTCGGGGCCCCGGACCCCATGCCATCCCCACTGGACTGACGTCTACAATGGTCCTGGCCACGGGGACTGCATCTCCCCTCAGGGCCCTGGACCCCTTGCCGTCCCCGCAGGACTGACGTCCACACCACTCCTGGCCATGGGGAGCACGCAGGAGACCCTCGGGGGCTTCTTGTCTTCAGGCAGGGATGGTCCTGACCCCCTGATGCCTCTTGAGCCCCCTCGCCCAGAATTAAGCCCCGGGAGCTGGAATTTCCTTCCCTTGCAGGCTCCGTGCACACACTGCTCTTCTCCCCCGTGGGAGACCCCAAAGAAACAGGGCTGAGGGTGACGCTGCAAGGAGCTGCCCCCGTGAACAGCGTGACCTGCCTGGTGACGTCTGTGACATTTGGATCCCTGTGCTCACAGCGGTCCTCTGCCCTTTCTGTGTTCCCACTGCCGACACCTAGACTGGGAAACCCGAGTCCTGAACTCCGGGGATGGGACCGAGTGCTTCCTTCAGGAAAACCAGTCGGAAGGAGCTGCCAGGGGCTTCTCCTAAGAGGAGGAGGAACGGGGAGCAGGGAGGAGGGGAGAGGGTCTCAGGTGCTGGGATGGGGGACCCTCACCCACGAGCTTCGCCATTCGGATCTGCTTCCCCTGGAGCTCGCCTTCACAGGAGAGAATGTAGTGGTCCTTCACGTGCGACAGCAGGATGTACACTACGTGCTTGCCCTCCTCTGGGGAAGGACAGCGCACGAGTCCTGAATAAGTCACATGATCCTCCAGAAAGATCCAGAGCTTGCCTAGTACCCAGCCTGGCAGACCCTCCAGCTTCCATGCGCTCCCAGCCGCCCAGGCCATGGGGTCTCCACCTCTCGAGGACCCAATGCACCAGGAGAGTGCCATACCAGAAAGGGGGTCACATCCCCCACCAACGAGTCATAGAGAAGTTTCAGGGTAAGGGGTTGGAGGAGGTTGGGGCATGGGGTCCTCAGCCCCCAACAACCCAATACAACTCTGCTCCTCTCCCTGACATGGGCACAGCCATAACCCCGCAGGAGCCCCTGGGCAGTCCCATCCCTCCTGGGATCAAGGTTGTCCCACCCGGCACTAAGGTTGTCCCACCTGACACTGAGTGTCAAGTGTTCATGTCTTTAAGGCAAATTGACTGGTGGGAGGAGAGGGTGGGCATTTAATGGGGTCAGAAAGGAGTGGAGCTTCTCCGGCTACAAGGCTGCCCCAGAAATTCGCAGGCTGCCGCCTGCTCTCCGGGTGTGCGGGGGCACCGCCCAGTCGAGGCTCCAGGACTCACAGGCCGTGTATTGGTTTTCTCCAGGACCAGTTTCATCTCCCGGCACTGACCACTCACCCTGGAACACAGAAGCCACATGGTGATGCTGCCCTGGGGTGTGTCCACTTCGGAACACAGCCAAGCCCCCCGCCGCTCCCCCGCCTCGGAGCCACCACAGGGCAATGCCCAGTAAAGGTGGCCTGGGGTCCGAGGCGGGCCTGGCAGAGGAGTGCGCTTCTCTCTCCTCAAGTCCAGGCACCAGGTGCACCTTCAGTGTCACACGTGGCGGCTTCCTGGGGCTCCCTCAGGGAGGAGGTGGGGGTGCAGCACCCACCAGCAGCCAGCACTGCCCCTCACAGTCCATGAGGCCCATCCGTGGCCCCTCCCCGCCTCAGTGCCCTAAGTTTGGGGGTGTCTTCCCTGCCCGGTGCCCCCCAGTGAGGCACTCTCCATGGCAGTGACCCCCCCCAAAGCTGCCTAGTGCTGAGTGTTGCAGGAGGGGCTGAGAAGGACACTTGGCGTGGTCTGCCCCCTGCAGACGCTGGCTCTCCTGGCGTGGGGAGGGAAGGCCGAGAGACGGCCCAGGCCACCCAGCTGGCCGACACTCACAGTATGCTCGTTTTGACTTCCAGGTTGCCCCCCTCCAGGGCCGTAAGGGTCATGGGGGTCACCAACTCCAGCTTCTTTGCAGGAATCTCCTGGTCTGTGGTCACAGCCTTCAGATACCATTTCCCTGACACCTGGTGAAAGTTCCCTCCCATCAGGCCTCAGGCCGACCCCCCACTGCCTCCCCATCCTGCTCTGTAGCCCCAGACTCTACCCCGCCCCCAGGTCTGGAGGTGCGGAGCCCTTCCCTGCCCACCACCGCACCCAGCACGTGCCCTGCACCCTCGCCAGATCCACCCAGATGCTGGCTCCCGGCCCCTGCACGTCGGCCAGGACCATGGGTGCCCTCCTTCCCAGGGGCCCCCTGCACCCTGGGGCCATCGGGCACAGACCCCTTTTGCTCTGTCTGACCGTTCCCTCAGGGGCAGGGGTTAATGCCTGACCCTAAAATGAGTGTGTCTGCCCCATCTGAGCCTCACATCTGGGGTCTCCTCGCCCAAGGCCAGGGGGTCCTGGGCCTGCAGGACAGCAAAGAGGCTGAGGCCGATGGTCAGGAACAGGGTCTTCATCTCCAGGGGTCTGTGCCCACGGTCACTGGCTGGGGCTTGGAGAGGCTGTGCTGGGCTCTCACACAGCCGCCCTTTATATCCCTTGGCCCAGGGTCCCTCAGGAACTTGGCACAAACAATTGACCAATCCCTTCCCGGCTTAAACCGTGGCCAATTCTGCAGTGGAGCAGACAAAATGTCATCATTGTTGGATGCTATTGAACAGCTCTCCTTAACCACCAAAGACCACTGAGGCCGTGCCGCTGTCTAGAGGGGCAGATTAGCAAATGTTATCAGCTGGGAAGTGAGTCTGAGTGCAGGGACCGGAGGCCTCCCATGAGGGGGGTGACAGAGGGGATGTGAGCAGTGCCAGTGGACACCCTCCCGCTCGTCCCCAAGGGCTGGGCTGACATGCTCGCTGCCAGAGAATGTGCGGGTTGGACCTTAGAGCCACGGGCTTGGGTCTCAGCTGACCTTCCTGGGTCCATATGCAGGCTCCTTCACCTCAGATTCGGCGTCAAAAAAGAGGGACCTACTGTGTGAATGTGACGATGTGTGTGTTTAAAGAAGATGTCTACACTCCTGACAAGATGTGCAAGAAGTAGGCACTTTGACACACTCTCTCTGCTCCATATACAGAGTAGTGACAGACAAGATATAAAGAGGGCAAACCAAGACAGATGGATGGAAATGTGAACATATGGATATGTACACACAGACACACACACACATACAGACACACATGCATACACACACACACACACACACACACATCAGATCAGGAAGGAACAGCAGCACAGACTGGTGAGTGGGGGCTGCAGCCCTGCCCCAGGCAGGTGAGAGGATGTGATGTCGCCTCCAAAGCAGACCAGAGACAAGCCATCCTCCTATCAGCAACTTCCTCTGTGACTCCCCCCATCAGGCAACAGAACAGACGCCTGGGGCCGGGGGTGGGAGGCTGAGGCTACTGCAAAACTGCTGGACAGAGCACGACAACGACAAGGTGACAGAGAGAGGCAAGCGTGTGTGGATTCAACATCCTCACCTGAGAGGGAGCCGCTTCCCCAACGCTCCCAATCACCCACAAAAACACCAGGTGAAGAAAAACAGGTTAAAGATGAGCCATCAGGATAGGAACTTATTCCAGAAAATGAAAAGTGTGACAAACACTCTAGAAGTGCAGTAGTGTGATGAAGATGCCTGAAGATTAAACAGAACACGAATTTATAAAATTAGAACTGGCCAGAGCGTAAACAATGAGTAGACATGAAATAGGAATAATTATGAACATTGAAGGGGAACACGGTAGTAAATAAAAAGCTCAAAAACCAATAAAAATAAACTGTAAACGTGAAACTGGCTCTTTGGGGAAAATGGAGTAAATAGATCAACTCCTAGCGAGACTGCTGCGAACATCAGAAAAGGACAACTGACGAGCATCGGGAGTGACGAGGTGATGTGAACTAAGACAGACGAGAGAGAGGCAGGGCGACTGTGCAGGTGCGCGGATGGTGGGCGGGCCCGCAGGGGTCAGCATCCTAGAGCCGGGTGGGGGTGAGGTGCGGATGCAGGGCGACACTGACTGCTCATGAGAGGAGAAGAGATGCCCAGAAACAGCCCTGCGAGGAACCGGGAGAGCAGATGCACAGCACACCTGGCAAGAACTTTCGTGAGGAAAACTTTCAGTAAATGGAACTGGGTATCCATATGGAAAAGATATATAAACCCATCTCCCTACCTCACACCGCACACAATTAATCCAGCTAGATTTAAAGGCTTAAGTATGAAAAGCAAACCTTTAAAACCTGTAAGAGGAAATAAGGGTTGATACCATTGTGGCCTAGAGGCAGGTCCTACGGTTATGAGGGAAATGTTGGAGACACCACAGAGGTCAAAGGGCAGACTGGAGGCAGATGTCTGCAATGGGTGTGACTGCAAAGCTTCCAGATGCAGAGTACACGAAAGAATGAATTAGGAAGTGACAGCTGGAGAGGAAACGGGAGGGCAGTCACAGAAGAGGGAGCGGGGGCAGTGAGGATGCTAAGGGATGCTCAGTGTCACTGCCAATTGAAGCCAAGCAGAGACACCATCTCAGAGCTCCTTCTGACAATGGGTGTCGCTTGGATGAGGCTCACGGGAATTCTCACCCCCTCCAGCTGGGTGTGAACTGGTGCCCCACATGACAGCAACGGCAATCGCCAGCAATGTCTCAGACACACATGCCCTGGATCCAGAGGTTCTGCTGTCTCCTACAGACCCTAGAACGTTCCTGCGTGGGCCCCTTCCACGCACGAGCAAGGTGCTCCCAGGGTCACAAGATTTTGTAAATTTGCGAAGCTGTCTCTCTCCATGGTGTTGGAGGGGCCGGAGGTTGGTCTGAGTTCAGTGGGACGTGTTGAAGGTAACAGTCACTTTAGTGTACAGCTGGCTTCCTGAGGTTGTCTTGGTTTTCAGGAATATTCCTACCGCTGCTCTAGGCCGACAGGCCTGGTGTCCTGACCCAGCGATGTCGGCTTCAGGTCACAACGTTGAAGGTACGTGAATGGGCGGTGAAGGAGACGCCAGCTTCATTCTGCATGAAGCCCAAGGAGGGTCTGCGTTCAGTTCTTCCACGCCCCCAACGTGGACAATTGTGAGCGGGGTTCAGTTCTCATCCAAGTCCGGTCTAAACTCAAGCTCTCTCAGTCCCAAACTGCTTGATGATGCAACGTGTGTAAAGGCACCACACACTTTTAAGCTGTCTAGATGGTAACCACACAAAGCAGAATTGATCAGAATTCTTGTTTACGGACCAAAAACCTACAGCAGAACCACATTAAGCAGACACATCTATGTCGGAAGTGACGTGTCTTATGCGTCCCAACCATCAATAATAAAAAATGGATTTTGATCCGCATGCTGGGCAAAGTCTGAATTATCTGTACAGGAAAGAGTAGAAGGTCAGTCTCACGGGAAGCGGTAATCAGGAGCAGCGGCTGACACAGGAGCACGAGGTTTACAGAGGTGGGCCGGGTGGTCACGAATCAGAGCCCCTGGTGGTTCCTGGATTTGGTGGAGTTTATGGTGCTTCTCAGCTTTTTTTAATATGTGAGTTTTGTGGGGTTTTTTCCTCACTCCAAATAAATACTTATTCTCATATCTAATTTGGATTCATGATTTTTATCATTTTTGCTCTAAACCAGTCTGTGCCCGTCTGTCCCCGTGGAGCCTCCTTGTCTCCTGACTGGCCCCAGAGGCTCCACAAGTTGACCCCGCGACCCCCGCCTGCCTGAGTGGGGCGTGATCTTCCATCTCCCTCCCCTGCCTCCGTCCAGCCTCTGCTGTCGTCCTGCAAAGCCCAGAACAGCCGCCACCTCCTGGGAAGAAGGGCCTGACTGCCCGGCCTACAGGGGCCAGCTGCACCGTCCCTGCCTGTCCCGTGTCACAGTCGATGGTGCGTGTCCTGAAGGACCCTCGTCACTCGACGGTTCAGATCCTGGCCTCTCCCCACTGGCCTCACTCGCTCCCTCAGGGCTGGGCTCCCGGAGGCTCCTTGAGCTTACCCCAGCTGAGTGGAATCCAGTTACCATGAGCTGATCTGCACTTGACCACAGAGCCCCGGGGTGTGGCCGGGAAGCCAGCACCCTGTGTTTGCCAAGGGGCTGCTTTCAGGAAAGGCCGTGCTGTTTGTGTTCCAGCTCTTTCTTCTCCTTGAGCTCCTCGGTTTATCTGAACACAGGACCCCTTTGTACCACCAGTTTATTCCGTACCACGGTGAATGTCACACAGACAGGAACATGCCTGGAGGCCACCCAGACCCGTGTCCTCCCTCCTCAGCTGCCAGGCTGATGCCAGTAGACGTGGCCTCCAGGGGAGGCTCTGTCAACCTTCCCCTCCTGCCCCCCCAGCGCAGAGAGCTCCTCACGCTCTCATCACAGAAGGTGATCCCGGGAGTGGGGCTTCTGAAGGCAGGCCTCCCCAGTGGTTGCTGCTGGGAGCCACGTCAGGGTCCTGGCAGGACGGCCTTGGCCAGCACGGGCTCCATCAGCCAGCGGGAGTGGAGGGGACTCACGTGAACATGCTGAGGTCTTAGCCAGGCTCATTCCTGGGGGACTGGACCCCTCACACTGCAGGTGGGACGGGGCCTGAGAGGACCCCTCACTGCAGCTGAGAGCTTGAGGGTCAGCCCAGTAACTGCCCCCAAACTGTACTACATGGTGACACTCTGTGCACTTCCCCTGACGAGCAGGGAGTCAGGACAAAGAGAAGCAGCAGAGAGGGAGGAGTCACAGCCAGAGCCCCAGAGAAGGCGCAGCGTGAAACTGCCCAGCTCGCCTCGTGGAAGCTCGGGCCCCCCGCCAGCAAGCCCCTCTCTGGGGCTGGCTCGACACAAACGTTTTGTGATTGGGAAAGTCCTTTTTGGTGAAAGGCTCAGAGAGGCAGATAAAGATTTATGAATAAAACCATTTATGCCAGTCTTATAATCGTGAAAATTAAAAACGAACTAAATGCGCAAGATATGGGAAACGATAAGTAAATAATGAGGTAGCCATAGGGTCCAGGTTTTGCAGCATTCTTTGGAGATCTTTTGCCATAATTTATCAATTTTGAAAAAAACAATTATTTTCAATACGCATCATACAGATGCGTATGAAGATAGATTTAACAGTTTAATTGTACAGTGGTCTGCTCTCATCTGCCATCAGAAGCACGTTCAGAAGCACACAGAGGAAGAAGCGATGTTCCCATCCCACCACTCACGATTCAGTGCACACAGCCCGCCTCCCCGTGGCTAACCAGGGCTAACACCTTCCGGAATTTTCCACCTCCCATGTGCATGATGTCCTAAAAGTAGCCCTCTGTTTTGTCACTAACATGACTTTGACGTATGCCACGTGAAAAACACACCATCCCTCACTTGCAAACACTGAACGTCTTTGTACACAGGTTTTGAGCAGAAGCAGGATGAATCTTATAAATGGCCGAAAGTGGAATTCCTGGACCAAACGGCAGGCACGTGTTGAATGTTAATAGGTGTCCGAAGCTCTATAAAAGCTCTGTCTCTGCATCCTCCCACTGCTACTAACAGGACCCCCAGCATTCACGGAGGGCTGATAGCCGCCCTGTGGCCTTGACCCTACCAGGAGCTGGAGGAAGGCGGGGGTGGAAGGCGGGGCTGGAAGGCGGGTAAGGGGCAGCTGGCTCAGAGGCCGAGCAGACCCGGCTCACACCCAGTGGCCACGATGCCCTCAGTTTCCCCAGACCCTGCAGCGCCTTCTGCACAAGGAATCCCTGCACTGACCAGGACCAGGGAGGGGCCGGCACTTTGAAGAGGCGTCTAGAGCGGAGAAGGACTGAGGGGTCGCCTCCCATCTCAGGCTCACCCCAGCGCATGCCCAGGGCTGGACGGGTCTGAATTGCCACATCCTTGAAAATTCTGTCTTGTTTCTTTCCTTTTTCGGTTTTGTGAGCCCCTAGTTGTAACTGCCCATGGGATGACCCCACCATATACCAGATACTGATAGAAACGCTGCCCTCTGGATGGGGGCTGAACGAGAGAGGATTTTTAACTCCTACTTTTGAATTTTCAGCATTTTCTGACTTTTGTATAATCAGAATCAAAAAAGATTATTTGTGTTAAATAGAAGGCAATATATTTGTATTGTAATTTTACATTTTTAAGAAAAAAACGTAAGTTGCCTATAACCTCACCTCCTCCCCCAAAAAAAAACAATTCCCTGGGGAGTGACTGGGGTGCTATTTTGTGCTGCTCTCAGCCTGTCAATAACCAGTGTTGTGCTTGGACCAGCTCTTGTGGTTCTGGTTTTGATTGCAAGATGTCCTTCAGCAACAACCATGAGGAAACTTTGAGAAATAAAGGTTTATTACTTATAGGACCTGGAATTACACAGCACACCTGGGGCCACCTGGCGAGGTCACAGGTAGAGGGAGAGGGCACTTGCGAGGGCCTGGAGTTCGGCTTTTATTGGGGTGGAAGGTGGAGCCTGGAGTTTCATGGGCTCACTCCTTATTGGTGCATTTAAAACACAAGAGCGGGAACTTAAAGCTCAGGAAGAGAGATTGAAATTGACCAAGATCTCTGAAACACAGGAGGCGGGAGTGGGGGGGGGGCAGTGGGGGGGGGGCGGGGGGGTGGTGGTGGCCTGGTCCTTTATCAGTCCTGTGTCTGGCAGTGTGCTTATCCAAGAATGCCCTCTGACGTGGACGCCTCTCTGAAACGGATGCCTCGGCAATCAAAGCTTAAGTCAGGCACTTTCATTACAGAAAGAAAACAACAACAGCTGTCAGGGCTTACACTACAGTTGCCATTAGGTACGTGATTAATTTGGGGACAATCAAGTCGTTGCCATGGTTTCTCCTCGTCGCGCTCACTCTCCATTTAATCTGTGCCCACTGCATCCCTGGGGCAGTTGGTCATTTCCTTGTAGGCATCGAACACGTTTTGGGGTTTTCCTGGGCGTCTTAGGGACCAGTGAGTGAGCCAGGCTGACGGTGCCCTTGGGCTGCTGCATGTCGGGACGATGTCAGTGTAGGAGGTCAGGGGCCCGGTCAAGCCGTTGGTGCCACTGTTGGTGGCTGACCCCGCATCTATTCCTCCTCCCTCCATCCCCCACAGACCAGTGTCCTCGGTGTCCTTGCCCTCCCAGCTCCAGGGTGAGTCTTATTGATCTAATGTGACCCCATCCCTCTGGTCGGTGATTGTTCCGGAATGAGCCAGGGAGACATGAGAGGAGACAAGGAGAGGGCACCTGAGAACCACAACATGAACCCCTGTCAGGATGAGCCAACCCTGCGGACCCTCCAGTAGAGACGTGGAAAGCTCCCAGGTCCTCAGTGACACCATGGAAGACTGCCCAAAGCTTAGACTCCAGCCATGTGAGCCGATGCACGGCCAGGTTGATTCAGCAGTGTGAGGCAAAGCACAACGGCTTTGGATGCGCGATCTGGCATGAATGCCGTGAGTGTTTGGGACAGCTGTGCTGTGGACGGTGGACAGTGAAGGTGGTGTGGGTGTGAGGTGGGTGTGGGTAATGATGGGTGTAAGCATCAATGGAGAGGTAGGTGCAGGGCAGCGAGTGGTCTGGAGTGGTGAGCTGGGGGGCTCTGCATGGGCCACCATCAAAGGCAGCTGATTTCCAGCCACAAGGAAAGAGGCCCCTGGACAGAGCAACAGGATGTGTCCCTAAAACTGTAGCAACCGACCTTTACAACTCCAGAGGCAAAGCATGCCTATCTCAGAGTGTCCAAGTCCTCAGTCTCAGACAACTGTGTTTCCCCGGACCCATGGAGAGCCAGCATTAGTCTCCGTGTGCATGCTGGCTTTCGCTGGCTTGGCTATTCTATAGGGAAAAGAGTACCAGCAATTATGCAGTTCACTGACCCCGTGGAGAGCCAACGTCAACATCCGTGTGCAGAGCGGCTTTACCTGGCTGGGCCGTTCCGTGGCGAAGTGAAGCTGGTCGCTGGCTTGAAGTCCCCAATCTTGACCACCAGACAGCAGGGCCAGGCAGACCCAGTAACTCCCAGGGTCAGTTCCACCACCACCACCTTTCTGGAGGCTGAAGAAAGCAGGAGCTTTCTCTTTATCACAGTCCTTGGGGGTCTGTCTGCTCTCTTTGTTTTGTTTTGGGGAAAGGGGGATGTTGCAGGTTACGGTAGAAACATCACAGAACTAGATATGACCGAGCTGTAACTCCTCAGTGACACGCTCACCTTGAACTCTGCTCCAGCCCCCAATGTGGGAACAGCAGTAAAAACTGCTGGTTCGGTTCTGGGAATATTTTTGAGTTCTCTCTTCTTCCTTTGCCTCAGTTAACGCAGAGAATCACTTCTAGGTCTCCTCTGATTACTTTCTTTCAACAACTTTGCTGACGTGTACTTTACATTTCGTAATATTCCTCTGTACTAATTGTACAATTCAATGAGTGTTAGTACATCTGCAGGGTTGTGCAGCCTTCAGCAAAATCTAGATTTAAAACATTCCCACCATCCTAAAAAGGTCCCTCACGCCCACCAAAAATCAATCCCCAATCCCACCCCAGCCCCCAGAAACCACATACCTACTTTCCAGCACTATAGATTTTTCTATATAGGACATTTCATATAAGGGGAATCACGCAATGTGCGGCCTCTGGCTTCTTTCATTCAGCATCATGTTTTCGAGTCTCATCCATGTCGTAGTGGGTGTCTGTGCTTCATCCTTTTTTATGGCTGAATGATGTTCTACTCTATGGATGGACCACATTGTGTTTATCCATTCTTCAGTTGATGGGCTTTTGGGTTGTTCCCACTTTTTGGCTATGATGAAATGATGCTGCTATGAACATTCGTGTACCAGTTTTTATGTGGACACGTGTTTTCAATTCTCTTGGGTATATGCCTAGGAGTGGAATCGCTGGGTCACACAGTAATTCTGTTTAACCATTTGGAAAACTGCCAGATTGTTTTCCACGGTGGGACAACATTTCACATTCCCACCAGCAATGTATGGTGGTCTCAATTTCTCCACATCCTCGACAACACTTGTTATTGTCTATTCTCCTGTCTGATGCCATTCTAGTGGGTGTGAGGTGGTATCTCATTGTCATTTTGATTTGCATTTTCCTAATGACTGACGATGTGGAGTCACTTTTCATGTGCTTTGGCCATTCATATGTCTTCTTGGGTGCATGCATATTCAAATCTTTTACCAATTTTTTAGCTGAGTTGATCATTTTTATGGCTTATTATTATTGTTGCTTATCATTAAGTTTTAAGAGCTCTTCATATATCATGGATACAAGTTCTTTATCAGACATATGATTTAAACATGTTTTCTTCCAATCTGTGTCTTCTCTTTTCACTTTCATAATGGTGTTTTTTGAATCACAAAAGTTTTTAACTTTGATGAAGTCCAATTTATCTTTTTTTTTTTAATGGATCATGCTTTTGGTGATGTAAGAAATCTGGCTAACCCAAGGTCATGGAGATTTTTTCCCCTGTTTTCTTCCAGCAGTTTTATAGTTTTAGCTCTTCCGTTTAGATGTATGATCTATCTCGAGTTCATTTTTCAGTATGCAGTGAGGTGCAGACCTAAGTGAATCTTTTTGCAAGTGGATATACAATTATCCCAGCAGAATTAGTAGAAAACACTTCTCTTTCTCTGTTGAATTGCCTTGGCACCTTGTCAAAGTCAAAATCAATTAACCATAAAGATAAGGGATTATCACTGGACTCTAATTTTATTCCATTGATCTGTATTTCTATCCTCATGGCAATATCACACCATCTTGATTGCTTTAGCTTCTTAGGAATTTTGAAAAGAGAAGTGTAAGACTCCCAACTTTGTTCTTCTTTTTCAAGATTGTTTTGGCTATTTGGATCCCTTGCAATCCTAGGTGAATTTTAAGATCAGCTTGTAAGTTTCTGCAAAAAAAAAAAACCAAAAAACCCACAAAAATCCTACTAGGATTTTGACAGTGATTGAATTCAATCTATATATTGATTTGGGGAGATTTGAGTCTTGACAATATTGAGTCTTCCAATCTATAAACATGAAATATCTCTCCATTTATTTATAGCATCTGCATTTCCTCAGCAACGTTTTCTAGTTCAGTGCACAAATCTTCCACTTCTTTTGATAATTTTTTCCTAAGTATGTTATTCTTTTGGAGGATATTGTGATTGGAATTTTTCTTGCTTTCATTTATAGTTTGTTGCTAGCATATAGAAATACCACTGATTTGTGTATATTCATCTCGTGTACTGAGACTGTGTGAACTCATTTATTAGTTCTCATAGTTTCTTGTTGTTGTTGATTTCCTAGGATTTTCTACATAGAGAATCATGTTGAATGTGAATAAGGACCATTTCACTTCTTCTTTTCCAACAGGGAGCTTTAATCTCTTTCTTTCTTTTCTTGTTTTTCATTTTGGCTTTGGTGCTTGTTGGTTTTTTGGTGGTAGTGCACCGGCTAGAACCTTCATGTACTTGGGGTACCTTGTTGTTAAACGCATAGACATTTACAATTATTTTATCCTCCTGAAGAATTAAGCCTTCATTCATTATGAAATGTCCCTCTTTCTCTCTTTTGTCTTAAAGTCTATTTTGTCTGGTATGAATAGAACTCCTCCTCTTTCGTGGTTACTGTTTGCATGGTGTCTCTTTTTCCATCATTTTATTTCAAGCTACTTGCGTCTTGAATCTGAAGCATTTCTCTTGTAGATAGCACAGAGTTGGATGGTGTTTTTCCATGCAGTCTGACAGTATCTGCCTTTTGACTGAAGTGTTTGACCCATTTACATTTAATGGAATTATTGATATGGTTGGATTTATGTCTGCCCTTTTGCTATTTGTTTTCTGTATGTCTCAAGTCTTTTCTTTCCTCTGTTCCTCCTTTATTCCCTTCTTTTGTATTCAGTAGACACTTAGTTAAATATTTTCTGTCCCCTCCTTGCTCCTCTCCTCTCAGATTCCCATGTGAATATTGAAATGCCTGATGGTGTCCCATGGCTTTAAGGCTCTGCTCCTTTTTCTTCATTTTGTTCTGTCCTTCAGATTGAATCATTTCTGTTGATCTGCCTTCTAAGTTTGATGATTGTTTCCTCTGCCATCTCAGATATACTGTTGAGCCCTGCTAGGGGATTTTTCATTTCAGTTATGGTACTTTTCAACTCCAAAATTTCCATTAGGTTCTTTTTTATAATTTGTATCTCTTTATTTATTTTCTCTATTTCATGAGTCATTGTCGGCATACTTTCATTCTTTAAACATGGTTTACTTTAATTCTGTCTTTATTTTGAATTCTGGCTTTCTGGGGGTCAGCCAGTGCTTGGTCAGAGGCTGTGCTCCAACACCTTCAGCCAGTGAGACTCCTCCTCCTCGCCAGTGGCTCTGGGTGTGGGCTGGGGAACACATTCAAGTTCTGGCCGTTCACAAGTCTGCCCTGGATGTAGCTCTTTCCCAACCTCCTCTTGTCCCCTCTGCACGTGTGCAAGGCCTCACACTGAGCCAGGGGTGAGTAGATAGCTACGTCCCTCTCTGGTCTTTCCTGAGTGGGCACAGGCCTGCACGTGCACACAACCTTCTAGACCCCCAGGGACATGTGGGAGCCACTTCAGGCCCCTATGTCTGTCTTGTTGCCTGGCTCTCCCTCTTACGTCTCTGGCTAGTGCACTGCTCTGTGGCTCAATCCAACTGCAGGAAGCTGCAAAGCTGACCTTCCACAAGAGCTTGTCACTGACTTGTTTCCAGAGATTCTTAGGGGCTGGGGTTTACCCACCTATGCAGAAATCAAGTGGTCAACCTCTGACAGTGAAGCCACCCACCCTTCAGGTTTGTCCCCTACTCATAGAGCCATCATACTGAGGGCGTGGGGGTCGGGAGCTGCCCTGGGCAAAACCACCACAGACTCTCACTGTTCTTCCCTGGGCTTCAAATGCTCTTCGGTTGGTTGTGTGCCTTTGGTCTCTTCCCAGCATCCTGGACTGGTTGTTTTCTGACAGCTTGTCATTGCTTTCTGGGGAGAGGATTTGCCTAATTCTTCACGCCACCATCGGATATTCTGCCACCCCACCCTGATCACTTTTTGAAGGCACATCCTTTCAGCAATCTGAGGACCCAAGATTGTGAGTCTGTGGGCTGGAGTGATTTTGAGAAGAGCTGGTCGGAAGGCAGTATTGCAAAGCACAAAGGCTTGCTTCTAGAAAGCTCTCTGGGATCTTCGGCATCCTGCCAGGATCTTTAAAATGCCAGCAATGTTACAATGTGGGCCAGGAAGACAAATGTCTCTGGGCATCCAACACTTATTAAAATATTCTGAATTTCTTGTAACTTGAGATGAATGGAAGGGAATTGGGGGTGTGGGGTCGAGGGGGTGGTCTTGGGCTGAACGTTGTATTTGGGGGGAGAAATGCCCTACAGACCAGCCTTTCTCTGGGCTAAGGGTGGGACTTGTGTGAAGACCCCAGCATGGGAGAGGGAAGCAGCCCCCTCACTGTGCTGGGGTCTCCCACTTACACAGCCCCCAGTGCATCCACTCCAGAGCCGCATCGCGGCAGAGGCTTTGGGCTGGAACCACGGCTACATCCCTCTCTGACTGAGCGTCTTTGGAGATGTCTCTTCCTCTCTTTGAGCTTCGGGCCCCTGTTTACAAGATAGGGACACACAGTGGTGGCCGCCCCCTCCTAGGCAGGACGGAGTGAGATTGCACGGGAGCAGGGCAGGCTGCAAGCAGCAGAGGGACATGCCAATGGGGGCTGTTGCTTTGAGAAGAGACGGTCGTGTGGCAAGGTGCTGGAAAGTGTCCGGGCCTTGGATTTGGGAAAGCTAGGATGGTGACACTGCGGATGTCGCACTCATGTGCCCTCGGCCACCTGCAGGCCATCCCCAGCAGGCCAACAGCGTCCCCCTGAAGCACCTGCGTCCTTCCTCCCTGGCTGAGGGCTCTCTCCTGCACCACAGGAGTGTCCTGTCCTGCAGGCTGGTGCCAGCCTGCAGTGCAAGAGCATTAATGGCCCAGGGATGGCTCTCCACCGGGGGGACAGAGCCAGTCCGAGTGGGACCTGGTCTCTCAGCGAGACTGACCCCGACGTCTACCACAGTGCTCGCTCATCAGGCCCTGCACTGGCTTCGCTCCTCCAGGTTCACCTCCCCACGCCCTCCTTCACTTCCTGGGGTCATCTCACCTCCCCACGCCCTCCCTCACTTCCTGGGGTCATCACTCCTCCCCACGCCCTCCCTCACTTCCTGGGGTCATCTCACCTCCCCACACCCTCCCTCACTTCCTGGGGTCATCTCTCCTCCCCACGCCTTCCCTCACTTCCTGGGGTCATCTCACTCCTCCACACCCTCCCTCACTTCCTGAGGTCATCTCACCTCCCCACACCCTCCCTCACTTCCTGGGGTCATCTCTCCTCCCCACGCCCTCCCTCACTTCCTGAGGTCATCTCACCTCCCCACACCCTCCCTCACTTCCTGGGGTCATCTCTCCTCCCCACGCCCTCCCTCACTTCCTGAGGTCATCTCACCTCCCCACGCCCTCCCTCAGCTCCCTGGGGTCATCTTGCTTCCCCACACCCTCCCTCACTTCCTGGGGTCATCTCACCTCCCCACGCCCTCTCTCAGCTCCCTGGGGTCATCTCGCTTCCCCACACCCTCCCTCACTTCCTGGGGTCATCTCACCTCCCCACGCCCTCTCTCAGCTCCCTGGGGTCATCTGCAAACAAACGACCTGCCCCTAAGTCCTCGTCTGCTCTGGGGACACACACTCTGCCAAGGCCCCACACTGGCTGTGACTCTGAGCAGGTCGTCCAGCCTTCTGGACGTGTGCTCCCCCACCTCTGAGATGGGGACAAAGGCCTGCCTCGTAGTGTCATCAGAGGAGACACAGCAGATGACGATGCAAATCACTGCAAAGAAAGAGACCAAGGGATCGCCTCAGGAACACGCTGACCTTGCAAAGGAAGCGAAGCTCATGAGGCTGAGGGAGGATGCAGGTGGCCTGTCCCAACGACATGGAGAGACCCCGATGAGGGTGGCCCTGCAGGGTAGGCCCCCACAGTCGAGGAGGAGGCATTAGACAGGGAAGGTGACGGGACAGAGGCTTCCAAGGAGAAAGACTGAACTGTCAAAGAGGCCATAGGAAAATTGTGAGGCCCTGGAAGATGTGCTGAAATGCTTGTATTGGTCAGAAAATTGTGTCACAAATACCCAGTCCACACTGGATTTCTTCTTTGTTGGTTCTAGGAATCAGTGCATACGTGTGGTAATAACCACATTTTGGATATGTATTAGGATATATTTATTTTTCATAACTTTTCATTATTTTATGTTTCTAGATGAAGTGCCAAGCATGTTTTCTCCACTCTTTCTTTGCTGTACTGACCTCTGTTTTTTTTTCATTATTGTGATATTTTTATTGTACATTATTGTTTGTCAGTCACCACATAAACACATCCCTTCACCCGTTATGCCCACCACCCACCCCCCTTGCCCCAGGTAACCACCAAACAGTTCTCTCTGTCCGTGTGTTGGTTTATCTTCCACATATGAGTGAAGTCATACAGTGTTTTTCTTTCTCTTTCTGGCTTATTTCGCTTAACATAATACTCTCCAGGTCCATCCATGTTGTTGCAAATGGGATGATTTTGTCTTTTTTTACGGCTGAGTAGTATTCCATGGTATATACATACCACATCTTCTTTATCCAATCATCAGTCGGGCACACTTGGGTTGCTTCCACGTCTTGGCTATAGTGACTAATGCTGCGATGAACATAGGGGTGCATAAGCCTCTTTGGATTGTTGATTTCAGGTTTGTTGGGTAGATACCCAGTGGTGGGATAGCTGGATCATAGGGTATTTCTATTTTTAGTTTTTTGAGGAATCTCCATACTGTTTTCCATAGAGGCTGCACCAGTTTGCATTCCCACCAGCAGTGGATTAGGGTTCCCATTTCTCCACAGCCTCTCCAGCATTTGTCGCTTTTTGTCTTGGTGGTTATAGCCATTCTCACAGGTGGAAGGTGATATCTTAGTGTGGTTTTGATTTGCATTTCCCTGATGATTAGTGATGTTGAGCATCTTTTCATGTGTCTATTGGCCATCTGTATATCTTCTTTGGAGAAGTGTCTGTTCATTTCCTCTGCCTATTTTTTGATTGGGTTGTTTGTTTTTTTATTGTTTAGTTGTGTAAGTTCTTGGCATATTATGGAGATTAATCCCTTGTCGGATATATGGTTTGCAAATATTTTTTCCCAACTGGTGGGCTGTCTATTCATTTTGATCCTGGTTTCATTTGCCTTGTAGAAGCTCTTTAACCTGATGAAGTCTCACTTGTTTATTTTTTCTTTTGTTTCCCTCGTCTGAGTAGACATGGAATTCAAAAAGATCCCTCTATGATCAGTGTCAAATAGGGTACTGCCTATATTTTCTTCCAGGAGTTGTAGAGTTTCAGGTCTCACCTTCAGGTCTTTGATCCATTTTGAATTAATTTTTGTGTATGGTGAAAGAAGATGGTCTACTTTCATTCTTTTGCATGTGGCTGTCCAGTTTTCCAAGCACCGTTTACTGAAGAGACTTTCCTTTCTCCATTGTGTGTTCTTAGCTCCTGTGTCAAAGATTAGCTGTCTGTAGATGTGAGGTTTTATTTCTGGGCTTTCAATTCTGTCCCATTGATCTCTGTGTCTGTTTTTGTACCAGTACCATGCTGTTGTGTGCTTGTGTGTGTGTGTGTGAGGAAGACTAGCCCTGAGCTAACATCCATTGCAAATCCTCCTGTTTTTGCTGAGGAAGATTGGCCCTGGGCCAACATCCGTGCCCATCTTCCTCTACTTCATATGGGACGCCTGCCACAGCATGGCTTGATAAGAGGTGTGACGGTCTGCGCCCAGGATCCGAACCTGAGAACCCCAGGCCACTGCAGCAGAGCACACACACTTAACCACTGCGCCACCAGGCTGGCCGCAGTACCATGCCGTTTTTTTTTTTTTTTTTTAAAGATTTTATTTATTTTATTTTTCCCCCCAAAGCCCCAGTGGGTAGTTGTATGTCGCAGCTGCACATCCTTCTAGTTGCTGTATGTGGGACTCGGCCTCAGGATGAACGGAGAAGTGGTGCCTCGATGCGCACCCGGGATCCGAACCCGGGCCACCAGCATCGCAGCGCGCGCACTTAACCACCAAGCCACAGGGCCGGCCCACCATGCCGTTTTGATTACTATCACTTTGTAGTATGTTTTGAAGTCAGGGGTTGTGATGCCTCCAGCTTCGTTCTTTTTTCTCAGGATTGCTTTAGCTATTCGGGGTCTTTTGTTGCCCCATATCAATTTTAGGATTCTTTGTTCTATTTCCGTGAAGAATGTCATTGAGATTCTGATTGGGATTGCATTGAATCTGTAGATTGCTTTAGGTAGTATGGACATTTTAACTATATTTATTCTTCCAATCCATGAGCATACAGTATCTTTCCATTTCTTTATGTCTTCTTCTGTTTCTTTCAACAGTGTCTTATAGTTTTCGTTGTATAGGTCTTTCACCTCCTCGGTTAAATATATTCCTAGATATTTTATTCTTTTTGTTGCAACTGTAAATGGGATTGTCTTCTTGAGTTCTCTTTCTGTTAGTTCTTTATTGGCATATAGAAATGCAACTGATTTCTGTAAGTTGATTTTGTACCCTGCAACTTTGCTGTAGTTGTTGATTATTTCTAATAGTTTTCCAATGGATTCTTTAGGGTTTTCTATATATAAAATCATGTCATCTGCAAACAGCGAGAGTTTCACTTCTTCATTGCCTATTTGTATTCCTTTTATTCCTTTTTCTTGCCTAATTGCTCTGGCCAGAACCTCCAGTACTATGTTGAATAAGAGTGGTGAGAGTGGGCACCCTTGTCTTGTTCCTGTTTTCAGAGGGGTGGCTTTCAATTTTTCCCTGTTGAGTATGTTGTTGGCTGTGGGTTCGTCATATATGGCCTTTATTATGTTAAGGTACTTTCCATCTGTACCTGTTTTGTTGAGAGTTTTTATCATAAATGGATGTTGGCTCTTGTCAAATGCCTTCTCTGCATCTATTGAGATGATCATGTGGTTTTTGTTCCTCGTTTTGTTAATGTGGTATATCACATTGATTGATTTGTGGATGTTGAACCATCCCTGTGTCCCTGGTATAAATCCCACTTGATCATGGTGTATGATCTTTTTAATGTATTGTGGTATTTGGTTTGCCAATATTTTGTTGAGGATTTTTGCATCTATGTTCATCAGGGATATTGGTCTGTAGTTTTCCTTCTTTGTATTGTCCTTGTCTGACTTTGGTATCAGGGTGATGTTGGCCATATAGAATGTGTTGGGACATGTTTCGTCTTGCTCTATTTTTTGGAATAGTTTGAGAAGGATAGGTCTTAAATCTTCCTTGAATGTTTGGTAAAATTCTCATCTGGTCTTGGACTTTTATTTTTTGGGAGGTTTTTGATTACTGTTTCAATGTCTTTACTTGTGTTTGGTCTATTCAGATTCTCTATTTATTCTTGATTCAGTTTTGGAAGGTTGTATGAGTCTAAGAATTTATCCATTTCTTCTAGATTGTCCAATTTGTTGGCATATAGTTTTTCATAGTATTCTCTTATAATCCTTTGTGTTTCTGTGGTATTCATTGTAATTTCTCCTTTTTAATTTCTAATTTTATTTATTTGAGCCTTCTCTCTTTTTTTCTTGGTGAGTCTGGCTAAGGGTTTGTCAATTTTGTTTACCTTCTCAAAGAACCAGCTCTTTGTTTCATTGATCCTTTCTACTGTTTTTTTGGTTTTGATATCATTTCTTTCTGCTCTGATTTTTATTATTTCCCTCCTTCTGCTGACTTTGGGCTTTGTCTCTTCTTCTTTTTCTAATTCTGTTAGGCGTAGTTTGAGGTTGCTTATTTGGGCTTTTTCTTGTTTGTTAAGGTGGGCCTGCATCGCTGTGAGTTTCCCTCTCAGGACCGCTTTTGCTGCATCCCATATGAGTTGGTATGGTGTATTTTCATTTTCATTTGTCTCCAGATATGTTTTGATTTCTCCTTTAGTTTCTTCAATGATCCATTGGTTGTTCAGTAGCATGTTGCTTAGTCTCCACATCTTTGTCACTTCCTTAGTTTTTTTCTTGTAGTTGATTTCTGGCTTCACGGCATTATGGTTGGAAAAGATGCTTGTTATGATTTCAATCTTCTTAAATTTATAGAGGCTTGCATTGTTTCCCAACATATGGTCTATTCTTGAGAATGTTCCGTGTGCACTTGAGAAGACTGTGTAATCTGCTGTGTTTGGATGGAATGCTCTATATATATCTATTAAGTCCATTTCATCAGGTTGTTTGTTTAAGTCCATTATTTCCTTATTTACTTTCTGTCTGGATGATCTGTCCATTGATGTAAGTGGGGTGTTAAGGTCCCCTACTATTATTGTGTTGTTGTTGATATCTCCTTTTAGGTTTGTTAATAGTTGCTTTATGTACTTTGGTGCTCCTGTGTTGGGTGCATATATATTTATAAGTGATAGATCTTCTTGGTGGGGTGTCCCTTTTATCATTATATATTGCCCCTCTTTGTCTCTCATTACCTGTTTTATCTCAAAGTCAACTTTGTCTGACATAAGCATGGCAACACCTGCTTTCCTTTGTTTGCCATTAGCTTGGAGTATTGTCTTCTATCCTTTCACTCTGAGCCTGTGTTTGTCTTTAGAACTGAGAAGTATTTCCTGGAGGCAGCATATTGTTGGGTCTTGTTTTTTAATCCATCCCACCACTCCATGTCTTTTGATTGGAGAATTCAATCCATTTACATTTAGGGTAATTATTGATATATGAGGGCTTAATGTTGCTATTTTATCACTCATTTTCTGATTCTTTTGCATTTCTTTTGTTTCTTGTCCCATGTGTTATTGACTACCAATTCAGTTTGGTAGTTCTGTATGGTAGTTCTCTTAGTTTTCTCTTTATTTATTGTGTTTGACTCTGTTCTGACTATTTGGTTACTGGTTACCATGAGATTTGTATAAAAATCTCCTGGATGTGATAGTCCATTTTCTGATGGCCTCTTATTTCCTTAGACTAAGTCGATTCAATCCCTTTCCTCTTCCCCTTCTAAGTTATTGTTGTCACAACTTATTCCATCTTGTGTTGTGACTTTTTGTTTAAAGTGATGTGGTTATATTTATTTTTGGTGTTTTCCTTCCCTTAATCTTTGATGTTATAAATAAATGTTTGCTAATCTATTCTGATAGACAGCTGCAACTTTTCTGGTCTTGTCTACCTATTTTTCTCCTTTTTCAAAACTTTGTATCCCCTTTCTCTTTTTTTCCTCAGGCATAAGGGCCTTCTTGAGCAATTCTTGTAGTGGGTGTCTTGTGGCAATGAACTCCCTTAGCTTTTGTTTATCTGGGATAGTTATTATTTCTCCAACATATCTGAAGGATATTTTCACTGGGTAGAGTATTCTTGGCTGAAAGTTTTTGTCTTTCAGAATTTTGAATATCGTTCCACTCTCTCCTAGCCTGTAACGTTTCTGTCGAGAAATCGGCTGAGACCCTGATAGGAATTCCTTTGTACGTTATTTTGTTTTGTCTAGCTGCCCTTAATATTTTTCCTTTTTTGTTGACTTTTGCCAGCTTTGCTACTACGTGCCTTGGAGAGGGTCTCTTTATGTTGGTATATTTAGGAGACCTGTTGACTTCATTCATTGGTATTTCCAGCTCCTTCCCCAGGTATGGGAAGTTCTCAGCTATTATTTCTTTGAACAAGTTCTGTGCTCCTTTTTCGCTCTCTTCTCCCTCTGGAATACCTATAATCTTTATGTTGGATTTCCTAACTGAGTCGGATATTTCTCGGAAAGTTTCTTCATTTCTTTTTAGTGTTAGTTCTCTTTCCTCCTCCATCTGGAGCATTTCTGCATTGCTGTCCTCAATAATGCTAATTCTTCCCTCCATGTTGTCAGCCCTGATGCCTAAGGCTTCCAGATTTGTCTTTATCTCCTCCATTGTGTTTTTCATCTCTAAGATTTCTGATTGGTTTTTCTTTATAGTTTCAATCTCTGTTGTGAAGAAATTCCTGATTTCATTGAATTGTCTATCTACATTTTCTTGTATTTCATTGAGAGTTTTTATGATCGCTATTTTGAATTCTCTCTCATTAAGGTTATACATTTCTGTGCTTTCAGGGTTTATTTCTGGGTGTTTGTCATTTTCCTTCTGGTCTGGAGATTTAATATATTTTTGCATAGTGCCTGTCAGTATTGGCTTATTTTTCCTCATACTGAAAATATCTTGTCACAGTGTCCTCCTGCCACCACTGGGTGGGGGTCAAGAGCTGTGTATTCTGTGCTCACCTCAATCCGCGGACGGTCTGGTCTGAAGTGCAGCTGAGCGGAGGCTGCTGGAGCTGGAGTGTGGGAATAACTGGGACTGGAGTGCAGCTGAGTGGAAGCAACTGGAGCTGGAGCCTGTCTGGGCTAAAGAAGCTGGAGCTGGAGTGTGGCTGGGCTGAAGAAGCTGGAGCTGGAGCCTGTCTGGGCTAAAGAAGCTGGAGCTGGAGCATGGCTGGGCTGAAGTAGCTGGCGCCAAAGCAACTGGGTCCAGGGTGTGGTCGAGCTGATGCAGCTGTGGCCGGGGTGCCATTGAGCTGAAGGATCTGGGGCTGGGGTGCAGTCGAACCAGAGCTGCTGCAGCTGGAGTGCCAGGGACTGGCCTCTGCTTTTAAGGAGCATATTCCTGGTTCTCATCATCTGTGCTAACCCCCAGGACCACCCTCTTTCACGTCACATAGTGGATGTGAGCTCCATGTGCATAGGGACCACAGCGGGTCATGCTCACTGATGAAGCTACAGTGCTGGGCACACAGCACGGATCAAGTGATATTGGCTGAACGAGTGAATGAATGAATGTGTGAATGAATGAAGGAAGGAAGGAATGAGTGAAGGAATGAGTGAGTGAAACCACAGAAGCCAGAATCCAAGCTGGAGGAGCCTGTCTTTGTGGTGAGGTCAGAGAGCAGGGTGCTGTCCTGGATCTTCTTCACTCCTCCTCAGATAATGCTGAATACTCCAGGGAGCAGGGCAGCAGGAGGGCACCTGAGGGGGGACTTCCCAGACCCTGTGCCCTGGGGGATCATTGTGACAGCCTGGCAGGTGACTCCTAACATGCTCCAGCCACTGGGAAAGAGATCCACGAGCCATTCCTCAGGTAATCCTGCCAACAACCCGCCAGGAGGCCCAGTTATTTCCCCACTTCACAGATGGGGAAACTGAGGCTCAGGGCCTCCCCTGGGGTCACCAGCTAGAAAGAGGCTGAGCAGGGACTAGAACCCCCATCTCCCTGACTTGGGATAGTTTCTAACTGCCGTCCTGCACTGCAGCCTCCTGGAGCTCAGCGGTCCTGGCTTCCCTGGGACCACACCCTCCAGGGCTCCAGCCCTCACTGAACTCGGGGGGCAGAGCTGCCCCCTCTGCCTGAGGCTAGGCCTGGTGGCTGGGGAAGGGCGGGCCCTGGGCATCCTGGGCTCTCCCAGGAGTGGGAGCAGAGGTGGTCTCCCTGGGCACCAGGACTGAGGGTTCTTGGACTCCAGAGCCCAGAGGTCCCTCCCATGGCATCGAGCTGCAGCCTTCTTATCAGGCTGGCTCCATGGGGTCTAAGAGGCCTGGGTTCAAATCCCAGCTCTGCCATTCCATGGGGGCACAGAGGGGCAAGTCTCTTTAAGCCCCAGGGTCCTCATCAGGGAAATGAAGACAATACTCCCTCCTCACCCATGGGTTGTGGGAGGATTCAATGACAGAACTCAGTGGAGAACAGAGGCCCTGATAAGTACTGTCACCATGAGCTGTTCCTGCTGATGTCACCCCACTGAGAGCCCCCTGCTACCCTTGGCCAGGGGCCTCTGACCTCTGTCCCCCTGCCGGGCGTGCCCAACTCACTCTGACTCTGTCGTTCCTCCAGAAAGTCTTTCTCCACCAGAGTCTGAGTGGGTGTCCCTCAGCTGGGGTCCCACAGTGCCGGCTCCCCTGTCAGACCCACCACAGCACTGGGACTGGGCAGGACCCCGGCTCACAACCTGTGGATGTGGACTGTCCTGAGCATGGACACCTGCACTCGGGGTGCCCTGACTGTGTCATCTGCTCCACAGGCCACGTGTGGGGGCGCCCAGTGACAGGGCTCCTTCTCTCCCAGGCCAAAGTGAGAGGCCTTGCTCTCCATGGATGCACCCTCCCACTCCGTCTCTCCATCACCAGGTAGAGAGCACCTTGCTCCCAGGGCGCCAGCTGCCCAGGGTGGTTTGGTGACGGTGATGGGTGCTGTTGTCCAGAGGAGAGTCTTGATGGGGACAGTGACTCCGGTGGGTGTGATTCTGGGGCTCCAACTGCTGTCTCAGTGAACTCGTCTTCATACCTCCATGTGAGGTCGGCTGCTGCCCCATTTCACAGGTGAGGAAACCGAGGCTCCAACGGTAATGGCTTTCCAAGGTCCCCAGGGCTCTCTCCCTTGTCCCCACTGAGCAGAGCCCCCTCCCCTGCAGCAATTGAAAGTGCTGCATATGTGAGCACGGGTCTGGCACAGGGCAGGGGTGGGATCACTGCTCGAGGACCCCTAAGTGTGGTGGGGCTCTGTGGCCTGCTCCAAAGCCCCCAGCCTGATGCTCTGACCTTCTGGCACATTCCTTGAGTCCCCACTGTGCCTTGTAAAGGTCCCTTCTGCTCACACAAGCTCAAGTGGGTGGTGCTGTTGCAACTGAGAACATCTCCTGGATGGAGCAGGTTCAAGGTGGTCCCTGTGACTCGCTGAGCTGCCCTAGGTGAGCTTTCCTGACTCAGAGGAGGGGGCTCTGCGCTTGGAGGGAGAGGGAGCAGGAGTGTCTAGGACTGAGCCCTCTTCCATCCTGGATGGCGGGTCAGGCTGCTCAGCTCAGGGGAGTTAGGGAGCAGGAACGGGGGGGCTGGGGCGGGGCCTGGGCCAGTGTGGGGGATGGGGTGGGGCCTCTAGTAGGGCAGGTCACCCCAGGTACCTTCATCTTCTCCATCCCAGCTCCTCCTCCTCCCTCCCTGAGGTCTCTGCCCAGGGTCTCTGAACCACCCTTTCCCAAACAAGGCTCAAAGTGGACAAGGAGACCTTGGATGTCAGAGACTGTGACAAACACTGTGACATCATGTTTACATTATGACCCAGAATCTCCACTTCGAGGGATCTGTCCTAAAGAAATAGAGATTTATGGACGCGGATGTTCCCTTCAGCAGGATGATGGGAGTGAAAATTCGGAAATAGCCCGTGTTCCACAGCAGGGGCTCTTGGGAAACTCTGAGGGGGACACAGAAGAGGAAGGGGATTGGCTGGCCAGCGTCCCCCCTGGGGAAATCAGGTTCCAGGAGAGCACACGCCCTGGAATCCTCCTTACACGACATCCACACATGCACACGAGCACACACGTGCACACACACATGTACACATGTGAACAGGCACTGGCCCACATGCATGCACCCATGGGCACAGGACACACGGACACACACACTTGTACACACACAGTTGCATATGCACACACACGTGCACACCAAGGGGAAAGGACTGGGAGGGTGAACACCACCTGTTAAGGGCACATCTGAGTTTCCACTTAATTCTTAATTCCTTTAGAATTCATTATTTCATTATAATAAACATTCATTGTCTTTGTAATAAAAATTTCTAAAAATGAACACTAAATAATGTACTTTACTCCATAGATGAGTGACAAATGGATGACATTTAACATACGATTCTAATCTTCTCAGAACTAGAGAGGGAATACACGCACATTCTAAAAAGCTTAAACCTCACCTGCAGGAGAAGACAGGAGACTGGAAGGTCCCACCCCCAGAGGGGCCCTGTGAACGGTTTGCTGTGTATCTCTCAGGCTCTCTCTGTCTCTCATCCTCTGTCTCTGTCTCTCTCACACGCAGACTCATTTCCATAGATGCCCGTCTCCCTGTCGATGTCACATACATGTGTCATACACACGGGATGGATGGATCCCATCCCCTCTCCACAGACATTAGTGTTGTCTCCAATCCCTGCTAGTTCAACCAGTCTGTGATGAAGACCCTTGAAAACACGTCTTTGAAACTTGGGCGAGAATTCCCAGGGGATAAGCTCCTGGGATCTGCCCTGACTGACACCCACCAGTGCACACACACACATGCACACGTGCACACACTGTACAAGAATTCCCGGGGAATAAACTCCTGGGATCCGCCATGCCTGACACCCACAAGTGCACACACACACATGCACACGTGTGCACACACTGTACAAGAATTCCTGGGGGATAAGCTCCTGGGATCCGCCATGCCTGACACCCACAAGTGCACACACACATGCACACACGTGCACACACTGGACAAGAATTCCTGGGGGATAAGCTCCTGGGATCCACCCTGCCTGACACCCACAAGTGCACACACACACATGCACACACGTGCACACATTATACAAGAATTCCTGGGGGATAAGCTCCTGGGATCCACACTGCCTGACACCCACTAGTGCACACACACATGCACACACGTGCACACACTGGACAAGAATTCCTGGGGGATAAGCTCCTGGGATCTGCACTGCCTGACACCCACAAGTGCACACACACATGCACACACGTGCACACACTGGACAAGAATTCCTGGAGATAAACTCCTGGGATCTGCACTGGCAGCAAAGGATGCCCCTGGGGACTCTGGTGGTCCTGCACGTGTTCTCCAGAGAGGAGGGTCCTCTCACATTTGTCTCCAGGGGATCTGCTGGGGCCTCTGCTTCCTCACCTGTCGCCGGGGCTGGTCTCCATCAGACTATACACCTGCCAGTCTGCTGGTGACTAGTGCCGTCTCCACAGTGTTGACGTGCGTGTCCTCATCGGGAGGCCGAGCATCTCTGACACTTGTGCCCATCTGCTTCCCGCTCCTTGGAACTGCCCGTGTTTGCTCTCTGTCCCTTTTGGAAACACTGACTTTCCAGAGTTTTTGGACCACAGGGATGTGAAACCTTTCTCTGGCCTTGGGTTATGAGGAATGCTTTTCAGTTTGTGGCTCGTCTTTCCAGCTTTCTCCATTTTTCTTGTTCTTGTTTTGGCCACAGGAAGAGCCAGGCGTTTCCTGTCTGGCTTCTGGCTCTGGAGTCACACTTAGAACAGCGGTCTCTACCCCAAGATTATGCACTTATTTACTAAAAGGGCTTCATTTTATCACTAATCTGTAATCCATCTGGATTTCCGTTTCAGACAACAAAAATGTTATTTTAAATAAAAAACAAATCAGTCTCCTCTTAAAATTTGTGGGCAGACACGAGAGCTGCCTATTGCACGATTCCGTTAACGGGAAACATCCAGAACAGGTAAAGGACAGAGCCAGAAAGCAGATTAGGGGTTGTCAGGGCCGGGGGAGGGAGGAATGGGGAGGGAGTGTTTTGGTGCAGGGCTTCCTTTTGGGAAATGAAATTTCTGCAGCCAGACAGTGGGATGGTTGCACAGTACCGTGAATGTACCTAACGTTCATAAATTGTACAATTTAAAATCAAAAAGAATTAAATTTTATTACATTTAATTAAAAACATAAAATAGAGTAAATCACACAAAAAGGAAAAGAAAAAAATAAATTAAAAAAACCCCAACAGAAACAATAACAGGGGAGGGAAAGGAAAGTTCTGGTGGGGGAGTGGGTAGCAGGAGTGGCTCAGGGGGATGGTGAGGAGGGAGGTTCTGGAGCCAGCTCTCCCTGCAGGGGTGGGGGTCCTGCGCCGGCTCAGGGTCTCCTTCAGGAGCCTCCCCAGAATCCAGCCCTCCCCTCAGACCTGCTCATGCAGCGGTGGGGCACACCTGCCCCTCAGTCGGGGAGATGGAGTAGATGACCCCGTCGCCCAGCTCCTCCCCGATCTCCAGTGTGCAGCTCTGCAAAGACAGTGACTGGCAGCCGGCCCCAGGGCATCAGAGCCATGCCTGGCCTCCTCCCCGCTTCTGCCCACCAACCTTCTGCTCCCAGATCAGGCACAGACCTGTGTCTGCACAGACGTCCCCCTGGGATGAAAGAGACACATCTCGAGGGCTCGAGATAAATCTGGGGCAGAGGGTGCTGCCCCAGTACTCCACGTCCCACTCAGCCCTGACCTGGAGTGTGAACTTGACCGGCCCACCAGACTTCCAACCCCTCAGCCTGCTCCTGCTCAGGATGGGCCCCCCTCACATGAACCCCCCTTCCACCCACGCGGGGAGGGGACGTAGGGCTGCTCAGGTGGGATCAGAGTGGTGGTCTGGCCTGGATTGGCCTGCCCTGGGCTTCCCTGTATTACCTTTGGGTGCCTCTGGGCAAATGGCCCGAGGCATCAGGGTGAGACCTGACCCATGTCTGCGCTGTCTCCGTTGGAAGATGCTCTCACTGCGGGCTTTCCTGAGGCTACGGCCTCGGGACGTGGGGGTGCAGCACGGAAACAGGTGGGTCATTCGGCCATCTCTAGCTAAGTGAGCTGGGTAGGGGGCTGTCTCTGGGATGTGGGGGCCTGGTTACCAGGGTTCCACGTTCTGTTGGGCTCTGTGAGATCACTGCCTGGGGTCCCCTTACCAGTGCTTCCTTCTCACACAAGACCTCCCGACAGCCCCCTGGGCTGCCGACTGCTCACCCTCCACCCCATGCCATGTTCACACACAGTCACTCCAACACAGCCCACACCACAGCCCCCAGGGACACCTGGGTGCTGTTAGGACCCAGCTTTGAGGACACAGAGCCGAGCTCAGACCTGGCTCCTCCTTCCTACAGTGGTGTCACCTTGGACAAGCCACGTGCCTCTCAGGGCCTCCCCAGTCTCCCCAGATGCACAGTGGGGGTCATTCTGGCATCCTCTTCCTAGGGACATCATCGGGTGTACAGACCTGTCAACACCTATAGTGCCTATCAACCCCGGGGGCTGGTGTCACGTGTGGCTCATGCACAGACTCAGCAGTGGAAGGATGACATGAGGGCTGGGCGTGCAGAGAACATAGCTCGGACAGGCCTGGGTCTGCTCTGGGGTCTGTCACTTCCCCTCCTGCCTGTTCCCGGTCCCCCAGGGAGGGTGGAAATGCAATGACACTCAGACATCTTCCACCCCAGCATACAACCTTCCACGTCCTCCTGTTCTGTTTAGACTCAAGTCCAAGTGCCTCATCTTGGCCTAGGTGGTGGGCAGCCCCCACAGTGGCTCCTAGCGTTCCCACCTCCTGATCCCGCATCCTGTGTCACCTCTCCCCTCGGGGGAAATGGACTTTGTGATGGGGTTCTAACCAATAGAATAGGGCAAGGGAGGGCATGTCACGTCCAAGACTGAGTGAATGAGAAGTCTGCGACTTCCGCCTAGCTCCCTCTCTGTTCATTCTCTGTCTCTCTGTCTCTGTCTCTCTCTGTTCCTCCTTTCTGTTCTGTCTGTCTCTCTCTCTGTCTATCTCTGTCTGTCTGTCTCTCTTTTCTTTGTCTCACCTCTTTGTCTCTCTCTGTGTCATTGTCTGTCTGTCTCTCTGTCTCTGTGCCTCTCTCTGTCTCTGTCTTTCTCTGTCACTGTCTGTCTGTCTTTCTGTCTCTGTCTCTCTGTCTCTCTCTGTCTCTGTGATCCATTGTTCTGGAGAAGCAAGATCAGATATTATGAGCTGCCCTATGAGGCCCCAGTGCAAAGAACCGACAGTGTCGCCATCCACAGACAGAAAACACCTGTCTGTGGTCTTTTCTGTGACACCCGCCCTCCCCATCAACCAAACTGAATCCTGCCAATACCCTGTGAATGATCTCAGAGACAGACCCCGCCCCAATCGAGCCTCAGATGAGACCACAGCCCCAGCCTCCTGGGAGAGGCTTGAGCAGAGGCTCCCAGCTGAGCCGAGCCCGGATCCTGGTACAGAAGCTGTGAGATGGTCAATGTCTGTTCTCGTCAGCACTAGGTTAGGGTAATGCTGTCACACAGCAATTGACAACAGTTCCTCCTTCGAGGCCGGGGTCTGGCCCTGCCTCCTCCTCCCTCCCTCCTCTCCTCCCCAGCTCTCTCCAGCCACACTGGCTCAGTGCTCACCTCCCCTCTGGCCAAGTTCTCTAATGCCCCTGAGTCTGCGCACCTTTGAGCTCCCCCTCCCCGGCACACTGCTCGCAGACGTGTGGGGCTGGGTCCTCTTGTCCTTCTGGTCACAGCACAAGTGTCCCCATGGGGGTCTTTTAGATCCACCTGGGGGCTCCCGGCCCCCACTCCAGCACCTGCTCCATTCCCCATAGCCCCTGCTCTTCTCTTTCATGTGGATTTGCTTTCATGCTTTTGTCCCTCCCCCTCCAGGCTGTGAGCTCCTGGAGGGCGGGGACCATGTGGGTGCTGTCAGCACCGCCCCCAGGTCAACACTGCCCTGCTCAGGGTGAGTGCTGGGGGCACAGGGGCTGAAAGAATAATGAGAGGGTCTCAGAACCCCACCCGCCTCTGAGCAGCTCACGCTGTGGACACGGATGCCCACGATAAAAGGTGCCTGTTGGGTCAGAGGCAGCGGGAGGCCACATTGACCCCTGGGTATCCCTTCCCTGCTCCAGCTGCTCCGTGAGCACAGTGGGCACAGCCCGCCCCCTGGTGGTCAGCCTCAGCACTGCAGCCCCAGACTGCAAACCAGAAAACACAACACACACCTTTGTTTGGGTGTAGTCAAGGCAGCGGCTCCCCCGGCCCCAGAGGGGCAAAGGAGCAGGACCTATAGGCTCCAGGGGTGATGTGAGGAGCCTCTCTTGTCCCCTCCTTCCCTCCACTGCCCTGCTGTGTCCAGTTCACTCATGAGGCCTCAATGACTCCACCCCACTTCCAAATGAGGACCCCGAGGCTCCAACAAGGATGGCCTTGTCCCTGGTCCCTGGACTAGTGGCCCAGTGCTCTGCCACGTTCTGCACCGTCCAGGTCCCAAGACCCCCAAGCCCCCAGGCTGCCCTCTGCTCAGTAGGACCTCAAGGGAGTAGAAAGCGTTTTTGAAGGACTCAGAGCACAGCAGGTCGTGGATGGGGAACTAAGGTCAACAGACTCTTCTACGAGCCTGTGGGACCCCAATCTGTGCACCCCAATTTACAGAGGAGTTGAGGTCTTCTCTCCTGTAGCCCCCTCCACACTAGGAGCTCACATCCTAGTTCCAGGTACCCAGAGTGGGGGACACAGGACCCCAGACCTTGTCCTCTGCAGGCTGCTGTGGGGACGGCCCAGCCCAGGCAGCCCCCTGGGCACCTTGGGGGACCCCCTGCCCATCCGCCTGGCATCTCTCCCCCTCCCCATGTTGTGGGTCTGGGGTGCGGTGGTTAGGGGACTGGATGCTCCTGCCCCAGGGCAGAACTGCCTCCAACCTCTCCCCCGCACCCCCCTGGCCCTGGATGGAAGGGCCAGCTTTGCAGTGGTCATGCCCACTGTTGAGTGGGTGCTGTGGGGTGCCCACGGGCACGGACAGCAGTGACCTGCACCTGGGAAGGTGTGAGGGAGGTGCACAGAGGGCAGTGCCTAGGTGGCAGGCAGGGCTTTGTGCCCATGAGCAGCACTCCTTGGCAAAAGTCAGCTACTCCTTTGGATCCCAGATCAGAAGGCACCTGAGGCTGTGAGTGGTCCACTGGAGGCCAGATCAGCCTGGTGACCAGCAGGCATCATGATGGGCAGCAGGAGAGGTTCAGGGTGAAACTGATCCTGGGGTGGCCTGGGCTGGCAGGTTGGGCGAAAGGTGCCCGCCTGGCCTTTGTCACTCTGGTCTGTAAGTACCTAGCTCCCTGGCTAGCCAGACCCTGGGGAGGGCAGCCCTGTGGCTAAACCGCACTGGGGACCAATGAGAAGGTGCCCTTGGCAGTATCGAGTCCATTCTTTTCATGTGAGGGAGGGTTGAGCTGGCTCCGTGTCTGACCTCACCCCTTCGGTGAAGGTGGGCTTCTCCAGGACAGAGTCTTAGTGGGTGGTAGCTCATGGCATTGAGCACATTGGCATCGTCAGGGGTCTTCAGCTCTGGTGGGGAGGGGCATAGGGAAGGTCAACTGTGCTCAGGAGGGGCCACACCAGGGAGAGGCCAACGCACAGAGACAGGATACAGATTAGTGGTTGTCAGTGCTGGGGGAGTGGGGGTTGGGACTGATTGCTTAATGGGTTTCTGTTGGGGGGTTTCTGTTGGGGTGATGAAAATGACCTGGAACTAGATATTGGTGATGGTGCCCAGCACAGAAGATGTAGTTAATGTCCCTGAATTGTACAACTTAAAGTGATGGAAAGATTAACTTTTATTTAACCTAAGTTTTAACACATTAAATATAAAAATCATAAGACGTATCAAAGAAAAACAACATACTGCCCTCACAGGCAAGGCGGAGGACAGCCCTGGGCTGGAGCTGGCGCTGAGGGTGGTGCAGGAGCTGGCCTAACCCTGGAGCCACTGCAGGGGCTGATGCTGGAGATCCCGCCAGCTCTGGCTGCGGAACTGGCCCAGGAGCTGGACCTGATCTGGGGCTGGAGCTGGGTCTGTCTCAGGCGATAGCACTAGACTTTGTTCTAGAACTGGCTCCAGTTCTGAGGCTGACTCTAAGTCTGCATTGTTACCAGATTTGGTGCAGGAGCCAGCGATGGAAATGGCTCTTGCTCTGGAGCTGGTCCACGAGGTTGAGCTGAAGAGGGCTCTAGTCTGTAGGTGGTTGAGCTGGAGGGGGGGCTCTAGTCTGGAGCTGGCCCCAGCTGAGCTCTAGAGCTGGTGCCAGAGCTGGCTCTAGTCACAGTCGGTGCAAGAGCTGGTGCTTTAGGTGGCTCTAGCTTTGCAGTTGTGGGAGTGCTTGGCCTGCTGCTGGGGCCAGAGCCTGCTCTAGCCCACAGGTGTAAACAGTCCTGTGACATTGTTAGCTCTCCCTCTGGGGCTGGTGCGAAGCTGACTGCAGCTCCAGAGCTGCTGCAGGAACTGAGGGTGGTGTGGCTCCTGCTCTAGAGCTGCTGCTGAAGGTGGCAGCACATCTGACGGTGGAAATGCCTCCAGCTCTAGAGCTGCCTTTAGTTCTGCAACTGGATCTCGCTCTTCAGATTGTACTAGGCCTGGTGCTGGAGCCAGCTCTAGATCTCGAGATGGCACTGAAGCAGCACGAGGAGCAAGATCACCGACCCGACTGCCTTTCCATGTGCCTTCCTAAAGAAAGAAAAGTCCCATGGTCTTCCACAGTCATGCTAGAGCTGGTTCCAGAAATGGCTGTAGTGCCGGGGCTCCTCTAACTCTGGCAGTGGTGCCAGAATTGGTGTAAGAACTGGCGATGAGATGGCCTTGGCTCTGGAGTTAACGGCAGAGCTGGCCCCGACTCTGCAGCTGGCTCAGATGCTGGAGCTGAAGGTGGTCCTATCTGTAGTTGGCACCAGCTCTAGCTCTGTAGCTGGTGCCAGAGCGGGCATCAGTCCACAGTTGGTGCAAGTTCTAGTGCTTTCGGTGGCTCCAGCTCTGGGGCTGATGCCAGGGCGGGCATCAGTCCACAGCTGGTGCAAGTTCTAGTGCTTTCGGCGGCTCTAGCTCTGGGGCTGATGCCAGGGCTGGCTCTAGATCCACAGCTTGTGCCAGCACTTGTGCTGGAAATGGACTAGCTTTGCAGCCGCCACTTACTGGCTGGTGAGATGCTGCCCCACCCGCTAGGCTGTGAGCTCTGAGGCCAGGGTGGTGTCTGGGGTTTACTACAGTATTCCGGGTGCCTAGACAGAACAGGGAGCAGCACAAGGGTGCTGAATGCATGAATGAATGAATGAACGAATGAATGCATGAATGAATGAATGCATGAATGAATGAATGCATGCATGAACACAAGAGTCTGTCTCTCAGATCTCTCATCTGTAACAACAGCACCCACATCACAGGGCTGTTGAGAGGACGACGTTGATGCATTAACATGCTAAGTGCCTACTACGCGCCAGGGACTGACCTGGAGGTTGGGACACGGCAGTGAACCAGCATAGTCCCTGCTCGCAGGGAGCCGACTGGAGCAGGGGTCAGACAAGGATGCGGTTCACAGGCCTGTGTCCAGCTCAGTCGGGAGCAGCTGCTGGGATCAGCAGGTCATGCACACACCCTCGTCCAGCAGCTCAGGACCAAATCCGGTGAGGCCTGCAGTGAAGGGGAAGTGGGATCCTTGGTCTGAGCGCCCATGTTGCCCATTATCCCCATGTAGCCATTCCCTTCACTGTCCTCAGTTTTGCCATCCATAAAATGGGCGTGTGAGGAAATCTGTTTCTAGGTTCCTCCATGAGGTTGGTCTTGATCCTCCGAGACATACAAAGAAGAACTCTCATGGTCTGTCTTCCACTGGTAACCCCAGAGGGCCGGGGTTTGAGTTTACCAGGCGAACTAGATAATGTTTGTCCAGGGTACCAGCTAGCGTCTCCCTTCTGGTCAGTGGCCAAGCTGGGCCAGAATCCTTGGCTCTGACCCCAGTGGCCACAAAGACCAGGGCATTGATGACACACAGGTCAAGCCACTTCTCAAGGTGCTTGAAAAAGCCATCCTGAAGTCTGAGGGACTGTCCAGTGAGGGTCAGCCCTGCCAGCAATCAGGACCAGGGAGAGATCTTTCCAGATCGCCACATGAGGAGCGTCCTCCCTTCACTCTTCTTCCTATTTTCCCCCAACTGCATTGCATTTCATCATGTGGACGTCCACCACTCGTTTATCCACTCCCCTCCTGAGGGAACTGGGATGTGTCCGATCTTTTGCTCTTATGAAGAAGGTGCAGTGAATAATATATACACATGTCAAGTGTAGAGGTGTTTCTACGGGAAATTCCCTGAACGAGGACTGCTGAGTCAGAGGGTAAATACATTTGTGGTTTTGAAAGACATGGCCAAATGCCTCCACTGGAAGGCAACTGGTATTCCAATCAACAATGAATAAAATTCCTATTTTTACACAGCCTCAGAGCATATTTTTAAACTTACGGATGATAATTTTGTCACATTTTGGTGAAGACTGGGCATGTTTTCATGTGTTTATGACTATTTCTATTTCTTTTTGTGTAGTATCTGATAATATTCTTTCTGCATTTTTTTCTGTGTGGCTGCTCTTTTTCTTCTTAATTTCTACGAGCTCTTTATATAAGGGGATGTGAGTGGCTTTGCCTGTGACCTGAGGTGCAGATACTTGTTCCAGCTGGTCATTTCCTCTTTTAATGTGTGTGCTTTCCCCTGCTGTATTGTTAAGATGTCAGTTCTACCCAAATTATCTGCTGATCGAACACAAGCCCTATACACTACCTCAGCAGACACCTCGTTGTGGAAGCTGATGGGCCGGTTTGGAAACGTACACAAGAACACAAAGACGAGAACAGAGAGGACAACCCTGAAGGAGAGCCCAGCGGAGGACTGACACTGCAGATATTCAGACTGTCTGTGAATCTGCAGTAACCAGGGCAGGGAGGCAGTGGCACCAGGACAGACACAGAGCAGTAGAAGAGGATGGCGGTCAGCCCACACTCACACGTGTAGATGTTCCTGACTCTCACAAGGATGACGAGGGAAGCAGACACAGAAGAGCACACTGTGTTCTTCCACGTAAACACAGTCCAGCACAGACTCACACACACAGGCGGCTTCTTCATAACTAAGCGGCACCACCGAGCAGTGGAAGAGGGTGCTTCTCAGTAAATGGCCCCGGCTCCACCTGTTTTCCATTTGGGAGAAAATTCATCCTGACTCTTAGACCATAAACAAAAATCCATTCCAGGTGGGTTTTAGATCTGAATTTGAAACTTTAAAACAATAACATTTAGAGTAGACCGCATAGAATATTTTCATGACCTTGGAGAAGGCAAAGGTGTCTTAGAACACAGAGTGCACTAACAATAAAATTGATAAATTGGGTTTTTTAAAATTAGAAACTTCTGTTCACCAAATGACACCATTTAGAGAGTAAAAAGGCAGGCACAGAGAGAGGATAAACACTTGTCATATATTTAGCTGACAAAAGACTCGTCTCTCAGGTATGTAACTAACTCCCTTTAATTATTTAGAAAAAGAGGGATAATCCATCATACATAATGGGCAAAGATTTGACTAGGCATTTCACAAACAAAGATAACCAGTGGGATTAACATATGAATAGATGCTCCACATCATTACTCGTTAGGAAAAGGACAGTTAAAACCACATGAGGAGTTGCTCAGTTTTCCTGAGTATCTCCCATGTATACATGTTATAAAGCTTTGTTTGATTTTCTCCTGTTGTTCTGTCTCATGTCAATTTAATTCATAGCTCAGCTGGAAGGACCCAGAGAGTAGAGGGTTTGTCTTCCCTCTCTACAGTTTGGCAATTTGGATGGGATAAAATGTCACTGGCTGGATGCTGCTTGCTCTTGGATTACTGCAGCCGAGAGATTCTGGATCCCTGACAAGAGCCAGCAGGAGGTAAGAGTTCTTACCACGTCAGTCTCCCGGATCTCTGCCTGCAGGGTCCAGTGGAAGTGAGAGTGGTGAGGTTTTTCCTTTTCTAATTTTAGATTAGCAGGAGAAAATACTGGTTAAGCTAGCTTCTTGGACTCAGTGGCTCTAGGAAATTTGGTTGAGTACTCACTGGTTATTGATCCTTTTCTTCCCAGAGACAGTATTTTTCCTTGTCTCTGTCTTTTTTGTCATTTGTCATAAGAGACAGGCATCTCTATAAGCCTGTTGTCTGGGAATATGCGCATCAGGTGAAAGCTGTTGCTAAGGGCATCTTGGAAGCCAAAAAGGCCGCAAATTTGGTGGGCACAGGTCGAGCAGTCAAGAGCCACTAGGGCGCTCGCCACCTCAAGAAGTCTCCCTTAGAAGGATGAGTTGGGTCACGGAACGGGGTAGGTGACACAGGTCCCCCACCAACTTTAAGAAAATGTCCGTACAACGCCGAGGTATCTGTAAAGCACACATGATCCCCGACCCCATGACACCTCCCTCCCAGGTATTATTCTGGCTCCAAGAGACCCAAGGCTTAGCTAAAGCTGTTCATGTGCATATCTGATGAGGGTTTTTGTCTTTTGTCTTGTTCTATGCCTTGAGAGCTTGGCTTTGTGAACTTTCTGGTCTCTGCCATCCAGAGGGTACATGTACCGGCATGCATCCTGGTGGCCAGTCGAGTAGACTGGGGCTCTGGGACATACTCTTTGTCTGGCTGTACAAGCTCTCAGGGGAGTTTGTCATACGGGGTCCCAATTGCTTTCATAAGGGGCCTTTGTGATCTTAACCTTCATTGCTTGTTGTGCAACAATGGCCTTTGGTTTCTTAGACTATTCTTGGGAGTGAATTTTTTGCATCTCTTTTGGGGATGCTGCTTGCATCCATGCTTAAGCTTATTGGTATGAGTCACTGTTATGATCCTACTCATCAGTGTGGCCAGATGACAGACTGTTTAAATTGGAAAAATTTCTCAATTGGAGAAAAAAAATTGTGAGAGCTCTCATCATAATTGTTTTATTGGTACCTATTAAAAGACCATATTAAAAAAGGAAATAAAAAAAATAATGACTAGCCTTAAGACCCTGACTCAGGTTACAATTAAATTGAGAAAATGTAAAAGTGTTGATAGGATTATAAAGGTTGGAATGTTTGAGCCGACTTTATTTAAAGAGGTTATACCAACTTTGCCTGAGTATGTTTTAAAATGTCTGAGAATGCTTCCCCTATCCAATACTATAAGACCAAGACCTATTGATAAAGTCCTAATGAAAGCTATTGATAAATAAACAGCAAGCAATAGGCTATATTGGAATATATGAGGAAGCCATTTGGTGTAAAACTAAATTGGCCTGACCTTGTTTTTCCAAAAGGGCCTGAGGTGGCCTTTGAACATGCATTGTATATCTGCTTTAAGCATTTACCATGCCCCAAAGACAAGAACAAATGCCCTTAAGGTAAGGATGCAACTTCCCCCACACTGGCATTTCCTTAAGGATAAGCATTTCTCCCTAGGCTAGGATATGATTGCTGTGCTCATCCTGTGACCACCCAACTCGAGACAACAGAGCTGCCACCAGCCACCCCCATCGAGACAGCAGACCTGACATCTGCTGTATCCATCAATTGCTGTGCTGACAGAGCAATCTTGTGACTATTGTAAAAGGGACATTGTAATCATATGTGATACATGCTCTATGATAGTATATAACAGCTCTGTACACCCCCACTTCTTTGGAGTGCTCCATTCCTTTGTGAAAGGACTATCCCAGCCTATATTGTCCTCAAAGTTGGCTCATAATAAACTCACCCTAATTTTGATTTATAGATTGGTTATGGATTATTAGCAATGACACTATGATTAGAGGTATAAGAGTTGATGCAATTCAGATGAAACTTTGTAGAAAAATTGATATATTTATGAGCTTTATGTGAAGTGATTGTATCTCTTTTTGCCTGATTGTATTATAGATTGTATTGTGGGCATAAATACTGTCTCACTGGGAGAAGGGAACATTTCTCCTGCCTGATTGTTAAGACAGCATATAAATCTGCTCTTCAGACAGTGTTAATTAAACTTACAAAAGGGAAGTCAATAGGGTTGCCTGAGCCCACACTGTATATGATAGAAACTAGAGGCTAATATCAGGTGCTAATAAATTGATAAAAGCTTCTCCCCACCCCTCAAGGCAAATTGGGCTAGAGTTAAATGTACACTTAGAAAAAAAACAAGGGCCTTTGTTAAATGCTGTGTGCAGACTCTTAAGGTGTGATACATTGCCCTGAAAGTTTTAGAACATAAATCTTTTGATTCACCTCTTAAGTTAAAAATTTCCCTGATATAAAGAAGCAATTGGAAGGGTGTAGCTGGAGGGATGAGTCAGCCTCTTTTGTCAGACTGTAACCCAGTTCTTTGGGGAACAGGAAGCAACTGTCTGTCTTGCAAATCTCTGCAAGGCTGGAGATATGGCTCTAGATAGCAGTTCAAAGTTTACCTGTCTTTTGCCAATCCCAAAGCCTCCCCTGTTCTTCAAAATGCTCCTAGATATTGATTGAGACAAAAGATTGCGACATTAGAAACAGATGAGGCAAATATGCCCCAGAAACTCCATCTTGAAGAAAACTTGACCACTTTCTCTGTCTTTATGATGTAGATTTTCTGCTCCCATCTTCTCTAGTACCTGAGAGCCATTCTTTGAAATGTAAATGTTTCTCACAAACTAGTGAGTCTTGTATTACACCCGATTCATAACAAAAATTCAATGTCTCTGTCTGTGTCTACCTGTGTGTTCATGTGTGTCTATACATATGTTATATATATGTGATATTTTACCTCTGGATGGCAGGGCCAAAATTAAGAGCTCTGTTTAATTGACTTAAAGTAAGAGTTTACATGTCTTTCAAGTTCATGTAATATGAAATAATCTTTGATAAATGAAAACTTATTTAAGATTGTTGGTTTGATTAAAGTGGACATGTCCTCAGAGTTATCAGCACTGGATGTGATGCAGACAAGCAGTCCTTATTCTACATTTATTGGTCAAATAAGCTGATGTTGTCTCTATTACAAAACTGGTTAACAAAAATAACAATTTAAAATAATAGATAATTTTGTCTACTGTCTCATGAGGTTTTCTTGGGTAATCCATGCAAATAGAGATGAAAATAGAGTGGAGGTGGCTGTACTATATCAGACAAAGCAGACATTAAGTCAAAAACTGTAACAGGAGACAAAAAAGTCATGATATAATGATAAGGGAGACAATTCATCAAGAGGATGTAACAACTGTAAATATATACACTCCTAACATCAAAGCACCTAAATATATAAAGCAAATATTAACAGATCTGAATGGAAAAACAGACATCAACACAACAACGGCAGGAGGCTTCAACACCCCACATTCACCAATGGATAGATCACACAGAAAATCAGTGAGGAAACATTCGACTTGAACTACACTTCAGACCAAATTGGCCCAACAGACACACAGAGTACATTCCATCCAACAGCAGCAGAATACACATTCTTCACAAGTACACATGGCACATTCTCCAAGATAGATCATAAGTAACAAAACAAGTCTTAACAAATTTAAGAAGACTGAAATCATATCAAACATCTTTGATATGACCAAAATGGGATTAAACTAGAAATGAATAACAGGAGGAAAATAGGAAAATTCTCAAATATGTGAAAAAAAGTAATACATTTCTGAATAACCAATGGGTCAAAGAGGAATTCAAAAGGTAAGTATAGAATATCTTGACAAAAACAAAAATGGAAACACAACATACTAAAACTTACAAGATGCAGCAAAAGCAGTTTTAACAGGGAAATTGATAGTGATAAACACCTACATCAGGAAAAAAGAAAGATCTCAAATAAATAGCCCCACTTCATTTGTCAAGGAATTAGAAAATGAACAAAGCCCAAAGTTGGCAGAAAAGGAAATAAGAAAGATCAGAGCAAATAAATGAAACAGAGACTAGAAAAACAATCAAAGAAGATCAACGAAGCTAATAGTTGGTTTATTAAAAAGATATACAAAGTAGATAAGCCTTTAACTAGACTAAGAAAAAAAGGGAGAACGCTCAAATAAAGTCATAAATGAAATAGGGGATATTACAACTGATACCACAGAAATACAAAGGATAGTAAGAGATAACTATGAATAATTATACACAAACAATTTGGATATTCCTAGAAACATACAACCTATGAAGATTGAATCACAAAGACACAGACCATCTGAACAGACCAATAACAAGTAAGGAGATTGAATCAGTAATCAAAAATCTCCCAAAGGGGGGTGGCCCTGTGGCCTAGCGGTTAAGTTCTGTGCACTCCGCTTCAGCAGCCTGGGGTCGGTTCCCAAGCACGGAACTACACCACTCATTGGCAGCCATGCTGTGGCAGCAACTCACATACAAAATAGAGGAAGACTGGCACAGATGTTAGCTCAGGGCGAATCTTCCTCAATCAACAAGAGGAAGATTGGTGGTGGATGTTAGCTGTTAGTTCAGGGTACATCTTCCTCAGCAAAAAAAAAAAAAATCTCCCAACAAAGAAAAGCCAAGGACCAGATAACTTCACTGTTAAATTCTACTAAACATTTAGAAGAATGAATACCAATCTGTCTTAAACTCTTCCAAAAAATTGAAGAGGAGGGAACACTTCCAAACTCATCCTACAGGGCCAGCATTATCCAGATACCAAGGTCAGACAAGAACACTACAAGAAAAGAAAATTACAGGCCAATATCCCTGATGAATACAGATGCAAAAATCCTCAACAAAATACTCACAAACTGAATTCAACAGCACATTAAAGGATCATACACCACGATCAAGCAGAATTTATCCCTGGGACATAAGGATGGTTCAACATACATATATCAATAAATGCGACACACTACATTAATAGACTGAAAGATAAAAATTGCAAGATCATCTCAATAGATGCAGAAAAAGCACCTGACAAAATTCAACATAGTTTCATGATAAAAAACTCTCAACAAATTGAGTATAGAAAGAACGTACCTCAACATAATAAAGGGCACATATGACAAGCCCACACTTAACATCATACTCAACGGTGAAAATCTGAAACCTTTTCCTCTAAGATCAGGAACGAGACAAGGACGCTCACTCCCACCACTTTTATTCAACACAGTACTGGAAGTTCCAGCCAGAACCATTAGGCAAAAAGGGAAATAAAAAATATCCAAGTTGGTAAGGAACAAGTACAACTGTCTCTATTTGCAGAAAACATGATCTTATATTAGAAAATCCTAAAGACTCCACCAAAAAACTGTTAGAACGAGTAAAAGAATTCAGTCAAGTTGCAGGATACCTAATCAACATAGAAGAATCAGTTGCACTTGTATACAGTAACAACAAATTACCCAAAAAAGAAACTAAGAAAACAATCCTATTTACAATAGCACCAAAAAGAATAAAATATTTAGGAATAAAATTACCAAGGAGGTGAAAGATCTGTACACTAAAAACTATAAACATTGATGAAAGAAATTGAAGAAGATATAAATAAATGGAAATTTATCGCATGTTCATAGATTGGAGGAATTAATATTGTTAAAATATCCATACTACCCAAAGCAATGTACAGATTCAACACAATCCCTGTCAAATTCCAATAGTGTTTTTCACAGAAATAGAAAAACTAATCTTAATTTGTATGGAACCACAAAAGACCCCAAATAGCTAAAGCAGTCTTGAGAAAGAACAACAAAGCTGGAGGCATCACACTTCCTGATTTCAAACTATATCACAAAGCTATAGTAATCAAAACAGTGTGGGGCTGCCATAAAAATCGACACATAGATCAATGGAGCAGAATAGGGAGCCCAGAAATAAACCCTCCCATATACGGTCAACTCACCATCGTCAAACGTACCAGGGAAATGACAGTCTCTTCAATAAATGGTATTAGGAAAACTGGATATCCACATGCCAAAGAACGGAATTGGACCCCTATCATACACAAAAATCAACTCAAAATGGATTACAAACTTGTTTAAACGTAAGACCCTAAACCATGAACCTCCTAGAAGAAAACATAAGGGGAAGTTCCTTGAGATAGATCTGGACAATGGTTTTTTGGAAGTGACACCAAACAAAAGCAAAAATAAGCAAATGAGACCACATCAAACTAAAAAGTTTCTGCACAGCAAAGGAACCAATGAAAAATAAAACACAACCAACAGAAGGGGGAAATATTTCCAAACTATATATCCAGTAACGGGTTAATATCCAAAATGTATAAGGAACTCGTACAACTCAATAGCAAAAAAACAAATAAATTGATTAAGAAATGGATGAAATGACCTGAATAGATATTTTTCCAAAGAAGACAAACAGGTGCAACAGGTACACAAAAAGATGCTCAACGTCACGAATCGTCAGGGAAACGCAGATCAAAGCCACAGGGAGACATCTCCTCACACCTGTTAGGAGGTCTGCTATCAAAAGACACGAGGTGACAAGTGCTGGTGAGGACGTGGAGAAAGGGAACACCTATGCACCGCTAGTGAAACCCAGCACCAAGAGGTTAAAAACCTTCCCTGGGCTGGAAGAACAAAAACTTGGAGAGAAGCTTTGCTAACCGCAGCTGTGCATATTCAGCATATCAGCTGTTGTGTAAAACTAACCAGGTCTTTCTGTCCCTCCTTAGTATACGAGTGAGCTGCCTTTCCCAGGAAATCAAGGTCCAGACGTCAAGATTCAGCCTCACAAGGCCAAACGCAGGCTGAAGATGGAAACTAACCAGAAAAGTCCAGACAGTCAAGGGAAAGAAATTCAGTCTTCTAGGCCAAATGCAGGCTGGTGGGAAGGTGCCAGCCAGCATGGCCACATGCTCCCCGTCCCCCACCTAAAACCCCAGCACACACTCCCCTTCCCTACCTAAACCCCAGCACACACTCCCCCTCCCACCTAAAACCCCAGCACACGCTCCACCTCCCCTAAAACCCCAGCACACGCTCCCCTCCCTACCTAAAACCCCAGCACACGCTCCCCTCCCTACCTAAAACCCCAGCACACATTCCCTCCTCTACCTAAACCCCAGCACACGCTCCCCTCCCTACCTAAAACCCCAGCACACGCTCCCCTCCCTACCTAAAACCCCAGCACACATTCCCTCCTCTACCTAAACCCCAGCACATGCTCCCCTCCCACCTAAAACCCCAGCACACGCTCCTCCCTACTTAAAACCCCAGCACACGCTCCCTCCCCTACCTAAATCCCCAGCACACATTCCCTCCTCTACCTAAACCCCAGCACATGCTCCCCTCCCACCTAAAAACCCCAGCACACGCTCCTCCCCTACCTAAAACCCCAGCACACGCTCCACCTCCCTAAAACCCCAGCACAGGCCCCCTCCCTACCTAAACCCCAGCACACGCCTCCACCTCCCTAAAACCCCAGCACACGCTCCTCCCCTACCTAAAACCCCAGCACACGCTCCCCTCCCCTACCTAAAACCCCAGCACACATTCCCTCCTCTACCTAAACCCCAGCACACGCTCCTCCCCTACCTAAAACCCCAGCACACATTCCCTCCTCTACCTAAACCCCAGCACATGCTCCCCTCCCACCTAAAATCCCAGCACACACTCCCCCACCTAAAACCCCAGCACACACTCCCTCCCCTACCTAAACCCCAGCACATGCTCCCCTCCCACCTAAAACCCCAGCACACGCTCCCCCCTCCCCACCTAAAACCCCAGCACACGCTCCCCATCCCCACCTAAACCCCCAGCACACGCTCCCTTCCCCTACCTAAAAGCCCAGCACATACTCCCCACCCCTACCTAAACCCCCAGCACAGGCCCCTCCCACCTAAAACCCCAGCACATGCTCCCCACACCTAAAACCCCAGCACATGCTCCCCACACCTAAAACCCCAGCACATGCTCCTCCCCCCACCTAAAACCCCAGCACACGCTCCCCCTCCCCTACCTAAAACCCCAGCACAGGCCCCCCTCCCCTACCTAAAACCCCAGATAAAAACCCCTACCTTTTTCCCTTCAAAGAGGTGGATCTGAATCCTAACTCCCATCTCCTCGTCTGGCTGCTTTTCAATAATAGTAAACCTCTTTCCTTGCCACAAGCCAGGTGTTTCAATTTTTTTCTTTATTGGCCCTACTATGCAGCAGGTAAACAAAGACCTGAACTTTTTTTTTTTTAGTGAGGAAGATAAGCCCTGGGCTAACACCCATTGCCAATCTTCCCCTTTTTGGCAAGGAATATTGGCTCTGGGCTAACATCTGTGCCCATCTTCCTCTATTTTGTATATGGGATGCCGCTACAGTATGGCTTGGACAAGCGGTGCGTAGGTCCATGCCAGGATCTGAACCCACAGACCCCGGGCCGCTGAACCCCGAGCTGCCGAAGCAGAGCACAGGAAGTTAACCACTACACCACTGGGCCGGCTCCCTAAAGACCTGAACTTCTCAATCTTCGAGTTTGCATCAGGTCAGTCATGGGCCAGCCTGTACTGGAACCCCGTGGGTATGGAGACCAACGGCAGAGTCCCTGGCCCTCCAAGGGGAGGGTCCAGAGCAGGTAAAACACGGTCCCTGTAGCCTGAGGCTGACTGAGACAGTGTCAGTCAGACCCCAGGCATGAGCGACGCTGGGGACACAGATGTGTTCATTACCTTGATTGGGGCGACTGCTCCACAGGCATCTATACGGGTCAAAACTTATCGAACTGTACCCTTCATGTGTTGTTTATTCTACAAAAACTGTTAAACTATTTTGAGAGGAAAAAAGGGAACAACAGCAGCAAAAGAAAGGAGGACCACAGAGGAGGGTCAGGGAGGGACCAGAGACCACCCGCAGCAGGTGAAGAGGCCCGACTCTGCCGTCAGACCTGGATTCCAAACTCCACTCTGCCCCTTCCTACCTGTGTGACCAGGGCAGCGGCCTAGATCTGGCGAAACCAGTTCCCTGGGGAAAATGGGAAGAACACTCACCTCCCAGAGTTCCCTAAAGGGTCAGAGGCACCGAGCAGTGTGCTGGCTCACAGCAAACACTAACAATCGTGAGTGTCGTGGAGGGCAGGGCCGTGACTGCCACCACACTCACGTGGTTTGTTCCTGATAATTTTCCACTCTTCCTGCCCTCCCCTCCAGGGCAGCCAGCCCGCCTGGCCCTCCTCCTCCAAACCTAGGTAAGGCCCCTCTGCTCTATTTAATGCCCGCCTGCACCAACCAAACGTGTAGACACAACAGAACTCTAAATGAAGGGGTATTTGCCCCCTGCGGCCACTTCAGCCCTGGCTCCCATCCCCTTTCCCAGCCCTGTTCACAGCCCTGCAGCCCACCCCGTGCCGGAGCGACCCTGCGTCCTGCCCTCCCTCCTCGGCGCCAGAGCACTTGCGAACTGCCCCCCTCGCTTTCCGGAGGCACCTCCGCCCGGCCAGCCTGGAGCTCTTCCAGGCCCAGCAGGTGCCCAGGTGACCGTGACAAACGGCCAAGGCTGGGCTGGCGCGATGAGCCGCCCCGGGACCTTCTAGGGGGGCGGGGAGGGGCTGCCCACGACCCCACTGCCGGGCCCCAGGCGGTCAGCTCCGGGAGGCCCAGCGCAGGGAACGGCGGGGGTGTGGAAAGCGGGCCGCGGGAGAGTCCCGGCGTCCGCACGGCCACCCGACCTTCCCCGGACCAGACCCGAGGACCCTGCCAGCGGGTCCCGAGCACGACGGTCTCAGGAGGCCCCAGCCCTCGGGCGCGGTGCGCGGTTTCCCCACCGGGGCCCTTCCTCCTGGGGGACCTCGGGGACGGCCACTCACCAGCCTGTGTCCGCCAGCAGTTCAGCCACGTCCCCGCGTCCGACGGCAGCCGCCTCGCGGCCCCTCCGCGGCTGCCACGGCCTCCCGGGGGCGGGGTGAGGCGGGTCCCCTGGCCCCCGAGGCGCCCACGCGCCGCCCGCGGCCAGGACTCCTCGAGGCCGGACCCGTCGAGGGGACAGCCGGGCGCAGGCGCCGACGCGGGAGGCCGGGGAGGAAATCCCGGGGTCCCTGGGACCTAAGCCAGGCGGGGGGCGGGGGCTCCTCAACAGGCACCAGTGAGGCCGTGCGCCCCTCGCAGCCCGCCCCGCCCCACGCGCTCGCCGGGGCAGAGCCGCTTGTCCCCGCGCCCGCAGGCCCCGGCCACCTGGTGCGCGCCCCTGGAGTCCCACCCAGCAGATTCGCCCCACCGAGCTCCCCTCCTGGCGGAGCGCCGGCAATCCTGCCCAAGGTGGAGCCCCTGCATCCTGTAACAGGATGAAGAACAGTTCCATCACCCCAGAAAGTTTCCTCCTGTCTCTTCTCCGGACAACTACTGCCGCCCCCTCAGAAGCAACCACTTTCTGATCTCCATCACCGTCACCGTGGAGGGGCTCTGCCTGTGTTTGGACCGTGCACACATGGAATCCGACAGTCTGCGCCCTTTGCGTCTGGTCTCTTTGGCTCAGTGTTTTAGAGACTCATCCGTGTGCTCCATACATCGTAATTCATTCCTTCTCATTGCTGAGGAGTCTTCCACTGTTTGCTTCTCTGCTCCTCTGTTGGTGTGGGGGATCAGAATTGGCCACCCCAAAATGTGTCTCTTTGCCTTGATTATTTTTAAGAACAAAAGGCTCTGAAAGAGACTTTGACCTTCCCCCTAACTGTCTAAAAGAATTTAAGATAAAAGGCCTGTCCCCAGGACAGGCCATCACCACAGGTAACTCTGGGTATGGTAGACTGGTGAGAGTCTCACCTGTGGGGGGGACGCCTTGCCCAGGACCTCTGACGATCGGACTCCCGCCTAGCCGTGTCAATTAAAGGGACTCTCCCTGGTGCAGGGATGTGGATGTTGTGAGTAACCGATCTGATGTTTTCTCTTTTTGGTCAACCTGATGTTTCTCTTTCCAGTTGACTTGTGTCATTTCCCTTCAGTCGATCTGGTGTTTCCCTTTCCGATCTATCTGATGTTTTCCCCTCTTATTATTTGACCTGTTCAAATCTGCTTCTATCTCAGTCTATCTGGTGTTTCCCTTTCCGATCGATTTGTGTCCTTTCCCTCTTGTTATTTGACCTATTCGGATCTGTTTGCAGACTATTGCCTTTACTCTCCTCTATACAATAAAATATACATTCAATCCATTCATCTGGGTTGAAAAGTTTCTTTTTACGTCTCCAAACGAATCCATCGAACCTCTCAAAACACTGACGCAGTCATTCCCAGAGAAACGGAAGCATGTCCACGAGAAGACATGTACACACATGTTCACAGCAGCTTTGTCATAGCCCAAAACTGGAAACAACACAAATATGCCTCAACAGATGAATGCATAAACAATTGAGGTGTGTCCATACAGTAGCAAAAAGAATGAACTAGGGATACACTCAACAGCATGGAGGAATCTCAAAAAAATTATGCTGAGTGAGAGAGGCCAGACGAAAAGGAGTAATTACTGTAAGTTTCCTTTTGTATGAAACTCTAGAAAATGCAAACTAGTCTGTGGTGACCAAAAACAGATCAACGGTGGCCTTGTACGGCAGGGGTGGGGGAGGGTGGGATGGACTGCAGAAGGGCAGGAGGAAACCTTTGGAGGTGGTGGATATGTTCATCTTGATTGTGGCGATGGGTTCACGGCTGTACACAATGTTAAAATATATCCAACAATATACATTAACTATGTGTAGTTTATTGTATGTCAATTATTCCTGAAGCCGCTTAGGAAAAAAAAGCCACAGTGAGATACGTCTTCTCACCATCAGAGGGTGATAATAGCAAGAGCGTGACTAGACGCTCTCCAGGGGAGACTGGGGAGTGGGCGCTCAGACCTTGGTGTGGAGCATGCGTTCTCGGGGCAGAGGCAGGAGTAGGGAGGGGGAGGAGCGATATTGTCCCTAAAAAGGTGAGAACTGGGGGTGCGAAAAAATCTTAGATATTAACGATGTGTGGCCTTCCAAAGCTTAACCTTACCCAACAAAATCTTATTCCTTAGTATTTAAATTTCTCTTTAGGGACAATTTAAGTTCAGTCTAATTTTTCTCCTTACAGTGCCATAATTGGCGGGGGAGGGAGGGGAGGCTGAGAAACACTGCCGTAGGGAGTAGAAAAGGATAGAACCCCCTACCAAGGGGATCTGGTGGTATCTACCCAGAGCCAGACTCTCTTAGCATCTAACCCAGCGAACCAACTTCTGGGGTCTACACTGCAGACACTTGCCCATGTGAAATGACAGATGGAGGAGGCTGTCACAAAGGCTTTGTTTGTAAGAGAAAAGACTAGAAACAACCCTGGTTTTCACCGAGAGGGGGCTGATTCACTCGAGGGTGGTGTCCAGCACGGGGTGGTGTGCTGCTGTGAAAGAAAGACGGGGGCGGCTCTTAGGACACATGCGTCACATTTAAAGCAAAGTCCGGAACAGTGCAAATAATATTCTACCTTTTGTATGAGAAAGGAGGTGAGAGGATATTTAATCATATTTGCTTATATTTACATAATAAACCTAAAAGTCTGTACAAGAAATGAATAAAAATGGTTATCTCTGGAAGCCGGGACTGGGAGAGAGGCCGGCAGGGACTGAGTGGAAGTGACGCTTCTCAGTGTACAACTTGAAGCATCATTTTAATTTTTGAACCACATAAGTGTACTACCTATTCAAAATAATAAAATTAGATAAAAATATAAATAAACCAGAATAAAATATAGACAAATATTTTTAAATCTTGACCAGGGGAAAGCTTTTCTAAGTTTGAGAAAAGATTTTGTTTTTAAAGATTTTTTTATAAACTTTTTTTGTGTGTGTGAGGAAGATCAGCCCTGAGCTAACATCCATGCTAATCCTCCGCTTTTTGCTGAGGAAGACCGGCTCTGAGCTAACATCTATTGCCAATCCTCCTCCTTTTTTTCCCCAAAGCCCCAGTAGATAGTTGTGTGTCATAGCTGCACATCCTTCTAGTTGCTGTATGTGGGACGCGGCCTCAGCATGGCCGGACAAGTGGTGCGTCGGTGCACGCCCAGGATCCAAACCCGGGCCGCCAGTAGCGGAGCGCACGCACTTAACCACTAAGCCACGGGGCCGGCCCTAAAGATTTTTTAAGCCCAAAATGAAGACAAATAAATATGACCCAATGAAGATGTAAATTTTATTCATGGTTAAGAAAAAACAACCACAAACAAAATAAGCAGAAACAAATTGGAAAAAAAACGGTTGCAACTTAACATCACAGAAAGCCGTAATTCCCTTAATAATGGCTCCTACAATATAATAAATAAGAGCAGCAGTTGCATTTTTTAAAAGGGCAAAGGATATGAGACAACAATTCATGTTAAAAGGCATTCAGCCTCATTATAGTAAGAGCAATGCAAATAAAGATTATACCGAGACGCCAGTGTCCACCTGTTAGATGAGCAGTGGGTGCTGGCCGAGCCCCGCCCAGGTAAGGTACGTGCTGGACGAGGTGAGCAGGGAGGAAGGGCCGTGATCAGAGCAGGACGGAAACAAGAGGAATGCAGCAGAGTGTCATGTCTATACTTCATTCACATTTTTCTTGTGACATCTCCCCCTCCAGCTCCCTCCCAGTTCTCACCTCCCCTTTAGAGAAAAACTTGAAAAACTCACCTATACCCACGCCCTCCACCCTTTCACCCATTCTTTCTTCACCATCCCTAACCAGCCTTTCACCTCACTGCCCCACACCCCATGGAAGCTTCTCGGCAGCCCTGATCCAGTGTTCTCTGTCCTCGCCTCACTTGATCTGGCAGCCATGGCTGAACTCTGCTCTCTTTGGTCCATTTCCCTGACCACACCTGCCTTTGCTCTCCCTCCTCCTAACACACAAATGTTGGAGGCTCCAGGCATGGTCTCAGACTCTGCTGTACCTATGATCCCCGCCCAGGGGTCCTACCTTGTACCGGAGCATTCAATACCATATCTATGCTGCTGACCCCAGCTGTATCTCCAGCCTTCGCCCCTCTGTGGACCTCTGGACTTGGAAACCTGACCACTCACGGGCCTTCCCCATGGAAGGCACATCAACCTTATCAAGGCCAAACAGGACTCTAGGTCCCCATCACCACCCCTCAAGTGGGGCCCTCTTCCCATCTCATGACAGGGCACCAGTGTGCATTGGAAGCTCAGAGGCACCTTTAATACTTCCTTTCTGTCCCACTCCAAGCCCAATTCACCAGCACACCACATCAGCTCTGCCTTCAAAATGTGTCCCCAGTGCAACTGCAATGGAAAAAAAGTATGGCAATTCCTCAAAAATTAAACATAGAATTAACATATGACCCAGCAATTCTACATCTGGCTATATACCCAAAAGAGATAAAAGCAGAGATCAAACAGATATTGGCACACCTGTGTTCATAGCAGCATTATTAACAAGAGCCAAAAAGTAGAAACAACCCAAGTGTCCATCAATGGATGAATGGATAAAGAAAAAATACATAGAATGGAATATTATTCAGCCTTTAAAAAGATGGAAATTCTAAAACATACTACAACATAGATGGACTTCAAGGACATTATGCCAAGTGAAATATGCCAGTCACAGAAGGACAATTCCTGTAGGATTCCACTCATAGGAGGTCCCTAGAGGAGTCAAACCCACAGAGACAGGAAGTGGGATTGTGGTGCCAGGGGCTGGGGGAGGGGATGGGGGTGAGTGTTTCATGGGGACAGAGTTTCAGTTTGGGAAGATGAGAGTCCCGCAGACAGATGGTAGGGGTGGCTGCACAACAGTGTGAACGTGCTTAATGCTGCTGAACTGTGCACTTAAAAGTGGTAAATTTTTATGTGTGTTTTACCAGAAAAATCATTAAAAAAAAAAAAAAAAAAGGATGGCCAGCCAAATGGGATGGGCCTGGAGGCTCATGTCCTCTTCCTGACGGGGCTCGGTGGCCTGAGCTAGCTGATGGGAGCACAGGCTGAAGGTGGCCCCTGTCCAACAAGGCCGCTTCCTGACCACGGGGTGCCCCCTTGTTCCCACCTCCAGCATGCGGGGCAGCTAGTGTCAGAAGTCAGCCTTCCCCTGACCTGCCGGGCAGGGTGCTGAGAGTTGGGCTAGCTTGTGCCAACTCAACTACGCCCAACTATTTCTCTGCTTGCAAGTTTCCTGCTACCCTGTGTGGTATCCACCCGGCCCGGGGAGCACGGGTGGTGTGCTCTCACATTTCTCTTGTCCCCTCTCTGGACAGTGCCTGGCACACAGTAGGAGCTCAGCAGACAGCTGTGGGTGGAATCCTTTCAGCCCACGCCTTGTAGATCAGGGCTGGGGGCTGGTCTGGGTTCTGGAACTTTCCAGCTGACTTTTTGAGCCCCCCCACTTCTCACACACTTCTGAAACAGAGCGAGCTGACCCAGGTGAGCCCGCAAGTCCCATCAGCTCACTGTTTCGGTTGTCGATGTGCAAGGAGCTCAGGATGCAAAAGGTGTGAGGCAAGCACATCCTGGACCGGGAAGCGAGCCCAGGAAGGGAGGGAGCGCTGAGGCAGGCTGGACAGGGGCCAGCAGGCCAGACACACAGGGGAGAGAGGCAGGAGTGGCGCGGCAGGAGGGCAGGGTCAGGGGAAGGGACCGTGGAAACAGCAGCAGCAGGAACCCACTTGGAGTCTGAGGATCCAGGGGGTGTTGGGGGAGCAGAGGCCACCCCCAGACAGAGCAGGGGCTGGAGCGCCAGGCCCCGGGGAGTGGTCTGGAGGGCACCTGGGCAGGACGGGAAATGGTGCCCAAGTGGTGTTTGACGGTGAGACATGAGCATGGGTGGGGGGTGGAGGTTCCGGCTGGGTCTGGAAGGAGGTTTCTAAGGCTGCACTTTCTTGGCAGGCTCCTAAAGGCTGCTCTGCACAGGGAAAAACACACCCAAATGTGTCCCTGGGCTGCTGCTGACAGATGAGATCAAAAGCACAGAGAACATTTGATTAGCTACTAATCAGGGAAGCAATTTAAAACAGCAATTTTTTTTTTTTTATATCAAAGCTCCAAAGTTCCTCAGGCATTCCCTATGCCTCCCTGAATGTTCTCCCTGAAAACATCTGCTTAGTGTCAGGGGAGGGGGAGGGACTAAAGGGCTTTGCAGAGGAGAGCACAGGGGTAATCCTTGCAAGATGCGATGCATCATCACAGGCGGTCAGGCTGGGGAGGGACTTTCCTCGGAAGAAGGAACAGTTTTGCCCAAGGTCATGTAGAATTCACGGCAATGTTAGGGCCCAAACCCAGGTCCAGGGTGACCCCCAGCCCAGTTTGCATTTCACCAATGGAGCCCCCAGGACACGGGACTAAAGTGCTAAAACCAGGAGGAGCCTAGGCAAACTGGGATGGATCAGTCACCCTACCAGGCCTTTGGAGTGGGCTTGTCACTGCCTGGCCTCTAAACAGAGGGGCACCTTTGTGGGGTGGGGGGAGGTGGGATGGCCAAGTCTGTGGCTTCCAGCCTTGTCTCCTTTGGGACACTTGGCATCAGAACCAACACATGCCCCTGGCAGACCCCACCAAATCATGACTGTCCCCAGAGCCATGGTCACCACCTTCCAGGGGACCAGGAAAGCCCGAATCTCAGGGGCACAATGGGGGTGCTGTGCCCTCACGGGAGTGCCTGGGCTCTGCTCACTGTTTCTCGTGCCTGGTGGGCTGTGGGGTTCGGCTGACTCTGAGAGTTGGTAGCTCTTCCCACCACCTACCACCCACCACCCACCACCCACCACCCACCACTCAGCACCCATCATCCACGCTAGGGCCTCTCTGCTTCGGTCATGAAGAGCAGACGCTCGGAGCACAGGAATTTAGGAAACCAGTGCAAAAGTGAACTGCGAACACCCAGCACACTCCTTCCACCCTGCGTGGGGACAGGATTTCTTCAGGGAGCCCTGCCCCAGGCCCAGCCCAAGCCAGGCCAGTCTGGTAGCCTGCATCAAGGAAAGAGAATTTTGATGACTAAACATCAGAAAAAGAAGCAGCTACCGCCACTGGTTTTCTCTTCCAGGGAGAAGAGTGGCTCCCCGGTGCCTGGGTCTTGCCCGGGCTGAGCCCTGACTCCCTGAAGGACCACCGAAGCCCCTTTCCCCTCTGCCCCCTCCTCACAGGCTCCGGCAGGGTCCCCACAGCCAGGCCCTGTTCCAGGAGCCAGGAGAGAAAGGAGAGAGGAATCTATTCTGTTGTTGCCTCACTAGACCCGCCCAGCCACTTCCTCCTGCTCTCAGGGGGGTGGGCTGAGCAGAGGACGGGAGAAGCCTGGAGCCCCCCAAAGCTCCTGCCTTCCTTCTCCGGTCGAGGAAGGCCAGACTCCAGGGGCTGAGGTTGACCCCAGCTGTGGGTGGTGCCCAGGGAGTCAGGCCCACAGAGCCAGGTTCACATCTGTTAAGCTGGGCACACACTTCAGACTGCCATTCTAGAAGGTTCATTGAGGCCACACTGCGTGCCAGGCCCTTGCAAAGGCCACAGATGAGAAGGCGAATGAGCAGTGCCTGGTCCTGCGCGCAGGAGAGACACGGAGGCGAGGGCCCCATCTTTACCCGCTGGGTCACTCTGAGGAGGGGCAGCTGGCTGCGGGGTGGCCCTGGGCAGGAACTCTGAGCAGGCTGACCAGCCACTCCGCCATTCTGCTGTGCACACTGCAGGCCTTACTGCACTGGGCCCTCCGCGGAAAGGGGCCCATTAATGCCCCTTCTGTCCAGGTTCTGTGGCGTCCAGACGCCGGGCACTCCACTTGCCTGCAGAGCTCCACAGCCTGTCTCATCCCCTCCCCTCCTCTCTCCCTTCCTCCCCTCTGCCCTCCAACCCCAGCCTCACAGTGTGACCTTGGGCCAGCTACCAGGCAGGATTGATGACATCCGGGACCCAGCCAGTGCCCACAGGAGACTCCTTTCCACTTGGCTCACTTCCTCCTTCCCTCCCTTCTTCCTCCCTGACCCCTGATCCCCCACAGCAGGTGCCCTGGGTCCCCACTTCCTCCAGGCACTGGCTGTGTCCAAGCTCCCCTGAGGGGCCCCGGACCCTCTCTAGCACAGGCAGGCTTCATGACAGGAGGAAATCTCCTCGTGACCACCAGCTCTGTCCTCTGGGGCCCAGACAAGCAGAGAAAAGAAAAGAGAGAGGCCAAGAGAGGGGACGGGGGACGTGCTTCCACCTGCAGGAGACCTGGGCAGGAGGGCTGGGCAGGAGGGCTGGGCAGGAGGACTGGGCAGGAGGGCTGGGCAGGCAGCTTTACAGGTCAAGCCAGGACACCTCCCCCAAGGGTCTACCCTCCACACTAACACCGTCCTGGCCACATCCTGTCTGTCTTACTTCCCTGGGTGCCATCATCCCTGCCCAAGACCACCGCCCACATGCACACAAACGCAGCTCCCCAGACCCTCTCCGCTCCCACTCCGCCCAGCTGTCCTCGCCAAGGCTGGCTCTGGACCTCTGGCTCTAGTGGACTGGGGAAGCCCCAGCCAGATGGTCAGATGGCCGTGGAGGTACCCACAGCCCCATTCCTGGAGCCCTTGTCCCTCCCTGCTCACCTCTGGGGTCCATGGCTCCTCCGAGGACCCACAGGCCAGGTGCCTGGAGGCAGAGGCCAGGGATGGAGGTGGAGGTCCACTTGGCAGAAGCTAAGTACAGCTCAGACCTCAGGCTCAGAGCCAAATCAACATGAGGAACAAAGCCCGGCCCCTGCCCAGGCCCTACCCCACCTTTCCTTTCTGGGTGGGAGGAGTCTCAGCAGGTTTCGGATTTGCCCACATCTGGCAGAGCAGCCAGCAGGCTCAGTCTCATGACAGAAACCAGAATTTTCAGCTGGGTGTCCGAGGCCAGCCGTCCCAGCCGGCGTGGGCCAGTGTTTTACCCACACGTCAGATCGTGGAGGGGCCAGTCGGTGGCTTTCCCCTGCTCTCAGGACAAGCCCTGCCTTGGTTTTGGCCCCCAGGCCCTGGGAGATTTGCCCCCTGCTCATGTCTCCTGGTTAGGCTCGTCATCCCGCCCTGACCCCCTGACCTCTCCTCACTTGTCTCTCCAGCACGGGGAGCTGCTGTTGGTGGTTGGCCTACCCAACCACCAAAGAGCCCAGAAGTCATGGACACTTTCCAGGTCTTATCTTTTCTCTAGAGGAAAGTTCCTGGTCCCAGAGATTTCTGACACACTGGGATAAAGATGAGCTTAAATGAGCGCCTCAGTAGAGGCTGCTTCTGAGCGGCTGTCCCCTGTGTCTTCAGAGGAGGCCCACCTGGGGTGCAGGCACATCCAGGAATCACACACGGCACACCCCAGAGGGAGGGAGAGGCAGAGGACGGCCCCCACTCTGCCCCTTTCCTCCAGCTCACACTTTCTGTGCAGGCTCCCACCTGGTCGAGGGAGAGGGATAGGGAACCAGGCCAAGCAGGGAGGAGCCTGAGGCCCTGATCAATGGTTCAGGGTCATCCCTGAATCTGGAGACTCTCTTCTCCTCTCCAGTCTCCACCTCTCTGCTCCCAACCTGCCTGGCTTCACCGCTCGGTGCCAGCCGTGGGGTTGGAAGAGAGGGTCCTTCCATGCGTCATCCCAAGGGTGTGCCCTACCTGTGTCGGGGCGGGGGGGAGGAGGGGGCAAAGCCGGGTCATATGGCAGCAGGAGAAGCTGAGAAATCAACTGTCACCCCTACCTCACACCATGTACAAAACTTAACTCAAAATGGATCAGTGAGCTAAATATAAGAGCTTAAACTATAAAACTCTTAGAGGAAAACATAGGGGTTTCTTGACCTTAGACTTGGTGATGGAGTCTTAGATATGACCCCCAAAGTACAAACAACAAAAGACAAAAAGATAAATGGGGCTTCATCTAAATTTTAAACTTTTGTGCATCAAAGGACACTATCAAGAGAGTGAAAAGACAGCCTACAGAAGGGGAGAAGATACTTGCAAATCACAGATCTGATTAGGGTCGAGTATCCTGAAAATAAAAAGACTCCTAAAACTCAACCAAAGACACCCAAATTAAAAATGGACAAAGGACTTGAATAGACATTTCTCCAAAAAAGAGATACAAATAGCCAATAAGCACACGAAAAGATGCTCGACACCATTAGTCATCAAGGAGAAACAAATCAAAGTCACAACAAGATACCGCTTCACACTCACTAGAATGGCTATAATCAAAAAAAAAAAAAACAGAAAATAAGTGCTGGTGAGGATATGGGGAGAAATCAGAACCTTCCTAACTTGCTGGTGGGAATGTAAAAGGGTGCAGCTGCTGTGGAAAACAGTCTGGCAGTTCCTCAAAAACATAAATGTAGAATTACCATGTGACCCAGCAGTTCCACCTCTAGGTTAGTGCCCAAAGGAATTGAAAACAGGGGCCCAAACAAATACCTGTACCCGCACGTTCATAGTAGCACTGTTCACAACAGCCAAAAGGTGGAAAGAGCCCAAATGCCCATCAACGCACAAACGGATAAGCAAGGGTGGACCATCTATACAGTGGAATGTCCTTCAGCCAGAGAAAGGAGTGAAGTTCTGACACACGCTACAACACGGATGAACCTCAAAAACAAGAAATCAGGCACAGAGGCCGATATCATATAACTCTACTTATATGAAATATCCAGAATAGGTAAATCCGTAGACATGAGCAGATTGGTGGTTGCTGGGGGCCGAGGAGGAGGGAATGGGGCATGACTGTTTAATCCGTACTGGATCTTTTTGGGGGTGATGAAAATGTTCCAGAGCAAGATCAAAGTGAAGGCTGCACAACACTGTGAATGTACCAGAAGCCACTGAACTGTACACTTTAAAAGTATTAGTTTTATGTTATGTGAATTTTGTCTTAATAAATTAAACAGAATCAGCTGTGTTGTATTTTTACCGCTGGCTCATGATGAACGATAAAAGATATTTTCTTTTCCCCATCACCCCAGCAACCAGGTCTCCCAGTTCCTGAGGTCGGGTTCTCCTTGCCCAGGGGAACCGGGGGCTCTGATGGGCCTGGGCGTGAGGCAGAGGGCAGGTCCCCACTTGCAGGCCAAGCCTGAGACAGCTGGACGCCTGATGGGGATGCCTGCATGAGTACCTGTGGGGGCTGGACACTGAGACTGAGGAGCCCCCGGAGCCCCAGCCTGAGGTCAGGGCCAGGGACCACCATGTGGCACCATGTGGCTGAGAGAACAGTGGCCATGATGTGGCCAGGAAGGGAAGGAACGGAGCCCACTAACAGTGACACCTTAAAGGGGACCAAGGTATCCGATGCCAGACACACAGGTGGGGCAGAGCCAGATCCAAGGGGAACTGAGGAAAATAGGGGTGACATTGCCCATGCCCAGCTGGCAAGGAGCCCATCCCTCATCCAGAGTGGTTACAGCCGCGGTTCCACTCTGGTTCTTTCCTCAAAACCGTCTTCCCGGGCCGGCCCCGTGGCTTAGCGGTTAAGTGCGCGTGCTCCGCTACTGGCGGCCCGGGTTCGGATCCCGGGCGCGCCCGGACGCACCGCTTCTCCGGCCATGCTGAGGCCGTGTCCCACATTCAGCAACTAAAAGGATGTGCAACTATGACATGCAACTATCTACTGGGGCTTTGGGGAGAAAAGGGAGGAGGATTGGCAATAGATGTTAGCTCAGAGCCGGTCTTCCTCAGCAAAAAGAGGAGGATTGGCATGGATGTCAGCTCAGGGCTGATCTTCCTCACCAAAAAAAACAAAACAAAACCGTCTTCCCCTCTGCTTTGTTGAGAACCGCCCCCGCCCCACTGGCCTCCTCCACCACCCCCCCACCTCCCGCCTCCCCCGCCCCCCATCGTCTTCTCGCCACCTCTGCCCCAGGCCTGCAGGGCCCCTGTCCCAGGTTTCTGTGGAGCTGTCCTCCCCACGTCCAGACATTTGTCAACCTGACTGAGGATTTTGGCCCCTGCCTCCCGCTCGATTCTCGTCACCCAAGACCATTTCCATCTCAGTCAAGTAAAACAGGACTCGCTCCTTCCTCTCTGAAATCCCTTTGACCACACACGGCCCTCAGATGGAGGCCAAACTCCTCGAGCCCCTTCCCCCGACAAGGCCCTCCCGGCTCCAGCCCACCTTCTCTCCCCTCCTGCTGTGGGTCGCCCCAAAGCAAAGTCCACGTGACCCCCAGGACGCATTTGTCTCTCTCCCTCCCCCACACCTGCCTCAATACCCCTCACCCACGACCACACATCTCCAACTTGTTTCCCAGGCCTCTGCCTCGTGCACTGCTCCCCTGGGGTCTGCCCCGACACCCCACGCCTGTGTCGGGAGCCGTGCCTCAGTTCCCCCGTAGTGCACTGGGCGCTGCCCCACAGAAGCCCTGACCACACCACTGAATGGAGCTTCGTGTCCCCTCTAGAATACAAGGACAGGGCTGAGACATTTTGTGTGTGTCCCCACAGCCGGTACAGGACCTGGTGCACAAACGCTTGTTCACTCCACCACCAATTGTTGGTGGCGTGCTATGTGGTGGGCTCTGCTCTAGGCCCTGGGGGACATGATGAGAAAGGCAGACAGGGGCCCCCCTCACAGCACTTTTGTCTTGTTCTAGCTACTATAAAGAAAACCTATCCATTTCAATTTAAAGCAAGCATCACGTTTAATGGGGAAACACTAGAAGTATTCCCATGTAAACCAGAAGCAAAGATGATTACTTTTGTTCTGTAGGTACCAGCTGGTGCAAAACCTGGGACAGGTGGTCTGGTTGGGAGACAGCACTCTCTCCCCAGACCCGCCCTGCCGGCCCAGACCAGGGCCACTTCACCTCCCACCCCCCATCTCGTCCTCTCCTGCCCTCTCTCTCCAGCACAGTCGCCTCAATTCACTCACCCGCCACCACCTGTAGTTTGATGCCCCACCCCAGCTGCCCAAATTCTCTGTCATCCCTGAGGAGCACTGCTGGGGAGAATCAGCCAACTGGGTGGCTCAGCTCCAGCATCAGCAGAGGAGTCCACCCTCAATGGAGCCTTGAGGTGTGGTCACAGCCCCTCCCTTGTCCCTGCTCGCTCTCCCTTAGTTCCCTTCATCTTTGCCACTCACTTAGGCCCCAACTCTTTGTGCCCAAAGGATGACCTCCCCTTCTGGTGCTCAAGGGGCACCCCGGGGACTCCCCTCAACTTCCCGCCACGTCACCTCCACAAGCGCCCCAACCATCTGCAGCTCCAGCCATGGGACTAGATGCTCCCCATACCCGGCTCTAAGGGATTCCTCTCCCTCTGCTCCTGCTGCCCCCCGCCCCCAACCCTTGCTCCCTCTCCTCACCCAGGTTGGCATGGCCAAAGCTCTTGTACAGCCAGTATGTCTGCAATACCTCACTGCACCCATTTATTTGTTTGATTTTTTTGTTGTTGTTTTTCAGGGGAAGTTTGCCCTAAGCTAAGATCTGTTGCCAATCTTCCTCTTTTTTTCTTCTTTTTTCTCAAAGTCCCAGCACATAGCTGCATACAGTAAGTTCTTCTACGCTAGCTGCCTCCACAGCATAGCTACCAACACAAGTGATGTGGTTCCGCACCCAGGAACCAAACCCAGCCGCCGAAGCTGAGTGCACCAAACTTTACCCGCTAGGCCATGAGGGCTGGCTCTTGTTTGGTTTTCTTTTAGTAGAGGAAATACTTGTACACAGCTTAAAAAGTCAACAAGGCCAATAACAATGAACAGTCATCTCCTGACCCAAATCTTCTTGATCCCTAAGTCCTACTCCCTGGAAACCACTTTCAACTTTGTTCCTGATTATTCTAGAATTTGCATCCATATTTTAATAACTTGGATCTATATCTTCCTTTTTCTTTATTTATGTATTTTTGAATAGGTAATTATTGTATGGTTCAAAATTCCAAAGATGTACAGGAGAATATGCTGGTGTTCTTTGAGCTTTTCATGTTAGTCATCGTCCCCTGCCTTCCCCTGTTCAAGTTAGGGTCCATCTCTCTTCTGCCCTCTCCATGTCTTTGCTCAGTATTCAATATTCGCATTATTATGACAAGATAAATATTTTTCGCAGCCGAGACACACAGAGTACATTTCTTCCTAATACAACTGTAGATTTCTTTTCATGAGGTCAATAATTTTTTCATATGTTTTGTTTTCTATGCATTTATCACTAATTCATCCTGAAACTCATGGCCAAAAGTTTAAATTTCCTTTCAATCATCAAACCCACCAGGTAAACCAGTCAGTAACACTTTGTTTTCTTGGAGGCATCCTTCTGGAACCTTCTGTCCTTCTGCTCCAATCTGGGACTCTTGCCTCACCACCATCCCTGGAACCCTTGCTGCCCCTCTCCCGTGCTGGATCTGATTTCCTGGATCCCAGATAGAGTGGAGCTTTGTCGTTACTTTTGGCAACCCAACATCTAACCCTCCTTCCTATGTTTAGAGAATTCCTCACCTAGTACGGCAGACTCTGCCTTCAACTATAAAAGCTACAGATGTCAAAGACCCGCTCCCCCAAAGCCCCTGACAGATAGGCTATGGCCCCATGCCTCAGGGTCTCCCAACCAGACCACCTGTCCCAGGTTTTGCACCAGCTGGTACCTACAGAACAAAGGTAATCATCTTTGCTTCTGGTTTCAACGGGAATACTTCTAGTGTTTCCCCATTAAACATGGATGCTTCTTTGAAATTGAAATGGATAGGTTTTCTTTATAGTAGCTAAAACAAGACAAAAGTTCATTTCTTCCTCCTTAAAACAAGTTGAGGGGTAGGCAATCTATACTGGAACGGCATTCCAGGCATCTGAGTCCCGGGCTCCTCCATCCCTGCATATGGCTTCCTTCTCAAAGGCAATGATGGCTGCTTGAGCTCCAGTCGTCACAACCACATTCCAGCTAGGAAGAAGAGCCAAAGAAGGGTGGGCCTCCCTCAATTTAAGAAAACTTCCCAGAAGTAACATTTCTGCTTACATCCCATTCACCAAAACCTGGTCACGTGATCAAATCTGACTGCAAGGGAGGCTAAGAAATGTAGTATATATCTAGAGTGACCACACACCCGGCTAAAAATTGGGGGTTTATTACCAAGGAAGAAGGGAAGAACAAATATTGAGAGTTAACTAGTAGTCTCTGCCACCCCATCTATTCCTATTTTCTGTTATAATTCCTATTATCATTTTTTTAAAAAACTAAGAATGGAAATTAAAATTAATCCAAAGTCTTTTCAGTGTCTAGAAGCTGACATATTTTTTTTGGCCTTAGCTCTATTAATATAATGGATTATATTATATATTTCCTAATATCAAACCATCCTGGCCTTCCTGGTCATTTTATATTCTTCTTTTAATGGACTGCTGGATTTTGTTTGCTAATATTTTATTCTAAATTTTTGCATCTATATCCTTAAGTGCTATTTGTAGTTTTCCCTTTTATGTTATCTTTGTTGGGTTTTATTATCAATGTTATGATCAATTAATAAAAATAATTTAGAAGCAATACTTCTTTTTCTATTTTCTGAACAGTTTACAAACCTTAAAACTCTCAGTTTTTTAAACTTTGGGTAGAATTCTGTGAAAAATATGTACCTGGTAATTTTTTTTTTCTTGATGTGGGGATAAATCTGGAAATTTTCTTTTATGAAAATCCATCTGTTTTAAGCTTCTATCTCTTTTAGAATCAGCTTTGCTAAGTCATATTTTCTAGGAAATTATCTATTTCATTCAGATTATCAAATCTATTTGCCTAGAATTGAACAAAGTACTTGCTTATTGTTTTCAAAATCTCGTTTATATATCCTTGGTTGTTTCCCCATTATCATTTCTTATTTTGTATTTTTTTCTTTTTCTTGTTCTTTCTTTCCTTCTTCCTTTGCTAATAGTTTATAGATTTAATTATTTCTAATTCATATCTCCTTTTATCTTTATGAAGTTCTTTTTTTCTGCTTTCCTTTACTTTATTTTGTTGTTATTTTACTTACATCTTGAATCAGATGTTTAATTTACTTATTTTTATTTCTTCTTGTTTCTTAATACAAATAATTAATCAATTAGTTTTTCTCCAAGTTCTGCATTAGCTGCATCCCACTGACTCTGATATCACAATCATTTTGCTTTCCTCTAACTCAAAAGTTAAGAGAGAAATTTTTTAAATTCTTAGAGAGTAGCAGCTTTTTATTATTTTACTATTATTATTATAATTATATACTGTAATTGGAGAATGTTGGAATGTTACCTATAGTGTTTTTATATTGTTTAATTTATTAAGATTTATTTTATAGTGTAAGAATATTCACAGGCATTTCTGACTGTGAATGTCCCATGAGTGTTTGAAAGTTGTATTTCCTATTTTAAGTATATGTATCAGACCTAAAATAATTATTATGTTACTTTAGCTTTCTATATTTTGTGTCTCATTGATCTGACACGAGTAGATATAAGTAACTTGAAGCCTGTTCTATCAATTTCTCCTTGCACTTTACATGCTGATGCTATATTGTTTGGTGGATATATAATCACATTTACTATATCTCCACTGAGAATTTCACTTGTTGTTGTCATAAGATGCCCTTCTTTTTCTCAATTAAGGCTTTTCCCCCTGAAATCAGTGGTGACAGATATTAAGATCACGTCCGTGACGTTCTTCTTGTTTGCACTCATTCAGTTTCTTCATGAACTTTTTGATTGTGAGCCCATCTCCATCACATCTTTTTAAAGTGTGTTTTTATATATAGTACTAGTTCAGTCTTGCTTTGTGATCCAATTGGAAACTTTTTCTTTAATAAGGAAACTGAACAAGTTTTTCAGTTATGGCTATGATGATACATTTGCTCTTGGTTCAATGAAGTTATTTGTATTTGTTTTGCTTTTATAACTTTGAAAGACCTTTCACTGTGTGGTTTGTTTTCTTTGTTGTATGTAAGTGTTTTTTCCGATAATTTGGAAGATTTGGATTTTAATCCACTGGAAAATTTTATAACCAAAATTTCATGTAATACCTTTTATTCTCTATTTACTTAAATAATGTATATTCACTCCCTGTGATGAATAATTACAATATTAATTAATTTTCTCTTCTGTACTTCCCCCTTCCTTTCCCTCCTCATCTAACACATGTTGATTTTCTTGCTTCTAAATATCTACATTGGTACTGTGAATGTATGCCTCCATTACTTGAATTTTCAGCTTTAAATGACATCACTTATTCATATCTATAAAGATGAAGAAATCCACTTTAATACCTCTCATTTTCTCTCCCCTTTCTTTTCTCGATTTTTTGTGAGAATTAAATAATTTCTATTTACATTCTGGCACTGTGGTCTTCGCTCTTGTTTCTGACTTGATTCTAGACTTAAATAGGGTCCTGTTACCACTAACATTTTTGTCATCCTTTATCCACTTAAAGTATGGCTGCTGAGGTTTGTTCTCTAGCAGCTTCTTCGAGAAGAGTTAAGGGGAACAATATTTCTGTGTTGTTCTATATTCAAAAGTGTCTGTTGCCTTAATACTTGAATGAGACTTTGGCTCAGTGTAAAATTCTTGGGTCACTCTTTCTTTCCTTGGAGACTTGGTGGAGGCATTGCCCAATAGCTCCTAAGGTTGAACATTACTGTGAAAAAGCATAATGCTAGTCTGATTTTTTACCTTATACATAATTAGAAATTGCTGCATGGATGCCTGAGGACTGTCTTCCTCATCTTGAATCCCAGTAAACCTTACTAGGATAGATGTCAGTGTGGAACACTCAGGATAAATGTTTCCGTGGAACTGTGCAGATGTTCAATGTGGAGTCGATTCTATTTTTAAATATCTTTTCTATTCCTATATTTCAGTTATCTTCTTTGAGGATCTCTATTTTGTATAGGTTATATCTTTTTTGCCTTTCTCTCATAGCTTTTTCTCTTTAAACTTTCTTAAAGCCTTATCCATCTCATTTTCTTATGTTATCACGTGTTTTTAGGAGTGTTTAGCTTTCATTTGCTGCTTCTTATTTTATTTAAATTTTGTGATGATTTATTTTTCTTCCACTCTTTCTCTGAGCTTGTCTAATTTACATTTTCCAATCCTTTTGTTGACTTACTATCTCCTCCATAAGATCATGTTTTTCTGCTTTGGATTTTGTTTCATGGAGGTGATTGCTTCCTTTTTTTTTTTTTTTTTTTAATTCATGGAGAAATATTTGAAAAAATTCCATCGGTTCCATGGCAAAAGTTCTTGGCATGGGTTCTTCATTTGCCATGTGTTTCCCCTGTTCTTTTCTTCTTTTTATCTTATAATAGCATTACATATGCTAATTCCCATTGTGAAACTCATTTATGAATAAGGTACTTCCTGGCGTGAATATTTGCACAAGTGTCACTGCAGGAAGGAACAAGATCATACTCCAGGGCAACAAACGTTTTCTTTATGACCCAGGGTTGTAAGTTTAAGTTGCTTTAGCCTTTACAGCCCTAAGTCAGAGAGAGAAGGAAGCTGTAGGAACGTTCCCAATGCACTGTCGCTCTGGCCCCAGCCCCCAATCAGACGAAGTCCTGCAAATGCAGCTAATCTGTGTGAGTCTTCATCCAGCACCACGCCCTCTGTTCTCAGAACCAAACTTCTACGCAGGCTCCGGCTGCCAGATCGCCCATCACATTCTCACACTAGCACAGGATTCTGTATTTGCACCTTGGAGAAGGGGCCTTATCAATTCTTCCAGAGATCCATAACCACGGACATCCCCTCCTCACTTCATTTTGCTCCCCTGATCAATCTCTGCTGTTTTTCACACCCTGTCCACCTATTGTATGGTTCGGGATATCAAGTGCCTCCTTGGTTACATCTAAGATAGAATTTGTTTTCTGTTTTTAATTTTCCTGGTTGGCTTTTGGTGCTTTCTGAAAGCAGAAGAGAGGAAATGCCGGCTTTATGCTGATATCTTCACTTTAGATGTGCCCTAATGTCCTTATAATAAAACCCCTTTCTGCTTAAAACAGAGCTGTCATCTGTAGCTTGCAACTAAGCTGGATGGATGTGGAAATTTGCACCAAGCGTGGTTGCAGGCAACATTGGTTCAGGAGGCATTAGGGCTCTTCAAAACGTCCTGGCTCCTCTCTCCTTCCAGGCAATGGGTAGAACTGCATTTCTGTGCCCACCAGAAGTCAGGTGTAGCCATGTGACTTGTTCTGGCCAGTGAAATGTGAGCAGAAGTAACATGTGGCACTTCCAGACAAAAGCTTTCAGATCCAGTGATTAGTCTGTCTGTTTTTTTAATTAATATACTTTATTTTTCAGAGCAGTTTTAGGCTCGCAGCAAAATAGAGTGGAAAGTACAAAGAGTTCCCATAAAATTCCTTGCTCCTACACACGCACAACCTCCCCCACTATCAACATCCCTCACCACAGGGTACATTTGTTACAATCAATGAACCTACACTGACACGCCATTATCTCCCAAGGTCCACAGTTTACAACACTTTTGGTGTTGTACATTCTATGGGTTTTTACAAATGTATAACAACATGTCTCCACCATTATAGTATCATACAGAATTGTTTGACTGCTCTAAAAATCCTTCATGCTTTGCCTATTCATCCCTCCCTCCCCGCCAAGCCCCGGCAACCACTAATCTTTTTACTGTCTCCATAGTTTTGTCTTTTCCAGAATGTCGTATATAGTTAGAATCATACAGTCTGTGGCCATTTCAGATTGGCTTCTGTCACTTAGAATTATGTACTTATGGTTCCTCCATGTCTTTTCATAACTTGATAGCTCATTTCTTTTTAGTTGTTGGATGTACCACCATTTACTTATCCATTCACCTGCTGAAGGACATCTCAGTTGCTTCTAAGTTTTGGTTACTATAAATAAAGCTGTTATAAATATCCCTGTGCAGGTTTTTGTGTGGACATAAGTTTCACTTTACTTGGGTAAATACCAAGGAGCTCAATTACTGGATCGTATGGTAAGAGCATGTTTAGTTTTGCAGGAAACTGCAAACTGTCTTCCAAAGTGGCTGCACCATTTTGCATTCCCACCAGCAATGCATGAGAGTTCCTTCTGCTCCACATTCTCACCAGTATTTGGTGTTGTCAGTGTTCTGGATTTTGACCATTCTTATAGGTGTGCGATATCTCGTTGTTGTTTTAATTTGCAACTCCCTAACGTATGTTGTTGAGTATCTTTTCATATGCTTACTTGTCATCTGTATATCTTTTTTGGTGGGCAGTCCGTTCATGTCTTTTGCCCATTGTTAGGTTGTTCATTTTCTGATTGTTGAGTTTTAAGAGTTCATTGTATATTTTGGATCTGTCTTTATCAAATGGGTCTCATGCAAATATTTTCTCCCAGTATGTGGTTTGTCTTCTCATTCTCTTAGCATTGTCTTTCACAGGGCAGAAGTGCTTAATTTTAATGAAGTTCAGCTTATCTATTATTTCTTTCATGGATCGTCTCTTTGGTGTTGTATCTAAAAAGTCATCCCCATTCCCAAGGTCATTTAGATTTTCTACTATGTTATTTTCTAGGAATATTATAGTTTTGCAGTTTACATTTGTCTATGATCCATTTTGAGTTATTTTTTGTGAAGAGTGTAAGGTCTGTGTCTAGGTTCATTTTTTGTAGATGGATGTCCAGTTGTCTAGCACCATTTGTTGAAAAGACTAACTTTGCTCCATTGTATTTCCTTTGCTCCTTTGTCAGTCAGTTGACTACACTTATGAGGGTCTATTTCTGGGCTCTCTATTCTGTTCTATTGATCTATTTGTCTGTACTTTCACCAGTACCACATTGTCTTGATTACTGTAGCTTTATCGTAAGTCTTAAGTTGTGTGGTGTCAGTCCTCCAACTGTGTTCTTCTCCTTCAATACTGAGTCAGCTGTTCGGGTCTTTTGCCTCTCCCTGTAAACTTTAGAATCAGTTTGTCAACACCCAAGATATAATTTGCTGGGATTGCACTGAATCTGTAGATCCAGTTGGGGAGAACTGACATCTTGACAATATTGACTCTTCCTATCCATGAACATGGAATATCTCTCCATTTATTTCTTCTTCAGTATCCTTCATCAGAATTTGGGGGTTTTCCTCATACTTTTTTGGTTAGATTTTGTTTTGTTAGATTTATACCTAAGTATTTCATTTTGGGGGAGTGCTATTGTAAGTGATAATGTTTTTAATTTCAAATTTCACTTGTTCATTGCTGGTATATAGGAAAGTGAATGACTTTTGCATATTAACCTTGCATCCTGCAACCTTGCTACAATCACTTATTAGTTCCAGGAGCTTTTGTCAATTCTTTTGGATGTTCTACATAGACAATCACGTCATCTGCAAACAAAGACAGTTTTATTTCTTCCTTCCCCCTCTGTGTTCTTTTTATTTCTTTTTCTTGTCTTATTGCATGTGCTAGGGCTTCTAGCATGATTTTGAAAAGCAGTAATGAGAAGGGACATTCTTGCCTTGCTCCTGATCATAGCAGAAAAACTTCAAGTTTCTCACCATTAAGTATGATGTTACCTGTAGGTTTTTGGTAAATGTTCTTTCTCCAGATCCTCAAGTGGATAAAGAACATTTCTCTTCTGCTCCTAGTTGCTGAGACATGTCCAGTGATCAGTCTGGTTTAAACTACTGATTTTATTTATTAAAAGTTACTGTTGTCAGTGCAATATAACATGACCTGTCATGACTGATATAGGGAAAATCTGATGGGTCTGGCTAGATTTTAGCTGAAGATAGTAGAAATCTACTTAGGATTAAGGGATGGGACCCTGGACATACTGGCACAAGCTACAAAACAACTTATCTGGAGATGTGGTCACCTGAGACACATGCCTTTTGAAGGCAAGACTTTGAGAGGCTGGCTGAACACCACCATAAAACAGAAAAGGCTTGAGAAACTCAAGGACTGTAGGGTGGTGTGGTTCCTTCGACAGTGCTGGGCAGTTGACAGAAAGAAAGTGATAGGCTCAAAGTCCTACGTTTTTAGCTCAAGACCTGGACTGAGAATCAGGGACTTTCTATTACTTTGTAGAAAAATTTCTCATTTCATTTGCAGCTGCGAGGCTGAGATAACTGAAAACCAGAGTCATATCAACAGGTGAATTCCTAACCGGACCAGAGCTCCCACGGGAAAGCTGAAGCACTGGCCAGCTAGAGTGGGGCCCTCAGAATTGAAATGGGGACATTTGGGTGACCTCGGCAGACTCAGGTACCCTGAACACCCAACCTCTCCGAGCTTCGCTTTGAGAAATCAGCCCCTCCCCCCCGATCAACAAGGCTATCTGTGCCTTGCTTGAAGACTCTTATCTTCAGGGAGTTACTTCCAAGGAGAATCCAGTCTCCTCAGCCCCACTGCCATCTCTCCTGTCTCTAGACCTATAAATAGAGCTAGATCTCAGCAGGTCCTAAGTGGCCAATTACAAAGTCAAAGTCAGGAGAAGGTTTAACTCAGTAAATGAACAGAAATATTTGCTGTTTTACATTGAAAAAAAAAAAACAGGGAAATATATGGGAGTTGATTCTGGAAGCACTTGGCCAAAAACGAGGGACATAATTTCAGGTGAGGTTCCATCTAGAATCAAGATTCAGTGGGCGAGCTAGGGAACTGGGAAGGATTCAGTTATTTCCTTTGTTGCTCAACTAAAACCTGGACGCCACAGTGGCCCACACACAGGTCAGTGAATCTTCCAGAAATCCCTTGGAATAACATAGAGGTAAGAAATCTCAGTAGAGAGGTAGGCTGGTTGGAAGGGCCTTACCATGTTACCTGCTCAGCCAGCCAACAGGTTGTCTGGGGAGGGTCCAGGAGACTCATCCTTTGCCAAGGCACTGAGGAAAGCACCGACAGCAGAGCACAGACATCTTGGAATAGCATCACAGTGGCTCTACTCTGAAGGCTGGAATGCCGGTGGGAGATGCAGCAGAACTGAGCTCCCAGGGCCGAGGCAGATGCCAGAACCCCAGGGCAGCAGAGAACACAGCAACATTTCCACCAGCCATGTATGCAAGGTCCCTGCGATGGCCAGCAAGTCTAGCGCAGTGAACGGACGAGCTGACCCAGAGATCTGGAAACAGCTACTCCCTCTCTCCGCCCCTCTGTCCCGACTCCCTCGCCCCAGGTCTGGTGAAGAGGCTTCATTTGCACTACCTGACTGGTCACGGCCCCTCACTGCATTTCTAGAAGTGCTTCAGTTCGAGTCCTGGGGCCCCTAAACAGAAGGAAAGGCTGGCTGTGAGCCTTCCTCCCAGCTTCACCCAAAGGGGCCAGTGGCCAAAGGAGACTACCCTGGACTTTCAGGACTGTTGGAACCCAGTTCTTGGTGGACCACAGTTTCTGAGCATGGGTTCTGGGTGGGGCTATTGTCATCCAATTAGCTGGCACCAAGAGGGGGACCTTCCGACTTGGAGACTCTTGCAATTTGGTTCTGCAAACATTTCTGACATTAGGCCCTTGGAAGTCTCTCCCACAACTCGGCATTCTTGTTTTCTGTACTTGAGGCACACAACACCAAAGAGGTGTAGATGGGGCCTCCCAGACTCATTCTGTAACATTATCTCTTCTTCCTTCTTGTCCATATTCTACGGTCCACTGTTGCCTCTAGACATGAGATGCTTCTGTTGCCACCTGCCACCAAACCACATTATGTCCTTGCTTCCCTGCACCATCAGCTCCCAGCCCTAGGCCAGGGCGGGGTGTAACTAGCCAAGCCTAAGGAGGCTGGGGAGGTGAAGCTGGAGCATTTTCAGTGTTTAAACTTGGAGCCAGGCTGTCTCCCACCACACGGCACCAGGTGAAGAACTCTCCACCTTCCCTCACCTTTTCTTCCCTATGGCGTATCTCCTATTGTCCAATGCTGCTTCTAGAAACAGAGTGTTTCTGATGCCACCTGCCACCAAAATGCATCATCTGCTCTCCCTGCACATGGGCCACATGAAGCCGGGGACACAGAAGCTCTCCTAGCTGGAGGGGCAAGCTCCCTGGCTGAGTCTTCAGGGGTGTGCCCAAAGATACACGGGATTGGTTGAACATCCATCAGGCCTTTTGAGATGCTCCTCTGCCATTTTCACATGGGGTTATACTCTCCCAACTCTCCTGACTGTAAGATGGAAAATGATTTGGGAGTAATTGCTGTGTGTGGAGGTGGGACAACAGACTCTTAGAGCAAGGTTTCAGGTCAACCAAGACGTTAGAAAATTGTGCTGCATAATACAATCCCTTCCTAAGATACATATCCGAGAACACACACACACACACACACACACACACACACTTAAGACTGTAAAATGCTTTTTGCACTGTTTTAGCTGCATCCCACAAATTTTAATACATGGCATTTTCATTATCTTTCAGTCCTAAATTTTCTCTAACATTCATTAGGAATTATTGACTTATAGGTAATTTAGAACTGTTTTTAAACTTCCAAACATGAAATTTTGACAATTACCTCTTAAATTTTTTAACTAAATTGTGCTGTGGCCAGATAATATATGTTGTATGACACCAGTTCTTTGAAACTTAAGACTTGTTCTACGGACTGGTAGGTCAGATTTCATCACTGCTCCATCCGCTGGAAGAGAGTGTACACTCTTTTCAGATACACTGTTCTGTTTGTCTTAGATCAAGCTTGTGAACTCTACCACCGAAACTTTCCGTATCCATCTGATTTTTGTCTGCCTAATGTATCAATTCCTAAGAGATGTTAACAATTTCCCACTTCTGTTTGTGAATTGCTTTCTCCTTGTCGTTGTGTCAGTTTTTGCTAAATAATTCGAAGCTGCGATCCTGGTGCACCTGTCAGCACTTTTCTACCTTCCAGGAGAACTGAAGCCCCTTCCAACACGCGATGATATTCTTTACCTTTAGCGATGCGTGTTGTCCCCAAGCCCCCTGTGTCTAATACAGCCACACCAGCTTCCTTTTGGCTACACTGCTTCTTAACCAAGTTTGGTCAAAAGAATTTTATTAACGGCTTTATTGAAATATAATTCACATCCCATAAAATTCATCTGAGTTTTGTCAATTTGGATTTAATCCTCCATCTTACTTTCTCTTCCATTCACCTGGCTGAGTTCTAGATTTTGTTCTTTCTCTCCTGCTTTCTTCTACACTGGTGTCTTCCCACCCCATTCCATTTTTTCCCTCCTCCTAGTTTAGTTTACAGTTTCTATCTTTCAGTGGTGACCTTAGGATTTTTAATGTGCATGTTTAACTTGAACTCTAATTTTTGCCCTTCTTAGAAATAAACTTGGAATACTTCAATTCCAGTCACCCTGAGGTTGGCCCCACCTTCTCCCAGTTACCCAAGCCCATCAATTCCACCTTTGGCCTGGGCTACAGGGGTTGGATCGTCATCCCTTCCAAGAGAGGTTTGGACTGACACTGGCAGTCACAAAGGCCGTTCCCTTCTAGCCCCTGTGAACACGAGTGGGGCAAGAAGGGGCCAGTGAAGAGCCCCCAACCCCCCCACACCCCCCACACTGCTCCCTCGTCCCTCACCCTGCAAACTCTCAGGCAGCTTTCCCGCCGCAGAGACGAGGCTAGAGCCCGGATCCAGTTCACGCCCCTGACCCGGGTCTGAAGGATCTGGGTCCCTGACCTGAACAAGGCTCTCCTTCCCATTTGAGACCCGGGCCCCCACAGCCCTGGGAGGCGAGCCTCCACTTTGCACGGAGGAGCCACGTGCGCACAGACGGGGGGCTCGCCCAGCGTCCCCCGACGTGGAGCTTCTCAAGTCCCGAGGGACGTCGTCTGGGCCCTGGGCAGCAGGCCCTCGCGGCGGGCCGGCCTGCTCCCGGTCCCGGGGCGGGATCCGGCGCTTCCTGCGGGCCTTCTCCCGGCGCCGCCGGATCTTCACCTCCGCTGGGCGCGCCGCTCCTCCGTGCGCCTCAGGGCCTCCTGCCGCCGGTGCTCGTAGTGGAGGGTCTTCACGCCCTCGGCCTCCAGCTCCCGGGCCTTGCCCTCGTCCTGCCGCGCCCGCAGGCGCTCCAGCAGCTGCCGGTAGTTCTTGCCCGTCAGCGGCGTCAGGTTCCCCTTCAGCTCCCGCCTCTCCTCCTTCCTGCGCTGGGCCTTGCTGGCCGGCTCCTCCTCGCTCACCTCCACCTCGGGGGTGGGGGGAGCCGCAGCACGTGACTACAGCTTCACCCACGCTGCCCGGTCCCCACCAGCCCCCCCGACGGCGCTACCACCCCCCACCCCACAGACGGGCGGCCGCGGTCCAGAGGCGGCGCAGGCGGGGCGCTCAGCCAAGGCCACGGCCAGCACGGGGGAGCGCTGGGGTCCCGGGCTCGGAGCCCCAGCCTCCGCGCCTCCACGGCTGCACCCACCCCTCACCTTGTTGAAGAGCAGCCCGGGCTGCCCCTGCGCCTCCTCTCGGGGCGCCTCGGGGGGCGGGTCGGCAGCCCCCGCAGCCTCCTCGGCCTTCGCCGCCTTCTCCTGTGCCCTCAGCTCCTTTCGCTTCCTCTCCCTCCCGTCCCGCTCCTGCTGCCTCCGGCGTCTTCTCTCCAAAGTGGCGGGAGACACCTCCTTGGTGCTGCCCTGGAGGAGAGAGTGGGTGTTCACTTCAAGGTTCTCCCAACTTCAGGGCTCCCAGTCGGCAGGAAGATACCTGAGGAAATCCTTGCGCAGGACAAGGGGCCCACTGAGTTCAGTGGTCCACTCCGAGATGACCTATCACCCAAAATGCAAGTGACCCCAAAAGGGACAAGGGGCCCTCGAGTAAGAACCATGACTTCCAGTTTCCAGGCACTGACCATGGGCTAGGGCACTTTATAGACACAAAATCTCCCAACAACTCAGTAAAGGAGATACTGTCCTCCATCCCTTATAGATGAGAAGGGCAGGCGGCTTGGCAAAGGCCGCCAACCAGACCTGGTGTCAGGTGAGAAGAACTCAGCGCCTGTGCGGACCACGGCACTATTCTGCTGGTGACATCCCCGAGCCCTGCTCTCACCAACAGCCTTTCCCATCCTGGGGCCAACAGGGGGCCTCTGGACCAGACTGACCCAGACCTGCACTGCAGGAAGGCTGGCCCAGAGCCTGGACCGCTCCCTGGGAACCAGCCCCCAGGCGGTGCTGAATGAAGCTGGGGGACTGTCCCCAACAGCAAGAAGCCTGGGGGAGGTCCCCAGGGAAAAAGCAGGTGGTGGCCAAGTCAGAGGGGGGACAACCATTCAGCAGAAGAGCTGAGGCTGAGTCAGGTCTCGGGGTTTACTGTGGCTGTCACCTCGGGCGGGTCACCTTATCTCAGGCCCTTGCCCACCTCACAAGGCTGCTGTGACATTCAGATGGGTGAAAGTGCCGCCCGGTGTGGTGTTCAGCAAGGGCGGAATCCCAGGGGAAGCAGAAGAGAAGAGCCAGCAGCTCGCATGGCCTACAGGGGGCGGGTGTCCCTGGGGACAGAGGCCCCCAGGACGACGAGAACTACACCTGATCTCTTGCAGAACAGAGCTGCCGAGTGAGGCCCTGGAGGACCCGCGGCAGGCGCCAGACAGTGGCCGAGGCCCCTCCCGTCAGCCGCACAATGGCCGGCAGAGCTGGGCGCTGACCCCGCAGAGAGCACCGAGGCACCTTCTCCTCAGGCAGAGCAGGGAAACATGCCACTCCCGGCACCCCAGAGGTCTCCCCCACCCACCTGGCCCCGGGCCTCCCGGATCTTCTCGTGCAGCCGCTGTCGCAGAACGTCCAGGGCAAAGACGGAGTCAGGCTCTGTGGCCAAGCCATCTTCAAGGACGGAGACAGAGGAGCGAAAGGAGACGCTCTCCCTGGTCCCCTCCTCGGAACTGGCGTCAAACAAAGCCTGAGTCTCCATGCACTGCCCGCCCCCAGGTGGCCACGCGTGGATCTGCAGGGCAGGTCCAGTAAATCCCACTCCACCTCTTCAACCTGGACTGGCCCTGAGGACATGCTCCAGGTCAGGACATCCTTGCACAGCATGATTAAAAAACACTTCCTACAGGTCAAGTGAAGACCATCTCCCATTTCTTCCCACTTTTGCAGCCTGGGGCCCCCCAAACAAGTCAGCTCTCACGACGCCCCTTCAGAGACTTGAGGGCAGTGAAGCTCTTCTAGGAAAGCCACCCTAGGTCCTCAGCGGGACATGGCCTTGCCCCTCGCCAACTGGGTCACCACCTGGCCTGAAACCATGGTGTACTTGCCCGGGTTCCACCCACCCACAGAGCCCCTGTGATCTGTCCTCTGAAAGCTCGCTCTTCGGGAAGTCTCAAGCTATCCAGTGTGCCTGATTGAGTCTTTTCTGGTGACCAGAGAGGACGACGTTTGCATCTGACCCCAGCCAGCCCTGCCCCTCCTCCCCAGAGCCCCTCACCCGCAGGGGCCCCTGTGGAGCTGGAGGGTTCCTCCTCCTTGGCTGTCACTGGCATCCTGGCCCCGGAAGTGGCCGGAGACTTCTCCCCCAGGGCCTGGGCCTTAGGCTCCGCAGCCTTCTCCTCCCGCGCGGGGTTTCTTCTGCGCGTTATTCCTCTTCTTTTTCGGGGGCCTAGCAGCTTCTGAGCCTCGAGTTCTGCCAGCTGAAATACAAAATGAGAAAGCGCTGCCGTCCCAATCTCTGTGACCCACTAAACAGGCAGGAAGATCTTGCAAAGGCTTGGATCCCAGAAGGATGCTGAAAGCGAATCAGGATGGAGGATCCGGAGACCTTTATCCATAGAGCTCAGAACCACAAACTTCCTAGAAAGCAGACTGGCCATGTAAGTGAGCATAAGTGAAGCCATCTTGTTGCACTAAATGGTCCCAGGCCCTCCTCTATGTGACTACTCGCTGCGCTGCACGTACTCCAAAAAATTCACATACTCTTCTGATTTACGGCCTCTGCTTATGTATGTACTCCCCTACAGCTTGACAAATTAAAACTGTGTTCTATGAGTTTCTCTCCAGGAACAGGCTGACCACAGGCGGGAAACACACCTACAAGGTATCCATCACAGCTGACGGAAGAATGGAACAGTGTGATGCCTGGAGCCTGTCACTCCTGGAAACCAACATCCCTGGACCCTTCCTTACTGCCCATTTTCCCTATACAACTGCCTCAAGATTCTGTAACCTTGAAGATGGTTTTTTGAGACATTAGTCTGCCATCTTCCTGGTTATGCTGGCTAATAGAATTAAAACTTCCTTTCTCAATCCCTAACTCCTTGTGATTAATTGCTCAGATCTCAGCGAGCAGAGCAAGCCCACTATTCCGTATCAGCTACACATATTAAAACCCTGAAAAACATCCAGACACTTGACCCAGCAATCTGTTTGTGAGACTTCTTCCCAGGTACGCAGAAAGACTTGGCCTCAAGAACGTTCATCACAAGGTTGTTTGAGTGAAAAATCAGGAAAATAAATATGCATTTACAGGGACAAATCACAGCACTGCTATGCAACAAACTACTATGTAGCCATCAAAAATAATGATACAGGCTTTCATTTTAATAGGTGGAAAAAATGAGTACACTGAGTAGGGACGGAATTGTTTTAATAAGTGAAATATACTCACAGTAAAAGACCATAAAGACACAGACCTAAGTTACAGCTGAGTGATGAGAAAACTCACTTTTCTAATTTTCTATAATGAATAAATTTTGCTTGTGTAAAACAAAAACGTCGTTTTTCTCCTGGTAGTTCCATGCCAGAACCTGCTGCTCTCCCCTCCTCCGGGCTGGGCAGTAGTTACAAGTCCCCACTCCCTGCAGGCCAGTTTCTGTCTGTTGCACCTGAGTGTGGCCTCGTCACCCCTGCCATGTATCCCCCATTGGCAGGAGCCATCTTCTTCCTTCCTTCTCCCCACTTCCCCAGTCCACAGGGTCACCTCCTCCAAACCCTGTCCAAGCTTCCTGCCCAGTGGGCAGATGCAGCTGAATCCGTCGGACCCCAGGCTGACGACTGCAGCAAGCAGGGAAGCAGCGGTCACTTGAAGCATCACTTATATTTCCTTCTAATATTTTGCAGACATGTTTCACGCATCTACGCGTCTAATCTACCCGCAGGCTACTTGGGATGCAATGTGGGCTAGACAGTGACCTCCTCTGTGGCGGAGAGTGGGACGCCCCTCTCCGAAGCCCTCCTGGGCCACGCCTCACCCGACTCACACTTCTGCAGCTCCGCGCTGGGCTGGGAGCAGATCTTCCTGGCCAGGCTCTGCAGGTAGGCGTCCTTGGTGAGCAGAGAAGCCATGGCTGGAGGCTTGGGGGTTGGGTGGGGCTCTAGGGACCCTGCTCGGGAGAGGAGAGCCAGGGTGCAGCGTCCCAGGCCCACAGCTGCTCCCCGACACACACACCACCTGTCCCATGCTCGCCCGAAACCACCACGTGGGCTGGCACCGCTGGCCATACCCCAAGCCGCAGCACCCAGAGGTCCTGGTAAACAGCCCATTCCTGGGGACTCGAGGGTAGGACATTAGGATAAATGACAGTGATGTTTGCAGGAAGCCAACGCAGCCTGGGACACGCTCACTGCACAGGGGGCGCTCAGGTCAGCTGATCTGACAGCTGTAGGCCCTCTGCCCACTGCCTGGCCTCCGGCCAGCCCTGGAGGTGGGGGCTCGGCAAAGGGGCCTCAGGCCCTCCCAAGGACACCCAGCATGCCAGCCGGATGCTGGTGCCTCCTCCCTCCACCCTGCCCTAATCCCACCTGGATTTCCTTCTCCGTGTTTCTGACCCGCTCCAGATCTGCACCCCCAAAGCCAGCTCCGGGCCCTCCCCACCGAGCCTCAGCTTGGTGCCCCTGCCCTCACTCTCCTGTGGGACCTTGCTCCCGGTGCCCCTCCTCTTCCCTGGCCCAATGCCCTGGGGCAGTGCCTTGCAGAGGGCGGGAGGGCACAGCCCTCAGGGGCTCCCCAAGTGCTCTTGCCCTCTGGGCCTCGGTCGGGGCTCATCCTCCCCTCAGAACACAGCTCCCCGTTCTTGCAGACACCGGCTGTCACGAGACCGCTCTGCGCCCCTCCAGACCCCCCACCCTGCCCTGGCTCCAAGGGCCTGAGCTCGGGGCTGCCTGACCCAGGCCCTCTCGCCCTGGGCTCCCTGGCTTCCGATGGGTTAGGCAAACTCGGGGAACCGGCAGGAAGGAGGAGGACGGGAGGAGGGAGGAGAGGGCCCACGGCCCTGGTGCCTGGCCTGCCCAGCCACGGCTGTTAGTGGCCACTTCCTCCCAAGGCAACAGCTTCCAGTGAGCTGCTATCTCTCGAGGCTCTGCAAGCCCACCCTCCCTCACTCCTCCAGGCCTGGGGTGGGAGACCTCCCTCAGTGGCTGGCCCGGGGGATCCACCAGGCCTACCTGGTTCCCGTAACGCTGCCCACAGCTCGGTAACAGCCCGGCACGAACACCTCTCCACGGCCCCGCGCCACTGCTTCTCGCCGGGCCGCCCCCATGACCATTCAGTGATGCCGGGACTGATCTGTGGCCCCCTGGGGGCTGTGGGGCTCCCTGAGGGCAGGCCCTGCATCCCTCCTGCTTCGACAAATGGCTGTTCAGAGCTGCCCCCGGGCCAGGGGCTGCGCTCCCCACGACAGGACCAACTCCAGTGAGGGACTTTCCTTCCACGTGGCGAGACTCAGGGACAGGAGACAGCCCACGCCCAGATCACACCAGCTGGGCCAGGTCTTTGCAAGCCTAGCTCTTCTGGAAAATCTGACAGCAGGTGAGGGCTGAGTGCGGAGCTCCAGCTGGCCAGCGGGTGGCAAGGGGCCGGCAGGGTCACAGCAGGCCGCCCCGCTCCGGGCCCTCCCCCCGCATCTTCCGCGACCCTGCAGGTGGCAGGTGCTGGGCTGGGGCAGGGCACCTCCTCCTGTCACCTCTCTGTCACAGTGAACAGGGTCACAGGCCAGCAGAGCCACCCCGGCAGGACGCAGCCACAAAGGCTGATCTGGGCCAGCATCCGGGGTGATAGGGACCCAAGTGGGCCAGTGTCCCTGAGACCCTGAGGATGGGGGTCCCAGAGTCTGGCCTCTGGGCAGAATCCTAAACCCTCAGAGGGAGGACACAGCTGAGAGGCACGTGGCCTAGTTCAACCGCCTTATTTTACCGGGTGGGGAAACTGAGGCCCAGAGAGCCAAAGGGGCGTGGCTGAGCTCTCAGGACAGTGGGCAGCTTAAAGCTACAGGCTCTGGAGTCAGAGGGCCCCAGGTCCCCAGACCCTGCTCTGCCCCTATTGGCTATGTGGCCCCAGGCAAGTCCCTGGCCTCTCTGTGCCCGCTGCCTGGGCCGTAGAGAGTGACAACGCAGCCTTGGGGGCCGACCCATGAGGAGGTGCTCTCGGGGCGGATCCACCGGGAGTACCCTCGGGACGCTCACAGCTGTCACCGCACCTCCCGCTCCCGCGCTCCCCATGACATGGCCCAGTGACGGGGATTTCCTCCACTCCGAGGACAGTCCCAGGGCACAGGGGGGAGGATGGGGCGGCCCGAGTGTGGGCAGGCCCTGAGCGCGGGAGGGGGCGGGCAGCGGGCGGGGGCTCCTCGGCTCCTGCCTCCGCCACAGGGGCGCGAGAATTAATTAGCGAGCGCTTTGTGAAGCGCTTTGAAGCCATGAAGGGCCCGCAGCTCTGAGCAGCATCGTTGTAAATACTACGGTTTTATTTACAGACGCGGAGGAGCAGGCAGAGCCCGGGCGCTGATGCTCTGCCAGCTCCCTCACCTCCTAGATGGAGTCATGTTGGACTTACGTTCCGCTGGCGCCGGGAAGCCTCAGGCGGGAGGCGTCTGTGAAGACAGGGCCTCATTATCCTCCAGCCCGGAGCAGGCAGGCGGAGGAGGCTGGGCCGAGCCCCGCGCTGGGGACACCCGGAAAGACCCGAGAGGCACAGGCTGACCCCTCCCCAGCAGCCACACACACACCCGGGAGGGGGGCTCAACGCCCAACATAACTGGGGTCCCCAACCTCCTCTCATAGGAGACACGCTGACACGAGGGCGAGCAGTCCCCCAGCCAGAATGGGACACCCCCAACCTGCCGCCATGCCCACTGCTACCCTCCTGGCTCTGGGGACCCAGCAGGAAGCCAGGCGCTGGGAAGGGGGCGTCCGGGGCTGGCAGCTCCCCGGCCCTGCTGCCTCCTCTGCTTTGAGCACGGCCAGCTGGCAGGCCCTTCCTCGTCCCCTGTCCAGCCCCCACGGCAGGCAGGACTGGATTTCACCAAAGGGCTCTGGTCCAGCCGCCTCTTCTTAAGTCTGGGACAACAGACCGGAAGACGGGGCGTCCTGCAGAGGTCACATGGTGAGTTAGGGGCTCTCCAGCTCAGAGGACACGTCCCTCCTTCCCTCAGGGGACTCAATCCAGGACAAGGAGCCTGCATATGACAATGCTCACATACACTTGCGCGGGCGCACACACACACGCACATATGCACACGCACGCACACTCGCACACACACGCACGCACACATGCACACACCGCGGTCACTACTCCCAGCTCCACCACCAGCCAGGCACAGTGCTGCCCCCTGCACGTTCCTCCCCATAAGCTGGCGGGGGGGAATCCTGCCGACCCCCCCACTGTGCAGAGGAGGAAACTGAGGCTCAGAAAGGTGATGCTGACAGGGCAGCACATGAACACAGCAGGGGCTCTTTCTCTACAGCAGAAACGTGTGGGGCTACGCACGCCCATGCATGCACACACATGCACACGTGTACACACATGCACACGCATAGACACATGCGCATATACACGCACACACACAGACCCTGCCGTTTCCACACCCCAGTCCTTCAGAGTCAGGAGATGGGGTGCAGGAAGCCTACGGAGGCAGAAGGAGCAGGAGAGGCCCTCCTAGAGGAGGAGGAGGGAAGCAGAGAGGTGGGGGCAGCGGGGCTGCCCCCTCCAGCCTGGGCCAGGTCACCCCAGGTCACCCCAGGTGGGGCCAGGTCTCCCCCATCAGACTGGGAAGCCCGGAGTGTGGGGCCTGCCTCCCCTGTCAGACTGTGAGTGCTGGCAGGGCCCCCAAGCCCTGCCACTGCGTGCCCCAGCAGACAGGCCCGGGCTCAGCCTGGTGGAGGCCAGCCCACGTGCATTTCCCACCTGGGCCTCTGCCCCTACCTCCCCCGGAATGCTGCGGAACGAGTCGTCCCCACCCCCCCCACCCCCCCCACCCCGGCTGCTTGTGTGCGAGGGCCCCTCACCGTTGCCCAACAGCAGATGCCGTCAGCCTGCATCCCTCATTAGTGGCGGAGGTGGGGTCCCTGTCAGCCCCGAGCCAGAGAAGCTCCCCCTGGGCTCTCGCTCAGCCAGCCGGGTGCCCCGAGCTGCGCCCTCCCGGCACCACACTGAGCAAGGCTGCCAGGTACAGGCCTCTGCGTCCTCACCTGTAACAGGTGTGATCACGAGCCTCGCCGAGGAGTCGGGCGGCATCAAGGCCAGTCAGCACAGCTGCCCGCTGCAGGGCTGGCACTCAGGAGGGCGCAGGCCAGCCCTGGGAGCCAACAGCTCTCATCCTATATGCTCCAGTCACAGCTGGATTGGCACACGCGGCCCCCTCCCCAGGCTGCCACGCTGCCCCAACTCATGCAGCCACAGCCCCGCCGCTGCCAGGGAGCCTTCCTTGCAGTGCTTTGCCCCAGGACAGCGGAGAGGACAGGAGCTCTGTCTCAGGACAGTTCCCAGGGGGACTGGGGGCAGCGCCCAGCACCCAGCTGCAGGCTGTTTGGCGGGGTGGGGGGGGTGGACCTCTCGACTCCTCTGGGCCGCTTGACCTGGGAGACTGCAGAGTGCCCTGCAGGGCTGGCACAGAGGCCGCACTGGGGCCACTGGTCACTCCTCCCGGGAGCGAGGCTCTGGACTGGGCCCATGGGTGCCGGGACACACGACAGACCGCCCCCTCGCTGGGAGCCCCACGCCCGGGAGAGCATTGGTAAGAGGAGCTGCCGCCCGTGCGAGGACAGAGCCCCCTGCAGGAGGCCCCGCCCTGCCTTCCTGCCGTCCTCAAGGCTCTCAGGGCCGCACAAACCTGCACACGGCCGGCCGGCTAGGCCCAGCTGCAGGTTGCTGTGTCTGGGGCACAAGAGAGCGCTGTAGGAGGGTTTCACTGCACGCTCGTGATTCATAATCCAGTAGGAGGCAAAGGGGAGGCGGGGCCTGACGGGACCAGGCATTCATCTGACGGCCCATAAATCAGATCTCGAGCGCTGCGTGGTGCCTCGGGAATGCGCCCAAAGCACCAGATTTACCCATCAGATGCGAGAGCAGGGACAAGAGAGATGCACAGCCACGTGGCTCCAAACCAGGCAAACGGCTACAGCCCCGGCCCCACCTGCACTGGCCCTGAGACCTCCCCAAGCGCCCCAGCTCTCTGCACCCTGTTTCTCCACCTGGGAGGTATGGGGACAGCATCGTGGCACCATAGGGGAGAGAGAAAGTGCGTGGAGACTGGGGCAAAGGCCCCACGAGGCCCCGCACACAGCAGGCGCTCCTAACAGCTGCTGTAATAAGACCCGGTCACTGCCAGGCACCAGGGAAGAGGTCAGACCAGATGACTCCAGGTCTTCCCGGACCTGAGACTCTGCAGCTCCCCTGGGATGGGACAGGAGTGCCGCCCCCTCTCCCCCAGGCCTTGGGGGATCAGGCAGCTGGAGTCTGATGACACCCAGGCTCACAGGTGGACAGGCTGAGGAGGCATCAGGAAGTGGTCAGTGTTTACTGGACAGTCCTAGGGACCTGGGGAGGGTCACTCTATGGGCCTTGGAATGGCATCCACGCCCTGCACTGTGCCACATCTGCTGATGTTCTCGGTCTCTGCACAGCTGTTCCCTCCAACGGGGCATACGCTCTGCCTGACACCTTTCCATTCTTCAGGCATCTGCCTGGACACCTCCCGCCCACCCGAGCCCTGCCCGTTGCCCACGGCTGAGTCAGGTGCCTCCTCTGGGCTCCCACAGTGCCCCGTGCTTCCCTTAAGTCATCAGTGACCATGCTGGGTGCCCTGCCTGGTTATCTGACGGTCACTTTCAGTGGACAGATGCCCACAGCTCAGTGCTGTACCCGGCGTGGTGCTCGGCACCAGGAGCGGTGAGCTCAGCAAGTGAGCGGTCTCGGGGCTAAAGCCAAGCTCACCATGCGGTGCTGTCCTCCAGGACCCCGAGCCTCCAGGGCCCCGAGCCAGGGCCGCACCTCCCGCCAGCACACTGGCGCCTGGCCCTCTGGCCCGGCTCCACGCCTGGGCACACACCAATCCACTGCCCACCACACGTGTCCCCTGCCCAAGTTTCCATCCTTCAGGAACAACCCTGCACCCCACACCTCCAGCAAGCCCTCCCTGACTGCACAGGGCGTCCAGAGGAACCAGGGCTAGATGCACGCCTCCCCTGGCCGGACACACGCTTCCTCTGCCCTGTCACTGGCCTAAAGGAATAGAGTCTGCACTGGGAGCCAGAGGCCCGGGTTCCAGCCCAGCATGCAACCCTGGGCAAGCCCTGGACCCTCTGGACCTCAGTTTCTCCACCTGCACAAGGCAAGGTGGACCAAGCATTATACGACGCCCTGCACAGCCCAGGCCAGGCCCCGCAGCTCAGCGCCAAGCCCACGAGGCCCCTCTCTGTGGTCCACGGACCCGCTGCCCCTTGCCAGGAGTGGTGCCAGCTGCAGGAGATAGCAGCTGCCGCGGAGCCCCGCCTTCATCACTGCGCCCCACACTCGCCCTCACAGCCTCAAGGAGGAAATCCTGCAGGACCACGAGGCACAGCTGGGGTTTCGGTTTCTCAACAAGAACAACTGGGGCCGAGAAGGTGCAAAAGAAAAAAATGGATGAAAAATGGATGAAAAAAAATGGAAGACAGCAGTCGCCGCGAGAGGACAGTCCTCGGGGTGAGATAGCAGCTCGGGGACCCCGTCAGGGGCCGGGGGACGAGGTGGACAAACGCCGGCCACGTGTGGGCCACGGGAGCAGCCACAGCGGAGAAGGGAACAGACCACGCGGACCCCGACCCCAGAGAGCACCTCCCAAGCCCACGAGGCCTCGGGCGCAGACTCAGCAGGGTGGGGTCCATCTGCCATTCAAGCGTGGATGCACCATGGCCCAGAGAGTCCACTCAGGATGCAGGAGTCGTCAGACCTGCACAGGCCACGGACACATAGGGGCTGGGAGAGGTCACACTGCCAGCTGGGGCCACGGGCTCGGGAGCTTGGCAATTTCAATGGCCTGAGGAGAGTGACCTTCCATGCTACCCACCCCCGCAACCCATCCCCAACAAATGTTGTCGATAAGATCCAAGGCCAAGAGGCCCACGGCTCGAGTCCCGCTGCTCCGAGGCCCCGGGTGCTGCTGGGCACCCCCACCAGCTTTGCAGGAGGAAGCGGGGCGCAGGACAACCCTGGCGTCGGGCTGGCTCAGGGACACCCTGACTGTCTCTGGAGTTCCCTGCTCCCTCCATCCCCCAATCAGGGCTGTCCCCACAAGGGCCCCTCGACCGTCCCCATACTGGACAACCGGAACACGGCCGCAGGACACATGGACCTGCCGTCCTGGGCTCCAACCACTCCACTGCACGCCCCCACCTCCCACGCCCAGTCGCGGGCCTCCCTGTGCTTCTGCCTTTGCCCGTCTCCCAGAGCCCACGTGCGGGGCCCGGGCCTGCTACGACCTCGGAGAGGGTTTGATCGACGCCTGTCCCTCACAGGGCTGGCAGCTGCCAGCGGGCAGGACCCAGGCTACCCCTTCTGTGTCCCAGAGCCTGGCATACAGCGGGCGCTCAGTAACGATCTGGTGAGTGAGATCAACACCCGGCTGGGAGGTCTGGTACCATCATCGCCCACGGGGACGGCCCGCCCACAGTGCAGCAGTGGCCTCTGGAGGGAGTGAGCACCCTATCACCAGAGGTATGCAAAGGAGCCGGCCGCGCCAGAGGGCTGCAAAGCCGCCAAGTCCAGGGCTCCACGCCGTGCTCAGGGGCCACAGGGCGCAGGAGGCCCCGTGGAGGAGAGGGCTGACCCTGGCCCGCCCGGCAAAGCTGCCTACCTTCCCGCTTCATGCCCATGGCCAGGCACTTCTGGTAGCGGCAGTACTGGCAGCGGTTCCGCTGCCGCTTGTCGATCAGGCAGTCCTTGTTGTCTCGGCAGGTGTAGGTCAGGTCCTTGCGCACCGTCCGCTTGAAGAGGCCCTTGCAGCCCTCGCAGCTGTACACCCCGTAGTGCTAGCCCGCGGGGGGGCGGGCGGGCCGTGAGCCCCGCAGCACCCACCACAGAGCGGGCGTCCTCTCCGATGGCCCCCTCGTCTGCAGACCCCCCGGCATTCCAGCTCCATCCGCTGGGCAAGAGAGTGGCCCCACTGGGGACCAGGCGCTGGTGAGGCCGTCCCCTCCGTGTCTGAGCCAGTGGCCCCGGAAGAGGGCGCCATCAGGGTTCTGGGGCAGGATGCGAGGGGCACTTCGCCCATGGCACAGACCAGAGAGGGGCACTGCCCCCTCTGTCATCGTCACCACCAACAGCTGCCCTCCCTCCAGAAGCCTCCAGACCACCCTGCCCAAGGTGGCATCCCCCACTTACTGCCTCCCTGACTGAAACCACTAGAAGGCCCATGTGAAAGGGGAGCTCCCAGTGCCCCCTTGGTGGCCTGGCCAGGCCCCCGCCCCCCGCCCGTGGGTCCTGCCGTCCCCTGCGCCTGCGGCAGCCTACCTGAGGAGCGGTCGCTGCAGATGGCACAGATGTGCTTGGTGAAGGACGCCATGTTCCCTGAGGGGTGGGCCGGGACCTTGAGGACACCGTTGAGGCCCAGCAGGGGCTTGATGTCCTCGCTGCTGCTGACGGGGTTCATGGGTGAGTTGAGCTGGGGAGGGGACACCGGGGGTCAGCCCTGGCAGGCTGGTGCCATGCACCGAGGGGCATGTGCCAGAGTCCCCCCAACAACCCTGTGGCACACCCCCACTTTACAGAGAGAAGCTGAGGTTCAGAGAGCAGCCCTGCCCACCCCAGGCCACACAGCCCGGAGCGGCAGAGCCCAGGCCGGCTGAGCGCCGGCTGGACGCCTGCCCGGGGGTGCTCCGCTGGGCTGGCAGAGGCTGCCCTGCCCTCAGGGCTCCACCCTCCCACGGCCGACCCCAGACCCGGGAAGGAGGCCCCCACAAGGCCCCTGCTCATGCTCCCTGCCCCTCACCCACCTAAACAAGAACCACCTCCCATTACTGGGCGCTCCCTCGGCAGGACAGCGTGAGCTCCAGGACCCTCCCGCTGAGGCAGGCACTTTGGGGGACCCCCAACCCACAGACGAGCACTGAGCCCTGGTCACAGCGAGGACGGAGGAGAGCTGGGGTCCACCCCACCAGGCCACACTGCCCGGACCTCTGCGGGCGGGGCGGGGTCTCTAATCTCAGGACCGAGGGAGAGAGGGACAGAGACACCCCTCGGGCGTCCGCTGCAGGGACACCGTCCCCTCTCCACAGAGCCCTCCGCCCCACCCTCGGCCGCCTGACGCCTTGCCAGGAGGAAGCGTGGGAAACTCACCGGTCACCCTGGCAACAGCTGCCGCGGCCGCGATGACACAGCAGTTTTGGTTCCGCTGCGTCCACCCCAGCCCTCCCGCCAGCGCCCAGGGCCCAGAGGTGCTTCCCGCCGCATCCCCCGAGCCCGCCTTCTCTGCAGGCGCCAGGACCCCGGCCTGGCAACCCCGCACCCCCACACCCCCACTTCTGCAAACCCCTGACAGAGGCGGAAACTGGGTGGCGTGGACGGCTCTGTGGACGGGCAGCAGCTGCTGCGCTGCCCCCTGGTAGCCCCGGCCCCTCCTGCGGGCGGGAACCGCACCTCCTTCCTCCCCCATGGCCCCCAACTCCCACCCCTCTTTCTCATGGGATGGCAGGACCTTGGGGCTCAAAGGACACAACGCAGAACCCCCCCCCCCCGCAGCCTTGCTTCACGCCGGCCTCAGCGCCGGCGGTGACTCTCCCAGCCCAGCGGGCTCTAGGACCCCTCCCTCCACCCAGGTGGCCATGCGGCTCTGAAGATGCTTAACCCCCAGGGGACTCAGGGGGGTGCAGAGAGGCCAGGAGGCTGGCTCTGACCACCCGGGCTGCCAGGACACAGGAGCCGAGGGGGGCGCGAGGGCGTCCGGGGACCCCACTGCAGAACAGGGCAGCCATCTGTCATTCGAGAATGCCCCTTGCGCCATGTGCAGCGCTCAGGAGCCTTTCCAGCTGAGAGAGGAGCTAAGAAGGGACACCGACCAAGAGAAGGCGCCTGCTGTGTGCTTGGTGCCACCGTGCCGGGCTATGCACACGCGCTGGCCTCTCCCTGCGAGGAACACCCCGCGGGGACGTGCTCTCCCATTTCCCAGATGTGGACGTAGAGGCTCAGAGAGGTCAGGGGCCTGGCCGAGGGCACACAGCTGCCCAGTGGCAGAGCAGAGGTTTGAGCTTAGCCCTCTCAGAGTCAGCAGGTGGTGACACCGAGGTGATCCCCGCACGCTGGAGAAGGGGAAACCGAGGCCCCCAGAGGACGGGCTTGCCCTGAGCCACTCAGCAATCCCACATTGCACTGTTCACTAAGCGCCCAGCCAGCCAGGAGCACACAGCCCAGCCCTGCCCTGCAGTGCTCGCTGGCCGGGTCCGAGATGCCAGGAGGAGGGAGAAGGGGCTTGTCCCCAGGCCTCCGGATCCTGCCTCCTCCATCTGCTGTGTGACTTAGGGGAAATTATCACATCTCTCTGAGCCTGAGGTTTCTCGTATGGAATAACGTGAGTGCATCCATGTGAGGCTGATGTCGGGGTCACCGAGCTGATCCACAGCAGTGCTGACAGGCAGCGAACGACCCGGCTCACGCGGCACAAGCGGCGGCTGCATGAGCACTCGGCCTCCAGGAGGAGACCACCAGCTGGGCCTGGACGATGGTGGGCGGGCGGGCGTCCCAGGCAGAGGGGCCGCCAGAGCAACATTTGGTCCCGAGGGGCCCAACTGCGGGAGCCACTGAGGACCCGTGAGCAGGAGGCGCGGCGTGGGGGCCAGGTGGGACGCCTCTCTGGGCTCCAGCCGTCCCCGTGCTGCGGGAGCCTGGCCACGAGTCCCGGGGCTGGACCCTCCTGGCGGCACAGAGGAGAGGAACTCGGGCCTCCCCTCTTTCTGCGGCCGCCCAAACCACACTGGGTGGGTAGGGCCGCCTGCCCTGTCTCCTAGCCCCCGTGTGCAGGCCCTTGGGACTGGCGCCTGCCCTCGGTAAACTGAGGCAGGACCACAGCAGCGGGGAAGGAACTGCAGGGGGAGCGGTCAGTCAGGGTCAGTGCCAGGGCGAGCTGGCTCCCAGGCCTTGTGCCGGGGGCACCCTGCCCTCCCAGGCTCCAGGTCCCCATGGGCACAGCGGTCGGCCCAGAGGCCCTGGGAGCCCGAGGAGCCCCCGCACGTGTGGGAAGACGAAGGCGGTGCTGCAGCCGCACCCTCACCACAGGCCCGGGCGCCTGCTTTGCTTCTCCGCCTCGACTGGTGGCCATTCTTCCGCTTCCCAGCTCCAAGCAGGCAGGCCTCGGGCAGGGCTCACAGCTCCCCTAACAGAGCGCGGGGCGGCCCCTGGGGCCTCGTCCTGCCGCGTAGGCCCCCTCCGCAGACCTCACCTACGGGGTCTGCTCCCCTCTTGCTCCACTCTGCTCCCAGGAGCCCGAGGACTCCGTGGCGTGGCCAGGGAGGGGCTCCCCCATTTTCTCTTTCACATCCTTGGCATCTATTTCGGTTCCCGCCGGAGGCTACGAGACTCACTAAAATAACCTCCCGCCTCCACAGCGCCCCCCTGGGGCCCCGGCCGTCTCTCCCACTCCTCCTTCCCCCACCCACCACGCCCCTCCTTCCCGTGCCCACGCAGGGGAGGCCCACCACCCACGGTCAGAACTCGGGTGGGAGGCTCCAGACCCGCCGCCCACCAAGAGCCGGCCCTTGGCCTCGCTGGCCTCATCTGCCCACCAAGGCAGGCGACACACCCTGTGAAGTCCGCTTAGCCTCATGCAGACGACCCATTGCAGAGGCCGCACGACCGTGGTGCCCACAATAAGGAGCAGGCAGGGCCGGCCGCCCCGCAGGCCTGGGAAGGCCCCCCCCAGGGAGACTGTGCGGGGCTGGCGAGGCCTGGACACCGAGGTGCCCACGAGTGCCAAGCACTGTGAGCGGCTCTGGGACACGGTGGGAAATGCTCCCTGGTTCCTGCGCTGGTGGAGCCCCCAGACCAGGGGAGACATGCAGGGCAGCTCAGGCCAGCACCTGTGGTCTGGCCTGGCTCTGCCCAGACCCCCGGCGCCCATTTCCCCGAGAGGCAGGGTGAGGTGGACTCAGGGACATCGACGGCCCTCCCTGGCTGTGGACTCGAGCAGGCGGCGCTTGGCAGAGTGCCAGGCCCTCCTCGACAACAGCAGAAGTCAGAGAACCTCGCTGGTTGCGGCAGCTATGAGTTGGTGGTTGTGGTTTTGGGGCAGGAGTGGGGGCATGCCCCCCCGAACTTCACCCACACTCCCATGAACATGGGGAACTCCGGGTGTCCAGGAGAAACTGCTTCAGCCAGAAGCTGCACTCAGCTCCCAGGGAAGGAGCTATGGGGGTCAGGGGCCAGGGGACTGAGGCTTCCCTGGAAGAGCGGCCAGAGGCCGAGCACAGGGCTCAGACCGGGGCAAAACTAACTGCCATCCAACTGACCGATGGATGGACAGACAGACAGACGGACGGCTGATGAGCAAGAGCAAGTATGAACGTCTGGGGCACACCAGGTTTGCTCCCCACACTCACCCCCTCCCAGGCCCTACTCCTGCACTGATCCCCTCATCAGCCTCACGGGGCTTGGGGCCCCTCACTCACAAGCAACCTGGATTCAGCACGCCCCCACTACGTGCCAGGAACCTCGCTGTGTGCAGAGAGCAACAGAGAACAACAGAGAACAGGACGGACGTGGTCCCAAAGACCTCCCTCCTCAGCACCGCCCACCCTTCCCCTAGACGGCTAACAGTGCCAAGGGGCACCAGGCTCCCCCAAGGTTTGGGGGCATCACCACCACCCTTAGGTGGGTACCTAGGGCCCAGGCCTCACACCGCCCTCCCCTGCCAACCCAGGGAAAACTGAGGCCCGGAGGGGCCGTGAGCCCTGACGCGGGAGCACGGGCTCTGCTCCTCCATCAGGGGAGTTTTATTTTTGGGACCCTCACCCAGGGTGCCCCCACTTTCACACCTAAGGGGAAACAAGGCCAAAGGGCACCCTGTCCTGCCCCAGGGTCGAACCCACAGACCAGCGGGAAGGGCGAGGGGCTCAGCTTCCGCTGCACGTGGGCCCCACTTTTGGGACCCTCTTTAAGGCACCAGGCTGGGAGGAGCTGCGGCGAGTTGGGCACTGACTTGGTGGCCGGTGGCTATTTTTACGCCTTGGGTGTAAATTCATGATTTGTTTGTTTGAAAGCGAAAGGAAGCACGCCTGCCTGGGACTGCTTGGGCGGCTGGAGGTGGGTTTGGGTGTGAGGCATCTGCACGGCCGAGCCTCCTGCAGCAGGCGCCCCGGGGCTGCCCCTGCGCCAGGCTGGCCCGGCGCAGCGCATCTCCCTCCTCGCCGCCTGCCCGCCACGAGGCTGCTGCCCTGCTAGACCCATCTTACCCCGGGAGCCCCGGGCTCCTCTGGGAGGCAGAGGGGCTTACTAGAGCCCCATGGGCTGCACGTGGTGGCCCGGCGCCGGGGTGGGGGCGTGGGGCGGGTGCTGGTGGAGAGGGAGGTGATGGATGACTGAGTGTGGTGGCCATCCTCGCTGTCCAGGGACAGCCACAGCCCTTCAAGTGAGGCAGTCCTGCCTGGTGCACCACTGCCACCTGTGTGAGCTCGAGTCAGCCTCACCACCCTCAGGGCTTCACGTTCCCCTCGGTGAAATGGGGGTAACAGGACCCTCCTCCCACCGGACAGCCGGGAGCTGGATCCCACGAGGGCCACTGTGACCTGGCTACAGGGAGGTCCTCCTTCCACTTGGGGCAGGAGCTTTCTGGGGGGCTGTGGGGACAAGCACTGGTTGGGGAGCCTCCTGCAGGACAACCACAGGCCATGGCGCGGGCGTGTCCTGTCCCTCTGGTTTCTGCTTGATCCAGGCTCCCCTGCCCGGCTCTAGAAAGCCTCCTCTCTGCTGGGTTCTGGGCCCGGTGCCGCCTGCCCCGCCACGCACACCCTGCCCAGCCCCCACCCTCCCTCCAGCCTGTTTAACTGCGGCCCCCATCCACTGTCTTCACGACAGACACTCTCCCCCACTTCCCACGGCACAGAGGGCACCACTTCTAAACTATTTCCTCCCGCCAGGTCTGGGGGCGGGCATAACTCGGGGAAAGGACTGAGAAGGAGCAGACGTGTGGGGCGCGTGCCCTGTGCCAGCCCTGGGGCCTTTGGCCATGGTGCACAATAAGAGGCCTGTTTGGGCCCCGTCCTCCTGGCCTGCATCAGACGTCACCTCTGCCGCTAGAGAAGAAGACGCCAGAAGCCCTCTCCACGTGGGGGCCTATTGGGCACAAGTGACCAGAAGTGCCCAGGACCATGGCACCCACGCCTTTGCTTGTCACGCCAACAACCCATGGGCAGTGGGCACTGCTAGCCCACCTGACTGGAGAGGACAGCGAGGCTGGGAGAGGGGACACGATGGCACGTGTCACAGCAGTGAGGATGAAGCCTCGGGTTCCCACCTGCCCTGGCATGATGGAGACGCAGGAAAGGGGAACGGAGACCCAGGAGGTCACAAGTCCCACAAACGGCCTGGACAGCTGCCTGGGACCAGTGGGCTTCGAGTGGGCTTAGCGACAGGTCCTTTCCTCAAATGGCCCTGGTGTGGAAGGGCAGGTGTGAGACAGAGGAGGGCCCATGCCCTGCTTGAGGCCAGCTGGGGACCCCGGAGCCTGCCCACTGGCCCCCTGCCCTCAGGGCCTGGCCCCTTCTCGCAGGGTCACAGACCCCTGAGTCAGGTGGGAACCCCAGTAGAGGGGGCATGGCTGGACTGACGCTGTGGCCTCAGGTGTGGATGGAATGAGAGACTGTCTCAACGCGGCCTCCAGGCCTGACCCACGCCAGCGCTGAATAGACGGCGCAGGGAACAGCCTCGTCAGGCCCGGCCGGGGCGCTCAGTCAGGGCGTACCTCAAGCCCCCGGCCCACCAAGGCACTCAGCCGACAGTCCAGCGTTTTGTGAAAGGGGAACTTGTCCAGGCCAGGCCCCAGCATTGCCCGGTGTAAGCTGTGTGGCCGGAAATGTCCAGATGGTCCTAGTGTTTATATGCTGGTCCTGATATTCCGGGGCACTGGGGCCTCTTGGTGGGTTCAGGCCCACTGTGGCTGAGTCGTCCCCAGATGGGGACGTGGGTGGGTGGCTGGGCCCTGGGCGCTGAGCCGGGGTAAGGGTTCTCCCCCAGGGCTGTGCCCTGCTGTCTCAGTCCCTGGGTCTCAGCTTTCAGAAGCCCTACATTTGGGAAGGCAGGAGGGCCTCCCAGCTGCACACCGTGTCACCACTGGGCAGGGAGGCTGAGCCGGGAGCACCAGGGGGACCGGCTGTCCCCACACAATATGGCCCACACCAGTGATCAGCTATCCCGAGGAGCTGGCTGGCCAGGCTGGCCCCCTGAGCTCCTGGCACACAACAGCCCAGCCACTGGTCCTCTCAGTTCACCCGATTCAGAGAGGCATTAGACAACAGGAATGCTGTTCCTGATGGCCTGACCAATGTCGCTTCCTGGGGTCAGACTCAGTGAGGTGACCCCATCCAGTCAGCCTACCTGCTGGATGGCCATAGGGCAGCCCCATCCTCTCTCCCAACCTCAGTTTCCTCCTCTGTGAAATAACTCCGTCTCCCTGCTGCCCCACTGGTGTGTGATTCCAGAACTCTCTCCTGGGGATGCCCTGGTCGTCGGCAGCTCCCCGGTACCCCGAGCAGAGCAAGAACCATGCCCGGATCTGAGCCAGTTGCTCCCCATCCAGCGATGGGTCCTGAGGAAACGGAAACTCAGAGGAAGATTCAGTGAGGAAGGTATTCAGTGAATGCGGCTGACAGCTGGCAAGTGGGAAACAGCCTCGACGGCCATTGATGAGGATCTGCTAAATAGTGATGGAGCAGTCTCCGATCAAATAGGCACATATGCTAAAAATAATATACTGCCAAGTGGAAAAAAGAAGCCATTTAAAATTATACACAGAAGGATTCCAATTATAAATGCAGGCACAAGAATCTGGAAAGAACCCCACCCCAATTTGTTAATGGTGGTGAGTCCCAGCAATGGAGCCAGGGGGGCGTTCAACATCCTCCTTTGTAATTTTCTTTGTTTTCTATAATAAGCTTTTATTACTTTTATAATCAGAAAGAGGAGGGTTGACAAAGTCCTGTCTGAAATGCATCTGAAACCCGATCCTGGTGCCTGTAGCCAACCCCAGCTCAGGTCCTGTCCTGTCTCAGAAGACCCCAGCCCGCCCCCACCCCCATGTCCCCCATGTGACCGCCTCATGGTCCCTGGAAGCAGTGGTGTGTCTCTGGAACCTTCTCCTCTCCTCTCTAAGCACCCCCTGTTCCTCCTGCCCTCCTCATCATGGGGGGCTCCCAGCCCCCACCATCCAGCACCTTCCTCTGGGTAGGCTCTGCACCATCAGTGTCTTTCCGGAAACATCCCGTGTCTACTTTGCAGCAATAAGAATACGCTCACCCCTCCCTCAGTCCACTGTGAGGATATTTATCTGATCTGCCCCCTTGCCACGGGGCCAGGCGATATTAATAATACACTTAATTTCACAAGCACAGAAGTTTGTGTCTAAATGGCCAAAATATTTGGACCGCAGCACGACAAGTGAGATCACATCAGCTGTTTGAAAGGCTGACGCAGAAGCCGCTTGGCTTTTGTTCCCGGCTCTCTGTTACCAACACAGCTGAATGGCTGGGCTCATCCCAGAGGTTCTGAGCTGCAGGGCGGTGCCCTGGACCCCAGCACCCCTCACACGGCTCCCTCCCTCAGCAGTGCCTTCCGTGAGCCATTGGTGGTGGGTCGACGGTTGGGGGGAACACTACAGGGCCCCCCTCTTCCCTCCATCTCCAGGTGACACACTGGTGTGACACGCACCCCATGGGCCAGGTCCCACCTGTGCCAGCCTGTGGCCACGGTGGACCAGACACTCACAGACCAGAGAGAGGACAGGACGCAAGACGAAGGGGGAAAAGGAGATGAGGGATCAGAGACACCGTCTGACCCGGTGTCTGGGCACAGGGCTCCAGAGTGGCCTGGAGGTCGGGCCAGGTCTGGCCGGGGGACATGGGAGGGCAAAGCCTCCTGGCAAGAGGTCAGACCACAGCTGGGTGGGCAGGGTGGGGGCACCTGCAGGGAGTGGGGGTGACGGGTGCTCAGGATCCTCAGTGGGGAGCAGCAGGTCTGCCCTTGAAGGTCAAGGTCAGAGTGGCCCAGGCTTGGAAGGGCCCTGACTGCTCAGCTGAGGTGCTGTTGAAAGGGCGGCAGGAGCCCTGGGCAGGTCTGGGCCCAGAGGGACCTGCCCTTGGGGACAGTAAGGCAGGAGCTGCCTTCCCTGAGCACTTGCCCCCGTGTTTCATTCTCACGCAGAGATAAAGGCGATTGTCAGCTCCGTTGTGCAGAGGGGAACCGGGCTTCGAGAGGCCCGGTGACTTCTGGACACTGTGGCTCCTGTAGGGCACCGCCCAGGAAGCCGTCCAGGCTGCAGCTGGAGCCTGGTTCCCAGAGGGCACAGCCGGTCCCACCTGGCCGGGGAGGAGGCTGGCGGACTGCTGCCACTCCCACCAACTCCACCGCAGCTCAGCTCAGCGCTGGGCCCACCCTGCCCTGTGCCCAAGAAGAGCCTGTGGCCTCAGCCTGCCCAGACCACCTTCCAGAGGACGCGTGAGCAGAGCTGTCCCAGGCAAGACCCACGATGCCCCCAGACCACCCTAACCCTCTGGAGGTCTTCTCCACCCCACCCCACTTTACACATGGGACTCTGAGACCCAGAAGAAGGGAGGGGCTTGCCCAGGGCCACCCCATCTGCAGGGCCTCCCAGGCCTTCCAACCCTCAGAAGCTTCCAGCAGACTCTGGAGTGGAGTGAGCCTCGGCTCCTCCCTTTGACCCCCCTTCCCAGCGAGCTGCAGAGGATTAGTGCCTCTCGGGCGTGCCGCCTGCCCTCCGTGAATGCCTGAGCTCTTCATCACGCCTGCCGCCCCAGGAGCGCCTTTGTCTGGGAGCCACTCGACTGCGGGAGCCGAGCAGAGAGCTAACAGGATTTCTCGGCCCCAGTCGCTCCTGCGATTACCCCCTTCGGCGACTGGAGAGGAATCAGTGTCAGCCTGGCTCTGCCCAGACCACCAGTCCTCGCTACTCCCACGGCACCTGCGGTCTACAGTCGGGCGCAGAGCTAAGCCAGCTCTCAGGCTTCTCTGACCGGGACCAGCAGGCAAAGGCGCCTGGACAGATGGCCAGCTCTCCTGTGCGTCAGGCAGCCCTCTGCCCCATTGTTGGGGGGCCCATGGGGTGGGGGTGCAGAGAGAGCTGAGCCTTCTGAGCAGTCCATGGTTGAATCCCCGCTCTGCCCACTCACGTGTCCATGGGACCCTGGCGAGCACCTGGGCTGCCCTGACCCTGTGTCCTCACCCTTAGAGCCAGTGCCCCAGGAAGCTCCTAGAAGGCTGTTGCAGGCATCAGAGATGCAGCATTAGAGGGTCAGGTACACAGTAGGTGTGCCACACTTGCCAAGTGTCATCGCTGTCACTGGAGCAACGATGCCTACGAAGGATGCTACCTCTAGCCCAGCCTCACGTCCCCTTAAAGTGACCAGTCTCAGGGACACGGGGTCTGCTGGGCCCGCAATGAAAGGTGCCCACCAGCCCTGGAACTGCCCCCAGGGGTGTTCTGGGGGCTTTCTCCGGGGCTGCCAGGAAGTCCTGGGCAGCATCCGTGTCGGTATCTCCAACAAGGCTGCAGCCGGCCTCGACTGGCCCAGGGTAACACCCTGCAGGGCCGTTTCAGCTTCTTCCTCCTAACACAGAACCCAAAGGGGAGACCCCTGTGTCTCAGTTACCCACATTCTCCGGGGCACTCCAGAGCAGGCTGGAGGGATTTGCGGCTTGGCCTGTAGGGCCTGGCAGACCTGGGCTCCACCCGGCTCCACCACCTTCTGGCTGTGTGTCCTGGAGCAAGTCACTTCTCTGAGCCTCAGTTTCCTCACCTGTAAAATGGGCACCAGTGACAGCACACCCCCTCTTAGGGCGCTTCTAGGGCCAAAGAGCCTGGCACAGTGGGCATGCAGAGCAAGCACTCAATATATTTTGCTTTAAAAAAATAAAACGACTGTGGGAAGAAGAAAAGGGAATTCCCAGAGACTGCCCAAATTATCCGTGTGGCTGAGGAAGGAGGCCGGCTCTTCCCCCATCAGCAGCGCGCCCACACGTCTGAGCCCACCTGCTGGCTGGCCTTGTCTTTGCTGGGGTCCTTTCAGGAGGGGGTGCCCCTCTGAAGCAGAGTGTCCAGCCCTGCCCTGGGGCAGCACATCCAGCTAGAACAACAGGACACAAGACCACTTCCACACCAGCCTCAAGCTGATTTTGTGGACAGTCACTAAGAGCAGGCCCAGTCCATTGGGGAAGTCCCAGCTTTCGGCAGCAGAGAGACCGGTGTTGGATTCTCCACTCCCCCTAGATTAGCCCTGTGACCCTGAGCCTGGACGAGACTCCCAGTGCCTCCGCACCTCCTCTCCCCACGTGACATGGCGCAGCAGGGAGAAGACGAGAGCGCTGTGAGCTGTGCTGTGTTCATGATTTTCAGCTTCAGGTAGTGACCCACAGTGACCCACAGCCTGGACGAGGAGGTGGACAGAGATTTCTACGTTCACAGAAGGAGGGACTCACAGCCACCACGAGGACCCAGACACTGACCTTACGTGTGAAGAAACTGAGGTCCAGAGAGATGAATGGACGCTGGCACGAGACGCTCTGACCAGTGGCCTGGAGCGCTGACACAAGGGGAGTGACAGGGCAGGTGGTCATGCCGGCGACAGCAGAGGTGGACAGGTGGCGTCAGGCAGAAGCCTGGACGGACAGTGTCTGGGAGGAGGAGGGTGGTGAGGTCTGAGACGGAGGGTAGGTGGAGCCCACGTCAGACTCCAGGTGATCCCCCGCCCCTTCCATGGCAGGCCAAGCAGTTCACGGCCTCCTGGGCCAATTTCTGCCCTAGTGCCCAGAAGTGGAATCACGGGTGTGACTCCTGGATCCAGCTGCCCTCTCCAAATACAGGGAATAAAGTTGCATCTAAAAACGACCCCATGTGTCAAAATTTACGGGATGCAGCTAAAGCAGTGCCTAGAGGGAAACTTATAGCTGTAAATGCTTATATTAGAAAAGAAGAAAGATCTAAAATCAAGGACCTAAGCTTTCACCTTAAGATGATAAAACAGAAGAGCAAACTAAATCCAAAGTAAGCAGAAGGAAGGAAATAAAGATAAGAGCAGAAGTCGATGAAATGGAAACAGACCACAAGGCAATGAACAAAGCCAAAAACTGGGTCTTTGAAAATATCAACAAAATCGACAACTCCCTAGCCAGAATGCCTGATCAGAGAAGACTCTGAACTTCACCGCAGTGGGGACACAATTGTTCTCTGAAGGGGTGGGATTCCGTTAGAAGCTCATCCCAAGATAAATGAGATGTGCCCCCTGCCGTGGCCAAAAATTGGGGGCCTCTGAGGAGAAGAGATTCAGAAAGGCACCCCTTACCCCTAAGTGTAAACTCCTCCTATTCTAATAGGGCAGCCCCATGTAGGGGCAGGGGGCACGGGCTTGGGAGTCAAGCAGACCTGGCTTCAAATTCTGGCCCCAGCATTGTGACTTTGGTCCAGTCCCCAAATTCTCACCTGTAAAATGGTAGGGAAGGAAGCACCCCCACCCCAGGCCAGTTCTGAGGCCCCGTGAGCACAGAGCTGACCACCGTTGGTGCTCAGGGGCCTTGGCAGCTCTTCCCCTCCGGCCTGGGCACAGGAGGCAGCATGCGGGCTGCCCCTGCTCACAGTCCTGCTCCCTCCCAACCATCCACTCCCCTTTTCCCCTCAGGGCAGCCTCACACAGCAGACCAGGCCCCCCTCCAGCCTGGCAGGAGGAAGTGCCAGGCTGTGGTCGGCATGGGGACTCCTGGGAGCTGCCTGGGTGGGCCCCTCCAGAGTATCTTGTCCTTCAGGGCTGCCCTGCTCCTGAGCGGGCGTGCTTGGGGCCACTGCTGGTGCCCCATGGGGGTCCTGGGGTAGCTCTGGGCTCACGTTGCTCTGGGCTCTTTCCTGAGGCCCACACACGGCTTCCTTCTGTGACTTCTTACAGCTCTGTGAGCACCAGCTTCCGAACACACCCGCCTTCCCATGCTGAGACCTCAGAGGGCTGAATTGCTCCTTGTCTAAAGTGGGCCCCACGGCAGGGCCAGGCCGGGTGGGGCTTTGGTCTGTGATGCCACCTGCAGACGCAAGTTCATCCGAGACATAGCTGAGGACCAGAACCACCCAGACCCGTTGTTCCAGGGGTTGCTGCACTGCACACTGCCCCCTGTGTGGTAGTGCTGGTAGCTCACAGCAGCCGTTTTATTATATGTCACGATTGTGGGGGTCAGGAATCCCACCGGGGGTCCAATGGATGCCTCCTGCTCCACGTGGCACGGGCTGGGTTCACCTGGTGGTACCCAGCCGGCAGCCTGGCTGGTCTGGAGAGTCTAAGATGGCTTCACTCACAACACCGATACCTCGCCCTGTGACTAGAAGGCTGGACTCAGCTGAGCCTGCCCCCCACATCCCCTCCGCCTGGCCTCTCCAGCACGGTGTTTCCGGGGTAGTCGGACTTCTCGTGCCACAGCTTAGGGCTCCCAGAACCTGGGGGTGGGGAAGCTGCAAGTCTTTATCTGGCTTAGACTTGGAAGTCACGTGGCATCATTTCTACTGTGTTCTACTGGCTGCAGAGCCAGCCCAGATTCAAGGGGAGAGGAATTAGACTCCACCTCTCAGTGGCGGAGGGATCACTTTGGAAGAGCTCTCTGGGAAAGCTGTTTCCTTGGTTGGCTGTACACTGAGCCCATGAGAAAGGTGTTTTATCATCTCCATCCACAGCACCATCATCATCGCCATCATCCTCATCACCATCCTCATCACCATCCCCATCACCATCATCCTCATCACCGTCATCCTCATCACCATCCTCATCACTATCATCATCACCATCATCCTCATCACCATCATCCTCACCATCATCCTCATCACCATCATCCTCATCACCATCCTCATCACCATCATCATCGCCATCATCACCACCACCACCACCACCACCATCATCTTCTTTACCATCATCATTACCATCATTACCATCATCACCATCACTACCCTCTTCTTTACCACCATCATCTTCTTCCTCTTTACCATCATCATCATATTCCTCTTTACCATCATCACCATCCACCTGTGCTTGTGTCTCTCTGAGGCCGGGGATGTTAGAATCCCTGTGGAACAGATGCAGAAATCGAGGCAAAGAGTGACTTGCCCATGCTGACCCTGAGAGAAGGAAGTCCCCAGGAAATACACACTTATGGAGCACCTAAAGTCGTAGAAGAAAAAAATGGCAGGTCACCAAGATGCAAGTAGGTCTGCACCATACCCTCCCCACGTGCCCTCCCTGGTCTTCCCAGAGCTCTTGCTGAGGTTGGCCCAGGAATCCTCATCACAAGCTAGTGATGGAGGCTTTATCATCCCCAAACTACGGTCGGGGAGAGTGGGCACAGAGAGGGGTGTGGCCGGAGGCCCAGGCTCTGTTTCTACTGTTCCCTCTGTCCTGCCGCAGCTGGTGAGCCCGGGAAACCAGCGGAAGGCGGTGTGCAGAGCAGACGTTGGCGGTTCGGTCTGCACTAATCAAGTTAATTGGATAATTGCCACTTCATGGTGGTTGGTGTTGACACAACCTTGCACTTGGCTCTTTACAGAGGCTTTCCTCTGAACCTCTCCGGGAGGATCCTCTTGCTGGCGAATAGAGCTTCCTCCTCTACCAGTCCAGGGCACCGGGGTCTCCTTTCCCAGGCGGGGAGAACATGGTGAAAGAGAAAGGCTAAGTGACTGTCCAAGGTCGTGAAGCGACCGTGGAAGAGGTGATGAGAGGCCCCGCGTCTGCCCACGCCTCCGGCTCTGACCACTAAATCACCCCAAAGAGACGTGTGTGATTTCATTTCTATTCCATCTGCAGGAGGGGGGAAAATCAATGTTTGCTAAATGAAAAGGAAGAAGATCGGCAGGAGGAAAATGTATTTTCAGCTTTTAACAGGGCGTTGTCGACGATGACAAGTGAAAAGTCAAGCAGCAGCCCGTCTGGCCGAGGGGCTTGGCTGTGACGGGGGGACACGATCTCGGTGGGCGGGTGCTGGGCACAGTGGGGGACAGTGAGAAGGGGCACCCACTGGGGCCAACAGACACCCCCTTCCGCCAAGCCAGGGGTGGCCGGCAGCCTCTGAATGAGCTCCAGCTGGCCGCCCCTGAACGGGCCGAGAGGGGCCCGCTGGGAGAGCAGGGCAAGGACTCCTCTGTAAGTGGAAGGGCATCAGAGCAAGGGTGTGGTCTTCCCGCGGAGCCCACGCCCCGCTCAGGCCATGAGGCTCCGCAGAGGAGGACAAGGAGTATGGGGCAGGGACACGGCAGTGACCAGGGCTGAGGCTGACCCTGCCCCCAGGGTTTCTGGTTTGGTAATTACAGTGATGGATGATGAGCATTAGGCTGGGGCGGGGGAGTGGGGGTACCCTGGCTAGGGGCCTAGTCTAGCCAGGGTGCTCAGAGGAGGCCTTCCAAGGAAGGGATGTGCGCAAGTCTCTGCGGAAGCGGGTTTTCAGCTGCAGGAGCCGCACGAGTGAAGGCCAGAGCCAGGAGGGGGCTCGCGAGGCCGGGGAATGGACCAGGCTCCTCGGGGTCTGGCTCTGGGGAGAGGGGGTGGAGAAGAGAGGTGAGCCGTGGGCTAGGGCGCCAGTGCCCGGGCCTGCCTCTGCCCTCTCTAAGCCAGGGATCCTCCACTGGGGCTTGGGACAGGCATCCCCAACAGGGCGGACCCAGGCTTTGCGGGGCAGGCAGCACACACAATTTGCAGGCCTCTTTGAGAAAAAAGGTACAAAATCGCAATTACAAAGTTAGGTCCAGGGCCTCAGAGGAAGCCCCTGCAGGTGAGGGATGCGACGTTCAAGCTTCATTAGCTTCCTGGCAGGTCCCCTATCCGTCTATATATCTTCATTTTCCCCACTATTTCGCTTAAAAACCTTTTTCCTTTACATTCCGTTTTGTCACCCTCTCGGCCGTAACCACGGGGCGTTATCTGATCCTACCTAGCCTCAGGACGCTCCTCCATCCCTGCTGTCCAATCCCAATTCCTTAATTTTGGTTCGGCTCTTGGTGACCTGTCATTTTCTTCTTCCATAACGTTGGGAGCTCGGTAAGTGTCCATTGGCTGGGGACTTCCAGCTCTGCCGGTGTCTCCACTGGCTCCCCAGCCAGACGCCAGCTCAGGAGAATTCGAGACCCTGAGCGGTGACTTCCTGCCCGTGGCCGGACCTTGGCTTCCCCTTGCAGAACAACAGGATTTACGAGGAGAGCCCGTGGATGCTGTAAGGTGACCGAGCCTAGAGGGGAGTCCTCCCCAGGTCACACAGTGATAGGCCAGGCCGGCTGTGACCAGGGGCCCTGGAGCCTCTGCGGGGCCTTTCCCCACGGATGACGAAAGGGAAAGCCATTTGGAAACTGTAGAGTGCAGTGCCCATGTGCATGTAACGTGTTCTCAACGCATTACGCCGTCTCCCGGAGATGTGCCTTCTGTTGGTCCTAGGTGGCATGAATTTTTAAGTTGTTTCATTTTTAAACAAACAAAAAACAAGTAATTCATTTGAGAAAGTCTGGAAAATACAGAAAGTAAAGGATAAGAGACAAAATAAAAATACCAGAAGGCTTTGGAGGAGGGGAGGAGGGTCATTGGCGTGAACCTCTGGAAGGTGCTCCGGCTGCCAGGTGGGAATGTAGGGGGTAGATGTGCAGGTGGGGAGCCCAGCGAGATGCAGTCATGGGGACACCTGGGACCAGGCAAGGGTGTGGGCATGGTGAGAAGTGGAAAAGAGCAGTGAAAACACCTTCCACCTCTGGCTGTGTCTGCCTGGCTTGTTTTCTGGAAGGACTCTGCCCCTCACCAAGGACCAGCCTCCCCCATCCTCACCCCCTGCCGCAGGCTGTTCCTGGCCGGCACCTTGTGGGGATTTGGGATTCCTGTTTACATGCTCCGGCTGGCCTGCCTGGGGTTGCGTGAGTTCATGTCTTCACAGGCCCTGGGGCCGGGGCCCACCGGGTGTCCCCAAAAGCAGTCACGGCAGGGTAGGTGGAGTTGCCCAGAGGTTCAGCATGGTCCTCATCAGAAAGTAATTGTGTGGTTGTACAGGCAGGTGGGGGCGTATCTGGTACACGCTGGGTCAGTGTTGGGGAGAAAGGGCACAGGAAGGGGAGAGGATTTTGTTTCACTGAGGGGGGAAACGCAGGCAGACGCCTTATGACGAGCATGATGCTTAATTTTATCTGTCAACTTGGCTGGGCCACGGGGTGCTCAGATATTGGTCAAACATTATTCTAGGTGTTTCTGCAAGGGTGTTTTAGATGAGATTAACATTTGTTTTTGTTTTTTTGTTTTTTTTAATAATTTTATTTATTTATTTATTTTTCCCCCAAAGCCCCAGTAGATAGTTGTATGTCATAGCTGCACGTCTTTCTAGTTGCTGTATGTGGGACGTGGCCTCAGCATGGCCGGACAAGTGGTATGTTGGTGCGCGCCCGGGATCCAAACCCTGGCCACCAGAAGCAGAGCACGCGCACTTAACCACTAAGCCACGGGGCCGGCCCGAGATTAACATTTGAATCGGTGGACTGAGTAAAGCAGGGGTGGGCCTCATCTAACCAATTGAGGGCCTGAATAGAACAAAAAGCCAACCCTCCCTGAGTAAGAGGGAATTCTCCAGGGACTGTCTTCATCTTTATCTACACCGTCAGCTCTCCTGGGTCTCCGCCTGCCAGCCCACTCTGCAGATTTAGACTTGCCAGCCTCCATCATCACATGAGCCAATTCCTTATATTAAGTGTCTTTCTCTATACACATCCTCCTGGTTCTGTCTCTGACTAACACCAGGAGGCTCCTCCCAGGAGGAGGTGGAAGTGGTTCTGCAAACCTGGGGGGCAGCCTGTGCCATCTTCCCAAGGCCTACAGATGTTGGCCTCTGGAAGCAAAGGAAGCAGGTGGGGGGTCTCAGCAGGCAGGGGCAGGGTCCACGCAACGTTGACGAGACTCCAGCTCCTTCCTGGGAGAACAGACGGGCCTCTTTGATCCCAATGGGTCTGGGGTCACTCTGGTAACCAGCTGAGTTTCTGCCATCATCACAAAGACCTGCCGAGGGGGACTGTACCCTAAATTGGCAGGAGAGGAAGCCACACAGTACAGGACTACGGGGTGGGACTTATGCTTTGATCGTGTTTGGAACGAGGCAGTGTGTCAGAGACAGACCCAGTAGAGGTGGCATTGGGTGCCATATTGGGAAGGGCGCCATATTGGAAAGGGCGCCATGCTGAGGTCTCTGCTGGCAGTCCTTGGAGAGAGGGATTGTCCCGTGTCTGATTTCCAGGCTGGGGTCAAGAGACCGCCAAGCTGGTCTTATTCCTCCTCCCTGTGAGGCCCAGAAAAGAAGCGCTTCCCCCCACTTTCCTCGCTGCCCACACCTAGACTCCCATCACGGATGCCTTTCCCAGGAATAATCATCTCTAAGGTGCATTGGTTCAGACAGTGAGTGCGAGTGTCTCTCTGGACTTGTCACACCCAGCGCTCAGCCTGGCACACGCAGGCCCGTGGTCAGCACGTGGGAAACCAGGCTCGGTGACCCCACCCGGGTCCAACCAGCCTGGTCCGTGGTGGCCTGGAGTTCCACGCAGATGCCCCGGGACTGCGGAGGCTGGTGACAGGGCAAGTCCCCACCTCCTGATCCCATCCGGCAGGGCAGCTGTGCTCTCTGTTCCATACATTGGGCGTCTGTGCAAGATTTGTCTGAATATTCACACCCGCAGTTTAAGCCACTGACTGCGGCACACTGAGGCTCAGGGTGTGGACACCTCCTCCTCCAGGTGATGGCCACTGCGTGAGGGACGGAAGCCAGGCCTCCTCCCAGGCCGCCCGCCTCCACCCCAGGGTCAGGTCCGCAGGGATCACATGTCTGTTAAAACTATCCTCCGAGAATCATCCGGAAGCTCGTTCCCAGCCAGGCTAGGGTTCCAGAGGTTGCCCTGAGCTGTTACGAAGGCCACGTATCAAATCAACTCCTTTCCGCTCACCGCCTCTGGGAGGTTGGGGGTGTTTGTCAGGCTTCACTCGGCTCATTTCGCTGTGGTCCTGTTCCCTCAGGGCCGGGGAGACAAGGGGGAGGAGACGGCCCTGTCTTCAGCGAGTTTTCCCTCTGGGGAGACGCGGCCCTGTGCCGCCCCTCACGTCCAGGATGATTTCATCGCAGCTGAGCCGGGGCGGCGAAGGGGAAGCCACCAAGGCAGCCAGAGCGTCAGTGCAGAGCCGCCCACCACAGCCCTCCCACCCCATCCCCTGAGGGTCCTCCCAGCCTGGGGGCATGCAGCTGCACGTCACGGGCCTGGTGACGTCAGCCAGCAGGGGAGCCCTGGGTGTGGGGCAGCGTCCATGTGGCATGGGCTGTGTGACTGTCTGGGCACCCCCGTTCCCGACGAGGGTCCTGGGGGAGGGGCTCATCCCGTCCCTCCGCCGCCAGCCCTGAGGAGCTCTCTGGTCAGAGCAAACCTGACACGGAAACCCGGGGTGCCTCGCCGGACCCCGTGCCCCAGACTGCCTCCGTCATCCCGCCGTGAGGGCCCCGGCGGCCGGAAGCAGCCACTGAGGCTGCCCCCGCACGGCAGCCCAGAAGACCCGACAGTGGCTTGCCGGAAAATTGGAAAATCGTGGTTCCCGTCTTCCCCGCCGGCTGCTCATTTCCTCGCAGGCGGGAGTGCAGGCTGCTGAACCTTGTTGAGATGGAAATTTCCCCTTCTCCCTATGCTTATTGTCATTGGTGTTTTTCTCCCCAGAATCGGGGATTTGGACGTGAAGGCGGCTTGTGGCCGCCGTCGGTGTGAGTTTCTGTGCGTGTGAACGAACACGTCTGCTTCCACTTTGGATTTGGGGGTGCAGCACGGGGCAAGGGCTGTCTGAGCCCGCAGATTCTGCAGGGAGGGGGAGGCAGAAGTGCGGGGACAGAAACAGCCCCTGGTGGTGGGCTGAGGCGGGCTCCTCCCACCAGCCCCCCACAGCTGTGCCAGATTCAGGGTCCCCGTGGCCTCTGCTCCTTCCGGTGACATGGAGGCCCCCGGGACCTGGCCCCCTCTCACCACAGCTGTCTCCCCGCCCCCTGCCTTTGCACCACTGCGCCCCCCTCCTCTTGCCTCCCGGTCTATAGGAGCCCCCATTCATCCTACCAAACTCAGCTCCCGAGTCACCTGTCCCTAACCAGTCCCTCCTCTGCCTCTCACCCGGGTCTCCTAGATGGACCCTGACACGTGTATTTGCAATTATGTATTTCCACCTGGTTGTGGATAAGTGATGGAGGAATCTCAGTGTTATCACAAAATTCTCACCCCAGTATGAACTAATGGGTCTGACTTGACCTCAGACATAAGTGAAGACACACATCTACTTAAACACAAGAGAGCAGCCTCCACCGTCTGTCTTCTTCCTCTGTCACCTCCCCAGCGTGCACTCCCCTTCTGACCCCCAGCTGGGCAGGCAGCGTGTGTGTGTGTGTGTGTGTGTGCACACGCCTTTGTTTTGGCACCGTGACTTGCTTTGACTCAGAGGAGGAGGCAAAAATGACTGCCTGTTTTGAGTCTTTAAAGGACTCATGTTTCTTCCTGACCTGCTGTGCCTTGGTCGCTGCCATGAGACAAGCGTGCCTTGGTTAGCCCGCAGGGTAAAGGATGAGGGATGTGTGGAGCAGAGCCACCCCAGCTGAGCCAGCCCAAACCAACCCACCTCCTGCCAACCCAAGACTGCAAGAGCAAACCCAGCTGAGATCCACAGGGCTGCCCAATGGAGCCCTGCCTAGGTCAGGCGATGCCGAGCTGACCCCCAGATGGGGAAGCTAAGTGAACTTGTACTGGTTTATGGCTCAGAGAGTTGGGGTTGTCTGTTACGTGGCAGTAGCTGACCAATTCCGTCCTATTATTTTCTCCCTGGATGATCTCATCCGTGCTGTGACACCCATTACCAAATACAGATCAGGGACTCCAGAACGTCTCTCTGCCACCTAGATCTCCCCTCTGAACTCCAGCTCCCTACAAGACACTCCACTGGGGGTCCTGGAGCTCCCCCAAACTCAGCCCCAGCCCTGCTCTTCTGGGGTTCCCTCTCTTGTGACTGAACCACCCTCTCTCGCCTGCCTTTCCTACCATGACCTCGCCCTTCCAAACGGCCCCCGAATCCGTGCTCTTCCCTCCATCTCCACCACTCTGGGGTTTTCAAAGGCTGTTTCCTCTTCCAGGGATGCCCTGCTCCCCAGCTCCACCATAACTTCCTTAACTCCCACCCCCCTTCATTTTCCAGCTCAAATGCCACTTCCTCCAAGAAGCTCTCCCTGACCCCTCCTCCCCCACCTGGAAGCAGTCAACCTTGCTGTTGTTCTGCACTTGTCATCTCTAGATCTGTTTCTCAGAGTCTACCACCGTATGCCTGGGTGTCGCACGGTGTCTGCCTCTCCTGATAAGGCATCGGTTCTGCAGGGACTGCATTTCCCCATTGTGCTCCCTGCTCTCTCCCCAGCAGCCAGCACAATGCCTGGCACATGACAGGTGCTTAGAAATGTTTGGTCAAGAAGTGAACGGCTTCCTGAGGGAGTGTAGGATGTCAAGGACGGTGGCATAGACTCTACAGAGAAGGCACACGGCAAGGATGACACTGGACGGGCCCGTGGTCTATTTCACAGCAGATGGGGGACAGCAGCATCTTTCTGCCATGTAATTCAGAGGACACAGGCAGAAGGGGCCTGCTTGGTATCTCCCTGCCCAGTCAGCAGGCGTCCTCCTGCCCTCATTGCTCAATAATCATAAAGGATCGCTTTTGGGCTAGAGCCATGGCCCTGGGTTCCACACCATCAATGGTCTGGGGTCACCAAACACCTCTCAACAAGCAGTTGGATGTGAAGATCTGCAATCTGGAACAACGCTCCAGGGGTCTAGGGGGACGAGAAGTCAAGCCCCAAAGGGAAGAGCAGGTGGGTGGCTCCCTCTCACGGCAGGATGGTGTGCGCACAGGAGGCTGTGGGAGAGGAAGAGGCTATGAGAGGGTTGGGGCTGCTCTAAGGGAGCCCACGTCTGCCCGTGACATGTCTGCTGGCTCCATAAATGCTGGTCTTGGGCACCGCAGAGGGCAGAGCCGTGCAGCCCCTGGTCCTCCAGCCACAGCCACAGAGACCACAGAGCGTCTGTGCTCTGGGTGCCCCCTCTCGCTCCCTGTGCAGGGGCTGCAGGCATGATGACCCTGATGCTGGTAAAGGACCGGGAGGCAGGAACGGGGATGCACATGCGGGCGTGCCTTCAGAGTTGGCTTCAGATCTTTAAAAAGGTGACACTGTCATCCTCTCGTCTCTCCTTCTCGTGTGAGTCAGCTCTACCAGGATGGGCAGGTGGGGCCAGGACACTGTTGTCCTAGACCTGGAGCCTTGCGGCCACATTTACCGTCTTTCGGGAGGACGGCCGCGCCATCTGTGAGCTCCAGCACCTCACATGTGTCTGCGAAGCCCTTCATGCTCAGGAAGCTGGACGTGTTCTGTCTGCCTGCGGCCGGCAAGCAGAGTCACATCAGAGTTTCCAGTTCTGGACACTTGGGGCTGCACCCGGACCCCCCACCCTATCCCACAGCCACCGAAATGCCCCTGAGCTTGCGGGACGCAGGAGCCAGGGGTGCCGCTGAGGGAAAGCCGGTGGCTGGTGGGTGATGGGAAGCGTCCTTCTGCCCCTCTCTGCTCCAGGGCAAGGGGGTGTCCCCAGAGAGGCTCGGGAGGAGGGGTCACCATTCAGGGTCACTTGGCTAGCCCTCTCTGTTCATCCAATCCCATCTGGCCAGTCTTGGCTGGTGCCCCTCCCGCTGCATTCCTGGACGTGCCCACCTCTACTGAGACTCCCCCCGGCCCCCTGGGGGTCCCACCCTCTCCAACAGGGCTGCCCATTCCCCCGTGCCCCATGCATCAGGGTGCCTGGAAGTGGGGTCAGGCCCCTTTCCCCCACCCCAGTCACCTCCACACCAGCTGCCCCATCCCTGGGCAGAGCCTCCTCCTGCCACATCCAGCCTTCTCTGTCACCACTCCCCCTCCTCCCCGAATCCTGCCATCAGCTGGTGGGGGAAGGTGGGGTGGAGTGGGAGGGTGCACAGGGGTACTCTCGCTTTCTGACCTCCCCTACTCACCCTGCTGCGGCCGCCTCCCGGATCCACCTGTGTGGTCTCAATGTCCAGGGCCCCATGCTCTGCCCACCCACCCCGACCATCCGCTCACTTCATCGGCCACACACACTCCCCACCAGCCCCACATCACCCCTCCCAGGAGCCTGCGCCCCCCGGGCCATGACTGACCCCTGTGGACTGCATGTCATGTCTGACCAAATTCACACATGGAGCCCCGTGTGACGGTGTTAGGAGGTGGGGCCTTGGGAAGTGATTAGGGTTAGATGAGGTCACGAGTATGGGGTCCTCTTGATGGGACTGGTGCCATTATGAGAAGAGGGAGACCAGAGCTCTCTCTCCCCCCGCCATGTGAGCACACAGCAAACAGGTGGCCATCTGCAGATCAGGAAGAGGGTCCCCACCAGGACCCCGGCATGCTGGACCTTGAGCTGTGAGACCTGAGCGTCCACATGTAAGCGCGGTCTGTGGTGGTCTGTGAGGGCCCCCAAGCTGCCTGAGGCAGAGGCCTCCCTCTTACCCACGTCCTCACCTCTGAGCCCCATCCCCCTCGGTCCCCCTCCCTCCCCCGCCCTGCCTCCACCCTCCACACTCACTGCCCAGGACGCCCAGGCCACCGGGAGCCTCGGGCAGCCACCGGACTCACTGAAGAGCAGCAGGGTCTTGGAGGTGCGGCCAGCCCGCCCCAGGCGCAGGTAGACCAGGCCGTGGCTGTAGTCGGTGGACAGCACGCGGAAGCCCTGCACCCCCCTCACTGCGGGCACAGAGCACAGAGCTGCCACTTGCGCCTGGACCACCGCCCGCCCACGACGCCCGCTGCCCAGTGGGGGGTCTGGAAGGGGTCGGAGAGTCTCCCCAGGCCCGGCCCAGGCGCACACGCACCCCGTGGCTCTGGGAAGGCGAGGCCCGGGGACCAAGGCTGGCCTGACCACCCTGTGCTCCGGTGACTGTCCCACCCACCCATGGTCTCGGGGACAGAGGGGCAGCTGGGGGCAGTGCAGTCAGTGGCGTCATATCCAGTGTCTCGGTGGCCACGAAGCAAGGAACTCTCCCACCCCAGGTCTTCCTCCCGGGCCCGGGCTGTCTTACTTACGGGGATTCCTGAACACGGCCTTCTTCCTGTCTTTCCGCAGAAGCAACGTGTGCGCCTGGCACCCCTGCGACCTGAGGGGGCAGGGCAGGGCTGCAAGCTCGGGGCCAGCGAGCCCCTTCTTGGCTCTGTTGCTCTGAAATTTTCCAATTTGGACCAGGGCGACTCCCACCGCTTATGCTGGTGTGCCCCGTGGACTGCAGAGCCCTCTCCCCAAGCCAGCCTTTTGAATTTCAGGGGGCAGGAAGTGATGGGGTCGGGGCTGCAGGGACCGTCCTTGTGGGCTGTCCAGACTGACCCATGGGTCTGGCTGCCCCCTGCCTGGGGAAAGGGAGACACCCTGGGCTGTTTGCAGTCAGGGGTCCTCGAAGGGCGTGCTGGGACCTCTGAAGATTTCCAGGAAGTGATCTTCCAGCCGCTCCCCCCGCTCCCCTCGACCACTCACTGGTTAAAAGCGAAGACCACCTTCAGCTGGCCTGTGTTGTGAACCTTCACCACGGACGCCCCCAGCTTCCTCTTGTCTCTGCTCGGCAAGAATCCTGTGGTGTTAGAGGCGACGGCAAGAATGTACCAGAACCCTGAAAACTGCAGAGAGGTGCCGGGGAGCATAGGGTATAGGTGCTGCCCCACTCCCCTGGCGCCCAGCCAGGAGCCCAGAACCCGCAGGACAAGTGACCCTTGCCTGAGGCCCCGCCCACATCCAGCTCCCACAGGCTGGCCCACCCCAGGCCATGGAGGGCAGCTGCCCAGCTGGTTGGGGCCGAGGCACCACAGGGCTGGGCCATGGGGACCACATGGGGCGCTTCCTTCCGTGGGCCTCCTGGGGGCCCTGTCCTTCCAGCTCGCCCCTGCACCCCATCCCACTGACTATTCCTGCCACAAACCCACGCTCCCGGGCATTGCCACAGTCCACTCAGCCTGTGTCCACGGCCGACCCCACCGGAACCTTCCACCTAGCCAGCACTCTCATTATCCCAGAACATGCCCTGCTCGTTCCGCCTCCCCTCTGCCCACCCGGCAGCTCCTGGCGACCTCAGGCCACACCAGCCTGTGGCCCTCCGCCCTGCCCCCTCCTCGGGGCTCCTGGCCGGTGGGGTCCACGGTTGTCAGTTGAGTTTTGCAGTCCTGGTCTGTCCTCTAGAGAGGCTGTCAGCCCCTCAGGGAGAGGCTAGGTGGGCAGCCCTGCTGGGCTGGCAGAAGCCCACGCCCGAACCTCCCGCCAGCCTCGGGGCGCTGCCCGCTGTTTCGGGACGCCCTCTGAAGATTTCCAGGAAGTGATCTTCCAGCCGCTCCCCCTGCATCCCTGGCCCTCTTGGCCCCGGCGCCTGGCTCGGGGACGGCGGACAGGTGCCTTACCTTGCTCCAATTGAGATTGTGGGCCTCCCTAGGGATCTGCTCTGGCGGCTGGGACCCCACAGCCAGCACCACTGCCAGGACCAGCACGGGCAGCAGCCACCCCAGCCCCATCCTCGCCCTCCTCCCTCAGCCACCCGGACACCGCGTTTAAATCTCCCTGTCCACTCGGCCCAGCCGTGGGCGTCTGGCCAACCCAGAGCCTCGAGCCAGCCTGAGGTGGGCCGACGTGGAGGGAAGGGGGCTTTGGGCCCTCCCCTCCCCCGGCACAGAGGGCCAGCCCCGGCGCTCAGCTCTCAGGGCAGCACAACCACCAGGGGGCGCTGCCTGCCTGGGAGGCTCCTGAGGATGGAAGCCATCATGTTCCCAAGGTCGCTCTCCTGGGCTTGGAGTCACCAGTGTCCCCTGGAGCCGTCTCACCCCTGGGCCTCTCATCTTACCCCCCAAGACAGAGGCAGATGGCCTGGAGGAGTCACTGAGTCACTTCACGGGGAGATTTGCACAGGAAAGCATGACCACCATGAAGATGGGGCTCAGATGGTGCTAGCGCCGACAGCAGGGCTACCTTCTCGATGCCCTGAACCGGGACTGACAGATGGGCCCAGGCTGGACATGTGTGTACGTGTGTGTTTGCATGTGCACGTGTGCGTGTGCACACCCGACCCGGAGGGCAAGGCACCCCTGTGCGCACCTCACAGTGAGCCATGGGCTGCCCCCCACCCTGCGTCCAGCCCAGCTTCCCCCCACGGCCCATGCTTCTGCCAGGACTTCAGAGGGCACCCCCAGAACACAGGAGGACTGAGAGGCTCAGGCCCTCTGGGGTCCTAGTCCAATGACCCTGCCCCAGAGCCCCAGGCCAGGAGCCAAAACTCTCCTGCCGTGGACACAGCACTCCCCAGCCAAGCGCCCTGGTGGGCACTGGTGCCAGCTTCCTCCAGATGCCCAAACCGCGTCTGGGCCGACCCACAGGCTCTTGCTCCAGCCCATGCAGGCCAGCCTCCCACTTGCCCAGGGACCATGGTGTCCCCTGCAAGCTGGGGCCTGAGTCCAGGTGTCCCCAACCCAAAGGGACTTTGGTGAGGGACGCAGGTATAGGTCAGGCCTCTTGTCCTGGAGCTGGCTCTATGCTCTGCGGTTCAGCCCTCGGCGAGCCCACCCACCCCGTCCTCCTCTCCCTGCGCCGACCGGAGCCCTGAGAAGGCAGCCCCCCTGTGCAGCTCCTCTGTCTGCCCAGCACAGGGCCCTGCCAGCACACAAGCAAGAGGCATCGGGCGGGTTTGTGGAATCGCTTTATTGGGATCCGCAGTGAGAGCCCCCGGGAGCAGCTGGCCCAATGGCTGGAGGCCAAGTGAGGAGGGCGGCCCCTGGCCAGCCTCCACCAGGACAGGCAGGCGCTGTCCCCTGTGGGCCGCAGCATTCACTGAAAACCAAGAAGAGCACTGGGGGACCCCGGGCTCCCCACAAGAGGTGCCCCCCTGCCCCCGGTGCTTCACGGCAGTGGAGCCACCAGCCCCTCAGGCTGGGGCAAGGGGCCCCCTGCCCACTGGGATGTGGGAGCTCCCCGGGCCCCCTGGCTCCTCCTGCCGTGCAGGGATCCCCAGGTGACGTTCTGGGGGAAGCTTACCTGGAAGGCCTTGTGCGCACAGGTGACTGGAGGGGGAAGTGAGACAGGCTGTGAGGACCTGGCAGGTCTCGGCTGCCCAGCAGGGCTATCCAGGACAGACTGCAGCTGCCCGAGTGCCCAGGGGCCCTGCTGGTCCCTGTCCACAGCCTCGCCTGAGATGGGGGCGTCCCCGCAGGCCTGATTTTGGGCAGGGGGCAGGTCACTCCTTGAAGATCTCCCCTGGGGCCTGCCTGACTCCCTGAGGCCAGGAGGGTCCCCAAGACCAGGAGGAGTCAGCAAATGCGCCCCCCACCCCGTCAGTGCCGCCCCAGCAGGCCCGTGGGTATGGCCACACTCACAGTCCTTCTGCAGCTCGGCCTGCTGCTGCGACAGGAAGCCCAGGCCTTTGCTCCACTTGGTGAAGAGGCGCATGGCCTCCTGGCTGGCCAGCTGCGACCGACCTGCAGGGCAGGGTGCCCTCTGAGAGCCTGGCCTGGGGCTAGGAAGGGGGCCGGGTCTGCAGCAGGACTCCTAGGATCCAGGGACTCTGCCCTCCTCTGACCACAAGGCCCTTCACCACGTGCCGCCCCTCACCTCCCCAGCCCGGGCGTCAGGGAGCCTGGTCCCTCCCTCCATGCAGGGCCGTGCCTCCTACAGGGCAAGTGTGCAGAGGGGGAAATGAGGAGGGAAGGCATGGGGGTCCCACTTGGCCATTTTGTGCAGGGATGGGGCCACTGGAAGTGAGGAGCAGAGCGAGGCTGCCACCTCACTGGGCCAGGGGGGTGGGGGGGTGCCGCATGGCACCCCGCCTCTCCCACCACCAGCCGCTCCGAGGCCCAGAAGCCCCCCACCCCTGGGCCCCTCTCCCCGGGCCTCGGGGCCGGCGCGCCCAGCACAGCCGGGCGGCGGCGGGGGGCCCTGGGCCCCCACTCACTGTACAGCTCCACCGTGCTGAAGGCCTCGTCGGCGAACTCCAGCTGCGTGAAGACCACGGCGTAGTCCCTGAAGTCGGTGCTCAGCACCCGGAACTCCACCACGCCCAGCGCTGGGAGACAAGCGCCCCCGCGGGGGTAGTGAGGACCCGGCAGAGGCCCCTCCGGGCAGGCCGGGAGCCCCGCTCCGTCCCCCCCACCCCCCGGCCCCGGCCCCGGCCCCGCCCAGCGCCGGCGCTCCTCAGGGGGCGGGTCCCCGCCGAGCCTGCCGCGGTGACCCTCCGTCCTCGGCGGCGCCGGGCCTCTGACCGGAGGCGGCGAGCTCGCCCGGCCCGGGGAGCCGCCCCGCCCCTTCCCCGCGGCGCCGGCCCGCAGGGGGTCTGGGCACGAGCGAGGGGGGGTCAGGGCGCCCCCGTCAGGGAGAAGGAGCCGCCCCCAGACCCCTGGACGAGACCCGGCCGCGTCCTCACCGGGGTTCTCAAACACCCAGCCGGCGTCCTGCCTCAGCAGCTCCACCACGTTCAGGTCGCATCTCTCCAGCCTGGAAAGAAACTCCGTGTCGGCTCGGGGTCCAGCCGCGGGAGAGGAGCCCGAGTCCTGCGCCCAGACCCGGCCGTCGGGCCAGCGTCGCCGCGGGGGGCTTTGCCTTCCTCCTGCTGGCCCCAGTCACCCCGAAACCTGCTCTCGACCGCCTGGAACCGTCTGGGGAACCGACTGGCACGGGAGCTCTGTGGAGGGTCAGTCGCTTCCTGTCACCTCCCGAGAGACCTGCGACGCCAGATCAACGTGAAGGAAATTTTGAGGCGCTCCCGAGGGCACAAAAGGAGCCGTGGACACACCGAGGCGTGGTCTGCTACTCCGGACGCAGAGATTCAACACCAAAAGGAGCCACCATTCCTCACGTCATCATCCATGAAAGGCACAAACCCACAAAAGTGCCGTCGTCGTGACGCCCACGTTCACGTGGAAAAACCAACAGGCACAACCAGGAAAATTCTAAAAGGAAGAAAACTCAGCGAGAACAAGCCAACAAATGTAAAGCATGTTACACAGCTGCAGTAGTGAAACCACAGGGTCGTGGCAAATAAATAGACAATAATAAATAGACAAAATAAATAGATCAAAGGGACAGAACAGAAAGTCTGAAAATAAAGCAAAACGCACGGGAGTTTAGTGCGTGACAGAGTTAGCATCTCAGGTCAGTGGAGGGAGGATGGACAATCCCACAAATGACGATGGGCAGTTGGGTAGAAATCTAGAAAAAACTGAAGCCGTGCCTCACATTTTCCCCAGGGTAAAACCCCAAATGCGTCAAAGATGTCAGAGCCCATCAGCTGCCAGGAGTTGGGACGGGCTCCCCAACTGTGTTGCCAAACCCACACGCCCAATGAGAGAAGCGGGTGTAAACACCACACAAAAATAAAAGAAATCCTCCCCATCAAAAGGTCCTCAGTGTTACAAGAAAAATGACAAACTGGGAAATACATTTGCAACTAATTTTTGTCACAGACAAGTGGCTGATATCTCTCATAGGTAAGGGTTCTCACAGATCAGTAAAACACACCCAAGAGAAAAATGTGCAAAATATACAGACAGTTCTCTGGAAGGAAGCACAAAAGGCTGGGTAACATAAAACAAGATGTCCCGTGCTCTGTGGTAAGAGAAGGCACATCACCACCCGTCCGGGGCCATTTGTTGCCCATTGGATGGCAAAGAACAAAGAGTCAGCAGTTGCCCGGCACAGGCACCAGTTGGGGGACCAGCTGTGTGTGACATGGAGCCGTGTCGCCAGAAGCACAGACAGACCTCAGCTCCTAGGGATTTATCCTCCAGGTAAACCCCTCAGAGGCGAATTCACCAGGGTCCACTCCCCGAAGTGTGTCTCCAGTTGCAAAAGATTGGAGACCACTGTCTGTCCATTGGCAGAGCACTGGAAGAAAGCCTGGTGGAGTATGACGCAGCTATAAAAAAGAACCGAGTTCCTCAAAAACTGTAACATAGAGTCCCATATGACCCAGCAGTCCCACTCTTGGGGATAGACCCAGAAGAGTTGAAAGCAGGTTATTGAAGAGATATTTGCACACCCGTGTTCACTGCAGCATTTTTCACAGTAGCCAAAAGGTATAAGCAACCCAAGTGTCCATCGATGGGTGAATGGATAAACAAGATGTGGTCTATCCACACAAAGGAACATTATTCAGCCTTAGAAAGGAAGGAAATCCTGGCATGTGCTACGGCATGAATGAACCTGGAGGACATTGTTCTGAGTTAAATAAGCCAGACACAGAGGGACAGATCCTGTAGGACTCCACTCATATGAGGGCCCTGGAGGAGTCAAACCCACAGAGACAGGAAGTGGATGGTGGTGCCAGGGGCTGGGGGAGGGAACGGGGAGATAGTGTTAAAAGTGTTTAAGGGACAGAGTTTCAGTTTGGGAAGATGAGAGAATCCTGGAGATGGATAGGGATGGTGGGGATGGTTGTACAACAATGAGAATGTGCTTAACTCCACTGAACTGCACGCTTAAAATGGTGAAGATGGTAAATCTTACATTATGTTTATTTTACTACAATTTTTTAAAATTTTTTAAATGAAATAAAAAATGTTTTAAAAGAGAGCAGAGCCTCGGTGGACTGATAGGGAGTGGTTTCCAGCAGGCGTGTTAAATGACACGTGTGTGCTGTGTGCACCTGAACATCTCTGAGGAGCCGCCACGAATCAAGAACGCGGGTTAGCTGTGGGGTGGGCACTGGCTGGTGGGGCAGGTGGAGGAAGGCGCACTGTGTACCCTTGGGGACTTGGGACTTTGAACCGTGCAAATGTATTTCCTACTCAAAGGCCAACAAATGAAATAATGAAATGCAAGCAGCCCCCTTCCTCTCCTACAAGCCCTGAGGGTGTCCCGCCTGTGGGACCTCGGCACAGCCTGTCTCTCCGCCTCAGGGTCAGGCGAGGGTCTCAGACAGATGTGCGTTGACACCAGCGTGGAGCGAGGCCGCTGACCAATTGCACTGATAAGCAGACGTCAGAAATGGTGGTGGAGACCCCTGGCAACCACTGTGTTCTCTCGTCAGCCACGGCTTTTCCAAGGGGCCGGGGCTCTCCAGATGCCAAGTTTCCATATTTGGATGTTTTATTCCACAAACCTCTCTGGGACTTGCCCGGCCACGTGGCCTTGGGGGCTAACACCCACAGCACACGTGACCCATGTTCAACCAACACAGCAGAGCCACCATGTGACCCAGACCTCCCCTGTCCTCACTCATCCCATGGCCAGGCCTGGCCCAGGTGGACAGGGGCCCACAGTCTCCTGCAGGCAAACTCCAGTATGGGGGGCCCTCAGGGAGCAGGGGGGAAGGGTCTCCTCCCTGGACCCTGTCTGCTCAGCTGTCCAGGCAGCACTGTGAAGCTGGGCTGCCAGGATGGAAACGCCCACCGTGCTTGCCAGCACAAGGCGGGCTGGGCCTTCTCCATGGGAAGGGTGGGGGACAAGAGTGCAACACCGCCCCCGTGTGGCATGCCCCCTGCCCCGCAGCCTAGCTCCCCCCACTGCCCCCAGGTGGCATGGCCTCCCCACAGCACAGCCCCCTCTGGCTGCCCGTCCACCCGCTCCCCCCAGCACCCTCCCACCAGCTGTGCGCCGGGTCTGCTCCATCGGTCAAGGTCAGCTGAGGCTCGGCCTGACAACACAGGTCCAGTTTGACAAATGGCCCCAGTGACCGCATCCTCTGGGGGTTCATTTTCCAAAAGAACCAGCGGCTCTTAGGGTTTGCACAAAGAAGAGGCCTCTCCCGCTCTGACTGGAGCCCGGCCAAACTGACCAAGGGCCTGGAAGCAGCAGGCAGGGCGGTCAGAGGCTGTGCCCGGCCCTATTGGCGAAAGCATGAGTCCTACCCAGAGGCCACCAGGCCGGGAGTCTAGGGATGCAGACCCCAGAGGCCAGGCCAAGGATGGGGCTCAGAGCAGATCCAGCAGGGAGGGCAGGGAAGGGGGGCGTCGAGGCGCCCAGGAGCACATGTGCTGGGCTCACGTAGCCTCTGTATCTGGGCCAGGTGGGCTCAGCCGGAGGAGGCTGCGACCACAGCCTGGGCTGCCATGGATACTCACCTGTGCCTGGAGGACAGCATTTTCAGGTTGTTTTCTGGAGTGAGGGTCACCACGACCCCCTCAATGTTCTTCGTGGCCTTCTCCACCGCAAAGCCCCTTTCCCCGGAGGCCTTGGCCAGCACGTACCAGGACCCCAGGAGCTGGACGGAAGAGGGGCAGGTGAGAGGGGGCCAGGCCCTCAGCCCTTGGAGGCACCCCTTTATCTGGGAGCCCAGGGGCCCCTGACGCAGGCCAGCCCGCCCCCCGAAGCCCACACCAGTCTGGCTGGCACTGGGGGGAGCGCAGGGGCTGTGTGGCCCCTCAGGAGGGGCCTGGCCCTAGGACCAACGTGCCCCAAGGCAGCTAATGGCACCCCAAGGAGGACCATTACCTGCTTGGGGTCGAGCCTGCCCAGCCACACGGCCTGGGCCCTGGACACAGAGACTAGAGCCAGAAGAGCAGCCAGCAGCACACCTCCCATCCTCCCGGAGGTCCGCACACCAGCACACGCCTCGGGGCCCAGGGGTATGCAGTCCCTCCAGCCCCTGGGAACCCGTTTATATGGCTCTGAATGCTTCACTGTGGGCGGCCACTAACCGCCAGGACACCATTCTGGCTTTTCTTGCAGGGCGGCAGAATTACCCAAGGGAAAGGGGGCATTATTATTCACTGGGGGCCTCTGGGCCCCTGGGGAGTGTGTGCCAAGCCCCTTCTAAGTCAACACTGCTCTGCTAATCCCTGCTTCTCTAAGCTTCCTTTCACTTGGAAGGTTCCAGAATGAGCATCCTACTCCCTGCACACCACTCCCTCTCCTCCCCTCCCCGGGGATCCGACACTCTCCCTCACTCAGTTGAGGAAGGCCAGAGATCCTGCTCTTAAACCCAGGCCGGCAGCAGGCCAAGGTCAAGTCTGAGGAGAGATGCAAGAACAAGCAGTTCTTCCAGAAGCTGTGGTTTGGGATATCTTTTGTTTCGATCATTAAAAATACAAAAAGTCCCCAAAAATTTTAAAGAAAAGCTCCTACCCCTTCCTGGCCCACCCACCCTTCTGCTCTGCTGGCCTTGGCCTCCTGCCCCCATACACAGCCAGCACCACAGCCCAGAATGTCCTGTTCCTTCCACCCCTCCCCTCTGCCCGTCCAGACCTGCCCACTCTCTGGACAGCCTCAGCCCTGCCACCTCCCTCCTCTGCTCTCCCTGACCCCGGCCGGGCCCCACAGGGGCTGCACGTCCCCAAGGCCCCATGAGAACTCTCTGTGGGCCTGGGCTTCCTGCCCCTGGATCATTGGAGCCCCTGCCTGGGAGCAGAGGGCAGAGGGCTCAGCACGATCTATGTGAGCCCTATATCCCAGGGGGAGGTGGCTGGAGGAGCCTTCACTGGGGGTGGGTGGAACCTGCAAACTGCATTTCCCAGATGCCTTTGCTGGTTGGCTTCCAGTGGTCCTGTCAACACGAGAACAGGTGAGATTTGGAAGGTGGAGGAAAGATGAAGCCGTTGGTGCTACCGGGCTTTCCAAGGAGGGTCTCTGCTAAGCCGCCACTCCAGCCCCTGCTTGGGAGATGGACCCTACAGGTAGAGGAGCACAGACTTGCAGCCAAAGTCTCCACCACCTCAGGGGCCCAGAGAGTCCCAGGCCTTGACTTGGATTAGCGTGGTCCCTGACTGCCAGCCTCACGGATGCCTGACGGAAGAAGATGAAAATAGGAAGACAAAAACATCATCCTGACCTTCAAATTCATCCTGGTCACTATTGTTTTAAGTACAGTTTCCTGACAAAACACTTGAGGAGACTAAGACAACGTGAGTGAGAAGCAGCAGAAAAAACAGACAAGAGACTCAGACTCATGAATGCTTCCTGTGTTGGAAAAGTCAGGCAGACAGTCTGAGTGCGTTTGGGCTGATATAACAAAAAGCCACAGACTAGGTGGCTTGTAAACAACAGACATTTATTTCTCTTAGTTCTGGAGGCTGGAAATGTGAGATCAAGTGCCAACATGGTTGGGTGAGGGCTTTCTTCCGGGCTGCAGACTTCTAGAGTTGGTGGAATGATGGAGGGGGTGAGGGAGCTCTGTGGGGTCTGTTTTATCATGGCACTAATCCCGTTCACAAGGGCTCCACTCTCATGACCTAATCACCTCCCAAAGTCCCCACGTCCCAATACCATCACGTAGGGGACTAGGAGGTCAACATATGAACTGGGGGAGGACACAAACATTCAGACCATAACATAAACTATAAAAACAGCTATGATTACTCGGCTTAACAAGATGAGAGCCACATTTGAAACTGTATTGTATTTTCATAATTTTCATAATGCAGCTGGCAATTATAAAAAGTGATGTAAAGGACATCTGTGTAACCCAAGATAATGGTGGATTATTAAAACTGAATTTATGTACAATCCTCCAAAAAATATGTAGCTCTAAGAGAAGAAAAATGCAACCACACGAATCATGAAAAATATTAGAAACCTCACATTATCTGCAAGCAAAAAATAAACACAAATGTCCCCCAGAGATCTCTCTGCAGCTTCTGTCTCAAGACTTCATGGAGCATTACAGAGGCCTACAAAATCTGTAAAGAAGAGAGAAGATGGGACGAGAAGACCTAAGATGGAGCTAAAATAAGCCACGGGAGAAGAAAGGCTCTGACTGCAGAACTCCTGAGAAGGAGCCCTCATAGAATGGAGCATTGCCTGCAGGACAGGACAGGGGAGAGCCTGGGCTCGGGCAGGAGCTTCAGAGAGGCATCACATCTGGGTGAGAAGAGTGTCAGGAAAGGTGCCTTTCTAGACTGGGTAGTTGGAGTTAAAAATGCAGAAGGAAAGTGTAGGAGCCTTCAAGACAAAGGAGAACCAAACCACACACACACACACACACACACACACACACACACACACACAACTACCCCAAAAATGACATCCCTTAAAGATTTACTGCACTCACATTCGTGGATGCGTATGAATTAGGAATCTTGTGAGCCACCCAAACTGCCAACCCTGTCTAGGAAATGAATGCACTTAGTTAGTCTTTATACTTAACAAAACAAGAATAAAAACATTTATCTAATGGAAATCCCCCCAGGAGAGGCAGGGAAAACAAGAAAACTGTAACATGACACTCCAAATTGAGTTAAATATACGAAAACAAGCAGTGAAGGATATTACAAGAACACCTTGAATGAGGAATTAAAGAAAAGCTAGGAGCAAAAGTGAATAAAAGTCAGGAAAAATGAAATAAGAGTTGATTGTGCCTAGGAAACAAAGGGACTATTGGACTTTATAGATAAAGAAAAGTTCCTCAGAGTCTTCCAGGCAAAATGATCAAATTACTTTCAAGGGTGAGAGAAATAAGCTGGCATCAAACTTCCTAGAGCGAAACGCAGAGCAATGCGAGCGGCTAGAAACAGACTGACAGCAAGAGACTTACTCTCAATGAAAGCACCTCCAGTGGACCCATGTGGGTCAGGATAAAGGAGGCTAAAAATCCAAGGCAGGTCTTGAGGGTTTGTATACGGTTTTACATCTTGATAACAGAGAGTAAAACACACACAAAAATCGATCATTTATTAAGCCACCAAGAAAGCATCAGAAAATTCCATAAGGCAGAAACATTATAAACAACCTTCTCTGACCAAAATACAATTAAACTGGGGTAATTTTTAACTTTCTATTTTGAAAAATACTCTTGGATGAAAGGGAAAATACAAACTGAAATTACAGACTTTATTTAAAATAAGTAAATAGAAACACTATGTAAAATGGTAATCAGAGGAAACATCATAACCTTAGATAGACATTGATACCACTAAAAATGAGAGAATGGGGGCCTGCCCAGTGGTGCAAGTGGTTAAGTGCATGCGCTCTGTTTTTGCAACCTGGGGTTCACAGTTTCAGATCCCAGGCACGGACCTACGCACCACTTATCAAGACATGCTGTGGTGGTGTCCCATATAAAGTAGAGGAAGATGGGCACAGATGTTAGCCCAGGGCCAATCTTCCTCACCAAAAAAAAAAAGAATGAAAATAAATGCATTAAATTCCCAACTCAAAATGCTAGAAAAGGAACAACAAAGTAAACTAAAGAAAATAATAATGATAAAAGCAGAAAATAATAGGCAGACAGTAAAAAGTAACAGAGGTAATTAATGAATCAAAATCCTGGTACTTTGAAAAATTAACAGAATAAGCAAACCACTAGCAACCATAAATAAGAAAAAAATAGAGAGACAATAAACACATAAAGTAAGAAGTGACAAGAGGGAGAGAAATGACATTTGAGACAGAAGGAAAAAATTTTTAATCCATAGAAAATACTTTGCTCGGGCCGGCCCTGTGGCTTGGTGGTTAAGTGCGCGCGCTGCAATGCTGGTGGCCCGGGTTCGGATCCCGGGTGCGCATCGAGGCACCACTTCTCCGTCCATCCTGAGGCCGAGTCCCACATACAGCAACTAGAAGGATGTGCAGCTATGACATACAACTATCTACTGGGGCTTTGGGGGGAAAAAATAAAATAAATAAAATCTTAAAAAAAAAAAAAAAGAAAAAAAAAGAAAATACTTTGCTGATGTCTATGAAAACAATTTTGAAGTCCTAAATGAAATGGATAAATTTACAGGAAAATTCACTTTGCCAAAATTTACCCTATTAGACAGAGAAAGCATAAATAGACCAATTTCCATATAGAACAAATAAAGAAAGTTGTTGAGGAATTGTACTGTAAAAGGCACCAGGCCCAGATGGTTTCACTAGGGAATTCTACCAGACTTTCATAGGCTAGGGCATCTCAATGCTACAAAAATTATCAAGACCATATAAAATGAAGGAAAATGTCCAAATCTTATTCATGAAGCAAGTATAACATTGATATCTAAACCTGATACAGTCCAAAAACTAAATATCTGACCAATGTCACTTATGAATATCAAAACAAAAATAGTTCATGAAATATTAACAAACAGAACCCAACATCACATCAGGAAAATAATACATCATGGCCAAGTGGGATTTATTCCAGGAATGCAATGTTGGTTCAATATTAGGAAATCCAATAATATATTAGATGATATTTTTTAAAAGACTCTGAAGAAAAATCATGTGCTTATCTTCACAGGTGTCTCTTACAAATTTCAACGCCCATTCCTGATTTTAAAAAACACTCAAGAAAAGAGAAATTGTAGATGCTTCATTAACATGATAAAATATATATACACCTTAATCGTAAAAACATTGTCTTGTTTAATGGGGAAACACTAAAAGCATTTTTACTGAGAACAAAGTGAGGATGTCCAGCATCTCCTCTACTATTTATCATTGCACTGAAGGCAAGAGCCAATGCAATTACACAAGAAAAATAAATTAGAGGCATAAAGAAAGGACAAGAAGAAGTAAAGCAGTCGCCACATCTGATGATACAATAGTGTACATGGAGAATCAATGGTAAAATAACTCAAATGACAGAAGAGTTTATTGAGAAGTAGTACATAAAATTAACATACAGAAACCAATAGCCTTCATACGCACAAACAATAATCAGAAAACAGAATACTAAAGAACACCTCATTTAAATATTAACCAACATTTAATATATTGAGGAATAACCATATCAGAAATGTGCAAAACCTATTTCAGGAAAACTTTTACATATTCCTGAAACACACAGACGTGGGCTTGAACGAACAGAAAGGTGTGCCATGCTCTTGGATAGGATGACTCAGCATCCTAAAGAGGTCTGTTCCCTAAGTTAATTTTATGAATTTAACACAATCCAGTGGTATTTCTAACACCAGCAGGGTCACCCACAGTGGACAGGTTTCAGTGGAGCTTCCAGACTAGACAGACTAGGAAGAAGGACCTGGCCCCCACTTCTGAACAAACTGGCCATGAAAACCCTGTGGAAAGCAGTGGAGCGTTGTCTGATACAGCGCCAGAAGGGGAGAGGAGGGCACAAATCGACCAGGCAGGGATCCACTCTGCTGTCCACAGGGTTGCTGGGAGTCAGAATCGACTCGACGGCACTAACTACACAAAACAACCAAAATAAGAATTCCAACAAGCATTTTTCATAGGAAAAATTAAACTTGCAAGAATATCTAGAAAAAAATTAAAAACGAAAGCCATGAGAGATAAGGAGAGGGGGTGGGTGTGAGTGTTTAATGAGGACAGAGCTTCAGTTTGGGAAGATAGAAATGTCCTGGAGACGGATGGAGGTGATGGCTGCGCAACAGTGTGAAGGTACCTAATGCCACTGAGCTGGACACTTAACAATGGATACAATGGTAAATCTTATGTCTATTTTACCACAATAAAAATACTTTTTTAGTATAAATAAGTAAATACAAAATAAATAGAAGTCTGAGGAGGGACTAGACTTACAGGACACGAAATCATACTTTAATGCTGTAATAATTACAACAGAATGGCGCTGCACATGAACAGACGGAACAGTGGGATAGAATGACGGTCCAGAACAGACCCAGGCACACCTGGGAATGTAAGATGTGACAAAGGTGCGGTGCTGCACTGCTAAGTGTCTCACGGCCAGCACTCTGGGAGGGGGCGGGGCCCTGGCCCGTAGTGTTTGCCAACCTCTGTGGTATAAATCGTCCCATCACGGCCGATCTCACGCTGCCACCATGATGGCACAGAACGCAGAGTTGGGAAGAAATATGTACAATAAGCTCTCGTGAGCCAGAATGAACTGGCTCCACCGCAGAGGAGGCATCGAAAGTCCTGGGGAAAAGATAGGTTTTTTTAAATAAATGGTGTCGGGACAACTGGATGGCCATTTGGAAAAAGATTAAAATGAAGCATTTTCACCCCGTACACAAGAGTAAACATCAAATGGATCAGAGATCTAAATGCTAAACATGAAAACGGAACCACACAGTAATAGAAGAAAGCATGGGTGAATTTCCCTAAGACGCGGGTGTGGGGAAAGGCTTTCCAACAGCATCAGAGTTCAGTCCTGGAGGCAGAACCTCTTGGAGGCATACATATTCGCAAACAAGGGATTTGAGACAGGGATTTAACCTTAAGCAATTGTGGGAGCGCCTTACACAGCCCCTGTAAGGCTGGCCCCTTCACCTCTGTGCTGGAGCCCACGAGGAAGGTCTGAAACCCGTGTGGGTTCTCAGGACCTCTGACCGTGTACCCTGCAGGGGCCGGGCCCTCCTCTCAGAGCCAGACACACACGTGGCCCAGGAGTCAGGAAAGTGGGGGGAGGGTCCAGGGGAAGGTGGAGCAGCTACTTTGTGCCCAGGACCGAGTGTGTGAGCCACAGCGTGGCAGGTGCCTCCCTGGTGCTTCCAGATCTCCCGGGACAATCTCTCTGGGGCTGCCCTAATGGAAACACACAGGGGAGGGAATTCTGGGAAATGTCGGCCAGCCCCACCAAATCAAGCCGTTACAAAGTGATAGGCCACCCTAACTATGGATCAAAATCCACACACAATAAAAGAAAGGATGGATAAATAATTTGACAATATTTTTAAACATTTTTATGGCAAAAAAAAAAAATAAACAAAGTTAAAAGATGAGTTTGGAGAAAGTATTCCCAGCATATATCACATACAAAGGCTAATATCCATGCTTTATGGAAAAACTGAAGAAAAAAGGACCAAAACCCATCAGAAAGATGGACTAACGACGTGACCAGACAATTCACAAAAAGTCATGTAAAATGACCCTTAAACATATGAAAAGATGTTTGTTGTGGCTGGATTGTGTCTCCAAAAATTTATATGCTAAAGTCCTGACCCCCCAGGAGCTCCAAATGTGACTGTATTTGGAGACGGGGTCTTTAAAGAGGTGATTAAGTTAAAACGAGGTCAGTAGGGTGGGTCCTAATGCAGGTATGAGAAGAGGAGATTGGGACACAGACACACATGGAGGAAAGATGTGAGGACACAGGGGGACGACAGCCATCTACATGCCCAGGAGAGAGGCCTCAAGGGAAACCAGCCCCGTCCACATCTTGATCTCAGACTTCCAGCCTCCAGGACGTGAGAGAAGACATTTCTGTTAAGTCTGTGTGCTTTGTAATGGCAGCCCTGGTGAACTAATATGATGTTCATTTCCGTTCACAATTAGATAAATGCAAATTAAAACAATGCTGGGACGCCACTCATCACCTGTCGTATCGCCAAAAACTGAAGAGCTTGACCAGAGCACACACTCTTGAGCCAGGCTGTGGGGAAACGAGCGTGCCCACGCATTGCTGGTCAGACTGCAAATTGGTACCATCCTTACGGAGGGGAATGTGACAATTTCTAACAAAATGACACGTCCATTTATCTTTTGATCTAGAAATCCCACTTCTAGGAATTTATCCTAAAGAAATACCTGCAACAACGCAAAAAAAAAAAAAACTGCACATGCGTGGTTATTCACAGAAGCATTGTTCGTGATTGGAAACTGTTGGAAACCACTTAAACGCCCATCCACAGAAGATTGTTGGAGTAAAAGATGTTGTATCCACAATAGAGTCCTGTGCAGCTGTAAAAAATAACAAGGAGGACCTCCAAGAAGTGATGTGGATGATACACAGGCTATATTGTAAAGAGAAAAAAAGCAAAGTGCCAGAGGGCATGTGAAGTATGCGAGCTTCCGGGTAAGGCAGCAAGGGAGACGAGAAAACACACCTGTGTCTGCTTATTTCTGCAGGAAGAAACACAGGAAGGAGGAACCAGAGTCGAATGAGCTTGGTTACCTGCAGGGGGTGAGCTGCGATGGGGAAGAGGTAGGGGGAAGAGTGGGAGGAAGTCAGGCTCCTTGGAGGACCCCTGTTGTGTGTAGTTTTGACTTTGGGATCATGGTAATACATCACACCCAAAATAAACAAGTCCTTGAAATGGAATAAACGAATGAACTGAAAGGGGAGAAATCAACCCTGAGCAACTTTGGACAGAGTCTTTTTCTACATATTCTCAGGCTAAAGACGACAGGAACGGTGAACATCCCGAGTTCTGGTTGGCGGGCTTGTTTTCCTCGTGGTTTAGGCGAGCGGTCCTGAAACGACTTTCCTCACGCGCTGGGAAGCATCAGATGAGTAAACACACAAGGATAACAGGTTCTCTGTGTCGGGAAGGGAGCTGTAAATACGGGAGTGCGGAAGGGGGAAGCTCTGGTGCTGCGAAGGTTAAACGCAGTTACCCCCCAGTCAGCGCAAAGCTGAGCGCTCCTGGCACTCGGATCTTCATTTCTCAACACCCTTCTCTGCAAAAGGGAACTGGGGCTCCTTGGAGAAATTACTCCAAGGCTGAGTCACGGAAAGCACAGGAGGAACTGGGAACGTTTCTTGTGGCAGAAAGTAAAAATGTATCTGAGGAATCAGGGAAATGTGTCAAAAAGACCCAGCAGCCATCCTGAAGGAGCTTCCACTGGACAAATCCGGTTGGATTTGAGAATCAAGACAAGTGGCCATAACAGATTATAAGTCATGGAAGGACGTAAGGATCCCTGAGTCCCCAGTGAGAGAGATGAATGAGGAAATGGAGGGAACGGGAAAGCCCCTTCTAGGAGGATGCTCACCAGACCGTGTACTGAGCCTCGGGCCCCCCACTCCCGGCACATGCTCTCCTTCCCACAGACCTGAGTTGGCGCCAGCTGTAACTTCCCTCGGCCTGAAGAACAGATTAGCATTTATTTGTTGTCCTGCACGTATGCGAGAGACCAACTCTCACACTTTCATTTACCTACAAATGTCTTCATTCCTAGACTCTGAGTGGCTTTTAGAGACGCACCTCCATCGTTCATCAGGAGAAGTCACTGACACGTCCCTGGTTCAAACATGTCTTTTCTCTGTGGCTCCGTGAAAATTTTCTCCAAACCTTTAGTTTGCAGTACATGGACCGCGATGTCCCCAGGGGTGGTTTGGGGCTTTTTTCTTTATCTTGCTTAGGTTTCCCCGAACATCTGGAGTCTCTTAGATGTTTTTCATCACGTTTGGGGACTTTTTGGCCACTATTTCTTCAACTATTTTTTCCACCCAGTTCTGACTCTCTCCTCTTTCCGGGCCCAGTTTGCACGCTGACCCAGCCCCACGGGTCCCCGAGGCACTGACGGTCATTCTCTGCTCTGTTCCTCGGACTGGATCATCTATGTTGATTTGTCCGTCTCTAACCTGCTGTCAAGTCCGTCCAGAAAAGCTTCCATTTCACTGACAGCACTTTTCAGTTCTCGAATTTCCACTTGGTTTTTTTTTTATAGTTTCCATTTTTCTGCTGAATTTCCCTATTTGATTTTCCTACCTGTTCCTTTGTTCCGTGTTCATTAGCTAATTATTTAATTCTGTCATGTTGCTGATGAACTCTTAGAGCCGACTTCCTTTTGTCCCATTAACATACTCATCATGGCTGCCTTAGACCTTTGTCTTCTAAATCCGACTCTGGATCTTCAGGATCACTTTTATTAACTCCTTTTTTTTAAACCACAGGTCATATTTTTCTGTTTTTTTGCAGGTCTAGTAACATGTGTGTTTCTGACACATTGTAGAAGCCCCGCATCCTGGTGTCACCTCCAAATGCTGTTGACTTTTGTTGAATCGTGTCCCCCTAAATCCCTATGTTGAAGCCATAACCCCCAGTGTGTGTATGAGGGTAGGGCCTTCAAGGAGGTAATAGGGTTAAGTGAGGTCACAAGGGTGGGACCCTAACCTGGGAGGACTGGTGCCCAATAAGAAGAGGGAGAGACACAGAGCTCTCCGTGTGTGCACAGGAAGAGGCCACGCCAGGACACAGCAGGAAGCCCACTGTCTACAAGCCAAGAAGGGGGTCCTCACCAGAAACCAGCCCTGTCAGCACCCTGATCTCGGACTTCCAACCTCCAGAAGTGTGAGAAAATAAAATCCTGCGGTTTCAGTACCACGCCCGGCCCGTGGGACTTTGTTACATGGCTGAGCAGACTGAGACAGCTTTCTATCAAGAAGCCAGTTGCAGGCAGACCACCTTGCACGTACTGCAAGCTTTGGCCAGACAAATCTGTGAATAATCCCAACTGTACCCCAAGCACCTATAATTTGTCAGAATTCAGCTTCCAAACAGCTCTCCTGTGGGTCTTTTGGGACTTGGTTCAAGGTTTGTTAAGGAGAGCCCCAGGCAGGCCCCTCCCTCAGGCGCAGTCCTCGCTCCCAACAGGCCTTTCTGGCAGGCCAGCTGGATGCCCAAGGGTCAACAAGTCTCTCCACTGTGGCCGGGCTGTCCTCCCATAGCCTCCCTGCGTTGCTTGACCTCAACCGCGAGGCAGCTGCTCCCGGGAGACTTCAGGTCATCCTGCCCTGCACACGTTGGGTGGGGGGCTGTGCTCAGAACCTTGAGGCTGAAACCTGCCTCCCATCTTCTTCCCTGACTCACACCATCCTTTCTGCCCTCCAGTCCCAGTCCCAGCCGAGGGAAGAAAATGCGGCGATAAGACCACCCCAGTACGAGTCATGGGGTAAGAGAGAGCGTGACGAGGACCCAGACACTGAGTAAGGCTGGGCTGACCGTGCAGAGGCCAGAGGAGGGAGCCAGCAGGGGGACAGAAGGGCAGCCATGACCGGAGGGCCTTGGACACAATGCCCATGGGATTTGAGTTCAGGGCAGTAGGGAGCCATGGGAGAATGTAGGCAAGAGTGGGTGTGGTCACCTTTCATTTGAGAGACCCGAACCAGGAGCTCTGCTCGAGGGAACCCGGCCTGGGGCTGCCTCGGGCTCTTGGGGAGCAGGACAGAGACTGTAGCCATGAGGATGACCCCGGGGCCCACCACCTGGGGCAGCCTGGCCTGTGGGCTCTGAGCAGGGCAAGGCTGGGTGGGACCCTTGGGGCAGGAGGGAGGGGAGAGGGCAGCGGGCTGTCGTCCTGCATCTGAGCCACATGTTCCCTGGACCCCACAGGGAAGGGAGCAGGGAACAGAGAGGGAGCCGGCCTGGCCTGTGGTGTCCCCACGACTCAGCACTCTGAGGATGGAGGTCCAGCCAGGAGTGGGATCTGACATGGTTCACATTCGCCAGCGATGGTCACAGTAAGCACAGACCACCACAGAGTCAGTTTTGCTATCATTTTTAGGGCAGTCACGGGAAGCACAACACACTGCCCCCAGCTGTCACCACTCAGCCCTGCCCCGCTGGAAAGACACTCGGGGCCGTGGGTTGTTCGTGGGGTTTATTTGGTCACCTGAGAGAACACAGGGACTCTCCGGATGATGGAAGGACCCCTCTTGCTGTGACTGCAGAGAGGTCCACAGGGCAGGATCCGGGGACGTGGAATCAGCACTGACCTGCCCCAAGTCCCACCTTCGTTGACCCCGCCACCCCCACCTGTCACCCCTCACCTCCCAGGAAGGACAGGCGGGGCAGCGGGTTTGGCAGTGGGTTTATTGGAGCGGGTGCAGGCGGCCCTGGGGCAGGGCGGCTGGAGAGGCGGGTGCGGGGGCTCCAGCATCCGGGCCTGGGGGCGGGGGCCCCTCTAGATCAGCTCCTGCGACACAGAGGGCATGGCTCAGGGGGCTGCCCAGCTTGTGAAGGCCCCGGGGGGCAGCGGTTAGGCCACGGTGGGGTCCTAGGATTGTGGCTTTGAGCAAAGCACATGGCCCCCGGGGCCTCAGTTTCTCTATCTGCAAAGTGGGGCAAGAGTCCCAACGTCTCGGGCTGTGTCAAGACAGAGGAGGTCACGAAAGTGACAGGTTAACACGGTATGGGACGCGGGGAGCCCTAGACAGTGCTCACAGGACCTGTGCCCCAACCGAGCGGGACCTGAGCGGGCAGAGCCGGCCGCAGGCAGCCCCCCACGCCCTCCTGGATGGAAAGGTGGGACCAGGACCCAGCTCCTCCCCTCCCCCACCCAGCCCTGCCCTGGCGCCCCCAGCCTCCAGGTCCCCACCCAGCAGCCTGGAGTCACGACCCTGGAGGCCCAGGACCTAGAGCCAGCGGGGGCTCCCATCAGGCCAGGGGCACTCAGCCGGGGGGCTCAGCGCAGACCAGGGCAAAGGCTCACCTCCTTCAGGAGCTTGGCACACCTCCCTGCGGGACAGGGACAGTGTAAGGTGCCGCAGGTGGGCGCCCGGAACACCCCCGCCCCCACCCAGCCCAGCGCCCACCCCGAAGGCCTGCGGCTCACCATGCCGGGCCACAAGGTAAAGCCCCGTGTCTGCCGTCATCTCCCGGAACCTCCAGAAGCCTGGTTCAAACTCATCCTCGAGGCTCCGAGCTGTGGGGAGGAGCACAGGGGCTGGGCCGGGTGGTCCCCTGAGGGCCGCAGCCAGGCACAGCCCCCCCACCCCAGAGGAGCTTACTGAAGTACTTGAGCACATGGAAGTCCTTGTCCTGCCAGAGGAGGGACACCCGCAGGATGGCGTAGCGCTCGTAGTCCGTGTCCACCACGCGGATCTCCCTGTGGCCTGGGGAGCAAGAGGGAGGGCAGAGACCATGTGCACACCAGCACCCCTCGGGGTTGGCGGGCCTCAGAGGCAGGGGTCTGCAAGGTCTGCTTCCATCCTCTCTCCGCCCAGTGCCTGGACCCTCTCATACTGCCAGAGGGTGTGGGGGGGACCAGAGCATCCCTTGAAGGATGACCCGGTTTGTTGGTGAGAAGATGGGGGAGTCTGGGGTGTGGAGAGGAGCACAGGGAACAGCGCAGGGAACAGCAAGGCCAGGTGTGCAGAGCGGGGTTGTAACTGCAGCAATGGGGCAAGAGTTCTTACCAGGAAAAACGAATTTCCCCGAAATGTCGATTCCTAAGCCTACTATTTTTTCTGTCTCACAACTTCCTGAGCTGAAAGGCAGCAAAGTGCTCATTAGGAGAACGCCAGGCACATTCCCAGGGGTGGGGGAAGGAGAGCGTGTCTTCAGGAAGGGCTCCAGCAGTGTGTCCGTCCCCAGGAGAACCCGGGGCAGGTGAGGAGGGCGGGAGTGCAGGGCGGCGGTCGTGCCAGCCTCTCCCCCATAGGCCCTGTGACCTCCAGAGAGCCACCTGCCCCTAAGCCCATTTTCCTTCCTTATAAATTGACGAGCTTTATCAAAACTATGCTTACATTTGCGAGAAGACCTACACCCAGCAGCTCCAGGGGCCTGGGGGTCAAGGTCCTGGGCAGTGGACACAGGCAAGCTCGTCCACCACAGTGACGACACCATCCAGATCCCACAGCTGCAGTCGGCACTGCCAGCTGCTCCCAGCACCTGGCCACATGTACCTGGTCCCACCCGTGCTCCCGGAACCCCTGGCCCTTACCTGTTATACGCGGCCTTCACGGTCAGCTCGGCTCCGCTGAAGGTCAGGAACAAGGCCTCCAGCCTCTTTGGCGTCTTCAGCGCCAGGTTTTGGTTGGAAGCCACACCGACTTCCCGCCAGAATCCTGCAATCTGAGGAGAGAAGCCGGAGCCCAGCGCATCTCGGGCAGCTGGACGGAGACCCTGTCCCTGGGCTCCAGGAGGAAGACACCCAGGACCCCCGCGCAGGGAGCTGGCAGGCTCTGAAAGGTCAGTGGATGGCCGCAAGGCTTGGTGGCAAAGCAGCAAACTGTTGTCCTTCTGAGGGGTCACTTCAGGCCATTGGACAGTGATGCCCCATGGGGCGAGCCCCTCCCCACCCAGGCCTGTCTGCAGCTGCGGCAGAGCCAGTCCCCCAGGAGAACCAGCCTCTGCTGCTGCCTGTCCTTGAGGACAGGACGCCACGGGCCAGTGGTGGTCAGCGCCTGAGAGAGGGGCTGGAGAGGACCAGCCAGATGTGAGGGCGGGGGGCATCAGCAGCCAGCAGCGCTGTCCCTCGTGGGAGAGGCACAGCTCTGCCCAACCACACTGGGGTAGGGGGCTCCTGCCTTCAGAAATCCACCCAGAGCCCAGAACTTCCATCTGAAACTTTCAGAAACCCATCATTTTTGCAAGAGAAAAGAATCTGTGTCCCCAGTATCTGTCATCTCTGAGCCTGCTGATGTGCTCCTGGCCAGGCAGCCAACACAGACCCGGAGAAGAAGCAACTCAAAGAAGCATCTAGATGGGAACCAAAGCCCCAGCCCAACTCTCTACGGGGAAAGGCCGCTTCTGGTTCCCACAGCGTGCGGGCCAGAGGGTGCAGGAGGGACCCCACCATCCTGGAAGCAGGAGGTGGCCACACCGAGCCGCCAGACCCTGGAGACCCCGGAGGACCAGCTGGCCTGGCTGAGGACACAGGCCTGCCCACAGGAGACCCTGGGGGAGGGCTCTGCCCCTGCACGTCCCTGGGTGCTCACTCTCACACCCACGCTCGAGGAGAGGCGAGACCAGGCAGGGCTGAGCGCAGACTCTCAGCCGCCTGCCCTGTGGGGGCTGACCTGGCCGGGTCCTGGGGCCCCCGAGGTAGCTGCTCCGGCATCAGCAGGGGTGGGAGGGACAGGGAACAGGAGTAGCTGGACACTCGGGCCGCTCCCCACCCAGCCTCCCCAAGCCAAGAAAGACGAGCCACCTTCTGCAGGTCCAGGTCCTGCCCGGCCGTCTCCACCTGCACCATGACGAGGCCCAGGACGGCACTCAGCAGGCCGGCCTCCATTGTGGTCCACGCTCACTGCTCCCGCAGCTCCTGCGTTATGTAGGGAGGGAGAGCCAGGTGTTGCGCAATCACCTGAGAACATCGTCAGGCAGACTTGGCCGGGGGCTGCTCAGAGGAACCCGGTTCTGCACAAGCGCCATCCAGGCCCCGTGACACCCACAGCCCCGGGGGGTGGGGGGGGTTGGCCTGGACTAGAGCAGCCAGTGCCACCCCCTTCCCGGTCTGGGGATGACGGTGGACCCTGCAGCGGGGTCTGCCTGGGGGCCTGAGAGCAGCAAGAGGCCCCCACAGCCTCTGGGGCAGCACGAGACCACATCTCCAGCCCACGTAGGGGCTGATGGGGTGGATATCCTCAAGCAAACACTCTGAGGGTCTGCGATGGCACCAGCTAGGCTGCACAGAGCCGAGTGGGGGTCCCGCCACCAGGTGGGGGAGATGAATGGGGGCTTCCTCTCCCTGGGGAGGTCTCCATGGAGGAGGCGAAGCTTGGGTGGGAAAGGACATTCCCCACAGAAGGAGCAGCAGGTGAAAGGCACAGGGGCCTGGTGAGAGGGGCCAGCCTGGGAGACGGAGGCCGGGCTTGAGCAGCCACCACAGCAGGTTTGAACCTAGGCTGTGAGACGCCAGGGCCCACCTCTTCCCCATCCTGCCCTGGACCCCTACCACCACCAACGCATTCTATCCCAGACCAGGACCAGACGAGGAGCGTGTCGAGGTGAACACGGAGTCGGGCCTCCTGAGCACCAGTTCTGACCCCTCCAGCCCTGTGACCCAGAGAAAGCTGCCCCGCCTCAGTTTCCCCATCTGTAACGATGACGAAGCAGAGGGACTGGCGTCATGTGGCCAAGAGGGTTCCAAGGGTGCGCAAAGCAACTCCTGCCCAGATCAGCACCTTTGGGCCAGAAAAGCCCACCCTGGCGTGGCTCCAGGCATGGTCAGCTAAAGGGGAGGTCCTGCTCACCAGGGGCACTGGACATCCTGGATCCTGAAGACAGCACTGCCCTCTGACAAAATAGGGTTGGAATCAGGCAAATGGGAAGGGTCAGGCAGGTGTGAGGGGTCAAACTAGGAGAGGGCAGCCAAGAGCTGGCCGGCACACCGGAGACTGAGGGGGACCTTCCAAAGAGCAGGGCAGCAGGGGGACCGAGGAGACTGAGGACTGGCAGACCCTGGCCCCAGGCTGACTCTAGAACTGGGCTGACCCCAGCCCCAGGCTGACCCCGGCCCCAGGCTGACTCTAAAACTGGGCTGACCCCGGCCCCAGGCTGATGAACCAAAGTCCCCCAGGGACAGGCAGGAGAGGGAGGACAGGAAGTGCAGTGGACACTCGCTGTCTCTGGTTGATGGGGGTAGGGGTGGGGGGCAGGGATGAGGATAGATGCCCCTCAGGGCTGACTGCTTCCGGATCCAGCCCCTCAAGGGCTACAGGGCGCCCATGAGCAATGAAGCAGGACTTCTAACGCCTTCCTGCCCCCCACGCCTGGCCCTTTGAAGTGTGTGCGCCGGACGTAACCTGGACGCTCAGAGCTCCTAGTGGGAGGACCACCTGACAGAGATCAGAGATGAGAATGGCGGCGGGCCCCGAGGGAGGGCTCCCCTGACCCTCCACATCTCAACAAGGGTCAGCACAGATCCCAGGCCCTGCAGCCTGGCCCAAGGTCAAGGTCACATCAGAGGTGGGAGGGAAAACCCCAGCAGCCCCCCTCCCCAGCCCTAGGCTGTTCTGTTCCAGTCCCTGCGGCTGGGGGCTGAGCACACAGCGGAGCCCCAGCAGCAGGGCCAGTCTCCACCAGGCACCTCGGTTTCCCCACAGGTGCTGAGAACCCATGGGGGCCGGGCCAGTGGGCACTGGATGCTGCCCTTGGGTGCAGCCCCCACAGGTGCCAAGCTTGGCTGGAGCTTCCTGCCCCCTCAGCCAGGAGGAGCCCAACGGCCAGAGTCCCCTCCACACCCGCCTCCCTGGCTCAGTCTCCCCAGGAGTCCAGGGCCAAGACAGGGCCCACTGTGCCCTCCCAGAGGGCCTCCCCAAACAGGAGGAGCTTTCGGCTGCAGAATGCATTTATTGAGTAGAAGGGACAGGCCCAGGTGGACCCCAGGGAGGACGGGGGTGGGAGGCGGTGTAGCCCAAGGCGTGGGGGTCGGGAGGGCCATGGGTCTGGACGACACGGGGTGACGAGGCCCGCTGCTTCCGCTCGTCCTGCACAGACAGGAAAGGCGTGGTCACTCCATCTGCCCACGCGCTCAGCAGACACTCCCTGGACGCCCCTAGCTGCCCCCACAAACAGCAGGGTGCTCCCCAACCCCCCCACTCCACCCCCCGTTCACATTGCCCACGAGGCCAGTACGGGCTAATTCTGCCACCAAAACCTGCAAATGTGGAAGCACACACCCACCGCTGCTCCCCTGAGGGCCCAGGCTAGAGGTGGCCGGCACTAGCGCTGCCCCCTTCCCCGGGGTCCCAGAGCCTCGCTCACTCACTGGCTGGCGGTGAGGGGGCTGGCATGGCAAGAAAGCCCCAGAATGGCCGCTAAACCACGAAAAAGCACACAGACTCAGCCCCCAAGAGGTGGCCACGTGGGCACTTTACCCCAAAAGCTGCTTTGTCTTTTTAGTAAATCCTGGGGGTGGGGTACAGAACCGGAAGATGGGGCTCACACACTCTGCTGATAGAACCTTCCAGAGGGTGATTTGGCAAGATTTGCCACCCCCTCTCCTCCCACCCGGTGATTTTATGAAACAACCACGCATGTGACGGGAGACAGTGCAGGGTGCTGGGCAGCGTGACTTAGACCCACGAAGAGTTAAAATGCACCCAGCGCACCACTGGGCAAAGAGCGGGAACAGCCAGGGGGGGCAGGATGACGTGAGGGATGAGGAGCACCAACTGCAGGGTAGTGAGGAGGCCCCACTGTGCAAACGCCTGTCCCTGCCAGGAAGGGCCACAGGGTCGCCTCCCCGCGCTGCTGACTGTCATCTTGTATCTGTTATTTATCATTTTATGTAAGCTCCCAAATTCTTCAAGAGGAACCTGGGTAAGGGGCCCGATGGTTTCTTGGTGTCTACTTTGGGGGAAGGTGTCCCCAAGAGCCCAGGCCTCCCAGGGACCTAGCCCTGTGATGGCAATGAACAAGAAGGTGGTGGTTCCCACCTCACGGGACCCTCAGGGAGAGGATGAGGATCAGGCAATTCCAAGGCAGGGCCCAGGGCCCAGGGGTGAGCCAGGGGCTACGGGGACCTACTGTACTGGGTTGGATAGTGTCCCCCACAAATTCAAGTCCATCTGGAACTCTGAATGTGACCTTATTTGGAAATAGGGTCTTGGCAGATGTAATTAGCTAAGGATCTGAGATGAGGTCAGACTGGATTCAGGGTGGGCCCTATGTCCGATGACTGGTGTCCTGAGAAGAGGAGGGAAATCTGGAAACAGACACACAGAGGGAAGACGGCCCTGTGACAACAGAGGCAGAGACGGGAGCAAGCGTCTACCAGCCAAAGAACGCCAGGGACTGCGGGCACCACCAGAAGCTGGAACAGCAGGACTCCCTCCCGGAGTCTCCAGAAGGGCTCACCCCGCCTACACCTTGCTTCTGGGCCTCTGGCCTCCAGAACCATGGAGGGAGCACACTTCTGTTGTTTTCAGCTACCCAGTTTGCGGTAATTTGTTATGGCAGCCCTAGGAAATCAGGGACCGCTTCCTGGAAGAGGTGCTGTGTAAGCCGGGGCCTGAGACGCACAAGCGAGTGGCCAGGCAGAGCAACGGGGTGGGGTGCGGTGGGATCTGCAGCGGGGATCTGCGGTGGAATCTCCCTCTCAGCGGGGAGAGCAAGAGGCTGGTGAGAAGGAGGCGGAGAGGGGCCAGGGGCAGCGCACGCGGGCCTGAGAACGGGAGGGAGGAGGGAGCTGTCCCCACCTGGGAAGGGCCAAGGTGGGTCTCCGGAGTGTCAGGGTGCCTCCTTGCCCCCCGAGGAGCACACATCTGTGGGAAGAAGGACGGTCCGCGAGAGGCTGAGCTGGCCGGGCCTGCCCACGGCTTCCTGCAGCCCCCAACCCCCGGGCGCTGTGGACCTTGGGACAGCCCCTCCACCCCCGGAGGGTGGGGCCAAGATTCTCCCTCCTCCAGGACCTCCCAAAACCTCTCCCTCAGGGGGTACTGGGGGAGGGAGGGCGCGGGGCTCCACGGAGGGCGGGGCTCGTCGGGGGCGGGGCTCGGTGGGGGTGGGGCTTGTCCTGGGTACCTGACTCGGGCAGCATAACCATCATGTCATCGGGAAGCCCCACGGTGGGGTAGAAGTCCCGGAAGGCCTTCACAGCCTGGGGGCTCGCTTCCTGGGTCCGGCCTGGGGCAGAGCAGGGGCCCATGTGAACCCTGTGGCTCACAGAGGTGAGGGAGAAGGGGTGATGGTGGTCCCCTGGCCTCACTGCACTTCCTTGAGGGCTGACAGCAGGTCTGCCACCAGAGGTTGGGCAGGTTGTACACTGCACGAAAGTGCCTGGCTGGCTGAGGGACCAGTGGGGACTGGAAGCCGCCAGAGGGGCACCCTTTCCTAATTCACACAAGGGCATCCGCGATGTTGGGGTGGCCTGGCTATTCTCCCAGGCCATGTTCCCCAAGCCCCATCCTCCTCAGGCGTCTTTACCTGCAGGTCCCAAAGCCAGCCCCGGCCCTCGCCCCAGCCTCTCCACCTTGGGGAGCCCCTGGTTCACTCTGCCGAGCCCCCAGGAAATTAAAGCAAGATAGGATCTCAGCTCTGGCTCAGGGTCTCAGGCGGTGGGGCCGAGAAAGGGAGGGTGGGTCCCCACCCTCAGGAGGCCAGAGAGGGGCATGAGCTTCAGCCTGAGTGCCTGGCCGTCAGAGGCCCCTCCAGTCAACCCCCACCCATCCAAAGCATTGTGGGGTCCCGCCACCCCCACCCCCACCTGGTCCTTGCCGGGCCCAGACTTGGGAGTGTGTGAGGAGGTGGGGCCGGAGAGGAGATGGGGCAGGTCTGAAAGGGTGAGACCAGAGGGGATAGGGAGGGGAGGGGTGAGGTGGGGGGTCCAGTGGGGATGGGAGGCATTGGGGGGGCCTCACTGTAGAGCTGCACCATGGTGCTGAGCGCCCCCTCCAGCTCCTTGTAGATGTAGACCACGGCGAAGGAGCTGTAGTCCGTGTCCACGATGCGCACATCCAGGTAGCCCAAGGCTGCGGAGGAGGCGGCCCGACAGCCATGGGGAAGTGTCCGGAGCCCAGGCACCAACCCCCACCCACATGGCCTCTGCTGCTGGGCCAAAGGAGGGGCGGAGGGGGAGGGGCGGAGGGGAGGGGCAGGAGATGGCGACTTGGAGGAGTCCAGGGTAGAGAGACAGGCCCAGGTCACCCCGCAGAAGAGCAACGCCAGGCACCCCTGAAGGCAGGGGGCAGGACCTACCCGGGACTCGGAAGTGCCCCTCAGAGCCCACTTTCAGGTACTCAGCATCCACCTGGTTACAGCCGTCAGCCCTGGGGGTGCAGAGCCTGGTGCTCACTCTCCGCGCTGCCCGGCCCACCCGCCCCTGCCCAGCCACCCCTCGGCCTCACCGAGGGAACTCCATGTGGACGCTGAGGTTGCCCTCTGCCACAGCCTTGACAGTACTGGTGGACATCAGCAAGTGGTCCTTCTTGCCCAGGAAGACCTTGCAGTCGGAGACCATGGACACCACGTACCAGAGGCCTGAGAACTGTGAGGGGCTCAGTGACCAGCAGGCCAGACCCTTCCTGCCCTGGGACCCAGGGGCACAAAGCAACAGGCTTATCTGAAGCCACACAGCCAGGGGTCTCCGGAGTGTCCATCTCTTGGGTCTGGGCCTGTTCTGCCACTTGCCTGGAGCAGGCCGCATGGCCACAGTGAGCCTCAGTTGCCCCACTGTGAAATGGGTCAGTAATGACCCATACGCAGGGTTGTTTCAGGGTTAACTGGACAGGGAACCTAAAGGGCTTGCGGGCCCAAAGCACGTGCCCCACGGAAGGTGCAGTTACTATTATCCAGTCATCACTATTGTTTCCAGCAGGGCTCAGCCCCCACCCCCACCCATGGCACAGCACGGAGGCCTCCAGTACCTTTTTGGCATCAAAATCTGGCTGCACCAGGACCTCAGCCTGAGCTGCGGACACCCAGAGCAGTGCCAGGACCCAGCCCCACAGGACGGACTTCATCCTCATGTCTGTCCTCCGGCCCCTGGCGCCCGAGTCTGAGCCCCAGCAGGCCCGGCTTTATAGCCCAGCCCACCAGCTGGGCTCACCGGAGGAGCACGTGGGGGAGCGGAAGGCACTTTGGCTCCAGAAACTCCAGCCCCTTTGTCCATTGTCTGGCACAGTCACTCCAGTGTCCCCACCGGCTCCAAGGGTCATTTCCTGAAGGGCTCCAGAGAGCCAGGCTCTCACCTGACTTTCAGGGTGGATTATGGTATTGAAGCCACCTTATCACCGGTTGCATAACCATGCAGGCAGGAGTGCCGCCGGCAAGGCGCCGTGGGCTGGTGGGGGCTCGAGCTGGCAAGGCCTCTCCAGGTGACCTCTTGTGTCCACGCAGGCAGACGCCCAGGGACGCTATTTGAGGATCAGTATGTGGCCTCGGTCAGGGGCAGGGGTCCCCAGGGAGGCCAGCACTACTGGTACTCTGGAGTGGAAGGGGGTACAGGGTCGGAGAAAGACCCTCAGCCCCCAGCGGGGAGGGAGTAGGGGGAGCCGAGGCTTCTGCTTGCCGCCTCCTGTGGGTTTGGGGAGGCGCCAGCTCTCACTCAGGTCCCAGAGTCACTGGATAGAAAGCAGTGAGAGCCTTCCCATGAAAATATTTACAAAACACATATCTATCTGATAAAGGACTTAAATCCTGAATCTATAAAGAACTCTCAAGACTCAATAGTGAAAAAACAAACAACTCACAAAAAAAAGAAAAAGAAAAACTGGTGGATTCGAAAAGTCATTTCACCAAAGAAGATCTCCAGATGGGAAATAAACACGCGGAAAGATGCTCAACGCCGTTAGTCATGGGGAGATGCAAACTGAAACCACTTGCGACGAGACTACACATCTATCAGGACGGCAAACTTTTTTAAAATAAATACCATCACTGCTGGGTGGGGGGAGGCAAAATGGGGCAACACTCTGGGAGGCAGTGTGGCAGATTCCTGAGAAGTGGGACATTCATTCACCGCACGATTCGACAACCGCACACCCAGGTAGTCACCCAAGAGAAGTGAAAGCACAGAGGCCTGCACGTGGATGTTTATGGGCCTTGATTCGCAGTCACTCTGGCGTGGAACAACCAGTGCCCTTCAGCGGGTGAAAGGGTGAACACAGCGCTGGGCCTCCCCGCGATGGGACACTCGTCAGGGATACAGGGAACAAACCACAGATTCTCGCAACAACCTGGATGATCCCAGACGCGTCTCAATGAGTGAGAGAAGCCTGTGTAAAAGGCGACAGACTGTGATTCCTTTTCTATGACATTCTAGAATAGCAAGTCCATAGGGACAGAAAGCCGCTCTGTGGTCGTCAGGGCCTGTGTGAGAGAGCAGCTGACAACAAAGGGGCATGCAGAGACTTTTGGGGTGATGGATTGTGGTGGTTCCATGGCTATTTGCTGTGTGTAAACTACACCTCCATTTTTTAAAGGCAATTATATAAGCTACAAATATATATATAAACTCTTCCCCTAAATGCTGCCTCTTGGGTTGAAGGGCAGGGAAGCCTGAAGGGGTGTGAAGTCCCCAGAGCTCCAGGGAAGGGGGCGGCCAGGACAGATGCTGGACCTCCCACAACAGGACCACTGGGTGAGAGCGAGGCCTCAGTCCTTCCTTGGGTCAGCAAGGACCAGAGGACAGACACCGATGGTCTGCAGACCCCCTGAGGACCCTCAGCAAGCACTGAGCCTCAGAGGTGAGGGGCAGCTGCCCTACTGCCGAGAACACACCCACCACCAGCAGGCCCCTGGCCTTGGTTTGGGGACTCTCCACCAGGAGTCTTTGATGCGGCCTGGTCATCTCCCGGCCTTCCCACGCCCCTCTCATCCCCCAAAAGTCCACTCTCCACACAGTGTCCCGAGTGAACCTTATAAAGCATAAATCTGATACATCCCTGCTTAAAATCCCCCTGAGTCATCATAGTTCCTAACATAAAACCCAGACTCAGTCCCACCCCTACACCTCGCCCGGCACCCCAGCGGTCAGCTCCGCCCCAGGCCTCTTACTTATGCCCTCCTGCCCAGGGGCCCTCTGGCCCCCTCCAGCCCCCACACCCAGAGCGTCCTGCTCCCTCGGCCCCACCTCGTCTCTGTCTCCTCTGGGCAGCCTTGCCCAAACCCTAGTCTGTTTTCTCGCGGTATTAAGCATAAGCCGTGTCTTCTCCTGTGTTTATTTACTGTCTACTCTCCCTGCACACTGTATACTCCGTGACAGCATGAGCTGGATGCAGCCGGTTCACTTGTTTCCCCAGCCCCTAACAGAGGGCCTGGCACGAGGAAGGGGCTTGGTTAATATTGTGAATGAACGAGGGAGTGAAGGAATGAAGTCTCCTTGACCTGCAGGGCTGCTAAAAACCGAGATCTCGACAGCAACTGCAGCCCTCTCTGGCCTGCCTTGTGCATGGGTGCAACTGACACCCCAGGCCCAGGGCAGCATGCTGGGTCAATTAGAGCCTCCTGTCCCCTCCCCTGCAGTGTCCAGCACAGGGCCCGGCTACCAGGGCCTCCATCACGTCCTGCTGGCCTCAGCTCCCTGGAGGGCAGTGTCGGCAAGTGCATGCCCTGGTCAGCTTAAGAAAACAGATTCACCTGTTATTTCTCAAAATGAGGTCATTCGGGAATAACCAAAAGAATTGCCATTCGGGATGTGCCTGCTATGGCAAACCACAGGCAGGCCCCGGGAACAAAGGTGGGAGAAAAAGGGGGAGAGGCAGGGGCTGCTCTAAAGGAAAGCCCACTGGGGGAGACAAACAGATCAGGGTGGCAACGGCCTCTCATTGGCTGAGCTGGGGCATTTCTGATTGGCTGAGCTGCAGCATTTCTGATTGGCTGGGCTGTTGCTGGGCAGGGAGAGAAGTCTTCCTTCAGTAGTAAAGTAGTTGTACTTCCTGTCAAAGATGCAAGTCTTAGTCTCTTCCTGTTTGGTGTAATTGATGATGTGTGATGGGGTGAGACCTCCCCCTGCAGGCCTTCCTGACTTTAATTCAGCCAAGCTTTCCTTTACATACAGTCAGGCACCACATAACAACACTTGGGTCAACATCAGACTGCATATACAATGGTGGTCCCATAAGATTGGTGTCCTAGAGCCTAGGTGTGCAGTAGGCTCTACCACCTAGCTTTGTGTAAGTGCACTCTATGATGTTCACACCACGACAAAATCTGCTCATTTCTCAGAACGTATCCCAGTCATTGAGGACACGTGACTGTATTAATTTCACAACCGTATGGTCTGTGAATTAAATCTCAGTAAAGCTGTTAGAAATAAAACCCAGTGCCAACTGCCACCCCATTTTACAGAGGGGACAGAAGTTGTGGCACTGAGAATGCCAAAGACTTAATTTCAGGAAAAGAAAGTACACATTAATACCCCCCACTCCCATTCTAGCTGGGGTCACAAAGGTCTGTGGGTGGACAGACCAAGGGAGCAGAGCCTCAGGCACAGACGGCCTGTCAGGGAGGCAGGGGTGACTCCCTTCTCCCTGCACAGAGAAGGCCCAGGGCACCAGAGGACAGCCTTTTCACAGGCACCCCCCCACACCCTTTGTGCCACCCCACCCTCTGAGCCCCTCAGGTACCCTCTGCACCCAGACCACCTCGCTTCTCTTTGTGCTGCCCTATCACTCTCTGCACCCCTTAGGTAACCTTTGCACCCTCCAGCACCCTCTGCGCCCTGCCCACCCAGCTTCCCTCTCTGGCCCAGACCTGAGAAGCCCCTAGTGTGGGATAGGCCACATCCTGCGCTGATTGAGTGCAAAGAGCTGGGTGGTGCCTTGCTCTAATTGGCTGAGAACAGCAGTCACATCTTAATCTGATTGGCTGAGGAGGGCTAGATTGTGCATGCTGCTGACTGGCTGAGAAGAGCTGGGATTGTACTTTGCACTAATTGACCAAGAAGATGGGGCCAGGAGTGACGTCAGCATCATGGTGGAGTGAGTTGTTCCCTTACTCTGTCACCATTAAGTTACAATGAAATGGACATTCATTAACCAGCAGAGGATTCCCTGCACAGCACAACAGGACGTCTGAGAGATCCACGCAACCTGCATCTGAACAGGGGGTAACTGGATCCCCAGGAGGCAGTGGAATGAGGTGAGCGTACCCCTCCCCATCCCCAGGGGCAGCAATCTAGGTCACAGGTCCTCACACAGTGGCCAGCATGACTGTAAGAGGAGGCAGGGGCAGCCTGGCCCACACGAATGCTTTCAGAGTTGCAGCCCGGCCTGCAGGAGTGCCCAGTGTGCCACAGCAGTCCTGCCCATGGGAATGCTCTTTACCAAGTGGTGTGACCCAGCCCCCACGAAGGAGCCCCCACCAAACGCAGCAGCTCAGCTGAGCCGCCCATGAGGGCAGAACAGAATGCATGTGAAAGAAAGTGCCCTCCCCTACCACCTAGCACACCAGCTTTGTCAGTCCACTGCCAAGCAAAGTGGCTCCCCACCAGACCAACCTGCTGATGGAGCACAGAGGTCCCACCTGCACGTGAGTGCATGACCTGCCAAGCAGCTGTAGCCAGCACGCAAACACAGAGAAGCCCTACCAGCACTACTTCCAGTAGACGGGGAAGGATCAGAAAACACAACTCCTGTCTCCACCCCCATGGTGGCAGGTGGAATCTGCAACCCAATACTACCACTATGTGCCAGCAAAGGATCACTTGATCAAACACCATGAAGAACTACAGTAACACTTCAGAGCAGAAGGAAAATGACAAGTCTCCAGAAACCAATCCTGAACTCACAGAAATTTACAATCTAAATGACAGAGAATTCAAAATAATTATCATAAAGAAACTCAACGAGTTACAAGAAAACTCAGAAAGACAGTTCAATGAGCTCAGGAATAAAATTAATGAGCAGAAGGAATACTTCACCAAAGACACTGAAACTCTAAAAAAGAACCGAACAGAAATTCTGGATATGAAGAACACAATAAATGAAATAAAAAATAATCTGGAATCCATAAAAAATAGATCTGACATTATGGGGACAGAATTAGTGAATTAGAGGATAGAAATATAGAATTGCTTCAGGTGGAAGAGGAGAGAGAACTAATATTTTTTACAAATGAAGAAATTTTTTGAGAACTATCCAACTCAATTAGGAAAAGCAACATAAGGATTATAGGTATTCCAGAGGGAGAAGACAGGGAGAAAGGAGGAGAGAGCTTGTTCAAAGAAATAATAGCTGAGAACTTCCCAAACCTGGGGAAGGAACTGGACTTACAAATACATGAAGCCAATAGAACTCCTAATTACATCAAGACAAAAAGACCTTCTCCAAGGCACACACTATTAAAACTGGTAAAAGTTAATGACAAAGAAAAAGTGTTAAGGGCAGCAAGGCAGAGACAATAACCTACAAAGGAACCTCTATCAGGCTTTCAACGGATTTCTCAGCAGAAATCGTGCAGGCTAGGAAAAAATGGAATGATATATTCAAAATACTGAAAGACAAAAACTTCCAGCCAAGAATACTCTATCCAGTGAAACTATCCTTCAGATATGATGGAGAAATAAAAGCTTTCTGAGATAAACAAAAGCTGAGGGAGTTCATCACTACTAGGCCTGCCTTACAAGAAACTAAAGGAGCCCTCCCATCTGAAACTAAAAAGCAAAGGTTTACAAAACCTTGAGTAATGAGATAAATAGACAGATAGAATCAGAAAATTGCAGCTCTATATCAGAATAGGTTAGTAAACACTTAATTATAACATAAAAGACAAAGGGAAAGAAAGCATCAAAAATAACCATAAACACTTCAATTTAGTCACAAACTCACAACACAGAAAAGAATAATTTGTGACAACAATAACTCAGAAGAGGAAGAGGAAAAGGATGGAACCTGCTTAGACTAATGGAGATAAGAGGCTATCAGAAAATGGACTATCTCATCTATGAGATCTTTTATACAAACCTCATGGTAACCACTAAACAAAAAATCAGAGCAGAGCCACAAATCTTAAATAAAGAGAAAACCATCACAGAAAACCACCAAACTGAAATGGCAGTCAGAAATACAAGAGAAAAGAAACAATGGAAATATAGAACCAGAAAACAAGAGATAAAATGGCAGTATGAAGCTCTCAGATATCAATAATCACTCTAAATGTAAATGGATTGAATTCTCCAACCAAAAGACACAAAGTGGCTGGATGGATTAAAAAACAAGAGCCAACAATATGCTGCCTCCAGGAAATACATCTCAACTCTAAAGACAATCGCAGGCTCAGAGTGAAGGGATGGAAGATGATACTCCAAGGAAATGGCAAGCAAAAGAAAACAAGTGTTGCCATATGTATAGCAGACAAAGCAGACTTCAAGGTTAAAAAGACAATGAGAGACAAAGAGGGGCAGTATATAATGATAAAAGGGACATTCCACCAAGAAGACATAACACTTATGAATATATATGCTCCTAACACAGGAGCACCAAAGTACATAAAGCAACTATTAACAGACCTAAAGGGAGAAATTGACAGGAACACAATAATAGTAGGGGACCTTAACACCCCACTTACATCGATGGATAGATTATCCAGACAGAAAGTCAACAAGAAAACAGTGGCCTTAAATGAACTACTAGACCAGATGGACATAATAGATATATATAGAACCTTCCATCCAAAAACAGCAGAATACATATTCTTCTCAAGTGCACATGGAACATTCTCAAAGATAGACCATATGTCAGGAAACATATGGGTAAAAGCCTCAATAAATTTAAGAAGATTGAAATCACATCAAGCATCTTTTCCAACCACAATGCTATGAAACTGAAATTAACTACAAGAAAAAGGTTAGGAAAGTCACAAAGATGTGGAGACTAAACAACATGCTACTGAACAACCATTGGATCAATGAAGAAATAAAAGGAGAAATTAAAAATACCTGGAGACAAATGAACATGAAAACACAACATACCAACTCTTACGGGATGCAGCAAAAGTGGTGCTAAGAGGGAAATTCATAGCAATACAGGCCCACCTCAACAAACAAGAAAAATCCTAAATAAGTAATCTTAAACTACACCTAACAGAACTAGAAAAAGAAAAACAAACAAAGCCAAAAGTAAGTAGAAGGAGGGAAATAATAAAAATTAGAGCAGAAATAAATGAAATAGAGACTAAAAAAACAACAGAAAGGATCAATAAAACTGAGAGCTGGTCCTTTGAGAAGGTAAACAAAATTGACAAACCCTTAGCCAGACTCACTAAGAAAAAAAGAGAGAAGGCGCAAATAAATAAAATTAAAAATGAGGGCCGGCCCCGTGGCTTAGCAGTTAAGCGCGTGTGCTCCGCTGCTGGCGGCCCGGGTTCGGATCCCTGGTGCGCACTGACGCACCGCTTCTCAGGCCATGCTGAGGCCGTGTCCCACATACAGCAACTAGAAGGATGTGCAGCTATGACATACAACTATCTACTGGGGTTTTGGGGGGAAAATAAATAAATAAACAAAAAAAATGAAAGAGGAGAAATTACAATGGATACCACAGAAATACAAAGGATTATAAGAGAATACTATGAAAAACTATACACCAACAAATTGGACAACCTAGAAGAAACGGATAAGTTCTTAGACTCATACAACCTCCCAAAACTGAATAAAGAAGAAACAGAGGATCTGAATAGACCAATCACAAGTTAAGAGATTGGAATAGTAATCAAAAACCTCCCCAAAAACAAAAGTCCAGGACCAGATGGCTTCTCTGGAGAATTCTACCAAACATTCAAACAAGATTTAATACCTACCCTTCTCAAACTATTCCAAAAAACTGAAGAAGATAGAATGCTTCCTAATTCATTCTATGAGGCCAACATCACCCTGATACCAAAACCAGACAAGGACAATACGAAGAAGGAAAATTATAGGCCAATATCGCTGATGAACATAGATACAAAAATCCTCAACAAAATATTGGCAAATTGAATATAACAATACATTAAAAGGATCATACACCATGATCAAGGGTGATTTATACCAGGGACGCAGGGACGGTTCAACATCTGCAAATCAATCAATGTGATACACCACATTAACAAAACGAGGAATAAAAACCACATGATCATCTCAATGGATGCAGAGAAAGCATTTGACAAGATCCAACATCCATTTATGATAAAAACTGTCAATAAAATGGGTATAGAATGAAAGTACTTCAACATAATAAAGGGCATATATGACAAACCCACAGCCAACATCATACTTAACAGGGAAAAACTGAAAGCCATCCCTCTGAGAACAGGAACAAGACAAAGGTGCCTACTCTCACCACTCTCATTCAACATAGTACTGGAGGTTCTGGCCAGACCAATTAGGCAAGAAAAAGAAATAAAAGGTATCCAAATTGGAAAGGAAGAAGTAAAACTCTCGCTGTTTGCAGATGACATGATTCTACATATAGAAAACTCTAAAGAATCCACCAGAAAACTATTAGAAATAATCAACTAGCAGAAAGAGAAGTCAAGAATACAATCTCATTTACAATCGCAACAAAAACAATAAAATATCTAGGAATAAATTTAACCAAGGAGGTGAAAGACCTATATACTGAAAACTATAAGACATTGTTGAAAGAAATCGAAGAAGACATAAAGAAATGGAAAGATATTCCATGTTCATGGATTGGAAGAATACACATAGTTAAAATGTCCATATTACCCAAAGCAATGTACAGATTCAATGCAATCCCAATCAGAGTCCCAATGACATTCTTCACGGAAATAGAACAAAGAATCCTAAAATTTATATGGAACAACAAAAGACCCTGAATAGCCAAAAGAATCCTGAGAAAAAACAACAAAGCTGGAGGCATCACAATCCCTGACTTCAAAATATACTACAAAGCTATAGTAATCAAAACAGCATGGTACTGGCACCAAAACAGACACACAGATCAATGGAACAGAACTGAAAGCCCAGAAATAAAATCACACATCTACGGACAGTTAATTTTTGACAAAGGAGCCAAGAACATACAATGTTCTGGAAAGTATCTTCAATAAATGGTGTTGGGAAAACCGGACAGCCATACTCAAAAGAATGAAAGTAGACTATTATCTTACCCCATACAAAATGGATTAAAGACTTGAATGTAAGACCTGAAACCATAAAACTCCTAGAAGAAAATATAGGCAGTACACTCTTTGACATCGGTTTTAGCAGTATCTTTTTGAATACCATGTCTACTCAGATAAGAGAAACAAAAGAAAAAATAAACAAATGGACTACATCAGACTAAAAAGCTTCTGCAAGGCAAAGGAAACCATGAATAAAACGAAAAGACAACCCATCAACTGGGAGAAAATATTTGCAAATCATATATCTGACAAGGGATTAATTTCTGAAATACATAAAGAACTCATACAGCTCAACAACAAAAAGACAAAAAAACAGATTAAAAAATGGGCAGAGGATATGAACAGACATTCTTCCAAAGAAGATATACAGATGGCCAACAGGCACATGAAAAGATGTTCAACATCACTAATTATTAGGGAAATACAAATCAAAACTACAATGAGATATCACCTCACGCCTGTCAGATGGCTATAATTGACCAGACAAGAAATAACAAGTGTTGGAGAGGATGTGGAGAGAAGGGAACCCTCATACACTGCAGGTGGGAATGCAAACTGGTGCAGCCACTATGGAAAACAGTATGGAGATTTCTCAAGAAATTAAAAATAGAAAAACCATACAATCCAGCTATTCTACTGCTGGGTATTTATCCAAAGAACATGAAATCAACAATTGAAAGAGACTTATGCACCCCTATATTCATCGCAGCATTATTCACAATAGCCAAGACACAGAAGCAATCCAGGCATCCATCGACTGATAAATGGATAAAGAAGATGTAGTATACACACACACACACACACACACACACACACACACACACACCAGAATACTACGCAGCAATAAAAAAGACAAAATCGTCCCATTTGCAACAACACGGATGGACCTTGAGGGTATTATGTTAAGCAAAATAAGCCAGACAGAAAAAGACAAATGCCATTTGATTTCACTCATATGTGGAAGATAAACAAACACATGAATAAAGAGAACAGATTAGTGATTACCAGAGGGGAAGGGGGTGGGGGGGGTGGGCGAAAGTGTTAAAGGGGCACATATGTATGGTGACGCATAAAAATTAGACTACTGGTGGTGAGCACAATGCAGCCTATACAGAAACTGATATATAATAACGTAACCTGTAATTACACAATGTTATAAAGCAATATGATCTCAACAAAATAAAAAATAAAATAAATAAAGAAGAAGATGGGGCCATACCTTGTGCTGATCAGGTGCTGCAGTCCAGGTGTGACCAGACCTGTCTCCCCACGTGCTCACCTCCTGGGATGTCATGGCCCCCAGGCTGAGGGGGCGGGGTGTTCTTAGTTGGCCTCATGAGGCAGAGCCCACACCGATTGGTGGGCACTGGGCAGACGTCACTGCTGGACAGCAGCTGACTTTGTTTCCCTCTCACTTCCCTTGGGAAGAGCCGGTGAAGGAAGGAGCCGGCCTTCACCCTGAGTGCCTCAGGCACTCTCCCTGCCCGGCCTCTGACCCCAGGGCTACAGGGCTGGGTGGGCATGCAACAGGGGCTGGCCTGGCCCTCCTAAGCAGCTCTCAGCCCAGGGCTGCCCCAGGTGCAGCTAGTTGCCACCGGAGGCACCCAGGGAAGGCCTGCAGGGCCCAGGTCAGCCGAGCCTCGACACCCTGGCAGTGCCTGAGGGCAGCCAAGCCCATGGTACAGTCAGCCAGGGCTGGTCCAACCTGATGTGAAAGATGCAGGGGAGGTGGCCTCTCTGAAACTGGGACCACGCCCTGGTCTTTGCTTCCCCAGCAAACACTTGTGAAAATTAATAAAGGGAAACCTCACCACAATGGAGTGGGGAGGCCAGAAGGGGGAGCTCTCAGCAGCACCACTCGTCAACCACAGGAAGATGGTCAATTACCGGCCCCAACAGGAGAGACGTACCTGCTTCTCCTGTAGGAAACCCAGGACCCCACAGCTCAGCCAGTGAGAAGCCGTCACCACCCTGAACTCCCGCTCTCCTCCAGTGGACTTCCTTCAGACAGCCCCTCCCGACGCCCTCCTTCCTCTCTGTAAAGGGACGCTCCTCTCCTCTGTTTGCTGGCCTTGCCTGTGGTGTTTGCTGCAGCCTCTCGTCCCTCGAGTTGCAGTTCCTCTGTATTCCCGAGTAAACCCATCTTGCTGGTGCAATAACTGGCTGTTTTATTTTTAAGGTCGACACACTTGTGGGACCCCTCCTGGGCAGAGGCAGAATCAGACAGATTCCCCACGGGGTGCTCCCCACCTGCGGGCGGACGAAGAGGGGCCCTGCTAAGGGTCAAGGAAGGCCACGGCCACGGAGAGGCCACCTCCTCCCCTCTCAGAGGGAGGCAGAGAGGGAGGCAGGGACATCTGGGCATTCCCGGAGCTCCAGGCGAGAGGAGGGGAGGGGACAAAGCCTCCCGTGAGCCAGGACCCCCGAGCTTCTGGGAGGGTGAGCTCCCCGCCCAGCCTGGCTGAAGGACAACTACCCAGGAGGCGGGAACCAGAGCTCCTCCAAGTGCCCTTCCCCAGACAGGCCAACTCATGGGGAGGATGCTGGGCCGGGGAGGGGCCTTCAGGCAGCAGCAGGCCTGCCCCCGTGCCACGCTCAGGGCACCCACCACTGTCAGCCTGGCATGGGTGCCACTGGGTGAGGTGGGATCTACCTGGCTGCCTGTGCCTCTTCCCTGCCCAGCCGCACGGCAGCAGGCCATGAAGGCTGAGGGCACAGGTGGGTGGGGCTGCCACCCAGCAGGCAGAACATTCCCCAGTCCCAGCCCGGAGGAGGCCCTCCCTGGGATGTGAGCCTTGAGGGGAAGAGGGTCAGGACTCAGGGGCTGGTTGGAGCTCTGTGCCCCCAGCACGGCCTCCGACACAATGCTTCCTTTCTGAGGCTCTTGTTCAGGTTCCTGCTCACCAGCCCAGGGAGCTGCCCCAACTACCACCACATTCAGTTCTCCTGCTAATCCAGGAGCCCTGTTATCTTTCCAGCAAGCTCCCACTGACTTTGGTTGGCCAAGGCTGCCGTCCATCTCCCCCAGGCCCAGCCCTGTCCCCAAGAGGTGTGGCCCAGCTTAGAGTCAGATGTCAGGTTCCTGGCACCGCTCCGTGCCCCTGAGGGCATTTCTTAATCCAAGAAAACTGCCCTCAGAAGAGGAGAAAGAACCTCCAGGTCTTCCCTCCCTCCACCCTGCTGACCACAGAGGAAGACCAACCTATGTGGACGATGTCGAGGGCCCCCTTGCCCCCTGCCCAGTTGGGCTCAGCCATGGGGAGCCCCTGCAGGAGATGGGAGGGGGGAAACCCAGGTCACCTTGTGCTGGCCAGGTCCCCCACCCTAAGGTCTCTGGAGGGGCCTCATCTACAGAGTTCTCCTCTGTGCCCTCCCCTCTACCCTTTGACCTGGGGGCGGTCAGCATTGCTGCTCTGGGCCTTCTGTATCCGCCCTGGCCCTGGGGGCTCCCTTACACCCCACCCATGTCTGGATAAATAGTTTCTTTGTAAACAAACTCCCCACTTTCTCCTAATGCAAGTGTGCCCGCCATGTCCCTCCAGGAAAGGGTCAGGGTCCCTCCAGGAAAGGGTCGGGGCCCCTCCAGGAAAGGGTCGGGGCCCCTCCAGGAAAGGGTCGGGGCCCCTCCAGGAAAGGGTCAGGGCTGGCCGATGTTGGAAAAGCAGCTCGTCAAATGTTTATTCCAGTGACAATCCTAAAAAAAACACACGTTATCTATAACTTTCAACATCTATAAGTTTCATGGAATTCCAATTTTAAAAATTTTAACTAGAAAAAATTGCTCTAATTTCCTATGAAAAAGCTAAAAAATTCTGCAAAGGAAAAGTAGAAACAGACAACTAGTTCTACAAGACCTGAAAACTTGTGATAAAACCTGTGATAAAATCATAGCCAGTAGGAACATGGTATGATTTATAAATAGAATAATGGAAGAAGCTAGAAAAATGAGAATAGAAACAAATGACAGGGGCATTCAGCATATGATGAAGCAGATGTTTCAAATCTGTGGAGAAAACTTGAACACCCGCTAAATAAAACTGCCAACCATTAGGGACCATTTAGAAAACACACACATAGCTAGATCATTATCTCACTTCTTACATCAAAATAAATTCCAGGTAGATCATGAAACTGAAATTGTAACAATGCTCGTAGAAAAAAATTAATTTGACATGCACCAAGGTTAAGAAAATCAGAAAAGGTAAAATAAAGATTGATTGATTTTCTGTAGGAATATTTAGAATTTCTTTTTTAATAACCAAAACAAAATGTAAAAGAGAAATTATGACGGTGGAAATAAATGAAGACCACCCAATGGGAACAAGCAGGCCTCCATGCAGTTGGTTGGGGGGCATATTTGGCTTTCTCCCGTTGGTCCTAAATTGGAGGCAGGGACAGAAATTAGGGAAGTTCCCAGTTATTGACCAAGTCCTGGCCATTTGGGCTGATAGTCACAGGGGTTGATGGGCCTCGCCCACCGGCCATCCGCTGTCCGTCACAGGCTGCCCTGGCCACCTTCCCCTCCCATCTCCCTGCCCCAGAGCTGGGCGTTGTCATCTGGGGTCAGGACTGACTCCCAGAGTGGACAGGGCAGAATCCAGCGTGAATGCTCAGGCATATCCGGGGACTTGGGCGGGAGGCAGGAGGAGTGGGCCCCAGGAGGATGCAAACAAAGAGAGGGAGGCAACACTGACACACCCAGCCCCCCGGACTCTGGCCCTGGACCTGGTCCCAACTCTGGAGAGACACGCTCCAGCTGTAGACCGCTCTTCTGGGCAGGACAGAGTGCCCACAGCAGCTCCTAGGGTCAGCGGCCATGGGGTCCGTCATAGAGAGCCCTCTCCCCACTTGGCGTCCAGGAGACAGTCCTGAGCACAGGCAGCCCGTGGAGCCTCACCAGACTCCACCTGGCTGAAGGGGCCGGGCAGCAGGAGCCCTCCCTGCTGTCTCTCCCTCACCCCTTCTCCTGCCTGCTGCAGGCGGGCGGGGTGGGGGGCCCTCACCCCGCAGATGGGCCAGTCCCGCTCCCAGGGTGGTGTCCCTTGAATTCCCACCTATCGCCACAGGGGGAGCGCACAGAGCCCACCCAACCCACACTGCCTGAAGGTCAGGGAGACCCCAGGGCAAGGCAGAGACGGGGCCCACACACCCTTCACGTCTCTGGGTGCCCAGGAAAGGACTTGGGGGCTCTAACCCTCTCCCTGCCCCCCGTCAGGCTACTGGGCCCACAGCCTCCACCCCCTCGGGGGATGGCCACCAGACTACCACTGACCGCTGCCAGCACAGGGCCTCCATCCGGAGCTCTGGAGGTGGCAGGTGCCCAGAGACCAGCCAGAGCCAAGGCTGGACCCCAGCAGGGAGAGCCGGGAGCAGAGGCAGGCGAGCCAGTCGCGGACAGAGGGCTCTGCTGGGGGGGCAGGGCAAGCACCTCTGCTGTACCCCGGGGGGCACCTCCACAGGGGGCTCGGTGTATGGCTCCTGTGGCCACCCCCACCTGGGATCCACAGCCAGGCAGCTGGCCTTCAAATGCTCCTGCCCCTGGGTCCTCACCAGCACCCCGCTCACTGGCTGTAGCCTGTGTGGTGGGCAGGACGTAGGCCGGCCTGGCTCCAGCCCCAGCTCCCCCACCGCCCAGCAGCCAGGCCCTCTGTGCCCCGCTCCTCTCACTAACCCAGGGCAGCGCCTCACGCGCTGGATGGCAGGCGGCCAAGAGCTCTCAGCACTCGCCGGCACTTGCTTGGGCTCTAGGCCACGCTTCCCGCCTGGAGCCAGCCTCTGGCTTTGGGGATCCTCCCTTGTGACGGGCCTGCAGGTTCACTGGGGCAGCCTCACTAAGAATGAGAATGAGGAGAAGAGGAAGGAGGAGGAGGAAGAGGAGGAGGAGGGAAGGGGGAGGGGTGAGGGAGGAGAGAGAGGGGAAGAGGGGAGGGAGGAGGAAAAGGGGGAGGGAGAGGAGAAGGGGGAAGGAACAGGGGAGGGTGTCCTCACATCCTCTTATCCGAGCCAGCATCACCCTGAGCACAGCATGTGTGATTCTAGGAAGGACCCTGGGTGGGTTGGGGTGGGGTGGGGGGGTGGGGGGTGCTGTGCCCGTCTGTTGGGAAGGACACTGGGGCACAGACTGCAGACGGGCGAGGTGGAGGAAGTGGTGTGTTTGCACTTGACCTGGGTTCCATTTCTGTGGAGAAAAGCTGAGCTGTGAGGAATGGGAGACCCACCCACGCTGGAGCAGGGCTCGGCCAGGCAGGGGAGGGGCCATGCCTGCGCCTCACTAGCCAGCTGGATGCCTCAGGGACCCAGGTCTGGAACCAGGGAGCGGCTAGCACAGAGGAATGGGGTGGCCTGCCCTCTGGACCCTGGTGCCTCTCCTCTGTCTCTCCCCGTCCCAGGCCCTGGGCCAGGAGGGAGGCACTTGTCCAGGTAAGAGGGGACTGCTCAGATATATCAGCTCACACACACGCACACGCACACCGCATGTGCACACAGCATAAGCACACCCTCCGGTATGGACACGTGGGAGGCAGGTGGTGGGGGGGACAGGAGAATGGGGTGTGGGCTGGCACAGGATGGCCCCCCGGGGGTGTTGGGGGAGGGGCGGGGCGCTGGCCTGCAGCCCACCCTCCCCTGTTGCGTGCAGAAGTGAAGATCGTGGGTCTGGGGGCCCTGGACAAGATGACCGTCGTCCAGGTTTGCCCTGGCTCTCCTGGCCTGCCGGGGCCCAAAGGGGAACCAGGCGCCCCTGGTGGGAGAGGTGGGTGCCTGGTGTGGGGGGGAGCGCAGGGGTTGTTCTGCCTCCTCTCTCACCCAGGGTATGGGGTCCAATCGAGCCCTTGTGTTTGCAGGAGCGCGGGGGGCCCCCAGGCAGCCCAGGGAAGATGGGGCCGGCCGGGAGCTAAGGGAACAGGGGCGTCCTGGCCTCTCTGCCCAGGGTCTAGCAGGATGCAGGAGAGCAGGGCAGCTGCACTCCATCCTCCACACCCTCCTCCGCCCAGGTTCTGGCCAGCTCCGTCCCCCCACCACCACTTCCCAGTAGGCGAGGTGTGCGAGGGTCCTCCCGCCACCCCTCCACATCCACACACGCATACACACTCGGGTGCACCCACAGGCACACCCACACAGCCTGCAGGGGCAGAGAGGGCACCCCTCGTGGGGCCAGGCACCAGCTCCTCAGCAGGGTCTGCACTGTGAGACACGCCCCTTCCGCCCACAGGAGAGCGAGGAGCTCTTGGGACCCCCGGAGACAGAGGTGAGCCTGGTGGCCAAGGCTACTCCCAGGAGGGGACAGGAGGGAGAGCTCCAGGTGGAGAGATCTTGGGTTGGGGTCTCGTGGGCTCTAATGGGAGCCTTGAGGACAGAGAAGGGAGGACCCCTTCTAGTCCATGTGGTGGGGACCCCCAGCAGCACCCCCCCAGAGGTGCACCTGGGGAGGCACGCAGAGGAGCACCCCTGGGAAGGGCCTGCAGCCAGCCCCCCGACCCATGCCCAGGCCTCACTCTGCATGTCAGAGTGCTAGGGGGCTCACAGCCCAGGCAGGAGGCTGGGTGCTAGGGGGACAAGGCAGGGGGCTCGGGTGGGGGGAGCCCGGCTCCAGAGACCAAGCTGGCACCCTGTCTCTCTCCAGGGGAGAAAGGCTCCAAGGGGGCTGCGGCCTTGCTGGGTGAGAACATTCCCGGACCAGAGTCTCCCAGAAAGCGCGTGCATCCCTCACCTTGCACTTTGAGGTCCTGGGACCCTGTGGGTGGGCTCGAAACAGGAGGAGAACAGAAGGGCCCTGGGGCCCAAGGAGACCCTGGAGGGAGGGCTCACCCGCACCGGCCCACCATCCCAGCCTCAGGGCCAAACTGACTTGGGGGCCCACCCACTTCCCCCAGGCCAGCATGATGACCTGGTCCTGACTCTGGAGAGGGTCACAGAGACCCAGGGGGTGGCCAGAGGCCCCCAGAGGAGCCTGGAGCAGGTGGGGGGGGTGGAGGTCAGTGCTGATGGGGACCTGGCAGCTGGTCTGTGCAGGGGTAAAGGTGGGCTTTGGGGTATCAATCCTGAGGGTGCCCCAGGGGTTGAGTGTCTGTGGAGGGGAGGGGACAGACACAGAGAAAGGCACCTGTGTCTCCTGCCCAGGGAAGAAGGAGCTGTGGGCCGCGCTGTGCCAGCAAGGTGAGTGACCCCAGCCCCTGCCCACCCCCCACACGTCCAGAGGGCCACCCTGGCCTTCTGCTTTCCCCCACACAACTGCCAGGCAGGCAGAGCCTCCCCGAGTTGGGACTGCACCCCCAGCCCCTTCCCTGCCCTGCAGGGGCCCGGAGCTGCAAGGACGTGCTGGCCCAGGGGGGCTCCCTGACCCGCTGGTACACCATCTACCTCCCCAACTGCCAGCCGCTGACCGTGCTCTGCGACATGGACGTGGATGGCGGGGGCTGGACTGTGACCTCATGGGGCACCTGAGGCTGGCTCGCCACAGCGAGACTGCAGACAGCAGAATGGGCAGAGAAAAGGCAGCGCCTCCAAGCAGGAGAGCCCCAGCACATGTGGACCAGAATCCACGTGAGTGCACGGGAGCGAATGGGTGGGAGACCCTCCTGGTGCACCTGGCAGAGCCCTCCTCCTTGGGCATCCGTGCTGCCTCCCTGATACTTGCCTGCACCACCTGCTTCTCAGCATCGTGCCCTCCTCCAGTAACGGTTCTTCCACACGGGGATGACGGTGGGGGTGGGGGGGGTAGGTATGCAGGACCTGGGCCCGTGCCCCCATGGTCCCTGCTCCTCAAGACCCCAGACTCTTGCCCCACAGGTGTTCCAGCGACGCGTGGACGGCTCTGTGGATTTCTTCCGGGACTGGGAGTCCTACAAAAGAGGCTTTGGCCACCTGGGCACGGAGTTCAGGCTGGGCAATGATCACCTGCACTGGCTCACAGCTGGAGGTGAGTAGGGTGGAGCTCTGGGCCCGGTGCCAGGCTTCCCACCAAGAGAGATGCCACCCACATGCCCAGACCCTGCCTACCAGGCCTGTGCCTCACTATTCCCTTCCCCTCCTTCCCACAGGGCGGCCAGGGAACCAGGAGCTCCAGGTCAACCTGAAGGATTTCAAAGGTGGAACTTCTTATGCCAAATACAGCTCCTTCCAGCTGTCTGGAGAAGAGGAGAAGTACAAGCTGGTCCTGGGGCCATTTCTGGGGGAACTGCAAGTAGTTCCACAGGAACACTCAAGGCCCTTGTCAGGGGTGTGGAAGGGGTCCCACAAGCTGCACCCCGCCTGGCCCGGGATGGGGCTCTGCTGGGCCCAGGGAGCTGAGGGAGCTGGTCTTTCCCAGGAGACTCCTTGGGGAGCCATAGGAACAAGCCGTTCACAACCTACGACCAGGACAATGACAGTAACAGCCAGTTCAGTTGTGCATCCCTGTTCAAGGGGGCCTGGTAGTACTATGACTGCCACCTCTCCAACCTCAATGGCCAGTACCTGCCCGGCATCCACAAGAGTTGTGCGGACAGCATTAACTGGTAGTCTGGCCAGGGCCACAATTACTCCTACAAGGTCTCGGAGATGAAGATCCGGCCAGCCTAGGCTGGGAGAGGAGCAGCTGCTTACAGCACGCCCCCCACTCTGCAGCCACACGCAGGTCATGTGGAGACACGGACAGACGGTCCCCAGGCCAGTGCTTTCTGTGCCAGGCCCCCTCGTCTCCCCTTGCACTGCCCACCCCCTCCCCCTGCATGGTCTGGCACACGTGTGCAAGGACACCGCATACGTGGCATTAATAACGGTCAGAGAAGCCAAGTGTGCGGCCCCAAGAATCCCCTCAGAGGGCCTCCCCGGAAGCCGAGGCCGGGGAGGCGCTCGGCAAGTGGAGGGAGGGCCCAGGCATGCCTGCGGCCTCCGGGTCCAGACCCAGAGGGCCACCGAGACCACCTTGACCTCCAGTGTCACTTCCCAGAGCACCAGGGAGGAGGAAGCGGCCACAGCATCCCAGGGCATCCTGCGACAGACCCACCCTGCAGGTGGATGGGCCGGGGGGTCCCTGTGGGACACAGAATTGCAGCCCAGCTCGCCCCCCAGCAACCCACCCCCCGCCCCAAGCACACCCTAGACAGAAGGGTACAGTGAGGGTCTCAAAGGCTTGGTGGGCCCCCACAGCCTCTTCTGGAGCTGCAAACCCACAGCAAGGCGGTGTGGCCAGCTCTGGGCACAGGCTCAGCACGCCAGGGGGCCAGGCAGGCAGGTGGAGGGAAAGTGACCTCAGGGGCCCTGGAGAGGACGGCAGGCTGGACAGTGGCCCTGCTGACTGGGCAGAAGGGCAGACGGCCACTGCAGCCATCGGGGACTCGGCCTGAAGGAGCCCAGGGGCCACTGGGGAGACATAAGCGGAAACTGAGGCCCAGAGGGGTCTGGGGCTTGGCTGAGACCACCCCCTGCTCACTCTCAGGAGCCAGAGCTGACCAGGAAGCTTCCCTCCCTCCAGAAGGGTGCTGAGGCTGAGATGGGGTGCACCCTGGATGGGGTCCACCACGTGACCCACCCGCAGAGCCTCCTCAGTCCTCTCTGGAGCAGGAGGTCAAAGCCGCCTCGCCCCAGGGAGGCCTCCAGCTTTTATAACGGTGGCTGGTTCAGCCCAGGCCAGGAGTGAGGCACAAGGAGCCAGCTGAGAATGGAATCTTCCGGAAACCCAGTGGGCAGAGCTTGGGCCATCCAGCCAAGCAGGCCCCAGGAGTTCAGAGCTCCCTCCATTTGCCTGACCCTCTGCTGACCACAGCACCGGGTCTATGGGGAGGCACAGGGCCATGGCGGGGAGTTCAGGGGCAAAGGGGTACAGCAGGTGAGGGCCCAGGGTGGGGGAGGGGGAGGTGGGCAGCGCCTTGGGCTCCCTGTGACACCTGCCCTCCCCGACCGGGACCTGAGGATGGGGTCACACTTGTCGAGGGAAGGAGGACCAAGGCCCCCCAGGCCCTGTAGGGGGTGCTGTGGGCCCTTGAATCCAGGCCTGGCACCCAGCAGGCCACACAGTGAAAGGAGGGGACTCCTCACTCCTCACCCTGTCGGCGGGTGCCCAGGACCCCTTCCACGTCTGCCTCCTTCACCCCACATCTCCCCATCACCCGGAGTCTCCTTCCATCACCCCACATCTCCACCACTGCCCCCCTCATCCCCACTCTCTCTGGCACCCCGAGGTCACCCCCTTGCCCCAGGAACGTCCCACCAGTACCCACATTGCAGAGGGATGGTATGCATTTTACTCCAGGAGCACTGCTTTAATTTTTGTACAGAATTCTCATTAACAAGCAATAACCAATTTTTTAAAGAAAGCATTTTTAATGACCAGGAGTTTTAAAGGGGGGGGGTTGTCTATCAAAGTTCAGAGTTGATAAGAACCCTGATTGCTCTGCGTCCCCAGTCCAGGGCCTGGGCAGCCTCTCCTTCCTCCTCCTCCCAAATCCTGTACCCAGGGAAAGCACACCACCAGACTTTCCCACCAGCCACCACCCTGCTTTTGGCCTCTCCCATCTCACTCCTTGAAGACCCCTGGCTCACGGCCTCCCTCCCTCATTGCTGCCTGGGCAACCTCGACATCCAGGTGGCCCACCCGCCCAGCCCCTGCCTCCCAGTCCCTCTGTCTCCTTAGCCCCAAGGGTTGTTCTGACACCCCACCTCAGCCACCCCCTCCCACGGTCGTGCTACTGTGTCCACCCGTGAAGCATCAGTGTCAAGGCCCCTACCCTGGCCACCTCACCACCTGTCCCTCCAAGGCACTTCTTACTGTCTCCACCCCAGCAATGTTGCAACCCACCGGGGGCTCTGATCCACTGACCCTCGACCTTGGCATCACCTCTCTTGTCTTTCCTTCCCTCCTCAGCCGGCTGAAATGCACCAGCACCAGCCTACCGAACCTCTCCATGGGCCTCCTCACCTGGCAAACCCTAACCCTGCATAAACTGCCCGCCCCTGTCGGAGCCCCACCCACGCGAGGGAGCACCGCAGAAGACATCGCTCCGGGTGCCGCTGGCCCCGACTGTTCATTTAGGGCCAGATTTCTCAAGGGGGCGACCCCCCACCCTGACCTCCCCTTTGGGTACCAAATTCACACATCCCATGCTCCTGTCTCCAGACATCTCAGACCGAACAGAGCCCAAACCACCTCCTGGTGCCATCCCACAGGAGCCGGCTCCCTTCACTCCACTGCAGAGCCCACCTGTGCTCAGGGCAGACACCTGGAGGCCAGCCTAGGTCCCCTTCCTCTCATCTCTACCTCCAACCCAGTGCCAAGGCCTGTTAGTGCAGCCTCTAAACACACCCTGACAGCATCCCTGCACCCCGACAGTGCCCCTGCACCCCGACAGCAACCCTGCACTGCAACAGCACCTCTGTACCCCGACAGCGCCCCTGCACCCTGACAGTGCCCCTACCTGCTCCACTGCTGAAACGCTCTCTAAGCCTTAGCAGATACACTCCTGGAAGGCTGGCCACCCTCTGTCCCAGGACAGCCAGACGTCCATGGAGCTGGCATCCCTGCGGGCCCCCCCCCCATGGCTTTTAGCCGCACTCAGAGGAACTGACAGCCCCCCCAGGCTTCAAGGCACAGCAGGTTGTGGTCGGTGACGTCACCTCACCCTCTCCCCTCACCCTCAGCTCCAGCCACACGGGCCTCCAGAACCTTCCGCAAATAGGCCACGCTCAGTCCCACCCAGCAGTTCACATTTGAGGGTCCTCTTCCAGAACCTCAGCCGCAGTCTTTCCCTCTGAGCGCCTCCTGGGGGTGCACCCCACACATGCCCTGTCCCCCATCCCCCTCCCCGTTTTGTTTTCCTGATCTCCCTCCCGAGTCTCTTTACCCTTCTGCTCTATGAGGGCAGGGGCTCTGACTCCTCCGTGGGACCCTCAGCGCCTAGCACAGAATTGGCGCCAAGTATGGGCTTGTAGTATTTTGGCGATTAATTTGCCAAATAATCATTCGATACATCGCTACTCTGTGGTCATTTCCAAGAGATTTAATCCCTTATAGCCCCACCCCAACAAATAACGCTAACAATAATCATTACACCTCCCCGACCGTGTTAATAAGGCGGGTGACGGAGGCCGGCCCGCCACGCGCCACGCCCCCCGCGCGCCCGGCGCCTCGGCGCCCAAGGTCACAGAGCCGGGGCTAGGGAGGGCACGGCAGGCCCCGCCCCTTCGCCCGGCCCTCTTCGCTCGGCTCCGCCCCCTCCGCACGGCCCGCCTCTTCTCCCGGCTCCGCCCCCTCCGACCGGCCCCGCCTCTGCTCCCGGCTCCGCCCCCTTCGCTCGGCTCCGCCCCCTCCGCCCGGTCCTGCGCAGGCCCGCCAGCCCGCTCCCCGCGCCCCGCCGGCCATGGTGAACCTGGGCCTGTCCCGGGTGGACGACGCCGTGGCTGCCAAGCACCCGGTGAGAAGGCCGGCCTGGGACGCGGGCCCCGGACCTCAGGACCTGACCTGAGCGAGGCGGGGGGCTGGGTGGGGGTGCCCTTGTCAGGGAAGAGGGGCAGAGAGGGAGGACCCTCTTGCTATGGGGATCGGGGCGTCCTGGGTGGGCATGGGCGCAGGTGGGATGTGTCCAAGCCCCCAGGGCCTCACGGCGAGTGGTAGTCTCCCCCACGGCCAGTGTGCCCCAAGGAGGGACAAGAGGGGCGGTGAAGGAAGAGGGAGAGGAACTGAGTTTACCCCTCTCCCATCCCAGGGACTCGGGGAGTATGCCGCGTGCCAGTCGAACGCCTTCATGAAGGGCGTTTTCACCTTTATCACAGGTAGGCTGAGTCCAGGTGTCCTGGGGTGTGGAGAGACGTCACCCTCCTGTCTCACCCTGACTCCCCAGCAGGTGGCGCCAGGTCGCCTGTCCGCTGGTGTTGGGAGCCTGGCAGATGCCGCGGGCTCTCAGGCTGTGCCCAGGTGGTCCACTGGCCAGCCGGGTGGACAGGCTGGCTGATGGGGACCGTGGCTCTTGGCAGGCACCGGGGCGACCTCTGGCCTGCAGATGTTCATTCAGAGGAAGTTTCAGTACCCCTTTCAGTGGAACGTGCTGATGGCGGTGGGTATGTACTCTGTGCCTGGGACCCCTGAAATGCACCGGCTGCCAGAGGTGACGCTGGCTCCTCAGCAGGGGTGGGTTCCTGCTGGATGGGGGCGGGGCCTCTGGTTCCAGGCATTCCTGCCTCCTGGGATGGGACCCCAGTTCTCGATGGCAGCCCTGCGTGAGCCCACCACCACTGTCTGCCCAGAAGCCTGTGCCCAGGTCTCCTTTCCCTGAGAAGTGCAGAGGCCCAGGCCCCCAAGCCCACCGGCCCCTGCCCCCTGCTCCCCAGTCGCAGGCTCAGTGGCCAGCTACTGGGTGACGCGAGTGGAGTCGCAGAAATGCAGCAACCTCTGGCTCTTCCTGGAGACGGGGCAGCTCCCCAAAGACGCAGGCACAGGTGAGAGGCCCAGGGGCAGCGGGACATGGAACCTGAGGCTCCAGGGCCCAGATTTTTAGGCAGACAAGCCCAGGGCCCAAGGTGCAGGCTGAACAGGGCCTCTCCCTTCTGGCCTGTCCCCTCAGCGTGCACATCCTGGAGGGGCGGACGTGAGAGTGCACACAGCAGACAGACCTCCCAGAGCCCTGTGTGCAGGAGGAAGACCCAGGAGGGGTTGAGTGGCCCTGGGATGGGGGGAGTGTGGAGTGGGGAGTGTGGGCACCCCAAGAAGAGCGGCTGATTGATCTCAGGCCTGGCCTGCACTGCCAGCGTCCTTGTTACGGGGCCTCTGTTTTTGTCACGGTAAAATGAGTGCAGGGACCATGAGCAGCTTTAGAGTATGGTTGTAGCTGTCCCTTGTTGCCTCTTACAGATCGGCACAGCTAGGAGAGCTCCAGCCGGCGCAGAAGATCTGGGGCCGGAGAGTTCTAGAACACAGCCCACAGCGTCTCCACACCCCAGGCTTCCCCACACACATAGGCCCTCCCCACACCCTAAGGTGCCCCAACTGTATCCCCTGCACACATGCATGACCAGGTCTGCCAGACCCATGCAGACTGCTCTTGTCCCAAGCCTGGGCCCTGCCCCGGAGGTCAGACCAGAAAGGGCAGCGAGAAACATAGTGGACATGGGGAGCCAGAGAGGATCGGAGAGGAGAGGATCATGGCCTGTCTCATGCATGCGTTTGGGGGCAGCAGCTCGGGGGCGCAAGGTGGAGGGGACTTCTGCACCTCTGGTGCTCTGACACTCCCTTTCTGGCCCCCGCACCCCCCACAGTCAGAGGTGACAGCTGCTGCTGGGGGTTGTGGGACTAATAAACGCCCTTGTTCCCACCTGAGTTCTAAACCAATTGGGAAAGGAGTTAAAGCGGAAAGAATGAGAGACAAGTGTCACCTTCGTGCCATACAGCTGATACTGGAGGGCGTGCCAGGGCAGTTCCTAACACTGACCCCAGAATTAGACACTCCCGTCGGCCCTGTGGGCCCTGTAAGACCACCGAGGCCGCTCCACATGGGGGCCTGCTTTCATACAGTTTGGTGTGGAGGAGCAGAGCAGGTGTGCAGCCAATCGGCGCCTGGCTCTGGAGACAAGGGACTGAAGTGGCTGGCCCACTTGCCTGTCATTTCAACACACCTATCAGAATAAGCCACTTCTCTCCAGGGGAGGAGGAGGTGAGGGGCGGAGGGGGCCAGAGCTAGCTTACTGGAGCTCTGTCCACATGGAAGGAGAGCTCCTGAGTGGGCAAGACCACCCACCTCACCACCCCCAGCAGAGGAACAGGCAGAGATTATATAAAACCTGGGCGAGTCCATCGTCCTTTATACTTGGCTTCCCAGTGACAGTGAAGGCACACCCAGGGCTGTGCTGCTCCAGCCCCGGCTCAGCCCCTGCGCGTCTTGGCCTAGCCAGTCATTCAAAAGAATGTCTATTGAGCACCTACTGTGCACCAGGGAATCTGTTGGTGGGAAGGCAAAAGGACAGGAAGCCAAGATAACCATGGCACAGGCAAGCTAGAGTTTTCGTTTTCTTCCAGGTAAAAGTCCAAGTGGGTGGTCCAGGGCTGATAAGGAGTCAGGGACCCCGGCTCCTTTTAGTCTGTTCCTTGCTGTGGCCTCCACTTCTAAATCTACCTCATGGTCCCAGGCTGATGCACCAGCTCCAGCTATCATGTCTTCATCCCAGTCAATAGGAAGGAGAAAGGAGGAGGAGGAGGGCAGTTTGCTCACCACTTCTGCTTACACTCCATTGGCCAGAACTAAGTCATGTGGTATGCCTAGTGCAAAGACACCTGGGAAGGCAGCCTTGCCCTGGGCAGCCATGTGCCCCACTAAAGTTCAGGGGTTCTATATCTGAGGAAGAAGGGAGAACCAATATTGGGGGACAGTGAGCAGGCTCTGCCTCAGGCCTTGGGAGGACAGGGTAGGGGGACAGGGAGCAGACCATGCTCAGGTCCTTCCAACCCCCTGAGGATAAGGCCTGGGTTCAGAGGGAGGGCCGAGGGTGAACAGGGCGGGCTCCAGGTAGCAGGTGAAGGTCAGGGAGAGATGGGGGAGTGAGGGCCAAGGCTGTGGTCTCATGAGCCAGGTCACCCAGGGTGCGGAGTTTGAACTTGGGGTGGCGTGGGGGAATGGAGAGCTCACAAAGCAGTGAGGGGTTGGAAGTTTTAGGAGGCTCAGTGGACGATGGCCTGGGGGCGTGGAGGGGATGGGGAGGGTGCAGGGGGGCCGGTGTGGGGTGCAGTGTCAAACCGCCACCAATCACCACCCTGTGGAAGAAACGTGCCTTGACCCAGGCGGCACTCCTGAGCAGGGAGCAGCCACAAGACTCAAGCATCCAGGGCATGACCCGGAGGCCGGCTAGGGGCCAAGGGTGGGGGCAGGGTGGGCTAGGAATTCCAGGGTTCCCTGGGCATTGAGAACCTTGGCCCCCATCACAATGGGCCGAGATTCAGGGGACAGTCTGAGCTGTGGTTCTGCTGAGCAGGCCCAGCACAGGGAGGGCAGGAGGTGCGGAGGGCCCCTGGAGGACCCTGAGGGCCGCCATGAAGATGCACAGCGAGGCAGATGTGGACGAGCAGATCCAGGAGATGAAGACCATCACCCGGCTCCAGGGTGAGCCCACCGCTGCAGTGACCAGCCGGCCCGCCCCACCGCCCCGGGGCTCAGGGGCTCCCAGGTGCAGGACTTTCAGTTTTAACACAGGGACAGTCCAGGGCAAGCAGGCTAGTGGCCACCCTACTGCCCACCCCCAAACAGAGCCGGGAGAAGAGATCAAAGGGGCCTGGCATGCAGGGGGCGGGGGCAGAGGAGAAACTGGGGTTTTCAAGGAGATTTGAGAGCGTGGTGGGCCCCAAAGCCAGAGGGGACAGCAAGAGACCCGCCTGCCTCCGTGGCCAGTACGTCTGGAAGGGATCACAGGACGTGTCCATCCCTGGCTTCCACCTCACCCTCCCCACTGGCCGGCACAGCCGTTCACTGAGAGCCGTCCAGATAAGCACTGCTGAGCAGTGAAGCCGGTGGCCCCCATGGCAGGCTGGGAGGCGGGAGTGTGGCTGTGGAGGCAGCATCCTCATGCCCCCACCCCGTGATGCGAGCCTCCCCAGCCCAGGGATCCCGGCCAGGCCCTTGGCCCACATCCTGGCTGACCTGTCCCTCGCCCACAGAGCAATGTCGGGCGCTGCAGGTCCAGGCGATGAAGGAGAAGACGGTCAAGAACAAGGAGACGCTGGCTCTCCTGCGCAGTAAGATCCGCCACGGGGCCCAAGACTGGGCTTTGGCCAAGAAGGTGAACAGCCGGCCCCTCCCTGCCGCCTACTGGCTGGAGGTGGGGTGGGCACGTGCTGAAACAGCCAGACAGGTGGATGGCAGGCACCTCCTCGCCTTTCCCCGCTGTGATCCCACCTTTCTGGAGCCAGGGGCATCTCCAGGAGGGCTCCAGTCACACCAGTGAGCCCCCAGGGACAGGTTCCTCACCATCCACCCCAGAGGGCAAGGCCCAGGGCCTGACTGGGGCCCCTTTCCCCAGGCTACCCCCTGCAGCAGGGGCCCTTCTAGCTCTCTGGCCGTATAGGTGTCAACTTTAAAATAAAATAGCCAGGGGCCAGCCCGGTGGTGTAGTAGTTAAGTTTGTACATTCTGCTTCAGCAGCCCAGGGTTCATGGGTTTGGATCCCGGGCACGGATGGACCTACACACCGCTCATTAAGCCATGCTGTGGTAGCATCCCACATACAAAAAACAGGAAGATTGGCAACAGATGTTAGTTCAGGGCCAATCTTCCTCACCAAAAATAAAATAAAATAGCCAGTTATTTTCCCAGCAAAAGGAGTTTATTTGGGAATAGCAAAAAAATCCCAATTCAGGACATGCAAACTACAATAAACCACAGGCACGTCCAGAGAACAAAGCAGGGGAGCTTGCTTTTATGGAGAGGGGGGCTGTTCTAAAGGAAAGTTCATTGGAGAAGAGTAAGAGTTCAGGGCGGCAACTGCTTCTCATCAGCTGGGCTGTTGCTGGGCAAGGAGAAAAACCTTCCTTCCAGCTGCTGGAGTTGTAAAATAGTTGCACTTCCTGCCCAAAACTGTCAAGTGAGCTGTGATGCTGGTGTGTGTTTGAGAACTCCCCCTACAGGGCTTCCCCACTGCATTTTAAATGAGGTTTCCCTTTATTAATTTTCACTTAGGGGAGACCTAGGCCCTCCTCTCTGGACCCCCATCGCATCCAAGCCAAGATGGCCCAGATGGGGTGCTGTAGCACTCTGCCTCCTATGGGCCCAGGAGCTGGGGTCTTACTGCTGGGCTAGTACAGGGCAGACAAGGCCTGGGAAGAATGCGGGGGCGGGGTCGGCGGCTGGGGGTACACAGAGAGGCCCAGCCCCTCGCTCAGCCGCCGCCACTCCACAGTACGACCAGTGGACCATCTCCAAGGCCTGCGGGAAGGACGTGCCCACGAGGCTGGCACACTGCCGCTGCACCACGGAGGTAAGGCGGAGTCCCGTAGCGCCGCCAGCCAGTGCACCCCCCACTAAACAGCGCTGCGGAGCCAGTGGGGGTCACAGAGAGTCCCCAGCCCTGGGGTCCCTGTGGGGTTGGCATGGGCCCCTCCCTGCCCACCCACTCCAGGCCGGCTCCGCGGGCCCCTGCGCACCCATGCGTGGGCCTGCCCTCCCCGAGCCAGGTGGCGAGGGAGAAGCTGCGCAAGTATGTCTTCGACCGCGTGAACGTGCACAACGTGCTGATCCACCTGGTGCGACGACGCGGGCAGCAGCTGGAGAGCATGCAGCTGGAGCTGGCCAGCCTGCAGAACCAGCCCGATGCCACCAAAGACGAGCTGCGCATGATGCAGGTGGGGCGGCGGGGCGGGGCCTCGGCGGCGGGCGGGGCTCCGTGGGAGGGGTGGGGCGGGGCCTCAGCAGTGGGCGGGGCTCCGCGGAAGGGACGGGGCCAGATGAATGAGACCCCTTGGAAGAAAGCCCAGCGCCCCCCTCGGGCCGCCCCCAGGTCATCCGCCAGCTGGAGAACAACATCGAAAAGACGATGGTCAAGATCACCACAAGCCAGAACATCCACCTGCTGTACTTGGACCTGCTGGATTATCTGAAGAGAGTGAGTCCCCTCACCCCAGCCCAGGGATCCCAGCTGGCCGGGAGGGGCGGGGTCTCAGGCCACGCCCTGTGCGCCAGGCTGGGTGGGATCTCGTGGGGCGAGGCTCCAGGCCAGGGCCACCCAGGCCTGCCCCTCTCCTCCGGGCTGGATCACCCCAGGAGGACTAAGCCCTGCTTTGGGCGCCAGCTGAGCAGGGGCACGTGCAGCGCACCTGGAAAAATTCTTCCAAGAACTTGATGTTTGCTACTCTAAAAACGCATATCCTGGGCGTGTGAAATTGTTCAGGTCTTCTTGCATGTATATGGTAGTTTAGTGTGGTTTTATTTTGCCCCTGTCATTTCTCAATGCCTGGCCTCTGAGGGCAGGATGGGCTCTGCACTCTCAGGAAGTTCCCTAACATCACGCAGGGCAAGCCACCTCTGAGCAGGCCGGTAACCTAGGCCCGCTGCCCACCTCTGTGAGCCAGCGCCCTGCTGCCTGTGGAGGAGGCCCCCAGGGGCAGTGAGCCCTGCTGTGAGACAAGACGTCTTCACAGAGGCTCCCCTCGGTCCCCACGCAGCAGAGCACAGGCACCTGCCACAGGCCAGGTAGACAGTAGATGGGAGGAGGAGGAGGAGGACATGAGGGCTGGAGGCCAGGAACAGAGAGAGAAGCCCTCCAAACTCCCTCATCCTGAGGCTGGGGGAGGGGGAGCCCTGGAGGACAGTGCGGCCAGGAGGATGACAGGAAATGTGGTTGGGAGCAGGGTGTGGGGGCATGGGTGGGCACTGCAGCTCTCCCGGCTGTGATCACAGCCCCCTAGATCCTGCCCATGTTCCCCAGAGCTGGGCAGTACACAATTTCATCCTCCCGCCTGTCCCTCCACCTTGGCCCCCTGGTCCTGGAGACACAGATGGAGGCCTTGCCCCTCTGCCCTTCCTGGGCCCCCTCCTCTCACCCCTTCCCATGCCAACTGCACTCAGGGTCCCACCCCTCCTTTACCTAGGCACATTATGTCCCCCCAGGGGCACCTTCTTATCTTTTCAGAACATACGCATTTTGTGTGTGTGTGTGTGTGTGTGTGTGTGTGTGTGTGTGTGTGTGTGAGGAAGATTAGCCCTGAGCTAACATCTGTTGCCAACCCTCCTCTTTTTGCTGAGGAAGACTGGCCCTGGGCTAACATCATGCCCATCTTCCTCTACTTTATATGTGGGACACCGCCACAGCATGGCTTGATAAGCAGTGTGTAGGTCCGCGCCCAGGATCCAAACCTGTGAACCCCGGGCCGCCAAAGTGGAGCACGGGAACTTAACCACTACGCCACTGGGCTGGCCCCCATACGCATTTTTTTTAATAACTCCTGCGGTCACCTGCATTTTTAAAAAACCAGTGAAGACTCTACATTGTAGTTAAATAACAACAAAATACTAAGAGCCAAGATATCTTGGACATTTATGAACTGGTCCTGTGTAAACACATTATACCCTCTCAATGATCCTGACGGCAACCTTCTGGAGGAACCATTATCACCTTTTTGCAGATGGGGATCCTCAAAGAAGTTAAGTGGCTTTCCCAAGGTCTCACAGCTGGCTGGTCAGGGTGGCCTTGGCCTTGAGCCCTGAGTCTCTGGCCCTCTGCTTCAGACAGCAGCCGCTCCCAAGCAGCAGCCTCCCTGGGTTTCAGAGTCACCTCTCACATGCTGGGGCATCCCATCACAACCTCTTCGGACATGCCTCTGGGCTGTGTGGCCCTGGGCAGTGGGAGCGCCCACCAGGAAGATGCTGGCTGCCCCTCCCGAAACACTTCCTTTCACCTGCTCTGTGCCCGGCTGGGGGCTGGGGCCACAGGCCAGACCCATCACCATCCTCAGGGCTCGCACAGTCTGGGGTGAGGGGTAGAGGGCAGGCGCGGTCCACTCTAGGGGCCACCAGAGAACCGGGGAGGGCCGAGGAAGCCGGCACGGAGCACGGCAGCATGGGGCTGGCCCTCAGGCTGGGTGCTCGCCTGCCCCTTTCCATGCAGGAGCTGGCAGGATACCCCACGGAGCTGGACAAGCTGCAGCATCTCGTGGGTGCCTACTGTTCGGAACTGTCGGATATGACAGTCATGTCCCAAGATGCCATGACGATTACGGATGAGGTCAAGGTGAGCTCAGGTCCCAGGGCTGGGGGGCCCTGCAGGGCTCTCTGGGACCTGTCTGGTCCCGGGTCCATCAGGACACACCCTTGCCCACACCGCCTGCCCGCCCTGCCAGCCTGCTCTGCTCACACGCTGTGGCCCTGGACAGAGAGGGTCCCACTGGGCCCAGAAGCCCTGCGGTAGACGTAGGAAGGAGAGGACTGGTCTGGTCTGGGCAGGGGCCACCGTTCACCCGGTCTGTGCCAAGGGCCCCTGCAAGGCAGGCATGCCCGTTCTCAAGAAGCTCATCCAGCAGTCCATTAGGAAAGGTCACATAGCCTCTGACCAGCACTGCAGAGAGGTGTGGGTGCCATGTGGCTGCCCTGGGGCACTGACCGGCTCAGGGAGGCGGTGCTTGAGTGGGGGGCTCTGGAGGTCAGGCGATCCAAGCCCTGGAGGAGGAGGGACAACAAAGGTCATGGGGCTGAACAGGGCCAGAAAGGGGCATGAGCAGCTGGAACCCAGCAGCTGCCAAGGAACGCAGCCTGTGAGCCGGCCAAGGCAGTGGGGTGGCCAGGGCTTAGGTGTCCGCCCCTAACCTAACCTGCAGCCCTGGGAAGAGACAGACGGAGATGGGACCAGATTTGTATTTCAAAACCGGTGCATCCTGGCTGCAGAGACTGGAGGGGACCAGGGCTGAGATGCTGGTCACTTGGGCCAGACCAGGGGTGTAATTGGGTGGCCAAAGAAGGATGGAGCCGAGAAGCCTTTAAGAGGTCACCCCAATGAGGTCTGGCACTGAGTGACATGTGAACAGTGAGGGAGAGAGCAGCGTCCAGGATGCATCCGCAGGCATGGCTAGACAATGGATTTAGCCACCAAAGCTGGACATGCTGGAAGGACCGGGTTTGGGGAAGATGATGAGTCGTTTTTAGACATGTGGAATCCACGTTAGTGAGTTTTAGGTGGAGCTGGGCGGGAGGCAGCAGAGAGCCCAGGCTGGAGAGAGAAATCCGTTAGGCACATGGGAGTTGGTCCCCGAGCTGTGGCTGCAGCTGGGGAGGAGCATAAGGCCAGGGGAGGCTCCACGGCTCAGAGGCCAGGTGGGAGAGGGCATCCTGAGAGGATGGCCGAAAGCAAGAAGGATGGCGAAGGCCGCAGGTACCGGTGTTTTAGGAAGAAGGGTGTGGCCAATAGCCTCGAATGCTATTCCCAAATCTAGGAAGATGGGACTGAGACTGACCCCTGGATTTAGCACCATAGGAGGCCTTGGTGAGACAGACCCCCGCCCGCCTCCCTGTGTCCCCAGAGGAACATGAGGCAAGGAGAGGCGACCTTCATCGAGGAGCGGCGGGCACGGGAGAACCGGCTCAACCAGCAGAAGAAGCTGATCGACAAGATCCACACCAAGGAGACCAGCGAGCGGTACCGCCGGGTGAGTCCCGGCCAGGCCGGCCACCGGGCACAGCCCCGCCACGACCCCCACTGCAGCACGAGGACGGTTGGGGTGGCCCACTGCCTGGCAGAGGACGCTGCTCACCTCCTCCTCCCCCACCATCAGGGCCGGCGGGACCTGGACTTCTCATCCAACCTGATGAGCAAGGAAACCCTGAAAGGTAAGCACCCAGCTCCCTGCCCGCCCCCAGCCAGGACCCCGGGAGACTGGCACTGGCTCGGCCATCAGTAGGGTCACTGTGAGGCCAGGTGCAACCTGTAGTGGCCAGAGAGGGAGACAGACGAGCCCCTATCGCTCCTCTGTGCACCAACAGCCGCAGTGCATGCTTCAAGGAGCCGCTACCAGCTTTGGGGTCACAGCCAAGAGTGGCTGAGCCCCCAGCTTCTCGGCTGTAAAATGCACGTGGCCATGCCGTCTCCTGGCACCCCAGGACCCGGTCATCCCGTGACTCCTCAGAAAAGATGAGTCAAATCCCCTGGGCCCCGGAGCCACCTCTGAGAAGCACCACTAAGCCGCACTGTGCCAGGCTGCTTCTAGTTCTCCTCTGGATGGAGCTGCCCTGGGGCATCCCTGAAGGGCCGGCCGAGGAGGAAGAAGGCTACCTGATAGGTACCCCACTCTTGGGTGGCCTCCCCTGATGACTGGGCACATACGGAGGCATCCAGTGGCCTTGGGCAGAGTTCCCACGCCCTTCCTGCATGCTGGCCCCTTCCCCTCTGCTGTGCCCAGTGAGGAAAAGAGAGACCTCCAAGGCTGATATCGAATACCAGACGGACGTGACTGCTTTGGTGGAGAAAGTCAAGACTGCTGTGCAGTGCTCCCACCTCTGGGTACTGCTCCCTGGCACTCCTGGGGCATGGGGGGGGGGCCCTGCCCCAGCCCAAGGTCTGGTGGAGCTGGACAAGGGTCTGCAGGCACCTTTTGAATGAATGGACACACAAAGCTGCAGTCCCCATGGCTCCGAGTAGCAGGCACTGCCGGGACGTGGCTGGCATACCCGAGCCACCGTCCTGCTGGAATGCGAGGATCCAGATGCTGAGGGCATGGCCTCCACCTCCAACTCCATCCCCTTCCGAAACCGACAGTGTCATAATGAGCAGCTTCCTCTCCTGGCCCCCATTACGCTACTCTGACCCGGGTTTATTATTAGTAAGCATTCAGCTCCCATCCTTGGCCCTGACATAACTTTGTCCATCCATGGACAAGTGAGTCAAAGCCACGCAGTCTCTCAGTGGTGGTCTCCTTGTCTCCACCTTGGGGTTATCTGCCCTGTCTGCTTGTTGTGAGGGTTATGTGCAATGACACACATAAAGTCCTTCACCTGATGGCTGGCCCCTCGCAAGCCCTCAGTGCCCAGCCACAGTCGACGTCATTCCTGATCACTGGGCGGGACCCAGAAGAAACCAGTTCTGTGGGGCCCCAGGCCTCCTGGCCCATACGTGTTTCTGCCCCCACCGGCTTGGCCAGGACATCGCCGGCCGGTTCCTGGCTCAGAAGAACACGGAGGATAACCTGGAGCTACAGATGGAGGACTGTGCAGAGCGGCGGGCACAGCTGGAGGCCTTGACAAGGAAGCTGGAGCTGGAGGAGGCCATGCTCAGGTTCCACCAGACACCCAGCTCCATCAGGTACCCCAGAAAGGCCCTGCCTTTCTCCGGGGCCACCCTCCTCGGGTCCTCATGAACAGCCCCATGGGCTGGGGCCAGGGTTGAAGCTGAGTGTCCCCACAGCCAGGAAGCGCATGAGTGCTCTGCAGATGAGCTACGAAGGCCCTGCCAGGGGACCCCACATGCCTACATCTGAGCTCCCGAGCCCCTGACTTTAGCACAGCGCCCAGCTCAGGACACTGACTGCCTTGCCCTCAGGGTTGTGCCATCTCCCTCCCCATCGTCCCCAACAGCTTTAAGTCCGTCGAGAAGAAAATGAGGGACATGCTGAAGGAGGAGGAAGACAGGCTACAGCTGGCTCACACCAAGATGACCAAGAGCCAGAAGCTGCTGCTGACCCTCCAGATGGGCATTGACAACCTCTACATCCGGCTGATTGGCATCGCCCTGCCCACGGCCCAGGTACCAGCCAGAGCGGGGAGGAGCCGCCTACACAGAAGGTCTCTGGGAGAGGCCCGAGGGGAGATGAGACCCTCCTCTCGGCCTACAGAAAGAAGCAGTGCCCTCTGGCACCCTCGATGTGAACAGCAAGCTGGCGTACTGCGAGGAGAAGCTCCTGTACCTGGCGGACAGAGTGCAGCTCTTGTCCAGGACTGAGGAGGTAGCCCTGGGCTTGAGAGGGGGAGGCGCTCATGCGTCCCATGTTCTCTCGGAGCCAACAGTCCCTGTGCCCTGCAGATCAACACAAAGGTGAGGGACGCCTTGGAGTCCTCAACTCTGAAGGAGAAGCAGAACACCAGGATCAGCTTCGAGGGCCTGGAGGAGGATATGATAGGTACAGGTTGTGGGCTGGGCAGATGGCTGGTCTGAGCTGTGCAGAAGCAGAGGCTGGGGACGGCGCTCGCTGCATCTCACCAGGGCAGGCTGGAGGGACAGTGGGGGCTACAGAGACGTAGAGCAGGTGTCAGTTGTACCCACGGGTTTTAATTTATGGAGGTGACTTAGTGAGGACGTGGAGACTAATGCCATTCAAAGAATTTTTTACATTTCCTGACACACGGAAGCGCCAGTGCCAGTCAGGAGGCAGAGGGAGCGAGGGGAAGGCTAGGCCAGAGCCTTCACTGGGGTTTCTGCGGGAAGCGCAAGGCAGGGCAGGTACACAGTTTAAGACTGGCTTGTGAAGAAGCCCTGCGGGCTTGGGGCATGGGCGCTGGCCCCAGTTGTCTGGTACCCGGTCCTGGGTCGTTTCGGCGCGTAATACTGGCTTGGTGTGCGAGTTTGATAAAGGAGGTGATGGGCGTGTGGCCTCTGGATTGGTTGGTCTGCCTGAAAGACAAGCCCAGGGGCGAGCCCTCTGCTGTCTGAGAACTGGCTAGCCCTGGGAGCGCAGTCTGTCCCCGGCCTGTAAGACCCCAAATGCCAGAGCGTCAGGAACACAGAAAGTAAGAAAATACAGTGACTACCTGGCCTGTGATGAATGAGTGCCAACAGACAAATCCAGAATCTACGAAACCGAAACCGCGGTTGGAGACAGGGCTTCGAGCGCGGCCCCCTCCTCCTCGCCCTCCTTTCTAGAAACCTTCCAGTTCGCTGACGTGGACCACAGCTACGTCCCCTCGCGGGCCGAGATCAAGAGGCAGGGCCAGCGGCTGATCGAGGGGAAGCTCAAGGCGGCCAAGAAGAAGAAGAAGTGACCCGGAGAAGGAGGAGGAGGAGCCCCTTCCCCGTCCCCGCCCCCGCCCCCCATGCCCCCGCTGTTCTACACAATAAAGCATTTTTCCAGGACTGCTGGCGACACCGGCGAGACAGGAGTCTCAGAAAAAATGAACCTGGGGGGCGCAGAGATGGGGAATCACGTCGGGAAGTCTGGGGGACGGTGGGGTGTTAGCTGTGGATGTGGGCCCCGGAGTTGTGGGGTGAGGTTGAGCAGGGGTCCGGGCGGAGACACGGACGGAGGTCTCAGCTGACCTGAAACCACGGGGGCGGCTCGGAAAGCTGGACCGCCGAGCCCGCGGCCCCGCGCATGCGCTCACCCCCGCGGCCCTCGCGGCGCCCCTTAGCCGCTTGCCCTGAACCGGCCTCCGTCCGCGCATGCGCGCCTCGCCGCGCGCGCCGCACTTCCGTGGCCCTCGAGGCGCCCCGTAGCCGCACGCCGCGCCCCGCAGGCGCCAAGATGGCAGCGCTGACGGGCGGAGGGTGGCCGCTCTGGGGGCCGCGGGAGCCGGAGCGGAGCCGCCGCGGCTGAGCCCCCGAGCCGCCCTCGAGGCGGGCGCACGGCCGCCGGGCCCCAGGTCATGGTGCGATCCGCGCCGCGCCGCCGCCGCCGCCGCCGCTGAGCTCGCGGGCCGCGCCGGGCTCGGACGTGGGAGCGGGAAGATGTTTTCCGCGCTCAAGAAGCTGGTGGGATCGGAGCAGGCTGCCGGCCGCGACAAGAACATCCCCGCCGGGCTGCAGTCCATGAACCAGGCGCTGCAGAGGCGCTTCGCGAAAGGCGTGCAGTACAACAGTGAGTGCGGCCGGGCGCGGGGGTTCCTGTCGGGGGTACCCGGAAAGCAGGGTCCAAGGGCCGGGCCCGGAGAATGGGCAGAAAGCGGGTCGCGCCCGGCCCAGGAGGCTCTGAGGGCCCTTTGGCCTCCGGGGAGCGTCGCCGTTAGCGGAGAGATAGTGGCAGGTCCTGTCGGTCTGTGTTGAGGATGCGCTGAACCTTTACCTGTGGCGAGCGCGGTGCGAGTACCCTGGGGGTGATCACCTAGGGTCGGGGGGGTGAGGCCGGGCCGCAAGACCAGGTCCTGGAGGACTCCAGGGCGGGAGAGTGGACGTCTCGGCCCGCGGCGCTCTCCTCTGACTGGTGGGTTATTCTCGAGGAATGCTGGCACGATAGGAAATCTGTGTGTTTAGTTTGCACAGTAAAAATCGTCCAGGCGGTTTCTGGTGCGCTCTGCGGTGCCCCGATTGGCCCAGGTGACCTCGTCTAAGAGAGATTCTTACATAACGCGGGGAAAGATCTGTGGTCTGTGACACTTCCATGAACTGTGTGATAACCTGCCGGAGAAGCGGTGAAATCCAGCTGGCTCTGGTAGTTTGAGCTATGGTATTTTTCTTTGTACACTTGGTATTCAATTTGAGCACGGAATATCAGCTACGCCACACGTTCTTGCCCTCATTTCTTTTTAAGAAGCGTTTGTACGGGATATATTTAGAAAAGCTCCAGAAGGCACGGAGACTCGCGCTTGTTACTGTGGGCGACTTCTCTTCTGTGGTAAGGAGAGGTAATTGACAGATGCCCCAGGAGCCCTAAGACATTTCCAGTCCTCTGTTATAAATTATGTAAGTTATGTAGCTCCTCGCTGATCATCCTCTTGACCTCTTTTAAGTTTTTCCATCTTGCTGGCTTTTTCCTAGCAGTATTGAAAGGCTTTTTATGTTGTTCTCTGCTTTTAAATTCTTTCTCCAGTGTTGCCATACGTTGCCACAAGATTTTGGACTTTTCCTCTTTGCTCCTTTAAGGGGAGCCTTCTGGTCTCTATGATGATATATTTTGGTGATAATGTATGATATTAAGAAACTGATTGGAAAGACTTTAGTGCACCTTTTAAAGAGAGGTCGTTTTAGATGTATTCTACTCAGAATTTTGTATGCATTTCTCTCACATGCACAGGAGAGAACAGTAAGGTAAAATACTCGTTTACACAAATCTGTAGTATCTACGTTTAGGTCCCTTGTTTAATTTTGTTACTTACGCTGTTATTTTAAACTTAATCCTAGTCCTTTGGAAATTAGACCTGGAAGCTGGAAACTGTTCACCTTCTGAAAAGCACTCCCTGATGGGCACGCCCCCTAGTCCTTCCTGGGTGGGCAGGAGTAAAAAGTAAAAAGGGCAATGGAGTTGTTCCAGAGAAGAAAACCCAACCTCAGGTGGTTGGGGGACAGGTTATGGTCTCCTAGGACTAAATGAAAGGCTGTGAGATTGAGAGAAATTGGAATTTGTACCTAAACTACATTTTAGAGGGATGTTGTCCTTATAGTTGAATAATATACAATTTTGAAACTTTTTAATTTCCTTCATTAGTCAGTAGACTAGAACATTTCTAGTATTTGTTTTCCAAAATATCTTACTTAGAGGAACAAACCTGCAATATGACAATTAGAGATTCAGGATTTTCATAGGTAAGAGTTGATGATTTCCAAGTATATGAGTTATCTCTTGTAGAACGGTGTCCTCCTGGGGCAGATAGGTCATCATCTTTTAAATTTGCCGTGATAGTGAGAAGTGACTCATGTCACACATGCACAGAATCCCAACATACACATCAAATTTAGAACCAACACCTAAAGTCAAAACCTGAATGAGACATTAGACCATGGTCCTGGTTTGGAAGTCATTTTCCTATAAAGTAGAAGAGAGAACATTACCTGAGTTGGTCTACCTTTTTTCCTGCAGTTGGGCACACTTTATCAGCTATCTTTAGTAGACAAGGTGAACTGGGGCAGCTTCCTGAGTGAAGAAACACCAGTCTTGTGGAAGTGGTCAGGACTGCCCTTGCTCAGGACTGCATTCCTCACCAAGAAAGCCTCCAGACACTGGGACAGCCAGAGTCTCGATCTCAGTGCTAGAATTTAAAAATGAACTTAAATACTTTCTCGCTAAGAAACCTTTTGAAAGGTTGATTTCAGGGTAAGAGAGCTTTTCCTTTAGGAAATTAACAGCTGTATTTAGGAAATTATTTGACCTGCCCCAGTAAGGCTGATTTGCAAATTCCCCAGCCTTTGCTGTCCGTGATATGACATGTTTTCCTTTATAGGTTTTCCTGCTCTAGCATTCATTTATTTAGCAAATACTTATTGAGTGTTTGTCAGTGAAGAACCAGACAACAGTCTCTGCCTTGTGGAGCTGACATTCTAGCGGGGTGGGAGGAGACAGTATGCGATAAACATAATAAATAAGTAACCTGGAGCCTGCCTGGAGGAGAGAGGGCTGCAGAAAACAGATAGAGGAAGGTGAGGGTCAGGGTGCAATTGGGACTGGGAACAGAGCATCAGAGCCAGCGTGTGGAGAAGGGGACAGTGGAGCAGAAGGTGGGAAGGATGTGGTGGTGGTGGTGTTGGTGCATAAGGTGCGTTCTGGGCCGAGGGAGTCAGGGCAGAGACCCTTGGGGAGTGTGTGAGAGATCGCAATGGAGCGAGGTCCAGGAGAAGCACAGGAGGCCAAGCCCCAGAGGTGAGGGTAACATGTAGGGACTTTGTGAATGAGAAACCCTTGGCCTTTGAGGGGCTCTGAGCAGAAGAGCGGCTGCTGTGTTGGAGCAGGGGACCAGTCGGGAGTTTTTTGCTGCATCCTTGTGAGATGACGGTGACATGTGAAAGGGCGACATTAGGGTTTAAACCTGTGTCCCCAACAGCAAGGATTGCATCATTTCCATCTGAGATAAACCTTATGCTTTTGTTTTGTAAGAAAATATTCCCTATTTTGCAGAAAAACATGTGGGAACATGAGCGAATGAATCAGGGTGGGAAGGTCCGCGGGTCCGCCGGTGGAGCCCCGCCACGCACGTTCTGCGCGGTGCCTTCACTTAGACTAGAAATAGAGGGCTAACTGTCTGTTAGTAAGGCAGCTAGTTTGCCACGTGCTTCTCTTACCACTTCTTGGGTGAATCTTAATTAAAGGTTTTCCAGGTAAATCACTTATTCAGCTTGTTTTGCAATGTCTAAGGTCCTGGGATTGATTTGACTCCTTTTTTTTTTTTTTTTTTTGGTGCGGAAGATTAGCCCTGAGCTATCATCTGTTGCCAATCCTCCTCCTCTTTTTGCTGAGGAAGATTGGCCCTGGGCTAACATCCATGCCCATCTTCCTCTACTTTATATGTGGGACGCCAGCACAGCATGGCTTGATAAGCAGTGCATAGGTCTGCGCCCGGGATCCAAACTTGTGAACCCCTGGCCACTGGATTCATGAAATACATAGAAATCCAAGAAGTCCAAGTCCAGAGTTTTAAAAACATTCACAGCTATCCACAGCTAGACACAAAATTGGAAATTTTCAGAACATCAAAATCAAAAGAAAAATCGTAGAAGCGGCCAGAGCAAAAAGACTGTCTTCAGAGGAACAGCCAATAAACTGATAACACAGTTTACAGTAACATTAGTGGCCTGAGGGAAAACCCTTGTCAGCCTAGAAATCTATACCTAATGAAGCAGTTATTCAGGAGTGAGTATGATTAAACTCACTTCCAGTCTAAGATGGACAGTTTACTGTGCAGAGGTCCTTGCTGAAGTAAACACTGGAGGGGACACTCTAGGCAAATGGAAATGGAGCTCCGGAGATGGGAGTCAGGTTCAGAAGGCAGAGGGAAGCACAGAAATGGGTGCATATGTGCTGAAACCTCAATAAGCCTCGGTTCTGTTAATCACTGATAAAGATTAATATGGGGAAAATAGAAGGAGAGACTGAAATAGTGGAAACCAGCATAACCCAGGATGGAGCTGATCAGAATTAAGGCTTTCAAAAGTGCTTGTATTATTTAAGAGGAGACGCATTGATTAACTTTAGACTCTACTACAGCAAGTGTGAATGTTAAAAATATAAGAGTTACCACACAAAGAATAGAAATAAATGGCAGATCTTCCAAATAAACACCAGGCAAAGAGAGGAATAAAAAAGCCTTGCCCAAGGAGCAGAAGGCAGCGGAGGGGAGGGAGGACCAGCGCAGTGACTCACAATTCTCACACGTGGGGCGGGCGTGCCCGCCTGTGTCAGCAGCCTCGGTAAACGTCAGCAAGCAGACTTGCCGGCTAGAAGAGAGCGTCACAGACTTGGGTTTTTTCTTTGATTTGGCTGTGTAGTGGATAAGACACAACCAAAACTCGACGGCACAGAAAGGTTGAAAGCAAGTAGTCGGGAACAAAGCATTAGGTAAATATTAACCACAAGAAAGCCACTCTGCCGTGGTCCTGTCTGGCGGAGCCATGGGAACGTCAGACAAGACGCTCAGGGAAGCAGGATGCGGAGGCGGAGGAATGGTTACTGCAGACTCATAAGAGAAGCAGGTATCTGCACCGAACCCTCTCAAACCAAGGAATGTTCCTACAAATTGACGGTCTCAACAAACACCTAAGAATATGTCATGAAAACCACATTCTGTGGCCACAATGAGTAAGACTGGATATGAATAACAAAAAAGTGACAAATTGTTTTTTTGGAAACTTTTAACACTTCTAAATAATTTATGGGTCAAAAAAGAAATCATATGGAAATTAGAAAGCATTTATCATTCAGTGGTAGTGAACTCCCCACATACTTGTAGTAGTCATTGACCTAAGAATACAGTTTGAAAATCTAGGAAGAGAACAACAGAATAAACCCCCAAAAATTTTAGTGACAACCCCCAGAAAGTGACAAAGAAAAAAGCAGGAACAAGTGATTTTTTAAAAGAATCAATTGCAATAGAACTTACAAGGTGTGTGTGTCCATGACTAATCAAGTGGACAAACCTCTGGGAAGATTAATAAAGAAAAACAACAAAACAGATATCGTGAGTGATAAAGAGTGCAAAACTGCAGCCAAACAGTTTTACAATGTAAAACGTTAGGAATAAATTGGTGCCAGTAAATTGAAGACGTAGAAGGGAGAGTGTCCTAGAGCATGACTTTCTCCACCTTACTTGATGAGACAGAGAATCCACACAGGTCCTAACAGTCGTTCGGAGAGCAGCATCAGATTGATGCAGACAATGCAGAAGGTGGGAGAGCACCTGGCTCACCTCCTGAGCTTGGCAAACCCTGGTGCGAGAACACAGAACAGCACAGAAAGGAGAGTAACAGTCCATCTCACCTCTGAGCACAGAGGTAAAGACCTAATAAAAGATTAGGAAATCGGGTCTAGAAAATTGTTAAAATAATAATAACAAATTATTACATTGGGACCAATTAGGATTACCCCAGGAATGCAAGGATTGTTTAACAATATATATTATATGATTTACAAGCAGGTTAAAGGAGAAAAAAATTATCTCAATCAGTGCAAGAAAAGGATCTGATAAAAATCAACACCCATTCATGATTTACAAAAAAGCCAAAAAACCCACTTCTTAGGAAACCAAGAACAGAAGGGAACTTCTTTTACCTGTTTAAGGGTATCTGCCAAAACCTGTATCCATATGTCATACTGAGACATAAGATTCCTTTTAAAATCTGGACCAGATGAGGACTCCCCACTTTCACTGAGCTTTTCCCTGGTGTGTGGAATTCTGCCCAGCACTAGAAAAAGAAATGAAAAGTATCAGGGCGGCTATGAGCCCTTCTTTAGGGATAAAATTAACATAAAGTCAGAAATATGAGTTTTCTCTTTGTCAAGATGCTTTTATGCATAAAAAACTGAACACTAGACTGAAAAGTGGCTCTTACAATAGCACCCAACTTCTGTTTCAGGCAGTATGATAAAGTTGATAACCTGAACCAGCCCTGCCCTTAAAAATAATTTTAAAAGTTGGAGTAACATTTAGAAAAGCACTAATGCGTCACTCGGTTCGTGAACTTGGATGAAGGATGTAGAGGTGTTTGTTTCACTTTTCTCAAAACTGAAGGGAGTGGGTCCTGGGTGGGACGCTGGCACTGAAGCTGCCTCGCCTGAGGAGGGAGTGCGTGGTAGTCGGGGGTGGGGCAGGAGGGAAGACCTGGAACCCCATCAAGAAGGGCTGGCCACCAGGAGATCCCTGCATGCAGGGGGTCTCCCTGAGTGCTGGTAAGCCCACGTTGACCTCCGAGTGTGTGTGCCTCAGCATCATCTGTGTGGTCAAAAAAATCTCAAATGAAGAATTAACTTAAGATGTTCCAGGTTGGTAGTGTTCCAGGTAACTGGCAGGAATCACAGACACTCTCTGATGAATGCAGCTGCAGCCCAGACCTCCACGCCATCCCCCGGAAGAAGTTCCAAAGAGTGATGAGCTGCTAGCCAAAAATCAGAAGACAAAGGAAATAAAGCCGCAGGTGTGGAGCCGCAGGTGCAGCCACTGTCAGAGCCCGGCCTCGAAAGATGTCAGGGTCACAGAGTATCGAGTCAGTGTGGGTGGGGTATTTCCAGAAATAAAAGAGGTTTGAGGATGCATCAACAGGACTCTACAGGCTATACAAAAAGACCAAGTAGATTTGAAAAAGGACCTGCCTCCCAAAAGCTGGGGAAAGGTCAGGCTGCAGCGTGGAGGAAGCGTGTGGCCATCTGAAAAGTGGCGTGTGGGGAGAAAAGAGCCTGCTCCCAGGAAGGTCCAGGCACTGGCGCCCTGGATTTGTCCTCCCCTCGGCCTGGCCAATGGTCTCCTGGGGACATTTGGGGCCTGCCCCCCGGAGGTGAGGCTGCAGATCTCTGTCCGCCTCGTTTCCGCCAAATGAGGGAGAGAGGCGAGGGCCCCTCCTGTGTGCATGGAGCTCTGCTAAGCCAGCCCGCTTCCCACCGGGCAGCCTGGGTTCATGTCCCGGGCTGAGCATTCCCCAGAGCTGTGTTCGTAGCACCAGCTGTCTTGACTTTACTCTTAGGTCTGTCCTTGGCTTCTGGCCGGAATCGGGGCTAGACTGCCCATGACCTTGAGAGGGATGGCCATTGTGTCCTGTTTGGTGACACGATAGAGGGTGGAAGAAGTGCCTCCTTGAAATCTGACTAGAGATGTTTAAAGTCTGGAAACAACTAATATGTTTTGACGACTGAAGTTGGGACTCGGAGGGAACGTGGAATGGGGTAAGGAAAGTGACTTGGTAGCTGAGTTTCATGGAAGGAGAAGTGAGTGTCTGAGAGTAGAAGGGCCTTGAACTAGGAGGAGGAGGGTGGTGCGGGGAGAGAGAAGCCAGATGGGCCGGGCCTCAGCCCCCTCTGTAGCTCCCTTGGTGGCCTCCCCAGCCCCCATGTGTGAAGCACCGTCCACTGTATACACAGCCTGCGAGGCCTGACCCGCTGAGCTCTCCACATCTGCCTGAGGTCCATAAGCACCTCAGGCTCCTCCCGCAGGCTGCCCATCTCACTAAAGGGTGCTGTCAGCCACGCGTTTCTTGGGTCAGAACCTCAGTGTCATTCTTGACACCATCTCCCCTCCCCTGAGGGCCAGTCCCCCAGCAAAGGCCATCAGCTCCATCCTGTCCTCCCCCCTGCTCCACTGGCTCTGTACGGCACTCCTACTGCTCTCCTTCATCTTTCCAGAACAAACCAGATCGTGGCACTCACGCTCAGAGGCAGCAGGAAGTCCACATTCCTGTGTGGTGCTGCAGGGTCTGGCCCCTGCGTGCCCTCTGCCCCCGAGTGTCCCGCTGGCACGTTGTGGGCCTTCCCCCACCCTGCTCTGACCTCCCACGTCTGAGTGCTGGGCTGCCTTTGGGCTTGTTCACAGGTGCCTGCTCACGCCTGGCACACAGGCGGGCTGCTCTGGAAATACTTGTTGAGTGAGCAAGACAGAACACAGGCTTTGTGCTGTAACCCTACATGTGTGGTCTTGAAAAGCCTAGCGTTCTGTATAATTGTGACTAAAAATACCACGGCCGCAGGAAAGTAGGGTAAGAGCAAACCATCGAAATCTAGCAAGCTGTGGAAGGAGAGCACCCATCACCCCCAACCCCTCCAGGCCGAGGGCCAAGTCAAGGCCACCCCACAGCCTGACCCAGACCCTGGGAGCCATGGGTCCCCGGGGCATCTGGCTCTAGGGGAGACCGCTTTCCTGTGAGTACAAAGTCTGACACTGCATCACTCCATCCGCCCAGGACGAAATGCCTCCAGGGTCCTCCTTTGCAGAACGGGAGGGGAAAGAGAGGGCCCTGGCTGCCCTGGTGCACTGAATGTGCACTGACAGTGTGCACTAAGTGTGCACCATCGGCTCTCATCTCTACAGGCTGCGCAGATGGCCTTGCCCCCTCGGGGATCTCCCAGCCCACCTACCCTGGCCCACCCCAGCACTCAGGCCCTGGTCTGTGGGAAGAAAACGGGTGTGGCACACAGACTGCATCGGTGAAGTTAGTTTGATTTGTTTACCTGATCTGTCCTTTCTCCCCCAGTGAAGATAGTGATCCGAGGAGACAGGAACACAGGCAAGACCGCGCTGTGGCACCGTCTGCAGGGCAGGAAGTTTGTGGAGGAGTACATCCCCACGCAGGAGATCCAGGTCACCAGCATCCACTGGAACTACAAAAGTGAGGGCCCGCGGGGAAGGGCGGGAAGGGAGGGAGCCGGTGAGGGCCCTCCCTGGTGTCTGAGCACAGGCACTGCCTCTCTGTGGGGGCTTTCATTCCATCGCCCTCCCTGGGCCCAGTTCCCTGGAGACACCTTCCCCAGCAGTGTCGTCATGGGAACAGGGTCCGTGTGTGGGAGCCCCTGGTGAACTCAGAGGGGCTAGCATGGGGGCACTCATTAAAGCTGCTTCTGGGCCACCCTGAAATCCCCTCTCCCAGGGGAGACTTGGTCCAGAGAAGCAGACAAAGCGGTGTGGGGGCGCCTGGGGAGCTGGGTCAAAGGAGCAACTCTCGATTCTAGAGACACTGAAAAGGCAAAGCTCCCGCTTTAACACTCGAGAGTGATGTTGAGGGGAGCCGGACCCCAGGGTGGGCTGCGGCTTCTGTGCTGCAGCCAGCGTGCTGGGTCCCACGTTCGCTCGCCTAGCAGAAAGGATTCCTCGGTCCCTTTGAGCCACAACTCTTCACTTCAGAGTCTCTGAAGCCCCTGAGCCCCTGGGAGATGCTTTGTTGCGAGAGCACTTGATGGACGAACACCCCCGAGGCCCCTCGGCCGCGGGGACGGCGGACACTTTGCCTCCGCAGGGAAGTGAAGGCAGGCAGTGCTGCGGGAGCTGAGGAGCTCCTCTGTATGGTCAGGAATCAGGAAAGCAAAAGGCCTTCGAGCCATTGTAGACATTACTTTTCACTGGAAAGAATCTAGTGGGTCAGAGCAGGACCCACGGGCCTTTGTAGAAGACTGTTCTGACCTGCACTTGGTGCCACCAGGCTGCATCTGGGACAGCTGCACGGATTGCAGTGTCGCCCCTGCTCGACCGCTGGGGGCTGGCGGTGGCACAGAGAAGCCCCACCCTCCCACGGCACCCTCTTCCACTTCAGGGTGAAGCTGGCAGCAGCGGGCGCCTCTCAGGCCCCCAGCTTGGGGCAGGTGCATGGCGGTTCCCCCTTCTCCCTTTCCCCTTGGAACCCTCAGGGTGGGGGATGAGCCTGCTGTCCCTGCACTTGGGCTCTGAGACCAGACTGGCCATCCCTAGGGTCCGCCCCCTCGGCCGCCGCACACCCAGGGGGAGGACTGCTGCCAAGGAGGAGATGGGACAGTCACTGCTGCACAGGCCCTTCCTATGAAGGAGGATGGAGCCCCAAAGACGACCAGCAGCTTCAGGAAACCTGGGGGACAGCCGTGCTGGCCGCTGGCAGAGGCCTGTCCTGGGCTAGCTCCCACTCGGCCTTGCACCCTGAAGGCTTTTGGTAGAAGTTTGGGACCAACCGACTGGAGAGTTCCGGTCCTCCATCACTGACCATCCTACTTCCTTCGAAGTGAAGTGGAAGCCAGTCCCTGAGGAGGCCAGACAAAGAGTAGGGTCAGGAGGACAGTCAGTCACGTTCAGATCCACTCCAACACCAGCTGCGTGCTCCTCAGGTGGACGGACTGGGAAGACCTGGTGACCCGGGGCGGCTCAGGCCTGGGTTCTGAGTGTAGATCCCTCCTGTCTGCGTGGGTCCGGCCAGGGGTGAGCCTCCCCAGGGATGCCTTCAGCAAATGGGGGGTGTCTCAGCTGAGGGTGTGCGGAGATCGTTCACTGCAGCTTGAGCAGAAGCACGAGCCCGCGCACCGACTGGGGAGGAGCATCCCAGGTCACGGCACATGCAGAGGCCGTCGGGAGCTGGGCGCCCTTGGGCACAGCACCGAGGGAGGGCCTGGTGTCTCCTGGCGGGGGACCCACACTTGAAGAGTGGGACAAACAGAGACACCTGGACAGCCCCTAGAAGCCCATCTTTGTGAAACCAGAAGTTCACACTGGGTCCTAATTGTGATATTTTCCCCATTTTAGCCACTGATGATATTGTTAAAGTGGAAGTCTGGGACGTAGTCGACAAAGGTAAGTCGATTTTTTATTACAAGTACTTTTCTCCTTAGCGTGTTACTCGTTCTGTAAAAGAGAAAAGCTCTCCTTTCTCCCTGTCCTGGCAGCCACCACGTGTGCGTGTCTTCATCCTGTGTTTCGTGGCATCTCAGTCCCTTGAATCCTGGTTCCTCATCAGACTTAACGTCTGATGTCGCATGTATGACCAGAAGTGTCTGCTCCTGGGCACAGCGAGGGGCTGTGGGAGGTCTAGGTTGGTGCTGTTACCTTTAGCCTCTGGGTCCTGGGCCAGCTCCCTCCTGCCTCTGTGGTGGATGGGACAGAATGCACAGCAGTGACCTGTCAGAGCACCTTGGTCTTTGCTGTTTAAATGTGTTTCACTCACTGAGACTGAGTACATGGCAGTGGGGACAGACACGGGCCTGTGGAGGTGGGTGGGCTCCAAACCCAGAGGGCTGTTCTGGGAGCCCTTCCTGCAGCGCTGCTGGTGTAGCTCCCCAGTTCTCGGCCCCCCATGCCCAGAGCCGAGGACCAGCTCCTTGGCTTCTGAAGCAGCCGTTCCCTTCGGCTGCATGTGTCCATCTGACTGCTGGCTCCCAGGGCACTGCGGCTGTGGAGTCCCCGTGCTCTCACAGGGAAGCACTCCACCACACACAGAGCCGCGCCAACCTCGAGGGTCACGCCCCACATGCCCTGGTGGTGAGGGGTGGGCATGTTCCCCCATTGACATGTCATCTCGAATTTCCTCCTCACACTCAGGTTGCAGGTCCCTCCTCTGTGATGCTCTGGGGGACCCCCGTTCCTCCCTGGTGCTGGCACCCTGTGTGCTGCCACGCACGGTCTGACCTCTGACCCCACAGGCATGCACGTGGCCTCTGGGGACACAGGAGACTGTGTCTTCTAGGAGCTTGTGGTTCCTGGTACAGAACACACACACTGCACTCCCCTTTGCCATGTCTCTGGGGGTGGGTTTGGGTTCCGAGGACTGATTCAGCCAGATAGGACAAGAGAGGCAGCCCTACACCCTGAGAGCCAGCAGGAGCACCCAGCAGGAGCTGCTGCCCACCAGGACTCTTTCAACCCCGTCGGGCCTGCAAAGGCCTTGTGCTTCCAAACCATGTCCGCACGAGTGACTTGGGGGCGTTTGGAAGGCAGCCGGCTCTGCGACCCTGTCACTGTCCTGGATGTGAGGGGAGGCTGTCATTCGGGCTGCCCTCCAAGCCTCAGGATTAGAGTGGGGTCCATATTTGGGGACGGGGCTCTGTCCGGGCAGTGTGTTGTGTCCTCTGGAGGAACCTGCCCCGGGGTGCAGAGCAGACACTGCCCCATCCCAGGAACCTCCAAGCACCCTGCTTCCTGCCTGTGTAAGGCATGAGCCTCAAACCGTGTGTGTGGTGACGGGTTGGGGCAGGGCTCCCTGGGCTGGGCTGCTCACGGAGTCCCCTGTGGCTTGGAGACGAGGTGGAACACGGCAGACTGCACAGCAGGAGAGAGGTCCCAGGCTCGTGTGCAGGCTGGCCGGGTGCAGGGCTCCACGTGAGCACTGGGCGTCCTCATAGCTCCGTGTGGCCCAGTTCCCCTCCGGTGAGAACCTTTTTGAGTGGGAAGGAAAGGTGCCTTCACTACCACCCTAACCTGTCGCCTGTTGGACGGGGTCTCAGCACTGTCTGCAGAGTGGGGAGAGGTGGCAGCAGCTGAAGCCAAGCCCTCGGTGGGGAATGGGTGAGTTGGCGAGGAGGCAAAGCCCAGTGAGTCACGAGCCAGGGCTCAGCAGCTGTGCGTTGGGAGGCGCCCGATGGGGAGGGCGCCTAGGGAGCAGCCTCAGGGGCTCTGCCGTCCTCTGGGTTCTCCTGCATCTGCAGCCTCCCCAATTCCATTAGCCAAGGCCCCACCCCTCAGGCCCCTGCACTTCTCCTGGAGCACTGGCCTCGCGGCTGCTTGGCAGCGGTGGCTCACGGAGACTGTTGGGTGCTGGAGGCGCATCCTGGGCTCTGGCTGGACAGCAGTGTTCTGGGGAGCTCAGGGAGCGGGCCTGCCTGTCTGCAGGGCTGTGTGCAGGGCGCCCACCCCGGCAGCACTGCCAGCACTCAGGAGGGTGCAGTGTGGCTGGCGCCTGTGAGTGTGAACAAGGGGCCAACTCTAGAGACGGGGTCAGGAGGTGCTGAGAAGCTCAGAGAACGGCTGTTGAAAGAGGCAGGGGTTGGTTTTTGATAAACGAACCCCAGTTTGTTCTGGGAGGTTTGTTTGTTAGTGTTACCCAGAGCACTACCCTGAGACGGGGGACCCTGGATTCCCAGGGTGGTAGCAGTCCTTCCTCTTCAGTTAGGATGTCCCAGAGGTAAAGGGAGGGTGATGGCCTCGGAGCTCCTTATTGCTCAGGGGCCACCAGAGCCGGCCGACTGCAGCTCTGCCGGAGCCCAGCTCCTCTGTCCCTAGCACCGGCTCAGGGAGCCTCTGTGGCCTCAAAGGCAGCACCTCAGAGGCTGGCCTTGGCTGCAGCCCAGGCCTGTACCAGCCAGCCACACCTCAGGGCTGGGTCCTTGTCAGCCCAGAAGCAGGTGCCGCATTTGAACAAGAGCCTTGGCTGAGGCATTGGGGAGGTCTCCCTGTGCAGTCCAAGGAGCCGTGCTGGGCCTGCAGATGCCTTCAAGTCCAGGCCCGGCTGTTGGCAGCCTGTTTGGGCCTTTCTCCCAGCTGGGTCAGGGCAGCTGGAGCTGCCCAAGAGGCCTCACTGGGGACCCTGCCACATCCTGCTGCCAGCGGGTCGGGGCATGGCTCCCAGGGCCTCCAGCTCAATTGAGCATGGTGCCTACTGGAGCTCGGGGTGTGGGGGACAGTGGGACACGGGAGGGGGTGCTCCTCCCTCGGGCCATCCTTGAGCCCAGCATCACCTCATAATTTTTATCTGTCTTTCAATAAGGAAAATGCAAAAAGCGAGGCGATGGCTTGAAGATGGAGAACGACCCCCAGGAGGTGAGCCGCGTCTATCCCACGTGGCCCACGGTTCTGGGTGGGGGCTGTGAGCAGATGCCCGCTCCTCAGACCTCTCTGCCTGCCCGTCCTGGGCCCTCCTGAGGACTCCAGCTGTACAGGTGGACACAGTGGCCCCTGGCCGTCCCAGCAACTCACAGGACCCCTGTGCTGCCTGTGGTCGCATTTTGGGGTGGCTGGGCTCGCCTGGCTAACTGCCACACATGACACCTGCCAAACCAGTGCTGAGCTGAGTGACCGGAGAGGTATTTAGGTGAACGGCTACATTTTGTATCCCCGTCACAGAGGCCTCCGCCCCTGAAAGCACAGGACACGCCTTCAAGCTGTGGCCCTGATGCACGTGGCGTGAGTGGCTCCAAATGAGCTCTTGCTGCAGCTCCCTTCCCACAGGGAGGCGGCGGCCACCTCCCTGGACACAAAGAAGTCGGGAGCAAACCAGCGCTCTTCCCGTTCTGGGGAAGCCCTCTCGTTGTTTCCAGGAGCCCTGCTCTCGGTCCTCCTGTCCGTAGATGGTCCTTCTGTCCATAGATGGTCCTTCTGTCCGTAGATGGCCTCGGACGGTCGGCAGCTTCCTTGCTCCCCCTCAGAGCAGGAAGGTTGAGTGCCTGCCGGGCCCAGGTCTGTCTGGCCCTTTGTGTAGCACGTGGCCACTGCCCCCAGCATGGCAGCAGCCCAGTTAGTGTGCTCTGGAAGGTTCTCTGCAGACATTTTCCTCAGTTCTGGAATGCACATCTCACCCTGGGGCGCTGGCTGTTCCAGCACTCTTGTCCTTCTGGGTGGGGAAAGTTCATGAGCCCTGAGGGCGAGATGCTGCTGACAGCTAGTGGAGAAGACCCCAGATGGAGGGCACAGTCGACGGGGCCCCGGACCCTGAAACGTTTACTGCCAGACCCTTTGAGGCAAAGTTTTGCAACCCCTACACTAGATAATCTTGTGTTTACATACTTTTTTCCAAAATGAAAAAACTGTTATATTTTCAGATTGTAAAAGTCCTGTTCAGCCTTTTCCAGGAGATTGTGAGTTCACACCTGTGGGACCCACCAGAGTACCGTCTCTTATGCCCAATTCCCTCTCGTCCCTAGGCGGAGTCCGAGATGGCCCTGGACGCCGAGTTCCTGGACGTGTACAAGAACTGTAACGGGGTGGTCATGATGTTCGACATCACCAAGCAGTGGTAAGAGGGCACTGGCCATCACGGCTCCCGGCACCGCCCCACCCCGAGGGCCACCCCCATGGTCCAGCAAATGGTGGTTACACCAGTATCACTGCTGGCGCTGAATGCTTCTTGAGGGCCAGCTGCGGGCAGCACGCACGCTGGCAGTTCAGCCACACAGAAGCCCTGGCCTGGATGTCCCTGGGCATCTGTGCCTGCAGACATGGGGCCGGGTCAGGAGGTGTTCACATCTGGAGGGTGGCCCGGGACAGGCTGGCTCAGAGTGGCAGACAAGGCATGCACCTTCCACAGCCCCACAGCCCCACAGTCCTTCCTGAAAACACCATCGAAAATTGGGCAGAATCCAGGGGCCACTCGTGCTGGTGGCTCCCAAGAGCCCCCACATTCTTTGACTGCTAGGAGGATGCCAGCTAAGATGTCACAGCAAAAGGCTCTGGAGCAGATGGGCAAAGGGAAGGCATGGGCGAGTTGGTGGGGGTGCGGGGGGCCTCTCCACGGGGTCACGTGGGGCTTGCAGGGGCACGGCACGACACGACACGACATGACACATGTGAACTGGCATCTGCGGGTTGCTCTTGAGACTCGGTGCCCCAGTCCTGCCTGGCGCCAGGGAGGAAAGCAGGTGTTCCTGGAAGCACAAGTGGTGCAGGCAGCCAGCCCCTCCCCAGGGAGCTGGTGCCAGGAACAGCAGAGAGTCCCCAGTGGCAACCGGGCAGGCTTGCAGGCCAGCCTTTCTCGGGACACAGCCCCAGGCCTGCTCTGTGGACACCTTGCTGCATGCCACCAGAAATGGAAGTCTCCAGAAATACTGAAGGAGGGCCTGAAGAGAGCTTATTTCAGAAATGGCCTGTGGGGTGTGCACCCTGTTATTTGAGTTAGATGATGATTATCGCACGTCATCCACGTTCGTGGTAGAAAAACCAAGAAACAGAGAGAAACTCGATGCTGTCATCAGAGACGGCCACGGCTGTCGCTTGTGGAGGCCAGCCAGCTTTTCTTCTGAATGGTGCACATGCACGCGTTCTTTTTTTTTTTTTTTTTTTACAATACTGGGATCTTTCTGTGCACACCTGTGTAGACACTGCTTTTATTTAAGGATATGTTCACAGTACAGTTGGATGCGTGGGTCTTCCAGGGGTTCACACGGTCACCCTCGGGGCGCCCATCAGTGACTTGGGTCTGAGGGCTCTGATGCAGCCTCCACCAGCCCTACCGGCCTGCAGGGACCCACACCTTAGCACCTGCCATCTGCAATGACCCTGGCACGCGCCTGAGAAGCCCCCAGGTGGCGGCAGCAGTGCATCAGGCATGTGTACGGAGCAGGATGGTGGAGCACACGAGTCACAGACACGCCTGTGGGAGAAGCAGCCGCACTCTTCTCAGGTGCACGCAGGGAAGTTGGCGTTCTCTACGAGCTGCACTGGTTATTAGGTGGCGTTTCCTGTGTGGAATCTGGCGTAGACACTGTTAATGGCCACTTGGCTCTGGGAGGGCTGTCAGCATCACTAAAGCACCTTATAGCCTTTGCTGGATGAGCAGTGGCCTAAAGGCCAAGAAGGACCCTCAGGAGAGCTGCCAGCGGCTGAGCTGGGGCCTTTTGTGCCTGTGAGGCTCGCCTGGGCTGGGTGTGAAGAAGGGCGGGAGGTACAGGGCGAGCAGGAGCCAGCGCGCAGGCACAGGGGCGTGGTGGCAGACGCACCTGCATGGCTGTGAGACCTGGATGCAAGTGTCTGACGAGCAGGTGGTGCGAGGTGGGGGGGTCCAGGCGTGGTGAGACAGCTGGGGCCGGGGCCATTTCTCGGAGCCCTGGGACCCCTAAATATCAGCGTGCTTGGTTCAGGCAGTGCCTGAGTGGTGGCAGCAGACACCGTTTAGAGCCCCTCCATACGAAGAGGATGCAGAACGCCGCTGACTCGCCAGCACTTTCACTGGGCCCTGTGGGCCAGAGCCAGTCATGTCAGTGCACAGGGCGCCGTGGGCTCAGGAGACGCCCCCCAGCAGGAGGGCAGAGACACCCTGGGCCCTTTGTTAGCGGTTTAAAGCATGTGTGTGTGTGTGTGTGAACATGGTGCGTGCTGTATTTTTCACTAATTTGTATTGCCTTCCTCTGGATTAGGGAAGTTTGTCACACTCGTATTCTTCCTTGTGCGCCATTTGGAAGACATGTGGGTGACCCTGTAGGGCTGAACGCCCCTCAGCCCCCCAGGAGGTGTGGGCCTTGTGCCAGGAGATGGTGCAAGACCCCCCCACACCCACTGACAAACAAAGTCCTGAGACAGCAGAAGGGACAGCTCGGTGAGCCCTGTGGGCCACAGCTGTGCCCCGCAGAACGGGTGCAAAGACAAGTCAAGAAAGGATATACGTGGGAAGGGAACCCAGGCAAACCCGAAGGAACGTCAGGGCAATGGGTGCCGACCCGGGGAGGGGTCTGCGGGCACTGGCCATGCCATCTTCTAATGCTCTGTGTGCGTGCGGGTGCCAGGGCAGGATCTCACGGCCCAATTAAGGCAAGTCTCTCTTCTCGCCTGTGCCTCCCAAGGACCTTCAACTACATTCTCCGGGAGCTTCCCAAAGTGCCGACACACGTGCCTGTGTGTGTGCTGGGGAACTACCGAGACATGGGCGAGCATCGCGTCATCCTGCCTGACGACGTGCGCGACTTCATTGACAACTTGGACAGGTGGGTGCCCTGCTGAGGCCCAGGGAGCAGGTGGAGGGGCAGGACAACAGCAGACAGGGAGACTTCCTTGGCATGGGGCCAGGCCCCTGTGCCCGTTAGCCCCACCTGCCCTGGCACTCCTCGGCCATGAGGCCCAGCCCCCACCCAGCTGCTCAGCTCCGAGTCCCAAGGTGCTCTGACTGCCGCCCGGCTTCCCTGCTCTTGTGGCCCCAGGTCCAGCCTCTCCATCCACACCATATGGACGAGCGAGATCTGCAGGCACATGGAGGTCTGGGGAGACCTGGGCAGAGGGCACAGCGTCGGGGTGAGCTCAGAGGTGGAGACATGGACCCAGTTGGAGAAAGGGCGGGAGGGCCGTCCCAGCCAGGCTGCAGGCAATGAGTGAGCAGCAGAGGGCAAGATCACTTTACAAGAGGGGACTGGGGCTGAGGACCACAGTGGGCAGCTGGTTTCCTGGCACCAAGCAGGCCCAGGTGGGGGCAGCCTCTCTCCCTCTCTGAGGCCAGGGGCCCTGCTAGATGTTGAGGATGGTGCCACGAGGCCCCTGCCTTAGGGTGTGGGCCCGGGGGCACGAGCCCAGTCAAAATGTTGCCTGTGGGCACTCAGTTAACCAGAGCCGACTGAAGCTTAGGTCTAGGCCCCAAGGCTGTGGGGCCACCTGGCCCTCATCCGCCCCCAGGGGTGGTCACCTGCAGAAGGTGACTCAGAGCCCTGCCCTGGGCCCACCACCGCTGCAGTCTCTCTGGAATCTTTGTTCTTTTGCACACAGGCCCCCAGGCTCCTCCTACTTCCGCTATGCTGAGTCCTCCATGAAGAACAGCTTTGGCCTGAAGTACCTTCATAAGTTCTTTAATATTCCATTTCTGCAGCTTCAGGTGAGCCTGCCCTGTGGGGGATGGGGCACTACTTTGGTGCAGGGGTGGGACCCCCCTCCTGAGCCCTGAGGGGGCAGTTGGGTGGTTTGCTTGGAGCACCATCTCCAGTTAGGACTTGGTGTGCTGGCGCTGGTGGCCCCAGGATGGCCTGCCCTGTCCCCTCCCCTCTACCGGGTCCTGGGACCTGGGCCTTTCTACAGCCCCACACACAGCTGCAGAACATTGGCATCCTTGAGATGCCCTTCTTGGGCCGAGCACCAGAGACCTGGACGAGTGGTTGCACTGATTCCCCCAGCCTCTGCCCTGATGCTGCCATGGCATTTCACTGGCCCTTGTGCAGGTGTGCATGCTGATCCCAAGCGCCCAGGTGAGGGCTGTGGTGCCCACACCCCTCCCCAGCCCCACTGATGCCCCCCGGTGGCTGGGCCAGCCACTCTTACTGTGGACCTGGTCCTTCTCTGGCCAACAGCTGTAGGGACGGCCCCCAGCACCCCCGCATCCCTCCTGCTGTGGAGGCTGGTGCCTGGTTTGCAACTCTCTGGGCCCAAGTGCTACATCTGCTTGGTTTTTTTTCCTAAATAAACTTATTTGGGAGTGATTTTAGATGGACAGGACAGTTGCAGAGCCAGGGCAGAGGTTTCTCTGCCCCTCACTCAGGTCCCCACGTCAGCCCCCTTGTTTCCACGTGCTTTTGTCAAAACCGTGGAACCAGCCTTGGTCCCTTCCCTAAACACAAGGTTTTATCCACCTCCTGTCTGTCCTTCTCTGCCCCGGGCCCCACCCTGCACGTGGCGGTCACTCTGCTGAGGCCACTCTGGCTGTGTTTCTCAGGTGGGCCTGGTGCAGGGTCTGTCTGACATTAGACGGGGCTGTGGGCTCTCGGGCAGAAGACCATGGGGTGGCTGCGCTTCTCGCCACGTAGCACAGGGCACGATACCCGTGCAGCTTGTCCCCAGGATGGTGGCCCATGGCCCTCTGCAGCTGCAGTGGCTTCCGTTCCTTCTCTAGAAGGACGTGGAACTTGCCTGGGAGAGTGACAGTCTCTCCCTTCCCCTTCCCTTTTTTTCTTTTGGAAGAAACAGGAACCCTGCTGGCTGGGGTGGTTGGCGTTGCTCTCAGTGGGGAGGAAAGCCGGTGTGTCCACTTCTCAGAGGCACCAGCCCACACTGTGCGCCTGTTCTTTCCCTCGGGACCCTGAGTGTTGCTCGATACTGCTCTCACAGCTCCTTTTAACTTGTTATCCAAGTATAACACGCACACAAATCCCAAGGGAAACACCCCAGCATGGGCCCGGGGACAGCGCCCGGCCCCCATGTTCCCTGTCACCGGGCAGTCAGTGCTGCACGTCACTGATGGAACGGCAGGATGCTCTGCGCTGGAAGTTGTACCTGACCTCTGACCCCAGAGGTGGTGCATGCCCACGCTGGGAGTGGGAAAAGGCTGGCAGGAAGAGTGTGTGTTCTCATAAGCATTGGGGCGTCTCAAACCTTGGGGGCACCTTGTGTGGACGGTGCGCTGTCTTTTGGGTGGTCTGCTCACGTCACTGACATCTGTCCCCGGAGCCACACCGGACAGCTGAGCATCATGCTGACACCTGGATGAGGTCGTTTGGGCTTCCAGGTCTTTGGGCAGCCGAGCCCTGTGCCCCCTGTGCTCAGCTGCCCTTTAATTCATCAAGGGCTGGCGAGTGGGGACGCAAGGCTGAAGGTGGGGGCTCGCTGAAGGGACGATTCCTGCTCAGATCGCTCTGCTTCCTCTCTGCAGAGAGAGACGCTGCTGCGGCAGCTGGAGACAAACCAGCTAGACATTGACGCCACGCTGGAGGAGCTGTCAGTGCAGCAGGAGACTGAGGACCAGAACTATGACATGTACGTTGGCCCAGGGGCCACCTCAAGTTTGAGCCTGTACTTGGTGAGACAGCAGCAGGGAGCCCCACCCATTCCAGGGGGTCTGTCGGCTTGCAAGTGTCGCGTTGCTCCAAAAACCCAAGTCGTTTCAGCTGTGAGTGTGACGGTGCTCAAAGAACAGAGCGCAGGCAGGAGAGTCCAGGCCCAGCCACCATCTTGAGGGCAGCCCTTGCTGGGCAGTCAGGCCGGTGGCCTCTCTTCTCCCCTGTAGCAGGCTTCTTCACTGTTAATGTGCAATAATGAAATATTTCGAGTATGACAAGCGCTATGTAGAACAAGTAGGTAAGTTTTAAGTGGAGCCCACCTGACCGTGGGAAGCAGATGCCTGGCTCCTCCAGATGCTCCCTGAGGAAGGGAGGTCAGACACCCCGAGGCCCTGCCACCACCCTGCCCACTGAGCACGTTGGGGCTGGGCCTTCTTTAATGGGCCTGACAGGACCCATGAGTGGCTCCGAGCCTGTGGGTGTAACTGTGGCACTGGCAGTTCACCCGAGAGGTTGTGTGGCCACCACACCCAGACAGCTGCCTGGCTGTGGAGGATGCGGGCATGCAGGCCTGGGTACAGCCGTTGGCGCTGTTGCTGCCTGGCTCCACCTGCCTCTGTCCAGACCAGCCTCACCTGCTCCCACCAGGCGTGTGGCACTGGATGCCACTACCCAGGCCGCATGTTTGTCCAAGGCCCCAGTGAGACCAGCTCCCCTGATGTTTTCTAGCTGAGGCTGCTATCCCAATTCTGAGCTGTTTCCCAGATTAATGCCAGTGTAGAGCAGGGTCTTCAGAGAGCTCCTTGACCTTGAGAGGGCTGCTGGTGGTGAAGAGGCGTGTGGGGCGGGAACGGAACCTTCTGGTCCTTGATTGTGGCAGGAGGGGAGTTCAGAGCAGGGCTTTTCCCCAGCTGTGCCTGTGCACTAAGCAGCGTGTGCCCTTGCAGCAAGACGGCCAAGTGGGTGAGGAGCAGCAGCTGTGGGGGGGTGGCCCTCTCAGGGTCCCCATGCACCTTCCACAGCTGCAGGGGGAGGCGCTGACTCTTTCAGGGAAGGCGTGACCCTGAACTGCCCCTCAGAACAGCTGCTTGTTTGGTTCCCAGAGAGAGCACCTCAGTGTCAGTGTCGGGTCCTGGGAGAGGCATGAGAGGCTGCTGGCCCACTGGTGCTCGTGGCCTGGACCGTGGGCCCTGGCTGCAGCAGAGCAGACCCATGCGCCCCCCAGCGTCCCCCTCTGTCCCTAGAGGGACTTGCAGAAGGGCCTTTGGTCTTCCCGGAGCCACATCCAGCTGGATGTGGTTCTGGAAACATCAGGAGTCGTTCTGGGGGAGAACACTTGCACTGCTTCAGCCACCAGGCTGGCCACAAGAGGGAGCCCTGCCCTGGCAAGCGGCTGCCTGCGCTGTTGAACAGAGCAGGATTGACTGGCTTCTACAAGGTTCCTCTGACTGAGAGTGGGGTGGCTTTTTCCTTTTGGACTGAGAGCTTGGGGGCTCGGCAGCAGTGTCCCCACCACCAGCCTTTAGGAGATGGGGGACTGGCTGAGGCCTTGGGCCAGAAGCTGGACGGCACTCCTGGCCTGCACCAGAACCCAGCACCATGCCTGTCCTTCCTTCGCATCCCATCCCTTCAAGTCTCAACGTAGTGGTGAGGGTGGCCAGCCCAGACACCCACTTCCTGGTCCCCAGGGAAGGCCTACATGCAGGGGCCAGCTGTTCATTCCAGACCCTTTGTTTGCAAGCCTGCCTCCAAAGACACGGGCTTAGGGAGCGCCGTCCTGCTCAGCCTCAAGGACAGTAGGGCTTGTCTCTGAGACTCAGCCTCTGGTGCCGGCTGCCCTGGTTTAGGCCCCTTCCTGCCTGTTAGGCCCACCCCCTCCTCCCAGACACCTCCCCTCACAGGACGCTCTGCTTGACGCCAGGGTCTCTGAGGGCTGCTGAGCCCACGGGCAGGGACACTGCTGTGACCACCTTCCACAAAGCAACAGAAATGCTCTGAGAAACCTCAGAGGAAGAGACTGAGGAAGGTGGGTTTCTCATGCCCTGCTCCTTGTTCCCTCAGCTTTCTCGAGGTGATGGAGGCACGCAGCCGCGGCCACGCGTCCCCACTGGCAGCCAATGGGCAGAGCCCGTCCTCGGGCTCCCAGTCTCCAGTGGTGCCTCCCAGCGCCATGTCCACAGGGAGCTCCAGCCCCAGCACACCCCAGCCGGCCCCGCAGCCACCCCTCCATGCCCCCTCAGCCTGCCCCTCCCCCCCATCCCCACCAGAGGTCCTGCTGCCCCCTGCACCCCCCGCGGTCCCTGCCCCGCCCCCGAGGCGCAGCATCATCTCCCGGCTGTTTGGAACCTCACTGGCTGCCGAGGTGGCCCCTTCTTCCCCAGGTAGGCCCAGGAGCAGCCCCTCCGGAGGTGGCGTGGGTGGCCTGAGTGGTGAACAGCACCGTCTCCTGGCCCTGGCAGCGCTCACAGACTGGGGCAGGCCACCCTTTCCCCTGGGCAGGCAGCCCCACAGCCCAGTCCTGCACCCCTGCTTGTGTCCCAGTCCTGCGGGCACAGCCGGGCCGAGCACAGCCCAGGGTGGGCGCTGAGCACGTGGGAACTGGTTCCTGCTGTCCACAGAGCCAGCCACAGCTGCAGAGGCCCCAGCAAAAGTCCAGAATGTGGAGGATTTTGTTCCTGAAGACAGCCTTGACCGCAGCTTCCTGGAGGACACAGCCCCCCTAAAGGACGAGAAGAAAGTTGGAGCCAAGGTTGCTCAGGACAGCGACAGGTAAGGCTGGGGGCCTGTGCCCTTGAAGGCAACGTGGGCAGCAGCTGCCATTCTCAGCTTTGGCCCTCGGCTTCCTCCTGGCCCCCCATTGGGTGTGGGCTCTGCTGACTTCCCTGGCGTTGGGTGAGCAGAGGGCACAGCACCCCACCAGCTCAGCAGCAGCTCAGCTCTGAAGACAAAAGCAGGACTGTGGCTGGAGGAGCTGAGAGAAGGGCTTGGGCCAGAGCTCTGAATGCCAGGGAAAGGCCTGCTTAGACCGTCAGACACGGCCCCCCAGGGCTGCTGGGCCTCAGTGCTCCATGAGCCCCACACCTGCAGAGAGGGAGCAAGGATTCTGGCCACAGTCCAACTCTGAAGCTCACAGTGTCAGGCTGGCCCAGGACACAGGTGGCCTGAATGTGCATCTCTGTGGTACCCATGAGCACCTGTCAGCGCGCCCTCTGTGGCAGGTGGGAGAGGAGCCCTAGGGCCCCAGAGCAGCTGCCAGCTTCTCTCCCCATGTGGTGGGGCTAGTCAGGGCCATGCAGGAAGACTTCAGGCCTGGCTTCCCACCCTCAGCTCCCTGCCCCTCAGTGTCAGTTTCTGGGCCTCAGGCCTGCCAGCCCCTTTCCCCACACACATCTGTAACGTCACCATATCCCTCCAAAAACACAAAACAACAGAATGAAGCCAGCACTGTGCTCCTCCTCAAGTGCCCTGAGCATCACTGAGCCCGTCACCATGTGCAGGCCCCACAGCTTTCCCCCACCACCCTGCAGGAGAGCACCCACTTCAAATGTAAACAGAGCAGGCCCGGCTGTGGCTTCCCCCTGCACGGGTGGCATCTCTGTCTGTCTCCTCGGCCCCCACCTCACACCCCTCTCCTGCTGGCCTCTGCCGCTGCTCCTGCTGCAACGCCAGTGAGCCGCTCCGCGGCGCGCCCTTGACACTGCCTTGAAACAGGTCCCCCTCGAGGTCCGTCCTCATGAGCGTGAAGGGTGAAGCAGCTAGCAGTCAGTGCTCTTGCCTGGCGCAGAGGGGACGTCCATTGCGTGTGGACATGGGTGCCCGGAGCTCAGGGTGGGTAGCCGGATGCTCCATCCCCCCTCGTGACCACTGACCGCCCTGCCTCTCCTTTGCAGCGATGGGGAGGCCCCAGGAGGGAACCCGATGGTGGCAGCTTTCCAAGACGACGTGGACCTTGAAGATAAGCCGCCTGGCCGGCCCCTGCTGCCCACAGGCCCTGTCCCCAGGGAAAACATAATTCTTTCCAGTGAGGAGGAAGCAGAGGAGGTGGCAGGGCACCCCAATGCCACTGTCCTGGCTCCCCAGAAGTGCTCTGAGCCAGAAACCAAACGGTATATGGGGGGGTGCCCAGCAAGGGGCCCCAAGGAGGGGGCGGGGTTCACAAGGGGAGAGGCTGCCGCAGGCCCCCTGATCTCCTCCTCCTGCAGGTCCTCCACAAAGGCCTCAAGGCCGCACAGGGGCGCAGCTCCCAGGGCTGCGGAGCCCCACTGGCCAGGTAGCACCAAGCCCCCAACAAAGGGCTCTCAAGGGCAGGAGGAGGGGAAGGGCAAGCAGGCAGTGTCATCAGAGAGTGATCCCGAGGGGCCCATCGCTGCCCAGATGCTGTCCTTCGTCATGGACGACCCCGACTTCGAGAGTGACTCGGACATTCAGCAGAGAGTGGTGAGGACACTTGGTGCACAGGCTGCCTCGGAGCCCTGAGGACCCATGGTGGGCAGGGGGTGGCGGGTCAGAGGTGAGAGCGCGAGACTACGCTTGGCGGCATCGTGGGTCAAGCGTGGGGGCCCCACAAGGGAGCTTGTCACCTGCTGGGAAATGTAAGAGCCCCACAGGGGCTATGTGACCGAGGGAGGGAGCTGGGGAGGGGCTGGCAGCCCGACCTGCCTGATCCTCTCCAGAATGAGTTTCCAGTGCGAGAGGACCCCTCTGACGTGACGGACGAGGACGCCAGGCCTGCCCAGCCGCCCCCACCTCCCAAGCCCCCCATCCCCTCCTTCAGACTGAAGAACGACTCGGATCTCTTCGGGCTGGGGCTGGAGGAGACGGGCTACAAGGGGAGCAGCGGTGAAGGTAGCTGCCTGGGCGCTGGGTGACGTGGGCCGCGGACCTCACCCTGGCGCTGCCCAAGGGGGCATGTCTCTGACTCCTCCTTGTCCCTGTGTCCCTGGGGACCCTCAGAGCACAGGAGTGAGGTCAGCAGCACAGGGCTCCAAGCAGCGGGGCCGTCCTGCAGGGCCGGGCCAGCTGGCTGTTGGTTTCTGGAGAAGCCCCGTCCCAGGTGCTTCTTGCCCTGTTTGGGGTCCAGCTGTGTTCTGACGACATGCCACACTGTGGGGTCACAGGGCTGCAGGCCAGGACCAGGCCAGAGGGATGGGCAGCTGGGGGCACCTGACCACGTGTCCATAGGAGGCGTTTGGTGGCGCAGGCAGCACTGCTGTGGGCTGGCTGAGAGCTCGTGTGTACCTAAGTCTGGCCCTCCATGGGTGGCCCTCCACGGAAGAAGCTGGTGTGGTCTCCTGGCCTGATGAGCACTCATGGTTCTATGGGGCCCTGGCCAGCTCCACGGCTCCCTGGCACTGTCCCCACCCTCCACCCTGGGCCACTTGAGCCCAGCTCTGCCCTGATGAGCAGAGTTACTTGGGACATGTCCGGAAGTTTGTTGTCCCCAAAATGGAGAGGAAAAGACCTTCCCAGGCTTGTCCTGGGGTTGAAGAGGGTTTGTCCCTCAGGTCACCTTTGTAGCTGGGGCCAGCTGGGCACCCAGCCCCAGGGCAAAGTCTGAGGGGCTGGGGTGTGCACACTGAGCGGTGCTCCCGCAGGGACCAACTGAGATGGGGCATCTGCAGAGACCCCTGCCACCGGCCCAGGCCACCACACACGCGCGCACGCGGCCCAGGGAGCTGACGCTGCATCTTATCCCTGCAGATAAGGAGGGCAGGCCTCCCTTGAAGGAGGAGAAGAAGAAGAAGAAGAAGAAGAAAAGCAAAGAGGTAGGCGCCCGCTTCCCCCTCCCAGGAGCCAGGGGCGAGGGGTCCTGGGCTGTGGGCTCCTGGCGCCCGCCTGACCCCACTGCGCCACCGCCCCCATCGCAGGAGGAAGAGAAGGCGGCGAAGAAGAGGAGCAAGCACAAGAGGAACAGAGACAGAGAGGAGGGCCGGGAGGAGCGGCGGCGGCGGCGCGGCACCGAGAAGCCGAGGACGGCCGTGGACGAACTGGAGGCCTTCCTGGGGGGCGGGGCCCCGGGCGGCCACCTCCGCGGGGGCGGGGACTATGAGGAGCTCTAGGCCTGGCCGCCAATGACTGGGGCCGGGTGGGGCGACACGCCCGCCACGGTTTGCTGGGGGCGCTGGGCCCGCCCTGCAGAGAGGGGGCCCCTGCAGGGAGGGTCTGGTGGGCTCTGCGGGCAGCGGCCCCCCGCTTCTCAGGGATGGGACTGAGGCCAAGGAGGCCCGCGAGGCTGTTTACAGGGCGGGGCGCCGTCGGCTCCTGCTCGCCCCTGGCCACCGCACGCGCTCTCCCAGGCCCGCCGCATGCGGGTGGGCTCCGCTTCCTGCTGCGGCCCGGCCACGGTTGCCCGCCCGAGCCCCTGGACCCTCCGGGCACGGCTGTGCAGACGCCAGGCAGCACCAGCGCCTGTCCCGGGGGAGGCTCTCCCTGGCCTCGGTGTCCTGCTTTGCACCTGTCCCGGGGGAGGCTCTCCCTGGCCTCGGTGTCCTGCTTTGCACCTGTCCCTGCGCTCGGCCGCAGCCGGGAAGGTTCTCAGACACTCATCTCCTTCCATTCTCCTTCCACACTTCACTCCGACCATAAAGCTCTCCTGTTTTACTGCGCGTGTGTGTGTGTGCTCTCTGCCGCTCAGCAACCAGAGCAGCCGAGGTGGGGCGTGTCCACCGGCTGCCCCCTTTGTCCCCCAGCAGCATGGGTTGGTGGGAAGGTCCTGAGCTCCCTGCCTTTGGGCCAAAGAGCTCTTTTCCCTAGAGGAGCGGCTGCCCTCTGGGGTAGGAGGTTTTCCAGCACCACCTGGCCTGCGGTGGTATCAGAGGACTTCCCAGCAGGCCGGGCCCTACGCGTGCCATGTGCTGTGCCAGCTGGGCCAGCATAGCCACCGTCCTGTGTGCCTGTCCCAGCCCACCTAGGCTAGAGCTGGGCAGCTGCACCCAAGAACACCTGGGGGCCCCCAGCCCTCAGAGGGCAGGCTGGGTCCTGTCCTAACTGCCTCCCTGCTCCTTCCCAACACTAGCCTTCAGCCCTCCCTTCTCCAGCTGCCAGCAGCAGCCAGCCCCCGCCCTCCACCCCGCAGTTGCCATGAGAACCGCTTGGAGAATGTTGGAGCTGCCCCTCCCTCCAGGGGCAGGCAGGCCAACAGGCACAGTAGGGTGAGGGTGGGACCCCCTCCCCTTCCCCAGTTCCTGTGCCTAGAGTTCCGAACACTGCAGGCAGGGGGACAGCAGTCACTGGGCAGACGCTGGGGCCCAGGCACCAAGCTGACACCTGAGCAACTCCCTTTAGCCCACAGCCTGTGAGCCCCACTGTGGTTGTGGGGCCCACTAACGTAGGGATCAGGCCGACATGAAATGAACTTGCCCTGGGCCCTGCAGCTAACAGACCCACAATGGGGCAGGTCCTGCCCTATGGAGCCAAGGGCACCTGTGAGCCACCTCTCTGCTGAGCTGAAATGTTCCCTGGCTCAGCGTCATCTTGGGGAGGGGGCTGGCGGGGCTGGAGGGAGGATGTCACCATGTGTTTATGAGTGGGCCATATGCAGACCTACCCAGAGCAGTGACAGCCCCTACCTGCCTGGACACAGGGAGCACAGGAGCATGCCCTCGCCCGGGAGAGGCTGGGCATCCTGGGGACTGGAGGCTGTGGGTGTAAGGGCCATCTGGCCCCAGGTACCTGCAGAGAGCTTGGCGCCTTCAACACCACAACGCAGAGGCCCACAGGGCGGGGCACAGCCCATCTGCCCCAGCCTGGGCCCAACCCGAGGCGTGAATTCCGGGAGCGCTCCACAGCCTGGCCAGGGCTTGGGGCTCTTCCAAGGCCCTGCCAGGCCACCAGCTGCCCTAGGCAGGTGTTCTGGAGGTGGGGGCTGGCAGGACCAGCAGGCTGCTCCCTGGGAGTCGGTCCCCTGGTCAGATCCCAGGCCTGAATCCTGGGGGTGCCCGCCAGCTCATCACCCTGCGCCTTCCACAGCCCCAAAGCGAAGCTGGCAGGCCACGCAGGTCCCAGGCCCACAGCGCGGCCCCTTTAAGTGCATCCCCGCCGGCCGCCATCAGGGGCAGCACTGAGCAGCCAGGCAGCCTCGGCGCCGGCGCCGGTGCCTCGAAGCTTCTGCCGGTGCCGGGGACACAGCGGAGCCGGGGCTGGCGGAGCAGGGTGGGCCTGCACAGCCCACCAGGCTCGCCCAGGAGCAGCGCCCAGGTAAGGGGTCGGGGGCTGCTGCCCCTCACGCCCTGTCGGGGGTGGGGCGCCTGCAAGAATGGGGGTCCCGCCCCCGGGGCGACACAGGGGTCCCCACTCTGGGCTGAGGCCAGGTGCAGGGCTGCGAAGCTGGGAGGGCCGCCTGCGGGGCTGGCTAGGCCTAGTACCCCAGCGGGGCTGGCCACCCCCATCCTCACGGGGAGGGGTGTCACCCAACCCAGCTCCTCACCCGCGCAGCTGCAAGGCCAGGCTGTCATCTCCCCGGGGCGGAGCCCACACCCTGTCATCCGGCCCCAATTCCAGCCCGGCCTTGAGCTTAGGATGGAAGGGGGTGGGAGGGGGATGGTCCTGAGAACCAGAGACAGAGTTGGGGTGGGCGTGAGGCTGGGATGGGGACAGGCACTGGGCCTTGGTGGCCCTGAACCAGAAGAGCAGGCCCGCTGGCAGGAAGCCCCTTGCACACCTGGGACACAGAGGGTCGACCCGACCAGAGGTCCTGCCAGGTGAGGACCCAGCCCCCTGCTTTCCCTAGCTCACCCTGAAGCATGCCCGCCCCAGACTGTGTACAGAGATGGGGGCCCTGTCAGCACCGTCTGAGCCCCTGGCCAGCCCGTCCAGGCCCTGAGCACCACAGAGGGGCCGGTGGCCCAACTCTCAACATGAGCCTGGTGCAGAGGAGTGGACCCCAACCCAGCTGCATCGCGGGGGCCGTGGAACCTCAGGTTTCCATGGAGCCTTCAGGAGCCACTGTGGGGACGGCTCTCTCCTGAGAAGCAGTGGGGGAGACTCTGCCCGCCCACAGCCCTACCTCCCTCGCTGGTGGCCTCCTGGCCCCGTGCGCTGCTGCTCAAGGGGAGAGGGGCAGCCATGAGCTCCTGGCTCACACGCCCCCACGTGGTCCTGCAGCCAGGGCCTGGTTTCCGGGCTGCCATGCACACGCTGCAAAGCTGGGGGAGGGGGTAGCTCTGAGCCTTGTCATGACAACCCTAGTGAGCTTGGTGGGTTTCAGCCGCCCCATAATAGGGGTGCTCAGAGGAGGTTTCTGCAAAGAAAAGAGCTTTAGGGCCCAGATAAGCTCTTTGAGGGCATTATTCTGGTCTGGGCCACAGGAAAAGTCGAGGGTGGGGCAGGCCAGTCATCAGCCTAGGGGCCACGCCTGGACCTGAAGGGACCAGAGGACTGGAGCTTGGCACAGAGAACTGTCCTGAGTGCAGCAGCCTTTGTAGTGCTGGGGGAGGGTTCCATGCCCAGCCTGGTCAGCAGGTGGGGCAGGAGGCTCCGTGACGTGGTGCAGAGTGAGTCAAGGCTAGGTCCCAGGGACTCACCCTCAGAGGGCGCCATCAACGCCTCACTCTGCACTGGGCACTAGAAGGGGGCTTCAGTCCACAGGTTTTGTGGAGCCAACGCTTACAAAGTCTGTAAATAGGGCTCCAATGAGCATGTGGTCATTCCACCTGTGGACACCAGGAGGTGGTCCCGGGACCACACCCCCATTCTTCCTACCCTGCGGGTGGCCTGTCCCAGGAAAGGGAAGTCTACCCAATTCTGGCCAGCAGTCACTAGTGGGGGCAGGGGAGGCTCAGGAACATCGGCCTGGGGGCAGCAGCTCTGGAACCACAGCAATGGCATCACCTTTCTGGCTGACCTGGCCCATCCCTGCAGAGAGTGGCCCAGAAAGGATGGTCTGGGGCAGGGGCAGGACCTGAGTGGCTGAACAGCTGGGTTCTTCCTGCAGGTGCTCCTGACGCCAGCATGGAGCAAGTGCCTGCGGCCTGGGCCAAGGCCCGCAGCCAGGGCTGCTCTGCCCACTGTGCCCCAGGTAAGCCGGGCCAGCGCAGGGGGGTAGTGGAGCCCAGGCTGCGCAGGAGCCACCCTGACCTGCATCTCCTCCCAGGGCGAAAGCCCCGCGAGGCCGAGTGAGCGGCAGCCACCAGCCCGGGGACCTTTTTTAAGATGACCCGCACGGACCCGCCGGACCTGCTGGTGTCGACCGTGTACCAGGACATCAAGGTGGCGGCCCCGGGGCCCGCGTCGAGGCGCCCGCCATGTGAGCGCTCCATGGCCCGGCCTGCTGCGCCTGCGCCTTTCAACAAGCGCCACTGCCGCAGCTTCGACTTCCTGGAGGCGCTGGACGGGACGGCCATGGAGGCCCACCCGGAGCCGCCGCCCCCAGAGCCCGCCGCGCCGCGCTCCCGGCCCCGCGACGGCGAGCCCCGACGCCGCGCCCGCTCCAAGAGCGCGCCCGCGCGCCCGGGCCTGGCGGCCGCGCCGCGTCGCCGCCCGTGCTGCCGCGCAGAGGCCGGGAGCCCCAGCGGGCCGCGCGGGCCGAAGCGTCGCCGCGCCGGGAACCTGCGTATCCCGCGCTGCGCGCGCTCGCCAACGAGCTGCACCCCATCAAGCTGCAGCCGCAGCGGGGCGGGCCGGGTCGCATTGCGCCCCTGTGCGCCGCCGCCGGCCGCTGCGCGCCGCCCGAACCGCCCTCCGGGCCCGCCCCCCACGTCCGCTGCCGCCTGGACATCAAGCCCGACGATGTGGTGCTGCAGCATGCTGCTCGGGGTTCGCGGCCCTGCGGGCCCGCCGAGACCGCGCCCTGGGCCCGCGCCGCCCCGCAGCTCCACGGCCTCACCGTGCCCGGGCCTCGCCACGTGGCGATGTCGCGCACGCCCACCCCCGCTGACTCGTACTGCGCGGACCCCCGGGCACTGTACTGCGACGGGCCCCTACCTGGGCCCCGGGACTACGCAGAGCGCCGAAGTCTGCCCTTCACCACCCCGCCGGGCCCCACCCAGTTCTTCTACACTGAGGAGCCCGAGGGCCACCCCGGCGGCTTCACGGCCAGCCCGGGCCCTCCCTTCGACAGCTTCTACCCCAGGCCTTTCCCGTCCGAGGAGCCCTCTGGGCCCAGTCCACGGCGCGGGAGCGGCTACTATGCTGGGGAAATGCGCACCTTCCCGGTCCAGGACCCGCCCTCCCGTTCCTACTACGGGGAGGCCCCCAGAGCCTACATCCCGCCCTGCGGCCCCCGCTATGGCCCCGAGGAACTCCGAGCCCACCCCGCCGCCCGCCTCTTTTACACAGAGGACTTCGGACGGTACCGCGACCGCGACGCCCTGGCGCGGACTTACCCACACCCACGCGGCAGCCTGGCCTGGGGCGACTGGGGCCCGCGGCCTTACCGCACCCTGCAGGTGGCGCCTCCCCCGGACCCCGGCCCGCTGCTCGCCTCGTGGCACGGTGGCACCAGCACCAGCCCGCCCCGGTTGGCCACCGACAGCCGCCACTATTCGCGCTCCTGGGACAACATTCTGGCGCCCGGGCCGCGCCGCGAGGACCCCCTGGGCCGCGGCCGCAGCTATGAAAACCTGCTGGGGCGCGAGGCGCCGGAGCCGAGGGTTGCATCCCCCGAAGGCCGGCGCCCGCCCGTGGTCGTCAACCTATCCACCTCGCCCAGACGCTACGCGGCGCTGTCGCTGTCTGAGACGTCGCTGTCCGAGAAGGGCCGCGCGGGCGAGGGCCCGGGCCGCAACTGGTATGTCACGCCCGAAATCACCATCACCGACAACGACCTGCGCGCCGCCGAGCGCCCGGCCACCAGGGGCTGGGAACGGCCCGAGGGCCGCCCGCGGCCGCCTCCGCCCGCAGTCCCCGACGGCCCAACCTCTGGCCGCCAGCGCAGCCTCGAGCAGCTGGACGAGCTCATCACCGACCTGGTCATCGACTCGCGGCCCCCAGCAGGCCAAGCCCCCGAGCCCGCGGCCGACGGCCTGGGCCGCCAGCTGCGCCGCCTGCTGGACTCGCGGCCCCCAGGCCCGGGGGCCCCCGCGCTGGCGCCGCGCTCGCCCCCCGCGTCGGCCGGCAGCGCCGAGGAGCCCGCGGGCCCGGGGCAGGCGGCCGACGGGTCCCCGGAGCCCAGCGCCGACGAGGACGACCTGATGACGTGCTCCAACGCGCGCTGCCGGCGCACAGAGACCATGTTCAACGCCTGCCTCTATTTCAAGTCCTGCCACAGCTGCTACACCTACTACTGCTCGCGCCTGTGCCGCCGCGAGGACTGGGACGCGCACAAGGCGCGCTGCGTGTACGGCCGCGTGGGCAGCGTGTGCCGCCACGTGCTGCAGTTCTGCCGCGACTGCGGCCCGGTGCACCGTGCCTTCTCGCGCATTGCGCGTGTCGGCTTCTTGTCCCGGGGCCGCGGCGTGCTGTTCTTGGGCTTCCCGAGCCCCGGCTCGGCAGACAACTTCCTGCGCTTCGGCCTCGAGGGGCTGCTGCTGTCGCCCACCTACCTGTCGCTGCGAGAGCTGGCCACGCACGCGGCGTCCCTGGGCAGCTACGCGCGCGAGCTGGCGGCCGCCGGGCGCCTCTACGAGCCGGCCGAGTGCTTCCTGCTCAGCGTGTCGGTGGCCGTGGGCCCCGGCGCCGCGCCCCCTGGCGCCCCCGCCCGGCCCGCGCCCGCGCCGCGCAGCCCAGGGCCCACGGTGCGCAAGTTCGCCAAAGTGGCGCTGGCGGCTGGCAGCCCGGCGCGGCCACCCCCAGCGCGGGGCCGCGAGCCGGACATGGAGACGTTGATCCTGACGCCGCCGCCGGGCACAGCGGGCCTGGACCAGGACGGCGAGGCGGGCCGGCGCGCGCGGGAGGTGGCCTTCATCCACATCCAGCGCGAGCTGCGGCTGCGCGGTGTCTTCCTGCGCCACGAGTTCCCGCGCGTCTACGAGCAGCTCTGCGAGTTCGTCGAGGCCAACCGGCGCTTCACGCCCACCACCATCTACCCCACGGACCGGCGCACCGGCCGGCCCTTCATGTGCATGATCATGGCCGCCTCTGAGCCGCGCGCGCTCGACTGGGTGGCCAGCGCCAACCTACTGGACGACATCATGTAGCTGAGGGGGCGCGCCTGGGCTCCGCCCAGCCCGCTCAGGGCCCGCCCAGTCCACACAGGGCCCACTCGCGAGCTCCACCTGCCCACTCAGACCCCGCCAAATCCACCCGGGGCCCACCCCGGAGCTCCCCCCAGCCCGCACAGGCTCTGCTCAGGCCCCGCCCCGTCCACTCAGGGCCCACCCCCGAGGTCCGCCCAACCCACTCAGGGCCCGCCCAGTCTGCGGACCCAGCTCCGTCCACTCAGGCTCTGTTCAGCCCGCTCAGACCCCGCCCAGCCCACTCAGGCTCCGCCCAGTCTATTCAGGACTCAGTCTGTCCACTCAGGTTCTGCCCAGCCCTCTCAGACCCCGCCCAGCCCACTCACGGCCCGCCCAGTCCACCCAGGGCCCACCCCCGGCCTCTGCCCAGCCCACTGAGGCTCTGCCCAGCCCGCTCAGACCCTGCCCAGTCGACCCAGGGCCCACCCTGAGCCCCGCCCTGGCCTACCCGAAGCCCCGCCTCCAATTTCCCCAGTCCCCGCCCTGCTGGCAGCAAGCTCCTCCCACGTCCCGCGCCACGGCGTTGTCCATATGCCCCGCCTTTCCCTACCCTCTTCCTGCAACTCCCCCCGACCGGTCTCGCCGACTCTCTCACTCGCCCAGCTCGCTCTCCGGCCTCCCCAGAGGCGGGTCCTTGGCCGCTTGGTGCTCCCGGCTGGGAGGTCAGGTGGGCCTGAGGACTGCCCGATCCTGCCTTCACGCGGAGGGGTCACTACTGCAGACCTCATCGCGCAAATCCGGCCCGTCCGTCCGCTGTCGTCGCAGGGCCTCCCTGGAACCTCCCCAACCCTGGTTCGCCCGGGTCCAGGAGCCCGAGTTCACCAAAGCCTAGTCCCGTCCCTTCAAACACGCCCTCCACCAGCCTCCTGTGGTCTGTAGTGCCTCCTCCCTGGACGCCTTTCCTCTCTGGGGGACACTTGACTAGCCTCGGTGTGTCTGCGGGCCAAGTGCGTCCTGCTCTCGTGGGCAGGGCCGGCGGGGGCCCTGCGCAGTGCGTTTTCGCTGGCCCCAGCCCCCGCTGGAGAGGGCACAGCCGGACCCGCACGTGGACGATGCTGCCCGCCCTGCTGTCCCCTCCCCTCCGACGCCCTGGCCTGGGCCCTACAAGAGGGGTTGGGATAAGCAGCCGTGGAAAGGTACTCGGAGATCTTCAGCCAAGGCGCAAGAAACTCTAAAGGGGAGGAGGAATCGGGCGGGGGCAGCAGAGGTGTGGGTGGCAGCGCTGCCCTGGCGCCGGCCCAGAGCTGAGACCTGGCAGGGCGTGAGTCAGGGTACCTGCCCACACCAGACAGGATGGCCTTATGCGGGTGCCAGGGCAGAACGGTGGTGCGAACGGCAGGATCCGGTTCAGGAAGGGCTCCTACCGGCTGGCACAGGGAGGACAGCAGAGGGGCGTTCCCAGTTGGGAGCCGGGCGGGGAAAAGCGAGGGTGGGAGCGGGTGCGGGAGCGAACTAGTTGGCCACCGGGGGGTGTGGGGCGACTGCACAAACGCCCCCGCGGGCGCTCTCTGGCCGTGCCCTGTGCTGGCGGCCGGGCTCCTGCCCTCGGGAGCGCACAATCCGGTAGCCCTTGACCCCCGACCTCCCCTGAGGTGCACCCTGGCCCCGGCCCGGGCCCCATGGAGGGCGAGTGACCGGGAGAAGGGGCGAGACCGGGCGCCCGCAAAAGCCCTCCTGGAGCCCCCAGCGCGCCCCACAGCTTCGTTCCTGGCGCTCGTCGCCGCCCGTGCCCCGCCCCGTTGCTCCCTCCCCACACGCCTGCGCGCCCGCCTTCGCCCCGCGTGTTTACATCTGCCATGCGCCCCGCTTGTCCCACCCGCCCCTGTGGCCTCGCAAGTCCGGCTGCCGCGCCCTTTGCTCCGGGGCCTCCGCCTTCGGCCCCACGCCTGAGGGCCTGCTGGCCTGCTGGCCTGCTGGCCGGCCAGGAACGACCAGGACCGGGATTATTTCCAGAGGGCGAGCGCTTTTGAACAAGTAAAACAACTCGAATGTAGCCATTGCTGCCTCATTTTGTGGGGGAGTGGGACACGGGGGGGGACGGGGAGGAAGACCCTCGGACACGGTGGGGGGACGGGGGGAGGGAGACCCTCGGACACGGTGGAGGGACGCGGGGGGGAGACGCTCGGACACGGTGGGGGACGGGGAGGGAGACGCTCGGACACGGTGGAGGGACGCGGGGTGAGACGCTCGCACACGGTGGGAGACGGGGAGGGAGACCCTCGGACACGGTGGAGGGACGCGGCGGGGAGACCGTCGGACACGGTTGGGGCACGTGGAGGGAGCCCCTCGGACATCGTAGGGGACAGGGAGGGAGACCCTCGGACACCGTGGGGAGGCGGGGGGGGTGGGGAAGGGGACCTTCGGTCACGGTAGGGGAGGGATCAGAGCCGGCGCGCGTCCCACGGGCCGCCTAATCCTTTCCAAAGGCACCTGCCCCGACCCCGCTGGACAGGAGCTTTTCCGTCCGCTGGATTTAATCACCACCCACTCCCGGTTCCACGTTCCCCTTTAAGTGGGACCGGCGCGGAGTGAGGACAGCAAGGAGCTGGATAGCGATTGGCCCGCCGGTGCTGCGAGTCGGCAGCACGATTGGCTGCGGCTCCGGGCCCGGGCAGCATGGCCCCGCGGGACTGGTCACGGACCTCAGAGCCCGCCCTCCGCACTGTCGACGCAGCCCGGGTCGCGTGGGGGAAGGGCCGCGGGCTGCAGGGGCGGGCGTGCTCCGGCAACATGGCGGAGGCGGGCCTCGCCCAGATCCCCGATGTGGACATCGACTCCGAAGGCGTCTTCAAGTACGTGCTGATTCGAGTCCGTGCGGCGCCGCCCTCCGGGGCCCCGGCCGGGGAGAGCAAAGAGATCGTGCGCGGCTACAAGTGGGCCGAGTACCACGGTGAGAACGGGGCGGGGCCGCCGGCACCTGTGGGCGGGGCTGAGGGCCCGGGGCGGGGCCGCCGGCGTCTGTGGGCGGGGCCGGCCACAGCTGTGGGCAGGGCTGAGGGCCCGGGGCGGGGCTGCCGGCACCTGTGGGCGGGGCTGAGGGCCCGGGGCGGGGCCGCCGGCGTCTGTGGGCGGGGCCGGCCACAGCTGTGGGCAGGGCTGAGGGCCCGGGGCGGGGCTGCCGGCATCTGTGGGCGGGGCTGAGGGGGCATAGCAGGAGGTGACCCTGTACCAGGTCTAGTCTTGGGCTGACCCAGAAAACTCAGGGTCCTGGAGGGCAAGGGGCTGCCAGGACCTAACCCCTGTCTCGTAGTCCCAGCGCCCCGGCCGCCCCCTCCTCCCTTATCATCGGGTCCCAGCCTGGAGCGGCTCCTCTCCTGGTGAAGGAGCTGCTCAGAGCTGGGGCTTCAGACGCTCTGGCCCTCCGAGGACCACTGTGCTGAGCCACCTTCCCCATCCCAGCCGACATCTTCGACAAGGTATCGGGCGAGATGCAGAAGAAGGGCTATGGCTGCGAGTGCTTGGGAGGCGGGCGCATCTCCCACCAGAGCCAGGACAAGAAGATCCACGTGTACGGCTACTCCATGGTGAGCCTGCAGCCCTGGGCCTGAGCGGCCAAGGGCCCCGGTTCTGGCTGTGAGAGACGCACCCTGCGAGCTGCCTGACCCGCTTTCAAAAGCATCCACTGCCCCACATGGAGACCCAGGGTGCCGGGGTCCCCTGACCCATCTCAGCTGTAGAACCCTGGCTCCAGGGCCTGTAGCTCCCCCATTCTCCACAAGGCATGTTTCCACCCCAAGAGGCCTGGCTGGGCTGTGGCTGTCCTCCGGCTCTCTGAGGCAGTCAGCACTGGGGTGACACTCAGAGGCCCCTCACTCTACCTTCACCAAGTTGCCAGTGGATACACAGGGGCACTTACGCAGCCTTTCTTGGCACCTGGAATAGCCTGGGCCTCGGGCTAGCAGGCCCACTGTCAAGGTCTGCTCACCTTGGGAGCCCCATTTCCCCAGAAGAACTCCCTGGGGGGTCAGGGGTGACAGTGTTCGGCTCCACCCTGGGGCCCCTCCTGGAGCTGGCTCCTGGGTGTCAGTGCTGACGGGACACCCAGAGCCAGGGCAGGGCTGTAAGAGCTGCCTTCTCTCTTTAGGGTTACGGTCGCGCCCAGCACTCCGTCTCCACCGAGAAGATCAAAGCCAGGTACCCTGACTACGAGGTCACCTGGGCGGACGATGGTTACTGAGACCCTCCTGAGCCCACTCAGAACTCTGCCCTCGAGGCCCCGTCCCAAGGAGCTGGGCTGCACTCCCTGGCACTGTGCCACCCTGGCTGGGCCTCAGAGACGGACATCAGCCTGGCCCAGCGCCTGGGTTGACCTCACCCATGGAAATTAAAAGCGTTGTCACTCCTGCTGGTCTCTAGATGCTGTGTGTCTTGGCTTCTCTGCCCCTAGTCACTCCTCCGGACCCCTGACTAGAGCGGGTGGGTAGCAGAGAGGCAGAGGAAGCCCTGGGGGCAGTGGGTCCCCTCCTGGCTGCCCCTCACCCAGGAGGCCAAGGGAGTGGCAGTGCACACTCAGCCCTGTGGGGTCTGATCGGGGCCCCTGAGCTGCTGCCTGGTTTATGGCCTGATTGCTCCTCCACACGGCTGCTGTCCCCAAGGACATCTGGGAGGAGGCCCAACAAGCCCTTGCACAAGGAGCTAGCACCTGGTCCACTGGGCTGGCTCAGGCAGGGGTGCCATCCCAGTGTGTGAGGCAGGTCAGCTGACATCAGTGTCCCCAAGTGATCTGCCAGCTGAGGTCACACGTGAAGTGGCCCACCACTCTCTGCTTCCAAGATCAGGTCCCGTGGCCCTTGCCCTGCAGCCACCTGCTCCCACTCAAACTGAACAGGCAGGGCCTCAGACTCGGAGCTGGGAGCCCCTCTCCCAGGACGCTCCTCCCCTCTTCTCGGTGCAGGGCTGTGCGGGGGTGGGCTGTGGGGAGTGCAAGTGGCATGGGGGGAGGGCAGAGCCAGGCGCAGCTGAGGTACGGCTATCCCCGTGGCTCGCCATGAGCGTGGGTGCCCCTCGTCGCAGCTGCCATCTTGTTGTGTGCGTCTCCTGTGAGCTTGCTGGGGCGTCACGGTGGCCTCTCCAGGCAGGTGCTATCATGACCGCCATTTACAGATGAGAAACAGGCTCGGTGAGACAGGCTCCCGAGGTCCCACAGTCGTAAACTGCAGGCAGAGCCTGTTCTGTACCCTCCACTGGGGGTCTGTGTGGGGAGAACCAGAGGCCCCAGGCTCATCTGGACCCTGTGCCTGGCAGCGCCCGGCCCATGCTGCTCAGGACAGTTGTCAGTGAATAAATGAGCATCGTTTATAAGTGAGTAAGCAAAAGGAGCCCACAGACTGAGGGACACAGAAGGATGACGCCCAGGTTGCTAGGGGCCCCCGAGGCAGGGCAGCGGTTTGCCCATGCTGGGCTCCTGTTCACAGCCCCATGGGGACTGAGGCCCAAGAGAAGTGGCTGCCACCCCAGCACTGCCTCCATGGGGGCCCCCACCAGGGCCTGACCTTCGGTCTGAAGGAGCTGGGCAGGTGGGAGCCAGCCCAGGCCAGGGGCCCCTCTCCTGGATGCATTTACAGCCGGATGTTCATGCTTGTCAGCACAGGGTGGGGCTCGCTGAGGGGCCACAGGTACAGAAGGGGCCAAGCCCCCACTCTCCAGTTAGAGCAGAGTCAGCCTGCAGGGCCACGGGCTGAAAACCTGGCAAAGTCCCCACCAGGCTGCCCCTCAGGAAGCACTGGCCCTCGGCCCCACTCCCTCTGGCCTCACACCATGCCTCTGCCTGGCCACCTCCTGCCTGGCCTGGTCCTGCTGTTGGGTGAGTCGTCGGGTCCGGCTCCTGAGTCAGGGCCGGCCAGGGGCTCAGGTGCTGGGCCTCCAGGGAAGGGGTGGTGCAAGGCCCACACCGATCCCTTGGGGTCCTGGGGTTGTCCCACGGGGGAAGGGGCAAGAGTTCTGCTTTCCCTGGCCCCAGTCTCCACCCAGGCCCCCAGGCAAGAGGGCCCTGTAGGCAGATGCTAGTCTGCCGCTCTGGGACGGATGGAGCCTGAGAGTCCTGAACCACCCACTGATCCATTCCTTTGGGGGGCACCCTCCTGGCAGCCCCTCCAATTCCCTGCTGGGCTCCTGCTCCCTTCCCCAGGAGGTCTCCCGTGGCGGGGGCCTGTGGTCCCGCACATGCCCACATCCCCCATCCTGACTTGCAGCAGCCTCTCTGGGGCCAGAGGTGCTCTGCTTGGCCCTGACAGGGTGCCCCCAGCTGGCAGCTCTCTGTGGGTCCCAGGCCCCCCAACCACGGACCCAGACCCCTCCCTGCCCAACCTCCTGGCCTGGGCCACAAAGCAGGGTGACCAACCTTCTGGGCTGCCCTGGTCTGAGGGGTTTCTGGAACATGGGACAGTCTCAGGCAAACCAGGATGGGATGGTCACCCTGCCCCAGGCCACCTGGTTGTCTCTTTGCTGGCAGTAGGGTCCCCAGGCTGGGCCTGGGTCCCCAACCACTGCAGGACCCCCAGCAAGGCTGTGTGCAACTTCGTGTGTGACTGCAGGGACTGCTCCGACGAGATGCAGTGTGGTGAGCCAGGGCTGGGGGCAGTGGGCAGGGCCAGTCCCCTGTGGGCAGCTCACCTGACCACCCGCTCTCCCAGGTTACCACAGGGCCTCACCCACCCAGGGCACCCCCTTCGTCTGCGACTTCGAGCAGGACTCCTGTGGCTGGCGGGACATCAGCACCTCCGGCTACAGCTGGCTCCGAGACCGGGCAGGAGCTGCACTGGAGGGTCCAGGGCCGCGCGTGGACCACACTCTTGGCACCGACCTGGGTGAGGCCTGGGGGGGTCTCCATGCCACCCCCTTGGCTCTTTGCTTCCTGCCCCGTCTCCTGATCTCTCGGCCCACCAGGCTGGTACGTGGCTGTTGGCACCCACCAGGGGAAGGAGGCATCCACCGCAGCCCTGCGCTCCCCAACCCTGCACGAGGCAGCCCCCACCTGTGAGCTGAGGCTCTGGTACCACGTGGCCTCTGGAGGTGCATGCCCAGGACCCACAACCCGGGTCGGGGGCTCAGAGGGGAGAGACCAGGAAAGGAAGGGAGGCTGCTGCAGACTCGGCGGGCTTCCCAAGGGAGGGGCAAGGTGTCCTGGGACAGGGCACAGCCAGCAGGCTGGAGCCACCGGGGGCCTAAGCTGCCCCGGGGCCCCCTGCTGCAGATGTGGCTGAGCTGCAGCTGGAGCTGACCCACAGCGCCGAGACACTGACCCTGTGGCAGAGCTCCGGGCCCTGGGGCCCAGGCTGGCAAGAGCTGGTGGTAGCCACCGGCCGCATCCAGGGCGACTTCCGAGTGAGCTGGGGGCTGGCCTGGATGGTGGGGGCAGCAGGGAGGGTCTGAGCCCTGACCAAGGTCCTAAGGGCCCCGTTCTCTTCAGGTAACCTTCTCTGCCACCCGAAATGCCACCCACAGGGGCACTGTGGCCTTGGACGACGTGGCCTTCTGGGGCTGTGGACTGCCTAGTAAGGCCCCTGTGTGGTGGACCCACACCTAGGGGGCAGTGGGTTAGCAGGAGCCCCTCACTGCTTTCTCCCAGCTCAGATGGTCTTGAGCCTCCCCTACAGCTGCCCCGGCCCCTGGGTCTTGGGGCCACGGTAATGGGTTAACCCTCCCCCACCCTAGCCCCCCAGTCGCGCTGCCCCCTGGGCCATCACCATTGCCAGAACAAGGCCTGCGTGGAGCCCCACCAGCTGTGTGACGGCGAGGACAACTGTGGGGACGGTTCAGATGAGGACACTCCCACCTGCAGTGAGCCGGCCTGGGGGCTGCAGAATCATCCAGAGAATCCGGGAGGGCCTGTCCCTTGGTGCGGTCCTTCTTGGGGGGATAGCTAGTGTCCACCTGGAGCTGGAGCCATACGGCCTGGGACCTAGGAAAGAGGCCCAGCTCGGTGGCCTGAGCCGCACTTCCCACCCTAGGCCACCACATGGCCACCAACTTTGAGACGGGCCTGGGCCTGTGGAACCATTCGGAGGGCTGGGCCCGGAACCACAGCGCCAGCGGCCCCCAATGCCCTGCCTGGCCACGCCGCGACCACAGCAGGAACAGTGCGCAGGGTGAGGCCCACCGGGGACCCCTGGCTGCTGCCCCAGCCCACAACACCCGCAGCCACCCCGGCCCACGCCTGCTGTCTCCCCAGGCTCCTTCCTGGTCTCCGTGGCTGAGCCCAGCACCCCCGCTATCCTCTCCAGCCCCGAGTTCCAAGCCTCAGGCCCCCACAACTGCTCGGTGAGGCAGGCAGAGGGGGGGATGCAGGGTTGCCTGTCCCTGCTGCCTGGGCCCCAGAGAGTCTCCATTGATCCTGGGTCCCTTTGCAGCTCATCTTCTATCACTACCTGCACGGCTCCGAGGCCAGCAGCCTCCAGCTGCTCCTGCAGAGCCAGAGCCCTGGCGCCCCTCGGGCCCCCGTCCTGCTGCGCAGGCGCCACGGAGAGCTGGGGGCCGCCTGGGTCCGAGACCGGGTTGACATCCAGAGCAAGCACCCCTTCCGGGTGAGGCCGGCGAGGGCAGTGGTGGGGGGAGGCAGGGAGGTCCGGGCGTCCGAGAGTAGGGGAAGGGAGCTCAGGGGCCGGGCATGGGGCTGGCCAGGCTGTCTCAGCAGGAGGCCGGCTGGCTTGTCTAGGAGCTGTGGGAACAGGCGGGAGGGAAGGAGGAGCCCCTCCTGAGGGCTGTGGGGGTGGTGACGGAGAGTGTCCAGTGACAGACGACGTAGACGGTGTGGGTCGACGGGGAGACGGCGTGAGGGAGCAGACCGCAGGGATGACAGAGGGGTGCTGGGGCGCCCCCTGAGCCCCCTCTGCCCTCAGATCCTTCTGGCTGGGCAGACAGGGCCAGGGGGCGTCGTGGGCCTGGATGACCTCATCCTGTCGGACCACTGCAAACCAGTCCCTGGTGAGCCTGCTAAGCCCCTCCCTGCCAGGAGAAGCACAGCACCCCCCACCTCCACTACCCCAGCCTGACCCCAGTTCTGCCCCCACAGTGGTGTCTGGCCTGCCTCCGGGGCTCTGGGCCCCAGCACCCTGGCCCCAGCCGCCCAGCCTGCAGCCCCGGGATTTTTGCGAACCAGGACATCTCTCCTGTGGGGAACTGTGTGTCCCCCCGGAGCAGCTCTGTGACTTCCAGCAGCAGTGCATAGGGGGCGAGGACGAGCAGGAATGTGGTGAGGGGCAGTCAGAGCCCGGCGGGGTTCCTCCCTTCCTCCAGACACTCCCCACTGCAAGAGCTGAGTGGGGGCCCTGCTGTTGCAGGCACCACGGACTTTGAATCCCCCACGGCTGGGGGCTGGGAGGACGCCAGCGTGGGGCGGCTGCAGTGGGGGCATCTCCTGGCCCAGGAGAGCCGAGGCCCTAGCACCGATGCCAGCGGGGCTGCTGCTGGTGAGGCCCGAGTCCCCCACCCAGGGCAGCCTGGAGCCTGCCTGTGAGATGCACCCCAGAGGGGTTCCCCGCCCTGCCTCTTTTCACTAGGGAGGGGCTCTGAGTTGGGGGTCCCTGGAAGGAATGGGCTCTGAGTGACTTCGCTCTTCCCCAGGGCACTTCCTGTCCATGCAGAGGGCCTGGGGGCAGCTGAGAGCAGAGGCCCGGGTCCTCACACCCGCCCTGGGCCCCTCAGGCCCCCACTGTGAACTCCACATGGCTTACTACTTTCAGAGTCACCCGCAAGGTACCGCCATCCCTCCGGACCTCTGCCCAGCCCTGGGGCTAGTGAGAGCTCCCATGGTGTGCCCTGAAGGTGGGGGGGGGGGTCAGGCCGGGTGACCCACGGCGGCCCCCTCGGCAGGCTTCCTGGCGCTGGTCGTGGTGGAGGACGGCCACCGCGAGTTGGTGTGGCAGGCCCCGAGCAGCAGCCGTGGAAGCTGGAAGGTGGACACGGTCCTTCTTGGGGCACGCCGCCGGCCCTTCCGGGTGAGGAAGGCAGCCTGGGGTGTGGGGCACAGAGCCAGTCCTGACTTAACAGCCCCAACTTAACAGCCCCCTCCTCATGCCCCCCATGAAGCTGGAGTTTGTCGGCCTGGTGGACTTGGACGGCCCTGGGCAGCAGGGCGCCGGGGTAGACAATGTGATCATGAAGGACTGCAGCTCCACAGTGGCCAGCAAGACAGACACAGGTCCTTCCCGTCGCTCCCAGTCCCCACCCAGGGGCCTCCCACCCAGACTACCTGGAGGGGTCCCGGGGCGCCCCCACTCCCAAGGACGTCTCCCCACCCTGTCAGGACTCAGGAGGGGTGCGGGGCTGGGGCGGAATGTGCTGACCCCACAGCCCCACCCCCAGAGGTCTCCTGTAACTTTGAGCGGGACACGTGCGGCTGGCACACCGGCCACCTCACAGATGCCCACTGGCGCCGGATGGAGAGCCGTGGCCCTGGGTATGATCACACCACAGGCCAAGGTAGAATGGGGCGCCCAGACCGGGGGGGGCAGCTCCCAGACTGGGGGGACTCCCATACCCCGGGGGGCACTCAGAGGGAGGTTCTCAGCTCAGGGGGCTCCCAGACATGGGGATGGGGGCACCACTCTCACACTGGGCCGTGCCCTCCTGGAGCCTGGTGTATCTGCAGCTCACCCCTGAGTCCCCCCTGCAGGCTACTTCATGCTCCTGGACCCCACAGATCCCCCAGCCCGGGGCCTTGGTGCCCACCTGCTCACCCAGCCCCAGGTGCCGGCGGCCCCTCAGCAGTGTCTCTCCTTCTGGTACCACCTCTACGGGCCCCAGGTCGGTAAGTGACCCCGCAGGGCTTCGAGGTCTGTCTCTTGGCCCCTCAGGGGCTCTGGAGGGGGCGGGAAGCCATCAGAAGTTGGGGTCTGGCCCCCTCCAAACCCCGCCCTCCCTCTAGGGACACTGCGCCTGGTGATGAGACAGGATGGGGAGGCGGACACACTCCTGTGGTCCCGGTCTGGCACCCACGGCAACCGCTGGCATGAGGCCTGGGCCACCCTCCACCACCAGCTGGACTCCGGCACCAAATACCAAGTGAGGTCAGGTGCCCGGGCGGTGGGAGGTAGGGCAAGGCCCCAGCAGGCTGACACCCTCCGCTCCCAGCTGCTGTTCGAGGGCCTCCGGGATGGCTACCACGGCACCATGGCGCTGGACGACGTGGCTGTGCGGCCTGGGCCCTGCTGGGCCCCCAAGCGCTGCTCCTTCGAGGACTCAGCCTGTGGTTTCTCCACTGGGAGCCAGGGCCTCTGGACGCGCCAGGCCAGTGCCACAGGCCACACCGCCTGGGGCCCCCGTGCTGACCACACCACAGAGACAACTCAGGGTGCGGGTCTGGGGAGGAGGCCAAGGGGCTGGGGGCACGGCGGGGGGCCAGGGCAGGCAGGCTGACCCTGGCACCTCCTAGGGCACTACATGGTAGTGGACATGAGCCCACAGGCCCTGCCCCGTGGCCACGTGGCCTCCCTGACCTCAGAGGAGCACAGGCCGCTGGCCCAGCCTGCCTGCCTGACCTTCTGGTACCACCTGAGCCTCCAAAACCCAGGTGAGAGGCGGCCGGGAGGAGAGGTTGAGGGGTCCCCACAGGCCCTGTGCCAAAGCCACCTGGGAGCCCCGACCCCGGCTTGCAGGGGCCCTGAGCGGCCATTCTTCCCCCACCGCTGCTCATCTGGGCGGGTTGCTTGGCGTGGCAGGCACCCTGCAGGTCCACGTGGAGGAGGCCGAGAGGAACCAGGTGCTCAGCATCAGCGCCCACGGAGGGTTTGCCTGGCGCCTGGGCAGCGTGGACGTGCAGGCTGAGCAGACCTGGAGGGTGAGTGCACAGGGTGGGGCCTTCCTCACCCCCAAGGGCTCCAGACTGGGCGTGAGGCTACCCTGCCCCCATCTGCCCAGGTGGTGTTTGAGGCAGTGGCCGCCGGCGTGGAGCGCTCCTACATCGCTCTGGACGACCTGCTCCTCCAGGATGGGCCCTGCCCTCGGCCAGGTGGGAGCCCCCTGCCAGGCCCCAGGACCCGCTATGGCTCATGGGCGGTACCAGTTCCGTGCCAACCCCAAGACGCTTGGCCTGGCCCCAGCCCCCAGCAGGGATGGTGCCCCAGGGATGGGGGGGCAGAGGCAGCACTGCTCACTGCCCGCATCTTGCAGCTTCCTGTGACTTTGAGGCTGGCCTGTGTGGCTGGAGCCATCTGCCCTGGCCCGGCCTGGGCGGGTACAGCTGGGACTGGAGCAGTGGAGCCACACCCTCCCGCTACCCCCAGCCCCCCGTGGACCACACCCTGGGCACGGACGCAGGTGGGTCTGAGCTGGGGAAGGGGTCCCAGACACACACACACCCAGGGGCACATGCCCGGCCCCAACCTGGTGCAACCAGCCTGGCTCATTCAGGTTCCCATCAGGGTCAGAGGCCACAGAGCCGGGGCGCAGCTCCGTCTGGTCAGCCAGGCACGCACCCTCTCTCGTTCCCAGGCCACTTTGCTTTCTTCGAAACCGGCGTGCTGGGCCCTGGGGGCCGGGCAGCCTGGCTGCGCAGTCAGCCTCTGCCCGCCACCAAGGCCTCCTGCCTCCGCTTCTGGTACCTCGTGGGCTTTCCTGAGCACTTCTGTGAGTCGGGCCAGCGTGGGCTGCCTGGGCAGCGGGCGGAGCAGGGCCCAGGGGCAGCCTCGTCACACGCTGGGTCGAGGACCTGACCCACCCTGGCCCCCTGCTCTCAGACAAGGGCGAGCTGAGGGTGCTCCTGAGCAGTGCCCGGGGCCAGCTGGCCGTGTGGGGTGCTGGCGGGCGCCTGCGGCACCAGTGGCTGGAAAGCCACGTGGAGGTGGCCAGCACCGAGGAGTTCCAGGTGAGGCCAGGCTACACGGGGCCAGGAGGCCTCAGGCGGGGGCCGTCCTCCTCGAGTCTACACAGCCTCTTCTCTCCACCCCCGGTCAGATCGTGTTTGAAGCCACTCTGGGTGGCCAGCCAGCCCTGGGGCCTATTGCCCTGGATGACATTGAGTATCTGGCTGGGCAGCACTGCCAGCTGCCTGCACCCAGCCAAGGTAAGCCCTGCCCAGGCCGGCGGCCCTGCTCTGGGCCTGGGCCTGGGCCTGGGCCTCTGACGGGCTCGGCAGCTTGTGGCCCATGTGGCTGCCAGCAGCCCTGCTCCTGGCCTGAGACGCCAGAAGAGCTGCCAGGGTGGAGCCCTGTACCTCGGCCCATTGTCCCCTCCCTCGGCCCACTGTCCCCTCCCCTCCTGGGCTGGACCATCACTTGTGCCTGGTCCCTCAGGAGCCGTGTCAGCTGGCACTGCCCCCTCCCCAGGCCTCTGCTCCAGGATGGGGCTGGACCCTGGAGGAGGGGCCCAGTCAGACAAGAGACCGCAGCCGGCCCCTTCGTGGAGCACTTGCTGTTGCTGCTGCTTCACCACGAGGGCAGTCCAGCCTGGGGCCATGAGTCCCCAGGTCTGTCGACAGCAGCCACCGGTCTGCCAGGTCCCAGCCTCAGCCTGGAGCCTTGTGTTGGCACAACCGGCGACCCTCCTTTAAAGAGAGTGAACCCCAAAGCCGCTGCGGGTGCAGGGACGGGCCACCCCAGGCATCCTCCTCGGCCTCGGGAGTGGGGCTGACAGGGAGGGCACAAGTCTTGAGGTCATGTGCCCTGCACCCACAGGGAACACGACAATGGCCGTGTCTGTGCCAGCTGTGGTTGGCGGCGCCCTCCTTCTCCTCGTGCTCCTGGTGGTCCTGGGACGGCACTGGCTGTGGAAGAAGGGGGGCTACCCCTTTGAGGGTGAGACGGCGACCGTGACCCCTGGCTTTGACAACATTCTCTTCAACGCGGTAGGAGCCTCTGGGTGGGGACGGGCAGGCAGGAGCCACTGCGCCCGGCCCTTGGCCTGAGTGCGGATAACAGAGAGGGGTGGGACAGGACCCTCCCGGCTGCCCCGCTGCCCACTGGTCACCAAGCTCCTCTCCTCCCCCCTAGGATGGCGTCATCCTGCCGGCGTCAGTCACCAATGACCAGTAGACGACCCAGAGAAGACCCCCACTCCTCACAGGAGCTCCCCCCACCCCCAGGACACACTGAGCCCCCACATCCCCCACCCTACACAGCCAGCCACCTTGGACACGGTCCTCACCCCGACAATAAACACCCTGGCCCATGAGGGCAGCCCCCGCTCACCAGCCGAGATCTGTGCGTCCTGCCTTGCCTGCCAGCAAGAAAGTGGGCTCCTCAGGACCCCAGATCCCACCCAACCTGCCCGAGTGGACTGCTTGGGGGCACCTCCCACGTGTCTCAGTGACTCAGGTGACAGAAAACAGGCAGGCCACACCAGACAGAAACAGGGGCTGGAGGCACCAGGAGGCAGACACAGCAGGACCCTGAGAAGCCAAGGCCCCAAGCAAGGCCGGCACCCCAACACCTGGACCAGCCTGCAGTTCCCAACCGGGTGGGAATCTGAGCCACCCTGTCCAGCCCCGCTGCGCTGGGTGATTCTGCATCGGATTGAGGACAGAGAAACCCCACAGGTGCAGGCAACAGACTGAGCAGCAGACACTTAGCCGGGCCCAACATGGTGTGGAGCTGCTCGGGGTGGGGGATCCTGCCGTGTCCACAGTTCCAAATAAAGATCCCCGTGTCCACCATCCCACAACAAAGGCCCCCGTGTCCACCACCCCACAGTAAGGGTCCCGTGTCCACTGTCCCATTATAAAGGTCCCTGTGTCGACTGTCCCAGGACGAAGGTCCAAGTGGTCTCTGGAATGATGCATCTCGAAGCAGGTCACTTGATGTTCCCATGATGCCCCTGAACAGGTCACTGGAAGGCAAAGCTGAGGTGCCTGCCCTCCGAGCGTCAAAGGGTCTGAGGGTGAAGGCGGCCCCCCTAGAAGTGTGTCGTGGTCCCTGGTGCGCCCACACACCAGCCTCATCTAATAACAGAGTTGAGGCTTTCTAACCCAGGGAGGGTCCAGGCTCCGATCTTTCACATAGGAAATGTGGACACCACCCTGCCTGGAAGACTCCACTGGGCGTGGATGTCCTGGGGGAGGGGTGACAGCCACACGTGCACAGCCAGGTACTCCATTCCTCACGGCTGGAGGCCCGACAGACGAGACTGGACACCAACGACTCACCATCAGCAGGAAGGACAACACACATTTATTACCTTCTCTAAAAGCCAGACTAGAGACGGCACCTCTCTCTTCCGGACGCATCGGGCCACCCCGCCCCACCCTGCCCCACCCCGCCTGTGTGAAGTGCTCCCATTCACAGTCCCCCCAGAAGCCACCCCTCAACTGGATAGACGCCAAGGCAGGGTTTTACACCCAAACTTGAGGGATGGGGTAGAGAAGGAAAAAAATCAGGAGAAGCACACACTTTGCAAGGTTTTGTTTGTTTGTTTGACAGCAAGGATGAGTAGAGGGGTTCCCGGGCAGGGCTGACACCCCATGTTCCGCTCAGCCACGTGAAGGGACCCACGCTGGCGCTGGTGGCCAAGGGGAACCAGCCAGACAAGATCAGCCGGAACGCACTGATTTCGAGGCTTTGTGTTCATTTCGCCCTTGGCCCCTTCTCGATCGGCTTCCCAATGTCCTTCCCCCGGAGCTTGAGGCCTGAAAGAGCCATCGGCCCACTGACCACTGCAGCCCCCACCCTGGAACTTCAAGGTACAGGGTGGCCCCGCAGCGTCCCCACCCATCAGGCCCGAAGCAGCAGCGGGTGTCCACACTCCCCCTTGAGCACCAGCTCCCTTCCCCCACCTCTATCACAGGAAGGAGGGAGGTGGGGAGGGCCGAGCACCACCCCCACTCCTGGCCCGGCTCTCAGATCAGACACGACTGATATGGCTAACCTTTAAGAGCCTGCACCTGCCAATCTTCAACAGAAGAGAGTGAACATCCCTTCCTAGAACTAAAACCGGGGTGCTCTGGGAGCCCCACGCCCTGGGTACCACACTGACACCACAAACGGGCACACGGGAGCAGAATGTGACATGTGACCCAGGCCAGGGGAAGAACGCCAGTGCCTGGACAGGAGGGCCACTGAGCCCTGGGTCCACAGCTCAGAGGAGGGCATGGGCCAACAGCAAAGGGGGGACAGTGGAGAACACTGGAAAGGAAAGGGAGCCGAGACACAACTCACTTGTGGGAATTTTCTTAAGGCTCCGAGAATTCCGTGCCCCAGGGGTCTTCCTGAGCCTCATCCTCACAACCCCACCCAAAGAGTGGCCACCTTGCGCCGGGTCAGGCAACAGCAGCCAAGACCCAGCGAAGGCCCGAAGGACACTCACCAATGGCTCTCTCGATTTTGCCCAGAACCTGGTTATTAGGAATGGCCCTTCCGCTCTCATAGTCCGCAATGACCTGTGGCTTTTCGTTGATCTTCTAAAGAAAAGACATACCTTGTACATGTCAGTTCAACGAGGAGATGCTGCAAAACTAGACCATGCCCAGCTGAGACGCCCAGGGCACCGCCTCCCCAGACAGCGTGGGCCAAGGGCCGTAGGGGACAGCAGCTCTCGGAGGCTCTGGGGTCCACACGTGTGCAAAGCCATGTCACGTGAGTGGTTACAGCTGGCCTCACATGGCTTCCCCAGAGGCCTGTGGGGTCCCAGGGGCAAGGACAACTGAAGCCTGAGGCTCAGGCGGGCAGAGCCTGCGCCGCACATGCTTCCTGAACACTGGCCTCCCGCCCACCCGACCACAGCCTGGGAGGAGAGGACCCGCCATGCTCACCGTTGCCAGGTCCTTCTGCGTCAGCCCCTTGCTCTGCCGGCCCTGCTGGATCACCTTCCCCACCTCCAGGGTCACCCGGTCGTGGTGCAGCTCCTCTGTCTCCCGGTCCAGCTTGGCTGTGTTCTTGGTGATCGAATGCTGTTTGTTCTGGCCAGCAGCCCCTGGACCAGCGTCAGACAAGAGCACAGGAGACAGTTTGCGACAAACTCAAAGGAAAGCCACTTCAGAACGGGAACGAGGCCCCACAGGTGCCCCGTGCCCAGGGTGATGTGGGAAGCCAGGTCGCCCAAAGTACAAGGAACTTCACAGACCTGAGAGCGTGGAGCCCAGAATCTTCCCCCAGCTACGGGAAGTGGGGGGAAGGATCCCTCCTGACCTATGCTGACCACAGCTGCTCTGATAAGATCCTAGACACTTCCCAGCTCTGTAGTGGCTTTACCTGCGGCAGCCACCCTGACACCCCTGGGGGCACTACCCACACGTCTATGGAAATGAACCCCGAGCACACCCTCATTTTGCTAGTGCAAACACAAATACCTACATTTCTTAGAAGTCTCCACATCTTCTCCTCGTCTCTGAGCCGCTAAAATAGCCTAGAAAATGAGAAAAATTTTTGTGTGCGTGGTCAACATTAGCTCTGGCAGTGTCTGGCACACACCAGTCAGCGCACTGCTAAGGCCCCCGTGTTCTCCGAGACCAGGCATCCAGCTGGGAGCTCATGCCCTCAAGCACTGTGCTGCCTGCCCAGCACACGACAGGTACTTTTTCGGACCAGCATGCAATGCTGGGTTTAAAACCCAAGCTCATTGTGCAAAGCCCCTCTACAACCAACTATCCAAGCACCTCTCAAGTAACTACCAATGAGGGAAAGAGAAACAGCTCACTTCTTAGCTGTTGACAAAGACGTGCTACTGGATTCCTTTCAGAAACCCACACTTGAAATAGATTCACTTCTCCACTAGATGCTCCTGCAAAAGCAGGAAGGAACGTCAGGCTGCCTGGTCTGGCCTTCCTCAGGGAACCTGCTCCTAATACGAGAGCCTGCAGCCCCCACCCCCACACATCACCATCATCTACAGCCGCAGAATGTTAAGGTATTTCTTGGTGCTTCTAACACTTCAGAGAAATGACTGTGGGACAGTCTAAGTGTAACATACTCAAAGACGATTTCTAGACACATTCACACGACTCCTAGCTCATGGGTACTAAGTTTCCTTCGAAAGAAAAGGAGAATGAACTTGGTCTTGACAGTCCAACCAATAAGCCCAGTGCAGGTCAATGAATGCTGGTCACCAGGGCCACAGCTAGTCCTGGCCCAGACTGAGCACTGAGTCCAAGCCTCCGGCACTGGGTCCAAGGCTCTGGCCCAACGCTACTTGAGGGTAGAATCTGAGCAAGGGCAGTGACTGAACCACCCTCTCCCGCTTATGTCGGACCCACACATGAACTTCGGACGGATGAGCCAGACTGGAACCTTCTGGCCCCAAGTGCCTCTCAGGCCGTTTGTCTACCCTTGCAAAATAGGGAAGGAGCGTCCACCTGCACACTGGGTCTCTAAGCCACCTCCACCCAGGGACTCCCTACAGCCCCCAAAGCACCTTGGGGGCTCTGCAAGCGGCATCCCACCAGCCAGGCATCAGCACAAACAGGCGAATGCCGCCGGGGAGGAGACCTTCTGCGGGGGCGCCCACCCTGGCCCATCCCAGGGTTCTCCCCGCACAACCTCACCCCAGCCCCCATCCTCCCCATCCCCACTGTCCCTGGCCACGAGTCCACCCTGTCCCCGTCCTCACCATCCTCTTCGTCTAAAGCCTCCGGACCTTGCCTGGGCCTCGCCCCCAGCCTGCGTCATTGGCCCAAGGCTGCCCTGACCCTCACGCCCCATCAGGCACTGCCCCTGTCCACGCCCCACCCTCCTCTCCGCCCTAGTCCCTCACCACCGCGCCCTGTCTCTGCCCCATCCTCTGCCCCTGTCTCCAGACCCTCCCTCTGCCCTACTTTCCCCCATCTTCATCCCAGCCCCGCCCGTCCCCCTCTCTTTCTCCCGGCCTTTGCCCCCCGCACCCATCCCTGCCCCCGGACCGTATGTACACCCAGGACTGTCCCTGCTCAGCCATCTTCCTCGCCGTGGTGTCCTGCCCCTATCCGTGGCCCCGTCCCCTCACCCTGTCCGTACCCCAGGCCCGTCGCCAAGTCCCCTGCCTCCAGGCCCCTGTCCCCGTTTCCACCCCATCTCCTGGCCCCTTCCCCGCCCCCGTCCCTTTGTCTCCGCCCCCCATCCTCTGGTCCCTGGCCCCGGCCCGCCCCCCACCCCGCCCCCCGGCCCGCCGCCCGGGTCCCCTGTCCCCCGCCCGCGTCCGCCCCGCCCTGCCGTCCCCGGTGGCGAGGCCCGCGCGGCGCCCACCTGCTTGGACTTGGCCTGCGCGGCCGTGGGGCCCTTCTTGCGCAGCACCGTCACCGTGTCCCAATCGCTCTCGGCCATGGCGGGCGGGCGCGGCCCTCGGTCCGGCGGCTCCGCGGCAGCTGCTGGAGACCCGGCGACGCGACGTCCCCTCGTCGCTCGGCTTCCGGCGCCAGGCTCGGCCCCGCCCCTAGCTCCCATTGGCCGGCGGCCCGGGGGGCGGTCACTTCCCGCGGCTCGGGGCCAATCCGCGCCCGGCTCCTCTAAGGGGGCGACGTGGGGCGGCTGACGTCGGGGCCGCGGAGGGCGGGGGGAGGAGGGAAGGAGGGGGAGAGGGAGAAGGCCCGAGGAGCAGGAGGGGGGGGATGGGAGGGGCCCCGGGGAGGGGAGTGGGGTGGCGGAGGGACGGGGATGCAGCCGGGGATGGGGGCGCGGGGAGGGGAGGGGCCGCAGCCGAAGGAGGGGTCGTGGGGAGGAGGGGTGTGGGGAGGAGGGGGCGTGGGGAGGGGAGGGAGGACTGAAGAGAAGGGGAGGCCGCAGGGAGGAGAGGGCGCCAGAGAGACAGGAGCCCTGACTCCAGCGGTGTGTACCGCGCGGATTCTGGGCAAACCCGGGGAACTGGCGCCCCGGCTCTCTCGGTGGGCCCACCCTGGCTTCCTGGTCGAACTTTGGGGATGGGGATGGGGATGGAGCTGGCCACGTGCGCAAGCTGGACGCAAGGGCAATGAGGCCTCCTCAGTTTTTCTGCAGTTGACTTAGTTTCTGTTTCATGCCTTCATTTTGCCACCCTGCAGTCATTTGAAGTTCTGTTTCCCTGGAGTTGTGCTCACGTGATACAAAGATGCTGGGGCCAGGGGCGGACGCAGGTTTGGTGGGGCCAGAAGCATCTACTCCTTAAGGGAAAAAGCATAAAATTATAAAATCAAAACTAGTTACAAAAATAAATATTTTCTATAACATGTATTTTATATAATGTACAAAATGTATACATTTGGGGCCAGCCTGGTGGCGCAAGTGGTTAAGTGCACTGCACCCACTTCGCTGTAGCTGCCTGGGGTTCACTGGGTTGGATCCCAGGAACGCACTGACACACCGCTTGTCAAGTGCTGCTGTGACTGCGTCCCATATAAAGTAGAGGAAGATGGGCATGGATGTGAGCCCAGGGCCAGTCTTCCTCAGCAAAAAGAGGAGGATTGGCACATGTTAGCTGAGGGCCCATGTTCTCACACACACAAAAAAGTATACATTTTACAATACTTATGTAATATTTTACAATTATTTTACGATAATTTTGTATAATGAGAAAAGAAGTTATAAATTTTAAAAACTGACAAATGCCACAAGCATCACAAAATTCAGCAAAATAACATTTGTATGAATTAACAAATGCATCTCTTTAATGCTTTTGCTTAAGTTTTTGGCTATGTTCTCTTTGAATCTTACATCACGACTTTGCAGAATTGTTTTACGGGAAGAACAGAAAGATGATTCAGACTTTTCTCTCGCATATTTGCATATCAAATTTGCATCTGATTGTTAGTATTGGCGTTGGTTTGGGTAACGCTCAGGGCTTCGCATAGATGTGCCCACTGTTTGTAGCATTCCTACGGGTTTGTGCTCCACAAATATAGAAATTCTGATAAATACAATCCCCATCCACAAAGAAAAAAGGTACATGCTGTATTGAATCACGTATGCCGCATGATGGAATATATTCGTCAGAGGAGACAACTCTCATTCTATCTGGGTGTGGGGAGAACTGAGTTCTCTGCTTACGATTGTCACGTTGGGTCATGGGAGGAATTTTGCACAGACTCACTTCTGGTTCATGCTACAAACCTTGTTTCTCTTTCACTCCTACACACTTCCAGTGCTGGGTGTTTTGCCCATAGTTGGCAGCTGTAGAAGACATCCCTACCCCAGGACAGGCCAGCAAGACTGTGGACCACATAAAAATATCCCATAAACCCCAGGTAAATGCATCCCAACTCAAGTTCCCCTTAGCAGGGTCCCCAAAATGCCTGTGGTCACTCTGTGGGCCCCAGGAAGAGTGTGATGAAGGAGGAGCACACCTGGAAAGAGGCAGCGGTCTTAACCAATTGCAGTTAAAATGCCCTGCTCAGGAAATTTAACCAGCACTTGGCTGTGTGAACCCACCGTGAGGCCCTCTCCCGGAGCCGTGGCTGGGGTCCAGCAAGAGAAGTTGCATCAGCTCTGTGGCCTTGCGTCTGGCCTGGTTCGCTCCGGCCCAGAAAGGGGGCATCTAGACCTAGGTGTCCTCTGTCCATGCAGGTGTCTGCCAGGATAGTCATCAATCCATCTGGCCCTTGGTCAGGAGTCCAGGCCTGCTGCCCTTTGTGGCACCCACTACCATGATGGCACAGATGGCATGAGTGTCTGTGCCTCCCCTCTCAGGTCACCTGTGCATACCCCCTCCCGGCTCTGGGTGCTTCTTATTTGCCCAGGGCCCTGGGGCGGGTAGCCTTGGGGTGAAGCTGCAGCAGGTGGGGTGGAGAACCAGCCCTGGGAGGCCTGGTGAGAGTTCACGTCCCTCCAGACGTGCCACAGCACCATGGTTTGAGTGAGTCCTCTGCTGCATTGTTTAAGATAAGCAGTCTGCCAGTGTCGGCTATCTGTCTTCATCATGGAGAGAAGATGATTCCAAAGCCTTCTGGAAAACAAAGGAAAAAAACGCTATTTTTATATCCTAAAATAAAGATATTAATTTGAATATTGTATCCCTGATGGAAAATTAGCATTAAAAGTTATCAACTAAAAACTATCTGGTAAAATCTAGTAACTGTGAGACTCTGAATACCTCAGGAAGGAGGGTTCCTCACACATTTAAGGACTATACGTGACTATGGTGTCAGGCCGACTTTAAGGTGATCCTGGGATCCCACCTCCTGGTAGTCCAGCCTTTGTGTAACCCCTTCCCCCTCTCTAAAAAATTTTCTTTTACTGTGGTAAAATACACTTATAAAAATTACCATCTTAACCATTTTTAAGTCCACAGTTCAGTGGTACTAAGGACATTTATAATGTTGTGAAGCCATCACCAGCATCCATCTTGAAAACTCTTCATTTTGTAAAACTGAAACTCTGTCGCCATTAAACACAAACTCCCCATCCCCCTTCCCCTCAGCCGTTGGCACCCACCATTCTGCTTTCTGTCTCTATGATTCTAACTCTACTAGGAACCTCATATAAATGGAATCCTATAGTATTTGTCCTTTGATGACTGGCTTATTTCACTCAGCATGGTGTCCTCAAAGTTCATCCATGTTGCAGCATATGTCAGAATTTCCTTCCTTTTTAGAACTGAATAATATTCCATTGTATGGCTAGACCACATTTTGCTTATTCATTCATCCATCGATGGACACTTGTGTTGCTTCCACATTTAGCTATTGTGAATAGCGCTGCCATAAACGTGGGTGTACACATATCTCTTCGAGACCCTGCTTTCAATTCTTTTGGGTCTATACTCAGAAGGGGAATTGCTGGATCATACAGTAAGTCTATTTTTAACTTTTTGAGGAACTATCATACTTATTTTTGAAGGTTATAATATTTTATAAATATCACTCTCCATTGTCTTTTGACTTCCATTGTTTCCAATGAGAAGTCAGCTGTACTTCCTATCCATCTGTGTCATTGTCCCCTGCATGTAATGGGACCCGCTCTCTGGCTGCTTTCAAGATTTTCTCTTGATTTGGGGGTTTTCCTATTATGTTCCCGAATATACTTTTCTTTGTACTTGTCCTGCTTGGGTTTGCTGAGTTTCTTTGATGTATACATTAAAGTTTTTCTTCAAATTGGGAAAATTTTTACTAGTGTTTAAGTATTTGTTTCTGTCCCATTCTCTCTCTTTTCTTCTTCTGGGACTCCAATTAATGTATGTAATGCTGCTTGTTGTGTCTCACAGTTCTTTTTTTCAATCTTTATTGTCTCTGTTCTTCAGATTGGGTATGTTCTCTGGTTCTAGCTTTAGGATCACTCACCCTATCTTCTGCCATGTCCAATATGATATTAAACCCAAACAGAGGAGCTTTCATTTCATATTCTGTACCTGGGCTCCATCTCCACTGTAGAAGGTGTCACAGGAGGTGACATCTGGGCTCAGTCTCCAGTGTAGAAGGTGTCTGTCCTGACATGAGTACAGCCATGTTTGGCCGCTCCATCGAACTACAGCCACCAGCACAAAAGGAAATATAAAAGCTGCTTTCTGCATGGTGGAAACTGGCCCTTCTCCCATGGAGATAGTTGCAATGTGTAAACATTTCAAGGCTCTTCAGGCACCGCAGCCTGGGGCAGACTGGCCATCTGTGCCGGGCTGGAACAATAACCAGGGTAAATAATGCACGTACACAACTGCCAGGCTGGGATGATAGCCAGGAAGCTCAGTGCACATATGCCACTGATAACCGTTTGTGCATGGAAACACTAAATGCTTGCTCTGTAAACTCTGTACCTGCTTATATAAACTGCTGGAAACCGAGGCCTGGTGAGAGTCTCACCTGTGGAGGGGACACCCGGCCCAGGACCTCTGATGATCAGATTCCCGCCGAGCCGTATCAATTGAAGGGACTCTCCCCGGCAGTGGGACGTGGATGTTGTGAGTAACCGATCTGAGGTGTTCTTTTTTCAGTCAACCTGGTGCTTCTCTTTCCGGTTGATTTGTGTCATTTCCCTTCAGTCAATGTGGATGTTTTCCCTTTCCAGTCCATCTGATGTTTTTCTCTCTCGTTATATGATCTATTCGAATCTGCTGCTATCTCAGCCAATGTGGATGTTTTCCCTTTCCAGTCGAGCTGATGTTTTTCCCTCTTAATATTTGGCCTATTCGGATCTGTTTGCGGACTATCACCTTTACTATCCTCTATGTAATAAAATATACCTTCAGTCCATTTGTTTGGAAAGTTTCTTTTACGTCTCTGATCAAATCCCCGAACCTCTCATAACAGTGTCACAGGTCTGATACCTCTGGACAGACACCTTCTGAAAAGAAGCAGCCTCTTTGGGATTCGAGAGGGAGTAACCACTGAGGTTTGCCTTTGGGGAAGAGCTCTCTGACCACAGTGTGGAGGACAGGGGTGCATACATGGGGCCTAGGCGGTGCTAGGGGGAGCGTGGACAGTGATTTGTACTGGCCAGGGCAAAAGGAGCAGACAAAGGGCTGCAAGGGGCTGAACACACTCTGTAAGTCAGTGATGTCAGGTTGCATCAACAGACCAACATGCTCTTTGTTACTGATTTTTAACTTAAAAGTTATTGGTTACATCCTTTGTCAGTATTTTGATGAATATGACTCTATAAGTATTGTTCACAGCAAATCCACATAATGCACTATGTTTGTGTTTCCTTTCCCATATAACCTTTTCCTTGTGTTGACCATTGTCTCTAATTTTTTCAGTTAGTCATGTTTATTTGCTTTGTTTTTATGTACCCTCATTGATCCGGCCCCAGACTGTCTGTCAGAGCTGTATATCTCTTCTCAAAAGGGCACACCCATCAGGTGACCAGCCATCCCTGTTTCCCGGGGCTCCTCCTTTGCAGCCGGCTCTCTGCAGCCCAGTTGGGGTGGCTGCCTCCAGACCTAGTCACAGACACAGGTCCGCCAAGAGCTGCCTTTCGGGGCTGCCCTTTGCCTGTCTTTCCAGGAGTTTCTCCTCTCTCCTGGAGCCAATGCCAGCCTCTTCTTTACTTACTTCCTTACCTTGGTGGACATCCTCCAGCCGCCCTCAGATCGAGAGTACATGGGAGGCAAATTTTTTGAGATGCAGCATGTTTGAAAATGTCTTTATTCCATCCTCAGGCTGATTGATTGACAGTTTCAGCAATGAACTGTAGGTTGTAACCTGTTTTCTCTTAGAAACTGCCTTCCAGTTTCCATGTTACTGTTGAGTCCCATGTCTTTCTGCTTGTCCATCCTCTCTATATGATCTGTTTTGTGTGGGCTCTCGCTCACTCGCTCTCCCTGTTGGGAAATTTTTAGGATCTTTTACCTATCTTCCTTTTTCTGCAGTTTCAAGATGATGGACCTGGTGTGGCTTTCCCCCTATTGTTTGCTCAGCCCCGTAGGCCCTCTAAACTTGGAAAACAATGCCTTTCAGTTGGGGGTATTTTCTTGTGCTATTTCTCTGATAACTTCTTTCCCTTCATTGTTTTGTTTCCACCTCCTGGAATTCCTATTCCTAAGATTTCGGAATCCCTCATTGAACCTCAAATGTTCTTCTCTTTTCTGTTTTTAAACTCCTTTACTTTCTGTTCTACTTTTGGGAGATTTCCTCAATGTACAACCCTTTTACTGACTTGTTCTTTAATTTAATATCACATTTTTAATTTCTAAGGGCTCCCTGTTATATTCTATAAGTTCCTTTTGTAGCACTGACTTTTATCGCATCTTGTTTCACAAATTCTCCTCTTTCTTCCTCTGAGGTTACTAACGTTAGTTCTTTTCACGTTTTCTTGCTGCACCTTCACCATCCCTCCTCCCTCCTTACAGCAGTCTTTCTCTGTCTTTCACTCAAGTGTCCGATGACCCTTGGCTGTCTGTCACATCGCAGAGGGTAGCCCTTGGGGGACCGCTGGGAGACTTGTGTGCACAGCAGGAACTTCCAGAATGGGTTCCCCTTCAGGCGATCAGTTGGGACAGAGCCACTTCTTCTGAGGGTCCCCAAGAGCAGCATCTGGCCAACACGCTGTCTCCTGCTTAGCCTGGCTGCCAGCCCCATAGGAGCCACGGGGGAGAATGGAGCTTGGTGGCCCTGAGGCCAGAGAGCCCTTGCATTCCTCACCTCCTGCCTGCCATAGGAGTGAGGAATGGGAGGTCGTCTGGCCGTGCTGGGGGGGTCTGGGGTCCAGCTGTCCTTACGACCTCCAGCCAGTCGTGCAGTGTTGAGCCCCGCCCAGTGGCCCAGCCTGCTCAGGTGCCTGGGCCTCTGGGCCTGCACAGTGCAGCCTCTGAGGGCCCACCTCATCCTGCAACCCAAAGGGGAGGTGTTACATAACAAAACTAACTGAAAGTTCATTTGGTTTCTATTGTTACCGTGTGCCAGCAATCCTAAATGATGTCAGTGATAAAATACCCCTCCTGGGAATATCTTTTGTGGCTTCTTCACGTCAGCACACTCGGGAGGCCTATCCTCTAAGACACATCGCATCCTACATGGAAATCAGCTACACCCTTTGTTTCTGGGGGAAGCTCCTGAAATTTGGGTGCTGTGTGTGTTGCCAGCCCTGGTGGAATTTTGCACTCCTGAGTTGTTTTTTTTTTTTTAATAATTTTATTTATTTATTTTTTTCCTCCAAAGCCCCAGTAGATAGTTGTACGTCATAGCTGCAAATCCTTCTAGTTGCTGTACCTGAGACGCGGCCTCAGCATGGCTGGAGAAGCGGTGCGTCGGTGCGCGCCCGGGATCCGAACCCGGGCTGCTGGCAACGGAGCGCGCACACTTAACCGCTAAGCCACGGGGCCGGCCCTTGCACTCCTGAGTTTAAACAGCAAAGCAGGTGACAATAGCGCAGCCACGGTGCTGGAGTTGTTTCTATTCTGCTGCTGTACACAGCCACTTGGCGTTTTCACTTGAATATACAATTTTTCAACTGTAGAAACGTCTGAAAGCCACTAGGATTGGCTTCCACCAAACAAAGACATAGACAGAATCCCAATTTCTGGAATGTACTGTGAAGTGGAATCTTTATGAACCTCTACCAAACATATCCTGTGTTTAAGGTTCTCCCTAACTTTGCGTATCTGTGGATTTGAGTGAAAGAAAATTACCAAAATTAAGGTTAATAAAAAGTGTTCTGGGGCCGGCCTGGTGGCGTATTGGTTAAGTTCGCACGCTCCGCTTTGGCAGCCCAGGGTTTGTGGGTTCGAATACTGGGCGTGGGCTGAGGCACCGCTCATCAAGCCATGCTGTGGTGGCGTCCCACATACAAAATAGAGTGAGATTGGCATAGATGTTAGCTCAGGGCCAATCTTCCTCACAAGAAAAAGAAAAAAGAAAAAAGTGTTCTTTGATCAACTATGAGCAAAAATAGATGGACAAATATGGCTGGACTGTCTATTGAACATGATGAGAAGAAAAAGATCAACTGTGACAAAATCATTGTCAAATTTGCAGACATTAAGACTCAAAAACAGAAAGTAGACTATAATGTTATTATCCATTACTGTGAAAAATGGATATGTTGGTATAAATATTTCCCTTGTTGTTGAAAAGATACATTAATATCATGAAAGCTTTAATCCATCACTTTTTCCTTTTTTGCACTGTTTATTTAATATATTCGCTTTTTTTACTGGCATGATTGTGTAGATGAAATTCAGTGAAAGAACATTTTTGTTGCTTGCTTTTCTTTTCAGGCCATTGTCGTCACTGAACATATCTTGGTCCTGTGGAGGAGGGGGATTTAGAAGGATCAGGTGTCCAGTCCTCTGGCTGTCAGTGTGTAGGAAAGGCCCGTGTATAGCGGGGGACGCCATGGGCTGCCATCCCAGGATGGTGAGCGACTGGACCGGGTGGTGGAGGAGGGCACCCAGCTTCCCCAGCAGACCAAGAACTACTTCCTCCAGCCCCGGTCAGCTGCAGAAGACTAGGCCACCTAGAGCGAGGGTGTTGGCAGATGGCCACCATGAGGAGGGAGGCCAGCTGGAGAGGGTGGGGCTGACAGGGATGGGCCTGGGGTCTGGGGAAGCAAGGAAGGATGTGGATGGGTGGCAGGAGCAGGGTCAGAGATCCTAGTTGGGCTGAAGAATGCTGGGATCCTGGACCAGGGGTAGGGCTGGCCAGATAGGAGCCCTGTTGTGGACAGCAGTGGTGGGCCCTGGAGTGCTGGCTATGGCAGGGTGGAGGGGAGACCCTGGGAGGGTCACCTGGAGCTTCCTGGACACGGGGATGTGGACCTTGGCCAGATGACCAACTTGCTGGGTCCGAGTGTGAGCAGAGGCATCTAGAGTTTGTGGGTTTGAAGTGAGTCAGTGGGAGCAAAGTCCCTGTAGGGAGCAGGTGCGCGGGATGGTCAGGGCCAGGGGTCTCGCAGGCTAGGGTGGCAGCTCCCACTGTGGCCGGCAGATGGCGCACGTGGACCTGCCGCTGAACCAGGAGGGAGGGGGGGCGGGAGGGCAGCAGATCCAGCTCCAAAGGCACCCCCTGGGACCTGAACTCTCTCCTGCCATTTGTTGCCCACTCATGCCTTCATCCATCCAACAAGAACGAGCCAGAAACTGGGCCCCGACTGAGGCCACAGGGGCTGCTGCCCACATCTGGGGGAGGACACTCGCACACAAACCAATTCTAGTCACATGGGGCATGGGGAGGAGAAGCCACATAACACATGGCCACCAGGAGAGAGACCTCTATCCGAGACCCTCAGACCTGCAGAGGGCCCAGGCCGTGCCACGTGCCTGGGGGACGGAGGGAGCTGGTCCAGGTGAGGGCCTGGCTGGTACAAAGACCCTGGGGCAAGGCCATCTGGGGAGCAGAGGCTGGGGATGGCCAGGGCAGCCTGGGTACATTTAATTCTGCATGTGAGGCTGTCACCCAGACCTTTGGCTCTGGGATATGGGTGGCATTTGTGTTCTGAGGTTGGCTGAAGGGAGGCAGGTGTTAAATTGAGTAGGGAATCTCAGCTGGGCTTGTCTATGGTGGGGGAATTTGGGGTAATCTTTACTTTCTTCTTGGTACTTTTCTGTGTTTTCCAGAGCTTCCAAAGTGACCTTCTGTTGCTGAAAACACAAACGTTTTTGAATCGGTAATATCATCAGGTGGTTTTAAAAGTGTGAGATGGTGTACCATGAATGTGTCCCCTCCCCACCACTTTTATTACTTTCTTGTGTATCCTTCCTGAGTCTATGGAGAATATACACGGATATGAAAACCCAGTCTTCTCTGCCTTTGCTTATAGAGCATGCCACATTCTGTGCAGGCCAGTCACAACTGTGCTTGCTTCATGATGTTTGGGGCTCAGCATGGGCTCACCTTGCTGGCTGGGGGCCTCCTGGCTGGGGGCCAGCCCTGGGCTGACCCTTCAGATGTGGCTTCACTTCCTCCTCCCTGTGGTTCTGAGACGCCCCAGAAGGATGAGACTGTCCCCACCTCCGGCGTCAGGGCCTCACCACTGTGTCTTTCTCCGTTCCTTGGGGGTTGCCCTGGTGGAGAGACCACGGTGGCTGTGCACTTTCAGAGTGAGGGAAGGCAGAGTGTGGGGGGGAGCCCCTCCTGGCTGGCGCCTGTTCAGGGGAATTCTGGTGCAGAACTGGCGGCCAGCCTTTCTGGAAATGCATCCATCAGGTGACTGCAGAGTGAGAGCAAAACCGGCTTCTTTCAAGAGCCGCAGCCCAGGGTTGTCCTTCAAATGTCTGAAAAGCGAGCAGAGAAGGAGTGAGCTCTTGGGAGAAGAAGCCGGTTGTATTTGGTGAGGTGGCCCCGCCTTGGGAGGCTGGCTCTGTCAAGCGCCGGCCCCTCCTCTGGGGATGGCACTAGGCACATGAGGGGCCTCCCATGTCCGGGGTCCTGAGTGGGAGCCCAGGTCAGCCTTCCGGCCTCCTGGCCCTGTGTGCAAGCTGGCGTCTGTGCTCCCAAAGGCCTGAGTAAGTGAAGGACGTGAGGTGAGGGCCTCTAGGGACCGGCCACGCCTGTGGGGATCGGAGGTGCCACTAGCGTTCGGAAGTGTCCTCTGGGGCACAGATGACACATGACAAAGGAAAACAAAGGGGAGGTGGTAAGCTGCTTGCCTTCGGGAGCCTTCGGGCAGAGTGGGTGGCAGTGGCAGCTGCCCCCCAGTGGTCTGTGGGCCCAGCGGGCAGCTGATGGGGTCTCTCCGGTCCTGCTGAGCGTGTGAGCAGCAGGCGTCCACTGCAGCATCGGGCCCAACCTGCAGCCAGGCCCATGCCTCTCTCTGGGGGTGCTGAGGCCCAGGACAGCGGCTCCAGGTCCGAACTGTCTGTGCCCTCTGCTGCCCCCGAGACCTTGGCCCCCGGGGAGTGGGAGGAGGATGTGGTCCCTCCCGGGTCTGCTCAGGGCTGTCCCAGGCCCTCCCTGGCCCCTCCCCACCATGGCTGTCTCTGCAGTCTGAGTTTTGCTTTCTTTTTGGCAGGAAGGAACCTGAGTGGGAATCCCCTGAGCTGCCCGACAACCAGAGTGAGTCACCCCTTCCAGCCTGCTAGGACCGAGGTGTCACCCCTTCCAAGCTGGTGGGCAGCGGTTGGCCACTTCCCCGTCAGGGCCACTGGACCACGGCTCCCTCTCCCTCTGTTCCCAACTCTGTGTGCCTCTCAGGCCTGTCGTCAGAATCAAATTTAAAAAAAAAGAAATGTGTGCTTGAAAATCCTCTGAAAGCAGCAAAGTCTAAAATCTATGAAAGCATTTTCATGCTCAAAGTGTTGGCAAGTACTTCGAGATTAGCCAGCCCTGTCAGTGCCAAGGGCTGCGGGCGGCTACCTTCCCAGGAGCAAGAGCTTCGTTCAGGAAATCTTTTCTGGATGCGGGGCGTGGCTGAGGTGGCCCCGAGCCAGTGCTTCGGCACTGTTCCTGATCCTGGGAGAGTGAAACTCTTCCTGATGTTCCCTGGGAGTTGTGGTAGAAGGCAAGTGAACGACTTCCTGATTTTCCCATGAAGGAAGTGGGGTGCACTGCTGCAGGTGAATCTCCTCTTGCAACAAGAACCATTTCCTGCTGAGCTGCTGGTGGGTTCACAGGCCTCCCAGACTCTGGGAGGAGAAACCTCCTCACATCTGACAGCTTGCTTAGGTCTGGGGCTTGAGTGAAACTTCAGTGAAGCTGTAGGTGGGGACTGGGGAGGTTTCCAAGGTTGCTTGTGGCAAACTCAGCCTCGAAGTTCATGGACCTTCTATCAGAGGCAGGGCGGCCTTGCTGCTGTATCCCTTGGGAATTCTGACTGACCAAGTAATGACTTATGCAGCATGTTGCGAGAAACTCTGGACACAGCGTGGATGGTTTAAATCATGTAACTTCAAAGCCTGCCTGTTTTTTGGTTTACTCCATCCTTGAACAGTGCCCATTGCATCAAATGATCTCACTGGAGTGGAGGTGCTGAATGTGCCATGACCTGGGGTAAGGAATCTTGCCTCCCTGAGCCTCCATTTCCTTCTCCGCAAAATGAGACAGCAGTCCCCATCTCCGGACACTAGTATGAGACGAGATGCTGTTTGTCAGACGTTTAGCTAAGCTCGTGTTCAACGAGAGATAATCCATTTTGTTCTGACTCTTGTTTGGCAGATAAGGAAACAGACTTGCCTCAGGCACCCACTTAGTGGCAGTGATGGGGTCAACACTCGGCCCTCCCAGTGGTGCCCCCTTTTTTCTGGCCAAGACTACTGCTTCGTTTCTAGATGTTTCCATTTGCGTGTTCCACATTTCCATGTGTCTGGAGACCACAGGTTGCGCATTTTTGGTTTTGTTTGGTGGTAAAATCCACATAACATAAAATTCACCATTTAAACCATTTAAAAGCCTACAATTCAGCGTCATTTGTACATTCACGGTGTCTGGCAATCATCACCACTGTCTAGTTCTAGAACATTTCACTACCTGGAAAGGAGACCTCGCACGCCTTCCCCGCCTCGAAGTGAGCGGGGTTTTTTGCTACTTTTTCTTATAAATGTAACCCACACTGGGGCCCTGCTCTGAGCCGGGCGCTGGGAGAGGAAGGCGCCGCCGCGGTGCCCTGGGCCAGGGGCTGACCCTTCGTGGGAGGTTCTCGGCAGGTAAGGAGCAGCGACGGCTTTGCTGTGGCTGGCTATCCCGCTCTCTCCCGGCACCTGCAGCAGACAGAGCTTCCCGGCCACAGAGCCGCGCCAGTGTCCGGCGAGCCGCGCCAGTGTCCGGCGAGCTCCGCCACAAAACCGGTGGACGACTTAAGTAGTCACGCCGCGGCAGCTTTGACCAATCGGCGCCCGCTACGGTTCCCTGCGCGCTCCTGGTAGGCCCCCGCGTCAGTCCGTCAGGCGGGCTGGGAGACAGGGGGGCGGGGGGGAACCTGACCATTCGGCGCCCGCTGCGGCTCCCTGCGCACTTCTGGTAGGCCCCCGCTTCCGTCCGTCAGGCGGGCTCGGGGGCGGGTCCGCGGTGGTGGCGGCGGCTGGGCGGGCGCGCAGTTCCGGGCGCGCGGCGACCGTTGGTGAGTCCGGCCGGGGGTTCGCGGTCAGGGTTGGGTCCGCGTTGGGGGTCGAGGTCGGGGGTCGGGGTCGTGGTCGAGGGTTGGGGCGGGGGACGGGGCCAGAGGCGCGCGGCGCGGGGGAGGCAGGGCCGCCGCCGCCTGCGGGCCTGAGGGGATTTCTGGGAGCGGGGGAGCCGGAAACTGAAAGTCGGAGGGCGGCCGGCGCAGGAAAGTTCGCGAACGCCCGCGGGCGCCCACGGCGGCTCCGGCGAGGGGGTCCCGGCCTGGGTCACAGTGCGGGGTCACAACGCGCGTCCACCTCGGAGGGTCCAGGGCGCGGGGTCCACGTTGAGGTCATGATCTGCTGTCTCCAGCCGGGGTCGCAGCGCCCCCGCCCCAGCCCGGCTGCCCCGAGCCTCGAGGGCGGCTTGTGGGCGCCTCACCCCCGCCCTGACCCCAGCTGTGGGCTCGCCTGAGCCCGTCTGACCTGCTTCGGACCTGGACGAGCTCCCCGAGCGTCGCGGGCGGCGCCGGACCTCCGCGGTCCCCTGCAGCTTGGCCCCGAGGCCCCAGGGCCCGCCCGCGGTGGCCCTGCCTCTCTTGGCTCCCGCGTCCCCCGACGCCCTCCTGCCTTTCAGGGTTTCAGCTCCCCTGCCCCTGTTCTCAGACCCCGCCCCGTCCCCAGAAGCGGTTCCTGGTCGGGTGATCGCGTTAGGGTGCCCTCGTGTCGGCCTCCAGCCGCGCCCCTTTGGCGTGGGGAGCTGTGAGCCGAGGCTGGGATGTGGTCCGTGCCTCACGGCGTGAGGCTGGTGCGGGCTTCCACGGTGAACACGAGGCCCGAGATCGCTGGTGAGGACGTGAAGTTGCTGGAACACCCAGGGGCCTCGCGATGGGATCCGGAGTGGAGGCAGCTGTGGGACTGCGGGAGCCTGGAGTGGGGCAACCCAGAAAAGCTCTGTGTCTGTCCAGGGCCGAGAGGCTCCCTGGACACAGAGCAGGGTCGTTGACCGTGACAGTGGAGAGCCCAAGACATCTGCGCCTGCTTGTGAGGGCAGACGCTCTGCCTTTGCCTGGGTCTGGGGGTGCTCGAGGGGCCTGATTCCCAGCCCACGGCAGAGGTGCACAGAGGTCACGCCTGGCCTTGCTTGACCCGGCCCGCGTGTCACCTTTGAGGACAGCGGTGTTTAGCAACTTGGTTACTGGTTTTAGGTGAAAGTCCCAACCAACCCAAGATTGTTGCTTGAGTTTGTTTTTTAAACTACTTTATTGTGGTGTAACTTACATACCACAAAATTCAATATTGCTTGAATTTCACACACACAAGAACTGAAGAATTCCTTTCCCTAAAGCTTTTTTGGAGCAGCAGCAGCAGTGCTCGGAGCTTCCAGCAGTAGTCTCTTCACGTATTTGAGCAGCTGCTCTCCTGTCTCCTGCCCCTAGCCTGCCTTCTCCCCCTCCTGCAGCCCCCTTGCCCTCAGGATAGAGCCCAGCCACCTTGAGGCTCCCAGGGGCATGTGCTGTGACATTGGGCCTCTGTGCTCGCTGGTCATGTTGCCTGGGACAACCCTGCAGGCGCCTCTCGACACGCCCAGCCTGCGCCACATGCCCTTCCAGCGTCCCTCTGCATCCCAGACCTCTGCCACCCGAGGCTGCGTTGTGCCCTGTGGCCCCGGCCTGTTGACTGCATTGACAGTAATGCCTCCGTCTCCTCAGCACCATGCATGGTCCACAGCAGGAGCCCAGAAACGTCCCTGTGGTGCAGTGAGTGGAGTGAAGGAGGTGTGTGAGCCTCACAGGGGGCTGCAGGGATGCAGGGTGAGGGGCTTTCAGCTGAGGGTTCTCTCTCTTAAGGAGTTTTTAAACTTAGTAGGGAAGTCAACTGGAGTGTCATTCCTCTGGGGACCTGAGGGAATAGGTTATTTCAACAGTGGTTGTAATTTGGAGACTAGAGCACAGGGTTTACAGTGATCACTTGTTGCTGGAGAAAGCGTTTCTCCAGGAAGAAAAAGGTCTTTTCGCTTTGTGTTCTGAGAGTCAGGTTTGGGCCTTCTCTCTGGAAGTGGGGACGCCAGCCTGCCCACCTGCATGGGGGGTGCGCTGACTGAGTGCGGCCTGGCAGGTGGGCTTTCATGGCTGGACAGTGTGAGCGGTGTGAGCTCGCACAGGCAGGGCAGGAAAGTCTAGACGGGGGTGCGCACCTTCTTCTATCAGTTCTCATGTCCTCCCGGGCTGCGCTGGGCTTACTACTTATGGAGACTGAGACGGGTGAGGACGGGTCCCTAAAGATCTGGGTGTGTGTCCATAGGGAGGACATGTCACTGTCTGAGCACAGTGCCCCACCCCTGCCCAGAGGGGCTGAGCCTGGGTGGGAGGGGAGGAGGCTCCGCAGAAGCTGTCCTCAGGGTCGGAGCTGTGAGAGGCCCAGCTCCAAGCGGGGTTGAGACCACATCCCTGGCAGGGCCCAGCAGGCAGTAGAGATGGCAGGTGGGGCAGGTGGTTTTGTGGACTGGTTGTGATTTAGGGAGGTGAATACACAGCAGGGGTTGGGGTAGGAGGTAGAGTAGAGGGAGTGACTCAGGTAGAAGGAAGAGCTGGCTCAGGTTCCAGGATCCGGCTGCCGCTTTGGAGCAGGGTGGGGCACAGCTGGTCCAATGGTGTGGCATCGAGGAAGGGCCTGATTACAGGGCGTAGGAGTCAGTGGATGGGGCCGGGAGCCTGGGGAGCAGGTAGGGTGCTCATGCACCCCGTGCACAGGCCTGGGTCCCTCCTCCCGCTCTCCTGGAGCATACATTCTAGAGGGGCAGGCCCGCAAAATCATAATACCAAGGAGAACAGAGAGCGGGTGAGGTGGTGAGCTGGGCCATGGCGGGAAAGAGGGCCAGCACAGTGCAGTTTTAAGGAAGATTGCCAGGGAAGTCCTCCTCAGGTGGGTGGGGTGGGGGTGGGGACAGGTGGAGTTCAGGAGGGCGGAGCAGCCTGGGAGCCCTGGGGGTCTGAAGGAGGAGCCACTGAGTCCCAGTTGCATGTTAAGGCTCCCTCTGGCTGCCTGGAGGCCTGTGAGAGGCAGTGCAGAGTCAGGTCACAGTGGACGGCTGCCAGGACCTGGCAGTAGTAGTGTGGTCAGATTCCGGATGTTTGTAGAAGGTAGAGCCAGTGGAGTTACCCACGCCTTAAGAGGTGGGTGGATGAGAGAGAGCAGTCTCCAAGAATTTGGCCTGAGCAGGTGAAGGGGGGGGGGCGCCCAGCTCCAGCGAGCTTTCTGCAGGGCAGTGGGACGTGCACCCGGCCCTGGGCACCCACACTCAGAGGTCAGGGCTATGGGCCAGGGGAGCAGGTGTTCGTGTGGGTCTCGTGAGACGAAGTTGAGACTTCGAAGGGAATAGAATGGCTGCATTGTAATTACTTGGTCTCTCCCTATTCACCGCCCTGGTCTTTAATAAGAGAAACTAAATATGTTGATTGTATGGGTAAATATGAGGCAGCCCGTAAGACTGGAAAAATCCTTGCCAACAGTATTTGCTTACGATGCTTTAGTGTAAACGGTTGTTGGGTGTTAAGTTGGTACCACGCTACTATTGGCATTACGTTGAGCTTGAAAAAAGATGGACTTTAGTATGAAATTATAATTTTAAAGTGGATTTCTAGTCCTGGGGAGGTCTCATACTCCTGGCTGTGTGCAGATTAAAGTTCTTGAATATTGCTTAAATAGGCCTGTTACACAGGTGGGTTAGAACTGCGTGGAACCAAGTGAAATCTGACGTGGAATCCCAATATCATACAGAATAGAAGTGGGCTGTCAGTGGGAGCATGAATTTGGGAAGTTCGGTCCCTGGCATTTGGGGGCATCATAGGGTGAGGCCCCCAGGTTGAACCACTGTGTCTGCTGGCAGCACGGTGACCCCCCTGCAACTGGGTGCTCCAGTATCTGATTTGACATCGGTTTGTTGTGACAATACAGCCTCCCCTCTTGAGAATTATTCTCCGACACCGCTAATCCACACTCACACACCAGACTGAGGATGGTGGAGACGCTGTCCTGTGGTCTCCAGCTCAGTTGGTGTCTCTGATTTCTTGCGGGGATGGCCTTTCCCAGGTCCTCCTCCTCTGCACTCAGGCAGGACCTGGGCTTGTGACGGGGATGTGCAGCCCAGCTTCACCTGCAGTGAAGGAAATGGCTGAACAGCAGTGGGGTGCTGGATGCCCCCTACTCTCCTAGGGTGGGGAGGCGGGAGTGAGCTGTGGCCTCACCTGGGAGGCTACTTTCATGTCAGAACCTATTTTTGAGGTTGCTCTCCTATTTTTAACATTATGAGGCAGGGTTATTTTGGATAAACATGCACGGGTATATCATAATTAGGGATTTCGCCATCTATTTTGAGTCTTTGGGAATAGAAACTCCATCTTTCTCTTTTTAAATTGAGGGGTACCTACAGCAAAATGTACAAATCCTAAGTGTACAGCCAGATTCTGTTTTGTCCATGTATACACTCATTTCCAGCACCCCAGAAGGCCTCCTCATGCCCCTTGCAGGCAACATTGGCCCCCTAAATGGAAAACTTCTGTGTTTCTCTACTCACAATGCTTTTGACACCAAACGTGTGGGTTTTTCCATATCAAGCAATTCTCCATTTCTCGGTGGACACCGATTGGGCATTATAATTTAACTCATTCTGACACTAACCACCTGGAGTTATTAGCGAAGACTCCGTATCTTAAGGGCTTGTCACACAAGACTGCCCCCCCACTTCAGATGCCTATTGGCAATCAAGGCTTCCCGTACTTCTGACCACCTGGCCATAAATTGAGGGTTCCTATGACCCCCTCCTTAGGTTCAATAGTTTGCCAGAATGGCTCACAGAACTCAGGGAAACCCTTATGTGTAACAGCCAAATGGAAGAGACACATGGGGCAAAGTATAGGCGCGGGTGTGGAACTTCCATGCCCTGTCCAGCGCATCACCCTCCCAGCGCTGGATGTGTTTGCCAGCCTCGGAGCTCTATGAACCCTGTCTTGTAGGGGTTTATGGGGGCTTTGTTACGAAGGTGTGATTGATGACATCATTGACCATTGGTGATTAAATGTCTCCAGCCCCTCCTCCCCGGAGATGGGGGTGGGGGTGGGGGTGGAAGTGGCTTATGAATAACAAAAGATGCTCCTCTGTCCCCAGTCACTCACGAAATCTCAGGGGTCCTAGGAGCTCTGTGCCAGGAACCGAGAAGACCAAATATCTATCATAGCGCAATATCACACCCCCAAAGGGAACTGCTGTCCCAGCTGCCATCGTCATAGAATAGTTTTGCCTGTCCTTGAACTTCATGTAACTGGATTATTCCATAAATACTGTTTTGTATGTAGTAGAAATGCCCGTTTGACAACGGCAGTCTGTTGTATGAAGTTAGTGCATTCACGTCTGGAGCGTCGTTTTGGAAATGAATGAAGTGTGAAATCAGGGCTGGGCCAGATGGGAATACTCGCTCACACATATGAGTCATTGCAAATGAATATAGTTCTTGTTTTTAACCAACTTACCTGAAAGAGTCAGGATTTGGAAAATAAACTGGAAGCTTGAAAGGACCATTCGGGCATTTTGGTTCCAGGTTGGAGGTTCATCACCTGCCCCTCATGGCTGTGATCCAAGTACAAAAGCTGTCTCGGGGCCGGGTGAGTGCCACTGACCACGGGGGTCAGTCGGGGAGTCCCCTGAGCCCCGGGGAAGTCCAGGTGGGTGGACATGTGCAGGCCGCCAAGGATGGGGTCACGGGGCCTGAGACGGCCGCTCCTGCGGCAGCAGGCCTTCACATGTCGATGGCTTTCCAAGGGTTACATTTTGGAACAACACTTGTGAGTCTTTATGATGGTTTCCATTACAGTTCTCAAAAGTTCATATGCATTTATAAATGAGACTTGACTAAAGTGTTTAAGGACTTAAGCGCTAAGAACTGCCAGAGCACGCTGTGAGTGGCGTCCTGTGCTGGGTAAGCTCCTTGCCTCCCCATCTCATTTCTCCGTATTTAAAACAGGAGTGGCGACCCCGCCTTCCAGCCATGGCAGGTAGTTGTGACCACGAAGTAGGCAGCCAGTGTGAGGTCACTGAGGAGCAGGACTGAGGTCGAGGCCCGGCTGTGTGTTGGGCTTTTTCTTTTTTTTATCACTCAAAAAAGAGACCATTTTTGTGGTTCTTTTGCATGTAACAGGAGTAAAAGTCGATGGATTAATAAAATGGGTTCAGTCTGTCACAGAAGGTGTGGTCAGTCGGCCAAAAAGCAGGCCCGACTGTGTTAGGCGGAATGTCACTAGGAAAGGATAAAATCTCAACAAAGCCTCTCCTGACAGACACTGTAGGAAGCTGCTCAATGAGACTTTGAACAAAGGGAAGTATCACCCTGTCTTCGCCCCTGGCCGGTGACCTTCATGGTTATTTCACCTTCTTGCCCTGCCTGTATGAAACAGGCCTCAAGCCGCAGAGTCCCTTACCTTTATTTAACATAGCAAATACTAAATAGGGTTTTTACCTCAAGAACGTGGCTTTTTTTAAACTAGTGATATTTAAAAATAAAAATCCCTTTGTCTCATGTAGTTTAGAGCAGTGATTTTTAGACATTAATGGTTCATGTAGTCAGTTCAGTAGCATGACCAGAAAAAACAGAAAATGCGGAATGCCTCTCATGCCAGAATAAGTGTCTTTTTGTGGGCCCTTTGTTCTAGTACGTTCCTGTGTGTAGCAGATCACAACGGGGCCTTGAAAAACATGGGCTGAGGGGTCCTCCCTCCTTGGTCGCGTCTGCGAGCCCTTAGGACTTCTTGTTTAGATTTTCCACTGCGAGGTTTTGTTAGTAAGCGGCACCTTCTAGTCTTACATGTCTGTGTTGTGACGGCTTGAAAGAATGGAATCCCCCAGTTGTCACATGGATGGATGGCTCATCCCTGGGCCCGGGCACGCCCACGTGTGAGAGGAGCACATGCACCTGCGAGCAAGCTAGATGGAGGTGTGCCCTCCCTCTGAGTGACCAAGGGCACAGCATCCCCTCTGTCGGGTGGTTGGAGGAGTAAATGCAGGTTCTATAAATAGTCTGTGAGCTATGGCCTCATACTTTACAATCCAAAAGCGTTGATTGAAAGTGGCTTTACCCAGCGGACAGAAGATGACATACCGGTGATCTGTCGCTGTTTGCTGCCGTGTCACACCAGCTTAGGACAGTGAAACACCCCTCTCTCCTCCTGGAAGGAGATGTTGTTTCAAAACATCATGGCGTGGGCCAGCCCCGTGGCTTAGCCGTTAAGGGCTCGCGCTCTGATGCTGGCGGCCCGGGTTCGGATCCCGGGTGCGCACTGACACACCGCTTCTCCGGCCATGCTGAGGCCGCGTCCCACATACAGCAACTAGAAGGATGTGCAACTATGACATACAACTATCTACTGGGGCTTTGGGGGAAAAAATAAATAAATAAAATTAAAAAAAAAAAAACAAACATCATGGCGTGACAGCTGGTGTGCTCCCCACACAGATCTGTGAGAAGACACACGGGGTGTGTTTCTGGGGGTGTGCTGAGAAGGAAGCTCTTTGGAGTGTCCGCAGAGGGGGCTAGGGTGGTCTTTCTGGGTCTTGAGTTTTTCTGAGCTGACAGTTCTTCGCATTCAGGGGCTGTGGGGTACTTGCCCTTTTTCAAGGGTCAAGGGGTATGATTTCTTGTGGCTTTTTGAGACCGTGGACGTTGAACAGTGAGTTCCACACAACGTCTCTGAGTGTTATGAGAACCTCTCCTCCACCCCGACTTGCCTGTCCTGGTGGCCTTGCCCTGGGAGCCTTGGCAAGGCCTAGTGGACAGCAGAGGACGGCTCTGAAGTGAGAGGAGCACTGGCTACGGGGGAGCAGAGGAGCAATGCCAGGGAGGCTGCACACCTGGTCTTGGGGCTGATGTTGGAGAGGCGGATGGATGGCGTGGCCATCTCCCAGGCACTGCTCAGGGCTGGAGCACGTGGGACTCTTCCTCCAGGCTGATCTGTAAGGTCTTTTGTAAAAGCCATCCGCCATTCTAAAAACGTATTTATTGTAGGAGCCTTGGGGAAATGGAAGGGCACAAAAGTCAAGGACTGCTGATTGTTAGCTGGAAGGTGGTGTCCTTTGAGCTCACATGCAGGCACGTACTCCATCCACGGGTTATAGCAAGCTGGCCTGGGAGCAGAGGCCTGGGCTGGGTGACCTTGAGGACAGCCACCGGTCTAGGGCTCCGGGGTGAGTGTGTGAGTGCCAGCTATGAGGCATGGGCAGGTCGCCACCCTGGCTGAGCCTTGGTTTCTGTGTTTGTAGCAGGAGATTAGACTAGATTGTCTCCAAGGCTTCCCAGAGCACAAAAATCCTGCTTCTCAGATTCTTGACCACAGGTCAGCTTGACAACCAGAGCCCTCACTGCCTGGCAGGGCCATCTTCCCTGGAGGATTACTCTGGGGTGGAGGCACCGCCACATCAGGACCCGCCGTGACGCGCTCTGTGTTCTTTCTTAGGGCTTGGCGGTTCACGGGGGGCGCGGCTCTCATGGCTGCAGCTAGCGTGACCCCTCCTGGCTCCCTAGACTTGCTGCAGCCTGGCTTCTCAAAGACCCTCCTGGGGACCAAGCTAGAGGACAAGTACCTGTGCTCAGCCTGCAAGAACGTCCTGCGCAGACCCTTCCAGGCGCAGTGCGGCCACCGCTACTGCTCCTACTGCCTGACCAGCATCCTGAGGTACGCGCGTGGCCAGCTCTGGGGTTTGCCTGGGGCTGCTCCAGGGAGGTGTCTCCGGGTGAAACACTACCTGATGGCAGAGGTTCACTGCAAACAAGGACGTGACATTAATGACCTAGAAAGATGGGCTCCATGTTGTTGACATGGTGCTGCTTTGGACGCAGGGGTGAAATAAAACGTATTAGTAAAGTTAGTTTCCCTGCTGCTTCTCCTTGTTTTTAACATGGGTACCAGACAGTTTAAAATTACACTTAGGGCTCGAGTGACGTTGGGTTGGTTGAGTGTGCTGCTCTAGATAATTAACACGTGTGTGAGTGACTGTGCGGGGCTGCTCCGTAAGTGGGGCTGCCCGTCTGGTCTGAGCGGCGGGGGCTGTGTGCATCAGTGGCTGGTCAGGAGGTGAGAGGAGCCGGCACCTTGTTCTGGGGCCTCTGTCTCTCAGCGCCGGCAGTTCAGAGAGAGCCTTTGTCACAACGGAAGGAATGATCCATCATCAGAGGATTCAGGTCATCTCACCTGTTTCCAGTGTTTTAAACCTTATACTGTTGCTGTGCGCTTGTCGTGACTCAAGGAGAGATGAGCAAGTCTGTGGAATGGAGGTGTGGAGTTGGGTTTGCAGCGAGGCAAAGGCGCTCGTTTGTTCTTCACGTAGGTTTCACAGTGGGACTTCTCTCTCTCCCCACCAGCTCCGGGCCTCAGAACTGTGCCGCCTGTGTGCACGAGGGCATATATGAAGAAGGCATTTCTATTTTAGAAAGCAGTTCGGTAAGTGAAAAGTCTTTAAGCTAAAAATGTCGAAAAGGATAGAAAATGTGTTGGCATTTTCTTTAATAACACAGGTGGCAGAAAGAAACATCAGCAGCTAGAAATACCCCTCGCTGCTGTGGGGGTTTCTGGAGTTTGGAGTGGCCGTGTGGAGAGGTGCCCTGGTCCTGAGAGCCGCCGTCCAGGAGGCTCCGGTGTTGGTGGTGTGGGGTTGGCAGTGGGCGACTGGGAGGAGGCTTAACAGCAGGGACGCTCTCTCCCCAGGCTTTCCCGGACAATGCTGCCCGCAGGGAGGTGGAGAGCCTGCCAGCTGTCTGTCCCAACGACGGCTGCACCTGGAAGGGGACCCTTAAAGAGTATGAGGTAGGGGCCTCCCTGCGCTGGCCCGGCCTCCCTGGGGGCTGAAGCCCCTCCCCCAAAGCAGTGGCACCAGAGCCTGTGCGACAGACAGCTTCTGCATTTAAGCCCATCTGATGTCTGTGGAAGAGGGGTGCAGCTGCTCTTTATGATATGTCCACTCAGATGTTCAAACTACAGAGCACAGACCTGCACCGTGGAGCCCTTGTGGCGTGGCCTTGGGTGGCGTACTTCACCCTCTTTGTGCCTCAGTTTCCTGGTCTGTTGAATGGGGGTGCAGTCCTCCTGCCATAGCGGGGTGGCAGTGAGGTGGCAATGTGTGCCAGGACCTAGTATTGGCTTGGGAGTGGGCTGCAGCCTCTCCCTGTGTGTGCAGGAAACCATAGCTTTCTTGCTTGGTGGGATTTTTCTGTTGTGTCCTCACGATGGCTTTCCTCTTTGGGGTTGTAGTGTCGTTGGAACTTGCAGAGCTCATCTGCACCTTCTTTCTGTGGTCACAGAAAGGCATCTGGCCAGTGATGGGGCACCAGTCAGTGTGCATGTCTCCCTGCCAGGTGAGGCTGGCTCACATCTGTGCGTTGGCACGTTGGGGGTTTCTATATGGTCGGCATCCGGCAGCTAAACCTGCAGCGTGGAGGCCGAGAGGTGCCACAGCTCATCCAGTTAGTTGTTCATCTGCTCTTCTTAACAAATGCCCTTTGAAAAACCTTTATATGTCAAACAGCTACTTGTACGTGAGTGTTCACAGTAGCCAAGTGTCCACTGACAGATGAAGGGATAAACAAGATGTGGTCTGTCCGCACTGTGGAATAGTATTCAGCCATAGAAAGGAAGGCGATCCTGACGCATGTACAGCCTGGACGGACCTTGAGGACGTTGTGCTCAGTGAAACAAGCCAGTCACAGAAGGACAAATCCTGTAGGACTCCACTCCTGTGAGGGCCCTAGAGCAGTCAGACTCAGAGACAGGAAGTGGAGTGGTGGCCTCGGGGGGCTGGAGAGTTGTGCTCAGTGGCACAGAGGCACAGGTTGGGCCTTCCAAGTGGGGAGGCTGGAGGGTCTGTCTGTGGAACCCTGGCTCTCCTACTCTCAGGCAAGCTCCTGCCCAGGGCTGCCCTGGCCAGGGGAAGCCTCCCTGCCATGGGGTGGGTACTGGACTATGACTGAGTCTTGACAGCAGGGGAGGGCCTATTGGGTCTGGAATTGGGGTCCTGGTTTCAGCGGGCTTCTCCATTCCTGCTCCTGGCCCTGTGCACTTCCCTCTTCTTGGCTAACTTGCCTTTGTGGTCTCTGGGCTCTAAGCTGTGTTTTGCCAGAGGGGCCGCTTGGGTGAGTCCAGGGAGGAGCCTCTGGTGGGATGGACGAGAAGATGCACTTTCCTTCTGATGGGCTCCCAGGGCCCGGAAGCTGAGCGGCTCTGAGCTCCCTGCACTCTTCCTGGGAGTGAGAGACTTCTGCCCCCCGGACGGAGGCCTCGGATGGCCCAGAGGCCACTGTGTGCACGCGCACAGGCAGGTGATGTCGCTGTGTGGGGCGCAGGCAGTGGGGCGTGGTGAGGGGACCCAGAGACCGCTGGGGGCAGGTGTAGTAACCCCCAGCTCCAAATTCCTCTGGGGTTTCTGCTGCCTGCCAGGCCCAGGAGGGCAGCAGCTTTGTGGGCCTCCGGCTGAGGGCCAGGCGTGCGGCCCCGCAGGCATGCCGGCTGGAAAGTCCCTGGCTGCTGCCTGAGAGCTCCGGAAAGTCCCTGAGAGGGGCGGGTTGGTCACGTGGGGGCGGGCACTGCTCTGGGACACTCGCCTTTGATATATTGATCAGACCTCTCGCTGGCTGTGAAGGCCACAGGCTGGGGTGAGATCAAGGTCTCAGGGCACAGGTGCGGCCACCTCTGCTGTGACCACCACTCCACTTGCCTCTCTGAGCCAACACATCTGCCCTTTGGGTGGCTCCAAATTGGGGTGGTGGTGTGAAATGCTAATGCTGTGGCTGAGTTATTTGAAAAGTGTGGCAAGATGGGGAAAATCCTGTTTAGCCTTGAATCTGTTTTTCCTTTGCAATGATGTCTAGTATTTACTAAGAACCCAGTGATTTGAAACTCCAGTCCAGTTCAAAGATGTTTGTGGAGTGCAGCCAAGTGCTGAGAGCAGGCTGAGCTGCACTCCCCCGGAGCTGGTCTTCTGGACGTGAGATAAGACTGAGACGTGGTCGGGCGCGAGAGGAGGGAGCCACAGGGAGGAAGAGCCTGGGGGCTCCAGAGGAGGGGCTGGCAGGGGTCTGGAGAGGTTAGCAGGTTAGCGGAAGGAAAATTGCAGTTGAAAGGCTAGGCAGAGTCTAGTGTGCTCAGTCTCCCCACTCGTCCCAGTGAATTCAGAGTTAAGATGACTCTGTTTGCTTAGACGTTCGTTTAAATTCTGGTTGAATAAATACTGGTTTCTCTGAAGCATGTGCTTCTCTCTGAGCATATGCGAGGTCAGGAGCCGCCAAAGTGTGTGCTGTCCTGTGAGGGTGGGGGTGCAGTGTACGTGCTCTGGGTTTCCATCCGGGCCTACTGGAACGCCATGTCCTGAAGTGTTGGCCGTGCGAAGATGTGAGCAGCGAGCAGTGTGGGCTGAGAACCGTCAGCGGGATGGTCCAAGTGTCCTCGCCCGTCCACAGCAGTGCCGCACGCTCAGTCTTCTTTTAGCTGCCCCCATGTTTCACTCTCAGTATTTGATTACGCTTTAAAGGACACTCTCTGAATTAAGTCCAGGTACCCTGATGGGGTGCTGCAGTTTCTCTGTCTCATGAGCCATGCTCATTTCTGAGGCTCCTCTCTGGGTCAGTTTGGTTATCACTTGCTGAGCATGGCCCAGGTGGGGCCCTGCCCGTTGGGTGGTTGCGGGGTATAGTATCCATATGCCAGAGGTCCCGGAGTGTCCTGGGGCTCAGGGGCTCGGGCTGAAGTGGTGGCAGGCTGGGCCCTGGGGCCCTGCTGGGAGCCTTTGAAGAGTTGTCAACAGGGAATGGTGGGTCAGCCGAGCGGCTGCAGTGACAGTGTGAGGGGTGCTCCCTGGGGAGGTTGAACAGGAACCATCAGGAGCCAGGTCTCCCCTCTGCTCTGCTATAGCATTGAGGGCTTTGTGCAACTGGTCCTGTCTGGGCCTGCCTTTGTGGCCAGTCTGTGTCCTTCTGAGGCCAGGGTCTCGCGTGGCAGGTCTGGGGTGCTCTGTCGGGCTGCCCTAGGATCATCAGGGAGGCTGGGCCTGTGGTGTTAGATCTGGTGTGTGTCCACGCAGGAGATCAGAGGGACGGGGTGCGTGCTCCAGGAGGCGTGGAGTGTAGGGTCGTGTGGAGGTGTGGGCGCCACTGGACACCACATCTGAAGTCTCCACACCACGGCTGTGCTGCCGGGAGGGGCAACATGCGTGCCCTATCCCTCTGGAGTTCACCTGTTGCTTCTGCTCACTCCTTGTCCACGAAGCTGTGGGGACATATGGAAACAGAGCACATCTGGGGGCCCTGCCCGTCCCTCTCAGGTCCTCTGCGACTGAGCTCTGCAGGGAGGCCTGAAGATCCGACATTTCACGCCAGCATCTCGGCCCCGAGCTGCCTGGCTTGTTGGGGCCCCAGCCCAAATCTCTATTGAGGTGCTGACCCCTCTTCCTGGTCTGGCCTCTCCAGAACTGTCGTCTCTCAGTGACCTCCTCCTTCACTGCAGGATCCCTGTCTCTGCATTTTTTCCATCAACATGCAAACGAGCTCTAGTGTGTCTGATCTAAAACTTAACATGAGCCAGACCCCAAAGGACAGATCTCTAGGACTCCCTCCTGTGAGGGACGAGAGGAGTCAACACAGAGACAGGAAGTAGATGGTGGTGTCGGGCTGGGGGAGCGGGTGGGGGTGAGTGTTTAATGGGGACAGGGCTTCAGTTTGGGAAGATGAGAGTCCTGGAGACGGATGGTGGGGACGGGTGCACAAGAACGTGAATGTGCTGAATGCCACTGAGCTGTGCACTTAAAAGTGGTTAAGATGGTGAATTTTGTGTTGTATATTTTACCACAATAAAAAAACTTAACAGCAAACCAATCTTCAGCTCCCTGTTCCTTGACCTGCTCCTCTGTTCCCCTTCACAGCACACTTTTCCTGAGAGTTTCCTACAGTTTCTCTCCCTCTCTTCAGCTCACGGCCCCTGCAGGCCAGGGACCGGGACTGACCTGTCCTTCCGAGGCTGTTGCCTCGGAGGCATTTGGTTTATGGGCACATCCAGGGGCTCCCAGCACAAGTCTGGCCTGCCCTTTCTCACCTCTCCTGCCTCCCCGTTCCTGCCCTGCGCCTCGCAGTCTGCTCACTCGCAGGGCTGGGCTGTCCTTGTCCTTAGAGCCTTCCTGTGCAGCTCCTTTGCGGTAAAGCCTGAGACGGGGCTGGATTCAGTTTCCAGGTTCCCCACCCCCAACCTGTGTGAGGCGCCCGCCCTCCTCCCTCCAGGTCCTTCTCCTGCGCTGCCCTGGCTTTTCCTGGGATGCTCCCAGGTCTCGCCTCACCCGACCCTTCTCTTGGAATGCTGTTACCCGTAGAGCTCCAGGCCTGGACCTTGCCTTTCCAGGTGTCAGCTCCGGGAGGGCGGGCTCAGCCAGCTCCACCTCAGGTGTTGGGACGAGTGGGTGGGCTCCTGAGCTGCTTCTCTGCTTCTCACTCTGGCTCCCACAGCCCGTTTTCATCATGGCACATGGGCTCTCGTCACTGCTCTAATTCTGTCTGCCTAGAACGTGTCCTGCTCCAGGCCTGGCCGCCTGGCGTCCAGCAGATTTTGTGCCTCTGTCGGCTGGGTGCTCTCTGCTTCGGGCCTTGGCTCTGCTGCCCCTCTCTGGATGCCCTCCCTCTGCTGCTGCCTTCTACACTCCATCCCCTGTCCCAACCCTCTGGGGCCCCTCTCTCTGTCTGGCCAGTGGTCCTGTTGTCCCTGAACGTCACTCCGGAGAAGTCCCCTCTGTGTCCTGTGGGTGAAGCCCAGGGAGGGACATTCGTGGGGTCATGGCGTGGGTGGGGTGCAACCAGCTGGAATTGAGTCCTAGTCTCTGGTCTGCAGCAGAGGTGTTGGAGTGAATGGATTCTCTGCACTTGGTGTGGTGCCCCTTGCCAGGCACTTGTGGGGTTGACGCAGGGTCCCAGTGGTGTAGCACTGAAACCAACCTGGGAGCCTCGGCCGGTGCAGCCATCTCTGTACACAGCCGGGGTGCAGTGGTGGTGGCTGGGGCTGTCCTCCTGAGTGCTCTGCTGATGCTTTGCTCCCTGTGTTGCCAGAGCTGCCATGAAGGACACTGCCCATTCATGCTGACTGAGTGCCCGGCGTGTAAAGGCCTGGTCCGCCTTGGTGAGAAGGAACGCCACTCGGAGCACGAGTGCCCAGAGAGAAGCCTCAGCTGCAGGCACTGCCGGGTACCCTGCTGCTGGGCTGACATGAAGGTGAGGGCATGCCGGCTGGTCCTCGCGGCGCTGCGGCGTGGCGGGAATTCTGGTGTCTGCCTGGCCTGGCCCAGCCGTCACCATGGCGCTGAGCTTCGTGTCGTGCCCTTGGGGCCAGTTTGGTGCTTCCCCGGCTTGTTGCCAGGGTTCAGCCCTTCCCACGCAGCTGTGTGGGTGGAGGCTTCTCGGTGGGGAACCGGGTCGGGGGTGAAGTCAAAGCCAAGTCGTTTTAAAAAGCTGTTTTATTTTAGAAAAGTTCAGACACAGAATGGCAGTGTGAGGTTCCCGTACCCTTACTCGGTTGTGTTGGCATCACTGTGTGCCAGATTGTGTCGGGCCTCCCCGGACTGTTACTAAACCGTCCTAGACTTTTGCCGTTTCATCCGCAAATTCTTCAGAATGTGTTTCTAAGGGGCAGGCGCCTTCGTTTCTGCAGAGCTGTCACACATTCCTTCCACATCTGAAACTTACCGGAGACTGCGTATGGGCACTCGCTGGCTGGGTGCCCACTTTCCCGACCTCCGTAGGGGTCTGTCATGTTTATTGCTGCGTTGCATCGATGTGTTTATCATGTCTTTTCATCTTTAACAGTGCCCCCAGGGCATCTTTTTTTTCTTTGCCATTTATTTGTTGAAGAAGCTGGCCGGTCTGCATTTGGCAGATTGTTTCCCCTCTGTCCCCTCTTCCTATAAACCCTGAGATCCAGGGGCCTGATCATAGTGCGTCGGGGTGCCAAGCGCCCTGCAGCATCTCATCAGGGGTCTCTCTTGGAGATGTTCCAGCTGCTCACAGGTCCTTCCTCAGAAAGTCCCGCCAGCCTTGCACCTCGGGGCCAGGGAGCTGTTCTCCATCCGAGGGCCCATTTAAGTTGGGTGGCGAGTGGTGATGCTCTCTCCTCTCAGGTCACTGTTAGCAGCTTATCCTTCTTGTGTTGCTCCGGGGGCAGCCAGATGAAGAGGAGGTTCTGAACTCTCTGAAATTCCTGTGGGTGCCACAGGAGTGCCATCTCTGGAGAGGCCGGGGGTCCCAGCCCGGGGGTGGAGGAGGTGACGAGGAGCACAGCGTGACCTCAGGCCAGGCCCCATCCGAGCATCGGCACATCCCAGTCTCCCAGCTCTAACTTCCTGCCCACTTCTCTTCCAGGCGCACCATGAAATCTGCCCCAAGTTCCCCTTGACTTGCGACGGCTGTGGCAAGAAGAAGATCTCCCGCGAGAAGGTAAGTGGTTTCCGCTGCTGCAGAGCACCAGCAGGACAGGCACAAGTGTTGGCAGTGAGGGGCCTGTGCGCGTGCTGTGGGGGTCAGGACCTGGTGCCCAAAGGAGAAGCGACGGCTTATGGGTGGGTACGCGCGTCGGGGTCACCTGTGGGACGCTTTTTTGTTAAATTTTTGGTGATGGAGGTGACCAAGCCTGGGCAGAAGAAGAGTGCACCCTGTAAGAGCCTGGACCATCCTGAGGTTCAGGGATGCTGGTGGCCGCTCCTCATCCCTGCCCCCACTCCTTCCCATAGCACAGCCTTTCATCCGAAACGCTTCAGCGAGGGAGCAGGAATCCTGGCTCTGTTTTAAGAGAAAATACATCAGGGTTCAGACTGAATTCTGGTTCAGATTTTTACCTAACTTCCCTATGTTGAGCTCGTTTTGCTGCAGAGAATCTTCGTAGCTAATGATGTCAGCACTATGGTTCATGTGTGTCATCCTGCTGGGTGTGACGGTTGCGTCGTTCCAGCATCAGCGTCACTGTGGACGTGCTGGTGAAGGACGTGGGGATCAGTTTTCTTCCCTCTCGGTGTGCCCTCTGATCCAGTCGCCCTCCCATGAGGAGGGTGGGTGGATGGGCTGCCAGTTCAATGCACCTTTGAGCTCCTTTGTTTCCTTTTGCTTTTGAGTTTTTAGGATTGCTCTTAAAAAACATTGTCTTGTAGTTTTGTGAAATAGTTACATGGCTCCAAAGTGAAAACTAGGAAAAGGCTGCATTCTGAGAAGTCAGAGGGAAATGGATTTGTCGTTTGTCAGCTCGGACCCCTGCCTGGGGCTGTGGTTCAGAAACCTGAGCCCGTCAGCGAGGGGGAGACCTGTGTCCCTGACCTGCCAGTGGGGTGTGGGGTCAGACCTTGGGTCTCGCCCATACAAGGGTGAGAAAAGGTCTCAGGGTAGTTTTCATCTCCATTTCACAAATTGCGAGTGTGATTGAGCGCTTTTTTGCTTAAAGTTTATCTGCATTGCTCTTGCTAGGAGCCTTTGTGACTCCTGCCCATCTCCCGGTGGGGCTCCTGGTCCCCTTCTCTCTGTCTGGACTCTGGAGACAGAGTCCTTTACTTTGCCAAGTGGCAATCCTTGTTCGTTTCTGTTTGGGGGGCCCTGGTCAAGGTTTTTCTCTCACTGTTTCTGGATTTTGGTTCCAAGTTGGGACCATTTCCTCCTCCCGGGCCCAGAGGAGATAAGTCTTCTTTCCTTCTGGTCTTTGTAGGTCTGGTTTTCTCACATTTCAGGTCCCCGGTGGATGGAGGTGGAGGGACCACTTGGACGTCGTCCTGTGGCTGCCCCCTCACCCTTAACCTGCTGATGAAAATGTCAGGCTTTGTCTTCACTGATGTGAGGTGCTGCCTGTGTCAGTACTGAGTGTCTCTGCACAGCTGGCCCCTTTCTGGGCTTTGTGTTCTGTTCCGTTGGTCTCAGCATTGTTGCGCGCCAGCATCACGCTGGGTCAGTGGTGGGTGTCTGACCCCTGGTCAGGCTGACCCTCCTTATTTCTGGCTTCCAGCCAGAACCCAGGCTTCCAGCTCCAAGGCCCCAGGGCCTCAGATATGATGTGTCTGACAGACTATGATTGATGGAGGAGGACTGCCCTCTGGGATGCAGAGGCCTGTGCAAGAGACGGGGTCTCCCTCGGCGTTCTGAAACGGCCCACACGTGTGAGGCCCTCAGCCTGTGCCCACCTTGATTACTGACACCGCCAGTGCGTGTGTGCAAGCATGTGTGCACGTGTGTGCGTGTGCATGTGCGCTCCTGCAGCTTTGGACATGTGTGTTGGGTTTTGTGCCACATGAGAGTGAAGAGGCTGGCGGGTGGTAGGGTGCCCCTGTAGGGGTGGAAGTGGTGAGAGGGGCCAGAGCAGGGTGGTAACTGCTTTTGTGATGTCATGCTCTTCTAGTTTCAGGACCACGTCAGGACGTGTGGCAGATGCCGAGTCCCGTGCAGATTCCACGCTGTCGGCTGCCCTGAGATGGTGAGTCCAGGTCTGCTGTGGGGCCACCGGGGCTGGGTGTGTGCTGCCTCGGTCCTCGGGGCAGCTCCCTGCTTCCTGAGTGGAGGCCGGCAGAAGTGTGCTGCACACCCTCTTCCTGAACATGGTCTTCACTTGGCCTCAGGCCTGGCCCTCCTGATTTTCTTCCCGCCTCCCTGGCTGCCTCTCCGCCTTCTGGGCTCTCAGGCATCCCAGGCTCAGTCTCCCCAGCCTGCTCCGTCCGTTCACCCTCCTGGTGACCTCATGGTGCCCCCGCTTTGAGCACCCCTCTCTGCTAAAAACACCCTCGCTTCCAGCTCCCTGATGTCTAGTGGGCATCTCAAACCTTAGCTGCACACCACGATCCACACTCTTCCCTGTCTTCCTGCCTTCCCCAAAAGAGCTCCTTGGTTCGCCCAGCCACTCTGGCCAAAAGCCCAACACTTATTCTGGACCCTCTTCTTCTCTCACTATCACGTCCAGTCTGCCGGAAGATCCTCCACTCTGCCTGCAAACGGGTCCCGGATCGCACCTGCCTCTCCATACCACACCTCCCTTGCCTCCCCTGCCTTCTCCACCTCCCCACTGCCCCCACTTGCATCCGTGGCCTGCATGGCCCTTCCTGTGTGTCCCTTCCTGCGTGATCTTGATCCTGGCTGCCTTTGACTTCGTCTCCCTGCCCTGGTCACTGGCCTGGCTGTCCTTAAGCACAGTGACCTGTTCCTACCCCAGGACCTTGATCCTCCTCCTGTGTGCACGCCGCACACCCGCGGGTTTCTGTGTGGCTCCCTCAGGCCTGGGCAGCTCTCTGTCCACATGGCCCCTCCCCCTCCTTTCCCTGACTGTTCTGTCCCCCTGAGGAGTGGGAGTGTGCAGTCCCCCAGCTGGCTGAGGGCCTGCGGTCTCCGTGGAGCGGGGCACGCCTAGCGCTCTGCTCCTCAGCGACAGCCCAGCAGCATTTCTGGCGGTGGTGGTCCTGGCTTTGTCATTTGTGACTTGATGATACTACTCTCAGGTGTTTTGCTTTTGTTTTGATTTTAACGGCAGTGAACAGGGATGGCGCCTCCTGCTGTCACTCAGTCTGTGTTGGGTCTACCTTCCCGGGTCATGCACTGCTGGCCCATTTCCTGCTCATGCCCAGGGTTCCCTGACCTCGGGCTGGTGGAGGCCAGCGTGTGGGCCCAGGGTGCTCACTGAGACACGTCATGAGTCTAATTCCAACTAAGGGCTAGCGATGTATTGGCCTCATCTAACACTGGACCTCGAGCCCCAAGCACAGCGACAGTTTCCTCTTTTCCATGCCATGTGCACAGCAGCCCCAGCACCCGCTCCTTGGAACTTGGGGGTCTCCTGTCTGAGCACCACCAGGGAGCCGCTCCCTGGGTGGTGTGCCTCACGTGGGAGTTCATTTGTTTATTTCTATTTTTATTTTTTGAGAGTGTCTAACATTTTTAAATTGGTTGTGAAGGTTTGGAAGAAATTTGGCAACAGAACCAGGTCGGTACAGTAAAGACTATTTGAAGATGCTTACTTAGCTTTATCTCCCCCTCCCTCTTCCACCCCCCGTGGCAGCTTTTGTGATGGTATATTCTTCCTTGTTACTTTAAACATAAGCAAGTTATTCAGGAAGGTTTGTATTTTAAAACACGATTGACTTCAGACAGAGACAGATGAAACACCGTCAGGAAAACGAGGTGGAACGGTCGTCACTAACTCGGTCATCGCCTCACTTTCCAGGCACTTCCAAGCTCTGCTGAGGCCTGTGCGGCCTCAGGGGTCCTGGTCAGGGCTGAGCGCAGGTGCGGCTGGCAAACCTTCCCTGTCTTGTCTCTGCAGGTGGAGAGCGAGAAGCAGCAGGAGCATGAGGTGCAGTGGCTCCGGGAGCACCTGGCCATGCTGCTGGGCATCCTCCTGGAGACAAAGCACCTCGTGGCAGACGGTGGCCGCTTCCTTGGCCAGAGTGAGGTGGGGGTCCCGGGGGTGGAGCTCTCCAAGGCTGCAGAGCTCCTGCAGAGGTGTGAGGCCTTGGAGAGGAAGACGGCTACCTTTGAGAACATTGTCTGCGTCCTGAACCGGGAGGTGGAAAGGGTGGCCATGACTGCCGAGGCCTGCGGCCGGCAGCACCGGCTGGACCAAGACAGGATCGAAGCCCTGAGTAACAAGGTCTGTGCCCGGTGCGGGGGTGCAGTCTCTCCCCTTGGTGCCAGGATGCATCCTGGGCAGGTTCCTGGCACCACGGGGTTTCAGAGCCAGGGCTTCAAGTGCAGCACCTCGAGTTCCAGCACGCTGTTCGCTTTCTGCTTTGGCCTCTCTGTCTCTGAGCAGAACCCCTTCTTGAGCCCCATTTACTGATGGACCCAACTCACTGGGTTCCTAGAGGCCACGGGGATGTAGCCTCTTCTTTCCGACCTGGGGGGGGCAGAGGTAGCCATGGGGAACGTGCCTCGTGCTTTCTGTGGGTTCCATGAGCGTGTTTCCTGACACTTGAGCCCTGGAACCTGGGGCCTGGGTGGGGTTAGGGGTCTTGTGGGGAGAGAGGCAACCTGACAGAGGCTGAGCCCAGTGTAGCCTCAGGAGCACCGGGAGATGTCATCCTACTGGAAACTGGTGGAAAGATGGGCGTGGGGGGTAATTTTATAACACATACCTGCGAGGCGGAAGGTGGTCTCCATGGAGGTAGAGTTGGGCAAATCCCCTGGCCCCCTCTGGCCTGGCACCCCAGCAGGTGTGCGTCATCACGGGGCTCCTCGTGCCCCCCAGGTGCAGCAGCTGGAGAGAAGCATTGGCCTGAAGGACCTGGCCATGGCCGACCTGGAGCAGAAGGTCCACGAGATGGAGGCCTCCACCTTCGACGGGGTGTTCATCTGGAAGATCTCAGACTTCACCAGGAAACGCCAGGAAGCCGTGGCCGGCCGCACACCTGCCATCTTCTCCCCAGGTGCCATTTTGTCCTGGGCTGCCATGTCCTCCCCAGGCTGAAGGCTGTCCCCTGCCAGCTAACATCAGGAGTCACTGTGACTCCCAGAGAGGGCAAGGGGGTGACACGTCCCCCTTGGGCAGGAGCCCTCCTAATGAGCCAGCTCCTCTCCCACCTCAGTCACTGCAGCCTCATCTCAGCTCTCACCTTCGCTGCAGGGTGGGATGGCAGAGCAGCGCAGGCAGGGAGGATGAGACCATGAGGGAGGACAGCTGTGCAAGGCAGGACTCCCCCCACAGGCCTTCCCTCATCTGGCCCCTCCCACTATTGGCTCCTGCCTGTGCTGCTGGTGGTTTCTCATGCCCCTTTTCACCACCAGCTGTGGGTCTCCTTAAGGGATGCTCAGAGTGTTTTCTCAGAAGGAAGGTGCTGCTGGAGAGGGAGGTGGAGGAAGGTGGCATGTGGTGGCCTTGTCCCGAGGCAGATGCTGTTAGGATCCCACTGCGTGTGCTGCGGCCTCCCCCGGGGATGACCCACCACTGGCAGGATGCACCCTGCATGCCATTTATTTGAGTGTTTACTTGGGCATACCTGCTACTGAGGCTATGGGCTCCAGAGCCCGGGCTGAGTGGTGTGGGCTCTTCTCCTGTTTGAATTTATGGGGCAGGAAGGGAAGGTAATGCTCCCTGAGTGCAGGGGCTGTGGGCAGACCCACAGTGTAATTCTGGGGTGTCCCCAACCTGCTGCTTCCTCTGTGGCACGTCCTGGACCAAGTGCACACGCTGTCTTCCTGAGCTGGGCAGGAAGTGTGAGGGAGTGGTCTGTGCGGGGTCCAGAGGGACCATCCGCTCTGGACTGGACACACTGGCGCCTCCTTGCCACGTGTTTCCCTGGCAGCTGAAGTGCACCTGCTGATTCGGATTTCCTGTGGCTTCAGCTTTGACAAAACCTGGCAGTGAACTTGGGTGAAAGGAACAGTGGCTGAGCATGAGCTCCTGTTGGGGTGGCCCTGTGACACGCTCCTGGTGGACATCCATCTCTGGTCGGGCAGAGTCTGCCTTGTCTGACCTGCCTGGCACAGCTTGGGTTGCAAACAGGGTGGGCGTACAGGGAGCGATGGAAGTGGTTTCTGGAGGCGTGAGCGAGAAGGCAGAGTCGGCTGTAGACTGCTCTCTGCATGTGCCCTATGCTCAGTGTTGCGTCTTGTGGGTTAGGAAACGGCAACCGCCATGTTCCTGGCTGTCGCTCCTTTTCTCTGCACCCTGTTGGATGTCAGGGACGTCAGGTCCAGCTTGGCCCGGGGTTCTCAGCCCGCTGTCGTCTCTTCTAGGCCAGGCCCCTCTGCCCAGAGCCCCAGACGGTGGTTCTTAGTTGTTGCTCCAGCCGCCCCTTGGGTTCATGGCTAGTTCATGCGTGGCCAGTTTGGGGTTATGTTTAGGGTTCTGAAAAACACCATTTCTGAATACTACTTTTTTCTTTTTAAGAAATTTGTTTTTGCTGGCAACTAACTCTGCATACTTTGAGAAAATAGTTCCCTCTTTGTGGGCCTGCACCTGAGTGTTTTCTCTGTCTCTCCGGGGAAGGCGGCCAGGTAGGACGTGCCCACTGGGGCCTAGGTTCACCAGCGCCTTCCCCCACAGCCTTCTACACCAGCAGGTACGGCTACAAGATGTGTCTGCGCATCTACCTGAATGGAGACGGCACCGGGCGTGGGACACACCTGTCTCTCTTCTTTGTGGTGATGAAGGGCCCCAACGACGCCCTCCTGCGGTGGCCCTTCAACCAAAAGGTGCGCAAGGCCATCCCCGCACTGCTCTGGGGGGCACCTGGGAGCCCCACGGGCTGGTGAGGCTGTCAGGACAGGCGCTCAGGTTCCTGGACCCTGTCATGGCATGGAGCGCTCTGGTGGTGTCTAGTCAGCTGCACAGCTTCCAAATGCTGGTCATGGTGGTGGTAACTCACCATCTTCATGGCCACGTGGGGCCAGCAGTTAAAAATGCCACCTCAGAGAGTTCGTTTCAGAGGAAGAAATACAGCTAAAGAGTCTTTATTTGAGGTATAATCTATTACTTTGAAAACCAGAATCCATTTTTGGTTGAGGAATTGAAGATTTAGGGCCTAGGTCAGTACAGTATTATCCTTTGCTTTTATGATGCTGGGGCGCCTCTGTGGCCCTCATGGTGGAGGCGGCGGCAGAGCAGAGCGCCAGGTGGATGGACACCACTGGCAGTCATGGCTTCTCCCTGAAGAGTGCTGTTCCTCAGGAGAGATGATGGGCACTCTGTGAGCTCTTTGGTAAGAAAATGTCTGTCAGGGGCCGGCCCGGTGGTACAAGCAGTTAAGTGTGCGTGCTCCGCTGTGATGGCCCAGGGTTTGCTGGTTTGGATCCTGGGCACACACCGACGTACTGCTTGTCAAGCCATGCTGTGGCGGCGTCCCATATAAAGTAGAGGAAGATGGGCACAGATGTTAGCCCAGGGCCAGTCTTCCTCAGGAGAAAAAAGAGGAGGATTGGCATTAGATGTTAGCTCAGGGCTAATCTTCCTCAAAAAAAAAAAAAAAGAAGGAAAATTTCTGTCAGATGAGTGTTATTTAGAAAAAGCACAAATGAACACAGTTCCATAGTGCTAGGTAGGCTTCAGCCTCAAATCCCATGTGTCAGTGGACAGAAGATGCTGGAATGGCCACAGATCATCCAGACAAAGGGCTGACATACAGTGGCCGTGTTCCCAGTGCTCCACTGCAGAGCAGGCGCCTGCTGTGGGGGCATGCATCTGTATGGGTCCGTGCCGGCTCCTGGATGGGCTGGCCCGTGGCAGCTGGAGCCAGGTGGGGCTGTGACTTAAAGAGTGTTGTCCCTCCCCGGGACGGTCTCCTCCCAGGTGACCTTAATGCTGCTTGACCAGAACAACCGGGAGCACGTGATTGATGCCTTCAGACCCGACGTGACCTCATCCTCTTTCCAGAGGCCTGTCAGTGACATGAACATTGCGAGCGGCTGTCCCCTCTTCTGCCCTGTCTCTAAGATGGAGGCCAAGAATTCCTACGTGCGTGATGACGCCATCTTCATCAAGGCCATCGTGGACCTGACAGGGCTCTAGCCGCCTCCCACCAGGGTCGGGGGTCGGGGTTGAGGAGCCACCACGCTGGGCCTGAGCCTCGCTGCGGGCGAGTGCCTGCCGGGTTCACGACCTACTGGGAAGGGGCCGCCTTCTGGGTGGGGGCGCTCCGGCCAGGCCACGTGGAGTGGGCCGTGGGCCTGTGAGTGCCTCCTGGCGAGCTGTCCTGTGCAAGTGCTCAGAGCTCTTGGTGTGCAGCAGGAGTGGCTGGGGGCAAGGCGAGCAGAAGGCCCGGGGGGCCGCGAGGAGAGGGGCCGCCCCCCATCTGGCCACACGAGGAGCCCCCTGGTGCCTGGCCCCACCCTTCAGCCTCTGGAGAGAAGGGACGTTCCCGGGCCAATGCCCTGAGTAGAGCTCCTGCTGGGGCAGCCTGGCCAGGCCTGTGGGCAGGGAGGGCGCCCTGTGTCCTCAGAATGTCCCGTCGGCTGCCCTTGCGGTGTTTGGGGGTCACATATTCAGCCCCACTGCAGGACTTGTGTCAGCTGCCCCGTCGGGCTGTGGAGAAGTTGTCATTAAATCGTAGAATCTCTGTGGTGAGTGGTGTCCGTTTGGCTCCAACCTTGGCAGTGGTGACCCTCGCAGGGGCCTCCTGGCTTCCTGCCTCCCGTGGCCCCCTCCTTGCAGGTGCCCTGCCCCTGTCTGTGTCTCCAACTCCAAGCTCGCTCCTGGGGCCGTGGTGAAGCCAGTTGTTTTCTCTTCTGGAATGTTCTTTGCTGGCCGGCTCCTCCTCCCTCAGGCCTCCCAGGGGCTGCCTTGAGTGCAGGGCCACACATGTGCCTCTCATTCTGGGCCTGTCCTACCCCTCTGTGCAGGGACCCCTTGCCATGGAAGAGTGGCCAGTGGCTTCATTTGTGTTGGAGTCTGAGGAGTGGTGTTGCCCCTGGAACCAGACCTTCTCTGGCTACCAGGGATTTTCTCGACTGGCAGAGTCCTAGCACCCTGGCCACAGGATTGAACCTCACTTATACCTGGGTTAGGGCCTCAGCCCTGTGGGGTGCAGGAGAGGGTCCTGGCCAATGGCTGTCCTCACCTGGCTGCGCCAGTGACCAGTCATTTGTTCTCAGGCTGGGGCTGCCTGGGGTCCTTACAGAGAACCTTTCAGTGATAGGTTTGACTTCCCCTTACATGGTCACTCACATCTCTCTTGAGAAGTTAAACGATAGAAAAGCACAGAGAATAATGAAACAAGCACCTGTGTCCACCTCCCAGCGTTCAGAAATATGCACGTTTTGAGTTATATATGTACGTATTTTAATTAAAAAGAATCACTGCAGCAAAGTTGAACTCTTCCTCTTCCCTTTCCTGCCATGTCCTCCTTGGCTCTCCAAGGCACCATCCTCACAAGTTCTATTCTTTTTCTGTGTTTTCAATTTTGTTTCTGTGTGTTTCTGTGTCCACAAAAAGACTCTTGCATTTTAAAGGTTTGAGACTCACATAGTCATTTTGGAAGGTGGAAAGTGGGCACAGGGGCAGGGGCTGCCACCTTCTGTGTCCCAGGGTTCTGGGAGAGGCCAGGCGCTGGAAGGGTATTGGCTCCAAGACTGTGAGGCCTTCCAGGTCCTCCCTTACTCTCCAGGGCAGCTGGGGGCAGGGGATCAGTCTGGAGAACTTGCCAGAAGAGCTTGGGACTGAGGACCCCTGCCCTGCAGTGCAGAGGAGATCAGGGTTGGGATCCAGAGAAGAGCGTTGACATCCATACCCAGAACTGCAGGGCGCCAGTCCCTCTGCCCTCGCTGAGTGCTGGGTGCCGCGGGGAGACGCTCCCACCGGGAAACCAGAGTCCTCTGGGAAAACCGAATTCTCTAGAGGAAGACCCCATGAGTGGGTCTGGTCCAGCCACCTCGTCACCTCCCTGGGAGGCAGCAAACTCTGCCCACCACTGAGGGCCGAGTTTTATAGAGCCGTCTTCATAACCCTAGTGTTAGGACAGCCCCCCGCTCCTGTCAACCGCTGATCCCCTTTCTGTCTCCGTGGATTTGCTTCTTCTGGACTTTGATGTAAGTGGAATCATACAACATGGCCTTTTATGTCTGGCTTCTTTGAGCATAAAGTTTTCAAGATTCTGTAGCATGAATCAGGACTTCATTCCTTTTCTGCACTGAATGATACTCCATTGTGTGGATGGACCCCACTTTGTGTATTCATCCATTAATGGACTTTTGGGTTGTTTCCACTTTTTGGCTATTGCGAGTCCTGCTGCTTGTGAGCATCAGTGTACAGGTGTTTGTGTGGATGTGTGTTTTCACTTGTCTTGGGAAGATGCCTACAAGTGAAATTGGGGGGGACCATTTGAGGAGCTGCAAATTACTTTCCAAAGTGGCTGTGCCATCTGATATTCGCACTGGGATGGGATTTTTAATTTCTGCCTTTATTTCGCCTCTTACTCCCTCATCTTCCTTGTTACCTAGAATTTCGGTTCCTTACTGTTTTCTTCAACACAAAAAAATAGTTATTTGTAAAAGTCCAATAGAGGTCACAGCATGGCGTGTGCTGTTTGCTCACAGCTGGGTCGTACCCCCTTTGTCTCCTTGTCTGGAGAGAGGACACGGTTAATGTTCTCTCCGGGGCCTGTGGTGTCTTGTGTCTCAGGTGTCTTCATCTTACCCTCACTTTGATGTTGAGTGTCTGGGTTTAGAATTCTGAGTTGATGGTTATTTTTGCTTGGCACTTTGAAGCTGTGGCCCACTGTCACCTGGGCCTGTTGCAAATGAAAAGTCTGCTGCAAGTTTGTTATTCTTTTATAGGTAAATATATTTTCTCCATAATAGCTTTTTAAATTTGTCACATAGTAAAATTGACTTGTGATGTTTCTTTGGCTGCAGCTCTGTGAGTTTAAACATGTGTGGACTGAGGTAAGTACTGCACTGATCAGAATGCACAGCAGCTCCGTCATCTCAGAGCTGCTGCCCTCTTATGGTCACCCACACCTGTAACCTCGAGAGCTGCTGACCTGTTCTCCATCACATACTTTTGTCTTTTCAAGAATGTCATATAGATGGAATCATCCAGTATGTAACCTGAGACTGGCTTCTTTCACTTAGCAGAATGCCTTTGAGATTCAAGATGTGTGTATCAAAAATTTGTTCCTCTTTTTTTGCCGAGCAGCGTTTCATTGTACGGATGGACCACAGTTTGTCTGTCTGTACACTGTACACCTGTTGAAGGATATTTGGGTGGTTTCCAGGGTTTTGCAGTTATGAATAGTGCTGCTGTGAACATTTGAGTACGGGTTGTTGTTGAGCATAAGTTTTCATTTCTCTAAGGAGTGGCATTGCCAGTCACAAGGTGAGTAGTTTAAATTCATGAGAAACAACCAAACCATTTTCCAGAGTGGCTGCCATGGTCTGAAAGTTTGTGTCCACCTCCTGCCAAAATTCACATGTTGAAACCTAGCCCTTAAGATGATGGTGTTAGGCGGTGGGGCCTTTGGGAGGCAATTAGGTTGTGAGGGTGGAGCCTCATGGATGGGATTTGTGCCCTTGTGAAAGAGACCCCAAGGAGCCCCCTCACCCCTTCAGCCATGTGAGGACACAGCGACAAGTCTGCCACCCGAACAAGAGCCCTCCCCACCGTGCTGGCACCCTGATCCCCGACTCCAGCCTCCAGAACTGTGAGGAATAACATCTGTTGTCTCTGAGGCCACCGTCTGTGGTTTTGTCACACAGTCTGGCTGACTGAGACAGTAGCTGTACCCTTGGCATTCCCACCAGTGCAGGCTGCAGACCCTGTTGCTCCACATCCTCACGAGCACTGAGCATTGTGTTCTTTGCTTGCTTGTTTTAGCCGTTGTAACAGGTGTGTAGTGGTATCTTGTCTGGTTTTAACACTCATTTCTCTGATGTGTAATGATGTTGAATATCTTCTTTGGTGAAGTGTCTGTGCCTGTCTTTTGCCCATTTTTTTTTTTTTAATGAATTTGAGCCCATTTATTTATTTATTTATTTATTTATTTATTTTTTCCCCAAAGCCCCAGTAGATACTTGCATGTCATAGTTGCACATCCCTCTAGTTGCTGTATGTGGGACGCGGCCTCAGCATGGCTGGAGAAGCGGTGTGTCAGTGCGCGCCTGGGCCGCCAGCAGCGGAGCGTGCCACTTAACCGCTAAGCCCCATTTTTGCCCATTTTTAAATTGGGTTGTCTATTTTCTGTCTTGTTGAGTTTTGAGAGTTATTTGTATATTCTGAATACAGCTTCTTTGTTGGATATGTAATTTATAAGTATTTTCTCCCAGTCTGTAGCTTGTCTTTTCATCCTCTTAACAGTGTTTTTCAGAACAAAAGTTGTAAGTTGTTCTTGTTTGATGAAGTCCTGTTTATCAATGTTTTCTAACACGGATGTGCCTTTACAGAGTCATGTCTGAGAATTCTTTGCCTAACACCACCTAGAAGGTATATTGTTTTACATTTTACATTCAGATCTATGACCCCATTTAATTAATTTTTGTATCAGGTGTGAGGTTTGGGTCTAGGTTCATTTTTGTGCATATGGACAGCCGGTTGTCCCAGCACCATTTACTGAAATGAATGTCCATTGTGTGGCTGTGCATACAAGTCTAGCCTCTCCCTTCTCCAGTGATTTGTTTTTGTACTTTCATAAGAAGTTCATTTGCCACGTTTGTGGGATCTGTTGTGTTCTGTGGATCTCCGTATCTCTTCCTTCACCAACACCCCTCTGTCCTGATGATTATGCAGTGTAGTATTAACTCAGCTGGGGTGAGTCCTCCAACTTGGTTCTGGTTTTTCAAAATTGTTTCAGCTGTTTTTCTTCTTTTGCCAGTACGTACAAATTTTAGAATCACCTTATCTATATCTACAAAACACTCTGCTGGGATTTTGACTGGAATTGCAGTAAATCTATAGATCAGTTTCGGGAAAATTGACATCTCTGTTGTCTTCCAATCCATGAACATAATTTGTCTCTATTTAGGCCTTTGGGGTTTTTTAATCGTCATTTTGTAGTGTTCAACGTACATATCCTCTACATGTTTTCTTAGGTTTATGCCTAAGCATTTCTTTGTTTTTTGAGCTATGGTAAAAGGTGTTTTTTAAATTTTGGTTTCCAATTATATACTCCTAGTGTTTAGAAACAAAATTGATTTTTGCGTGTTGTCTATCCTGTAAGCTTGATAAATTCACTTATTGGTTCTTGGGGGTTGTTGGATTTTTTTTTTTTTTGTAGATTTTTGTGGATTTTATGCATAAACAATCATGTCATCTGTGAATAGGGACAGTTTTATTTCTTCTTTTCCAGTCTGTATGCCTTCATTTCTCTTGCTTGCCTTGTTCCACTGACTAAGTTTTTTGCTATGAGGCTGACTAGGAATGGTAAGAGTGGACATCTTTGCCTTGTTCTTGGTCTCAGGGAAAACATTCCCTCTTTCACGACTAAGTATGGTATTACCTGTAGACTCTTTTGTCAATGCCCTTTATCAGGTTGTGCAAGTTCCCTTCTACTCCTAGTTTGCTGAGAGTTTTATCATGACTGGACGCTTTGTAAAATGCTTTTTCTGCATCAATTGATAAGTCCAACTGGTTTTTCTTCTATACTGTTGATATGGTGGCTTGTGTTGAGTGATCTCTGAATATTGAACCAGCCCTGCATTCCTGGAATAAATCTCAGTTGGTCGTGGCATACTATTCATTTTATATATTGCTGGATTTGGTTTAATAATATCCTGTTGGGGATTTTGCATCTGTATTTGCAAGGATGTTGGTCTATAGTTGTCTTGTTTGTAGTCTCTGGTTTTGGTATCAAGGTTATGCTGGTCTTATACAAAAGGAGTTTGGAAGTGTTGACATTTGTTTGTTGAGGTTTGTTTTATGACGCAGGCTGTGGTCTATCTTGGTGGGTGTTCCACATGCACTTGAGAAGAATGTGTATTCTGCTGTTGCTGACTGGAATGTTCTATATATATCAGTTAAATTCAGTTAGTTGATAGTTGTTATGGGTTGAATTGTATCTCCCAAAAAATATGAAGTCCCAACCCTGCTAACTCAGAATATGATCTTATTTGGAAATCAGGTCTTTACAGAGGTAATCAAGTTAAAATGAGGTCATTAGTGTGGGCCCAATCCAATATTACTGGTGTCCTTATAAAAAAGAGAGATTTGACTAGATCAGATGGACTTAATAGATATATATATAGAACATTCCATCCAAAAACAGCGGAATACGCATTCTTCTCAAGTGCAAATGGAACATTCTCAAAGATAGACCATATGTTGGTAAACAAGGCAGGCCTCAGTAAATTTAAGAAGATTGAAATCATATCAATCATCTTTTCCAATCACAATGCTGTGAAACTAGAAATCAACTACAAGAAAAAGGCTGGGAAAGTCACAAATATGTGGAGACTAAACAACATGCTACTGAACAACCATTGGATCATTGAAGAAATCAAAGGAGAAATAAAAAAATACATGGAGACAAAGGAAAGTGAAAATACAACATACCGACTCTTATGTGATGCAGCAAAAGCAGCACTAAGAGGGAAATTCATAGCAATACAGGCCTATCTCAACAAACAAGATCAAATGAGTAATCTTAAACTACACCCAACAGAATTAGAAAAAGAAGAACAAACAAAGCCCAGAGTCAGCAGAAGGAGGGAAATAATAAAAATTAGAGCAGAAATAAATGAAATAGAGACTAAAAAACAGTAGAAAGGATCAATGAAACTAAGAGCTGGTTCTTTGACAAGATAAAATTGACAAACCCTTAGCTAGACACACTAAGAAGAAAAGAAGGCTCAAATAAATAAAATTAAAAATTAAAGAGAAATTACAACAGGTTCCACAGAAATATGAAAGATTATAAGAGAATACTGTGAAAAACTATATGCCAACAAATTGGATAACCTAGAAGAAATGAATAAATTCTTAGACTTATTCAACCTCCCAAAACTGAATTAAGAAGAAACAGAGGATCTGAATAGACCAATCACAAGTAAAGAGATTGGAACAGTAATGAAAAACTTCCCCAAAAACAAAAGTCCAGGACCAGATGGCTTCTCTGGAGAATTCTACCAAACATTCAAAGAAGATATAATACCTGTCCTTCTCAAACTATTCCAAAAAATTGAAGAAGATGGAACACTTACTAACTCATTCTACAAAGCCAATATTACCCTAATACCAAAACCAGACAGGGACAACACAAAGAAGGAAAATTACAGGCCAATATCGCTGATGAACATAGATGCAAAAATCCTCAACAAAATATTGGCAAATTGAATGCAGCAATACATGAAAAGGATCATACACCATGATCAAGGGGGATTTATACCAGGGATGTGGGGATGGTTCAACATCCACAAACCAATCAATGTGATCCACCACATTAACAAAATGAGGAATAACAATCACATGATTGGGGGCCAGCCTGGTGCTGTAGTGGTTAAGTTCGGGCGTTCCACTTTGGCAGCCTGGGGTTTGCTGGTTCAGATCCTGGGAGGGGACCTAGTCACTGCTCATTGAGCCATGCTGAGGCAGCGTCCCACATAGAAGAGCTACAACTCTACAACTATGATATACAACTATGTACTGGGGCTTTGGGGAGAAAAAAGTGGAAGATTAGCAACAGATGTTGGCACAGGGCCAATCTTCCAAAAAAAAAAAAAAATCACATGATCATCTCAGTAGATGCAGAGAAAGGATTTGACAAGATCCAACATCCATTTATGATAAAAACTCTCAATAAAATGGGTATAGAAGGAAAGTAGCTCCACATAATAAAGGCCATATGTGACAAACCCACAGCCAACATCATACTTAACAATGAAAAACTGAAAGCCATCCCTCTGAGAACAGGAACAAGACAAAGGGGCCCACTCTCACCATTCCTATTCAACCTAGTACTGGAGGTTTTGGCCAGAGAAATTAGGCAAGAAAAAGAAAGAAAAGGTATCCAAATTGGAAAGGAAGACGTAAAACTGTAGCTGTTTGTGGACAACATGATTCTATATATAGAAAACTCTAAAGAATCCACCAGAAAACTATTAGAAATAATCAACAACTACACCAAAGTTGCAGGGTACAAAATCAACTTAGAAAAATCAGTTGCATTTCTATACACTAGTTAATGAACTAGCAGAAACAGAAGTCAAGAATACAATCCCATTTACAATCGCAACAAAAAGAATAAAAATATCTAGGAATAAATGTAACCAAGGAGGTGAAAGACCTATACACTGAAAACTCTATAAGACATGATTGAAAGAAATCGAAGAAGACATAAAGAAATGGAAAGATAGTCCATGCTCATGAATTGGAAAAATAAACATAGTTAAAATGTCCATATTACCTAAAGCAATCTACAGATTCAATGCAATCCCAATCAGAATCTCAATGACATTCTTCACGGAAATAGAACAAAGAATCCTAAAATTTATATGGAACAACAAAAGACCCCAAATAGCCAAAGCAATCCTGACAAAAAAAGAACAAAGCTGGAGGCATCACTATCCCTGACTTCAAAATATACTACAAAACTATAGTAATCAAAACAGCATGGTACTGGCACAAAAACAAACACACCAATCAATGGAACAGAATTGAGAGCCCAGAAATAAAACCACACGTATGTGGACAGCTAATCTTTAACAAAGGAGCCAAGAACATACAATGGAGAAAGGAAAGTCTCTTCAATAAATGGTGTTGGGGGCAGCCTGGTGGCGTAGTGATTTAGTTTGCACACTCCATTTCGGCGGCCTGGGGTTCACAGGTTTGGATCCCGGCTGCAGACCTACACACCATGCATCAAGCCATGCTGAGGCAGTGCCCCACATACAAAATAGAGCAAGATTGGCATAGATGTTAGCTCAGGGCGAATCTTCCTCGAGCAAAAAGAGGAAGATTGGCACAGATGTTAGCTCAGAGTGAATCTTCCTCAGCAAAAAAAAACCCAACCAAACAAACAACCTGATCAAAAAATGGGCAGAGGATATGAACAGACATGTTTCCAAAGAAGATATACAGATGGCCAACAGGCACATGAAAAGATGTTCAACATCACTAATCATCAGGGAAATGCAACTACACTAAGATATCGCCTTACACCTGTGAGAATGGCTATAACCACCAAGACAAAAAATAACAAATGTTGGAGAGGATGTGGAGAAAAGGGAACCCTCATTCACTGCTGGTGGGAATGCAAACTGGTCCAGCCTCTATGGAAAACAGTATGGAGATTCCTCAAAAAATTAAAAATAGAAATACCTTATGATCCAGCTATCCCACTTATGGGTATTTATTCAAAGAACTTGAAATCAACAATCCAAAGAGGCTCATGCACCACTGTGTTCATCGCAGCATTATTCAGTATAGCCAAGAAGTGGAAGCAACCCAAGTGTCCATCGACAGATGATTAGATAAAAAAGATGTGGTGTACTTATACAACGGAATACCACTCAGCCATAAAAAGACAAAATCGTCCCATTTGCAACAACATGGATGGACCCGGAGGGTATTATGTTAAGTGAAATAAGCCAGACAGAGAAAGACAAACACTGTATGACTTCACTCATATGTGGAATATAAACTAACACACAGACAGAGAGAACAGTTTGGGGGTTGGTTACCAGGGAGAAGGGAGTTGGGAGGTGGGCACAAGGGATGAAGGGATGCATTTATATGGTGACTGACAAATAATAATGTACAACTAGAATCTCACAATGTTATAAACTATTATGATATCAATAAAAATAAATAAGCCAGACAGAGAAAGACAAACACCATAGGATTTCACTGATATATGGAAGATAAACACATGGATAAAGAGAACAGATTAGTGGTTACCAGAGGGGAAAGGGGTGGGGGTGTGGGTGAAAGGGGTAAAGGGGCACATATGTATGGTGACAGACAAAAATTAGACTATTGGTGGTGAGCACGATGCAGTCTATACAGAAATTGATATATAATAATGTACACCTGAAATTACATGATGGTATAAACCAATATGACCTCAATAAAAAATATATATAAGCCTCAAAATAAAAATTTTTTAAAATATAGAAAAAAAAGGGAGGGAGATTTGGACACAGACATGCACAGTGGGAAGACGATGTGAAGAGACCCAGGGAGAATGCCAGGTGAAGACAGAAGGTTGGAGTGATGCATCTACAAGACAAGAGACGCCAAAGATGGCTGGCAAACCCCTAGAATCTGGGAAGAGGCAAGGAAGCATCCTCCCCTGGAGAGAGTGTGGCCCTGCCAGCACCTTGATTTCAGACTTCCAGCCTCCAGAACTATGAGACAATACGTTTCGGTTGTTTTAAACTTCCCCATTTGTGGTACTGTGTTACAGCATCCCGAGGAAACTGACACAGTCGTGTGTTCAGTTCTGCGTCCTTGCTCATTCTGGCCCCTCCTTTATCTCTTACCCAGAGAGGAGCTCTTGGCCTCCAACTGTGGGTAGCTGTGGACTTGTCTGTTTCTCCTCTCAGTACTGTCACTTTTTGCTTCATGTATTTTGAGTCTCTTTTGTTAGGTGCACACACATTTAGGGTTGTTACCTCTTCCTGGTGAATTTACCCTTTTATCATTGTGTAATGTCCCTCTTTCCCCGGTAATATTTTTTTTTTCTGAAGGGTACTTTACTTTGTCTGATATTAACATAGCCAAAATCCTGTTTCTTTATATTGTATTTTTGTGGAATATGTTTTTCCATCCTTTACTTTTAATCTCCCCATGTAATTATATTTGAAGTAAGTTTCTTATAGATGGCACAGTGGGGGTGTAGTTTTTTGTTTTTGTTTAAGTTTCATTTTGACGATAATGTAATTATTGATATGCTTAGGTATACATTTACTGTGGTTTTTTTTGTGAGGAAGATCAGCCCTGTGCTAACATCTGCCAATCCTCCTCTTTTTTTGCTGAGGAAGACTGGCCCTGAGCTAACATCCGTGCCCATCTTCCTCCACTTTATATGGGACACCGCCACAGCATGGCTTGCCAAGCAGCGCGTGGGTGCACGCCCAGGATCTGAACCGGCGAACCCCGGGCTGCTGCAGCGGAGTGTGCGCACTTAACCACTTGCGCCCCCGGGTCAGCCTGTTTTGTTTGTTTTCTGTTGGTTCTCTCTGTTTTTGTTCCTCAGTTTCTCTTTCCTGCCTATAATGATAAAGAGTTATTTGAGCATTTTTTAGTATTTTAGTTTAGTTTATTGTGAGAATTAGTAAAGGGAAACCTTGTGTGAAATGGAGTTAGGAGGCCAGAAGGGGGAGCCCCAGTGCAGCCCCACCGAGGTCAGTCACGGGAAGATGGTCAACTACAGGAAGAAATGTCACTGTATCCCAGACAGAAATCCAGAACCCCAGCAACTTGGCCAACGAGAAACCATCACCACCCTAAACTCGGCTTTTCTCCAGTGGACTTTTTTCACAACAGCCCCTCCCAGCTTCCTCCTTTCTCTCTCTAAAATGACGTTCCTCTCCTTTGATGGCTGGACTTGCCTGTGGGCTGCCATAGCATTGCAGCAGAGAATTGCAATTCTTTGGCTATTTCCAAATAAACTCTTTTTGCTGGTAAGATAACTGGCTGTTTTATTTTTAAGGTTGACATTATCTCTTGTGATTTTGACTCTCTTTGTATAGTATTTTTGGTGGGGGTTCTAAGGATCACAACATACTTAACTACAACAGTTTCCTTGGAATCAGTGTGTTGCACTTTGATTGGGGTGTAGAAACCCTACCCCCCTTCAGCCTCCTTTCTTGCCCCTCATGTTACATCTGTGTGGACTAACAGCTCCATCAGACAGTGTTGTAACCCTTTCTTTCAACTGTAAACATGTTTTAAAGAAATCAAGAGGGGCCGGTCCCGTGGCTTAGCAGTTAAGTGCGCACACTCCACTACTGGCGGCCCGGGTTCGGATCCCGGGCAAGCACCGACGCACCGCTTGTCCGGCCATGCTGAGGCTGTGTCCCACATACAGCAACTAGAAGGATGTGCAACTATGACATGCAACTATCTACTGGGGCTTTGGGGAGAAAAAGGGAAAAAAAAGGAGGATTAGCAATAGATGTTAGCTCAGGGCTGATCTTCCTCACAAAAAAAAAAAAAAGAAATCAAGAGTCTACCATTTCTGTTGCTGTTCCCTCATCGCTGATGTTCCTTCTGATATCTCTTCCCTCCCGTTGGAAGACCTTCCATTAGCAGTTGTGTTAAGGAAGCTCTGCTGGCTGCAAATCCTCTGAGCCTTCTTTCATTTGAGACTTTATTTCACCTTTATTCGTGAAGGATATTTTCATGGATAGAGAATTCTGGGTTGACAGTCTTTCCTTTTCCCCAGAACTTAAAAAATGGTGTGCCGCCTCCTGTGGCCTCTTGGTCTCTGATGAGAAGTCTGCTGTCATCCACGTCACTGCTCTCAAGACTTTTTTGTTTTTAGTTTTCAGCAGTTTAATTAGACGTATCTGGGTGTGGCGTCTTTGAGTTGATCCTGTTTTGGATTTGCTCACTTCTTGAATCTGTAGGTTTATATCTTTCACCATATTTGGGAAGTTTTCAGCCGTTATTTCTTCAAATCACTTTCTCTGTTTTTGGGCTTCTAGTGATACAAATGTTAGACTTTGACTTACTGTCCCACAGGTCCTGGGGGCCCTCACTTTTTACCCCAGTCTTTTCTCTTTCTGTTGTTGAGGTTGGATAATTTCCATTGATCTATCTTCAGTCAAGTTCACTGACTCCTCTGTCATCTCTATTCTGCTATTGAGTCTGTCCTGTGAGTTTTAAAATTTTGGTTATTTTGCTTTTCAGTTATAACATTTCCATTTGGTTCATCCTATATCTTCTGTTTCTTTGTTGAGACTTTTATATTTATATTTTTACGTCCATTGCAAAATGTTTGTGATTGCTTATTCAAGCATTTTTATAATAGCTACTTGAGAGTCTTTGTCAGATAATTTCAACATGTGTGTCTTCTCATCCTTGGCATCCATTGAATGTCTTTTCCCTGTGAGTTGAAGTTTTCATGGCTCTTCATATGCCAAGTAATTGTGGATTGTATTCTGGACATTGTGAACACTTCTTTATTAGATTTGGGTCTTGTTTAAGTCCTGTGGAGAATGGTGATGTCTTTGTTTCGCAGTCACTTGGTCTTGTTAGGTTCATGTGCATGTTCCCACTGCCGTCGGTGGGCTGGACCCCATGTCAGTCCAGGCACCAAAGCCATGCTCTTTGGGCTGGTCCTGCATGTGCACCATCCCGTCCTCAGACTGGGACTCGGGTGTTGGTCTGCAAGCTCTCCAAGTGTTGGGTTTGATCATTAAGAGTCAATCCATGCATCTGCAGCCTGAGGGTGAGCCTTGGGGTCTTAACCACTTCATGGGCTGTTTCCCCAGCTGCTTCCTCGGGTCTGGTTGCTGGCACTCTGTCTGGTCCTTCAGCCAGCAACGTGGGGCTCTTGTTACCCCCGCTCTGTCGTACTCTTTCCTGGTCAGGCCATATCTGGGTCCACTCAGCAGGAGAGTAGACAGCACAGTAATGGGAGCTCTTGGAACCACAGCTGCACTGAACAGCAGCAAGGCGCCTGCCTCAGAGAGTGGCTTTCGTGGGTTTCCAGAGCCACCACTCCCACTGCCACCAGGGGATGGCCCGGGGCACTAAAGAACAGGGGGAAGAGGACTCAGGGCATTTCCACACACTCTGAGCATCAGGAGTTCCCTCTCACAGTCCCCCTAGCAGGTTGCTCCCGGCTGTGCTGAGTGCAGGCCGAGTACTGAGGGCGAGTGGTGGTAAACAGTGCTGGTCCTGTGGGACTTGTGGTTCTGCCCCTGCTGCCTGATTCGCCTGCCGTGGTGCCCTCCTCAGTTCTTAGCTGCTCCAGGCCTCTGTCCAGATGTTGTAGCTGCACTGTGCGAGGCACAGGGCCTCTGTGCCTGCTCCATCTCACCTGGACCCAGAACTGCCCCTCAGAGCTCTTACGTCGTCTCCGTATCCTTGCCGGGCGGCGGCTTCACAGCCATCATCTAGCGTGCGTGTGATTTGCCTGGGCCTGGGCCAAGCCTTAGGAGAGAGGCAGGGCCACCCCCCACCCTTCCACTGCCGTTCTGCTCTATGTCCCCGTCATCACGTGCTTAGCCCCACAGAGCTCGGCCCCCTGCCCGCCCCCCAGCAGTCAGGGCACCCCGTCAAGGACATGGCTGAGGCTGCTGATGCCCACCAGTTCCCATGGCCCCAGGAGCTAGACGCAGCTCCTCCTACTCCCCATGCCCTGCCCGCCTGCCGGGCTGTCCCTTGTCCTTCATAGCCCTGCCCCGTGGGTCCCTTCGTGTCTCTCTGCTGGCGGTGAGCGCACAGTGCAGGGACGTGCTGAAGCATCTTGTGTGTTTGTGGCCTCATCCCCTTGGAGGTCGCAGGGGCGGCAACTGGGGATGCAGACTGGAGCCGCACTGCCCAGTTCAGTGTGGCTCCCGTGCTCTGCCACAGCCTCGGCATCCCACCACCCTCAGGCAGGCATGGTGAGAGGCCACGTAGGTACCCTGGGGCCCTCCCTGCTTATGGAGACCAGACGACAGTGTGCTCTTGCCAACTAAAGTTTATTCAGGCCCTGAATGGGTGACCAGTGACATGCAGTTCGCCCGGGCCCACAGCCGACTGACCTGTACCACTGACCCTGCTGATGCACAAACAAGTTCCCAGAGAAGGAAGCCTGGGGCTCCCAGAGCGAGGTCAGACCCGGGAAACACCGCCCAGGGCCCCACAGGGCCAGCTGAGGGGTATGTGTCATGCTGACTGTCGCAGGACCCGTGTCCGTGGGAAGAGGGTGGGTGAAGAGCAGGGCCACCAGTGTCCTGTGCACCCCAAGCCAGCCAGGAGGCTTGCCCCAGTGCTGAGCATCATGGCTGTGGGAGGAGGTGTGTGTGCAAGCGTGGTGGGGGTCAGGCCATCCCCTCCCTGCAGCCCTCCTGGACCTCCCACCTAAGGCATGACTACTGTGAGCTTCTCTGCCCCCACATGGTCTGGGCAGCAGCTTGGCCCGCGGGAAAGAGCCACGAACAGGCCTCTGTGGCATCCTCTGTGGGTTCCAGCAGTTTGAGGACACCCAGGACACTCTGTTGCCCCTCAGCGCCTCTGGCTGGCAAACCAAGAGAAGATAGGGCGCGGGCGTGGGCGTGGGGCCTGGTGGACACGCACGGTGCGTGGTGAGCGCCAGGCTTTGATGGTGGCGTCATCGCTGGCTGTCAGCAGTAGCTCTTGCTCCTGGGGGCTGAAGACCACTGAGTTGACCACGTCTTGATGCCGCAGCTTGGCCAGGCAGATGTTGTAGTGGCGGTCCCAGATGTAGCCATGCCGGTCCTCGGCCCCACTGTGGGACAGTCTGAATGAGCCCCTGCCTGCCACACCCAGGCCACACCGTGCCCTGAGCTCCTACCTGGCCACGAAGTCCCTGCTGACGTCCAGGAAGATGAAGAAGCACTCATCGTTGGGTGTGTAAGCACGGTGGGCGCGCAGGGCCCGCTTCACCTCCTGCATGGTCTTGAGATCGAACACCAGCAGGTCGATCTCCTCTGCAATGGGCGGTGGCTGCATGGGGTCAGCCACCACCGAGCCGCTGGGCCAGGCGCGGCTGTTGACATACAGGTACCTGGGCGAAGGCATGCTGCTCGGTACCGGCGACTTGCAGACACCCCCACCCAGGACCCTGTGGGCGGCCCACCTGTTGTCAGGGGATAGGCCCATGCCGATGATGTGTCCGTGCACGTCGATGACGTGGTCCAGAGCATCGAAGAAGGCATCCGAACCCCGGCCCTCGCCCAGCACAGGCCCAGCCGTGGTCATCTGGTGTGGCAGGATCTGCTTGATGCCTGCAGAAGGGCTGGGTGAGGGCAACCCCGAGCCCTTGGGGCGGCACCCCGGTGCCTGGGAGCTCCCAGACGTCCGTGGGTGCTGCCTGCCCTGCGGGCCCCAAATCTGAACCAGAGAGCCCCCCACCGCCACTCCTTGGCCCCCACTGAACGTGTGCTGTGGGTGGCCAACCAGGGCTGGGCCCCATGACCAACAATGAAGCAGTCTTTGGACTGCTTCCACGGACTCACTGGCTGCCTGGCCCATGGGACCCCACCCCCGTCCCCAGGAAGCCTCACCCCCAGGTCTAGGAACTGCGGAGGGCCCTGCCCAGTACCGATCTGGTGTGGTGAGTAAGTGAGGCAACCCGTGGTGAAGATGAGGAGCTTGCTCCGGGCGTCAGCTGTGCTGCGCTCGGGGGGCTTGGTGCGGCCCTGGGCCAGCAGCTCAGCCACCTTGGTCTCCAGCATGCGCTCTGACAGCTGGGGCTGCGCCCGCCCATCCAGGAGGCCGTCCAGCAAGTGCCGCAAGCCCTCCTTGCCGCGGGCCGGGGCTGGGGCCGCGCTGGCCACCTCATCCTCGCCACCATTGCCCAGGTCAAAGACGCGGCGGGGGGGTGCGCCAGGGGCGCCGGCGTCCAGCAGGAGGTCAGGGCTGTCGAAGCGGCTGCAGTCGGCCACCATCACGGTGCGGATGGTGCTGGCGTTGAGGTTCTGGATCTTGAAAAGCCGCTTCACCACGTTGACATTCTCTGACTCCACATCCTGGAAGCAGGAGCACAGACTGTGGGCGCCGGGCGGGGGAAAGGGCGCCAGGTGGGGGAGGGGGCACACCTGCCTGCACCCGCCCACACCTGGAAGGCGTTGTTGAGCCAGAGCACCGAGCAGGAGGTGATGTCTCCGATGCGGTGCAGGTTCCCCGAGATCAGACTGGTCTCTGTGAGCCAGCAGCCAAACACGTCGTAGGGCTTGTTGCGCACGCGGGACAGCAGGGCGAAGGTGTCTGCAGGGAGGGGTCGGGCTGGGCAGGTGGTCGGACGGGGTGGGGAGGGCCCAGGGCCAGGACAGGGAGCAGGGGGCAGTGAGTCGGGCGGGCTTGGCCAGAAGGGGGCGGGGCAGTGGGAAGGCAGCAGTCTTGGCCGGGATGACCAGCCCACTCCAGGCCTGCTCTCACCTAGGCTAATGACGGCGATCTCTCCTGACGAGGAGTTGTGGGGCCCCAGGAACACCCCCGAGGCCAGCAGCAGCGAGTCATCCTGGTTGAACTGGGAGAATTGGGTGTAGCTCCAATTGTAGGGCCGCATGTCCGCGCTGTGCACCAGCGAGATGGTCAGGTCGTTGTTCCAGATCTGTGTGGGCCAAGTTGGTGGGTTCATGTGAGCCCACCCTGCATGGGGCACCCGGGCCCACCGTGCAAGCGCGGCCCCTCTCTCGGCCACGTAAGCCAAGCCAGTGCCCAGAAACCGCCATTTGGATGGGGGCTCCTTGCCCCTGGCCATCAGACCACCCGAGAGGTGGGTACATGGGGCTGGGGCCTGGCTCTGGAGCAGTGGCTTCGAGCAGGACCCTCTGTTTTGGCAGTTAGGGGCGCCCCACCCCAGCCTCTTGTCCTGTGTGGTCCAGGCCAGGAGTCCAGGTCTCAGCTGAGGTTCCTCATCCCTGACCGGGCCCTCCACATGGAGACGCGTCACCCTGGGCCATCCCTCCCCTCTGGCCTGGCCCTCCCTTCCCACCTGATAGGCTGCCTGGCCCCAGGGCGTTCCCACTGTGGCAGCTGGGGCCGTGGCCGGCCTCACCTTCACGGTGCAGTCCTTGGAGCAGGAAGCAAACTGGTAACCCGAGTGGGAGAAGCTGAGGTGCAGGACCTGGTCAGTGTGTTCCCTGAGTGTCTGCACCTCCACGCAGGGCACCGTGTCATAGAGCCGCCGGAACTCCTCATACCAGGACGTGGCCGCTGTGGGAGGGTCACCGCTGGGGCCCCGAGCCTCCCTCCCACAGTCAGAGGCCAGGGCCCTGACAGCGTGGGAGCCAGCTCTGCCCCTGGAGCACCCTGGTCACCACCCTGCACCGCCAAACCCATGGCCCTGCCCACCTTCGGCCTCCCTACCAAGCCCTGTGCTCTGAGGCATGGGCTGGCTGTCCCTCACCACTGTGAGGACCTGGGCAGCAGGCGCCCGGCACTGTGGTTTCAGAAGACCGCAGCCGTGGGGACGGCCCTGCCTCCCACCAGCCAGCCAGCCCGGTGGGCTGAGGGGCCACGTGCAGGCGCTGACCTGGGTGTCGGGGCACATCGCGGGCCACCTGATAGTAGCGGTAGAATTGCTCCCGCCACAGGAACTCGTCCCGGGACACGGCCTGCCACTGGCGGCACACCAGCCCAGCGGCCAGCACGTCAGCAGGGTCCAAGCTCAGGAAGATCTGGTAGACGAGGCTATCAGGGAGCAGGGGCGTGCCCCCCTCCTCCATCGTGACATTCTGCCCAGGCGGCCCTGAAACCAATACAAGGCTCCCTTAGCCGCCGGGCAGACCAAGGGGGACATGGGTCCCCAGGCCCAATGAGAGGCGCCGGAGTCTGGGGCTGAGCTGAGGCAGCTGGGGGTTGTTCCTCCAGCACCACCAACTGCCCTGATGGGAATTCCATTGGACTGAGCATGTGCGGAGAGCCAGCTGGCAGTGCCCGCTGGGCCAAGGACCGAACAGCTTCACCAAGGCCCTCTGGACAGTCATGCTCCTGGGACCCCATGCTCCTGGGGGCCCCTCTGCAAGTCCCACTGAGTCCCTGGAACAGGCAGCTTCCGGGTAGGCAGCACACACTTCTCAGCACCCTGGGTCCTGGTCCAGCCTGAAGTAGAGCGTGGGGGAGAGGGAGGCAGCCCCTGGGGACCCCAGACCCACCCTCACCCCAAAAGGGTCCTGGACTTGGGGGACAGGTTTTCCGGGTGGGGTCCTCTGACCTCCCCACCGCGGGCCCAGGGAGACATCTGGGTGCCAGGGCTGGTGACCGCTCAGAGGCCAAGAAACGAAGGGCCGGTGACCCCCGCGCGCTCCTGTCACTCTGACCTTGCCGCCCCAAGGCTTCAGAGCTGTCGGCATGGGACAGAGCTCCTTTCGAGAAGAGGCTTGGGGCTGGCGGGACGAGGGCCAGCCCGCCAGGCCCAGACGCCGCCTGGGGCACCAGCTGGCCCTCAGCCTCCGCCCTGTGGCCTAACGGAGCCCTGCCGGGTGGGCGGCCCGCCAGCGCGGCCACTGCCCGGAGAGCTGAGGGCGGGGCGGGGCGGGGGCGGGGCCGCCCAGCGCCCCCTCCCTCCTTCCCGACGAGGGGCTGCCGGGGGCGGGGCCTGCGCTCGGCCCCTGGGGCCCGGCGTGGACAGCCTCGGCCACTCATTCATTGGCCGGGGGTCGGCGGGGGCCGGAGGCCGGGGGCCAGGGCTCCGAACAGGGGCCGGGGACCCAGAGACCGGGCCGGGGATCGGGGGCTGGGGGTCCGGAGATGGGGACCGGACATGGCCGTGACGACGCTCCGCCGGGGCCGGAGGTCCGGCAGCCGGGCCGGGGCCGTGGGGCCGGGGCGGCGTGACGACGCTCCCCGGGGCCGGGCGCACTCACCGCGGCCGTCTCTGCCCGGCTGCGCGGCCCCGGCCCGGCCTCGGCTCGCGGACCCGCTTCCGCCCCCGCCGCTCCGGCCGCCGCGTCTCTATGATGGACCCGCCAGGCCGACGACACGAGCCCCGAGGCATAGATGGCCGCGGAACGCCGAACGCCCGGCAGCCCGCGCCGGCTGTTCCTGCGCCTGCGCTTCGGGCCCCGCGGCCTGGCGGCGCTTTTTTGTGCTCCCGCGCGCGCTTGGCCTCGCCCGGAACAGCGCCCCTGGCGGCCAGTTGGGGCGGCGGCCGTGCGCCGGGCCCGTGGGCGGGGCTGTGGGCGAGGCTGGCGTTCGCCGGGTTCGCGATCCGGCGCCGGCACTCTGCGCTGTCCGGCCCTGAGCAAGTGGCTTCAGAGGCTCCATGTTTTTCGCTGTGGGGATAAGACCAGTTCTTGCCTCAAGGAGCTGTTGGCGGTTTAAGGGAGTTAAATGTGCAAAGGTCTGAGCACCGACCGCAAGGGAAATCAGGTGTGGGCTTGTGGACAAGGAGCCAGAGGTCAACTGGGACTTTGTACCCAGGACATGGCTCCAGGGCCCTGCCGGGAAGTTCAGGGTTGAGGTCAGATGTCCAGGACGAGGCCGAGCTCATGAGGAGCCTGGGGCGGGATGGGGGTGGGGCCCCTGGCCCAGGGTGGAGGTTTGGGAGGCAGGAGGACTGACATGGACTTCCTGGGCCTGGCTCCTGGGCCGCGATGGACAGTGGACTCTGACCCCGGAGTTGGCCGTCCTGCCCTCAGCCTCCCCTAGTCCCGTCACTGTCAGTGCTGCCGTCATGCTGCCCCCCAGGACTGCACTCCTTTTGACTCTGCTCTTGGCTGCAGCCTCCCTGGGCCAGAGGGCTCGCAGACCCCCTCGGCCCCCGTCCCCCATCAGCACCATTCAGCCTAAGGCCAACTTCGACGCTCAGCAGGTAGAGCTGGGGGAGGTGGGAGGGCAGGACCTTGCCCCAGCAGCCCCCATCCCCTCGTGTCCTCACGTGGCCTGCCCCCAGTTTGCAGGGACGTGGCTTCTCGTGGCCGTGGCCTCCTCGTGCCGCTTCCTGCAGGAGCAAGGCCACCGGGCTGAGGCGACCACATTGCAGGTGGCTCCCCAGGGTGCAGCCATGGCCGTCGGCACCTTCCAAAAGCTGTGAGTCCCAGCACAGACCCCCGGCCCCACCCAGCCCCAGTGACTCCCACCTCAGCCCATCACTCCACCCCAGCCCCTGGCCCCACCCCTGCTGTGGCTGGGACCACTGTCCCACGTGGCCCACCTGGGTTGGAGTCCCCGAGCCTGTTGTGCCTCCTCCCACCCCCACCCCCCAGGGATGGGGTCTGCTGGCAGGTGCGGCAGCTCTTCCGAGACACGGGGGTCCCGGGCCGCTTCCTGCTCCAAGGTGAGGCAAGGGCAGCTGGTGTGGGGGTGCAAGGCTGGGGGGGGCGCTGAGGCAGCTGACCCGGCTCTGCCCAGCCCGAGGTGCCCGCAGGGTGGTGGACGTGGTCGTCGGGGAGACGGACTACCGGGGTTTCGCCGTCCTGTACCTGGAGCGGGCGCGGCGGCTGTCGGTGAAGCTGTACGGTGCGTCCACGTGGGAGCTCGGGCTTGGCACACACTTGGGGCCGTCCCGGTGGGGCTGTGCAAGCCGAGGTGGACACACAGACCTCCCTTCCCTCCCTCCCTCCCAGCGTCCTGACCCTCTCCTGCTGAGCAGGGGCCCAGGGAGAAGCCCCTGCAGACAGGCGGTGGTGTGGGACAGAGAGGGACAGGGACGGGGTGGGGAGCAGATGGGGAGACAGCAGAGAGGGGCAGGGGTCAGACAGCGGCCAGGCGTGTCCCAGGCCCGCAGACCCTGTCCCCAGAGCACCCTGCCCACCCTGCCCAGCCCTGTTTCCCACAGCCCGCTCCCTCCCCGTGAGCGACTCGGCCCTGAGTGCGTTTGGACAGCGGGTCCAGGGGGCCAACCTGACGGAGGACCACATCTTGTTCTTCCCCAAGTACGGTGAGCACCCTGTGTCCCTCCGCCACTGGCCCTACCCTCCCTGTGTGCGCCCCGCCCGTGCCACCCCTGACCCCCGCCTGGACCCCCAGGTTTCTGCGAGGCCGCAGACCAGTTCCACGTCCTGGACGGTGAGTGGGCAGCACCCTCCGGCGGTGCCGGGAGGGTGGGCGCCCCGCGGCTCCTCACCGCCTCTAGTCTTGTCTCTGTGCCGCAGAAGTGAGCAGGTGAGGCCATGGCCCCGCGGAGAAGGAGCGGAAGCCCTGGCGGTGGGGCTGCTGTCCCTCACTGAGCCCCCGCACCCCACACCCTCTCTCCCATCTGCCCCGAAGCTGCCCCTCACCCCCAGGAGCGCGGGGGCGCCGCCTTCATTAAATGCCGTCGGTCTCGGGCCCTGACTCCTTCCTTTCCACGCTGGAACCGCCGGGGTCTCTGCCTGCCAGTCATTTCATGGGCACGTGGGGCTGCTCGCCCGGAAAAGCCGAAGGGTGGAAGGTCAAGAACCCTCCCCAGGGGGGCAGGTGGAAAGGGCTCTCCCCAAGGCCTAGAAGGCCCGGCGCCCCGCTTTCCCTGGGCCTCGGTGTCTCTTCTTCAGTTGGGCCCCTGCGCTGTGGTCCCTGCTGCCCTTCCCCGCTCCCTGACCGAGCACGCAGCCCTGCTGGCCTCCCTGGGCTGCCTGGGTGGGCCCAGGACCTGAGCCCGCAGCCCGCACAGACGGGGTGGGGCGGCTTTTCCTGGGGGATGTGGAGCCTCCCCTGGTCCTCCTGGCCTCCTGCTGCCCCCTTAGCTCCCTCCTGGGAGGCAGGGGCCCTGTGGCCTGAGGCAGGATGGGCCACTGAGGTGGGGCGGGCAGTTTTGGGGGGGCTGGCAGGAGACCCCTCGCAGTTCCTGGACGTGGTACCTGGGGGGTCTGGGGTGAGCTGGAGTCCGTCTTAGGTGGACAGGAGGCTGGGCTGTTCCTCACGGCCGCCCCGGGGGCTGGCAGGGCCAAATGGAGCACAGGACTGGCCTGGAGCAGAACTGACCGCCTGGGGCTGAGTCCACTTCTGGCATGGGGCAGCCGGGTGCCCCCATGGGAAGATCATGTGGGCAGGTGGCAGGGGGCTTGCCAGAGTAGTTGGGACAGAGAGGTGGGGGCGGGTCTGTGCCCCAAGCTGGGGGAAGCAGGCCAGCCTCTTTCACGTGGCAGGACTGGGCTGAGCACGGGGGCTCTGGGCGCATAGGGGAGGGACCCCTGATGCAGACGGGGTGTCCCCCCGGAGCCCACACCCGGGGTCTGGCCAGGGTCACCAGCTGCAGGGGAAGGTGTGCTCCGATCTGTAGAGAAAACGTTTCCGGAATGTGGGGGCTCCGAGGCCCAGGGGAGGGGACGCAGGGGAGAGAAGGAGGGGCTGAAGACGGGGTGTCGGTGTTCTCATCCCCTAGTGGCTGCCTGGAGGGGCCCCTCCAAATGACACCAGACTGTCAGGAGAAGGTGTGAGCACGGGGGAAGGGCCACCTCCTTGGGGCTCCCCGCTGCCCCCCAGGGCAGACTGTGTGTCCCTTCCACACACCGAGGTCCCAGCCAACCTGCCTGTCCCTCACCAAGGGTCCCCCGACTGGAGAAAACGCTGGAAGAAGAACCACATTTGCAGAAAGCCCTCTCCGGAAGAAACAGAGACGCCGCGGGACACGGAAGGGCCCTTAACACACACAGACGATGCCAGAGCCTCTCTGGGATCCAGCTGCCTCCCCTCCCCCAGTTCAGGGTCTGCCAGGGGCTCCCCGGCCTGGGGACAGCTGCGGGGGAGGGACTGCGTGCAAGGGCTGGGGCCAGAGTCCGAGGGGTTCTCGTGGGGCAGGGTCTGGGCTGAGCTCTGGCCCCTGCTGGTGAGAACGCTCTGGTCCAGACCTTTCTCCCCCTCGCCCCCCACCTCCCGCCCCATCTGGTCAAACAGGAGAGGGCCTTCTCTGTTTGCTAGAGGGCACAGGGATTCCAAGAGCTCTGCTGACTGGGGAGGGTGCTGTGCCCCACACATGCCCATGCTGGGCCCTGAGGGGCCTGGGGGCCCCCAGCTCTCTCCCAGCTCCCCCGACAGCCTCCCCGGGCCACGCTGAGCCAGGCCCCCATGGCTCAGTCAGCGCTGTCCACCCAGGGCCCAGCGTGCCTGGCACATCCTGCCCAGCCCGGAGCGTTCTGCGCACGCCCCCTCCCGCTCCCACTGCCCCCTCAGGAACCAGGAGAAGGGCGGCCTCCCTTCAGGAGAACTTGGGGAAGGTCTGAGGGCCAGTGGCAGCCCCCAGGCTGGGGCTGGAGGGTCAGGGAACGGGGCCTGGACCAGCACCAAGCCACCCTGTCTTGAGACCCTTGGCATCCATCTGATGAGCGTTTCTGAAGTGCCCACTGCGTGCCAGGCCCTGGGCACATGGGCAGGCGGGTTCCTGCCCTTGGACTGCCACCTTGAGGCTGAGGGAGCGCCTGGGAACTGGACCCCCCAGCCCCCATTTCCTTCCCTCCAGCAGCCTCCTTCCCTGGGCTGCAGGGAGGACCAGGCCACCCCAGGTGAGCTGGGGGCCACAGAGCAGGAGGGACCACTGCCTGGTCCCTGGAGATAGGCACCGGGGGCCCCTGGTCCCACCTTTGCATGCCCAGCTCGCCCACTGGCCCAGTCCAGACCTGGAGGACTGAGGTGCATGGTTGCTGGGAGAAGCCAGCAGCAGCCCTGGAGGGGCTCCATGTCCCCAGTGGGTGGGGACCACGCCCGACCCTGCAGACTGGGCTGTGCCCACCCAATGTCCTTCAGTGCTGGACTCCCAGGAGGACAGATAGATAGGGCTGGTAGGAAGATGGGAAGGCGTGGGCCCAGCCTCCAGGACCATGAGGGAGAAGGGCAAAGGAAATTGTAGCCCCCCACAGGCCCCACATCCCAGAGACCCACAGAACGGAGCTGGAGAGCACTGGGCACCTGGAGCACGTGGGCTGTGACTCAGAGCTGGCAATGCCCCCGAGAACCCCCTACATGCCTGGCCCTGTGTCCCCCAATCAAAAAAGGAGGGTCTCTGCTCTGGGGTTGTGGGCAAGGTTTGTCAGATGCCCCCCTCTCAGGGCTTCTGGGGAAGGAAGGATCATTCTAGAAGGGCTGAGCATCCGAGGGGTGGCGCCAGAGACCCTCCTGAGTGACCGCAGGGCTGAGGCTGGACAGCAGCCCAGGCCTACACCCCCACCACCCCGAGTCTCTGACAGCAGGGCTGCACCAGCGGGTTCCCCGTGCGGCCAGTTAGCTCCTTACACTGGGGCTGGGGACACAGAGGGCTACACCTGTGATGCATTTTATTTTCACAGAAATGTTTAATGAGCTCATTAAATTTTCAAAAACTAGGTGAGATAACTGAGCTCTAGGTGAATTAATTTTACGTACAAATATTTATTAATTATAATTTGTATTTTGCCTTTTAATTCTAGTAGGTAATTTCTAATACCTAAGAAGAAAGAAAAACAGCTTTAAAAATCTTTAGAAACTGACCTTTAATTGGCAGTCTTGGTCAGGAGGCCTGGAGGGGCTGCTCATGCTAGAGGAGCACTGTCCTGGCAGCCCGCCGGCCTCGCCCGGAGGTGAGGTACTGTGTCCCAGGCCCCAGCTCAGGTACATCACTGGCCCCATCAGGGGACATCAGGTGCTCTGTGCTTGGCCCTTCTTATGGGGCGCCCACCCTCCCTGCCTACACAGGAGCTCCACTGGACAGGTGGGCCAGGACCCCTGCATGTCAGGACAGGGCTGGACGTAGCTTGCCATAGAGGGGACCCTCCAGCTCCCTCCAGCTCATGGGGGCTTCACGTGGGGTCACTCCACAGTGTCTTGCTCCCACCCAGCATGCTCCCACTCTCTCTGCGGTCCACGTCAGAGGGTGGGGGCCTCAGTGGCTGCCACAGACCCTCTGGGAGTCCCCCAACTCCAGCCTGGCACCCTCCTTCCCTCCCCTCCCCCTGGGGGAGACTCCTACCATCCAGGACAGTGTCAACTTACAAGGCAAATTCACCTGTAATTTTACCCTCAAACGGCAATAGCCAAAATAATTGCAACTCGGGATGCGCAAATGCAAACCACAGGCAAATCCAAAAAAAAGAGGGAGCTACTTTTATAGAGAAAAAGGGGGAGAGGCAGGGGCTGCTCTAAACGAAAGCCCATTGGCAGAAACAGATCACAGTGGCAACAGCTTCTCATTGGCTGAGCTGCAGCGTTCCTGATTGGCTGAGCTGCAGCATTTCTGACTGGCTGAGCTGTGGCGTTTGATTGGCTGAGCTGTGGTGTTTCTGATTGGCTGAGCTGTTGCTAAGTGGGGAGAGAAGTCTTCCCTCAGTAGTAAAGTAGTTGTACTTCCTGTTTGGAGTGATTGACGGTGTGTGATGGGGCGAGAGCGCCCCCTGCAGGGCCCCCCCCCCCCCCCCCCCCCCCGCGAGTTTAGTTAGGTTTCTCTAAGTCATTTCGCAACAGTGACCTTGGGGAGAGCTCTTGGGGATGGAGAGGAGAGTGGGAGGAGGAAAGGGAATGGAGCGCAGGTCAGGCGTTTTTGGTGAAGGGGGGGTGGACGAGGTGAAGGGATGGAGATGGCCCAGCGGACAGGGTGGGAGACAGGAGGGAGAGAGGGGGGCTGGTGGGAGGGGTCCTGGAGGGAGTGGGAGGGAGGGGACACAGGGCACAAGGTGGGGGGGCAGGGACGGTTCTTCAGGGTCCTGAGAGGGAAGGAGGGCCGGGCTCCCGTGAGGGTGGGTTGGGGGGTCCAGCCTGCGTCCTTCCGTCACATCCCGGCTCTTGGCCACCTTCCTGCAGCCACACTCTCACTGGCTCTGCCCCGGGACCCTGCCACCTTTCCAGGCTCGCTACGGGGGAGGCTGTCTGCTCTTTGCCTGTGTTCCCCCCAGAATGTAAGCTCCCTGGGGCAGGGCGTGTGTCCCAGGGACCAGGCGCCCTGTGGTCAGCTCGGGGGGCCCAGGAACCCGCCTGCTCCTGTCCAGGTTCCTGGGCTGTCCTCCTGCACGTGGCCTGCACTTCCTGCCCAGTGCCTGACACACACCTGTTGGGCCCTGATTGGACAGCTAGTGTCACGTGCCTGCCCTTGACCAGTCGAGTCAAAAGTTGGAGGGGCCACTTTTGTTGCTGCCGCCCCGGGGTGGGAAGAGGGAGGCTCCCTAAATCCACCATCCAGCCCTGGATGCTCCTGAGGGAGTGCAAGAGTCCTGAAGCGCCACCAAAGGCTCCCGGAGCTGCGGCCTCCCCTGGGGCGGGAGTGCCAGGCCAGGGGCACCCCTCAGGCCCCAGGGCCCCACCTGACCTCCGCTGCTGCGGGCACTCTGTGCCGCCCCTGTGCTGGCCAGGGTGGGCCCGGTGGCCACAGGCTGCTGGCTGGGCAGGGGTCCTTGTGGAGGGGCTGCCGACTGCTGCCCCTGTATCTCCCGAGAGGGCCCTGTGGATAAGGCAGCCCTGGAAAGGGGCGTCACCCGGGGAGGCTGGTTGTACCCCTCGCCCCGCCAGCCCAGGCGTGGAGCGGGCTGGTTTCAGATCTTCAAGCGGGGTTAGGACAGGGTCCGGACACCGGTAGGGTTGTGCCTGCAGGGTGGGAGGTGGAGCCCAGGCACTCAGAGGGTCTAGGTGGGAACTGCTGCCCATTTCTGTTGGAGAGTGATGGCTCCTGTAGGAAGTTCCGGGGAAGAAGAGTCGGGTTATTTGTAGCTTCTCTCATTGTGGGCTGGAGGCTCCTGAAACAGCCGTGCTGACCAGCCGGGCACAGCAAGCTCAAGGAGCGAGGACTCTGCCACGTGGCCCGGCCCTCCAGACCCCTGTCTGTGTCCCCCTGTCCCCACCTCCACCGTGGGCCCTGCAGCAGACCCTGAGAGGCCTTGGCGACTGTCCACCTGGCACTGGGAAATGCTCCTCAGGGAGGAAGGGCCCCAGTGGGGTCCACGCCCTTCCCTGAGGACAGTGAGGCCTGGGACAGAGCTGAGCCCTCAAGCCCCTCGGCCTTGGGGGGCCAGAGCTCCTGCTCAGGACAGGCTGCTCGAGGCCAAGGGCGGGTGGGAGAGGTGGCCCAGGACAGGGGCCCTGGGTGGGGGAGGAGGTGGCCCAGGACAGGGAGCTCCCAGGTCAGGTACACCTCCTTCCTGGCTGTCTGATGGATCCCGGCACCCACACGCTCGGCCGCGCGTGGGAGAAGAGGGTATTTTCTTCCCAGTCCCTTCCTCCAGGGTGGCCAGGAGGACTGCAAGCCCAGCGCCTGCCTGGTCCCCAGGACCCGTGTGTGGCTGCTCCCCACTAGCTGGGCTTCGCTGCGCCCTGCACTCCCTCTGGTAGCGGGCCCCGCGGATCACCCCTCAGCCGTCCTAATCTGGGTGCTCTGGGAGTCCGGCCTGGCCTCCCGCTCGCCTCACCTCGCTCTGACCAGCACCCTCGTGACCACGGGGCTTCCGGCTCTGTTCTTGCCTCACACTTTGGTTTCGGGGCGTGTGGAGCAGTGTGGGGGCTGGCAAGCCCGGGCTCTGCACTGTGTTCCTGCATCGAGAACGCGGTGGCCCTGACCCCTCGGGACTAAGAAAGGTCATGCTCAGAGTGGGACAGAGTGTTCTGTCCTCCACCTGGTGGCAGGAGTGTGGCTGGGGTAGGGCTGGGCGGCGGTCCCGGCATGGGGTGCTCGGAGCGGGGCCCAGGAGGTGCAGAGCTGGGGGTCTCAGGAATGAGAAGGCAAGGCCCAGGAACCTCCCCGGGAGCTGATGGACCCAGCAGGCACCCCCACCCCTGCCATTTCCTGTCCACCCCTCTCCCTGGGCTGGGACCCTGATGCCTCCATTTTGGTGGGCAGGATCTGAGGAGGGCCCCCCCGGCCAGCCCACCCCCAAGCCCTCTGCACCCATCTCTCCTCCTGCCAGGCCTGAGGAGGAGGGCGTGGGGGGCACACCCCTGGGGAGGGGCGCCTTCCTGCCTGAGCCCATAAAGAGGTGAGTCTCTGAGGCAGCAGGGCCCGTGGCCAATTCCTTCCCTCCGTCCTGCCGGGATGGGGCCTTGGCGTGCCCTGTGCATGGCGCTTGCCCTGATGAAAGCCCTGAAGGGCCAGACCCTAAATCCCCAGCCGGCCATCACCCTAGTCCTGCAGAGCTTCCAAGAAGACCAGGTCTGGGCGCCGGGAGGGAGGGGAGGCGCCACGGGGTCTGGGTGCAGGGGGAGATGAGGGCCGTGCAGCTGGCGGGCACTACAGGGGGAGTCCAACCTAGCCAGCCCTGCTCTCACGCCCCCCGTGGAGACCCCTGACCTCCAACAGGAAAGGATAGACCTTCCCGGGTCAGCCGTCCCCCTCTGCAACTTCTGCCAATTCTTGTGAAGTGGGAACATCTTGGTCCCTCTGCACAGATGGGGAACCTGAGGCTTAGAGAGGCCGGCTGCCGGCCAGGGTCATCCCGTCCCTGCCAGGCCCAGGGGAGCCTCTGGCTCCTGCCAGTGTCATTGGTGCAGGCCCAGCTGGGTGCCACTGCCTGGTGAGGGTCCTAGGGCTGTCCTGGGCTCTGCCCAGCCCAGCTCCCTGCAGTTCCAGGGGGAGTGGTTCGTCCTTGGCCTGGCGGGCAGCACCCACAGGAAGGCAGACAGGTCTCTGCTGAACCCTTTCACGGCAACCTTCGAGCTAAATGAAAAGAACCACTTTGAAGTTTCATATGCCATGACCCGGTAAGTGAGGATCCCGGGCCTGTACCCCCAGAAGCCAATGGCTCCGTGGCTCAGGTCCACCATGGGCCCCTGTGCCATGTACTCCCAAGGCCCTCCTCCTAATGCAAAGTCCAGCACAGGCTGCCAATGACCTAACCTAGCTCTGGGGACATACACAAAAGAGGGGAGGCATTTACTGGATCACAGACCTGGAAGAGCCCAAGGGCTGATGGATTTCAGGTACAGCTGGATCCAGGAGCTCAAACACTGTGATCAGGGCCCCATCACCCCCTCCCCCTCCCTCTCTCAGCTCTGCCTGCCTGAGACTTCTGTTCAGGCAGGTTCTCGCCTCACAGGGGTAAGACGGTGGCCTAAGCTATGTCCTTCTCAAGGTCCCAATTCCAGAAAAAAGGAGCATCCAAGCCAGCCTGGCAGTGACCTCTGATTGGCTCTTCTTGAGTCATGTGCTCCTCCTGGACCAATTGCTGTGTCCAGGGTGACAGGTGCTCTGATTGGTCTGCCTGGATGAAGTGCCCACCCCCCAGGTGGGGAGAAGTGGGGAGCCTATGGACAGCCCCCGGGAATCCCATGGAGGGTGCCAGTCCCCTTTGGGGGACACTGATGCCATGAGGGCTTCTTTACCTTTGCCACCCTCCCTCGGCCCCGCCGCCTTCCTTGCCCACTAGCCTGGCTGCCGAGGAGGAGGGGCCCCGAGCCCCGGTTGGTTCCAGGTAACATACAATAGGAAGCTTAAGCGGACCAGGGGCGGCTCCTAGAATCCAAGAGGGGGACACAGTCCAGCCTCTGGGGACTACACTCAGCCCCCTGCCCCCGCCCACCAGCGAGCACCGTCGCCCGCCGGCCCTGGAAGACGCCTGTACGGGCTTGGCCCCCAGGCCTGGACTCTTGGGGTCATCTGACTTGCCCAGCTCTGGCTGGAGGTTGAGTAATGGGGGTCAGGGGCCAGAGAACCCAGTGCAAATGCAGCTCCCCACTGAAGCCCCCAGGGCAGCCTCACCCCGCCCCCATCTGTGTTGCTTCTCGAAACAAGCGCAGTCACCTGGAGAAGCCTCTGTCCCGCTGGACGGTTCTCTAAGGACAGGGATTCCGGGGAGGCATCAGGCCGGGCACAGCAACGCTCCCTCTCGCTTCTCCCCCACTGACCTCTGCTCCTGCCTCGCTCAGCGAAGTCCAGGGCTGCTCGCTAGGGGTGCAGGCCATGGTGCCCAGCCGGGCCCACCCAGCACGCCCAGAGGGGACGTCCTGGTCACTGCACATCTCCGCGCATTTCAGGTCCTGGCCTGGCTGAGGAGGAGCGGTCAGCGGGGGGCTGGACAGAGGCTGTGAAGGGATCGGCCACGCTGACAGGAGGGAGAGCTCACCCCTTGCTCCTTCAGGAGGGACATGGAGGTCCTGAAGGGGCACAGGCCGGGGACATCCTCCCTGGAGAGAGCAGCCAGGCTCTGGGCCCTGCTCATAGCTCCCCACAAGGGTCCCACTGAGCAAAAGGCTGAATTCTCCTTGGGGGCTTACCTCTGGGCCGCAGGAGGCCGGCAGCCCAGGCAGGTTCTGGAACCTTCCTCCTCTGCCCATCCCTCTCCCCCGCAGTGGCCGGCGCTGTGTCACCTGGTCTTACGTGCTGATTCCAGCGGCCCAGCCTGGGAAATTCTCTGTGGACAACAGTGGGGGTGAGATGGTGGGAAGTGGGGAGGACGGCATGGGGGGCCCGCTGGTGGGAGGGACCCTGACACTGTGGCTGTGCCCCCTCAGTGCCCGGGGCAGACCCCGAGGAGGTGCAGGTGTACGACACCGACTATACCACGTTCGCCCTCATGCTCTCCAGAAGACAGACGGGCAGCCAGCAGATCCTCAGGGTCAACCTGCTGTGTGAGCCCCTCGCCCTCTGGCCACAGTTGGGCGGGTGGGGTGGGAGGAAGGAGGGGGGACCGTGCCAGTGCACCCACCACTCACCACCCACCCCAGTGGCTAAGGGGCACGCTGTGCTCGTTGGGCCCCAGGCAGGATGTGGGCAATGCACGTCCAGGTGCTGAGCAAATTCGTCTGCCTGGTCAGAGCGCAGGGCCTCTCGGGGGACAACATCGTCTTCCCGGACTTGACAGGTAATAGGCTCCCGGCTGGCAGGCCCTGGACAGAGGGTGGACATCGGCCCTGGGCCTCAAAAGCCCTGTGGGGGCCCTGCGGGTGGGCACGGCCCATGCTTGGTGTCCACGTGTGGGGTCCTGGAAGCCCCCAGGGGTTCAGCCTGAGCTCAAACTGGGGGGTCTCACAGCTCCTTGGCCTCTGTCCCCACCTGGGTGCCCCTGTCCTGGGCCGCCTCCTCCCCTCCCCCCAGGAGCGTTTCTCACCATGCCCTGCCTTTTGTGCCATAACCTCATGCACACACTGACAGGGGTATGCACAAAACATGTGCAGACGGGCACACACAGACACGCAGTGCTCACACACATGCATATACCCACTTATACACCGTGCATGCACGTGTGTGCACAGGGAGAAGTGCACACTGTCACAAGTATGTGTACACCGGCACTCACCTGAATGGCTACTGTGCCAGTCGCCCGGGTCTGCAGTGAGTCTGGGGGCCTCGGGGGCCTCCTGAGGAGGCCGGGCTGAGGGCAGGGCAGTGCCCTGGGGGACATGTCCCTCAGCCCCTCGCTGGCCTTCCCCTGGAGCGTCTGCAGGCCCCCTCTCTCCCTCCCACCCCTCCTTCTCCTCCCCTCCCTGTAGCTGCCATCTGTCTCCCTCACCTCCTCCCACACTCTGCCCCCGTCCTCCATCCTCCATCCCGAGGCTCTGTCTCCCCCATCAGATTGGTCACCCCATCTGGGTACCTGTTGAAGGATGACGTGGCTCCTCCCCAGCCAGGCCTTGCCTCACTGCCCAGCACTGCCCTCCTCTGCTCTCAGCGTGAAATAAATGCACTGTGTTGGGATCTAGGAATGTGAGCATCCATGATTTGGGGTGGCAGTGGCACGAATGGGGGGACCCATTGGCCCCATAGCGCCAGGACAGCCCTCTGTTCACACCTATGCCCGTCCCCAGCCCACCAGGCCTGCTGTCAAGTCCAGTCTCCCTGGGACGTGTGTGCGAGTGTGTGCATGTGTGAGTGTGTGTCTCTGCAGTTCGCTGTGGGTGCGCAAGGTCATTCCCAGGACGAGTCCCCTCTATCCTCCCGCCTCAGCCCCTAGCTGGACGAATTCGCAGACCCCACCTCTGCACCCCCCATCAGAGCCTCAGGGCTGCCATGGTGGGGTGAGCTGGGACTCCCAACATGAGAAGGCCCTGACGCAGATGTCCCAGCCTGGGGAGGGGGAGATGGACATGGGGACAGGCAGCCCCAGGCCTGACCCCCACTGGGTATAGGGACACTTCAGGAACAGAGAGCCATGACCCGGGACCCCAACCTCAGTCTGAGCACCCCAACCCCAGTTTATGTACCCTTGGGAGGCGGTTGTCGGCACCCTAACAGCCACCCTACCCGCCAACGGGGCAGTGTACTCTGCAGCCCTCCCAGGTCTCCCCCATCTTGGCCCCCGTGGAGCTCCAGGCAGAGGAGGAGCAGGGCTCACATGGAGCTGGCCCCGCTGGAGAGCTGAGCGCATCCAGAGAGACCCCTGCTCTGTACCTAATCTTCAGCCTCCGGGGACACTCAAATCCTCAGGAGGTAGCCCAGGGTAGGGGGCCTATTTAGAATCCCTCTGAAGTCAGACCTTCCCGTTACCCCCTGGGTGATGGACGCTGGTCCCACACATACTTCCAACTGGCCAGGTTGTAGCTGGGTAGGATCCAGGCAGATTCTGGAATGGGAGGCTGGGACAGGGAGAGCACACAGAGCTGAAGCCCTCCCTGATGACCCCAACAAGATCAACCCCATGTTAGACCCAAGTGGCACCATGTATGGCACCTACTGCAGTCATAATTTAATGTTCTGTTGTGTATCTGACTCTCCAACAGCACAAGCTCCGTGAGGGCAGGCACATGTCTGCTTTGTCCATTACTGTCCCAAACTCCAAGATGGCACTATTGCAGAAGAGTGTTTGAACATCTATCTGCTGAATGTTGGATGGGTGGGTGGACGAGTGAATAGGTGGATGGTTGGATGGATGGAAGAATGGATGGGTGGATGGGTGGATGGGTGGGTGGGTGGATGGATAGGTGGATGGTTCGATGGATGGATGGATGGTAGTTGAATGGGTGGGTGGATGGATGGTGGGTGGATAGATGGATGGATGGTGGATGGTTGAATGGATGAATGGATAGGTGGATAGTTGGATGGCTGGATGGATGGTAGTTGAATGGGTGGATGGATGGATGAATGGATGGGTGGATGGGCAGGTGGATGGTTAGATGGATGGATGGTGGTAGATGGTTGAATGGATGAATGGATAGGTGGATGGTTAGATGGATGGATGGATGGTAGTTGGATGGATGGGTGGATGGGTGATTGAATGGGTGGATGGATGGATGGAAGGTGGATGGATGCTTGGATGGGTGGATGGTGGGTGGGTGGATGGATGGATGGTGGGTGGGTGAATGGATGGATGGTGGATGGATGGATGGATGGTGGGTGGATGGGTGGGTTGATGGTTGAATGGCACTTTGTGCCTTGTGCCCAGCTTGAAGAGGCTCAGGTTAAAGGCAGTGAATTTGGTTGTGTCTCGATTGAGATGACGGTGTATGGGCACATCTTGTACCGTGTGCAGTGTTGCGACAAGGGCATGGGCCTCAGCGTGGGAAATCCTGGGCCAAGGTCTTGCATCTTTCTGAAACAATCTTGGGGAGGTAGGAGTGAAGATGGCTATGTCTTTTGACATAAGGAGCTTGTGGTTGGCTGGTGGTTGGCTGGTCTTTCCTGAATGAGCCAAGGATGCGTCCCTTCAGTGTGGTGGGCCGGCTCCCAGGTGGTCGTACACAGGAGTCCCCAGGGCAGCAGTCTCGCTCTCTTCTGCCTCACTCCTCCCCATCGCCCCACCCCCTGTTGACCTATGGTGTTCTCTATGGCAGGGCTCATGCTGCAAAGCCAGGTCCTAAGCCCTTGCCAGCCTGCGGCCTGGGCCATGCAGGGGACAGCAGCGGGGTGGGGTTCAGGCACAGGACCCAGGCAGAGAAGGGAGGAGGGGCCCCGCCCTGCCGCAACAATGTGAGTGGACTTCTCAGGCACATTCTCCCCCTTAACTCTGCACAGCCTTGCGAGGGGGGCCCTCTTCAGTTCCTCAACACAGATGGGGAAACTGAGATTCAGGAATGCTGGCTGGCCACTTGGCAGGGTCACCCCACCCCTGCCCTCCTCAAGGTGGCCTCCCCACCCTGCGCTTCCCCCCAACAGGTCTGGCCGGTCGCCCACCTCCAGCCCTCCCCACGGTGGTGGGTCTGTGGTCCACCCTCAGCTGGGCAGGGAACCACCATTGTGGCTGCAAGGTTACAACCTCTGTATGCAGGTGGGAGCTGCCTCCTTCTGGGCACCCAGCTGCACTCTCAGGTGGTGGCCAGCTCCTTGGACACAGGCACAAGCAGAGAGAGAGAGAGACCTGGGTCACACGACTGCTTGCCTTCCCCAGTTCTCGTAACTGCAGAGCACGGAGAGGGCAGCCTCCAGGCCCGACTGGATCCAGGCCTTGACCGCCCTCTGTCTGCTCCGCCAGCCCTGACCACAGACAGCCACGCATTCCCATGGGCTTGCCTGGCTCCCCCAAATAGGTTGCATGGACATCTGTCTCCTGGCCGCTCTCAGTCCTGGACAGAGGCCTCGTCCCTCTGTAGTGGTCAGGTGGTCCCTCCACGAGGCCTTCTCTGTCCTGGGCTCCAGCCACCACGCCCTCCCCTCACCCCTTCCCACCTAGGTGATGCGGTTCTCTGGCCGCGAGCCCCGGGGCCTGCCTTGCCTGCTGCAGCCCCCGTGTTAGCCCCTCTCCCTCACCCACCTCCCAGGGCGTCGTCTCTTCCTCCCTAAAGAGCCCTCCTTTTTCGCCCACTGGGGGAAGGGATTTCGAGGGGACAGTGTGGCATTGAGACCGGGCAGGACCAGGACTGTTTGCCCAGCGTGGGGGCCCAGCCAGAGGCCCAGGGCTGGACACAGAGCCGGGAAGGGTGACCCTGCCTGCTGCCCATTGCCAACCTGCCGGGGGCCTCCTGCTGGCCCTGCTCCCACCTGAGCACGGCCCAGCTCTCAGGCCCCCGGGAGCGGAAGATTGAGTCTCTTTACCTTGGCCTGAGTGGAGCACCCCCATCTGGGCTGCCTCTCGTTCAGGGCAGGGTCAGCGGAGGCGGATGGGAGCAGGTGGGCTGTCTGTGGCCCTGGGCCAGCCTTCATCCCTCCAGTGCCCACCTGGGTGGTGGGAGGGGCCCTTCCCTGGAGACTGTCTGCGGTCTGGGATGTGCATTCCTCTCAGCCGCCCACCAAGGCCATGCGGAGCCCTGTGTCTGTGACAGTGACATCAACGGGCCACCTAGGGCTCCCCCTCATCCTGGGAATGCATCTCAGGAGAGGCTTCCAGGCCCAGAATGGTGGCAAGCTGCCCTCGTCCACCATCCCGGGACAGAGGCCCAGGTACCGCACATCTGACAGCCGGGGCCACACGGGAGCTGAGATGGGGGCATAGCTGCCCCGACCCCCTGGTGGGGAGGCCCCCTCTAGCCCTTCTCCAGCCACACTCCTTCCCACTAGAGTCCCTGCTCACCGGGCACCTTCCCGGGACCTGTCCCACAGGGCAGGCGCTCCACCCCGGCCACGGGTGGCTGGGGGCGGGTGGGGGATAGGTGCTCAGGCCCTGAGGGGACGGAGCCAGGGCTGGGCAGGGAGGGACAGGCAAGGCCGCAGCTGGGGAAGCTGATCCTGGCCTTCGGCTGCCATGTCTGTCACGGTGGGAGGACAGCAGGGGCCTCATTTTAACAGTCTGAAGCACAATTTATGACTCTGGGCTAGTCAGGTCTGCTGACCCCGTGTACACCCCCACTCTAGACCCCCCAGGGGCCTCAGTCCCTGTGATATTCCCTCCAGGGGCAGAAGGAGGAGAGTCTCTACCCCTCAGTGAGAGGCAGGACTGGGAACCCTGGAGGATGTCCTGGGCCACCCCTGCCCTCCTACCAGGCCCTGTCCTCCGAGGGGAGGGGCCCCTGCCATTCCCAGGGAGGGAGTGCGATGGGGGCGGCTGCCGGCCCAGCAGGGCCAGGTGGCTTGACTTGGGCCAAAGTCAAGACACAGCCCTGCAGGGTCAGTACAGCCACCCCCTCCGGGCCTGAGTGTTGCCACAGCTGTCCGGCTGGCCCACTGCCCAGGACACCCCCTCGGCTCGCCCTGCTGCAGCCTCTCTGAGCCTGCTGAGAGCGGTGTGCTGCTGGCCGGACGTCCCTCCCCGAGTCCGGCCGGCGGGGCCACCAGACTGTCCCTGGGATGTGCGGATCTCTCTTCAGGACCTTGCTTTGTTCATTGACCGTTTTACTCGTCTCTCAGCAGTTAACCTGAAGTTATGAGGTCATCCTTGAGTTATTAATGTCAAGTATAAATTAGCATGTTTACTGTCTTCTGGGCAATTGTTTACCACACTTTAGTTCCATTTATTCGTTCCATTTTTGTCATGTATTTTAATTCTATGTACTTTGAGTCCCCACGAGACACGTTGGGGTGACCAGATTGCAGTCACCAGAGTCCCAGGTCAAGACTTTTCTTTGCCCTTCGATCTCTCCTGGATGGTGGGGCTTCCACCTGATATCATTTTCCTTCTGGCTGAAGAGCATCTTTTAGTATTTTATTTTTTATTGCAAATCCGCTGGTGATGACTTCCTTTGGGTTTTATTTGCCTAAAAAAGCCCTTATTTGGTCCTCATTTCTGAAGTATGAACCCTACTGAAGTATGTTTGACATACACCACAATGGACACAGTCTAATCACACACTGTGATGAGCTCTGACAAATGTGGACACCTGTGTAAACAGCCCACATCAAGATGCAGAACATTCCCTCGCCCCAGAAAGCTCCTCGGTGCCTGTTTGCATCTAGTCCCCACCACTCCCCGGCCCCCAAGGCCTCGGATCTAACTCCCATCCTTCTGGAGAAGTTTGGCCTGATTTGGAATCACATGGCGTGTGGCCTTGTGTGTCTTATGCAGGCCCAGGGCCACCCCACCCCAGGTCGCTCTGAGGTCAAGGGACGGCTGCGTCCACCTCTCGACCCCCGCCGCCCCACCTCGGAGTAGAGCCTTTGGCGGGGAGTGGGTTTGGGCTAGAAAAGACAGATCTGGGCTGCAGCAGCGTTCTTGGCTTCCTGCCCGCGTGTTTGGCAGCGTGACCCCCTCTCGGATGGAACAGAGAGAACGCGTCACCGAGAGACGTGCCCTAAAGAAAACCCTAAAGGATGTGCTTCAGGGAGAAGGGAGTGACCCCAAGGGAAGGCCTGAGTTACACTCGGAACCAAGAGCAGGGAAAGCAGTAAACAGGTGGCTAACTCGAAAATCAATCTTGGCTGTGGAAAACAACAACAATAAGGTTTATGGGGTTAAATGTATAGAATTCTAGAACATGACGAAAATGGTGTTGTTTGGAAGGAAGGGAAGGTATCAGTCTGACTTTGTTGAGTTAAAGCTGTACACACTAATGTTGACCATAACGACTAAAAGAATATATATATATTTATATACACACGCACACATATATGTACACATATATACATACACAAATATATACATATAGATACATACATATACATAGATACACATATGTATATGTATATACATACACACACATGCACACACACATATATATGCACACACATATACATATATATATCCCACATTAGTAGAAAGGAAATGATGAAAAATATTCCAAAAGAAATGTCAAGAAGGTGAGAACAGGTGAGAAAAATAAAAAGCACAAAATAAGATGGTACATTTAAACCTCAATATATTAGTTATTACATTAAATAAAATTAACTTAGATGCACCTCTTAAAAGAAAAAGCTGATCAGACAGGATTTTAAAAAAATCCATTATATGCTGTTTTTCAAGAGAAACATGTAAGACATAAGAGTTCAGAAATGTTAGGGGTTAAAGGAAAGAAAAAGAGTCCCTAGGTTAATACTAATCTGATGAAAGTTATAATAATATCAGACAAAACAGACTTTAAGGCATAAGAATTACTAGTGGTTAAAAGTTTATTTCATAATGATAGTAGAATCAATCCATCAAGAACATTAAAGAATTTTAAATTTGTATGCAACTAATAATAGGGCCTCAAAATAACACATGCAAAAGTAACAGAACCACAAGGAGAGAGAGAGAAATCTGCAATTTTTGTCGGGGAACTTTATACACCTCCCTCCGTAAGTAACAGTACCAGCTGCAGGAAAAGAATCCATAAGGATAGAGAGATTTGAATGACACGGATATAGAGAGAGCACTGCACTCACAGCTATAGGACATACATTTCTCACCAAGCACACAAGGAAATCTTTTTCAACAGCTTTATTGAGTTAAAATTGACACACAACAAACTGCACCTATCTAAAGTGGACAATTTGACAAGTTTCAGTGTATGTATATGTCTGTGAAACCACTGCCACAATGAAGGTGTAAACGTGTCCATCACCCCAAACTTTCCTTAGACCCCCCCACACAACCACTGCTTTCCATCACTACAGATTAGTCTGCATTTTCTAGAGCTTCCCATAAGTGGAACCATACACTACATACTCTTTTTCTGTCTTCTTTCACTCAGAAAAAATAATCTTGCAATTCAGTGGTTCATTTCTTTTTGTTGCTGAGTAGTATTCCACTGCATAGATGTATCACAATCTGTTTATCTGTCCACCTGTGGATGGACATTTTGAGTGTTTCCAGTTTTTGAGTATTACAAATAAAGCAAGCCTACATGGGTATTTACAAAAATTGGCTATCTACTAGACCATAAAGCAAGTCTCAACAAATAGAAGTATAAAGTGAAGGAGTATGTTATCTGACCACAAAATAATTATATTATAAATCAAACCGTACAAGAAAATCCCCACACATCTAGAAATTAAGAAATGCACTTCTAAACAGCTGATGAGCCAGAAAAGAAATCATGATGCAAATTAGAGCATATTTTTGAACTAAACAAAATAAAAATACTTCATATCAAAACTTGTGAAATGTACCTAAAGCTGTGCCAGGAGGAGAAGTTATAGCCTTCACATGCATGTGTTATCAAAGAGGCTGGAGAATGGATTAACCAACTTGGTCAAGAAATCTCGAAAAGAATAACAAAACGAACCCCAAAGATGTCTAAGGAGGAAATAATGGAGAGCAGAGGTAACTGAGATGGAAGGCCACAGAGGAGATGAGCAAAGTTACAGGTGGTTGTCTGAAAAGGCTAAAAAAAAAAAGGACAAATCTCCAGCAAGACTGATTAAGGGAAAGAAAGAAGGGAGGAAGGAAGGAAGGAGAGAGAGAGAGAGAGAAGGAACACAGAACCAATATTACAAACAGAAGAGACGACATCACCACAGAGCCTGAAAAATTTTAATGATAACAAGAGGATGTTGTGGACATATTTATATCCCCAAATGGAGTACTTAGATGAAATAGGAAAATTCTAAAAAAAAAGCCCACACAAACACAAAAAAAACACCTACTAAACTGTCACAAGAAAAGTTCTGGAGGCGGAGAAGTTTGCGGAGGTGGTGCAAGGGTGCAGACGGAAACCCAGCGGCCGGGAGGCTGCCGGCCCGCGTGGGGCAGGGGGCCGCCCCCGGGGGCGCTACTGAACTTGGCGGGCCGGCTGCGGGCCTCAGAGGTCGCCACGAGACCTCCGACCCCCGTGGGGGCCCCCGGGACCCGGGAGAGAAGGAAGACAGGCGGGAGCCGGAACGGAAGCCCCTCCTGCTGCAGTGTCCCTCCAACCCCTCCGTTAGCGTCGTGCCAGGGGGCAAAGACGCGTCCAAGGGCCTGGGAAATGGAGGGCTAGCGGGGGGGCCGGAGCGGAGAGGCACCCAGTGCAGAAACAGCGCAGCCGCCTCTCGGCTTCACCGCTCCCTCACGCTCCCTCGGTGCACAGCTGAACGCCGGGACAACGCCGACTAACCGCTATTGCACCTAACGGGATTCAGCGACGCCTCCACGGCCGGAGAAGGTGCTCGCCCTTCCCCTAAGACGAGGAGCTGCACAGTCCTGTCAACTTAGCGACCTGGTCCATTGCTTCCTCTTAAAAGAACTTTATTTTCCAACAGCCCAAAGAATTGCAATTCCGGACATGCGTGCTATGGTGAACCACAGGCACATCCCACACAGGAAGGAGTTCAGTTCTACAGAGAAAAAGGGGTAGACGGGCGAGCTGCTCTAAAGGCAAGTCCACTGGGGGAGAGAAACAGATCAGGGTGCTAACGCCTTCTCATTGGCTGAGCTGCATGATTGGCTGAGCTGCAGTATTTCTGATTGGCTGAGCTGCGTCATTTCTGATTGGCTGAGCTGCGTCGTTTCCGACAAGCTGAGCTGTGGCATTTCTGATTGGCTGGGCTGTGGCATTTCTGATTGGCTGGGCTGTTGCCGGGTCAGGAGAGAAGTCTTCCCTCGGTAGTAAGTAGTTGTTCTTCCTGTTTGGAGTGATTGACGGTGTGTGATGGGGCGAGAGCGCCCCCTGCAGGCCTTCCCCACCCAGTTTAGTTGAGGTTTCTGCTACTAATTTTCACAGTTCCAATAGCCAAGGAGCCCAGCCCTGGGCTGTGTCATTTCCTTCTCAACTTCAGTCACTGTCCCGTTGAATATCTTGTTTCCAAAAAACAAAATCTCGGAGTTAATCTCCAACAACCTGTATATAAAACAATACTGGGAAGAAGGAAAAAGAAGAAGAAAATGGCTGCGCGTACAAGCACACACACACACAACGAGCAAAGAGAAGACGCCAAGCTACCCCAGTCCGCATTCCCATAACTGGTCAGAGACACAGCTGACATACAAGCTTCTCTTTCTCCACCACCTGCCCCCGTGTCCTGCCCTCAGCTGGCTGTTCTACCTGGTGGAGCCACAACGTCTTCATTCCCACAGGGGCTGGGCCAACAGACCTTCCGTCTGGGGCTGCGGCTTCCACCTGCCTTTCCTACAGGCATGGACGCCCGGGGCGGCCCTCCGGGAGCTCCAGCTTCCCCACAGCCCTCCTCGCCCTCATTCTGCACAGAAACCCAACTTCCCCTTGCTGACTGGGATCAATCACTCTAGCCAGGAGAGTAATCCCTTTTTCTGCTGGCCCCTCAGTGACACAACAGGTGAAAGTCACATTTTCAAATTCAGTTATTGTGTCCCCTGGTGGGGGCGGAGCTGACCGTTGCCTGGACAGGAAGTGGGTCAGGATATATCAGTGGGAGAGCCCCCCAGCTGCACCCCTTGGCTCCTAGCCCTCCCATGACTGGCTCTGGGGGAGACAGCACCCTATTCATGTTCATATGCCTGTTCTCGGATTGAAAGCATTTGCATCCTGCCCCCGCTGTCCCTGTGGTCAGTCCTCAGGGAGCCAGTGCAGGTTCCAGGGATGCGCGTGAGGGTGGGGGCCTTCCACGCAGGCATTCACCCTGCGTGCTTCCTTTCTGTGCAGCGTCAGGAGATCAGAGCCAAGCTGTGCAGAAAGCTAGGACGTGGGTAAGGCACCCTGTGGGTCCATGACTGTGGACATGCACCTGTCCCACACAGCCAGACCGTCAAATACAAGTGGGGCCGGGAAAAGACAGGGAGGCAGTGCCTGGCCCCACTTGTCCCCCATGCCACCATCCATGCCCCGAGCATGTGGGGACGGGGGAGTGGGGGTCTGGGGGGCACAGGCCAGACTGCAAGCTGAGGGTGGGGGCAGCGTCACAGAGGAAAGGCCCAGGCTGTAGGGACAGGGGACTCACCAAGAAGCCCTGGCCCCTCTCCTCTCCTCTCAGGCCCCAGAGGGATGGGGCTGTGGGAGGACAGTGTGGAGTGCAGACCAGGCAGGGCACGTCCCGGAACGCTGGCCCATGCGGGGGGCAATGGGACCTGGGAGGCTGCTGGCTGGAGCCGTGCAGCTGCCCCGCCAACACCCAGCCTGCCCTGAGGCCCTATGGGCGGCCAGTCAAGTCTCTTTATCCTGACCCAAGAGCTCTGTCACCATCTGGGCCTGCTGGGCCCGGGCCAGCCCCCTGGGGCTTCCAAAGCTGATGCCTGTTTTCTGGAGGAGGAGAGAGGCTGGTGGGCTGGGGTGATGGGGGTACGGGAAGATCTGAGGGGTCGGCCTGTGGACAGGACCTGTGGGTGCAGAGCTAAGCTGGAGCCCTTCCCACCTCTGTCCCTGCCCTGTGCCTTTCCTCCTGGGTCTGGTGGCCTCGCACCCACTCTGGCCCCTGGGAAGATCTCCCCCCAACAGCCCCCCACGGTGGGGAACTTGGGGCTGGTTGCCCGGGTCCCCAAAAGTCACCCCATGGGCCCCCCAGCACACACACAATGAGGACATAGGGCCCCTGGGAGGATGGTGCCACATGGTCGGGGGACATACATGCTGCCTGGGGCCACCCAGCCTGGGTGTGGCAGGGTGACCACAGGGAGGAGATCTTTCAGGGGAAGTACCTCTGTTGATCCTGGGGAAGGACCAGGAGATCTATCCTCCCGGTTTTCAGGGCTTTCTGTGTGTCTGAGACCCCTCTGCTGGGAAGAGAGCGGGGGTGACACTTGTGTGTGGGGGGACTTTGAGAAGGGGCAGCGCAGACCCCAGGTGGGGGCCGCAGGGCAGGTTCCTGGGGACATGGGCTGGGTGAGGCCTCCAGGGAAGGGCCCCCACCAAGGTGTCAACCTCTACAGCCAGGGAGCCGGGCGGGAGGGGCTTGGACCCCAGTGTGGAGAGGAAGTGGTGGCTGCCAAGCCAGCCTCCCCTACCCCACCCTCGTGTGAGCTGGAGGGAGGGGACAGATGCTGGGATGGTGAGGAGGCTCACCACCAATCCAGCAGTGAGGGTTTTCCCTACCCCAGCACCCCTGACCACCCTGGAGCAATCATGCTCCTTCCTTCATCGCTGGTGGGATCACTTGAGAAGGGTTCTGAGGCCAGGGTGCCCGGTGGCCAGAGCTCAGCCTGCACATCAGGGGTCAGGGTGTCCAGAGCCTGGCAGGGGCAGCTTAACTGGACCAAAGTGCTCTGGGATGGAGCCAGAAAGGGGTCCAGCCAAGCATAAACCGCAGCCAGAGCTGGTCCCAAGCCATCTGCAGCCATTTTGCTGCCCCCAAAGAGCAAAGCCTTGGGCCCTGCGTGGCTTTTCCTCAGGGCCGGTGCGTCATGCCCGGCCACAATTCCTGGCCACCCTGAACTAGCCTGTGGCAGGTCCACTGTGTTTGCCCTGCATTCTCCACCACCCATGGCCGACAGCAAGACAAGGGATGCACAGGGGCTCCTCCTCAGGAGGCTAGCCTGGGGACCACCTCTGGTGTCCTCCAGGCAGGCTGGACACAGGAGTGCGCCTGAGGAGAGGGGCTCTGAGAGGGAGATCGTGGGCTCTGGCCACCGTGGAGCCAGCCTGGGGACAGAGGCCTGGGCACCCACAGGACCGCGGGGCCAGTCTGGCAGCTCACCTCCTTTCCCTGGGCAGGGACGCCACAGTTTCCCAGGCTGTTGGGAGGACGTTGAAACATTGTCTCCGCTGTGCGCTTGCACGCATATACACTCCTGAGCACACGTGTGAGTGCGCACACATGCACAGGCACGCACACATGCATACATGCACACACACACAGGTGAGGGCACCACTGCGCCTCTGTTCTGTGACAGGCTGTCTCTGGTGTTTCTCTGGAAAGATCCCCACCGCAGGATGCACGCGCCTGTGTCAGGGAGGAATGCGCTGGCGGAGAGCTATTTTGTTTTGAAGGAAGTTATCTTATTTCTTAGGTTTGTGTGGATTAACTGGAAGCTGGGTTCTTTCTGCCCTATCAGTTGCCGGGACTCTGAGACCCTGGACAGCAGACATCCCCCGAAGCAACTGTGCGCTTCAGCGGACTCCCCTGGCTCCATGCCCACTGGGGAGGGCCGGGCTGCACGGCACAAGCTGCCCCTGGGGCTGGCGGCTGGGGAGGCTGGCGGAAGGCCCAGGGCTGGATGGGCAGAAAGGCTCTGCTCTGGGAGGGGGCTCGGGCTCGCCTGGTTCCAGAGTGGCCTCAGACTCCACGCTGGGGGAGGTGGGTACAACTGGCCTTGTCTGGGGTCCCCCCACACACCCGCCGTTCCCTGCATCTCTGGGGCCTCCCTCAGTTGTGTCCCCATCCCACCTCGCCATGCGAATGGGACCCTGGAAAGCGACATCTACAGCTCCCTGTGCCCACCCCCCCGCCCCGCCCCAGCCGGGCGCTGCGGGGGTGGCGTGGCAGTGCGACTCCAGGGCTAGGGGCACCCGAGAGGCCTCCTCCTCCTAGAGCCATCTGGGGACAGCCAAGTCTGGGCACAGCTCAGGGCTGTGGCTGAGCGGGGAGCAGGAAGGGGCCGGGACAGAGTGTGGGCACAGCGCTTCTCCTCCTCACCCTCCAGTGCTGGTTTTGCAGATAAAGGTGCTCAGAGCCCTGACCCCTGGTGGATCTGTTTATTTCTGGGGATGGGAGGGGGCACAGTGAGCAGGGACACCCACACCCACCCCTCCCCCACCTGGCTGGGGGAGGAGCCTTATCATCCTTCAACAGATACCCGGATGTGATGGCGTGACCAGCCTGATGGAGGAGACAGAGCCTGGGATGGAGGACAGAGGAGAGACACAGGGGCAGAGCCAGGGAGGAGACAAGGGAGACAGAGGGCAGCTTCAGGGACTGGGAGAGGAGGAGGGGCAGGAGGGAGAAAGGGGCCCACAGCTGCTCCAGGGAAGGGGCTGGGGCGGGGGAGGCCAGCGGGGGGCTAAGGGACGTGTCCCCCAGGGTGCTGCCCTGCCCCCAGCCCGGCCTCCTCAGGAAGCCCCCAGGGCCCTGGGGCTTCTGTTCTCTGTGAAGAACAGAGCTGCCGTGAGGCGAGCCTCGTGTGTGTGCACACAGGTGTGCAGGGGTGTGCATGGGCACGCATGCTTGTGCTCAGGATGTGTGCATGCGGTGTGTCCCCAGGAGGAGGGTTCATGGGCCACACCTAGGTAGGGGATGGGGTCTGACCTGGACTTGGTTCTGAGCTGGGGAGAAGGGAAGGAAGGACCAGCCCCCACAGCCCTGCAGCCCCGTCTCCGTAGAGATGAGAGTCTCCCTCTGCCTGGGCTCAGAGAGGTGCCAGCTGCCAAAGGTGCTGCTGTCACCCTCACAGAGAGGTCGTGACCTCAAAGCCATGGTCTGCATTTAGCTTGTAAGTGCTAGAGGATGTGGTGGCCTTCCCGTCCACCTTCCTGTGGGTGCTGCCCGCCTGCCAAGGACAAACCAATGCCCCTGGAACCGCAGGGGGCTGGGGATGGGCAGAGCCCCTTCCTGCCCTGCCCTGGGGACCTCAGGCCCAGGAGCCCCCTCCCTGGCAGCAGGGCCCCAGGCTGGGCCTGGGCTGATGACACCAGCACGAGCTGGAGGCTGCGGAGGCCACCCTGGGTCTGGCCGGGACAAGTGACCTTGGCCATGGCTGGCCTCTCTGGACGGGGCTCACCCTGCCACTGCAGAAACTGTCAGTGTCTCCACCCACTGCCACCCGGGGTCCTTCCAGGAGCCTGGCGCAGACCCTCCCCAGGTCCCCACCTACCCCGTCCTTCTCCAAGTCTGGTTGTGGTGGAGACAGCTCAGGCGCTTGTCACAGGCCAGGGTCTGGGTCTGCAGAGCCCCCAGCAAGGTCTGCCCCACCCAAAGGGCACCCAGGGACCCCAGTCCCCGGCCTGCGAGGAGGTGGTGGGACCACTGTCTTGCAGACCCTACTTATGAGCCACCTGGCAGCTGCCCACCCAGCATGGGTGATTCATCCTGTGCCAAATCTATGGAGGAACCCAGTGACCCACCCCTTTACCGCCTGGCAAAGCTCTGCCCCGGGGTCTGGCCAGGCTCTGTCAGGACAGCCACCCTGCAGGCCCGTGGCTCTTGGCTCACTGCCCACTGCCCACGCCGCCTCTTCCCGAAACCTTCCGGCCAGGGACCCTGCTCCGTGGCCCCACTGTGCACAGCCCTGCCTGACCCCCAGGGGTGCTGTGGCTGAGCTGGACAGAGATACCTGCTCTGGGGTCCTGGGCCCAGCCTGGGCAGTGCCCTGCTCCTGCCCACCTCTGGATCTGTCTGACGCCACCTCAGGTCCAGGCTCATCCAGGGCTGAGCAAGCGGCCCAGCCTTCCTCCCTCACGGCCGGGCAAAGTCCCAGGCTCAACTGTCCCTGTGGCTCTGGGACAGCTGGGGGTGGTGACCAGGGTTCTCACACAGGAAAGGACGGGCCTCCATCTGGGAGTGGGCAGAGCCTGGATCCTGCCAGCCCACAAGCCCTGTTCCGGGCTGTAACCTCTGTGACCTCCCTTGACCTCTGACCTCGGTGGCCTGTCTGCCTCTGGGCCCATGCCCCTCTGCAGCTCTGTGACCTCAGCCCTCCAGGTCTCAGGCCTCTTCTCTCTGCAGCCAGTTAAGAATCTGGCACACACCTCCAGTCACCCTTCCCTCCCCGCTTCTGTCCCCATCTGTGGCCTTGGCCCTCACCTGACTCCATGCCTGGGTTTACTACCACCTCTGGGGACCCCACCCCAATTTGGGCACAACCACCCACCTGCCACCTCCTCCTTCCTGCTCCCACCTCGGGCCAAGCTGGGCATCCCGCAGCCTCCTCACCCTCCGTGACCCCCAGTGCCCCCATCTCCTCTTGAGACCTACTGATTGTCCCTCTCTAAGCCAGGGTCCCCCAAATGTCTCATCCATTTCATACTGACACAGGCCCTCACTGGGCCCCCTGGGGCCACCGATGTCCCTTCCCAGGCACCCTCCACGGTGCGATCTCGGAATCCCACCCCCACCTCCACCCAGTGTGGGGGCCCAGCTGGCCCCTGGACAGGGGAATGGTCTGCAGATCTCCAAGCCAGGCTAAGATCTCAGCACGGACTATCCAGGGGCCAGGGTGCACCCTCGGAGGGGCCGGCAGGGGTTGGGGCGGGGAGTTGGACACCTGGGAGCCACGGAGCCATGGCCAAGAGGAAGCTGACCTCATGTGGAAGCGGAGGGAGGGTCAACCCAAGCAACGGCCTGGCGCTCACTGGACCTACGGGCCCGTGCAGTGGCTGGACTGTGGGTGACCTGGGGAGATCGGCCACAGAAGACAGTGGACAGGGAGTGACTTCCAGGCTGCAGGACCAGGGGCTGCCAGACTGGACCCTTCCTTTCCCTCCAGAGAGAGCTCCTGGCCACTTGTGCGCAGTGGGCCTCTGTCATCACTGCGGCCAGAGTGTCCCCCACCGGGGTCGGTGCATCACCCAGTGAGGCTACCTTGACACTGCACTTCTCTTACACACGCTGGCCTTCAGGCTGAGATGTTGGCTGTCTGGGAGGAGACGCCTGGCTTTTCAGGTTTCAGGTCATAGGCCTGTGAGAAGCCTATCCAGTCCCAGAGGACAGGACACGCGGCCGGGGGTGGACGTTGGCCAGATGGGTGCCTGGTTGGGGTCTTGTGGTCACTGTCCTTGGGGAGGGGTGCGAGCTTTCTGCCCTTCTTGTCAACAGTGGACCTCACCGTCAGCGGGCAGCATGACACTCAGGGTGCAGACCGTGAGTCCCGGCCTTCTTGGTAGCCACGGTGGCCATGCAGCTCGGTCTGGACAAGGAGACGTACGGTGATGTGCACACCTTCCCAGAAGCCTCCTGAGAGAGGGGCACCCTCCTCGCCCCATCCTTGGTGCTAGTGGGGATGGGGACGAGCCACGAACCTGAGGCTGAGGCCACACACGGTGATGCACACAGTAGAAGGGTCCGTGAGCCGTGAAGCCCCACAGGGGCCCTGGCCACCACCTCTGGACTTTTATGTCAGAGAAATAAACTTCCATCTCTTCTAAGCCACAGTCATGCTGGGTTTTCTGCCAAATCCCAACAGAAGAACATTCTAGAAATCCTAGACAAGTCCTCCTCAAAACTGCCCAGGTCCTCAAAAACAAGGAAAGTCTGAGAAACTGTCCCAGCTCAGAGGGGCCCAAGGAGATATGACGACTGTCATGTGGGGTCCTGGACGGGACCCTGCGATGGGAAAGGGACTTAGGGGAAAACTGAGGAAATCTGATTAAGTGTGGACTTTCACTAGTCATAATGTGTCAGCACTGGGTCACTCACTGCGGCCGATGGACCCCGCCAGCAAGAGATGTTAACAGGAAAAACGGTGCGGTGTGTAGGAACTATGAACTATCTTTTCAGTTTTCCTGTAAATCTAAAACTATTCTAAAATTAAAAGTTTAGTTTAAAAAATTGTGTCACTGGAACACTTTGAATACATGCGGGTCATCAGGTGTCGACTGTACCTGAATAACCCATTGGCACCGAGGTCTCTCTGGGAAGTTCTGTAACCGGCCCTACGTCTGCAGTGGGTGTGGATGACTGTCTCCTCCTCTCGGATCCACCTGGGCTTTGCTGGGAAATTCACCCTTTCTTTGTGGACGTTTTCTCTTGTTGTCCTCTGAGTGTCTGTGGACACTCTTTCTTTGTTCCTGCACGTTGATTTGTGCTTTGTATCTTTTTGTCTCGAGAAAGCATCCAAATTTCTCTGTTATTGATCTTTTCCGAAAGTTGGCATTTGGCTTTGATATTCCTATCATACTTTTGTTCCTATTTTGTTGATTCTTGGTCTTGATGGAGGGACAGCCCTTCAGAGCATCCAGGCTGCCCGCCCCCGGGCCCACCCTCCCAGGGCAGCCTCCTCCTCTTGGGCCGGCCTTTCCCCTTAGACCCCAGGCCAGGAGTTCCAGGGTCAGAAGTCAGCCACCCCCAGGGTTCTCGACAATGCGCCCCACGTGGCCAGCTGTATTAGTCAGGGTTCTCCAGAGAAACAGAACCAATAAAATATATAGAAAGATGTGTATGAGAGAAATCTGCTATAGGAACTGGCTCACAGGGTTATGGAGGCTGAGAAGTCCCACCATCGGCCGTCTGCATGCTGGAGAGCCAGGAGAGCAGGAGGGGAATGCAGGCCGAGTCCGGAGGCCTGAGGATCTGGGGACCGTGGTCCCCGGCTGAGTCTAAAAGCCCAAGAAGCAGGACGCTGACGTCCGAGGGCTGGAGGAGGTGGACGCCCCAGCTTGGGCGGAGAGAGTGGGCTCCCCTTCCTCCACCTCATTCCATTCAGGCCCTCGAGGGACCGCGTGAGGCCACCCTCCATGCGGAGGGCCATCAGTCCTCCGAAGACACCCTCACAGACACACCAGAAATAAGGTCCCGCCCACTCTCGGGGCCCTCAGCCCAGTCAAGCAGACACGTAACATCGGCCGTCCCTGGGCTGTAGGGGAGGCCGGGGCTCTGGGGGGCAGGGGAGGGACTCCGGCAGGGCCCTGTTCTCAGAGGACACACGTGGATGCACTTGGGAGCCTGCATGAAGCCTTAGCCACATAAGGGGCCCACAGGAGGAGGAAGAGGAGGAGCCAGTGGGAGAAGGCAAGGTCTCCACTGCCGGCCGTCAGCACTTCCCCTGCCTGCGGCATGGCCGAGCCCCTCAGCCCCTCAGCCCCTCAGCCCCTCAGCCCCTCAGCCCCTCAGCCCCTTGGCCCCTCAGCCGAGAGGCTGCAGCCCCCACACAGGCTAGGCTGCCCAGGGCCCAGGCTCCTGAGATGAACCCAGGTTCCCGGGGAGCAGGCCTGGGTGTGGGTGGCCCAAGACGGGGACTCAGGTGTAAGTAGAGACCAAGTGTCTGTGAGAAGGTCCGGTTCTGCTAACCCAGGCTGAGCTCCTGGGGGGCACATGGGGCAGCTCAGACTCAGAAGAGGATGCCCACCAGAGACCTTAGGGGGTCCAGGGCCCCCCGGCCCAGAGGGAGGCACCCAGACCCTCTAGCTGGCACCCACCCCACTGCCGTCACGCCTCTGTGGACGGGTGCCATGCTGAGGGCTGGTTCTGCGCATCGTGGGGCAGGGCTATAGGGGTGTGGCTGCTCCACCCCCACCCAGGCCGTCAATCCCTGAACCCAGAAACCCCCGTGTCCCTCCAGACCCCCAAGAATTGCACTGCCAGGAGACAGTGGCCAGGCCAAGGTCTCTCTGGGGGCACCTCTGTCTGGTCAGCCTCACCCAGGGGCACCCATTTCAGGACCGGGGCAGTGGGAAGTCTGGACAGTTGGTGACAGGAGCAGGGGAGGGGGCCTCCATGGGGCGGGGAATGGGGGGACAGTGGACCTTGCTGCATTCAGGGAAGAGGCGGTTTGCCTGCTCCTGCTGCCCAGGTCTGCAGGTGGGGCACGGGGGCTGCAGAACAGGGTGGTGGTCCTGGCCCAGACTGGACCTGGGGGTGGAGCAGGGTCAGTGCCCGGCCAGCCTTGGCACAGACACTCTCTGTCCCTCCCCACCCTCCTTCTCCACCGCCCACCCGCCTGCCCCGGGACCAGGGCACAGCTGAGCCATCTCCCAGGGGAGTGGCTAGGCCAAGGCTTTGCCCGCCAGACCCAGATGGGCGGGGCGGGGATTCAGGGTGGTGGCACAGCCAGGCACACAGTGGACCCTTGGCTCAGGTGCCTGCCGTGACCCCACCCAGACCCTGGCCGGGAGCTCTCCGGCGGGTTTCCTACTCCAGGAGACCCTGTGTCCTGGCGTGGGGCGCAGACCGCTCAGAGGGTGGATACAGCAGCAGGCAGGCGGCACGTGGGAGTCAGAAGCCAGGCCAGGGGGCCTCCCCGGGAGCTGGTGGTCTCAGCGGGTGCCCATCCCCACCCCCTGCATCCATCCCCGCCCCCCTCGGGGTTGGGACCCAGAACAGGGCAGGACAGGCAGAAGGACCCGCTGCCTGATCTTTGCTGGGCCAAGTCCAAGGAGAGCCCGCCAGCCTCCCCACCCTCTTCCCACCTCTCTCCCTGACCCAACCGTGCCCAGGAGACAAAGGGGCAAACCCTCATCCTCCTTGGGTTTGGAGGAAGACAAGTCGCTTGTCCTGGGGTGGGGGCTGGCAGGTGAACCCATTAATAGAGGTCCCCGAGGCTAGCTTCTCGCCAACCCCCCTGCACCCACCACCTGCCAGGCCAGTTGCTGCCCAGCCCCCCTCTGCCCCAGAATGGAGCCTTGGGACCCCTGTGGGTGGGTGTCATCCTGCCGGGAGTGCTGTCGACCAGGCCCAGGACCGCAGACACCTCCAGGGGCTTCAGCCACCCCTGGCCTGAACTTGCCCTCCCACAAGGTCTGTCTTGGCACAGCCTCAAGGAGGAGAGGGAGGGGGCATCTGGGGCAGGGAGGGCCCCACCCAGCCTGGATGGGGGAAGGAGGGTGTGCTCAGCCAGACCCAGGCCCAACCCCAGCCCTGCTCGAGGCCACAAGGAGCACGTTCCCCACGGCCCTGGAGGACCTTCGAGGTGCAAACGTCTCAGTCCATCTGCACAGATGGGGAAACTGAGGCCCAGGAAGGCCAGGGTCACCCATCCATGCCAGCCCAGAGTAGCCTCTGGCTCCTGCCAGTGCATCAGTGCAGCCCCACCTGGGCCCACCGCCCGGTGAAGGGTCCCTGGCTCTGGGATGCCTGGGTCAGGTGGGACAGGGGCTCAGGGGCCTTGGCAGCCCCAGCCCCTGCAGTTCCAGGGGCGGTGGCCCGTTGTTGGCCTGGTAAGCAGCACCTTCAGGAGGACAGGTCCTGACTCAGGACGTCTGTGACAATCTTCAAGCTCGAGGATGACCATCACTGCACCATCACCTCTCTCCCACTCAGGTGAGGCTGGGCCTGGAGCCCCTGCCAGGAAGTGGGGCTGCCCCGGGAGACCCCCGTCCGGACAGGCGGGCAGGCAGCCAGAGGTGCCAGACCGCATGGTGCCTGACGGCGCAGGGGCTGGAGAGGGCAGTGCCGGCCTGGAGCCCTCGGGCATTATGGGCCGGGTACCTGCTCCCTCTCCCTGTGGTGCAGGGGAGGAGGCGGGGGGGCAGGGGGCAGCCAGAGCTTGGCTGGCCGAGATCCGGGGAGGAAGGCGCCCAGGCCCAGGCTGGTGGCAGAGGGGTGGGCCTAGATGACATGGTAACTTCAGCTGGGACATCTTAACTTCCAGCATCCGCCAGGAACTTCCCGCCCAGGCGGCCCCTGTGGGATGAACCACTGTGGGAAGTGTGTGGGAGCAGGACTCTTCTGGAAGGACCCCACGCCTCCCCCTCCCCAGGCCCCTCCTTCACCCCATCCCCAAAGTCCCCTCCAACCAGGGGCCTTCTCCTCCATCCACCCAGCTACTCCACACAGGGCCCCGCCCCATGAGTACTGGATCCACACCCTGTCCCCAGGTGAGTTCTCCCCCCCAAGAAGGGCCCAGAGCTGCCCCAGAGCTGCCCCAGAGGTCACGGGGCAACCAGGAGAAGTCCTGGAGGCCCCCAGAGGGGGGCGTGATAAGCAGCACCCCCCCCCCCCAGCAGGAGGGGGGTCAGAAAACCACGAGGTGCACGTGGTGGAGACGGATTATGAGCACGTGGTCTGGTGTGGGGCCACGCTGCCTAGGGAGAAGCAGGTCACACACATCCCGCCACGGTGGACAGAGGGGCTGGGTCAGGAGGGCGGGTCCTCCGGGGGTCACCCCACTTCTGGGCCAGAGGGCGGAAGAAGGAGCTGGATTTTGACCTGAGGGAGAAATTTGTCAAATTTGCCCAGACCCTAGGCGTCATCCATGACCACCTTGTCTCCCTGCCCAAAACCGGTCCCGGGAGTTCTAGGGCAGGTAGGGTGGGGGCACCAGGGGCTAAACACTGGTGAGGAAGTGGGCCCAGGAGCCCCTGAGGGGCCGAGGTGCGGGGTCTGGGCTGGAGTGTCAGTTGGGGAGGTGGCGCTGTGCCCAGCTGGGACGGGCCCTGGACCTCAGACACACCCGGCCCCAGCCCCGCCCCGCCCCGCCCCAGGCCAGAGGGACTGACTGGTAAGGGTCCAGGCGACAAGGCTGGGAGCTGGGGTCACAGGAGGCCCCCAGAGCTGAGCGGCAGAGGCCTATCTGTGTGACCGAGGGAAGGAGGAGACAGAACGTGGGACTTGTGCTGGCAGTTGGGGAGGGACTGATGCAGGGGCTCGTGGGGCCTGGGGGAGGGGACGCTCTTGAGGTGAAAGATTAAAACCACAAACACAAAATGAGAAGCAACCCTGAGGGTGAGGGAGGCCCTGACCCTGGACCTCATTAACTGGATCAAGAATCTGGAGCGGGGACAGCAGGCCTGGACCGACCCCCTGCAGCCCGTTCTGCCCCACCCAGGAGCCCCTTTGGTCTCTGCCCAAACCTCTGGGTCCCTTTGTCCTGGGCCACCTCCTCCCCAACCGGGGTCCCCCTGTCCTGGGCCACCTCCTCCTCAACCTGGGTCCGCCCGTCCTGGGCCACCTTCTCCCTTCCCTCCAAGAGTGTTTCCCACCATGCCCTGCGTTTTGTGCCTCTGGCCCTTTACACGTGCACAACCTCATGCACACACTGACAGGCGTGTGCACAAAATAAGTGCAGACATGCACAGACACGCAGTGCTCACACACATGCATATACACACACACCGTGCACGCACATGTGTGCACAGGGAGAAATGCACACTGTCACAAGCTCGTGCACACCGGTACTCACCTGCACCGCCACTGTGCCAGTCGCCCGGGTCTGCAGTGAGGCTGGGGGCCTCGGGGGGCCTCCTGAGGAGCCCGGGCTGGGGGCAGGGCAGCGCCCTGGGGGCATGTCCCTCAGCATCTGCAGCTACTGAACCTGCCTCGGGTGGCAGGGGTCAGCAAACACGCCCTCGGGGCCCGTGCTTGCTCACCAGTGCTGTCTCTAGGAGGACTGTGACCCTGAGGCCTGAGTGGCTGAGCGAGGCTGCTGGCATGCTGGGGGCTTCCCAGGGCCCCTTGCTGGGATCCTCCGAGGACGGGAGGGGGCAGCCCAAGGCCCTGCCCCCCTTCCCCCTCCCTGCACCCCGCCTCTCCCTCTCCCCGCTTCCTGCGGGGTCTGTCCCCCCAGGTCTCTCCGTCTCCCCCTCCTTCTGTCTTGCTCCAGCCCATCCCCGCTTGTCCCTCAGCCTCCCTGCTCTCAGATGGCCCAGGTCGGCCCCCTCTCCTGATGCAGGTGGACACCCCCTCTGGAGCCTGGCCTGGCCCTTGGCTGACCCCCTTCTCACTCCTATCAAGGCCTAGCTGGGGCCGGCCCCATGGCTTAGCGGTTAAGTGCGTGCGCTCCGCTAACTGGTGGCCCGGGTTCGGATCCCGGGCGCGCACCGATGCACCTCTTGTCTGGCCATGCTGAGGCCACGTCCCACATACAGCAACTAGAAGGATGTGCAACTATGACATACAACTATCTACTGGGGCTTTGGGGGAAAAAAAGGAGGAGGATTGGCAATGGATGTTAGCTCAGAGCTGGTCTTCCTCAGCAAAAAGAGGAGGATTAGCACGGATGTTAGCTCAGGGCTGATCTTCCTCACAAAAAAAAAAAAAAAAAGGCCTAGCTTACGCCCTGTCCCCGAGGCCACATCTGTCCCCACACCCCTCCCCCACCAGAAATAAACAGTCGGTGCCAGGAAGAGCCTGCCTGACCGCCAGATGACCCGTGGAGTGGGTGGGGGTTGCAGGCTGGGCGGTGAGTGGTTCCCAGAGCACCGGGGTTCCAGACCAGGTGGGAGCTGGACCATACTCTCACTTAACCCCCTCGGTGCTCACCCGCTGTGGGCCAGCCACTCTCCCGGCCTGTCCTGGGCTCTCAGGATGAACAGAGCTGGACCCGTCCTCACACACGGGCCACCATTGACGGCTTCCAGCAGAGGCCGGCCACGGCCTGGGGAGCAGGGAGCATGAAGTGACCCCAGAGGGCCTCTTGGGGTGCTGGGACGGAGGCTGTGACCCAGGTGCCCCCTGCCCAGCCCCACGGGGCCAGCACCACCCCCCTGCCACCCCTGCTAGGCACCTACCTGCTGCAGGCCCTGCGCAGAGCTGTGGCCCCCATTCCCCGGGATCGCCTCGGGCCCCGAGTGAAAGGCAGAAATACCCGCCTCAGGGGCATCCTTAGGCCAAGAACCAAGGACCCTGGGGCCAGGCCCCAGTGGCAGCCTCACCTCCCCCTCCAGAACAAGAGATCTTGCAGAGCCTGGCCAGCCAGACACGGCCGGTCATGGAGGCGAGCAAACTTCCCGAGTCAGGAGACTCCACTGGAGCTCAGGACGAGCAGTCCCCACGCAAAATAGTCCTTCTGGCTTTGGGATCTTTGTGGGGACGGGTGCCCAGTCTGGCCGGCAGTGACCCAGGAGGGCCCACCTGTGGATGCCCCCAGGGGACATGGTGCCCATAGGCCCCACCTGCCCGGAGACCTCCCACCCAGCCCTCAAACAGGTGAGGGGGCATGCTTTAGCCCCACCACCTACCACTGGGCCAGATGCTTCTGAAAGCCATCTGCCCCGGTCACCCTAATGCTGAGTATCACAGCTATGGCAGGTGGTGGGCAGGCAGGAGTGTGGTGGAGGTCAGGACGCTCCCCCCTGCCCCGCCACAGCCCTGCCAGACCCCTCCCTAATGCAGAATAGCTGCATTGCTCCTGGCCCCCTGCCCCTCCAGAGGCAGCCAGCTGGCCCTGGGCTCCTGCTGGCCAGGAGTGGCCAGGACCATCCTGGGGCCCCCTCCGGGTCTGGCGACAATGCCTCATCCCATCCTCCTGTCCCTCGCCCCCTCACCCAGCCCCTGGACCAGCCCAACCTCCAGGGCTGCTCTGGGGAAGAAGGCAGCCAGGTGGACAGATGGCCGTGGCCAGGTGCCAACAGAGGCAAACCCAAAGCAGAGAGAGGGACAGAGGGACAGAGACAGGGCCAGCCCAGGGGCAAGAGTGGGTCCTGCGTGGTCTGGGCAGAAACTCAGAGAGGGCCTCATGTAGGGACACCCCAAGCCCGGGGTGCCTCCTTAAATCACAGAGCAGCTCTCCTGTCGGGGGCCTGGGGCAGGAGTGTGGAGAATTTCTACACTGGAGGAGCCCTGAGCTGTGCCTCCTGGCCCAGCCCTGTGTCTCATGCTGCGGAACCAGCATCACCCCCTCCACTTTGGGCCCTGGCACCCGACCTGGGAGCACGGCCATGCTGCCCCCCAGCTCTGCTTCACAGGGGAGCTGATTGCCCAGCAGCAGGTGGGTGGGGCCCACGAGGTCTCTGTGAGTCCCCCATCGAGGCCAGCAGGCACTCCATCAGCCACAGGTCAGCGAGAGGCCACCAGGCATCAGGACAGCCTCGACCCTGGAGGGCCAACCATCTCTGGGGGACACTGCACCGGTCTGGGACCTGTCACTGCTCCTGAAGATGAGATTCAGCAAAGGCCTGTGCCCCGGCCTTGTCTCCAGGCTGCCCGGCCAGAGGCAGGGGTATGGTCTCGATGACCTCTCAAACGAGGCCAACTCCTTGCATCCCTGTGGCCCAAAGCGACCAGTATCCAGGGCGCCCCAGCCCTTGCCAGCAGGTGCCCATCCCCACCAAAGCCTGGGATCCAGGGTCCAGGGAACTGCAGCCTCAGCAATGCCTGGCTGCTGAGCAGCCACATCACCGGCTCACATGCCTGGCTTGGGTCTCTGCCCACTGGGTCCTCGGGAGGCCCGGGCTGAGCTGCGTCCAGAGCTGTCTGGTGCTGCGATGGGCCTGGAGAAAGGAAGGGGCTGACTTAAGGAGGGGACTCCCCAGTCAGCCTCTTGGGGGTCTCTCCCTGCTCCAGGGCCTGGCAGAGGGCTCCTGAGAGGCCAGCATCCGGCTCAAGGGCTCAGAGCAGATGCCCAGCCCTCCTGGGTGAGGAGTCCACTCTCGGCCACTCCACCTGCCTCGTCCCTCTGAGAACCGGGAAGCAGCACATGGTCTGCTGGGACCGGGCATCTCTGCTGTCAGCGGGTATCAGGAGGGGCCCCGCCATCAGCACATACCCACCCCTACTCCGTCGACCTGAGCAGGGGCCCCTGGAGGGTGGAGATGGCCCAGTCAGGGGCGCTGATCACACACAAGGTGAGCTCAGAGCAGAGCGAAGGGGCGCAGAGAGTGCAGAGGGAGTCGCGGTGGCTGCCTAGGTGCCGGGGTGTGGGGATGCCCCTCCCGCCCCACCCCAGGCCTCCCCCTCACAGCCCCCAGGGGTGGGGAGAAGGGAGCAGAAATCTCACAGGTGTGTCCGCGGGAGTTGCTGGCAATGACTGACCCTACCAAGACCTGGTGAAAGATGAACCACTGGCCCTCAGGAAAGCCAGCCCCAGGTGTGCCCATAAACAGGGTTCTCAGGGGGCCTCCTCCTCCACCTGCCGGGTCCAGCAGCTGCCCGGGCACCCACTTCCTGAGCCCCGAAATTGGGCTCTGGGTCCTCTGCGGCTGGGCTGGGCCCAGGTCCCCAACCAACCCCACCTGTGCTCAGGGTCCCCTGCGGTCAGACTTCCAGGAGGACTGGGTAAGGGGCCGAGGAGCAGCTGAGGGAGGGGCCGGACCAGAGGGGAGGGGGGAGTCCGGGGACCTGGCCTCAGCCCAGCCCTGCCCACAGGCCGACAGAAGCCCCCCATTTGCCACAAAGAGCTTCCCAGATGCAGATCTGCCCAGGCCCCTTCTCTACTTGATTCCCATGAGTCTCTGAGAGGTGAGAACATGCTCACTCCCTCTGCACAGATGGGGAAACTGAGGCTCAGAGAGGCCAGCCACAGGCCAGGATCCCCCTGTCCCTGCCAGACCGGGGTCACCCTGCTTCAGCCTGGTGGCCTCTGGTTCCCGCCGACAGTATGGGTGCAGACCCAGCCCCAGAGACCCTGCTCCCGGCCCGGGCTGCCCAGAGGTGACGGCAGGGACAGGGAGGGCAGGGAGGGGGTTCCTGGGCCACCCCGGGCTCTGCCCAGCCCCAGCCTTCCTGCAGAGCCAGGGGAATGGTCCAGCCTCTGCCTGGCGTGAAATGTATTTAGGAAGAAAGACCATAGCCCCCTGAAGTTGCAGGCCAGCCTGCCAGTGGCAGGAGCATCTCTCCTGGGGAGCACTCGGGGGCTGCTCCGCTCACCCCACCGCTCCAGACTGGATTCGTGTGTGCCTGCATGTGTACGTGCATTCCTTCATTCACTCATTCATTCATTCATCCATTCGACCAAGGTGTCCGGGACCCTCCAGTGCCTGCATTCACAGGACACATGTGGGAATGGACACAGGTCCTCGTAAAACAAGACAGAGAGGGAGGGGTGTCTTGGAGTGGGAGGAGGGACACCAGATCTGGCTGGAACCCCACCTGAGCTTTTGTGGAGCACTTCCTGGAGGTGATGTCTGGGCTCAGCCTCAGAGGATCCAACCGGCCAGAAAGGGTGGTGTGGGGTGCTGGCGGTGGGGGCTGGAGGAGCTGCTCCTTCTGCCATCAGCGTGGCTGCCCAGCAGGAGCTGTTGAGCCGTCTGGAGGGGGCAGCAGCCATACTGGCAGGGTCCTGGGGGCTGCAGCGGGGAGGTGGCGAGGTGCAGCGTGGGAGACCAGTGAACGTGGGGCTGCTCCGTCACACAGGGGGCGGTGCTGGGTGGGCAGATGAGGGCTCGGAGAGCGGGCTATGGAGAACCCGGCCCGAGGGTTCTGGCTCCGGCCACTGAGTGGACTGCGACTGCAGCAGCTAGGGAGCAAGGAGCAGAAGACGGCAGGCAGGTTTGGGGAGCCCGGCCTGGGGTGCCAGGGACTGGGGAGGGGGCGTGGGGAGGGCCAGGGTTGGCCCCAGCACGTGGGCAGTTGCTGGCATAGAGCTGACTGGAACCTCACAGGGTAAGACACCCAGGAGAGGCAGAGAAGGGGAAGCAGTGAGACAGGAGAGGTCTCAGTGCCCGGGGTTGCAGGGAAGGGGGAAGGCCACGGAGGGGTGTGGGGAAGGGGGAAGGCCACTGGGATGCAGGGAAGGCCACAGGGGGTGCAGGGAAGGTCAAGGGGGGGGGGGGAAGGTCACGAGGGGGCAGGGAAGGTCACGGGGGTGCGGGGAAGGTCACAGGGGTTGTGGGGAAGGTCAGGGGGGGTGTGAGGAAGGCCATGGGGCACGCGGGGAAGGTCACTGGGGGTGCGGGGAAGGCCACAGTGGGAAGGCGTAGCCAAGGAGGGAGGGTCTGAGCCTCGTCCAGTGGCTGAGAGCAGCCGACCAGCCAGGGCCAGGCACAGAAGGAAGATCAGGCCCATCTGAACCAGGCCAGGGTGGTGGGGGTGCGGTGCTCCTGCTGTCATGGGCTGGGCTGGGCGGGCATGTCAGAATCCTGGCCCCTCCAGCTGCAGCTCTGGCCCCATCCAGCCTGGTGGTCTCCCCTCTCACCACCACCCTCCTCTCCATCCCACAGGGCAAGCACTGTGTCCACTGGAAGAGAACTTTCATCTCAAGTCTCCCACCCGGCCAGTTCAGCCTGGGCAGCATGGCAGGGGGGTGCTGAGCAAGGAGGGGGACGGAGGGCAGGAGGCGAGGTCCTCCCAGAAGGGGCACACACAGCCCTGGCCTGTTCACAGGTGTTCTTTGGGGAGAAGCTAATGATGGCGGGGTGGGGAGCCCCCTCCTCCCAGGCAGGGCCAAGCCCTGGCCGCCCACCCCGCAGGTGCCCTGGGGGGCGGGTCTGCAATGTGCGCAGAGGCCACGACAGGTGGTTCTCCATGATGTTCTCCCAGAAAGTTCCAACACCCCGGAGCACTGGAAGACCACCCCTCGGGGTCCTCAGGGGTCCTCGCCCCATCCCTCGGGGACCAGTGAGAGTAGCAGCCACCCCCACCCAGACCCAGGGTCCTCTCCAGGGGTCTTCCCACAGACCCTCCATGAGGAAGGGGTCTGAGGCCAAGCTCCCCACTCAACAATGTTTATGGAAGGGTACCGGCTGCCATCCGGGCCACAGGGAGACCAAGGAGCTGGATCCTGAGCCAAAGGAGCAGTTCCTGCTTCTCCAGGTCCCTGGGCCTCACTCACACCTCGTCACCTTCGCCACCCCAACCAGTAATGGCCAGTCAGGGGAGGAGAAGGGGACGTGGGGACTTACTGGCCTTCTGCTGCCCACCAGGGAAACAGGGGAGGAGGGACTCGGTCCCCGGGGCTGGGTCTGAGGGACAGACACCCAGGGCCCCCCGAGAGCCACTCTGGCCTCAGGAGGACCTTGTCCAACCAGGGTGTGCGGGACCCCTGGGGATCTAGCAGGTTAGCCTGGCCTGTCCAGATGGGAGATGTTCAGGCCCAGCGACCCGGGCCCTGCTGGTGCCCCCAACCCTGCTGTCCTGGGCTACCTCCTCCCCCACACGCTCTTCATCCCACGATCCTGGGTCACCTTCTCCCCCACACTCTCCATCCCACGGTCCTGGGTCACCTCCCTGCCTTGCTCTGGGGCGTACTCACCACTTACAGAAGTGCCCTTCTCTGGGGGCAGCCTGGCCTTGGCAGGGACCTCCGGCCTGGCCACTCAGAGAGCCACCAGCCTCCCCAAGGCCAAAGGGCTGCCAGGGCTCAGCCAGTGAACAGGCAGGAGGCCCGGCGCCCACACAGGTGTGCAGCCAGTGCCCCCGGGGCCCTCCTCCCACATTCCTCTTCCTGCCCTTGTCCCATCCCGAAAGGAACCCCCAGATCTGTTCCTGGGCCAGGCAGTGGCCTGGGGCAGCCCAGGGGCAGTGCAGGGTCTGAGGGGATCAGTACCCCCCAACTCCCACCTGTTCTGATGAACTGTCTCCCACAGCCCAGTGCACGGACGGTGCCTGAGGGGCAGGGGCTGACAGGAGCCCAGGACGGAGGGGTGGGGGTCTCAGGCCTGCCTCTGCCCCCTCCTCTGCACCTCCACCCTCCTCATCCCCTGTCTCCCTCTCAGGTGCCTCCTGTCTCTCTCTCCACCCCACCCCTCAAGTCAGCCTCTGCCTGAGACGCCCATGGTCCCCTGCCAGCCCCGGCATTAGGGAGAAAGCAGGAGACCCTTGGCACAGCTGCCCACCCACTGCTCCCCCGGCCGCCCTGCCAATGGAGCTCCGTGGTGGCTGCCAAATAAACCTGAGTTGTGCTCCTCAACCCCGGGCCACCAGGGAGGGGGGACAAGGGCAGTACATGCTGGGCTCCCATCCCCAGTGAGCCACGGAGGCCACAGAACCACCCAGATCTCAGGGCTGCAGAGTGAGGCGCCAAGGGAAGGAGAGGCAGGCTCCAGACCCGGCATGGCCAGCAGCCGCTCACCGCAGTCTGCTCCCTCCTTCCCCGCAGAAGACCCTCTCACTCCTGCTTCCCCTGGCACCTCCAAGCTCCCAGCCCTGAGAGTGTCCTGGTGGGACTGGGCGCCCCTCCCAGTCCCAGGGGACTGGGACCAGGACACTCTTGGGGACCACAGCAGGGGCCCAGCCAGGGCCAGGGTGGGGGCTGAGGTGCAGGCGCTCCGACCTCACTAGGACCCCCGTGGGCCTAGTGCCCACCATCCTGCCCCTACTGGGTGGGTGGCAGTGCCCATGCTGGTCCCATTCAGGGAGCTGACCTGCGCCCACGCCTTCCCCATGAACATTTCCGGACCAGCTCTGGGGCCAAAGCCAGAGGCCGGGACTGCCAAGAATCCAGCTTCCGGGTAGAAGGTGCCAGGCCCTGGGACAGGAGCTTGCCCCCGATGGCTAGGGCCTGTGTCTGGGGATGACCAGCCCTGTCCCCCGACTGGCACCACACACAGGAACTCCTTCCCTGGCCTCCTCTCCCCTCCCAGGGTCAGAGCCCAGGCTCCCCACCTGCCGTGAACAGTCACACCCACCCTGCTCACCGCTGGTCAGAGCTGTTGACCCCACTCAGCCCAAGTGAGGTCCTGGGTGGCCTGGGGTGGCCTCAGGCAGAAGCAAAGGGATAGATGACACTAGCCAGATTTGATCAGGACCCAGGACCTCAGAGACAGCCCATCAACCCAGGGAAGCCTCTGGAGGGAGGCGGCCTTATCTGTAAGGGGGACAGGTAGCCCCATGTGCTCTGCTGGAGGAAACACCACGGCTGTGAGCAGTCACGGCCTCAGCACCCCAGGTAACAGGACAGGCCTGAGTCCCACAGGCTGCTGCTGGGGAAGACTCAGGGGCAAGACCTGTGCAGCTGGGGCCGCACGCAAGAGATGGGCTGTGCCCAAGGCGAGAGGGGCCCCAGTCTAAGGAGGACACCCAGGGGCCACCAGTGGAGCCCCAACAGCTGGCTGTGGGGGAGCCGTGACCAGCACCCCTGGCCCTGGGCTCCACTTTGGGGACAGATTTGGTCTCTTTATCTTGGCCCAAGTTTCCCGTCAGCACTAGGCCTTCAGGACCAAACTCACACAATACAAACGGGGCTTTGCAATCCCTCCCAGGGTCACTGGGCTTGGAGAGGGAATGATGGCAAGGTTTGTGAGACAGGGGTCCCAGCCCCAGGTGGGAAGTGACCAGAGGCCCCAGAGGCGGGGCAGCACCAAGGCCCATGCCCCTTGCACCCATCCGGGCTGCTGGGGCGGGTCTCTGGGCCTGGAGAAGAGACCCACCATGCAGGAGCCTCTGCCTGCCCCCCGCCTCACTCAGCCCTGGGTGTCAGGGCCCAGGCCTGTGCTGGCGGGAGCCTCTTACATAAGCAGCCCTGTGCGGGGCGAGGCTGCAGCTGGGCTGGCTGCCCTGTCCTCTCCCCAGCATCACGAGCCTCCAGTGGGCTGTCCTTGGGCCCTGGCTGGAGGCCAAGCCAGGCCCATAAATAGGGGTCTCCCCAGTGGCCTCTGCTCCTCCTGCCTGCCTCCCTCACTCTGGTCTCTCCACCGGCACCAGGCTCCTGACGCCTGCTCAGCTCCCGGAGAATGGCCACTCTGCACACGCTGTGGATGGGGCTGGTCCTGCTGGGGAACCTGGGGGTCCTGCAGACTCGGGCTCAGCCCCAGGTCTCCCTGCAGCCCAACTTCCAACAGGACAAGGTGAGGGGCTCCCCTGCCCGGTCCCCAAGGCATGAGAGGACCCTGTCAGGGGAGGGCGGCGCCCCCTGGGGCCAAGTTGTCTCCCCGGGAAGAGGGGAGCTGAGCTGAGTGGAAGGAGGGCTGGGCCCCTGCCGGAGGAAGCCCCCTGGGACGACGGCAATTCGCCAATTAAGAGCGCGGAGCCCCGCATCCCCGACCCGCAGGGAAGCAGCGGTGTCCGCGAGCGCGCACACGGCACAGGCAGACACGCGGGCCACCTGCGTGCCCATGCCATCCAAACACAGTCACCCCTCTGAGCTCACGACGCCCAGAGGAAACAGGCACACGTTCCACACCTGGGTCCCAGGACTCATCTCCGTGTGCGAGTGCGAAGACGGAGATGGCGCACGAGGGTGGCGCCCCCGGGTGGCCAGAGAAACCCGAGCGCGCGCGGGTCGGGCCCCGCACACACACAGCCGGCGGCGCGCACACCCTCGGGGGCTGCGAGGGGACGCGCCGGAGCAGGTCCTCCCGCCCCGCGCCATCTCCGGTCTCCAGCCTCGGCCCGCGCCGCCCCGCGCCCCCTCCCCGAGCGTCGCAGACGCCCCGCAGCCCACCGAGGGCAGCCGAGCTCGCCCCGACCCCGCCAAGAACGGCCCGGGCGCCCTCTGCCGCCCGCTCCACCGACAGACGGGGCCGGGCATGGCGGAGGGGCGGGACGGGGAGGGGCCAGACTGGAGACGTGAGCGGCAGGGGCGGGGGCGGGGGCGGGGGCGCCCACCCGGGTTGGCCCCGGAGGGTCCCGGCCGACCTGGGCGGGGGCCGTTCGCCGCAGTTCCTGGGGCGCTGGTTCACCTCGGGCCTCGCCTCCAACTCGAGCTGGTTCCGGGAGAAGAAGAAGGTGCTGTCCGTGTGCACGTCGGTGGTGGCCCCGACCGCGGACGGCGGCCTCAACCTCACCTCTACCTTCCTCAGGTGGGACGGCGGGCGGGCTGCTGGGGCTGAGAGCTTCCGGTCCCGTGGTCGCGGTCTAGGGACGCCCTGGGCCAGACCCCTGACCCCAAAGGTGACCTGCCCACAGGAAAGACCAGTGTGAGACCCGGACCCTGCTGCTGCGGCCGGCCGGACCCCCAGGCTGCTACAGCTACACGAGTCCCCGTGAGTGGGGGCTCCCTCCCGGGACCCCTGGGTCCAGCCCTGGGTGACACTTGCTGGTGTTGCTCTGGGGGAACCTCCTGCCCCAGCACTACACGAGGTGGGGTGATGGCTGCTCCACCAGGGTCAGCAGGTCCAAGGCCCAGCCTGGATCTGCCCCAGGCTCAAGTGTGGGGAACCAGGGACCCTCTCTCTTGGCACTAGATCCTCTTTGGAGCTCACCTCCTGCCAGGCCCCTCCCTACTGCATGATGGAATTTCCCCAGATCTCTGCTGGCCAGGCCGAGCACACGTAGGCAGCCCCCCAGTACCCCTCACGCCTCCCCACAATTCTTGGCCCTGGGACTACTCAGGCCTCCTCACTCCCCTGGGGATGGAAACCTTTTCTCTTCCCAGTTCTGGCTAAAGGGTTTGTGGCTGCACCGTGAACCCGTGATTTTCTGAGCCTGCGTGTTTGCTGGCCCCTCAGGATTTCTGGCTTGGGGACACTGGACCCTGTAGCGTTCACGGGCTATACAGGCAGAAAGCAGGGAGCTGGCTGCCTGCCCAAGAGGGGAGGGGCCCAGGAAGTCAGCCACACAGAGGGGGACCATCCCGGGCCCCCTCCCACAGCCAGCCCCAGAGCTGGGCAGAGGTGTGGGGGCAGGGTCCCCGACTGGGTCATCTCATGGGTTCCCAGACTGGGGCATGGTCCACGAGGTGTCGGTGGTGGAGACAGACTACGAGGAGTATGCTCTGCTCTACACCTACGCCGAGGGCACCAAAGGCCTGGGCGGCCAGGACTTCCGCATGGCCACTCTCTACAGTACGTGCCCCACCCCATGGCCTGGCCTGAGGCCCAGCCACAGAAGGACCCAACGGGGGCTCCTCAAGCCTCAGGGGTGGGGGCAGAGCAGAGATCTCCCTTCACTGAGGCAGGGGCTTCTCCTTCCTGCCCCAGGTCGTGCCCAGAGCCCGAGGGCTGAGGTGAAGGAGAAATTCACCGCCTTCGCCAAGGCCCAGGGCTTCACAGAGGACGCCATTGTCTTCCTGCCGCAGACCGGTGAGGGGGGCACTAATCTGACGGGGGGATTAAGGTCAGATTAGAGGCAGACAAGCAGTCTCCTGATTCAGGGGAGGCTGGGGGGTGGGGTTCGTCCGCCCAGACCGCCCACTGACAGGCACAGTTCTCCAGCATGGGGGCAGTCTGTCCTCACCCCATGACCTTGGCTGCAGCCCCTGGGAGGGGCACCGGAAGATGCTCTTCTCCAGGAAGCCCCCATCTTTGGATTCACCAGCACCCACTGTGTATCCGGCCTGGGTCAGCCCCCAGGATACAGGGATCCCCAGCCTGGTGGGGGACAGGCCCTAGAAATGGAACCTGCAGGGTGGGGGTGCCCATGGAGAGCAAAGGCTGCAGGAACATGGGGCACCAGCTGCACAGAGGCTCAAGCACAGCGGCTGGGGTTGGGGGGCAGCCCAGGTGGGGAGGCGGCCCCAGCCTGGGGTGCTGACTGTGGCCCCGGCTTCTTTCTCGGCAGATAAGTGCACGGAGGAGCACAGTTAGGTGAGTGCAGTGGGCAGAGAGCGGCTCCACCTGGCAGTCCCCACTCATTCACTCAGTCATTCAGTCAACACATACCAACCAACAGCCACCTTGCCGTGCAAGTGCAAGGGTGGTCCCAGGCAGGCAGGGGCCGGTCCGAGGGGATGGGGCTCCAGTGGGGTTCAGCGAGGTTCCTGGGGATAGGAGGAGCTGGAGGCTGGGACACGAACAGGATGAGGGAGGCGGGAGGGGAGGTCAGGGGATAAGGTCGGGGTGGGGGGTGTGTGTCACTCCCCTGGGGACACTGGGGCCAGGAGGGGCGGCGTTGCCTGCCCCACCCACCTGATGGTTCTGCTCTCTCGGCCAGGTGACCCCAGCCCTCAGGACCTGGCTGTCCTACCCTGCTCTGCTCTTTCTTCCAAGACCCCCGAGACTCCAGCCCTGGCTCCTCCCTTCCCTGCCTCTGCCCCCTTGGGCTTTGTCTCGCTCTGAGAATAAACTCTGGAAGCAAGTCAGTAGCCTGGCTCCTGCCTGTGTGTCCTGCAGTTGCTAGGGCCCTGGGCCTGGCTCTGGCCGGCTCCCTGGGGACCTGGCCACCCCCCCCCCACTCACTCTGGGCCTTGGTCTCCCCTCTCCCTCTGTAAAATCTCAGAGGCTGGCTCTGTATGACATCCGATGGGTGGCCTAGGGCCTGCTATTGTTTGCTCTTGGTGGGGTGGGGGAGGTTGGCTGGGTCAGAGTCAGGACAGCTAAGTGCCATCACATCCCCACCTACCCCACATGGAGCTCTGACCTCACTGGTGGGTTCTGGGCTGGTGCCCAGTCAGCTCCTAATCCCCAGGCCCGTGCCCATGGCCTGCCCCGCCCCCAGCCAGGAGAGGCCTGAGGCCCAGGGAGCTTTGGATCCGTGGGTTTTTGAAGCAGAATTAGCACACTTGGATTGGGCAGAGATGAGGGTTTAGGGAGAGAAAGAGGAAGGTGGCTGGAGCATCTGTGCCCCGCCCCCCCCGCCCCCCGGACTGGGACAGACTGACCGATGGGCTGGAGACAGGCCGCCCTCACATGTCCTCTGGCTACCTGAGCGCCCCCAGTCCCCTGCACCTCAAGAGCACACAGCACTGCCCATTCACCAGGCCCCTGGCACCAAAGCCGACCCCGCCCGGCCCTGCCCCTCACCTCCTACTATCCCCCAGATTCCTGGCTGGGTGGCCATTTTCAGGCCCTGTCCTGGGCCCTCTTGGCTCACAACTTGCAGGACCCACTGCAGCTGCCCACCAGGGCCCCACCTGGGCAGACCTCAGCCAGGCCCTGCAGAGGTACCGAGGGTTGTGAGCTTCTGGCAGGGCTACCTGGAGGAGGGGACCCGGGAGCTGTGCCCGAGCTGAGGGCTGGGGGCAACATCCCAGAGGGCCTGCTGGAACTACGCCTCCCCTGCTGTGGGGCATCTGGCGCCCTCCCCAGGAGGAAACTCGGGGGTTGGGCGGGTCGGATAGAGGCAGCTGGGCCAGGTGCTGCAGGGTGCAACTCGATCAGGACCTATCTCAGTGGGCCCTGTCCCAGGCTTCAGACCAGCCGCCCCAGGGCATCTTGGGGGCATAAAGGCTGAGCGGGAGAGGCTGCCCCAGCTGCCCTGCCCTGCTCCCGAGCCCCATGCCGTCACCGAGAACCTCTTCCGCGATGCTGCAGGTGCTGCTGCTCGGCTGCATCCTTGCCCTGCTCCGGGCGTCCTCAGGCCAGGCCCAGGTCCCCATCCAGGCCAACTTTGATGCCAACCAGGTGCGCCCAGGCGTCCCCAGGCCAGAGCCGTCCCTCCTCACGGACGACCCCACTGATCTGAGGAGCCTGGCTGCATTATACCCAGAGAGGCTAGAGGATCAGGGGCAGCCCGGCCCTGCCCACACCCTCTCTGATCCAGGCTCAGCTCGAGTCTGGGGGCCGGGGTAGAGAGCCCCCATCCATCTGCTCCACCTGACTGGGGGTGGGGTGGGCCCAGGACCTCACACCAGGACGAGCCGCAGCTGCCCCCATCCTGGGTCAGCGTTGATGTGGGCGCAGGGGCTTCCCCAGCTGTCCCGCACCCTCCCTGCAGTTTCAGGGCACCTGGTATGTGGTCGGGGTGGTGTCGGACGACCAGGGCTTCCTGGACTCCAAGGACGACATGAAGATGCCCGTGGTGTTGGTGACCTCCTTGGCCAACGGTGACCTGGCCCTCAAGTTCGGGTACTCCACGTAAGTGACCCCACGAGCTCCACCTCGGCCTGGGCCTTAGACCTGGCCAGTGTGAGGCCAGACGCGAGCCAGCGGGAACAGAGGTGTCCCTGACACATCCGGGAGGCAGGCCCAGGCCGGGCTGCAGGGGCCGTGCAAACAGCAGCAGCAGCTGGCCTGCTGCCCGAGGGGCCAACCCCGCAGGGGACGCCTCCGCCTGAGGCCCCGGGCGTGGAGGAGCAGAGTCCCTGTCTGTGTGCAAGTCTGGAGGGAGACCCACATCCCCTGGCTGTGTGCCCCTGACCAGGTCCTTGCTCCCTGCCCCCCAGCTGTCTCCTCACCTGTAAGACAGTCGTGAGCACCCGTGTCCTCTGAGCGGGGCAAGTGGACGCCAGGCAGGCTGGGCACTGGCCCACCCCCTGAGTGGTGGTCAGCAGCCCCTAAGTGGTGGCCGTTTGTGTCGTGGGCGGGCAGCATCCTCAGGACACGGGCGGGGGCCGCTGCTCAGGGTGGCGTGGCTCCTCCTCCCCAGGCCCGACGGCAGCTGCCAGAAGGTGGACGCAACCCTCAGCAAGGGTGCCATGGACGGGCAGTTCAGCAACGCAGGTGAGGCGGGCGGCGGCCGGGGGGGTGGGGCCGTGCTGGCTGCCAGTTGGCATCCTGGGCGGGGCGTGGGCTCAGCGGGTTCTCGCTCCCGCAGCCATGGCGCAGACCAACGTCCGGGTGGTGTCCACCGACTACGAGCATTTTGCCGTGGTGTACCTTGAGACCCAGAAGGAGGGCGTCAGGAACGTCTGGCTGCAGCTCTATGGTGGGTGGAGGTGCTCCTGACACCCCCACCCCGGCCCCAGCCACAGGCCTCTCCTCCTAGGGGCCATTTGCCCGAGCTCTGGTCTGGACTGTTGCCCTATGCACTTTCCAGCAAGTTCCACCTCCTCGGCAGGTGGGACCGCTGTCTCCCAGGGTCTCCTTGGGACCGTGTGTGTGTGGCAGAGGGAGTCCGGACCCCTCCCCTCCCCGTCTCTCCTCCCCGCCTCTCCTCCCCGCCTCTCCCTGCCTCCTCCATCCCCCCCTCTTCCCAGCCTTGCCCTCTTTGCTCACCGCCCTCCCTGCCCTCAGCCCGAGCCCCAGAGCTGTTTCCCGAAGGTGCGCAGAAGATGCAGCAGCTGGCTCCCCTACTGGGCCTGAACCCCAGCCAGGGCGCCCTGCTGCCCAAGTCGGGTGAGTGCTGCCCCCATCCCGGCTCAGGGCTGCAGGAGACCCCAGACCCCGACCCGGAGGGGCAGGCCGGGAGGCTCACTGCTTGGACCTCAGGCGTGGACAGAAGTACAGGGGCAGCCCTGGCCTACCTGGGCAGGGGAGGGTGGGACAGTGCCCCCTCAGGAGGAGATGGGGGGGGCTCCGCCCTAGCGGAAGGGGCGCTGGGTGGTTGCTCAGGCCCTACTCTCTCCCACAGACCAGTGTGCTGGCGCCTTCTCGTAGGTGAGTACGCAGGGGCCGGCCTGGGCACCCCTCCTCTATTGTGCAGTGCCCAGCACCCTGCTGACAGATGAAGGACCCCCTGACCGGAGGGCTGCACTGTGGGGGTCCTTGTCTTGGGGCAGGGGTGGGGTGGCACGACAGGATCAAGACGGGACAGCAGGCAGTGTTGGGGAGGGACAGAGTGGGGCCCAGGCCGGGCCCAGGGAGGGCCGAGGATACTGCCCACCCCCCACCAGTCTGCTTGTTTGCAGGGAGTGATCAAGGAGTGCCGGCAGGGCGGCCGTGCTGCGTGCTGCTCCGCGTACCAAGCCCTCCCCAAAGAGTGCCCCGCTTCTCTCCACCCCGCCCCCAGCACAATAAACAGTCTCCGAAAGCCAAGCCTGCGTGTTTCTCGTGGGGAGAGAATAGGGGATGGGGGGGTGGCGCGGGGGTAGAGGTGTCCTGGGAGAGGGCCCGGCCCCACCCCCTAAGGCCTGGGTGCCCAGAGAGGGACAGCGCGGAGCTCGGGCTGCGACCGCGCAGGACGGTTCCTCTACGGTAACCCTTGCTAGGCGCGGCCCTGCTCTGCCGGCCCGGCAGCCGTCTGGCCTGGGAGCGGCTGAGGCTCGGCTCCGCGGCCCAGACCTGCGCGCAGCCGCAGAGCGCGCGCACCGAGAGCGCGCAGTGCCGGCCGCGCGGACCGACGCCAAGGGCGCGCCTGGGCTCCTGGGGACGCAGCTGGCCGGCTCGGCCTTTAGGGTCCTCCCAAACCGCGGCCGGGAGGTGGTATCTGGGCTGCTCTCTCCCCAGGGGCGCCTTCCATCCCCCACTTCTCCCCGACCCCCGGCTGCGAAGTGCGGGCGGTTCACACTCTGAGCCAGGCCCTCCCCGCCCAGAGTCGGGGAGAGGAGGCATGGGAGGAGGGGGGGCAAACTCTGCCCTGCCATTGTGTTTGTGCGGGACAATGTCGCTGTTCTTTAAAGACACGTCCTGAAGAATGTGAGGGTAAAATGGCATGCTTTCTGTCGTGTAAATAGCTCAGGCAAAAAATAATTCCGGATGTAAATATGTCAAAATGTTGATAATTGTTCCATCTGGGTAATTATTCCTGCTTGTCAGTTGGTTAGACATCTTTTCATTAAAAAAAAACCAGCCCTGTCCTGCCAGACTTACTTCCTTGATCCAGGCCCCGGCGGGGAGGTCAGAGGGATAAAGAGCCCCCACTCTCCCGGGGCCCCAGACAGCCCTCCACACTTGCACCCAACACCTGGGCGCCCAGCCGGCACCTCTGCTGCCTCGGCCTGCATGCTGGCCTCTGCCCCACCTGTGGACACTACAAGGGCAGGGTCCTGCCCAGGTGTCCCCCCTGCCCCCAGCCTGACACCAGTCTGGAACTGAAGGCCTGGCGGGGGTGGGGAAAGCCCAGAGAGCCAGCCCCCTCCCACACGTGTGATCGGGGAGCTCTCCCTTCCACCTTTTCTCCCGATGCTTCTGCTAGGGGCTGCTTGCCGGCCTAGAGACGTGTCTGCTGAGATGCGTTCTGAGCTCAAGTCCGGCAATCCGTCAGCCCGCGGCTTGTCTTGTGCTGCACCACCCTGCTCATGCCACACGGGGGCAGCCCTCAGCCAGTTCTCCACCCAGAAGCCGAGGGGCTATGTGTTCAAGATCCCTCAGCTCATGCCCTCCTCTGCTCAGAAGCACCCTACGGGGGTTCCGTCCCACCCAGAGTAAAGGCCAAAGTCTTTAGGTGGCCAACAAGAGCCCTTTTGATGGGCCTTCCTCTGACCCCACCACCTATCCCCCTTCACTCCAGCCCACCTAACCCCTTCATGTCCCTTGAACATGCCAGCCCAGTGCCTGCCACAGGGCCTTTGCACAGGCTACTTCCCACACCCCGGCCCCAGGAATGCTCTTCTCCCAGCTCTCTGCTTGGCTCACTCGCTCCCTCCTCTGAAATCTTTTGCTGAAATGCCACTTGCTTGGTCCTTCCTTAGATCTCTGGGACCACTCTAGCTGCTCCTTCTCTGTGCTCTGTGCTCCTCTCTGCTGCTCAGCCTACACTGCTCCATGCCCTGGGGTGAGAGGTCGGCCCCTTCTCTTCCCTGCTCTCCTTCATACCCTGACTCGGTGCCCGGGCTGCTCGGAGCCCTTCTTAGACCCTCCCCCGCTCTGTGTTTGAGGCCCCACCTACCCTGTACCTAGATGTTGCCCTCCACCTACCATGCACCCACATCCCACATTAAATCAGATTGCTCACAATGGAAAAGCTGATGTGCTGAAGACTGCACCACTCCCATCTCTGCCCCCACGGCCACACTGATTCTCCTCTTCTTCTTTGTGAAATCTTCTTTTGCCTCTCTCTTATAAGGACACTTGGGATGGCATTTAGGGCTCATTTCAATAAGCCAGGAATGTCTCCCCATCTCAAGATCTTTAACTTATCTGCTTCTGCAAAAAACCCCTTTTCCATACAAGGTCTCTACCACGGGTTCCAGGGATTAGGACCTGATATTCCCAGGGGTCCTTGTTCAGCCCACCACAGTCTACCTAGAAACATTTTCCTAGGCCCTGAACACATGCCTAGAGGGACTAATGTTTAAGACAGTCCTTGAGGCTGGCTACTCCACATTAACATCTCAGGCCTGACTCTTCCTCCAGACTAGAGTCTTGTGTTCACAGCAGCCTTCACTCACCTCCATCAGACATCTAGCTGCATCCCGGAGTTCACGTGACAAAGGAGAGACCCCCTACAACCCTGCCCCAGCCCAGTCGTCCTGGGGAAGGGCATTTGCCCTCTCCCCAAGAGGAGGGGTCATCATGATCCCTCCCCTCCACCTCTCTCCACCTCTCTCCACTTCCGGTCTCAGCCCTGGCCCGGCCTGCATCCGCTCTGCCCTGAGGGGCACAGCAGCTATTCTCCCTGCCCCCCTCACCTCCATAACTGCAGCCCTCGGGCCTCTTTCCTCCCAGCACTCACTGTGGGCTCCACACACGTATGTCCGCGTGGCCCTCCCTACCCACCCCTGCTTAACCCCCCCAGCACCTCCCACTCGGGGTTCATGCATTCACAGTGTTTATTGAATATCTCTATGTGCCAGGCACTGTTTAAGCACTGAGGACACAGTGGCAAATAAACAGACAGACGGTCCTCTCCTTGTGGACCTCATGGGGGAAATGGGCAACAAACAGGATAAATAAGTGTGTTAGTGACCTATGGCTAAATAACAAATTACCCCAAAACTTAGTGGCTTAAAACAACGAGCATGTATTATCTCCCAGTTTCTGAGAGTCAGAATCTGGTCCCAGGTGCTTTGGGCCCCCTGGCACAAGATCTCTCACGAGGCTTCAGTCAAGCTGCCGGCTGGGGCTGTGTTCTCATCAGAAGGCTCAGCCAAGGGGTCTGTGTCCCAGCTCCCTCTCTGGTGGTTGGCAGGCCTTGGTCCTTTGCTGCGTGGGTGTGTCCACAGGGCTGCCTCATGTCATGGTGAGCAATTCCAGAGGGAGAGAGAAGTGACAGCCCATCCTTGCTGCTGTACTCTATTGGCTAGAAGAGAGTTACTCCATCTAACTCACACTTGGGGGGTACACAAAAGTGTAAATGCAGGAGGCAGGCATGGTTGGGGGACATCTCAGAATCTGCTGCCACAATAAGTAAACCAGAATGTGCTTTATTTAGTGACAAGTGTGGAAAACAAGTAAACACAACAGGAAAGAGGACGTGAGATGTTGGGCAGTGCGTTGACATTTTATATAAAGTGACTAGGGAAGGCCTCACTGAGAAGGTGACTTTTGAGGAAAGACATGAAGAAAGTGTGTGAGTCTGGGGAAAGGGTGTGCCAGGCACTGACAATAGCATGTGCAAAAGCCCTGAGGCAGGATCCTGGGGGGGGGGGCAGGATTGTGAACCAGGAGAAAGTAGGAGATGAGGCAGGCTTGGCTGCAGGCATACTTGAAATATGTTAGCATAGCCTACAAACCCCCTGGCCACCCTCCCCCTGGCCACTACGTGGTCACCCTGGCCTTCTTGCAAAGCCTTGAGCAGAACTGTTCTGTGCTCACTGTGGGGCCTCTGCAGTGGCTGCCCCTCTGCCTGGGATCCCGCTATCCTGGTGTTCTCCATCTTTCTTTTCCCCAAGGTCACGGCTCCAACGGCACCTGCTCCCCATGCGAAGTGTGCACGGCCTGAGAGTGTCATGTTTCGCTGTGTATCATTTGTCGCTCCCATTAGCTCTCACAAGCGCCGGATCAGAGGCCGCGATCAAAATGCGCTCAAGGACAGCTGGGGGCACAGAAGAGGCGCTGGGAAATGCTGTGGAACGGCTGGAGGGACGGGAGCCTTCTGCGCTGGTTACCGTACTTTATTCATAAAATACTTTCATTTGGCGTCAAGAAGCTTTGCGTTTGTATCTGAAGACGACGTGAGAAATATACCGCGGAGGTCGACACTGGGCGGGGAGGCCAGCGGGAGGCCACTGGGACCAGCGAGGGCGCGAGGCGGCCTGAGCGGTGGCCAGCAGGGGGGCTGGACCCAGGGCAGGGACTTGCGCGCAAAGGAGGGAACCTCGGACTCAGCGGGGATGGCAAGTACGCAGAGCGGGTAAGGCCCGAAGACACCTCCACACGGGCGCGAGGGCTAGGAGCCCGGGACCGCCCTGTGCAGCCCACGTGGTGCAGGGACAGCGCTACGCTCAGGCCCTCCCGGGAGCCCCGCCGCTGCGCGCCAAGCTCCGCCCCCGCAGACCCCGCCCGAGTCAGCCCCGCCCATCTAGCCCCGCCCACCACCGCGGTCCTGCTCCACCCCACGGGCAGGCCACGGCCCACGGCAGGCCTCGCCCCGCCCTAAGCTCCGCCCACCCGGCTCCGCAAGCTCCGCACTGGTCCGCCCTACCCGGCCAGGGCCCTAAGCCCCGCCCCGCGCAGGCCCCGTGGGCATCACTCGGCCCCGCCCCGCCCCCCCGAGCCCGCCCACTGGTGCAGGCCCCACCCCCGGCCCCGGAAGCCGTCCGCCGCGCAGGCGCCCTAGGCCCGCAGCCGAGCTAGGCCTGTCCCGGCTTTTCCGCTCGCCGAGGTGCTATGGTGCCGCCGCCGCTGTCACCGCCGCTCTGCACGCTGCCGCCCGGCCCCGGGCCCCCGCGCTTCGTGTGCTACTACGAGGAGGACGGGAGCGGGGCCGGCTTCAACCTCTGGTGAGCGGCGGGGTCCGCGGGGCGGTGGGGCGCGGGCCGCCCTGCTCGTCCCGCCTGACCTCCCCTCCCCGCAGTGTGACGGACGCCGCGGAGCTCTGGAGCACCTGCTTCACGCCGGACAGCCTGGCGGCCCTCGTGGGTAACGGGGCTCCTGGGGGGCCTGACAGCCAGCGGCACCCCGTATCTGCAGCCCGGACCACCTCTGGGGCCGAACGGGGCGGTCTGGGATTTCCCGGAGGGGTCTGGACACCTTCCCCGGCTCTGTAGCCGTAGTCCTAAGATCGGCCTGGGGTCCCGGGTGGCTCTGGGTCGGGCAGGTTTGTGGTGTCCCCAGTGGTTCTAGGGTCTCGGGCAGCTGGTGACCAGCACCTGTGCCCTGTAGAAAGCCCGTTTCGGCCTGAGTGCGGCTGAGGACATCATCCCGCGGTTCAGGTGAGCCCCTGAACAGAATGAAGGGTGGGTGGGGAGCGGGGGCGTCTGGCCGCAGCACTCAGCACCCCTCCTTTCCCAGGGCAGCCTGTGAGCAGCAAGCTGTGACTTTCACCCTGCAGGAGGACAGAGGATCCCTGACCCTTTCAGGGGGGCCCTTGGCGCTGGACTTTGACCTCTCCAAGGTGCCGGGCCAGGAGGCAGCCTCCAGGTTGCAGGCACTGACACTGGGCCTGGCAGAGCGCGTCTGCAGCTTGGAGCGGCGGCTGGCAGGTAGGGTAGGCGGTGGGCACCCCACACCCTCTCTAGGGTCCCCTGCCTGTGCCTCCATTCCTGGCTTTCTTCCTCAGCTGCGGAGGAGACAGCCGCCAGCCCCAGGAAGAGCCCCAGGCTGCTGGGGCCTCAGCTCTTCTTACCAGGTAAGGCCTGTCACCTCTGACTTGTGCTGGGGCTGTCCTTTTTCCTCTGGGACTCAGTTTCCCCAGAACAAGCCTCAAGCTTCAGAGAGAGGATCTGTCTTTGTGGAGAGGGGGTTGTGACCCTGTGATCCTGCTGGGTTCAGGAGTCCCCCCCACCCCGATCCTGTTTCCCCCAGATCCAGATCCTCAGAGAGGTGGCGCTGGACCTGGAGTCAGGAGGCGGTGTCCGGGAGAGTCCCTCATCAACCCCGGCTTCAAGAGGTACTCACCCACCTGCTCCTCCCTCCTCTGCCCAGGGTCCATCCCTGGACACCTGCCCCTCCCTCCACACCCCCATAGTGTCACCCCCTTTTCTCTCCCAGTAAGAAACCAGCCAGTGGTGTAGACTTTGACGACCCCTGAAGGTTCAGCAAAAAGCGTGACCCTGCCAGGAGTCCACCTGTGCGGAGAGAGGCAGCCCCTGGAACACCACTGGAGACCCACCACCTCCACCTGCCTGTCCTGCTGCCTAGCAGGAACCAGAGTGCTCCTCGGGGCCCATCCCCCAGCAAATAAATGGCTTTCTCAGGTGGAGATCCTGGCCAGGCTCTGGCTCCTGGGGGCTGGCTGGGGCAGAAGGATCAGGGATCCCATGGGGTTTGCCACCTGGGCCTGAGAAAGAGATGGAAACAGATGTTCCAGGCTCCGTGTTCCCTGGTGGAGGAACCGCTGAGCTCTCCCCACTGGCCAGCTGTCCCTGCCTGGCCAGCCCAGGAGCTGAGAGGGTTGTGCTCGGCACGACCAGGGATCCCTAAGCTAGAACGCTGCTCCCCCGCAACCAGGCACACACATCAGTCTTGCATGAGTCCCTTACAAGAGCTACACAGTAGGTCCTGTCGGACCTGGGAGGTGGCCTGAGGCAGAGCTGAGGAATGTGGGCCAGCACCACCCACTGTCCCGGAGCCCCAAGGTGTCCAGGCTGTGGGCTCTGCTCCCCACCCTCCTCGGCCACCCTGCACCCCGCCCTGGCCTGACTGGTTTGGGAACCCAATCCAGTCCCTGCCATCCCTGCCTAGTGGGGGGAGGGGCCGCGCCCCGCCCACCAGACTCTGCTCCTGTTGTTCTGGGCTGTCATCTGAAGCTGAGCGCCCCACGGTGGGGTTTTGGGGGTGGCAGAAATCGCGGGGCTTCTGGTCCCTCGCATGTCAAGGCATGCTCACTGGGGCAGACGACTTTATGTGGCTGCGGAGGAGTGGGCAGGGGGACGGCGGGGGCGCTAGCGGGGGCGCACGGCCGGCCGGTAGGCCGCCAGGATCTCGGCGCTGTGCGGACACGTGTACTTGAACTCCTTCTCCTGCAGCGCGCTGTCCAGGTAGCGGCGGACGCCGCGCAGCTCGGCGGGGATGGGCGCCTGGCGGAAGTGCGCGCACACCGTCTGCGGGCGAGGGGCGCGGCGCGGTCAGGGTCTCCTCGAGGCCCCGCCCCACCCGCCCCGGCGCCCGGCCCGCGCTCACGTCCACGATGTGCAGCTTGGGCAGCAGGCCGCAGTCGGCGAGGGTGAGCTGGTCGCCGTCCAGGAAGCGGCGGCGCGACTCGCGCAGCTGCGGCTCCAGCGCCAGCTCGTGCTCCAGGGGCGCGTGCAGGTAGCTGTCCAGCCTGGCGAGGGCGCGCAGCAGCAGCTGGTACAGGGCTGAGGGCGGGGGCGCAGTGAGGACACGGCCTAGGGCGCAGCTCCCCCCACCCTCGCCGCGGCCCCCGACCCTCCTCACCATCGTCCTGCGCGGGCACCGGGTTCTTGATGAACGCGGAGAACTTGTGGAAGACGTCGTTGCCCGCCGTGGTGGACTCCCTGTAGCGGGGCGTCAGGCTGGGGAATCTGCGGGGCGGTCGGGTGGGGGGAAGGACTCGGGTCATACCCTTGCGCCGCCGCCCTGCCTCCCGCCAGGCCCCACAGCGCCCTTCCTGGGCTCTGTCCTGGGGGTGTCCTCCCTGGGGGCCCCATCTTGCCCCTCGCGCCGCGCCTGGGCCCTCACTCGGGGGGCCCCAGTGTCTCCTCCAGAAACTCCTCGATCTGCATCGTGTCCGTTTTGGCGTCGCCGTCATAGAGCAGGATGGGCAGCTGCGAGCCGGGGGCGAAGTCCTTCAGCACATCCGGGGACCTGTGGGCAGAGGCAGGGGAGCAGGCGGCAGGCCTGAGGGAGGCAGAGGCCAGGGAGGGGTCCCCTGGGGGCAGGGTCTCACCTGCGCATGTCCACGGTGGTGAGCGTGAAGGGCACACCCTTGAGGAGCAGGATCATGAAGAGCCGCTGACAAGAAGGGCAGTGCCCCACGCTTTCGCCGTCCTCGCTCGCCTGGTGTGGGTGGAGTAGAGGGGTGTCAGGGCAGGGAGCAGACCCAGGAATTCTGCCACCAGGCTGGGTGGAACCTGGCCTCCCACTGCCAAGAGGCTGGAGCGACTCCAGCGCTCGGGCTTGGTTTGGCACGGCCTCTACAAGTGGACGGTGAGGGCCCTTGACTTGGTCCCTGGGAGTTGGAGAGGGGAGCAGAGCTGCTGGGAGCCTGGAGGCTGGGTGAGGGCACAGGGGTGTGGGGGCGGGACCCGGGCTCTGGGGCCTGGCCCCTCAACCCTTATCTTCCGAGCGTGGGCAGAGGCCAGGGCCCTGGGCCCCAGGCCCTGCAGGCTGGTCGCAAGGGTGGGGTGGGACGAGCGAGCTGTTTTCTGAGCGATTCACCCGCCAGACTGGGTGCCGTGGCTGGCAACACACTTGCTGCCCTGCACCCTAAGGGTCGGGAGGGGGCCAGGGCCTGGCAGCCCCCACACAGGCACCCACGGATCTGGGCCCTGATGTGAGCACTGATGGTGCTGCCCGGCCCAGCCCCACTCTCCTGCTGCATTGACCCCAGGCTCTGCTTCTCGGCTTGTGCCTCGGCTGCTGGCTGCCTCATTGGCACCTCCCCATCCAGGGGGTTTTTCTCCAAGAGGGCTGGGCTGGGCCTAGGAGCCAAGGCTGGAGTCGGCACCCCCACCCCTTTGTGGACAGCTCACTGGCCCCTTCTCCCCCAGGCTGCCCCCACCTTACTCAGCCATCACAGGGGAAGGGGCGCAGACACTGCCTCAGAGACCCACCCCTCAGCCTGTCCCAGAAAGCAGAACCTGCAGAACACCACCCCCCCACCCCGAGGTCTCCCCCAGCCCAGCCTGCCCGGCACCTTGACAAACAGTTGCAGCTTTGCGGTTTCGGCCATGGTGGGGAGCAGCAGTGGCGGCGCTCGGGCGGGGACCTGGGGAGCTCTTTAAGGCTCCTGGGCGCCCCGCCTTCCCCAGCCCAGGGCCCGCCTCTCAGAGTCACCTAGGCAGGCGGACGAGGCTGGCGGGGCTCCGTGTCTGCATGTGAGGGTGTGACCATGGGGCAGCCTGGCCTTGGGCGTGTGAGGCTGACGGGCTGAGACCAGTCTACCTGGTGCAGGCGGAGCTCGCCGGGGACCTGAGCGCCCCATGGCAGGGGTGATGAAGGCTGAGACCAGTGGACTGGGAGGCAGGGAGAGAGGGGCGCCAGCCTGGGATTGCATCACCACCACCATGAAACCCACAGCCCTCCCTGCAGTGAACACCTTGTCTGGGACCCCAGCCCAGAAAGCCGGGGAGTGGGTAGGAGCAATGAACAGCCTGCCCCTAGCCTCAGTTTCCCCATCTGCCAAAGAGGGCATTACAAGTGTGATCAGCCTGCTTGGAAGGGACGCTCCTTCCCAGGGACGGAGCTGACAGAGCTCCATCAGGCAGAGCACCCCCCAGGGCGGGGCCCACATTCCAGACCTGCCCACAGGACGGGTAGGGGATAGGCCTGGCTCAGTTGTCTCTTCCCAGCCCACCCCACACCCCTGTCTCCCTCACGCAGGCTCAGGGCAGGCTTCTCCCCCCTCTTTAACCTTTAAAAGGAAGCACCAGGAGGTGCTTGGAACCACAGGGTCCGCCCACACCGCCCTCTGCTGAAAGGAAAAAACCAGGGGAGATGGGAAGCCTTCGGCCCCGCAGGTGTGCGCCCGCCCTGCCCAGCCCCCCACTTGACTGGAACCCACAACCTACCTTGCCCCTGTCGGGTTCGCCCACCGCACCTCCCCCACTCAGCCCGGGCACCTGATGCGGGGGCGTTGCTCCAGGGGGTGCCCCAAAGAGGCCCCATGACACCCAGTGGCCAAGAGTGGGATCTGCCCGGCGCCTTTGCCTCCTCCCCTGGGGCCTCCAGCCTCGCAGCCCCTTCCTAGACCCCACACCGGCAGGGCCTCCGGGCACGGGCCACCCTGTGAGCCTGGGGGCTGACCTTCATAAACTGTGGAGTTCACACCAGCGCCCCGCTGGGGCCCTGGCGTCCCCTTCACCTGCCATTGCACCACCGGTATTTCAGCTGCCCCTCAGCAACATGGGGGGGCTCACCCCCACTCGTTTCCTGCTTCCGGGCCCACAAACCACTGCCATGGAGAAGTGCCCCTCCACACCTGCACACGTTCACCAGATGTCCCGGGTGTACTTCTCTGTGTATAAAAATACCCTTACAAGTCCATAAGAAAAAATGGTGAAACAGACAACGAACAGGTGGTTCAGAGACAAGGAGATAGAGACATGGGTGTAAGATAGGAGAGTGTGTTCCACCTCACACGGTTCAGGAAATAAACCAGAACAGGAGATGGTTCACAGTTCACGGGCTGAAACCTGGTAACCATCTTCTCCATGAGGACGCGAAGAAACGCACTACTGGGGACGTGGAGTCAGCTGGCAAGACGGCAGCAGCCATTGAGACGGGTCACCCACCTGGGAATGTCCCCCAGGTGTCCTTGTAAATACTGGAGGGACATCTAAACGGCTGTCTGTGGAGTCCTGGTGTGTCCACAGGAGAGGGTGGGGAGGTGGGTCTCACTAGTCTGCGGTTTAGTTGTGCTGTGGCTGAACTGTGTCCCCCCAGTTCATGTGTGGAAGTCCTAGCCCCCGGCACCTCAGAATGTGACCTTGTGAGGAGACAGGGTCTTTACAGAGGTAGTCAAGTTAAAATGAGGTCATTAGGATGGGCCCTACCCCAACATGACTCTGTGTTGACAAAAAGAGGAGATGTGGACGCAGACACACACAGAGGGAGACCGCCCCGTGAAGACGGAGGCAGAGATGGGGTAGTACTTCTACAAACTGAGGAGCACCAACGACGGCCCGCAGGCCACCAGCAGCTGGGAGGGAGCATGGGACAGATGCTCCCTCATAGCCTGAAGGAACTGGCCCTGCCCACACCTCCTTGATCTTGGACTTCTGGCCTCCAGAACTGGGAGAGAATCCCTTCCGTTGGAGGTGCTCTGTTATGGTAGCTCTAGCGAACTGATACAAGTGGGAGGGAAAAACCCAGCAAAGTGAAAAAAATCTAAGCATTAGAGCCAGCCCTGATGACCTACTGGTTAAAGTTCAGCTCTCACTGCTTCGGTGGGCCGGCTTCACTTCCCAGTCACAGAACCACACCACCTGTCTGTCAGGTGCCATGCTGTGGCAGCGGCTCACATAGAACAATTAGAACAACTTATAACTAGGATATACAACCACGTACTGGGGCTGTGGGAAGCAAAAAAAAAAAAAAAACAGGAAGATTGGCAACAGATGTTAGCTCATGGTGAGTCGTCCCCTGCAAAAAAAAAAAATCTAAGCATTAGTATATATCATTTTGAGTCTATGCTTATATATACGCAAAAAAATGATGGAAGGATCACCTACAGGATGGCCTCTGACAGGAAGAAACACAGATATCCAACTTCTGCACTGTTGGAATTTTCTACCATATTTTCCTAGTAAATGTTTTTAAAGAAGTGAGACCAGAAACTCACAGTCAACAACCTTAACCTGACCCACAACCTACCCAGCCCAAGGGGTTGTCGCTCAGCTCCCTGCCCCTCCCCTGCCGCACCCACAGAGCAGCCCTGGGAGCCCTGGGGCCTGGGTCCATGTCCTTCTCCCTTCTCTGTCCCAGGGGTAGCAGCCCCCACCTCGTGGATGTGTTACAACCTCTCCCCTCCCAAGCCCCTCTTGGTGGGCCCCTTCCAGCGACATTTTAACAGCTCTGTTCTGAAGGGAGACACAGACTTGGACAGTGGGGGACGGGGCGGCGTTGGGGTCTTAGCAGGAACGTGCACGGGTTCTTCCCAGCTCTGGCCACTGAGAGGACTGAGAAGCAGTGGGCACACCCAGAGCCCAGATGGGAGCTCCAAATACGCCCCCAAAGGAAGCAGAGCTCCTTGGAGAAATGGCTGAATCGGGCTTGGGGCAGGGAGGCACAGAGGGAAGTGGAAATTGTAACAGAACGTAAGGAAGCGCTCCAAAAATTGTCTGGGACAAGTCGAAAGCACACAGATGCACCGTGGAGGGGCTCCCACTGGCCAAATCTGGGGCAGTTTGAGCATAAACAAGATGACAGAATTGTACACTTACAAATGGTTAAAACAGTAAATATATTTTACCACAATAAATTTTTTTTTTTTTTTTGTAAGATCAACCCAGAGCTAACATCCACGCCAATACTCCTCTTTTCTTTGCTGAAGAAGACTAGCTCTGGGCTAACATCTGTGCCCATCTTCCTCCACTTGATATGGGACGCAGCCACAGCGTGGCCTGACAAGCAGTGCATCGGTGCGCGCCCGGGATCCGAACCCGGGCCGCCAGCAGCGGAACGCGCGCACTTAACCGCTACATCATGGGGCTGGCCCCCCCAAAAAGTTTTAAGATAACAATAAGGAATAACATGTTGATTTTTTTTAAACCCACAAGTCCACAGTGATATATTTCTAAAAGCGAGGAGCTCTTTGTGAAAGAAAAATGCCAGCCGATAAATGCAGAAAGAATGAAATAATTAGAAAATCACCATTTTGCAGCCACCATCAGGGGTCAAAGTGTTTTGGGGAACAAGTTTGTACAAGCTTGCACTATGTACAAGTCCAGCTCCTGGGTAGGTGGGGGGCAGGGGTCCAAGCTAGGTGGGAGAGCCATGGCAGCCGGAGGGGGTGAGGAGGGGGTCTGGCCCCTCACATGGCCCTCTACTCTCCTGGGGATCTTTATGTCCCCTCCAGTCCCCTTGATGCGATCTAAGGTGGGAGACTGAATACGGCCGAGCTGGAGGGGTGCGGGCTCTGCATTCTTCCTCGGGGCCGCCCTGTCTCCAGCCTCGAGCGCACCAGGCTCCATCGCCACTGAACCCTCCAGTTTCTAGGAGCCTCCACACCGCCTCCAACCTTTGCATCTACTCCTACCTCGACTTGGGTCTCACCCTAGAGATCACCTCCTCCTGGAAGCCCTCCCACGGCCTGGATGAGATGGAGACAGCCCAGCACATGCCTTCCAAGGGCCCCCCACATGGGCACCAGGCCCAGGACCCTGGGAGGTGGCAGAAAGCACAGGCCTGCAGGTTGGGCGATGCTGGTACAGCAAAGCCCACTCAGGACCTGCCCCCAGGCAAGGAACCCAGGCTGTGTGGGTGGGGGAGGGGAGTGATGGGCAGCCCTTACCTCAGCCTCCCCCCCACAGCACCAGGGCGTCACAGGGGTGAGGAGCCCCACCTCTCCTCCAGGCTGACCCAGCCACCCCCTCCACCGGGCCCAATGCTCCCGGACACTGCAGATGTGCCTCAGGGACAGGGGCCACAACCTTGGTGTCCAGCGGGCCCATCTTCCCCCGCGCCCCACCCCACATACACAGGCTTACGAGGGCTTTTCTGTTTATTTATTTAAAACAAACATCTGTGAGCTATGTACAAGTCCGGCTCCCGGGTAGGTGGGGAGCAGGGGGCCAAGCTGGGTGGGAGAGCAATGGCAGCCGGAGGGGGTGGGGAGGGGGTCTGGCCCCTCACCTGGCCAGTGGGGCCACTTCTCTGTGCCTGCTACCCGGCCCACCACCCCAAGGCAGCCCCCTCCCTGGCCCATTCCAATGGCTTCCCTCCGGTGGTGACCCCCCCTGCATGAAAGCTGGGTGAGGGAGCCTCTTCCTAAACCAAAATAAATAGGTGCCTGAGGGGGGCCCTAACCTGGCCCCCACCCTGCCCCAGGCCTGTGGCTGCTGCCATCTGGGTCAGGTGTGAGAGAAAAGTGTGTTCCGGTGGTCGGGTGGTTCCTGGCAGCCCATGTCACCCCCGTGACCCTGGGGGTGGCGGGCAGAGCTGGGCAGGGGCAGAGGCAAAGGGCCGGCCAGACCCCGAGGCTTTAAGGCAGAGCAGGGTGAGGGTGTGTGCAGCCCAGGGCCGGGCCAACCTTTGGCACAATCAGGGGAGGCAGTGTGGGGCCATGGGCAGGGCCGAGGACAGGCGGGGGACAGAAGGGGCATGAAGCCATTGGTCCTGGACCTCCCACTCCAGGGCCTGGCGGGTGGGCACTGGGGTTGCGGGGTGGGGCCTTGGCCACCGCCTAACTTCTGTCCCCACAGCGTGTCCTTGAGCCAGCTCCTGGTGGTCAGCAGAGCGTGTCCGTGTTGAAGGAGAGCTGGGCCTGGTAGACAGTGGGTCAGCCGGGCTTGGGAGGCCTCATCTGGCACCCACCGTGCCCCCACACTCATTTCCATCCCCCAACTGAGTTCTGTCTCACAAGGGAGCTCCTCCTGTGGCCGCTCTGCTCTCCCCACCTCTGCCTGTGCCCAGGCCTCCCCTGTCCACTCTAGTCCTGAGCATCAGGTAGGCCTCTCTGTTCCCTTGAAGTGGGACAGCAGAGTCGCTGGGGCCACTCCCCCCCACCCAGAGCCTGAGCCCTCTGGCTAGCCCGGCTGCCCTGACCCTGTGGGCCTTGCTCACCCGCTCCTCCTCGAAGCTGATGAGGCCCTCGTCCTCTGTGTCCAGGTCCTCGGGCTCGTCAGCCACAAGTGCCCGCAGCTCGGTGGGGGCGGGCCGTGGCCGGAACAGGCTGAGCAGGCGGCCCAGGGGGGACTGCAGGGCCGAGGGCGGCTCTGTCTCCTGCTGCTCCAGGTTGTCGCTCTGCTTCTTGGCGAAGTTCACGAACACCTGGTGGCCAAGGGCAGGCGGGTAGGCGGGGGCCGGCCCAGGCGGCCAAGCACCCCTGGCCCAGGGCACTCACGTTGTCCAGGGTGGTCTGGCTGACCGAGTAGTCCTCGATGCCCAGCACGCCCACTACCTGTTCCATCTTGCTGAACACCTGCGCCAGCGAGATGTGCTCCGACTTGAGCTGGTACTGCACCTTCGTGTGGTGCCGCTCCTGGTGGGGGCACGGAGGTCAGAGGCCACTCGGCCAGGGCCCCCGACTTCCCACCCGGGGGCTCTGCCCACCTTGAGCATGGCCTCCGGGAAGTTCCGGTTGAAGAACCGCACCACGTCCTTCACGTTCTGGCTGCTCTTGGTCCTCACAGTGATCATGTAGCCATCTCCAAACCTACGGGACAGGCCGATGGCCTGGAGCCCTGGCCGCCCAGGCGAGCCCAGCCCCCACCTGCCACAGCCCCCAGAGGCCCCCGCACCAGCACCCCCGGCTCACCGGTTCTTCAGGTGCTGGATGCTGCCCAGACAGCGCAGGCGCCCGTTCACCATGATGGCCAGCCGCGTGCACAGCGCCTCACACTCCTCCATGCTGTAGGCAGAGACGCAAAGGCTGGCATGGGTGGGGGAGCCTGGGGGGACATCGTGCAGGGGGAGGGGGAGGGGGCTGTACCTGTGCGACGTCAGCACCACTGAGCGCCCCGTCTTGATAAGATCCAGAATGAGGTTCCACAGGAAGCGCCGGGCCTTGGGGTCCATGCCTGTTGTGGGCTCGTCCTGGAGGTGGTGCCAGGCTCAGCTACTGTATCCCTGCTCATCGTAGCTGGCCCCACCAGCCGCCTCCTGCCCAGGCCCAGCAGGAAGACGAAGGCAGGACCCAACCCCCCATCCCTCCAAGACCCAGCAGGAAGATGAAGGCTGGACCTGACCGCCCATCCCTCAGGTCCAGCAGGAAGAGGAAGATGGGACCGACCCCCCATCCCTCCCAGGCCCAGCCGGAAGAGAAAGATGGGACCAACCCTCCATCCCTCCCAGGCTCACCAGAAAGATGAAGGCGGGGTACCCGATGAGGGCAATGGCTGTGGACAGCTTCCGCTTGTTACCTCCGCTGTATGTGCCAGCTGGCTTGTCGGCATATTTGGTCAGTTCCAGCTTCTCCAGAGCCCACTTCACCACCTGAGGCGAAAGTAGCTGTCAGGGCTGGCCCTTTCTGCGGGCCCCTCCCTGGCCTGGGCGACCCTCACCCGGGTCTCATCCTTCCAGGGGATGCCACGGAGCCGCGTGTACAGCTGCAGGTGCTCCCGGGCTGTGAGCTCATCGAACAGGGCGTCGAACTGCGGGCAGTAGCCCAGGCTCTGCTGCACCTGGAGCAGCTCCTTGAGCACACTAGGGACAGAGCGCCGTCAGCACCGGCGGGCGCCGCGACACCCTGCCCCCAGCACCCACACCCGCACCTGTGCCCATTGACGAAGGCCTCGCCCCCCGTTGTGCTCTCGTCGCCCGTCAGCATCTTGAAGGTGCTGGTCTTGCCGGCGCCGTTGACACCCAGGAGGCCGAAGCACTCGCCAGGGCGCACACCCAGGCACAGGCGGTCCACAGCCAGGATGCGGCCGATCTTCCGAGACTTGTACACCTAGCAGAGGTGAGGGGCCGCCCCTCAGTGGGACAACAGGGCAGGCGGGCCCCGCCCCCAAGCCACGCCCCAACCCTGACCATGTGCCCAGTGGGGCTTGCCTCCACCTGGCCACTCTTGCACATGCCCAGGGCCCACCTTGGTCAGGTTCTCGATCTTGACCATGTCATTGTCAGCGTCCCCCCGCAGCACTCGCTGCCGCTCACTGGCCACGTCCACGTCATCTTCCACAGGCTTGGTCGACACAGGCATGCGCCTGGGGGGACCCGGTGGGCAGTGTCCAGCTGGGCCACCCACCATCACCTGGTGTTCCCCCACTGGCTGTGGCCACCCAGGAAGGTGGGCAATTCCCAACCCGGCAGCCGCCCCACATCACCCAGTGCTCGCCCACTCACTGTGGCTGCCGCAGGAAGTTGTACTGGCACATGATGGTGAGGAAGAAACCCACGAAGCCCTCCACCGTCATGGCCACCAGCCCCCTGGTGACAATGTCCCACTCGAACGGGGACTTCATCTTGTCAAACTGGCCTGTGGGGCAGTCGGCTCAGGGCCTGTGCCGGGATCTTGGGAGCCCCCATTTGCCCCCCAGCCTGGAACTCCCCAGTCTCTGGGGCCAAGCATGACCCCCTTGGGCTCCCCACCCAGGGCCCCGCCCTCCGCCCGCCTCACCAATCTTGGCGTAGTACTCGTTGATGTACTCGTTATAGGCCATCTCCATGAGCCCATGGCCCAGATTGTAGTTGGGGAAGATGAGAAAGCAGCTTTTCAGGTAACTGTTGACGACCTTCAGATCCTGGAGCGTCACAAGGGGTCACAGGCACAGCCTCAGCGCTGCTGCCTGCCACGCCCCACCAATCCCCACCATGCCCTGCTGCCCCACCTTGTCGTGCTCGAAGAGCTGCAGCAGGAAGGTGGCCACAGTGGCTGTGATGCCAATGAAGAGGTTGATGACGATGAGAAACACGTAGGCTGAGCTAGGGACCTCGAACCAGAAGGAGGCCGGGTACATGATGGGGGTGATAGACCACCTGTGGGTGGGGGGGGCAGTCACCGGGCGGCCTGACCCCACCCTGTGCCCACTCCCGTTGCTGCTGCCCCTTACCCGTAGAGCAGGAAGAGGGAGAGCACGGCCGGGAAGTTGGTGGGTGAGGTGTAGGCTGGCAGGTCGAATACAAACAGAATGATGACGCAGCAAGTGGCCGGGACCAGATAGTTGAGCTACCAGAGCAGGGGTGACAGGTGAGGGGCCAGGAGCAGGGGTGAAAGTCTGGAGGCAGGGGTGAAGGATTCAGGGGCAGAGGTGAGGGACCCTGGAGCAGGGGTGAAAGCCTGGGGGCAGAGGTGAGGGCCCAGGAGCAAGGGTGAGGGACCCAGGGGCAGGGGTGAGGGACTGAGGGGCAGGGGTGAGGGACCCAGGGGCAGGGGTGAGGGACAGAGGGGCAGGGGTGAGGGACTCAGGGGCAGAAGTGAGGGATTCTGGGACAGAACTGGCAGGCCTGGCAAGGACAGGGTGGTGGGATGGCCAGGAGTCTGGGGATGACTGGAGGGGCACACCATGTCCCACACGTAGTTGGCCAGCCAGTAGATGATGGGGTTGCAGCCACTGACGAACTGCAGGTGCTTGGCTTTGGTGGACTTCTCGGCCACCAGGAAGACCACAAAGCTAGCCGGCACGAAGGACATGGCCACGATGATGAAGATGGCGATGACCACGTCTGTGCCCTGCAGCCTGGGGGCGAGGCGGCCCTCAGCCCTGCCCGGCGCTCAGGCCCGCGACAGCGCCCCTGCCCACCCACCCCCACATACAGGTAATCCAGGGAGAGGCTGGCGCTCGTCTTGTTCATGGGGTGGTTGGTGACAGTGATGCCTGAGACACAGAAAAGGGCAGCATCAGGGGCCTGCTCTGTGCCCACCCACCTGGCCCAGCCACCCCCACTCCGCTCACCGTAAGCTGCAGGGTTGCCCTTGCTCTTGGGCAGGTTGGCGCGTAGGATAGCATTGTTGAGAGTGTTGAGGTAGGTGGGCATGCTGTGGTAACCCTTGTTGTTGTAGAAAACCTGGGGGACACAGAAAGACCCCGAGAACCCTGTAGGTCCCTGCAGCGCTCAGGCGAGGGCCGGACGCCACAGGGCCCAGGGCCGGGCAGCGCTCACCTGGGCTGCCCTGCGCACTGCGATCTTCCGCACCATAGCCGGGGCCCGGGCGCCAAACGAGGCTGGGATGGATTTCTGGATGTTGCCGAAGGTGAGGGCCCCATACCTGGGCAGGCAGGTTGAAGGACAGTGAGGCCAGGGCAGTGGGCGGCTGCCCCTGGCCCACCGCCGGCACGCGCCTCTCCCACCCAGCTCACCGGTGCAGCCGGAAGCGGTCGGAGGTGAAGAGCAGGTACTCGGACACATTGTGGCCGGTGATGTCGGTGAGGATGTCACCCGTGACCACCCGCATCTGGGGCGGGCGCCCGCCCACGCCACCCGGGCAGGAGAAGCCGGTGCCCTGCGCAGAGCAGGTGCAGCGGACAGGCTCCCGCACCAGGTGTGGCAGGGAGGGTGCTGATGTCCAGTTCTCTGTGGGCACAGCGGGCACAGTCAGCCCCGCCCTCGCTGCCCCACGCCCCCAGGCAGCCCCACGAGCCAGTACCTGGCCCAGAGGTGGGCAGCAGGGAGACGTTCCAGGCCTGCAGCGGGTCCTCATCTTGGGACACAGGGGAGTCGGAAGGGGCAGGCGAGGGTGGGGGCGGCACGAAGTTGGACAGCGGTAGCCCCTGCGTGAAGGACTCCAGGCACATGCTGTCGAAGAACCGCGCGGCCAGCAGGCGCGACTCGCCACTGCTCAGATTCAGCGTGAGCCCCAGTGAGCCGTTTGCCGGAGACTTCAGCACACAGGTGGCGCCCACGCCTGAGGGCAGCCGGAACGTGCTCACAAGTTGCTGGGGGCTAGCGTCCGGAGACAGCCGCAATCTAGGGGAACCCACGGGGTGTGTCGGGTGGGGGCTGGGCGCCCACCCAGCTCAGCCCTGCACCCACCCCTGCCCGCCCCGGCTGCCTGGCAGGTGTGCTGCCTCACCGGTACTCCTGGCGCTCCTCATTGGCATAGGGGATGAAATTGCCACGGGGCTGCGTGTAGTTGTGGTACTGGGAGGGTGACAGGACTAGCGGGGGCAGGTCACCTGGTGGGACACACGGGGAGGCCTGAGCAGGTTCTGACCACCTGCCAGTGGCCCCCAGGCCTGGGTCCCCTCTTCCCCAATACACATGGGGTCCAACCTCGGGGCCTCCAGGAAGCATGAGCCCCCGCAGACCCCTAAGTGAGCCCGCCAGCCTCAGAAGCAGTGCCCAGGCCCGGAGCGCACGAGGGTCCCCAAATGGCTCAGAGGCAGGGTGGAGCCACAGTCCCCCTAGAGTGGGACGCCAGCTCCCAATTCCCTCCTGCCTGGCCAGGCAGCTGTACCGATCTCGGGAACGGAGAGGGCCACGGTCATGGCCACGCAGACGAAGAAGGCAGGCAGCAGGATCTGGGAGGACAGCGCCTTGGAGTTGCGCCGGGCACAGTGGAAACGCTTCACCAGGAGCCCATGGAACTGGCGCACCTTCAGCCACCAGCCCTCCAGCTTGCGGCTGCCTTGGCCGACCCTCGCGAGAGCCTCCACCTCCACCTCTGCACACGGAGGCAGGGCCTGAGCGGCAGCCCCACACCACCTTCCAGGGACCCTCCCCGGCCCCACGCCGCTGCCCCCCACCTTGCAGGCTGACATTGTCAGGGTCCTGCGGGTTGTTGAAGAGGGGACGGTAGTCACCGCAGACGTCAGCATAGCCGGCTCCCTCGTCACCACGGGCAGAGCCCACAGAGGACGCGGACTGCAGCGACGCCTGTGACTGGGCCAGCTCCGCGCACCAGGCCAGGTTGCCAGGGTGAGCCTCCCCTGACGCTAGGCCCTCGGCCCCAGGCAGCACGTCTTTCCCAGACTCCTTCACATCTGCCGTGGCAGCAAGCCAGGGAAGTGGGGAGGGGGCTCAGGGCCACCTGCCACCTCCAAGCCTGCCCAGGACCCTAGCCCCCATGCTCACCCACCCACCCAGGAGCTCCCGCCCCACAGTGACCCTGAGAAATTCTGGCCCATTGTTCCCACCCAGGATCCTTGGTTCCCAGAGACAGAAGAGTGAGCAGCCCCAGACCCAAGTTCAGGCTTGGTGAGGTGGGGTGGGGTGAGGTGGGGTGAGCTAGGATGGGGCAAAACTCATTAGCTGCTCTGGGTCCTCTCACCCGCTTCACTGTTCTCCAAAGACTGGTCCTCCTCGGACACCTTGAGAAACACCTCCTCCAGCGTCGTGTCCATCAGCCCAAAGCTGCTCAGGTGCAGCGTGTCCAGACTGTGCTCCAGGTGCTGCGAAAAGGCTGGGTGAGGCCAACGGGGCAGGTGCGACCCACCCAGCCCCCTCTTCGGCCTCGCCCCCAAGCCACGCCCCCACCTCCTCAGACCCCTGCCCCTCTGCAGCCCTGCCCCGAACCACACCCCTCCACCTCGTAAGGCCCCGCCCCCACACCTGGAAGAGGCGCTCGAAGGCCCCCTTCCTAGCGGCCTCGCTGGGCAGGATGTAAGAGAGCTCGGTGCTCGTGTCCGAGACCAGCAGGCAGGAAGCCACGTGCTTTCGGATGAACTGGGAAACCTGGGGCTCCGAGCAGCTGCTCAGCTGGGCCCGACCTGGGGGGCTAGCCGTCAGCTCTGGCTCTAGGAGGATAAGACAGTAAGGAGGGGCTTCGCTCAGGGGCTGGGGGAAAGGGATCCTCTACGGGAGCCCAGCGAGGTCAAGATGGGGGCCTGGGGAGAGAGCAAGCAGGCCTGACCAGCATCCTGGGCCCGCTGCAGCAACGGTGGGGGCCCAGCCCCTCAACCTCAACCGTCTTGGGGAGGGGGTCCTGGGGAAGCGATGCCCCAAGTCGGCACAGACCTTGGGGGCCTCCTGGCTCGGCAGGCCGCTTGACCAGCGTGAGGCGGTAGCCGTCCCCGTAGGCACCCTTGAGGAAGAGCGGGGAACCGCAGCACTTCAGCTTCCCGTGGGAGATGATGGCGATGCGATCCCCGAGCAGGTCGGCCTCATCCATGTGGTGGGTGGACAGGAGGATGGTGCGGCCTGGAGGAGACCAGAGCAGGGTCAGGCGGCTGGGCCGGCTGGGACAGGAAGGGGGCCGTCCACACCCGTCCCGCGCCCTGCTCACCGGGTTTGTACTTCAGGATTAGGTCCCAGATGGCCCGGCGCGCGTAGGGGTCCACGCCCGCCGTGGGCTCATCCAGGATGATGGCGCGGGAGCCACCCACGAAGGCGATGGCCACGGAGAGTTTGCGTTTCATGCCACCCGACAGCGTCTGAACCAGCGAGTGCCGCTTGTTGGAGAGCTCCAGGTCTTCGATCATCCTGAGGGTGAGGCAGCAGGGATGGGACCAGGACTTTGGGAGCCGGCCCGCCCCCTGCCCTCCTCCCCTGCCCGGCCCCCTCCCCCTCTGTTCCAGCTCCGACCCCCCCCCCCGCCCCCGCCCTGCCTGGGCCACGCCCCACCCCACCTCACTCTGCCCCCACCCCACCCACTTGTCCATCTCCTTGCGGATCTCTTCCTGGGCCATGCTCTTGAGCCTCGAGTAGAACCACAGGTGCTCCTCCACCGTGAGCCGGTCAAAGAGCACGTTGTGCTGTGGACACATGCCCAGGTTCTTGCGGATCTCGTCCATTTCCGTGCGGATGTCGCGTCCGTAGATGGTGGCCGAACCCGACGTGGGCGGGAACAGGCCAGTGAGGATAGACCTGGGCGGGTGGGCAGGGTCATGGCCGCCACCTCCTGCAGGGAGCCCGCCCTGCCGCCCGCTTGGTCAGGGACTCTGGGCCCATCCCCCGGCCACCGAGCAGGCTCTGCCCGACACTCACATGGTAGTGGTCTTGCCGGCTCCATTGTGGCCCAGGAACGACACCACCTGGTTCTCATAGAGATTCAGGCTCAGCTTGTTCAAGGCCAGCTTCTTGTCATTCTTGTAGACCTTGGTGAGCTTGTCCACGCAGACCACCAGTGGCAGGTGGGTAGGCTCTTCCTCCATGCCCCGCATCTCCTCTGCACCAGGGCTGCGGGTCAGCGCTAAGGCTGCCCCAGGCCCCCAAAACCCAGCAACTGCCCCAGCCATCACCCTGGTGCCCGCCTCACCCAAGCGCCGGCTCTCCATGGCACAGGCCTGGTCCTCCTCCATGACACTGAGCCGAGGGGCTCGAGCCCACGGCCAGCTCCACTCCCACGCCTCCGTCCGCCCGCTGCCCAGCCAGTAGGACTTCTGCAGTGGGAAGTACCAGGGCCGGGGCAGCCCGTACATGCCTGGGGGTTGGGGAGGGAAGGGGAGGCTGACCCAGGGCTGGAGTCAGTGTCCACCCCAGGCCGTGCGCCCCCCACCAGGGAGCTGTCCCCCCATTCCCTCCCCTCCCCCTCCAAAGGGTCAGCCTGTACCTGGGTGCACTGCCTCGATGTACCACGTGAGCACGCCATAGACAGCCGCATCCACCATCAGCATGGTGACAGCCAGGAGCAGGTTGAAGTCGTCCCCTTCCACAGGCGACTGGCTGAATGTGTGCCACTGGATGCCCACACCTGCTACCTCGTACAGAGCGAAGTACTTGGAGCCCAAGCCAAAGGCTGTTGTGGACATCAGGGACTGAGGAGACAGCAGTGTCAGTGGGGGAGGTGGCTAGATACCCCCCACGCAGGGCCCACCGACGCCTGCCCATGCCGCTCACCGCGATGCACTTCTCGAAAGCAGTGATCTTATCGTGTGCCACCTCCTCGCGAATTGCCACATACATGTAGGGCACGTAGCTCAGAAAATAGATGATACCACCACAGGCAGAGGCCAGCTTGGCCTTGGAGTACAGCACGGACACCAGGAAGCTGGGGGCAGGTGGGGCCACGGGCCATGAGCCACACCAGACCCTCAGCACCACACCCGAAGCCCTCCCTCCCCGCCCACCACCAGCAACACAGTGCTCACCAGAACATGATGGTGGCCACAGCATAGACTGCCAAGAAGAGCCAGATGATGAGCACGTGGCTGTGCATGAGGACTTGGCCGTACTTGAGGATAGCGGTGAGCGCGGTCACCGAGATGGAGAGCTGCACGAAGCCTGTGATGAACCAGGCCACCCAGTGCACGGCGTTGTTCAGGCCCATGGTCTTCATCACCTGTGGGCGGGCGGGCCTTGGGGCAGGGGCACCAGGAAGGAATGCCCTGCCCCTGCCCTGCCAGCCCAGGCCCGGGGATGGAGGGGTGCCCGCGGCTGCCCCCCCTCCTCTCTTCTCCCACCATCATCCACTTTCTCTATCCCCCTGCCTCCCTCCACCTCCACCCTTCCCCTTCCAGGCCCCCGGGGCCTCCACCCCCCCCCCCCCCCCCCGCCCCCCACCTCCTTCAGCCGGTGCTCCTTCTCGGCCACAATGTGCTGGATGGTCATGGCCACCGAGTAGACCCAGGAAATCACCATGCACAGCGGCATCATGTGCTCAATGACAAACAGGAAGCTGGGGGGGGGCAGGAGCGTGAGGGGGTGCTCAGCCCGCACCCCACCCCCTGCCCTGCGCCCCGCACTCACTCGTCCCGCGTGTAGCAGGGGTAGGGGAACATCTGCACGTAGTTGCCCGGCTCCACCACGTCGTGCCCCACGAAGGTGTTGATGATGGCGCGCTCCATCATGTCTGCGGGCGGCGTCCGCGTCAGCGCACGCAGCCGGACCCGTCCCCCACCGCCCCCCGGGGCGGCCCTCACCCTGGATCCAGACGAAGCCGTACAGGAAGTAGAAGCGGCCGCCTGTGTTGGGCCCCGGCCGCCAGTAGGCCCGGCGGATCTCGTTGGTTTTCTCGGTGAAGCTGGAGTTCTGGCGGATCTTGTAGTGCACGTGGGGTGGCAGGGAGCCGTCCTTGCGGGTCTGGAAGATCACGCCTGGGACGGGAGGAAGGGCATGAGGGGCGGGTGGAAGGCCGGCCGGGGCGGGGTCAGGGTGTGGGGCGCAGGGTGTGAGAGGGCAGCGGAGTGGGGTGCAGACTGCTGGAGAGGAGCAGGAGGGGGCGGGACCAGGAGTGGCGATGGGGAGCGAGGGGCGGGCCCAGGGGAAGGGGGCGGAGCTGGAGATGCACAGGAGGGGGCCAGGGGCGGAGCTGGGGAGGAAGGGGCAGCGTGGGGCGGGGCCAGGGGGGTCAAGGGTAAGGGGTGGAGCGGTGATGGGGAGGGACTGGAGGAGGGAGGAGCAGGGTGGGGCTGGCAGAGGTGGGGCTGGAGGAGGGGAGAGGCGGAGGAGCATGGGCTGGGGACCGGCCGAAGAGGGGACTGGCTCACTGGCGAACACAGTGACGTTGTCCTGGTAGGCCTGGTTGAGGGTGTAGTTGACGATGCTCTCCTCATCAGGAAAACCCTTGAAGATGTCCACGCTCACCTGCGGGGAGGGGCATCGTCGGAGCCGGCCCTGGCACCTGCGGGGCCCGGGGCGCTCGCCCACCCCACCTTGGACATGAACTGAATCCAGCCGCAGGCTGCATTGTCAATCGTGTCCAGCTGCTGCAGGAGGGCCGAGCCATTGGGCAGCGAGAAGTTGTCCTGGCGCAGGGCAGGCGGCAGCTCCTCCAGCGACAGGTTCAGCGCTTCGGGGTGCAGCTGCAGCTCTGCCACATACTGGGGATGGAAGGCCGGCTCAGAGGTCCAGGACACAGTGGGCTCCCCGTGCCCCCACCCCCAGCCCGGTCCCCCCAGCACCTGCTGCAGCCAGTGCAGGTGTTGCTGCAGCCTGCCGTGCTCCAGGAAGCTGCGGATCTCGGCTGAGATGTTGAGCCAGACCCGGGCGTGGTGCGTCACGTTGCCTACAAAGGCAAAGGTCTCGTTGGCCTGCAGAGGGTGAACGCATGGGGCGTGGGGCTCACAGAGGGACCCCAGCCAGCGAGGGGGCTCTCCACCCCCTCGCCTCCCCAATGGCTGGGCACAAGCCACTGGCTTGTCCCCACCAACAACCAGTCTTGCTCTGGCCAAGCTTCCATCAGGGAGCTCCAAGCCCTCCCCCTCCCCGCCTACCCCCTTCTCTGAAACTCACTGCAGTCCGAAGCAAAGCATGGCCTCCCGGCTCCCCTACCTCACCAGCTGTTCCTTCCCAGCTCCTCGTGACCTTTCTCCACGTGTCCCTTGAGCAGCCCTGACACTTGGCCCTCATCCCTGCCACGCTCATCCTAGGAACCCCTCCACAGCCTCTCCCCTACCCTGGACCAGAGCCAGCCATATTTCTCTTTGTTCCACACTGGACCTCTCCCCTGGAATGGCCACGGACATCTTGCCCTCGCCAGTCCCCAAACTGCCCAGCTGCCCCGCGCAAATCTCGCCCACTAGACGCTGCTCTGGAAGGCTTCTGCATGCAGCCTCTCCTTCATCCTCACTAGCGCTGCCTGGGCCTGGCCACCGCCAGCCAGGCCGACCCTGCACTACACCAGCCTGTCCAGATCATCCCCGGAGAATCAAGTGGCCCTGCACCTTGAACCCGCCCACGGATCCCCCACCCGCAGAGCCAAGTCGGAGCTGGAGGGCCAGGGCTGCACCCTTCCCACACCAATTCTACCGACTCCCCTCTGCTCAGGGTTCCCCGGCCTGCAGAATCCTCCGCCCAGCTTGAGGTCCCAACGCGCCAGACTCGCGTACCTTGAGGATGACGCGGTCCGCCTCGGAGCCCGCCGGCGCGTACAGGATCTTGGGGTTGCTTGTCATGAGGTGCACGAGCAGGCCCAGGTTCCGCTGCTCCTTGCTCGTGAAGCCCAGGGAGCTCATGTTACCTCGCCGCAGCGCCTCAGGCTCGATGGTGCTGCGGTGGGGGGCGGGGCGTTAGGGGTGGGGTAGTCAGAATGCAGCAGAGCACAGACGCTGAGGCGAGGCTTCAGGGGTGGGCGAGAGATGGGGCAGGGCCTCAAGGGTGGGAGCACGGCTTCAGAGTGGGGCGCCCCAGACGGGGGAGAGACTCGGGGTGGGGGCAGTGCATCAGGTGGCGAGGGGGATGGTGAGGGGTGAGACGCAAGCGCACCGGTGTGGGAGAGGGGGATCAGAGACAGGCCTTAGGTTCAGGCCCCGCCCCATCTGTCTTCCCTGGCCACCCCCTGCCGCGCACCTACCGGTTGTTGCCACACAGGATGGGCTGCAGGCCGGCCCAGAGCTGCACGAAGGCCGAGCACTGGCCCTGCGGCGCGTCTGAGGAGGCTGGGGCCGCACTGGATGGGGCACCCTCCTCGGCCGTGGTGTTGGAGCCCGCGCTCGCCCCGGCGCCAGTGCCGTTGGCTGCCCCACCAGGGCTGCTGGCTGGTGGCCCGGGAGCCCGGTCGGTGCAAGCACCCTGGGGCAGCAGCAGGGCCAGGGCCGAGAGGACGTCCACGTCCTGCAGAACTTTTTGGGCGTCCAGCAGGTCCTCTAGCAGCGCCTGCAGCCGCTGTGGGGGCGGTGGCTGCTGCTGGGGGGCCGATCCGTTGGGGGCCTCCAGGCCCAGCTGAGGGGAAATGGGGCAGGTGGGGCAAGGCGGGCCCAAGGGAGGGAGCAGGGACTAGGGCCCCGATCTGCAGGCCAGGGGTGGGACAGGGAGAACGCCAGCACGGGAGCACAGAATGGGAGGCGGGGGCCAAGGCAGAGTCTGTAGCCTGGGGGAAAGGGGAGCACCAGCCAGGGGCTGGGAGACAGACTGGGGTGAGGGCATGTGGCGGGGCAGCGGCAGGACGCATGACACCATTGGGGGTGCAGGACACCCACCACAGGCACAGCCCATGCACAGCCTCGGGCCCAGGAGTCCCCTAGGAGGCCATGGGGCCTCAGCACCTCCTCCAGCCCGGCAGCAGACCTGCAGGCCAGCTGGCAGGCAGGGTCTCACCTGCTGGGCAATCTTGGCCATGTCCAGCTGGTTCCGGAGCTCAGCGGCCAGCCCTGAAAAGCGCCGGGCACGGGCTGCGGCCTGCCCACGGCAGACAGTGTCCCGGTAGCCCCGCAGCACTGCCTCCTGACCCTGGGGCGCAGTGAGGATCCGGCCCAGCTCCCCGGAGCCTGGCATGCATGTGAGCTGCTCTAGGAGGGCAGGGGCCAACAGCAGCTCCTGGGGACAGGGTACAGGGGGATGCCTGGGAAGGAGCCCCAACCAAGAGGAAACCGAGGCCCTGACCTCACCCTGCCCCCCCCCACCCCGTGCCAGGTCTGAGACCACCCAGGTCCTGCAGTGGGGGATGGGCACGGACGGACACAGATTACCATCCTGTCTCCCCCCACCATGCCAGACACAAACACCCAGGGACCCTCCCTCACCCCCAGGGGGAGCTTGGAATTATCAAGAGGGCCCTTTCCTCACCCACCCGGATAGAAACCCCCACCCAGAGACAGGCAGCCTGCCTCCCGTCCCACCAACAGTCCCCCTCACCTCCATCCGGAAGCTACCCAGGCTGCTCCAGGGCTCTTGACCCCCAGGAAGCCCTGACTCCGCATCCAGGGCAGGCGAAGGCCCAAAAATCAGGCGATAGACCTGGGCGCAAGGGAGACATGTCTCAGGTGGGGGGGTCCCCCACTCCCCCATCAGAGGAGGGCAGAGCTGAGTGACCAGCGCTGGGAGCTGCCCCGGAGAGCAGACCCGCGCTCGCTCATTGCTGATGCCTGCCCCACCTCACCTCGGGCAGGTCCACCTGGGCAGCCAGGAGGGCATGGGCCGTGCTGTTAGGCAGTGATAGGTTCTGCGTCAGGAAACGCCAGAGCTCCCGCGGGTCCCTGGCCACCAAGTCCAGAGAGAGGGAGGACACTGGACAGGCAGAAGGACAGGGCTGAAGACCAGCTCTGCCCTGGGCCAAGGTGCCCGGCACAGGCTCAGAGCCGAGCTTCCGGCACCACAGCTCAGCCACTGTGGCGGGCAGCTCAGCCGGGCCCGCCAAGCTCGTGTGCCCTGGGAGCTCAAAGCAGCAGTTTAGGCCGAGGGCCTGAGGCACAGACACAGGCCGGGGACAGGAAGTGACCAAGCTGGGTTCAAAGCCAGTGGACACCAGAGCTCGGGCCGCGGCCCCTAGCACAAGTACTGCCCAGCCCACCCAGGGTGCACCTGCAGGTCTGTCCAAGTGGCTCTCCCAGGTGTCCGGGCCCGAGCTGAGGGCCTCCAAGTGCTGGCGCAGGGCCTCGAGCTCCGAGCCCAGGCTGGGCCGCGCTGGGTCAAACAGGTTGCCCTCCTCCACCACGCGGTTGAGGCGCTCCAGCAGCTGAGTGACCCTGCATCACCATCGGACGTCACCCGCTGGCCACCAGGCCCTAGGATGGGGGGGCGGGGCTCCAGGGGAGGGGTCACTCACGTGGAGTTGGCGTACTGCAGGAAACCGAACTCGTCCCGCTGGCCATCTGGGCATAGCGACTGCATGACGGGCAGGATGCCCGCGGAGGTGAGGGGCGAGGCCGTGTAGAAGGCTGTGGGGGCAGGGCAGGGGAGACAGGAGGGCGGGAGAGACGGAGGAATCAAGAAGGGGGAGGGAGACAGAGGCCGAGAAATTTAGAGAAAGTCAGGAAGAAAAAGCAGCTTTAGGCAGCAGACAGCAGACAAGGCCAAGTGTTCTGGTGCAAGTGACCCCAGCAGGTCAGAGGTCGAAGGGCATCTTGCCATCCCTTTCCCATAACTCCCAGAGTCCCTCTTCCCTCAGTCAAACAAGGCCAAAATGCCCCGACACCTCCCCCAAGAATTCAGTTGTGGCACTGCCCACGGAACCCAGGGGAGCATATGGGGCCCCCACTGGGCAGCGACCTCTGACCTCTCTGGCCAGCTGGTTAGTGGAGTGAATGCAGGAGCCCCCAAGGGTCTGAGGGGAGAGCAGCTAGGTGACGACCCAGCCCAGGCTAGCCCAGGAGCCCCAGCCCTGCCAGGCAGGGCCAGGCGACCCCACAGAGGGAGGGAAACACTCTGGGAGGCTAATCCAGGAGCGGGCCCTTCACCACGCATCACCCCCCACCCCCCACCAACAGCCAGCTGTTCCTCACAGTGGGCAGGGGGCGCTGCAGGACCCAGCTGGCCTGGGAAAGGCTGTTAATGCAAGCGGGGGCGGGAGGGGGTGCTCAAGCTGCACCAAGAGGCCCCTCGGGCGCCTGGGCCAGCAAGAAGGAGGCGGCCGCTCACTTACAGACTGCATGCGGCCCGCAGAGGAGGACAAGAGACCATGCGGGGGAGGGGCAAAACAGAACAGAGGAGAGCAGTGAGGAATGGCCACCACGGCTGGCCACGGCCTCCAACCCAGCCAGGAGGCATGGCCAGGGACCAGGCCAGGAACAGGCACACGGCCTGCACCAGTGTGGGCGGGGAGCCCTGGGAGCTGCGACACAGTGTGGTCACGTGCACACAGGACGTGTGTGATGCCGCGAGGGCGGCCTGCCCCACCTCGCCCACCCCACTGTGTCCTGGGCCCACCCCTGAGGACCCTCACCTTCCTTCACAGAGATGGTTGGTTTCTTCTGCCGAAGGCCCAGCAGGATGAAGAAGAGGACCAGAGGGATGAAGATCTCGAAGGCCAAGACCCACTGGAGAGGGCGGGCTGAGTGAGGCCACCTGCGCGGGGCAGCCTGGCCTCCCATGCCGCTGCCCAGGGCTGGACAGGACAGACCTGAGCCTTCCTCTCCCTGCCAGACAGACAGACGCCCTCCCGGAAGGGCCAGCCCCACCCGGACCCCACGTGCCCCCCAGGGGCCAGAGGTCAACACAGGCCCTCCAGGGCCAATGGAGGTTGCAGCCCCTTCCTTTGAGGGTTTTTTCGAAGGGCGAGAGGGTGAGTGTTGTCTGGCCCAAGTGAATCGGGTCTCCTGCCCCGCAGCCCAGGTTCTGCTTGCCACACTGAGGGCCAGCAGGGACAAATCAGCCACCTTGTGACCACTCTGATCCATGCATCTTCCTAGCTCAACGCCTTCTCTGCCACAGGGCCGCCTGGGCAGATCTTGGAGGCGGTCTCTGGCCCTGCCTGTAGCTCCCACTCTCCCCTGGCGTCAGCCCTCCTCCCCACCCCTGCAGGGCCATTATGCCCCCATGCAAGGGCCTAGGGAGATGAGGCCTGGTACTGGGGAGGCCTGACTCTAACCCACCTGAGCCTCCGGGAAGACCTGGTCAGGGGTCTGACAGCTCCCAGTCCCTAGCACAGGCACCTCCTTCTGCCCTGGCCCCTCTCCCTCACCCCAGATGGCTCAGGTGGATGTGGCAGCCCTGCCCGCCCTGGGCCTCTGCTCAGTGTTCCCAGGATGGCTCCTGCCACCTGGCACCAAGGTGAGCCCTGGTGGGACCTGCTCTGAGTGGGGCAGAGATGCCGGAGGCTCCGGGGGCCCAGGCTTCCCTCTGTTTCACCTGGAAAAGGGAAGAACTTCACTGTTCTTGCCCCCGCCCCCCAGCTCGGCAAGGGAGGCGTGGAGGGAGGAGGCCCTCAAGCCAGCTGCTCTTTGGGGAGCCCCCTGGACAGCTGAGGGTGTGCCCCGACCCCCACCCCGACCAAGTCTTCTCAAACACACCAAGTTTTCTTCATTCTCAACCTCCCCAGTACGGACTTCAGAGCCCCCATCCCAGCGGCACTCCGTCTGGCCCAGGGCCTGGGCCCTCGGTCCCCTGGGGTGGGGCAGCCGCCGCAGTGTTTACTGTGCTTTGACAATAGTGCTCTGTGGTGTGGAACACCCCGCTGTGTGTCCACACCCCATGCCCGCCCCAGCCCGTGCCAGTCTCCACCGCCTCCCCGAGCCAGGGTCCAGCCCAGAGCTGGCCAAGGAGACACCATGGGCACCCACCGGGGTGGGGACAGGCGCACGCCACACCATGCACACAGGGCAACAGTGACTGCGTGCGAGCGGCGACGCGGGAAGCCGGGGTCGTGGCTATGGTGCCAGCCCCACCCACACCCGCCCTGCCACCAGGCACCTCCACCGTGTAACTGCAGCAACAGGCCACAGCTGCCTCCTCATTGCTACAGCAACAGCCACGCACCAGCCTCGGGGAGGGGGAGGAGAGGCCTGCTGGGCGGCAGGCAGGCGGCCAGAGGGGCATCTGGTTACAGACAGGCAACACAAGTTCAGCCCCACCTGGGCGCCCCACCCAGGGGCCTACAAGATGCTCACATCCTGTCTCTTGGGACCAGCCCAGTGCCCCCACCTTGTCCCTGGGGCCTGGGCATCCACGCCGGGCCTGTGCCCGCCTCCTGCTGTGTCAAGGGAAGAGCACGTGAGACCTGAGAAGGGAGTTTGCCTCCCACCCCAGCGACTTGGAGACAGCGATCTGGTCCCTCCACCAGGAGCAGCCTGTGGCCCCAGGGTACACCCATACCCAGCTAACTAGGAGGGGATAGGCCACACTCACGGATGGAGAAACCAAGGCACAGAGCTTGGGAAGAGGGAGCAAGCGGGCCACAGAGGTCCTTGGTCCCTCCCCTCCAGACCAGGTGCACCTCCCCCACCCAAGCATGCAGGCAAAACCTCTGCTGGCCAAGCCCAGGAGACCACCTCTGAAGCCCAACACCCTCCCGGGAAAGTAGGGGTCTGGAAGGAGCGTGCCCAGCATCTGGCCATCCCCAGCCCCATGTCAAGAGCCCGGAAAGGCCTCAGCCACCCTGGAGGAAGAATTTCTGGTTCAGTGCAGCCACAGGCCAAGGACCTCCAGGTGGCCTAACCAGCCCATGCAACACCATGGGGCAGGGGCACAGGGAGATTCTGGGGAGGCCCAACCTAGCAAGTGGGGGCCACTCCCAGATACAGGACAGTGGGCACCTCCTACCTGCTTGACAGCTGCCCCACAAGCCACTGCTCCCTGCCTTGAGCCTTGGGGTCCCCAGTGGACGCAGAGGTCATCATTCTAGCTTCTGCTCCCAGCCCCAGGGGACCTTTCCTGCCAAGAACCCCTGGGCTGATACAAATGTACACCCTATCCCAATCCCCCTCCCCCCTCCCCCCACCCTGCTGTCCCCAGGGACCCAGAACCTGAGGCAGAAGAAGCCGCACCAGAGGCCACCTGGGGCTGCAGGCCTGATCCACGGGACCCAGTGCCAGCCAGCCCCAGGCGCCCTGGGCAGGGAGTGTACCCAACCCTGGCTCCCCGCCAGGGCCAGGTGCCCAGGGGAATCCTGCCAGGCTATGGTGATGACGGCCACCTTGCCCTGTCCGCAGCCCTGGGGTTCCCACTGTGCACTTGGAAGCCCTTCTCAAGGGGGGACCCAGAATGGAGCTGGTCAGCCCAAGGGGTCCCAGGGCCAGGTGAGACAGGAGCCTCCCAGGCCCCAAGTGGGCAAGAGGATGCCTCCTTCTCAAGCCCCCACTCCAGGTCCCAGCCCCTTCTGGGCGTCATCCTGTAAAATCCCCCGGGGCCTGTTCAGAAACCAAAGCTGCCCAGGCCTTTCTGGTGCGTGCGCTGCTGCCGGCTGGGCAGGTCAACAGGAGACGCCCCTGTCCTTCCTAGGGCTGGGTCGGTGAGGGCCAGCATTGACGACATGCTTACTGCCCCAGCCCCTCTCCTCACCAGGGCTTCTGTCCCTGACAGCTGCTGTGCCCCATGCCCTCAGGACCCTGGCTGCCCCAGGCACAGAGGTGGGGAGCCTCGTGGTCACAGCTCCAAGCAATAGGACCCGGCCCCCAGAGGATCCTGGAGGGGGGAATCAGGAGATCAGCCTCAGGGAGGACAGCACCAAAGGACAAAAGGGTGCAGGGACTTGGGCTGGCGGGGGGTTGGCACAGCAAGGACATTCCTGATGGTGAGAAAGCACCAGTGAGGGCTCGTGGACCTGCCGTGGGGTGTGGAGGAGGAGGAGGGGGAGGAGGGGAAGGGGGAGGAGGAGGGGAAAGGGGGGAGGACGATGGGGGAGTGCCTGACCAAGGGCAGACGGGTGGTGCAGGGAGGGAAGGTACAGGGTCCCTGCAGGGGCTCCAGGGGGGCTGGGCCCAGAGACCACAGAGCTTCTGAGCTGGATCGAGTCCCCCAGGCCATCCCTCTGTCCGGGGAACCAGGGCCTCCCGCGACCCCAGGGTCCCCAGGGCCGCCCCCACCCCCACCCCCGCAGCTGGCCCCAGAAAGCGGAGAGCGCGTTGCGGAGAGCGCCCGTCCCGTGACTCAGCCGAGCACCGCGAATGTCAGCGGGCGCGGAAAGCGGGCTGGGAACCGCCGAGCCCCCTCCCCGGAGGCGGGAGCGCGGGCGGGTCCCGGCGGGGAGGGGGCGCCGGCCCGCCTCCCGCGCCGTCCGGGGTCTGCGCGCGCCCGGGCCGGCCGGCCGCACGTGCGCGCGGGGAGCGCGCCGCTGGCCCCGGTGCGCGCGGCCTCCGGCTCCCGGCAGGCCCGCGGCGCGGGGTCGCTCACCGGGCTCCGGCGCTTCAGCGTCACGTTCTTCCAGAGCAGCAGCTGCAGCTGGTGCAGGAAGCCCATGGCGGGGCCGCGCTCCGGCCGCCTCCGCGCCGCGGCCCGCTCCTCTGCGCGCCCCGCCGGACCCGCCGCTCGCCGCGCCGCTCGGCAGCGCTCGCGCGGGGGCGGGGTCTCGGGCGTCGGGACCGGCTCCGCCCCGGCGGCCGCGGCGACAGCCACTCGCGCCGCGCCCCGCCCGCGCCCGGCGCGCACCGCCCGTGCTTAAAGGCGCCGCACTGTGCCCGCCGCGCCCGCCAGGGGGCGCCCGCCGCCCTGACCCCCGCCCGGGATCCGCCCCGGCCGCTCCTGGAGCTCGACCCCGCCACCAGGGGCTTCCTTGTCGCCCCCATCTCGCCAGGCGTGGAAGTGACGTGCCCAGAGCCCGCATCTAAACCGAGACCCCCGACTCACCCTCTTCCAGGGCCCTCCTTTCCCAGGGGCACCAGGCCTGTGCGCAGCACTCCCCCTCCCCGTTGGTATCCTCCCGCAGAGGCCCCCAAGGTGGTCACCGGCTCCGACGGTGCCCTGAGGGGAATGCTGGGAGAGGCTCGACCCCCACCAGGTCACCATCTCCACCCACCGTCCTCACGGAAGTGCTGATGGCAGGAATTTCATCTGGGCGTAAGAGCCAGGTCCCAGTCCCCAGGGGCACTGCCGGGCTGGAGGGGGCAGCCGCCCACACTTGGGGAGGGAAGAGCTCAGCCCCTGGCTGGAGATCCCGAACCTGTGCAGGGCGGGCACTGCCCTCAAGCCTTCCAGAGTGAACGTTCCCTCCCAACCCGGCGCTTCCTAACCCACTCCCCTTAACCAGGGGGCTCGTGAGAGGGGCTGCAGATGGGCTGTCCCACTCCTGTGAGAGTTTCCTGTGTCCCTTGTGAATGAGCCATGAGCCACTTGGTGACCAAGTGGGGGGATGGGCCTGGCTGGGCTCTGCGGGGGCTGCAGCTCTCTGGGCATTAGGAGGAAGGAACCCGCTGTGTGGGAACTGGCCCCTGCAGACAGGGTAGGCCGGGTGCTTGGGGAGACTGAGGCTGCCCCCTCTGTGAGTGGCTCGTTTTTCTCCCCACATCAGAGGGCGCGTCTGGCCTCTGCACAGGGAGTTTGGGTTTGAGTGAATTCCGCAAAGTGGTTTGGTGCCTGCTGGAGCGAGGCTGCGGCTGGACAGACCCAGGCACGGCCTGAGCCGGGTGGGGAGGTGGCAGGGTAGATTCCTGGGGTGGCCAGCAGAGGGCAGCGGAGGGCAAGCTGGCACCTGCAGGGAGGGGAGGCCAAGTGGGTGGCTCCGATGGCTCCTCCCCAGCCTCAGTTTCCCCACTTGTGAATGGGAGAGGTGGGCCTCCTGATGTACAGTGTCCGGTGCACATAGAGGGCACACCCTAACCTGAATGGTGGACCTGGGGGCCGCAGCTCCCCACCCCCTCCCAGCTCCTTGGCAGTGGGAGGAGGGACAGCCCTGGCAGGTGGGCAGGGCACCATCCCACTCCACCCCCTCCCCAACCCCCCACCCCTCAGCCTCAGGTCACTTCCTTCTCCCCGGTCAGCACATGTGGCTAGGTCAGGGCAGGAAGTCACTGGCAGGTCTTTCCCATGAGCCACTGCCAAGGGGGAGGGCAGCTTCCTGCCTCTACCTGCTGCCCACCCCCACCCGGGGGCAGGACAAGTCGGTGCCCCTGCCCCAAGGGCGTGGCCTATTAGGGCCCCTGTCAGTGCTACCCAGAGACTCACCGCCAGTCTCTTTTCTCCGCCCCCCCCCACGGCCCCCCACGAGGGGCTCCCCTGGCTGCAGCAGAAATCTCCATGCTTCCCGCTGCCCACGCGCCACCAGCCAGCAGCCAGGGGGAACCCCAGTCACAAACCAGATCCTGTCACACCTGGGACATCCCTGCAGCCTGAGAACGAAACCCCAGGGCCTCCAAGATGGGGTATCTGCGATCCCCCAGCCGGGTTTCTGACTTCGCCCCCTGCTCTCCACCTACCTTGGCCTTTTGGGGGTCAGAGATGTGGTGCCATTTAGCAGGCACTGAAGGAAGCCCCAGGGAGCGGGCAGAGCGGTGCAGAGGGGGACGTCTCCGGCAGAGGGAGCGCCAAGGCCTTGAGGTGGAGTGGGCGGTCCCGTCAGGACAAGGAGGCCTGTGTGGCCGGGATGGCAGGGGGAGGGCAGATATGTGGGGCCCTGCACCATCAGACTTGGCACGTGCCGTTCTCATCCTTCGTTTCTTTATTGACTGAGGCCTCCTCCCCGAGTGGACTGCAGGCTGCAAAAAGCCGAATAACCTGGCTGGCCCGTCACAGTCTCCCAGGGCCCCGCACCAGTCTGCACGCAGGGGCTCCAGCACTGTGGATGGAGCAGGGCGACCTGGTTGTGCGTCCTGGTCAGGGGACCTCGGTTACAGAGGAGGTTCGGGGGGCTCAGGTTTTGCCCCCACCAACCGCAGGGTGGCATGTTCTTGGCACCAAGGGCCCTGCCTCCAGCCTCTCAGCCCCACATCCAGAGAAAGCCTTGGACTCCCCCCCAAGATTTGACCAAGCTGGGGAGGGAGGTCCTCAATAGCCTCTTATCTTTGATCGGCTAGCAACATGCACCCCCATTACTCTCTCCCTGCTCTCACCTCCACCCCCAAATGCCTCCTCCAATGCCACCAGCCTCCTCCTCCAGGCAGCCTGCCCAGACCGCCCACTCTTCCCTCACCCTTGCTTCCAGGCCTCCAACCCCAGCCTCCAAATTAGCCTGATGGTTGCTGTGGGGGCCGGATGCCCGGTGGTTTGATTTCAACACCCAGCCTTACACCCACACTGCCAGCTCCCAGCCACCTTCCCCCCCAGCTGCCCTCCGCTCAGGCCTGGAACCAGCCCTTGAGGTCCTGGTAGACCTGGTCACGGGGCAGATGGGGGTAGCGGCCACAGATGGCACAGAAGCGCTCCCGCCAGTCGCTGAACAGCCGCACACGGAGCCGGTCTCGCCAGGCAAAGAAGCGCCGATAGCAGCTCTCATTCATGCCGGCGAGGAAGGCAGCCAGCTCGCGGGCCGAGCCGAAATCGTCCACGTGCACGAAGGCATCAGGTGGCACAAAGGCCTCGTAGGAGGCCCTCGGGGGCCCCAGCACCACTGGCAAGGCACCGGCCGCCAGCGCATTGCGCCAGAACTTCTCGGTGATGTAGTCTCGGTGCTGGGAGTTCTCGAAGGACAGGTAGAAGAGGTACCGGGCCACAGTGGGCAGCAGGCAGTTGGTGCACAGCGGCCGCCTGGTGGCGCGGCCAAACACGTCCACCCGCAGATGAGGTGCCAGCTGGCGGTACAGCTGCACACGCCGCTGCCGCTCATGGAAGTTGCTTACCACCCAGGCAGCCACCCTGTCCTTGGCTGGCAGCGGTGGGGCAGGGCCCTCTCGGGGCTCCAGGCGGCCATAGGGCACAAAGATGTCCGAGTCCCGCCGGTAACTCAGCACCCAGTTGAAGACGCCGCGGAGGCGACTGAGGCCGTGGGTATGGCTGGGAGACTCCATGGAGGCCCACACCCAGGGCTGTCCACGTGGACGCTCGGCCAGGGGCAGGTGGACCCGCCGGGTCTGCAGCTCGCGGTGGTGGAAGACCACGGCGTCAGCGGTGGCCAGCAGGCTGCGGTTGGTGCTCAGGCGGCAGTGGGCCACGCCGTAGCTGGTACAGGTGTTGCTGGGCAGCTCTGGGGGCCGGTTGGTGAAGGGCCAGTGCCAGATGAGGATGGTGAGCGTGGGCTGCGGTGCCGGGGCTTCCCCAGGGGTGGACCAGAGTAGCCACAGGAGCCAGAGGGCTGCAAGCAGGGCCGTCCCCGCCAGGCTCCCCAAGGCCCGAAGCCTCCGAGCAGGGCCGTGCCCTGCAAAGAGATGCTGTCTCCTGGGGTTCCACCACCGGCCCCATCTTCCCAGCCGGGGCTTCCCTGAAGACCAGACGCTCACCAGCATTATTCATCCACAGCTCCCGGAATCTGTCACCCAAGAAACCCCAGGTTCTCAAATCACAGCAGCCGCTGGGCAGAGCCACCCTAAATCACAGCGGCGCCCCGCGCTCACCCCACCTGGAAGTGCTCTGCTTTCATCTGCCTGAGATGAGGGAAACCAAGGTACCCTCCCGCTCCTGCCCCGCCCCTGCCCCCGCCCTGGAGGTGACCTTTGGCATCAACCACCATCCTCACCTCGCCTCCCTCTCTAGTCCTCTGGCTGCAGGAGTCCTCCGGTTATAGGAGGGGCGCCAAACCAGGGCCCAGGACCACCTCCCCACCCCGGCCGGCCTCTGGAGAGCCCTGGAGATGACCTTCTTCGCAAGCACAGGAGGCAGGAGCAGGAGGGGGCCTGCTCGGCCTCAGGGAAGGGGAGACCATCCTGAGCCAAGACAGCTGCCTCCCCGGAAGGGCACCCCAGAGTCACTGTCCGCCATCCGGGCTAGCGCCACCCCCTGCCACCGTGGCATCTCTCACTTCCCCTGCTCACCTCTGCTTCGCTCCGCTGTGGGCTCCCAGACCCTTGCGCCGCAGACCTGCTGTGCTCAGCTGCTTGCCAGGAGGCTGAGGTTTCTCCCATTGCTTCTGATTGGGCCACCCCACCCCACCCTACCCCTGCCACCCACCCCACCCCACCCCACCCCTACTGCCTCTAGGACACCTTATCCCAGAACCCAGATTCCCAGAGAGGGGAGTCAGTCTGGGGTCCTAGGAGAGTCTGCCCACACGAGACCCTGGCACATGCCCACAATGGGCAGACCCCCGGGGTGGACTGTATGGCCACTGCGCCTTCTCTCCCGGTCTAAGGACATGTGTCGTATAAGCCCCAAGCTGTGGGTGGGCCCAGGGTCCTGGCCAGGCAGCAGGAATGTGGGGTGGGAGGGCTGCCTTTGGGGGCTCCAGGTCTCTTTCTCCAGCCCCACAGTCCAGGATGGGGGTGGGGTAAGGAGGGGGCTTTCCAGGCTGGAAAGGGAAGCAGTCGTCGTGTCCCTGACGCGGGCGGGCAGGGGGCTGGCCCCCGCTCCAGGAAAAGGAAGGCTGATGTCCGAGTCCCTCTCCTCCCCGCCCTCCGGCCAGCCTGGGGGCCCTGGCCTGGAGGTCCAGTTCCTTCCCCTTTCGCTCTGGTTCCCCTGATGCAGCAAGCCAGCAGGTCAGACTTCCCTGACCTCCAGCCCTCAACCCACTCTCACTCGAAGGAGTTCCCCATCAGCTTCCTTCACCCCAGCTGGACCCTGGCTTGGTCCTGGATGTTGCACGGCAAGGCCCAGGCCTCATGCTTAGCATCCTGGAGGCCTCGGGCTGGCCAGGTTCTTGGAGGCCATGAACAGGGTGTCATGGAAGGAACAGCAACCAGCAACCGTTGCTGGGTCTGTCGCCCTGCACCATCCTGAGAGCCTCCCACGGCCCCACCATCCCTGGCCTACGTTCTCAGCTCCCAGGGCTGCTGGCCTCCCCCAGCTCTTGCCCCCAGTGAGAACCAGACTGCCATCGAGGTGAAACCAGGGAGCTGGCAGCAGACCCATGGGGGAGCAGAGGCAAGTCCAGGAGAGGGGGGCCGTTTGGCCCCTCTGGGGCTCCTCACCCCCTGCATAACCTCCGAGCTGCGGTGGGGCCTTGTGCAATATCAAGGAAGGGGAGGGAGGGCTGTGGGATCTGTCGGAAACCATCTGGCGGGTCCAAGGTGGGTGCAGCAGCCAGGCTTGGCTCCTCAGGGCCTGACCAGAGCCGGTGGCTGCCACCAGCCCCCGCCCTTCCAGCTGCCCCAGTGTTTAGGGAAATGACCACGGTGGCACTGGGCCTTTGGTTCCACCCCAGCATTTCTTCCTGGGCAGGGGCACCCCAGAGGAGCCACACCCTGGCTTTGGACCTCGCTTCAGTCCACCCTTCTCCTCACGACAGGCACCCCGTGGGCGGTGGGGGTCACGCAGGAAGGAGTGATCGTGCCACAGCCTGCTAGCGACCTGGCTTCTGTCTGCCAGCACCTCTGCCCTTCCTGTTTGCACTGCCAGGCTGGCCGGGGCCCTCACCACAGGCCTCGCCCATCCCCGGGACCTGCTCCCTTCCTTCGAAGGAGCCTCTCACACCCTCTGCCCTCGGTTGGCTGCTCCCCATCACAGCTGCCAGCTCAGGTTGGCAGCCACCGGGCCCCTGTCGTGGGAACCTGCCGGCTGGGAAATGGGACTCCGAGGTTTGGCCGAGAAATGGGTCAGAACGAGAGGCTCTCAGAGGAAAGAGAAGAAGGTGAGAGAGCATGAGTCAAAGAGAAAGCGGGGCCTCATCCTGCTGACTCCCCCCAGGCCTTGTGACTCGCTGGGCCGCCGGCGGGCACCCAACTCCAGCTCAACAGCCCTAGGAACCAGGCGCACACTGTCACTCCCGCAGCTGAGCCCCAGGCCTGCTCCAAGGCCAACCCCTCGGTGGGCACCAACTGAAGAAGCTGCAACCTGGGGAGCCGTGCCCCTGCCAGAGGGCAGGCCTGGCAGACAACAGCCAGGGCAGCAGGGGAGTCATCCAGCTCCAGCCTGAGGGACACCCCAAGGAGAGAAGGGCAGAGCCTAGCTGCCCACCTGCCCGCCCCAAGGCTTGGCCTGAGCAGGGGAGAGTTGAGACACGTGCCCAGCAGGCCCCCTGGTGGCCGTGCTCCAAAGCCACCTGGCTCCGAGTCAGTGAAGGCAGCAGAGGGGAGCCAGGGCACACTTTATTCTCAAGGGGGGGGGGGGTCAGGGAACCCCTTTGGGAAGGTGGGTGCACAGAGGCTGGCAGGTGGCCAAGGGGGTCCCCAGGTTGGGGGCACAGCCGAGGCAGGTGGAGTGGAAGCCGGGAGCTGGATGCAGCAGCGGCAGGAGGGGCCCTGGACCACCTAGAGGGCACAGGTGCAGTCCAGCGCTGGCCAGCCCCTCTCCCTCTACTCCTTCCCTTCCCACCTTCTGGGGGGAACCACCTTCTTGTCCAGGAAGAGCTCCAGGATCTGCCAGGGCTCCGCCAGGAAGCTGTGCACTGCACCCGTTTGGCTCATCCCTTTCTGTTCTGTTCCGAGACCTGCTCCTCTGAGCTGTGCACCTGGGCCGGGGGTTCAGCTGGGGGACTGGGAATCTGGACCAGCCCAGCCAGCCACCCGTGCTGACAGGAGGCGTGGGTCTGAACTGAGTGGGAGGACGTTATCTCTTGGGGTCTGCAGCTGGGGAGGTTCCCCCTTATAGGGTCTCGGCTAGGGGACCACACCACTCCACGTTCTGTGCCAAGTGTGGTCTTACCCCACGGTCTGGCTGGGGTGGGGGCATCTCCAAACAGCGAGGTGTCACCTCAGGGTCCGTGCTGGGGTGTGGGGGTGTCACCATCTGTCACCTATGCTTGGGGAGGACACCAGGCTGGGGAAGCTTGCTAAGGAGCTGAAGCACAGCTGGGCTTGGGGCTCTGGGGGGGTCTGGCCAGAGGGCAGAGGCAAGACCAGCCTTTTACACCAGGAAAGGTGCTCATGGGCAGGGCCCTGGAGTGGGGACAGGGGCAGCTGCCTGGGGCTCTGAGGCTGCAGGGGAGCAGAGGAGAGTAATGGGCCCCTCGCCCAGGACTGGGGTCTCCAGAGTCCCTGTGGAGCCAGGCCCTCTGTGGGCCCTAAGCCCTGGGCAGCCCACTGCACCCCCAGGGCCTATGGGCGAAGAGTGGTTGTAGGAGTTTGGACAAAAGCAGGGGCTGGCTCTGTCTGAGCTAGACTGGGGCCAACAGAAGCTATAAAAGGCAGGTGGGGAGTGGAGTGCTCACTGCTCAGGGTCCCCTGCCAGGTAAGTGGGCCAAGGGAGGCCCCATTGCCTGGAGGACTCCAGCCGCCTGCCCACCCTTCCCTGGCCCAGACCTGCCGGCCCCTATCTCATTGCAGCTGCCACTGGAAGGGGACCCTTCTCACCGGGGCCCTGGGGAATGGGCAGTGGGGACCCTGGAGACAGGTTGGGGACCCCCGAGAGAAGATAGGGCACACCACGTGGCTGCTCTCTGCCCAGGTCAGGCCAGCAAGAGGTGGGACAGGCAAGTGTGGTGGCCCCAGGAATGGCCCCCAGAGCTCCATGGGAGCCTCCTGGCACTGGGTCTGCAGGGTCCAGCCAGCGAGACAGACTGGCCTGCACCAGACCGCCTCTGCCCTTGAGTTAGGCCTTAATCTCTCTACTCCCGTTTTCTCTGTGGCTCTCTCCCCTAATGACAGATTAAATGACAGTGGACAGGCAATCCTCATCACCCTGCCCTCATCCCACAGGCACCCAGCTCCCTGCACCCGCCTCTTCTGTCTCTCACATCAGCGCACAGAAGGGAAACTGAGGCTGCCAGCTGATGGCCAGCCCAAGGCCACAGCACAGGAGTTGGGGGGAGGGACTTCCCAGCCTGGGTGAGCTCTAGCCCCAGGAACATACTGCTTTAGGACAAGCCATTAACTCCAAGCAGGGCAATGCCGTCACCCCCAGCCCCGCCCACCCGCGTCTCTTCAGGGACCCATCCGTTCCAAACAGGCCTTGTCTTCCCCTCTCAGGGCTGTCTCCATCCATCCAGGAGCCAGAAGTCCAGTATTCTTTAGAACCCCCAACCTCAGAAACCACCAAGGAGCTTCTAAACCCAACCCTTTCCCCCTCCCCAGCCTCAGTGGGGCAGGCAGGGCCGATTCCTCCACCCCCGTCTGCACCAGGCCCCACTGCTCCGAGCCCCAGAAACCCCTCTCCCCGGCCCAGTCTTGGCGCCTGTGACAATGCAGGGCGGCTGCTTTGGGCCTTCAGCTGAAGGTCAACCTCCCCCTCCCCCTGCCTCCTTGCTCCCTGGGGGTGGGCCAAGACCCAGCTCATAACATGCAGGGTCCCTACCACCTCTGCCCGCACCGGGCCCCCTGGGTCTACCCACCTGTGTGTAGCCTGTGTCCCTCAGGCTCCTCTGCCTGGCATGCCCACCCCTGCTCCCACATATGTGTTTCAGGGGCCCAGGGAACTGTGTGGTCTCTGTAACCCACGCGCAGGGCCTGCATCCTGTTCCTCCCAACGTTGCAGCCCAGGTGGACAATGGGCAGGAATGGAGGCGTTGGGTGCCCACTGCCGCGTGTCGGCGGTTGCCTGCTCCCCAGCCCTTTTTCTTAGCCTTGGGATGGGGTCTTTCAGGGAGCGGCACCAACTCCACAGGGGCCTGGGCAGGCACTGCACCCCTCCCCTCCCCCACGGGGGACAGAAGTGTGTGGGGTGAGGTCTGGAGAGGGAGGTCCTCTGTGTCTGTGATAACTCAAGCCTCTCTTCCCCAGCGGCGGTAGGGGGAGGTCTCCTCAAGCAGGGGACAGAAATGCCACCTCTCTCGGGGGTGTTGGGAGGAAACCCCAGGCCCTCACTCAGGAATCTATTCATCATGGCTCCAAGTGGTAGTGGTGGGGGGCAGCCTCCAGCACCACCGCGGGGGTTTGAAACACACTTGAATTGGCTTGTCTCCAGGCTTCACCATCCATGCCTGGTCTCTCAGGTTCCCCCACGCCCTCACTTGGGGACCTGGACTCAAAGGACTGGTGCAAGGGAGACAGAAGGTCCCCGCGCGGGACAGGAAGGGGGAGGTCTCCCCAGCAAGGGCCCCGGGCCCAGCCACAAGCACGCGAGTGTCAGAACGCGCTCTCTTTAATGGTAAACGCCGGGCCCTGCCCCTCCCCACCGGTGGGCCCCGTGGTCCAAGAGGGTGGGTGCCAGCCTTCGGGTCACTGCGGCGGGGGCTCAGACAGCGAGGGCGGGGGCGCCGACAGGGAGGAGTGGTTGAACAGCGGGTTCCGCACCTCCATCTCTCCGGTCTGTGAAGGCGGGCGTTATGCGGGCCCGGGGGGAGGGAGGGGCGCGCGGCGCAGCGGCAAAGGGGCACCCTCCCGGGAGGGATCCCCAGGAGCTGGTAAGCCCCCTACCCCGGGGCACTCACCGGGGCCAGGCCCGGGCACTCGTACACCGTGAAGTCGCCATCTTCGTCCTCCTCGTCCGACGAGGCCAAGTCCACCTCCTTGGGCGGCTCTTTATGCCTGGGCGGGGGGCGGGATGGCTGCGTCCTCCCACACCCTCCAGGTGCCAGGGGCCCAGACTCCAAGTGGGCGCCCAGCGCACCTCGGCCCCAGCCCGGGGTTGGGGCGGTAAGCTCTGGGGTGGGGGTGGCGGGGGGCCCGCGGTGGGTGGGCCGCCGGGGGGCGGGGGCTCTGGGGCAGGTAGGCCTGCCCGGGGCAGGGCCTCTCACCGCTCCAGGCACCGCATCTGCTGCCTCTGGTGCTGGTAGTGGTACATCTCGGCGCTGTGTGCCAGCCGCTGGTCCCCGGGCTGCAGGGGCAGTGGGGAGGGAGGGTCAGGTCGCGGTGGCGGGAGAGGGCGGTACGGTGCGGCGCGGCGGGGGCGGGGCGGGCCACGCACCGAGGTCCCTGGCGCTGACGGGGAGCTGGGCGCCGGCGGCGCCGCGTAGTCGGCCTTCTGGGTCAGGCGGGCGTCCCGCTGCAGCCTGCGGGAAGTGGAGCGTGAGACCCGCGGGGTCGCCGCTGCCCGCCCGCACGCACGCCCAGCCCCGCGCTCACCTGCACCAGCAGAGAGCGGCCACGGCGAGGGCGGCCGCGCCAGCCACGGAGCACACCACGACCAGCACTGCGAGGAGGGGCGCGGTGAGGGCAGCCTTCCTTCGGGGCCCTGCCTCCCTGCCCACCCGCCGAAACCTACCGAGGGCGAGGCCGTCACCGCGCCCGCCCCGGGGCTCCAGGGGGGACATGTGCACTGGCCCAGACGACACGGGGGAGCCCAAAGAGGTGTGGGGCGTGGGCCCGGGGACTCCCAGAGTGGAAGGGAGGTCCAGGTCGGAGCCCTGGCCGCGCTCTGAGAGCCCCAAGGCGGCTGCAGCAGAGAGAAGGCAGGTTATCAGAGCAGCAGGACCAGGCTGGGGTCCAGGGCTGTGGGGAGGGGGCGGGGGAATGGGCCGGGGGATCTCACCAGGCTCCAGGAGCCGCTGTCGCGCCCCAGGCTGGGGCGGGGCCGTGAGCCTCGAGGGCCCCACCTCTTGCCGGGCTAGCTCCCCGGCCAGGAAGTCGATCTCATCTTCCAGTCTGGGCTGGGGTGGGCCCCCCGCTGAGAAGAGTGAGGGGCCCTCAGTTGGAGAGGCCACCAGCCCCTCCCTGGCAACACCAGCTGCAGGTGGCCTCCCGAGAGGGAGGGGCCCACCCTGGAGCCAGTCCCCAGGCCTCCTTCTCCCTCCAGGCTTCTTCCACACACTGGTGGCCTGAGGACCAGGTACCAGCCTGTGGCCCCTGGCCACCCCAGGGTTGCCATGGTGACAACTGAGGGAGCTCCCTGTGAACCCAGCCTTCCCAGGAAGAGTAGGGATGGGGGCAAGGAGGCAGAGGTGCTAAGGGAATGTGCAGAGGCCAGGCAGGAGGGCAGCGGTGCCCCTTATCCCACCCATTACCCACAAAGGGGTGGGCAGAGCATCACCCTGCCCAGCACCTTCTCTGCTGTCCCCCCACCTCCCTCAGGCCATCAGGAGGAAGGAAGAGCAGCTGTCTGGGTGGGGGGCTATGGGCTGGGCCCCCTTTGTCCCTGCCATGGGCTCCACAGGCCAGACAGAGGCTCCAAGTAGACAGCCCCGCACAACATCAAAAGGGCAGAGCCCACTGCCCTCTACAGCAGGCCCACTCTTCAGTCCCCCCCCCTCACTCACTGCCAGGAACATGCTCCTCCAGGAAGCCTCTCCCGCCCCACCAGACTCTTCAGCACCCCTCTGTAATGCCCCATCACATCTGAAGTCACTCAGCATCTGGCTGGCTGTCCCCACAGACTCTGGGCCTAGGTCAGTGGGTGGGGCACCCCCAGTGCACATGGAGTGGACAGGATGAGGGAGCGATGGAAAGAGAGGGTGTGCTGGGCAAAGAGCAGGAGTGGCCCCAGGGGTGGGGAAGTGGGTGCCCGAGGGGTTTAAGGCAGACCCTGCGAGGACCCAGGACCCGCCTCTCCCAAGATCACCCCAGCATTCCACACTGGATACCCCTTGCCCTGGGAGGGGCTAAGTGCCCCAGGCCTCAGCCGCTGCCAGGCTCTGGGCCCGTGCCATCTGGAAAGGATCACCGGGCCACTCGGAGGGTGACAGGAGAGTCCCTGGCACCCCACAAAGCTCAGGGGACCTGGGAGCTGAGGCTCTGGGATAAATTATCAGGCAGGGGATGGAGGAAGGACATCCTGCTCTCCCGTACCCGGAGGTTGGCGTATCCTGGGCACGCAGAGCCCTTGCTGGTCCTCCTGGAAGGGCTGAAGGCAGGGCCCACAGACATGTGCACCCGGGGGGCACCGTGCCCGCCTCTTCAGGGCGCAGTCCAGGCTCCCAGGACAGGCGGCCACATCTGGGAAGGAAGCAGAGGCAGTGCAGGGTCAGGTCCCTGCCTGACTCAGCCCCTGCACAGCGGCAGTACTGCCGGCCACCTCGATCCCTCCCCCACAGAGCTGGCTAGGCCTGGCTCAGGCCATTGTTCTGGGCAGGCCCTTCCTCCCTACTGCCAAGGGTCAAAACCAGGAAGACAAACAGTCCCAAGATTTATCGGAACTCCTCTGCCCCACCCACTCCCCAGAGTCTACTTTCCAGGCCTGAGCCAGCCCTCTGAGCTGAAACTATCCCTCACTGTCCAGATAGCACCAAGCTCTCCTGGGCAGAGCCTGCAGCCCTCCAAGTCTGCCCTTTGGTCTCAGCATGCCCCAGAGCAAGCCTCTGTCCACACTGGGAGCCCCAGAGGGTGGGGCCCAGGTCTTGCTCTCTGGCTCAGGGGCAGCAAAGGATGCTGGCCACCCACCCCTCCCACTATATCAGGGCTGTGCCCCCAACCCCATCATGCCATCCTACAGCCCTAGAGAGCTGAGCTGAAGATGACAAAACATGTGCCGGCCAGGAAGATAGCCACTCCCCATGTCTGACTTCCACTTGTCCCCTGGGCACAGAGGTGCTGCTGAGCTTGGGGAGACCTGGGATGGAGTCCGCCGGTCTCATTTGCCTCAGATACAGAACGCAGGCTGGGGTCACTCCCACAGCCACAGTGCCAGGGACCAGGGAGTGCCAGGGTGGCCCGGTTCCTGATTTGGGGCCCAGAATGTGGTGTCCCATCCTGATGCTGGGGAATGGAGGACAGTGGCCCTCTCTGCCTCAGTTTCCCCTCTGGGATGCAGAAGGTGAGTTGCTTCAAAGCTAGGGAATGTCCTGAGGCCTGGGATGCTGGCCCCAGTTACGGGGCAGCAGAGCCAGCGGAGCCAGGAGGATACCCAGCAGGACCACCCGTACTGCTTAGGGAGGCTGGGAGGAGGGTGTCTCTGCAGAACTGGGACCCTTCCTCTCAGCCCAGCCCCCACCCAACACTGCAGGAGGGCCACTGGGGCCCAGGGTGACATGGGGGGTCAGGGAATGCATGGCTCTGTCCTTCTCTGGACCTTGGCTGGCCTGGCTTGGTTTCCTTAGTAACCTGACCCTCACAGTCTCCTGGCTATAAGCACCCCTGTGAGCAAGCTCCAGTGGCCCCATCCCGGGGACGCCCATCCTGCACAATCTGGGTCAGCAGACACTGGTATCAGTGAGCTGGGCCTGGGGCTGGGGCTAGTTAAACATTAAGCCTGTGCCAGCAGGTCAGTCTGGACCCCACCCATCAGCTGGGCGCCTGGGGAGCCAGGCAGTCCCCACCCCTGGTGCTGAGAACCCAGAGTGCCCCAGGCCAAGGGGGGGGTCTGGGTTCCAGGGGCCTCTCTGCACCCCCAGCCCCCCTGCCCAGGGGGAAGTGCTGCTGCCTGTTTAGTTCGAGGAAAGCGCGCACTCCAGCCTCAGGGTGCAGGAAGAGGGCCCAGGAACAATGGCAGCTGGAGAGTGACTGGCACCCCACCCTGCATCTGGATGAGCATAAAGCCGATGAGCAGCTGGGATGGCACCTGCCCACGCCAGGGGCTCAGCACAGCCCTCCAGCCCATTTCGTCAGGAGGCCCCACCCTGCATGCCCTGGAGCAAGGCTCTCAGTAGGCAGTCTCCACCATCCCTGACCAGCCATGCTTAGGCCCTCAGGCCTCTTCAGGAGACTCCCCTGGTCATGCCAGCCTCCTGCCCAGGGATGCTTGCCCAGGCGGAAGCCTGCCCTGCTCTGGCCTCTCCAGGCCACACACACGGAACCACATAGCCCAGGTTGGCATCCCAGCAGCACTACGTACCACTCACTTAACCTCTCTGTGCCTCAGTTTCCTCGTCTGTAAAATGGGCTAAGAATAGCACCTCTCCTATGGGGCTGCCAGGAGAAGTGAGTGAGGTATGGGCACCAAGTCTCCCCTGGGGGGGGGGGTGCGTTTTGGATCCTGGGTTGCTGTAGACCTTCGCTGCCTGGAGCCTCAGTACCCAGGTAGGAGGCAGGAAGGGTCTCCCAGGACCCTGGGCTCATTGCACTCTGCCGGAGTCTATCCTGGGGATGCCCCTCGGCCCCTAGCACAAAAGACAGAATGGCAGCATCCTCCAGGGCAGACGGTGAGGGAGGGAGCTCTGAGACTGGTCCTGCCCCCACTGAAGCCAGAACAAGCCCCTAAGCCCGAGACAAGCCGTCAAATGCCCCCGGAACTTGCAGACCCCGCCATGGCAGCAAAGCGAGGCGCGTGCCCAACACCACCGGAGGCATGGGGACAGGCAGACCAGCACTGTGACTCCCACTCTGGGACAGAGGGACAGACTCGGGCAGCAAGGCCGGCAGGCGCCTAGGGCCAGGCCCGCACCCGCGCGCACACAGGCGCACAGACTCCCGGCGGCGGGCCCACGCAGAGCGCTCCAGAGACACAGACACAGACAAGCTCACGGAGCCAGAGACAAAGGCAAGAAGCGCATGAACTTCAGGTTCGCCCCCAAGAACCTGGGAGAAGACCCTTCCAGCGGAGCCCTTCCCACGCCCTCCGGGCCGGGCCTGTTTATCCCATCTCCAGCGAGGCGGGGCCAGCGGGGAGGGTGACGGCGGCGCCGCGCAGCCCGACCCCCGCCCGGCGATCCCCGGCCCCGGGGCGCCCCGCGGCCTGCGCCGAGCACCCTCGCTCACCCGGGCGGCCGGCGGCGGCACCGCGCAGGGCTGCGCCGAGGACGAGGCCGGAGAGCAGCAGCCGCAGCAGCCGCAGGTGCCGCGGGGAGGGCGGAGGGACGGGCGTCGCCATCCTTCAGCGCCGCCGCCGGGGCAGCATGGCACCGCGCGGCCCGGGGCTCGGCGCGGGCTGCGGGCGTAGTGTTGGGGAGGCGGAGGAGGAGGAGCGGGCGGAAAAGGCGGAGGAGGAAGAGGAGGCGTAGGCCGAGGAGGAGGAGGAGGGAAAGAGGCGGCGGGAGCTACGCTGACGCTGCGGCAAAGGATCCGGGATGGAAGCGCGGCGGCGAGAGGCGCGCACACGGGGAGTGCGCCTGCGCGCTCCTCCTGCGGGGGCGGGCCGGCGTCCCCAGGCTACGCCCCCTCCCCCTCCCTCTAGTGCTGATCACCCCCTCTCCAGGCCTCAGGGTGCCTGAACCTCTGCGGCCTGTGCAGCTGGGGACTTTCTCTGTTTCCATAAATTTGGGTAGGGACTGGCCGGGGGTGGGCTTCCCCGGGATGCGCTTCCCCAGGGCCCGCTCCCCGTCGGGCTGCCAACTCCCACCCCACCCCCCACCGCACTGGAGCAGGGGACCTGCCTGGGCCCCTCCGCGAGCACCCAGGAACACAGGGAGACCAGGCACACACAGATGGGCAGGTGCGCAGGGAGACACAGGTGTGCCCAAAGACCCACTGGGCACTCCGAGGCACTGGGATAAAAACACACGCACAGAACTCGGCCGGTGCTGGTGGCCTCTGTGGCTGGAATGGGGCGGCCGCTCTCAGGGAGGCCACCAGGGGGCAAGAGGGACCTGGAGCTGCTGAGGAGAGCCAGCTGGGAGCTGTCCACGGTCCCCAGGTGTCCCCCTTTTAGCTCCCTGGGGCGCCAAAACAACAAGCACCTACCATGCACCCCCTTACGCCCGACCTGTTGCCTCCTGAGAGCACACCAACCCCATCCCACCTGGAAACCTCCCTCTGGCTCACGTCATCGCGAGAACATGGATGAGGCTCCCAATCCGGTGCTTCCTCTCAGCTCTCTGTGTCTCAGAACTCGGAAGATAGGGCTGGGTGTCCTCAGGTTTGTGAAATGGCTCAGAAACCCGCAGAAGGGGGCAGGGGGTGAGGAGAACAAGGACTGCCATCCTCCCCCGTGGGGCACTGGCCAGACAGTAATAGCGTCTGAGCTCACTTTCCAGAAAGGTGGGGGGTGGGGAAGATGCAACCAATACCACTCCTCACGCCCTGGAGGAAACAGTGCTTAGGGGAGGGGCTGCAGGAGCCGCAGGTGGTGGTGGGGGGAGACTGATGTCTCTTGGGGATGCAGAAAACAGCACCGAAGTAGGAGGGGAGTGGCGTCCCCGCGCGATGGCATGGCTTGGCTCTAGAGCCAGGCTCTGCAAGGTTCATCTCTGAGCAATGGGCCTTGCTCCCTCCTGGCCCTGATCTCGGCATCCCCCCCACACCACCTCCTGTTGAGGGCCTGTTGAGGGCTTGCCCCCTCCCCCAGTCTCTTTGAGCACAGACTGCACCCTAGGCAGCTGCCTTGCGCACTGCCTCCCCCCTCTGCCACCTCTGTGCCCCCATCCCCAGGCCAGCTCTAGGCCAGGGCCCAGCCTCCAGTCTGGCCTCCGTCACTGATGCAGATCTTGGGGTGCTGCCGGGGCTCTGCCAGCCAGAGAAGACTCCAGGGGTTCAAGGACTCTTAGGTCAGGCATCTTGCAGTTCCAGGCCACCACGGCAGAGCAGGCGAGGGGGGCAGAACCACCCCAGGTCTGGGACCAGAGAGGAAGGAAGTAGGAAGAGCCCGGGTCCACCCTTGGGACCTGGAGTGGGCCTGCGTGGCCAGCACAACTGTGGGGAGGGCAGGCAGGCAACAGCAAAGAGGCCCCATCCCGTGAACATTCTCTCCACTGCTGTAGGAAAAACTCTTTATTACAAATGTTTACAAGTAGGTGCTGGGCTGGCTCCCAGCCTGTCGGCTCTGACTCCCCGCCCCAATACAGACTGGGACTCCGGAGGGTGGGGGTAGGAGGGGACTCTGAGAGCCCTGATTATCAGAATAAAGGCTGCACTCCCTGGAGACCCAGCCCTGCAGTCCCAGGCCGAGGGCTGTGGGGTGTCTGAATCCCCCACCCCCAGTAAGAGGAGGAGGAGCACGAGGCCTTGAGGCGAAACCAAAGCTGGAGCGGGCAGGAGGGGCAGGATTCGGTTCCCTTCACCCATTCCGGCCCCGTGTGGCCGTGGGCGCCGGAGTCCCGGTCTCGGCCCGGGGCTGCATTAGGAGCGGAGAAGTCGAGGGTGGGGTGGGGCTGAAGGATGGGGGGATATGGGGCTCCCAGCCCGCCCCTAGATGGCGCTCGCCGACTTGGCGGAGCGCGCCTGGCGCAGCAGCAGGACGAGCGCGGCCACGAGCATGGCGGCGAAGAGCAGGAGGAGGACGACCCAGGAGCTGAAGTTCGTGCCCTTGCGCAACCCCGGCGGGTCGGCGGGGATCAGGTTGGTCAGGTTCAGCATGTAGCCGAGCGCCCAGCCGACCGCGGCGTCCCCGGCCTGCGGGCGAGGGGCATGGCCTCAGCCTCCGCTCGGCCCGGGAGGCCCCGCCCCCGGCGCCCCGGCCCGCCCGCTCCCACCTTCTTCTGGAAGGTCACTGAGCTGAAGCCGCGCTCGTCGAAGCCGTAGCCCCGGCTTAGCAGCTGCTGCACGAATGTGGCCGCGGCGCAGTAGTTGGGCAAGTGGGCCCCCTCCCCCGGCGCCCGAGCCTGCAGCTGGGACGCAGGTGGGAGACTGTCGGGCCGGGACGACTGGGAGGTCTCGGCCCCACGGGCAGGGGTGGCCGGCTGCATGCTGGACCTCTACACACACACACACACACACACACGCGCGCGCGCGCGCAACGCGGGCCCCAGACCACGTCACTGGCCCCGGAAAGACCGAGGCCAGGCGAAGGATGAGGGCACCCTCAGGCAGGGCTCTTCCCTCCGGCAGGAACGGTGTGAGTTCTGGATGGCAGCCAGCACCTGGGCCCGGATGGCTGGCCTCGACGGGACAGCAGGGATGGCCACCCAGGGAGCAGAGGGCTGCAGCAACCTTGGCGTGTGAGCAGGGGAACAGGAGAAGCCCCAGGCTTCAGCCGGGGCCCCTGGGCTTGCCTCCTGCCCTCCACTCCCCCTGCCCCACCCCAGTCTGCCTGAGACTAGACACAGAGAGGACACGATGGGGCCTCTGCCACCACCTGAGCCTGGAGACACTGTTGCTCCTGGGGTCTCTGGTGGGCACCTCATGCTCCATGTGCCCCAATCCCCCCTCTTCATTTACCTGGCGCCAGCATCCAGCCAGTGGCAGAAGCCAGAAACCTGGAAGCTGTCTCCACTCCTCACTCCCTCACCCCAAGCCCTACCAAGTCCCTCCTGAGCCTTCCACTGGTGGGGCGTCCCTCCACGCTCCTCCCTGCCCCTGTCCCATCCATCTCCCCGCTGCCTTAGGGCCTTTGCACTGGCTGTTTCCTCTGCCCTCCAGAGCTTGGTTCTAGGGTCAGGCCTCAGGGAGTCTTCCGGAACCCCGTCTCGTCTGGCTCCTGGGCTCCCTGCCGTAGTCCGGCCACTTTTCGAGTCTGATTAGCGGCGTGTCCCCCACTGCAGTGGGTGCTCTGAAAGGCCTGGGTTCCCCTCTACTTGTAGAGCAGATGAGTGACAGGAGGCATGATGAGGGCTGGCCGAGCCCCCTGCCTGGCCCAGAGGGAGGGAACAGGCCTCACCTCACTCCACGTCTGGTTGCAGATGGTGACCACGGCTGCTTCCAGCTGCCGCAGGGTTGCCACAGGCAGCCCCATCACAGTCGTCAGGAAGTCCATGGTGTAGAAGAAAGCAGAGAAGGCCTGCGAGGGGGTACAGTCACACCGCGACCAGACCCTGTGTGCTTCAGGGCTGGTCCCCAGGCACCAGCCCCCAACCCCTGGCCCTTGGACTCACGATAAAGTTCCCAGCCACAGGGGGCTGGAAGATGCCATTGAAGGAGCACCGGGAGAAGCCGCAGGAGGAGAAGTTGAAGAGCCGCAAGACGAGGCTGCGGCAGAGGGCCGGGTCACTGCTCCCTGACACGCTGACCTTGGCACTGCTGTTGAAGGTCGGGGGCCGCTGGGCAGCCGTGCACGGCGACCCATACACATCCTGGAGCTGCACTTGGGTGAAGTAGCCCTTCGGCCAGCAGGGGTGGGAGCTGTGGGTCTGGGGGATGACGAGGGTGCAGGTGACACCACTCCCACTCCAAGCACTGCCCACCACCCTCACCCCGGACCCTTGCAGGGCCTCCCCCTGGGACCAGCCTGCTGAGTCTCCCACAACTCCCGCACTCTGGCAACATCACTTCTGTTCCCAGGAACAATCAATGGCTCCCCATTGCCTGCTGGATAAAACCCAAACCCCTGAGATCTGGCCCTGGCCCTCTTTTCTCCCCAGCCAGGTACTCACCAGGCCCGCCCCAGCCACTGGGCCTTTGCCCATGCTGGATCCCGCCCCACCTGTCCTTCCAGCCGATTCAAGCCCAACTTCGGTTCCTGCTGCCTGGAGAAGCCCTCACTGTGGCTGCTGCCCAGCTCTGCTCTGGGCCCTTGGCCCCATCCCTTCTTGCCCCCTCCCTCCAGGAGGGCACAGTGGTGTGGGTGGGCTGGGGGTGGTGGGGCACCTGGAGGGCTCCAGCCAGCAGCCTCTTGAGGACCTGGTCAGTGCCATAGCAGAGGAAGCTGTGGGTGTAGACGCGGTAATGCTGGCCATAGAGCCGCAGCTGGACCTCGTTGGCTGGATCCTCAGCTGGGCTGGCTGTCTCGAAGGTGATCTGTGTGGAGGCGCCCCCCAGGTCCATGGCCCCCAGCATCCCCTTCCTTGGCCGGAACCACCGGCCCACCCAGCCATACTGTGGGGAGTGGAGATCCGGGTCAGCCAGTGGGTGGGCATTCACACCCCCTGGCTCATCGGGCAGGCCAGCAGGCCCACCTTGATGAAGTTCTCCAGCAGGTAGTTGGCGGTCACCCAGCCAAACACCCCCTCCTCCTGGCCTGAGAGGATGCGGGCACCGCGGAAGTCAAAGGGGTACTGGGTCAGCGTCTGAGTCACAGCCGCGAGCACATTGGCCGAGGCCTCTGGGCTGGTCAGGCTGTGACACAAGGAGGATTCTGAGGTGCATCTTCCCAGGCGACTGTGATCTTGCTGCTGGGGAGCACGGTGTCTGCCTGACCGGCCAAGGGGGCCCAGCCCAGGGCTTCTGCTGAGGGCGTGCAGGGCCCACCCTGTGCCGGGGCTGTTGTGGGGACCCGGAACCAGGAAGGTCAGGGGGTGGGCACACTCACTTGAGCAGGCGCATGCCTGCCGTGGCTCCCAGGTAGAGGGGCGTGCCCACGTGTCTCTCCTTGGGCACGTCCCGAAGCGCCTGGTCCAGACATTTGACAAGACTCTGCCCGGCCCCGGAAGGGTTGTCTGCATAGCTGGAGATGCCCCCACCTAGAGACTGCCAGGTGGTCAGCCCCTGGATGGGCCATAGGCCAGCAGGGTTCGGGGGCCTGGGCTCCCAAACCAGGTGGCAGCTTAGACACACCTTCCCAGCCTAAGCTTCAGAGACACCCAGTTCAGAGACAAAGGGACCTGCAGGCCACCCAGAGTCTCTGAGGCTGCCACCTGCCCCGTGGGTGTTCGCACAGGTGCCACAACAAAGCACTAGGTATTGTCAACCCAGCCCATCCTCCCAGGGGGCCTGCCTGGGTGTGCCCACCAGCTCCTCGGAGCCCCTCCTGCTCCATCTAGGATGTAGAAGCCAATCTTGGGTCAGGCAAGGCCCAGCCAGTACCTGGGGCTTCCTTTCTAGAATGGAACTGCCCACAGCCCCTTCCAGGCCCAGGGGCCCAGCCTCTCTTTTGGGGGCTCCTGTAGCTTCTGCCTGGAGTGTGCCCCACCTAGCGTTAAGCAAAGGGGCCTGACTGCTTGGCCTACAGAGGCTATGTCTGGAGAGGGCCCCTGAGGCCCTACGGAGAGTGAGTGTCCAGGCCAGAGGGTGCCTAGTGCTTGGGGACCCTCACCGTGCACATTACAGGAGCTGTGCTGGCCCACGATGCCTGTGTCATTCTCCTTGTCTGCCGGCCACTTGTAGATGAACATGGATGTGTGGGAAGAGCCAGCATCCAGGACAATGCCATACTGGGGGTGGGAGTGGAGGTCAGCCTCAGGGATGTGGGCAGAGGCCTGATGGCCATGCCCTGTGGCTCCCTCAGCTCTCCACCCCACCCCACCCTGTGTCAAGGTTGGAAGCTTCAGCATGAAGTTCTGAGGCTCAGAGAAGGCCAGGGATGGCCAGTGACACAGCTTAGTTGAGGGGAGAAGGGGAGAAGGAGCCTCTTCTAACTGCAGGACCCCTCCTGGCAAGGGCAAGCTGAGGGGCTGTGTCAGGGTCAGAGGGTCCCAGGACCACCCTTGGAACCTTGCCCTGGGAACATGAGGTCCACAGGCTCAGGGAGAGAAGCCCAGCTGCAGGAGGAACCCCTCCAGCCCCTCTTCCTTTCTCCTGTGTCCCGGTCTGACCTCAGCCCAACCTGAGCATACGGAAGCAAGGGCACCAGGAGGGGAGGCAGGGCTGGGGCTGCCTGAAGACGCCCCCTTCCTGGGCCTCAAAGCCATGGCTGGAGAGAGCTGGGTCCTGCAGAGCTGAGGGGCACTGGCCGGACCTTCCTTGCAAGTGGGGCGAGATCAGCCCCCAGCTTGCAAATTCTTTCCAGCACCTGCCCCCAAGGGCGTGGATTCCAACAGGGGGAGGGCCTCTGGAGAACACGCCCTCCTGAGGGTGGGAGGGGCCACTCCAGTGCTCTCACCCACCATGTAACTCCGCATCAGCACAACCCATCCACACCACCCTACCCCACCCGGTGGTGGCCCTTGGTTACAGAGCACCCACCTCTGCGCCCATCCTGGGGTCCTGGGGCTTGGAGCACCCACACACACACCACGCCCCGCCCCCGCCCCCACCCCAGACCAATAAAGGGTTAAGGGAGCCGGCCCGACTCCTGGAGGCCAGGTCTGGTGGGAGATCTGGCCTAGTCCACCACCTCAACCTCCTTAGGACTAGCCCCGGCTCTCCACGCCGGGCCCCCCTCAAGGGCAGGGCGCCCACTGTCTGGTCCACGGAGGTGGTGAGGAGGGTTCCCTGGGCCCCGGCGCCTGTCGAACTCCATCTGGGCCGAACCCCGAGCTGATGCGCCCCTGCGGGCCCCACTGGGTTGGAGGGTGCTGGTCCCGCCGCGGCCTAGGACGCCCCGGAGCTGCGTCCGGGGAGCGGAGAGACAGCCCCTCGGCCGCGCCCGTGACAGGCTCCGCGACCAGGGTGTTTTCGGTACTTCGGTCTCCAGCACCGTGTCGCCCCGGAAGCGCCGCTGCCGCCCGGTGGACCCGGGCGGGGAGCAGGGCGCGCAGGGTCCGGAACTCCTCCCCGCAGGGCCGGGAGCGGAGAACGCGGGGCCCGGGGCTCCTCCCCCCAGGGCCGGGAGAGGGGCGCGCGGGGCCCGGGGCTCCTCCCCGCAGGGCCGGGAGCGGGGCGCGGTTGGGTCCGGGGCTGCCACGCGTGCGCAGCCTGGGCTGGCTGCTGCGCGGACGGCACCGGGTGCCGGGTGCCAGAGCGTGCACCTTGAGGGCGGGCGGCTCCCGGACGTCGCGGGTGGGGATGCACAGCAGCAGGAGGCCTGCGAGGCCCACGGCGGCCAGCAGCAAGGGCAGCAGCAGCGAGAGCACCTTCCTGGCCATGGGTGGGCGCGCGGGCGGACGAGGCGTTGACGGAAGGGCGGCGGGGAGCCGGAGGCCGAGGTCCCGGGGCAGCGGGGTACGCGCCCGGGGCGGGGCGCTGCCCTGCACCATCCACGGCTGGCCACGCCTACCGATGGGCCGCACCGCCCACCGCCCGCCCGGGCCCGCGCCCCGAGGGCAGGTGAAGACGCGGCGGCTGAGTCACCGCGCCGCCCCTCCCAGTGCCCCGGTCGTAGCCCCCACGCCCTGAAGCTGTTGCCCACCCTTCTCGTTCCTGTCTGCTCAGCCCCAAAGACTCATCACCTCTGACCTGTCCGCCTGACCCCTAGTGCTTGCCGACTAGGGTCTTCCAGTGGGCTCTCAGGGGTTCCACTCCAGCAGGACCTAGAGAACCCCCAGCCCTCTCCAGGGGAGTCCTGGTGTGTTTTGGGCGTGGAGGCAGGAGGACAGACCTGGGCGAGGCTGGCTCCGAGGCAGGCTTGTGTCCCGAGGGTCACGCTGCTGGAGACCCCAGCTTTCCCCTGGCCTGGTCCTGAGAGAAGGTCCCTGCCGTGCCCTCCCTGCAAGAAAGGGCCAGCCAGCCTGTGGTGCTGACCCAGCCCTGAGCTGCATGGCAGGGCACTACACTGGTTAGGCCCCAGGAACACCGGGATGACCCAGGCTGGGCCTGCCCTTGAGGTGCTGGGAGCTCCAAGCTGAGCAACCAAGCAGCTTGAAGCCAGACCTACATCACACAGCCCCAGTACCAAGGTGACAGGTGAGGATGCAGGCAGAGAGGGGCAGGACGGCCGTGGTCACACCAAGCCCAGAAACAAGAGAACTTGAGCTCACATGGGTCCAGGCCCTGCCTTCTGGCTCAAGGAGGGGACAGGAGGGGGTCCTTTGCACACAGGCGTCATCCTGGAGATAAAGGAGAGGGTCTCCCAGGCCAGGCTTGGGTGCCAGTCATCACACAGGCCCCTGGACCCTGGCTGAGGTAGGCCAGTGCTCAGTCAGCCCCAGACCCCAGCTTGTCTCCTCGAAATTTCTGGCCTCTATGGTTTCGCCCCCATGCACCCTGCCTGCCAGCCTGGCCGCATCACCCCTTTCCCTGGCCAGTGGCCACCCCCACTTCGTGTCCTCTGCGAAATTGGAATCCCAGCCATACAGCAGCAGGGAGCCATGTGGCAAGACGACCAAGGGAGTGCCAACGACTGGGGGTGGGCAGGTGGAGGGCCAAAAGGGCCGCCTTTGATGGGGGCAGAGTCTGGGCAACACCCTGGCTGGCTGGAACCAGCAGGGACAATTGGGCTGGGACGGCTGCCCAGGCTGAGGGTCTGGTGTCACAGGCCCAGCAAAGGAGCCTTTCTTCCAGCTCAGGACCCCGACAGGAAGGGTGGGAGCCCCAGGAGGTCGCTCGGCTGTCTCAAAGCCCCATCTGGCTGGGCCCAGCAGAGAGTCTCTGGGTGTGGCCAGCACAGGGCCCCAGGCCCCCGCTTCCCGCCAGCCCCCCTCCGCCCTCCCCCAGGCCGTTTTTTCCACCCCGGAATGCCCAGGGGAGGGAGAGGCATGCACAGAAGGCTGAAAAGGAAGGGACAGAGGCGGCCCAGAGGGAGCCCAGCACATGAAAGGGTGGCAGACGCAGCACTGCAGGCCTGCTCCCATGCACTGGCCCGCAGCCCCCCTCCTCGCCCACTAGGCCCAAGTTGGGCTCCCTGGTGTCCTGGAGTGTCCTTGGACAGAGCCCCCCCAGGCCTGAGAGGATGGGGTAGGGAGTGGAGGCCTGGACGCTGTCCTGGGGGAGATGGGCTTGTGGCCGAGGGCCCAGATTAGCCCAAGAGGAGAGAAGAGGAGGTGGGCAGGGAGCAGCCGGGAGGAGGCTGGGAGGGAGTTCTCTCCAAGACAACCAGAGCGAGCGGAAAGGCCCCTTCTTGGTGAAGGCCCTGGAAGGCGGGCTGGGGGTGTGGAGTGAGGCTGGCCCTGGCAGGAGCCCACCAGGCGGGCGGGAGGGGGCTTTGGGTGGGGCAGCCTGGGCTTCTGGGAAACTGGTGGAGTGGGGCGGGGCGGGGTTCCAGATGTGCAGCACAAGGCCTGGCCCGGGCCCCGGGGGAGGAATACCTCTGCCTGGGAAAGAGGTGGTGTGGAGAAATGCCCTCCGGAGAGGGGTCCTCAGAGCCCCCCTTCCCCTATAAGGTCCAGACCTCCCTATGAGGAGAGAGGGGCATTTGCTGAGGCCTGCTGAGGTCTTGGCCGCCCCTGCCTCAGTCTCCCTGTGGGAAACCAGTGTCTTGTGGCTGAAACACCTTAATGGGTGAAGGCTCTTCACTCACTTTTCTTCATGTGCTCACTCAGTCATTCAACCAGTGCTTGCTGAGCACCTCCCATGGGCCAGAGGCACACCAGGCTTCGTGCATGCACAGTGAACAAGGGGTGCTGGTGAACTCCATGTGGAGGGCACGGGGTAGGCCCACCCACCACCTGTCTGGGGAGAACAGACTCGTCAAAGGCTCCCTGGGCAGGGGGGAGCCTATGCTGCCTGGCGAGATGCAGCAGACACACGGAAGTGGTGGGGCTGGGTACTCACAATCAGGCGTGCGCTCAGACACCCCTTGGAGGTCCTGACCAAGGTGTCCATTCTCTTGGGTTTTGTGTTTCTCTCTTGCTTTTCTTTGTAGTTTTCCACCTGTCAATGCATCTCTACAATCATATATTGTGTTGTTTTTCCTGGTTTCAAATCATATTTTATTTACTGGACATACTGTTCTGTAACCTGCTTCTTTCATTCACATTATTTTTTTGCGATTCATCCATGTTGACATTGGAAGTTGTGGTCCATTCGGTCTGGTTGCTGTATTGCTTTCTGGTGTGAGTGTGCAAACTTACCTACCACCCATGAGCGTGTGGGGCTCTCCAGCTCCGGGCTGTCTGGAGTAAGATTGCTGCTGCTCTCGTTTGCACACTCACAGCGTTTCCCTGGGGACCATCCTAGGAGCCAATTGTGGTTGCAGCGTATGTGGGTTCAGCCTCACTAGCAAACGCCGAATTGTTTTCAAAATGATGGTGCTGTCTGGAGCTCTCGAGAGCGTGCGTGACAGTTCTAGTTGCTCCACATCCTCACCAACATTTGGTGTTGTGCAATTTTTAGATTTTTGAGAAGCTGGGGCGGGTGAAATCTCTTGAGATTCTCATGGTGGTTCTTCATTACTTATGGGATGGATCGTCTTTCCTATGTTCTGGGAAGCATCTGTTCAAATCTTCAGTCCATTTTCTAGGGGTTGTTCATCTTTTTCTTACTGGCATGCAGGCGTTCTTTTCGTGCTCTCTGCACATTAATCCTCTGCCCGTGAAATCACGGAAGCTCTCAATGAGTCTGAATGTAGCAGGTTTTCTGCTCTATCCTTTGTTCTTTGGGGTCTTGTGTGAGTGATCTACCTCGAGGTCCTAAGATGTTCTCCTTGTCGTTCACTAAAGGTTTTATTGTTTTGCTGATTGCAAGCCTTTGATCCCCCTGGAAGTGGGTTTTGTGTAGGGCGGGAGGAGGGGATTCCCGTCCTGTTTTCCCCCGTGGAGAACTGGTTGGTCCCAGTGTTGTGGATCACGTGGGCCAGCCTTCTGCCCTGCCGTGTAGGGACTGCCCGGCCCTCTCATGTCGCCGGACCGGGCTCTCCATCCACCCACCACAGCCTCCGTCCCGGGAGAGCTGCGTGAGTCTTCACCTCTGGGAAGATGGTCCCCACTCCCAGCTTCTCTTCCTGGAGCCCTCACCTCCTCCACAGACCCAGCTTACCAAATCCTTGAAAACCCGTCAGGATTTTAATTGAATCTAGACACCAATTGGGGAAAATGAACATTTAAAAAATATTGAGTATTTTATCCAAAACCATGGTTTATTTTTCTATTTACTTAGGCTTTCGTAGGTCTTTCAAAAAAATTTTTAAATAATTTTCTCCTTAAAGGTCTTTTACATTTTTTCTTAGATTTAGTATACTTGGTACATAATATTTTACTGTTTTAAATTACATTTCTAAGGATTTTTTTGATGGTTTATAGAAATTCAATGGACTTTTTTGTATTCGTTTTGTAATTACAACCTTGTTAAACTCTCAATAATTCTAATACTGTCAGTAAAATTTTGAATAGAATGGACCGTAACAGGAGTTATTATTTTATTCCTGATCATAAAAGAGAATGCTTTCAACATTTCACCATTAGGCATGATGTTTGCTGAAGGCTTTTTTGTAGATTCTGAGTTTCCAAAAATTCCTTAAAAACCAACAAACATGAATGAACACTGAGTATTATTGAATGCTTTTTCTGCACCTCTTGGCAGTTGTGATTTTTCTCTTTTAATCTGTTAATGTCATGAGTTACAACAAATTTTAAAATATTAAACTAATCTTTCATTCCTTGGGGTTAACCCAAGTTGGACACAGTGTGTTATTTCACTTTCTACGTTGCTTGAATGGGATTAGAGGGTATTTTTCCTTTCTTGTAAAGTCCTTCTTTGGTTTTGAATTCAAGGTTATGCTAGCCTCGTAAAATCTTCCTCTGAGTAGAACTTGCATGGTATTTGGATTATCTGTTCCTTGAGTCACAGAGAGAACTTGCCTGTGAAAGCGCTGGGCCTGGCATCCTTCTTGCTGGGATGTTTTGACCACTCTAGGCACGTGTTGCTCAACCACGAGACACATTCCGAGAAATGGGACGTTAGGGGATTTCGTTATTGTGGGAACATCACAGAGTGTACTTACACAATCTAGATGGTACAGCCTACTGCACACCTAGGCTCTGTGGGACTAACCTTATGGGACCACCATCCTATATGTGGCCCATTGTTGACCCAAACGTCGTTATGTGGCCCATGACTGTATTTCCATTTCTTTGGTAGTGGTACGGTTAGGTAGGTTTTCTGTTTCTTCTTGAGTCAGTTTTGTATTTTTCTAGGAATTTATCCCTTTCGTATGGACTGGGATGATCTTGTTTAAAATATCCTGTTAGGGGCCAGCCCAGTGGCATAGTGTTTAAGTGCGTGCTCCGCTTTTGCAGCCCAGGGTTTGTAGTTTCGGATCCCAGGTGCGGACCTGCGTGCCACTCATCAAGCCATGCTGTGGCGGCATCCCATATACAAAATAGAGGAAGATGGGCACAGATGTTAGCTCAGGGCCAATCTTCCTCAGCAAAAAGAGGAAGGTAGGCAACGGATGTTAGCTCAGGGCTAATCTTACACACACACACACACACACACACACACAATCCTGTTAGTATCTGCATCACTTGTGAAGCATATGTCATTATCTCCCTCTTTTTCATTCCTGACATCATTTATTTCTGCGTTATCTCTTTTGTTCTTCTCTAATCTAGCTACTTGTGTACTTCTTTAGTTTTCTCAACCAAGTTTTTGCTTTTATTGATGTTTTATGTAACATATGTTTTCTATTTCACTAATTTCTGCTCTAATCTTTCTTATTCTTTCTCAAACATAACTTTATGTGGGCAGGAATTCTTGTGTCTCTTTTGTTTGGCTGTTCCTCAGCGTCAAGGAAAGTGGCAGGAACGTAGTATGCTCCATGAATATATTTTAATGTAATTTATTATAACTCCTTCTGTACTCTTTGTATTCATTCTGCTCTTTCTTTCTCCCACTTCTGGAGTTCATTCCTTTCTTCTTTCCTGACGTGAGTGGGTAAGTGTCTGCATGAATTTCCCTCTGCTCTCGGCTTTCGATGCATGCTCTGCTTGTTTTCTTTTAGGTAATTTGTTTTTCATCTTCATTGTGATTTCTCATTTGTCCCATGAGTTGTTTAGATGTGTGTGTTTTAATATCCAAAGTCTGGGCTTTTTCTATTTCTCTTTTGGATGTTGGTTTTCTAACTCACCTGCATGTGATTAGATCGTGTGGTCTGTGTGAGAGCAGTCTCTGCAATACTGTGACCTTTGCTAGATTGGCTTTTTGGCCTAGCATGTCGTCAAAAATCATTATAAATGTTCTTTGTGCTTGAGAAGAATGTGTATCCTCCAATTAGTGAGTGATTGGTCTATATCTGTCTATTAGATCAACATTATTAACAATGCCCAGATCTACTATAGTCTATCAATTATTAAGAGATATACATTAACATTTACCACTGTGATGGTGAGTTTGTCAATTTTTCTTTACAGTTCTTACAAGTCTTGATATACATATATATAATTTGTTTTAAAAAATATTTGTGGGGCCGGCCCCGTGGCTTAGCAGTTGAGTGTGCGCACTCCGCTGCTGGAGGCCCGGGTTTGGATCCCGGGCGCGCACCGACGCACCGCTGTGCGCGCCCCACTTCTCCAGCCATGCTGGGGCCGCGTCCCACATGCAGTAACTAGAAGGATGTGCAGCTATGACATACAACTATCTACTGGGGCTTTGGGGGGAAAAAAATAAATAAATAAAATCTTTAAAAAAAAATTTGTGTTTTATCTCACCTTGGTACAATCTAAAGACGTTGGTACAATCTAAAGATCTTATTCATATTCATATTTTTACCTGCACTTGCTTGTGTGTGTGTATATAGCCTCTGCAAGTTTACCACATGTGTAGCCTTGCGTAACCACCACCACAACCAAGAAACTCAACTGAACTGGCACCACAAGACTCCGTCGCACTACCCCTTTCCAGCCACGTGCACATCAGCTCTATAGTTATGTTATTTCACAATTGTTGCATAAATGGATCGTGCATAATGTATCCTTTTGAGATGGGCTTTCACCACTCAGCATAATTTCCTTGAGGCCCATCCACGTTGTTGCATGTATCAACAGTTCCTTCCTCATTGATGAATTGCATTCCATGGTGTGGATGCACCACAGTTTGTTCAACCAATCACCCAGGGAAGGACATTTGGGTAGTCTCTAGTTTGAGGCTATTGCCCATACAGCTGCTATGAACGTTCGTGTACATGTTCCTGCATGAAAGTGTCTGCATTTCTCTGGGATAAATGCCCAAGAATGCAATTGCTGAGTTGTATAATGTATTTAGTCAGGGTGCTCCAGAGAAAGAGAACCAACAGGAATATATGTATATAGAGAGAGAGAGGGAGAGAGAGACATTTATTGTAAGGAATTGCCTCTTGCAATTGTGGGGGCGGGCAAGTCTGAAGTTTACAGAGCAGGTCAGCAGGTTGGAGACCCAGGGAAGAGTCAATGTTGCAGTCTTGAGTCCAAAGGCAGTGTGGAAGCAGAATTCCTTCTTCTTTGGGGGAACCTTAGATCTTTTCTCTTGAGGCCTTCAACTGATTGGATGAGGCCCACCCACATTATGGAGGTTAATCTAATTTACTCAAAGTCTACTTATGTAAATGTTAGTCACATCCACAAAATACCTTCACAGCAACAACTAGAATGTTATTTAACCAAACGACTGGGCACCACACTCTAGTCAAGTTGACATATAAAACTAACCATCATATATGGTAAGTCGATTTTAGTTTTAAAAGGAATTACCAAACTCTTTTCCAGAGTGGCTGTATCATTTGACATTCCCATCAATAACGAATGAGTGATCCAGTTTCTCCACATCCTCTCCAGCATATGGTGTTATCGCTATTTTTCCTTTCAGCCATTCTGATTGGGGTGTAGTGATATCTCATTGTGGTTTTAACTTGCATCTCTAATGGCTAATGATATTGAACATCTTTTTATGTGCTTATATGTCATCTGTATATCCTCTCGGTGAAATGTCTGCATATCTTCTGTGATTTATATATTTTGAGGCTATGTTATTGGGTGATTACAAGTTTAGGGTTGTTGTATCTTCTTGGTAAATTAAGCTTTTTATTCTTAGGTAGTTATTCTTTTTATCACTAGTAGCGTCTCTTGCCTTAAAATCTATTTTGCTTTATATTAGTATAACTACTCGAGCTTTTCTTTTTTGGCGTCATTATATTTTTGATTTGTCTCTTAAAACAGCTTATATCTGAATTTCTAAAAGTCCAATCTGACAACTTTGTCTTTAACTAGAGAATTTAATCCATTTACATATATTGTGATTAGTAATGTATTTCTACCACCTTATTACGTGTTTTCTGAGTTTTTTTCTCTTTTCTTCTTAAGGTCAAACTTCTTTTTCCTTTTCTTATCCCATCCCTCTCTGCCCCCCTTCTTTGGAAGGTATACACTGGATAGCTTTATTTTACGTGGTTCTCCTAGTTATTTCAACATACATACTTAATAAAATCTAAAGTTAATATCTTTTCCCTCCTTATGAACAATTAAAGTACTTTAAAATGCCTGTCTCCAATAACCCTCCCTACTTATATGCGATTATTGATGTTATTTCAGTTCTATCCTGTGCCCCACACACAAATTAACATTATTATTATCATATACAGTCATTGTTTGCTTGGATTTCCCTACATATTTAATGATATATTTTGGTTGGTTTTAAAATACGTCCCCAGATTATTTGATTCTCCTTCCTTGAAAAGGTGGAGCCTAATTCCCCTCCACAGCCCTTGAGAAAGGAGTGGACTTGGGACTGGCTTCTAATGAATGGAACAAGACAGAAGGGATGGCGTGACTCTTTCAGTGACTGCGGAGACTAGGTCCTAAAAGGCACGTGCTTGCTCATGGCTGTTCTCCCGGATCATTTACTCTGGGGAACCAGCTGCCATGCGTGAGGACACTCAAGCAGCCCTGTGGAGACAAGAAGCCAGGTGCTCTTGGAAGTGGGTCCACCAGCCCCAGTCAGCCTTCAGAGGAGACGGCCACCCCAGCAGATATGAGATTCCAAGCCAGAACCACGTGGCGCATCTGCTCCTGAATTCCTAACCCATAGAAATGGCAAGAAAATAATTGTTGCTTTAAGCCACTAAGTTTTAAGCCAATTTGTTCTGCAGCAATAGATAACTAATTCATCCTTGTTTAGGATTCCTTCTTGAATTTTACCTTCTTTCTGAAGTCCTTCCTCTGGAATTTCCTTTAGTGAAGTCCTGTTGGTGGTAAACTCTCAATTTTTGTTTGTTTGAAAATGTTTTTTTTTTTTTTTTGCCCTCATTCTTACAAGATAGTTTCTCTGGGTGTGAACCTCTAGGTTAATAATTACATTGTCTTGGTCATCAGAGTCATCATTCACCGTCTCTGGGCTCTGATGTTGTGGTGGTTCCTCTGTAGGTAATTGGTTTTCCATCTCTGGATTCCTTTATGATCTCATAAGAGAAAATGTGCATTTCTCTTTATTCATCCGGGCTGGGATTTGTTGGGATTCCTGGATCTGAGAATTGATGTGTTTAGACAAGTATGGAAAAATTCAGCCCAGTTTATCTTCATATATTGCTCCCTTCCTATCCTTTTTCAGGAAATCCAACCAAATGCTGATTGACCTGCTCCCTCTATCCTTCAAGATTCTTCACAGCTCATTCATGGTCCCCATCTCTCTGTCTCTCCAGGCTGTGTTTTGGATAATTTCCTAAGCCCTGTCTTTCAATTCACTAAATCTCTTTTCAGCTGTGCTGAAAATTTTCATTTGAAGTTTAGTCCATTTGAGTTTTTAATTTCAATTATTACATTTTTTGTATTTCTAGAAGTTCTACTTGATTCTTTTTCATACTTTATTGGTAACTTTTATAGAATAAAATATTATACTTTCTTATAGAATAAGAAACTATAAAGACTATTCCTTTCATATTTTCAAGGGTCTTTTATTCCTTTAGACATATAAAATGTAGTTATTTTATATTCTCTATCTGATAATTCCAGTATCTGGAATGTCTACAGAATCCATCTGTTGTTTCTGCTGGCTCTCGTGGTGGATTCTTTCTTGGTGGTATGAAAATTTCTTAATGTGGAGATATTAATTTTCCTTGGAACTTGATCAATGCTGAATCCTTGAGGCCTGGTAAAGCTGCATTCCTGTAGATTCTCCACCTGGGCACCCCCCCCCCCGCCCCCCACCTGGGACATTTGGCAGTCTCGAGACATTTTGGTTATCATAACTGAGTGTGTATGTGCTGCTGGTATCTGGCAGATAGAGGGCAGGGATGCTGCTAAACATCCCGCAGTACATGGGACAGCCCCAGAGACTTACTCTGCCCCAGGCGTCTCTTGTGCAAGGCTGAGAGCCTGCTTGAGGACATGCATTTGCTTCTGCCACTCACACAGGCACTGCCAACCTGGGCCACTTAAAATTCTCCCCTGAGGTCTCTAGGGCCACATAGGTAGCCTGATTTCAGGCTGCAAATGAAGACGACATATTTTTTCACCCTGCACGGAACACCAGGGCCGAGAGGCCCCTCTCCTGAGTCACCTTCTGTGGCCAGCTCATTTCACATGTACCCTGCAGCTGAAGGGCCAGTGGCATGCGGGAGCTCTCCTGACGATAGCCCCCCTGGGGCAGACACTATGTTCTGTCTCCTGTCTCCCAGGTTCCGTGCAGACGTCAGAGGGGACGTGGGAGCCCCCAGGAGTGGCAGACACCCTCGGGGGAATGCGGGCCACCATGCCTGCTTCTCCCAGAGACTGCCACCTTCCCTGTTTTGGTCTCTGCAGATTCCTTCACTGTCTGTATGCCTGGAGGGCTGACTAGGATGAAGCCAGGCGAGGCAGGAAGGGCAGGAACAGCATGTGCAGAGCCCAGAGGTGGCAGGGGCTCTGCTCGGCTGCAGCCCCAGCTACGTAAGGGACTTGGGTGGGAGCTATGGGGGCCACACTGTTTGGGGCCTGGGTTTGCCCTGAGTGACGGGGTCATGGAAGGATTTGGAGCAGGGGAGGGTGCAGTTTTCAGTTCTGGAAACGTCAGGGGCTCTGTTTAGAGAATCTGTGAGCGGAGGGACTCCTAGTGAGGGTGGGCTCAGGGCCTGGGCTGGTGTGGGGGACTGGTCATGGGATGGAAGGGGAGGGGCAGATCCAAGAACCACGAAAGAGGCAGCTTTGGGGAGGTCCCCAAAAGAGGACCCACCCTGATGATTGGGAGGGTCTGTCCTGGCTGGCACTGGTCTAACCACTGTACCGCAAGTCCACTGGGATGCTGAAGGCTGTGTCTTGCCCTTCAGGGCCTGCTCCTTTTTCTGTTTCCTCTTCCAGGGAGCCTGTCCAGGAGGTCTAGGCCAGGGGGCTCGCTTAGGCCCCCAGGAGAACTCACCCTCATCCTCTGAGGGCGGCCTGCACACTGGGCTGATTTGGGCCTGACTGGGGATGCTGGCCACCCCCCACCCCAGGCCCTGAGCACTGTGGGGGGACAGCTGGTCCAGGTTGCTGCTGGCAGGTTACCACAGAGCTGGGGCCAGAAAGAAACAGCTGTCCTGCACCCAGGACCCCTCCCTGTGGCCAGGGTGCCTTCCAGGGCTGCAGGAGGCTGTGCCCAACCTCTTCAGGTGTGTGGGGTCCCTGTGCTCCATACACACCCACACTCCACATCTGGGGCCCCCCACCACCAACCCACCAGTGATGTCACTATGCCCTTGGCTTGGGGGTCCCTGTGGGATGGCAGCACAGAGCACCGGGCCCCTCCTAAGGTGGAGGTGCTGTTAGCAGGCCCGGCTGAGCCGGGGTCCCCCCCAGCCTCTTCCTGAGTTCTGTGGTTCCCCTTTTCTGTAGCTGAGCAGAAGTGTTCTCTCCCAGCCCAGACCTGGGGCCAAGCTGGGGGTGGGGGATAAGCCCTGGTGGGGGTGCTTGGCCTACAAGGCACCTTAGGGCATGTCTGGGAGGCCTAGGCTGACACCCCTTCCTGGACACAAGGACCTCCCTAGGGGAGGGGGACACAGGAGCCACCCTGTGACCACAGCCTGCCCTGCTCAGGTGGTCTGGCAGGCCCACGGCCCTGAGCCTGGTCCACAGGTTGCACTGTGGGTCTCAGTCTGGGTGGAGTCTTGGCCAGGAGGGATGACGGCTAACCCAAGTTGGTTTAGGGTGTGGGGTCTGTAGGCAGGGGACAAGCAGGCCATCCTTCCAGCCCCATTCCAGGAACCTTCAGCCTTGGCCCAGGCATGAACCCAGACCACCGTCCCGGGGGGGCTCCCCCGGAACTCCACACAGGCAGACACCCCCCTCCCCTTAGAGGCCACTTCCCACCCCCTCCATCTACCCTGGCTGACGGACAGCCCCCTAGTCTTGGTGCCCTGGGTTGGGGGAAGATGCCCTTGGGCCCCCAGGTGTCCCAGGGTCCCCTCCTTCCGGCCTCCATCTGAGACAGGTGGTGGGGGGGTCCGGGGCAGGGCCTGTGGCAGCATGTGCAGCATCCTCTGCTGGCCACTGTCGGGAGTGCAGCGTAGTGTGACCAGTACCTTTTACTGGAGACCCCAGGTGGGAGGGGAGACAGGCGGCTGTAAACATGGGGCCGGGCTGCCACAAGCCCAGCTTGTCCAGGGCTGCCTGAGATCTGATAAACACAAGGAGGGGTCCCCCACTATGCACCAACAGTGGCAATAGCAGCTTCAGGCTGTGCCAGCAGGACGGAGCCCCACCCCATATCAGCCCAGGAGGCCAGAACCAAGTCAGTGTCTGGGGCCACAGGACATCCTGGGGGGCAGCCCACCTGCTGGCTCCACCTGGGGTTGGTGGCATCTGGAGCAGCCCAGACTGGAAGGGAGGGGGGGTGCCGTGTCCAGGCCAGCCGGGTGGTCTTCAGCCTGAGAGGTGGGGTTAAGGGGGTGCCCGCCCCAGGCTGAGCGCCAGGCCAGGCTGAGGGGGCCCACATCCATGCCCGTGTCCTGCTAGATGAAGGTGGAGTCCAGAGGCCCAGCATCCTGCTGGCTGAGGGCACGGGCCTCAAACAGCTGCTTGATGAGGGCGGATTTCTCCTGCTCCAGCTGCGTGATGCGTTCACTCTTGTCGGTCACCTCCTGGCCAGGCAGGAGGACAGTCAGGGCCTGCGGGGCCTCCAGCCCTCACCCCACAGCCCTCCCTGCACCTCACCTGGGTGAGGAGCCGGTTCTGCTCTTTCAGCATGAGGATGGTCTGCTGCTGCCAGCCTGGTGCCGGAGGCGAGGCGGGGGCCAGGACTGGGCATGGGGGCCCTGAGGATGAGGGCAGAGCCTACGGGAGGGCACGGTCAGGCAGGTCTGGCATTCCCCAGCACAGCCTCTAGGACAAGGGTGAGGGGTGGCCCCGAGCTGGGTCTGGGCCCTGCATGGATGCCGGGTGGTCCAGGAGGCACTCACCCTGCCAGCACAGGCCGCAGCCAGCAGCTCCCCCAGGCACCGGGCCACCTCCTGTACCTTGGGTAGCAGCTGTCCCAGTGGGCGGGGGCTCCCCTCAGCCCCAAAGTCCTGGGAGGAAGGCAGGGGGGTGTCAGAGAGCAGGGCCAGTTCAGGTCAGCCACTGTGCCTCGATGGGTCCCCCAGGTGGCACTCCCCACAAGTGACCCCTGAAGTTACTGCTCAGAGCTGAGGGGGAGCCCCGGGGTGTTTCCAGTGGGGGACATCTGCCCCAGGGCCCCTCAGGTCCCAGGGGGACATCACAGTGGGGGGTGTCCCAGCACCCCGGGTGGAAGGACAGGCACTGTGCCCTGGAATGGGGCAGGCCTACACCCAGGGTGCCTGGGGTTAGCTGGGCGGTCACTGTGTGTGCCGGGGGAAGGGTCCCTCTGCCTGGGGACAGCCTGGCCCCAGGCAGTGTCACTCACAGTGCTGGCCCTGCTTTGGCCCAGGCGGCGCTGGCGCTCCTGCACGCGCCGAAGCTGCTGCTGGTACCAGTCCCGGCCGTGCGCCATCATTTCTAGACCCTGCAGCAGCACCTCCTTCTCCTGCTCCAGCTCCTTCATCTGCTTCAGCTGCCACACGCAGGGACACACACGTGCCAACAAGCCCACATGTAGCACATGTCTGCGTGCCCACGTATGTGCGCGAGGAGGCACAGTCGTGCACTCAAGACGCCGGCACACCCAGACCAGCCCGCCCAGGCACAGATCCGCCAGCAAGTGCGCACACACCAGTGCATGTGTGAGCCCTCGCATGCCTCTGCGTTGGGAGCACAGCCCCATTCCCCCTCCCAGGAGAGTCCTGGCCTCCCTCAGCCCCTCCACAGGCTTCTGCAGGGGAACAGATGGCTGTCCCCAGCTTAGCGCCCCTCTCTTCACGACGAGCGGCGAGCACGCGGCTGGGGCAGGGCAGTGCTGCGGAAGGGCCCAGCCCACTGCCCTGGCACACCCAGGCCACCTTCTCCCTAGAGGACTTCTTGACCTGACCCTGGGCCATCCCTCATGTGGATTCAAGCCTGGATGCAGAAGCATGTGACTAACGTTCCCGCCACAGGCCCCCCAGAACCAAGGCCCCGCTGCCCCCTCCCAGGCAGAGGGGTGGTCCAGGAGACAAAGTGTGGGGGCTGAGTCCACTCCCAGGCAAGATGGAGAGTCCCCAGAGCCCCCGGGCCCCACTTACCAGGTCACAGTCCACACCACTGGTGATGGTGTGCCTCCGACGCTCCCCTCGGGCATGGGGGCCCCGCTGGGCACCCCCCACGCCTAGCTCCCGAGCCCTGCCGGCCACTGCACCTTCAGCAGAAGAGGCAAGGGCCAGGCTCACCTCCAGGCCTGCTTGGTCAATCCCGCACAAGGCCTGGCATCCAGGTCTGTCCCAGACGCCCCCACCAACCCTGGTGATACAAGCCTGCGTGGTCATCAGCAACTCAGGGCCTCTGCCGCCCCCACAGCTCAATCCAGCCTGGGGGGCGTGGGCACTGGCCTAGCCCGGCCCACTCCACCCGCACCAGCTCCCCTCGCACCTGCCTTGGGGAGGGCTGTGTGGCCGCTGAGGCTGCATGTTTGCACACACACCACACACACACCCCAGTGTGAGCTCCCTGGGAGCAGGGGCTTCATCCGGCCCGTCTCGGCACCCCCAGTGCCCAGAATACTTTGAGCACACCTCGGGGCTCAAAGGCTGCCAGGTACAGAGCGAGCGAGTGGGGCCGCTGGTCCTCTCCACTCCTCTCCCTGCCTGCACAGGCCCCTTAAGGGTGACCGGGGTTCATGGAAGTGAAATGTGGGGCATGGGTGGTGAGACCTAAGTTTCCCCATGAAGGTGCTCACTGTATAAAGTTAGTCCCACCCACACACACAGTGCACTCAGCAGGTAACTTGGGAGTTCCCACAGCGCATGTGTCCACCTGCAGCATTTGCACTTCCCTGTGAGGACCTCCCGGAGGGCCAGTGGCTTCCTTGGGGGATAGGCAAGTATGTGCAGAGCTGCCCAGGAGGGGAGGAGTAGGGTGCAGGTGTGGAGGAGGGCTCTGTCCCTGGCTCCCTAGCCCTGTTCCCCACGCCAGGCTCATCCTCGCAGGCCATGCCCCTGGCGCCCGGCAACGGGAGTGGGCGGTGATGTAAGGAGGTGCAGGTGTGCCCGGCAGGGACACGCCCAGAGGGTTGGCACCAGGTGGCTATGTGGGCCGCCAGCCAGACCTGGCAGGCAGGCTCCAAGTAGGCCCAGAGTTCATGTTCCAACCTGCTGTGCAGCCGCAGAGAAGGTACAGGCAGAGGGAAGCTGAGGGCACCCAAAAGACCTGGGCCTGGTCTGCAATATCAAGTCTGCAAGGCAGCTCCTGGGTCCCCGTTGACAGCACCTGGATGTCCAGCTGGATGACGGAGCTAGCAGCTTGTACCTACCGGGCCCAGCCGGCCTGGGGTGCACACTGAGCCCCAACAGGGGACAAGGAAGGAGGGCCTGGATCTGGGGGGGCTCTCTGCATGCATGGCTTTCTCTTCCTGGGGAACAGGGGGGTCTTGGAGCTCTAGATTTGGCACCCCAAGAGCATGCCACGCCCCTTGTCTGGGCCTCTGCCTGTAAAATGTGACAGTAAGGGGCTGGCCCAGTGGCGTAGTGGTTAAGTGCGCCTGCTCCACTGCGGCGGCCCCAGATTCGGATTCTGGGCGCACCAACACACCGCTTGTCAAGCCATGCTGTGGCAGCATCCCACATAAAGTGGAGGAAGATGGGCACGGATGTTAGCCCAGGGCCAGTCTTCCTCAGCACAAAAGGGGCTGGCAGCTGCCACGGGTGGAAGGCCTGCACCTGGCAGGGCACGTGTGCAGGCTGAATGAGCTGAGGGGCCTGGCCCCCGCCCCCAGCCATAATGCAGGTCCTGTTTCCAGGGCAGGCACTGGGGGGACAAACAGGGGACCATTCAGCCATCTCCTGTCCCTGCCAAGTGGACCAGAAACCAGAAGAGGAGCCTGACGGCCGTCCCCAGGGGCTGTCTGTGTCCCTCTGAGGCATCAGCAGCAGCACAGCCTTTCAGGCCTTGAAGACCCGGCTGGAGCCCCACCCACCACTTTGCTCTTCCTACCACCTGGGCCAGGTCCTCCTGGACCACCCCCAGCAGCTCCTGCCTGCCCTGGCCCCAGTGGGGGGGCAGTGGGCCCACACCCTCCTGGCTGAGCTGTCAGACTGAGGACCCAAGAAAGCAGCGAGGACTCCTGCCAGTCTGGGGTACCCTCCCTGGTCTGCACTACGGGAAACCGCCTGCACCTAAGCAGTAACCAGAGATGAGACTGAGGGCACAGGTGTCCTCAGATGTGGGGCAGGTGTTGGAGGTGGAGAGCCTCCTTGCACCGGCAGAGGTCCCCAGTGCCCAGCTCAGGTTTGGTACAGGGTGGGTTCCTGGTGGGGCTTCCGGAGTCACTCACCGGCCCCTTCGCCCTCGTGGCCTCGAGCTGTGTCGGGGAAGGGGCTGGCTTGTCTCCTGGCCCCTGAGCACACCGGGACGGGCTCGAGGCCTCTTTCCTCCAGGTTGTGAAGCGCGTTCCAGGCTCACGAGCCCACGCAGAGCTGGCCCCCGTCCCCCTCCCCCTGACCCCGGTGGGAGATGCATGGGCAGCACCTCTCGCGCTCCGGCCTCAGGCGCAGGCGGGGGACAGCTACGAGGCGGAGCTGGGGGCCGCCCCGCACTCACCAGCGTCCGCGCTCGGGCTCCGCTCCAGCGCCGCGCCCTGGGGCCGCTCGGGCTCCGCGGGGCCGGGCGCCGCCTCGGTCGGGCCGCACAGCGTCTCTAGGCTCCGGGCCGAGCCGCCGGGGCCGGCCGGAGGGGGTCGCGCGCCCAGGGGCAGGGGCTTCCTCTCCAGGACCGTCCGCGGCTCCTCGGCCGGCGCGAACACCAGGCGCTGCGGCGGCGGCTGGCCCCCGGGACGCGCCGGGCAGCCTCCCCGGGCCGGGGTGCGCGCCGGGCCCCGCGGGCCGCTGTCGGCGCTCAGCAGCGAGGTGCGCAGGCCGGCCACGAAGCGCTCGAAGGTGAGGTAGCCGCTGGCCGGGGCCACCTGCCGCAGGCCCTGGAGCACGCCGCGGGGCAGCTCGCGCGCGTCGGTGCCCTGCCAGCGGGACTCGATCTCGCGCAGGTGCACGTAGCCGCGCCGCCGGTCGTCCAGGATGTCGAAGAGGGTGCGCAGGCTCTGCAGGAAGGCGCGCGGCAGCCCCTCGGTGCCCGGCGCGGGTGCGGCGGGCGGCCCACGCCCCGTCTCGGCCATCGCGGCTCCGGCCATGGGCACCTGCTGGCCGGGCTCCGTCCTGGGCGCGCCCCAGGCTGGGTCCCCGCGTGCGCCCGGGCTCTGTTCCCGCGCGGCCGGACGGCGGGTCCCGGCCGGCGCGCGCAACCGGTCGCTACAATAGCTGCTACTTTTCGAATGGGCCTCCTCTTGGCGTCAGCCCTTATTAGCATTCGCGGCGGCCATTGGCCGAGGCTGGCCCATCTCCTCCCCGATTGGCTGAGAGGTAGCCAGCCAGGTTTGATTTTCCGGCGGAGGGACCAGGGTCCCGCTCACTCCCGCCACTGTGGGGGGACGTCCCCCACCTCTGCCTCGCTCCGGGCCTCGCGGAACCCCCTCTGCTCCCCGCCCCACCACACCAGCCCTCTTGCCGCAGCTCAGCCCTCTCTCGGGTTGGCCGCCCGGCCCACCTCTCCGAGGGGCAGGGCCTGGCGCCCTGCTGAAAACCTGTCCTCAGGCGGCCTCTTGGGATAAGGATGGGGAGCACAGCCCCTCCAGGAATCCACCTTCCACCTCTAGCTCCCCTGGGCACTCTTTGCTGAGGGCCCCCTGGCACAGGCACCGCTGACTCCGGGGCCCCTTTCTCTTGTGCCAGGCGGGTCCCAAGAGGATGGTGGGTTTCTTCCCCTCACAGAGGCCTCTCTGTCCCCACTGCTGCTAGCTCCTCCCCTCGCCCCTTGGGACAGCCGAGCCTTTCCTGCCGGCTGCAGGACAAAGCCACTTTTTCCTGTGTCCCCAGATCCCCATCTGGTGACCAGCTCTCCTCTACTCCCAAGGTCCTCTGCTCCAGCTTCTTCCTCTGGCTGGACACCTCCAGCTGCTCTTCTGGCTCTCAGGTCTCCTCAGGCCGGCCAGGTAGCCCTGTGTCCCCGGAGGCCCCTGCCTCATTTCCAGCCAGGATCCAGTCATTCCATCTGGTCAGTTTGGGATGGGGCCAGGGCTTAGCCTGGGGTCTGGCTCTGGGAGCCCATCTCAGGACTGACTGGTGGGAGAAGCTAGGGAGGGGCCCAACACGCTGTCTGCCTGGAGCCCCTGCCTTCACCATTGCCTGTCCTCCAGGCCCAGCCCTGGTCCCCATCCCTCCCCCCCATGGTGTTCCCATGACATCCCCATGCCATGGGCACCTTGCCCCTGAGCATCGCCCATGTGTTATCTGCTGCTTTCTAAGCCGACTATCCATCTTCGGGGGTAAATCAGCAGAGTTCCCTCCAGACAGGGCCCCCGGCACAGGGCTCACCTCGGCCCTCTGCCTGGCCTCTCTCAAGCCCCTCTTAGGTGGCCTGCCTACCTGGGCCTCTGTGTCCTCGGGCCCTAAGGCACTGGTGCCTGTGTCTCAGGCTGTAAGGGCAGCTGCCCTGGCCAGGGAGTGTCCTGGGTCCACTTCTCTCCTGGGGTTACCCCTCCAAGTCAGGGCTTCTTTGTGGTAAGGGATTTGGGGGGGACCTAGAAAACTGTGAGCCTGGAGTCACCCCATGGAGCCTGGTCCATCGTTGCCTTCCCTTTTAGTGGCAGGACCAGCCAAACTCCCAGGCCAGCATTCAAGCCATTTGTCCTGCAGTTCATCTCCCCTCTTCTACTGTCCTTCCAGCACACCCGGTCCCCCATCCTTAGGGTAGCCGGCATCCCTGGCCTCTGGCCTATTGCACATAGTGGCTCTCCTACCAGGAACACCCTCCTCTGTCTGCTCCTGGCTGATCACTGTGCATCCATCAGAACTCTGCTCCATACCTGACCCAACCCCTGAAGTCTGGTTAGGTACCCTGACCTTCAAAGCATGGGGCTGCTTTCTCCCAGCAGGGCGGGGCCATCCCAAGGCCTGGCTCACAGTGGGTGCTTATCCTAGAGGTCACAGCGGAAATGCCATCCTTGGGTGGGACACCTGCCAGGGCAAGGCCAGGGAGATGGGAAGGCCTGGGGACAGCTCTGTGGGAATTAGTGTGGGTGTGGAGGCCAGCAGCCAGCAGCAAGCAATGCTGCTGCAGCTCAGGACACCATGGCCAGCTGTGCCCAGGCCAGGCCAGGGCCCCTGTGAGCCTCAGCCCACTGTGCAGAGGAAGCGAGAGCTTCTCAAAGCGTCTGGAGCCTTGGGGGAGGCGGCCCCTGCTGGCCTTTGGTCTGTGGGCTTCCCTGTGGCCCCTGGCTAGCACTAGAGGAAGGTACACAAGCGACGAGTCAGTTCCAGCTCTGGGCGTGGGACTAAGGTGTGGCCCCGTGTGCTTCTTGTCCTGAACTCTGGTCATTTCCTCCTTCCACCCCGCTTTCCAGCCTGGCCTGACACTTTCCTAGCTCTGTAGCTTTCAGCTTTGCTATCATCCCCAGAGGGCTTCCCAGAGCCCCAGACCAGGTGGGTCCCTGTGGCCCCTGTACTTTTTGAGCTGCCCATCTCAATTGCAATCATGTTCTCACTGTGTGAGCCTGGAGCTCCTTGGAGGTGGGCAGGGGGACCAGGCCCCTCTGTCCCCTGCCTAGCACTGGGCATGGAATGAAGGACGGGCAACTGCCTCCCAGTCCCTGAGCCTGCCCCAGGGTTCTCTGGTCTCCACTCCTGCAGTGACAGCCAGAGACCATGCTGGCCTCTGGGCCCCGTCTCCCTGAGGCCCTAGGCCCCAAGCCCGCCTCTGGCAGGTGTCCAGGAGGTTGTTGCCCACCTCTGCCTCGCCGGCACTCCCACCTGTCTGCACCGCTGTCTGCCCAGTGGGTCAGCTCCCTTCCTCTGGCCCTACAGGTGCTCCTGGCTACACAGTCCTGACTGTCCAAACCCTGCTGATCTCAGCCGCACTCCCACCTTGAGGTGGGATTTGGGGGTTGCCCTGACCGAGACGGGCCCTGAGTTCATGTTCTGACACCTGCCTTCAAGGGCACCGGTGCAGCAGTGATGAGAGTTCCCATGGACCCTGGTCTGGGGTGTGGAGCCCACTCTGCTCCCAGGCAGCCCCCACCTCCAATGTCTGCAGCACACTGCCCTTCAACCGCTACAGGCTCCTGGAGCAGACCATTCATTCATTCATTCATTTGTTCATTCATTCAGCAAGCACTTCCTGAACACTTGCTATGGCCTGGATACTGCACTAGGCTTGGGATCCAACACTCCTCCACTCAGTCATCAAACATTTAGAGCGCCTACCATGGGCTGGGCATTGATCCAAGGAGACGGGACAGAGCAGTGAACCAAACAACCTCCAGCTCTCACGGAGTTTACTTCTCGTGGGGGATTTGGGGAGCAGAGGCTGCAGAAAGGCAGGAAGGAACAGAGAAAGATGGGAGCGTGCTCTCTGAGCTAACCTGACCTGGAAGGGTCTCTCCAAGGAGGTGCCACACAAGAGCAGAGACCTGGCAAAGCGGGGCAGGAAGTCATGTGATTTTCTGGGGAAGAACGGTCCAGGCAGGAGGAACAGCAAGTGCAAAGGCCCTGAGGCAGGCCTACGATGGTCCTTGGAAAGATAACTCCCTTCAGGTCCACAAGAATGTATAGTAGGCCCCCAGGGGTGGTGAAGGTCTGCCTCTGAACCCAGGAAGGGTGTGTATGTGTGTGTGTGGGGGCTCTGTGTGCAGAACCTGCCTGCACAGAGATGCAGTTGCCCTGACAGGGGTTAGCTGGGGCAGGCCTGGGGGAGATGTTCCTTTTCATTTCGGGTCCTAAAGCACTGTTGGAATTTGTTTTAACCCTGTGCATATATTACTTTTAGACTTTAAACTCGTTTCTAAAAGAAAGTGTTGTCCCCAAATGGTGGAAACTACCCTTTTATGCTTTTCACAAGGGAGTTTATAAGCAGCAGGATATTTTAAAGCCTGATAGTTAAAATAACAAAGCAGGGGTGAGGGGCCGCTGCTGAGCGGTTCTGGTCACACGGCAATGGGAAGGAGGAGGGATGCGAAGGATGGAGCCCCCAAGGATGCAGGGTGGCCTTCTGGGGGAGCTTTAGTGACGTCCAGACGGCCTTGCTGATGGGTCTATCCTCCCCAGACCGGCCCAGCTCTGACTCTGTCTCTTCATTGAGCCCCTGGACTGTTGTCCCTGCCGCCATGCGTCTTGGTAAATGCACACATGGCCACGAGCAGGGACAGATCCCAGCCTCCTCCTCGGGTGCCCCCGCCGCCCAGGGCTGTGGGCAGAGAGGGGGGTGGATTAGAACTGAAGTGCGCCCGGGGTCAGGTGGTCGCAGAACCTCTTGGGGGCTCTCCGACTCGGAGCATCCCGGGCCCCTACGCCTCAGGAGTCCCTAGCGCCGGGTCCGGCTCCTCCGCCCACTGTGGCTGGCGCGACCCCAGCGGTTCGCCCGGGGCCACTGAGCGGGCGGGGGCGGAGTGAGGGGCGGGAGCGGGGCGGGGATCTCGGGGGCGTGGCGGAGGAGGGGCCGAGGGGGCTGAGGCCCTGCAGGCGAGGGACCGACAGGCGCCGGGGCGGGGCCGGGGCGGGGCCGAAGCGGGGCGCCCCGCCCGCCCCGCTGGGGTCGGCACCGCCCGCCGTGTCCCGTGACGCTGGTCGGAGCGCGGGTCACGAGTTGCCAACGCGGCCGGCGGCGGCGGCGATATGGCCTCGGAGCGGGACGTGCGCGCCCGGCTGCAGCGCGCCGGCCAGGAGCACCTCCTGCGCTTCTGCGCCGAGCTGGCGCCGGGGCCGCGCGCCGCACTGCTGGCCGAGCTGGAGCCGCTAGAGCCCGAGGCGCTGCGCGAGCACTGCCTGAGCGCGGCCGCGGCCTGCGCACGACCCCCGGGCCCGCCGCCCGACCTGGCCGCGCGCCTGCGGCCCCTGCCCCGCGAGCGCGTGGGCAGCGCGAGCCGGGGCGACCCCGAAACGCGGCGGCTCTGGGAGGAGGAAGGTAGGCGGGGCAGGGGTCCCGGCGGCGGGGCGCCCCTGGCCGGCCGGAAGGGGCCTTGACCGTAGAGACGGGGGAGAGGGGAGGTTGTGCGGAGAGGAATTCGGTTTCCCTTGTTTCTTTGTGAAGTCTCCTCTCCTCTCACACGTACCAGCTCGCGACTGCGGTGTGGAGCCCCCGACCGCTGCCAAGCTGGCGGCCGCCACTGGGCCGCATTCCCTCGGGAGGGTGCTTTGTGCATGCGCACACCTGGATGGCCAGCTGTCCAGCCCGCAGGCGTATTGACAGCAGGGGACCCCTTGCACACTTGCTTTTCACACACTTCACACCAGCGCCGGCGCAGGTGCACCCCTAGTCTCTTGGAGGGGAGCCTGCCCCGGGCCCCAGCTGTGCAGCTCTGACCAGGCCGACCCGGTGTTCCCTGTGAAGGACCCGGGTTGGAAATGAATCCAGGAGATGTCATCAGAAACCCAGAAGGGTCGGGGCAAGGTTAGGTTTGGGTAGGGCCCTTGCCCAGATGAGATCAGAATGTTATCTGGAAGTTTTTGTCCTGTGGCTGTCAGGAGTCTCTGAGCCCCGGGCTTGCTCTAAAGTGAAGGGGTGGTCGTGTGGCAGGCCCCAGGCACCCCCTCATGGCGCCCCATGCCTTCAGGTTTCCACCAGATCGCCCTGAACAAGGTGGCCGTGCTGCTGCTGGCTGGCGGGCAGGGCACTCGTCTGGGCGTGACCTACCCCAAGGGCATGTATCAGGTGGGCCTGCCCAGCCAGAAGACCCTCTATCAGCTGCAGGCAGAGCGGATTCGGCGGGTGGAGCAGCTGGCTGGCGAGTGCCACGGGACCCGCTGCACTGTGCCCTGGTGTGCCCTCTCTGCATTACCTTGGCCCTCGAGTGATCCCCCCATGTAGCCCAGCCCTGCCCCACCCAAGACTTGAACCCCAACCCCAGCACAGCCCTGGACACAGCCCAGCACCCACCCAGGCTGAGGCCTGACCCTGGCCCTAGGCTGGACCCTGATGGCAGTCCCTGTCAGAGCCCCATCGGCCAGAGTTGCCAGGCCCCCAGAAAGGCCGGCTCAGCCTTGCCTCCTCTTGCAGGTACATCATGACGAGTGAGTTCACGCTGGGGCCCACGGCCGAGTTCTTCAAGGAGAATGACTTCTTCCAGCTGGACCCCGACAATGTGGTCATGTTCGAGCAGCGCATGCTGCCTGCCGTGACCTTTGATGGCAGGGCCATCCTGGAGCGGAAAGACAAGGTTGCCATGGCCCCAGGTACACCCCACCCAGAGACGGGGGGGAACCACCTGGCTTAGAATGTGCAGCTAGCCAGGGGTCAGGAGGACTGAGACAGAGGCCAGAATGTGCTGCCCACAGGCTGTGCGGTCCTGGGCAGTGGCCTCCTCTCTCTGGGCCTTGATTCCCATCTGTCACGTGGAACAACCTCAGGACTACTTGGAAAGTGATAGAGAGCTGTCTCAGGCACAAAGTCCAGCCCCGAGGGGCACCCCCTGCCTCCAGCATGCCCTGGACTAGCCAGCTGAGGCCCGGCGGAGCCCTCCCAAGAGCATGTCCCTTTCTGCCCCTGCAGACGGCAACGGGGGACTGTACCGCGCACTGGCGGACCACCGGATCCTAGAGGACATGGAGCGCCGAGGAGTGGAATTTGTGCACGTGTACTGCGTGGACAACATCTTGGTGCGGCTCGCCGACCCCCTCTTCATAGGCTTCTGTGTGATGCGGCGCGCGGACTGTGGCGCCAAGGTGAGCGCGCCTTGCCCCGCCCCTCTACAAGCCCCGCCCCCGGGCCGCCTTGCCCCGCCCCGTCTTCCCAGCGCGGCCCCACCCAGGCTTCCTGTCCCCTCGTGGCTGCAGGTGGTGGAAAAGGCGTACCCTGAGGAGCCTGTGGGCGTGGTGTGCCAGGTGGACGGTGTTCTCCAGGTGTTGGAGTACAGCGAGATCAGCCCCGAGATTGCGGAGCTTCGTGCGCCCGACGGGGGCCTGCTCTACAACGCAGGCAACATCTGTAACCACTTCTTCACGCTAGACTTTCTCCAGATGGTCACCAGGTGTGTGTAGCAAGTGGCCACGAAGGCTTACCAAGGCTGGCGGGGCCAGCCAAGCCACAGTGACTGGAGGCTGACCTGAACCCGGTGGGGCTGTGGTCAGGAGCCCGCTCTTGGGTTGGGGTGGAGAAAGGTTCTCGCATTTAAACAAGCAGGAGGCACCAGAGAGCCCCTGCAGCTGGTGTGAGGTTCCGGGCCGAGATGGCCTGCTCCTCCTCCTGTGGCGCGGCCCGTTCCCCGCGGGGACCACCTCCGCCCATGGCTCGCCGGTAGCCATTTTGCCTGGGCAGGAATGTGGCTGAAGGTGCCTGGGTCTCAGGCCAGGGAGTGCGGGAGGGCGCCTGTGCCCTCCCAGAGATTGGGCTCAGCTCCACTGCTCCCGTGCTCTGCGGTGTCCACCTGCCGGCCCGCCCCACCTGACCGGGCAAGCTGAAGGGCAGGGATGGGGTTCCCGCCGGTGTCATTTCTAAATTGTGTCCTTCTTCCCCTTGTCCGCCTGTCCTCTCAGGGAGTTTGAGCCCTTGCTGAAGCCACACGTGGCTGTGAAGAAGGTCCCATACGTGGACGAGAAGGGAAATCCGGTAAAGCCGCTAAAACCGAACGGGATAAAGATGGAGAAGTTTGTGTTTGATGTGTTCCAGTTTGCTAAGTTAGTGGCAGAAGTCATTATTTTTTTCCTTCTCTCTTCCTGTTTTGGTGGTGGGTTCTGAGGCCCAGTTGGGCAGGGAAGTGGAGGCTGGGGGGTGTGTTGGGGAGGGCTGGGAGGGCCCCTTCGCAGTGGGGAGCTGGGGGGCTGCAGGGCAGGTCTCAGGGGGAGAAGGCCAGAGGAAGCACCCCCAGGGATGGGAGCACAAGGAACATGTGGTGCAGTGGAAGTCCCTGGGGCTGTGGACTTTGGGGGTCACCGTGCCCCCTCCTGAGCCCTCCGTCTGCCCCTCGCCTGGGGTCAGGAGGCTGTTTCCAGGCCAGGTTGCTGGGGGCTCTCAGGGTGTTTGGCCTTCACTCTGGGGTCCCAGGGTCTGGGGGTTTGGCTGGTGGGAATAAAAGAGAGGGCTCAGGAGAAAGGCTCAGTGTGCCTGTGGGGCCCTCCCCAGGCCTGCTGCTCCCAGAGCAGACCCCGCTTAGTCACTGTAACCTGGCCCGGCCTTCACCTGCCCAGCACGAGGGTTTCCGGGCCAGGACATTGGGTCACCAGCTCTTTTCTTCACCAGGAACTTCGTGGCTTTTGAAGTGTTGCGGGAGGAGGAGTTCTCCCCCCTGAAGAACTCTGACTCGGCAGACAGGGACAACCCCTCCACAGCCCGGCGGGCCCTGCTTGCTCAGCACTACCAGTGGGCCCTGCAGGCGGGGGCCCACTTTCTGGACGAACATGGGGCCCGGCTCCCCGAGCTGCCCAGGTGAGTGTGGGCCCCAGCGTGCTGCCCAAAGGGCAAGGCAGTCAGGGCCCCACCCTCAGCCCCAGGGCCCCTCTGGCTTTGCTGCTGTCTGAGCTGTGGGGGGGGCGAGGAGGGGGTTTCCGCCCCTGCCCCACACTGAACGCAGGTGGCTATGTGCCCAGCCTGGCCATATGGTGACTGTTACTGCAGCCTTTTGGCCCAAGCTCTTGAGGTCTGCTCAAGGCCTTGGGGGAGGTGGGGGACTGCAGCCCTTTCCGGTTCATTCATAAGCTTTGAAACCAAGACCCAGGCATGACATTGAGAAAACAGCAAGGCAGGTCGACATCAGGTTTCAAACTCCCTGGTTGTCCATGGCTGCCCCTAGATCTGGCTGCCCAGATCTGTGCAGGATGCTTGGCAGGAGCGGGTGTCCAGCTCAGATCAGGGCCTGTCACTCAGACAGGAGCAGTTTGCTCAGGGCTCTGGGTGTCGGCAGGAAGAGGCATTGCTGAGTTAGGGGCTGCAGGGGCTGGGTGGGGTTATCAGCCTGCTGGGCCAGGCGAGGAGGGCCAGCTCCCATGACGGTGGTGCTGGGAGAGGGCCCCGGGGTGCGCACCCCTGAGCAGATGCTGACAAGTGGGCTCCCCCAGCCTGCCTGGCAGCAGAGAGCCTCCGGCCATCTGTGAGATCTCGCCGTTGGTGTCCTACTCTGGAGAGGTGAGAGCCCCCCGCCCATGTGAGGCCTTTCTGGGGTGGGGTTTGCATGATCAGAGGAAGATTGTCTGGGGGAGGTGGGTGCATGGGTGGGAAGTCAAGCTCTGTCTCAGTTTACCAGTGGGGTAAATAGTCCCTTAAGTTGCAGAGGACCTTCTGGGTCCCGGGGTGGGGTGAGGTGTCAAGAGGCCGTCACAGGTCCTGGGAGGGGTGGAGAGGACCAGCCAGGCCAGGTCTGAGTCTGGGGTTTGGGGGGTCAGGCTTCTGTGGGAGCCTTGCTGAGAGGAATGTTGGCCCCTTCCCTTGTCTGGTAAGTTTTGGCCTGAGTTTGCTGGGAGGGCTCATGCTGGCCTGTGGTCTTTAGGAGGCATCCGACCCTTGTTTCTGGAAGCCTCTCTGGCCCTGCCCTTCCCTGGCTCCGGGCAGAATTGGGACCCTGCTCGGGGGTGCTGAGCGGGGAACACTTGGCCATCGTGGCTTGCCTGTTTCCAGGGTCTGGAGGTGTACCTGCGAGGGCGGGAGTTCCAGTCCCCGCTCATCCTGGACGAGAAGCGGGCCAGGGCGCTGCAGCCCTGACTCCCTCCCACACCTGCAAAGCCAGGGTCTCCAGGGGTGAAGATGGGGCCTGACCTGGGGCTCTGGGTAGGAAAGCAGGCTGCTGTGCCTTTCCGGCCTGTGGAACACAGAAGGAAGCGTGCTGGTTTACTCCAGGAGGGTGGGACCTCTCCTGTCACCTGTTTCCATGGACACAAGGGATGCCAGGCCTGCTGTCGGCCAACTCAGGATCTTGGGCTTCGCTCCTGGCTGTGGGGTCCGAGGAGGAGGCAGAGGGACTCAGGACCTTGGACAGTGGGGCTGAGAGGAGGCTGTGGGGAGGGGCCAACGGAGGTGTGGCGTCATCGGGTGAGAGCAGCGCGCCCTGCCTCTGTTGTCTGAGCTGAGAGGTGATGGGAAGGCGGCTCCTCTGCCCCACGTGCACGTCTGCGTGGTGAGAAGGAGCCCCAGCCACACGGAGAAGCATCTCTGCAGATGTACAGATGAGGGAACGAGAGAAGGGGACAGTGTCCTTCTCTCCCAGGGTGACGTGTTCACAGAGGCTGCCCCCTCCCTCCCTGGCAGCTGAACCACTAACACAGCCCAGCCTGCCCAGCTGAGGCCCACAGCAGAAGGGGCCCGACCCCTACCCATAAAGGCTGGTCGCTCAGGGAGAGCCGGCTCTCAGAAGCTCGGCCTGCACACCTGAGACCGAATTCTCTCAATTCCTATCCAAAGCCTCAGCCTCTGTCACATCAGTGGCTGGTTTAAGCTACTGAATTTTATGTGCTTCCCCCAGAACCAGTGGCGGCCTCCTGCGGTGGGTGATTAATCTCGAATTTACCAGGTGGGGGGCGCCATCCCTCGCCCGGCCCACCAGGAGCTTCTGACAGCTGTTGGTGCTCCCCCTCCTCCCCGGCTCTGGTGGGGGGGGACACAGCCTCCATATTTGGGGCCATGGCCCCCTCCCTGCAGCCTGGCCGAGGCTGGAGAAAACCAGCTGGCCCTGGGCTTTTGCCTCTGGCTTTGCTGTCTGGGCCCCGGCACCTGCTCTCCCCTCTGAAAACCAACGCAGCGGCACCACCTCGTCCCGTGATGTGTGGAGCAGCATTAATGCAGCCTACTGCCCCACTGGGTCACCCACCCCCTTCCCTCTCTGCTGCAGCCCGCAGCCCATCCGTGGAACCCCTGGTGTCCCCAAGGCAAGGACGTTATCTGGGTGGCGGGTTCAGACGCAGCTGATGACTCCAGTGGCTTGGGGTGGACGGTGGCTGTGCCCATGCATCCTGACCCGGGCATGACGGCAGGGCCAGGGTCACGCCTAGGCTCTGCCAGTCTTGTGCAAACCTCAGATTCAAACCATGTGCCTTAGGATCCTTCTCTCAGCTGTTCTACAGGCAAGCAGAGGGCCGGGGGCAGAGGGGGGGTGGGCCAAGGAGGAGGCCTGGGTCCAGGTCCTGCCCACAGCGGCTCCTCACTGCTCTAACTGCACGAGCTCTTCTCTACACAAGTTGAGTTAGCTGGGTAAACGGCTGAAACAGCTCGCTTTTTAAAAACTTTATTTTCAGATAACTATACCTTCACATGAAGTGTCAAACATAGCAGGGAGAGGTCCTGGGGACCCTTCACAGTTTCCTGCAGTGTTTTCACCTCACGTGGTCACAGGACCCCGCAGACCAGGAGAGGCTGGTGCTGCTCTAAGTGGCTCACCACAGGTGTGGATTCCTGCGCCTGCTCTGCTCTCAAGAGGCAGGTGTCCCGTCACCACAGAGACCTCCCTCATGCTACATTTATGGTCACCCCATCTCCGACCCCAGACTCCCGCTAATGAAACAACTGGGTTTTGAAAGATTGCCAAACTCCTGATTTTCCACAGGAGGTGGGGGATTTCCAATAAACACAACGTGCTGTGATTGACCGCCTGGGAGTGCGGTTTCTGACGAGTACGTGTGTGCTGGGAACAGCACCAGGTGTTCACAGCTCTGGTCCATCCGAGGGCTGGAGCCCAGTGGGGGCCCTTTAGGACCAAGAGCCCACATGGGCGAACCCGCTCTGGGCTGCCCAGGAATTCCCTCGTGCTCCCGTCCAGCTCTTCTCCAGGGTCTCAGGGGGGCCTGAGACAACCTAGTGGGTCAGGCCCCCTGGGGGTGGGCCCAGAACCTGCCTCTTGACCCAGCTCCGCCGGGGCGGCCCCGGCGCTCTCAGTCCGAAAGCCTGGGGACTAGCCCTCCTGCACCTGCATCCTCCAGATGCCACCATTTCCCTGGGAACAGGCTGTGCAGGGAGGGACGCCTGAGGGCATCGCTGGGACTACCCGAGGAGGACAAGGGGCAGGAGAGCGGGAGGGGCTTCCCGGAACCGGTTCAGACAAGCGAGGCGCTGAGCAGGGGGCGCGCACACTGGGGAGCCCTCCGGACACCCAGAAATGCTGCAGCCAGGACCGCAGGAGGCAGCGGGCTCCCCCCAGGGGCAGTGGGCAGCCTGGCCTGGAAAGCCGCAGGGAGGGGCCGAGCTTGAGGTCCGGCAGGGCAAGAGCCGGGCCGACCTCGCCGTGCGGGGCCGCCGTGCGCCCCGCTTCTGCGGAGGGAAAACGCGCGCACAGCAGAGCGCGGCGACGCCTCGGGCACCCCGAAGGCTCGGGGGCGGGACGAGGAGCCCGAGAGCCGCCGCCTCCCACCCCGCGCGGGCGGCGCGGACAGTCCAGCGGGCCGCCCGCCCCCGCCAGCCCCGCGAGTCCAGGAACAGGGGCCCCCTGCCTGCATGGCGGGGAGGCCGGCCGGTCCTCACCGACCACCGCCCGTCGGGGAAGTCGCGGCCGGGGGCGCAGCGGGGCCACCACGGGGACCCGGGAACCGGGAGCCGGGGCTGTGCGAAAGCCAAAACCCTCTCAAGTCCAGGCCACCGCCGCTTTCCGCTGAGATACGCGGGGGCGCCAGCATACGCAAGCGCCGCAAGGTGTAAGGTCACCGCGCAGGCGCGAGAGCGCGCCTACGCAGGAGCCGTAGGCCGTATACCTCACGCAGGTCGCAGCGAGAGCGTGCGCAGGCGCAGTGGGGTTAGTAAGGCTCGGCGCAGGCGCATCGGCGGCGCAGCGCGATGGGCGTGGTGTGGTCGGCGCTGCGATGGCTGCCCGAGGCTATCCGAGCAGCCGAGTCCTCGGTCCTTCTCAGCGCCCGGCTTCCTGACGCGGCCACTGGGCGGGATCCCCTGGGCCGCCTCTGCCGCTGTCATGTATCCGCCGGCGCCGCCGGCGCCGCCTCGGGACTTCATCTCGGTGACGCTGAGCCCCGGGCAGGGCTACGACGGCAGCAAGACCTGGCGGCGGCGCTCGTGCTGGAGGGTGAGGGTCGTGCCCGCGGGTCCCCTGCCCCGTCCCGCCGCGCGCCGGGAAGCGGAGGGCGGCCGCCCTCAGCCGTCTCGTCGCGGCCCAGCCCTGCGGGCAGGCGCGGGGAGGGTCTGGGGGAGAGGCCGGGCCGGCAGGTCTCGGCGCGCCTCCGCCGTCTCCGTGCTGAGTGGAACCTTCGTTCTCCCTCGGTGTGGAAAAGACTGGGCTCACCCTGCTGAACCACGGGTGTGTTCCTGGTGGTCCCTGGCTGCAGGGCGTCGGGACACCACGTCTGGGCAGACGCAAGGCCCAGCTGGGTGTCTCAGCCGGAACCCGCGAGCTGCGGGAGTCTTCGTCCACTGCCCATGCAACGGGACAGAAATGGTTTCCGCGTCTGTTTTTACTTCATCTTACGTGTGCCCGTGCATTATGTCGCTGGAGTGTCGTCCCAGCCCTAATCCCTGCCGAGAGGGAACAAAGTTCAGAAACAGTAGAACTCAACCCTGCACCTTCGGAATTGCTCATCCTCCTCGCTGAGTCTGTAGCAGCTGGAGAGATTTCCAGTTGCGTCATTTTCAGTAAAAAGTGTCATTCTCTGTCCGTCCCTCAGAAATGGAAGCAACTGTCGAGATTACAGCGGAACGTGATCCTCTTCCTCCTCGCGTTTCTGGTGCTCTGCGGGCTCCTGTCCTACGTCAGCGTGGCTGACCCGTGGAAAGGTATCAGCTACTCGTGTGGCGTAACATGATGGGTGCGGGTCGTTGAGGGTTGACAGGCAGGACGTCTTGCAGTCTATCTTAACTGCCTCCAGGAGGCGTAAATGTCAGCGGATTGGCAGAAATCCAGCTAGAAGGAAGCGTCCTGTTGTAACCACCTAGCTAGGACGTGGATGTTAACTGGCACTGTCTGATGCTTCCTACGGGTCTGGTGTCAGTCCTGGCGCCTCCCTCCTCTGCGTCTACAGAGAAATCCAGTCCCGAGGTTGAATGCTCAGCCTACAGGCATTCCATGAATTTCATAACACGTGTTTCCGTGTGTTTGGAAAGGACTGGGCAGAGTTCTGCTGAGGATGTAAAAATCCTGAATTTCTCTAAGATCGCTTCTTTAGGAGGAAAGCTAAAGAGCTGCCCCAGGTCGCTCAAGTAGACGGCTTGTTTGCCACCATTTGTACTTCCTGGAATGGAACATTAAGGCCCAGTGTTTTGGGTTGTGGCTTGGGGATGAGGACAGAACTGCCAAGTGCTCTTAAAAGCTTTCATTCTCTTTGGCCATTCTTTTTTTTGAGATCATATTGGTTTATAAGGTTGTGTAATTTCAGGTGTATGATATCGTATGACAGTTTCTGTGTAGACTGCGTCCTGCTTTCCACCAATAGTCTAGTTTTTATCCGTCACCATACATATGTGCCCCTTTACCCGTTTTGCCCCACTCTCCCTTCCCCTCTGGTCACCACTCATCTGTTCTCTTTATCCATGTGTTTGTTTATATTCCACATATGAGTGAAATCGTACAGTGTTTGTGTTTTTCTGTCTGTCTTATTTTGCTTTCGCTTAGCCTAATACTCTCAAGGTCCATCCGTGATGTTGCAAATGGGACGATTTTTTTTTTTTTTATGACTGAGTAATATTCTATTGTATATATATATCACATCTTCTTTATCCATTTTTCAATTGATGGGCGCTTGGGTTGCTTCCACATCTTGGGTATTGTGAATAATGCTGCAGTGAACAGAAGGGTGCATATATCTCTTTGTATTGTTGATTTCATGTTCTTTGGATAAATACCCAGTACTGGGATAGCTGGATCGTATGGTATTTCTATTTTTAATTTTTTGAGAAATCCCTGTATTGTTTTCCATAGTGATGCACCAGTTTGCATTCCCACCAGCAGTGTATGAGAGTTCCCTTTTATCCAAATTCTCTCCAATGCTTATTATTTCTCGTCTTATTAATTATACCCCTTCTGACGGGTGTGAGGTGATATCTCATTGTAGTTTTGATTTGCGTTTCCCTGATAATTAGTGATGTTGAACGTCACTAATGTGATGTGATCACTAATGTTGAACATCTTTTCATGTGCCTGTTGGCCATCTGTGTATCTTCTTTAGAAAAATGTCTGTTCATATGCTCTGCCCATTTTTTGATCGAGTTGTTTGTCTTTTTGTTGTTGAGTTGTACGAGTTCTTTATATATTTGGAAAGTAACCCCTTCTCTGACATATGATTTGCAAATATTTTTTCCCAGTTGGTTGGTTGTCTTTTCATTTTGTTCATGATTTCCTTTGTCTTTGGCCATTCTTGAATCACTTAAATGACTTCTGAGGTATCCTGATGTCCTCTTATAAGGAATCACACCTGTCTAGACGTATCTACGGCCCACCATGCCTCTCCTCTAGGCCTCGTGGCATATTTGAGATGCATGAGATTCTCTTGTTTAGCCCCGAATGGCAGGTCAGCGGAAGAGCAGAAGATGAGACCAGCAAATCCACCAGTCTTACCAGCTCCTCAGAAGGCAGATGTTAACCCAGAACACTTCCCGGGGGTCTTACCTAAGGTACTTTCAATAAAATATGTGGAGTTGTAACGGGTCAGTTCCAGAAGCACTTCAAAACATACATGGTATTTCAAACAGATGGGGAAGAATTCTTTTTCTTCCCATTTGTTTGATGTTTTAACCTTACACTCCTTATTTTGGGCTGGTTGGACAATATTTGGGGAAAGGAGGAGGAATATTCTTTCGTTCCTTTTTCTTTGAACACCTGCTGTGTGCCGGATCCTGTGTTAGGTGACGAACAGACAGACACGCCCCTTCTCTCTCAGAGCTACAGGCTGGCGGGAGAGGCAGGCGAGACACCAGCAACACACAGGAGCAGGCAGGTGGCCAGTGCTGCACATCCTACAAGGAAGAGAGCAGATGCCCTGGGAGATAAGGCTGGAGCGGGTCCTCCAGTCAGGGAAGCCCCTCTGAGGACAGACACTGAATTGCACTCTGAAGGCAGAGGAGTTGCTGGCTCTGTGTAGAGTCCGGAGAGCAGGGCTTGAATGGAGGGAAACGGCCCCGGGCAGTGGCCTAGCTGGGGAAGGGGGCTGGGCTCAGTCCAGACCGGGTCCTGCGGGTCCTCCTGGGCGTGGGCAGCACTGGAGGTTTCAGTGGCACACACATGGGAAGATTGGGAGTAGGAGTGTCGGAGATTCTCACCATGAAGATTCTCTGGCCGCCTGGTGGAGACGTGGTGTGGAGCATCAGGAGTGGACGGCAGGAGGCAGGAGAACTGAGCTGCCTGGACCATGGGGAGAGTGCGCGACAGGAGAATGGCTGGGCAGGACTTCAGCCATGAGAAGGGGAAGGAGGGTGCCCAGGGGAAGGGCCAGCAGAGGCCGAGCAGGACCTGGTTGGGGCCATGCAGGCCTCCGTTGTGGACCAGCCCAGTTCAGGGTGCCTGGGGGCCCCAAAGGGACGTGCACAGGTCGTGGAGTCAGGATCAGAGTCTGGGCACGGGAGACAGGTTTGAGAGTCCCCGGGTACAGGGTTGTGTCGTCTAGAAAGGGTGGAGGAAGGGCCTGGTCCTGGGGTGCCCCCACCCTTACCATTGGGATGGGGAGGAGAGGGGTAGTGGAGACTAGAGGGTGGTCAGGAGGCAGCCAGGGGAGCAAGAAACATGCCCTCCACAGAGAGCTGGTTCCGGGGAGAATGCCTTTGAGAACCAGGTGCCCTGCACCTGGGGACGCCCTGTGTCGCTAGTTAGGGTGTCGACGTGGGCCAAGCCTGCCCCAGGAGAGGATCCTGGGCCCAGTGCGGGCTCCACCGTGCAAGGCTGCCCTGGGGAGAGACAGGAGGCCGCTTTCCAGACTCTCACTCTCCAGACTCTCACTCTCCATCAGTGTGTAGAGAAGGGAGTTTTCAAGCGTGGGGCCGGCCCCGGGGCATAGCGGTTAAGTGCACGTGCTCCGCTGCAGCGGCCCGGGGTTCGGATCCCGGGCGTGCACCTACGCACAGCTTGTCAGGCCATGCTGAGGCAGCGTCCCATATAAAGTGGAGGAAGATGGGCACGGTTGTTAGCCCAGGGCCATTCTTCTTCAGCGAAAAAAAAAAAGGAGGATTGGCAGATGTTAGCTCAGGGCTGATCTTCCTCACACACACACACACACACACAAAAAGCAGACAAGCGTTTCTTTCACTTCTTTGGGCCACTCTTTGCATATTGACTCGTAACTGTAGGGAAGCGGAATGTGGCGCGTTTCCCTATCGACAGACACGTTTCCGCTGCTTGAATTGCCGTGATCCAGTCTCTGGTGTCCAGGAGGGGCTGGATGGTAAGGAGTGAATGTGCACGTCTCTGGTGCAAGGCCTCGGGGAGACTGCCCTTCTGGAGGCTGCGGGGCCTCTCCTGCTGGACTCTGGGCCTGTCCCTGAGACCTGTGTCAGCGACGGTGCTGTGGCAGGGCCAGACCCCATTCTCTCGGCCAAGGGTCCCAGCTCTGAGTTGGCGGCATCTTTAAATGAGAACATCTTCACGGGTTACGTGGGACGCTGAAAAGCAGAGCCCTCCCCCTTGCAAGCCGGCCTGCGTCCTGTCCTCGGGAGGACCCGCCTCGTCACTCCCTCTGCTGAGGGTGGCCACCCCATCTGGGAGAGTGCTGCAGTCAACAGAGCGCCTGAGCCCTGCGCTCTGTCAGCGGCCCCGGTGCCCCTGTCTCCCGCTTTGTTCTGGGGATGAAGTGGGGGAGCCCCGGGGCGCAGGCCTGCAACATTGTTCTTTGAGGACGTGGTTCTAACCCTTTCAGGGTACCTTTAGTGTCTGTGACAGCTTGGAAATACCCCGCGCCAGGGGCTCAACCCGTCATCCAGGGCTGCACTAGCCCGTTGGCGGAGTCTCCATGAGTGTGGTCAGGGCCAGGAGATTGTGCATAAGGAGCTCCTCCTGAATCCGCATTTCGTGAAGAAAAATGAAAATGGTCTCCTCTGGGGCCGTGCTCCTCGGCCAGTGCACAGCGCTCTGTGGGGTTGGGTCTGGTTGGGGAGAGTGTCCCAGATGGAGAAGGAATAGCGGCTCCTAAGCATTGAATTATTTTCATAACTGACTCTCATTTTTGTCTAGAAGCCTCAAAGGCATTTCCGACGGGGACCACCCAACCTGCAGATTAGAGCCCCCGGTAAAGACTCGAAGGGCATGAGGCAGGATGACGCCCAGAGGAGGGAAGAGGCTGTGGGTGCTGCTCGCCAGGAAGAAAACACCCAGAGAACAATCATTAGGTACGAGGAGCACCAGAGATGGGTCTGAACATGTGGAACCACTGTGGCTGGTCCGTTTCGTGTTTCCTTTTCTGAAAAACAAAGATAAAGAACCAGCATGATGTCTAAAGGAGCTTTTCCTTTTGAAGCTGACAATACGTGCCCCATCCTGAGGGCGGGGCCCTGCCTTCTTGTAGCCCTCCATCCCGCATGGAGGGCGAGGCTGAGCCCCAGCTGGGCAGTGACCCCGGGACATTTGGATCTGTGTCCTGCGCTGGCTGACTGCCCTTCCTTCTCTCCTTGAAGCTGGAGGGGAGCAGTGATCGAGCCAGAGCAGGGCACTGAACTCCCTTCCAGAAAGGCAGACGCCCCCACCAAGCCTTCCTCGCAGGCCGCCAGGATTCAGAACCAACCAGGTAAGGCCCCACCAAGCCTTCCCGGGCCTTACCTGGACATTCTGACTGAGAGGGCGTGTAGACAGGCATAGATTGTCCTGGGTGTGCGGTGCAGCGCTGCTGTCCCTCTGCATGCTGGTCATCCTTCCTCACCCAGGTGGGCCCAGGTCCTTGGGGTCACAGGGCCTTTAGAGCTTTGGTGACGACCTGTGGCTCCTTGATGGCCCGTCGTCCTGTGTCCCATGTTGTAGCCACAGGAGGAGTGCGTGTGCGGGGGAGCTCGTGTCCCTGCCTGTGTCTGGGCCACCAGGGGCCTAGGAATGTGACACACAGCGTCTCCCCTGGCCTGGCGGGTTCGGGCAGCTCTGTGGGGTCCCTGTGTTCTGGCACCAGTGGTTGAGGGCCTCCTGGGCGCTGGTGCCTTGTAAGGTGTGTGCAGCCCATCTGCCTTGTTCTGACGGTGCCCTTTGAGGTAGCCCGTCTCTCGGATCCCCATTACACAGACAGAAACTGGGGTTAGGTCAGTGCCTGCCAAGGCCATCTGCCTCGTGTGTGGGGTCTTGCGCCAGGTCAGCTGAGTCCGGGGCTCAGGCTGTGACCCTCCTTCCTGCTGCTGGTGCCTCTGATGGAAGGACGAGGGAGCCCAGGGCCAGGACGTGCAGCCAGGCATGTGGGGGACACTGAGCAATCTTGGGGCATTAAGACTGGATGGCACAGCCATGGCCGTCCACACAATAGGTGTCACACCACACTGAGAGGACGTGTGTGTGAGGCCGTGGACACAGGACACAGGTTTTCATCCACACCAGAACCCTGTGGTTGTATGTGGTCCTCCCACGTGTGGAGAGACGACGTCTCCCCGAATCATCCTGGGGGCGCCCTGGAAAGGCCACAGAGGGGCCTGAGTGTATCTGCTCCACGGTGTTTCCTCCTTGATGACACCTGGAGCTGCTGTGGCAGAACGTGGGGACCTCTGAGATCAGGGGCTCTCCTCGAGTCCCCAGCCCGTCACATTTGACATTCCCAAACCCGGACGGAGTGCGCACGCAGCCACGTGATCCACGACGCTGGGCTGCTGCCTCAGATGCCTTTGCTCACAGCGTGCTCCCTGCGGCCCCAGAGGGTCATACCTGCCCAGCCCCTGGTGGATGTGGATGGGCCCAGGCCAGGCGGACGAGAGTCCAGGCTGTCGTGTGCAGTCCCCAGAGGCCTCGCTGCCTTGGTGGCTGTGTCCAGGTGTGAGGATCTGACCTTCGGTGCTGTGCCCGACCTTCCCTGCTGTCCACTGCTGCCCTGTGGGCCCAGACAGTGTTGCGTGTGTCAGGGTCACTCACTTTGGGGCCATAGGGGGTCTCTGTCTGAGCCCTGACCAGGACCAGGTCCCCATGACCTGCTTCCCTCCTTCCAGCCTCCCCGAACGAGCGTCAGCAGGCCGTGATCGAGGCCTTCCGCCACGCTTGGACCGGATACCGCAAGTTCGCCTGGGGCCACGACGAGCTGAAGCCTGTGTCCCGGTCCTTCAGTGAGTGGTTTGGCCTCGGCCTCACTCTGATTGACGCCCTGGACACCATGTGGATTTTGGGTCTGAAAAAAGGTATCTGCTCGATCCCTAGCATGGGCTAGTTCTCTGTGTGTGACGCTCGGGCAGGGCTGCGAGCCGCACCCACGGGAGTCCACACTGCTGTTTACATCTGACCATGGAGTGGACCTGCTGGGCGGTTCCTTTGTCACCTTACGTCCAGGCGCCCCGGGGACGCTCAGGACAGCTGTCCCCTACGCCCCCTGCTGAGAGCTGAGCGTGGACCCTGGGCAGGCGTCCAGGGCCATTTGCGGCCTGTGTTTCTGTTGCAGTCGGTCGGGGCTCCATGGCGGGAGGTGACACGTGATCTGATGTAGTTGCCAGCTCCTGAATCTCTCCCTGACGGCCTCCTTATGCCACACAGATGGGCTTAAATTGGGATTATGTGTTTTTAGTTATTTCTAAATTGATATTTTAAACACCGTTGTAAGTTTTGTGAATAGGCTGAAGACTACCCCTGAATCTCTCACGTGGTCCTTTGTGTGGTGGCCTCTGACTGTGGACCATTCGTGCTGACACTGCATGGCTCGCCGTGCCTGCGTGCTGGCTCCTTTTCCTCTGCGGAGTTGATAGGCCTCACCCCCTTGCACTAGGCAATGAGAGGGAAACCGTGTGGGAGAAGGATGGGCGCAAGAACGCATGCAGCACCAGAGCTTTGGATCAGATGGGAATGCCAGGAGTGTTTGTTCCTGACCCTCTACTCTTTCATGTCGCAGATTTTGAAGAAGCCAGGAAGTGGGTCTCCAACAAGTTAGTGTTTCAAAAAGACGTGGACGTCAACCTGTTTGAGAGCACAATCCGCATCCTGGGGGGGCTCCTGAGTGCCTACCACCTGTCTGGGGACGACCTCTTCCTGAAGAAAGCCGTGAGTGTCCTGGCGCCGGGCTGGCAGGTGCCCTGCAGGGAGATGAGGCTCGGGTGGTCAAGCAGCATGTCCTTGCTCGAGGGGCCCTGAGGGTGGAGGTTTCCTATTTTCCCTTCTCCAGTTCATTTCCATCTCTGTTTCTGTGGGGGTGTGAGCTGAGGCAGTACTGCTTACTGCCACCACAGCCAGCAGGAAAATCCGCTCAGAGCTGAGTGAGTCCAGCTCACTTCTGCTGCTTTGAGTGTTGGGGCCGCATGAAGCCAGCAAACTCATGTCTCTCCACTCAACTGGATGAAAATGGGTGACGGCTTTGCACCGTGAAACAAAGGCCACTGTGTGACAGGAAACATTGATTCCTCGCTGTGTTGTGTATCAGGAAGATTTTGGAAATCGCCTAATGCCTGCGTTCCAGACGCCCTCAAGATTCCGTGCTCCGATGTGAACATCGGCACTGGAGTGGCCCACCCGCCCGCTGGACCTCTGACAGCACGGTGGCCGAGGTGACGAGCATTCAGCTGGAGTTCGAGAGCTCTCTCGTCTCACGGGAGTAAAGAAATTTCAGGCACGGAGGGGCTGGGATTCTGGCTGGAACGGGGTTTCCTGTGGGAGCGCTCACTGCTCAGCGCAGTAAGTGCAGGTTTGTGTGGACATTGACCCTGGGCCAAGACCTGTGTCCTTTTTTAAAATTACTTGTTAGAGAATCCCATTTCCTCATTGGTAACAGGTGCACAGGCACGGAAGGCATTGGCTACAGGGTGAGTCCTCTGCCCCAGCCCTGCCCTGGTGCAGTCTGTGTCCTTAGGGCCCTGACAGAGCTGACAGCTTCTCATGCAGTGCCCTGTGTGGCCCTGAGTCCACCTGGCAGTATGTCTTGGGGCCTCCTCTGTGCCAGCGCACTGTAGGCCTCCTCTGTTAGGGCTGCGTGGTGTTGGATGTGGTGAGACGCTGGCATTTTCGTAGCCAGTTCTGTGCTGGTGACACTGCCGTCGTCCCGGCCGTCGGCCTCCCCTGGCGCTGTGGTGGCACCTGGAACGGGCAGTGGGGCTCAGGTGGGCGTCTGTCCTCGGTGGACCGCTGGGAGCGGCGTTGCTGTCTCGCGGGCACCCTGTGTGTGACGTGATGGGCGTATGGTATGTGGAGTGAAGGCAGGATCCACGTTTAGTTTTTCTAACTTGCTGCCCCGTTGCTGAAATGTTTCTGTGTGTTGATCCGTGGTGCCCCTTGGCAGTGTCGCTGTTCTCCTGGGTGAACTTCCAGTACGTGGAGGGTACTTCCAGACTGGGTATTCCATTCCATTGGTTTTTTCTTCTTTTTTTTTTTAAATTGAGGGCGAATTCACATATCAAGAAATTCTTCGTTTCCACATGTACTTTGCCGTGTACTCGCACGTCTGCCACCATCACTAGTCTAATTCCAGAACTATTTCATCACCCCAAAAAGAAAACAGGACCCATCCTCCCGTTCTCCGATGCCTTTACCCCTGGACCCACAAATGGCCTGTCTCTCTAGATTTCTCTATCCTGAACATTTGACATAAATGTAATCCTACGACATGGGCCATGTGTGTCTGGCTTCTGTCACTGAGCGTGATGGTTTCAAGGCACATCCAGGTGTCAGAATCTCCTGTTTACGGCCACACAGTGTCCCGTTGTGTGGATGGGCCACACGTGTTATCCACTCATCAGCTGTAACGTTTCGGTGGTTTGTGACTCGGGGATGTTAAGAATAGAGCCCTGTAAACAGGTTCCAACAGGGCACAAGGTTCCACTTGTCCAGGGTCTCGCCAGCACTTGCTCTTTCCGTCTTTTCCATTGTAACCAGCCTAGTGGGTGTGTAATGGTGTCTCATTTAGGATTTGATTTGATAGTGGTGAATGATGGGCAGCACCTTCCCATGTGCCGATTGGCCTGTTTATCTTCTGTGTAGACATGTGTGCTCACGTCTCTTCATTGGTTGGAGAAGCCGTCTTTCTGTTGTTGAGTTGTAATGCCAAAACTCGGCATTTCTGCCATTTGCTCCTAAGACATCCGCCAGGCACCCACATGTTGCCGGGTCTCTACAGTTGCTGGAGACAAAGAGGAATAAAGCGGCCCGCCTCGGAGGAAGCTGTAGATGGGTGTCGGTGGACGTGTCGGGTAGAGACCAGGAAATCAGTCAGGTGCAGGGTTCTGAGCGCTGAGATAAAGCGTACACACAGCCTTGGGAGAACAGACACGTGGTGCTGCCGGGCCATACAGGTGAGCTTGGAGGAGCTGAGGTTGGTTGGGTGTTGAAGGACGAATAGGAGTTCACCCGGTGGACGAGGAGTCCAGGCAGCTGATGTCTCTAGCAGCAACCCTGGGCTCGGAACCAGACGTGCCTGCCTTCCCTCCAGGAAGTGGAAGCAGGTGGCATCCCGGGCAGGAGGTCCTGAGGACCATGGCGGTGGTCTCAGATCCAGCCTTCTTTTAATGGGGGCTGGACTGTCGAGGGGGCGCGTTCAGCCCTGTCGTCAGGCCCGAGGCGGCCACATCTGAGTGAAGGGACCTGATTGCTGTGTGGTGTGGACCATTCTTCAGAAACCCCTGCCAGGTGCAGGTGGCTGACGGATGCCGTGGGCCAGGACCAGCCTTCTCTCCCCTCTGCTGGGAACCCTTCAGTCACGAGGGTGGCGGGACTCACGCAGCCCGTCTCTGCAGCTGGCCTGCAGCTCTGCGCCCCCCGCTCACCCGCACTCTGCCCTTGTCTGCCCCAGGATGCTGCAGAGGAGGTGGTGAGGCACATCCACTCCCTGTCTGGGAAGAAGGATGGGCTGGTGCCCATGTTCATCAACACGCACAGCGGCCTCTTCACCCACATGGGAGTGTTCACCTTGGGCGCCAGGGCCGACAGCTACTATGAGTACCTGCTGAAGCAGTGGATCCAGGGCGGGAAGAAGGAGACACAGTGAGGCCTGTTTCTGCTGCCTTGGGCGGGCTCCCTGGGGCTCCCCGAGGCTCTGCTTGTCCCAAGCTCCTGGGCAGAATCAGCGGCCCTGCCGGGCCCGGTCTTGGCCCCTCCGTGGGGAATGTGCAGGCTTTTTGCAGCAGACGGGGCCCAGACGGTCACGGCAGTCTGTGGCTTGTCAGCACCACACAGGGCTGGGGGTCCGGGTCTGGCCGCGGGGCCCCAGCTCACCCGCCGAGTTGTCTTCCTCAAGGCTGGGTAGGGGCAGCTCTGCTTCTCCGCTCCCCAGGAACACCTGGGCCTCCTTCCTCTTATTACTCTGTCGCTAAAAACGTACGCTCTCCAGGTAGAGAACTGTACCTCAGTTCTGTACGATCAGAAAATACAAGTATCCCTCGTAAGGGAACTGGAATCGCCCAAAGTCTCAAGCCCAGGGATGACTGTGACCAGAAGCCCCGGGGCAGCTCCAGGCTGACCCCCATGGGCATGGATAAGGGCTTCACCATCTGGGCGGTTGTTCAGACAACCGAGGTGGACGTGTTGGGTCCTGGGGCTCCGCAGAGGCTGGTCTTGGCTGGTTAAGAGGAACAGGCCCTGTTGAGGGAGCAGGAGGCCCTGCCCTCTGCCCCAAGGGGCTGCCTTGCCCCAGGCCACCACGCCCAGGCTCAGTGGTGCGGCCCCAGACAGGGCCAGGCCTCGGGGCCTAGTGTGTGCGTGGCAGCTGCCAGTTATGCGTCTGTCCCCGGATAACTGGGGGCGGTGCACCGGCCTGGCCGGAGCAGACAGGGCCTGCTGGTCTGCACAGGTTACGGGAAGACTACCTTGAAGCCATCGAGGGAATCAAGAGGCACCTGCTGCGCAAATCCGAACCCGGGAAGCTCACCTTTGTGGGTGAGCTCGCCCATGGCCGCTTCAGCCCCAAGATGGTGAGCACGTGCCTGGTCCAGGTGGAGCCTGGGGGGACTTTGCACCGCACCCGTTTGTCCTTGTTCCTTCATGGCTCCATGAGTCTGGACTTGGGCGAGAACAATGACATTCTGGCGATGGAGTGTGAGCTGTCACAGGTAGACGCTGTCCCCGTGATGGCAGGGGGAGCTGAGGTCTGTGTCGTGCCACAGGCACCTCCCCCAGGGCCCCACCCCGCCCTCCTGCAGCCCGTGTTCCTTTGGTGTTTATGGGGCGGAGGGTCGGGGACGGCCTGTGTCAGCATTTGCTCCCTCGGAGGCGGGTGTCCTCCTGCCAGCATCTCCCCTGCCCACACTGATTCCAGTGCTTGGCCTGTAGTTCAGTCGCTGGTCATGCTCCTGCGCTGTGGACGTTAAGGACACCACTCAGGCCTGGTGGCTCCTGGGGATGTGGGAGGCCTGAGATAGCGCTGGACTCGGTGTTGAGGCTCGTGTGGCCTCAGGCTCAGCGGTGGTGAGGAGACCCTCTGATTTCAGGACCACCTGGTGTGCTTCCTGCCAGGGACGCTGGCCCTGGGCGCCCACCACGGCCTGCCCGCCGACCACATGGAGCTGGCCCGGGCCCTCATGGACACCTGCTACCAGATGAACCGTCAGATGGAGACAGGGCTGAGCCCCGAAATCGTACACTTCAACCTGTACCCCCAGAAGGCCCAAAAGGATGTGCAGGTCAAGGTGAGCTGGGGCCGGGGTCAGGGCCTGGGTGGGGGCACCACGGGGGCTCACCTGAGTCTGTCTTCTCCCCAGCCGGCCGACAGGCACAACCTGCTACGGCCCGAGACGGTGGAGAGCCTGTTCTACCTGTACCGCTTCACGGGGGACCGCAAGTACCAGGACTGGGGCTGGGAGCTCCTGCAGAGCTTCAACACGTACACGCGGGTGAGCCACGCTCGCTGCCCGTCAGCGTCCCCAGCTCCTCGCTGGTCACCGGCCGGGCGAGGGCGCTGGGATCGGGGAGGGGCGGGCCTGCTGTGGCCTCGAGGAGGCCCCACCCCAGCCCCACGGGCCCCACCTCAGCCTCTCCCTCAGAGTTGAGGGCACGTGTGACCCAGGGTCTTGGTGTCTGGGGTATCCCTCAGTCCTGTCTTGAGGGACCAGTGTGTGTGGAAAGGGTCCCTACAGTGGCCTGATGTGCACAGAGTGTGTCCCTCCTTGACCCTCTGTGTGGCATGGGCAGCACTTTCCACCCAGGGACGACCTCGGGACTACTGCTCCCCAGGATGGGTGCCGTGACCACAATGCCGCCCCCGCCATCTCAGGCCTGGCCATCCGTCTTACAGTCAGCGCCATGGCTCAGAGGATGTCATGCCCTGCCCAGGGCCCACCACCTGCCCTGGCAGAGCCAAGATAGACCTTTGCCCTGTGGTGTGTGAGGCGGTGGGTTCTGGACCCGTGGGGTGACCTCAGGGCCTTTGCGAGGCCTCTGCCGAGTTCTGGATGTGGCACTTTCCATCTGGTCACTTGAGCTGTCATCTCCAGGGGTCTCTGGAGGAACTGTGGCTGAGCTCCAGGGCCGCCAGTCCCCTTGTTGACCTTGGTGTCCTCCACCCCAGACCCTCTCCTGGGGCTGTACGTGGTGCAGTGAGGCAGGGGTTATGCCTCTGGCTGGTCCCCTCCCAAGGGCTGAGCCTGGGAGTGGGAAGCCAGCTGTGCCTGCAGCTGTGACGTTATGGCCTCGGCTCTTGTGCAGGTCCCCTCGGGCGGCTATTCTTCCATCAGCAACGTCCAGGATCCCCGCAGTCCGCAGCCCAGGGACAAGATGGAGAGCTTCTTCCTGGGGGAGACACTCAAGTACCTGTACCTGCTCTTCTCTGACGACCCGGACCTGCTCAGCCTGGACGCCTACGTGTTCAACACCGAGGCTCACCCACTGCCCATCTGGGCCCCTGCCTAGGCGGGATGACTCCTGAGTGGGCACCGCCCGGGGGTCTGACACGTCCTGTCGTCGAGGGCGCCTGTCAGCAGGACCTGGCCCTGGGAGATCCACCTCCTTTGACCTTGGCCGTGTGGTGTCCACCCAGCTGGCTGGACGTGCTCCAAGCCAGGCTGATGATGGAGGCCGGTGTGTGACTGGCCCGGGACGTCTGGGGGCCTCATGAGGTGCTCGGGGTGGCCACTGGGCAGCAGGTGGTCCTCCGCTGGCTCTGGGCTCCTTGTCTGTGGCTCTTATCAGGACACTGTTAGGAACAAGTCAGAAGAAATCAGTGCTGAGATTCAGGTGGTCCTGTCCTGGGAGAGCCTCCTTCCTTCTTCCTGAGGAAATTCAAATCGTGACTTACATTCCTGGAACCTGGATGTCCTCCCGTCACCCGACACAGGGGCTTCGTGGGGGTCCTGGGGCCTCTGGTTGCCTCCTGGGGCTGCTGTGGGTCCCCGGAGCCCATGTTCTGTTCTGAGACAAGCTGAGGGGACGGCCAGGATGCAGCTCAGCCTTTGGGTGTCAGAGCCTGTGAACGTACCCTGACACGAGGGTCTCGGGCGTCTGTGATCTCATGGGCGTTTTGGCTCCTGGCCAGCTTGGTGTTTACACGTTGGACTCAGGGATCCTCCCCCCGTTGCAAGGGCTGGGAGGGGCTGGGGAGCAAGTTCGTCCTGCTCCCCACCCACCCCGATAGAATGGACTTCTCAATCGGGATAAAGTAGATTTGCTCTAACTGTGGTGTTTCCCGTGTGTGTAAGCGAGTATTTTCTGGAACCCGTGGATGGCCCTGGGGGAGCTGTGGTTGGGTCAGGCCTCACATCCTGTCCACTGAGGTCAGGACTCCTGCCCTCACTGGCATGCAGGGGACTTTGGAAGTGTCGTGGGACCCACGGGGCAGGCCCTGGGCCCTGTGGGGCCCAGAGTGGTGGTGAGGATGGGAGGCTGTGCAGGTGCTGTGGCACGGTGGGGTCGCACCTGCACCTGCTCTGTGCGCTTCTCCTCTGGCGTGTGGCGCAGCTGGGCCTCGCGCCTCCTCCTCCGGGTGTGGGCTTGTACTCTGCCCTGCCTCCTTCAGTGTAACCTGCAGGTCCCTCCCTTAGGACTGACCCAGGGCCCTTTTCTGGAGAGAAGACAGAAACCCAGGCCACGGCTGTGGGAAAGCGAGGGGTCCCCTGCCTCCTAGGATCAGATGACCTTGTAGGACAGGCTCCGCTCTCCCTCTTTGTTAAGTGTGAGGCACCCATTGCTCTCTTCATTTCTAGAAGATCCTTCTTCCCTCTGAAGCCGGGTGTCCCCTACTGCTGGGCGTGCCTCTGCTGGGCTCCCAGCCTCGGGCAGAGCTTTGGTCCTCGTTCCCTGCTCCTTCCGGCACTCAGGTGCCTGGTGGCAGCCCCTTGCTTTCCCACAGCCACCCACCTGCACTGTCTTCCTCGACTCACCCAGCCCGGCTCCCAACCTCGCATGGCTTGTGCCTGGAAAGGTGTGCAGGGCCTGTCTCTGAAGTGGCCTCCTGTCCCAGCACTCACAGCTGCCAGCTGCCTGCCCTGCAAAGCCCCCATCTGCTGGAGGGCGTGTCGAGCTCCCTGCTGGCCCCTCGGAGCCTGGGAGCCTCCTCAGCAGCTGTGCAGCAGGACTTGGGACAGCGAGTGTGTCTACCTGGACATCCGGCTGGGCGGTGGGGCCTGAGGCAGCCGAGAAAGGCAGATTCTGCACCCCACACCCCGGAGCCTGGCCCCAAACAGATGGACTAGGAGGAGGGGTGGGATGCAAAGCCACATTCCCTCCGCGGGGCTCCCCGGAGGGACGCTCGGGGCAGTGGCATTGGTGATGTGGAAGGGAATCACTCGGCAGCCTCTCGTGTTTGGTGTTGCAGGTCAGCTGGCCACGGGAAAGGCCCCCCCCGCCCCTGTCACCCCAAAACAGCAAACCACGGGGTTGAGGATTCTGTTTTATTAAGTGTGCAGCTGATTTTAGGAGGTTGTGTGCCACACATTCACCATGTCGGGCTCCCTTCTCCCGCGCAGACCACAGACAGGACACGAGGTGATTGGCCAGGATGCCAGACATTTGTTCTGCCCCGGGCAAGGTGCCTGGCTGGCCACCCTGGGCGGAGCTCCGGGTTCAGGAAGATCGGCTGCGGCTCCTCGCCCCCGGAATCTCTCCCGAGACACTCCCCTGCTGTCCTTTCTGGTCCTCGTTGGGGGAGCGCCCCTCAGGCTCTGTGGCCCCCATGCTGTGCCAGCTGCAGCCACTGCTCATGTCTGGCTGCCCTGACCCACTCACCGATGAGGCTGGCCTCTAGCTTGCGTGCCTCCACAGCGGACACGGGGTCTTCTGGGTGGGACGCTCTGAGGAGCAGGCATGGGGGACCCTCAGCTGGGCAGGCAGACCTGGAGCCTCACGCCACCTCCAGCCCACATCCAGCTGTTGTCCCCGGCCTGATGCAGCAACCCCTCCCGGGTCAGGTCTGCACCTGAGGTCTAGGTGATGGGCTCCCCCCTGGATGGTGATGGCGAGGACAGACGCGCTCAGGTTACTCTGGATCTGTGTCCACGGAGGGAGGCTCCCGTCAGGTGTGCGGTGTGCGCTCTGCCACAGCCCCACCTCAGCCCTCCCCGCGCAGCCTGCTTGTGGGCCGCAGCTAAAGCAGTAACTTGAGGTGACTGCATAGCCTCGAATGGTCCCGTTAGAAAGGAGAGGTGAAGATTAATGAGCCGGATGTCAGTTCACAGTAGGAAGTCAGGAAAAGAACCAAAAAAGGGAGAGGAAATAATGAAGATTGGAGCAAAAATGAAGGAGGTACAGAACTGAGATGTGGATATCAGCAAAGGCAACATCAGTTCTTGTGAGATTCTGGCAAACCCAGAGGGAAAACCCTGGACAGGACCGCTATTGAAGACTGACGGCCACAGCTGGGTCAGAGCCAAGGGTGCTAGGACCCACCCAGGGGCAGTGGCTGCCGGGCCATGACTCACCCCACCACCTGCCCAGGGGTCCAGGTCACCGTTGGAGAAGATGATGTTGCTGGCAGCTTTGAGGTCTGAAAGGGACAGAGCAAGCGGTGGTGGGGACGGGGGACCCTGGATTAGTGACCCGTGGGGCAGATCAGACCCCAGCTGTGCCCCTGGGAGTGGGGGGGCAGAGCCAGCTCAGTGCAGAGGTAAGGATGCAACCCCCCAGCCCCTGCCTTGAGCCTCACCGCCCCCCCCGAAGCTGGTCTGCAGCCAGTCCCGCCGGGGCCACACATCCCACGTGTTCAGGCAGTACTGCTGGCGGAGGGTCTCAGTGAACAGCAGTTCGGGGAAGATGTCCGTCACGTTGTTGCTGGAAAATGTCAGGTTGATCTCGGTGCAGGCCTGCAGGACGCCCCACACTGTGGTCAGGCTGGTGGGGTGGGTCACCTCATTCAGCTCCCCCATCCCTGGCAGTCCCAGGCCCTTACCACCCCATCCCTGGTAGTCACAGGCCCCCAGCCGCCCCATCCCTGGCAGGCCCCGGCCCCCAGCAGCCCCATCCCTGGCAAGCCCCGGTCCCCAGCAGTCCCATCCCTGGTAGTCCCAGGCCCCCACCACCTCTATCCCTGGCAGTCCCGGCCCCCAGCACCCCCATACCTGGTAGTCCCAGGCCTTGGCGTTGGGGCCCAAGCCACAGCCCGTGGGGTCTGCGCAGGCCTGGTACTGTTGGTAGATGTCGTAGCAGGACTCTGTCCCTGAGGAGTTGTACACCAGCCCTGGAGGAGAGGGGGGCTGGGGCCAGGCACCTGGACACCCACCCTGCCCCTTCAGAGGGGGCCTGTGTGCCCAGTGAGGAGTGGGGTCCTTGGTGTCTGTGCTGTCAGCTCCTGCCCTAGCTGCTGAGGGGGCCCACTGGAAGTTCCCCCTCCCAGCAGGGCCTCCCCGCCTGGACCTCCCAGAGGCCCCTTGAAGCAGCACCCCCCGGCTGGGCCAGGAGGGGGTGTGGCCACTTCCTCCCCCAGGGACTGTGTGGGGTCATCTCTGCTCCCTGCCTCCACAGGGCCCTCGCTGGACCTGGCTGCCGCCCGCCTACTCCTCGGCCCACCCGCCCACACCGATGTCGGGCCGCTACACTGGGCAGTGGCCCAGGGCTGAGGGGCAGACGCACCCGCCAGTGCTCGGAGCCCCTTGATCCTCTGGCTCTCACTCAGCAGCCGGTCGCAGCCGACCTGGGGGGTGCCGGCAGAGTGCTCAGCAGGAGACCCCCACTTGCGGCCTGCAGCCCTCCTCCCCGCTTGCTCTTCCCTGGTCCCAAGCTGCAGAGTGGGTGGGAGACCCTCAGAGCGGAGGGCTGGCCGGCACTGACCACCCCAGGGCAGCTGGGCCCATCTCTGTGCTTGGGGCACTGCCCTCCCCAGACTCCAGCCCGCCTCTCCCTGCGCCGGGAGCAGGCCTCCTCGCCTTGACGGGGTTGGCAGGAAGCTGCCCTAGGAAGTCGACGGGGTACGGGTAGTCCATCATGGCCAGCACGGTGAAGGCGTTCCGGGCGAACCCAAAAAGCTGGGTCAGGTCCTTTGGGTCAGAGAGCAGCTGGCAGGTGCCGAACTCCTGGCTGACCGTATCGTAGGCTGCCAGGAGGGGGAGGACAAGGGCGTTTGGAGGCTGCCGCCGCATGTGGGGTGGGGGACGGGGTGTGTGAGGCGTGGCCATCAGGTGAGGGGGGGGGAGGTGCGGGGTGGTCGGCAGGAGGGTGTGCAGCCCTCACCTCCCTGTAGGAACAAGTCCTTGATCTGCCGGAACGCGTCCCGCACACCCTGGGCACACTTGGGACTCTGGCTCTCAAAGTCCTGGAGAGAGGGCTGGTTGTGGCTGCAGCCGCCGCCACGCCCCGGGCTGGCCCACGCCCCGGAGCCCCCACTCACCAATGAGACGTCCCGGAAGAACTGGTGGGAGTCGACGAGGCCGGCCACAGCTAGGACGGGTGCGCTGGCCGCCAGCGCCCCCGCCACGAGATGGGGGTACTTTATCCTCATGTAGGCGCTGAGCATCCCCCCGTAGCTGGGCGGAGGCGCAGGGTCAGGTCCGTGGCCCTCCCACCGCAGTGCACACCCGCCCCAGGGAGATTCTGGCGGCAGCCTTTCCCAGGCCGCCTCTCCGGGCCGGGCCTGCACCCCAGCACCCGCGTCCCCCCCCAGAGCCCGTGGGCGCCCCCAAGAAGGACCTGAAGCATGTAAGACCCACAGAAAGTTTGGCCCTGGGGCCAACTCCACACTTGTTCCTCACAGGGACACCCACCTTCCGCCGAAGGTGATGGCGGGGGCATCCACGGCCCCGAGGTCCCGCCGCAGCGCCCGGAGCAGCCTGGCAAAGTCGGCCAGCGCCTGCTCCACGGTCAGCAGCTCCGTGTGCCCGCGCCGCGTGGACCACTCGCCGAACGGGAGCGACTTTCCGTAGTAGCGCTGTGGGCGGGCGACGGCAGACGCTGATTCCGCGGCCTCCCGCCCAGCCCCCGAGCCCGCAGCCCGCTGCCCGGGGACCCACGTGCTCCGCAAAGATGACCAGGGCCGCCTGCTGTGCTGCCAGCTCCAGGATGAAGCCTGAGTTGTTGGCGAAGGACCACACGTCCCCCTCATTGCCGGTGTAGAAGAAGATGGGCCCCTCGCCCCTTTTCCAGAACTTCTCTGTTGGAGGCAGGCAGGGGGTGGGTGAGGCGTGGGACAGGCCCCCCGGGGTCGCGGGGTCCCGGGGTCCCCAGGGCGACCTCACCTGACACCAGGTACCGCTGGCGGAAGGTCTTGTTGCCAAACCTCTCGAAGTTGAAATGGTCCAGAAGCTGCTCAAAGTAGTGCTCCTGGAAGTCGGGGTCTGTCGCTCTATGGGCTGGAGAGACACGATACTCAGCGGTCGGGGGGACACGGGGGATGGCGGGGAGGGTCCCCGCGGGTCCGCACTCACCCCCAGCCTCCAGGCCTCGCAGCCCCAGTGCCAGCAGCAGGGCCAGGGCCCAGGGCAGGGCTGCCCGGGGCTGGGGGCTCATGTCTGCTTTGCCGGCAGTGGCGGGTCACGTGAGCGGGGTCACATGACTCGCGGGACACCCGCACGTGACAGTCTGGGTGGGGCTGTGAGTGAGCAGAGCCAGCCTAGTTTCCCGGTCCTCCCATAGGTTGCTGGCCCCCAGTGTGTCACCACGGAGACGGTTGCCGTGGGGACATGTGAAGCACGCATAGGGTTCCAGGACCTGGTGCTGGGGCAGGACGTGATCCCAGCGCACAGTGAGATCCCGGGGAGCAGGAGGGTCGCCCTGGTGCCAGCCCTGCCCCACACCTCCCCGCTGGGTCCTCCAGGCTGGTCCTCGCTCAGTGGCCACACGCACCCTCCGCCCTGTGGGGCCGGCGCTGGGCGATGTGTCACCACCACACACACACCCAGGCAAGAAGTGCTCGGCTCCCTACCAGGCCCCCTCCCAGCCTCAGGGCCACACAGCGATGTTCTGGGCCGGGTCCTCCTGTAGACAGCCCACGGGGGAGGAGTGGCTCTCCAGGGCAGGGTCCCTGATGGGGGATGGAAGGAAGCTTGGGAAGATGGGGGTGGTTGGGGACGGGGGTTCCCACGCAGAGGGTCAGTGGCCCTGAGAAAGGAGCACAGGGCTGTCCAAGGGATAGCACAGGGCTGTGGGGCTGCGCCAGGGGAGCGGGCGGGGGGCCTTGGAGCCCAGACAGGAGTTTGGGGTGTACCCCTGGGGGATTGGGCAGCTCAGGAATGGAGGAGGAAGGGGCCAAGGCCCCTGCTGGGAGCTGGGACCCTCTCCCCGCCCCCTCAGGCCAGTCCGTTCACGGGCTCCTCCCTGAGACAGGCCTGGGAGGTGCCAGTACCCAGAGGAGGGAAGGGGCCACCTTTCCCCTGGAGTCCAGTCCAGGGCCTGGGTGACGGGCCAGACCAGCAGAGGCGAGCAGCCAGCTCAGCCACAGGTGGGGCCACATCTACCACAGCCCAGAGCGAGTGTGGGGAGGTCGCCCTGCCCCAGGCTGCAGATGGAAGGGGAGTCACCCGCCCCTACTCCCAAGGCTGTCCCTGGCCAGGGTGAGCCCGGTCTCTGCCCAGGCCCAGTCTGTCCGGTGCTGGGACCGCCCAGGCTGGGGTCCTGGGCTCTGGCTGCAGCCAGGAAACCCACGTCCCCAGACCAGCCCGAGGCTCAGTGGGGAGGACTGACCACTTGAGTTGGCCCTTTGGCTGCCCCTCACACTGTCCCAACACTGTTGCTGTGGCAACCAGCGTGGTGACAATGACTGTCCAGCACATCATACCACCCCATGGGTGTGGTCACCCCACAGTCACTCAGTGCCACAACACAATCACCCCAAAGTCCCTATCCCCATCCCCATGTCCTCATGTCCCTCATATCCCCATGTCCCCCTGTCCTCGTCCCCTTGTCCCTGTGTCCTCATGTCCCCCTCTATGTCCCCATTCCCGTGTCCCCATCCCCGTGTCCTCATGTCTCCACCCCCATGTCCGTATGTCCCCATGTTCCTATGTCCCTGTTCCTGTCTTCCCCTATCACCATCTCCATGTCCCCATGTCCCCGTGTCCTCGTATCCCTGTGTCCCCAACCCCATGTCCCCATATCTCCATGTCCCTGTCCCCGTGTCCCCAAGTCCCCGTGTCCCTATCCAATGTCCCCCTGTCCCTGTCCCTGTGTCCCCATGTCCCCATCCTCAAATCTCTGTGTCCCCATGTCCCCATGTCCCTATACCCGTGTCCCCGTATCCCCATCCTCAAACCTCTGTGTCCCCATCCCCGTGTCCCCATCCTCATATCTCTGTGTCCCCAGGTTCCCATGTCCCTGTTCCTGTGTTCCCGTCCCCACACCCAGGGCTGCCTGTCCGAGTAGAGAGCTGCCCTTAAAGGGCACACACAGCCTCTGCAGGGTGGGGGCCAGGACAAGACACAAGGACTCACAGCCCCTTCCCCCTGGATGGTGCCCCCCCCAGGCTGCCCCCACTACTGTCCCCTCATCTCTCAGCTCAGGTGACTGACCCCAAGCCCCCCACTGCAGACCCACCACGTTCCCCCCTGAAACTCTCCAGACAGCTCCTCCACGCCTGGGGTGGCACCGGGAAGGCCCAGAGAGGTGCATTCTGATTCCCCCTGAGACTGTCCTGCCACACCTGGTGGCCCTGAGTGTGCAGGTACGTCTGGAGGTCCAGAAGCCCTCTCTCCAACTGCCCAAGGCCAGTGACTTTGGAGACAAAGCTGGGGCCGGATCCCCCCTCCACGGCACGCAGATCTGGGGAGCCAGGCCCAGCCCCTCACCACCACCTGCTCTGCCCCTTTCAGACTCGAAGCTGCCAGCAACAGCGGGGTGGGGATGGGGAATAGGGGTGGTCCCCAAGTCGATCCCAGTGCTCTCAGCTGAGCCGTGCTGCACCTGCAGTTATGGCCGTGTTCATTTGTGTGAGCATTAAATTACACTCTTTTAACCATGTTTAAATTCATCAGCTTTAAGTACATCCACAATGCCGTGCAACCATCATCATTATGTATTTCCAAGACTATTTCATCTTCCCAAACAGAAACCCTTCACCCAACACACACTCACTCCCCACCCCCTCCCCTAGCCCCTGGCAACCTCCCTTCTACTCTCTCTCTGAGTTTGCCTGTTCTGGATACCTCATGTGAGTGGAATCATACAGAATTTGTCTTTCTGTGTCTGGCTTATTTCACTTGGCATAATGTCTTCAAGGCCCATCCGTGTCATAGCATGTGTCAGGATTTCCTTCCTTTTTAAAGGTAAAATTCTATTGTATGGATAGACTACATTTTGCTTATCCATTCATCCATTGGTGGACACTTGGATTGCTTCCACGTTGTAGTTATGAACAGTGCTGCTATGAGCACGTATTTCCTTGAGACCCTGCTTTCAATTCTTTGGGGTCTATACCCAGAGGGGGGATTGCTGGATGGTATGGTAATTATATGTTTCATTTTTTGAAAAACCACCAAACTGTTTTCCACGGTGGCTGCACCACGTTACATTCCCACCAACGGAGCACAAAGGTTCCAACTGCTCCGCAATGTCGCCAGCACTTGTTTTCTGTTGTTTGACAGGAGCCATCCCAGTAGTGTGAGGTGGGATCTCGTTGTGGCTTCAATTTGCATTTCCCTAATGGTCAGTGATGTTGAGCATCTTTTCATGTGCTTATCAGACGTTTGTGTATCTTCTTTGGGGAAACGTCAACTCAGGTCCTTTACCCATTTTCTAATGGGCAGGGAGTGTCCCCAAGTCGGTCCCAGTGCTCTCAGCTCTGACCCGTGCTGCACTTGCAGTCTCGGCCACGTCCATTTGTGTGCGTTAAATTATACATAATGTATAATGTACCCTTTTAACATTATGAAAGGCGTTTTTATTTTTTTTGTTTATTTGTTGTTGAGTTTTAGGAGGTTTTCTGTTGTTGAATTTGTGGAGGTATTTTGGGGGGCTTTTTTCTTATTTATTGTTGAGTCTTAGGATTTTTAAAAATATATTCTGGATAATAATCCCTTATCAGATACATAGTTTACATATATTTTCTCCTCTTCTGTGGGTTGCCTTTTCACTGTTGATAGTCTCCTTTGGTGCCCACAAGTTTTTATTTTGATGATGTTCAGTTGGTCTATTTCTTCTTTTCTTGATTATACTTTTGGAGTCTTATCTAAGAATCCATAGTCAAATCTAAGGTTATGAGGATTTACCCCTATGTGTTTTTCTAAGAGTTTTGTGGTTTTAGTCCTTATATTTAGGTCATTGATCCATTTTGAGTTAATTTTCTGTATATGGTGTGAGGTAGGGGTCCATCTTCATTCTTTGCTTGTGGAAATCCAGTTTTCCCAGCACCATCTGTTGAAGACAAAGTTCTTTCCCCCACTGAATAAATTCACCACCCTTGCAAACGTCAATTTGCCATAAACGTATGAGTTTATTCCTGGACTCTCACTTTGGTTCCATTGGTCTATATGTCTGTCCTTACGCCAGCACCAGACTGTTTGGAATACTGTGCCTTTGTAGTAAGTTTTGAAATTGGGAAATGTGTGTCCTCCAACTGCGTTCTTCTTTTTCAAGATTATTTTGGCTTTAAGGGGCCCCTTGCAATTCCACAGGGATTTGAGGAGACTTTTCCATTTCTGCAAAATATGCTGTTGGAATTTTGATAGGGATTGCATTGAATCTGTAGCTCACTTTGGGTAGTATTGACATCTTAAAATGAAATCTTCCTACCCATGAACAAAGGATGTCTTTCCACTTATTTCTGTCTTCTTTAATTTCTTTCAGCAATGTTTTGTAATTTTCAGTGTACAAGTATTATCACCTCCTTGGTTAAATTTATTCCTAGTTATTTTATTCTTTTAGATGCTATTTTAAATGGAATTGCTTTCTTAATTTCCTTTTTGTATTGTTCATTGCAGATGCATAGAAACATAACTGATTCTGTTTGTTGATCTGGTACCCTGAAACTTTCCTTTGCTTATTAGCTCTCATAGCTTTCTCATGAATTCTTTGGGATTTTCTATATACAAGACTATATCATCTGTGAACAGAGACGGTTTTACTTCTTCCTTTCCAATTTGAATGTCTTTTACTTCTTTTTATTGTCTAAGTGCTCTGTCTAGAACTTCCAGTGCAATTTTGAATAGCAGCGGTGAAAGCAGGCATCCCTGTCTTATTCTTGATCTCAGAGGAAAAGCTTTGTCTTTCACTATTGAATGTGATGTTAGCTTTTTCATAAATGCTGTTTATCATATTGATGAAGTTCCCTTCTATTCCTAATTTTCTGAGTGTTTCTACCATGAAAGGGTGTTGGCTTTTGTCACACACTTTTTCTATGTCAACTGAAAAGATGGTGTGTTTCCCCACTTTGTTCTATTAATGTGGTGTGTTACATTGATTGATTTTCCTATATTGAACCACCCTCGCTTCCTGGGGTAAATTCCACTTGGTCATGGTGTAAAATCCTTTTAATATGCTGTTGGATTTGATTTGTCAGTATTTTGCTGAGGATTTTTGCATCAATATTCATAAGAAATATTGATTTTTAGTTTTGTTTTATTGTGATATCTTTATCTGGTTTTGGTATCAGAGTAATGTTGGGCTCACAGAATTAATTAGGAAGTGTTCCCTCCTCTTCAATTTTCTGGAAGAGTTTGAGAAGGATTGGTGTTAATTCTTCTTTAAATGTTTGGTAAGATTCACCAGTGAAGCCATTTGGTCCTGGGCTTTTCTTTGTTGGGAGGTTTGTGTGTGTGTGTGTGTGTCTGTGTGAATCTCTTTATTTGTTATAGGTCTGTTGAGATGTTCTATATCTTCTTGAGTTAGTTTAGGTAATTCTTGCATTTCTTGGAATTTGTCCATTTTATCAAGATTATCAAATTTGTTGGCATATAATTTTTTAATATTATTCTCTTATAATCCTTATATCTGTAAGGTCAGTAGTAATGTCCCCACTTACATTTCTGATTTTAGTTATTTGTGTCTTCTCCTTTTTTTCTTTCTTAGTTTAGCTAAAGGTTTGTCAATTTTGGGATATTTTCAAAGCACCAAAGTTTTGTTTTGTGATTGTCTCTCTTGTTTTTCTATTCTCTATTTTTCTTACCTCCATTCTACTCTATAAATTCCTTCCTTCTGCAAGCTTTGGGTTTAGTTTGCTCTTCTTTTCCTAGTCCCATCAAGGTGTAAGTTTAGGTGTTGATTTGAGATCTCTCTTCTTCTTTAATGTAGCTGCTTAAAGCTCTCAATTTACACCTGAGCACAGCTTTTGCTGCACCCCATAAACCCTGTATGTGGTGCTTTCATTTTCACTCGTCTCTAAGTATTTTTTAATTTCCCTTCTGATTTCCTTTTTGATCCATTGGTTGAGAGCGTGTTGTTTAATTTCCATGTATTTGTGAATTTTCCAGTTTTCTCTCTGTTACTAATTTCTAGCTTCATTCCATTGTGACTAGAAGATACTTTGTATTATTTCAGTCTTTCAACATATATTAAGACTTGTTTTGTGGCCTAATGTATGGTCTATCCTGGAGAATGTTCCATGTGCACTTGAGAAGAATGTATATTCTGCTGTTGTTGGGTGGAGTGTTCTGTATATGTCTGTTAGGTCTAGTTAGTTTCTTCTAGTATAGTGTCATTCAAGTCCTCTATTTCCTTATTGATCTTCTGTCTAGATGTTCTATCCATTATTGAAAGTGATTAATTGAAGTCTCCAACTATTACTGTAGAGTTGTCTATTTCGCTCTTCAATTCTGTCAGTGTTTGCTTCATAAATCATGGGACTCTTTTGTTTGGTGCATATATGTTTATAACTGTTATATCTTATTCATAAATTGATCCTTTCATCAATATATGGTGTCCTTATCTCTTTTTTTCCCCATGGAAAAACCCTCTTGTTTATTTGATAAAATAAAAATAAAATAATCTGGGGCCAGTCCTCGTGGCCTAGTGGTTAAGTTCAGTGCGCTTTGTTTTGGCACACCAAGTTTGGTTCCGGGGCACAGACCTACACCACTGGTCAGTGGCCATGCTGTGGTGGTGACCCACATACAAAACAGGGGAAGATTTGCAACAGACGTTAGCTCAGGGCAAATCTTTCTCAGCAAAAAATTAAAAATAAAATAAAATAATCTGCATATATCTTAATCTCTTGTAACAGTTTTTGATTTAAAGTCTATTTTGTCTGGTGTTAGCAGAGCCACCCAAGTTCCCTTTTGGTTACTATTTGCATGGGATATTTTTTCCATCCTTTCATTTTCAGTCAATTTGTATCTTTGAAACCAAAGGGAGTCTCTCCTAGCAGCACAGTTGGATCATGTTGGGTTGTTAGAATCAGTTCTGCCAATCTCTGATTTTGATTGGAGAGCTTGATCCATTTGCATTTAAAGTAATTACTGGGCCGGCCCCGTGGCTTAGTGGTTAAGTGTGTGCGCTCCGCTGCTGGCGGCCTGGTTTTGGATCCCAGGCGTGCACCGACGCACTGCTTCTCCAGCCATGCTGAGGCCGTGTCCCACATACAGCAACTAGAAGAATGTGCAGCTATGACATACAACTATCTACTGGGGCTTTGGGGGAAAAAAATAAAATAAATAAAATTATAAAAAAAAATAATTACTGATGAAGAAGGACTTACTTCTGCCATTTTGCTATTTATTTTCTGTACAGCTTATGCCTTTTTGTCTCTCATTTCCTCCATGACTACCTTTTCATTTTTTTAGTGAACCATTTTGATTCCCTTCTCATTTTCTTTTGTGTATATCTTTTAGAATATTTTCTTTGGGCCAGCCCGGTGGCATAGTAGTTAAGTTCGCATGCTCCACTGTGGCGGCCCCGGGTTCGCAGCTTCAGATCCCAGGCGTGGACTGATGCACCGCTTGTCAAGCCATGCTGTGGCAGCATCCCATATAAGTAGAGGAAGATGGGCACGGATGTTAGCCCAGGACCAATCTTCCTCAGCAAAAAGAGGAGAATTGGCATCTGATGTTAGCTCAGGACTAATCTTCCTCACACACACACAAAGAATATTTTCTTTGTGGTTACCATGGAGATTACATTTAATATCTTAAATTTATAACAATCTACTTCAAATGGACACCAACTTCTCTCAATAACATACATGACTATGATTCTAAACAGCTCTATCCCATCCCTTACGTGTTGTTGTCATCACAAATTACATCTTTGTACATTGTGTGCCAAGTAACATAACTTTGTAATTATTTTTTTTGCATTTGTCTTTTAAATCCTGTAAGGAATGAAAGGTGGAGTTACAGCCAAAAATACAAGAATACTGGTTTTTATACTTGCTTGTGGTTTTGCCTTAGTGGAGGTCTTTATTTCGCCCTATGGCTTTGAGTTACCATCTAGTGTCCTTTCCTTTCAATCTGAAGGACTCCCTTTAGCATTTTGTGCATGACAGGTCTAGTGGCAACAAGCTCCCTCAGATTTTCTTTATCTGGGAATGTCTTAAATTCTCCCACATTTTTTGAAGATTGGTTTTCCTGGATATAGAATTCTTTCCTTTTTTTTTTTTTGTGAGGAAGACCAGCCCTGAGCTAACATCTGATGCCAATCCTCCTGTTTTTGCTGAGGAAGATTGACCCTAGGCTAATATCTGTACCTATCTTCCTCTACTTTATATGGGACGCCGCCACGGCATGGCTTGACAAGTGGTGCTTTGGTGCGCACCCAGGATCCGAACCTGCAAGCCCCGGGCCGCCGAAGTGGAGCACGTGCTCTTAACCGCTTGCACCACCGGGCCGACCCCATGGTTATAGAATTCTTGGTTGACAACTTTTTTCTTTCATCACTTTAAATATATCATTCCCTTGCCTTCTGGCCTCTACGGTTTTTTTTGATAAGAAGTTGGCTGTTACTCTTACTGAAGATCCCTTGTACATGACAAGTCACTTCTCTCTTGCTGCTTTCAAGATTCTCTCTTTGTCTTTCAACAGTTTGATTATTAAAGTGTCTTAGTGTGGGTCTCTGAGTTGATCCTACTTGGAATTCAGTAAGCTTCTTGGATTTGTAGATTCATCTCTTTCATCAAATTTGGGACGTTTTCAATAATATTTTTTCGAACACTCTTTTTGTCCTTTTCTCTCTTCTCTTTCTGAGACTCCTATAATGTACACGTGGCTCCCACTGAGAATGGGATCCCAGAGGCTCTGTTCAGTGTTCTTCCTTCTTTTTTCTTTCTGCTCCTCACGTTAGAGAGTTTCAATATTCTTATCTCCAAGTTCACTCATTCTTTCTTCTGCTGCTCAAATCTGCTACTGAAATCCTCTAATGAATTTTTCATTTCAGTTATTGTACTTTACAGGATGAGACTTTGTTTGGTTCCCTTTAATAATTTCTCTTTATTGATAGTCTCACTTCGTTCATACGTCATTTTCCTGATTTACTTTAGTTCCAGGGGCGTGTTTTCTTTGAGCTCTTTGAGCATATTTAAGACAGTTATCTTAAAGTCTTTTTCTAATAATTCTGATGTCTGAACTTCTTCAGGGATGGTTTCTGTCAACTAATTTTGTTCCTTTGTGTGGACCATACTTTCCGGCCTTTTTTTCTCCTTGTGATTTTGTTCTTCCTTTTGTTGAAAGCTGGTTGTGATGGTTCTGCTTGTTTTTGGATGATTCCATGAGGGGAATGAGAGCTTGGAGCTGCCTACTCTGCCATGTTGCTGACATTTTTTACCTCTTCTTTGGCTTTGCTGATCTTTTATATTACACCTAAGTTCTGTATTTCATTGACTTTTGCTCCAGTCTTCATCATTTGCTACTCCAACTTTGCTATCTGTCTGTTTTTGAGGTAGGCTGAATAGGATGTCCACTTCCTGTTCCTCAAACTGTGAATGTCACCTTATATGACAACATGGAAGTTCTGGGTGTAATTAACTTAAAGACTGAAGATGGAAGGATCATCCTGCATGGAAACCTGAATCTTAGTGGACTGAATTTTGAGGTGTGACCCAAAGAAGAATGGGTTTCTCTCAATCTATACACAGAAGTTTTACAGTAAAAGAGATCTATTTACCAACATGGGAAATGTCACAATTACAGTATATGTACTTTTATTGTCACCGAAAAGTGCACTCTATCAGGGAGGCCAGTGAGCAGGATGACCTTGCCTGCCAGCCCCTCCCAGCCCCTGCAGGGCTGGGGGAGGATCCCTGAGTCCAACGTGTAAACACCAAGCTGGCCAGGAGCCAGAACACCCATGAGATCACAGACGCCCGAGACCCTCAGGTCAGGGCACATTCACAGGCTCTGACACCCCAAGGCCGAGCTGCATCCCGGCCGTCCTCCCAGCTTGTCTTGGAATAGAAAGTGGGCTCCGGGGACCCACAGCAGCCCCAGGAGACAACCAGAGGCTCCGGGACCCCCAATAAGCCGCTGTGTCAGCTGACAGGAGGACGTCCAGGTTCCAGGAATGTAAGTCATGATTCCAGTTTTCTCAGGAAGAAGGGAGGAGGCTCTCCCAGGACAGGATCACCTGAATCTCAGCACTGATTTCTTCTGACTTGTTCCTAACAGTGTCCTGATAAGAGCCACAGACAAGGAGCCCAGAGCCAGCGGAGGACCACCTGCTGCCCAGTGGCCACCCCGAGCACCTCATGAGGCCCCCAGACGTCCCGGGCCAGTCACACACCGGCCTCCATCATCAGCCTGGCTTGGAGCACGTCCAGCCAGCTGGGTGGACACCACACGGCCAAGGTCAAAGGAGGTGGATCTCCCAGGGCCAGGTCCTGCTGACAGGCGCCCTCGACGACAGGACGTGTCAGACCCCCGGGCGGTGCCCACTCAGGAGTCATCCCGCCTAGGCAGGGGCCCAGATGGGCAGTGGGTGAGCCTCGGTGTTGAACACGTAGGCGTCCAGGCTGAGCAGGTCCGGGTCGTCAGAGAAGAGCAGGTACAGGTACTTGAGTGTCTCCCCCAGGAAGAAGCTCTCCATCTTGTCCCTGGGCTGCGGACTGCGGGGATCCTGGACGTTGCTGATGGAAGAATAGCCGCCCGAGGGGACCTGCACAAGAGCCGAGGCCACAACGTCACAGCTGCAGGCACAGCTGGCTTCCCACTCCCAGGCTCAGCCCTTGGGAGGGGACCAGCCAGAGGCATAACCCCTGCCTCACTGCACCACGTACAGCCCCAGGAGAGGGTCTGGGGTGGAGGACACCAAGGTCAACAAGGGGACTGGCGGCCCTGGAGCTCAGCCACAGTTCCTCCAGAGACCCCTGGAGATGACAGCTCAAGTGACCAGATGGAAAGTGCCACATCCAGAACTCGGCAGAGGCCTCGCAAAGGCCCTGAGGTCACCCCACGGGTCCAGAACCCACCGCCTCACACACCACAGGGCAAAGGTCTATCTTGGCTCTGCCAGGGCAGGTGGTGGGCCCTGGGCAGGGCATGACATCCTCTGAGCCATGGCGCTGACTGTAAGACGGATGGCCAGGCCTGAGATGGCGGGGGCGGCATTGTGGTCACGGCACCCATCCTGGGGAGCAGTAGTCCCGAGGTCGCCCCTGGGTGGAAAGTGCTGCCCATGCCACACAGAGGGTCAAGGAGGGACACACTCTGTGCACATCAGGCCACTGTAGGGACCCTTTCCACACACACTGGTCCCTCAAGACAGGACTGAGGGATACCCCAGACACCAAGACCCTGGGTCACACGTGCCCTCAACTCTGAGGGAGAGGCTGAGGTGGGGCCCGGGGGGCTGGGGTGGGGCCTCCTCGGGGCCACAGGAGGCCCCGCCCTCCCCGATCCCAGCGCCCTCGCCCGGCCGGTGACCAGCGAGGAGCTGGGGACGCTGACGGGCAGCGAGCGTGGCTCACCCGCGTGTACGTGTTGAAGCTCTGCAGGAGCTCCCAGCCCCAGTCCTGGTACTTGCGGTCCCCCGTGAAGCGGTACAGGTAGAACAGGCTCTCCACCGTCTCGGGCCGTAGCAGGTTGTGCCTGTCGGCCAGCTGGGGAGAAGACAGACTCAGGTGAGCCCCCGTGGTGCCCCCACCCAGGCCCTGACCCCGGCCCCAGCTCACCTTGACCTGCACATCCTTTTGGGCCTTCTGGGGGTACAGGTTGAAGTGTACGATTTCGGGGCTCAGCCCTGTCTCCATCTGACGGTTCATCTGGTAGCAGGTGTCCATGAGGGCCCGGGCCAGCTCCATGTGGTCGGCGGGCAGGCCGTGGTGGGCGCCCAGGGCCAGCGTCCCTGGCAGGAAGCACACCAGGTGGTCCTGAAATCAGAGGGTCTCCTCACCACCGCTGAGCCTGAGGCCACACGAGCCTCAACACCGAGTCCAGCGCTATCTCAGGCCTCCCACATCCCCAGGAGCCACCAGGCCTGAGTGGTGTCCTTAACGTCCACAGCGCAGGAGCATGACCAGCGACTGAACTACAGGCCAAGCACTGGAATCAGTGTGGGCAGGGGAGATGCTGGCAGGAGGACACCCGCCTCCGGAGGAGCAAATGCTGACACAGGCCGTCCCCGACCCTCCGCCCCATAAACACCAAAGGAACACGGGCTGCAGGAGGGCGGGGTGGGGCCCTGGGGGAGGTGCCTGTGGCACGACACAGACCTCAGCTCCCCCTGCCATCACGGGGACAGCGTCTACCTGTGACAGCTCACCTCCATCGCCAGAATGTCATTGTTCTCGCCCAAGTCCAGACTCATGGAGCCATGAAGGAACAAGGACAAACGGGTGCGGTGCAAAGTCCCCCCAGGCTCCACCTGGACCAGGCACGTGCTCACCATCTTGGGGCTGAAGCGGCCATGGGCGAGCTCACCCACAAAGGTGAGCTTCCCGGGTTCGGATTTGCGCAGCAGGTGCCTCTTGATTCCCTCGACGGCTTCAAGGTAGTCTTCCCGTAACCTGTGCAGACCAGCAGGCCCTGTCTGCTCCGGCCAGGCCGGTGCACCGCCCCCAGTTATCCGGGGACAGACGCATAACTGGCAGCTGCCACGCACACACTAGGCCCCGAGGCCTGGCCCTGTCTGGGGCCGCACCACTGAGCCTGGGCGTGGTGGCCTGGGGCAAGGCAGCCCCTTGGGGCAGAGGGCAGGGCCTCCTGCTCCCTCAACAGGGCCTGTTCCTCTTAACCAGCCAAGACCAGCCTCTGCGGAGCCCCAGGACCCAACACGTCCACCTCGGTTGTCTGAACAACCGCCCAGATGGTGAAGCCCTTATCCATGCCCATGGGGGTCAGCCTGGAGCTGCCCCGGGGCTTCTGGTCACAGTCATCCCTGGGCTTGAGACTTTGGGCGATTCCAGTTCCCTTACGAGGGATACTTGTATTTTCTGATCGTACAGAACTGAGGTACAGTTCTCTACCTGGAGAGCGTACGTTTTTAGTGACAGAGTAATAAGAGGAAGGAGGCCCAGGTGTTCCTGGGGAGCGGAGAAGCAGAGCTGCCCCTACCCAGCCTTGAGGAAGACAACTCGGCGGGTGAGCTGGGGCCCCGCGGCCAGACCCGGACCCCCAGCCCTGTGTGGTGCTGACAAGCCACAGACTGCCGTGACCGTCTGGGCCCCGTCTGCTGCAAAAAGCCTGCACATTCCCCACGGAGGGGCCAAGACCGGGCCCGGCAGGGCCGCTGATTCTGCCCAGGAGCTTGGGACAAGCAGAGCCTCGGGGAGCCCCAGGGAGCCCGCCCAAGGCAGCAGAAACAGGCCTCACTGTGTCTCCTTCTTCCCGCCCTGGATCCACTGCTTCAGCAGGTACTCATAGTAGCTGTCGGCCCTGGCGCCCAAGGTGAACACTCCCATGTGGGTGAAGAGGCCGCTGTGCGTGTTGATGAACATGGGCACCAGCCCATCCTTCTTCCCAGACAGGGAGTGGATGTGCCTCACCACCTCCTCTGCAGCATCCTGGGGCAGACAAGGGCAGAGTGCGGGTGAGCGGGGGGCGCAGAGCTGCAGGCCAGCTGCAGAGACGGGCTGCGTGAGTCCCGCCACCCTCGTGACTGAAGGGTTCCCAGCAGAGGGGAGAGAAGGCTGGTCCTGGCCCACGGCATCCGTCAGCCACCTGCACCTGGCAGGGGTTTCTGAAGAATGGTCCACACCACACAGCAATCAGGTCCCTTCACTCAGATGTGGCCGCCTCGGGCCTGACGACAGGGCTGAACGCGCCCCCTCGACAGTCCAGCCCCCATTAAAAGAAGGCTGGATCTGAGACCACCGCCATGGTCCTCAGGACCTCCTGCCCGGGATGCCACCTGCTTCCACTTCCTGGAGGGAAGGCAGGCACGTCTGGTTCCGAGCCCAGGGTTGCTGCTAGAGACATCAGCTGCCTGGACTCCTCGTCCACCGGGTGAACTCCTATTCGTCCTTCAACACCCAACCAACCTCAGCTCCTCCAAGCTCACCTGTATGGCCCGGGCAGCACCACGTGTCTGTTCTCCCAAGGCTGTGTGTACGTTTTATCTCAGCGCTCAGAACCCTGCACCTGACTGATTTCCTGGTCTCTACCCGACACGTCCACCGACACCCATCTACAGCTTCCTCCGAGGCGGGGCCGCTTTATTCCTCTTTGTCTCCAGCAACTGTAGAGACCCGGCAACATGTGGGTGCCTGGCGGATGTCTTAGGAGCAAATGGCAGAAATGCCGAGTTTTGGCATTACAACTCAACAACAGAAAGACGGCTTCTCCAACCAATGAAGAGACGTGAGCACACATGTCTACACAGAAGATAAACAGGCCAATCGGCACATGGGAAGGTGCTGCCCATCATTCACCACTATCAAATCAAATCCTAAATGAGACACCATTACACACCCACTAGGCTGGTTACAATGGAAAAGACGGAAAGAGCAAGTGCTGGCGAGACCCTGGACAAGTGGAACCTTGTGCCCTGTTGGAACCTGTTTACAGGGCTCTATTCTTAACATCCCCGAGTCACAAACCACCGAAACGTTACAGCTGATGAGTGGATAACACGTGTGGCCCATCCACACAACGGGACACTGTGTGGCCGTAAACAGGAGATTCTGACACCTGGATGTGCCTTGAAACCATCACGCTCAGTGACAGAAGCCAGACACACACGGCCCATGTCGTAGGATTACATTTATGTCAAATGTTCAGGATAGAGAAATCTAGAGAGACAGGCCATTTGTGGGTCCAGGGGTAAAGGCATCGGAGAACGGGAGGATGGGTCCTGTTTTCTTTTTGGGGTGATGAAATAGTTCTGGAATTAGACTAGTGATGGTGGCAGACGTGCGAGTACACGGCAAAGTACATGTGGAAACGAAGAATTTCTTGATATGTGAATTCGCCCTCAATTTAAAAAAAAAAAGAAGAAAAAACCAATGGAATGGAATACCCAGTCTGGAAGTACCCTCCACGTACTGGAAGTTCACCCAGGAGAACAGCGACACTGCCAAGGGGCACCACGGATCAACACACAGAAACATTTCAGCAACGGGGCAGCAAGTTAGAAAAACTAAACGTGGATCCTGCCTTCACTCCACATACCATACGCCCATCACGTCACACACAGGGTGCCCGCGAGACAGCAACGCCGCTCCCAGCGGTCCACCGAGGACAGACGCCCACCTGAGCCCCACTGCCCGTTCCAGGTGCCACCACAGCGCCAGGGGAGGCCGACGGCCGGGACGACGGCAGTGTCACCAGCACAGAACTGGCTACGAAAATGCCAGCGTCTCACCACATCCAACACCACGCAGCCCTAACAGAGGAGGCCTACAGTGCGCTGGCACAGAGGAGGCCCCAAGACATACTGCCAGGTGGACTCAGGGCCACACAGGGCACTGCATGAGAAGCTGTCAGCTCTGTCAGGGCCCTAAGGACACAGACTGCACCAGGGCAGGGCTGGGGCAGAGGACTCACCCTGTAGCCAATGCCTTCCGTGCCTGTGCACCTGTTACCAATGAGGAAATGGGATTCTCTAACAAGTAATTTTAAAAAAGGACACAGGTCTTGGCCCAGGGTCAATGTCCACACAAACCTGCACTTACTGCGCTGAGCAGTGAGCGCTCCCACAGGAAACCCCGTTCCAGCCAGAATCCCAGCCCCTCCGTACCTGAAATTTCTTTACTCCCGTGAGACGAGAGAGCTCTCGGAACTCCAGCTGAATGCTCGTCACCTCGGCCACCGTGCTGTCAGAGGTCCAGCGGGGCGGGTGGGCCACTCCAGTGCCGATGTTCACATCGGAGTACGGAATCTTGGAGGGCGTCTGGAACGCAGGCATTAGGCGATTTCCAAAATCTTCCTGATACACAACACAGCGAGGAATCAATGTTTCCTGTCACACAGTGGCCTTTGTTTCACGGTGCAAAGCCGTCACCCATTTTCATCCAGTTGAGTGGAGAGACATGAGTTTGCTGGCTTCATGCGGCCCCAACACTCAAAGCAGCAGAAGTGAGCTGGACTCACTCAGCTCTGAGCGGATTTTCCTGCTGGCTGTGGTGGCAGTAAGCAGTACTGCCTCAGCTCACACCCCCACAGAAACAGAGATGGAAATGAACTGGAGAAGGGAAAATAGGAAACCTCCACCCTCAGGGCCCCTCGAGCAAGGACATGCTGCTTGACCACCCGAGCCTCATCTCCCTGCAGGGCACCTGCCAGCCCGGCGCCAGGACACTCACGGCTTTCTTCAGGAAGAGGTCGTCCCCAGACAGGTGGTAGGCACCCAGGAGCCCCCCCAGGATGCGGATTGTGCTCTCAAACAGGTTGACGTCCACGTCTCTCTGAAACACTAACTTCTTGGACACCCACTCCCTGGCTTCTTTAAATTCTGTGACATGAAACAGTAGAGGGTCAGGAACAAATAGTCCTGGCATTCCTGTGTGATCTGTCTCTCCTGGGTGTTAACTTGAAAAGCCTCAATACAAGTTTATTCAGGAGTAGCGAAAAGAATTATAATTCAGGATGTGCATGGTGAGCCACAGGCCAGCCTGGAGAGCAAGGAGGGAGCTGCATTTATAGAGAAACGGGGAGAGGGTGGCACTGCTCAAAAGGAAAGTCCATAGGGGGAGAAACAGATCAGGGCGGCAATGGCTTCTCATTGGCTGAGCTGCGGTGTTTCTCATTGGCTGACCTTAGGCATTTCTGATTGGCTGAGCTGAGGTGTTTCTGATTGGCTGAGCTGCGGTGTTTCTGATTGGCTGGGCTGTTGCTAAGTGGGGAGAGAAGTCTTCCCTCGGTAGTAAAGTAGTTGTTCTTCCTGTTTGGGGTGATTGACAAGGTGTGATGGGGCGAGTGCGCCCCCTGCAGGCCTTCCCTGTCCAGTTTAGCTGATGTTTCTGTTATTAATTTCCACATATGACCTTTTTGATCAAGATCTTTGTCTGAAAGCATCACTGATCAGCAGTCGGGTTCTCTGCAGGTAGTGGTCATGTCCCTCAGTGCCAGGAAGAACCTTTCCTGGTTATTGTCTCTTTTGTTGGAGGTCAAGTACATGGTGTTTGGAAACCATTTAGGCCACATTTGAGTAACAAGGAAGGTTAGGAGGGAGAACTCTCAGGCATTTCCCATCTAAAGTCTATGTTTCTCCAAGGTCTCAGGTATTGGAGATCATCTCGAAGTGCTGAGCCAGCATCACCTTATTGGGCACATCATTTTTACAGAAGTTTAACAGGCAATAGCTACCGAACTTCACAAGTATACAGAGTGAGATTAAGAGCAAAACCATAAGCCCAGTTTGCAGGACAGTTCTAAACCAGGAGCCCAGACCTGTAGGTAACCAGCTGAACAAATCAAAGGACTGTGGATTGTTAGGTGACATTTGTTGTAGCCAATGTGTGTGCTCTCTAATCTTCTGTAACTGGGTTTCTACTTCCCCAAAGGCATTTATCCACGTGCAACAGGAGGTGTTGCTTGGCAAGTAGTCAAGGGCTATGATTATCTCAAACTACCTTGAACGATGAGTTAAGGTAATTTCAGCTGAGCTGAAATTGCTTTCGCTGTGGAGTCGGCCGATTCTTCTAGTGTCAGGGAGAGCAATAACGTTTGTTTGTTAACACTCACTCTGATCCACAAGAAGAAAGCTCTTTCTTTGGAGGCAAACCCAGAGTCACATACACCTCCTGGGAGTTGTCATTTAGGGCAACTATGGAGACTCAGTGGGAGAGATCCGTGAAAGGTCTTTGGTTGTTCAGAGAACAGGACAGTGAATATGGCAAGGGCACGCTGTCCTTGTGTTCTCCCACTGTCAAGGCAATGAGTTGCTCAAGCATAAAGGCCATTACTGAAACCTCCACAGATGAAGATGTAACGAGGGGTGTACATAAGGCTCCCGCATAAGTGACATCATCTATAGACTCATTCATCAGCATAGAGGCGTTAGCATTATATAACCAAGGCTCAGACACTATGTTGTTATGTACCAAGAGGTTGCCTAGATACGTGGACGTGTTCAGAATTACATAAGTGACTCCATCTACATTGATGGTCCCACAAAAATTTTCATACAATTATTTAAAATATCTTGTCTTCTCCACCCAAGGCTGGGTCAAATTAAAGCAAGAAATGAGTTTAGGTGGACTTAGCACTCTGACTCAGTAAAACAGCAATTTAGACAAACAATGGTGTCTGGAATCCCAGTGAAATTACTTGCAGGGTGTACTAAGGGGTCGTTACTGTCTTGGCCAGACCAAGATTTCTGATGGCAAATCCAGCAATTAGCGAGGTTTCTCCCTTTTGCGAGGGATTGGGAAATGCAGACAAGAGCACTGTCCTTCAGGAAAGAGAGAGAGAAAATAGAGCGAGAAACAACAGTGGGAAGAGGGTGTACAGGGCTGGTCCAGTCCTCTTGGGAAAGCTGCCTGCCTCAGATGTTGGCTGCTTCAGATCCCGGTGAGTTTTCTCTTCAGATCACTGGAGGGAGTGCAGGTCCACTCAGGGTTTGGTGCCTTCTTTACGTGTGACACGGGGTTCCAGGAGTCCACTCCCTGGAGTCTGGCAGCACAAGGGTTAGTCAGCAGCCCTTCCAGTGAGGCTGGAGAGAATCCTTTCGGAGGTGTCTTTTCCAGTAAACAAAATCTTCAGGTTGGAGAGTGTGATGCTTAAGGCCTTCATCTCCTGCGAGTGCACCATGAAAAGATTGCTCTACAAAAGTGTGGTTATTTTTAACAGAAGCAATTAGGGCTTTACGATACTGAACTTTGTCTCCCTATACCGAGGGTCGAGAGAAGCAGGTGCCAAGTGTACTGGGTGATCTGCGATCATTTCAAAGGCTGAGAGTTTATGAGTTCCTGAGATTTAGGAGGACCAATGGAAGTGCTTTTGGCCAGGGTGTCTGAAGGGTTTCTACAAACTTTGCTTATTGAGTCTTAACACTGTTAGTACGTTTGACCAGCCCAGGGGATTGAGGATGATCAGCACAGTGAAAACGCTGCAGAGCTGGCCAAACAGCACAGACCTGTCAAAGCACTTGACCTGTGAAATGAGTTTCTGGGTCACTACGATATTTGAGGGGGGCTCCCTCGGTGGGGATAAACTCTTCTAACAGAATTTTAGCCACAGAAGAAGTAGCCAGTCTACAAAGGAAAGCTTCAGTCCAGTGAGAAAAGATACAGACCATGACCGAGACATATTTATATCCATGAGACAAGAAGAGCTGTATAAAATCCATTTACCATTCGAATGGTCCATTGGGCAATTTAAAGTATCTGGGAACCGTGTGGACAGGTTTTCCTGAATTGTATTTTGGGCAGGTGGGGAAAACGAATAGGTACTTTTTGCAACTTTATTAATATTTTCCCAGCAGCATTGGTGCATAAAGCTTACCATGGTTTTTCTGCGGACCAATGCTTCAGGGCATGTACAGTGGTTAGTAATGGGAAGTTTACAGTTTCTGGTGGGACTGGGTTGTTATTTGGCCCAAACCAGAGCCTTCTCTTTTCATCAAACCAACAATTGTTGAATTTCCAATTCTGTTTTTCCTTTTCAAAAGCCAATTGTTGGGCTTCTCTAGCCAGTTTTTCCAGGCTCTCATTCGGAGAAACATCCCTTTGGGCCATGACAACAGTTTTGCTGCTATTTGCTCCTTTAAGAGCAGCATTCTCTGCAGAAGTGTCAGCAAGGTGATCTCCCCTAGCCTCCAGAGGGTCACTTTTAGAATGCCCTCGGGTCTTAGTAATAGCTGAGGCAGCAGATAAGAGTATTGCATCCAGTAGTTCCCGAACATCAAGACTGTTTTTAATTTTATCGCCACTGGAAGTGAGGAAACCACATTGCTTCCACAGCATCCCCAAATCATGGGCTACCCTGAAAGTGTACCTGCTGTTAGCACAAATGTTGGCAGTCTTGCCTTTTGGCGGGGGTACAGGCCCACGTAAGTGCATATAATTCGGCTTATTGGGTCATAGTAGCCGAGGGCAAAGGTGCCACTCCAATCACATCAAAAGGCATTGATGTCGCCTATCCAGCACAATATTTACCATTGTCACTCTTTATTTTTTTTATAATTTTATTTATTTATTTTTCCCCCAAAGCCCCAGTAGATAGTTGTATGTCATAGCTGTACATCCTTCTAGTTACTGTATGTGGGACGCGGCCTCAGCATGGCCGGAGAAGCGGTGCGTCGGTGCGCGCCCGGGATCCGAACCCAGGCCGCCAGCAGCGGAGCGCGCGCACTTAACTGCTAAGCCACGGGGCCGGCCCTGTCACTCTTTAAATAAGACCCATCAGTAAGCCGTGAGATGTCAGCGTTACTTGGAGGAGTTTCTTGTAGGTGGTCATGGGGTCAGGAGGGGTCTGTCAGTGTTAGGCAGTCGTGGGGACCATCATCGGTAGCAGAAGAGAGAAGGGTGGCAGGGTTAAGGTTACTGCAGTGAGAAAGGGTTATGTGAGGAGCAGTTAGTAAGAGGATCTCATGAGAGGTGAGATGGCTGGCTGAAAGATGTTGCGTGTGGTGAGAGTTTAGGAGGGCCTCCACTGCATGGGGTACAAAATGCTTAAAGGGGATCCCACAACTATTTCCTTGCTGGCCTTAACCCAAAGGGCGGTGGCAGGAACGGCTCTAAGGCAGGGAGGGTCTCTTTGCACTACAGGGTCCAGTTGCCGGCTAGAGTACCAGCCAGTCGATGGTGGTGCCTGGGTTTTCCCGTAAGCACCTGAGGACACCTCCTTCCTTCTCATACACAAAGAGGAGAAAGGGGAGCTCGCAGTGTGGGTGTCCAAAGGCAGGGGGGTTTATGAAGCTCTCCCTTAAGGCTTTGAAGGCTGTGCCATCCTGTTCTCTCCACAAGGTTGGGGAGATCAGGATTATTGTTTCCTATATTTTATGTTGGCCATAAAAGAAAAATTTGGAATCCAATTTCAGCAGTAGCCAGCCAGCCCACGACAACCTCATAGCTGACACTTAGTTTGCGGTTTGGGGAAGCTCAGGACACCAAGAAGCCTGTCTGGATCAGGGTGTAGCCCTCATTCTAAATACTGAACCGGGGTTTGGACAAACTGCAGTTTCTCCTTGGTGACCTTGTGTCTCTCTAGGGCTAAAAGCCTTAGTAAGTGGATGCTGTCTTCCTGGGAGGAGGCCTGAGAGGGAGAGCAAAGAAGCAAATCATCTACACACTGTAACAAAGCAGAACCTCTAAGAAACTGTGCATCATCCATATCTGCCTTCAGGATTTATGGAAAGGACACTCAGGAAAGCCCTGAGGCATCACCGTCCAGGTGAATTGCTTTCCTTCCCAAGTGAAAGTGAAGAGGAACTGGCTGTCCTCACCACCCAGACACTAAAGAACGTGCTGCACAGAGCAGTCGTGGTAAAGAGTTTGCTCTCAGGTGGGATAGAGGGCAGCAGCGTAGGAGGGCCTGGAACAACCGGGTGCTGAGGGATGACAATGTTATTGATCTCTTGGAGGTCCTGGACGATCTCCATCCACTGGGTTTTCTTACAGGGTAATCAGAGTGTGACAGGGACAGGTACAGGGGATAAGGGAGCCTTAGGCCTTACAATCTTCTATTACTGGCCCAATGCCCCAGAGAGCTTCTTTATTTATAGGGTATTGATTAATTTTAGACAAAGGCTTTGAAGGATTTGTTTTAATTTTGATAAGATGTGCACTATGGATTCTGCCAATATCAGTTGCAGACTTTGCCCATAAGCAGGGTCATAATTAATCTAATAGGGATCAATGGCTAGTGTCCTTAAAATTAGTTTTAATGTCGTCAGAGATGGAGCAAATAAGAGATGTTGAAGGGTCATTTAATTCACCTAGTTGGCCATTTTGGTTGCTGCTATCACTGCTGCTATCAAATTCTAGAATCCCACCCCACCCCCCTTTTTGGAGAGAGAAACACCAGCATGGTATTTCTCTAGGAAATCTCAGCCCAAAAGATGAATAGGAGTGGAGGAACTTAGGGGAAGAGCGTGAGAGTCCCTCAGAGGGCCCAAACAAAAGGGGGTGGTTTAGAGACAGGACTATTGGGGTTTGAGACCCCACTGTCTGAGCTATTCAGTTCTCCGAGGCAGGGGCTGTTTGATCACAGTGGGGTTGAGCACCAAGACTGTAGCTCTAGTGTCAATAAGTCCAGGGAAAGATTCATTCCCAATCTGGAGAGTGGTTTCCCCACGTTGATTAAGGGAAAGGATTGGGAAGAGCCGCTGTGGTTAATCAGAGCCCCGTCATTGGGGATCAGGAGGACATTGGAAGGATCAGTTGGGGGGCTGAGAACCCTTGGAGTTTCTTAGCTTGGGGCAGTCCTTTTCCCAATGTCCTGGCTTTTTACAGAAATGACAGAGACCAGAAAATTTCTGGTTCCATCCAGAGGCCTCCATTTGTTGGAGATGAACATTTAGGATTTTTGTGGTCTTTTATTCTAGTGAAATCATCTTGGATGCAAGCGAACTGATTTGCCAAATTTACCAAATCTGGAGTGGACGTGGTCTCCCACTCCTCTGAGTCCTCTTCACCAAGAAGGAAAGATCCCAGTTCAGCCCATTAAACAAATATAGAATTAAAAGCAACCCGAGTGGATTTAGCTTCCATGGGGAGGCCAGAATTTTCTTTGAAAGAGATCTGAAGTCAATTAAAATAGGCATGAACAGGTTCAGCAGGCTTTTGCACACAAGCCTGAATTTTGTTCCAATCGACAGGCTTGGGAAAGGCAACTGGGACTGCTTGGTGGAGTTTTCCAGGAAGTGTTCTAGCCTCTTGCCAAAAGTTAGCATTTATTTTTCTAAATCTCTTTCAGGATGTTACCATCGGGCAAGTTTCATCCAGTGTTGGGCCTGGCCTTCCCCAACAGGCACGTGAACTAGCCGATATAAATCTGAAAACCCCAGTTGGTAGGTCTGAATGAGTATGTTAAATTCATCAGCTAATCTAGAAGGGTCCTTTGTTGCCTTTGGTCATTATCAAAGGCTCACAATTCAGCTTTAGTCCAGGAAACATGAGGAACCTGAGGTTTTTTTAGATCCTTAGAAGGTTTAACTTTAAAAGGGAAGGTTCTAACGGGTTCAGAAGAAGGGGCAAGGGTAGGTTCAGAGGAGAAAGGAAGTTCGGCAAGAAAATTTGAGTGGGGGAGCAGAGAGTAGAGAAGAGGGGGGTGGTGCAGAAGGGACAGAGGAAGATGGCGATGGGGACAGAGACTGGGCATAAGAAAGCTGCTAGGGCAGAGCCTGAGACAAAGGAGTCTGGGGAGACAAACAAGATGGCCCCTGAGACAGAGGAAGGGGGAGGGGAGCAGGAGGCTTCAGAAACCATTTTGCTCTCCCTCAGTTTTTTAGTTGTTTCAGCTGATTTAGACAAAGTATGTTGTAGTGAGTCGATTTTAGAGCTTTGTGCATATCCAGATGCCTCCAGGCACCAATGAAAATAGACACACCATTCGTTTTACTTAATTTTAGAGCTGCGGTCTTCCAATTTGGTTTTAAGACAAGTGATTTTGGGGAGATCCAAAGTTCCCCATAATGGCCATTGCAACTCTGGACTGCTTTTGGTCTGTTTGACCCACTTAGTTAAAAATGCACATGTAGGGGGCCCAAAGTTCTTAAACATAAACTTGGCTGGGGTCCCTGAAGGAGGGCTGCCCTCAGAACATTTAGATGACTGGGATCCCATTTCTGAAATTTCCTCTGAAAACCCAAGGAAGTTGCTAGCGTCCTAGACCTGATCCCAAAAGGAATCTAAAAATAAAAGAAAGCTGCCGGATTCCCAGCCTTGATTCCAAAAGGAATCTGAAAACCAAAGAAAAACTGGATTCTCAGCAAGCTTGAGCCCCAGAAGGAACTGCGCTACGTTCAGAAAACAACTGAGAACTCACCGAGGACGACCCCTTGAACCCAAGGACAGAGGCTTGAACCTGGAGGACAAGGTCCCTCTCCTGAGATGACAAAGCCTCTCTGGATCCTGAGTAAAGTGCGAGACCCCAGACTGCAAGGAGAGCGGAGCTCAGAATCCAAGAGGAGACTCACCAAACCGAAAGCAGGCGACACCCCACAGAATGATGAGCACAAGGGGCCCAGTGTGGGTACCTCGTTTGATTCTGGGGGGTCACTGTTTCTCGAGGGTTGCATCCTTTGGAGCCCACTTTTCTGACACCAAATATATTAACTTGAAAAGCCTCAAAACAAGGCTTTTTTAATTCAAGAATAGCCAAAAGATTTGCAATTCAAGATGCACCTCCTATGGCAAACCATAGGCAAATCTAACAAACAACATAGGGAGCTGCTCTTATAGAGAAAAGGGGGAGAGGGAGAGGCTGCCCTAAAGGGAAGTCCATTCGGGGAGAGAAACAGATCAGGGCCGCAAAGGCTTCTCACGAGCCCAGCTGTGGCATTTCTGATTGGTTGAGCTGAGGAATTACTTATGGGCTGAGCTGCAGTGTCTCTGATTGGCTGAGCTGAGGCGTTTCTGATTGGCTGAGCTGAGGAATTACTTATGGGCTGAGCTGCAGTGTCTCTGATTGGCTGAGCTGAGGCGTTTCTGATTGGCTGAGCTGAGGAATTACTTATGGGCTGAGCTGCAGTGTCTCTGATTGGCTGAGCTGAGGTGTTTCTGATTGGCTGAGCTGTGACGTTTCGGATTGGCTGGGCTGTTGCCCGGTGAGGAGAGGGGTCTTTTCTCAGTAGTAAGTAGTGGTACTTCCTGTTTAGAGTGATTGAGACGTGTGATGGGGGCGACAGCGCCACCTGCAGGCCTTCCCCGGCCAGATTAGTGGAGGTTTCTTCATTAAGTTTCACAGGTGCTGCATGCGTTCTTGCGCCCATCCTTCTCCCACACGGTTTCCCTCTCATTGCCTAGTGCAAGGGGGTGAGGCCTATCAACTCCGCAGAGGAAAAGGAGCCAGCACGCAGGCACGGCGAGCCATGCAGTGTCAGCACGAATGGTCCACAGTCAGAGGCCACCACACAAAGGACCACGTGAGAGATTCAGGGGTAGTCTTCAGCCTATTCACAAAACTTACAACGGTGTTTAAAATATCAATTTAGAAATAACTAAAAACACATAATCCCAATTTAAGCCCATCTGTGTGGCATAAGGAGGCCGTCAGGGAGAGATTCAGGAGCTGGCAACTACATCAGATCACGTGTCACCTCCCGCCATGGAGCCCCGACCGACTGCAACAGAAACACAGGCTGCAAATGGCCCTGGACGCCTGCCCAGGGTCCACGCTCAGCTCTCAGCAGGGGGCGTAGGGGACAGCTGTCCTGAGCGTCCCCGGGGCGCCTGGACGTAAGGTGACAAAGGAACCGCCCAGCAGGTCCACTCCATGGTCAGATGTAAACAGCAGTGTGGACTCCCGTGGGTGCGGCTCGCAGCCCTGCCCGAGCGTCACACACAGAGAACTAGCCCATGCTAGGGATCGAGCAGATACCTTTTTTCAGACCCAAAATCCACATGGTGTCCAGGGCGTCAATCAGAGTGAGGCCGAGGCCAAACCACTCACTGAAGGACCGGGACACAGGCTTCAGCTCGTCGTGGCCCCAGGCGAACTTGCGGTATCCGGTCCAAGCGTGGCGGAAGGCCTCGATCACGGCCTGCTGACGCTCGTTCGGGGAGGCTGGAAGGAGGGAAGCAGGTCATGGGGACCTGGTCCTGGTCAGGGCTCAGACAGAGACCCCCTATGGCCCCAAAGTGAGTGACCCTGACACACGCAACACTGTCTGGGCCCACAGGGCAGCAGTGGACAGCAGGGAAGGTCGGGCACAGCACCGAAGGTCAGATCCTCACACCTGGACACAGCCACCAAGGCAGCGAGGCCTCTGGGGACTGCACACGACAGCCTGGACTCTCGTCCGCCTGGCCTGGGCCCATCCACATCCACCAGGGGCTGGGCAGGTATGACCCTCTGGGGCCGCAGGGAGCACGCTGTGAGCAAAGGCATCTGAGGCAGCAGCCCAGCGTCGTGGATCACGTGGCTGCGTGCGCACTCCGTCCGGGTTTGGGAATGTCAAATGTGACGGGCTGGGGACTCGAGGAGAGCCCCTGATCTCAGAGGTCCCCACGTTCTGCCACAGCAGCTCCAGGTGTCATCAAGGAGGAAACACCGTGGAGCAGATACACTCAGGCCCCTCTGTGGCCTTTCCAGGGCGCCCCCAGGATGATTCGGGGAGACGTCGTCTCTCCACACGTGGGAGGACCACATACAACCACAGGGTTCTGGTGTGGATGAAAACCTGTGTCCTGTGTCCACGGCCTCACACACACGTCCTCTCAGTGTGGTGTGACACCTATTGTGTGGACGGCCATGGCTGTGCCATCCAGTCTTAATGCCCCAAGATTGCTCAGTGTCCCCCACATGCCTGGCTGCACGTCCTGGCCCTGGGCTCCCTCGTCCTTCCATCAGAGGCACCAGCAGCAGGAAGGAGGGTCACAGCCTGAGCCCCGGACTCAGCTGACCTGGCGCAAGACCCCACACACGAGGCAGATGGCCTTGGCAGGCACTGACCTAACCCCAGTTTCTGTCTGTGTAATGGGGATCCGAGAGACGGGCTACCTCAAAGGGCACCGTCAGAACAAGGCAGATGGGCTGCACACACCTTACAAGGCACCAGCGCCCAGGAGGCCCTCAACCACTGGTGCCAGAACACAGGGACCCCACAGAGCTGCCCGAACCCGCCAGGCCAGGGGAGACGCTGTGTGTCACATTCCTAGGCCCCTGGTGGCCCAGACACAGGCAGGGACACGAGCTCCCCCGCACACGCACTCCTCCTGTGGCTACAACATGGGACACAGGACGACGGGCCATCAAGGAGCCACAGGTCGTCACCAAAGCTCTAAAGGCCCTGTGACCCCAAGGACCTGGGCCCACCTGGGTGAGGAAGGATGACCAGCATGCAGAGGGACAGCAGCGCTGCACCGCACACCCAGGACAATCTATGCCTGTCTACACGCCCTCTCAGTCAGAATGTCCAGGTAAGGCCCGGGAAGGCTTGGTGGGGCCTTACCTGGTTGGTTCTGAATCCTGGCGGCCTGCGAGGAAGGCTTGGTGGGGGCGTCTGCCTTTCTGGAAGGGAGTTCAGTGCCCTGCTCTGGCTCGATCACTGCTCCCCTCCAGCTTCAAGGAGAGAAGGAAGGGCAGTCAGCCAGCGCAGGACACAGATCCAAATGTCCCGGGGTCACTGCCCAGCTGGGGCTCAGCCTCGCCCTCCATGCGGGATGGAGGGCTACAAGAAGGCAGGGCCCCGCCCTCAGGATGGGGCACGTATTGTCAGCTTCAAAAGGAAAAGCTCCTTTAGACATCATGCTGGTTCTTTATCTTTGTTTTTCAGAAAAGGAAACACGAAACGGACCAGCCACAGTGGTTCCACATGTTCAGACCCATCTCTGGTGCTCCTCGTACCTAATGATTGTTCTCTGGGTGTTTTCTTCCTGGCGAGCAGCACCCACAGCCTCTTCCCTCCTCTGGGCGTCATCCTGCCTCATGCCCTTCGAGTCTTTACCGGGGGCTCTAATCTGCAGGTTGGGTGGTCCCCGTCGGAAATGCCTTTGAGGCTTCTAGACAAAAATGAGAGTCAGTTATGAAAATAATTCAATGCTTAGGAGCCGCTATTCCTTCTCCATCTGGGACACTCTCCCCAACCAGACCCAACCCCACAGAGCGCTGTGCACTGGCCGAGGAGCACGGCCCCAGAGGAGACCATTTTCATTTTTCTTCACGAAATGCGGATTCAGGAGGAGCTCCTTATGCACAATCTCCTGGCCCTGACCACACTCATGGAGACTCCGCCAACGGGCTAGTGCAGCCCTGGATGACGGGTTGAGCCCCTGGCGCGGGGTATTTCCAAGCTGTCACAGACACTAAAGGTACCCTGAAAGGGTTAGAACCACGTCCTCAAAGAACAATGTTGCAGGCCTGCGCCCCGGGGCTCCCCCACTTCATCCCCAGAACAAAGCGGGAGACAAGGGGCACCGGGGCCGCTGACAGAGCGCAGGGCTCAGGCGCTCTGTTGACTGCAGCACTCTCCCAGATGGGGTGGCCACCCTCAGCAGAGGGTGTGACGAGGCGGCTCCTCCCGAGGACAGGACGGAGGCCGACTTGCAAGGGAGAAGTCTCTGCTTTTCAGCGTCCACGTAACCCGTGAAGATGTTCTCATTTAAAGATGCCGCCAACTCAGAGCTGGGACCCTTGGCCGAGAGAATGGGGTCTGGCCCTGCCACAGCACCGTCGCTGACACAGGTCTCAGGGACAGGCCCAGAGTCCAGCAGGAGAGGCCCCGCAGCCTCCAGAAGGGCAGTCTCCCCGAGGCCTTGCACCAGAGACGTGCACATTCACTCCTTACCATCCAGCCCCTCCTGGACACCAGAGACTGGATCACGGCAATTCAAGCAGCGGAAACGTGTCTGTCGATAGGGAAACGCGCCACATTCCGCTTCCCTACAGTTACGAGTCAATATGCAAAGAGTGGCCCAAAGAAGTGAAAGAAACGCTTGTCTGCTTTTTGTGTGTGTGTGTGTGTGTGAGGAAGATCAGCCCTGAGCTAACATCTGCCAATCCTCCTTTTTTTTTTTCGCTGAAGAAGAATGGCCCTGGGCTAACAACCGTGCCCATCTTCCTCCACTTTATATGGGACGCTGCCTCAGCATGGCCTGACAAGCTGTGCGTAGGTGCACGCCCGGGATCCGAACCCCGGGCCGCTGCAGCGGAGCACGTGCACTTAACCGCTATGCCCCGGGGCCGGCCCCACGCTTGAAAACTCCCTTCTCTACACACTGATGGAGAGTGAGAGTCTGGAGAGTGAGAGTCTGGAAAGCGGCCTCCTGTCTCTCCCCAGGGCAGCCTTGCACGGTGGAGCCCGCACTGGGCCCAGGATCCTCTCCCGGGGCAGGCTTGGCCCACGTCGACACCCTAACTAGCGACACAGGGCGTCCCCAGGTGCAGGGCACCTGGTTCTCAAAGGCATTCTCCCCGGAACCAGCTCTCTGTGGAGGGCATGTTTCTTGCTCCCCTGGCTGCCTCCTGACCACCCTCTAGTCTCCGCTACCCCTCTCCTCCTCCCCATCCCAATGGTAAGGGTGGGGGCACCCCAGGACCAGGCCCTTCCTCCACCCTTTCTAGACGACACAACCCTGTACCCGGGGACTCTCAAACCTGTCTCCCGTGCCCAGACTCTGATCCTGACTCCACGACCTGTGCACGTCCCTTTGGGGCCCCCAGGCACCCTGAACTGGGCAGGTCCACAACGGAGGCCTGCATGGCCCCAACCAGGTCCTGCTCGGCCTCTGCTGGCCCTTCCCCTGGGCACCCTCCTTCCCCTTCTCATGGCTGAAGTCCTGCCCAGCCATTCTCCTGTCGCGCACTCTCCCCATGGTCCAGGCAGCTCAGTTCTCCTGCCTCCTGCCGTCCACTCCTGATGCTCCACACCACGTCTCCACCAGGCGGCCAGAGAATCTTCATGGTGAGAATCTCCGACACTCCTACTCCCAATCTTCCCATGTGTGTGCCACTGAAACCTCCAGTGCTGCCCACGCCCCAGGAGGACCCGCAGGACCTGGTCTGGACTGAGCCCAGCCCCCTTCCCCAGCCAGGCCCACTGCCCGGGGCCGTTTCCCTCCATTCAAGCCCTGCTCTCCGGACTCTACACAGAGCCAGCAGCTCCTCTGCCTTCGGAGTGCAATTCAGTGTCTGTCCTCACAGGGGCTTCCCTGACTGGAGGACCCGCTCCAGCCTTATCTCCCAGGGCGTCTGCTCTCTTCCTTGTAGGATGTGCAGCACGGGCCACCTGCCTGCTCCTGTGTGTTGCTGGTGTCTCGCCTGCCTCTCCCGCCAGCCTGTAGCTCTGAGAGAGAAGGGGCGGGTCTGTCTGTTCGTCACCTAACACAGGATCCGGCACACAGCAGGTGTTCAAAGAAAAAGGAAGGAAAGAATATTCCTCCTCCTTTCCCCAAGTATTGTCCAACCAGCCCAGAATAAGGAGTGTGAGGTTAAAACATCAAACAAATGGGAAGAAAAAGAATTCTTCCCCATCTGTTTGAAATACCACGTATGTTTTGAAGTGCTTCTGGAACTGACCCGTTACAACTCCACATATTTTATTGAAAGTACCTGAGGTAAGACCCCCGGGAAGTGTTCTGGGTTAGCATCTGCTTTCTGAGGAGCTGGTAAGACTGGTGGATTTGCTGGTCTCATCGTCTGCTCTTCCACTGACCTGCCATTCGGGGCTAAACAAGAGAATCTCATGCATCTCAAATACGCCACGAGGCCTAGAGGAGAGGCATGGTGGGCCGTAGATACGTCTAGACAGGTGTGATTCCTTATAAGAGGACATCAGGAGACCTCAGAAGTCATTTAAGTGATTCAAGAATGGCCAAAGAGAATGAAAGCTTTTAAAAGCACTTGGCAGTTTTGTCCACATCCCCAAGCCACAACCCAAAATACTGGGCCTTAATGTTCCATTCCAGGAAGTACAAATGGTGGCAAACAAGCCGTCTACTTGAGCGACCTGGGGCAGCTCTTTAGCTTTCCTCCTAAAGAAGCGATCTTAGAGAAATTCAGGATTCTTACATCCTCAGCAGAACTCTGCCCAGTCCTTTCCAAACACACGGAAACACGTGCTATGAAATTCATGGAATGCCAATGGAAATTCATGGAAGGCTGAGCATTCAACCTTGGGACTGGATTTCTCTGTAGACGCAGAGGAGGGAGGCGCCAGGACTGACACCAGACCCGTAGGAAGCATCAGACAGTGCCAGTTAACATCCACGTCCTAGCTAGGTGGTTACAACAGGACGCTTCCTTCTAGCTGGATTTCTGCCAATCCGCTGACATTTACGCCTCCTGGAGGCAGTTAAGATAGACTGCAAGACGTCCTGCCTGTCAACCCTCAACGACCCGCACCCATCATGTTACGCCACACGAGTAGCTGATACCTTTCCACGGGTCAGCCACGCTGATGTAGGACAGGAGCCCGCAGAGCACCAGAAACGCGAGGAGGAAGAGGATCACGTTCCGCTGTAATCTCGACAGTTGCTTCCATTTCTGAGGGAGGGACAGAGAATGACACTTTTTACTGAAAATAACGCAACTGGAAATCTCTCCAGCTGCTACAGACTCAGCGAGGAGGATGAGCAATTCCGAAGGTGCAGGGTTGAGTTCTACTGTTTCTGAACTTTGTTCCCTCTCGGCAGGGATTAGGGCTGGGACGACACTCCAGCGACATAATGCACGGGCACACGTAAGATGAAGTAAAAACAGACGCGGAAACCATTTCTGTCCCGTTGCATGGGCAGTGGACGAAGACTCCCGCAGCTCGCGGCTTCTGGCTGAGACACCCAGCTGGGCCTTGCGTCTGCCCAGACGTGGTGTCCCGACGCCCTGCAGCCGGGGACCACCAGGAACACACCCATGGTTCAGCAGGGTGGGCTCAGTCCTCTCCGCACTGAGGGAGAACACAGATCCGGGCCTCAGGGGTCTCAATAAGAGGGTGTCAGGAAGCACTCGGGGCTGGCGTTTTCTCTTTCAGTACCTCTTTAGGCCAAGGACCACTGACATCAGGCCACAGGACATTAACTCATGATATCAAGATTCTCCCCACTGCTGGGATTTTGTTGATTAAGCTCAAAAGAGAGCACTGAAGGTGTGTGCAGTTGAGGCAGGGTGCATCTTTCTTCTGCTGTGTGATGAGCAGTTGAACCATTGGACATGACAGGGGCTTTCAGTAGTATTTAAGACTGGGCAGGATCATTGGCTAATTGTAACACAGGCAATTGTCAGAAACAAAATGATGGTTATTCCTTGTAATGAGTCTTAAAGCCAAGAACCTAGATTTGAGACCAGACAATGAAAACAGGTGCAATGAAAACAGCTGGGTCTGTTTTAGAGAATTAGGTAGCTTTCTCCCCCCTCTACTCCTCCCTTTTTTTAAAATCCTAGTCACTGATTATTATTTTCTCTGTAGTATTTATATAGGTTTAGCAAGAAATATTTATTATAGCAAACATTTTCCCTTGGTTAGCTAAGAGGAAATCAAGGACTATGGAATATTCTGTGACAACTCCACTTAGTGGATTTAGACTTTTTTTTTTTTTTTTTTTTGGCTTTTAAAGCTGTGAAACAGAGTAAAGAAAACTTCATTTAAAATGGGGTCAGGAGGCCGGAAGGGGAAAACCCTCACACGCTACTACTACAGTCAGTTGGGGACCCAACAGGAAGAATTGTCAATTACCACCCCAGCAGGAGGAAAGAAGATTTCCTCCTTGACCGGCTGGTCAGCCAGTGAGAAGCCATCACCACCCTGAACTCCCGCTCTTCTCCAGTGAACTTTCCTTCAAACAACCCCTCCCCACTCCCTCCTTCTTCTCTATAAAGTAATGCTCCTCTCCTTTGTTTGCTGGGCTTGCCTGTGGTGTTGGCTGTAGCTTGCTCGTCCCAAGTTGCAATTCCTCTGTATTCCCAAATAAATTTATCTTGCTGGTAAAATAACTGGCTATTTCATTTGTTTAGGTCAACATCACATGGTGATCAGAAGTGGGACCCAGAGAAGACCGCCAACAACTCCGAGGCTGGAGAGCAAACAGGTGCTGGTACCCACAGAGCCCACTGGGGTCACTGGTTTCTTGCCGGCCCTGGAGTTTGAGGGCAGGTTTTCTCCTGGATCCAAGCTCCACTGTCTTTGCATTTCGAGCTCTCCAACTTTATTTGGGATCTGTTTGATAAAGGCTTCATCCTTTCTGTTTAAAGGGTTTGTCCTTTCTGTGAGTACCCATTTGTATAATTAGGCCTATTGGAAGTGTGCTAGCATTTGGTATGACTGCTTTGGAATTAGGCTGTTTAGGAATTTTTCTTTTGCTCTGGAGAAAAACCTCTGAGAAATGGGATTCCAGGCATCTAAATGCTTGGAGGCTCCCCCTTCAGGGACTCTGGCCAGTTTTACGTCCAAAAACTGCAGTTCATCCTCATGTGCATTTCTACCTAAATGTACCCACATAACCAAAAGTAATTCAGATGCAGAACTTTCTAAAAGACAAAGTGAATTCAAAAAGTGCCCTAAAAATTATCCTTATAGCATGCAAATTATAAAAACCTTTGGTTAGGGCCAGCCCTGTGGCTTAGCGGTTAAGTGCCCGTACTCCGCTACTGGCGGCCCGGGTTCAGATCCCGGGCGCGCACCAACACACCACTTCACCGGCCATGCTGAGGCCGCGTCCCACATACAGCAACTAAAAGGATGTGCGACTATGACATACAACTATCTACTGGGGCTTTGGGGGGGGGCAAGGACGAGGATTGGCAATACATGTTAGCTCAGGAGGATTAGCATGGATGTTGTTCACGGCTGATCTTCCTCACACACAAAAAAATAAATAAATAAAATAACCTTTCTATAAAAACCTTTGGTTAAAAAAGAAAACAAATAATACTTTGGCCATCAGAGCAGGTAACCTTAACTTAGTCCACCTGCCAGAAAATTGTTATGAGTTTTGTACCTGAGATATGGGTAAAACTTTAAACTAAGACAATAAGATCTTTGTGTCTATCTGTATGTTATGTATGTCCAAGTGTGTATGTTTTAGATATGTGATATTTTTCTACCCCTAGCTGGTATTGCCAGAATTAATTTGTAAAAGAGCTCTATTTAATTGACTTAAGGAAAATCAAATACTTATACTAAAAAATTATCAGGAATATAATAAAAACTAATGCAAATGCTTTTCAGGTTCATGTGATCTGGGAAAAGATTCGGGATTAAAGCTAGTTTAAGTTTGTTGGTTTAACTGAAACAGGCATGTCTTTAGTTATCCACATTAAATATAATATTGTTATTCTCCATTGCAAAATTTGTCAGCAAAAAAAAAGTTCACTTGAGATGATGTCTGATTTTGTTTCATGAAGTTTCTGTGAATAATCTAAATATAATTGTTGGGAACAATTTATTTAGATACATGAAAATGGGATAAGAGTTTTTAGGTGCAATAATTATGTTTTATGTTATATATGTGCTTAAAAATAGCACTCCAAATCTTTTTGGGTAACTTAAAACTTTAGAGTTTTGGTAAGTTAAATTAAATGATGGAATTTCATTGACTATCTGAATCATTCTCCAAACAAGGTAAAATACTAAAACATTAATTACTGAACATAGGTCTACTTCTGGCTTCCTCTTGTAGAGAAACCAAAGATAAATTTGGTTCTGTTAGTAACCATGTCTTGTGCCACACTGAAAGATTATACTACTTAAAGGGGCATGTTTCTAGAAATTATGAAATGTATTTATAAATTTGCTAGTCCACAATTGCTTACTTCTTAGTTTTCACTAGGAATCAAGGATTCTAAGGCCTAAGAATTCTTTTTTGTTTCTTGTGAGGAAGATTAGCCCCGAGCTAACATCTGTCACCAATCCTCCTCTTTTTGCTGAGGAAGACTGGCCCTGGGCTAACATCTGTGCCCATCTTCCTCCATTTTATATGGGACGCCACCACAGCATGGCCTGACAAGCAGTGCATCAGTGCGTGCCTGGGATCTGAACCCCGGGCCTCCACAGCGGAGTGCGAGCACTTTAACTGCTATGCCACTGGGCCGGCCCAAGAATTCTAATTAACATATGTGATTAAAGCTACTAGGAATGGTAAGGGAAACATCCCCATATGCAAAAAAAGTAGGATGTGTGTTTTTGGTTAGAAAAAGGTATGAGGTATGGAGATATATTTTTGTTGAAGAAAAAGAAAGTAATTTTGTCCTAAAGTAAAATAGTTGTCAGAATAAGAAAGGAAAGGATAGGACAAAATTTGAATGTAAAAATAAAATTATAGGTTTGTGAAACAGGAATCTTTGGAAAGAAATTTTATATGCCATCAAGCTGGATAAGATTAAATAAAATTGCTATCAGGGTTTTAAAATAAGCTTTAATATCAACAGTGTACTTATGTAAAATTATAACTTAATTTTCTTTACTGATAAAAGGACAAAGTTTGCTTGGGCTATTGGTATGCTCCTGATAAGAGATTGTGAAAGGTTTCCCCTTACCTTTTTGTGTTTTATCAAAATTATTTCCTGTGCTTTATGTTAAAAGCTGAGTCTTTTCTATTAAAAAGAGCTAAGGTTTTTGCAGCTATGTAACTTTCTATATTTGTCTTTGAAATCTTCTGTCACTTTGATTAGATGGATAATTAAGTATTGTTTCATAATTTTCTGTGATCCTATTTTGGTCAAATGTCCAAAACTTTTTGATATTTTTGACAAACTTCCCCCTTAAAAAAATCAAATTCTAAATAAAATCTTTTTAACCTGAAAGTAAGTTTGGGAATTTCCAGAAGTCCCCTGAGACTTCTCAAAGGACTTATTCTCTCCTTATTAAAATAAAAGATGGGCCGGCTCTGTGGCTTGGCGGTTAAGTGCGCGCGCTCTGATGCTGGCGACCCGGGTTCGGATCCCGGGAGCGCCCCGAGGCACCACTTCTCCCTCCAACACGAGGCCGGGTCCCACGTACAGCAACTAGAAGGATGTGAACCTATGACATACAACTGTCTACTGGGGCTTTGGGGGGAAAAAACTGAATAAATAAAATCTTTAAAAAAAATAAATAAAATAAAAGAGATGTTAAACTAATTAGGCTTATTTGATATGTCAAATTACCTGGGAAGCATTGTCATATAAATGATGATAAACCTTAGGTTATATTACATAGGTGAAGGTTATTAAAATCAATGTTTAGAGATTGTATGAAAATTTCTAAAATTGTTATGTTCTGGTATAATGTTATCAGTCATAATTTTAAGATGTATGTCACAGAAATAACCAAATTTACTTGTCAATTACACTATAATGAACCTTCATCAGACCTTTGTTGATATTTTTAAGTCTTTTGTCATTTACTGACAGTTATTGCTTTACTCTGGTGCTTTTGCAAATATTTCTCATCTTCAGAGAAATTCAGGGAAAAGACCCTGACCAATACTCTAGAATGCAGGTATCTGATAACTTTAAGATCATCACACTGAACTAGATTTAAAGGATCCCTTTTCTCCTCTCCCTTGAGAAAATGTATCTTTGCAACAAGGGTTAAAACATTTATCTTTTTCTCCCTACCTGATCCCTCCAGAATTAAAAATGCAGGTAATCATGGAGAGATAAATTATGTTTGCATCTTTGTAGATATTAAATTCTCATCCTATTAATTGTCTTCAAGGTTTTGTTATATACCTACAAGCTGAATTGGATCCTAAATTCTTCTAGTTTCCCTAAATGTCTATGACTCTCCAAACTAACATTTCCCATTTTTACTGCCCTTGAAATCTCCTTGGAAGGGACTATCCCAGGTCCTCCTCACTACCCAGATGGCAGCCAAATTTCAGGTACTCGAGCCTTGGGTGCACATCTCAGAGCTAAAGGCGGCTCCACCTGACATCTAGTCCTGTACAAACACTGGAGGCTCCATATCAAATTCACTAGGGAAAAAAGCAGCCAACACCTGAGGCAGGCAGCTCTCCCAAGACAACGGGACCAGGCCTGTACACGCCTTTCCCACTGTTGCTTCTTTTCTCTCTTTCATGGAAAGACAATGGCCTCGTCCACATTTCTCAAACTGTAGCGAAAGAGGGAAACCTCTTCTCTTGATTATGGTCTTTTGGAAACAGCCTCATCATGATCCCGTGACAAATTAATCTTTTCACTTGCTTTTTCTGAAGGGTTAGAAGGTTGAGAATTCACAGAAGCCTTTCTTTCACCTGGAGTCTGAGTTCTTATCGAAATTCAGAAATGTCCGACCTTATAGGCTGTATCACTGCATAACACATAACACTCAAAACAGTTCTTTTGAGGTAACAATGCTGTTTCAATACGTCTTTGAAGTTTTCTATTTTTGTGAAGAGTTCATCGGCTCTTGCTTCAGGTTTATTCCTGCACTGTCTTCCCGATGCCTTCAGTCAGTTCTTTCAGTTGGAGTGTGCCCTTGCTGTATTCACTGTTTTTTCTCTTCATAACAAAATGGAAGCCTCCCATCGATCCACTTTACTAAACCTCCATGGCCGACTTAAGCAGGAACTTCCAGGAGGTATACACGACTCTTTGCCTCTGTAGGGAGAGTCTTTTTTCCCCTGGATTGTAGTAAATGCCAATGAAAACATGATTAGAAACCTCTCCCTAACATTAGGAGAGCTAGCCGATTCGACAGCCAAAAACAGTAGCAGCCCAACAAAAATCACTTAACTCATTGGCTAAGGTAGTCTTAGCCCTCAATACTTATCTGCTGAGCAGGAAGGCATTTCTGTGATAGCAGACACCACCAATTGCACATGGACAAAATCTTCTGGGGAAATGGAAATTCAGTTGCATAGAGTCAGGGAGCAAGCGCGCTGGTTGCAACAAGTCTCACCTGACTCTCAATGGCCCTTTGATTTGTTCGGTTGGCTATGTTCAGGCCTAGGGTCCTAGTTTAGAACTATCATAAGCAACTAGAAGGATGTGCAACTAAGACACACAACTATCTACTGGGGCTTTGGGGGAAAAAAATAAATAAAATTATATAAAAAAAAACCATAATACAATTTGGAACTGTCATGCTACTTTTGATTCTATTTTGTGTAATTATTGTTTTGTACTCATTGCCTGCCAAACTTTTTGTAAAAACAATGTACCTGATAAGGTGATGCTGGCTCAACGCTTTGAAATGATCTCCAACGCTTACAACCTTGATAAGATACAGACTTTAGATGGGAAGTGCCTGAGAGTTCTCCCTCTTAGCCCTCCTTGTTCCTTGAATGTGACCTCAATAGGTGTCCAGTCTGTGCACTTTTCCTCCGACAGGGAACACACCACTGAATTCTTGACAACAATGCTTCTGAAGAAAGATCTTGATCAAAAGGGGAAAATGTGACAGAATAAAGGGAACTTCATTTAAAATGGGTGCAGGCCAGAAGGGGGAGCCTCACACACTACTACTCAATGTCAATTACAGACCCGACAGGAAGAATTGTCTGTTACCACCCCAGCAAGAGGATTTCCTCCCTGACCAGCAACTCAGCCAATGAGAGTGTTTCACCACCCTGAACTCTCACTCTTCTCCAATGGATTTTTGTTCAAAACAACCTCTTCCAACTTCCTCCTTTTTCTCTATAACGTTCCTCTCCTTTGTTTGCTGGACTTGCCTATGGCTTTTGCTATAGCCTGCTTGTCCTGAATTGCAATTCCTCAGTATTCCTGAATAAACTCATTTTGCTGTAAAATAACTGGCTGTTGGCTGTTTTGTTTAGGTCAACAAAGCAGTGGTGCCATTGGTGACTTCTGAAGTCTGACCACATTTTCTAGTTGTTTATTTCTTTTTTTTTATATATAATTTTATTTATTTATTTTTCCCCTAAAGCCCCAGTAGATAGTTGTATGTCATAGTTGCACATCCTTCTAGTTGCTGCATGTGGGATGCGGCCTCAGCATGGCCGGAGAAGCGGTGCATCGGTGCGCATCCGGGATCCGAACCCGGGCCACCAGCAGCGGAGCGCGCGCACTTAACCGCTAAGCCACGGGGCCGGCCCTCTAGTTGTTTATTTCTGCTGTGGGACCTGTAGCTCAGAGTATGGGTGAAGGAGAATTAGTCATCCCTGCTGGAAGTTTTCTTAATAGCCTATACTTGCATTATTTTGAAAACTTCTTGCTATTCTTTTTAAGTAAATGTGATTTCTTTGAGGGATGAGAATTTTACATATGTGGAAATCTCTACCAATTATTCTGAATACACAGAATGTTAATGTGCGGTAGGTAGGTATAACCCTGATACGCACACGAGGAGTACCCTAGTGGAACATAGATGGCATTGTAAGTAAAGTATCATTTATCCTAATAGGAGTGAGTCAAGTTTGTGCCCCTTGATATGTACAAATTCCTTGAGTGGAATTAAACACTTCCCACAAAGCAAGTTGAGAATGAACCAACGACAACGAGCCTACTACGGCAGTTGTCCCCGGGATACCCCTGACCCACTGGGCCTTGTGATAGGGCTGCAGTGACCTCAGCAGACACATTTTATTGAAGTGAGGTCAAGGTCCAATTTTCGTGACTTACATTTGGGATCAGTGATGTGAAGAGAACTTAAGTACCAAAAGGGGCTTGTTGCAGGGCTGTCTGGGGAAGAGGCAGGAAAGAGTTTTGTTTTTCCTTAACTGTTGGGAGACCATGGGAGTCAGAAATAGCAGCATGAAGATAATGGAGACTGTTTTAGTGTTGTTTTGTTACCTATCAGTGGCCAGAAAAACCCTGATTCCAGGCAGAAGAAATGAAAAGAAAAGCAGCTCTCAGGGACTCACGCCCAAGACGCGGGAGGAAGTCCTTATAAAGCTATGAAGCGGTGACTGGGGCAAAGTCTGTCCAAAGGAAACGGATCTGAGAAGAAACCTTCTGAATGTCTTAGCTGTGGAGGCCAGCTTGAGGATGGACAGACAAATAACTGAAGCCATTGGAAAGCAGATAGACAGACAAAGCATTAGATAAGCAGACGTCAGAGGCCAGAAAACAATTTCACCAAATTAAAATACAAATGTAGTCAAGACAACCAAAATCCCATTGAGGAACTTATTCCCAGGAATGAACACACACACACGTGCACACACACACACACACTCATGGTGCTGAGGGACTTACTCCGAGGAACACACACACACACACTCATGGTGCTGAGGGACTTATTCCGAGGAACACACACACTCAGACACGCACACGATGCTGAGGGACTTATTCCGAGGAACACTCACACACACACACACACACACTCTCCTGGTGCTGAGGGACTTATTCCGAGGAACACTCACACACACACACACACACTCTCCTGGTGCTGAGGGACTTATTCCGAGGAACACTCACACACTCACACACTCACGGTGCTGAGGGACTTATTCCGAGGAACACTCACACACACACACACACTCACGGTGCTGAGGGACTTATTCCGAGGAACACTCACACACACACACACTCACGGTGCTGAGGGACTTATTCCGAGGAACACTCACACACACACACACTCACGGTGCTGAGGGACTTATTCCGAGGAACACTCACACACTCACACACTCACGGTGCTGAGGGACTTATTCCGAGGAACACTCACACACTCACACACTCACGGTGCTGAGGGACTTATTCCGAGGAACACTCACACACACTCACACTCACGGTGATGAGGGACTTATTCCGAGGAACACTCACACACACACACACACTCACGGTGCTGAGGGACTTATTCCGAGGAACACTCACACACACACACACTCACGGTGCTGAGGGACTTATTCCGAGGAACACTCACACACTCACACACTCACGGTGCTGAGGGACTTATTCCGAGGAACACTCACACACACACACACTCACGGTGCTGAGGGACTTATTCCGAGGAACACTCACACACTCACACACTCACGGTGCTGAGGGACTTATTCCGAGGAACACTCACACACTCACACACTCACGGTGCTGAGGGACTTATTCCGAGGAACACTCACACACACTCACACTCACGGTGATGAGGGACTTATTCCGAGGAACACTCACACACACACACACTCACGGTGCTGAGGGACTTATTCCGAGGAACACTCACACACACACACACTCACGGTGCTGAGGGACTTATTCCGAGGAACACTCACACACTCACACACTCACGGTGCTGAGGGACTTATTCCGAGGAACACTCACACACTCAGACACGCACACAATGCTGAGGGACTTATTCCGAGGAACACACACACACACACACACTCATGGTGCTGAGGGACTTATTCCGAGGAACACACACACACTCACACACTCACGGTGCTGAGGGACTTATTCCGAGGAACACTCACACACTCACACACTCACGGTGCTGAGGGACTTATTCCGAGGAACACTCACACACACTCACACTCACGGTGATGAGGGACTTATTCCGAGGAACACTCACACACACACACACTCACGGTGCTGAGGGACTTATTCCGAGGAACACTCACACACACACACACTCACGGTGCTGAGGGACTTATTCCGAGGAACACTCACACACTCACACACTCACGGTGCTGAGGGACTTATTCCGAGGAACACTCACACACTCAGACACGCACACAATGCTGAGGGACTTATTCCGAGGAACACACACACACACACACACTCATGGTGCTGAGGGACTTATTCCGAGGAACACACACACACTCACACACTCACGGTGCTGAGGGACTTATTCCGAGGAACACACACACACACACACTCACACTCATGGTGCTGAGGGACTTATTCTGAGGAACACACACACACACACACTCACACTCATGGTGCTGAGGGACTTATTCCGAGGAACACACACACACACACACTCACACACTCACGGTGCTGAGGGACTTATTCCGAGGAACTCACACACTCACGGTGCTGAGGGACTTATTCCGAGGAACACACACACTCACACACTCACGGTGCTGAGGGACTTATTCTGAGGAACACTCACACACTCACACACTCACGGTGCTGAGGGACTTATTCCGAGGAACACTCACATACTCACACACACGCACACAGTGCTGAGGGCGTCAGGGAAACAGCAGAGCTCAGGTCAGCGCAAACCTGCTTCCCGGCCGACGGCAGGCGGTGCCTCAGGCAGAGAGACACGGGCGTCTCAGCTGGAGTCACCGCTGCTGAGTCGAGGGTCTCAGTCTGAGGCTGTGAACCTCCAGTCCACTCAACGCCCTGCAGCCAGACCCCCGCAGACGCGCCTGGTGGGCAAGCGCGTTTATTAGCGCCCGGGCTCCGCAGGCCGCCCCGGCAGTGTCACGGGGACAGCGCCGCACCCGAGCTCCGGGAGAGCGATCGGGGGATGTGCTCCAGACTAGACGCCCGCAGAGGCAGCGCAACGCTACGACCGGGTCCCCGGCGGGCGGCAGAGACCCTGTGCTCCGTGCTCGGACACGGCTGATGGCCTCGTCGTCCCTCGCTTGCTCGACGCCCGTCCGAGGCCGGGGCACGCCCCAGGCCGGCCGCGACACGATGAGGTCGGGCCGCGCACGGGGCCCTGCGCGAGCCAGGGGCCGCTCTCCCCCTCGCCCAGGACACGCCCGGGGGCCGCTCAGCGCGGAGACCCGCCGGCCCGGCCCTCACCCTCCAGCACGAGGGCCGCGCCAGCTCCTGCTGCCGACGAAGCCCTTCCCGGGGCTCAGCGTGACCGAGATGAAGTCCCGAGGCGGCGCCGGTGGCGGACACACGAAGGCGACCGGCTCTGGCGGCGTCGGGAGGCCGCACTCCGGAAGGGACCTAAGGCTCCGCGAGTTCGACTCTCGCTGGGCGCCAACGCAGCGCGTCAACAATCAGCCTCCGCGAGCGCAGCACGCATGGGCAGGAACGGAGCGCCGACTGGGTCTAGTGCGCCTGCGTCCCGCGCTCACAGCTTTTCTGCGCCTGCGCCGGCCGTCTCCAGCCGCGGCAGTGGCCGTGGCGAGAAGGTGGGGCTGGATTCTGCTGCGTCCCGGCTCCCGGCTCCCCGTGGTGGCCCCGCTGCGCCCCCGGCCGCGACTTCCCCGACGGGCGGCGGTCGGTGAGGACCGGCCGGCCTCCCCGCCATGCAGGCAGGGGGCCCCTGTTCCTGGACCCGCGGGGCGGGCGGCCCGCTGGACTGTCCGCGCCGCCCGCGCGGGGTGGGAGGCAGCGGCTCTCGGGCTCCTCGTCCCGCCCCCGAGCCTTCGGGGTGCCCGAGGCGTCGCCGCGCTCTGCTGTGCGCGCGTTTTCCCTCCGCAGATGCGGGGCGCATTGCGGCCCCGCACGGCGAGGTCGGCCTGGCTCTTGCCCTGCCGGACCTCAAGCTCGGCCCCTCCCTGCGGCTTTCCAGGCCAGGCTGCCCACTGCCCCTGGGGGGAGCCCGCTGCCTCCTGCGGTCCTGGCTGCAGCATTTCTGGGTGTCCGGAGGGCTCCCCAGTGTGCGCGCCCCCTGCTCAGCGCCTCGCTTGTCTGAACCGGCTCCGGGAAGCCCCTCCCGCTCTCCTGCCCCTTGCTCTCCTCGGGTAGTCCTAGCAATGCCCTCAGGCGTCCCTCCCTGCACAGCCTGTTCCCAGGGAAATGGTGGCATCTGGAGGATGCAGGTGCAGGAGGGCTAGTCCCCAGGCTTTCGGACTGAGAGCGCCGGGGCCACCCCGGTGGAGCTGGGTCAAGAGGCAGGTTCTGGGCCTACCCCCAGGGTGCCTGACCCGCTAGGCTGTCTCAGGCCCCCCTGAGACCCTGGAGAAGAGCTGGACGGGAGCACGAGGGAATTCCTGGGCAGCCCAGAGCGGGTTCGCCCGTGTGGGCTCTTGGTCCCAAAGGGCCCCCACTGGGCTCCAGCCCTCGGATGGACCAGAGCTGTGAACACCTGGTGCTGTTCCCAGCACACACGTGCTCGTCAGAAACCGCACTCCCAGGCGGTCAATCACAACACGTTGTGTTTATTGGAAATCCCCCACCTCCTGTGGAAGATCAGGAGTTTGGCAATCTTTCAAAACTCAGTTGTTTCATTAGAGGGAGTCTGGGGTCAGAGATGGGGTGACCATAAATGTAGCATGAGGGAGGTCTCTGTGGTGATGGGACACCTGCCTCTTGAGAGCAGAGCAGGCGCAGGAATCCACACCTGTGGTTAGCGACTTAGAGCAGCATCAGCCTCTCCTGGTCTGCCGGGTCCTGTGACCAGTGAGGTGAAAACTGCAGGAAACTGTGAAGGGTCCCCAGGACCTCTCCCTGCTATGTTTGACACTTCATGTGAAGGTATAGTTATCTGAAAAAAGTTTTTAAAAAGCGAGCTGTTTCAGCCGTTTACCCAGCTAACTCGACTTGTGTAGAGAAGAGCTCGTGCAGTTAGAGCAGTGAGGAGCCGTTGTGGGCAGGACCTGGACCCGGGCCTCCTCCTTGGCCGACCCCCCTCTGCCCCCGGCCCTCTGCTTGCCTGTAGAGCAGCTGAGAGAAGGATCCTAAGGCACATGGTTTGAATCTGAGGTTTGCACAAGACTGGCAGAGCCTAGGCGTGACCCTGACTCTGCCGTCATGCCCGGGTCAGGATGCATGGGCACAGCCACCGTCCACCCCAAGCCACTGGAGTCATCAGCTGCGTCTGAACCCACCACCCAGATAACGTCCTTGCCTTGGGGACACCAGGGGTTCCACGCGTGGGCTGCGGGCTGCAGCAGAGGGAAGGGGGCGGGTGACCCGGTGGGGCAGTAGGCTGCATTAATGCTGCTCCTCACATCACGGGGAGAGGTGGTGCTGCTGCGTTGCTTTCCAGAAGGGAGAGCAGGTGCCGGGGCCCAGACAGCAAAGCCAGAGGCCCAGGGCCAGCTGGTTTCCTCCAGCCTCGGCCAGGCTGCAGGGGAGCAGGGAGGGGGCCATGGCCCCAAATATGGAGGCTGTGTCCCCCCCCACCAGAGCCGGGGAGGAGGGGGAGCACCAACAGCTGTCAGAAGCTCCTGGCTGGCCGGGCGAGGGATGGCGCCCCCCACCTGGTAAATTCGAGATTAATCACCCGCCGTGGGAGGCCGCCCCTGGTTCTCGGGGAAGCACATAAAATTCAGCAGCTTAAACCAGCCACTGACGTGACGGAGGCTGAGGCTTTGGAGAGGAATTGAGAGAATTCGGTCTCAGGTGTGCAGGCTGAGCTTCTCTGAGAGCCGACTCTCCCTGAGCGACCAGCCTTTACGGGTAGGGGTCAGGTTCCTTCTGCTGTGGGCCTCAGCTGGGCAGGCTGGGCTGTGTTAGTGGTTCAGCTGCCAGGGAGGGAGGGGGCAGCCTCTGTGAACACGTCACCCTGGGAGGGAAGGACACCGTCCCCTCCTCTCGTTCCCTCATCTGTACATCTGCAGAGATGCTTCTCCGTGTGGCTGGGGCTCCTTCTCACCACGCAGACGTGCACGTGGGGCAGAGGAGCCGCCTTCCCATCACCTCTCAGCTCAAACAGGAGAGGCAGGGTGCGCTGCTCTCACCCGCTGACGCCACACCTCCGTTGGCCCCTCCCCACAGCCTCCTCTCAGCCCCACTGTCCAAGGTCCTGAGTCCCTCTGCCTCCTCCTCGGACCCCACAGCCAGGAGCGAAGCCCAAGATCCTGAGTTGGCTGACAGCAGGCCTGGCGTCCCTTGTGTCCATGGAAACAGGTGACAGGAGAGGTCCCACCCTCCTGGAGTAAACCACGTCCCCACCCCTGGAGACCCCAGGTTTGCAGGTCTGGGAGTGAGTGAGGGCCACAGCGCCCTGGCCCTGTCCTCATCCAGGGTGAACAGGGACTGGAACTCCCACCCTGGAGTGGCAGCCACATCAGTGCCCATGAGGTGGTGTGACGGAATGGACAGTCATTGTCACCACGCTGGTTGTGACAGCAACAGTTTTTGGACAGTGTGAGGGGCAGCCAAAGGGCCAACTCAAGTGGTCAGTCCTCCCCACTGAGCCTCGGGCTGGTCTGGAGACGTGGGTTTCCTGGCTGCAGCCAGAGCCTAGGACCCCAGCCTGGGCGGTCCCAGCACTGGACAAACTGGGCCTGGGCAGAGACCAGGCTCACCCTGGCCAGGGACAGCCTTGGGCGTAGGGGTGGGTGACTCCCCTTCCATCTGCAGCCTGGGGCAGGGTGGCCTCCCCCAACCCGCTCTGGGCTGCGGGGACATGGCCCCACCTGTGGCTGAGCTGGTCGCCTGCCTCTGCTGGTCTGGCCCGTCACCCAGGCCCTGGACTGGACTCCGGGGGAAAGGTGGCCACTTCCCTCCTCTGGGTACTGGCACCTCCCAGGCCTGTCTCACGGAGGAGCCCGTGAACAGACTGGCCTGAGGGGGAGGGGAGAGGGTCCCAGCTCCCAGCAGGGGCCCCGGCCCCCTCCTTCTCCCTCCTGTCCACAACTGGAAGCCTGGGGCCCACTTTCCTTCCAGAAGCTCTAGGAAGTGTCCCTGACCGTCCCCCCATGGGTCCTGGAAAACTATATCCTTCTCAGGCCAGGGTTACTCACACAGGTGTGTCTCTGCCAGGACCTGGTGACCTACCAGCAGCTGTTTCTCCAAAGACACTCAGTTCTCTGCTGCTGCCGTTGTGGCCTTCTCCAGTCACAGCCTGCGTGTGATTCTCCCGCTGGGGCCACAAACGCCACAGGGTGTCTTCCCCACCACCAAAGGCTCCTACATCTCAAGGTCTGCCAGTGGGTCGTGTGGACTCCACCCAGAACTGGCGGCCCTTGGCATCACTGGTCTCGTGGGTGTGTGTGGGCTTCCTGTCTGGTCCAGCCTCCCTGCCTCCCTGAGCCTCCCGTCCCATCCTCCGCTGTCTGCCATGGCAACAGTGGCCTCTCCGCCTCTTGTCCAATGGCGAATTACTGCCAACTTCTAAGGGTCTTTGTGAAGGGTTTAGTCTGGCATCTTGAGAGGGAGCTCCCGAGTCTAGAAACCTCCCTCTCTGCTGGACGTCGTAGCCGCTGGTAAGGCACCCCAGCATCCACTCCCACAGTCTGGCCTTGGCTCCCTGAAACCTGCTTGTGGGGTCCTGCAGCTCCTCATGGCAGGGTCCGTTTCCTCCAGGCACAGACTGGGTTGGCCAGGTTCTGCTGGACTCCCCCTGGCAAAGGCCTCGTGGCCAGGAGGGGAGGGGTTCCTGAGGGGGTCACATGTTGTCAGAGGAGGCGGCTGAGCCTCTGCATCGTCTCCTGGGGTTGGGGCTGGTGGGGGCCATGTCTGCAGGCTTAGAAGGTTCAGAAAAGTCAGGGTTGAAGCCTCGGGGCATCTCCACCCGAAGCGTGCAGCCCCACTCTTCCCAACCAGGCCTCTGACCCTGGCTCGACAGGCCAGCCTTGGCTGGCGACTGTCTGTCCTCTAGGTTCAACCACTCTGAGGATTAAGGCCTGGGCTTCCTCTGGCCTCCCTGCAGGGGATGAGAACTTCTCTGTAAGTGACCAGAGGCCCTGCCTGGCCTTCACCCTGGCCCTCAGATGTTTATTATCTTCCTGTTGAGCACGAATAGACTTGGCATTAGCCATCCAGTCCTGATGGCCTATTTGCTCCAAATTTCAACTGCCTGACACATGAGCCCCCACCAGCGCATTCCCGTCCCTCCCCCCAGCATGTCATCCGGATTCCCCCCCAGCAAAGCTTTCATGGCTGGACGGCCTCCCTGGGCTCTCAGCTCCACTGCCCACCAGTGCCCGGGTCCTCGCCTGGGTCCTCACTGCCGCGGGGGTGGTCCTAACCCAGCACCAAGCCCCATCTTACCACCAGCTTTCTCAGACCCCTCCAGGGAACAGCTGTCCCGGGTGGGGTTCCCCAGAAGCAGATGCTGAGATGGATTTTGGGGTGCAGAGTAGCTGTTGGGGTTCAACACTGAGAAAGGACAGGAGAGGAAGCAGGACTGGTTGGAGGAAGAAGTCGGATGGTGACACCAGCCCGCCAAAGCCTTGGTCAGGCTGAAATGACCAGAGTTTTTTACTTTCACCTGATCAGTCACCAGGTGTCCAGGAGGGCGTGACTGTGGCGTGGTGGCTCTCTGCAGGCTGACCCTGAAGGAGCTGGCAGCTGGGGGCTGCCTGCTGACCACGCTCTCCGCAGCTGGGCAGTAAGTCTCTCTTGCCAAGGAGTCTCCATGTCCACCACGCCCCCTCAGCCCAGCATTTAGGGACTGGTCAGCCTACAGCGGCACCCCACTGCCCCAGAGCTCCTGCAGCCTTTACAGTCAGGGGAGAGACCAGTGGGCAAAGAGCAGAAAAAGTGCACAGCAGCCACCTAGAAAAGCCACCTGGCTCCCTCTTTCTGAACTAGAAGGATTCAACCAAGTCTGATTCAGGGGTAAAGGAGACCAGAAGGTGGAAGAGAAAGATCCGCATAAGTAAGGGCAGCCACCCTCGGAAACAGCGAGAACCCAGGATCAAGGGGATTAAAACCCCTGGAGAGATTCAGGGAGATGTTGCATCTATTAAATAAAAGTAGATTGCTATAAAAGAAAAAGAACAAGAGAGGTTCTTGGAAATTAAAAATATTGTTGCTGAAAAAACCTCAGTAATTACTTTGGAAGACAAAGTAGTGGAAATATACCAGAATATGGAGCCAAAAAGAAGGCAAAAACATAACATGAAAGAAAAGATTAGAGGCCTCTCCCAGTGCTTCTCAGATCTTCCTGTGCAGACAAACCACCTGCAGATCTTCTTAAAATGCAGAGGCTGACTCTGGGGTCTGGGGCGAGGCCTGAGGTTCTGAAGCTCCTACATCTTCCCAGGGGATGCTGCGGTACCTCTGGTCCACCAGACTGCACTTGGAATCCCAGGGGCTCAGTTAGAAGATCTCACAGTCAAAGAATAAGGGCTTGAGAAAGAGAAGAGGGAAAACAGAAGGGAGGAAATTGTCAGGGCCTAGCAGAAGAATTCTGTGGCTGAAAATCTTCCAAGTTCCAAGCCAGGCAGGATGGATGAACAAAACCCACTGCTAGACACATCCTTGTGAAGTTTCAAAGTTCCAAGGATCAACGAAGGTCTCAAAAGATTTCAGAGGGGAAAAACAGGTCAGCCACAGGGAGCAACGGTCTGATTAGCATCAGGTTGTTCATTGGCTGCCCTGAAGCCAGAAAGCAAAGCTTCAGAATTCTGAGGGGATGATGGAACTTTGTCCCCGGTGACATTTTTTTGTCTTAAAGTCAATTTCATCTGATAGTAGTATAGCCATCCAGCTTTCTTATGGTTGCTGTTTGCATGGTATATCATTTTTCCAATATAAACATTAAAACATATATGCATCTAATAACAGAGCCCCAAAATACATGAAGCAAAAAATTTACAGAAATGGAGAGAAATAGGCAATTCAAAAGTAATTTTTATTTTTATTTTTTTAAAGATTTTATTTATTTATTTTTTTCCCCCCAAAGCCCCAGTAGATAGTTGTATGTCATAGCTGCACATCTTCTAGTTGCTGTATGTGGGATTCGGCCTCAGCATGGCCGGAGAAGTGGTGCCTCGGTGCACGCCCGGGATCCGAACCTGGGCCCCCAGCAGCGGAGCGCACGCACTTAACCGCTAAGCCACGGGGCCGGCCCTCAAAAGTAATTTTTAATATTCCACTCTCGATAATGGGTGGAACAACTAGACAGATATCAGCAAGAATTAAGAAGACTTGAACAACATTAGCAACCAATTTGACCTAACCGGCATCTATAGAACACTCTACCCAAAAACAGCAGGCTATACGTTCTTCTCAAGTGTATATGGAACATTCTCCAGCATAGAGCATATGTAGAACAAGTCTACATAAATTTAAAATGTTTGAAGTCATGCAACATATTTTAACAACAATGGAATTAAACTAGAAATAAAAAGAAGAAAGATTTTGGAAATCTGGGTTAATATTGGGGAAATTAAAACAACACACTTCTAAAGGAACCAGAGGTCAAAGAAGAAATCACAAGGGAAAATAGGAAATATTTGGAACTGAATGAAAACAAACAAAAATTCAAAATTTATAGGATGCAGCTAAAGCAGAGCTGAGAGGGAAATATATAACTGTAAACATTTATGTTGGAAGAGATGAAAGATATCAAAATTTAAAACCTAAGTTTCTCCCTTAATAAGCTAGGAAAAAAGGAGCAAACTAAATCCAAAGCAAGCAGAAGAAAAGAATAAAGATTAGGGAAGAAGTCAGTGAAATAAAAAGCGGGAAAATGATAGAACAAATCAGTGAAACAGGTGTTTCTTTGGGAAGATCAACAGAATTGACAAAGGTTTGGGTAGACTGATAAAGAAAAAATAAAACCAAGAATAAAAGAAGGGACATCACTACTGACCTTACAGAAATAAAAGGATTATAAGGGAATATTATGAACAACTTTGTGTCAATAAGCCGAGCAATTTAGATGAAGTGGACAAATTCCTAAAAAGATACAAATTATCAAAACTGATTCAAGAAGAAATAGAAAATATGAATATACCTATAAGGAAATTGGATTAGTAATTTAAAAACCTTCCTCCTCCCCCAAAAAAAGCCCACGCCCTGGTGGTTTTACTGGTGAATTCTATGAAACAGTTAAAGAAGAATTAATACCAATCTTCCACAAACTCTTCCAGAAAATAGAAAAGGAGAAAACACTTCCCAGCTCATTCTATGAGGCCCATATTAACCTAATACCAAAGCCAGACAGAGGCATTACAAGAAAACTACAGACCAATACCCTCCATTAATATAAATGCAAAAATTCTCTACAGAATATAAGCAAACTGAATTCAGCAATATATGAAAAGGATCGTATATTATGATCAAGTGGGATTTGTTTCAGGAATATAAAGTTGGTTTAACATCCAAAAATTAATTAATGTTACACATCATATTACTATAATAAAGTACCAAAACTACATGATCATTTCAATAGATGCAGAAAAAGCATTTGACTAAACCCAATACCCATTGACAATAAATATGCTCAATGAGTCAGGGCTAGAAGAGGACTTCCTCAGCCTAATAAGGGCACCTATCAGCTAACATCGTACTTAATGAGGAGAGAACAAATGCTTTCCCTCTAAGGCTGGGAACAAGGCAAAGATGTCTGCTCTCACCACTTATATTTGTCACGGTACTGGGGGTTCTTTCTAGTTCTCTCAAGCAGGAAAAGAAGAAAAAGGCATCCAGACTGGAAAGGAAGAAGACTACTACCTCCTACTACTAACAGACAACATGATCTTGCAGAAAATGCTCAGGAGTCAACAGAGGCAAACTACTAGAACCGATCAACGAGCTCAGAAGGATCACACATGCAAGATCAATCATCAACAGTCAGCTTGATTTCTACATGTTAACAATGAACAGGACAAAAATAAAATTAAGAAAACAATTCCATTCATAATTGCATCAAAAAGAATAAAATACTTAGGCATAGGTTTAACAAAATAAGTGCAACACTTGTACATTAAAATCTACAAAACATTGCAGAAGGTAAAGATGATCTAAATGAATGGGTTAAAAGATTCAATATTGTTAAGATCACAGTTTTCCACAAATTGATCTATAAATTCAGTGCAATCTCTTTCAAATCTTAGTGGAACTGACAAGTTGATCCTGAAATTTATATGTAAATACAAAGGACACAGAACAGCCAAAACAATCTCGAAAAAGTTGGAGGACTAACACTAGGTGATTTCAAAACGTATACAAAGAAAGCTACAGTAATCAAGACAGTGTGGTCCCAACGTAACAATGGACGTGTAGATCAATGGAACGGAATTGAGATTCTAGAAATAAACCTTTACGTTATGGTCAATTGATTGTCTACAAAGGTAGCAAAGCAATTCAATGGGAAAAGATAATTTTTTCAACAAATGGTGCTGGACCAATTGGATATCCACATTCAAATGGATGAATTTAGGGGCTGGCCCCGTGGCGTAGCAGTTAGGTGCGCACGCTCCACTGCTGGCGGCCCGGGGTTCGGATCCTAGGCGAGCACCAATGCACCGCTTGTCGGGCTATGCTGTGGCAGGGTCCCATATAAAGTGGAGGAAGATGGGCACAAATGTTAGCCCAGGGCCAGTCTTCCTCAGCAAAAAGAGGAGGATTGGTGACAGATGTTAGCTCGGGGCTAATCTTCCTCACAAGAGGACCAGGAGGGTGAGGAGGCAAGAGTAATGCCCAAGTGTTTGTCCTGAGCAGCCGAGAGGAGGACTGGCATGGATATAGCTCAGGGCTGATCTTCCTCACAAAAAAAATTTAAAAAAAAATCAATAGCAGAAATATATCTGGAAAATCTACCTCTCTTGCCCAGCACATGGATTATCCCAGTAAGCTCCCAGCTGGCCACCCTCCTTCCCTCCTGGGTTATTCACAGAGCAGCCAGGTAGTCCTTTCTAAAAAGTAAATTGAATTGTGTCACTCTCCTGGTCTAATCCCTCCAGTGGCTTCCCGTCTCACTTAGAGTAAAGCCGAAGCCCTCATCATGACCTACTCAGTCCCACAGGATCTGGCCCGCGACGCCCCTGGCCCCCTCCCTAACTGTCTTCTCTTCACTTTCTCTGCTCCGTGCCACACAGTTCCACCCCAGGGCCTTTGCACTTAACATTCTCTCTTTCTGGAACACTCTTTCCTCAGATATTTGCGTGGCTTGCTCTTTCACTTCATTCAGATATCTTCTCAAACGTCTTGTAGGGGAGGCATTCCTGAAAATAGCGACCTGTACTGATTAGTTCGTTGTCTATTGCTGCATAACAAATTGCCCCCAAAATTGGTGTTTAAAACAAAAATAGACATTTACTGTCTGTCATAGTTTCTGTGGTCAGGAATTCTGGAGCAGCAGGACAGTGGTTCAGGCTCAGAGTCTCTCAGGTGGTCACTGTCAAGACGTCAGCCAGAGCTGTGGTCATCTGAAGGCTTGACTGGGGCTGGAGGGCCTCTGGGGTTTCCAAGGTGGTTTATTCCCATAGCCAACTAGTTCGTGCTGCACATTGGCAGCAGGCCATTGGCATGGAGTTCCTCTCCCCACTGGCCTCTCCCAGGGCTGGTGGATGTCCTCATGACATGGCGGCTGGCCGGCCTCCCCCGGAGCAGGGGACCCAAGGAGGACAGTGCCAGACGGAAGCTGTTCTTTCCAGACATCACCTTGGAAGTCACACCTTGGCACTTCTGCCACGTTCCACTCATCAGAAGTGTCCCCAAGTCCTCTCCACGTGGGCTCCCTCTTTGAAGGGATGCAAAGAAACTGCGGACATGTGAAAACTATGACACAGCCCCACACACATCCTCCTGTCCTGCTTTCCTTCTCTTCAGAGTATGGGATGCCGCATGAAGTGGTCTAAGGTACCTATTTGCTTGCCATGTGCTTTGAGCCAGGGGCTAAGTAATCCGCAGCTGTTCCCCAGCCCTCAGAGCGGTGCCCACCACAGGGAGGGACTCAGTATGTGTCGAGCGAATTAAACGTGAGTGTTGTCTTGCTCATGGTGGGATCTGTGGGGACTTTGGGATAAGGGTAAGATGGCCTTCCAGAAAAGGCGGAATTTGGAAAGTCAGAGAGGGTGGGGACAGGGATAGGAGGGGTCTCGTGGTGGAGGCAGCAGAACCGTGTAGACAGAGTGGGAGCGGAAGTCAGCATGATAGCACCGCTGGTGTCTGCGGCTGCTCTCTGGGAGGGCCCTGGGCCTCCCCAGATCTGGGAACAGAGACCCTGACTCGGGTCCGTGTCTTCACCTGGCGGCCAGCCTTGCTGATGGTCAGCCCACGTCGCAGTGCTGACTGGGAGGCAGGCCCTCACAGCAGGCGGACACAGCAGGTGGCCTGTCCTCTGCCCACTTGGCCAGCTGTGGGCAAGGTGCCAGACATAGCTCCTAGACACCTGCTCTTCCCTGCCTGTCAGCTTTCTCCTCTCAAACTGGCTTTCTCTTGACAGAAATGTGTCCACAGGTGGCTCTTCAGCCCCAATTCTCAGAGATTCACCTCCAGAGAGGATGTAGAAATGGGTTCTTGTCCCAGTTTCTGATCTGGCCAAAATCCTAGGGAAGAACCCTGAGTGGTCTGCTTGGGTCATGTGACAACCCCTTGCCCAATTGACTGAGGCCAAGGAGGGGCTGTAGCTGTGACTGACAGCCCATCTAGACCCTGTGGTTGGAGCAGGGCTGCAGTTCCCAGAGGAGGGACTGGCCGTTGGGCAGAATGAGAGAGCACTGAGGTGGCCGTGCACTCAGAGGGCGCCTCCCCGTGGAGGCCTGGGGCAGGACAGGGCCTCCCTCCCCACCCGGGGCCAGAGACAGCACCCCAGGTCTCTTTGGTCCTCCCCATAGAATTTGACTCACCAGGATTGCGAGGGGCTCCAGTCCCAGCCAGTTCATCTGTCACAGCAGGGCAAAGCAAGTCAGGCCTTCTACGGGTACAGCCCTGTGATGGGGGGCGGGGGAGAAGCCCACCAGGTGAAAGGGAGAGTGGAGCCCAGGAGAGACTCAGTCCTGGGAGAGACAAGGCCTGGGGGGCAGGCACAGCCTCCACCCTATCCCCGAACACTGGGGACTGTGCAGGGGGCTGCAGACAAAAGCCTGAGCACCCCCAGCCTGGAGGCGGTGGCGTGCTGGTAAACATGCTCTGAAGGGAAGAAAAAGAGCCCTGGTTTTCAGAGTTTGGCAATTTCCTTGGTATAAATACTCCCACCATGGCCCATTGCAAGCTCACAGCTATGTAACAATCAGCTCACAGATGTCTGGATATTTAGAAATGGCCTCACGTGGGCCGGTAGGAGTCGCTCCAGCACCCCACTGGGGGACGGGGGTGGATGGCAGAGGCCAGGCCCTCTGGCTGTAGCCCCCTGCTGAATCCCTTCCTCCCCACACTGTCCTGGAGCTGTCTGGGTCACACCAGAGCTGGCTGACCTGGTGGCTGTCTGACCCCATGCATCCATGCAGCCTCCAACCTCTGACCTGCCAGAGGCCACAGAAGTGTGGACATCGGCCACAGACCCTGTGGAGACAGGGCCGGCTCTTGGCCCCGGAGAACACCCCACATGCCCTCCTGTGAGCCCACGGGAGGAGTAAGTGTCCTCAGGGCTGGTATTCCTTCCACTGGGAACCTCAATCCCCGAACAGAGAGAGGTGGGGGGCTGCAGCAGGGTGTGGAAAGATTAGCCCCCAAGCAGCAATTCCTTCGCATTGAGAGTGAAGGGGCTGAGAAAGGGGGGGGGATGCCTCTCAGCGCCAGGGAGTCCTGCAGTGTCTGTGTGTGGTTCTGGGGGGGTCAGCCCAGTGGTGAGAACTTCAGGGGTGACAGGGAGTGGGCCCTCAATATGAGGGGCAGGGCTCCTCTCTCTCGGCTGCTCAGGACATCACGTAGGTGTGGGGGCAACCCTGCTTTGTCCTCACTGGGGGCTTTTGCTGTGGGATCTGCAGAATCCTCAGTTGCTATTGGAAACGGTGATGTCACTAGCAGGGGGCGGAGTCTCAGCCATCCTTTGGATTAGGGAGGGGGAAGCACACACCAGGGGTGGTGGGGACAAAGAATTAGGATCATGAGGACCTCAGGGATGAGGGAGGCTCTGGAAAGGGGCCAAAGAGTAGGGGCTAGGAGTGAATTAGGGAGGGGCTGCAGAGGGGAGAATTGTGGAAGCAGGGGAATTGGGATGTCTACTCCAGCACACACCTCGCTGGAGCCAGTGCTTCTTGGTGTCTAACCTTAGTCCCATCTGCTGCAGACACAACTCGCTCTGGCCTTGGTCTCTCCATAGCTGGTTGGATCCAGACCCCCAGATTCTCGTGGAAGATCCAGCTCAACATGGGGGCAGCCCCGTCACCTTTTCTATTCTTCTCAAACCTCCGGGAGGAGTCCAAGTCACATGGCCAAGCAGATGGGGTCTCTCCCCCATTTTTGAGCCTTCTGGAGAGGGGAGCCTGCTGTCCCTCCCCCAGAGGCATGGCTTAGGGCCTGTCCACACCCCTGGGTCTCCAGTGGGCAGAGTCAGGCCCCAAAATATCACTGACTATGGGTGAGGACTCGTGCAGGCGCGTGCGCGCACACACACACACAAACTGGCACACGTTCTGTCATGTTAAAAGACACACAAGGCTGCACGCAGCGACACGGACCCCCTCTCACTTCCCCAAACTCAGCTCCCTGCAGGTTCGAGACAGCCAGGTCATTGTCCCAGTGACACCTCCACACACGCGCACACGCACACACTCGCACACAGGCGCTCCCCGCTCGCGCGTTCTGACACACGAACGCAGGCGCACACTCCTGCGCGGGAGGCGCCCCCCTTCGGCTCCGTGTTGGGAAGCGGGGGCGGCGGGAGGGGTAGGAGACATTGGCCCCGCTCGCGGCTCCGCAGCTGCCGCAGTCGCCGCAGCGTCGGGACCCGGACCAGCAAAGCCCAGGAGGAGCCGCCGCCGCGGTGTCCTCTCGGCGCCGGGCGCCCGCAGCAGCGCCGGGACCCGCTTCAGCACCGCGGACAGCGCCAGCCGCGCGGGCCAGCGCGGGCACCGCGCGCCAGGACAGCCCAGCCTGCGAAGCCTCGCGCGCCCCCTTCCCTCCCGCACACGTCCCCGGACTCAGGCTCCCGGGGAAGACGTGGCGCCCCCAGCCTGCGGGATCGGGCGCGCGCAGGACGGCCGGGGCGCCCCGCTGGGGATGCGCCGAGGGCCCCGCATTCGTGCTGCCCGGAGCCGGGGCGCCGCCCGGAGCCCATGAGCACCATGCGCCTGCTGACACTCGCCCTGCTCTTCTCCTGCTCCTTCGCCCGCGCCGCCTGCGACCCCAAGATCGTCAACATCGGCGCTGTGCTGAGCACGCGAAAGCACGAGCAGATGTTCCGCGAGGCCGTGAACCAGGCCAACAAGCGGCACGGCTCCTGGAAGATCCAGCTCAACGCCACCTCCGTCACCCACAAGCCCAACGCCATCCAGATGGCCCTGTCGGTGTGCGAGGACCTCATCTCCAGCCAGGTGCCAGCCCCCCCAGGGCTCCCGCTGCGCGCGCTCTTGCCCCTCCCCCCACCTCCTCCCCACCACCCTGCCTCCTTCACCCTCCATCCCTCCCCTTGTCCCAGTTTCATTCAATCCTCTCCTAGCCCTGTCTCTCCCCTTAAGAGAGGACCCATAAAGCAGCTGGCTCCTTCTGGAGAGGGTTGGTCTCACCAGCAGCCAAACACTAGTACCTGCCAGTTTCCCATCTTGGCCCCCAGACTGGTCACCTGCCGCCGTGGCCAGTCCTCACGAGGGTTCCAGGGCTCCAGACCCTGCCCAGTGTGTGCAGACGTGTGGCAGGCATTTGGCAGTTTGTTCTATCACCGGCTGTCAGTGTGGGGGTGGGCGTTCTGGGCAGGCGGCAGAGGTGCCTGTCCCAGCCTCGTGCACGCACTGCAGAGCTTTAAGCAGGATGGGGCCTGGGGACAGCTTTGTTTCTGCTTCTAGATCACCTCCGTTCATCCCTCCCCTTCCCCCCACCGCGGGTCTGCCTGAGATGGGAAACGACCCAGGTGTCGAAGCAGGGTGTTCTGTAGGGTGGGAGTGGGGACTGTGTGTGTGGGAGGCGTCAGGGCACAGCATGGGAGCCGCTGGCAGCCAGCGCGGCGGGGGAGGACACGACTCCTGGGATTTCGCCTGTCATAGCCATCCGCCTCTGGGCCGCACCGCCTGCTGAATGCCAATGAAGCCGCGGGATCACTGCAATGCAGCCCTTTATGTAAGAGGCGGACAACACTTGGCCAATGCTGCTCACACGCTCACCTGACAGCCACACCACATCCATGGAAGCACATGCTCACACATGCACAAATGTACGGTATATCCGTGTTTGTGCACAGAGATGCATGGACTTACACTAGCACACACTCATGTACATCAGCATTACACAATCAGTTGCACACGCTCACTCACACACACACCTGACCGCACCCACACGCACATCCATGGACACACACACTCATGTGCCACATACTGCTTGGCATACCCAACTGCACATGCAGACATGTGCTCACACACACTGGGCTCAATCATGTGTACACACACACATACAATTACAGACGTGTTGGGGCATGCAGTATACACACACATATCCCAGCACACACTTGTGAACACCTGCATGGTCACATGCGTGCACACACATGCTCGTGCAAACACTAACCAGGTCCTCAGGGTGCAGACTGGAGGTGAGGCCTGGGTGGGAGAGCCAGTCCAACAGCTCCAACTGCAGAAGCCAGAGCTTTGCCCAGAAATCTCCCGCTCTCCACCTCACAAGCCACTCCCATGCCCCAGCCCAGGGCAGCATGGGACAGGACTGGGTGAAGCCTCTGTGGCTGGCAGCTTCCATCACATCTTCCATCTGGGAGGGGGGAGGGACATGAAGGGGTGGAGTCAGGAAGTCCAGGTGGGACCCTTTCTGAGGATCCCTCCTCCAACTCACTCTCAGTTTTTCTGTCTGTCGGCACTGTCCCCTCAGGGAACAGCCAGTGCCGGGAGCAAAGGTGACAGCAGCAGCTGTCACTCACTGAGCACACCCTGCAGGCCAGGCGCTGTGCTAGCACTGTAGCCACCGTCCTCACCATGTGGGGCCAGCGTTTGTAGAAGCAGGTGGGCCCTGTGGCCCTGTGGCCCTGTGGCTCAGAGAGGGGAGGGCAGAGGTGGGACAGACACAGTCCTGCTAATGTGAGGGTGGCATGGAACTGCCAAGCCATCTGCCCCCCGACCCTGTCTCCCTGCCCCCAGGGGCTGAGCCACTGGCTTCAGACCTGCCCACTGGGGCCTTGGTCCTGGCAGAAAGGCTGAGTTGCCCCCCAGCGCTTCCCTTCCCTTTCCTTCCTTGAGGATGTGGTCAGCACTCAAAGTCAGCACTGGGTCTTGTCTACACTGAGCCGAGCTCAGCCCGCCCCTGGAAGACCTCAGTGAAGGGACCCAGGCCTCCGGGCAGCTCCTTGCCCGGCTTCTCCCACTATAGCTCGGTCTGTGGAGCTCAAGGCAGACCTCCTGGAGCTGCCCTCCATCTCTGGAGCAGCAACCTCTGCCCACCTCTGCCCCGGAGAAGGGACAGTGGCTGTCCTGGGTGTGCTGTCAGCGTGACACAGGACCAGGCCTTCTCCCCAGCCCACCCCAGGGCGGCGTGCACAGTTCCAGGACATCACAAGGACAGGCCTTCGCCCTCCCTTTCAGGGTCTCCCTACACACCTCAGGGCAGCCCTCCAGGGTGGGGGGAGTGAGGGGAGGCCCTCACTCCTCCTCAAGCAGGAGAAGCTTGAGGGGGGGGTCTGTCCTCTCCCTGTGTGTCCTCTTGGTCCCTGGAGTATTGCTCTGCCTCTGCCTCTCCCTACGATTTGTTTATAGTCAGAGGGTGGTTATGGGGTCTTGTCCCCCTGCCTCGTGGGTGTGTGCTCCTGGGGCTGTGTTTGTGCCAAAACTGTGCCTTCTGGTCCTCCTACCCACCATCCGCCTGCCGGGTTCAGCCTCTGCTGCTTCTGGATGGCTGGCTCTGGCACAGAGCCTGGCCTGCCCCCACTTGAGCTGACCCTGTCCCCTGTGTCCACAGGTCTACGCCATCCTAGTTAGCCACCCACCTACCCCCAACGACCACTTCACTCCCACCCCCGTCTCCTACACAGCTGGCTTCTATCGCATCCCCGTCCTGGGGCTGACCACCCGCATGTCCATCTACTCAGACAAGGTAAGCCTGACAGCTCAATGGGGACCCAGCCACTCTGCCCCCAAGTTGAGACCCAGGTGGCTGGCTCCTGCAGCCCAGGGCCACCAGCAGTTGCCCAGGGAGGGCGGCGGGCAGGTGCTGTGCCAGGACAGGGCAGGGGCACAGACAGAGGTGCTCGGATCATGGGCTCTGTGCTCAAAGAGCAGCAGGGCAATACATGAGCACACGCATTTGGGCACGCTCACACACTGACACCCATACACACTGATAGTCTCACAGACACACACAAACTCACCCACATTCATGCACATGCACACCTGTATACACACTCACAGCACACAAACAAATCCACACACTCACATCCATGTGTGCACTTACACAAACATTCACACACTCATGTGCTCTTACACACACACTCACATGTATACACACTCACACACACTCAGGTGCACACTCACATAACACTAACATGTTCACCCTCCCCACATACTCATGCTCCATTACACACCCACACTCACTCACACACTTACACCTATGCCCACATACGTGAACAGCCACACACGCCCACGTACTCGGGCAGACGGCCCACTGACAAGTGACAGGCACCAAAAGCAAGCCCCGGAAGCAGCAGAGGTCCCCATGGGCCTGGAGAAGAGACAGACAGGGAGGCTCCCTGGACAACACAACAGGCGGGCTTTGAGGAGCTGGAGAATGGGGGATCCAGGAGGAGGGAAAGCCTGGGAGCCGGGTACCAGGCAGCCATGAAGCTGTGGTTCCCAGCCCCTCCCACCGCAGGCCTGGGGGAAGAGGGCGCCGCGTTAGTGCAGGGTGAGCGAGGAGGCGGCTCACGGCAGGAGGGGCCGGCCTGGCCACCCCTCAGCATCATGTCGAGCTCTCGTGGCCCACAGGCTGGGAATCTGGCTGGAGCGGCAGCTGGAAGAGCCAAGAGGTCACTGGGTTGGTTTTGCAGGATGCTTGCTCCAGGCTACACAGCTCTCCCACAGCGTCTGCCCACAATTCTGGGGAGACCCCTCAGCTGGGGACACACACTGACCACCAAGAGGCTGGGAGGGCTCTCATAGCCTGCTCCTCATCTCCCTCCAGGTCTGGGGCCACCTGCAGACACACCCGGAGGGGCCACTTAGCAGGGGACATCCAGCTTGGTGCCCTAGCTGAGGAGCCAGAGGGCTGGGCCTTGCGGTGGGGGCTTCCTGGGTCTCCCCATCTTCTCCAAATTCATCCTGCCAGGAGCCCAGAGTCCTAGAGAAAGCCGCCTACAGCACAGAGGTCATCCCAGCAAGGCCCAGGGGTGTCAGGGCTGGGTCTGCATGGGGGCGAGGGGAAAGCGAGTCCAGGATGAGGAGTTCTCTGAGAAGGCCCTTGAGGGAGGTCAGTTGGAGACTGGAGCAGCCACTCTTCCTGGGGCTCTGGCAGCCCCAGCGTGCAGCTGAGGAACCCAAACTGCTCAGAGAGGCACTTGGCCCTCAGCTGTGGAGAAACGGGGGACCTCTTCCTGTTCCCTCCAGCCACTGCCTCCTTCACTTCTCTGGGCACCAATCTCCTCATCTGCAAAGGGGAGAAAAGCGCAGGAAAGCAGCCGGAGGAGCCCTCTCCCAGGGCAGAACTCCAGCGCTTCATGTGCCCCAAGCCCAGAGCCCGATCGTGACTCAACTTTCTGGTCCAGCATGAGGGCAAACCTAATGGCCAAACCTCACGGCTCCACCCTGGCTCCACTCATGGTCCCAACCCACAGCCAAGCTGTGCCCAACACATAAACCAGGAAGGCCTGGGTGAGAGCCAGGCCAAGACCCCGACTATAGCCCACCTACAGCTGTGTCGCCAGGTGAATGATGGACAGAGGCAAAGGGGAGTTCCTGCACCTGGGTCCCAAGGCACTGTCCGCAAGCCACATAGAGGGAGCAGGTGAAAAAAGAATCTAGAGGTCTCAGAGGATCGCAAGATCAGTGTGGGTCTGTAGGGACACTAAAGGGACTAGTGTTCACTGGACAGACACAGAACGTGGGCTGAGGAGGGCATAAGCTGCTCCATGCCCAAGTCCTAGCATGCCCCTCTCTGGCGGTCAGTGCACACAGACAAGCAAGGCGAGCCAGCCAGTGACAGCCTCTGGGCTTGGCAAAGAGATGAAATAGCCCGGAGAGTGAAGACTTCCTAACAAATGCTACAGTTATGTAAATTTGGGAAGGACCCTCTGCAGCCCCAGAGGGGATCTTTGAGATGCTGCATGCTGGGAGAACTTTCTGAGTCCAAGCTGTCCAGCAGGGGGTGCTGCCGGGGAGGTGGGGGGCTCACCCCAGGAGCAAGCCCACAGAGACCCCATGTCTCCGTCAGGGTGCTGCTGGCAAACACCCAGCCCCTGTCTCTCAGACTCCATGATGTGCGCGGAGGGAGGAGAAGCCAGTGGTGTGAGGGCAGGGGTGGGAGGAAGCCGGGTCTCCGCCGTCTGGCAAGCGCCCACCGTTGGCATAAGGGGAGGGGTGGGAGGCAGTGGGGACCCCCGTGTCTGGGGTCTGGAAGTGTCCCCCAGCGGTGTCAGGGCAGCGTCGGGGAAAGCCCCGGTCCACCAGCGCTGCCCTCGCCGAGGTCTGGGTGCCTGCGGTCCCTCAGCCTCCGTGTCCCCGCAGAGCATCCACCTGAGCTTCCTGCGCACGGTGCCGCCCTACTCCCACCAGTCGAGCGTCTGGTTCGAGATGATGCGCGTCTACAGCTGGAACCACATCATCCTCCTGGTCAGCGACGATCACGAGGGCCGCGCCGCGCAGAAGCGCCTGGAGACGCTGCTGGAGGAGCGCGAGTCCAAGGTGAGGCCCGGGCGCGGGCGGGCGCCTCGGCGCGGAGCCGGAGCCGAGCAGGAGCCGGAGCAGGAGCCGGAGCAGGAGCCGGGCGAGCGCCCGCCGCTGTGTCTGTGGCCCGTGTGTGAACACCCTTTCTTTCCATCGTGCATGGTCAGCACCACGCGTCTGGCGAGCGCCCGCCCCAGCCTGTCCTCGGCTCATTTCACTCGCTTTTGCCATTAGTCGAAATCTCCTCCGTGTCAGTCCCTGCGGGGCGAGGGCAGGACCACCTGGAGCTCCGCAAACACCCCTCCCGCCCTCCTGGCTGGTCCGCAGGCCCGCACCCCGCCGGACCCTCACTGCCCCGCCCCCACCCCGCAATTCCCGCAGGCCACAGGCCCAGCCCCCGCAGCGGCCTCCCCTAGGACGCCCTCCTCCGCGTGATGGTGACCACGCACCATGCCCATCCCCACAGGACCCGGTCCCCTCCCTCCTGTGACCCACTCCCCGTCCTAACGCTGGCCTTGCCTCCCCCACAGCCCTCCACCTCCCAGCTGCCCATCACCCTCACCAAAGTCCCATCCACGGACATCAGCCACCCCCCACCCCCGCAGCCTGGGGCCTGCCCCCCTCAGGCCTCCGGCTCCCCCACTGTGTCCGGTGCCTTCTTCTCACCTCCCACGGCAGGGCTGGGCTCTGGACTCCTCATGGGGAACAATTAGACTCCTGGCTCTAGGACACACTGACCACCCCATCCCAGCCTGGATACCACTCTATGGGGCTGTGGCAACACTAAAGCAGGGATTTGCTGGGGTCCAAGTGACCCCCATACCCCCCCCCCACCAGCCTGAGGAGGAGCTGGTGCTCATCAGAGGAGGCCCAGGGTTCCGCCTTCACCCAGCTCAGAGCCCTGGGTGCTCAGCACCCAGGCCACAGCCCCTGGGTTGGATGGAGGCCAAGCGGGGCAGAGAGGGAGGGAGGCCCAGGCTGGGGAGGGCCCTGGGAGGCCAGACGGAGGGGGCGGCGGGGAGCATGTTCTATCCATGAAGTCAGAGCTGGCTTCATCAATCTTAGTGCCAACCCGGGGCCCCCCCAAGGTACCACAGGCCCTGAAGAGAGCAGAGGGTACTGGTTGGGGGGTGAAGCCAGAGGGCAGACCCAGAGGGTCCTGGGGGGATCCTGCTGTAGGGGATTGGCCGAGTCTGGGAGGGAGGGCTGGCTACCAGCACTGCAGGGCCCCACCCCTCCCGAGACAGCACCACCCGTGCCCGGCAGGCGTGTCACCTTCTGGCATGCCCACCCATGGCCACACACACTCGCAAGCCCAGTGCACATGCACACATGCTCATCAGTCACACCCCGCACACCCAGCCACGTGTACGCACTCTCACGGGCATGACCATTCCCAAGACAACTTCCTCACACTGCACACCTCTGCCACACACTCAGACCACATGCACCTTCCCAGGCCTTCCCATGGCCAGGCCCAGGCACTCACACGCAGGGACGTGGCCCGTGCGCACACTCACCCCACTAGCTGTCACACACACATGCACACGAGTGCTCAGACGGCACTGGCCCTCACGTCCCCACTCTGGGCTTATGTAGACTAACGCTCCCACGAAGACGTCCACGCGTGCATGTGACCCCTGTGCACGCATGTGCACACAAACTCTTATCACACTCAACTTCTAGCGCACACGTGGGTCGACAGATGTGCGCACACCAGTTTGTGGGAATAGAACACCTGGACCTCTAAGAGAGGGAGAAGGGAGGAGGCAGGGCGGGGGAGGGACATAGGGGACAGGGTGCGGGGAGGGGGTGCTCACCCTCCATTCAGGACTGATGTGGGGTGGGGTGGGTACTGCTGGGGCCATACAGCAGGTGCATGGCAGGGGTGGGGGTGGCAGGTGGGACCCCAAAGGGACACGTTTGGAGTGGACGTGGACAGGGCCTCCCTTTCTCCTGAGTGTGACCGTTTCCAAGAGCACAGCTCCGGGAGGGAGCCTCAGTGGCCCCGCACCCCTCGTCCCCCGGCCCCGCCCAGCCCCGGCCCGCCCCGGCCTAGGTGTTTGCGAGCTCCAGGTCCGGCCCGTCTGCAGACGTCCGAGGAGGTGGTGTGATAGCTTTAGCGCCGTCATTTTCAACCGTTTATAATCTTCTTCTGTGTCTGCATATTTTCTCTGTGCACATTATTCATCAGAGTAAAAAAAGGAACTATGAAAACCTCGACCAACTGTCCTATGACAACAAGCGCGGACCCAAGGTATATATGCATGGACGTGCACGCCACCCACCGACTAGGGAGCCCTGGCCTCGGCGCCTCGGCCACTAGGGCCGCCGTCTGGCCCAGCCGCGCCACAGGCTCGAGCAGTGAGGAGAGTGAGGTCGAGAGGCAGGCAGCCGCAGGCAGGAGTGGGCAGGCGTGGCCGCGTGGGTACCCACGGCCCACCCACCACGGCCTCGGCCTTGGCCTGCGCCCGAGAGGCAGGCGCGGCCACAGGAGGAGCTGCTCTCCGGGAAGTGCATGCAATCTCTGGGACCCCCAGGGTTTCCTCGAGGAACCCAGGAGGGAGCCCACCCACCCAGCTGCCCGCCTGCCTGCCGGGGTCTGGGCCACTCCTGCAGGGGCCTCGGAATCAGGCCCGAGAGGATCTCCCGTGGTTTTGGACAAGTCAGCCCCATCTCCACTCCCGGTTGCATTCCAAAACTCTTTTCTGTTTCCTGTCCGCTGCACGCCTCTTTCTGAGTCTCGGTCCACTTCAGCTTGCATGCTCAGTGCAAAAATGAGGACAGGAGTGAGGTGGAAAGAGAGATGCAGAGAGCAGAGAGCGAGCACAGGAGAGTGAGCAGGCTGAAGAGAGGACGAGCGAGGCCAGGCCAGGCCAGGAGCCAGGAAGGCAAGTGGACAGCACAGGTGGCAGGTGCAGGCCACCGCAGCCCTAGCTAAGCTGCCTCGGGGTTCCTAGCGGCTGCGGCCCGACTCTCACCCTTGAGGCGCTATGTCCCCTGCGCAGGCCGCCTGCTAACACTCCTGCTCACACCACAGGCCGAGAAAGTGCTGCAGTTTGACCCGGGGACCAAGAACGTGACGGCTCTGCTGATGGAGGCGCGGGAACTGGAGGCCCGGGTCATCATCCTCTCTGCCAGGTGAGGCCAGGCCAGGCCCCTCTTCCTACTTCACCCAGCTGTACCTGACCAGGGCCCGGGCACTGTTGGGCTGAATTTGAGCTTCAGCTTCCAAAATGCCCTTGTCAAAGAGAGCCCCTGCCACATATACCTGGTGACCTGGCAAAGGCAACACCATCTGTCTGTCCACCCCTCCCTGGGTCCTTCCCTCCACAGACACCTGCTGCTGCTTGCCCTGAGCTGGGCTTTGGGGACAGGAGATGGATGAACCCCTGCCCTTAGGAAGGCCAACACGATCCAGGCGATAGATGGGGTGACATGGGGCTCTGGGAGCTGGGGTCAGGGAAGGGGCCTGGGGAAGTGATGTGTGGCATGCAGGTGAGTCCAGGTGGGAAGGCCCATGGCAGGGAGAGGGCCCGAGTCATAGCACTGAAGGATGGGAGCAGTTGGAGTAGGCAGCACAAGAGAGGAACCAACTAGGGACCCATGAAAACCAGGCTGCCGCTGAACAGGGCCTGGCCCACACTGTGACCTCTGGCACCAGCCCACAGTAAAATTCCCCCTATTTGCAAATGGCTAAGTTCTCCTGGGAAGGGAAAGGCCAGGCCACTCGGAATAGGAAAAGGAAGAACCCCACCCCATGGGACAGCCAGGAGGGCCTGGGTGGACTGTCTGCCCTGTCCTAGGAGCTCTGCCAGGCTCCAACAGAGTGGAGAAAAACAGCAGGGGTCACCTCGCCCAGAGAACACACCCCAGACGCTGTTGTCCCGCAGGCTGGAAAGAGACGGCAATATTCTGAGTGCCAGGGGAGGTGTCCTTTTGCACATTCAGTCGACAAACCTCAGGCACAGAGCCAAGTAAAGCTCTACCTGGAGAAAGCCCCGCCCAGGGAAGGCCCCGCCCCATAGAAAGCCCAGCCCAGAGAAAGCCCCACACAGAGAAAGCCCCGCCCAGGGACAGCCCCGCCCGAGGGACAGCCCCGCCCCATAGAAAGCCCCGCCCAGAGAAAGCCCCGCCCTGAGGAAAGTCGCGCCCCGGGGAAAGCCCCGCCCCAGGGAATGCTCTGCCCAGGGAATGCCCTGCCCAGGAAAAGCCCGCCTGACCCTCCTTTTATTTCCCTGTTTGTTTACCCTTCCCCTCACTCATTACAGGGCTTGAGAGAGATTCTGTGGATGTGGTGGAATAAGAGGATGGATGAGTGGATGGGTGGACCAATGGACAGACAGATGGGCAAATGGACAGTTGGCTGGTGATCAGAAGTCCCCTTCATCCAGGACAGAGCCACTCAAGGAACCCATTACCCCAAAACATAGGTGTTCAACTGTTGGGCACTTTTACAAAGGACGAGGTCACAGCAAACCAGACCTGCCCAATCCATACATTGTAATCAGAGTGGCCACCAGGACACAGGCCAGAAAGCCACGCATAAAACCATCCCACAGAACTCCGCCATGCTCGGGTCCCAGCAGAGAGGTGGGCACTTTCTTCACTGTTATCTCTCTGGTCAATGAGACCCTGAGCCACATGCTGCAGCCACAGGGAAGCCCCCCAGACATAGGCTGAGGGGGGCTTGCTGTGTGTCGCCAGCCCCCAGGATCAAGGACAGGTTTGCCAGACGTGGCTCCAAGAACATGGTCAGTCCAGGGAAGAGGACGTGGTCATGACATAGTTGCACACACTACACACACACACAGACATGCACACGAACTATGTGCACACCACATGTGTGCATGCACATGAGCACACACCGTATACCGCCACATGTACGTACACATCATACACACAGCACACATGCACACATGTGTGCACGTACCACTCACACACACATGCACAAACCTAAACAAACATGAGCACATGTACACAGGCACACAGCATATTCACAACACTCATACACACACATGTGCACACGCCATGTGTTCAAACACACACCCATACACACACACAAACACCACGTACACACCATACACAACACACGCACATTTGCACACCCATTACATGCAGACCATCTGTGCACACACGCATACACCGTACATACACATGCCTGCACACACTACACATGCACACGCACCATGTACACTCCATACACAACACGTACCAAGCACGCACACACACATACACACAGCATGTACACCCACACGAACACATACACATACTGTATACACATGCACATGCCACATACACACATCCACTTATATGTGTGAGCACCAGATGCGCACCATACACAATTCATGCACATGTTCATACACACATGCACCATATACACACCACAAACATACACACAGACATTCACATGCATACACACACAGGCACACCACCACATACACCACACACACAAATACCACACACACTCTTACACAGACACACGCACACCTATATACATGTGCATACACACTGCACATGCATGTTCTCCACCATGTACATTGCACTCCTGCATACACAGTGCACACATGTACTCAGGCATTTGTACATACACCATATACACAACACACACCACATGCATGCACTAAATCCACACATGTACATACACTGCCCACAAAGGCACAGCCCTCATATCAACCACACCCACCAACACCCCTGTTGAACCCATGCAAGGCCCCTGGACTGTCAGGGCTGGACGGGATCCCTCACCTGACATGCTGAGCTCCATGGAGCAGAGAGGCCAGAGTCTGCAGCGGAGGGCAGACCAGCCAGCCCAGCACGCTCAGCTCCCAGGAGCCCAGGGAGGCAAGGCTGTGCCCTGGGCAGTGGCAGACATAGGTCCCCTTTACCCTGGCACCTCACCTTGGCACACTGCACATAAGGGCTGTTGAGAGCATTTTGCAGAGAGACCTCATGAAACCATTCTTAATTCTTGATCAAGTTTTTACAAAGTGCAGAGAATTTGTTTCCACAACTTTTCATTTTTATGTTCCTGAAATTGTCTTTACTGGGATCGACTATTTCCATAACACAGTTGGATGGATTGATCGGGCTTTTGTCTACAACCGTTCCACTGATACCAATTTACCCGGATATAGGCATAGGTGTGTGCTCATTCCACCCAGTCAAACGTCACAGACCTGAACTGTGTCAGGCAGACGAGCTTCTCTGCCAGGTTTTGTGGGCACTGTTGACAGTGGCACGCTGCGCCCCGACACGCACAGGGTTGGCTTTGCCTGGCGATCTTGGCTGGATGCTCTCGTTTGGGTCACTGGTGTGGCACTGCCTGGAACACCTCTGTTTTGTGTTGCTTACATCCCATGGTAGCGTTGTCACTTAGAGCAAACATTGAAGGTTTGAATTTCTCCATTGGCTAATCCTTGAGAAAATTGGGTGCAGACTCCATAGGGAGCCTAGGGTCACCTTGGTTTCCAGGGTCAGCCATTGTGAGAATAAGCTGACACTCAGCCAAACTGTCCAGCCTCTTTGCACCCCGCTGCCCATGCGTTGGAGAAACAAAGTGCCAGTCGTGGTCCAGGCCCATCTGGGCCCAGTTCCGTCTTGGCAGGGAAAGGAAGGTGGGAGCAGGAGGAGGATCCTCAGTGGCCCCCACAGCCCCACCTTCCCTTCCCTGCTGGGTCCAGGTCCAGGGTCCTTGTCCCAACCATGGCGACCCCAGCTCTAGGGGATCAGGTCCAGAGGACCTCACCGGCAAAGACACCCCAAGAGCTCAGGACCACACGTGTCTGCAAGGCAAAGCCTGTGCTCTGTCCTGCCAGCAGCCCCAGGCCTGGATGGCAGGGGAAGCACAGCTGCTTGTGCAGACTCCAGAAGGGCCACCCCTCTTCTCTCTCCAGCAGCTTCTGCTGCAATGCTCAGCACAGCTCCCAGGCACTGGGTCCCACCAGCACGTGACCATTTCACAGGTTTGGACATGGAGGACCAGAGGGGGTATGGCTTGTCCAGGAAGTCACAGGAGCAGCGGCTCTAGGGTGGACTGTCCAGGCACAGACCTGACTCTGCTACTTACCACTACTTGCGCGCACTGGGTGCCTCAGTTTCCCCTCCTGACACAGGGATAGTACTAACGTATCCCCTCATAGGGATATTGTGAGAATTAAATAAGATAGCCCATGTAAAGCACTTAGAACAGTGGCTGGTACCTGGTAAGCAAGTGACCAATCCGTAACGATCTATCACTGTCTAACTCTGCCCACCAAGGGCTGGGGGCCAGCAATGGAGGCTTGGGAAGCACTGGGGGTCTGGGCCCCACTCCTGTCACTTCCGTGCGGGGTCACCGGGCCCAGGTGCGGGTTGGGGGTGGGGGCTAGCCTGGTGGCCTTTGCGGTGTCTCCGGGCCTCGCTCCAGGCCAGGGGCTGGGGGAGAGGCGGGGGCAGGCCCGCGCTCCAGAGGAGGACCTGAGAACCGGCCGCGGGTGGGGGACGGCTGGAGTCCTGGCCCGTCACCCCGCTCTACCCCACAGCGAGGACGATGCTGCCACCGTGTACCGCGCAGCCGCGATGCTGAACATGACGGGTTCGGGGTACGTGTGGCTGGTGGGGGAGCGCGAGATCTCAGGGAACGCCCTGCGCTACGCTCCGGACGGTGAGTGCTGGGCCTCTGGGGTCCCGCGGACGGGATCCCCCACAGGCTCTAAGCGAAGGGACGTTCGCCCAGGCATCATCGGGCTGCAGCTCATCAACGGCAAGAACGAGTCGGCGCACATCAGCGACGCCGTGGGCGTGGTGGCGCAGGCCGTGCATGAGCTTCTGGAGAAGGAGAACATCACCGACCCGCCGCGGGGCTGCGTGGGCAACACCAACATCTGGAAGACCGGGCCGCTCTTCAAGAGGTGGGTGGGGCCGCTCTCAGAGGTGGACCGGGCCGCCTTCGCGATGGGCGGGCACTCTTAGGAGGTAGAAATAGCCGCTCTTCAGCGGCTGGTCCAGCGCAGCCTGCTGCCCGCATCCTACAGATACAGTCACCATTCCCACTTCTCTCCTCTGCCCCCCCCCGGCCCCCCCCATCTCCCCTCCACTCACACCTCCATCTCTACGGTGATAATCATCCGCCCCATTTTCAACACTGACACCAATGCCTCCAATGCCACTGAAGTCCTGGCCTTCTCCACTGCTCCCACCCCCACTTTTTAACACTGCAGCCAACCCTGAGACCCCACCCCACTCCTCAGGGTGGCTGACAGTCCTTGGGAGGAGGCTTCTACTGCGAGTGGGGACTGGGAGCTTCCAGGGACCCAGGAGGTCAGACAAGGAGCCCAAGGATGGCACCCAAGCCTGTAGAGAACCAGGGCTGGCCAGAGACCAAAGTGGATGGCTGCAGTGGGACAAGAGTTAACTCACAGCACCCTGGACACCATGCCACCAGGGTGGGCAAGCCCAGCCCATCACCAGACAACCCCCCCCAAACTGAGTAGCAAACACTGAGTAGCATGTTGCAGAAACATGGTTCATGGTGCCCACAACAGGAGCACACATACACAACTACGGTACAGGCAGCACATGTGCACACAAGTGTGTGCACGCAGACAGAATCAGAGAGGCACATGGCACAAACACATGTGCCATAGTACATGCATGGGAGTGCACCCCACACAAGGATCACATGTGCACACAGATATGGCCCAATGGGCACACCACACGTGTACACACACACACACGGATGTGCACATGCAGCAAGACAGGACTCAACCCTGCCTCCCCCACTCGCTGGCAAACGGGCCACTGCGTCCTCCCTGGGCTTCTGCCTCCTCATCTGTAAAACAAGAACGGCTGTTGTGAGGATCGAACATCCCAACCTACAGAAAGCCCTGGAAACAGGGTCTGACACCCAGGAGTTGCTGGGCTGCCATAGCTGTGCTGTCCATCTGGTGCAGGCAGACAGGCACACAGCACGAGGGTCTGACATCTGCTGATCTTTCCTTCTTGGGACTGGGGCAGAAGGAGGAGCTTGAGCTGCTCGGGAGGAGAGGGAGAGAGAGCATCCCTGATAAGTCTACTCCAATGTCCTCTCCAGAGTCCTGATGTCTTCCAAGTATGCTGATGGGGTGACCGGCCGCGTGGAGTTCAATGAGGACGGGGACCGGAAGTTCGCAAACTACAGCATCATGAATCTGCAGAACCGCAAGCTGGTGCAAGTGGGCATCTACAATGGCACCCACGTAGGTGGGGGTCATGAGGGGGTGGGGGCTGGGGCCTTAGGGTCCTGGGGCCAAGACCCCTGCGTGGCCACCCTCCATCTCATACTCCCACCCCCAGGTCATCCCCAACGACAGAAAGATCATCTGGCCAGGCGGAGAGACGGAGAAGCCCCCAGGGTACCAGATGTCCACCAGACTGAAGGTGGGGGCCTGCCACCCTGCCCCAGTGTCCACACTCCGGACACTCCAAACCTCTCAGGCCCAGAGAAGGGGACAGTGAGGCGAATGAAAGTGACTAAAGGAGGTGGGGATGGGACCAGCACCTGGCTGCCATCACACACACGTGGCACCGCAGAGGAAGCAGGGAGAGCAGGTGGAGGGAGGAGAGGAAGCTACTGGCCCCTCATCCCATGGACTCTCTCCAGTGCCCCTCCTGACCAGCCCCCCTTAAGTCTGGGGAGGCCGTGTGGGGCAGGACTCCCCTGGGGACGAGCTGAAGGACAGAGAGACAGATGGGTGGTCATTCTGTGAACTTCAGCTCTAGCACTCTCTGTCCTGAGTCCTGGCCCTGGGAATGCCACCTCCACATCCTCATCACTGCTCCAGGTGGTCCTAGCCACCACTCCCCTAGCCTTCTCGGCCTCCTGCCATGACTGAGTCAAGCTGTCCTTTAGACCCTGGCCCCTGCCTTCTCTGTGGCAGCCCATTCCCTCCTTTACTCCCTCCCTGGGCCTCGGGGAGCTCCCTCCCTGGGCTGGCCTTATCCCTCGCAGCTTCTCTTCCTTGGCCTGACTCCTCCCTGCCCCTCTAGGCTCACCCCCGGGCCCCTTTCCCCTCCCTGGGCGATCTACTGAGAGTCCCTCCCCATGCTGACCCACACCAGCACTGGGCCAGGGCCTTCAATCTCCAAAGGCAAGGATTCTAAGTGCAATGTGCCCAGCCAAACTTCTCCCAGTGTCCCCAGGTCCTCAAATGTGTCTTGACTCTGTCTGGTTTCTGAGCCCACCCCCCAGCTGGGGGCCTCTCACCCAGACCTCTTTGTCAGCACCTGCCCACGGGTCACCACTGTTTGGGACAGGCAGAGTGGGCTTTCCCAAAGCCAATGTGGCCTCTCCTCGTGTTGAAAAGTCTGAAAGGAACAGCCAAAACCCGACGGTCAGATGGTCCCATCCAGACTGCGAGATGCAGGTGGCTTCTTTTCCTTTTTTTTTTTTTTTTTTTTTTTGGTCTCAGTGACTTTTTAAAAGCACAAACATATATTGCTTGTGTAATAGAAAAAGATGATGAAAGCGTAAAAAGCAAATAAGCTCCTTGAGGGGCTCCCAGTCCCCTGGGGGAAAAAGCCAAAATGCTGCCCTCAAGGCTGAGGCTCAGGCTGCCTCCCTTAGGCTCACCCTCCCTGAGCCCCCAGTGGAGGGTGCCTCGCACGCGATCAACACCAATATCACCTCCCCTCGGACCCCTGGTCAGCATGCTGTGCTCGGCTCAGCCCCCTCTGCCCCGTATGTGTCCTCCCCACCCTCAGGCTATGGGCCCCTGAAGGATAGGGAGGAGAGAGCCCCAGCATGAGCCCCAAGGAGCCCCTGGACTGAAGAGGCAGGCCATGGAAGAGAGGGCAGCCTCAGCAGGGGAAGAGGGGGGAAGGGTAGATGATCAGATAAGGGTGAGCCAAATGGGTCCCAGGTCCTGTGCAGGCTCCGAGTGTCAGTAGACATGCCCCTGTCCGCATCGGGGGGACATGGGGCAGGCTGTGGGCTGGGACGAAGAGTTTCTCATCTCTGAGAAGTCAGAGAAGGTGTTCAGGCAGACTGGACGTTCCAGCAGGTTCCTCTGATGGAGGGAGTGATGTGTAAGCCCAGACCCCAAGGGAAAGCGGCCAAGAGAAGGGCACAGTGTTTCGGGAGGCCGTGTGCCTTCTGAACGCTGAGGTGGCGTGGGCGGGTCCGGAGAGTCTGGGGCCCCTTCCAAGGGCAGCGGGCAGGTGATGCCGACGGTGTCCGGGGAGATGTGGACTGACTGCCTGAAGCCGAGCGGGGAGGCTCCAGAGAGGGGCAGCGGCGGGAGGTGGGGGAACGTCGGAGATTTGGAGGGGCTCCAGGGGAGAGTGGGCGCTGAGAAGACGACAGCGCCCCGGGTCTGCCGAGGGCTAGTGGTCCAGGCTGGGTCTCCCTCCCCACTAGATCGTGACGATCCACCAGGAGCCCTTCGTGTACGTCAAGCCCACGCTGAGCGACGGCACGTGCAAGGAGGAGTTCACAGTTAACGGGGACCCTGTCAAGAAGGTGATCTGCACCGGGCCCAACGACACGTCTCCAGGCAGCCGTGAGTGCCGGGCGCGGGCGGGGCGTGGCGTGGCGGGGCTGGGGCGCGGGCGACGCCGGGGCAGGAGCAGGGACGCGGGGCGGGACGGGCGAGGGGCGGGGCGGCGCAGCCCGGAGCCCCGCGCTCACCCCCTCCCCACCCCCTAGCGCGCCGCACGGTGCCTCAGTGCTGCTACGGCTTCTGCATCGACCTGCTCATCAAACTGGCGCGGACCATGAACTTCACCTATGAGGTGCACCTGGTGGCCGATGGAAAGTTCGGCACGCAGGAGCGGGTACGGGTGAATCTTGGAGCCGGGTGAATCGGGTCTTGCTAGGGGCAGGGCCCTGGGTGGGCGGGGCCTGCAGGCTGGGGCGGAGCCGGGAGTGGGCGTGATCCATGTTTGGATGGGCGGGGTCTGCGAGCTAGGGCGGGGTCTGGAGTGCGCGACCCCTGAGATGGGCTGGGGCGCGAGCCTGCCGCCGGAGTGGCGCCGACCGTGTCCGCGCCCCCCTCCCCCACGCTGTGTCGCCCACAGGTGAACAACAGCAACAAGAAGGAGTGGAACGGGATGATGGGCGAGCTGCTCAGCGGGCAGGCCGACATGATCGTGGCGCCGCTGACCATCAACAACGAGCGCGCGCAGTACATCGAGTTCTCCAAGCCCTTTAAGTACCAGGGCCTGACCATTCTGGTCAAGAAGGTGGGCAGGGGCGCAGGGGTGGGTCCTGGGAGGGCCCGGGCGGCGCTGACGGCCTGCCCGCCCGCAGGAGATCCCCCGGAGCACGCTGGACTCGTTCATGCAGCCCTTCCAGAGCACTCTGTGGCTGCTGGTGGGGCTGTCTGTGCACGTGGTGGCCGTCATGCTGTACCTGCTGGACCGCTTCAGGTGAGCGCGGCCCGGGGCCCGGACACCTCCACCTGCGGGGCGGGCGGGGAGGGCGCAGCGGGCGAGGGCCAGGGCGGGGCTGCCTCTCCCGCCCTCTCCCGCCCGCCCTCTGTGCCCCGCAGCCCCTTCGGCCGGTTCAAGGTGAACAGCGAGGAGGAGGAGGAGGACGCGCTGACCCTGTCTTCGGCCATGTGGTTCTCCTGGGGCGTCCTGCTCAACTCGGGCATCGGGGAAGGTGAGGCCACGCCCGGGCCCCGTCCCGCGCCGCCCCCGCTCGCCCGCCCGGAGCTCACAGTCTCTGCCTGCAGGCGCCCCCCGAAGCTTCTCGGCGCGCATCCTGGGCATGGTGTGGGCCGGCTTCGCCATGATCATCGTGGCCTCCTACACCGCCAACCTGGCGGCCTTCCTGGTGCTGGACCGGCCCGAGGAGCGCATCACCGGCATCAACGACCCACGGGTGAGGCCGGCGCGGCTGGGGGCGGGGGCGTGAGGTCTGCGGGAGTCTGCCTCGGGCGGGGCCTGGAGCAGCCGCGAGCCCCGCCCTCCACCCGGCAGCTGAGGAACCCCTCGGACAAGTTCATCTACGCGACGGTGAAGCAGAGCTCGGTGGACATCTACTTCCGGCGGCAGGTGGAGCTGAGCACCATGTACCGGCACATGGAGAAGCACAACTACGAGAGCGCGGCCGAGGCCATCCAGGCCGTGCGGGACAAGTGAGGGGCCGGGCCGTGAGGGGCTGGGACCGGGAGGGAGTGCAAATGAGGGGACGGGCCGTGAGGGGCCAGGAACGGAGAGGGGGGACAAGTGAGGGGACCGGGAGGGCCAGGCGGGACAAAAGGGGCCGTCCACCCATTCAGGAAAAGTGAGTGTCCAGGCTGGATGGGAACCACGGGAGGGGGATGGAGGTTTCTTGGCCGGCCGGACGAAGGAACGTAAGCGTGCGTGCGGGAGCGAGGGCAGCCCGACTGTGCAGGGCTCCCGTGACCCCTGCCCCTGCCCCCGCCCGCAGCAAGCTGCATGCCTTCATCTGGGATTCGGCAGTGCTGGAGTTCGAGGCCTCGCAGAAATGCGACCTGGTGACGACGGGCGAGCTGTTCTTCCGCTCGGGCTTCGGCATCGGCATGCGCAAGGACAGCCCCTGGAAGCAGAACGTCTCCCTGTCCATCCTCAAGTGAGTCGGCCTCACTCGCCGTCCCCGCCGTTCCCCACCCCCTCTCCAAGAGCCTCCCCAGCGCCAAACCCCGCCACACAGGTGCTGCCCCACCCAGACTAGGCCCCGCCCGCGCCCGGCCCCGCCCCGGCTCACATGCCCCACCCGCCCCGGGCCCCGCCCCGGCTCGCACGCCCCGCCCACTCCTAGCCCCGCCCCGGCTCACCGCCCCGCCCGCCCAGGTCCCATGAGAACGGCTTCATGGAAGACCTGGACAAGACGTGGGTGCGGTACCAGGAGTGTGACTCGCGCAGCAACGCCCCTGCTACCCTCACCTTCGAAAACATGGCAGGTGGGTCCCCCATCCCCTCAACCCCTGCCAACACTGGGTGGGTTCTCCAGGGTCACGTGCCTGGCCAGCCAACAGCTGAGGCACTGGGTCCTGGCCCACAGGGGTCTTCATGTTGGTGGCGGGGGGCATCGTGGCGGGGATCTTCCTGATCTTCATCGAGATCGCCTACAAGCGGCACAAGGATGCTCGCCGGAAGCAGATGCAGCTGGCCTTCGCAGCAGTGAACGTGTGGCGAAAGAACCTGCAGGTAGGGCAGGCCACCCTCCGAGGCCTGGTGCCCATGGCCCGGCCTGGCCCCGGCCCTCCTCCATCCCTGCAGGCCGAAGCGCTGGCTCTGACTCCCGGGAGCCCACGTGGGCCGGACTGGAGCTAGGAGCCACAGCCAGGGGCAGCGCTGGTGTAGGGCCACCTGCAGGTGACTGCCCACTGCAAAGCCGGCCGAGGGAGGCCACACGCCCTGCTCCAAGCCTCTGCCTGGCCCCTCTGTCTCCAGAGTCGCCCACCGGTGCCCATTCCATAGGAAGGCAAACTGAGGCAGGGTAAGACAGGGACCCACCTGGGTGCAGCACGTGAGTCTGAGATGCATTCTGCCCTCGCCGCCCCACACCCCTCCTTGGCACCCTCCGGGGAGCCCCTCCCTGCTGTCCTGCTGTGTTCTGTGCTGCATAACTCCAGTCTGAATCCGCCAGCCCGCCCCGCCTGGCGCCCCAGGCTGTGTCTGTGGGAATTTGCCGCCAGCGGGAGACAGGCTGCATGTGGGGCAGCCACAGCCCACCTGTGCAGGCCCGCAGGCTCATGCCCCACGGTCCAGTTCTGGTTTGCTCCATCTCTTCTCTTTCTCTGGGTACCTCCCCAGAGCCTGTGTCCTGGGATGAAGCTGGCATGGCAGAGAGGGAGGGCCACGGGGGGACGGGGTTGCTGGAGCCCCCACACCTCTCATCTGCCCACTCTTGCTCTTGGGACCTGGTCGCTGCTCTCACTGGTGGGCACAGGGCCATCCTGACCATCAGACCCAAAGCCAAGGTCCTGGGAGCTGCCTCCATCTATCTATGGCTCCAATTCATCTTGGCACCTACCTTCAGCCCCTCAGCCCCTTCCTGAATCTTGGTGTACCCCTTGGGGGTCAGAATGGCTGGCAGGGCCCACGAGGCAACCCCTTCAGTGCTCGGAGGGCCCCTCCTCCTTGGGACACCTGTAAACCAGGGCCGCCAGGGATCCAGGCGGACCTCTCAGGAAGAGAGCCAGACGGGACCCCCCCCAAGCCCAGCCCTAGCACGAGCAAGGTCAGGCCAGAGACCCGGGCAGGAGCAGAGGCCGCCTGTGCATGTCGTGCTGTCTGTCCATCTGTCCAGCACAGGAAGGCAGGCAGGAGCGAGGGCCCGAGTGGCCGGCCAGGCCGGGCAGCGGCCCCCGAGAAGCAGGCGAGGGCAGGTGTGGCCGCCACCCTTAGCCGTCTAATCACTTATACATATTCATTTTAGGATAGAAAGAGTGGTAGAGCAGAGCCCGACCCTAAAAAGAAAGCCACATTTAGGGCTATCACCTCCACCCTGGCTTCCAGCTTCAAGAGACGTAGGTCCTCCAAAGACACGGTAAGGGGAAGAACGCCCAGTCCCACGTCTCCGACTCTTCTCTCGCCTGCCCTCCATGTCTGTGTCCCGTGCGTCAGGCGTGCCCTCTCCCTCTCCCCGTCATCCCACCCCCACCTCTGACCGCTGTGGCCTTTCATCTCTATTTGCCCAGCACACTAGGTCTTCTCTCTCCGACTCTCTAGACCTCTCTCTCTCGGTCCTTTCTCCCACTGGCCCTTGCTGGATCCTCTTTCCCCATGTGTCTCTGCGTTAGTCTGCCCCCCCATGCCATGACGCCATGCGCCATCTTGAAGCTGTGTCATGTCGTTGGTCGGCCAGTCAGCCTCACCACCTCAGGGTCGTGCCCGGGGTCCCTGGGAGCCCAGAGCCGCCCTGCCCCGGCTCCTCACCCGTTGGGAGGCCACACCACCTCTTTGTTACGTCCGTTTCTCCGGCTTCTCCTGGAGGGGCCCGCCACCCTCTCTCCCTCCCTGCGACGTCCATGAAGGGGTGGCTGTGATGTCCCCTCCGCCCATCTGTCTGGCTGCCAGCCCCGCCACTCAGACACCTGTCTCCTGTGTCTCACCAGAGCCATGCTTGTTGCGTCCCTTCCATGTGGTCTCTGTGTGGGCCGGGGCTGGGGGCCGGGCCTGGCTCCATCTGGGTGGACGGCTGGGGCCTGGAGTTGGAACAGGCCCCCAGCCACATGGGACCATCAGGTGGGGAAATGGGTGGGACCATAGTGGGCGGCCCCCACCCCAGGCCAAGCATGGCCTACTCAGCTGGGGGAATGGAGGCTCCCAGACAGAGGCTCAGGAAGGGGAGGCCTCCACAGAGGAGACCAGAACCTCAGCTCCTGACCCCAGCCCCACCCCACAGGGCCAGTCAGAGCTAGGCCTTCCACCTGAGCCCAGAATTCCTGGCCCTCCTGCCTTGGGCAGCTTGTCACTGCACCAGGTGTGCACACTTGGACCAAAGGCCCCCAAAACGGATCCAGCTTTGCTGGTCCCAAGTGGGGAGGAGGCCACCCAGAGCCAGCACAGCCCTCGCCCCAGCAACCTCACTGCAGTTCAGGGGCAGGTTTGGCCTCCAGCCCCCAGGAAGCTGCATCACCCCTCAGGGGCTTATGCTCCAAGGTGGAAGTGGGATTTGCAGCCCCCCTCTCCTCCCCAGGGCATGGGAAGAGGGGCAGACCTCCAGGACTCAGACAGGGCTTGGCACAGAGCGATCTGAGTCCAGGGTGAAGCCACCAGGATACCCCCAGAGAGGCCCATGAGTCCTGGCTGCTCTGCCTCCCAAGAGGGGCTTGGCACAGGGAGGGTGGGTGGAGAGTGAGTGTCCACGGGCCTGGGAGCACAGGCCTGGGGCTGCCCAGTCCTGGAAAAGTGGGCAGTGCCTGAGCCAGGGGCCCCACCAGGGGTGTGGGAAGAGGAGAGCGAGAACACAGGACCAGAGAGGAGCGGGGGTGGGGCAGGCCAGGGGAGAGGGTATCTCGGCAGAGCTGAGGAGGAGCACAAGTCACACAGGTGATGGGCCACTCTCTGAGGCTGTCACTGAGTCCCGCCCCCACCACCACCACCACCCGGAGCAGACACACACATGCCCCTTAGCTGGTCCAGGTGCAGCTCGGAGACCCTCACAGGGCCTTTCCGGAGACGTGCTCCCAGCAGACTCCTCGCCCGAGCCTCCCTGGGCACCAGGGACCATCCCAGGCCAGCCCTGGTGCCATGTGGTATCTGGGGCTGGCCTTACCCTGCAGGGACGACTCGGGGGACTGCCAGCTGGGGGGGCTGGGCGGGGGAGGGCAGCCCAGCTCCCACTCTGTTTCAGGCTGAGCGCCTGCTTGGGGGGAGGCCTGGGTGGGGGGCTCTCGGGAGGGGTGGGTCGGTCCGGCCGCTGAGATCCTCTGCCCCTGTCCTGTGGCTGGTCCGGGCCAGGGCGGCACTGGGCACTCAGGGCTGGGGTCCCTGGCGGCCGCGGGGCCAGCGGGTATTGATTGTTGGTTCTTATTTATAGAGCACCGGGGGTGGACGCGGCGCTTTGCAAAACCAAAAAGACACAGTGCTGCCGCGACGCGCTATTGAGAGGGAGGAGGGCCAGCTGCAGATGTGTGCCCGTCATAGGGAGAGCTGAGACGCCCTGCCCGCCCTCCTCTGCCCCCCTCCCCCGCAGACAGACAGACAGACGGACGGGACAGCGGCCCGGCCCACGCAGAGTCCCGGAGCACGACGGGGTCAGGGGGAGGAGCGCCCCCCAGCCTCCCCGAGGCCACGCCCGCCTGCCCGCCAGTTGGCCGGCTGGCCGGTCCACCCGTCCCGGACCCGCGCACGCCCCCGAGCGTTGGGCTAACGGGCTGCCTTGTCTGTGTATTTCTATTTTGCAGCAGTACCATCCCACTGATATCACGGGCCCGCTCAACCTCTCAGATCCCTCGGTCAGCACCGTGGTGTGAGGCCCCCGGAGGCGCCCACCTGCCCAGTTAGCCCGGCCAAGGACACTGATGGGTCCTGCTGCTCGGGAAGGCCTGAGGGAAGCCCACCTGCCCGAGACTGCCCACCCTGGGCCTCCCGTCCGTCCGTCCGCCCGCCCTGCTGCCTGGCGGGCAGCCCCTGCTGGACCGAGGCACGGACCAGAGCGGCTGAGGACGGGCCAGAGCTGAGCTGGCTGGGCAGGGCCACAGGGCACTCCGGCAGAGGCAGGGCCCTGGGGTCTCTGAGCAGTGGGGAGAGGGGCCAACCTGGCCCCCAACGGAGGGGCTTGGAGCACAGACTGAAGCCCCATCCTTCCCCAGCCACCACCAGAGCCGCCTGGGGGCCGCAACCCCAGCTGGCTGGGTCACCCCTCCTCCAGCGCCTGCTCCTGGCAGCCTCGGCTCCACCTCTTACCCTCTTCTTACCCTCGCCCCGCCTCCACTTTACCCCATCCTCCGAGCTGGCCCTGCCCTTCCCCGATGGCAGACCCCGACCCCCCGCTGGCAGCCGCCTCCCAGGGGCGCGCTCCGGCTCCCGCTGCCTCCGCCCGACCTTCTCCTCCGGACTCCAGAGGGCCGAGCCTTGTCTTTGCCTCCTCCAGCCTGCAGCCCAGGATGGGCTTCCAGACGCTGGCTCAGGACTGTCCTCAGCCCTGCCCACCACCTTGTACAGGTCCAGCCCTTCCCGTGTCCGAGCGCGTGCCTTCCCCTGCGGCCCATGCGCAGCCGCGCGCTGCCCCTCCGTCCCAGGGCCCGGCGCGCACCGCCCCACGACCCGGTGTGTGCAGTGGTGATGCCTAAAGGAATGTCACGAGAAGTTCGGTCTGTGTTACTTGTTGACGCCTGCAGGGGTGTGAAGGAGGGCAGGGAGTAGAGGGAAGATTCGAGGGCAGCCTCAGGCTTGGGCGGCGGCAGCGGGGCTCCCAGGGTCCTCGGGCGAGGCCGAGCAGGGGCCGGGATCCGGCGGTCTCCTCGGCGGGCGGCGGGCGGCGGCGGCGCGGCGGCGGCGGCAGGCGGTGAGCACGGAGCCCAGCGCCAGGCAGGCGGCCAGGCTGGCGAGGAAGGACAAGGGCCCTAGTGCGTAGACCACGGCCAGGTCCCGCGGGGCGAGTGACTGTGCGCAGTGGCGGAAGGCGGCATCGGGGAAGGCGGTCAAGGGCCTGAGCGTCAGGCTCACCGGCGACACACAGAGCAGCGTCTCGGTCTCTGCGGGACACGGGGTGGCGTCAGGAGGCGGCGGCGGCGGCGTCAGTGGCCGCCCCCGCCCGCCCGCGACCCCAGGGCTCACCTGGCGCGGGCTGTGGGTGCCTGCGCAGCCACATGCAGAGCGGGCGCAGCGCGCAGCTGCAAGCCCAGGGGTTGCCGCGGAGGCGCAGCGCATTGAGAGCGGGCAGGCCGGCCAGAACGCCGGGCGCGAGCGCAGACAGCTCGTTGTCCTGCAGACTGAGCTCGTGCAGCAGCGGGAGCGCGCCCAGCGCCGCAGGCTCCAGGCGCGCTAGCCGGTTGCCGGCCATCGAGAGGTTGCGCAGCGCGCGCAGCGGCGCGAAGGTGCCGGGCGCTAGCGCCTCCAGCTGGTTGGCGCTGAGGTCGAGCTGCTCCAGAGCGCTCAGACCCCAGAAGGCCCGCGGGTGCACCCAGTGCAGCCCATTGCCGCGCAGGTCCAGGTGCAGCAGCGCGCCAGCGCCCACGAAGGCGCCGGGCGGCAGCGCGCGCACACGGTTGTGGTCCAGCAGCAGCGTGCGCACGCTCCGGCTCAGGCCCGCAGGCACGGCAGGCAGCTCGCGCCCCGAGCAGTTGGCCTGACCGCCCGATGCGCACGCGCACGCCTCGGGGCAGTCCCGGGCACCCGGGGTCCCTGAGGGGGCGGCCGCAGTGGGCGCCTGGGCCCAGACTGGCCACGGCGACAGCAGCAGCAGCAACAGCGGCGGCCGCCGCTGCAAGAGAAAAGAGGGACTCCGCATGGGGGCAGCGGTGGGACCCGCGGTGGGAGGCCTGCTGTACGTGCGTCTCCGGAGCCCGTCCGTCCCCGGAGCCGGTCCGTCCCTGCGGCACCCTCACAGATATTAATTCTCCGGCTCGAGGGCCGGCAGTTCCTGTCCCATGGCTGGTCCCGCGCCTAGGGCGGGGGCTGGGCACATAGCCAGCGCCCGGCACGGCCACCCATCTGTCCCAGAGCTCTGGGCTCCTCTTGGCTCTGCGCCAGCAGCGGCGCTGAGGAGACGCCCCCCCTCCTCCCCTGCTTCGTCCACCACCCCTCGCTCCACTGAGGCCTGAGCAGCTGGATACCCCGCCACACCCACCCCTGTACCCACCGAACTCATGGATGCCACACACGGAATGGGACCCAGTGCACCTTGCTCCTCACCGCCGCCTCTGGCTCAGCAGAGTGACCCTAGTGCACACACACAGTGGCCCCCCACATAGGGACGGTCCCATCCTGATGGCGGATGATTGGTGGGGCACGAGCACATAATGGGGCTGAGCCCAGAGGCAGGTTGTGGGGTGGAGGAGGAACTGCACACCTGGCGCGGGGGACCCTGGTCAGGTCTGCCCCACCCTGCCCTCTAAGGACTCTCCTGGAACCTCAAGGAGACTTTGTGGGTGGGGCAGGGCACCAGCCCAAGTCCTGTCAAATGCTGCTCCCTCTGGAGTCGCCAGAGTTGTAGGTCCTGTCCTGGGGGTTTAGGGGGGTGGGGGGAGGCAGGGGCCCAAGAGCCCTGCCAGCTTCTTGGGACAAAGCAGCAGGAAGATGCAGGGAGGAGCTGGTCTGAGACCATGGCAGGAGGAAGTGGAAACACCAAGGGTGTGGCTCCCTGCCCTGGAAGGTGGACAGTGGGTGCCTGGTGTGGAAACGGGGCACCCCCATCGAAGATAAAAGAAATGACCCAGGTGCGCTCAGACCCCTCCCCACCCCATGACACAGCTGCCCAGTGGGGTGGGGCTCTAGGAGGAGCCGGCAGGGACGACAGCACAGAACTACTAAATACTGTTTAATTCCCCTTCCCCCTCGCTGTGCAGCCCTACTCAAGTGGTGGGGGTGGGCAGGGCGGCTCCTCCAGAGTCACACATGGAGCCGTCGAGTCCATGGGGATGGTCATGAGGCCGTGATCCTCCAGGGACGGCATCATGGAGACCTCCAGGTCAGGCTCCACAAGGTGGGACTCCACATGCACCGTGTGCAAGTCCATGTGATCTTCCTGCACCCCGAAGTGCCCCACCAACCTGCACGCCACGGGCTGGGTCAGGCCAGCTGCGGGTGGTGGTCAGCACCGGCTCACGAGGCCTTGACCGCCCAGGGCACACCCAGCCCTGGGGTCAGTGCCCCTGATGTGTCTGTGAACCGCACGTCCCGGGGCAGGGAGCAGGGACACAGCTCACCCTTGGCGGGCCTCCCCTAGGGTCACTCACCTGCTGTCCATGTGTCCAGGACATGTTTCACTGGGGAGGACAAAGGTAGATGTGAATCCTGGAACAATGGGGCTGGCCTCTAGGACCCCCAAAGTGCCCTCCGTCCCCCACCAACCCCACAGCCTGGGAAATGCCATTCCCAAGCCCCTCTCCTGGCAAGACCGAGGGCCCAGGGTGGGCATCATGGCCCTCACCCACCCACCCCAGTCCTGGGGCTCACGAACCCCTTGGCTCGCAGGACGCCAACCGCCACGATGACGAGAGCACAGAAGCAGCTGGCACTGACACCCGCCAGCACCACGAGCAGGGCGATCAGGGCCTCGCGGCTGAGGCCAAGGCTGCACTCGCAGTAGGTTCCAGCTGCAGAGACAGGGCCATCGTCACCCACGGTGGAAGACCCTGGGGTGCCACCCACCGTGTGGCCACCAGGACATAGGCGCCTGGCCTAACTGGACCAGGGAGGGCCTGGCTGGGGCAGGGCATGGGGGCAGGAGGCGGCACCTGCAGCTGGGATGAGCAAAAGGGACACACATATCAGGCCGAGGGGGCTGCCGACGAGGCAGGAGTCAGGCTGGGGACGGGGGGCCATGTCCAGCCCCCGGCCCCACCGCAAACCTCTGGACGGAACTCGTCGGAAGGCGCTGACGTCACAGTTGGGCTGTGAGGCAGGGAGGGTGGGGGCAGGGCCCCAGCTAGAGCTTCACTCGCCCCTGGGCACCTGGATTTGAGGAGCTCTGAGCAGGCAGCCCTGGGGGGAGCGGGGTCAGGTACGGTGGACAGGAGCCACTCCTAGTGCACTGGCCAGATCTGAGGCAGAGAAAATGGTGGGGCTGCCCCGGCCTTGGGGTGGCGCTTCACAGGGAAGGGGTGGGGCTCACACTTGGGCCCCTGAGGAGGTGAAGATAGTGGCCGAGTGACCTGGAGGTCCACAGCGGGCAGCCCCAGGCCTCAGTTTTGGCCTCAGGGTAAGAGGTGCAGCAGCTTGGCGGGGGGTGGGGGGCGGGGGGGGCTGACCGATGTCACCACCCTCCCCCCAAGACAGGGACAAGCAGGGGCTGAGGAGGCTGGGGTGGGCCTGTGCCTGCTGCCCTCACACTGGCTGTTTTGAGGAGGGTCCTGCCCACACCCCAGCAATGCCCAGGTCTGGAGGGCCCCTCAGGGATCCCCAATCACCCAGGACGGGGGTGGGGGGCGCTACCCACAGGCCACAGCCTTCCCAGAACAACCTCCTCTAGGAGCAGGTGGCTCAGAAATGACTGCAGGCAGCATCCAAGGCTTGGCTTAAACGTGGCATTCAAGTTAGAGCCCACTGCCACCTCAGGGCCCACCTGCCCGGCCCTCCAAGGGTCTGTTCCCTGTGCAGCTTCCTGCAAACTAGGCAAGCACTGCCCAAGGGACTTGCCTGCAGGCTGGTGTGGTCAGGGTTAACCTCATCCTCCTCCCCCACTTCCTGCACTGGCCCTTCCCCCTCCCCTGAGGCCCTGCCAAGCCAACCACAAGCAGGAGGAAATGCCCCGTCCCACAATGACCCCGCTGGGTGCCAGGGAGAAGGGCACAGCTCTGCCCCAGCTGGCCCCTGGCCACCATGGACCTCTGTGACCCCTGGCACAGGTGCCCTCCTCTTGGTGGGGCCCTCGGGGAACAGCCAGCAGCTTGTGGCACACTTCTGTGCCTCATGAGTGATACTGTGACCCAAGACACGCTGGACTTTACTACACTTGTCCACAAACTTGAGTCCAAAGGGACAAGGAACAGGTGTGCCAGTGCCCGGGGGCTGGTGCTGCCACCCTGCTAGGCCAGTCCAGCCGGTTTGCATCCTGGTTAGGATGACGAAGGTGCACCCAGCCCAGTGCCAGGCGGGGCCTCCAGCAGCACTCAGAGGAGGGCGGGAAGCCCTCTTATGCCCATAGCACAGCCAGCACTGGAGCGGACTGGTGCGCAGAGCCCAAGGGAGGGGGCTGTTGGCTCATCAGACTCCTCAAATTGCTAAGGCTAGGGGCCTCACTCCTACCATTTCCCCCTTCAAACCCCGTGCAAACAGAACTCTCTAGAGTGAGAGGGGCAAGTCCTGGAAGTGGGACTGCCGTCAGGACCCCACGTGGAACAGGCCAAAGCAGAGAGGTAGGGTGAGCGCTGGGCTGGGAGGCAGCCTGGTGGGGACCCGGAAGCTGTGCGGGGCCTGGGATGCACCGCGAGCAGGCAGGAGCAGCACAGCGGAGGCGCTGGTTCCAAAGGGCCTTTGTTGCCTGTGAGGACAGCGCCGCCGGACTAGAGCGGTTCCTGCTAGACCAGTGAAGGTCTCAGCAACAGAGGCTGTAGTGCCCAGGGCAGCTGTGAAGGCCTCGGGCCTGGGCAGAACCAATGCCTTCCCCTGCCTCCTGGGACCTGGGCAGTGGCGGGCCCCAGTATGGGCCTTAGACAGGACCCAGTGCTCTGGACGCATCAGCCCCACGCCCCTGCGCCTGGGAAGGCTGGGCTCACGGGGTCCTTCACCTTAGCATGTGAGCACCGAGGCCACATGTCTCGCAGCACGGAAGTAACTGGCCTTCTGAAAGCACACTTCATCGTGAGCCCCGAAGCCTGCAGCAGCCCGACCCTATGCGGGGCAGATGGACAAATGCCGGGTCCTCCTCGCCACAAGGGCGTGTCCCAGGCAGCCCCTCCTGCTGGAGAGGTGGCAAAGTCTTGGCTTAGCAGCAGATTCTCGGCCACCACTTGCCTCTTGTGGGGCCCACACGTCCCAGCAGCAGCCCTGGGGCTCTCGGCTCAGCACCTGGGGGCCACACCCTCAGGCTGGGCAGAGGCAGGATGACCCGAAGGCTCCTTTCAAAGGCCAGAGGAGTGAGGCTGGAGCTGGAGGCCCTGAGGTGGCTCAAGGGCAGCCAACCCCTGGTGCACTGCTGCTTGAGCCTCGGGCTTCAGATTTGAGGCCCTTCCCCAGCCCATGCAGTCCAGAGACACCCAGATCCCAGGGTTCCTTCAGGTTTGGAGCCCAAAGGCAGGGGTGTAGGCCAGGGCTGGGCCTGGCCACTCGTGCAGCTTCCCTCACCTGCTCCCAGGGAGCCAGGCCCTGCCAGGTTGAGGTGGAGGCCTGTCTGGGGGGAGAAGCTGTATCACGTGTCCCTGAGGGGCCCATAAAGCCACCAGGACAGGGAAAGAGTGAAGAACCATCTGCTTTACTCTGCACTCTGGGGGCTGGGCAGGGGCATGGGGGGGTGCGGGTGGGGGACCTGGGGAGGACATGCCGAGGCAGGGATGAGGCAGGGATGGCGTGGGAAGGGCCTGGCAGGTCAGCTGCAGTTCTTGGGCAGGCGGTAGACACCGGCCGAGTAGATGAGCTGCTGGTCGCGCACCTTCTTCTGCAGGAAGCCCTGGAGCTCCTGCAGGTCGATCTCGGCCAGTGCGGGGCCCGTCACCACGAACATGCGCAGCATGCTGTAGATGCGCTCCAGCGAGAGGCTCTCCAGGTTGGTCAGCATGGCCTGGATGTACGTCCAGAAGAGCTGGGGGGACAGTGTCCAGGCTGGCCGTCAGGCAGGCCACCCTCCAGGCGACCACCACACAGAGGCACAAGCAGGCCACCACCCCCCACCTCACACACCAGCAGCTCCTCCTCCTTCTGGTCGGCCTGAGAGGCCATGCCCGAGTCGCTCTCCTCGTCGCTGTCGATGAGCACCATGTTGTCTCGGTCCTGGGGCCGCTCCTCCTCCACCACAGAGAAGGTGCCAGCAGGCTCCTCCCGCAGCACGCCCTGCTGCAGCCACACCGACATCCGCCGGCGCAGCAGCGCCACGGGCATCTTCACCACCTTGCTCAGGTCCTCCAGGGTCCAACTGGCTGTGCGGGGTCAGCCAGGCACTCTTGGCAGACTGGGCAAGGCCGAGCCTCCCTCTGCCTCGTTAGCCCAGCTCAGCTTCCCAGAGGTCAGCAGGACCAGGAGGCCCAGCCAGGTCCCATAGGAAAGGGGAGGAAGGGGTTGCTGCCTGCATGGTCCCCCCACCCCGGCAGACAGAGAGCCGTGCCCAGCACTGGCCCCCAGGAGGTGTGGCTGGGGCAGGCCAGTTGGGGGCCAGTGGGCTCACCTTGGTCCTGGAAGTACAGCAAGACCACCGCCTGCACAGGGGTCACCGCCACAGACAGGGTGCGGTCGGCCAGCTCCACGTCCATGGTCACCAGGCCGAGGGTGTGCTTCCAGCTGAGGGTCCGCATGGCCTGGGGAGGGCCAGGGTCAGCACAGGCAGCCCAGCGGGTCCGGCTAGGCCCAGCTGGACGAGGCTCTGCTACCTGACCCCAAATGGGGAAAGGGCTCCCTGACCTGCTCCCCACACTCCCAGCAGGCTGGCAGGCAGTCAGCAGCAGGATGAGCATACAGTGGGGCTCTGGTCCCCACTCCTTCAACCACCACAACGTAACGGTGAGGACCTAACAATGAGGGCCTAACAGTGAGCACCTAATGGCAAGGGCTGCTGCTATGAGTTGAACTGTCTCCAAAACAGACATCCACATCTTACCCGCCCAGGACCTCGGAACCGGACCTGACTCGGAATCAGGGTTGCTGCAGATGTAATTAGTTAAGATGAGGCCTCCCTGGAGTCCGGTGGGCCCTCATCTAATATGATTGGTGTTCTTCCAAGAAGAAGTAAGATGGTGTGAAGACAGACACACAAAGGCGTGAAGATGGAGGCAGAGACGGGAGTGATGTGGCTACAAGCCAAGAAACACCGAGGACTGCCGGCACCACCAGACACTGGAAGAGGCAGGAAGGACTCTCTCCTGCAGCTCTCAAGGGAGCCCAGCCCTGCTGGCACCGTGGCCTCAGACTCCAGAGGCCTCCAGAACCGAGACCAGACATTGCTGCTATTTTAAGCCACCTGGTTTGTGGTTCTTTGTTAACGGGGCCACAGGAACGCAATTCAGATTTTGGTCCTGGGATGGGGGTGCTGCTGTAACAGATACCTAAAAATGTGGAAGTGGCTGTGGAGCTGGGTGATGGGTGGAGGCTGGGAGAGTTCTGGGCCACAGGTTGTAAAAAGCCTGGATTGCGCTAAAGAGACTGTCAGTAGAAACACAGACAGCAGAGGCCACCCTGGCGAGGGCTGTGGAAAGGAACACATGTCAGTGGAAAGCAGATGGGCGACCCTCGTCAGAAGGTGGCAGAGACTTGACAGAGCTGTGTTCTGCTGGGTGTGGAGCAGAACTTGCAAGTGACGACCTTGGATATTTAGCCAAGGAGATTTCCAAGCAAAGTGCGCAAGGTGCAGCCTGGTGTCTCCTTGCTGCTGGTAGTAAAACACACAGGAAAAAACCGAGGAAGGAAGTGGTGAGCCAGAGGAGGCAGCACTTGATCTGGACATTTTTCTTTGTGCTCTGGAGACAAAGCCATGAGTGTGGCCAAAGAGATGAGCATGTAATGGTGGGGCTAGCCGGCAGGCTCAGAGAAGCCAGGACAGAGAGAGGCTGTCCAGGAAAGACGTGAGGGTCCACCTCCGACAGCTTGGACGCCCATTACCTGCTTGGAGGCCAACAGGTTGCTGAGGATTTTATACCAGCAGAATGCTGCCAGCCTGGACCAAAACGGAGAGACGGCCAATGAGAGCATGAGTCTGAGGGGAGCTGGGGTGCTGAGGCCCGGCCTGGTGCGGGGACCGCCCCTGCAGGCTGAGAAGATGGCCTCAAGCCAAGGAAAATTTTCTCAGTCCTCGAAATCAAATCGAATTTCCTCCACTGGGTTTCAGACTGCTTCGGGCCTGTGACCCCTACCTGGCTTCCTTCCTGGTGGCTTCTCCATTTTGGAATGGGGGTGTCTGCCCTACACCTGTCCCACAACTGTCCTTTGGAAGCAGACAACTACGTGTCTGGTTTCGCAGGTCCACAGCTGAGGGGCACTGTGCTCCAGGAGGAACCATTCCTGAACTGACTGAGACGCTCTTTAGATGCCGAGATCTGGGGCCTTGAGTTGACGTGTAGATGAGATAGAACTTAGAGTTGGTGCTGGAAAAGTCAAGACTCTTGGGGATGTTAGAATTAGCTGAATGTATTTTTTATGTGAGAAGAACATGAATTTTAGGGGACAAGAGGGTGGACTCTTATGGGTTTAATTGTGACCCCCCAAAAGATGTTAAAGCCCTAACCCCCAGTACCTCAAAATGTAACCTTATTTGGAAGTCGGGTCAGCACAGATGTAATTATTTAAGATGAAGTCGTACTAGAACAGGATGGGTGAGCCCTTAATCCAATACGACTTGGCATCCTTATAGGGAGAGGAAAATTCAGAGAGAGAGAAAGACAGGGAGAAGCCACGTGCTGACAGAGTCAGAGGTTGGAGTGGTGCAGCTACAAGCCAAGAAGTGCCTACAGCCACCAGAGGCTGGATGAGGTAGGAAGGCCTCCCCTCCGGAGCCTTTGGAGGGAGCACAATCCCACGACACCTTGATTTTGGACTTCTAGTTGCCAGAACCGAGAGAATAAACTTCTGTTGTTTTAAGCCTCCATTTGTGGTACTTGGTTACGGCCGCCCCCAGGACACCGGTACAGTCACAGGGCCACACACTGCTCTGAGTCCTTCTACAATCCCCACAGCTCGTAAAGGGGAGCCAACAACCATCTCCACTTTGCAGAGCAAACTGAAGCAGAGTCGCAGGTTGCCTGGGTCGCAACCAGTAGAGGTGCAGCCAGGCGCTCTGGTTCCAAGGGCACGACCTTTACAGCCACCACTCCAGCCAGTAGTGGGGCAGATGCAAGGCCCAGCAGCAGACAGCATGGGCAAGGATGCTCTGTGGGCTGCATAGCCACCCACATATGTCCAGCATGGTCCTCAGGCCAGGAGTTCAGCTGGTCAGAGACAGAGGCACCATGGCCACAGGCTGCCCTCTCAACACAGCCCTGGGACCTGCCCTAGCCACTCCAGTGTTTAGCTGGAGTTAAGACCAAGGGTACTGGGGTGTGGCCATCACATCAGGTACATTGAGCCAGGACCCTGCGTGGTCCCCAGGACCCAAGTGGAGACCCTGGTAGAAGCCAGCAGGGCCTCCCCTGGCAGGGGTAATACAGAGCAGAGGGAGGCTGCACACCAACGGGTCAGCCAGAAGAGGCAGGGGGGCACCGAGCACACAGATCTCCTCAACCAGGGGGAGGCGTCTGCAGTGCTGGCAGGCTCCACAGAGCGAGTGCCACACCATGGACAGGAGCGGGAAGTGGGGAGGCCTGGCAGCCAGCGCTCACTGGAGCCTCCCCACTCCAGGATCCCGCCCTCACCTGTCTCTGGAAGGAAGCTCCCCTCTAGGGACTGGCTGTCCTGCACTGAGCCCTCCTCTCCTAGCAACTAGGTTCCTGGCCTGTAACACCAAATGCATCTACACCCAGCACCTCTCTCACAGCAAACCTGGAGAAGCTGCCGCCCCTCCTACCGCCCAGCCCTGCTCGGCCCCCCACCCCACTCCACCCCAGCCCCACCTGCCTCCCTCCCAGGGCTTCGTCCTGAGGGCTCCTTGAGCCCTGGCTGCTGCCCGCCCCCCATCTCTGGGGGTGTCCTGGGTGCTCCTGGGGCTCAGGTTCTGCACCCTAGGTCCTGCTGGACTCGGCCTCGCTTGGGTGCCCGGCATCCCCTCAGGCCCGAGTGCTCGCTGGGCTGCACCCTGTGCCTTCTCAGGCCCCACAACCCACTTGTGAGACTGAATGCCCCAGAGCCTGCTCCTCCATCTGTCCCCAAAAACCTGGTATGAGTCCTAACTCCCTCCTCTCTCCCGACACATCTCTGCTGAACCATCTCATGGAAGGAAGAGTCCTCCCTATGTACTCTCAACCCCTGTCCACACCAAGCCCCATCTTCCCACACCTCCCACCTGGACTCCCCGCCCCAGGAATGCTGGACTCAGCTGCCGGAAGAAACAAGAACTAAACTAGGCCAGTCCGCATCCAGGCCGCACCCCTGACCACACCACATGCCTCCGGTGCTCCGGTCCCTCTCCTTCTCTGAGCCCAGGCCCCTGGGACCCTGACAGCAGTCAGCACAGTGCTGGTGCTCCAGCACCCTAGCTCACAGGAAAGCAGCTTCCAGAGAAGTAAGCTGGGAAAGGTCCGAGTCACAGAGGTCAAATGCCTCAAAAGCAATCTGGAGACTTCCTGGACGCTCCTGGGCAGACGCCACAGCCCCAACTCTGCCTGGGGCAGGCGCAGCACCCCACCCCCCGGTCTGAGAGGCCAGAGAGTGGACAGTGGAAGAGGAAGCCCAGACAGGAGATGCATCCCCACCCCGGGTGCGTGCGGGAGCACATGCTCGCACGCCCATGCACACATGCACACGCACAGGCTCCTAGGTGGGGACGGCAGGGGGAGCAAACGTTGACTGCAGAGACGGCCACACCCAGCTGCCCCTGCACAGCCCGGCACCATCCTGGGAGGGCCGAGTTTGGAAGGGTCACCAGGTCAGGAACAGCCCGCCCGCCGACCGGACCCCGCCACAGGGAGGCGGGCAGTACCTTCAGCTTCTCATACTTCTTGCAGTAGACCTCCAGGGCCTCCCTGATGTCCTCGGGGACCTCCAGCTTCTCGTCCTTGAAGGGGGGCCAGAACTCACTGGACAGGATGACGGCATAGACCCCAAACGGTGGCTGCTCCTCCGCCGGCCGCTTCTCGTCCTCCTCGCGGATATTGGCATTGATGCGGCGGGAGTCTGCCATGTCCTGGGGGAGGAGATGGGTCTCACGCAGGTCCTGCGGCTAGGCTGGGGGGACGGGGCCAGGTGGGCGGGGAGCCCAGGGCACCCACCTTCAGCATGACCTCGCAGAAGTGCATCGGGGCCTCGCCAAAGCGTAGCTTCAGCAGCTCCACGTTGCGGATCTCCCTGGAAAGATGCATGTCTGAGGGGCGTGGTGTGACCCCCCAACCGGCACCCGCAGCAGTGCGCCCAACGCCTCCAGATGGGCTGCAGGGGCGCCCCCAGGCCAGCAAGAGGCAGGAAGCGCAGCTCCAGCTATCGCAGCCCTGCGCCTGCTCCACCCTGGCAGGGGCCGGCAAGTCCAAGACCTGCTTCCACAGGCTCCCAGGCTGCCCCCAGGCCTCCCCGGGGCAGCGGTTGAGCACAGGCCGCTCCCTGCCTGGCCTTAAGGGATCCAGCTGTCACGGACACACTGGGGCCGACAAAGTGCAGCACGGGCGGCAGCGCCCCCTGGAGCCCAGCGGGGCTTTGCAGGCCTCACCGCTCGGGGCTGAAGCTGAACTGGTGCAGGAGGCGGTCGGCCAGCAGCGAGCGGTACTCATTGATGAAGAGGTCCTTGCTGCCGTAGATGCTGACCAGCAGGCTGATGATGTCCGAGGAACGCCGCTTGGAGCTGGACTTCCCTGCACAGCACGAGAGGGCACCACTGGCACCTCGCAGGGACGGAGGCAACATCATCTGTGCTCAGGTAAGGCCCACCCTGCCGAGCCCGTGAGGCCCGGGTCTGGACCCCACGTGGGGGCGGGGGTACACAAGCCGCCCAGGAATCCGCTCCTCCAGCAGCTGGAGCAGGCTCTTCCAGAGGCAAGGGGGCAAGCAGGTGCTCTCCTACGGTCCTAAATGGAGACACAGCCTACCCCACAAGCCCACCTAAGCTGGCTGAAGCACCCTGGGGAACCAGGCTGGGTTGGGCACTGACCACTGACCCCTCCTCAAGTCCCAGAGTACTCATGGCAACAAACTCAAGAGCAGAGAGCCCACTGGACCCTCCCTCACAATTCAGAGCCTGGTGGGGCTGGCGAGGGCCGACCTGGGTCGGCGTCCACAGGGTCAGGGACCCAGTCCTCGGGCTCGCCAGAGTCGTCCTCACTGTCCTGGCCAGTCTCCAGGCTTGCTGGGTCCGTCTTGGACAGCTCAACGGCCAAGTCTCCTGTCCCATCTGAGTCCCCTGTCAGCCCAGCCACGATCTGCCGCACAGTGTCCTCCCGCGTCCTGCTGGGTGTGAGTAACGCTGGCCCACATGGCGCCTCTCGCTACCCGCCCCGCCTGACCACACAACCCCACCTGACCCCTGCAGCCAGCGCGAATCGGCCATGTGCTAAAAACAGGCCTATCAGACTTTTTCTCAAAAAGAAAACAAAAAAAGACCACCCCTTTCTGGGAGCAGCAGGAGCTGAGCTGACGAGACAGACCCAAGGCCACGCTGCTCATGGCCGAGAAGCAGCAGACATGAGTCAGGGCAGCTCCATATGCCCCCAGCCCCAGCCCCGAGGTTTCTGGGCGGCTGTGCCACGGCCCCTGTTCAAACACGTCCTCCAACGGACAGCCCGAGTCTCTGCTCAGGGCCCTGCTCCGCCCCAACAGCCTCGGGCCTGGTCAGCATGACGCAGAGCTGAGCAGGGGCACCTCTCTCTGCTGGGAGAGGGCGGGGGGAGAGAGGGGCGCAGGCGGGGCCCCCCGAGTCTGCACACAGGCATGGTGACACTGAGCGACAGGATAGGAGCTGGTGCCAGCAAGACGAAGGGCAAGGCCGCTCGGCCCAGCAGGAGGGACGGAGGGGCCTTGGTGTCCCGAGGGCCACTCCCCCAGCTGCAGGACCCACGAGAGCTCGGCTGCCCTGAGTCTGAGCGGCTCCCGGGGCCAGCAGGGCGCCCACCTCAGGTAGCGGCGGATGGGCTCACAGGCCACCTCCAGGACGACCATGGAGGGGTCCAGCACGCGCAGCGCCTTGATGGCGGAAATGTAGAGGGTAATGATGTCGCACGTGTTGACACCTACGGCCAGGAGAAGAGACGTGGTCGCGGTGGCGCCCAGGACAACACAGGGACATCGGGGCAGCCACACACTGGTCAGGTGGTCTTCAAGTCACCACTGGACCCCACTTCCCAGGAAACTGGCGCAATCCACTGAAGCTGCCCCCTTCCCCACCCACCCCCTCGCGACTCACACTTTCTCCAGAACTTTCCAAGATCCAAGCCCTCCCCTCACCAGGCGGTCTGTTCTGAGGGGATCATGCACCGCCGCTGCCCCCAAGCCAAACTTGTCAGTTATCACAACTCCCTTTGAAGGAGGGTGAAGCAGAGAGTCCCCCAGCCCCCCGAAAACTGCACAAAACTTAATCCGCTCCCCGCCTAGGCCCTGCAGGCTGGGACACTGGACCCTGGGGCTCCTGGGTCTGGGCCCTGAGGGCTGAGCAGGGCGCCGGCAGGGTTGGCAGAGCGCGAGGAACCTGGGTGGAGGAGCCGCGTCTCCAGGGCGGCCTTGAGAGACACGAGCAGCTGCTGCCTCTGGTCAGTCCTCTCTAGGCAGTACTTGAGGTCCTCGACGGCTGGCCGGGAGTCTGGGAAGTCTGCAAGAAGAGGGCCAGGCTTTGCACGCACACCCAGGGCGCGCACACTGCACGTGAGATAGTAGGTGCCGACCTAGGGCTCCTGCAGCTACACCTACATCTGATGACCAGTACCGACACTTGCAGGTGCCGCACATCGCCCCTGCGCCTTCACATGCCCACACACTTGACCACAACGCCCTACAGGGCAGACGGACGGAACAATGCCCAAGGGCCAGTCCAGAGCAAGGACATGAGACTGACGGGCAGGGGTGAACGCCCAGAAACACCATCAGGCACCCTGCCACACCTGATCCCGACACTGGGCTGGGAGGAGTCCCACTGGGACACACTTGGACAGCACGCTCCAGGTGCTCCTGGCCACCCGCACAGCGGAAGGGCAAAGGCACAGGGAAGGCAGGTGGGCCGGGGGCTGACCTCGGATGATGCTGAAGAGCTCCTCAATGCGCAGGCTGGCATAGACGCGGTAGAAGAACCTCTGCACGTGGCAGCGCCAGCGGCGCAGCATGTTGCCAGCCTCAGGGGACGCAGGTCTGGTGGGGCCGTCCTGCAAGAACACCTTGCCCAGCCAGCCGACCACCCTCTCGATCCACTGTCGGGAGAGCACAGGTGTGGGGCGGTGGGGGCTGAGACCCAGCGTGACTCAGAAGAGAAGCTGGGAGAAGCCCACAGCTACCCACTCTGCCGGCCAGGCCCCAGGGAGTCCCCAAGGCCACCTGCTCTGGAGGCCAGGAGCACATGGAAATCAGCAGGATGAGGAAAACAAAGGTGGCGTCCCAGATCCTCCATCAATGCACCCCCATGCCCCTCCACGTGCCTCAGTGCCCATGCTTATCTCTGGCAACAGTGGCCCTAACGTAGGGCACATAGCAGCTTGTGCTCGCCTCCGCCTGAGTGGACAGACTTGCCCTGAGGCCACATACACGACTGGCCCCCGCCACGTGTAAACAACGTACCATATAGTGAGAACATTTCTGAGCGCACACATATAAACCTACAGGACATACTGCCACACGAACCCGAAGACACACACGTCCCCCCATAGACCACCCAACCACTGATGAGACCACCCCGACACTCTGCCACCTGGAGGCAGCACAGCTGCCCCTACCAGGCCTCCAGGCTGCCACCCACTTCAGACCACTCCTGCGGGGAGAGACACTTGCTTTGAATCCCCCATTGCGGCTAATCTGCACCCTCATAAGGTGGACACTAGGAAACCGAGGAGAACAGGTGGTAAGTGGAAGCAGGCTAGACGGCCGCTGAGGCTGGAGCCAGCTGCTCCATGACTCTGAGGAGACCAGAGCAGAGCCCCAGACCACACCCAACAGCGTGGGCACTCTGAGGCCCCTCAATGGGACACCTCAGACCTTGGCACTGCCTCTAACCAGGTGATTCTGCACAGACCTCGCCGAGCATGTCACAGGCTTTCCTTGCTGTCACTAGGGCAGGCCCAGAAGGACTGGCCTCCACACTCTGGCTGCTTCCAAAGCCAGAGTCTCAGGTTTGCCAGAAGCCTATCCCCCATCCCCAGGGATCAGGCTCGAGGAGGGACGTCCTCACCTTGTGGAACTCACGCAGGAAGGAGCGCTCGTACTCGCCCCGGCAGCGGTCCTCCATCCGCTCCCGAGTCACTTGGTGCAGGGTGGTGGTCACGGCCTCAGCACTGACCCGCTCCAGCAGACTGAGCCTATGTCTGGAGGAGAGCCCTGCCCGTGGAACACGCAGAGCACACACACCCCCACCCCCCACAGTGGGCACACACCTCTCCAGGGCCCTCCTGGTGGGGGCACAACTGTACCAAGGGTTCTTCCTCAAAGCCGCTGGGATGAGGGAGCACGGACAAGCCACCGCCCGCCCTCCCCAGCTGGCCTCTCTGCCCAGGCCAGGGCACTGGCCTTCCCCAGGTGAGCAGCGTGTGTGGCTATCAGGGATCAAGGCCTCATCTAGAAACGGCTGTGAAACAACACCTAAATACATCCCTACTCTGGCCACATAAATATAGATACTGCTGTCTTTAAGTGCCTTTCAGTGCATACTCTCGTCTACAATGGCAAACAAATGCAAGAAAAAATGAAAAAGAACCTTTCTGCGTCACCTTCACCTGGGATGAACCCAGCAGAAGCCCTTCAGGGCCTCCCTGACCCCTGCCAGCAACAGGACCACTCCCTGGGTCCAGCTAAAAGTCTCTCCCCAACAGCTGTACTGCTGCCACGCCACTTGAAGTGACAAAATCATCATAAATGGCCACAGAGAGTGTAGGACCCATACAACACAACCTGGTTCTAACGACAATGACAACGACAACAACCTTTCCACTTCAAAGGGCTGCAAAGGCAATCGCTTGCCCAACATGTCAGCCTAATGTCCAACTCTCTCTGGAGAAGAAAAATAACAAGCCCACTTTTTGCAATTACAGGGTAGAACGAACATCATTCCTCCCCTGGAGAGCCTACAGAAAGCACAGCAGAATTCTGCGTGGCCCACGAAACTTGGAACCACGTGAGGTCTCAGCATAAGCAAAGCGTGGAACCCTAGGTTTACCTGAGTGACAGAGAGACACACCTGCGTCCAGAACAAAAGGTATAAACTCACAGCACAGGGATCCTGGGGACCCTCCCCTTGTCATGCCCGTGGCTATCAGGACAGGTGGCAGAGCCCCCAGCCAGCTCACCAGCTCTCTGCAGAGGCCAGCTGGACCCAGGGGAACAAGTGGGACTAAGGAGGAACAGGGCAAGGCCACACAGGCGGGAGTACTCACAGGACCTGGCTGAGCTGGTGGAACTGCTCCAGTGCCTGGCGGCACCAGCACTGCTGCTTGTCGCTGCCACATCCCGCACATAGCGGGCTCTGCAGAAGCCGGTAGTACCGGCGGCGGGCATACCTGCTGTCCAATTCCCCCTCCAGTTCTGGATCTGTGCCCCCTTCCCCTTTCCTCTTACTCTGCATATAGACTCTCAAGAAGCGCCCATACAGGCGCTGGATCATTTCCTGAAAGATTCTGGGAGTGGAAAAGAACAGGACGCCCCGCAAAGTGGTGTGGACCTTTTCCCGCAGCCCCTGAGCACCGGTGCCCATCAGCAAGCCCAGGCGAGTCCATTTCTCCAGGAGCTCCAGGCTATGCAGGTAGGGATCCAGGCGGTTCTCCAGCAGGCCAAAAGCGTCAAGGAGCAGCAGAAGGCACTGGGGCTCGTCGGCACAGTTCTCGCGCTGGGAGATGGCATTCCAGAATTCCAGCGAGATGTTGGCCTGCAGGTCGTTTTGCAGCACCTCTACGAACCACTCCTCCAGGACTGAGTGCAGACCGTGGCACCTCAGCACCTCCACCGCCGCCCGGAGCTCCTCCTCCTTCGGCGGGACCGCACCGCTGGTCCGGGAGGACGCCTGGAGCGCAGACAACTGTGAGAAGGGAACACAGCGAAGAGATGGGGAAGGCGGTGACGGCTGGGGAGAGGCGGGGAAGGGCCAGATGGAGGGGAGGCTGCGGAAACCCCGCTGCCCCTAGTCCGCGGCGCGCGGATGCCGGGCCGATGCCAGGGAAGGGCTGCGGGAAGCCAAATGAGGAGGGACCGTGGAAGAAGAGGCAGGACAGGGGCCGGCGAGGACGGCGCTGCAGCAACCCGAGGGCGGGCGCCCCAACAAAGCCTCCTCCCAGGCCTCACCAGCCCCAGCGCTGCCGGCGGCACCAGCCCGGTGCTCACGGTATTCCAGGCCACCAGCAGCTCCTGTGAAGGCGCGGGGTCGCCGTGCCCCGCCGCCGCCATCTGCGTCCACCCGCTCCCACAGCCGCCCGGCGCGACGCGCGGCGGTGAGGGAGGGCTGGGCGCGCAGGGAGATGACGCACACGAGGCGCGCGGCAGTGACGTACGGTGGGCGCGCCGTCTGGAGGCAGTGCGCAGGCGCGGGCAGCGATGCGGTAGCGGCGGTTGGCGCGGCCGAGCCTGGGCGGCGACCATGACCGAGGAGGGCGCGGAGCCCTTGACCGAGGAGGGCGCGGCGACCATGACCGAGGAGGGCGCGGCGACCATGACCGAGCAGGGCGCGGCGATGCAGGACTACAACAACCAGCTGATCAAGGGTGAGCGGCCGCGCGGCGGGCCCGCTGGGCCCCGGGAGGGCGCGGGGCTCGCCCCTGCCGGCCCAGGCGCGATGGCCCGCAGCGCGTGGCCGGTGCGTGGGTGTCCGGCCGGACGGCGCGGAGGCCATGCGGATCTTCCCAGCGCGCGACCACAGTGTGGCATCGCCGAGGACCGAATATCTATGGAGCGAGCAGGAGGATGAGGAGCTTGAGCATGCGCTGGCCCCGGTCCCCCCGCCCCGTCCCCGTCCCCGGCTGTCTCGTGCGGTGCCTTCTTTAACCCTTAGACCCCGGAGGTGGACACTGGCCGGGCTCAGGCGGAAGGTGGCACCCCCGCCCGCCACCACTCGTTTCCGCTACAAAGCTGTGGGCTGCAGACTGGGAGGGGTGGTGCTCTCCTTCCTGCCCTGGGTCCACAGCGCCTGCCCCTCCCCGCCCACCCTAGGCATGGAGGTCCTGTGCCAGAGGCGGAACAAGTTGTGCCGGCAGATCCAGAAGGAGGAGAAGGAGAAGCAGCGGCTGCATAATCAGTTGAGGCGGTTGACAGAGAAGCTGGCCCTAGTCAACGAGAATCTGGCATGCAAGATCGCGTCTTACAAAGAGCTTGACCGGACCATCACAGAGTCTGAGGCTGCCTTCTTCAAGGTAGGGCTCGCGGAGTCCCCAGGCGGTTTTTGGCCTAGGGACACCCACAAGCAGAGGTGATAGGACTCCGGTGTGGCCGGGCCCACTGTGGAGTGACAGCCCGGCCGTCGGTGGGGCCTGGTGCGTCCTGAGTTCTGTTCTTTGCACCCTAAGTGGTACCATGAGCAGCACAGGGGAAGCAGCAGAGTAGCAGCAGGGGCAAGGGCTCACCTGGTGTGGCTTTCCCAGGGTGCGAGGAAGGGGCTTTGGGCTAGACTCGGAGGGAAAAGTGCCCTGCTGACGCTGTCCGCCTGTCCCCTCAGGGGCTTCCTTTCGGCAGCTCCTGTCCCGTAGCCCCCACAGCCTGGCCCTGGCACCATGTGTGAGGGGGGCTGGGCTGCAGGAGTTTTCTGACAGAAGGAACCGTCTCATGCCTGTTTCTGTTCCCAGATCCTGGAGAGCTCACAGGCTCTGCTTAGTGTTGTGAAGAGGGAAGCCGGGAACCTGAGCAAAGTCATGGCCTCAGAGCAGGAGATCATTGACGAGAAGGACAGTTCATGAAGCCACAGGTGGAGAGGGGCCTGTCTCCACTGCAGCCATCAATGGCTTGGCCCCTAGCAAGTCTGTCTTCACAGTGTCTGTTTTTCATGACAGGAGCTAACTTCTTGCACTGTCTCAGGTGCCAAGGGAGGCAGCTGCCAGCCTCCATTGGCCCTGAGTGACAAGAAAAGCCCTGGGCGCAGCCCACCAGGTGGGAGTCCTGGCCCTGTGGTCACTCAGGCTACAGGGAGGGCGAGCTCGGGGCCAGCTCCACTTGGGGCCTGTCTGAGGTCCCCATACTCCCCTCGGCTGTAGGTAAGGCCCTGGTTAGGGGAGTTCCTTCACCTTGTCCCTTGGCCAGCAGGTGCCCAGGCCTGGTGAGTGGGGGAGGGGCTGGGCCCCTCCTTCACCTTAGAGCTTGTCCTTGTGGTCTGTGACTGTCAATAAAGGTTGTCTTTGTAAAGATCCATGCCAGCCTGCTGCCTCTGTCAGGATTACGGGGCTGCCGGATACTCCCAGAGCCAGAACACGAGCCCCTGCCCAGCTATTGCGTAGCTCCTCTGTGAGGGAGAGGTTAGAGGATAGCCTGGAGTGGCTTTCCCTGTGACCAGCCTTGCTGGCCTTGGGGACAAAGCTGAGAGTGACCCTGAGGATCTCCCATGACCCTCATCGCCCACCCTCTCCGCACCGGGGCCACTGGCCCCCTCCCCGACTCCAGCACACAGCTCATCCCCTACTGAGGGGCTCTGCCTGCTGGTCCTAGTCTCTGCCACAGCCCGGTGTCCAGCACAAGGCCTGGCCCAGGGAGATGCCTTTCCTGGGCTCAGGTCCCCCACCAAGGATTGCGCCCTAGCTCCATGATTCTAAACTCTGCTCACCGCGACGGCACCACTGCTTCTCGCCTTCACTGGCCACACACCAAGCGTGCCCACTTTCAGCTTTCCATGTTGCCTGGGGCCCAGCCCTCCAGCCCGAGTCCTCTCTGCGTCTGTCTCTGTTGGCCTGTCAGCCCTGCTGGGGTCCCTGCAGCCCAGGGTGGGCTGAACTGATTTGGGAAGCATGTTGCTGGAGAGTCTGGAGAGACTTGGGCCCACCTCTCCCAAGAAAACACCCCCAAAACACCGTCGTCCTTCCCAAGCCTGGCTAGGTGGCAATTATGATGGGCTTGACTCTCTAGGACGGAGAGACTCTCATTCGAAGCATGGATCATAAACAGCCCCGGCTCCAGCTTGCGGCTACACAGGCAGCCAAGTATGTCTGAGGCAGCAGCCCAGCCAGGAGCTGTTCCCTAGCGGGCAGCTGTGTGTAACACCTCAGATCTGTCGGGTTCTCCTGCCACCTGCTAGCACTGACCCCAGGGGAGCAGCCTGCCTGCCACAGCCTTGCTGCAGGCTCCCATGGGTCAGGGAGCTTTCCAAGCCAAACAGGAGGCAAGATCCCTGAAGCTCTGCCCACTCCCTGCCCTGCCCTTCATCCCCTCCCAGGCTTTTGGCCCTTCAGACCCGACAGCTGCAGCACTCCCACCCCTGCTGCCTAGAGTGCCTGGGGAGTTTCAGACCCCAAAAAGCAGGCCTGGTGTCCCACCTCCCACCGTAGCTGCCCTTGTGTCAGCCCTGGTGGGGAGGGGGCTGCTCCACAGATGGGGGCAGGCACAGGGAGGTCCCTCTCCCAGGGGAGGGACTGGCTGGGAGGGGAAGCCAGACAACTGGGCCTGTGGGGAGCGAGAGCCTGAACCACTAGGACTGGGATGCCACCCAGGGCCCCTCCCATACCCAGGCAGACATCCATGCTGGGCCCCATCACACCCTATGTGGCTTCCGGCAGGCTGCCAACACCTCAATGGAGCCCCAGAGACCCCACCCCTGTGCCCCCTTCTCAGGCCGAGGACCATGCAGGAAAGGCAGAGGCAGTTCGTCCAGTGCTATTTATTGAGTCCATCATCAGAGGCGAGAAAAGACTTGCCATTCATCACAAAGGGGGTGGGCTGAGCTCCACCGTGGGGGTGTAGGCTGGGGAGGCTTGGAGTCCTGCAGAGGACAGGCAGCCAGGCCAGCCCTTCGCCTGGGACACACTTGGCAGCTGCTGGGCACAGCGTCCGCCAGGACCCCGTCCCTCCTCAACAGGCAGTGCCCCAAACCAGGGCCAGAGAGCGAGACCCAGACAGCCCCACGAGAAAGAGGAGCCCCAGGTGCCCCAGCCTCAGGCCCTGAGTACCAGCATGGCTGTGAGGTCCTAGGAAGGGAGGGTGTGACATGGAGGGCAGAGCCTGGCAGGGCAGAAGAGGGGTGCAGAATGAGGGCGGAGCTCCCAGGGCTCCGCCTTGGCCATCTTGGCAGGGCCGGGGTCAGAAATAGAGGGCTGGCTCGCTGCGGAAGTCCGAGAGGTCTTTCTGACTGGCAGGGGTGAGCTGAGAGAGGGGCACAGAGGCAGCCAATGGGGCTCATCCAGGCCTTAGAGACAGCCCCCACCCCAGCCCTGCACCCTGCGCGTCCACCCACCCTGCCCCCACTCACCATGACCTCCTTCGGCACAGGCTCCACCTCACTGGGAGCCGGCTCCAGCGTCTGCTCCTGCCACTTACTGAAGGCCAGGGAATGCTTTGGAGTATAGCTGGACAAGCCTGCGGGCCGAGGGGCACACGCGTGGACATGTGGGTGCATGGACATGTGGCCCAGGCTACCCACTGGGCCACCCATCCCAACAGCTGGACACTTACCTGAGCTGCTGTCTAGCAGCCGAGGGCTCTCGGGCCCCACACTGTTCACGAACGTGGCTCGGGGCAGGAAGAGTGCAAAGGGCTTCTCCACCACCTCCTCTGAGCCAGACGCCTCCTCCGCCTCCTCCGCCTCCTCCTCCTCTTCCTCCTCTTCCTCCTCCTCCCCCTCCTCTGCTTCCGCCTCTGCCTCCTGCACCAGGGAGCTTTCAGAAGGGTACTCGAATGTGGTCTGCAGGCTCTTGTCGTTGAAGGAGATCTTCATCTAGGAGCAAGAGGCACATCAGCAAAGGCCCTGCTGCCCAGCCACCAGGGGTCCTCCAGCCAGACCAAACTGGTGCACTGACCCTCAGGGGCACGGTGAAGGGTGTCAGACCCGAGCAGGTAGCAGAACACACTATAGGCCCTTCAGAGGCTCTGAGAGGTCAGGGGCTGCCCCTCCTCAGAGACGACCTCTCCACCTGGACGCTGCAGGCCCAGGCCACCAGGACCCAAGGAGGGCTGGGTCTGGCTACCTACAGCAGACCCAGGGCCAGTGTGTCCAAACACCTGCACCCAGACCCCACCCGCCCCTCCCCGCCACCCACCCCTCCCCACACCCCAGGCCCAGGACCACATCACCCTAAGTGACCCACCCCTCCCAGGGACCAGACCCCAACCAGCACCAGAAGTCCCAAGCCTCGGGGTCTCCAGAAGTCTCTAAGGCAGCTCCAAGGGTCGAAGGGCTGCCTTCTCAAGGGAGCAGAGCACCAATCACATCTCCCACTTGTGACTCCATAGCAGGAGCAGGGTCCAAGTGAGGCTGCACTCAGGGGCCCACATCCTTGGGGGCGTCCTACATCCTCAGGGGGGCCTCTCTCCAGAACCAAGTTCACGTCCTGCTTGCTAGGCACCTGGACAACCCTGCCTACCCAGCTCAGCACAGACGCCACCCAGCATACCCAAGGCCAGGCCAACGGCCCATGAGGTGCCAAAGCCAGGCAGCTGCTGTGTGCCAGCCCCAGGAAGGTGGCACCAAGTGCTGTCACCCCACATTACGGACTGAGTCAGAGCTGGCCCAAAGCTACACCGAGTGGGGGTTGGTGACCCTTTCTTCCCACCCAGGCAGCCCATCTGGCCCTCATCTACCCTGCCCATTCTGCAGGCTCCAAGATTTCATGCCTGAGCAGATTCTCTCCGTCTTCCAACAGCCTCAGAGCCCAGGTTAGGCTGTTGGTCCTGATGGGCAGGGGGACAGGCGTCAGCAGAAGGCCTGAGGCACTCAGGATCAGTATCCTTGCCCCCCGCAACCAGGGATGGCTCCCCACAGGAGCCGCATGCCCCCCAGGCCTGCTCAGCAGAGCTCGGCTGAGCCCGGCGGGTCGGTAATGAATACGAGAGCCGCCCGCGTGCAGCAGATGGGAGCAGCCCTGCTGGAGCTCGAAATATTAAACTCCTGGGCACAGGACACCGGCAGCCAGCTCAGGTTCCTCCTTCTCCCCTGGAAGGAGCCAGAGGCAGGAGCTGGGCCCCCAGGCAGAGAACCATGGGGCTCAGGAACAGCAGGACGAGGAGGGCCCACATAGGAGGGCAGGGCTTGCAGCCTGGGGCAGCAGAGGCAACTCGGCACTGGCCTCGGGGGACACACACAGGGCCCACCAGGAGCGGGAGGCACTGCTCTGCTGAGCCAGGGTCCAGAAACAAGGGCACATGCTCCTGCCGCCCTGACCCTCTCTTCCCACAGCCACGCCTGCACATGCAGCCTGGCACAGCGTGGGCACCCCAACCTGCCCACCGAGCTCCTGGGCTTCCCCTTCTCAGCACCGCTCACACACAGTCACCGGCCGGGCAAGTCGCCGGCCCAGTCCCAGCTCCCTTATCCCAGCCCCCCTTTCCCTGGCCGTCTGCACAGACAAGCAGTCATGGACATGAGCAGATGGACATGAGCAGACAGGGACAGACCACCTGAGTTAGCAACACCAGGAGTGAGATGTTTGCTCCCATCACTGGAAGGCACACTGTCCCTCACCCTGCTCTGTCCCTAGGTAGGCCTCACCCAGACCTCCAGCAGCTCCCCTAGAGAAGGCCAACCAGGACACAGGGTGTCATAGGGGGGTGACCACCAGAGCCCACAGGGGCCCACTCACTGCCAGCCAGTGCGGGGATAGAGTTGCCTGGCTCTGCAGGACTGGCCCTCTGGAACTCAGGGACAGATACCCCAAGAGGAGCCCAAAGCAGGATAGGGCTGCCAGCCTAGGGCCCCCGCCCCCGCCCGCAGGCGCCACAATGAACAGGGCTCCCAGTCACCCCTGGGTACATGACGTTATCCCTGACGACCCTGAGCCTTCTGGGCCCATCCCCCACTGCTGAAGACACAGGAACGGCCGGCTGCCAGGGCCTGGCCGGATTAGTGTGCCCTCATTAGTCCACATGACCAGCTCCTAGTGAGGAGACCAAGGGGGCTGGGCGCATGCCGGCACGGAGCCTGGCACAGCCTGGCCAGGCAGGGGCGGGGCGGTTCTCACAGGCCTCCCTCCTGGTGGCTGCAGGTCTGTGGGCCACAGGACGCCCCGTGACTCATGCTGCTGGGGGGACAGCCTCCAAACCCCGGGCAGACAGGAAGGGCGGGAGGGGTGTGGCCAGGGGCTGGCACTTGCACACACCCGGTCACCTGGCTCTCGGGACTTTGCCCGCTGCACCAAGCGAGCACAGCAGGTGGGTCCTGGCCTGGCCCACCTCCCGGCTCTCACAAGCCCTTTGTTCCCTCTCACCTCGCCCCACCCGTGCACGCCCTGCTCCGGTTACCGGTTACCGAAGGGTGTCCACCCTGGACTCTGGGCCAAGCCCAGACCGGCCCTGGCTGGGGGTGAGCGCCCCACCCTGCCCCTCACTCCCCAGCACACACCTGCCTGCTCCCATCCCTCACTCAGCCCAAGCTCCATGGGCAAGAGGACCACCATGCAGCCCCTACCAAAGTTGCCACAGCTACCCAGGTGGGATGCCCTAAGTCAAGTGCAGCCTCCAGCCCAGGGAAGACCCTGTGCCAGGGGGAAGCGGGGAGGGCAGGAAAGGACGGCAGAGGAGATGCAGCCACAGCACCTCGGGGCGTCTGGTATCCCGCCCGCACAGTGGTGGGCGCAGGGCTCCACACAGGCAGGGAGGCAGCCTCATTAGGAAGAGCACGTGGGGAGCAGGCCCCCGAGGACAGTGGCCCCAAGGGTCTGAGGACTGGAGTGAGGCTGAAGGCTAAGCCCGGGCCAGCAAAGTTAGGGTGGCGATTACAGTGCAGACAAGGGTGGATAGCCTGGGCAGTGGAGGGTTGAGCCCTGGGGACGGTGACACGCTGGCTTGGGCTGGGCAAAGGACCAGCAGGTAAGGAGGTGAGGAGGGCAAAGGGGAAGGGAAGGAGCCTCCACACAGGCAGGAGTCTAGCCAGGCGGCACTTCACAAAGTCACCAAGGGGAGAGGCCTGCAGCACCAAGCTGGGTGGGAAGGCGGTGTGGGGAGCTGCTGACAGCCCCACCCACAGGAACGGCCTGGGGCAGGGGTAGGGGCGAAGGGGCGTGGCCCAACATCCTGCAGCAGCCCCAGCTTGGCTGTAGGGGGAAAAAAAAAGAGAGAGCATCTGCAACTCCGCCAAGCGATAACTAAGTGGGGACGTGTGCCCTCCAGGCAGGCCTCCTGGGTGCACGGCCAGCCAGGTGCCCCCACCACCCAAAGCAGGGCTGTAGCCCTCCAAAGCCAGCAAGGGCATAACACCCTCCACTGAGGTGCCAACTGAGGGAAAGGCTCCTCGACCCCTGCTGCCAAGACAACCCCCTGCAGAAGTGTGCCTCACCTGCCCCCGGAAAAGGCACCAGCGCCTCCCACCATGGCCCCCGGTCAGCCAGCCATGCAGGGGCAAAGGAGCCTCCAGCTTACCACGTCCTAGGCCTGAGGTGGGGAGAGCAGGACAGTGACCCAAACCATAGATTGGCTGGAGTAGTCTGGGTAAGGATGAGGCCCAGCGGTCCAGGGCCTAGAGAAGTAGCAAGAGGAATGCCCAGGGGCCACAGGCAGGAGTGACAACAGGGAACGAGCAGAGCACAGGGGCAGCCCAAGGCCAGCAGGCTGCTCTGAAGGGCTAGGCAGCACCATGCCTCCGTCACACCAACAGGCATTCCGGCTCTTCCTGGGCAGGGCAGCTGGTGCATGTCCAGGCAGAAAGTCATTGCCAGCAGGTCGTGCTGCTCTGGCAGGGCTCTAGCCAGGCATCGTCCATCTGGACTCCTAAACCCCGCAGGCTGGCACAGAGCCCAGGGCCACGCTGGTTTGAGCCCCTCTTCCTCCAGGCTGGGGTGGGCTTCCTCCCATCACTCCCTCCTGCCCCATGGCCATTGGGCCCCACCCTGCCACTAGTGACCCCCACGGCTATCCCCGACTGGGGCAGGATGACCAGGCTCTAGGCTGCAGCCCTCAAGCCCCAGGAAGAAGCCAGCCTCAGGGTAGAAAGACAGCCATGTTAAGGTCAGGGCTCTAGAAACAGAACCCTGCACTCAGTTCCTGCCCCACAAGCTCCGTAGCCTCTGCCAGCCTCAGCTTCCTCATCTACAAGGCAGACAACTGGGCCGGCTCTGTGGCTTAGCGGTTAAGTGCGCGCGCTCTGATGCTGGCGGCCTGGGTTCGGATCCCGGGCGCGCCCCAAGGCACCACTTCTCCGTCCAGCGCGAGGCCGAGTCCCACGTACAGCAACTAGAAGGATGTGAACCTATGACATACAACTATCTGCTGGGGCTTTGGGGGGAAAAAAATGAATAAAAATAAAATCTTTAAAAAAAAAAAAGGCAGACAACTGCTATCACCTCCACTTCTCAGGCCAGCGCAGTAGGCCAGCATGGGAAGGGACCACCTCCCAGTGCAACAAAGGTCAAGGGTCAGGAAGCAGGAGAGGGAGGAGCAGGCAAACGGGGGCCAGCATGGGGGTGGGGCTGGCAGCCAGGTTAATGGATGGACTATGCCTCCGAGGGGAAGGGCAGGGGCGAGGGTCGGAGAGTCATGGCCCATGGCACTGAACAGAGGGTGAGATAAGGTCAGGCACACAGGACGGGTGGGGGGCCCAGTGGAAGCACTGAGAGAGATGGGTGTGGATGCCTGACCCAGCAGATGGAGCTGACAGGAGTGCTAATGCCCTTACCCAAAGAGAAGAATGATACAGGGAAGGGTGCTGCCAAGCCCAACCAAGGCAGGAGGTGGAAAGGAAGCAAACAGAAGAGGAAGGTGGCACGTCCGATTAGACAGCCAGCAAGGCGGTGCGAGGATGCTTCGATTGACTCAAGGCACATCACCACCCCCATCACCCCAAGGAAACTGAGGCTGGGGGCAGAGATGGTCTCAGAGGTGAGCCTAGACACCAGCAGCCAAAGGAGAAGGCTGCCAAACACCATCTCGGTTCCAGGAGAAAGTGTATCTGCCCCATGCCTGCCCATGGGGGTCATGTGGGGCTGGCCTTGGAATTTGCCCCAGGGCCAAACAAAGGTGCTGGAATGACCAGGAAAAATCTGAAGAACGTTTTCTCCTGCTCAGACGGCTCCAGGCCACGGGGCAGGGCTGCCTAGAGAGTGACACTCCCACAGGACTCCTGGCCCTACACCTGGGTCCCTCTCTGCCCTAGGCTCCTCCTCCCCAATGAGGAGGCACCTTCATTGTTCCCCAGCATCACACCCAGACCAGACCTGACACATGCCAAGCGCTCAATAAACACTTGCACAAAGCCAGGTCCTGCTGAGCTCGAGCCAGCAAGCCTTCTGGGGAGCTGAGAGCCCCCTCCGAATGGCTCCCTGTGCTGTGCCCGCAGGCTGACAGCAATGCAGAGATCCGACCGCACCAGAATCGCAGGCCTCCTGCCCGTTCCCACTTCCATCACGGCACACGTTACCCGCATAGGCCAGGACTCCAGGAGACCACACCAGACTACTCTCTCAAAGCCAGGGCCAGGGCAGAGCCATCAGGCCCAGGACTACTTCTCTCAGCTGAACCCACAATGGCACAGGCCTGCCCAACCAATTCCAGACAGAGCAGGAACCAACAGGCAGCCACAGTGCTGGCTAGGCTGACCCTCCCCAACAGCCTTTCAACGTAGAGTAGGCAAGCTGTCCCCACGGCCCTTGGGTTATCAGGGCCCCTTGGGGGCCCAGGCCAGGTAGTCCCCCCAGCTCAGCCCCAGCTCGCCTCCAAGCCACATAGAAGCTGTCCTCCACCCAAACCAGGTGTCATAGGAACAGGGCATGTGCTATACCCACAGCTCTATGACCTGTCACCTCTCTCCTCCCGGCCGGTGACCCTGCCCCCACCACTGACCTTCTTTCTTGAGGAGCCAGCCTTGGTGAGGCAAGACTTCTGCAGGGCCAGGTAACCGCCAATCACCTCGATCTCGTGCACGGTGGGATATCGCTTCTTCAGTGGGGTTCCCTGGACAGCAGGGGGCTGTGAGAGACTGCCCACTTCCTCTTCCTCCGCCTCCCGTGGCCCAGGCTCCCTATTGGCCTGCAGGACCCCTGGCTTTCTCCTGGGCACCACCATGAAGGTGTTGCCGCCTCGATGCTGGAGCTCTGACAGGTGCCCAGGCCTGGTCGGGTGCGAGTGGTACCAAGGAGGTGCACCAGTCCCCGAGCAGGGCAGTTTGGCTTCTTGGGGGACCTCATCCTCCGAGTCCACCTCATCGATGAAAGTGACGGGCAGCCCTGGCCTCCCAGGCTCCCCACCATTCTTGGCCAAGCCGGGAACCCCAAAGCCCTGGGCAGGCTCAGCTTCAGTGGCAGTGGGCGGGGATGGGGGTGGCAAGGATGCTCTCTGCCACCTAACGGCCTGGTCTACGAGGGCACTGGCTGGCCTGGGGCAGCCCCCCTCCTTGACCCCCAAGGGGCTCCTCCCATGGGCAGGTGTGCCATCCACTTCCAGCACCACCTGGGCTTTGTGTTCCGGGTGCTGGGACGCCCAGCCAACCTCTCCCTCCGGCAGCCCCACAGACTGCCTCCCTTCCATAGAATGGGCCCCAGAGGCCTTGCGCTTGGGGATGAACACGAAAGAGTTGCGGGAGTTCACACGGAGGCTGGCCAGGGCCCGGGCCTGAATGTCTCCGGCGGGAATCGTGTCCATGTCCGGCTTGGAGGCCGGCCGTATCTCGAAGGAGTCGTTGGTGCTGGTGGCCGCGGAGACCCACTGGCGCTGGTTGGGAGTGGCACTGGCAGGGTTGGGCGTGGGCAACGCCGGGATCGCGGCTGGAGTGGCACTGGGGGTCCCGGGGCTCGGGGGCGGGCGGGCGGGGAGCTCCCCCGTCTCCACCTTTGGCTTCCACTCGCCCGGCGCCAGCGCGGAGCCCGCGAGGCCGTTGGCAGCGCCGGCCCGGCTCTCGGAGGCCGCAGGCCCATTGGGGAGCGGGCGAGCGGCCGCGCCGTGGTGCAGCCCCCGGGGGTGGACGGTGAAGGAGTTGCTGCCGGTCTTCTGCAGGAAGTCGCTGCGCCGGGGCCCGGGGCACGCACCGCGGCGCTCAGGCTTGAGGCAGGAGGTGCGCTCGCTCACGCGCGGGGCGGCCGGGGGGGCGGCGGGCGGCGGGGGGCGGCCGCGCTCCGGGCTCTCGCGGCGGCGCGGCGCGGCCGGCGGGTCGAACTTCTGGAGCAGGCGGCTGACGCGGCCGGGCGGCGAGGGCGCCTCGTACACCAGCACCTCGGTGGCGCGGATGTGAGCGGCGGGGCCGGGGCCGGGGGCGGCGGGCGGGAAGCCGGGCGCCGACTCGATGATGAGGATGTTGTCGGCGCGGATGGTGCGCACGCCCGGCACGCGGCGGTACAGCTCCAGCAGCTGCTGCACCGGCCGCGCCCCCGCCGCGCCTGCGCCCGCGCCCGCGACCCCGCCGCGCCGCGCCCCGCACCGCCGCTCCGACTCGAGCCGGATGAACGGGTTCTCGCGCAGCGGGCCCAGGCTGTCGGCCAGCACCAGCCGCTCGGCCTCCGGCTCCGTGGGCCCCGCCGCGCCCGCCCCTGCCCCCGGCGCCGCGCCCGCGCCCCCGCCCTGGGCGGCCAGCTTGGCCCGCTTCCGCTCCAGGATCTCCCGCTTCCAGGCGGGTAGCGCGGCGCGGGGCCCCGGGCCCGGCCGCCCCAGCCCGGCCATGCTGCAGAGCGGCCGCCGGAGCCAGCGCGCGCCGGGAACTGCAGCCGCCGCCCGCCGCCGGCCTTCGCGCTGCGGCCCCGCCCCCCGGCCACCGCCCATTGGGGGAGGCCCACTCAGACCCGCCCAGCGCCAGCGCAGGGAAGGATGGCCGGCCGTGCTGATTGGAAAACGCTCTCCTTGACCCCGCCTTCCAGCAGGCCTCATTGGTCAGCGCCCATCGCCGGGACCAACCCCATCGGGGCAGGCCCCTCTTGGACACGCCCCGACGCCTCGCGCCGCTCATTGGCGGCCCCCACTTCCGCCTCTGCGCCCTGGCCCGCGGCGCCCCGGGGGCGGAGCCCGGCGGGGGCGGGTCCTGACGGACAGCCGGAGCCTGACCTCTGGGCCCCGTGTCACGAGTGACCTTGGCCGCACTGGGTCCTTCCTCGTCGTGCCAGCACCCACCTCGCCCGTTCCCTCGCGGAGAGCGCGGTGCAGGAAGGGCTTGCCTGGGAGGGGAAGGCTGGCCCTCTCCCGTGGGCGGTGCACGGCTGCACACGAGCCTCCCGCCTGCCGGTCCCGGTGCCTCCCGGTGCCTCCAGGTCCAGGGACTGCCCACCTGCGGCCCTCGGCTGGACTTATGGGAGATTCCAATGCTGGAGCCCCCACCAGTGCTGAGGAATCGGTTTCTCTGGAACGTCTAGCTTTTGCCGGCCCCAGAACCGACTCTATTACTCAGACAAGTGGAAGCAGCTCTAGCGCACGCTTTGCCCCCCTGGGCTCACCAAGCACGGGCGGTAGTGCGGGCGGTAGTGCGGAAGCTGTGAGGAGGTACAGAGGAAGGGGACGCCCTCCTCTTACACAAGCAGGTCCGCAGCTTCCCAACGCAGAAAGTGCCACAAAAGCCGGACGGTGCATTCCGCCCTGTTGCTTCCGCACGCTACTCCTCTTTCATCTGTTGAACTTCTCCCATCCCAAGGCTGGTGGGGGTGCCACTGACCCTGAGGGCACAGCTTCCCTGCCCATGTGCCATGAGAAAGCTTACTCACCGTTGAGGGCTGCGCTGTGCCCACCACATTCTTTGAGGCCAGCTGGAGCCAAGGAGAGAAGGGGAAGTTAGGGGCACCAGCACAGGCAGGTGTCCCCGGCCTTTCCATCACCGCCCTGCAGTCAGCAGTTGCTCAGTAATGACACCACTGCCTCCCACACCACTAACCTTCAGGGACAGGGCTCCAGGGGCACCTGGGGCTCTGCAAAGACCCAGGGCGGGTTTCCACCTGTGGTGCCCTTCGCAGCCTCTGGGTCCAATGGCAGTCTGCAGCTACCACCACTTTACCACTGCCTTACTCCTGCCCACTCTATTGAGCTGCAGAAAACAAACTGACTTCAGCCTTCCAAAAGTCAAGCACTTCCTTCCTCCAGACTCTCCTCAAATCACCCTTCCAAAGGAAGCTAAGCCTTCTTATGCTCATCACTTCTGTATCAACAGGATTATCTAATTCTGAACTCTCAGAATAAAACAGGGAACAACAAAAGAGGCAACCTAAAAATAACACTAAAAGGAAACCTACTCCCAACGTTCAGCTTGTATCTGGCTTTGACACAAGTTATGCCAGTCCTGGGTAGGAGACATTTTTGTAGCTGTGGGGCAAACCAGGCCAGTCTCCAACTCAAGCATCTCAGTGATTCAGGCCACTCAGCATCCATTCCAGGAGAACAGTCACAGAGCTGCTTCACTAGGACAAGGGTCCGCAAGCCTGTTCTGGAAAGGGCCAGACTATTTTAGCCCAGTGGTTCTCACCAGGGGCGTTTTGCCCCCAGGAGACTTGGCAATGTCTGGAGACACTTTCGGTTGTCACAAGTGAGGGGTGCTACTGGCATCTAGTTAGTAGAGGCCAGGGATGCCTCTAAACTCCACAATGCTCAGGACAGCCCCACACACACACACACAACAAAGAATAATCCAACCCAAAAGGCCCACAGTGCCAAGACTGAGAGACCCTGTGCACTGCAGTCACATTCGCTTTCTTTTTTGTTGTTGTTGTTGTTGTTTTTTGTTTTTGCGAGGAAGATCAGCCCTGAGCTAACATCCATGCTAATCCTCCTCTTTTTGCTGAGGAAGACCGGCTCTGAGCTAACATCTATTGCCAATCCTCCTCCTTTTTTTTTCCCCAAAGCCCCAGTAGATAGTTGTACGTCATAGTTGCACATCCTTCTAGTTGCTGTATGTGGGACGCGGCCTCAGCATGGCCGGAGAAGCGGTGCATCTGTGCGCACCCAGGATCTGAACCCGGGCCGCCAGTAGTGGAGCGCACACAATTAACCACTAAGCCACGGGGCCAGCCCCCACATTCACTTTCTGTCACACATTCTTCTTTGTCTTTACAACCCTTTGAAAATGTAAAAACCATTCTTAGCTGATGGGCGGTATAAAAACAGGCCTCTGGCCATAGTTTGCTGACCCCTGTGCTACAAAGTGTCAACAGGGCCCACAAAGACCACACACCAGCAGGAAACCAAGGCTCTGATGTCACACAAACTACCCCTGTGCTACAGAGTGTCAACAGGGCCCACACAGACCACACACACCAGCAGGAAACCAAGGCTCTGATGTCACACAAACTACTCGGTAGGTCCTCAACACAGGCCTACCCCATGTTGTCTTCACCCCAGCCCCCAGGCAGGAAGCAGGGATTCTCCCCGCCCTCCATCCACCCAGAAGCTCTAGCTGAGTTCCAGCCCCCCTACAACCTCAGCTCTGTAGCCAGCTACACCACACAGCAGGAGGGTCTCAGCATTCATCTTATTTCACCCTCAAGAAGTCAGGCAACCACTGTGCATTTCAGCAAAACATTCTCTTATTTTATTTTTATCTCAGCATATGTTCTCATTTGGCACCTGACTGGCATCAAAACAAAGACCTCAGGCTGACAAACGCGGGCCGAGACCATTTGCAAACTTTCCATTTGTAGGTAGGTCTCAATGCCCATGAGCATCAGAGCACCTGTTCTTCTCTCTGGTCCCTTAGGGAGGCTTAAATCTGTCTCAGGTGCGCTAACAGTGCCGGCCACAAAGTGACACTGCAAGCTGCTGGGATAGGAAGCCAAGCAGCGCCTTGAAAGCAAAGTTCTTTTCTCAGGCAACAGATCTCCAGGTAGGGTCCCAATCGTGCTTATTCAACATACTCCTGTCTGCCTGGGCCGGAATGAAGAAAGGGCCATCCTCCCCAGTGGCACAGGGGAGGAGACACAGTTGGTTTACACTTCTTAGAACTCAAGCATCTAAGGAAGTCTTGTCTGGATGAATGGGGCAGTGAGCTCTTAGGTCAGCAGTGCTGGCCAGAGGAGATCCCCGAGTCCAGCTCTGCAGCCTTTGCATAGGGGGTACTTTCCCTGGATCCATGAAAATACTCAGAGCCCATCAGAACATTTTACTTATATGCAGTTTTCAACTATCACAGGCGTTCAGTACCGTCTGGCCTGGGGCCCTTCTCAAGATCTCAATTCAAGATTAGCTATTCAAAGCATGAAATAACAGGAAATACGTTTTAAGGATCAAGGCTGCTCTTTTTAGCCCTGCTGAGGGCACAATTTCAGACATGATTGGTATAGAGAAAACTGGGCACTCAGCAGGGCTCTAGACTTCTCCGGTGCGGTGGAAGTGGGACCTCAGCTGGGGATCCAGCATTCTAGCTAGCCGGAGCTCCTTCTCCGGCCCCTCTGCGAGGCTAGTTGACCCGGCAGGCGCGGATCATGAGCAGCTGCAGGAGAATGAAGACCGGAGACGTGATCAGGCCGAACCACAGCTCCCGAGTCTGCTCCACCAGCTTCTGGCACAACAACATCTCGAAGACGAACTTGAGGCTAAGAACCGTGAGGACCCAGAAGAGGCGGAGCACGGCCAGCCGCTTCTCTCCGTCCTGGAAGAGGCGCACGGACACGATGGTGGTGAAGTAGGTGCTGAGTCCGTCAGCGGCGAAGAAGGGCACGAAAACATTCCACCAGGAGAGACCGGGCGCCAGGCCGTCCACACGCAGCGCCAGCAGCACGGAGAACACCAACAGAGCCAGCAGGTGCACGAAGATCTCGAAAGTGGCGAAGCCCAGCCACTGCACCAGCTCCCGGAGCGAGAAGAGCATCGCGCCGATTGAGCGCGGGCCGGTGCCCGGCCGAGAGTCCCACCCGCCGGGCTGCGCCTCCTCTCCCCGCAGGCCTCGCTGGCGCCTGCCGCCGTGCCCGCCGCGGCGAGCGAGAGGCAGCGAGCAGCCCCGTCTGCCCCAGCCCTCGGCCCCGGCGCGCCGCCGATCCCCCGGCCCCGGCCCGGGACCCAGCACTGGCCGCCAGCGGACGCCCTCCTCGCTCGGACGCCATGCCCCGCCGGGCGCGGCCTGAGAGCGTCACTTCCTGCCGACGCCGGAAGCCGGAAGTCGGGGCCTGCCCGGCGGCCGTGGCTCGTGGGAGTGCTCGTTGCTCCGGAGTCGGGGCGCGGGGGTACCAGGGGCGTGCCCCGATGCCGAGCCCGCGGCTTCTGGTGCTCTTCGGCAGCCAGACAGGCACGGCCCAGGATGTGTCGGAGAGGCTGGGCCGCGAGGCCCGGCGCCGGCGGCTCGGCTGCCTGGTGCAGGCTCTGGACTCCTACCCGGTGGTGAGGGCTCCCTGGGCCTCGGCGGGGAGAGCGAACAGGCCCGGGGCCTCGACCGCCTGGCGCCGCGCCCTCTCTGCGGCAGATTTAGGGGACGGGCGAGCTTGGGAACCGCGGCTCAGCTTAGCACGTGGAGGAGGGGACAAGGTGGCCGGTGGGGCCTGGAAGAGAGAAGGCAGGCCGGCGCTCGTGGGTGCGCAGAGTCCCTTTGCCCCCTCACCCCGAGTGAAGGAGATGGGGCTGCGGGAGGATGCCTGGTCACTACAGCCCGAGGTCTGACACTTGTGTCTTTTTGTTGAGGTGAATCTGATTAATGAGCCCCTGGTGATATTTATTTGTGCAACTACAGGCCAAGGAGACCCCCCTGACAACATGAAGGTAAGGCTGACCTTAGGGGACTTTCTCTGCTGGGGAGCTCAGACCCCTGCCCTCCACCCTAACCCTGTTTTCATTGCCTGGAGAGTCCAGAAGCACAATAAGTAGTTGCCCTCCGAGATCTGCTGCACGTTGGCATGGCTTTGGGAGGACATCTTTGGGTGGAGCTGTGGGCTCTGGTTGTGCTTCCTAATAAACTCTTCACAGGCTGCCAAATGGCCTTGTTCTCCATTTTCACCTTCCATATTTTTCTACAGCTGTATATGAATCTGGTCTGGGTCTTGTATGTATTTCAAAACTGTTTGACCTTCAGGGAACATTCTCCAATTCTTTGACCACCTTTTGAGCACACATGATATTCCAAGCATGATCTACTGCTGGGAATCCGGCAGTAACCCAGTGGCCCCATTTCTGCGCTCATGGAGCTCACAATATAGCAGAAGCAACAAATTTAACAGGCAGTTACAATGCCAGGAAATACACGCTGCTGGGGAAGGCGCCAAATGTTATGGGAGTATTGATAAGGGCTATCTAGCCCAACCTGGGGGCTTAGGGAGAGCTTTCTGGAAGAACGGAGTGTAGGCTAAGTTCTAAAGGATAAGTGGGGGCTAACCAGGCACCAGGAAAGAGGGAACAGACTACTCAGAGGAGAAAGACAGCCCAGCCTCTGGAAAGAGTGGAAAGCAGCTCAGGATCCAAGCCAAGGAGTGTGTTGGGGTAGGAGGGGAGAAGAGAGTCAGGAAGCCAGGCCCAATCCCATGGGCGTGGCGGCCACATTGACGCCAATGGTCTTGAAGGGCCGTGGAGTCCATAGGGGTTACACGGTCATATTACTATTCTAGCAAAACCACCACTTGTCTGCAGGGGGAACGGGCTGTAGGAGAACAAGAACAATGTGGGGCTGCACCGAGCAGGCAGGAGACTGGCAGCCTGACCACGATGTGACAGAGTACAGTGGACATGTTCCAGAGATGCTGAGGAGGTAGAATCGACAGGACATGGATTCAGACGGATCTCAAAGAAGAGGAAGAAGATGGAATCAAGACAGGGATTTGGGCTTGGGTACCAGGACGGAAGGTGGTTCCACAGACAGAAATAGAGACTAGGGAGGATCAGGTGCCTAGAGGTCGTCCAGGTGGAGATGTGTGGTAGGTCTGGAGCTCCAGTGAGGATCCTGGGTCGGAGGCCTGAGAAAGGAAGCTCCTCCCTCCCCCAGGACAGGCCACCCTGAATGCCAAGGGCATAGGAGGAGGGCATAGGAGGGGGAGAAAAGCCTGTGAGGGGGCAGGAAAGTGGCCCCAACAGCAAGAAGCAGGATGTGCCATCTCCAAGGTCAAGGGCAGGGAGGTGACTATTTCAAGAGGAAAGTCTCCAGCACTCAAAGCTGCTCTGAAGAGAAGTAAGATAAGATCTGAGAGACCTCAGTGGGGTTTATCAGCAAAGGGACTGTTGGTGACCTCGGGGGTGAGGGGATGGGGCAGTTTCAGCCACTCATGGGAAGAGAAGCTAGATCCCAGGGTCACAAGATCAACAAGTGAGTGAGTGAAGATAATCTTTTAAGAACAGCTATACATTAAATAACTCAAAAGAGATTGTGTGAATGGGACTAAGGGTTTAAAAATAAGATATTTAGGGGGCCAGCCCTGTGGCCTAGTGGTTAAGTTGAGTGCGCTCCACTTCCGTAGCCCAGGTTGGGTTCCCGGGCGTGGACCTACACCACTCAGTGGCAGCCATGCTGTGGTGGCGACCCACATACAAAATAGAAGAAGATTGGCACAGATGTCAGCTCAGGGTGAACCTTCCTCAGCAAAAAAAAAAAAATTATAAGATGGGAGAGACTCAGGCCTGTTGAAATGCTGGTGAGAGAAAGGGAGTGAAGATTGAAGAAGGGGATCAGAGTGGGGATGATGTGGGAGACCCAGGGGTAAGACTCCAGTGCAGGCGGGAGGGGACTTCTCAGGAAGAGGATGGGAGAGAAGACGAGTCAGAGGGGATCAGAGGCAGGAGGTGAAGGGTGGATGCCAGAGATGCAGGGCGTGGGAAGGGAGGGGGAACAAAGACCTCCATCAGGTCAGCAGGGCTGAGGTGCGGACTCGATGAAGGTGGTGATGACCCCGCCAGGATGAGAGTGGATAAAGAAGGGAAGAGTGCAGGAATGGACACCCTCATGGAGGTGGTCAGGAGGGGCCTTCCCCAACCACAGCAGGGACTGGAGGTTCCTTCTCAAGGCAGCAGACCAGAGGCCCAATGACAAGGAGGTGGGGGTACTGCTCCTGCTGGAAACCAGGCTCCAGGACGGCTATGTACTACACAGGAAGACGCTGGGCTGCTTGCCACAGTACTCCGAGAGCACTGGGGTCAGGCATGCATCCCCAGTGGCAGACGAGAGGAGCTCTCTCTGGGGAAACCGGGTGACCTCAGCAGAAGGCCAGGCAGCTGGGTTCCTGGGTGACAGGCCCAAACTCACAGTTTTCTGTCAGCTTCTTAAGTACAAATAGACCACAAAGAACCACCATGCACTCAAGGAAAGACCTCAGTGAGAGACAGAGACCAAGAGAAACACTAAGAGAACTGGGGGAGCAGTATTTGCAGAGAAGGGAGAGAACTCCGCATCCACAGGACAAGAATGCACAAAACCGGATCCAGCTGGAGGCTGAGGAAACGCTCTTTAAAATGGTGTCAGGGAAACCTTGAAAGATCAGGAGATAAAGTTGAGAAATTCTCCCCGAAAGTATAACAAAAAACAAGATAGGAATGGAAAATATAACAAAAAACAAGATAGGAAACCAGAAAGAAGATACCAGAATTCTAAGATCATTCTAGTAGCCTTAGAACGGGAAGAAGGGGCGAGGGGGGGGGATTATGAAGGAAATAGTGAAACATCCCAGAACCAGAGGCCCGGCCTTCAGCCTAAGGGCTCACCAAGTGCCTGGGAGGGCCCCGTGGGCGGTGACAGAAGGGTTTCCTTCGAGGCACATTGTTGTGCGTTTCAGCTGTTTGGGACAGAACAGGGCACAAAGGGACACTGGCTTCTCAACAGTGACCGCCCAGCAGAGCCTTGGGTTCTTAGTGATTCAACCCCAGGTGTGCCCTGCTGATCTGCCAGTCAGTGTGTGGGGAGAATCAAGGCATTATCAGATGTGCAGAGTTGTGAGAATTATGTCTTCCCTGGACTCTTTGCCAGAAAGCGCCTGGAAGAAGTTCTCTGTGGGTGGCAGAAAACAGGTCTCTAGGCAGGAGCGTGCAGGGGAGATCTCAGGAGGCAGAGTGATGTGTCCCCAGCAGTGGCCGATGCAGCCAAGTCCTTGAGAAGGCCAGGGGGCAAGCAGGCAGAGCCAGGGTCCCTCCACCCCACTGGGTCTCTGGATCACACGCAGAGGCCAGTGTTGAGGGGCTGAGGTCACCATAGGCTGAAGGTGATGTCGAACTGTGTCTTAGAAGTGCCTCAAAGCCTGTGGGGAGGCTGGGGCAAGGCATGGAATGGGACGTTCTCTGACCAGGGCCACCCGGCAGGTGAGCCTGTGGTGGCGGGAGAGGGACTGGGGCCTGGACCTCGAGGGTCTGGGTGTAAGGCCACCTGAGATGGCTGGATGCGTGGAGGTGAGGCTGGCCCAGGGAATGGGGAGGGGTGTGAGTCCTCAGCACACACGGTCAGGTGGGGGCCGTGGGGATGGGGAGCTAGTGCAGAGCGGCCTGATGGTGGCTCAGGGCCTAGGAGAGAGGTTCCAAAGGAGAGGAAATTCCATTGTGTGGGGTGAGACTAGGACCAAAGAGGGGCCGCCAGGTCTGATAGCTCAGCCCAGAGCCGCTTCTGTAGCTGCAGCAGAGGGCTGAGAACTGAGAGGCCTTCAGGACATTGGACTGTTGGTGTGAGGGGAAGGGAAGCTGATCTGGGGGAATACCCAAGTAGAGCAGGCGCTTCCTCCACCATGGAGAGAGCTGAGGGGGAGCGGCTGGCAACAGGCATCTCCCTGGTGAGGATCTGGCAATCCTCCACCCCTCCAGCCTGCGCCCCACTGTGAGAAGCTGCACCTGCTCCCAGCGCCCTCTGCCCCAGGAAGGAGTGGCACCTGATACTATGGTGGTGGCTCTGGGGTGGCTTTCTACTCTTTTTAGATTTTCTGCCTTTTTCTAAATTTCTTGCTATTGTGATGAAATAAAAGCCAGTCTTCTTGATAAAAAGCTCGTAAAGAGCACGGACCCTGGGAAGACCCAGGACACAGGCCCTCCCCACTCCACCCTGGGGCCTCTAACTGGGTTTCTTCTGGCTGTAGAACTTCTGGAGATTCATATTCCGGAAGAACCTGTCGTCAACCTCCCTCTGTCAGATGGACTTTGCTGTCCTGGGCCTTGGGGACTCCTCTTATGCCAAGTGAGTTGGGGCGGGTGGGCTGCTGGCCTGCGGGGACTGTCCTCGAGGTTGAGCACAAAGTATTCTGGTGGAGGGACAGGTGACCCAGCCCCCAGGGCTCCCGACAGACTTCAGGCCATGGCGCTAGGTGTGTATTCTGCTTCCACAGACTCTCCCCGGTGGGTGCCTCCTTCACAGCCAGAGACCCTGGGGCTCAAAGAGGGGGACAGGGCAGCAAATTAGAGGCCAGGTTCAGGGGCATGCCCGAGGCGTCTTTCATGGCAGGAGGTGATGTCTGAAACCTGACATCCAGGGCTTCAGCCTGCGGGCAGCTGCCCTGAGACAAGCCAGTGTCATATGTCTCTGTATGACTTGGGGCAACAAAGGCTCTCCTGGCTCTTTCCCCACTTTTATGAAAACGCGTGAGATATTTGTGAGGTATAATCATGAGATATTTGGGCTTACAGAGAGCACAGGGAACAGTGCAGTGGGGTGGGCGGCGGGTGTGGAAGACCCACAGCCCCTGGGAGCCACCCCAAGGCCACCACGTCCCTGGGCATGGAAGGGTACCTGCTTCTGCTTCCTTTTCTTTCAACATTTTGATGACGTATCTGTGTCTTAAGCAAAGAGTAGTATTGCTCTGCATTCTTTCCCAAGGAAGTCCCGAGGGATTTACGTTCAAGGGTACACGTGGCACTAAGTCACCGAAACACCGAAACCCCTACCTGTCCAGCACAGGGGCTAAGGGAGGGGTCTTTGGGTATGAACGCCTCCAAAGCTGGACATGGCGGGAGAAGGCCCACAATTGCTCAGGTGAAAAAGACAGAAAATGGAAGTCAGCGTGACTCTCGTCTACTGGGCAGTTTGTTCTGTGCTTAACATAGGCATTTGTTCACGTCAGGGTGCATGCCCACAGGCACGAGGGTGGGTGGGAGCCCCTACTACCACCAGCATACCCAGGGGGAGCTGTTGTTCAAGGAGCCAGCAGTGAGAACAGAAAGACCCAGGAAAATGTGGGACCCCCACCCCCGCACTCCAGGGGCCGCAGGATTGAGTGTCTGTCGCGTGGCGGGCCCTTTTGGGGCCCCTGTCAGGGACCCTGCCTTCTGCCTTGCACAGCCAGTGCCCTGCAGCCCAGGACCTGGCCTGGGGACAGCCTTGCACTCTCGGCACAGGTTCAATTTTGTGGCCAAGAAGCTGTACCGACGGCTGCTGCAGCTTGGGGGCAGAGCCCTCCTGCCCGTGTGCCTGGGTGATGACCAGCATGAACTGGGGTGAGTGTGAAAGGTTGTGGCCTCCTGAGGGCATGGCACAAGCAGGGTCCCTGAGAGAGACACATGTGCTCTCTCTCCAGGCCTGATGCCGCTGTCGACCCCTGGCTGCACGACCTGTGGGAGAAGGTGCTGGGGCTGCACCCAGTGCCACTCCATCTCGGCATCATCCCCCCAGGAGTCCCGTGAGTATGGGCCCGGGGCCTCCTGAGGGGCCGCTCCTCCAGGCCCTGCCGATGGCCTGACAAGCATGCACCCTCTCTGCAGTTTGCCCTCCAAGTTCACCCTGCACTTCCTTCAGGAGGCCCCCAGCACGTGTTCTGAGGAGCAGCATGTGACCAGGACAGACCCTCAGGGTTCCCCTTCAGAGCTGCAGCCCTTCCTTGCACCCATGGTCACCAACCAGAGGGTCACCGGCCCCCTGCACTTCCAGGACGTTCGGCTGATTGAGTTTGACATCACAGGCTCTGGGCTCAGGTGAGGGGCCCAAGAAACCAAGTGGGCAGTGGGGTCCATCCTGGGGACCCGTGGAGGGCATAGCCGGGGCAAGGGGGGTCGCAGCCCAGTGTCCTCCACACAGTGTGCCCTCACCTCACAGTATTTTCCCCTTAGTGTCCTCCCCTCATGGCGTTCTCCCCGCACGGCGTCCTGCGCACACGGCGTCCTGCCCACACCGCGTCCTGCCCACACCACGTCCTCCCCACACAGCGTCCTCCCCTCATAGCCCGGTGTCCTCCCCACACAGCTTTGCAGCTGGTGATGTGGTGCTGATCCAGCCCGAGAATGCGGCCGGCCACGTCCAGCAGTTCTGCCAGGTGCTGGGCCTGGACCCTGACCAGTGCTTCACGTTGCAGCCTCAGGAGCCAGGTGAGTCCCGGGTCAGGCCTGGAGGTGGGGGAACCCCAGGAAGTCGGGCCCCTGCCACTCTCACTCTCCAGCCTCCCGGGTTCCGCTGCCTGCTCTGCCCTCCCCGGGTCCAGCCCCCGACAGTCTCCCACTCCCTGCCGCAGGTGTCCCCCGCCCCGCGCGGCTGCCCCAGCCCTGCTCCGTGCGGCACCTCGTGTCACGGTACCTGGACATCGCCAGCGTGCCACGCCGCTCCTTCTTTGAGCTCCTGGCCTGTCTCTCCCCCCACGAGCTGGAGCGAGAGAAGCTGCTGGAGTTCAGCTCTGCCCAAGGCCAGGAGGAGCTGTGCGAGTACTGCAGCCGGCCCCGCAGGACCATCCTGGAGGTGCGAGGGCGGGCAGGCAGGTGGGTGGGGTGGCCGAGCTGGCGGCAGCCCTCCTGAGACTGTCTCCACCCAGGTGCTGGGTGACTTCCCACACACAGCTGGAGCCATCCCCCCAGACTACCTGTTGGACCTCATCCCCCCGATGCGGCCACGGGCCTTCTCCATCGCCTCCTCCTTGCTGGTGAGGGCCTAGGGCCAGCCTCAGGGAAGCTGGGGCTGGGGCCCCTGGAAGGGGCAGCAGGGCCTGGTGTGCAGGTGGGGGGCTGCCCTCTGACTCTAGACGTCCACCCCACACCCGGGACCACCCGACACCTGGGTGAAGTGGGTGGAGCCTGATGCCATGGTGAAAGGCAGGGGTAGCCCAGCGGGGCAGGCACCCACCATCCAGTCCCCCAGGCTCACCCCTCAAGGCTGCAGATCCTCGTGGCTGTAGTGCAATACCAAACACGCCTCAAGGAGCCCCGCCGGGGCCTCTGCTCCTCCTGGCTCGCATCCTTGGACCCTAGACAAGGTGACCCTGGCTCTCTGGCAGGTGGGGGCAGGGGCTGGTTCTGGTTCTCCTGCATACACTATGGCCTGTTTTGGGCTAGGGCCCTGGTCCTCCAAGCCTCTTCACACCACCTCTCTCCTGCAATAGGACCTGTCCAGGTGCCCCTATGGGTGCGGCCTGGGGGCCTGACCTTCCCAGAGACACTGGACACGCCCGTGATCATGGTGGGGCCTGGCACTGGTGTGGCCCCCTTCCGAGCAGCTGTCCAGGAGCGTGTGGCCCAGGGTCAGACTGGTGAGTGCACAGGGCCCAGGACAGGGTGGTGGCCAGGCTGGCCAGACTGAGCTTCATGGGCTCAAGTCTAGGCTTGAGGCCACCCTGCATTTCCCCAGGAAACTTCTTGTTTTTTGGCTGCCGCCGGCGAGACCAGGACTTCTACTGGGAGCCAGAGTGGAAGGAGCTGGAAAAGAGGGGCTGCCTGACCCTGGTCACGGCATTCTCCCGGGAGCAGGTGGGTGTGCACGGAGCTGGGAGCGGGGAAGGCTGGGGGCACAGACTTACCCCGCGTGCCCCACCCTGCAGGAGCAGAAGGTGTACGTGCAGCACCGGCTCCGGGAGTTCGGGCCACTGGTGTGGGAGCTGCTGGACCGCCAGGGCGCCTACTTCTACCTGGCAGGGTGAGCGCGGGAGCAGGTGGGAGTGGGAGCCAGCCCTGAGGGTCCTGGCCTCACTGAGCCACCTCTGGCCTGTCCCTCCAGCAACGCCAAGTACATGCCGGCAGATGTGTCAGAAGCCCTGACATCCATCTTCCAGGAGGAGGGCGGGCTCTCCGGCCCTGAAGCGGCCGCCTACCTTGCCAGGCTGCAGCGGACACTGCGTTTCCAGACTGAAACGTGGGCCTGAGGAGCCATCCTGCTGGCTGTAGCACTCTGACCACTGCCCTCTGGGGGCCATTGTCTCCTCCCGCCCTGCGTCATCCCAGGTGGTCCCCCTGCGCAGCTGCACTCCAGTCCACCCGGGGTCCCACACTCAGCCTGGACACCGTTGTCCATCCACCACCCCACCCCACTTGCCTGGCTTTGAATCCACCCCCTCATCCAGGGTTCCAGGGTATTGCTGGCTTTTCTCCACTGGCCCCGACTTGGGTCCCGGTCAGTGTGCTGCCCTGGGTTTCACAGGACCCAGGAAGGCACCAGCAGCCTGATGGGCATCAGGGGGCCTCCCCAGATGCCAGCTTCCAGACAGCATAGGAATCTGGGGTACAGGGGGCCTAGTGAACCCTCTGATGTGGTACAGGGTCCCTGGGAGGGCTAAATGCCCCCTCCTCTGCCCTGGGGCACAGTGGGTTCCCAGTCACTTTCTGCCACATCTCCACGCCACACCACAAAGTCCCTGGTGTCGTCTCAGGGCCCCACAGGGCTCAGGCTGGGGCTTGAAGACAGCGTGGACGCCGAGCAGCAGGAAGCAGCCCCAGCCAGTACCTTTTCCTCACCTGGTTCTGAGAAAGCCTTGGCAATAAATTATGGGCTCTGGGTGGCTGCTTCTGACCTGCTTGTTCTTGTGCTAGTCCTGGTGCCTCAAGTGGTGGGTGGGCCCACAGCTCGTCTGGATGGGGATGGCCACCCATGGTGTCTGATTCTAACGTGGGGGCATCAGCTGTTTGTCCACCTTGTACAAGCTCTGATGGCCAAGCAGGGGGCATCCCGGAGAGGTGACCTGGAAAGGAAGGGTGTGGGGAGGCCTGAGCCAGGTCCAGGAGGGAGGCAGTGAGGCCCAGGAGGGAGGGGGTGTAGCCCGAGAGGGAGGAGGTGTGGCCCAGGAGGGGGAGGGCGGGTGTTGTCTCAGCCCCTGGGAGGGGCCTTCAGCTCTTGGAGGAGAGTTCCTGTTGGAGGAGTCAGGCAGGCTTGCCAACCCACACCACTGCCGCCTGAAGTCTGTCTGTCGGTCAGTCACTGACACGGGTCTGCTGTGGCCACAGCCCTGCTTGGGCAGATCCAGTGAGGTCGGCACGAGTGGGCCCGAGGGCTGCCCCGGAGCTAGCACGGCGCTGGGGTCCAAGCGAAGTTTGCTTTCAGTGGGGGCGAGGAGCCTGAAGGAAGCGACAGCTGCTGCCAGGTCAGTGCCAGACCCTGCCCCAGCCCCACAGAGCCACACTGACCTTCACAGCCCAATCACCCCGTTGCCACCCTGGGATCCCGGCCCACCCATCCTGACTCCTGCCCCGGGGTCCCCACTCATGGCCCCACTGACCCCAGCTCTGGGCTCGCCAGTCCACCTTCGGCCTCCCTCGGCCCTGAGGGCCTGGACCCACTGCGCCAAGTGCTGGCAGATGAAGGGTTGGACAGCGTGGCCCTCGGGAACCCCCAGCATGCCAGGACTCCTGACAGTGAGCAGCTGCTGGGGGCCACAGCCCCAGCCTGCCCCTGGGCCAGGCCCGTGGGGGAGAACGAGGAGGAGGAGCAGGGAGAGGAGGAGTGCCCCGTGTGCACAGAGCCCTACGGGCCCGGCGAGCACCGCTTGGCGCTGCTGAACTGCGGTCATGGCCTGTGCGTAGGCTGCCTGCACCGGCTGCTGGGCACGGCCCCCAGCGCCGACCTGGGCCGCGTGCGCTGCCCACTGTGTCGCCAGAAGACGCCCATGCTCGAGTGGGAGATCTGCCGGCTGCAGGAGGAGCTGCTGCAGGCCGATGGGCCCCAGCGCCCCCCACCACCCACGCCACCCACCCCCCCACGCCGGGGCCCTGGGCCCTGGGCCTCCCTAGAGCACCGCTACCAGCTGCGCTTCCTGGCGGGACCCGTGGGCGGCCGAGGCTTCCTGCCCTTCCTGCCCTGCCCGCCCTGCCTGGGCGCCCGGCTCTGGGCCCTGCGGGGACGAGGGCCCTGTGCCCGCCGCCTGGCCCTGCTGGGCCTGCTGGCCCTCGAGCTGCTGGGGCTGCTGCTCATCTTCACACCGCTCGTGCTGCTGGGGCTGCTCTTCATGCTGCTGGACCGCTCCAGCCGCTGAGCAGCGCCCACGCCTGGATAGCCCTGACCACCAATGGACTAGAAGGCCCAGACTGGCTGCGTCCCGAAGCCTTAGTGCCAGGGGGCCTTGGGGGCACCTTGCTCTGAGGCCTGACGACCAGGTGAAAAGCCGAAGGTTGACAGGCACTAGTCTTCAATCAAGACCCAGGAGCCTGTGTTCAGCCCCTGACCCAGCCAGAGACTCCAAAGCTCCCTGCTGCCCAGACATTGGCCACCAATGCCTGAGGACAGCACTGGAGGAGGTCTGTGACCAGGGCCCTCAGTGGACAGACATCATACTGACACTGGGCAGTCTCCACCCCCAGGCAGGCCTGGCTGCAGAAGGGGCACAGCCCACACGACAGCGAACAGCACTGGTTCCTTGGAGAGGGTGGGGCCCTGGGCAGGGGCTGCAGACCCTCACCCCCCGCTGCCCGTGTTCCAGATTAGGACCTGTGTGTGTTCCCTGAAGATCATGGCAGCCAAGGGGAGGGGCTCTTGCTGTGCAAGCTCAGCCCACAACGGGCCTCCTCCCGCCAGGTCAGGACCTGAGGAGGTAGTCCCAAGCTGCTGGGGGTCCAGCACACGCCCCTGAGCTGCAAGGGACAAGGGTCCAGCCAGGCCTTGGAGCCGGAGCATGCGGGCTGGGACCCCTGACCTGGGGCCTTTATCTGAAGGACGGGCGCAGTCAGCACCACCTCTGGGCTGGTTGGGGCCATGCCAAGCACTGTGCCTGGCACGAGCAAGTCTCTCAATAAACAGTGGCTGCGGCCAGGGCACTGTCCCCGCGCTGTTCCCACACCTCTACTCCATCGTCACCATCCACATGCTCTCCTCCACATTCTCCATCTCCAAATCCAGGGTGTCCCAGTGCCAGACCGGAGGCCCCTGGGTCCTCACCTCACCACCACCTCAGCCAGCCCTGGTCCCAACCCTGGCTCAGACTGGCCCAAAGCGGCTCCCACACAACCTCAGAGGGCCAAGTAGGCACCAAGAGCCAAATGGACTGAGTTGTCCTCCACGCAGCCACCCCCATGTCCAGTGGCCAGTGCAGAGGAAACATCCTCGCTTTGCCCAGCTAGGACCGTTCTGCACACCTGCCCACACCATCCTTCCCGGCGTATACAGGCAGCTGGCTCTGCACAGATGTGTGGGGCATTCATGTGCGCACGCGTGCGCACAAACACGCACACAGCCAGACCCAGCCCTCCTGAGCGGCATGCTAGGCCCAGCCCGGCCCCTGGCGAGCAGCGCAGGCTGACCCCAAGCAGCAGTGGGCCTCCCTCTGGCGGCTCCAGGCTGGACCCTGTCTGGGCTGCAGCTCTGGGTGCCCATCCTGGCCCAGGTCTGGGCACAGGCCACAGGAGTGGGCTTCAGTCGAGGGAACGAGGTGCAAACTTTGGCAAAGAGTTTTAATGGCAAAGTTGGCTGCAGCGACAATGCCACACGGGTAGGGGCCAAAAGCTGTGGTGGGCGAGGGGTCAGCGGGCGACAGGGCAGGGCCGGGTCCCTGACGAAGCGGTGAGTGAGAACGGGCAGGCGGTGGCAGGCGGTGGGCGGGTGCTACATGATGGAGCAGGCGGACAGCGGGTTCCGCACGTGGCAGGTGCATGCGGCCCCACAGTACTGCCGGAAGGTCTGGTAGCAGCTGCCCTCAGGCTCACCCCCCCACTGACCCCCGGATGGGGCAGTCAGCGCCTCGGGTGGCAGGCGGCTCAAGATGGACGTGTTGACAGCCAGCGCAGCCAGGCCGTAGTCAGTGAAGAGCACAGTCTCGCGGCGGCAGGTGGGGCAGGAGATGAACTTGTACTTGGGGCAGGACTCGTAGAGGATCTGCAGGCACTGCTCACACACAGAGTGCAGGCAGGACAGCACGCGGGGCCGCCGCTGGGTGACGTTGTATGTGTGCCCGCAGGTGGGGCACTCCAGGGGCTCACCCGCAGCTGGTGCTGCTGCGGTGGGGGCCCCAGAGGCGGCAGGGCCAGGCCTAATCACGTACTGATTCACGATGACCTCGTCTGCTGGCGCCACGCGGGGGAAGCCCAGCTCTGCGCTGCCCTTGCGGGGCCGACGGGGCAGGGGTGGGGTGCGGGGCGCCCCTTCCAAGGCAGGCATGTCCCCCCCACATGCCTGGTTGACGATGATCTCTGTGTCTGAGGGCCAGGCGCGCTTAGGTGCCAGAGCGGGGGTGGGCCGGGGTGCAGGTGGGAAGCAGGGGGTGGCCGCCTGCAGCTCAGGGAACTTCTCCGGGTGGACAATCTTCATGGCCTCCATTTTGAGGATGACATGGGGGCCCTTCAGGCAGGACATGAGGAGGCCTGGCCAGCCACTGCCCGCCTCGGGCCCAGGGTCAGCCGGCATCCGGCTGTCTCCAGTCAGACTGGGTGTTTGGGTGGGTGGGGGCATTGGGTGGGGCCGGGGGTGAGGAGAGGGGGCAGCATCCTGGTCCTGCCAGGCCTGGTGAGGCCTCTGGCCGCCCCGTGGACTCCTGGGGGCGGCCGGTGAGAGCTGGGGGGGCAGGGCCCCCCCCAGTGGCCACAGCGGCTTCTCGGGTCCAGTCCTAGGAGGAGGAGGAAGGGGCGGAGGAGGGGGAGGGAGGCGGGGGCAGGGGAGTGTGGGGGGCTGCCCTGGGCTGAAGGTCTGGCCCAGGGGCTCACCCAGGGTCTCTGGCTGCTGAGGCTGGCAAGGGGGCGTGGGGGGGGCTCCCCCTGCAGCCGAGATTAGCAGTCCCCGGGCCGGGACATCCGGGTAGGCACAGGCTAGGTGGGCCCCATGGCTCCAGGACAGGGCGCCCAGCGAAGGCAGCTAGCCTGAGCCCTGGCTGCGGGCGGACCCGGGCCGCGGGTTCGGCGGCGGCAGGAGCGGAGGAGAGGCCTGGACCAGGCCCGAGCTGCAGGTTAGAGAGAGCGTGAGGGCAGTGCCCAGGCCGACCCTCAACCCCCTCGCCCTGCACAAAAAACCGGGCGCCCGACCTCTGACCCTGACCCGCGCTGGACTGGGAACCCAGCCCCCTCCTCCGCCCCTGAGGCGCGACCCCTGCCCAGGTGGGGAGGGGCGGCAAGTCGCGACCCCGCGGCCGTCCCGCCCCGCCCGCGCTCACCTGCCCCAGCCTGGCGTCCCCGGGCCGCGCGCCGCCGCCGCAGAGGTTGTCTCAAAGGCAGGCCCGGATGCGGCGCCCGCGCCTCGGCCCGGCGGCTCCCGCGGCTCCGGCGGCTCCGCGGCGACCTCGGGCGATGGCGCGGCCGCGGCGGCTCCCGGGGCGCGGGGCGCGGGGAGCGGGGCGCGGGCGCGGGGCTCGGCGCGGCGGCGGGGGCGGCGGCAGGTGCGTGCGGAGCGTGGCGCGCTCTGCGGCGGAGGCGCGGGGACCGCAGTGCGCGCGGCGCCCGCCCGCGCCCGCAGCGCCACCCCCTGTCTGGGGACCCGCGCGGGGTCCGCGGGGCGGGGCCAGTCTCTCGGCCACCCCTCGATCCGCCGCGGACCCCTGCGTGCCCCCCGCTCCAGCCCTCCCCACCCGGTTCACGCCTGGCTGACCCTGGGTGCTAGTCAAGCCTCCCCTGCAATTCTGGAAGGGAAATCCTGCTTTTCGCAGCCGGAGGCCTCACAATGCCAGAGGGAGGAAGAGGAAGGGAGCCCAGAGGTGGTCCCAGGAAAGCTGGTTCCCAGGGCCCCACCCTGGGACTGCCTTGCGTCCCCCCCGGAGTCAGGGTCTCTGCTTGTCCTTCCACTCTCCCCCTAGTGGTCATGCCTCTGGAGTGTTCCTGCTCACAGGTGCACCCAGGCTGTCCCCAGACGATGTGACCATTAGAGGATGGGAGGGGGTGGGCAAGCAGATATCAGAGGAGTGGAGGGAGGGAGGGACCGTGATTGGGAGAAGGCTCCCAAGACAGGACGGTTGGACAGATGGGTGGGGTGAGGGGTATGCGGAAGGTCAAACAGAGGGCTAGATGGGCCACAGTGGGGCAGCCCACGGAGGACACGCACCTACCCAGGGTGGGGTGGCCTTTTCCGGCATCCCATCAGGTCAGCACGTGTCCCGTTGCCACATAGTTGTGTGCTCACCTGACCCCACCCAGCAGAGGCTCCATTCCTTTCTGCTTTCTGGTCAGGTCAGGCTTCCCCGCTCCCCTGGGATGCACTCTGTCTGTGGGGAGCCCTCAGGTGAGAAGGGGAGGAAGGACATGCTGGCAACGACGGGCCAGGGGGCCAGGGCTGCGGGGGCCTCCAGAGTGCTGTCCCTGCCACGGCCGCCACACCAGCGCTGGGCCCTGCACCTGACCCTGGACAGTCCAGTCCCTTCTGGCCACAGCTCCCTCTCCTCCATACAGACCAGGCTGCATCTGGCTGTAGGCCCAGCCCCAGGTCCTGCAGGGCAGCCGAGCCCAGAGAGGTCGGTGTTCCTGGTGAGGGAGCCCGCGTGTGCAGAACAGGCTGGAGGAGCGTCCCTGCCGCATAGGCCTGACGTGGCCGCTGTGTGACCTCGGGCTAGTGTCTGGGCCTGTTTCCTCGGCCATTCAGCGAGAGCAGGCGCCCGGCGGAAGGGACAGCGAGGGCTTTATGGGGCCCTGGCATGAAGGTGGGCAACTGAGGCAGCCCCGGCCAGGGGACGGCTGGGAGTCAGCCTGGGCCACGGGGTCTGCTCCCCACCGACCCTGGGCTCTCACCCAAGGAGGGACCAGTCACCCTGCCCCACCCCTCGCCCGAGGCCCCACCCCGCCCTAGGGATGAGGTCCGACCCTGTGCAGCGCCCCACACTCCCCCGCCCCGAGCCCGCCCTGCAGAGCTGGGGCGGTCCAAGCTCGGTCCTGGACCGTCCGAGGCCAGCAGACCCCGAACCGGGTCTTTAGGGAAACCCTCGAGCGCGGAGGCTTCTGGGGAATAAAGTTCCCACCGGCGGCCCTAGTCCTGTTTCGCGCATGCGCCATCCTCCGCCTCGCAGCAAGGGGCGGAGTCTGCAGGGGCGGTGGGCAGGGTTTCCGGCGCCTGCGCAGTGGGCCTCTGTCGTCCACCTCTGAAATACGGGGTCCCGGGCTGGGTTCCCCCCACATCCGGTGCTGCATCGTAGAACTCATGTCTGGACAGGTCTAACCGGCCGCACACATGCCAGCCCAGTCACCCTGGCCTCTGGGCCACGTCCGACTTGATCCTGCCCGTCCTGGGGGTTCCCCCGGGCGCCAAAGACGAGGGGTGCGGGTCCGGGCCGCACCCCACTGCCCCGGTCACCCCAGGAGGAGCTCACCAGTGCCAGGCCCGGAGCCCAGTGCTCACAGCCACTGCCACCCTACACACAGCGACCCTGTGTGGCTAACGCTCCGCGCCGCCTTACAGATGAAGGTGGGAGGGGGTGCGAGGGCCGAGGATGGGACCCTGGGGCGGACTTGTGCCCCCCAGCCCGCCAACCAGAGGGAAAGTGTGGTTTCAGAAATGAGCTGGAAACGTCATTTGTGCATGAAGCCCATGTCGCCAATTGTAAGATAAGTTTTATCGGCAAAGGTGTGTAAATCAAACATTTTTTATTAGTTAAAAAAACAGCAAACCTCCGAGTAGTCTGCTCCCACCATCTTGGTCTCTGTCTGCCGGGTAGAGGCTGTGGGTCGCAGCGAGGACCTCTGCCCTCTGCCTCGAAGCAGGGGTTCTGAGGTGTGCGTGATGGCTAGGGTCCCCAGACCACCTGCAGGCCTGGCATCTGAGGGCCTGACCCCAGGCTCACCTCTTGCCTTCCTTCCTGGCAAACTGCAGATCTCTGGAAGGCCCAGGACATACTCCAGATGCGTTGAGGCTGAGTCACCCGGGCTGGTGGCTGCCACCCACCAGAGAAGCAAGGGTGGGCAGCCGCTGTGCAGGAGCTGGGGCCTCCTGAGATCTTGGGAACCCCATCTTTGAGCCCCGCCCCATGGCCCCGCGGCCCCGCCCCTCCCTAGGAGGGAAAAGGCGGCTGCCGGTCTCTCAGCTCACAAGCACGGGGACCTGGCCCAGCAGAGGAGAGGAGAGACTGCTGCCATCGCCACGTCAGGTGGGTCCTGGGCCAAGGGGCTTCCCTGCACTGGGCTCCCCCCTGGGACGAGCTCAGCTGTGTCTCCAGCCATTCCCAGCTCATGGCAGGGCACCACCACTCAAGGAGGGGAAGGACACTTGGGGGGCGGCTAGGAGACACTGGCCCTCTCTCTCACGGTCGGCTCACTCCACGCACACACACACTGGCACACAGGTCTTGCACACTCTGGTGTCTCCACAGCCTGGCTTTTCCCAGGGTGGGCTTTCTTGGGCTGCAGCCGTTCCCCTCCACTGAGCCGATATTGTCTCCCCTGCCCTCCCCTGCCAGGCTGGGCCATGGACCCCCATGAGATGGTCGTCAAGAACCCGTATACCCACATCAGCATCCCCCGGGCTCACCTGCGGCCTGACCTGGGGCAGCAGCTGGAGGTGGCTCCCTCCTTGGAGCCACAGCCTCTGCCTGTGGAGTCCTGCACCCCAGAGCCCACCAGACTCCTGCAGCCCACAGAGGATGCCTTAGGGCCCAAGGGCGCCAAGGGGGCCAAGGGGACTGCCCCTGTCCAGGGCCAGCAGGCCTGGCAGCAGCCAGGCAACCCCTATGGCAGTGGGCAGCGCCCAACAGGACTGACCTATGCTGGCCTGCCGCCCATCGGGCACGGCGATGACATCGCCCACCACTGCTGCTGCTGCCCCTGCTGCTCCTGCTGCCACTGCCCTCGCTTCTGCCGCTGCCACAGCTGCTGCTGTGTCATCTCCTAGCCCGGCTCTCACTGGGCCATGGGGCCTGCCACAGGACCCCTGGCATGACAGGCCCCAGCCTCTGCTCAGGCGGCCATAGGAGCGCCTGGACATTTGGGGCAGCCACTGGGCCACTGCCATGGGCATCAGCCACCTCCCACCCTGGACAGGGGCACCTACCTGCCAAGAAGGCCAACATCTCAGCTCTGGCCCCTTGAAACGGAGCCCTGGGCACTGGTCATGATGGCAGCCCTAGGGACACCCGTGACCACCTCCCTCCAGGCCCAGGCCCCAGGCAATAAAGCACAGGGAGCTTTGTTCTGGTGACTCTTCTTCTTTGCTGCTGCCCTCTTTGTGGGGCATCCCGGACTGGACCGACCACAGGCCCCCAGCCTCTGTGGGAGTTTAGGGGTGGGGAAGCTGCTGCCTCATGACACCCTAAGCTGCACTGCAGGTCTCAGGCCTGCCCAGAGGCTGGACAGGAGGGGCGGGAGTGTGTTCCCCTGCCCTGGCCCGGCCAGGCCTGGGTTTGAGCTATCCTGCCTTCCCTAGGGCTGAGGCCGAACCTGGGAGACAGGGCCGTCTGGGGGTCAGACAGCAGGAAGATGCCGTGCATGGAACCGGGGCATGGAGCCCCGAGAAAGGCCTCTGGGAGGAGGATGAGGTTGGCGGGACTGTGGTGGGTGGGACTGGTGCTGGCAGGTTTCTGGGAGTGGGAGCCCAGGCAGCCAGGACCAAGCCCTGCCCACCTGTGAGTCACCGCCCTACCGAAGCTGGGGCATTTTTCTGGTTTCCCTCAAAACATCCAATTTCTGAACATCTGCAGTGTGGCACCCGGGCTATGCTGCTCACCCACTGTCCTGCCTCCGGGACCTGGGCTTCCTAGAGGAGGTGGGCAGAGAAGGCACTGGGCTGGGCCTGGCCCTTCGTCTGTCTGAGCAGCACTGCACGCCTGCTCAGGGGGACGTGCGGGAGCTAAGGTGCTGAGCGCTGGCCTTGCCTCACCGCGGGGGTGAGGCCAGGATGCTGAGGCAAGGAGCGAGCGATGAGGCCAGCGCTGGGCACCCTGTCATTTCTGGGGCCAGGCAGAGAGGGCTGGAGGAGGAGGCTGAGCTGGCCTCGCAGGACAGACAGGTCCTGGTGCCAGCCCTCCTCTGACCCATGGTGACTGGCCACACGGCAGGACCAGTCTCTGGGTGGGAGTGAACATGTCATTGGCCTGACTGTACAGGGACTCATGTGCCAGAGTCCCGGCCCCTGCACCGTGCCCGGCCCCCACCAGAGGATGACCCCACCCAGGGCAGCCACAGAAACCTGTCTGACCAGTCCGGGAGGCTGCAGACTGCCAGGGTACTAGGATTAAGGAAGGGCCGCTCTGGCCCTTGGCTCTCTCCCTGCCAGGTGGTGAGGGTCCTGGGGGTCCTGACCCCATCCCGACCATCTTCACATACCTCATTCTGCTGTGCCCAGTCACTGGGCTGGCCCCGGAGCTGCAGCCAGACAGATGCCAGGGGAGGTGGTCTCTGAGTGGGGCAGCCACAGTGCCCTGTGCCTCAGAGAGCATCTGGGTGGTCTCTGGGTGTGAGTGGGGATCTCCACACCTGTGCTTGAGCGCCCCCTTGGGGCTTTGCATGGCTAGCCGCTGCCCTGTGATGGGAACGTGACAGCCCCAGCCCAGGCAGAGATGAAGAGGCTGGGACAGGACAAAGCAACACGGACATGTACGCTGTGATTGAGCTGCAGAGGAGCAGGCCCGTCGGGGGTCTTAGCTGGTGGGGGTCCTGGCAGGCTTCCTGGAGAAGGCAACACTTGCAATGAAAGCTGAAGAACATGTGTCACCCAGGATGAGGCGAAAAGCTTTCCCAGCATGCGGGGGGGAGTGTGAGTGGGGGCTGGTCTGGGTAGACAAGGTGAGAAGATGCGCCGTGGAGAGCAGAACGGCAAAGCCAGGCCTGGGTCTGGGCACGGAGGGGCCGGGCAGGACTGAGAGGGGGGTGCCTTCTTTCCTGTGGCGATGGTGGTGCTGGTGGATCCAGTTGCAAGCGCTTTGTGGCTGAAAGGGGAGCCCACGCCTGCCCACAGCTACCACCTGCCTCCCTGCTGACTCGGCCGAGCTCAGCCAGTAACGCAAGCCCCAGCGAGGGAGCCGCAGAGCGCCCTGGGTTCCCCCCACCCCTGGCCACCCACTGGCTGGGCACAGCCACCCAGCAGAGCAGAAGCAGGTAAGAGAGCCCTGGGGTTCAGGCCGGCTGGGATGGGTGGGGCCTGGGGCTGAGCAGGAAGGCCATGGACCCACGGGAACCCAGGCTGTGCTCAGACCCTGGCGTCTGCTGGCCCCACCGGCCACCACCCACCCTCCCAGGTCTGCAGAGGCCTGGACTCCTGTCCCCTGGGGCGGGCTCCCAGTGTCGGGGCCCCGACCACGCAGGGCAGCCGCAGAGGCAGGCGGGGCGGCTGCAGCTCCCCTGCACGGCCTCCCAGGATGCTTCAGACAGACAGTCCCCGGATCTCCGAGGAGGGGACAGCTGCTGAGACTCGGCGGGGTGACTGCATCATCTGCTACTCGGCCTACGACCTCACCAGGCACTTGCCGCGCCGCCTCTACTGTGGCCACACCTTCTGCCAGGCGTGTGTGCGGCATCTGGACACGCGGGCCCACGAGCAGCGCTGGATCCCCTGCCCGCAATGCCGCCAGAGCACGCCCACGCCCCGTGGAGGGGTGGCCATGCTGGACCTCGACCTGGCCGCCTTCTTGGCAGTCAAGGCCGAGCAGGAGCCGTCTCGCGTGGAGCCCCAGCCCCCTGCGCCCCTTAAAGGTGGCACCGCCATCACTCAGCAGCCAGCCAGGCTCTGCCCCACCTTGGGCCCCCAGCCCCACTTCTTCCAGCCCAGATGCTGCTGCTGGGGCTGCGGCAACCTCTGCTGGGAGCCCCCAGGCAGCCCCGAGGTCTGAGCTCCACTGCAGCCACTCCTGGCAGAGGAGCTGCTGCCCGCAGCATGCCGGCATCAGGACCTCTGACTGCAGCCCGGCCCGCCCAGACAGCCTGGGGGCAAAGCGCCCGGTGCCGCCCCAGGTGGACACCCCCATGCCACAGCCTAAGGTTGGGGCCTGTGCCCATAGCACCGTGAGCCTGTGGGTGACTGCCTGCCTCTCCTGGCCAGGCTTCCCAGAGCTAGCCTGACTGCGCAGGGTGGGGGCGCTGCTGTCGGAGTCGCCCGTAAGGCCAGCCCGGGCCCGGACTGCCCCTCGTGAAAGGGTCAGGTGGCCGGTCCTCGGGGCCCAGGCTGCAGACTCGAGGAGCAGGGCCAGGCCAGGGCTGTTCCTGGAGGTCTCCCCTCCCCTATAAGACGTCCCTGAGGTGTGAGCTGGGAACGGAGGAAGAGCCACTTCCTTCGTCCCTGGCCTGCAAAGCAGCCTGTGAAGTTCATTCACTCAACAAAGCTCACTGAGCTCCCACATGTGTCAGGCGGTGTTCTGGGAGGTCCCCTGTAGGCACAAAGTCACTGCTGTGGCTGGTGTCCAAGGAGAGGACCCTCGGCAGGACCAGCTCTAGGCCCAGAGAGGGTGGGGACCTGCCCGAGGTCACACAGCTCAGTACGGCTGCTCCTACGCTGGGCCCTTTCCTGGCCCTCAGCTTCCTTCTGCCTCCCAGTGACCACCTCACAGCCCCTTCAGAGGGGCCAGAGTAGGTGCTGGAGGCTATGGACGCAGACACCCCCCAAGTCAGGCTGCAACATCTCCATCCCCAACTAGGCAGCAGCTGTCACTCAGGGGCCCCTGGGAGGGACTGCAGGGCCTGCCCTGGGCAGTGGGTGCCAAGACGGGGAGGGATGAGAGAATTTGCTGAGAGAACACTCTGAAACCTCCTCCTTCCCTGGGGCAAAGTCTCCCAGGCACACAGCGATGGAGGGGGGCAGCGAGCAGGGTGCTGGGCCAGCAGACCCCCTGGGGAGACCAAGTCCGAGGAGGAGGGGGAGGGGCTGGCCACAGCAGGGGCAGCTCTTCCTCCCAGCATCCTGGGAGCAGGAAGAGGACTGACCCCAAGAAGGGGCATCCCACAAGCGATGCAGCCAGTCAGGACTCAGCTCGGGAGAGGAGGAGGTGGGCTGAGTCTCCTGGTCCAGGTGGGGTTGGACAGGGGCTGGGTAGCAATATGGCCTGGGGGAGGGGCCCTGCCCTCCCCCTACTTGCAGATGGAGACATGATGCCCTCTACCCCTGGGAGCTCTGAAGGGCCCAGCCCTGCCCTGAACCCGGATCTGAACCGGATGACCTCCGGGGCTGGTGCCCTCCCTGCCCACCTGGCACAAATGGTTTCCCTCCTGCCCTCTGACCAGGAAAGGGACGACCACGATAAGGTCTGCAGAGCTTGGGGCAGACTTTTCAAGGGGCCCCCAGCCAACCAGCCGGGCAGGCAACATGCAGTGTCCAGTAGTGTTCCACAGGCGTCTACTCGTGGAAGTCCAGCACTAATGGCCGGTGCCCAGCCCTGCAATGCCCCTGGCCTGGCTGGGGGCCCGTCCAGGGAGAAATCCCACTCCAGGAGGGTTGGGCTGGGGGCATGGAGTGCCGGCCCTAGGGTGACAGTGGGACCTGGACAAGGCCGGCGCCTGGGGCTACAGCAGGTACCTGGGGGGCCCCGGCTCCTGGGTAAACATTAATGGGGCTCAGCGCACAGCAGGTCATGTGTGCGCCCAGCAGATCTTTGACCTGCAGTGGCTCCCGCCCTGTGCCTCCTCCCTACAGGTGCCCCCTCACTACCCACACAGGTAGGAGCTTCTAGAACCAGGAGGGGACCCAGGGATACCGGGGCCAGGGCTGGATAACCTCCAGGCCTAGGGCTGAGCACCCCCTGCCCCCGAGCTTCCAGGAGCTGAGGGCGAGAGAACAGCTTGGGGCGAGCAGGAGGGAGGGGTAACAGAAAGCCCTCCAGGACCTGGGCCCTGCGGACTGAGAGGGAGTCAAGGCAGAGGGCTAGACCGGGGTTCCGGACCCAGCAGGCTGAGGAGAGGAGACTTGACGTGGGGTGGGGGTGCCCAAGCCCCTTGCCCCACTCCCTATCACTGGGGGCCTGTCCCTTATCACACAGAGATGTCACTATTTGGTATCGAATTCCAAAGTCAGGAGTCTGCAGTGCCCCCGATAACACCCGACAGGAGAGGTCCCCGGGTTCCCGGCTTCAGCCACTTCTGACCCACACTGCAGCCCCCTGTGCCCTGGGCCACCCACAAAGTCTTCTTCTAGCTAGCACCAGTGAGGAAGCCGGGGAGCCCCCAGAAACTGGACTAGACTCACCTAACAGCGACCTGAGGTCATTGCAGCCATCCCCCTGTGGATTGAAAAAGGGGAGGTCACCAAGGCCAGGGGGTGGGGAGGGAGGACAGCGGCCAAGGTCTCAGATCAGGGGAGCCCAAGACCTGGTGGGGCAGGGGGAGGAGATGTGTCTGACCTGCTCTTCCGCCAGCAGATCCCAGCTTGGGCCTGGGTCTGCCCTGCCCGAAATCCATGCCGAATTCCCTCACCAGTGGCCAGGCCCCCTCCACTACTCTGGACATGGTTGGCCTGGTGGACCAGAGTCTGGGAAATGCAGGTACCAGGAGCCCCAGGGCCCAAGGCCTCGTCTGTCTCCCTGCCCACCCATCCGGCCTCTGTCCCATTGCTCTGGGTAAGCAGAGAGAGAGGCTCCAGCCCATCTCCCAGAGAGCCTACGGGGGCTCATGACAGCTCTGTCAGGGCCAGACAAGCTAGAGGCCTGTCCTCCCTGTGCTTCCTGCTTCTGAACCTCATCCTAAGCCCCTATTCCACAGTCACCTTCACCCCCCGTTTGCCCCACCTGGGGGTGTCCAGGAAACAGCTTGGTCCCTGGCCCTACTTGACCTCAACTCCTGCAGGGACCTCCAGTTCTGCCCCCATCTTGGAAGAGGTGAACATGGACCCCTGGGCCCTCCCTGAGCTGAAGGACACTGGCCAGTCCTGGAAAGGTAGGTCTAGAGGTGTCAGGTAACTGGCCAAATGGGGCTCCAACTCCCTAGGGTCTGAGTGTGGAGAGGGTCTTTGGAGAGAGAGAGGGCAGGGAGGAGGTTTGCCCCAACAGGCCCCATGGAAACCCACCATGCAGACCACTGCCCAGAGCCTTGTCCCTCAGCTCGGCTGCCTGCCCTGTCCGGAGACAAAAGCCACCCCTGCCCAGCCTGCCCTTCTTCCTCCTGCTGGCAGTTAGGCTTCTGGGAGGCACCAGGGGCTGTTTGCTTGGCCCTTCTGCAAAACAGCAGAGGAGAGAACAGAGGCCCTGCCCTGGGGGGACAGGGGGAGACCAAGCCCTGCCCTGGGGTACAGAGAGGGGCCCAGGCCCTGCCCTGGGAGGACAGAGCGGCGTCCCAGGCCCTGCCCTGGGGCACAGAGGAGGAAACCAGGCCCTGCTCTGGGGGGACAGTGGGGGGGACCAGGCTCTGCCCTGGGGGGACAGAGGGGGGACTCAGGCCCTGTCCTGGGAGCACAGAGGCGGGACCAGGCCCTGCCCTGGGGGGATAGGGGGGAGACCAGGCCCTGCCCTGGGGGGACAGAGGAAACCAGCCCCTGCCCTGGGGTACAGAGGGGGGGCCCAGGCCCTGCTCTGGGGGCACAGAGGAGGAGACCAGGCCCTGCCCTGGGGGGACAGAGGGGAGACTCAGGCCCTGCCCTGTGGGGGTCAGCAGAGGAAGTGACCTGGGAGGGGTGCTGGGTGGTACAGGGCAGGGGCTGGCTGAGGACAGCCCTGTCCTGTGTCCTCAGAGCTCAGCTTGGCCAGCAGGGTGCTCCGGGTGGTCATCGGCTTCCTCAAGGCCTGTGGGCTCCTGGGCAGCCTCTACCTCTTCATCTGCTCCCTGGACGTTCTCAGTTCTGCCTTCCAGCTGCTGGGCAGTGAGTGACCAGCCAGGCGGCCGGGGGCGGGGTGGGCAGCCAGCCCTCCACAGCCTCAGCGCACTGTCTCCCGGGCATAGGCAAAGTGGCTGGAGACATCTTCAAGGACAACATGGTGCTGTCCAACCCCGTGGCTGGACTGGTCATTGGCGTGCTGGTCACCGTTCTCGTGCAGAGCTCCAGCACGTCCTCCTCCATAGTGGTCAGCATGGTGGCCTCAAAGCGTGAGTGCCCCTCTCCTCCCGGGACGGTGGTGAGCGGTCGGGTGCGGGAGCCTAACACAGTACCCCCACAGTGCTGACCGTCCAGGCATCTGTGCCCATCATTATGGGCGTCAATGTGGGCACGTCCATCACCAGCACCCTGGTCTCGATGGCACAGTCAGGGGACCGGGATGAGTTTCGGAGGTGAGTGGGGGGAGGGGAGGGGCCAGGGGCTGCAGTCCGGGCCTCGGTCAAGGTCACCGCCCACTCCACTCCGTGCGACCGCAGGGCCTTCGGAGGCTCAGCCGTGCACAGCATCTTCAACTGGCTCACGGTGCTGATCTTGCTGCCGCTGGAGAGCACCACGGCCCCACTGGAGAAGCTCAGCGCTCTGGCCCTGGGTACCACCAGACTACAGCCTGGGGGGCGCGCGCCCGACATCCTCAAGGTGCTGACGCAGCCGCTCACACACCTCATCGTGCAGGTGAGGATGGCATGCTGGAGGGTGGGAGGCGGAGGAGACAGAGGAGAAGTTTGGGCCCTGCATTGGGTGGGGGGGAGGTGAGAGCACAGTGGACTGGGCTGAGCTGTGGGCATCTGAGCTCCAGGAGAGTCCTGAGGGTCCAGCACACAGTTGCGACCCCTTTCTCCCCCAGCTGGATGCCAACGTGATTATGGGCAGCGCCACAGGCAATGCCACCAACAGCAGCCTCGTTAAGCGATGGTGCAGCACCAGGGGAGAAATGGTGAGGCGCCTCTGACTTCTGACCTGCTAAATTATTCAGTCCCGCCCGCTCTGAGCCCCTCCTGAGCCCACCTTGCCTCACCTCCCCAGACGGTGGAGAACAGCAGCTACTGTGGAGTGGCCGCCCAAGGCCTCTGCCCCGAGAGGAACAGCTCGGCTGCCCTGGAGCAGCTGCCCTGTGAGGCCCGGTGCCCGCCCCCTGCCCCTGCCCACCCTGCACACTGGTCGCCGCTCATCTGTTCCCGCCCTGCCGCCAGGCCACCACCTGTTCGCGGGCACGGCGCTCACAGACTTGGCTGTGGGCTTCATCCTGCTGGCAGCCTCCCTGCTCGGGCTCTGCTCCTGCCTCGTCCTCCTCGTCAAGCTGCTCAACTCCGTGCTGCGCGGCCGCGTCGCCCAGGCCGTAAGGACAGTCATCAACGCTGGTGCGGGACACAGGGACTCGGGTAGGGGGCGGGGGCAGGGACACTCGACCCGGGATGACCCAGCTTCCCCCCCAGACTTCCCTTTCCCGTTCGGCTGGCTCAGCGGCTACCTGGCCATCCTCGTGGGCGCCAGCCTGACCTTCATGCTCCAGAGCAGCAGCGTCTTCACGGCAGCCATTGTGCCGCTCATGGGTGAGCGCAGGGGGCGGGCACTGGGCCACAGGTGTGCGGGCTCAGGGCCCCGTGGTGACCCCTGGCTCCCCCAGGGGTCAGGGTGATCAGCCTGGAGCGGGCGTACCCCCTCTTCCTGGGCTCCAACATTGGCACCACCACCACAGCTCTGCTGGCAGCCCTGGCCAGCCCCGCAGACATGCTGCTTAGCGCCGTCCAGGTACCACCCCCCCTCACCCCTCCTCGGCTCCCCAACCCGCTCCCACTCCCAATGCTGGCCTGTGGCTTCCCCTTGGCCCCAGTTCCTTCACTCCAGCCTTGCGGACAGAAGGTGAGAGGCCTGCCCTGGGGCCTCAGGCTGGCCATGGCCCAAGCTCTCCTGGGACCCACCTCTGGCTGCCTGCTCAGACCTGCAGCCCCACCTCCTGGGACCCCAGGGACCCTGTGGACATCTCTCAGATCCTCAGCCCCCATCTTCCTGTCCTGCGACCTCGTCATTTCCAGAATCATGTGGTCCTGGGGTGCCCTCTCTTCCTCTTTGGCAGCCCTTCCCCAACCTCCCGCCGGGGGGGCCCCTGTTCCTTCACCCCCCACTCTGTGCTCCTGGCTGTGTTCCTTTGAGGCCTCCCGGCCCTGGGGGGCCTCAAACCCCTCTATTCCACCACCTCTACCCCTCTCCCCCACCAGTCAGTTAAACCCACAGATCCCTACCTGGATGACACACCATCCTCCTGCGAAGGCTGTGCCCCACCTGTGCTGGGCACTCCATGCTGCCCTTGCCACCAGTCACAATTTTGCCTCCAGGATGAGTCCCTCCAGTCCCCCAGCTCTGTGCCCCCAACTCGGTCTCGTTTAGTTCTCCTTATTTTCTAAGTCACCCCCTCTGTGGTCCACTGCCCTGGCTCAAGCTTCCCTCCTCCACTGCCTCTGCTCGGGCGCCTGGACAGGTGCAGCTTCTGAGAGCCTGGATCTTGCTGCGCTGCACCCACAAAAAGAGATGAGCCCTGGCCCTCCCTGACTCCCATCTGCCCTCTTGCCTCTGCTCTGTCTCTGTCTACTCAGACCCTCCCAGTGCAGGGCCCTGCCCCACCCCCTCCAGGAAGCCCTCCAGGCTGCACCTGCTGCACCAGTCCTCAAATCCAGCAGCCCTTGGAAGGAGCTGTGTTCCCTCCATGTGTGGCCCTGCACCTCCTCCCCACAGGAGCAGCTGTGGTGGCCCGTGGCTGGGTGGCCAAGTCTGCTCAGGGATGAGAAGGAGCAGGGTCACCAGGCACGAGGCATGAGCAAGTTAAGCCAGCCCAGGGGAGGGTCAGATCCACGCAGCCACCAGCAATGCAGTTACCACACTGGGATGCCAGACTGGGCTCCTGACTCCCAAGGTGTTGGGGGGCAGCAGGAGGAGTGTGCTCACGCCTGGCTGGAATCTGCCCTCCCAGGTGGCCATTCTCAGCCAATGAGCAGGACCCCAGACAGGCTTTGATCTTAGCACCATTTCTGCCGGGGCAGGGGCAGGGCAGGCGTCCTGGGGAGCCCAACGGACCCCATGCCATTGGGCCCAGACTCCTGCCCCTGCCTGCCCTCCCGCCCTCCAGGTTGCCCTCATCCACTTCTTCTTCAACCTGGGCGGCATCCTGCTGTGGTACGTGGTGCCCATCTTGCGGCTGCCCATCCCGCTGGCCAAGCGCTTCGGGGACCTGACCGCCCACTACCGCTGGGTGGCCATAGCCTACCTGCTGTTCACCTTCCTGCTGCTGCCACTGGCCACCTTTGGGCTCTCCCTGGCGGGTGGCACAGTGCTGGCCGCAGTCGGGGGGCCCCTAGTGGGGCTGGTGCTCCTCATTGTCCTGGTCAATGTCCTGCAGCAGCACCGGCCAGTCTGGCTGCCCCACTGCCTGCGGTCCTGGGCCTGGCTCCCCCTGTGGCTCCATTCTCTGGAGCCCTGGGACCACCTGGTGAGCCGCTGCTGCCCCTGCAGGGCCCGCAGCCCCCCTCGGGCCGCCGGCAAGGAGGCCCACTGCCATGAGAACCCCGAGGTGCTGGCCTCCCAGCAGTTGTGAGGGGTGGGCCCCCAGGGCCCCCCACAACCCTCACCCCGCTGACCTCTGGGTGCCCTGGGGGATCCCAGTAGCAGCAAACTTCTGAGTCACCTGGATCATCTTCTTTGCAAATAAATGAGAGGCTGTGACCCGTGTGGGTGATCTTCACTTCCCGACAGGGCTGCCCGGGGACGGCCCCCGGCCGAGCTCTGAGGGGAGCTGGTGGTGGGGCAGCGCGAGGCTGCCCCCTGGCGGACACTCGGGGGCCATGGTGAGCCTGCCTGGGAGCTGGCTGCCCAGTGGGTGTGGGCACAGAGCTGACCCCCAGCCCCAGACTGTATTTCCGTTTCTCTCCACGGCCGTCAGGGACAGAAGTGGCCAAATAGCGGCCAGTCCAGAGCATGGAGACTTCTCGCAGCAAGAAGCTGGGGTCGGAGAAGGCTGGACGCTGCCAGGCCCTTCCCTGAGGGTGCAAGAGGCAAGGGTGGCCGGCTCCCACACACCACCGCCCCAAGGATGTGCACCAGGAGGCTGGGGGCCGCAGGGCTGCAGGGGGCGGGAGAGCCCACACTCAGGTTTCCGGGGCACCCCAGCCTGTGCCTTGTGGCCACAGGGGCACCACCTGCAGGGCCCTGGCAGAGCAGGTGCTCAGCCCCCAACACGTCCCAGGAAGCGGGTCCTGCCCACGCCCCCTGGCGCCGCCGCACCTGGAGCCCATAGGCGAGCCCCCTCTCTGCCAGTGCACAGGCCTCTGGGGCTGAGCGCTGGACCCACTCCAGGCTCCCACGCACCCTGGCCCCTGCCCCACCTGTGGCAGCACAGCGGGTTTCTATACAGGAGGGCTGGTCTGCGGCCGGCTGGTAACCGAACACCAAGGAAACGGCCTGGGCCTCCGGCCCCCCCAGTCTGGTGCTGCCCACAACTCCAGCCCCACTCCCCATGCCACCGACAGAAAAAGCAATCTTTGGTGAACTACTCCTCCCGAACGCAGCCCTGAGAGGGGCCACTGGCACAGACCGGCGGTGGACGGGCTGCCCCTGGTCAGGTGGCTGAGTTGCCCCGTTTTTTAGAGAGTCTGCTGCTATGGCCGGTCACCTCCTTCCGGGCCAGGAATGCTACCCTGAAGGGGGCGCACCTTCCATCCCAGCGGCGCCCCCCGCCCCTCCGCCCCAGGCTTGCCTAGCCAGACCCAGCGGGGGAGAATGTGATGGTCCGATGAGGCCAGGGAGCCCCAGGGCCAGCTCTCGCCCATGGTCCTGTCCTTTTACTCACCCTCTGGTCCCCTCAGCAACGCCCCCACCAGGCCCCCCATCCTCTCAGTCCCCAGTCCCCCCCATGTCTCCCACCCTTTCAGTTCTCTCAGCCCCCCATCCCCTCTCAGTCCTCCGCCCCATGTCGCCTATCCTTTCAGTTCTCTCAGCCCCCCATCCCCTCTCAGTCCCCCGCCCCATGTCCCCTATCCTCAGTCCCCTCAGCTCCCCATGTCCCCCACCTTCTCAGTCTCCCCCCCACCCGGGACTCCCAGCCCCTCTCAGCACCTCCTAGGTCCCCTTCCCCCAACAAGCTCCTGGGCCTCCTGAGCCTGGGGTTTCCCCTGTCCACTGAGGGACGTGGCCACCTGTCCTGGGAGCTGTGAGAGGCCTGGTGAGAGCAAGACCCCTGAGGCAGATTCATGCACCCCCTCTTGGGTTCCCCCCACTTCTGTGACCTCAGTACACTCCTGCGGATCTGACATCAGCTTCACGGTCCCTCTGATGGAAGTCTCTGAGGAGGAGCTGGGCCTGGCTAGTTCCCTGGGGACATGCCCTGCCCCCCCCCCCCCCCCCCCCCGACAATAGGGATGCAGTGAGAGGGGAAGAAAGTACCCTGTGCACCTCTCCTGCTGGGGGCGGGTGAGGCCGCCCACAAAGGGTGACCGCCAGGTCCTTTGAGGCCACGAACGACTGTCTGCCTGCTGCCACTGCCTGGCGGTAACGCACCCTCCCGCTGGGACCATGGCCACCAGTAAACAGAGCCGCCGTTGTGGACGCCTCCTTCCAACAGCTGCAGGCTGGGGTGGGAGGGCCAGGTGCCCAGCACTCCCACGGCCCCTGCCTGGGCTTTCCTGTGCGTCTGGCCTCCCCTGCTCTGCATCCTGCCAGCCACAGACACCCACTGGGCCCAGGCAGGAACACCCTTGGCTGAGGGTGGGGACCCACAGGGCCTCCTCCCACCAGCCCAGCGCAGGCCCGAGGGAGGCTCCTACTGTCTTGTTCTCAGCTAGTGTCCACCTCAAAGGGGTAATGGGAGGGGTTACGGTGGAATACCTGTTGCCAGAGAGAGAGCTCGGGGGCTCACACCTGGGCAAACGACACCACCTCTATTTTGTTACCTGTAAAGTTGAGGTGCCACACTGAACTCCCAACCCTGTGGGCACTCACAGGAAGCAGGGGCCTTTTCCAGTGGGGGTCTCAGGCCACATGGCTGGAGGTGGGGGCGTGAAGGGGGACTTTGACAAACCTCCAAGAACCCCAGCAGAGCTTTGCACCGCTCACTGGCTCACTGGGGAAAAATCAGAGCTGCTTTCTCCCTAACTTGTGGGTTTGTGACAACTCAATGCTAGGAGGCGGCAACAGCCTCCTGCTGCAGTGCCTCAGCCTTGCCAGCTGCTGCTTGGGCAGCTAAGCGACTTTCCAGGACACTGCGCGGACCCAGGACGCAGGCAGTGACTCTGTGCACCCTACCTGCGTGGCCTGTGGTCAACACAAGCGAGGTCTGCCTCCTTGGACCAGACTGTGGGGAGGGGGCTGGTCTCCTAGGCCCTGTCAGGACGGATGGCACTTTGCCATGCTGACTCACTCTCCAGGCCAGGACTGCAATCCGAGAAGCGCAACTGCAGACCCCTCTCCAGGGGATGGGAAGGCTAGTTTCTATGCCAGCCCGCCGCTGTCCCAACAATTTCACCCAGACTAACAGTTTCAGTTGTGTATACCATGATGTGCTGTAACACAGCAGTACGCCATAGTGCCTTGGCACTGGCTATTACGTGGTGCACAAGGGAGCGCGCACATTCCTTCTACAGAGAGAGAAATAAACAACCAGGTATCGCCCCCAACACCCTCGGGGTGGCGGCAAAGGTGGGCAAGAAGTTCACCGAGAAAACCAGAATCTGGAGAGGCCACAGTGGTTGCGGCAAGGGAGACCGTCTGGGCAGACGCAAGAATGCAATTATTCTTTTTAAAAATGTTACGAAAATATAGCACAAGTGTACTGTTTTTAAGGCGATTGACTAAAGGTGTGAACACATGTAATTTCACTGTTTTCCTGCATTAGTTTTTTTCCCCGCAAACAAAAATCAGGAAAAAGAAGCATTTGTCAGCTCAGGCACGTAGATTCGCGGTTGGGGTAACAGGGCCGGTGAGCCCGGAGGTCGGGGCCCGCCCGCGTCTCCACGCAGCTCTGTGCGCCCCCGGGGCCGAGGCACCACGGCGACGGGCACGGGGCCAGCGCGTCTCCACAACAAGCGTGTCCGCGGGCAGGCCCCCTCCCTCCTCGCCCGCCCCGCCCTCCGCGCCGGGCCGGGGCGCCGCGCCACGTGCTCCCTCACCTGACCGCGCCGGGAGCGGCGCGGGGACCGGGGGGACGCAGGCGGCCACGGCCCCATCCCCCCCCCGGGCCCAGAGCCCTGTCTATCTCTGCGGGCTCCGAGACCCCGCGGGCGGCGAGGCCAGACCACGCGCGCGCTCGTTCCGCGGCGGCCGCCCTCGAGAGCCGCACGGGGTGGGAGGGGTCCCCGGGCATCGCCGGCCCACCGCGGGCTGCGGGCACGCCTGGCGCTCCCTAGGCTCCGGCCCCGGACTGCGCCCGCCCGCCCCCGCTGCCGACCCCGCGCCCGCCCCCGCGGCACTGCGGCGGTTACCAGGACGCTAGCCCCACGCAGCCAATCGCGCCAGCCTGTCGGCGTGCTTTCCGGAGCCAGCCAATGAGAGGACAAATCAATCATTTGAAACATCCAATGGACAGACCACCGCAGCGCGAGGAGGGGAATTTTGATAGGGAGAGCAGAGACCGCGGCAGACCAATAAAGGGCGAACGGCGTTGGGAAGGCGGGCGTTAGGCGGCTCGATTGACGACGCTATAGCCAATCAAAAGAGGCCGCTTGCCAGCCTCGTTCTGGCGGGCCAATACGAGGCCGGCGGAGGCGGTCGCGGCGGGCATATAAGCGCTGGCCGAGCGGCGGTTGTAGCACTCTGCGCGCCCGGTCCTTGTGTCCTGTGTCCGTCCTTCCGCCTGCGCCGCCGCCGCCGCCATGAGGGAGATCGTGCACCTGCAGGCAGGCCAGTGCGGCAACCAGATCGGCGCCAAGGTGGGCGGCGGGGCGCCGGGGGCCGGCGCGGGTTTGCCGGGCGGGGCGGGCCGACGGGAAAGATGGCGGCAGCGGGCTGGCGGGTGGCGCCCCTGCATTGCGGCCCCGCGCGGGGTCGGGGCCGGGGCGGCGATGGGAGTCGGGGCCGGGGTGGGGACCGGGGCAAGGCGGGGGTCGAGGCCGGGGCGGCGGCACGGGCTTCCGGGGACGGACCCTGCGGCGGGGGAGGGCCGGGCCGCGCCCGTCCGGGGTGGGGCCGGGTCCGGACACCGCCGGCGTGACTCAGCCCCGGCCCGGCCGCTCGCATATCGCAGTTCTGGGAGGTGATCAGCGACGAGCATGGCATCGACCCTACTGGCACCTACCACGGGGACAGCGATCTGCAGCTGGAGCGGATCAACGTGTACTACAACGAGGCCACCGGTGAGACCCCGCGCCCTTTCCTCACCACTCCTGCCGCCCGCGGCCTTTCCCTTGCTGACGCCCTCCGCCCCGCCCTCCAGGTGGCAAGTACGTGCCCCGCGCTGTGCTCGTGGACCTGGAACCGGGCACCATGGACTCGGTGCGCTCCGGGCCCTTCGGGCAGATCTTCAGGCCGGACAACTTCGTCTTCGGTGAGCCGCGGATGAGGGCTGGGCGGCGGCCTGTTAGCGAGGATGGCTCAAAGGTCAAGAGGTGTCCAAGGTCACCACCGTCAGAACCGCAGAGTCGAGATTCTGATCCCCCCTGTCCCCTGAGCAGCAGCTAGGGCCCCTGGACACTCTCCTCCCCCCTCGAGTCACTCAGTCTCCTCTGGTAAAGCGGCTTTGGGAGGAAGGCCCAGCTGTCCGCCCGCAGGGAAGGAGCCGGCAGATGTAATCTCCCTGCAGTGATGGCTGAGCTAGGGGTGGTGGCAGCTCTGACAGCTCATCTGTCCTTGGGAATTGGCAGGAGCTGCCCATGGGAGGGGCTAGCTTATTGTTAAGCCATCTCGGGGCGACTGTTAAATTTTAGTGAGGCTGGCTGCTGCTGTATCAGTTTGGGGGTCCTTCTGCTCTACCTGCAGGATGAGTTCTGTGTATCATCTCACTCGAGGTTAATTGGCTATTTTGGCATTGGTGACCACACGCCTGCCCTCTGTTGCAGGTCAGAGTGGTGCCGGGAACAACTGGGCCAAGGGACACTACACAGAAGGCGCAGAGCTGGTCGACTCGGTGCTGGATGTCGTGAGGAAGGAGGCTGAGAGCTGTGACTGCCTGCAGGGCTTCCAGCTGACCCACTCCCTGGGTGGGGGGACTGGGTCTGGGATGGGTACCCTCCTGATCAGTAAGATCCGAGAGGAGTACCCAGACAGGATCATGAACACGTTTAGTGTGGTGCCGTCGCCCAAGGTGTCGGACACTGTGGTGGAGCCCTACAACGCCACCCTCTCCGTCCACCAGCTCGTAGAAAACACAGACGAGACCTATTGCATTGATAACGAAGCCCTCTATGACATCTGCTTCAGAACCCTAAAGCTGACCACCCCCACATACGGTGACCTGAATCACCTGGTGTCGGCCACCATGAGTGGGGTCACCACCTGCCTGCGCTTCCCTGGTCAGCTCAATGCTGACCTGCGCAAGCTGGCTGTCAACATGGTCCCCTTCCCCCGCCTGCACTTCTTCATGCCTGGTTTTGCCCCCCTGACCAGCCGGGGGAGCCAGCAGTACCGGGCCCTGACGGTGCCCGAGCTCACCCAGCAGATGTTTGATGCCAAGAACATGATGGCTGCCTGCGACCCCCGCCACGGCCGCTACCTGACCGTGGCCGCCGTGTTCAGGGGTCGCATGTCCATGAAGGAGGTGGATGAGCAGATGCTTAACGTGCAAAACAAGAACAGCAGCTATTTTGTTGAGTGGATCCCCAACAACGTGAAAACAGCTGTCTGCGACATCCCACCCCGGGGCCTAAAAATGTCCGCCACCTTCATTGGCAACAGCACGGCCATCCAGGAGCTGTTCAAGCGCATCTCGGAACAGTTCACGGCCATGTTCCGGCGCAAGGCCTTCCTGCACTGGTACACGGGCGAGGGTATGGACGAGATGGAGTTCACCGAGGCCGAGAGCAACATGAACGACCTGGTGTCTGAGTACCAGCAGTACCAGGACGCCACGGCCGAGGAGGAGGGCGAGTTTGAGGAGGAGGCGGAGGAGGAGGTGGCCTAGAGCTGTCTGGTACCCAGTAGAGCGCAGAAGCCTTGTGAACTCTTTATTCGCTCACAACCTGTTTCCTGATAGCCACGTCTTGTGTGTCCACTTACTTTCCTTCCTGTCTTGATGTCGTGTGCTGTACAGACACCACCATTAAAGCGTTTTCATAGTGTCTGCTTTCGCCTCTCCAGTTCCTTCTGATAGGCTTTACGCGTACCGTTTCCAAAGGTCAGGGCAAAGTTGTCCTGCATGGCTGCAAGGGCAGTGCTGCCACTGGGCTCTGGGCTTGCCACGCGCCCAGGGTGAGCCTGCAGGTGGCCACTGGGGGGGTCACGGGCTGTGAACATGCACGCCTCTGAGGAGCTTGGGGCTGCCCTGAGCACCTGCTTCCTGCCCACTGAACCTCCAGAGAGCCAGCATGGTCTGGAGACAGCTGGCCTCTGTGTCTGCAACTTGTAGTAGGAGAGGGTCAGTGAGGCCCGTCCACAGCTGGGAATGGTGGAGGGTGGGCAGTCCTACCACAAGAGCCCCTGGGGATAATGTGGTCACACACCTGGCCCTGTGCCAGTGGTGCAGCACTGGTAAGGGGCCTCAGCTGCCCCTCCTCCCCACAGCGGCCTGGTCACTGTGACCGCGTCTGAACGAGGTGAGCAGGGACCCCACTGTGTACTCACATGGTACGAAGCCCATATAGAAAGGTATCAGGCCTCGGCTGCTGTAGATGGTGTTGCTGGGCCAGTGTGTCCGGGGCAGCCGCTCACCCAGGGCACAGATGGGATTTCTGAACAGGAACTGGGTAAAGAGGCAGGTGCTTAACTGTGCTGCCTCCCCCATGTGGTAATCAGTGGGCTTGGTGGCGGTGGGGCTGGCATTCTCCTGGGAAGTGGCTAATGTTCCAGGGGGCTCTTCTGTCTTCTCCCCTCCCCATGTCACTCCAAAGTATGGAGCCAAGACCTGGACAGAAGGGTAACTGGGGGAGCAGCCTCCTTGGGCCAGGCAGAGCCCCCTCCCCAGGCCTCTGAGGAAGCCTGGCCTTCACAGCCCCCGACAGGGAAGTTGGCTGAGCCCTGTCCCTGCTTCTGCCCTCTCGGAGGTGTGCAGACCACCCTGCAGGCCAAGTTGGGCACTCCGGAGCAGGCCCGGGGATGGGGTCTTTGTACCTGATTCTTATCGAACTCGTCCATAGCCTGTGTGACCCCATCGCGGTAACTCATCCCCAACACCCAGGCAAACCGAGGGACAAAGCCAGCATAGCCTGGGGGAGGAAGAGGTCAGGGTCCTGCTCCAGGTCCCCTCCGCCTTGCCTTGGGCATACCCCCCTGCTCCCAGGTGTGTTGGGGGGTCTGTCTGGGTTCCTTTGCTTTTCTAAACATTAGTGACTGCCTGCTGGGCTCAGATGGAAATGGGTGGGTAGGAGCTTCCAGCCTTGGGAGAAGCTGGGCTCCAGGAAGGCAGGAAGGGCCCATGGGCAGCCCTCCTCACTTGCTCTCACTGTTCATCCTGCCTAGGCCACTAGAACCTTGGAGAGGGTGTCCCTCTCCCGCCCAGGCCCTAGGCGCCCACCTGAGATGGCCTTGCGTTGGATCAGGTTGGGGTGGTCCAGCTGGGGCAGCCTGTGGAACCTGCCCACATCTAGCATCTCCTGCTGGCGGACTGGGGCTGGGCACTCATCCCTCCTGTAGTGGTACAGCTGGGATGGGGAGGGGCAAGTCACCGCCCAGCCCCCACCTGGGTCTGGCTGGCGTGAGGCTTAGTCCCAGTGCATCCTCCAGTTACCTGGTCCAACCTAGGGGCTCCGTGGACAGGGGTGGTGCTCTTCCAGCCCTCTTCCCCGCAGGCCGGCCGCAAGCCCGGGTGTCCCAAGTCCCTGGAGTCCCCCTTCCTGCCTGGTGGGTACGGGGGGTGGCATGGATAGGACACAAAGCCCGCAGGCAGCAGAACCTGCCTGGATACCTTCTCTACCTCACGCGGCACCTGGGCGTCCACCTCCTGGGGTGGGAACCGACCCGGGATCTCAAAGTTCTTGTAAGGCTTCAGACCTGTACAGACAGGACACGATGGCTGTGAGGGACAGTGGGAATCAGGGTGGGTCTGGAAGGGGCGGGGCTGGTGGGCGGGTGGCTCACCAGTATAGTGGGGGATGTAGGGCTCAGTCAGGTCACGGCAGGGGATCAAAGGTGGCTTGGACTTGCTGAAGTCCTCAGTGAACTTGGGCTTGGAGATGGGGGACAGCACGGAGCAGGGGCTCTTGCGCACACTGGGGTCTGTGAGCAGCTGCGCTGTGGTGCGCCCATAGGTGTTCCCCACCTGGTAGCGCAGCTGTGGATAGAAGCCAGCATAGCTGCAGAAGAAAGAGGAGGAGCAGGCAGGGCCAGTGAGGTAGGGAAGGGCCCCTGCAAGTGGGGTGTGGGTCCAGCCTGCCGGCCACAGGAAAGGTACCTGAATCTACCTGCAGAGTGGGGCTCTTGAGGCTTGAATGGGCAGCACACACCAGGCCCTGAACAAGCCTGGCCCACAGGCGGTGGGCTCCCTTGTCATCACCACCCTTTGCCCAGCTGTCCTCCAACAACAAGGGGCTTAGAGAGGAGGGCACGAGGAACCCTGCCCCCTGGAAGCATTCACAAGGGTGGTGACGGTCTAGGCCGGACCAAGGCACAGGGAAGCCCATCACATACAAGTTGGTCCCACTGGGAAGGTGTGGTGGGGATCTGGTCCAGACTTTCACCACCCAGGCAGCCGGTAGCCAACTGTATGGAACCAGGATTTGGGAGCTGGGCAGGAGGGCTGCCGGCAGGAGGTGATGGTTGAGCCACGTGGGAAGTGGTGTGGACATCACAGCAGCAGGCCACGAGGCGTGTGGTGGGTGGTTCAGTGCTGCTGGGGGGCCTGTGTGATTCCCCCAACGAGCGTGAATTGTTTTCTTTTAACAAAGTAAATGCAGGTTTGCTAGTTTAAGAGCTGAGCAAAGCTGAGACTGAAGGGTCCGAGCCCTCTTCAGTATCTCCTGTCCCACCCTTTCCCCCAGAACCACTGTGAAAAGGCAGGTCTGGCTCCTTTGCAGCCTCTTCCCTCTCTCCCCTGGATCTGCGTGTTTGTGTAGGTGTGCACACACATTCCGCAGAGCGCTCGTGTTTATTTTTTACATGGGGGAGGCACCTAGTGAGGCAGCCTGGCGTCCCTGCCCATCAGTTTACTCTGCATGCTCCTCTGTCTAAAGCGTGGAGCACTCTATGGAGTGGGCATCCCGTGTTGACTTAGCCAGCCTCCACCAGCTGTTGGGCTGTCGCCGTTTTCTGCTCTCGACAGACATGCGACGGCCAGAGGGAGGGTAGGCCCGGGCCCTCGGCAGCCCTAACCACTCCAGCTCTTGGGCCTCATCCCCATTCCCTGGCCACCAGCTCTGGAGCTCCCCTTGCAGCTGGCCTGAGCCCTTAGGCCCCACCTTGCTCCCCCATCCTCTACCGACCCCAGCCTCCCTCCAGGGCTCCGACGCTTACCCAGGGACATAGTGAGGTTCTGGCGTGAAGAGGTTGTATTTCTGAGCAGCTGTCATCTTCCTCAACTCCACCTTGCTGGCTCCAGCCCTTTCTGCACCTCTGGCTCCCTTCCCTGAGCAGAGGCCCTGTTGCCTGGCAACCATTGTGAAGAGGCAGCATTGTTGGGCAGCACCTGGGCCAGGCCCTGTAACCCTGAGTGCACCCATTTTACAGGTGGAACGTCGAGGCTCAGACAGGCAACAGGCTGGAGAGGTGTCATGATGAAGACCTCAGAGCTCAGAGAATCAGGACTATCATGGCAGCCGAGTTGACTCTGCCAAGAAGTAGGGGCAGGTTTGGGCCTGGACTTCTGCTGCCCCCAGGAGGCCAACAACTGCCCACTGAAAAGCAGCCCCCCCTGGGTGAGGCTAAAAGAGCTCCTGCCCCAAGCCCCCTCCTCAGACGAGAGGCCTGGAAGCTTCAGAGGCATCATCCTAAGCCTCAGAGGGAGGCTCCTGAGCCCAAGAGCTGCCAGACTGTGCTGAAGGGTCCTTCCCCTGGAGCTGGGCACTATCTTCCACTTTAAACAAATCATGATTTTTATTTATTTATTTTTGTAAAGGAAAGACTTTCTAACCATAAAAATGAAGGAAAACATCATAAAGGAAAAAATTAGCAAGTTCATGTCAGAAAACAGTGTAAACAATACTAAAAGGCAGACTACAAATGGGGAAAAAAGTTTGCAACAAGTGTTATGAGTAGATATGATATCAGTATAAAAAAAGTACAGACCAAAAATATACACCCAGTAGAAAAACGTATACATGCTGTGAACATCTTAAAAACCCAGAGTCAATAAACACATGGACAGAAGGCTGAACCACGATCAGATAAGTGCTGACGAAATGCTGGTCAAGTGTTTTCTGGCGCTCGTGGCTGGCAGGGTCACACACGTTAGGTCTGCTCTTGTTTAAGAGACGCCGTCAGGGCCAGCCCCGTGACTTAGCAGTTAAGTGCGTGCGCTCCACTGCTGGCGGCCCGGGTTTGGATCCTGGGTGCGCACCCATGCACTGCTTCTCCAGCCATGCTGAGGCCGTGTCCCACATACAGCAACTAGAAGGATGTGCAGCTATGATATACAACTATCTACTGGGGCTTTGGGGGGAAAAAATAAATAACTAAAATTATTAAAAAAATTAAAACAAAAATAAAAAATAAAAAAAAGAGACGCCGTCAGGAAAGCAAGTTGTGAGTACAGATCAAATTCACACAAGACCTTACATACCTTGATCCACTGCCTCCACTTGTAGGAACCTATCCTGAGGAAATGAGCGACATTTAGCTGAGACACAAATACAACACGTGCAGCATTTGTCCAAGGAGAAATCAGAGCTAACCCAAATGTCCGACACAAGGGCCTTGTAAACAAAGCCACCTCTGAGGCCGCTGTCAGCTGTGCCCTCAGAGAAGACAGCAGTGTGGGAAGGGCCCTGGAGCACAGGCTGTGAGCCCCTCGCTCTAATAAAACGTGTTTCCTCAAGCAACTCTCTGTCCATCCGTCCACCCGGACATCCATCTGGAGCACCTCGCAAGGTCAGTGCTGGATGGAAGGGATGCTGAGAGGATGGACTCTGTCAGGCAGGGGAAGGCCCGGAGGATGAGATGTTCTTCACCAGGCCCTGCCTGGGTGGATCAGGCCAAGGCCAGGGCTGGGGCTGCAGGCTGGTCAGCTCTGGAGAGCCCTGCAAGGGCACTGGTGCCCAGACAGGCTCTCCCCCACTCAGGCTCATTCTTCCTTTGCATTTCACCTGGACAGCCCAGTCTGTCTGTGACACCTTCTGACCTCTGTGCCCCTAAGCAGAAGACAGGCCCCCATGCCTCAGCCCTGCCTGGGCCACCAGGTGGCTCCAGGGCCAGGCCTGCCTCTGGGGTCATGGTCCAGACCCATTCACCATTGCTTTGCTCTTCCCGGGAACCCTCCACCCTACCCCCATGTGTCCTTCCAGCTGGCCTTGCACAGCTGGACATCCCATAGCACCTGTTCGCCTCTCCACCTTCTGCCGGGACCTCAGCCCTCTCAGAAGCCCTGCTAGGCCCTGCTAGCCCTCTAGGGTACCCCAAAGTCCAGCAGAAGGGAAGGATTGGGACAAGGAAGAGGGGAAGAGAGGAAAAGAGGCCAAGCCAGGAATCATTGGGACAGGTTAAGGGGCCTCCTGGCCAAGGCTGACCCCAGGGTGACCCACCCGGCAGGTCAGGGGAGGGGGCCCTCTGGGGTCCAACTGCAGCAGCCCCTCCAGTGCTGGACAATGCTCCTTCACCAGGCAGTCCCTGGCAACAGGGGGGGCCCATAACCAGTCAGTGAGGTCACAGAGCCCTGTGGTGTCCCCAGGGAAGGGAACTAGGGATCCCGACAATGAATTTTGACCAGAAGGCCGTGAAATTCCTGGCAAACTTTTACATCAATGGAGGCAAACACTGGACCCGTGGCCCCCTGAGGCAGAAGCTGCTTGTGCCCACCCAGTAACTTCTGAGGGTGGTGGGCAGGCTGTGGGGGATAGCCCAGATGGGGTGGCCATTGGGCTGGGTGGACTGTGCCTGTCCATCTCCCTTGCAGACCCAAGGCCACTGTGCTATTGTTGGGCCCAGAGCCAGGGGCCACCTGGGATGAGACATGGCCCCCAGGGGCGCAGGAATTCCCAGCTGGCCTCAGGATGCAAATGGAGCCCCTCCAGGAGCCCCCACCTACCTGGACCCAGAACCTGCAGGAGCTGTGTGAGTGAGGGGCCCCACTACCCCTCACCCCAGTCTGGTCTAGGGAGGTGGGGCAGGGGTGAGGGAGGGGCCTGCTGGAAAGACCCAGGCCCAGAGCTTGCTTCCTGCCAGTGCTGGAGCGACGCCCGCCCATCATGACCGACCTGGACGTCCCCGGCCCCACCAAGTACCAGGTACCAGATGCTTCAGTGCGAGAATCCTCCCCACATCCCCACTTCAGCATTGGCCGCAAGCACCCCACCCTCGGTGCGTGCCCCTCCCTGCGCCCTCCCCACTGCCCGCCCCCTTGTCCTGGGAGTGGGGCTTGGCCACCAGCCTTCCCTCCCCAATGACATTGCCCCCCACTGCAGAGGGTGGTGGCCGTAGGGCGTGGCAGACCCTGTGGTTCCAGAGTGAAAGCCCCTTCACCCAGAAAGCCGACTTTAAGAGAGAGCAAAAGGTAGGGGGCTCGCCTGGCAGGTCCTGCGGGAGCGGGGGAGGGGTGGGATGGGGAGGGGGCCTGTGGGGGAGAGGGGGGTGGGGGGGGCAGGGCCCTGCAGCAGCCTCCTCCCCCTGCAGTGGCCATCACCTGCCCACTACCAGCCGCTCAGCCGGTCCGCCTTCGCGGCCTTCAGTTTCGGGGGCCACCGCCACACTTCCAAGATACCTGAGGCCTGTGTCCAGCCGGGGCTGCCGCGGGCTGGGGGTGCAGGTCACCGTGCCCAGCCCCTGCTTCAGGCCCCTCTGAAGGCCCTGCGGGGTGAGAAGCGCCCCAGCCCCAACACCTATGATATCCTCCCTGGGCGCCATCTGCAGAGCCCGCGCCCGCCCACCTGCACCATGAGCCACTCGCCTGCGTTTGCCTCCTGGATCAGCTCCTGTAAGAAGGCCTTGGAGAAGGGAGGCCGGGGGTGGCGGGGGGACTGGGGGGAGGTGGGAGCTGGGCAGCTGGGCACGCTGTAACCTGCATGGGGCACCCACCTTCTCTCTCCCCAGCCTGCACCCCCGGCCCAGCCACCTACTACGTGGAGGATTGCTATAACTCGCGCTTCCCCTCAGCGCCCAGAGTGGTCATCCAGGGCGTGCGGAGACCCAAGCGCCATGACACTGGCCCCTTCTGCACACTCTAGAGCCTGCTGGGCACAGCTGGCCCACCCGGTTATCGCATGGAACCCTGGCTTCCCCAGGGGCCTTTCCAGGCCTCTCTCTGAAACTCAGCACCCCTCAGCCTGGCCTTCTCACCCTCTGGGCACCCCGATCCACCATGCTGGCTGGCCAACCCTTCTGTGAGCTGTGGATGAGGACAGCCCAGTCCGAAGCCCCCATCTGCCCACCCCTTGCTATACAGAGATGCTGTTGGTTCTTCCAAACTCTGTCATGTGCTTGGCTGCCGTCCCCCACCCATGAGCTGTCCTGCAGGTGTGGCCTGCTGCTGACCTGTCATCTCTGGCCTGCCCTGGCCAGGGGTTTCCCTTCGATTCCCCTTCAGTGCTCTCTTCTTTAGGGTGGGTGGGGTGGCAGCCGGGGACTTCCTGGCCCAGGACAGGATGGGAAGGGGCCCAGTGGGCACTGCAGGACACCCCCACCTAGCCGTGCCACCCAGGGGACCAGTCCAGCAGCCAGTCTACCCAAGGGTCAGGTTGCTTGCTGAGCAGAGGGACTGACTGTTGGGGTGGAGGTGTGGGCCAGACTCCCTGAGCTGTCATCTTGAGATGAGGGCAGCGTGCCCAGCCACCAGGAAGCACCCAGAGGACCAGCTTGTCCAGGCCTGGCCTGCTTCCCCAGCCCCTGCCCAAAGACCCTTTGACTCGCCCAGGACCGTTAAGGCCAGGCCACACCTAATAGACTCCCTTGGCCTTCACCTGTTGGGGGCCTGCCCCTGCCCATGGCAGTTGCCTGGCCATTGGACCCCTTCTCACCATCAGCCTGCCCTCCTACTCTGGGGTCGGCACCAAGACTGCCTCCTTGAGGGGCCTCAGCTCAGCTGGTAGTGGCTCCTGTCACTGCACCAGTCCCTCCAGTGGTCCTCCCTGTGCCTCCCAGGTCTGGCCAGCGCCGCCCCCCTGCCCCGTCTCCTCTGCCAGAGCTCACCCCATGGCATCAGCTTCCTCTTCTGAAGGGAGGCCGAGGCCCAGGGAATCAGTGCCATGCACCTGTGACCGCCTCTAGGGCTGAATCTGCTGGGGGCTGAGCCCCACTGCCCCTGCAGAATCGGAGCAGTCAGACTGCAGATGGTCGTTACTAGGCCCTGGGCTGACCAGCTTGGCCAGTGGGCAGTAGAGACAGAGCTGTGAGTGTCCTGGCCTTGGGAGCTTGGCCCAGGGTGGGGAGACCAGGACCCCTGCTCACAGCTGCACCATCAGCAACCCCTCGGGCTCAAAGCCAGGAGTGGGACCAGCAGGAAGGATGGAGCAATCCCCCCCAGCTGGGCTGAGGTCTTCTGGAGGAGGCAGTGGAGGAATGGGCTTTCAAGGATGAGCAAGAGTTTGCCAAGCAGCAGGAAGAGAATTTCTAGCAGAGCAAACTTCATAGGCCAAAAGGGAGAGGGTATGACCTCTGGTATGGCCACGCTTTGGAGGACCCTGGGCTGGTGGGAGGGAAGGAGGTGAGCTGGAGGGGTGGAGAGGTCGCAGAGAGGAGGAGAGGTGGAAGGCTTGCACACTTAGCAATGGGGGGCCTCCAGAGGGTCTAGAGCAGGCAGTGCCCACCTGTCCTGTATGAGCTTCTTGTACCTCAAGGGACAAGGGACACCACGGAACCTGGGGCTCATGTTTGCAGTGAGTCAGGCTGAAACTCAGCCTGAGGGCCAACCTCCTTGGGTTAGCCTAGGGGTTAGATGCTCACAGCAACAAGAGGACAGCCATTCGTTGTCACGCTCCCACTGCACACCCAGGTTGCTGCTAGGCACCCCCCATTGGAGGCACGCACAGATTTTAGTCTTTGCGACAAGCCTATGGTGTGAACTTCGTCCCCGTTTGACAAGGAGGAAGCCAAGTCCCAGGGAGAGACAGGGTCATGCACCTGGTGGGACACAGGTGCAGGGAGCTTCTAGGGCGGCAGTGCCCCATTTCCTCAAGCAAAGATCTTCTCAACGTCAAAGGCTGCTGGGAGGTCAGCAACTGGATTTTTCACGATTATAAAAATGGAATACACTCGGCTAAAATATCAGTTCTGGGCCGGCCCCCGTGGCTTAGCGGTTAAGTGCGTGCGCTCCAATGCTGGCAGCCCGGGTTCGGATCCCGGGCGCGCACCGACGCACCGCTTCTCTGGCCATGCTGAGGCCGCATCCCACATACAGCAACTAGAAGGATGTGCAGCTATGACATACAACTATCTACTGGGGCTTTGGGAGAAAAATAAATAAATAAATAAATAAATAAATAAATAAATAAAATATCAGTTCTGAAATTCATAAAACAGGCCGACCCTGCCGGCCGTACCCCCTCTCCCGTGCCCCGCCCCCTCCTCCGATGTCCCCTCCCCGGGGGTCCCTCCCCCAGGTGCCCCTCAGCACCCCGCCCTCCCGCCGCCGACCCGGAGCGTCGGTTCTTCTGTGCCCTCGAGAGAAAGACGAGGCCAGAGACAGCGGACGCGGGCTGGACGGCAAACCGGCGATGGGCGGAGCCAGAGGCTTAGCGTGGGCGATGAAGCAGCAGGATGACCAGATGCGGGAGGAGCGGCGGGGCGGGCGTGGCCGCGCGGATGGGGCGGGGCCTCACAGGAGGGGAGGGGCCAGGAGAGGATGGGCGTGGCTGCGCGGACGGGGCGGGGCCCGACGGGGGCTGGCTGCGCAGACGGGGCGGGGCCCGGAGGGATGGGCGGGGCCGCGCAGGCGGCTCTCATGTCCTTCGGGCACCGCCCTCCGCACGGCCGCTCTGTCTGGCGCCGGCCCCGGTTCCGCTCCCAGGAACCTCCGCGCGGCGGCGGCGGCGGCGGCGGCGGCGGCGGCGGCGGCGCTTCCGGGGGGCCTGTCGGCGTGCGGACTCGGCTGTGCGGGGCGGAAGCGGGCGGCCGCGGTCCGAGGGCAGCCGCGCTGTGGGCGGGACCGGCCGAGCTGGAGGGCGCCGGGGAGCGGAGCGCGGGCGGCCCCCGAGGCCCGGGCGAGCGGGCTGCTGGGGGACCTGCGGCGGCGCCGGGGGAGCGCGGCGGGGATGGGGCGCCGAGCCGGGCGGGGGCCGGGGCGTCGGCCATGTTCGCGGGGCTGCAGGACCTGGGCGTGGCCAACGGCGAGGACCTGAAGGAGACGCTGACCAACTGCACGGAGCCGCTCAAGGCCATCGAGCAGTTCCAGGTGGGCGGCCCTCTGCTCCCGGCGGCGGTCCGGGTGGCGCCGTCCGGCTCGTCGGGCGGCCCCGGCCTCGGCGGCCACCCCGCTGCCGGCAGCGTCGCGCAGCTGCCCCCGGGGCCTCGGGGCGCCCGAGCGCCCAGCCAGACGCGGCTGCGGCGGTCGCCCCCGAGTGACAGAGGCCCGCGCCGATCCTCGCCTCCGCAGACCGAGAACGGCGTGCTGCTGCCCTCCCTGCAGTCGGCCCTGCCCTTCCTGGACCTGCACGGGACGCCGCGGCTCGAGTTCCACCAGTCGGTGTTCGACGAGCTGCGGGACAAGCTGCTGGAGCGCGTGTCGGCCATCGCCTCGGAGGGGAAGGCGGAGGAGAGGTAGGTGGGCGGGCGAGCGGATTCGCCGCGCTTACTGGCCCCTCGAGTGGACGTCTCAGCTCAACAGGGGGCGTCTGCCCCGAGCGTCCACCCCTGGAGACGCGGCTCCTCAGCCCTCGTGTGTCTGGGGACAGGCAGCAGCTGCTTCTTGCTCGATCCTGTGCTGTTTCCTTAGTCTTGCGAGTCTTCTAGGTACAAGAAACTGGAAGATCTTCTGGAGAAGAGCTTTTCCTTGGTGAAGATGCCGTCCCTGCAGCCGGTGGTGATGTGCGTCATGAAGCACTTGCCCAAGGTAACAGCGTGGGGCCAGCGTGCCCCCGGCTCTCTCTGCACAGCGCCCTGGCTTGGGGGCCGCTGCGTGTGCACTTGGTCCAGGCGTCCGTGTAGCTCTGGGGAGGTTTCCTGAGCTGCCTGCACGAGGCACGTTGTCGGTGCCAGCTTCCCCCTGTGAGCCATGCAGAGACTGAAGCGTGGCAGGTGAGTTGGAGTGTGGGGATCTTTTTGGGAAAGAGCTGTTTGTGTTCAGCCTGGCTGCCTGCACCTACCAGGGCCTGGGGGGCCAGTCACAAGTGTCCCCATTGGTCAGGGCTGGGCTGGAGGTGTTCTTTCCCGTGGGGGGCTGAGGCCTCTTGACCTGTCTTGAGGAAGACCCCAGGGCTTGGGCATTGGTCACCGGCAGCCTGTGGGGTCACGCAGGTTCCTGAGAAGAAGCTGAAGCTGGTGATGGCCGACAAGGAGCTGTACCGGGCCTGTGCTGTGGAGGTGAAGCGGCAGATCTGGCAGGACAACCAGGCGCTCTTCGGGGACGAGGTCTCCCCACTGCTGAAGCAGTACATCCTGGAGAAGGAGAGTGCGCTCTTCAGCACGGAGCTCTCCGTTCTGCACAACTTCTTCAGTCCCTCCCCCAAGACGAGGCGCCAGGGCGAGGTGAGGCAGGAGGCAGGGTTGTGTGCAGGGCCCTGGCCGGCCGCTTGCGCACCCTGCGAGTGTGTTTGCTCCTGGAAGGGTAGGCTTGTACGTGTGGCTGCTGGGGGGGTGGTTTGCAGCGCTGTGCTTGGTGTGGCTCTTTTTGGTTTCATGAGCTTGGCACTGAAGGACTGGGCGAGGCTTTTTTCTTAAGCTTTCCAGTCTTCTTTCAACTCTGGGAAGTTTCCTGTGTTTTTATGTCTGACTCGTTTGTCACTCTGACAAAGTTTTCTTGCCTGCCAACTAGGTGCCCGGACCCTTCAGTGACCCCGCAGGTCAGGGTGCCTGCCTGGGCCACTTGCCGTCGGGCAGGGGGGTGGGCAGTGGGTGCTATGCAGGAAATGGCAGTGGGTGCTATGCAAGCATTGGTCACCGAGAGCTTGAGGAGTGAACAAGGGTCGCTGAGGCACAAGGTTGCAGAGCGAGGCGAGGCAGGGCGGGGACGGACCGGGGCTCTGGGAGTGAGGAAGCCAAGCCATGAGGGTGTGTGAGCAGAGGCTTTGAGGGGCATTGGACCGAGGTTTCTGGGGACCAGGGAGGCCTGTGTGGCTGGAGCCGAGAGCAAGGGCGCGCGTGGGCAGGGTGAGGTCGGGAGAGCCAGAGGCCACCGTGCAGACCTGGCTGTTCCCGGGAGGTGGGTGTCACTGAGGTTGCCTGAGCTGGCTCCAGGAGGGGCTGCTCCATCCGGCGGGGAGGTGTTCGTGCTGTGGACAGTCGCTGGCTGAGGGGCGTTTGGTGTTCTGTTGAGTTCTTTCACATTCAGGTTTCTCCCCTGGGGTTTCGCGTGTTTGGTGTACTTAGGATCTAATCTAATGTTTGTTCCCAAATGTTTGGCCGGTGATGGCAGCATCGCTTCCCGAGCGGGCCACAAAGTGTGTGTCTGGGCCCTGCCTTCTTTGCCTTCCCGCCCGTCTTGGGGGAGCCTGGCCTCAGGCTGCGGGCTGCCTGTGGGCTCCTGCTCCTCCTTCATGCTCCCCTCCAAGCCAGGGTCCCCCGTGAGAGCCTGGGTCCTTCCTGCTCTGGGCGTGGCATGCACCGCTGCCAGGAGAGAAAGTCGAGACAGGTTAACGTGTCGCCTCGTGGTCTCGGGGTGTGGGTCAGCTGACAGGCCCGTGGTTCTGTCCCCAGCTTTATCCTTTTGTTTGCATGTGATGCAGGGCTCAAGCCATGGTCAGGGTTGGTACATGTTAGCTGTTGTCACTGTTAGAGGTGCCCAGTACGTGGGTGCTCTGCTCATTGGGGTCCCTGAGGCCTGCTGCAGAATCCTCGGCAGGGGCCCTCAGGGCCTGTCAGGCCAGTCACTGCTGCTGCCACCCCTGCTGGCCTCTCCACTCACTCTGTCCAGCCTGGTGCCTGGGTTGCTGTGGGGTCCATCCCCCAGGTCACCCTGCATGTCCTTCACACCGTTAGTCCAAGCTCAGCCCCTGTTCACGCCCAGTGAGTAAAGCTCTCCTGTGGGCTGCAGCAGGAGCCACTCAAGTGGGCAGGGTGTGGAGGTGGGGGTCCCTGTCCAGGGACGAGTGCAGGTGCTAGAGGTGGGGCGGGGTGGCCTCAGCCTCAAGCTGCAGGAGGAGATGGGGAGCCAGGCGGACGGCAGCGAGGCCTTGACTGGGCTCTGAGGACGGTGGCCACTGTGTGTCCTCATCTGGGCCTGAGTCTCCACGCCAGCTGACTGGGTCACAGGCTGATGGCCTTTCAGAGAAGCTATGGGGCCTGATGTGGGTTTTCCCTTCTTAAAAACCAGACACGCCACCACCTGGCACAGAGCCAGCATTTAGTGACAGAGGAGATGTTTAGCACCAAACACACGGAAAGAATGAAGGGCAGGGGTCAGGTGGTGCTGTCACTGGGGCTTGGTGACACCGTGGCTGGGGGGCTCTCACCCACCAGGTGGTGCAGAAGCTGACGCAGATGGTGGGGAAGAACGTGAAGCTGTATGACATGGTGCTGCAGTTCCTGCGGACCCTCTTCCTGCGGACCCGGAACGTGCACTACTGCACGCTGCGGGCTGAGCTGCTCATGTCCCTGCACGACCTGGATGTCGGCGACATCTGCTCCGTGGACCCCTGCCACAAGGTGGTGGCCCCCGCCCGGCCCCCCTGCTCCTCTTCTCTCTGGTCTCTTCCTTGGCTTCTCTCTTCCCTCCCCTTGGATGCGATGGTCCTGGTACCTGGGCTCTGACTATCTGGCCACCTAGCCACCTCCTGGTGCCAGCCCCTCTGCCGACTGGACCAGGGGATGGGGTGTCCTCTGGGCAACTGACCCTGAGCCAGCTCCCCTGCATCTCCGTCTCTCGCCCGCCGTGTCTCTTCCTTCATTCCAGCCGGGGCAGGCTCCAGGGCCACTCCTGGACCCTTCCTCCAGCCTCCTTTGGTCTTCATGGGGCCTGTGGCCCTCCCCTGCTCCAGAGCCTTCGGGGGCTGCTCATTGGCGAGGTCTGTGCTCCAGGAATGGGCTTCCTGCACTGCCCTCATGTGCGGCATGGACAGACGCTGTGCAGCCCAAGGCGATGTCCTTCTCTGAGACTGCAGTGTCCACTTCCACAGGGGGTGCCGCCAGGCAGGCCCTTTTTAGAACAAAACACAAATACTGCTTCCTCCACGCACTGCCTGATCCGTGGGGACCTGGGCCCTTGGGCCTGCACACCTTTGTGCTGTCCTGTTCCTGGCACCGAGCCAGGCCCCAGCCATGTGGGGTGATGGGTCCTGACATTTACCCGAGGCTTGGGCAGCGGCTGCACCTGAGGGAGAGGCGAGAGCTAGTGTCCTGTCCTGACCGGGCTTCCTCCCTGCAGTTCACCTGGTGCCTGGACGCCTGCATCCGTGAGCGGTTCGTGGACAGCAAGAGGGCCCGGGAGCTGCAGGGGTTTCTTGACGGAGTGAAGAAGGGACAGGAGCAAGTCCTGGGGTGAGAATCGGCCTTTGCGGGCACCCCCAGCCCCCAGGGTCCTGTCCACAGGTGTCCAGGTGAGACACTGTGTCCACTTGGGAGTGGGGTGTTTATTCCAGTCCGTTATCAGGAGAACTGCGCGGAACCCCACACCTGCAGATGAGAAACTTGGCTGCTGGGGACGAGACTGTTGTAGTCTCGGGCGAGCGGGGCGCCCAGGCCGGGGCTCTGGTGTCAGTAGTCAGCCCCTGCCTGTGAACTGAGGGGTGGGTGGCCAGCCCCATCTTGGGGGCCTGCTGTGCCCAGAGGTGGTGGGACCTGGTTCCCGGCCTCGTCCTCTCTCAGTGGGCTCCATCCCGCCCCCTTCCGTGGCTCCTTCTCCCTGTGATTGTCACTGTGGGATTCTGGCTGAATTTATGGAGTCTGGGTCAGGTTCTCAGAACCAAAATGGGACCTTAATTTTTTAAAAAACTTATGAATTCTTCAGTTTTTTGAGTAAGTTAAGGGTGAGTTATGAACTTGAGATTTTCTTTGAAAGAAGTGCAGAGTGGGATGGGCTTGCTCTGTGTAGAGGGGCCATTTCCCCAGGTCAGTGGCTGAGGCAGCCCAGCCGGTGGCCGCCCCTCGGTGGGCTGGGAGCCTCCCATGTTGATGCCACATGGGCTCGTCCTCGCAGGGATCTGTCCATGATCCTGTGTGACCCCTTTGCCATCAACACTCTGTCGCTGAGCACCGTCAGGCACCTCCAGGAGCTGGTCGGCCAGGAGACGCTGCCCAGGGTGAGTGCGCTTGGCTGGCTGTAGGCTGCCTCCTGGGTGGGCCTGTGGGTGTGGACCGCTGGTGGCCAGGCCCACACCTGCCCCCAGTGAGAGCACCCGCTCCCCACGCACGGGTGGAGGGTGTGTGGAGCCTTGTGAGTGAAGCCGATGGTCCTGGTCGCAGCTCCAGGACACCGCTGGGCGACAGCGAGGTCAGGGGAGAGTGAAGCTCAGGTGAGCTCGTGCTGACAACTGTTTCCCTGCAGGACAGCCCCGATCTCCTCCTGCTGCTCAGGCTGCTGGCGCTGGGCCAGGGGGCGTGGGACATGATCGACAGCCAAGTGTTCAAGGAGCCCAAGATGGTAACGGGACTCGGCCGCAGTCCTTTCTCTCGCTGTCCCACGAGGGGCTGTGGGGCTGAGGAAGATCGGGAAGGTGGGGTCTCAGGAGATGGGAAGGAGGGACGGGTCCCCAGCCGACATCCAGGGAAGATGGAGCCCGGGAGGTGGCTGAGGGTGGGGACAGTGCAGGACGAGCTCTCGGGTCTCTCCTGCGCAGGAGGCAGAGCTCATCACCAGGTTCCTGCCCACGCTCATGTCCTTCGTGGTGGACGACCACACCTTCAACGTGGATCAGAAGCTCCCGGCCGAGGAGAAAGCCCCAGTCACGTACCCAAGCACGCTGCCAGAGAGTTTCACCAAGTACGGGCTTGCGGGGCTGCGGTGGGGGGCTCGTGCCGCAGGTGCCCTCGGAGGCTGCGTGGACGCGCTCCTCGGGCTGACTGTGTGCGGGCGCAGGTTCCTGCAGGAGCAGCGCATGGCCTGTGAGGTGGGGCTGTACTACGTACTGCACATCACCAAGCAGAGGAACAAGAACGCGCTCCTCCGCCTGCTGCCGGGGCTCGGTAAGTCTGCGTGGCGCCTGTGCCGTCCCTGCCCTCCACCCCGCTGCCCCACCCGACGGCTAGCTTGCTTTACTCTCAGGTGTGTTTTCTGGAGGTTATTGGGTGCAAAATCGAGAGGAGCGCAGCTTTGTCCTCTCACGGATGCTCTCCACTCTTGTCACCATTTGTTAAAGAGTCCTTTCCACTGCGGTAGGAGAGCCGCCTGAATTTTATCCTAACTGGCAAGGGGTGTGGAGCCCCTCAAGTCTCCAGACGATTGAGACAGCCCACCTCCAAGGCAGTGAAGAGGCCACTGCCCCCCAGGATCCTCTAGCTGCATGTGGGGGTGGGTTGCTGCAAGCCGGGAAGAAGAGGGAGGGGTCTGAGCGTACCCCTTCAAGAGTAAGCTGCAGGGCCGGTCTGGTGGCTTAGCGGTTAAGGGCGCGCGCTCCACTGCTGGTGGCCCAGGTTCGGATCTTGGGCGTGCACCGATGCACGACTTGTCAAGCCACGCTGTGGCGGCATCCCATATAAAGTGGAGGAAGATGGGCACGGATGTTAGCCCAGGGCCAGTCTTTCTCAGCAAAAAGAGGAGGATTGGCAGATGTTAGCTCAGGGCTGATCTTCCTCACAAAAAAAACCGAGTGAGCTGCAGGTCAAGTCAGGGAGAAGGGGCCTCTAGGAGCACCTGGCCTTCCCTGCACACCAGCCTGGGCCTCCTCTGGCTCAGGTCTTGTCTGGGGTGTTGAGGTTTCTTCATCAAGATCTTGCACGTTCCTTGCTAAGTGTGTTTCTAGGTCATTGATGAGTCTGACGATGGTGCGTGTGTTATGTCTATTTGTGGCTGTTAATTTATACTCAGCTGCCACTTAACCCAACAACACGAACTTGTTCTGGAGGTCAGGAGTCTGCAGTGAATCTCCCGGGGCTAAAGTCAAGGTGTGGGCAGGGCTAGCTCCTTCTGGAGACTCCAGGAAGAGTCCATTTCTTAGTCTCCTCCAGCTTCTAGAAGCCGCCCGCCTCCTCGGCCCCCGGCCCCCTCTTTCATCCTCACAGTTCATTCTTCCAGCTTTGCCCGTCCGCATCTCTTTCTGACTCTGGCCCTCCCGCCTCCTGCCTCCATCCCATAAGGACGCTGTGATGACGTTGGGCCCACCTGGGTCATCAAGGGTCATCTCCCATCTTGCGGCCCCTTGCCACACGAGGTAGCACGTCCACAGACGCCCGGATTGGAACGTAGTTGTCTCTCAGGGCCGTCCTGCCGGCCACAGGGGCTGCAGCTTCTGTCTGTTTTTGGAGACTTCTGGGAACGCGGTTATAAGTAACTGGGATTTGCCTCATCCTTTCTGTTCACTTCAGTACTCTTGTTTCTTTCTCTCGTCTAATTGTGTCGGCTAGAAATGGGGTGTCCTCCCTGCGGTGGGAGCATCGCTTTTCCGGCCGTGCGCAGCCGCCCGGCTGGCTGGGATGGGATCTTTTCGTCCCGTTCAGGAAGCATGCACGTGTTCTTTTATGTGCTCAGTAGGTTCTAGTAAGAACGGCGTTGATTTTTACATTCTCTTCTGTTTACTTTTTCACTTTCTGTTGTGGGAATCTTGATGAAATGGGAAGAGCAGAGTGAAGCCTGGGCCCATCGCCCACCTCCACGGTCACCTCCCCTGGTCATGGTCTGGCCGCAGGGCCAGACTCCCAGCATGCCGGCTCTGCATGATGGGCGGGTGTCTTGACAAAGGACGCTCTTAGACACCGTGCCCACAGCCCACGGTTGCATCTGGGTCCAGGCCCGGTGGTGGCCCTGTTCCCTGATCATCACGTAACATCTTGTACCGACGGTTTGTTCAGGTCGGGATTTGAGGAGGGGCCACACTTCACTCTGGCGTTTCCTCGTCGCCCCCAGGTCTCTCAGTCTGTAGGGATGAGTGGAATACGGGGAACCAGGGCGTGTGTTCCCTGGTCAAGACTTTGCTGGTGGCGTCCCCCGGTGTCGTAACCGTGCGCCTGCTGCATGTCCTGTAAACTGGCCGCTGGCCGCAAGGCCTACCAAGACTCAGTCAGGTGTGTGGCAGGAGTGCACCTCAGTGCAGCTGGTGGCGCCTGGCTCTCCTGGTGACAGTCACGTTGAGTAGCTTCGTCGGCTCAGGTGGCGTCAGCCAGATCCGTTGTGACAAAGTTCCCTGTCGGCGTTTCTGTAATAGCTGCCACAGCCGTCGTATCTGGGTGTTTGCCCCCTGCCATCCGGCCCCGACCCCCGCCCCGCCCCTGGCCGCACCTCCGTCTGCCTCCCTGTCCAGGCCCAGGTTCTGGCTCTCAGGAAAACCCGGCACCCCATCCTCAGAACTCGTGCTCCTTTGTGGTCTCCCCACAATTCGAGGTCTGAGGGACAGAGGGTGGCCTGGGCAAGGGCTTTGGGTGGTGGGCCCGGCCGCTGACGCTGCTCTGCCTGCAGTGGAGACCTTTGGCGACCTGGCGTTTGGTGACATCTTCCTCCACCTGCTCACGGGGAACCTGGCACTGCTGGCCGACGAGTTTGCCCTGGAGGACTTCTGCAGCAGCCTCTTTGATGGCTTCCTCCTCACCGCCTCCCCGAGGTGCCCACCTTTCAGTCCATGTCCCTGAAGCCTGGGTCCCGGGGTTGGGGGGGTGCTGGGGCCGGTGGAACAGCTGGGCGGGCGGGCAGCTTTGGGCCCCCTGCAGCCTGGCCGTGGCCTCTTCCAGGAAGGAGAACGTGCAGCGGCACGTGCTGCGGCTCCTCGTCCACCTGCACCACCGGGTGGCGCCGTCCAAGCTGCAGGCCCTGCAGAAGGCGCTGGAGCCCACGGGCCAGGTGGGTGCCCAGCCATACCCCTGCCCCCTCCGTGTCTGCACGTCATGAGTGTGGACACGCTCTGCTGAGCCCTGGGGCTTGCCCTGAAACCGTGCGCTTTCCCCACAGAGCGGAGAGGCGGTGAAGGAGCTCTACTCCCAGCTCGGCGAGAAGCTGGAGCAGCTGGACCATCAGAAGCCCAGTCCAGCCCAGACTGCAGAGACCCCGGCCCTGGAGCTGCCCCTTCCCACTGTGGCCGCCCCAGCTGGGCTCTGAGGCTTCACCTGGGGCCCCTGGGGAGTGGACAGTGGACAGGGCCCCTGGTGTGGTCAGTGGCCCTGGCTGCCAGAAGAGGCTTCCTGGACCTGCAAGGCTGGGGCCCTGAGTCTCTTGGAGGCAGACCGGCTGCTCATGGGCTTGGGGCTGGGCTACGCCGAGCCCCCTCGACCGTCCTGTGGGTGGGGCACCCCTCCTCTGGCCTCAGCCCTGCTGTGTCCTGGGAGGTGTGTGCTGTCCATGCAAATGGGACCTATGTCCCTGCCCCTCAAGGGCTCCCGGCTGGCTCCGTGGAGCACAGGCCTTGCTCCGGGTCTGCAGTGCCCAGCCTGGCCCCTTGCACCCCCCTGCCCTGGAAAGCTTGCTCATTCCTGCCCTGCATTGTGGGTTTCCATGCTGTGGGGGAGACAGATGGGCAGTAGTTGGGATTAGGAAAAAGCCACCTGTTCTCCAAGGGGAGAGGGCAGGGGGCCGAGGCTGAGGGGAAAGGGGCTGGGCCAGCGCATTGGCACTGATGGGCTAGAGCCTGTAGGATGTCTGCAGATGGAGCCCAGCTCCCTCCCAGGAGCCCCTGAGGTTTGACAGTGGATGGTCTGCTGACCCAGCCGCAGGCAGAGAGGGCCGTCCCCCTCGCCACCAGCACCTGTGTAGCAGGGATGGCTGAGGAAAGCCCAGGCCCCTGCTGCCTCAGTTTACCCTGGGAGCACTGTGCTCCTGTCCAGCTGCAGCATCTTGGTCAGGTGAGGGACAGCTGTCGCACACGTGAGGCTTTCACTCATGTAAATAAAAGGCATTTTGGTAAATCGGTGGATGAGCTGTTTGCATGCACCCCGGAGGATGGTTCAGTGCAGGGTGGGCAGGGGCCTTAGGGGCATTTCTGTCTGTGGGACATAGTCTGGACACTCGGTCCTGCCGGTGAACAGCAGCCATGGGAGGTAAGGCCTGGGCGTGGCCGTGCTCTGTCCAGGCTCCTCGGGGTCCTGAGTCTGACTGCAGTCAGCTCGGGGTGGGCCTCACTGCTCATCACCCGTGGTGACAGCTGTGTGGAGGTCACTGTGACCTTGACAGGTGCAGCCCTGCAAGTGTGAGAGGAACTGGAGACACCCACAGAGACATAGCAGGAAAGCAAAGATGTGGGGACATGGGCATTGGGGGTAAGGAGGAGCCCACTCTCTTTTTAAGGCATAGGAAATACAGGTTTGTGCCCTGATGGAATGAATGACCCAGTGAGTGGAAAGTGGAGTGGGAGGGGACAGCTGGGCTGTCATTGAGTGGGCCAGTGGGGGTGGGGCCAGGGCACAGGTGGGGGTCTTCTCGAGACCAGGGACATTCTCAGGGGGGAGGCAGGTCTGTGGGTGCAGAGACTGGGGGGGGTCCCCTTCCAGCTGCTTCCATCTTCTCCGGGAAGCAGAGGGAAGGTCCTGGGGTGGGAGGCAGGACTGGGGTGGAGTAGGGCTAAGGAGAGAGGACAGGGAAGGATCTCAGCTATGGGAGGAGTGTGTGAGCCCACCGGGCCCCTCGTGACCCACCTGAGGCTCGTGGTCAAGATGGACAGAGATGGAGGCCCCAGTGGGTGAGGGGTCGTGGGGTGGAGGCCGTGAGCTGCAAGAACAGGGTGGGGGTGGGGGGCTGCAGCTGTTGGCGACGAGGAGCCCATGGAGGGACGGAGGGATAGTGTAGGGGGTGGTGGCTGAGAGAGCAGAACTCTCCTACAGGACAAGGCAGAGCTGCAGGGGTGACAGTGACCCCGGGCAAATGCTGTTGGGAAACTGGGGAGGATGGGGGAGGGGGAGGTGTGTTCTGAGACGTGAGCCTCCTCACCAGGAATTAGGGAAGGAGAGGAGCCAGGGGTGCCCGCCCACCTCCAGCCAGCAGCTGGGGAGAGTCCCCACTGGGGTGAAGGGTCTGCAGAGAAGAGGTTGCAGACACAACTGTGAATCTGGGGTGTGCACAGGAAAAAGGTGGGAGGGGAGGCCTCTCGGAGCGGGGCACAGGGTGTGGTGGGCTTGGTCCAGCAGGACATGGAGAGGTGGGGTCCTGGGGCCCCCTCACCCCTGGAGGTGGGGGAGAAGGTACAGGGAGGCGAGGCCTTAGCCCCAGGCTCAGATTCACCCTTGACCCCACTGGGGGTGGGCCCTCCGGGCCTGATTTTCTTGACTCCTGCCATGCCCAGTGTACAAGCCCCTCCTCACTCCAGTGATGGGGCTCCAGACCCCAGAGGGTTTGGTGGATCAGCCTCTGGTAGAAGTGGCCAGCTGGCCGCTGGAGACAGGCCTGCCCCCACTGCAGTTTTTCTTGTATCTGCCTCTCGAGGCCCCCTGGTGTCCTCCCTGTGTCAGAAGCAGCTTGGAAACTAGAAAAAGCCCAGGGCCTTGAAGGACCCACCTGCCCCCACCCCATGCTGGGGCCATGGAAAGGGGCAGGGCCTGGACAGACAGTGTCCTTCCCACTCCAGTCCTGGGAAGGCCTGTGTGGGCTGAAAGCACCGCTAGGCCACATGGTGGGTGAAGCGCCCGAGGGGTCCCCAAGCACTGGGCCCTGGGCAGAGGAGGGGCAGTGGCCGGGGAGCAGCCCTGAGGCTGGAAAGAGGACCTGGAGAAGCAGCTGTGTCTCAGTGCAGCGCTCCTGCAGAGGGCACTGCACAGATGGACAGACAGGAGCTCCCACGTGCCACCAGGAGGCCTGGGAAGCCCATGTTCTGGAGAGAACGGGACGCAGGCCCAGAACTGACCTTTCCCTGACGCAGGAGGGACCTGTGTGGGCAGAGGGGTGGCGGGAGGGAGGCTGAAGAGGGACAGGAAGCTGGGAGGAGTGGGGGCCATGGGCAGGACAGACTGTCAGGACTGCCGGATGGCTTGGGGGCATTACTGGTTGACAGGAGGGCCGCAGACTGGCCTGGGCCGAGGTGAGGGACTTTCAGGCTGGGCCTGGCAGAGAACAGCTCCTTGGTCAGAATGGGAGGAGGGGAGGCCCATCTGTGCAGAGATGGGAAAGGGGGTGGCCAGGGAAGGGTCCAGAGCCCCCATCTGCCAACTTGTGACCCAAGTTCTGCCTGAATTTTCTCCCCCACCAGGACTCTGAGCCACACGTGGGGGACCTTCCCCAGTTCCAGAACTCTGCCCCTGCTTGTGCTGCCCTGTCCTCTGGGGGGAGGGGGGAACTCTAGGCTGGGGACAGGGGAAGAGGAAGGGGAGGTGGGGGCGATGTAGCCCCAGGCCCTGGTAGAGGAGGAGGGGGAGGAAAAGGAAATGAGACCTACTCTGGGGGCCCCAGACTGGGGTCAGGGGAGGGGGAGGGGCGGTGGGGGAGAAGAGAATAGGGAGGGGTTGGGGGGACATCAGCTGGGCAAAGGACCCTGCCCTCCCCTCTCTTGCCCTACTCCCCTTCTTGCTTAGAGGCAGCCTGGAAACCCCACCACCGGGGAGGGGCCCTGTGGGGGTCAGGTGCAAGTGGAGATGTCGCTGGGGTGGTGGGGGTTCTTAGAGGGCAGACTGAGGTGTAAGGGCGGTGGATCCTGGGGAAGGGGATGCCCTCAGCCTCACCAGATGTCCTGAGCCTGGACGGAGCGAGGAAGGCTTGGAGGGCTGCAGGGCTGAGGAGGGTAGGTGACCTGCTGGCCCAGGGTCCTGGGCAAGCCAGCCAGACCTCCCCATCTGGCGCCTCAGTCCAGCCTAAGTCCCGCCCTCGCCGCACCCCTGACTCACTTCCTTTGCATAGAAACGGAAACCTCTCGGAGCTTCCTCTGTTCATCTCAGGACGCTCCCTGGGGACCCGCAGGTGTTGCTGCCCACCAGGCTTGAGCTGGCCCAGCCAGGCCCCTGACCCCACCTCAACCCTCACCAGGAAGCCGGCATTTTCTGCTTCCTGAGTCGTGGGCCTCATCGTCTGGTGGGGGGCAGGGTGCTGCCCTGGGGGGCTGAGGGCCAGCAGGAGCCTGACCTCACACAGCTGCAGGTATGGGGGGTGGGTCTGCCCTGCGTCTCTCCAGCGCTGTCTCTGTGGCTCTGTCCCTCCTCCAGTTCATCTTTCTGTCCCTCTTTCCACCCCACCCCGACCCATCTCTGGGGGGCTGCTGCCACTCCATCAGTGTGTTCACTGGAGGGTGTTGGAAGAATCCCAGTTTGGGGACTGGGAGGCCTAGGTTCAGGCTGCGGCCAGGTCTGGGGCCCATTCTGGAAAGCAGTTCTAGCCAGACCCTCTCCCCAGTGTCTTCAGTGTGTGGGGGCCGTCTCTGAACTCCGGGGGTGCTCCTCCCCCTGCTTCCCGTGGCCCCCTCTAGGGACGCCGAGGGCCCCTGGCGCCCCGGAGTCCGAGCTGCGGGCGGGGGCGGGGTCCGGCCTTGACCCTTTTTCACCCCTAATCGGCGCCTGGTCTGCAGCGACTCCTCCTCCAGGAAGCCAGGGAGGCTGCCCGATAAGCTGTGCCCCCCCCCCCCCCCCCCCCCCCCCCCCCCGCCACTTCCTCAAGGCCGCGTCTGTTTATGGGCGGACCCTAGAGATTTGCATTGGGGCCCCGCGGGGAGCCGCTTCCTGGTCAGGGGGCGACTCCCGCCCAGCGAGCCCAGGACCAGGCCCTGGCCGTGGCACATCCCGGACCGCGCTCTGGGGCCTTTCCAGGCTGTTGAGATCACTCCGGGGAAGGGGCCCAGTCGGCCGTGCGGAAGTCTGGAGACCCTCTCCGTCTTCCTGTTGCAGGGAGGGCGACCTGCATGCCGAGCGCAGCCCTTGCGCCATGGACCGCAGCCAGCCCAGCCTGGAGCCCGCGGCCATGGCCCCCGGCGCCCCCGGCCCGAGCGTGATCGCGCCCGTGCGCGCCGTGGTGCGACTGCGCCGCCGTGTGTGCCTCCTGCGCAAGCGACGCCTCCCGCCGCCGGGCCAGGCGCCGGACTCTGGGCCCCAGGCGCCGCGCGCGGAGCCTAACCAGCCGCGATTCTTCACCTTCGACGGCCCCGCCGAGCTGTCCTCGAGGACGCCGCGCAAGAGGCGCCGGCGCAGCCGCGTGGTGCTCTACCCGGAGACCTCACGCAAGTGCCGGCCGCGCGCGGAGCACCGGAGCCGCGCACAGTGCTGCCTGTTGTTGCTCGTGGCCATCGTGGGCTTCCAGGTGCTCAACGCCATCGAGAACCTAGACGATAACGCTCAGCGCTACGACCTGGACGGGCTGGAGAAGGCGCTGCAGCGCGCCGTGTTTGGCCAGCCGGCTGCCGTGGGGCGCATCGTGACGCTGCTGCGGGACTACCTGGCCACGCACGTGCACAGCCGCCCGCTGCTCCTGGCACTGCACGGGCCCAGCGGTGTGGGCAAGAGCCACGTGGGCCGCCTGCTGGCGCGCCACTTCCGCGCGGTGCTCGAGGATGGCGCGCTCGTACTGCAGTACCACGCGAAGCACCACTGCCCCGAGCCGCGCGCCGCGCAGGACTGCCGAGAGGAGCTGGCGCAGCTCGTGGCCGACGTGGTGGCGAGGGCCGAGGCGGAGGAGAAGACCCCGCTCTTGGTGCTCGACGAGGTGGAGCTCATGCCGTCGGCGCTGCTGGATGAGCTGCACGGCTTCCTGCAGCCGCAGCGCTCCCACCCCTTCCATAACGCCATCTATGTGCTGCTCAGCCGCACCGGGGGCGCGGAGATCACGCGCTTCGTGCTGCAGAACGCATCCCGGGCGCTGCCCCTGCGCCCCGACGGTGCCCACAGTGCCCAGGCCGCGGCGGCCGCGCGGGCCGAGGAGGAGCTGCGCGCCAGCCTGCAGGCGCTCCTGGTTCGCGAGCACCCGCTGTGGCAGGTGGCGGCCATTGTGCCCTTCCTGCTGCTGGACAAGCGGGACGTGGTCAACTGCTTCCGGGACGAGATGGCCGCGGAGGGCTTCTTCCCGGAGCAGGCCCGCGCCGAGCTCCTGGCGGCGCAACTTAGCTACCACCAAGTGGCGGGCCGCGAGTTCGCCGTCACTGGCTGCAAGCAGGTGGTGGCCAGGGTGAACCTCTTGTAGCACAGGCGCAGCTGGACACGGTGGACGCTAGCAGGACCAGGGGACGTTTGGGTTGATGGCGGCAGTAGGAGGGAGGGGACCCTGTGGACTTGCCCCAGGTCCCTGAATCCCCTAATAAATCTGTCGGTGGCCCCCTGGCTGGTTCACACTGGGACCTAGGGAAGCTGGTGGGGGTGGCTCTGAGCTCCCACTTCTAATTCCAGCTGCCTCAGAGCCCCCAGTCTGCCATCTCCGGTCTGATCCTTAACTCAGCACCTGCTGTGTGCCCCACATGGCAGGCACCCAGGAGGTGGGCAGCCTGACGCCACGGTACAGAGGATGAGTGACCTCAGAGAGGGTGCGCAGCTGCCAGGGTCACCCAGCTGATCCCCTTCAGAGCTAGATGTGACCTCGGCTCTGTGGGGTGCCTGCAGCAGCCATGGCATACACCAGCCCCGCCCCTGCTCACTGACTCACCTGGGGGCCCAAAGGCCTGGATGCTTCTCCATTGCCTGACCAGTGCGGACTGCCTGGATTTCTTGTGGCCTCTGGGCCAGGAGCTCCTGGAAGGCCATGAGGTGGATGGGTGTCTCCACTCAATGAGCTGATCCGGTGGAGTCTTCTGAATGCTCTGGAAGGGGGGACTCTCAGGGTAACAGTGGTAGGAGGTGGGTGGGGGGCCCTGAACTCTTGGATCCCCCTGTCTTAGCCACCAACCTGCTCCAGGGCACTGACCTGGGAGAGGTTATCTGAGTCGGGATCCCTTAGAAGGCTGCAGAGGTGAGGACTCCTGGCCCCCAGTGTTTCCCAGGGCTGAGGTGAGGGTCTCACCCTGGCGCCTTCCCAGTGGCCCGGCAGCCCCATCCCCCCGTCCACCCCATCCGCAGCAGTCGCGTTTCCGGGAGCCGGATGCCTGCGGAGCCCGCTGTCCGGGGCGGGGCGCGCGCGCGGCCGAAGCTCTGGGGGAAGGTGTTGCGGGCGCCTTTGCGCCTGGGCTCCCCAAGGGCGGCGGGATGGCCCCTGTGCTGCCGCCTGGTGGCCGGGGTCGCGGGGGCGTGTTCCGCGTCTCCCCGCCGCCCTCGCCGCGGGCCCAGCCCATTTGGGGCGGGGGGGGGGGGGACCATGCACAGACGACAACTACGCGACACCAAATCCCAAGAGGGGCCGGGAGGGGGCGCCGCCGGGGTGCAGCGGGCCGTGCCGGGAGCTCGGGCCCCGGGCGCACGCGGTGAGGACGCGCGCGAGCTCGTACCGAGTGGACACGGCGTGAGCATGAGCGCCCTCCCCCACCACGAAGTCGCCCGGACCCCTGCTCTCGGAACCCTGCGCGACCACCTGGGCTGGTGTCCCTAGAGCCGCTCGCAGGCCGGCTCCCCGAGGGTCGGGCGCGGTCGGAGGCCCCTCCCCCGCCATCTCTTCTCGCCCCGGTGGTCGTCCGCGGACCTGCGCCGAGGTCTGTCCGAGGGAGACGGGACTTTTGTCCCCCGGCCCCGGGGATCTCTCGGACCGAGAGAAGCGGCTGGCGGCCGAGCCGCGCGCAGACCCGGGCGCAAGGCAGGAGGGGCGGGGAGGGGGCGCGTCCTGCCCGGAGAGGCCGGCACCTCCTGCCCGACGGCTCCTGGGGCGGAGCTGGCCGGGTCCGGGCGCCCCCGGACCAGGACCGTGTCGGCCCCGCTCAGCGCCCAGCCGCGTGCGGCGGCGGGGAAGGAACCCCACCCCCCCGGGGCCGAACGTGCGACGGGGGGGCCCCGGCCCTCCGTCCAGGCGCGTGTCTTGCCTCCGGGCGTGTGGCGGGACGGCACCTTGTCGACTAACACTGCCTTCTGGCTGTCCGGCTTGTTCTGCGCCTCTTTTGTCTTGCTTGTTTTGTGTGGCCCTCCCCATGGCCAGCCGCTGTCCTCCTTGACTGCTGGCAGTGAGACCCGTGCTCCGCCCTCACCGGGCAGGTAAAGCCTTTCGTCGCCGTCCAACGCAAGGGCGTTCTCATCAGGGCCTTCACCTCTGCCTTTTGTTCAGCCCCGCACTGCAGACATTATTATTCCGTTTAATTTGTGTTGACTTTCTATGAACCAGTTCCTCCTTTTCCAGGTGCCCTGTTATAACCAGGGCTCCGGTTCCGTCCTGCCTGGGACTGTCTCCGGGCCCTTTCTTCCCTTCCGTGGGTCAGTTTGTCTCCCTGGGGCTGTGCTGTCCCCGTGGCTACAGCCTCCGTCGGGAGGCGCCCTGAGAGCTGGCCTTCTTCTTGAAGAGTCACTTGGCTCTTCTCCGGCCTTTTTTCTTTGAACTTGATTTTGTCAGATTCTTTGAAAGACCTTTTAGGGTATGACTGGAATTGCATTGACTCTGCAGGTCAATTTGGGGACTATTGATCCCTTTACAAGACATTCATGAAGGCCCGATTTAATGTCTTTCAATAAGGCTTTGTAATTTTCTGCAGACAGGTCTTGCTCATCTTTGTTAGATTTATTCCTAGAAACCATAGAATTTTTGGTTGGTGTTATAAAGGCTTCCTGTTGTGTAATGTAACATAGATGGAGAAAAATGTATAAAGGAAAATATGGACATTCAATGTTTATGACAAAGCAAGCGCCCATGTGCTTACCATCCAGATCAGGAACCAGGACCTGGTCAGTCTCCCAGGAGGGAGTCCCTGCTGCTCACTGGCCTCCCTGTGCCTGCACTCCCCCACCCTGACCCCACCCCAGGGGAGAACTGCCCAACCTGCAAGATAATTCCCACCTTGTTTTCTTCACACTTCAACCACCTAACTTTACAACCCGAACCCGTCTAGTTTAGTTTGATTTTTTTGTTGTAGCTTCTTGATTCTTTATTTTTAAAAACAGCTTGTTGGAGGTGTCATTGACATACCACAAAATTTATGCATTTTAAGTGGACGATTTAATGATTTTTAGTAAACGTGCAGAGTTGTGCAAACACCACCACAATTTAGGTTTAGAATATTTCCTTCACCCTGGAAAGCTCTGCCCCACTCTTTTCCAGTGAATCCGTTTCCACCCCTTTCTCAGACAACTTGTCTCTACAGGTTTGCCTTTTTTTAAAAGCACTTCAGATCAGTGGAACATTTTGTAGCTTTTTGTTCTGACTCCTTTCACTCATCATAGTGTTTTTGAGGTTCACCCATGCCCAGGGACATGTCCCTAGTGGGTGCCCTTCTTTCTATCGCTACATAGTGTTCCACCAAATGACCCAAGACACTCCGTTTACCCATTCACCATTCAGTGGGCATTTTGGATTGTTTCCACTTTTCGGCTATTATGAATAAATGATGCAAGGGACATTTGCCAAAAATGTTTTTGTATGGACATATGTTTTCTTTTATCTTGAATAAATACCAAGGAGTGGAATTGCTGAGTCATATGAAAAACATTTTGTTTAATTTTTTGAGAAACTGCCAAACTGCTTTTCACAGTGGCTGCACCATCTGACCCTCCACCAGCAGCACATGAGGGTTTCTTTCCATCCCTCCTCATCCTCGCCAACGCTCATTATTGACAGTCCCTTTTATTATAGCCGTCCTGGGCGAGGAGTAGTTTTCTTTGGGTTACTGTCTTATTTGAGTTGTAGGAGGTCTTTATATCTTCTGGCTATAGGTCTTTTATCATATATACGATTTGCAAATATTTGCTACCAGTCTGTAGGTTGTTTTATAATTTTCATAATAAAAAAGTCTTTGAAGTGCAAAAGTTCTTAATTTTTATGAAGTCAAATTTATCAATTTTTTTCTTTCTTGTATCATACCTTTGATTTCATATCTAAGAACGCTTTGTTTAGTCCAAGATCAGGAGGATTTTTTCCTATGCTTTATTCTAAGTGGTTTTGTGGTTTTATGGTTTTAGTGCTTACACTTAGCTCTGTGAGCCATTTTGAACTAATTTTTGTGTATGATGTGAGAGGAGGGTCTAAATTAATCTTTTTGCATGTGAATATCCAGTTGTCCCAGAACCATTTGCTGAAAAGACTATCCTTTCTCTATTGAATTGCCCCACTGAGTTCAACCAGAGAGAAAGAATCAGTGGGAGATACATGTGAAGGGATTTAATACAGGAATCAGCTTATGAGATTGTAGGGGCTGGCTAGGCATTGCAGAAGTCATGGGGCTGAACTCTCTGGCATGAGCTACCCAGAGGTAGAGTTTCTTCTTCAGGGAGGCCTCAGCTGTGCCCGTCAGGCCTTTCAACGGATGAATGAGGCCCACCCAGGTCATGCAGCATAATTTCCTTTACTTAAGGTCGAATGATTATGGACTCTAATCTCATCTACAAAATGCCTTCACAGCAACACCTAGATTAGGATTTGGGGTTTTTTTTGCTGAGGAATATTCACCCTGAGCTAACATCTATTGTCAACCTTCTCTTTTTTCATGTCAGCTGCCACCACGGCATGACCGCTGACAGACGAGTGGTGCAGGTCCACACCCGGGAACTAAATCTGGGCCTCCAAAGCAGAGCCGGCTGAACTTAACCACTAGTTAGTTGATTGAATAACTGGGAGCTGTAGCCTAGCCAAGCTGACAGATAAAACTGTCCATCATAACACCCTTGTCAAAAATCAATTGGCCTCAACTGTGAGGGTTTACAGGCAGACCTTGGAGATACTGTGGGTTCAGTTCCAGACCACCGCAATGAAGCAAATATCGCAATGAAGTCAGTCACACGAATTTTTTGGTTTCCCAGTGCATATAAAAGTAATGTTTACACTACACTGTAGTCTGTTAAGTGTGCAATAGCATTATGTCTGAAAAAAAGTACATACCTTAAGTAAAAAATACTTTATTGCTAAAAAATGCTGACCATCATCGGAGCCTTCAGCAAGTTGTAATCTTTTTGCTGGGGGAGGGTCTTGCCTGGATGGTGATGGCTGCCGACTGATCAGGGTGGTGGTTGCTGAAGGTTGAGGGTGTGTGGCTCTTCCTTAAAATAAGACAACAATGAAGTTTGCCGCATGAAGTGACTCTTCTTTTCATGAACAATTTCCCTGTAGCATGTGATGCTGTTTGATAGCATTTTACCCACAGCAGAACTTCTTTCAAAATTGGAGTCACTCCTGTCAAACCCTGCCACTGCTTTATCAACTAAGTTTATGTCATACTCTAAATCCTTTGTTGTCATCTCAACAATTTTAACAGCATCTTCACCAGGAGTAGATTCCATCTCAAGAAACCACTTTCTTTGCTCATCATCCATAAGAAGCAACTCCTCATCTGTTAAAGTTTTGTTATGAGATTGCAGCAATTCAGTCACATCTTCAGGCTCCACTTCTAATTCCAGTTCTGCTGCTCTTTCCACCACATCTGCGGTTACTTCCTCCACTAAAGGCTTGAACCCCTCAAAGTCATCCATGAGGGTTGGAATCAACTTCTTCCAAACTCCTGTCCATGTTGATATTTTGACCTCTTCCCGTGAATCATGAATGTTCTTAATGGCATCTAGAATGGTGAATCCTTTCCAGAAGGTTTTCTTTTTATTTATTTTTTTTTTATTTTTTTTTTTTTAGATTTTATTTATTCATTTTCTTCCCCCCAAAGCCCCAGCAGATAGTTGTATGTCATAGGTTCACATCCTTCTAGTTGCTGTACGTGGGACTCGGCCTCGCGCTGGACGGAGAAGTGGTGCCTTGGGGCGCTCCCGGGATCCGAACCCGGGCCGCCAGCATCAGAGCGCGCGCACTTGACCGCTAAGCCACGGAGCCGGCCCCCAGAAGGTTTTCAATGTACTTTGCCCAGATCCGTCAGAGGAATCACTATGTATGGCAGCTGTGGTTTTATGAAATGTTTTTCTTAAATAACAAGACTTAACAGTAGAAATTACTCCTTGATCCATGGGCTGCAGAATGGATGTTGTGTTAGCAGACATGAAAACAACATTAATCTTGTTGTACATCTTCATCAGAGCTCGTGGGTGACCAGGTGCATTGTCAATGAGCAGTTATGTTTTGAAAGGAGTCTTTTTCTGAGAAGTAGGTCTCAATAGTGGGCTTAAAATATTGAGTAAACCATGTTGTAGACAGATGTGCTGTCATCCAGGCTTTGTTCTTTCATTTATAAAGCACAGGCAGAGTAGATTTAGCATCATTCTTAAGGGCCCTAGGATTTTTGGAATGGTAAATGAGCATTGGCTTCAACTGAAAGTCACCAGCTGCATGAGTCCCTAACAAGAGTGTCAGCTTATCTTTTGAGGCTTTGAAGCCAAGCATTGACTTCTCTCTAGCTATGAAAGTCCTAGCCGGCCCCGTGGCGTAGCGGTTAAGTGTACGCACTCTGCTGCTGGTGGCCCGGGTTTGGTTCCCAGGCGCGCACTGATGCACTGCTTGTCAGGCCGTGCTGTGGCGGCGTCCCGTATAAAAAGTGGAGGAAGATGGGCACAGATGTTAGCCCAGGGCCAGTCTTCCGCATCAAAAAGAGGAGGATTGGCATGGATGTTAGCTCAAGTCCTAGATGGCATCTTCTTCCAGTAGAAGGCTGTTTCATCTACATTGACAATCTGTTATTTAGTGTAGCCACTGTTGTTAATTATCTTAGCTGGATCTTCTGGATAACTTGCTGTAGCTTCTACATCAGCTCTGGCTGCTTCACCTGCACTTTTATGTTATGGCGACAGCTTCTTTCCTTAAACCTCGTGGACCAACCTCTGCTTGCTTCACACTTCTTCTGCAGCTTCCTCATCTCTCTCAGCCTTCACAGAATTGAAGAGAGTTAGGGCTGGGCTCTGGATTAGGCTTTGGCTTAAGGGAATGTTGTGGCTGGTTTGATCTTCTACCCAGACCACTAAAACTTTCTCCATATCAGCAACAAGGCTGTTTTGCTATCTTAGCTTTCGTGTGTGCACTGGAGTAGTACTTTTTTTTTTGTGAGGAGATCAGCCCTGTGCTAACATCTGCCAATTCTCCTCTTTTTTTTTTTTTTTTCTCACTGAGGAAGACTGGCTCTGGGCTAACATCCATGCCCGTCTTCCTCCACTTTATATGGGATGCCGCCACAGCATGGCTTGCCAAGCAGTGCGTCGGTGCGCGCCCGGGATCCGAACTGGCGAACTCCGGGCTGCTGCAGCGGAGCGCGCGCACTTAACCGCTTGCGCCACAGGGCTGGCCCTGGAGTAGCACTTTTAATTTCCTTCAAGAACTTCTTTGCATTCACAACTTGGCTAACTGGCACAAGAGGCCTAGCTTTTGGCCTATCTTGGTTTTCAACATGCCTTCCTCACTAAGCTTAATTATTTCTAGCTTTTGATTTAAAGTGAGAGATGTGTGACTCTTGCTTTCACTTGAACACTTAAGAGGCCATTGTAGGGTCATTAGTTGGCCCAATTTCAATATTGTTGTGTCTCAGGGAATAGGGAGTCCTGAGGAGAGGGAAAGAGATGGGGGAACAGCTGGTCGGTGGAGCAGTCAGAACACACCCAACATTTATCAATTAAGTTTGCTGTCTTATATAGCTGCAGTCCATGGCCCCCCAAAACAATTACAACAGTAACATCAAAGGTCACTGATCACAGATCACCATGACAAACATCGTAATCATGAAAAAGTTTGAAATATTGCCAGAATTACCAAAATGTGACACAGAGACACGAAGTGAGCAAATGCTGTTGGAAAAATGGCACCAATAGAATTGCTCAACGCAGCATTGCCACAAACCTTCGATTTGTGAAAAACCACAGTAGAGTGAAGTGCAGTGAAACAAAGTATGTCTGTGTTTCTGGACTCTCAGTTCTGTTCCATTGACCTATATGTCTGTTCTTATGCCAGGACCACATTCTTTGGACTCCTGTAGCTTTATAGTCAGTTTTGCGATTGGCAAGGGTGAGTCCTTGAGCTTTGTTTTCGGTTTTTAAGATTTTTTTGACTATTCGGGGTCCTTTCCTTTCCTATGTAAATTTTAAGATCAACTTGTCAATTTCTGGGGGAAAAAAAGACTTCCAGTCTTTCATAGAAGTTGCACTGACTCTAGATATCAGTTTGGGGAGAACTGGCATCTTCACATATCGAGGTGTTCGATCCACAGACTTAGAATTGCTCTTCAATTATTTTGGTCTTTAATTTCTCTCAGCAATATTTTGTAGTGAGCAAGTCTTGCACTTCTCTTCTTCAATGTATTCCTGAGTATTTTTGTGTGTGTGTGAGGAAGATCAGCCCTGATCCGATGCCAATCCTCCTCTTTTTTTTGCTGAGGGGCTAACATCCGTGCCCATCTTCCTCTACTTTATATGGGACACCGCCACAGCATGGCTTGGCAAGCAGTGTGTCAGTGCACGCCCGGGATCTGAACCTGCGAACCCCGGGCCGCCAAAGCAGAGCACATGCACTTAACCGCTGCACCACTGGGCCGACCCCTATTCCTGAGTATTTTGTTCGATGCTGTTGCAAATGGAGTTGTTTTGTTAATGTCATTTTCATATGTTATGTTATTGTCATAACTGTGCCATGCTGTGGTGGTGTCCCACATGCAAGGTAGAGGAAGATGGGCACGGTACAGGAAGATGGGCACGGATGTTAGCCCAGGGACATGGAGGAAGATGGGCACGGATGTTAGCCCAGGGACATGGAGGAAGATGGGCACGGATGTTAGCCCAGGGACATGGAGGAAGATGGGCACGGATGTTAGCCCAGGGACATGGAGGAAGATGGGCATGGATGTTAGCCCAGGGACATGGAGGAAGATGGGCACGGATGTTAGCCCAGGGACATGGAGGAAGATGGGCACGGATGTTAGCCCAGGGACATGGAGGAAGATGGGCACGGATGTTAGCCCAGGGACATGGAGGAAGATGGGCACGGATGTTAGCCCAGGGACATGGAGGAAGATGGGCACGGATGTTAGCTCAGGGACATGGAGGAAGATGGGCACGGATGTTAGCCCAGGGACATGGAGGAAGATGGGCACGGATGTTAGCCCAGGGACATAGAATCTTCCTCAAGCAAAAAGAGGAAGACATGTCAATTGTTATGGTAATGTCAATTTCATAGTTTATTGCTAGCATATAGAAATAAAATTGAATTTTGTATATTGATCTTGGATCCTGTGACCCTGTGGAACTCATTTATTAGTCCTAGTGATTTTTGTATTGATTCTTTAGGATTTTCAACATATAAGATCACATTTCTGCTAATAAAGACAGTTTCACTTCTTTCTTTCCAATCTCTGTGCCTTTTATTTGTTTTTCTTGCCTGATTGTACTGGCTGGAACTTGCAGTACAATGTGGACTAGAAATGGTGTTCCTGGTCTTAGGAGCAAAGTCTTGAGTCTTTCACCATTAAGTAGGATGTTAGCTGTAGGTTTTCTTGTAGATGCTGTTTATCAGTTTGGGGAAGTTTCCTTATATTCTTTGAGTTCAGAGTTTTTATCATGAGTGAGTGTTGGATTTTGTTAAATGTTTTTACTTGGTTTCTTGAGAGGATCATGTGGTTTATGTCCTTTATTTTATGGATATGATGTATTACATCAATTGATTTTCAGGTGTTAAACCAACCTTGCATTCCAGGGATAAATCCCATTTGGTCATGGTGTATAATCCTTTTTATATGTTGCTTGATTCAGTTTGCTAATATTTTGTTGAAGACGTTTGCATCTATATTTATGAGGATATTGGTCTGAAGTTTTGTTCTCATGTGTTGTCTTTGTCTGGCTTTGGTATCAGGATAATTGTACTATAATTTCTATTATTCCCATAACAAATTGCCACAAACTGAGTGGCTTAAAACAAAACAAATTTATTATCCTACAATTCTGTATGTCAGAAGTCCAAATTGGGTCAAAGTAGACTAAAATCAAGGGATCAGCAGGGCTGCATTTCTTCCTGGAGGCTTTGGGGAGAGTTTGTTTCTTTGTCTTTTCCCACTTCTACAGGCTGCCTGCATTCCATGGCTTATGATCTCCTTTCTCTCTTTTGAAAGACAACAGCATTGTATCTCTCTGACCCTTCTTCTGTAATCACAACTCTTTATGACCACAGCCAAGAAAACTTCTCTGCTTTTGAGGACTCATTTAACTAGATTAGTCCCACCTGGGTAGTCCAGGATAATCTCTCCATTTCAAGGTCCATATCCTTAATTACATCTACAAAATCCCTGAATCAGTTTTGGTAATTTGTGTATTTCTAGGAATTTCTCCAGTTCATGAAAGTTGTCTCGTTTTATTGTCATAAAGTTTTTATAGTATACCCTTATAATCCTTGTAGAAAAAAAATGGTGTCAATTTGTGTTGATGTTTCATTTAACACATCCTTCTAGATGTACTCAGATTTTAGCCTTTCATCATCATTGAGCCATTTTTGGACCCTTTGTCGGTTGATATACATCCAAATTCTGTCCTTTCCATTTCTGCAAAAAAAGACTTGAAAGTTTGATTCACGTAATGTGATTACATTGAATCTGTAGGTCGCTTTGGGGCACATTGACATCTTAACAATATTGTCTTCCAATCCACGAACACAGGGTGTGTTTCCATTTACTGAGATCTTCTTTAATTTCTTTCAGCAGTGTTTTGTGGCTTTCAGTATGTAAGTTCAATGATAGTTTTGATGGATATGGAATTCTTCGTTGACAGTTTTGTCCTCCTGACACTTTAAAAATGTTATCCTGTTGCCTTCAAGTTCCCGTTGTTTCTGACGAGAAGTCAGCTGTTAGCCTGACTGTGGCTCCCCAGTACGTAAGTTGTTCACTCTTGTTGCTTTCAAGGTTTTCTCCTTGTCTTTGCCTATGATGTGTCTAGGTGTGGATCTCATTGAACTGCTTTGATGTATGGACTGATGTTTTGCATCAAATTTGGGGAAATTTTCCCATTGTCTCCTCACATGGTTTTTTCTTTTCCTTTTCTCTTACCTTTCCTTCTGGGACTCCCATCATATGCATTTTGATATTCTCGATAATGTCCCACAGGTCTCTAAGGCTCTGTTTATTTTTCTGCATTCATTTTTCTTTATTTTCCTTAGAATGGATAGTTTCTATTGATCTATCTTCAGGTTCACTGATTGTTTCCTCTGACTTTTCAAGTCTGCTGTTGGTTCCCTCTAGTAGATTTTTTTAAAACATTGACTCTGGGGCCGGCCCGGTGGCATAGTGGTTAAGTTCATGCACTCCACTTTGGCGGCCCGGGGTTCACAGGTTCAAATCCCAGGCGCAGACCTACAGACCACTCATCAAGCCATGCTGTGGTGGCATCCCACATGCAAGGTAGAGGAAGATGGGCACAGATGTTAGCCCAGGGCCAATCTTCCTCACACACACACACACACACACACACACACACACACACACAATTGACTTTATTTTTTTAGTGCAGTTTTAGGTTCACAGCAAAACAGAGCAGAAGGTACAGAGATTTCCCATATACGCCCTGCCCCCTACACACCCAGGCTCCCCCACTATCAGCATCCCCCACCATTTGTTACAATCAGTGAACCTACATTGACACGTCATTATCACTCAGAGTCCATAGGTTACATTGGGGTTCACTCTTGGTGTTGTACATTCTGTGGGTTTGGACAAATGTATAATGACATGTATCCATCGTGATAGTGTTATACAGAGTATTTTCACTGCCCTCAAAATCCCCTGTGCTCCACCTACTTATCCCTCTCTCTCTCCTAACTCCTGGAAACCACTGGTCTTTTACCGTCTTCACAGTTTTGCCTTTTCCAGAATGTCATACTGTTGGAATCACACAGTATGTAGCCTCTTCAGATTGGCTTCTTTCACTTACCAATATGCATTTAAGTTTCCTCCATGTCTTTTTATGGCTCGATAGGTCACTTCTTTTTAGTGCTGAATAATATTCCATGGTCTGGATGTACCACAATTTATTTATTCATTTACCTACTGAAGGACATCTTGGTTGCTTTCAAATTTTGGCAGTTATGAATAAATCTGCTAAAATATACATGTGCAGGTTTTTGTGTGAACATAAGTTTTTAACTCCTTTGGGTAAATAACAAAGAGCACAATTGCTGGATCGTAAGGTTAGAATATATTTATTTTGTGAGCAACCACCAAACTGTCCTTCGAGGTGGCGGCACCACTTTGCGTTCCTGCCAGCGACGCACGAGAGTTCCTGTTGCTCCAGGTCCCCCTCGGCATTCAGTGTTGTCGGTGTTCTGGATTTTGTCCCTTCCAATAGGTGTGTAGTGGCATCTCATTGTTGTTCTAATTTGCATTTCCCTGATGACGTGTGATGTAGCATCTTTTCATAGCCTTATTTTCCATCTATATGTTGTCTTTGGTGAGGTGTTGTTAATGTCTTTGGATCATTTTTAAATCAGGTTGTTTCCTTATTGCTGAGTTTTAAGAGATCTTTGTGTATTTTGGGTAACAGTTCTTTATCAGATATGTCTTTTGCCAATGTTTTCTCCCAGCCTGAAGCTTGTCCTTTCATTCTCTTGACAATGTCCTTTGCAGAGCAGAAGTTTTTAATTTTAATGAAGTCCAGCTTGTCAATTCTTTCTTTCAAGGATCACGACTTTGTTTTTGTATCTCAGAAGTCATTGCCCAACCCAAGGTCATCTAGATTTCCTCCTGTGTTATCTTGCAGAAGTTTTATAGTTTTGAATTTTACATTTAGGTCTGTGATCCATTTTCAGTTAATTTTTATGAAAGATGTAAGGTCTGTGTCTAGATTAATTTTTTTGCATGTTGTTGTCTGGTTGTTCCAGGGCCAGAATCATGTGGACTTTTCATTTCAGTTATTGTGCTTTTTAATTCCAGATTTTCCCATTTGGTTCTTTTCTCTCTTTTTTTTGGTCTTCCAATTCTTTATTACAAAAAAAATATTATGTCAGTCTTGAAAGTTTTAGAGCCAAAGCATCTTCTCTTTCTGCAGAATTGAAACATTTTGCAGGCAGAATGGAATGTGATGGAAGTCTACAAAAATGTTTTGAAGATCCAAAGGAAAAGCCTCAGATTTGTCTCTGGAAACATCCATGTCTGAGATGAAGGACTGCATAGCGAAATTTCTGTAGGATGTCAGACTTGGAATCAGTTCTTGCACTACCAGAATGGGTGCATCTTATCATATGATACAAAGGATCAGCTGATGCCAAAATGACTGAAGTTTAAGTGGACCCTGCGACACATCTTGATCTTCCCAGAGCGAAGCCTGACTCTGGGAGAACAGTGCAGAACCAGGCCAGGGTCTTTGGAGTTGGTGATGGATGAAGCGTGATGATCAGTGGGGCCGCGGGGGCCTTGATGGATGAAAGTACCCAGTGCTTCCAGAAGGGGTCAGTACAGCTCCGGAAGAGAAGCCCGCAGCAGTCAGATCCCTCACCAGCTCAAAACTGCTCGAGCTTCAGCTGCCCACCCGCCTGCCACATGTGGCTCTGGGTCTCGTCAGTGACCTTCTCCGGCTTTTCCGCTACAAGATGCTCAAGAGGAGAGGAACGGAAGAGCACCCCAGCACACGGCGACTGCCGGGCCTCTGAGCTGGCTGTCTCCGCCTTCCTGGCAGGAGAGTGACTGGTGGCTGTGGAGCACCTTCATTTTTTTTCTAAAAGTGATGGAATTGATGTATCCAAAAGAATGGTGTATGGACACTTACTCCAGGAATGTGCAAATGCTTGGAAGTTCTTTTTCAGAATGACCTTCGGAACCAGTGGCCCATTCATTTAAACATCCTTCATGGTCAGAAATCATCCTGCAAAGATGTTTTGCAGGTGTTAAAATAATCCAATTCACTCAGGACTAAGTCTGAGGACACGTTTTGGGGCCAAGTTGTAAAGTTAGGAGACTGCCGTTCGAGCGTGTGTCTGGAAGGTGGTTTCAGGTAGAAGAGTTTTGCATCCGTGGGACATGTGTGCTTCTCCACAGGATGTCCCAAGTTCAAGGCAACACCACCTTCTCTGTGTCCTGATGTCCACTGTGCTGTAGCTTTCAATACTGAGTGGACACTCTGATCCCAGACGCATGGCAGGAAGGGGGCAAGTGCTCTTTTTAGCTATTTCTGTTAATAATCTGCACTACAAAATTTCACATAGTTAAAAAAATTTTTAAGCTATTTTTATTGAAATATAATTCACATACCATACAGTTTACCCACTTAAGGTGCACAGTTCAGTGGTTTTTAGTATATTCTCAAAGTTGTGCAATCATCACCACAATCTAATTGTAGAACATTTTTATCACCTCAGAAAGAAACCCCGTGCCCATTAGCAGTCACTCCCCATTCCTCCTACCCAACCCCACCCCAGCCCTAGGCAATTCATTTAACTGGAATCACACAATATTTGTCCTTTTGTGTCTGGCTTCTTTTACTTAGCATAATATTTTCAAGGTTTATTTTCAAGCACATATCATGCTTCATTCCTTTTTATGGCTGAATAATATTCCATTGCACGGGTGGACCACATTCTGTTTACATCCTCATCAGCTGATGGATGTTTGGGTTGTTTCTACTTTTTGGCTATTATGAATGATGCTGCTATGAACTTTTGCATGCAATTTGTTGTGTGGATATGTATTTTAATTTGTCTTAGGTATACACCTAGGCTTGGAAAAGAGTAATACATATGCTGGGTCATGTGGAAACTCTATTTTTAACATTTTAAGTAACTGCCAAACTATTTTCCAAAGGAGTCGGGATTTTTTGTGTGTGTGTGAGGAAGATCGGCCCTGAGCTAACATCCATGCCAATCCTCCTCTTTTTGCTGAGGAAGACTGGCCGTGGGCTAACATCCATGCCCATCTCCCTCTACTTTATATGGGATGCCACCACAGCATGGCTTGACAAGCGGTGCAACGGTGCGAACCTGGGATCCAAACTGGCGAACCCCGGGCCGCCGCAGGAGAGCACGTGCACTTAACCACTTGCGCCACTGGGCCGGCCCCCGGAATTTTTAAAAAATAATTTCTATCTCTTTATTGATATTCTGTACATGATGGGTCATTTTCTTTGCACTTCCCTTTAATTCTTTTTACATAGTCTCCTTTACGTCTTTGAAAATATTTATAATGGCTGCTTTGAAAAGCCCAACGTCTGGGCCCCCTTGGGACAGTTTTCACTGGCTCTTTTTCCCCTGGACAAGTTACACTTGCCTGTTCGTTTGCATGTCTCCTAACTTTTTTGTTGAAAACAGGACATTTTAGATAACATATTGTAGCAATTCTAGCTGATAATGGGACTTTTCCAGAGGAAGGCAGCCCCTCCAGCTGCAGAGCAGCTGGTCCTCCTGGGTCGCCCTGTCCGGGAACCACTACTGTGGGGGGCAACTCAGGGTGTGCGACAGGACAGCCCCCGGGAAGATGCTGCCGTTCCCGCCTGCCTCTCTGAGACCCTGTAGTTCCTGCTGAATCAACGCTTCTCAAGGCCTTTCATCAATTTCCAGAGTCCAGAAACTTTTGTTTTTATTGTTGCTTTTTCAGAGAAAGGATTTTCTGAGTTCTTCAGTCCACATTCTGGAAGATTCGCCACCTTCTGCTTTGGTTTTCCTGATGATTGAACTCTGTCGGTGGAGCCACGCAGGAGGCTTGGTGGTGTGTGCGGCTCCTTTGATCAGCGTTGCATCGGGGGACCTGGCCCCGGTGCAGCATGTGCTTTAGTTTCCACTTTCCCTCCTGCAAACGTTTTGTTTTAGGACTTGACCCTATTTTGTTCCCCCGTTCTGCCGACAGGTGTGTGATCTGTGTTCATTGTTTTTGCTATTGTGAGTAATGCTGCCCTAAATATCTTTGCACGTGTCTCTGTGCACTGGTGTGTGTGGGACAATTTGGGTATTGGTGTGGGGGGAACTCTGTCCACATTACTGTGTTGGGGTGTTAATCCCAGAACATGACCCTATTTGGAGGGAAGGCCTTTACAGAGGTAATGAAGTTAAACAGAGGACATTGGGGTGGGCCCTAATCCAAAGACTGGTGTCCTTATGAAGAGGGGAAATTTGGACACAGACACAGCAACAGAAGGAAGACGACGTGAAGACACAGGGAGAAGTTGGTCATCTTCGGCCGTCTCTGGACTTTTGGCCTCCAGAACTGAGAGATGATGAGTTTCTGTTGTTTAAGCCCCCCCGTTTGTGGGACTTCGTTAGGGCAGCCCTGGGAAACTGACTCGTGTATGTACCTTGGAGTGGACTTCTGGGTCTTAGTCAATAAAGCCGCACGGTCTTCCAGAGGCTGCACTGTGTCAGCCCCCCCACCCCGCAGCACGGTGGGAAGTGCCTTTGGCCCGACGCACTCACCAACATCGCGTCAGAGGTCCGTCTCACTCTGGTTTCAGGTTGCATTTCCCGGATGGCTGTTGTGAAGCGCCTGTGGCAGCCTCTTGCCCTTTGAAGTGGGTCGTCTCCCTTTTACGGACTTGTCAATTCTGGACTCGAGCTTCTTGTTGATTGTGGCGGCTTTCCTCTCTCCTTCTGGGTCCTAATGAACAGACGTTCTGGACTCTAATGTTTTCTTGTGTATTACTCTTTCCCTTTATATTTCTTGCTTTGTGTGTCCTATTTAAGGAATCTTTTCTTAACCCCGAAGGCAGGAAGACATGCTCCCATACTGGTCCTAGAAAGTTCTTGGCGTGCACGTGTAGGTCCACAAACCCCCTGGAATTGATGTTTGTGTGTGTCGTGACGTGGGATCAAATTTTATTTTAATTTCTATGTGTTTTCCAATGTCCCCTGAGCCAATGCTGCTTTTGTCATCAGTCAGGCCTCGTATTTCCGGACTCTGCCCTATGGCACTGTCTCCCTGCCTGTCCCTGTGGGGTTGGCACTGCTGAATGTCTGCGCTTTGTGCTCAGCCTTGGTGTCTGGTGGAGCGCGTTCTCCCACCTTGCCCTGGCCTGGTCTGGGCCCTTTGCATTTCAAAACAATTTGAGAGTCATCCTGACAAGTTCCTCCCCAAAACTATGGGGACTTTGATTAGGACACCACTGACTCTATAAGTGGGGGGAGTGGATGTGGTTGCCACGTTGTCTCCCCGCCTGAGCATGGCTTGGCTGTGAGCACTGAGGTCTTTAAAATACCTCTCAGCAATGAGTTATAGTTTCATATGTAAAAAGCTTACACATGTTTCTTAGATTTATTTCTAAATCATTTATATGATGTGATGTTATGATAGCCTTTTTCAAAAAACGTTTTGGTGTATATTGTCTAGTGTAAAAGCAAACAAACACACCCACGAATGCATATCACGAATGGCTATCATTACTGGAACATTTGATGACTGTTACATCCTCATGTGTTTAAATATCTTCAAGAACCTTGTGTGCTGTAGTAGCAGCACTTTATGACATGGATGCACCATTCTTCGTTGTTGTTTTCATTTAAACTGAGGTATAATTAGCATCTAGTGAGAAGCCAGATCTTCCTCGTGCCTATAGTCCCAGGAGCTGTGACAAATTCGTACGCCTCTGGGCCCATGTCCTTACAGGATGGAGAACATTCTCAGAAAGATGCCTGTGGCGGCTCCGGCCCTGCCCCACCCCAGGGAGGCCACTTGCCACCTTAGGCTAGTTTCCCCTGTTAGAGAACTTCTCAGAAATGGAATTATGCGCTGGACACTGTGTGTGTCTGTGTCGTCTACACTGTTGCAACCATCAGTGGTTTGTCCTTTCTTCCTGCTGAGGGGCATTCCATTTGTGAGTATCCATGGTCTTTAAAAGGACAAATTGAGAGCCGGCCCCATGGCTTAGCAGTTAAGTGCACGCACTCCGCTGCTGGCGGGCCAGGTTCGGATCCCGGGCGCGCACCGACGCACCGCTTCTCCGGCCATGCTGAGGCCGCGTCCCACATACAGCAACTAGAAGGACGTGCAGCTATGACATACAACTATCTACTGGGGCTTTGGGGGAAAAAAATAAATAAATAACATTATATATAAAAAAAAAGGACAAGTTGATGGATATTTGGATTGTTTGCAGTTTGAGGCTGTAAAGAATTTGGCTTCTATGGATATTTTGTATGTATTTTATTTTTTTTATTTTTTTTTATTTTTCCCCCAAAGCCCCAGTAGATAGTTGTATGTCATAGCTGCACGTCCTTCTAGTTGCTGTATGTGGGACGCGGTCTCAGCATGGCCGGAGAAGCGGTGCGTCGGTGCCCACCCGGGATCCGAACCCGGGCCGCCAGCAGCAGAGTGCGTGCACTTAACCGCTAAGCCACGGGGCCGGCCCTGTATGTATTTTTTTACATATGTTTTTACTTCTTTTGGGTCAAAGGGTAGGTGAATACTTACCTCAGTGAGAAACTGTCAGATAGATTTTCAAAGTGGCTGCACTACGTGACCCCACGCCCCCAGCAGTGGACACAGCGGCCACCCGCCCCCCCCCCCCCCCCCCCGTTCTTGGTCTTTGCAATTGTAGCCGATCCAGTCACATGGAGTGTTTTTCATTGTTTTAATTTGCATTTCCCTGGCGACTAATGATGCTGAGACCTCTCCAGGTGTTTATTTGTGTGTGTGTCTGTGTGCGTGTGTCTGTGTGTGCGTGTGTCTGTGTGTGTGCGTCTGCGTGTGCGTCTGTCTGCATGTGTGCGTCTGTGTGTGAGAGCATCTGTGTGTGCGCGCGCGTATGTGAAATGTCCATTCCTGTTTTGCACATTTAAAAGTATTGGGTTTGTCTTTTGTGTTTAAGTAGCAGGAGTTCTTTATAAATTCTGGGTGCAAACTCTCTGGTATTTCTTGAGGAACAGAAGACTTTAGTTTGAGAAAGTCCTGTTTATCACTTTTTCTTTTATGCTATGTGCTGGGTCTTCTCTAAGAACTATGCCTGCCCCCAGGTCATGAAGATATTCTTTTATGTTTTGTTATAGCAGTTTTATCTTTGTAACATTTACCTTTAGGTCTGTAGTCCATCTCTAATTGATTTTAATAAATGGTGTGAGGTAAGGGTCGACGTTCTCTTTTTTCCATGTGGATAAATGTTGTTCTCGCACTGTTTGTTGGAGAGACTGTCCGTACCTCATTGGGGGGCGCTGGCACACTTGCTGAAATCACTTAGCAGTATGTGTGTGAGGCGACTTCTGGACTCTCTTGATTACTGGAGTAAGTCTTGAAGTCGTTGAAATCCTCTAACTTTGATCTTTATTATCAAGATTACTTTGTCTATTTTTTGTCATTTGTCTTTCCAAATGAATTTTTAAAATCATCTTGTCAGTTTCTAAACTGACACAACAAAAACCCTGCTGGAATTCTGATTGTGACTGCATTGAATCTACAGATGAATTTAGGCAAAACTGACAATATTTTCACCATATTGAGTCTTCCAGACCTTGAGCATTATGTATCTCTCCCTTAGTTTAGATCTTTTATTTTTTATTTTTATTTTTTATTTTTTGTGAGGAAGATCAGCCCTGAGCTAACATCCGTGCTAATCCCCCTCTTTTTGCTGAGGAAGACTGGCTCTGAGCTAACATCTATTGCCAATCCTCCTCCTTTTTTTTTTTCCCCCAAGGCCCCAGTAGATAGTTGTATGTCATAGTTGCACATCCTTCTAGTTGCTGTATGTGGGACACGGCCTCAGCATGGCCGGAGAAGGGGTGCGTCAGTGCGCGCCCGGGCCTGGGCCGCCAGTAGCAGAGCAAACGCACTTAACCGCTAAGCCACGGGGCCGGCCTAGTTTAGATCTTTTAAAATTCCTCCCGGCAATGTTCTGTGGTTTTCATTGGCGAGAGCTCACACGTCGTTCATTAATTTTATCCGTAGGTATTTCATGTTTTCTGATGCTATTGTAAGGGTCTTGTTATAGTTTCATTTTCTAAGTGTTAACAGATAGGATATAGAAGCACGATTGATTTTCGTGTACTGACTGGACCCCATGACCCCCGTAGTTCACATTTCAGTCCTCGCAGAGTGACTGGTACACAGCTGCCTCCTCTAGCCTCTGGCAGAGGACAGGCCCCAGCCTCAAGCTCACAGCCTCTGATGCAGGGAGCCCCACACAGTCCCCACGGGAGGCGGCTCTGTGGACACGCTGGGGTTGGAAATCCAGGCCTTAGGGCTCAGACCCCGGGAGAAGGGGGACTGGGACAGACCCTGGTGACGCTGGCCCCAGGGGAAATGGAAGGGATGGACCTGTGGCCACTCCCCAGACTTCTCCAAGGTGCCCTCGGGACACCTACTGAGGATAATAATTCTGTCGACTGAAAAACTACCAATGAAAACTATGCCATATTTCGCCTGGTAACCAGCCAGATTTTTCTAGCGAAAAAACTGAAAAAAGACCTATACCCCCTAGAAGTTACCGAAACATGCAACAACATGGATGAATCTCCACAGCATTAAGATGAGTGTCAGAAGCAGGACGAAAAAAGTACATACCACACGAATCCTTTTGTGTACAGTTCTAGAACTGGCAGGACTGATCCACGGAGATGGAAATCAGGTCAGTGGTGCCCTGAGGCGGGGCAGGGGGAGTTACTGAGCCGGGGCACAGGAGGACGTCTTGGGGGAAATGCTCTGTTTTGATTACGGCTTTTATTTGTGGGTAGAAGCCTCCATCAACACTTACACTTTAAATAGCGGCATTTTATTTTGTGCAAATTACACCACAGTAAAGTTGATTTTTAGGAATATGAATGATAAACCTAACGATTTTCTTTCAGCCTGGATTAAAATGAAAAGGAGCCACGCCCACAGAGACATCATGGAAGACTTGAGAAGGAGGACTTTATTGACAAAATAACCTTGAGAATTCAAAGTGCTGGTTACTTATTACTTTCTTCCGAGATAAGAGAGGGAGGTTGAGGAGGGGAGAACCAGGAACAAGGAGCCAGAGGGGGCAAAGGGCTAATTTACATCTACAGACATTTCTGCTCTCTCTGCCTTATGGGGGCAGAGGCTTCCTGAAGCCCTTCCTGGGAAACTGAAGTTTAATGTCCTGATAGGCACGCCAGCTGTGCTGTTCCCCTAACCTGTCACCTGTTGCATCCTGTCCACTGTGGAAACAGGACCCGAGCTCACAGGGCGTGGCGGGACTGTGGGGTTGGACTCACCACTCACACTGCGTTTGGGAGGCCAGACTCCCCTCTCCGGTTTCTCCTGGGGGCTGTGCGGGTCCCATCACTCAGGCCCAGGAGATGTGGCCAGCTGGAGGCTGCAGCATGAGGCTGGCTTTCTCTGACGCTCAGGACTGCTTCCACTTTTTGTTCTGTTTAGTCCATTGTTGGACAGTTTTAATTCTTAGACAGTTCTTCAGTACAAACCTCCAAAGCTAGAGTGCGGAGTGCATTCCCAGCGGGGAAGAACGGGGAAGAGCATGAAGCGCGGACAGCTCTGCCTGGCCATGCGGCCTGGATGTTGATGCCACCAGGGCAGGCACAGACTGCTACCCACCCACCCACCCCCAAAGCTGCAGCCCTTCTTCCTCCATGACCCCATTTTAAGCAGGCACCAGCAGTGAGGTTGGTCATGTGACTAAGTCCTAGCCAATGGGATGTGAATAGATGTGGCAAGAGAGACTCCTAGGAAATCCCCTGGAAGGAGAGGGCCCAAGCCTTAGTTCATCTCTTTCTCCTCGCTGTTGGCTGGAATGTAGACTTGATGGCTGGATCTGGGCCACCATTTTGAGCCATGTGAATGAAAGACTCACCCAGCAGAACAACAATATCCAAGGATTCTGTACCCTCATGCCACCTACCAGCCCTGGACCACCTACTCCAACGTTTCTGATGAGAAATGCATTCTGCCTTGTTTACACCACTGCTGTTCTGAAATTGGTCCTCTTTGGAAAGGTTATGAGATGCTTTGGGCTTGGTTCCCTTGGGGGGTTTTGTCCCTAGGGTACCAATGAGGAGGCCCACAGACCTGCAGAGGTGGGTTTTATCTGTTGGGGGAATGTGCACCAGGGTAAACCTGGTCTCCAGCTCCATCCCTGAGCAGGCAAGCCTACACACAGAGAGTTCTTTCCTTGCACGTGCCTGGCACAGCCACGTCCACTGGAATGGGGGGCGGGGAGACAGCTGGAAGAGTCTGCAATTCCAATGCTGGCCTCCACCGGACCATCAGACCCTTGCCCACCCTCGGCCCTCTCTGCTGAGGCTCCAGGCTGTGTGGGGTGATCTGCTAGCACCCATGACTGGTCCTGATGGTTCTGAGGGATGCGGTCTGTGTCTTGAAGTGTGACATGTGGTGGCCATGTCCTCAAGGCTGTGACAGAGCCTGTGTCCTGCTGATCCTCCACTCTTCATGGCCCAGGGGCCCTGGAACGTCCTCCCTTCCCCATTCGACCAGATGGGAGAACAACACACCACTGCCAATCGCTTGGTGAGGACCGTGATGGGGTCACGTCCCCAGGGCCTGGTTTGGGTCTCCTTCTGCGGACTGCAGATGCCAGGAGTCCCTATGGGGTCCACAGACCTGCCCCTTCCTCAGACATGCTGCAGATGCCGCTGACACCCCCTCTCCCCCTGGCCCTCCCCGCGGGACAGTGGGGATGACCACAGTCCTGACCACCTGGGCCGGGGCCTCTATGGCAGGCCTTCCACAAAGTGCCCCGTGTGCTGGTCCCCCCCAACGCCCCACAAATTGGCAGAGTTGTAACTTCAGTAAAGACCGCACAGGGCCTGCTGCTGTTTTCTCCCGAGGTCACCCAAAGGAGACCTGGGCCGGTCCTCAACTATTCTCATCCTTCCAGCTTTTTCCTCTGGGCCCTTGCCCCTTCACCCTGTCCTCACACAGTAAAGCCAGCTCCGGGCCTGCAACCCAAGCTCCCGCTCAGAGCTCGCCTCGCTGGTCCTGGCCGCCTCTGGCCTCGGCCGGGCCACTCCTGTGGGCATCGGCTCCCGCTGCCTAAGCCGCCCCTCGCGGCCCAGCCCCGGTGCAGGCTCCTCCCGCCGCACAGGACCCTCCCCGCGCACCGCCCGCCCAGCGGCCACCGTCCAGGGGACGAGGGCGGGCTCCAGACCCGGCGCGCGCGGTGCGGGGCGCTGGCCTGACGACCACAGCAGGCTGGGAGCCAGGGAGCGCCTGCGCGCAGCGAAGGGCCGGCGGGGTCGTGGCGCCTCGGTCCCGGGACCCCCGGGCGCAGTGCCCGCCGCGGCCGCAGGGGGGCAGCACAGCCGGTGCTCGGTGCTCGGCCGGCGCCCCCGCCCGGGCAGACGCGCCACCCGAAAGCCCCGCACCCGCTGCAGACGCGCCCGCTGGCCCACTCGGGGATTCCCGCCCGAGGCGGGGGGAGAGGTCCGGGCCGCGGGCAGGGGCGTCCCGGGCCCCACAGCCAGGCTCGCCGCCCCTCGGACGCCGGGTGGCCGGTCGAGGTCCGTGTCTCCCGCTCCACCCGGACCCCGCCCCCGCCCCTCCTGCCCGTACCCCCCCCTCCCGCGTCCAACCACCCAAGCCCGGGGGCGGGCGGGGTGTCCGACCGTCCGTCTTGGCTCAGACCCCCATCCCCGCGGGGCGCCCAGGAGCCCCACGCGCAGCGGCGTCGGGTGGGCGCGCGGAGTGGGGGCCCCTGGAACAAGCCGCGGGTCCCGGGCCGTGACCCCACAACAGGGATGACGGCTGGTCACCGCCCTCACGTCCTGCGCGCGGCAAGGGGGTTTGGGAGCGGCTCCTGGGCCCCCATCCGCCTGGGGCGCTTTCCAGGTGCGCAGGGGCCCCGCCGCACCGGCCCCGAATGGCCCCCGCTGGCTTTGAAGGCAAAGATCGGGCCTCTGTAAGCGCACACTCCCCTCCCCTGGCCAGGCCCCTTACTGCCCAGCGCCCCCACTGCCCGCCCCCTCCACTGTCCCCCACCCCGACTTCCCCGCCCCAGCTACTGCCGAGCCCCCAGCCTCCCCACACTGGTTTCCCCCGCCCGACCCCCGACATTCCCCGCCCGGGCCCCCACCGCCGTCCCCTCTGCTCCCGCCCCGGCCGCCCCCCAGCCGGCTCCCCGCCCCCCGCCCTCATTAGCATAGCAGCTGCTCGCCGAGCGGGACCGCGCGGAGGAAAGGGCAGAGGCCTCGGGAATGAATGGGGGCCGCGGCTTCGGAGGCGGCGAGAGAAGAAAGACCGACAGACGGACGCGCGGAGGGACGGCTCGACGGCTCGACGTACAGCCAAGCAGAAGAATGCGCCCGCAGGAGCCGGGGCCGTGCGGGCGGGGGCGCGGTCCCAGGCCGCGGGGACGGCGTGTGCGGCGGGCGGTGGGGGAGGGCGGCCTCCTGGGACCCCGAAGCCCCAAGACGGGGTCGCGCTGGGGCCTCGGGAGGAGCCGTCAAGGCGGTTCCCAGACCTCCCGCGGCCCCCTGTGGCCCGCGTCCTCCCACTCCGGCCGCAGGCTTTGTTCCCCAGCTGCCCCCTGCGCCGGGTCTCCTTTCCAGTCCTTCAAGGCCCGGGTGGACGCCGGCCTCCTCTCTGCAGGCTCCCGTGGGCCATCAGGAAGCACTTGGCCTCCCTGAGGTCGGAGCTGCAGGGCTGCGCCCCTGTGCCCATGTGCGCCCTTCTCTGGGCTGCGCTGCAAGGCCTTTGGGAGACAGACCCAAAGGGCAGCCCCCTTCCCTCTCCTCCTCCTAACCCGCCTTCCTGGCCCTTGGTCCTGGCCTCCAGTCCTGCCCTCCCTTCTCTGGCCGGCTCTGTCCTGGCTTCCACGCCTCCTGGCTTTGGACGTCTCTCTTTCTGGCTGACCACTTTCCTGCATTTCCTGGCCTCTCTCTGGCATCCATTCTAACAGTAACTGCTTCCTGCGTCCGGCTGGGGTCAGGTCAGACAGACAGTTGGTCGGGAGCCGCCAGCACTCCTGGGGAGGTGGGGGACAGGCCCTGCCCCTACCCAATTGCTCTGTCTTCTTTTTCCATGGCAGCCACTCCAGGGGTTCCCAGTAGCCCAGCCCTTGCCTGCGGGACCGCTGCCCTGGGTCATCTTGGAGCCCCTGGCAGGACCCTCATGCAGCCTCCACACGCACACCTGCAGGTCCTGGAAGCAGGCAGGGAGGGTCAGCTGTGCCTTCTTTCTCATCCTGGCCACAAAGAGGCTGGAAAAGATGTTTCCACCCCTGAAAGCGTGCCTGGGGAGGGCTGTGGGGACTCCCAGGTGACAGCATTGGCCAGCCAGCCACAGTTAGCAGCAGTTCCTGTTTGCTGAGCAGAGGTCCTGGAGCAAGAGGCTGCAGCGTCTGCCCCTTTGTTTATAGCTCTGACCCCACGTGGTGGAAGGACAACTGTGGTTTTAAAGTGTGTCTGCTTCCTAGGGCTCTGCCCAATGAAAAGGAGGCTGGCGTGTCCTTGGCCACACTTGGAGCCCCTCACCGGCAGGCAGGGCCCCGGCTGGCGGGTTGTCTGTGCACAGAACAGCACCTGGGGAGGAAGGCAGCACGACCACCATGGCCCCCCTCGAAGCCGTGGGGCTGAGCAGGGCCTGGCTTCCTTTTGTCCACACCGGAGAGAACACTGTCTCTCCTGTGAGCAGCACAAAGCCTTCCCAAAGGTGTCTTTCAGAAGAGAGGACCTCAGCGAGCCATGGGCAGGCTCCCCTGGAGGCAGCCACGTACCCCGGGAGTGCCCCAGTGCCCACGCTTCACAGGCCAGCTGGACTCTCCACCGTGGGAGACTTTAAGCAGATTGCAGGGACAGCGACTCATTCCCCCCCCCCCCCCCCCCCCGCCCAACACAGGCTAACGCCAAGAACAAGCGCTACCTTTGATTCTTCAGCTGGCTCCCCTCTCTCCTGCGGGCAGCAGGGCCCTGGGTGGGAAATGGAGGGCGGCCCAGGCCTGAGTTTATTCTCCAGACACCCCAACAATATCCAAGTTCTTGTAGCAACTCTCCCTTTCACGGCCAGGCACCCCCAGCCAGCACCCCAGCCTGCTGGCCCCTGAAGGCTCAGGGCAGGCCTTCCCACGCTGGTCTGGGAGGGCTGGGTGGACACCACCTTCCCTCGAGCTCACATGCATCAAATATTCCACTCACTTCTGCTGGTGTCTAAGGACAGAGCTGGCACCAGTCTGGGAGGCCGCTGGGGGACAGAAAATGCCTGTTCATCAACGGAAAACCCTCAAGGGCAGGACAGAGCCAGACTCGCCAAGCAGGAGCACAGAAGGCACAGTGGGAAAAGCTTCCAGTGCAGGAAGGGCACCGTGTCTGTGGGACGAGTGTGGCTGCCCGGCGGGCCCACAGGGAAGCTGACACCCTCAGGCCACTGCCAGAGGGTTGAAAGCTTTACAAGAAAGCTTTACAGAGTTACCTTGTAACTCTGAATCAGGCACAGTTCAAGCTTCCTGCGGTCCTGGCAGGCTACTCCTGCTGAGGATGGGTGTCCTCCCATGGGTCCTGCCATGCACCCCCTGCCCATGCAGGCCCCCCGAGGGCATCTCAGGTCTGAGCCGAGTCTCTGCTCATCTCTCATGGGCACCGGACAGACCCCTGCTCCTGCTCCGCTCTCCTCACACACGGGGATGCTGGCTGACACTCACGTCTGCTCGGGTCTGCTCTTCCGGGAGTGGCTGGCTCTGGGGGCTGGCTGGCCTCTTTGGCTCCTAGGTGCCACCAGAGGCTGGAGGAGAGAAAGGGGTCTTTTACTCGTCATGAGTAAGCAACTGTGGTGCTCCCCAAAATTTAAAAGATATCCCTCCTGTGCAGCAGGTGGTCCAGCAGGAACCCACAGCAGCCCGGGGGGAGACTGAAGAGGGGCCTGGTCCCTCCAGGGACCCGAGGCTTCCCAGCCTGGCGGGAGAGCGGGAAGAGCTTCAAGGAGAGTCTTCCATGCGGAGGCCTCAGCTGCTTTGCCAGGGAGCAGAAGAGACGGGCTGTGGGCGGGTTCTGGGTGCTCTCGGGGTGGCCCCGGGCTCCCCGTGCTGGAGGAAGTCAGCCCCTGGCCCCCCGCACATCCTATATGTGACTGACTTGGCGTGGCAGTTGCGTGGAGCCCAGAGCCTGTTCGCCAGGCTGTCTTTAGGTGAGAACAAGCTGAGCATTGTACAGTCTCACCCACCAACGGCATGTTGCAGCCTGACCCTCGTCCCGGGTGCCAAGCCCAAAAAGAACCAACAAACTTCCTTTTAATATAAAAAGACCAATGAGAAATTTATTTATAAATTCTTCACGTTGGGCTACCAGCCTATATCGTACACTCAGGAATGTGCTGCAGACTTGTTCGAGTGGTCACACCGGGACCCACACACAGCTTCCATACGAGCCTAGAAAGTCTTAACATTAATTAACATAATTAAAAAGGTATTTGCATCTAGGAAAAATATACAGAAAAACTCCTTTTGGAGTAATCTGTGCCTCAGTTTCAATGTCTGCTTGTTTCACCGACATTATCAATATATTCTTCTCACACAGGGTCTCATAAAAAGCCACAGATGACTGCCCGAATCTGACTAGCCACGCACAAAGGGCCTCCACCCACCTGTGTCCTCAAGTGCTCCCCATTTTTGCACGAAGGGTCAGCACCACTTCTACCCAGGGGAAGCCTCATTTAAATTTGAATAATTCAGCCTCCCTTTTATTTCTCGGGATCAAAACAACAAGGGGTGTGGGGTTGCATAGAAAATTGGAACTTCGGAGACCAGGAAGGGCGCCTTTCGAGACAGAAAGTGACGTCTCGAAGAAGCGCCGCCTCCGGCCCAGGTCCTAGCGCGGCCCCTCCCGGCGGCCCCTCCCCCGTGGCAGGATTTTCGGACTCGAATTGGGTCCTTGAAGCTCCGGGAGGCTGAAGAGGGGCGAAAAGGTCCTTCAACTCACTCAGCAATTAGCACAAGAGATTCACAGTCTTATAGGTATTTTATAAAAATATAAATATGGATACACTGTTGCCTTCACAACGCTGGATAAAACGCCCTTTAAAATTGGGTTTATAACCAAGATTAAAAAAATACACCTAAAACTTGGCTTAAAATATGTTAATATTTTATATTCTGTCATAAATGTTATGACATTTAATCGTGGCAAATCCATTTACTTTTTAAAAAAGTGTGCAACTGACTCTTAACTATAATAGAACCCACTAGAAAAGATACGGTCCCCTCCACGCCCCCACATCGCCGCCACACCCGAGCACCCAGGCTCCCGCGGAAACCCTGCAAAACCAGCAGGTCTGGGGGAGGGTGGCCTCTCACGGGAGAGGGCGAAGGCAGGCCTGGGGCTTCCCGAACTCACACGGGATTGTGAGTGAGGAGGGGAAGGGGGACGGAGAGGAGGGGATACGGCTGAGGAAGAGAGACAGGAGGCAGAGGGAACAGCACGGGAAAACCACCAGGCTGGGCGGTATTTTCAGTGCAACCAAGAAACGACAGACTCAAGTTTTTAGCTTTAAGACTAGGAAAAAAACGCATCTCCCCCCAGATAACCACTTTGACCACGCACAATATTTTCCAAACAAAAATCCAGGCGCACAAACTTCACCCACAAATATACACACACGTGATAAATAGTTTAGAACCCCAGTAACAGCGGAGCGCCTCCTCGGCGGCGGCGGGTCCGACCGCGGGTCCTTCCACCTTCGGGAGAAAACATTTTGAGCGGAGGATCCTGTGTCTCGGGATTCCGAACTTGCTGGTAGCGAGACTCAAATTTCAAAGGGGCTGCGGCCCGCGCCCCGCCCCCACCCGCGAGCCGGCGGGGGGGCCGTGGGAAGCGCTCGGGCGGGTCCTGGCGGCCGCGGGGGGGCGCGGACCCCGGGCAGCGGGCGCCGCGGGCACGGACGCGCGCGCCTGACTCGTCGTGGCCCGGGCGCCGAGGGCCGGGCGCACACCGAGGTAGTTGGCGGGAGGGACAGCAGAGACGACACAAGCGGGGCCGGGTCGGGGCGCGCATCACCGGCCGCTGCCCGCGTACTTGGCCTTGGTGATGAGATAGAGCACGATGTCCTGGTGGCCCCCGAACGCGGCGATGTGCAGCGCGCTCCAGCCGTCGCGGTTGGCCAGGCGGATGTCGGCGCCGAACTTGACCAGCAGCTTCACGAGCTCCAGGTTGCCGTCGATGACCGACTGGTGCAGCGCCGTCTGGCCCTCCGGCCCGAACGAGTTCACGTTGAACTCGCAGTTGGTCATGTTCTGCAGCAGCGACTGCAGCTCCTGCGTGTTGCCTTTGCGCACCGCCTCCTGGAAGATGCGCTGCGTCTGCGGCGCCGTGCAGGTGGACAGCTCAGTCTGGCTCATGCTGCCGCCAGGCGCGGGCGGCGGGCCGGGCCGAGACTCAGCGCGGGCGGCGGCGGCGGCTGCGGCTGCGGCGCGGGCCCCCGGCGGTCTCGGGGCGCGCCTGGGCGCATGGAGGGCGCGGCGCCCCGGGCCCCGCACGCCACCCCTGGGCGCTCCGGGCGCTGGGGCCGGGGCCGCCGCCGTGGGGCCCCTGCCGCATCCAGCCGCGCCCGGCGGGCGGGCAACGGGGGCGGGCGCTGCGCTCGCGGGGGCGGCCGGGTCGGGGCGGCGGCGCCGCCGCGCGCCCTGCGGGTCCCTGCTCGCTGCGGCTGCGGCTCCCACAGAACTCCCACGCGCCTCCCCCCGCGCCGCCGCTGTCGCCCGCCCGCCGCGCAGGGGCGCCTTTTACCTCCTTTATATTTGCATAACAATGGGCGCCCGTGACGCGCGCGCCGGCGGCCGGCCGATTGGGCGGCGCCCACGTGGGGGCGGGGCGTGGGCGGGGCGCGCCCCGGGGGCGTGCCGGGCGGCGCGCTCCGCGGCAGGGGGCGCTGGTCGCCGGCCGCGCGAGGCGGGGAGCCGGTTGGCCATGGGGGACCCTTGCTCTGCCGCCGCGGTCGTCCCGCCCACTCTTCCTCCGGCCACGTGGGGAATTCCAGGCTCCCTTCGTGGACAGACCGAGGCCGGGACCCCGTGCCGAGCGCGACCCCGAGGTGGCCCCCAGGGCACCCTCCCCTGGGTGGGGGTTCAGGGCATCTCAGACCTCAGCCCGGGTAGAGACCCTGGGTCTCGCTCCGCGCTCCCGGAGCGACGGCCGCGGACCCTCCGCGTCCCCAGCACGCCAGCCGTGCGCGGCTAGGGGACCCGCCCAGCCCGGCCCCGGGACACACGGCCCACGCGGGTGACAAATCCACGCACTCTTCGGGCGTGTGACCTCAGCCACGCGGGTCCTTCCCGCGCGAGGGCGGCTCCCCTGGCTGCCCGGGTCACCCCATGTTTGCCCCCCAACCTGTCTGCCATGAGGAGCTTTCAGCCCCGTCCTGATGAAGCTGGGGTCTCTGGAGGGAAGCCCGGGGCCGGGGCGGGTTCGGTGGAAGCTGGGCAGTGGGGAGCAGTCAGGACCTCAGGGCCTGCCTCCCTCTCCTGGGCCACCCCCATCAGCATGAACAGGACAGGTAAGGCCTGGCCAGGTGAGCAGCCCCAGGTAAGGTGCCAAGGACTGCTCTGAAGGGAACTCTGAGATAACTCATTTCCAAACTGTAAGCCCATTTTGTATTGACACCTCCCTCAAATTCCCTCATTAGGAGTTTACGGTTTACAGCCCGGCTGTGTTTGCTGGAAATTAAGGAGGAATGATTCTCAGAGCAGTAGGCCCTGGGCAGCGGAACAGCACGCAGGGACTTGCATTCCTTCAGAAGCCGGCTGGGAATTCCCGAGGAGGCAGCTCTGGGCCTCAGCTGGGGAGACCACCCTGTTAGGCCTTGTCTGGGGATGGACTCCCGTGGGTGTCTGCCCCATGCCCTCCATGCCTTGAGACCCATGTGGGTGTGCCCCCACCCTGCTCCATGCTCTGGGAGGGGCACAGCCAAACTGCAGGAAAAACTGGGCAACGCCACCCCAGGGCTGTCCACCTCCCGCTAGCTGCCCTCAGACCTGACCCTGGCTGACTCCCCTGGGGTCCTCCTGGTGCCCAGGGTTGCTCTGGTCTTCCTGAGGCTGGTGGTCCAGCCATTCTGCTCAGACCTGCTCCCCCACAACCCGCCCCCCCCCCACACACACACTGTGCACATGGGTAAGCCCAAGGCTGAGCAGAGATGGGAGCCCGGAACCAGGACCTGTGCTCTGCAGGCCCAGGGTGTGACCGGAAGATGCCACTGCCATCGGGAGCCCCTACCTCGTCCCGCTTGTCCTGCAGGGATGTTTCCTTGGGCTCAGTAAGGGGGCCTGGGATCAGTTGATGCTGGACTGTGAACACCTGGACCCTGACCATCTCCAGCACCTGATCACCTCCAACCCCTGGCCCCCCCCACCCCCCGCTGGCCCAGGGACAAGAGTGTGGGTGCCCTGGGAGGCTGAGCCAAGGCCACACTGGGCCCTGTTCACCTGGGCCCATCTTCACCTCTGGTCAGGGACCCTTGGAGCGGGTAAGCGTGTGCCCCTGCACAGGGCTGTGACCCCCTGGGCACACGCCACCCTGCTGCCCGTTGCTCCCTGGAATGGGGCGGGGCTGGGCTGGAGGGCGGATGCTCTGAGAGCATGTTTGGGTGGGCAGGAGTTCCTTCCTGGTCACATCTGGGTTTTTCTTGTATCTGCTGAGTCCCAGACGTGCCCAGGGCCATCCCTGGAAGGTGGTGGGTTCACAGACAGGCCCCAGCCCAGGTGGGCTCAGGCCCCCCGGCCTGGAGAAGGGCATCTGGAGACCCGCTGGGCCCGGGAGCAGAGCCTGGGAGAAAAGTCCCATTCACACCCGCAGCAGGCGTCAGGGCAGGCAGACAAAGGGGCCCTGTGAGCTCAGTGTGGGAATGCGCGGCCGCCACCACGGGCCATGAAATTGGTGGCTCAGGCGCCCTGGCAGGGACAGGGACAGGGTGGCTGGAGTGGCCACGGGAGCCTGGCCTGAGGTTACCGCCTGCTCCACCCAGGGTTCGGAGAGAGGGTCAGACAGGTGTGGGGGGACCTGCTGCTGCTGTGCGGCCATCACTCGAGCCCCACCCCCCACGCCCAGCGGCTTATCTCTGGGGCTCAGGTGACAGCCACACTGTCCACGGGGAGCTGACAGGACGCCTGTGGCTAGTGTTCCTCCAACGTGGCCAAGTTGCTCTGGTCCACACCCCATGTCCCCAGAGTTACCCCATTGGAGGACGTGAGGGGGAGAGGGTGTGGGGGGCACCAGCTCCCAGGAAGCGCTTCCTAAATGTTTGCTGAAGGAAGCATCCAAAGGATGACATTTGTTCCGAATGCCTTGGAGGGAGGGAGGGGCCCCTGTGCCAGGCCCTGCCCAGGAGCTTAGAGAAGCCCCCCTCCCGTGTTTGTGGGTTCCTTGGCGTTGTCGTCACCTCCACAAACAGGCAAGGAGTTCACTGGCTCTCCAGGAGAAGCCCCCAACCTGGGATCTGAGGGGCACACAACCCCCACTACAAGGCTGGACCCTGTCCTTCTCCTGGGGGCTGGCCCAGGGGTGCCACCTGGAAGGTGATGGCGGGGTGGAGGCCAGAGTTGGAGAGGGTCCCCTTCTCCCTCCAGGGACCCTCTTCCTTTGGAGGTTCAGAGCAGTGGGTGGTGGTGGAGCAATGCAGGCAGCTTGGGGAGCATTCTTGACCTGGGCTGGGAAGGTCTGGGTGGGGCGGCTAGGAGAGGACAGTGGTGAAGGGGCGGCTGGCCAGCGCTGGGCCGAGGCCTGCGGCCACCTTAAAGGCCTAGGCAGGGGAGGGAGGGCGAGCGGGCAGGCGGGCAGTGGGGGCGGGGCTTCCAGCTAATTCATTAAAATGTGTCGGGGAGCGTGGGAAAGAGGAGAGTGTTTCTTCCCAGCAGCCCAGACACCTGGTAGAAGGGCCGAGAGAGGATAGAGATCAAATAACAAACACTCAGCCCCGGGCCAGCAGCGGCCGGAGCAGAGGAAGGACGCCCGGGCGGAACTGCAGCAGACAATCGCTGCCGCGGCTCCTGCCCACCCGGCTGGCCGCTCAGGGCACGGCCTGGCACCGGGGCCACAGCCCACCCTGTCCGCCTGGTGTCTGACCCCTAGCTTGATCCTGGGGCCGAGGGAGGCACTTTGGGCTGACCCCTGACGGCTCAGGACCTGCGATGGGGGGCTGGCGCCTGGCGTGGGGGGCCCCAGAGCCAGGGTAGGCTGGCAGTGAGCATGTGGGCCCAGAATGGGGGTGTCCCCAGAGAGACACAGCCAGTCTGGGCAGCAGACGGGTGGGGAGGTGGGAGGGCAGGCTGGACAGTGTAGAGGTGCGGCCATGAGGACCTCGCTGAGAACAGGTCCTGGTTAGCTGCCCTCTCCTCTTTCTAGAAGTTGCACAGGGCGGAAGGGCAGAGTGGGGCTGGGGCTGGACCTGCCTGGAGAGATGGGAAGGACACACGGTCTCCCGTCTTCTGAGCCCGAGGTTCCCGGCCTCTTGCTGGCTCCAGCCTCTGTCTGTTTGGGGCTGGCTGCAACACCAGGGTCTCGGGTCAGAGCAGAGTCTCCAGGATGTAGCTGGCCTGGGAAGTGGGCCTGGCACCCCCAGCTGCTTCCTCTTACCTCTATGGGGGAAGGAGTGTGGTCGGGGCTGCCTCCCCAGGACAGGACATGGGGCCAGAGGTCACGCTCCTGGAAGCAGCACTCCAGCCACAGAGGGTCGCCACCCCGGTGGGGTGCAGCTCACCTGCTCACCTTGGCGCCTGACCCTCAACTCAGCAGGGCCCTTGGGGAGGAGGAAGGCCAGGGTTGCCTGCTCTGCCTGGGCCAGCCAGTGGACCTCCATCTTTGGAGTGGTGCCCTGGCCCAGCTGCCCCGGGGCTGCTGGGGGCTGAGTGGGCTGGCGCTCCAAGGGAAAGGACGGGAAGTGGAGTGTGGCAGGATCCTGTGCAGTCCCCTGCACAAGCCCCCACCCCCACGGGGGCTGCACCCCTGGGGGGCCAGGGCAGTGGCCAGGAGCCCAGGGACGGGGCAGAGGCTGGCCTGGCATTGCCGATGCCCACCTGGGCCTGCAGGTGCGTCTGCTCTGGGCAGAGGTGGCAGCCCCGAGCCAGCCCCCAGGTCCCAATAGCCCCGAGGCTTCCGTCTGGGCTCCTCGGCCAAATCCGAGCTGGTTTCCGCTCCAGGCAGGAAAGACAGGAAAGGGATGTGAGGGAGGGAGGGGGCGCATTCCTGGGGGGTGAGCCAGGAGGAGGTGGCGAGGGCAAGAAAGAGTCTGGGACCAGGCCGACTGCTCGCAGAAGCCCCTACCCAGAGCCCCCTTCCTCTGGCGCCCCTCTCCCCGCTACGCCTGGCACTGGTGCCCTCAGCCCTCTGGTGCCAGCAACAGGTCTGAGCCTCAGTTTCCCCCAGAGCAGGTATAGCAGCAGCTACTTCCTGAAATTGTGAGGACGGAGGTGCAAACACACATGTGTGCAGGGCACTCCCACGTGGCTGTGGTTGCTGGTTTCTCTCACGAAAGGCCACCCAGGCCTGACCTGGGGGTGAGGGAAAGGCCCAGGGGTCAGGCCCTGGCCAGGGAGGGGGCCCGGGCAGCAGACTTGGGGAAGCCAGCCTCCCCTCCAGGCTGTGGCCTTCCTCCGGGGTGGCTGCTCTGCCTCCCACACCTGGCTGGGCTAGGGCCTGGTCCCCAGGAAGCCCCCAACCTGGCCTAAAGGGCCCGGCCCCCCAGGATCCCACCATCCACGCTCCCTGGAGTTGGGGCCCTGGAGGGTCTGGAGGCCGGCCTGGCGAGGGCCCTGGGACCTGCTGAGGGGCAGCAAGGACGACCCTGTCCTGCCGGGCCTGGAGGCTTGTGGCATGTACTGCCACTGCAGGGAGGGTGGGCCACCCAGCGTACGGGGCCTGTCCGCCCCACCCCATCCCTCCGGGCCCACTGGGCTCCAGCCGACTTGGGGAGCCACCTCGGTCCAGCCCTTGGGCCTTTGCCCAGGCCATTTCCTCCACCGGACGTGCCCTTCCCACCTCCCGCCCGCCGCATTCCTGAGCACCAGGCAGTTCTCCGCTCAGGGTCTGGGCATTCTGACCATGTGGAAACCTTCATCCTCCCAGACAGCCTGGGGGGCTGGGCCTCAGGTGTGTGGATGGAGCGAGGACAGGAAGAGTCAGTGGCTAGCTCCCACCTTCACACTTTATTGTCGGCTGCCCGGCCCGCCCCCAGGGGCCTGGGGCCCAGTCCTCATGAGGGGCTGCGGGCTGGGCGCGCAGGAGCCAGGGGCACTGTCCAGGACCTCGCGGAAGTTCGCAGCGACGCGGCCCAGGTGGGAGCCCTCCCAGAAGACCTTGCCGCAGCCAGCGCAGCAGTAGAAGTGCTGCAGCCCCGGGCGCCGCAGCACGCCTGCCGGGACCCCGGCCAGCTGCAGCTGGGCACCGTTTCCCAGTGTGGCTGGCGCGCTGGCCCGCAGGTCCGATGCCTCCAGCCAGCGGCAAGGGGGGTCATAGGTGCTGTCCCCAGGGGCCTCCGCTGGGGTGGAGCCTGGACAGGTGGAGGCAGCCACCCTGAGCCCCGGCCTCTCGGCATGCGGCCCCCACCCCACGCCAGCAACTCCTCCCTGTTTCCCACCCACCCAACCCTCTGCCTCATCTGACCCAGAAGCCCCGGGTTACAGACCACTGACCCCGGGCCTCCACCCCTACCCAGGGCACAGGGTCCAACCCTTCCGAGCTGTCTCCTCTGCTGGGCCAGGACCCAAACCCCGTCTTTGGGTTTAGGTGCCAGGGGCCCTGTGTGTCCTCGGGGGGCGGCCCCAGTGCTCACCCGGCTCCTGGGCGTCCTTGCTCTGGGTGGCCTCGTCACCTGTCAATCAAGGACGTCAGGGACTCCCAGGACAGTCAGCAACCCCAGCACCCACCACACACCTCCAAGTGCCCAGCCTCTGCCCCATCCCCAGCGGAGAGAGCAAAGGGCAGGAGACCAAGAACCTTCGGTGCCAGCCCAGTCCCCTCCCATGGGAACTCACACCTTGGAAGGTTCTTGGGTCTCAAAGGTCCTTGGGAAACATGTTCTGGACACGAGGATTACGGCATTCGGGGGCCTGAGAACGGCAGCGGGCGGGGCGGGGGTGGCCCATCTGTGGCGATGAGCAGATAAGCCCACTGCCAAGCAGCGTGTTTCGTAAGCAGCCAGCACTAGGGTGGGTGGGGACCCAGAGGACCCGCCGGAGCTCAGGGTGCGGGGAGAGACCCCGGTGTGTGGCTCCTTCTGACCCTGTGAGGGGGCCTCACCCCCACTGAGACACAGGGAGATGACGAGGCCGCTGGCAGCTGAGGGCCCAGTGTGGGGCCGAGGGCAGCGATGGCTGAGGAGCATTGGCCAGCAGGTGGGAGAGGTCCTCCCCAATCCTGCTGACCCTCGTAATTTGCTCGGCAAACATTCCTCTACAGATGGCTCCAGATGAACTGCGGCAGGGGCCTGAATGGATGGGCTCCTTGGAGCCCAGCAAGGCCACGACCTCCATCTGGCCTCCCTGCCTCGCCCTAGCCCGTCTGGCCCCAGCCCTTACCCGGTGACCCCAGAGACACCACACAGCCCACAGGGGCACTGCCTACCACCCCAGGCCAAATGCGAGGCTCTGGGCGGTGTGGTGGGGGCTCAGAGGGGGCTGGAGCCTGGTGGCCCCAGCAGAGGGCACTGCTCACGTGCTGCTCCCCCCTTCCCAGCCTCGAGCATGTCAAGGCCACACTCCAGAGAGCGGAGAGCTGCCTGGGGCTGGACACAGGCAGTCATGACGGCTCACCCACCATGTGGGTGGCCCGGAACCTCAGAGAGAGGCGGGAAGGACAAGGGCAGGATCCTGAAGAGGCACCCGCTGTGCAAGGGGAGCCTGGCCTCGGGCTAACCACAGAGAGCGCCCCAAGCCACCCTTCTCTGCACCCCATCCCTGCCCTCCACTGAGGAGGGGCAGCTGGGGCCCTCCAGGGCCCCCTCTGCTGGGACCCCTCTCTCTGGAAAGTGGGGGAGCCAGTGGTACGAACGGCAGGCCCATTCACTGCCCCAGCTGCCAACTTCAAATCTTGGGGTGCCCTGCAGCCTCCTCTTTCTAGTCTTACAAAAAGGGAAAGTGAGGCTGGGTCCCTGGGTAGGACCTGGCCAGGTGGGGAGGCACACATCTGGTGCTTGCCCGTCTTCCGGTCTGCCCAGGCTCGTCTATGTCCAGACTGTGTACACGGGGACACAAGCAACTGTGTGTGCTCTTGTGAGTGTTCCTGTGAACGAGTGTGCATGGTCCTGCACGTGAGTGTGCATGTGTCTGTGAGCGTGCATGTGTGTCTTTGCATGCAGGGTGCACGTGTGTATGTGTGTGTGTGTGCCGGTGTTGAGCACGGCCCACTGGAGAGCGAGTGTTGCACACCACCCCAGCGGGGCCTGAGTGCCGGAGCCTCCTGGTCCCCTGGGTCGGGGGCCTCACACTGTGCAGAGAGGGCTGGGGCCGAGGGGCCCCTTCCTAGCCGCGAGTGCCGTCTTTCCACCTGGCGGCACCTTGCCATCAGCCCCCTGGCCAGCAACCTGCTGGCCATCCCTGCAGTTTAGCCCCAGAGCACCCAGCAGGTGGGCCGCCACCCACAGACCCCACCAAGCCCACCTGACCCTGTGGGGTGCACTCACCTGTGCTGCTGGGGCCCTCCTGGTGGCCAATGAGCCCCATGAGCTGCTTCATCATGTCCTTGGAGACCTTCAGGTACTGGTCACAGTTACAGGCCTGGGGGCGGAGGAGGTGCTGAGGCCAGGGGAGGCTCCCTCCATCCCCCCACTCCCAGCCCCATGCTCCCTGCAGCTCTGGGTCTGGCCAAGGTGTTTCACGGAGAAAAATGACACATTCCTTCCTCTTCCCGCAGGACCACAGGGCACACCACCTCCTGGGAGCCCTCCCTGACTACACCAGCTCCCAGTGGGCCCTGGGCGCCCTCTTCCAGCTCCTGAGACCCTGCAGGACCCCGTCATCACCCGGCTGTCCTCCCCAACCCCAGAGCCCGTGAGGGCAGAGCCATGCCTGGGTCCCCACTGGGCCGGACCTGGGGGACGCAGGGCCCAGCTTTCAAGGGTCAGGGTGGGCAACCCTACAGCTGCCCTGACCCCTCAGCCATCTCAGGGCAAGCCGGGGCCATTTCAGTGTCCATGTTTCTTGACAATGCATGGTGGCTGCCCTGCCTCAGGAGCACCAAGTCCGTGAGGGGGCAGGAGTGAAGCTACTTCTGCTGCTTTGCAGAGACCTTGTCTAGGACTTGCAGTGGACTCCCAGGAGGAGCTCAGCTCAGCCCTGCTGACCTTACGAAGACCCTGGGTGTGGGGGTGGGGGTTTGTGGGGTCCATCCTGCCCTCCCAATGCGGCCACCCCAGGGCTGCCCCGTGAAGGTCACTGCCCGGCAGGGAGGCGGGTCTGGACCCCAGGATTCCCAAGGCGAGGCAGGGAGGGCCCCGCGGGAGGGCAGGAGGGGCTGGGTGCCCGCTGAGACCCGGCTCCCAGGCAGGTATGCGCAGGTACCCATGGAGACAGCCCTTCTGGACGTGGGAGCAGCCTGCGGGAGGAGGGCGAGCCAAGGGCAGGACCTGGGGGGTTCTCAGGCTGCAGGGAGGAGGGGCCCCTGCCTGTGCTCCTCCGGCCCCTCCTGGATGAGCGCCAGCGCCCTGGATGACATGGCTTCCGGGGCGGGTGGGTAGGTGGCAGCCACAGGCTACCCTGGAGCTACAGGGCGTGCCCACGTCAGGGGCCCTGCCCTGCCCCCACCCGCCCTTTTCCCACGGGCCTTTCGACACCACTACCTGTGGCCTCACTGCTCCACCTCCAGCATCGCAGTTGGCTGAGGGGCCGGGGCCTGGGGGTGCTGGATGGGTGGGGCCACCCCTGCTAGGAGGCCCAGGCTAGCTGATCCCCAGGCAGGACCCTCCTCCCCACCCCTCTGGGGGCCCTCCTGTCCCCCTGACCACCTCTCCCAGCCAGACTCTGGACTGGCTTTGGGCACAGGGAGGCTGCTGTGAGCCCTGCCTTCCTGATTGCAGATCCAGGGGGCTTCCTGGGACAGGAGAGCAGGCAGAGCCCTGGCTGCAGATCTGGCCTGTGGTCACTCCAGGTCCAGTTGGGGAAGAAGCTGAGAACAAACGGGCAGTCTAGTCTCTGGCCGTTGCCCTGGGCTGCCTGCCACAGAGGCCCATGCTCTCCCTGTCCAGGCCCCAAGGGGACAGTGCCAGCAGGTGTGGGAGGGATGACACAGTGGCAGGAGAGTAGGGTGGGGTCATCTGTGAGGGGTCTGCCAGACTTCCCAGGACCTGGGGCCGGTGTGCACATCTGGGCGGGGCCGCCAGCTCATGCTGAGTCACCACATGCAGACAAATGCCCAGTGCCCTCCGCAAGGACCTGGCCCCACCCTCGGGAACCACCGGTGCTGGTTTTCCCACGGCGGCTGCCCACTCTTGGGCCTTGCTGTCACCCTGATAGGCCCTGGGAGGCCCTGCCCGCCCCCGGCTGGAAAAGCCGGTTCTGCGCCTGCTGGCCCCCCTTGCCCTGTGTTTCCCATCCACAGGAGGGCCCAACACCGAGGGCCTCCCTGTCCATCTCCTGCTCTGGGGTCAAGCAACCCTTGCCTGACCATCCACTGTGGGCAGGCAGCAGCCACCCCTCAAGGGAGGCTGTGGCCCTGCCCTTGGCCAGGTACAGGCCTGGCCTCCCTGACACTGAGGGAGCGGAGCCTCTGCCCTCCCACTGTGAAAGGGGGCTCCGGAGGTCACACAGCCCTCAGCTGGCCAGAACCCCACACCAGGGTCCTCCGTCCTCACACTGCCCCACCAGGGGGCGTGGGCAGGCGGCCTCTGAGCCATGCCCCTCCCCCGAGTGGAACGTGCAGACCCCAGCCTTGGGATGCCAGTGGGTCTGGGCAGAGACCAATAGGTGGTGGTGGGGGGCTCTGGACAGGTGTGGTCCCGTGGGTCCGACCCAGTCTCGGCACATGCCATCTAGTCTGAGAGCCTGAGGGCAGGGCCGGCCTCCACGCCCCCCCAGCCCGCTGGGTGGGAGGGGCCTGGTGAGTTGGGGGTAGGAGGGGCTGGGAAGGCTCCTGGCTCCGTGGTCCCAGGGGTCTGCCTGCGCACCTGGTTCCCATGGCTCCCACTGCTCGGAGCCCACGCTTACCGTGCCGCCTGACTCAGGGCACAACCAGGGACTGCCTGGGGCATGGGGGCGAGGCTGCCTCCCATGGGCTGGGCCTCCAGCAGGGACTGGTCCTGGGGACTGGTGGGGCTCGTGGATCCGCAGCCAGGCAGGTCCAACCTGGTGGTCCAGCCTCTGCAGCCCCCTGCTTCCCCAGACCCGAGGAGGGTGGGAAAGGGCTGCTCGGGTGCACCCTGGCACACCACAGCCTTGCTGGGCTTCGCGGGTGTCTGAGGAGGGGCTGCAACAGGCACTGGGACACCTGCCGGTTCCTCTGAGTGAGGCTGAGACTTGGCGGGGGGCAGCTGCAGTGGGCCTGCTCTCAGCGCTGGGCCCAGGAATCCCAGCCACACTTGCCCAGGGGAGTGAGCTCGGTCCGCAGAGCCAGAACCGAGTGAGGCAAAGTCACGGCGTCTGTCCTGAACCGCATGTCCCCAGGAATGTCTGTCCCCACCAGTCCCGGGTGCATGGGCCACACATGCCTGCCCTGGTCTGTGGGCCTGCAGGTGTCTGCTGCACACGCACGGAACAGGGGACGGCTGCCTGGTGCACAGGCGTGGGGGAGTGAAGAGGGCTCAGGGGCAGGCCGCAGCCAGGGCCCCGGAATGTGGTGGGCAGGGCCAGGAGGCGGCCACAGAGGGGTCCTTGCACGTGCTCCTCCCCCGAGCCCACCGGTCCCTCCCAGGGCCAAGGACTGGCGGCCGCCTTTAAACACCCCAAAGCCCCAACAACCCTGGGCCCCGGGCCTCCCTGAGTGGGGTGCTGAGGGTGAGGGGAGGCTGGGATGAGCCTGGGTCCCCCATGGCACAGGGCGTGAGAAAGAACCTGCGCTCCCGAGGGAGCAGGGAAGCAGGAAGTGGCCTGTCCAGGCTGGGATCCGAGTGAAGGGGCCCACTCCCGAGGAGGACTTGGGTGAGGCTCCCTGCCCAGCCAGCAAGCCAGGCCTGTGACCTGAGCTCCCCCCCGCCGGCAGGCTGCCCCGGGAATTCCCACGGCCCCCGCTCTCCCTGCCCAGCAGGCTTCTGGCACAGGAGAGGCTCAGGCCCCACCTCCCAGCTGGGAGAGAGGGCCAGCCACTCGGTATCCTGGTCTGAGGGCTTTCCACTCTGTGCCCAGACCAGGCACCAATTCCCCGAGAGCGCATGGGACCCCCTGCTTCTGAGCAAGGGGCAGGCTTGTGGAAACCTTGGCTCTGGCCTAATGGCCAGTGCTGCTGGGGCTCCAAGCATGGCCCCGCCTGCCCCTGCAGCCCCCACCCAGCGGGAGCCAGGGGATGGAAGTGAGGTCAGTCTGGTGCCCAGGTCCTGGGAAACCCCGTTCTGGGATTTCTGACCCCACAGGCAGGGAGGATGGGGGCTTGGGCTTTAGAGTGATGGGTCATTTCTTGCTCATTTAGTGCAAAGGGGGAGAGGAGAAGAAAACAGACATTTCCCCTTCCCAGCACTTGGCGAGAGAAACACCAGCATGGCGTTGAGGGGTTTCTGGCAACTTCCACGAGCACACCTACACACGGTGAGTGTCTCAGACACTCACATCAGGCGAGTGGAGTTAACAGGTGGGTCTCAGCTTCAGGACGCCAGTGTCGTGTCCCCAGGGCACTTGTCCATTTGGTCCCTGCCAAGTGCTACCCCCCACTGTCCACCCTTGCCATCCCGGGACGGGACCGGCGGGTTCCAAGGCCTCCCCAGGCTGGCTGGTCCACTTTGACTCCCCAGAGCTGCCCCAACAAATGGTGCCGGCTGCAGAGACAAAGGGCTAAGATGAAAGGTCCCTGGCCTGGGCTGTTGGCCTGACACCTCGCTGGACAGGGTGGGACTGTGGCCCTAGAGGAAGCAATTAGATTCTGCCTGCCTGCCGGCTGGGGCCTGGGTCTGCTCCACACCTCACTCTCCCACGCTGTCCTGCCTGTACCTTGTGGGGCCCTTCGCCATCTGCCCCCAAAGGTGACGTGACCCAGGAGCCGGGAAGATCCCACTGGCTCCGGCCCTGGGCACAGCTCCTCCTGGTTTGGCCTGATCTTCCACTGGAGACAGGCTCAGGGTCCAGCAAGGGGCACACGCTGGGGGCAGAAGGGCCAGGCCCCAGGCCCCAGGGAGGCTCGGGGCTGGGGATGGTAAGCTGGCTTGCACCAGGTGGGGGTGGGTGTTAAAACCCAACAATAGTGCTCTTCTGGCCCCACGAAGCAGGCTTTCAGACCCCCAGCTGGCAGCCTCCACCCCCAAAGCTCCCGGCCCTCAGGCACTGTCAGCTTTGTGCAGCTCCCCTGGGGGGTCAGGGCCACGAGTGCTGGGGCTCTGCACGTGTGCTTCTCATGGCACCCAGGTGTGTGGAGTGCGAGAGCGAACTCCCAGCATCGGAGTGGCTGAGGGTGAGTTCCTGTGAGCATGTCAGGGGCATGAACACGGCAGTGCGTGTGACTGCACGTGTCAGGGGTGTGGACACGGCCTGTGTGACTGGGCGTGCCGAGTGTGAATGTGGGGGGTGTGTGTGGCAGCGGGAGTGGATGTGACTTCACGTGGGAGCGTGTCTGTGTGAGCAGGCTGCGTGCACCCACCAGGGAGCACGGGAGCTGTGTTCCTGGGGCCTCCATTTTCGGGGTGGGAGGAGAGCCACGTCTTGGGAGCCCTGGGCAGGACAGACGTCGTGTCCAGGATGCAGCACGGAAGACAACCAGGGCCTGGAGGTGAGGCACCGCCCGCCCAGGGTCACCTGGCCAGGTCACACAGGAGGGTCTGAGGGAAGCACTGCAAACAGGATGGGTAGGCAGGCCTTCTGACTGCTTGTTCTGTACCCACTCCCCAACCTGGGTACTCAGCACCCCCCAAGCCTTCACCCTCCTCCTCCAACTGTGCCAGCCACAGCCCAGGGCCTGCTTAGGACACGCAGACCCCGCTGTGTGGGGACAGCAGGGTGGGCAGCCCAGCCCAGGCTATCTAAGGCCCATCAGGATGACACCCCACAATCCAGCTCACTTGGTTGGGCCAGGGCTGATGTCCATCCAGGCAGGCCAAGGGGTGTGAGCCAGAGGACCAGGACAGGGCCAAATCTGCCCACTCCATGTCCTCGATCTGACACAACACAGAAACAGCCCCCCCAAGGGGGCCAGGGAGAACACAGGCCCTAACTGTGACTTTCAGATAAAGTGTGGGCTACGCTTATGTCTGGGAAGGTGCTCCCTGTTTTCTGAGGTTCACGTTTAGCAGGGTTCTCTATCAATCTGTATCTGCCAAATTCGGTGCCCTAGCCCATCCAGGCTGTTAGGAAGAATAGACAGGCGGCAAGAGATGCCCCAAGTGGGGTCAGTGCTTCAGGGCCCACTGTCCCCAGGCACAAGATAGGCATGGCCAGAACCCCTAGGTCTCCAGGACCTGTGTTTGGCGGTGACCAACTGTTCTGGGTTATACCAAATAGAATCTGAGGCCAGAGGATGCCCTCTGGCCTCAGGCCCTGGGGGGAGGGTGTCCTGCCCCACTTCAGCCCCCTCAGCACCCCCCCCCCCGGAAGCACATAGCCCCCTCCCCCAGCACCCGCACTAGGTGGCAACCTCCCCCCCCCCACCCGTGGCCCCACAGCACCCTCACTAGACAGCACATTCCCCTGCCCCCACCATGGCCCCCCCCAGCACCCCCACTAGGCGGCACATACCGCCCTCTCCGTGGCCCCCCAGCAGCGCCACTAGGCGGCACATACCCCCCAACTCCGGGGCCCCCAGTACTTCCACTAGACTGCACATTCCCCTCCCCACCGTGGCCCCCACCAACACCCCCACTAGGCAGCACATTCCCTCCCCCCACTGTGGCCGCCCCAGCACTCCCACTAGGGGCACATACCCTCTTCCCGTGGCCCCCAGCACCCACACTAGGCGGCACATACCCCACCCTCGGGGGCCCCCAGTACTTCCACTAGGCGGCACTTTTCCTCCCCCCACCGTGCCCCCCAGCACCCCCACTAGGCGGCATATACCCCCTCCCCGTGGCCCCCCAGGACCCACACGCTAGGCACAACCCCCCATCCCTGAGGAGCCCGCCAGGCGCCCCCATCCGGGGCTCCGGGCACCCCCCAGCGGCGGCCGTTCCCAGACGGGGGAGGGGCGGCGGGCCGTGAGAACCCGCCAGCGGCCCGGCCGCGTGGGAAAGCGGGGGGAGGGGCGGGCGGGGCGGGGCGCGCTGGGAACGGCCCCCACCCCGCCCCGCCGGCCTTTGAAAGGGCCACTCAGGGCGCCGTCGGGATTCAAAAGCAAACGGCCACCGCCTGCCTTCCCGCGCCCGGAGATGGGGGTGGGACTGGGGAACCCCGCTTGCCCAGGGCCGCGGGGGAGGGCCGGGGTGGGGGTGGGAGTGGGGGAACCTTCCCGCTCAGGACCGCGGGGGAGGGCAGGGGTGGGAGTGGGACTGGGGGACGGGAGGGGTGGGGCTAGGACTGGGGAGGGGTGGGGTGGGACGTGGGGACCCCTCTTGCCCAGGGCTGCGGGGAGGGGAAGGGTGGGAGTGGGACTGGGGAGGGGAAGGATGGGGTGGGACTGGGGCACCCCTCCCACCCAGGGCAGTGGGGGTGGGGGGGTGGGGGGGGGGTGGGGGTGCCAGCCTGGCTGGGGAAGTTGGGGGGGTGGGGAAGCAGTGCTGGCCCAGGGGCTGCCCTGGTTGCCCCCCTCCCACAGACAAGTGGAGCCAGGTCCTCCCTCAGCAGGCGCAGGTCCTGAACCCAAGCCCTGCAGCTGGGGGGTCTGAACATGCTTTAAAGTTTTTGGGTCCTGGGGCCAGCCCCGTGGCATAGCGGTTAAGTGTGCGTGCTCCACTGCTGGCGGCCCGGCGTTCGGATCCTGGGCGTGTGCCGACGCACGGCTTCTCAGGCCATGCTGTGGTGGTGTCCCACATAAAGTGGAGAAAGATAGGCACAGATGTGAGCCCAGGGCCAGTCTTCCTCAGCAAAAAGAGGAGGACTGGCATGGATGTTAGCTCAGGGCTGATCTTCCTCACAAAAAAAAAAAAAGTTTCTGGGTCCTGTCACCTACTCAAGTCAGGCCTGCACATGGGGCCAGGGGACCATCCCTGCCCCCTGTGCTCTAGGCCCAGGGAGAGGGGAGCCCCAAAGTACTCCTCCAAAGGGCAGTGGTGTTCTGCAGATTGGGCTGGGGGCCTGGAGGAAGCAACGTCTAAACTGGGGCTTGGCAGGCCAGGCGGGAGGGTGGGAGCTCAGGCGCTACAGGAGCTGGGGTGTGATGAGGAGCCCAGTGTAATTGGGGAGGGCCAGTGAGGGCCCTGGAGTGAGCGGGGGGCTGGCAGTGTCAAGAGGAGTGGGTGTTGAGCTGAGCGAAGAAGCAGGGGTCTCCTGGCCCTTCCCCTCCCTGTCCCCTCCCAGGGACACTGAATCAGGCCAAGCAGGAGAGGTGCCCCCTCACCCCACCGCCTTCGCCTCATGCAATGGTTTTGCTGAGACTGGGGAGAGAGGAAGAAGCAGTCCCTGCTGGAGCCCGAGCCCCCTCACTTCTCTGAGGAACCCCCATAATGCACCCCTGCCCTGCCCGCTCCCCCACCTGCAGGGAGGGGTGCAGGGCTCTGCCGAGCAGACCTCTCCCTTCCCGGGTTCCTTCTCCTGAGGCCCCTCCCGTCCCTGGCTGGCCGGGGTCACACCCAGGCCACATCCTGCCCAGGGCATGGCCCCCAGACCTCGCAAGCCATGCTGCTCCCCCATGGACACCCCCTCTCTCCTCAGAGACCTTCGAGGTCTGTGCTTGTCCCCAGTGTGCCCAAAGCTGGACTCTCAGGAGAGCTCCACCCACAGTGGCCCTGCCTCAGGAGGTGGGTGGGCAGTGAGCAGGGCTGCGTGGGGGGAGGGGGCAGGAGGGCACGACCCCCCCCTCCCCAGCCCATCTTACTTTGCGCAGCTGGGGAGGGAAGGTGGCCGGGTGGGAGTGGGAGTGATGCACGCCTCCTCCCGCGGCCTGCCCACCATGGGGCACCCCGCCGCACTGGCCATCCACCCACAGGTCCCTGCTCTATCAGGACATGGATGGAGGAATCGCTGCCCAGCAGACCCTGCTCTATCACCCTGAGGACCCTCCGAGACCCGATGCACGGCTGCCCATGGCCTCCTTTATCTGCAGCCCCGAGGGGCTGGCTGCTTCTGTCCTCACACCCCGTAGGCCAGCCAGGCCAGTCCCGCCTCCTCCATCCAGGGCTGAGTGGTCAGTGGGTCTGCGGAAGTCAGGCCTGCTGTCCTGAGCCAGGCCCCATGGCCACCTGCGAAAGGGCTAACTGCCCCCTGGCTCCTGGGCCCCACTTCTGCTCTGAGGCTGGCAGTTGCTCAAAAGGAAGATGTCAGATGTCAGCCAGGCCCCTGGGCCCAGTCAGGCCCTGCCACAGACCGGGCAGGAAGGGATGTGGGGGGCCTTCCTGGAACTGCCACCCGTCCCTGCGAAAGCAGCTGTGGGCAGTGTGCGAACACATGGCAGGGCTGCTGCCAACAAAACTTTGGAGCTGAAATTTGAATTTCATGTGACCTAGCTCTGGGGCTGCGGTGTGCCACCATCTGGGGTGGGGTGTGCGCCACTACCTGCCGCTAACCCAACCCTGGCCGCGGGCCCTTGGCGTGCTGTCAGCCTCCCTGAGCGTCGGGGTCCCTCAGACCGTGACGGGGTGACGCCCACCCACCCTGGAGGCCTGGCCAGCGCCGTGTGCCCCTCGCCCTGTGGAGGGCAGGTCATCAGGCGCTCTGCTCGCCCTCCCTATTTCTTCAGAGCCCAGTGCTCGGCCGTGGCCAGAGCCTGGTGAGCGATAGGTTTAGGAGGTGGCCTTTGCACGTCTGGCTGGTGGTCCTGGATGAGTCTATGGCTGGGGGCTTCGGAGAGTGGGGTTGTGATGGTGGCCAGCCAAGGTGTGGACAGAAGGACCCCCAGACTTTGTGTTTTGGGATCGGGCATTCTCTTGCTGCCCAAGGCGTCTTAACTGACCACAGGCCTGAGAGGACAGTGCTGAGAGCGCCCGCATGGCCAGCTCTGCCTGGGGCAGCTGGTGCTTGTTCTAGAAACCCCTGCTGCCCCTCCCCACGTTCCCAATGGCCTGTCCCCAGCCGGCACCAGCTCCACCTCAGGCCCACGTCACACTGGCCTGGCTTGGTGTCTTGGCCGTGGTTGTGCCCATCCAGGCCGCCCGTGTGTCCATGCACCCGTGTGCCTATGGTCCCATCCCCCCACATGCAGCCCAGGCAGCAGGGAGCACCTCTCTGGGCTGCGTGTGTGTCCTGCGCTGGGTGCGTCTGTGCCCTGAGTTTTGACTTCAAGCGTGTCAACTCTTTGAAAGGGGACAGGACGTGTGTTCAATGTTCCGTCAAGATCTGGGGTACAGCCAGATAAGCCCTGTTCCGAGGGGACCCCAGACCGCTGATGGGACGGTCAGGAAGAAGGTCCAGAGAGCAGTGGCACTGACCGCCAGGTCCCGGGTCACCCCCATGCAGACAGACACGAGGAGAAGGGAGCTGGGAGCCAGGTGGGGACTCATACATCTGACCTCCCCGGGCGCTGGCCTGGAGGAGCCACGGCGGGTCCCTCAGCCCAGGCAGCTCCAAGGGACGACACGCCCGAGGGGGAGGGGAGGGGTGGACTCGGGGCAGAGGGCCCAGTGTGGCCTCCTCACACTTCTTGAACAGCACGGGGTGGCTTGTGGCAGGATCCCTGTGAAGCAGGTGGTGCTAGCTGCCTGCTGGAGGGCCGCGTCCAGTGGCAGCTGCTTCGGTGTAAAGGGTGTGGGTGTGGCCGACAGGCCGGCCCAGCAGTGCCAGGATCCTTCCTAAAGCGGCCGGGGTTGGGTCAGGGCCGCCAAGAGCTGGGGGTCCCCAGGCCAGTGGAGTCCGGGTCCTCAGTCCCTCCAGGGGCCACCTGGTGGAACCGAGGCTGGGCTCTGGCTGACCCAGGGCTTTTCTGGAAGAGAAGGGGAGGGGTGAGGGGGCAGCCTCTTGGGGTGACCAGCTTGGGCCCTCCCTGCTGTCAGCCACGGGGGCTGCACTGAAGTTGCCGAAGGGGCCCTCACCCTGGTAGTTGTCGTGAGTCTGGGGGCGTGCTGGGCCCCAGTCCTGCTGAAACCTGCTCTTGAGCCCTGGTGACAGCACCGGAGCCCTCCACATGGACCATTCTCCTCCAGAGACCCAGGGCCGGCCCCTCCTGCAGCCTCGGGGCCAGAGGGCTGGGGTCTCTCCCTTCGCAGGGTAGCAGCCCCTCCCGCAGCCTTTGTGCCTGTGTGACCCCAGGGCCGCTGAGTGTGGGAACGGGGCTGGGGCTGCGGAGCACAAAGGCCGGGGAGGGGCGGGGTCAGCGGCCGCTGTGCCTCTTCCTGTCCGTCCCTCCGTCTGCAGTTGGTCATCAGGATAGAGGGAGAGTCTCTAGGCCCCAGGACTGGGCTGGGCACAGGCGCCCCAGCTGGCCCGTGGGTCTGGGCTCTGGCCCCCCGCGTACCGCAGGCCCCCAGGTTCTGGGTGTGGGCGCTAGGGCGGCGGCTGCCTGGAAGTCCCCTTGCATCCCCAGTCCCAAGGACCCTCTGCTTGCACCCCTCTCCCCTGCCAGAGACCAGCCTGGGCCGCCATCCACCTCCCTCCCGGGGCCCCTGCCCAACCCGGGGCCTCCTAGGCGCCCTGAGCCTGTGCCCCGAGGCTCAGCCTTCCCTAACTGCAGACCCCTCTCCCTCCTGGGGACCCTGCCGCCGGCTCTGCCCGCGAGTTCCTCGGGTCATCGTCCTCCAGGGTGCCCACTTCCGGGGCTGACGTCGCTGACCCGCTCCCACATGGGGGCCACAGCCGGCTCCCTACCGCAGTGGGGGAGGACCGGAGGGACAGTAAAAATAGACGTTACGCCTGGCCACGTCAGGGGTTCGTGCTTAGGCTTTTTTTTAACTTAAATTTCTTTGATAAAATATTTTCCCATGGTGGACGGCACTGGGAATGTCCTTTTGGCGGACGTTCCTGATGGACAATCCCAGGCCCAGGTCGCCAGCTTCAGGGCTCACAACAAGAGACCCACCGCCCCTCACCCTCCGGGCCCTGGGGCACAGGCGGGCCATCTCCCTGCCCCACAGAGGCCTCCCCACGTGGCTCCCGGCCTCGCAAGGTTCTCCATCCTCACAGGCTGACGCCCCAGAAAGTGGATCTGGGCGCCCAGGGCACAGGCCACGTGGAATGTCAGCACTGCTCGGGTCAGGTGCTGGGCGCTGGGGCGAGGCCACTCTCCTGTCCCCACTCACTTCCCACGTTGCGCCCCGATGCGCCAGCCCAGACAGCGGCAGCTCGCTCTGGGAACGCTCCACATGTCCAGGGGCTTTCCCTCTGGGAACAGCACCAAAATAGCAGAAGGAAGGAAAAGAGAATGGAAACAGCCTGGCGGCCTGAGCTCTCCAGGGAGGTGTCCAGCTCTGGCCTGGGCCAGGGGCAGCGGAGGCCTGGAGCCAGTGTCCGGGGTGCTCAGGCCCGCTGGGGGCACAGGGCAGGGCCCTCTCTGGTCAGCCCTAAGTGTGCTACTCTCTGCTGGCCAGTGGCCAGTGCCCTCTGATGCCCCAATGAGCTTATGTGCCAACCCCGCCCTCGCTGTGGCCTGTGGGGGCAGAGCAGGGGTCCATGGACAGAGCAGGGTCTCAGCCACATGGAGCCGGCCGGTCACTGTGCCAAGCCTCAGACCATCACCTCGGGCGTCCAGGCCGCACATTTTCTTCTCAGTGTCCCCCTGTGGGAGGGCCTGGGATCCACCTCAGCCGGCCCTGAGAACAGCTTCTCCCTGGGCATCGGGCTGGGAGAGGGGGCGGACAGCATGCAGTGTGGGTGGTCAGAGTGCCTGGCTGCTGCCCAGGCTGAGCTCCTGGGTTTCTGCTGGGAACGCCATGGCTGGGGGCTCGGGGAGCAGGTGGTGGGACCCTGGTGCAGACACAACTGAACTTGGCAGTGAGCCACCTCTGCTCACGGTGACCGGGTCTACGGCCTGAGAACCACGGTGGGGACCCCGGCCCCCCGCCTAAGCACTAACGCTACCAGTCCACTGACATGGAGCGAGCTCGGTCCTACCCTGACCAGGATGCCTCCGTGGTGACAAAGGCCTGGTTCAAATTTAGAAACCCTGGCTTCTCAGAGACCCCCTTATCTGCCGACTAGGCCCTGTCACACCAGCCTTTTGGGGTCCTTGTGCACATGCATGGACCCCCCAAACAGCTGTTTGCCACCCAGGGAGGGTCCTGCCCTGGGGCACACCCAGCCTGCTTTCCTCTGGAGCTGAGCTGGACAGCCTCGGGCCTCAGGGGCTCCCTGGGCCCTGGGGTCCCCCCTTCCTGACGAAGGCCCATCGAACGCTGGGCCTGGCCTCACACCTGTGCTCCCACCTGCCGCTGTGCAGCGGCTAGCCCCTCACTGTTGCCTCTGCTTCCTGCCAGGGCAGCCGCACGGCCCGAGCCGTGGACCCTGTCTCCATCCTTCTTACCAGCTGACCACGTGCGGAATGCATATTTACCGCAAAGAGGGATGGCGCTGGGCAGGGCCCCCAGCTGGGCAGTGAGCTGGGGGCTGAGACAGCCCATGATCCCCTTCCCCACGCACTGCCCTTGCCCAGAGGGCTTGGTGCTCCCAGGTGCTCCCAGACCTCGGAGAGCCCAGCCCCAGCGCCCTCCCTCCCCAGTGGCCAGCCAACAGCCCAAGCCCTAGGAGCCCAGGCACACCCTTGAATCGTATTCTGAATGCTCTGTCCCTCACCTGCCACAGCTGCCGCGCAGGCGCAAATCACCACCACCTCCCACCTGGACAGACGCAGCACCTGCTCCCAGGTCTCCCGCCTCCCCACCCTGTGATCAGGACACTCTGAGTCTGCGTGTCTCGTCTGTCATCCCCCCCCACCTCTCCCCCGCAGCCAGGACAGATCCCAACGCAGCCCCTCATGGGCAGCCTTCTGTCCTGGTGCGGCCAAAAGCTGCCCCTCTCCAGCTGGTGCGCTTGCTGGTCCCTGATCAGGGTGCAGCTCTGCCTCCCAGCCTTTGACTCAGCCTCACGCCGCCCCAGGCTCTCAATCAGCCAGAGTCCTGCAGCCTGCCCTCCCTCGGGGCAGGGCAGGAGCTCCTTTGGCCTGGGGGCTGCAGCCGAGGTGGGGTGGTGCAGCAGCATGGGGATGCTGGTGGCAGGGCCCAGAGGCAGAACCCACGTGGGGCGGGGTGGGGGCAGCAAGGCCTGGATGCTTTCCTCGCACAGGGGCGCAGCGGCCGCCTCTGCGCCTGGCTCTCGTGAGTCTGAAGGAGCATCAGGCTGCTCCCCAGTACGTGGCTTCCCGGGGTGCAGTGGGGGTTTCCTCCCAGCTACCCACCTTCCTGTTTTCTTAAGAAAACGCAGCAGCAGAGCCTCTGAAAAGCTCATTAAGATGCCTCCCAAGAGTCCCGGACGTCCTGGGGTCTTTACAACACTTGTGGCCTGAGGACAGACAAAGAGGCGGCAGACAGGTTCCTGCCTCCCAGAGCTCAACGCTAAGGAATAGGCCCCGAGTGAGCTTCCTGCCATCCGTCCTGGCAGGGCAAGGGGCCCGGGGGTCTGCACAGACTGTACCCCAGGCTGGACAGCGGGGACCTGGCCCGAAAATGGCGTTCTCCTGCCTCCTTCCTCCCTCACGTTCTGCTGGGGCCGGCCCTGAGGGCACTGGATGCAGAAGTGTGGCCAAGGCAGCAAAACTCAGATGGAGGTGGAGACTGCAGAGCTGCTACTGGGCCTGAGGGCGGCGTTCGGCCCCATGTGCCCCAGAAGGGGGTGTTTGGGCCCCACGTGCCCTGGACGGGGCCGACCTCTCCTCCAGCACCCAGAGGTGAGGCTGAGCTGCCACCAAACAGCTGGGCTTAGAGCGCTGCTCCCCATGCAACATGCTCGTCGAGGCTTGAACTCCAGAATGTTCTGAGAATAGCCGGTGCTCTGCACCAGGAGCCACCACAGCGTGCCAGGACTGGCCCACGGCCCTCTGCCTGCTATACCCAGCAGAGACCCCAACACCAAGGCAGCCACGCCCCAGCCTGGCAGGGCCAGGCACAAAGGCCATATCATGTCCCCCTCAGCCCGACAGAGTGGGGACTCCAGTGCCCCAAGGCCAGCAGGGGAGGGAGAGGAGTGTGGCCCCTCCCCAGCGTGAGTCAGCAAATGGCGCCCTGGCTCCAGACCCCTTGTGAATCTTAACCCTGGACATGGCTGCCCCCATCTGAGGATTTCCTCGCCCTGACCTTTCAAGACAGCAGGGTGGACCCAGTGGCCGTCCGGGCTTCTGGACGCCGCCCTGGGAAAATGGGACCCCCCCAGCCAGATGTGACTTCTACGGGTTCCCTTTACTCCATCCGGAAGCCCACGGAAGGCCAGGCCTGGGTGCAGGAGGAAATTCCCCAAATCTAAACCGACACCCCATCTGAGCTGCTCCCTCAGCCCACAGCCGCCCGCCTTGGCCGTCCTGGCCTGACACTCTGCCACCTCCCGGCCCCAGACTGCGGTGCCCCTGCCATGCGTGTGGGTGTCTGGGGTGGGGGTAGGTGGAGGAGGAGAAAAGGCCACAGATTAGGCAGTGGCTACTGCTTGGATGAGCAGAAGCCCCAAGGCACATGGCCTTTACTGTCCGGCGCTGGCCAGGGACATGCTGGGCCTCACCTGTCACAGAGGTGGTTCCCTGGCAGCCCTGGGGCTCACACACTGGCCTGAGGCAGGCCTGGGGCATGTGGGACCCACCTGGCAACGACTGAAGATATCGGCGTGTGTGACGCGCACGTTGAAATGCCTGAGAACAGCCTTCGCCTGCTGCCGGGCCTTGAGGGAGCAGTCCACCGAGAGGCAGTGCCCAGCCCTGACCTGGGCCCGGAGCTAGAGAGATGCAGCTGCTGAGTGGTGGGCACAGAACCCAGAACCTGCCCAGGCCCACCCACCTTCCCCAGCTCAGGGGCCCAGAGCCTCCCCTCGGCCCACCCAGGTCGGGCAATGGTGCCAGGTCAGCCCCGGCTCCCATCGGCCCATGGCAAGCAGAGCCAAAGGTGAGGGTGCCGGAGGGGCTGGGCTGACGCCACCTCGGGAAGATGAGGCTCAGATGTCAGCTGTCTGCGGGGTCCTCACCTTGTGGTACGGCAGCCCCGATGTCAGGATGATCCTTCCATCCTGCCTGGCGACCTGTGCCGGAGGGAAGACCGACAGGTGAGGGGGGCATGCTAGCTCCCGGAACTGGGGCCGCTTCTACCCCTCCCTTCCCAGGCCCCTCCCTGTCCCCCAGAGCTGCCTCTGCCTGGGACCCGAGCAGCCATCAGATTCCTGCAGCCTGAGCCCTGGGCATCACCTTGTTTTACAGATTTGGTCTTAGAATCATGCAAATATTTTATATACTTGCAAACAAAATTAAATATAAAAAGCAATCTCTAAAAATCCAAAGAGGATGAAACAAATAAACCACAAAGAAAGCAGTATTCCAAGTGACATGAAAACGCAGTAAATTGACCATTTATCTCGAGGGTGCTACACTACAGACCAAAGAGGAGAAACACCCTGCTATAATGCGGTGGTTGGTGATAATATTGATGCTGTTATTCTGAAACGTTCGTGTATGAATTGTGACATAAAACACAGAAAATGCTGGTGTTGTGAGTGTTAGGATTTTCAGCTGAGAGAAAGGAGATATAGGCTAAAATTAAGGAGACTACACAATAAACCCCAGATCTGAACAGAAAGCTTCAGTATGAATGTCTGATGTTTATTATATATATATATATTTAAAAGTATTTCATCACTCTGACCACCACAAAGGCCTAGAAGCAAGAACCAACCCTGTAGCTGTGAGCACCCTGTGCCCAGATTGGTTTCTAAATAGGTTTCACGCTAAAGGGAACCAGGGCTTCTTAAAGAAATAGCTGATCCCAGGTTTGAGGCAGAAAATGCACACACTGAAGCTGGAATGTCTCATCATATCAGAAAGCAAAGAAGTTATCAGAGTTTACAAGTGTCCTGTCAAAAGGACTCAGGATCCAGTGAAAGCTCCCACATGCCACAGGGGGGCAAAGTACACATCAATGAGGTGACAGCTGTGATGGGTAGAAATGTGAAACACAGCCATGTCGATGTGCTCAGCATGGTTCCTTAAAAATCATGAGTTATCTTTGGAGCATGCAAGGTGCCAACTCGAAAACATAACAGCTAAAACTACAAAACTCTTAAGAGAAAACTGGAAAATGTCATGACATTTGGTAATTTCTTGGATATGGCACCAAAAGCAAAGACAACAAAATTAAAAATAGATAAATTGGACTTCATCAAAATTAAAAACTTTTGTACATTGTAGGACACCATCAAGAAAGTGAAAAGACAACCCACAGAATGGGAAAACATATTTGCAAATAATATATCTGATCAGGGATTAATATCCAGAATATATGGGGAGCTCCTAAAACTCAACAACAAAAAAGCAAATAACCCAACTGAAAAACGGGCAAAGGACTTGAATAGATGTTTCTCCAAAGAAGATACACACATGGCCAAAAAGCCCATGAAAAGATGCTTCGTATCATTAGTCATTAGGGAAATGCAGATCAAAACCACCATCAGATGCAAGTTCACACCCCTTAGGATGGCTTTTATTTTTTTTTAAGAAAGAAAAATAAGCGTTGATGAAGATATAGAAAAATTGGAGCCCTCGTGTATTGCTGGTGGGAAAGTAAAATGGTGCAGCTGTTGTAGAAATGACTATGACAGTTTCTCAAAAACTTAAACATAGAATTACCACATGATTCAGCAGTCCCACTTCTAGGAATGTACCCAAAAGAACTGAAAGCAGAGGGGCCAGCCCCATGGCCTAGTGGTTAAGTTTGGTGCCCTCCACTTTGACAGCCCAGGTTCAGTTCCCAGGTGCGGAACCACAGCACTCGTCGGCAGCCATGCTGTGGGAGTGACCCACATACAAAATAGAGGAAGACTGGCACAGATGTTAGCTCAGGGCAAATCTTCCTCAGGGAAAAAAAAAAAGAGTTGAAAGCAGAAACTTGTACACCAAGGTACATAGTACCATTATTCACAATAGCCAAATGGTGAAACCCAAGTGTCCATCAACCAATGAGTGGGTAAACAAACAAAAATACACAAACACACACACATACATACAATGGAATTTATTTAGCTTTAAAAAGGAAGGAAATCCTGACACATGCTACAACATGGATGAACTCTGAAGACTCTACACTCAGTGAAATAAGCCAGACACAAAAGGACAAATGTGGTCTGAGTCCACTTCCATGAGGACCTAGAGGAGTCACTGCACAGAGAGAAAGTGGGACACTGGTTCCCAGGGGCCGGGCAGGAGATGGAGAACGACTGCTCAAAGGGTGCAGAGTTTTTGTTTGGGATGATGAAAAAGTTCTGGAAATAGACAGTGGTGATGGTTACACAACACTGTGAATGTACTTAATGCCACTGAATTGTACATTGAAATATGGTTAAAATGATAAATTTTATGTTATTTTACCATAAAAAAAGTAAGAAAAAAAGCAATAAACCAAGTGGTTACTGCATAGTGATAACAAATATACACCTATGTGATGAATGAAAAACAAAATTAAAAACAAACAAACATAACTGAAGTAAATATAAGGAAAGAACCAAACGAAAGGGCAGTCAAGAGAAAAAGCAGACCAGCTACCCAGAAATGACAAAGGACTGGTGACAGCGTCTCAACAGCAACAGCGGATGCCAAAAAATGCTGGGCTATTTTCAAAGTTCTGTCAAACTACAATTATAAACCCAGCAACACTTTCCTTCAGGAGACAGAAGAAATAGAGATTTTTCAGGGAAAAATGGCCCCAATGAAAGGACATAGCAAAGGAAGTTCTTTTAGCAAGAAAGAGCTTGCTTTCTCTTGAAACAAGGTCTGTCATGCATGTGCATGTCCATACATCATAAACTCTAAAAGCCATCGAATACATAAAACAAATATGATAATGTCTAATTTGTAGAATTATGAAAAATCACATGGTGTTACGGTACTGGAAAATAATATCAGGTAAGATGGGAAGGGGGTGAGAAAGCTAAATTGACCTAAGATCCCTATAGTAGTCCTACAACTATTAAATAAAAAAGAATCAGCACTAGAAGCTCCTGCTCCCAAAACATCGGGCCCAGGAAGCCTTGCAGGAAGTCAGCCGACATTTGAAGAGAAGATAATCTAGATGTTACTCAAAATTGCAGAAAACAGGAAAGAAGAAAAACTCCCAACTTTTGAGGCTAGAACTAGACATTAACTCAAATATGCATGTTAAAATTTCTAGGGTAACCCCTAAAAGAACAGAAATAGAATTTGTAACTTTGAAACTAATATAGGGAAAAATAGAACAAGGGTAAAGAAGTCAAAAGAATATAAGAAACAAAAGGGAAAAAGAACAGAAAAAGTAGGATGAATATAAAGCAGAAATTAGGGCAGTACAACTAGACCCAAATTACACCTGTAATTACATTAAATGTAAATGGACTAAACTAATTAGTTGAAAAGCAAAGACTGTCAGACTAGAGTTTTTAAAAATCTAGCCAGAAGCAGTTTATATGAAATACACCTAATATATAAGAGTAAAGGGAGGTTGCAAGTGGAAAGGTGAGAAAGTGATGCACAAACATGAACAAAAGGACCCTGGAGAAATGGTCCTGCTGTAAGTTCAAATAGCCTTTATGGCAGAGAGCTTTACTAGAGCCAAAGAGGTTCACCTCATGATTGCAGAAGATTTCACTCAATGGAAAGATAAAAGAATTCTAAAAATTGTATGCATATGCACCTAATAACATAAAACATGTAAAGCAAATACTGACATGACTACAAGGAGAATTTAATGACTCTATCACCACAGGAGAATTCAGTACAGCTCTCTCAGTCTTTGATAGAATCAAGCAGAAAAATAATCAAATAAGATACAGATGATTTGAGGTGTGTGTGTGAGAGAGAGGGAAATGAACATGACTGGAGGAAAATATGTATTCTTTTAAAGTCCACATGGAACATTTAGAAAAAGGATCATCTACTTGGCTACAAAGCAAGTCTTCACAAATATCTAAATAGGCAGTATACAGACTATGCTCCTTGACTACAATTCAGTTAGGTTAGAAATCCATTTTAAAAAGATAACTAGAAAGCTCCAAAACTGCAAGCTTTCTGAAATTGAAAAACAGCCTTCTAAAGAACTCTTAAGTCAAATAAGTAATTATAATGGACACTCAAAAATTACTAGAACTAAAAAATAATGAAAACACTATATATCAAAACTGATGGAATGCAGTGAAAACAGTACTTCGAGAAAAATTTACGGTCTTGAATGTTTACATCGTAAAATTTAAAAGGCTGAAAATTAAAGAGCTAAGCACTCCACTTGGAAATAACCCCAGGAAAGCAAAAGGAAGGAAACTATAAAGATAAGAATAGAAATTAATGAGCTAGAAAACAAAAATGCAACAGAGAGGATCAGCAAAGCCAAATACTGGTTACTTGAAAAGACTTTCTAAATTGACAGTCTCTGTGAGATCAGGAAGAAAGCCGGGCACATGTAAGCAGCAATGAGAGTAGAGCGAGAACAGAGCTGCAGATACAGAAGAGCTTTAACATAGAAGATCAACAACTCTATGTATCACAAACATTGGATGAAATGGACACATTCCAGAAAAAGATATAAATTTATTATATCTTTCTGAGTCACCAAAAGTGACTCAAGAAGATGCAGACAACTAAGTAGTCCTACAACTATTAAAGAAAAAGGAATCAGCACCAGAAACTCCTGCCCCCAAAACATCGGGCCCAGGAAGCCTTGCAGGAAGTCAGCCAACATTTGAGGAAAAGATAATCTAGACGTTACTCAAAATTGCAGAAAACAGGAAAGGGGAAAAACTCCCAACTTATGAGGCTAGAAAAGACAATGATGAGAAAGAAAGATCTATGTCAGATGCACTCCTGAAGATAGACCCAAACTTCCCAAACAAGAATCACAAACTGAAGCCAGGAATATGCTTGGCCGAGTTGGGTTCAACCCAAAAATGCAAGGTTAGTTCCAAATTAAAAATGTTAATAATGTCATTCATCACATTAAAGGGAAAAAACCTCCATGATTATCTCAATAGCTGCAGAGAAGGCATTAGGTGGAATCCAGTCTCTTTCATAATAAAAATGTGCAGCCAATGTGGAATCACGGGGAACTTCCTCGACCTGGGATGGGGTGTCTATCTAGCAACCACTGTACTTCATGTTGAACTTTCCCTTTTAAATCAGAAACGAGACCAAGACGGCCACGACCGTTTCTCCGATTCAACACTGTCTTGGAGGTCTCGGCTAATGTTACAGGATAAGAGAAAGAAACGAAAACGATAAGGATTGGAAAGGAAGCAATAAAACTAGCATTGTTCGTAGATAATATGTGTCCACAAAGAGAACCCTGAAGAACTGAAGCCGATTCAGTAGAATTGACGGGAGTTTCCCAAGGTTTCTGGAGAGGAGATCAATTCTTAGGCAACTAAGAGCTGAAGTGCAACTGCAGCAGAAAATAAAACAGCACATTTATTACAGCAGCAAAAATACAGAGCTCCTGGGGTGAACCTAACCGACGACACGCCAGGGCTTTATGGAGAAGGGTATTCAACGTGTTTGGAACACGTCAGAGAAACGTTAGATGAACACTCGTGGGTGGAAGACTCAACATCCCCTGACTTGATTTATGGAGTGGATGCAGTTCCAAGCAAAGCCCCACCGATGGGCCATTGCTAAACCTTTACAGAAAGGGCCAAGGGAGGAGGAGGACAAGGTGGGGCTTGCCCTACCAGGTGTCAAGGGGAATGGTGAAGATAGAGGGATTAAGACAGAGAGCTACCAGCACAACTCAAGCAGACGGGTTGAGGGTCTCACAACCACCCCCAGGTCCTCGGCTCCCGAGAAGGACTCGGCATACAGTCCTGCTCACAGTGAGGATGCATCCCGGGAAAGGATGCAAGGCGACACCAGCACCGGGAAAGGCAGTGGGCGAAGAGCAGAGGACACCAGGCGCGAGCTTGAGGCGTCTGCCCCGGTGGAGTCACTCGGGCGCGTGGAATCGCTCCCTCGCTGGCTGTAATACACGTGTGAAGTGACTGCTGTCCTCCAGAGACTCAGCACTGGAGGTCTGTCCTGGGGATCTGCCTGGCATATGCCCAACTGCAGACTCCCAGAAGGAGAGCAGGGGTCCACACAGACCATACTGTGTGCATGGTTTAGGCACAGGGAGCCACCTTCACCACTAGGGAAAGGTTCGTACCTGCTAGGGACCGGTTTACCAGCCACGCTCCAGACACCAGCCAAGGACCAGCCTTGCAAGCAGGCCTTTCTCAGGACAGTGCCTGTCCTGCTCTATTAATTCTCTTCTGCACAAGGCACTTCACAGAACAGAAGGCACAAGGAGCTAGTGAACACGTGAAAAGATGCTCAACTTCACTGATAATCAGAGAAAGGTAAATTAAAATACATGGAATATAATTTTATACCAACAAGACTGGCAAAATGGACAGTCTGACAACACAACTGTGAGTTTAATTTGTGTTGTCATTCAGCCGCTCATGGGATGAAACGCTGGGTTTGGTTTTCAGCAATCTCAGCTCTGCGGCTGCAGGCGACAAGGGCTTCTTTTGGGGCAGACGCAGAAGTTTCAGGACCCTCATGCAGAGCGAGAGCTGGGAACGTGCAGTCTGGCCTCATGCCTTCCTTCTCCACTTTCTCCAGCACAGTCACAGCAGCCGGCCGGTTCCCTCATACTCATTAGTGCTACGAAAAAGTCCTGAGGTAGCAAATGCGTGGTCACTCAGCATCTCTCCTTCTGCAGGGATTTGATTAGGGGTATCCCATGGCATCGTTTTGAGTAACTTTTGCCATATCACACCATGGGCTACTAGTGACCTCTGTACCACTGGAGACAGGGCCTTTAAATTTACCAGATTAGGGGCCCAGCCCAGAAACCCCAGAACCAATTCAGAGAACTCATCCTGAAGACTCTCCCGTGGCACCACTTCTGGTACCAATGTCTGTATCAGTCACGGTTGCCTAGAGAAGCAGAACCAGTGGGAGTTACATGAAGAGGTTTACTGCAAGGAACTGGCTTACAATGTGGGGCTGCCTGGACCCACCTGAAGTCCATCGGCAGGCCGTCACGGGGAGATCACGGTCAGCGGGAGCACTGTGTGCACGGCTGAGCCGTCGACCACAGGTGGAATTTCTTCTCTAACTCTCGCTTCTGCAGAGGTGGCTGAGGACTCAGGCTTGGTTGAGCTCCTCGAGGCCCACCCTACTCTTGTGACCACGCCCTCTGACCTTTTGCTCTCGTGTAGCCACACTTAGCCTCCTCTCAGCCACACTTTTGGAAGCGATCACAAATTTTAGCATCTTTTGCCATCTGGACAGGCTGAGAATTCCCCAAATCATCGCATTCCAACTCCTTTTTGCTTGACAGATCTCCCTTCACACTTGATAACAAGCCGCAAGGAGACCGCAGGCTGCACCTTCGCCACTGCTGGGAGGTCTCGCAGCTGAATACCCCAGTTCATCCGTGAACGGCCTGCTCCCCCAAGTGCAGGATACAGTGCCAGCGCGGTTTCTCCTCCTCCAGGAGGGGTGGTCTGCATCCCTGGAGCCCTCACCAGCAGTGCTGCCCTCTTTTTCTTTAAATGCTTATAAGTGTACTGATAGTGCTCATCAGGAAAGGTATACAAAATGAAACTCAGAGTACAACCCTTTTATACAAAACGCCTAATTCATTGACTCAAGAGGTTTGATGCGGAAACATGCGATTTGGGAAGACCCGTAGAAGAGAAAATTAAAACAGCTAAAGGGATGCAACAGCTGCCCTTGCTAAAGCTGTTCTCTCCAGAAAATGCCGGAAAGGCTACCCCTGCATGCGTGAGAGCATCACAGGTGTGAGTGAGCAGACACACTCTTGCCCAGTTGTCCAGAATGTTCACATGAGCAAACAACCCTTGAAGCTATAGAGAACAAATGAAGGAGAAAATAGAGCCCTACTGCTTTGTAGAGCAAGTACGAAAAACACAGAAGTCACTAAGACCTCGGATCAGAAGACCTAGGAGATAGGAACAACTTACAAGGATTTTGGAAAACCTGTGGGTAAAACTTGTCCATAACTACCAGGCAAGCACGCAGAGGGCCAGGATCCGGCCTGTACCTCTCCAGGTTTACGGCATGAATAAGTACCAATGAATCCCACGTCCTGTGCTCCTCAGGGAGGGGACTGGGGGCACTTGTGGTCTGACAACCTGAGATGTTTTCATGTTCTTGGGAATAAACATCCCAGCCCCAGTGGGGCAGCTGTAGTGACCTAGACCCTGCTTCCCCTTCTTACTCAACGCCCACATTTCTACCAGCAGTCTGCTCTCAGCTCTGTAGGCGCTCCCCAGACAGATCTGCTTTCTCCGCTCTGCTCCCTGCTTCCCTGAGCCCTCAGCAGCCCAGCCCTAAATGCCCTCATTTCTACCAGCAGTCTGTTCAAGGCCATCCAGACGTTTTGTATCGTGACCCTCAAAACTTCTCTAGCCTCTACCCACTACTCGATTTCAAAGCTACTTCCACATTGCTAGGTCCTGTCACAGCAGCACCCCACCCCTGGTACCAGCATCTGTGTTTGTCTTCCACTGCTGACATAGCAAGTTCCCAGAAGCTCAACACACAACTCTGTGGAAGTCTAGTCTAGGTGGGCTCCGCGGGCTCCCTGCTGAGGGGCTCACACACTGAAATCAGGGTGCTGGCAGCTGGGCTCTGCAGAAGAACCTGCCTCTAGGCTCCCTTGGTGCTGGCAGGACCCAGGCCCCTGTGGCTGCAGGACTGAGGTCCCCAGCTCCTTGATGTGTGGCCTCCACCTTCAAGCAACCATGGCTCACCCCAGCCTTCTGGGCTTTGAATCTGGCTTCCGCCTTCCGTTTCTGCTTTAAGCGCTCCCGTGATGACACTGGGCCCACCAGAAAAATCCAAAATAATCTCTCTGTTTTGAGGTCAACTGATTAGTAAATTATACCTGCAAACCCCTTTTGCTACAAAATGTAAAAATTCACAGGTGTAACGTGGGGGTGGGGGCGCAGATCAGGGAGGCCAACCCTGCCTCCCATTTGGTGGAGACCCCCTGCACTCTCGGGGGCCAGTGGAAAGGCACCTCCTCCCTGGCTCCTGGCTCCCTTGACTGCTGATGCCTCAAGAAGCAAGGCTGGCCCTTGCAGTCCCAGCCCCGATAAGCTGGAAACAACCCTGGCTGGGGGACAGAGGGGTTTTCTACAGGGATGGCAGCCAGGGCCACCCTTGGCACAACCTCCTCCTTCCCTAGACGCTGGGACCAGGCCTCCGGGAGAGGTGGCCCATGGGGGGCCAGGGATGGGGAAAGAGTGGACATTTGCTCATGAATGCCAGGGGCCAGCACAGGAGGGCCCGTTCTCCCCTGGCTCTGCCTCCCACTCCTGCAGCCTCCCCACACTAGGGCCAGGCAGCACTGGGCAGACCTCTGTTCCTCCCACCTCAGCTTCCTCATCAGAGACGGAGGGGCACGAAGAATACCTTCCCCGAGTGTGCTGGAAGGATCCGGAGAGCTGAACCACACATGGCCGGCCTTGCCAGGGCCCATGCAGAGTGCAGGGAATGGCCACCTACTGATAGACAAACCCTACTGCTCTGCAGTCCCAGGGCCCCTAACCAGCTCTGTGCAGCGGCCAGCTTTCTGGTGAGCCTGGAGACCCCTTCCCAGAAGAATGTTTTTAAATGCACACAAGAAACCATACACCAAAAATGAAAATTATGATATAGCCATCTCTGTGCTCTTTCATAGCAGCACGATTCACAACAGCCAAGAAGTGGAAACAGCCCAAGCGCCCATCGACGGCAGAGCAGATCAATACACTGTACTCCATCCGTACAACCGAACATACTTAGTCATGAAAAGGAGTGAAGCACCAACAGATGCTACAACATAGATGAACCTGGAAACTACCGTGCCAAGTGAAAGAAGCCAGCCCCAAAGGGCACACGTTGTAGGATTCCACTTGTATGAAATGTCCACAACAGGCAAATCCACAGAGACAGGAACCAGATGGGTAGGGGCTGGGGGAGGGGGTCGTGGGGAGGGACCATTTAACAGGAGATGAAAATGTCCTAAAATTGACTGTGGTGACGGCTGCACAACTCTGCAAATGTACAAAAAGCCACTGAATTTAATGGGTGAGTTGTGTGGTATGAATTATATCTCAATAAACCTGTTAAGAAAAACATTTGCCATCCAAGTTAAGACCCCTGAAATTCTGAGAGCCCTGCTCAGGGTTTCTTCATGACTCTGGGCCCCCCTAGGTGGGCCCAGGTGGGTGTGAGCAGAGCCTCCTGCAGGGGGAGCACTCTGCACCCCAGATGACTGGCGTCCCCCCTTGGCTTCTGGGAGGGAAGGGCCTTACAGACGCAGCATTTCCAGGGGCCAAAGAACAACGAGGGGCTGGGACCACCCAGGATCTTCCTGTGTCAAGCCCACTCCCCAAAGGAGCCATAAGGGCTCCAGCTGGCAGACCCCGGGTGACATGCAGCCGTAAACGAGCCCATCCTCGACGACACTGTCCCTGACAACCCAGGGAAGCCCTGCCCTCTGCCCTCTGCCACAACCACAGACACAGCCCTGCTCCTAATGGACACATGGCCGGGCAGGGAGACAGCAAGACCCTGAGCCCCAGGCCCGCTCACCTCGGCCGCCCTGCGGTGGTCCTCGCCGGTGCCCAGTACGAGCACATCCACACCCAGACAGCGGAGGCTACGTGCTAGCCCCTGCAGCATGCTGTCACACACCACGCGGAAGGCCCTGGCCTGGATCTTGGCGGCAGCATCCTCGCCCTCAGCCACAGGCACCTGCAACACAGCCCTGCTCAGAAGCCCACAGCCCCCTCTGGCCCACTCTGGACTCAGTGGGGACCCGAGGCCCAGGTAGTCAGCTCTTTTTTTTTTATTTTAAAAAGAGAATCATTCCTGGAGGAAAATATAGGTAGTACACTATTTGCTATCAGCCATAAAGGGATCTTTTTGAATTCCATGTCTACTCAGACAAGAGAAACAAAAGAAAAAATAAATAAGTGGGACTTCTTCAGATTAAAGAGCTTCTACAAGGCAAATGAAACCAGGATCAAAATGAATAGGGAGGGCTGGCCCCGTGGCTTAGCGGTTAAGTGCGCGCGCTCCACTGCTGGCGGCCCGGGTTCGGATCCCGGGCGCGCACTGACGCACCGCTTCTCTGGCCATGCTGAGGCCGCATCCCACATACAGCAACGAGAAGGATGTGCAGCTATGACATACAACTATCTACTGGGGCTTTGGGGAAAAAAATAAATAAAATTAAAAAAAAATGAATAGGGAACCCACCAGCTGGGAAAAAATATTTGCAAATCACATATCTGACAAGGGATTAATCTCCATAATATATAAAGAACTCACACAACTGAATAACAAAAAAACAAACAACCCAATCAAAAAATGGGCAGAGGAAATGAACAGACACTTCTCCAAAGAAGATATATAGATGGCCAATAGGCACATGAAAAGATGCTCAACATCACTAGTCATCAGGGAAATGCAGATCAAAACCACACTAAGATATCACCTCACACCCGTTAGAATGGCTATAACCACCAAGACAAAAAGCAACAAATGCTGGAGAGGCTGTGGGGAAAAAGGAACCCTAATCCACTGCTGGTGGGAATGAAAACTGGTGCAGCCTCTATGGAAAACAGTATGGAGATTCCTCAAAAAATTAAAAATAGAAATACTTTATGACCCAGCTATCCTACTGCTGGATATTTACTCAACGAACCTGAAATCAACAATCCCAAGAGACTTATGCACCCCTATGTTCATTGCAGCATTATTCACTATAGCCAAGACATGGAAGCAACCTGTGTCCCTCGACTGATGGATAAAGAAGATGTGGTATGTATATACCATGGAATACTACTCAGCCATAAAAAAAGACAAAATCATCCCATTTGCAACGACATGGATGGACCTGGAGGGTATTATGTTAAGTGAAATAAGCCAGAAAGAGAAAGACCAACAGTGCATGATTTCACTCATATGTGGAAGATAAACCAACACATGGACAGAGAGAACTTTTTGGTGGTTACCAGGGGCTAGGGGGGTGGGTAGTGGGCACAAGGGGTGGAGGGATGCACTTATATGGTGACTGATAAACAATAACGTACAACAAAAATTTCACACACACAAAAAACAATTTAAAAAGTTAAAAAAAAGAGAATCATGAGCAATATGTACTCAATTCAGAAAACAGCAGAAAAAACAGATAAGCAAAATGATATAAAATCACCCACCCTGGACCCCAAGAGGGGCCTGCACACGTTTCCTGGGGGTTCGTGTGTGCACTGGAGTGGGGCGAGGGGCCCAGGGCTGTCAACTTAAAAAGCAAATTCTGGGGCCGGCCCTGTGGCCTAGTGAATAAGTTCGGGATGCTCCACTTCAGTGGCCTGGGTTTGGTTCCTGGGAGCGGACCAACACCACTCATCGGTGGCCATGCTGTGGCAGCAACCCATGTACAAAATAGAGGAAGATTGGTGCATATGTTAGTGCAGAGCAAATCTTCCTCAAGCAAAGGGAAGGAAGATTGGCAACAGATGTTAGATCGGGGTGAATCTTCTTCAGAAAAAACAAAAAGCAAATTCTCCTGTTATTTTATCTGAAAATGAGTTTATTTGGGAATAGCCCAAAGAATTGCTATTCAAGATGTGCAAATGCAAACCACAGGCAAATCTGGAGAACAAAGGAGGGAGTTGCTTTTATAGAGAAAAAGGGGGAGAGGGAGGGGCTGCTCTAAAGGAAAGCCCATTGCCGGAGAGAAACAGATCAGGGTGGCAACGGCTTCTCATTGGCTGAGCTGCAATGTTTCTGATTGGCTGGGCTGTTGTCAGGTGGAGAGAGAAGTCTTCCCTCGGTAGTAAGTAGTTCTACTTCCTGTCCGAGATGCAAGTCTCAGTCTTTTCCTGTTTGACATAATTGACGGCACGTGATGAGGTGAGCGCTCCCCCTGCAGGCCTTCCCCACCCAGTGTAGTTGAGGTTTCTGTTATTAATCTCCACGGGGTGCACAGGGGGACACAGCCCGGTGTCAGGAGGGGGCTGGGACCCCTTCTCCTCTAGGAAGCTAACCCATGGCTCTGCTTTCCTTTTCTCCAGGTGGAGGGTCCATCATGGAGGATCTCAAGCCCCACTGGAAGCTGCTGACCACCACCCCAGGCCTCCACCCCTGTAAGGTCCCTGCTTTAAGGAAAGTGATCCTCCTCCCCAAGGATCCTGAGGAAGGGACCCCGAGGGGCTTCACCCACCTGCTGGGGCGGGGCTGAGGCCTCCTGTGGGCCAGGCGGCTCCCGAGCCCCTGATTGCTTGCTGTGCCGTGGCCTCGGGCTCCTGGCCAGGTCCCCGGACAGGTGGAAGCGGGAGGGCTCTCTGCACAGTGTCCAGTACACCTCCAACAGGCAGTAGGCATCGGCAGCTGGGGTGGGCAGGGGTTGGCCTCAGCCTCCAGCACAGCGGGCGGAGGCGGGTAGGGCTGTGGAGGGAGGTCGGGGGTGCGCACCTGCATAGGCCAGCTGCGCCTCACTCAGCGGCCGCCGGTCCCAGTTGGAGAGCTGCTGCCTCTTGTCCAGGGGCTTGCCCAGCACCTGCTGCACCAGGAGGCTGAGGCCCCTCAGCCCCTTGGTCCCATCCACGCCTGGGGCTGGCACGTCTACCACCCGCATCTGCCAAGACAGTGCCTCTTGGGGGTGAGAGACCAGCCCTGGAGGGAAGATAGCCAGTGCTGGGGCAGAAGGGCATGGGCGGCCGAGGCAGGCACGGGTCAACCCCTCAGGGTGTGTGCCGAGAGCTCCTTGAAAAGGAGCCCAGAGTGGAGCTGGTTCTGGGGAAAGTGTGGGGTTGTGCGCAGACACTCCCTCTCTGGGGGACCCGGTGCTCTGGGGCCCTGGTGACCTGTGGCCAGGGAGCAGGGCTGGGGCCAGCCTGAAAGTTGCCGAGAAACCACGAGCAAGTCCTGACCCACAGACACCCCACCAGCGTGTGGTGGAAGACCCCTGCCCGGGCACGGCTGTGTGGGTGGAGTAGTGAGCAACCCCCTGGGATCACAGAGGCCCCGACCTTGTCCCCACCCCTGTCCCACTGACCTGCCTGTGCACCTGCTGCAGGTCCAGGCTGCCCCGAAGATGCTTCTCCGTGTGGGCCAGGGCAGGGCAGGAGGTTCCCAGGCTCCGCAGGTCCCCTGCCATCCCATAACCTGGGAGTGGGGGCTGCCAGTGTGACAGGCACCCAGGAAAGGGCCCCTGGCCTCACCCCAGCACCCTCCCCTAGGGCAGGCAGGGCTGGGGTGCAGGGCTGGGGGCTGTGCTCACCCAGCTTGGTGATAGAGGGGTCTGAGAGCAGCTGGAACACCAGCTGGGAGAAGGCCTGGGACGCCTGCCCTCCTGCCGGCTGCGAGAGCACCAACAGGTCCAGTAGGAACACGCGGCCCTCCATGGCCACTTGCATGAGGGACGCCTGGGGCCGGCCCCCCATGCCAAAAGAGGGCCTCCACTCCAGGTCCACGCTGACCAGGCCTGGCTGCAGACAGAGGGGCTGGCATGAGTGGGCATGGCTGAGACTGAGACTGGAGTCCAGGTGAGGCGGCCTGTGTTGGGAGGGCCTCATCATCCCTGTGGGCTCCGCAGAGAGGAGGCTAAGCGCCCAGGGGCAGGTGCCCGAAGCCCACGCCTCAGTCCCGGGTCTGCACAGGGGGAGGGCATGAGTGCCCTGCTCTGCAGGGCCGCCTGGGGGTGGGAGAGGATGGAGAGCCAGGCGTGGTGGGGGCCACTGTGGACCGAGCACCCAGAAGCCTGATGAACAGCCAGAGCAGGCGACCCACCTGCAGCAGCTCCTCCTTGTGCCTGGCCAGGTCCTCCCACGAGGCCAGGAAGTGGACGTTCTCCCTGGCGATGGGCAGCTGGTAGTAATCGTCCCTCCTGTCCTCGGAAGGCGCCTCGGCCGTCCTAGGAGGAGTGGAGCTGTGGCACCACCACTGCCCTGGGTCCCTGGTGCCCCCACTCCACCCCAGCACCTCCAGCCTGACCGGGCCAGGGCTGACCCAGAGGGGCAGGGGCGTGCTCCTGGCCCACGTGTGGGCAGGGGTCTGCGGGGTCTGCCCTCCTGTCTCCTGCAGCCACACGCCTCTGCCCTCCCCAGCTGTGGTTCCTCAGGCTGCTGGGGTGTGCGGCCTGGCTGGGGGATGTGCCTGTCGGATCTATGGATGGGGTGGCTAGTCTGCTCCGTGCACACTCGCGTTCTGGGAACGAGAGCCTGCGCCCACTCTTGGTTTTCTCTTACTTTCTAATTCCTAAGCTGCTGGCATTTGTGACCCGTGGTGTTGCTTCCCAGGGGCATGTCCCCCTCGCGGCCCCCCGAGCCTGGGGGTGCTCACCTCCCCTGGAGCCTGAGTCGGCTGAGTTCTGCGGCCACTGTGGCCGGCAGCCGTGCCTTGGGCAGCGAGAGGTCCAGGGCGCACCGGGCAGCTGTGGCCGCATCACTGTGAGAGGTCAGCAGCTTCAGCAGCTGCTCCTGCAGCCACTCGCTCTGCCCCACTAGATCCTGGGGGCACAGGACATGGGCTGTACTGCCTGGCTCTGCCCCGAGGGGGTGGGACAGTCCTGGCAGCCCCCAGGCCCACACCTCACCCATCAGACCTGGCTCTGAGCCCTTTGGGAGGAGGAGGCTGTCCCCTGAAAGCCGGGAGCAGCTCCTGTGACCGAGGCTCTGCAGTGACCAAGCCAGCTTAGACTGAGATGCTGAGAGGCCTCGATGTGGTCAGGGTGCAGGGACGCCATCCTGAGCACACGGCCCAGCCCGACTCCCTGCCCTCAGCTGGGCCCCTCTCCACATCCCCACCACACATTGCTGCTCTCGCCAGGATGTGCCAACAGCCCCTCCTCGTGGGCCGCCCCTGCTCCTGGACCTGAGACCAGCACTGTCTTTCTAGAACATCCACTCTACCCTCATTCCCCCCTTGACACCTCCTCGCCCCCAGCCCTTGGGTCGGCCATCAGGAGTAGGTGAGGCCATGGGACACTCCTGCACCCACGGTCCAGACAGTAGACTTATGGGGGTAGCCCTTGGGGAGGCAGTGACCATGGGGCAACACGAGGCTGTCTCCTGTCCGGCTGGTGGCTCCACACCCATGCCCAGTGCAGGAGCAGAGGGGCTCACGCAGCCCACAGGGCCTCCCACCCCTCGCCTCAGGAAGTCTTGGGTGAGGCCTGGCCACCTGCACCACCAGGGTCCTGATGGAGGGTCTCAGTCCTGGCTGAGTCCTTGTGTCCCTGAGTTCACAGATCATTATAGCTCGGTGAGAGGGGATGGGACCCCACCCTGCCCGGAGTCTGAGCCCCTCGCCCTCCTGACCTCCAGCCCCCAAGGCCTCCGTGCTCCCTGAGGAGCCGCTGCTGGCAGATGGGCAGGGCCACCTCCCCAGACAGCTCTGTCCCTCCAGCAGCCGCAGGCCGTCCGCTTCCCGCAGGCCGCGGGTTCCCACGTGGACGACAATATGTGGAAACCCCTCCACATTCTTCAGGATGTCCGCTGCCCTTCCGGCCGGCTCGGCCTTGGCACCCAGGGGGGATCGGCCTTCCGGGCCTTGCCCAGGGGGTCCGCGTTTCTCTCTGGTGACTCACTCCACCCCCCCACCCCCTTCACTCCAGGGGCGGCGCAGTGCTGCCCCCCACTGGATGCCACTCAGGACACCAGATGCTGCACTGTCCGCCCAGGGAGGAGGTGCTCCCAGCTTGACTGACCAGCCCACAGTTCTCGTGCATGCTGCCCCCAGGTCCCCACAGACCCCCACCTTCCTCCAAGCCCGTTTCCCCTGGGGCGGGGGACAGCTCTGCACCCATGATGACCCCCCAGGGTCAGGAGAGAGCTCTGTGCCCACGATGACCCCCGCCTCCAGCTCAGGTCTGAAGGACAGAGGATGCCAGACGGTCCTGTCCAGGCCGCTGTCCTGATGGGATCTTTGGCCCCCAGGCCTGGGAGTGGACCTTGCAGTCCAACCCTCTCTATGCCCCTGCATGACCCCAGGGCGCTGATGCCTCTTTTCTAGGGGCCTGGGGGCTCAACCCTCATTGGGCTTTGGGGGGCACAAAGCCATCAGCAAGGGGGCCCGAGGACAGTCTAGAGTGTTCCCTTGGTGAACACTGTGGAACCTCCCGCAGACCTCTCCTCTTCCATCACCTGCGGGCTCTGGACAGGACAGCTGCAGGAGGGTCCTGAATCCCGGCCGCTCAGGCCTTGCCTCACCTGGTGAGGTCCTCATGCAAAGCCCACCCCCTCAGCTTCGCCTCTTGCACACCACCTTCCAAGAGGGGTGGGAAGGCCTGACGCCCCGCATCTGGTTTCCCCTCAGGGTGTGGCATCTCTGCTGGGAGGGGTGGGCCCTTTCTCCGCGTCCTCTGCTCCCCGACTTGCTGGGCCATGGGAGGAGTTGACCCAGTGGCTCGTGAGCTGTCCTGAAAGCTGTCTGGGCCTGCACATCTGGGCCACACGCATGCACACGTGAACCATACACCACACGCTTTCTTGGGGGCACTTGCCCACCCAGGCCTTGCCCAGGCCTCAAAGTTGAGTGCCCACACCACACAGGGCTTCCGGAGGCCTGGTGGGCACTGCCAGGACCTCTCCAAACTCACCTGCACGTGGTCGGCCCAGTTCTCCTGAGACATGTTTCCCTGCAAAAGTCAACACCGAGGTGACCTTTTCTAGCACCAATGGCAAAGGCTCGAGAGCAGGCCTCGCCCAGAGCCCCCCTCTGCACAGGCCCAAGCTCAGGCCTGCTCCTGGGGGGCACGCACCTCCACAAACCGCTTGTAGCACAGGTACCGCAGGGCGGACAGGCGCTGCTGGGCGACAACGTTGGGACACAGGGCTGAAAGAGAAGGCTGGGCTCAGGGCCGGGGAGCGTCAGGGGCCGTGTAGCTCTGCTGTCTTCCCACTCCCCTCCATCCCACACTCTCCCCTCAGGTGGCCTTGGCCTCTGCTCGGTTCCACCCAACATCAGAGCCGCACCCCCAGCCCCGAAGGTGGGTGCCCCCCAGCCCATGCCAAGCCCCAGAGTCCTTCCAAGCCCCAAAGGTGGGTGCCGCCGCCCCATGCAGAGCCCCAGAGTCCTCCTCCAGCCCCTCTAACCAGCACCTTGGGCCCCACAGCCCTCCCCCCCTGCTGTCCCACCCTGGCTGAGCCTCTCTTGGGTCTCCTGGAGCCCCTCCCTCTGCACAGGCATCCTGAGGGCAGCAGCCCCATCTCTCCAGGCCTTCCCGCCTCTTCTCCGGCCAGGGCCTTCTAGACACACAAGTCCTTCTCCCTCTAGAGAGTGAATTCCTTGAGGAAGGGCCATCCTGTTCACATGTTTACAATCTGATACTTGCTCGCAGCCTCACTTCCAATTCCGTTCAGAGCCCGAGGGGGCCCAGGAAGGGCACCCACCTATCCAGCCTGCTGGCTGCCACTCCTTCCTCATGGGGTCAGCTGTCCTTGCAGCCTGGCGGGTCCGAGTGGGAAGCTGACCACAGAGCTCCGCCCACCTACGCCTCTCAGTGGGCGCCTGGTCTTCCCTAGACCTTGGCTGGGACCCCATGCTCTCGAGGGCTGTGGCCACCCCAGCCAGCACCCCCGGCCAGCAGCAGGGAGCACCTTTGTTGCACGGATGTCGTCCCAGCACAGCAGCGGTCAGTGCTGCCCAGAGGCCGGGGCTTGCCAGGTAGGGAAGGCGGTGCCCTCCCTGCCTCCCACCGAGGGAGGACGCAGGACCCCAAGGGCTCCAGACCCTGCGGACGTGCCCTGCAGGCCACTTGGGAACCCAGGACAACACTACAAAGGTGGCACATAGACAAAGCCTGAGGCAGGGACAGAATAATGAATGAATGAACTCAAGAAAGGAAGGAATTGCTCAGAGAGGGAGCCCTCTGGACAGGAGACCAAGGCCACCGATGTTCTTGCCGAAGTGGACACATACTCAGATCTGCAGACGGACAGAAACCAGCTTTCCTGACATTTCTACAATTTTACGCATCATTTTGCCACTGGGGTACTTTGACCAAAAGCCTCCTGGATACAGCGTCACTTCCACAGAAGGGATTCAAGCTGCAGCCTGCACTGAGTGGTTAACCCAAATCCAAGCGCTCCTTTTCATGCTGCGGGAAGCAAACCTTTAAAGGAAAAAAGGAAAGGGCGTGGATAAGCCAGGCCCAACCCCCTGACACATGCTGAAAACGCCACAAGATCCAAGCACAGTCTGCACGCATCCTGCTGCCTCACATCGGTGCCGGGACACCTGGGCTCCACCCAGACCCAGGTCTGGGGGCAGGCTTGGGGGAGCTCAGGGCCAGGGGCGAGCAGGACCCCCCAGCTCTCCATCTGTTCTCTGTCCACCCACGGAGGACACAGGGTCAGTCCACGTGGAGGCCTCACACATAGTGAGGACTGCAGAGGGTGCCGGTGCCCCTCCCTCTGGGTGGGCAGTTTTTAGGACTTTGGAAATGCTGACCTGTGTTGTCTCAGATTAGGACATTCCAGGTCTCCTGCGAAGGCGCAGCCCTGCGAGAGACCCCTGGGGCCAGCTGGGGAAGCTACAAGAGGGGCCCGGTGGCGCATGCGTGTGGCGGGAGACCCGGGTAGGCAGCTGTCTCCCTGGCAGGCCAGCCTCCTGCTCCCCAGCGGGGCTGCTGGCTGAGGCACCCACAGAAGCATCTGCTGCTCCCCTCTTGTCCGCCAGACCCCCAAGCCCTCCACACGGTTGGTAGAGGACGTCCCTGCTGTCCAGGGGAGTCTGGGCACCCAACTTGCTCCAGCAGCGGGCTTGGCCGAGACCTGTGGGCAGGGTGGACCCTCAAGGGGGGCACACCTGTCCTGGGGCGCACTGGGCTAAGGCCAGTCCGAGGCCTCCAAAGGCTCCTCTGGCCCCAAACCCTGGGCCTACCAAGGCCATGACCCGACCCTGAAGTGGAGCCCTTGTCGGTCAAAGAATGGTGGGCGGTGCTGCAGAAGGAAGGCTGCACCCTCAGGCCCAGCTGTGGTCCCCCGCGCAGCCTTCCCACCACGCCTGGCTCTGTGGGCCTCACACCCACTCGCCCACCCCTCAGGGTCCTGGGTCCTGCGTGGAGGAGCCTCTGCCAGGGGGCCAGATACAACCCTCACCTCGATAGCAGCCACCATCAACCCTACGGGTGATTCTGTGCCGAGAGCCTCTGGAGGCTGCTGCTGCCGGCAGCCTGGCCTGGGCGTCCCCACCCCCCACTCCTGCTCAGTGACGCCAACAGGGATCCCTGACCTGGTGTCCAGGGCAGGCGTGCAGGTGACCTCAGAGGCGCCTGCGCCTGGGCGGGGTCCTGAGAGGGGAGAGGGACCTGCTCCCTCCGGCCTACTCCTTTCGCGTCAGCAGAGACAGTTTTTCAGCACAGCGACACAGTCCCACACTCCAGTCTTCCCAGCCCCTCAGAAGTCTGCTGGGACCCTCCTTGGAGCTTCTGAGTCTGGTTTTATTCTGTAGCCTCAGGGTGGCTCCTTCCTGCAGCTGCTTCCCCTGGTCCCTCAGGGGTCCCACTGCCCGGCCAGTCCTCTCAGACCTGGCTCACATGCTTCAGGTTGAGTCTCCTCTGTCAGCACAGCCAGCAGCTCCTTGCTCCTGCTGACCCTGATGGACCCGCACTGCCCGTCTGCAGACGTGCACACCCCTTCCTGTTTCTCCCAACTACGCACCCAATGCTGCCAGAGGGGCTGCTTAAAATCGTGAATCAAAACCCCTCAATGTTGTGCCTCCATCTTTGCAACAAGCTCCAAATGTTGTCCTCCTCCCTGGAGGCAGGCCCCCTCATCCAAGGGCTGGGGAATCGGCACAAACAGTGATGACGACTAAGCCTCCGAGTGAGTGAGGCGGAGAGACCAGGTGACTGCAGGCAAAGAGCGGGCTGAAATGTAGATACAGACCACAAAGCAACTATGAGCAGGATGTTCAAAGAAAGAAAAGACACAATCAGAAATAACTCCAGGCAACAGGAAGCCATAAAGAGTGAAATAGCAGACCCGAAAAAGAACCAAATTATAACTTCTAGAGCTGAAAATACAACAATCAAAATATAAATAGTGGATGGAATTCATAGTATGTTGGACACAGATGAAGAGAGTATTAGTGAAGTGGAAAAGAGAGCAGAAGAGATTACCCACACTGCATGACACAGAAGAGGAAGGATGTAAAATACATAAGGCAGTTAAAACCCACGGAGGATAGAGTGAGAAGAGCAGATTCACTCAGAGTCCTAGAAAGAGACTCAAGGGAGGAAAGGGGAAGAGGCAATATCTGAAGAGATGACGACTGAAAATTTTCCAGAACTGGTTTAAGACACCAATCCACAGATTCAAAAGGCCCAATAAATCCCAAGCAAGATAAAGAAAAAGAAATCTATAACTAGTCTCCTGACAGTGAAACTGTAGAACGCCAAAAACAAAGAGAAGATCCTAAAAGTAGACAGAGAAAAAAGAGAGATTGCTTTCTTTTTTTGTGTGTGTGAGGAAGATCAGCCCTGAGCTAACATCTGTTGCCAATCCTCCTCATTTTTTGCTGAGGAAGATTGGCCCTGGGCTAACATCTGTGCCCATCTTCCTCTACTTTATATGAGACACCTGCCACAGCATGGCTTGACAAGCGGTGTGTAAGTGCACGCCCAGGATCCGAACCTGTGAACCCTGGGCCGCCGAAAAGGAGTGCGCACACTTAACTGCTGCACCGCCGGGCCAGCTCAGAGAGATTGCTTTCAAAGATAAGAAGTTAGATTTCTTCATAACAACACATTTCAACCCAATCAAAGGACTGATGTCAGACAAAGCAGGTCTCTGGTCACAATGAGATTAAGAGACCACACCAGAAAGATAACTAAAAATGTCACACAGCTTAGAAATTAGGAAACACATTTCTAATTAGCCCATGGGCAAAAGAAAAAAATGACAATAGAAATTAGAAAATATCTTGAGCTGAACCATAATAAAAATAATATTGAAACCTGGAGAATATATTTAAGAAGAAAGAAGGCTTAAAATTTAGTTTAGTGGGCTGAGGAGGACATACAACAGATAGGATCAAAAAAGCCAAAAGCATGGCAACAAAAGCAAAAATCAACAAGTGGGATGATGTCCAACTAAAATCTCCTGCTCAGCAAAGAAACCATTAATAGAATGAAAGGGCAACATAGAGTGTGGGAGAAAATATTTGCAAACCATGTATTGGATAAGGGGCTAATATCCAAAATATATAAGGAACCCATAGAACTCAGAAGCAAAAAACCCCAAATAACCCGATAAAAAATGCGCAAAGGGGGGCCAGCCCGGTAGCATAGTGGTTGAGTTCGCACGTTCTGCTTTGGTGGCCTGGGGTTCACAAGTTCGAATCCTGGGCATGGACTGACACACCACTCGTCAGGCCATGCTGTGGTGGTGACCCTCATACAAAGTGGAGGAAGATGGGCATGGATGTTAGCTCACAGCCAATCTTCCTCAGAAAAAAAAAAAAAAGAGGACAAAGGATCTGGACAGACATTTTTCCAAAGAAGAGATACAGATGGCCACGGGCACAGGAAAAGGTGCTCAACATCACTAATCCTCAGGGAAATGCAAATCAAAACCACAATGAGATGTCGCCTCATACCTGTTAGAATGGCTCTTGTAAAAAAGACAAGATAACAAGTGTTGGCAAAGATGTGGAGAAAAGGGAACCCTCTTGCACTGTTGGTGGGAGTGTTAGTTGGTGCAGCCACTTTGGAGAACAGTATGGAAGTTCCTCAAAAAGTTAAAAATAGAACTATGATCCAGCAATCCCACTTCTGGGTATCCATCCAAAGGAAACAAAATCACTATCCCAAGAGATATCTGCACCCCCACGTTCACTTCGGCATTATTCACAATAGCCAAGACATGGAAACAACTTAAGTGTCCGCTGACGGATGAATGAGTAAAGAAGATGTGGTATAAATATACAATGGAATATTATTCAGCCAGAAAAAAGAAGGATCCTGCCATTTGTGACAACATGGATGGAGCTTGAGGGCATTATGCTAAGTGAAATAAGTCAGACAGAGAAGACAAATACTATATGATCTCACTTATATGTGGAATCTAAAAGAACTGATTCATAGATACAGAGAACAGATTGTTAGCTGCCAGAGGTGGGGTGTGGGCAAAATGTATAAAGGTGGTCAGACGGTACCAACTTCCAGTCATAAGATGAACAAGTTCTGGGGATGTAATGTACAGCATGGTGACTAAAGTTAACAATACTGTATCATACAGTCCTTAGAAGTTCTCATGATAAGAAAAAAATTGTAACTACGTAGGTGATGGATGTTAGCTAAATTTTTTGTGGTGTTCATTTTGCAATATATACATACATCAAATCATTATGTTGTATGCCTAAAACTAATACAACGTCATATGTCAATTATATCTCAACAGAACTGGGGAAAAAAGCCAAAAGTTATTTCAAAAGGCTAAAACTTTCAGTGAGATTGTTTAAGAGAAATAAAAAGAAAAAAGAGAGGGCTTAAATAACTATATCCAGAATGCTGCAGACATTTGAAAGATGGCAAGGGGGTATTATGAACAACTCCTGACAGTACACTTGGAACTGTAAATGGAATAGACAAATTCCCTGAAAAAACCCACATTTCAGGAAAAGAAAGTCTGAGTCCAACTTCAGTTGTGAACACAGATGCAAAAATCCTTAAATTAAAAAAAAGTTGGGAAACCAGGCCTGGCAATGTATATAAATGGTAATGCAACATGACCAAGAGGGGGCTAGCATAGGAATGCAAAGTTGGTTTGACATTATGAAGTTAATTAATGTAATCCAACACATTAACAGACCACTAGGGAAAAAGCGTATCGTTACCCCAATAGATGCAGAAAGAGTATTTGATAAAATTCCACATCCACTTCTGATTAACACTCTCAGTGAACTAGGAATTGAGTAGAATTTCCGTAACCTAATTAAGTGAATCTACAAAACCTTATCAGTAAGACTTTTCCTTTGAAGAGAGTGAAAGACAAGGATGACTATGATCACATCACCAAGGGGGAGGAGGAGGGGGCAGGGGACAAGCACAGCGCAGGCCCAGCCTCCCAGGAGCCACCCCAGGTGGGCAGAGGGGCTCGCAGACCCCGATTGCTGCTCAGTGCCCAGGCCCAGGGCCGGCTGCAGAGGGGGAGCAGGGCAGGAGATAGGAAGACAACGCAGGGGGTCTGTGGATCCTGACTGGCCTGAACCCTAGGCAGCACCAGCCCTGTGCATCCCTGGGCGTGTGCAGGTGGCCCACCCACCCCCCTGCAGGCTGTGGAAGCCTCACTCACCCGGGTCCAGGCCAAACCGCTCCCGCAGGTGCAGGACCTGCCGACTCAGCACTTTGGGGCTCAGCTTCTCCAGCTTCAAGGAGGTCACCTTCGGGTGCTGTCTGTGGGGCGAGAGATACGGCTCCTGCCAGCGCTGCTTTAAGTTAATACGTTTTAAGATTTTTATTTTTCATCAAAGTCATACACACGCACAGTTTAAAAGTCAAGTAATTCTACAAGGCTTATAGAAAAAGAAGCATGTCACCCCACCCCACCTGGCACCAGCCACTTGCGTGACAGTTTTGTGATGGTCTAGTATTTGCCTCTGTGTTTCCCAGTTTACTTGTATCATGCTATCTTGATTGTTCAGCTTTAGGTATTTCGTATGGACACCTCACCATTGAAGGCTCTCCTCCCTCATCCTCCCCAAACAATAGTACCCGAGTTCTCAGTTAATTCGTACAAGCATTTATAATACTACAACCGTGCAAACATTATTGGTGGCTAAGCCGCACTCTCCTGTTCCCCATGCGTTAGCACTTGTCTGGTTTTATTGGTTCCTTAGATTCCTGTCCTGAGGACCGAGCTGACTTCACCCCATGCTCACCACGAAGTAAACAGACCACCCTCACCCCCAGCCGCTGGCTGCCCCCCAGGCCCCTGTCCAACGTCGTCCAGGTCGCCTTGCACCCCCCACGTCCAGGCTGTGGTCCAGCAGCTCCACAGTACCTTCCCCAGGTAGGGCACGTGGAATGTGTCTGGAGATGGTGCAGGTGTGAGGTCTGTACTCCACCTGGGGTTTTGGCTGAGCCAAGACTTCTGGGTGAAAGACCTTTCCCCGAGCCCTGGGCAGGCGCTGCCCCCAGACCGTCTGATCCCTGCTCTTTCTGAGGTTTTGAGGGCTCTCCTTGGCCACAGCGTGGGTCTCTCCGTCCACTCTCTGGACATTCTGCACACCTGCAGAGCCTGGCTCCCATGTCCCTCTCACCCAGGAACTGGCCCTTAATGTATTCTTTGGTAATTTCCTCCCTTCCAGGTTCTCTGTTCTTTCCTTCTGGAATTCGCATTATGTGGGTACCGGGCCTTTTTGACAGATCTCTAATTTTTTTTTTTTTTTATCTTTTCTCTCTGATTTTCCTTCTCCTTGTTTTGTACTACTTTTTGGAAGAGATCTTCAAATTTATTTTCCAAGGCTTTTATTGTACTTTTCCTCTGCCATCATGGGTTTTATCGACAGGAGTTCTGTGCTCTGACAGCTCCTTCTGTCCAGTCTGGCATTTATTTCAGACACAGTATCCTCTCAAGATCTTGATCACAAGTTTGTGCTTGTTTTAATTGCTCTTCTGCTTCCTCCGCGTCCGGTTAGGCTGGACCGAGGTCTTGAGCCCTGGCCGTGCTCTCCAGCTCAGGGCCGGGGGGTGGGGCTAGAAATTGACAAACTGATTCTAAAATTCACATAGAAATGCAAAGGGTCTAGAATAATGAAAATGACTTTGAGACAGAAGAACACAATTGGAGAGCGAACACGGCCTGACTTACCACAGAGCTGCGGTGGTCACAGTGGTGGGGTGTCGGCAATAAACCGACAGACCGGTCTGCAGAGCAGAGTGGGGAGTCCAGAAACAGACCCGCACACATACGGACAGCTGACAAAGACGCGAAGACGACTCAGTGGGAACTGACAGTCTTTGACAACAACCATCCATATGCGAAACAAAAAGAGCTGCAATCCACAGCTAGCATCATATATGAAAATTATCTAAAGACGAATCACAGGTGTAAATGTAAAACCAAGAATTATAAAACTTCTAGGAGTAAGCATAGGAGAAAAATGCGCCCTTGAGTTAGGCAAAGATTTCTTAGCTACAACCCTAAAAGCATGATCCACAATTTTTTTTTTAAATTAATAAATTGGACTTCAATAAATTAAGAACTTTTGTTCTTTGAAAGACATGGTTAAGAGACTGAAAAGACAAGCCACAGGGTAAAATGTCTACAAATAACATATCTGATAAGGGATTTTTACCCAAATTATATTTTTAAATCTCCCAAAACTTAGTTATATGAAAACAACCTAATTTAAAAATGTGCAAAAGATGGAGCTGCTACTTCCCCCAAGAAGATACAGAGAGGGCAAATATGCACATGAAGACATGCTCACCATCACTCGTCATGAGGGAAGCGCACATCAAAACCACAAGGAGGGCCGGCCCCGTGGCTTAGCGGTTAAGTGCGCATGCTCTGCTGCTGGCTGCCCGGGTTCGGATCCCGGGCGCGCACAGACGCACCGCTTCTCCGGCCATGCTGAGGCCGCGTCCCACGTACAGCAACTAGAAGGATGTGCAGCTATGACATACAACTATCTACTGGGGCTTTGGGGGGAAAAATAAATAAATAAAAATCTTAAAAAAAAAAAAAAACACAAGGAGATGTCACTACACACCTATTAGAATGGCTAAAATGAAAAAGACCGACCACACCAAGTGTTAGCAAGGACATGCAGCAACTGTAATTCACATACACTGCTGGAGGGAATGTGAAACGGTATAACCACTTCGGAAAACAGTTTAACAGTTTCTCAAAAAATTAAACACACATCTCTCATATGACCCAGACAGTGCACTCCCGGCTTTACCCAAGAGAAATGAAAGCACATGTCCACACATAGACCAGTCCATGAATGTTCACAGCAGTTTTTTTAATTATTTTTTTGTGAGGAAGATCAGCCCTGAGCTAACATCCATTGCCAATCCCCCTTTTTTTGCTGGGGAAGACTGGCCCTGGGCTAACATCCGTGCCCATCTTCCTCTACTTTACATGGGACGCTGCCACAGCATGGCTTGACAAGCAGTGCGTCAGTGCGCACCTGGGATCCGAACCCGTGAACTCCAGGCCGCCGCAGTGGAGCGCGCGCCCTTAACTGCTACACCACCAGGCTGGCCCTGCAGCTTTATTTCTAATAGGCAGAAACTGGGAACTACCCAAATGTCCATCAACAGGTGAAGGATAAACAAACCATGGTCCATCCATGCACTGGAATATCACTCAGCAATAAAAGGAATGAACTACTGATAAAAACAACAATATGGATGAATCTCAAAATAATTGTGCTGAGAGAAAGAAGCTGTACTACATAATTCCATTTATGTAATGTTCTAGAAAATGAAAAAGAATCTACTAGTAACACAAAACAGATCAGTGGTCTCCTGGGGACGGTAAGGGGTGGTGGGGGTTCTGTATCTGGATTTTGGTGATGGTTTCACGGGCATGTGGCGTATACCAGAAGTTACAAAATTATATACTCCAAACGCAGTTTATTACACAGTAATCATACCTCAATAAGACTTTTTTTTTAAAAAATGATGCTTGCTGTAGTTTTCTTTTTTAAGTAATATCCTTTATCAGATTAAGGAAGTTACTTTTTATTTGTAGTTTGCTAAGAGTTTTTTTATCATGAAAAAGGTGAATTTTATAGCTTTTTTCTTTTTATATTGAGATGCTTATATAGTCTTTGTTATCTAATCTGTTAATGAGGTGAATTACGATTGATTTTTGAATATTAAATCAACCTTGCATTCCTGAAATAAATTCCACTTGATCGTGGTGCATTAACTTTTTAAAGAAATAGACTTTATTTTTTTTAGAGCAGTTTTAGGTTTACTGCAAAACTGAGCAGAAGGCACAGAGATTTCCCATATACCCCCTGAACCCTACATGTGCACAGCCTCCACCATTATCAGCACCCCCCACCACAGTGTCCAGTTGTCACAACTGATGAACCTACATGTCATTTTCACCTGAAGTCCACAGTTTACGTTAGGGTTCACTCTCGGGGTTGTACGTTCTACCAGTCTTGACAAATGTATAATGACATGCGTCCACCATTACGGAATCATACAGAGTAGATTCACTGCCCTAAAAAGCCTCTGTGCTCCACTCATTCATCACTGCCTCCTCATAATCATTGGTCTTTTTAGTGTCTCCAAGTGTTGCCTTTTCCAGAATGTCAGAGTTGGAATCATACAGTATGTAGCCTTTTCAGAGTGGCTTCTTTCACTTAGTCATATGCATTTAAGGTTCCTCCATGTCTTTTCATAGTTTGACAGCTTTTTTTTTTTTTTTTTTTTTGGTTGAGGAAGATTCTCCCTGAGCTAACATCTGTGCCAATCTTCCTCTATTTTGTATGTGAGCCACCTTCACAGCACGGCCACTGATAGACGAGTGGTGTAGGTCTGTGCCCAGGAACCGAACCTGGGCCGCCAAAGTGGAGTGCACCGAACTTAACCACTAGGCCACCAGGGCTGGCCCACTCATATCTTTTTATCACTGAATAATGCTCCATTGTCTGGATGGACTAGTTTATCTATCCATTCACCTAATGAAGGACACTTCGATTGCTTCCAAGTTTTGGCAATTATGAATAAAGCTTCTATAAACATCCACGTGCAAGTTTTTGTGTGGCCGTTAAGTTTTCAAACCTTTGGGTAAATGCCAAGGAGTGTGACTGCTGGATTGCATGGTAAGAGTAGGTTTTGTCTTGTACGAAATTGCCAAAGTGTCTTCCAAAGTGGCTGCACCATTTTGCATTCCCACAAGCAATGTATGAGAGTTCCTACTGCTTCACATCCTCACCAGGCCTTGGTGTTTTCAGTGGTCTGGATTTTTCCATTCTAATAGGTGTGTAACGATATTTCTTTGTTGTTTTAACTTGCATTTCCCTGATGACATATCACGTGAAGCATCTTTTCATTTGCTTATTTGACATCTGTACGTCTTCTTTGGTGAGGCGTCTGTTCAAGTCTTTGGCCTGTTTTTTAAATCAGGTTGTTTGTTTCCTTACTGTTGAGTTTTAAGAGAACTGTGTATATTTGGACAACAGTCCTTTATAAAATGTGTCTTTTACAAATACTTTGCTCCACTCTGAGCTTGTCTCCTCATTTTCTTCATCAATTCTTTACTGTGTCAGCTGATTTGATTGCTAATATTTTGTTTAGTATTCTTGCATCTATGTTCATGAGATATACTAGACTTTAATTCTCCTTTCTCCTAATGTCCTTTTTAAGTTTTGGCATCAAGGCTTAAACTTGCTGAATAAAACAAGGTGGGAGGTGCTCCTTCTTTTTATATTCTCTGGAAGAATCTGTGTGAGATTGTTACGATCTCTTCCTTAAATGTCTGGAGTGGTGTTTCTTTGTGGTGAAGTTTTGAACTACTCAAGTTTTGAACTAGATTAGATTTATTTGATATAGGACTACTCAAATTTTCTATTTTTTCCAGTATCAGTTTTGGTAAACTATGTTTTTCAAGAATTTGGTCTATTACATCTAAATTGTCAAATATATTTGCATCAAGTTGTAAACATCATCTCATTACCATTTTAACGTCTGTAAGATCTGTAGTGATATTCTTTATTCATTCCTGATATTGCTAATCTGTAATTTATCTCTTTCTTTCTTAGCACCTCTTCATGATCTGTGCCTGAATCAATAATTTTGTTGGTAGTTACAAAATGGTGATTTTTAATTTCATCATTCCTTTTTCGTTTCTTAGCTGGCATACACTGTAAAGAGCTTTCCTCCCTTCATCCCTTGAGCATCACTCTGGACTCATGGATTTTCAACAATTCAAGGTATTCTGCCCCACTAGCACCACTGTTTTTGTTCTCAGTCTATTCTTCATGGAGCCCTGCTGCCTTTCAGCGGAGAATGGCATTTGGGAACCAAGAATGGTTGCCGTGCATGCTCACTGCTATGGGATGTCATGGCTTCTAGGCCTTTCAGAGCATCGCACTAGGAAACTGTTGGAAATCATTAATTTGAACCAATATCCACAGTGAAATCTGACCCCCAGCGCCATCCTCACCCCCCATCCCCATACCCCCTCCTCACAGTGAGAATCTGCTCCAGCCCCATCAGTACCTCCCCTACCCCCTCCTCATGGTGAGAACCCTGCTCCAGCCCCATCAGTACATCCCCTACCCCCTCCTCAAGGTGAGAACCTGCTCCAGCCCCATCAATACATCCCCTACCCGCTCCTCATGGTGAGAACCTGCTCCAGCCCCATCAGTACATCCCCTACCCCCTCCTCATGGTGAGAACCCTGCACCAGCCCCATCAGTACCTCCCCTACCCACTCCTCATGGTGAGAACTTGCTCCAGCCCCATCAGTACATCCCCTACCCCCTCCTCACGGTGAGAACCCTGCTCCAGCCCCATCAGTACATCCCCTACCCCCTCCTCATGGTGAGAACCCTGCACCAGCCCCATCAGTACCTCCCCTACCCACTCCTCATGGTGAGAACTTGCTCCAGCCCCATCAGTACATCCCCTACCCACTCCTCACGGTGAGAACCCTGCTCCAGCCCCATCAGTACATCCCCTACCCCCTCCTCACAGTGAGAACCTGCTCCAGCCCCATCAGTACCTCCCCTATCCCCTCCTCATGGTGAGAACCTGCTCCAGCCCCATCAGTACATCCCCTACCCCCTCCTCATGGTGAGAACCTGCTCCAGCCCCATCAGTACATCCCCTACCCCCTCCTCATGGTGAGAACCTGCTCCAGCCCCATCAGTACATCCCCTACCCCCTCCTCACGGTGAGAACCCTGCTCCAGCCCCATCAGTACATTTGCTTGTTTGCCCTGCCTATGTCTCCCGTGTTAAACACCTAACAAGAGCGATGGCAGCTCATGCTGTGTGTGCCTGGCTTGGTGCCACACGTGTCTGTCTGCCTCATAGGATGTGAAGTCACAACAAACCTTTGACAGGCAGAATCAGTCCCACTGTAGAGAGGAGGAAACAAACCCAGAAAGTGAACGCAACTCGACGGCAGCTCTGGGGAGGGTAGGTCCCGGGAGGCCCGCTGCTGGAGCCCCAGGTCCGACTCTCAAGTGAGATGTCTGGGGCTGAGGGTGCAGGGAGCCTGGTGTAGTGGCCCAGGGAACTTCCACAGACCTCTGAGCGCCGCTTCACCCCCGGGCCACCCCCAGATATGTTGCAGGCAGCCGTTCTCCTCCCAGATGCCACCCGGGGCCCCAGGCCCAGGTAACACCCTTGTGTCTCACACACACATGCATGCAATGCACACCACACACGCACACACATAGCTTCACCGAATCCACACGGGCTTCCTGCTGGCGCACTGCCTTTTCTCCATAACTGCTGGGATAGGTTTCACACCGCAGGTGCTCCAACAATATTCGTTAGATGAAGGAAGGAATGAAGAAACAAATGAATGGACAGGCAGTGTGACTTCCAGGGCTGCATCAGGAAGGAGCCACTGGGGAGAATTATTTTTGTCATCTAAGAACAGCTAATCTCTCACCCGGTTCCTGTCAGTCCTAGTCTCCTGGCTCCAGAAGCAGGCCCCTGGCTGACCTGGCTGCGACTCACCCCTGGGTGAGAGACCGGGGGGCTGTGCGGGTGGCTCTTCCACGTGCCTGCTGTCCCTGCCCAGCTCCTTGCCCGGGGGCTCACCTGGCAACGACTCTGATGTCAAAGCCGGGCTGGCACCAGGAGTCCATGAGGGCCAGCAGCCTCCTCTGGAGATCCGGGAAGCCATCCACGTAGTGCTCCATGAGGTGCGCCTTGTCCTGGAGGAGCAGTGGGGTGCCCATCTGCGGGGGAGCACAGCCTCAGGCCATAGCCCCACAGGCGCCCGGTACTTCTGCACTGCAGCCTTTGGCCCTGAGCCAGACCCAGACTCACCTCCAGCCCAGAGCAGGAGTGGACAGAGCATCAGAACCCAGAGGGCCCAGAGCCCAGTCTACCCGACCTGCCTCCCTAGGGAGCTCAGAGGTCCAGCTGAGTGTCTGAGCACCTCTGTGAAACCCCAGCTGTGCCCGTGCCCGAGGCCCTGCCTGCACGCACGCGCATGCTCGCACACAGGCACGTGCAGGCCCCACTGCTCCCTGGGCCTCGTCCCGAGGGCTCTGTGGTCATCCCCATCTCCATGACGAAGGACTGGAGGCCCCAAGAAGTAAGGGGGGGTCCTGGGGAAGCTCGGTTGTCTCCTCCTCGTCTTCACTGAGCTGGGCGGTGGGGGGTGTGCAGGATGGAAACCAACCACCGTCAGAGGCCCTGGCGGCCCAGAAGTGCCTCATCGTGGGAAAGTCGGTGTGCCAGCACGTGTGCCTGGCGCACACCCACCAGATCCCCAAGCTGCCCAGCCCTCCAGGAGGTCCTGACGGAGACCCTGACCGTGGCGCTGGGCCTTGGGACTCGCTGGCCATTCCCCCTACCAGAACCAGGCCACGACAAAGCCCCCTCCCAGTGGCCCCTGCAAAAGACCCCTCTTGGCCTCCCTTCTGCTCCCCCACGAGGCCACAAAGGTCAGGCTGCCTGAAGCCCAGACTGGACGGGGGCCCATCCGCCAGGGCAGGCACATTACACAGAAGCCCACTGCTCAGAGGCACTTGCTGGCCCCATCCTGCCCCTCCTCTCAGGTCCTCCCTGCATGGTCAGGTGGCCCCACTCTGTGGGGAGCAAAGCCTAGGGCTCGTAGGTGGGAGACCCCCCTCATCAAACTGTGTTCACGTTGAAACCTAAACAATTTACACGGGAAGACACCTACCTTTTCAACATCTAGTTCTGGCTGCAGCTTCAGCTTTGTGCTCAGCATGGCAGCCTGGCAATCAAAGGGAGTGGGTTATACTGGGCTGGGAGGGACAGGCAGCTCCATGGTGGGGGCTCCCCCTTCTGCACGCACGCCTGGTCACCTCCCAGTCGCTGCAGGCACAGCAATGCAGACCGTCCTGGTCTAGTCGTGTGGCTCCCAGGCCAAGGCGCTTGGATTCCAGAAGCATCCCAGCCGACAAGTCCCCCCTGTACTGAGCCAGGCTCTGTGCCGGGTGGGGCAAGTGAGAATGACACCTGTGCCTTCCCAGGCTGGGGTGTGGCCTGGATGGGCCTCAAGGTGGGTGCTAGGCCCAGGCAGCCCAGGTCAGGGCTGATGAATGAGCAGGGGACCGAGAGGGAGGGGCCTGCATCAGCCACCTACGGAGCCCGGCTCTGGCCCACGCTGCTTTCTCACACCTGCTCTCACCTGCCCCCTTCCTCCCAGACGCACCCCCTCAAGCAAGGGCTCAGCATGGCAGTCATGGTGCCCACGAGAGGGGGTCGGGGCGGGGGGGGGGGGGCCTGCCTCTGTGCACCCTGGAGGCGCGAGGGACTGCAGCAGGGGCTCCTCCCCGCCTCTGAGCACTTTCCTCAAGGGACACTCTCTGTGTCCCCAAACCACTAACAGCACATGGCTGTCTGTCCGCGCAGCGGGCTGGCCCCGGGTCGGAGCGCTGGAGGAGGACGTGGTGAAGCGGGCCACGCACAGAGCTTCCCCTGGGTCCACAGAGCACGAGGCGCAGAGCCCACCGGCTTCCCGGGGCAGCCGCCCGTGGGCTGGGGGAGTGGGCGCGGCTGAGAATCGGACCCCGACCTGGGCCGCCCTCGCCGGGCCCGGGCCCCCCTCCACCCGGCAGACAAACGCCTGCCGCCCTGCGCGCCCGCACGTAGCGCTGCTATTAATAATTTCCATACATCGCGCTCCCATTATGAGCAAAAATAACCGCGGAGCAGCCGGCCGCCCGCTCGCAGAAAGGACGAAAATAGCGGCCTGGGAAAGGCTCGCCCGGCCTCCAGCCCCGGCAGCGCGGGGCGGGGGCGCAGGGCCGGGTCCTTTCCCTGCGCGGCGCTGACCCGGCGCCTCCACAGCCTGGCCCGTGTCCAGGGCTGGCCTCGCCAGGCCCCGCGGGGCCCGGGGGTAGAGGCAGGGGATGGGGGAAGAGCTGGGGCGGGGGATTGGTGCGGGGGAGGGGGAGGGGGAGGTGCAGGGCTGGGGGAGGGGCTGGGGGGCAGGGCCAGGGAGGGGATGGGAAGGGCTGGGGGAAGGGCTAAAGGAGAAGGCATGGGGGGGGAGGCCGAAGGGCCAAAGCGGGGGAGGGGCCGGGACTGTGGGAGGGGGGCAGGTGCCATCATGTGGGGACCTTCCCTGTGGGCTGCTCCAGCCTTACAGGATGGCTCTGACCTCCTCTGGAAGGGAGACCTCCTGAGAAGCTGAGGGAGCACTGCACCCTCACCCAGGAAGACCAGTGTGCACACCCCAGTGGCCTCACATACCAAGTTCAGAACCTGGGGTGGTCAGAAGCCCACTGCCAGTGTCCTGCACCTGCTGTGCTCCCACCTGGCTTCCAGGCTCCTCCAGGGCCAACACCTAGACCTGGGTTTGGACAGGCCAGGCCACAGTTGGAGGAGAAAGGGCTGTGGGACCAATACCTGGGGGCCTGGGATGCTCCCATCCTCCAGGCCAGGCCCTGGGCCAGTGAACGCAGGAGAGGTGAGCCCCCCACCCCATCATCTCTGCTGGGTTATCAGCCTCCATCATCTGGTGGGTGCAGCCCTTAGTGGGCCCCCTACCCATCCAAGAACCCCTCTAAATCCTGGAGTGAGGCCTCAGGCTTGGGGAGGTAGCCTGGGATGGTGGCCTGGGTTGCAGGCAGGGCACTGCCCCTCACAGCAGCAGGAGGAGCTTCTCCTAGAGAGCAGCCTGGAGCCCGTTCACTGCCCACCAGGACTCCCTCCCCTGCGAGGAGCCAGCAACGTCCAAGGGGCCTGCTGTCTGGCCTCAACCCACTCACCTGTTGCCCTGCGGTCAGGGCCCCGGTCAGCAGTGACTATGCAGTGGGCACTCAGTGTCCACTGGCTGTGGAGGGGGTGGGGGGCCAGCGGGGAAGAGCAGGCTGTGCTTGGAGCCTGCATACCCCAGGTGTGCGGCTCAGGCCTCACCTGTGAGGTAGGGTATACACCCTACCCTGCCGCATAATGACGCTGTCAGGAGGGGTTCGAGGCGCATACCACAGCCCTTCTCTCCTCCTCCCTGGTTCCTCCAGCTCAGCCAGCTTTCTGTCCAGGCCCGGCCAGAGCTCTCCGCGCACCCAGGGTGCCCTCTCTTGGCCAGGCGGCCAGTGTGAACGCTGCAGGGGTGTGGCCAGCATGCTTGGGGCTGGAAGGCTACATACACCCCCAGGGACAGTTTGGGAGGCACCCTCATTCTGCACCCACACCCTACACAGAGCCTGGAGGCTGGGCTGAGGGGGTGGGCACAGCACAAGGGGGAGGTGGCTCGGTCTCACCCAGCCGTGGGAGGGCACCTTGGCTCCATCAGGGGCGGCCGTGGTGACCTGGGGGGATGGCTGGCAGCAGACCCAGGAAGCCCCCTGGCCTGGCCTCCACCTTAGGCTCGGGGGCTCCGTGTGGTTCTGTCACTGCCATCAGGCCTAGCTTAGAATCTGTCTCAAGTCATTTCTCAGTCTGAACTTCCGCTGAGGTGACGGCAGGCCAGGCTGCTCACTGCCCACTGCCTGGTCGCATGGGAGGCCCAGCAGGTGTAGGAAGATCAGCTGCTGGCTCAGGCGCCTGTGACTGGCCCCAGAAAAGGGGGACCCCACAGAAGGAAACTGCCCAGGGCTGGACCCACTTGGCTCCTGGTGGGCCTTCCTGACCTCCTCACAGGAGGATGAGAGCCAGCCACTCAGAAGAGAGATGCCAGGCTGCAACCCAGAGGGGCTGGGCGGTGACCGCAGAACAGCATTCCACGGCACCCCTGGGCTGCCTGCTCCACCAGGCAGGAGGGCTGGGCAGGTGCCCAGGCCACCAAGCCCAGACTCGGACCCTGGGATGGGCCTGCCTCCCACCTCCACGGCTCCGTGCGGGCCTGGAGCCAAGGGGCCTTTTTTTTTTTTTTTAAAGCAAAGCTATCTTTTTACCTTGATAAGCTGTTTAAAAAATGTAAATAAAATAACGCAGCAGACAAAAGCGGGCATTCATCTGCCAGAGTCAGCCGCCGCCCTGGACATGAAATATCGCAGCGCATTAAGTCGTGCGTCCCTGCTAATCCGAGCGGACAGGCCTGAACGCGGCCCCTCTCGGCCGGGTGCAGCGGTGGGCACTGGAGCGTGCACCGCCTGCCGGGCGGCCCGGCTCCGGGACAATGGCTTTTCTTCGAAGAAGGGGCCTGTACGGGACAAGAGCCCCCTTTGTGCTGGGATCCCTGCCTTGGAGCGCGAGGGAGGCGCATTCAGCCGGCCCCAGACACGTTCTGAAAGGCTGAGTGTAACAGAAGACGGCCGAAACACTAGCCTGCCTTCTGCTTCCCTGCATTCTTCGCAGGCACAGCCGCCCATTCAGGCCGCGGAGAATGGCCTCGCGCCACCTGAGCGGGAGCCGGGTCCCGCATTGTTCCTGACGTGGCCATCTTGGTTTCTCAGCGCCACTCCCCAGCCGGGAGACGAAGGCCTGGGCTGGGCGTGTCAGGCAACGACGCCACGGCGGAGCCCATGCCAACACACAGTGCACACCTCCTTGGGATGGGCAGTCCAGGCGGTCTGGGTGAGGCCGAGGCGACCCCACTGCCTAAATTCCCAAGAGCCTCCTCACCAGGACAGGTCCCTCGGGAAGAGGCCCCCACGTGGGGTGGGCCTGGATCCTGCCCCAGTGCCCGCCGTGCCCCCCAGCAGCAGTGGGTGTGGGGATAGTGCCCACAAGCAGCACTGACCCTGAATTAGGTTCGTCTTTGGGCAGACGAGGCCGTGGGGGTGGTGGTGAGCCAGGAGAGAGTCTCTGGATCTCCTGGAATGGTAGACTCCTCCCTCAGTGAGACTGTACCCCCGAATGGGGCACCCCAGCATTCCCCACCTCTCCTGCTCCAACTGCCTTGGGGGCTCCCCCGCCCCTGCAGCAACAGCTCAGAGCCACCTCACATGGGCCCACCTCCTCCCTGCCTGAGCACCGCAGGCCCCACCGCTCCCTACTGCCTCATGCAGACCCAAGTCACTCCTGGGGCTCCCGGCTAGACTTGGGGATGCCTGAGTCTGTGACTTCAGGGCTCTGGCTTCCTCTCAAAACCTTCTGGGCTTACATGTAGGCAGCACTGCTCACAAAGGAGACTCAAGGAACCTGCCAAGATTCCAAAAGCCCCACAATTCCTACCCAGAGACTCCTGGTTTACACATTCGGCCTTTCTGACCCAGCCCCCCAACGACAAGGGACCGAAACGACCTCTCCCTTGGGCAGCCCCACACCCAAATGCATCGCACACACTGAGTGACTCTCGACTGACATGCCCCAAAGTGCCCCACGCTGAACTTCAGCAAAAACACGAGCGCCGTGCTAAGGGGCTGGTCTCAGGATCACTGGTGTGGGTGGGATGGGGGTCCTGCCTGAGCCTGGTGACGGTCAGGAGCCAACAGGACCCTTGGGGAGTCAGATCCTCACAGGGTCTCCACTGCTGGCCTGACCTGGTCCAAGTGAACCCGCAGACAAGCAGGAGAGGACACCAGCCAGAGCATCCCCTTCGGTCCAGGGCAGGGCCCCACGACCGGTCCAGGGAGGTGGCAGGCACAGCGCCCAGGGCTCTCCAGGGGGCTGTTCCTGCAGACGCCTGGACACACACTCTGCTACTGCTGGACTGCTGTTGGAACAGTAGCAAAGTGGCCAGTGCCCCAGCCTAGTGTAGCCGCGGCTGCAAGCCCCCCACGAGGAGCCGCAGTGCAGATTCTGTTCTCAAGGAGCATTGGCTGGGCCCAGAGAGGTCTCGGCTCCCCGCCCCAGGCCATGCCAACATGGAGGCCGAGTGACCCTAGAGATGGGCCTGGGCAGAGGCAGCAGCAGGGAGAAGGGGCCCCCAACCTGCAGGTGACCAGCTGTGAGAGACTCTGGGCCAGGGCTGAGGTGTGGGTGGTCCAGCTGTCTGATCTGGGCCTGTGGGGTGGCAGATGTGGCCAGAGGAACCATCGTTAGCTTTCCCCTACCCCGGCTCCACTTAGCTCCCCATGAGTGTTTACAGGATTTAATGAAGTGGCTTGCACGTGGGCTTCCAGGCCAGAGCTGGGGCATCTCGGCACTACTGAGCACACATGGGAGTCCAGTGGTCATCTCAGGAGGAAGGACTCTGGCCATGGCAGTATGGACCCGGGCCCGGCGTGGTGGGCCGCTCCTGGCCTCTGTCTCGGTTCAGTCAGTGTGAGGGGCTCCCAGGACCCTGATGCACTGCACGGCCCTGAGCTGGGCCCCCAGGTGGGCTGGTCGTCAAAACCCTCTGCACCAGACTTGAAGCCCCCCGTGCACCCACTCACAGTGGAGGGGTGGAGAGGTGGACCCCATAAGCCCCCTCAGCCTGGCTCTCACTCTCCCCGCTGGGACCCTGCCCACGGCCCAGGGTGAGAAGGAGTATCCCTGCCTCTGCGTCCCTCTTCCTTGGGCCCAGGACCACGGAGAAAGTCACACTCACTTCTTTGAACTTGCCCTCCTGGTGGAGCTGGTGGACACGAGCCAGCAGGGGGCTTCGGTCTGCATCCTGCAGCTGGAAGATACTGACCAGCGGCCCCACGAGACTTGGGGGGCTCTCGGCGAGGACCCTAACTGCACGGGCCTGCAGCTGCTTCAGCCCCGGGCTGCACTGGAAGACCCCAGACCTGGCCTCAGCTGGAGGTAGCATCCTGCAGCCAGGGTCATGGGGCCTGACATGGGCAGGGGCCTGGTGCCGGGGCAGGCCTGGCCCTGGAAGTTCAGCACCAGCAGCCCTGCACCCATGGGTGGACGTTCAGGGCAGGCAAGGCCTGGAGGGCAGGGCACCGGCGAGGGAGCTGTGTGGCTGTGGGGAGGCTGAGAGTCAAGCCCACAGGCCAGCCCTAAGGCCAACTGCCCCGCCCACACCCACTGTGGGCAAGCTTCGCAGGCTGCAGAGGCCTGGTCAGGCAGGCGTGGAGCCCACTATGCCGAGAGGGATGGACAGGGCGGGAAGGGACGTGTCTTTGGAACGTGACCTGTGGGGCCTCAGGAGGGGCTCACCTGGGCCGGCCCCTGGTGTGGCTGTGCCTGCAGCCAGCGCTGCAGCTCACAGGTGACCCAGGCCTCTAGGGAGGGGCCCTTCCCCTGCCAGCCCCGGCTGCCCTCCAGCATGTCCAGGAGTCCAGCGCGCGGGTCGTCCAGGGCAGCAAACCGCCGCCAGGCTTCCTCCCGGAGCTGCTGTGGAGACACAAAACCTCATTGTCGCTTTGTCACGCTCAAACCCTCTGGCAGGCCCTCCCCTGCCCACACGAAGACATCTGAAGTGCAGTCTATTCAGAGAGGGGACTCTTGCTATTCAGCACCACCCTCGCCTCCACGACTTTTCATGCCACGAGATTCTGTTCTGGTCCACTGCACCCCAGGCCCCGGGTGGCGGTCATTGTCCCCACTAATGGTCCCATTAAGACAGAGGGCTTGTTCCCCAGGCCAGGCTCCGTTCAAGAGGCTCCTGTCACTTATCTGTGCCCCAATCACCTGTGCAGCACGCACAGGACACAGCGCTGGCCCTTCGGTGACGGTGACAGCGGGGCCAGCAAGCAATGGGAAACAGAAAAAAGAAAAACCCAAAGTGAGAGACGCCCTGTGTTTACTTTTCCGCCTCCTGCGCTGCAGAAGATCAGAGGCATGTAAGACCTGGGAGAAGAAACACTGACAGCACGTGTGTTCTCTACCTTCCACGTCTCGGGGGGACGATGGTGTGTTTCACGACAGACTTTAAAGCAAGCTGGTGTCCTCCACATGACCACGGGGCCTGGTCCCTGGTGCCCTGGCCAGCCCCGGCTACACGCCGCCTGCCTCAATCATTCAGGTCAGTGCAAGACCCTGCAACCAAGGATCTGCCTGGGCCACAGTGACTTCTCCGGGGTCCACCCCCAAGGCCGTGAGCCTGGGACACAGCGGCAGCACTCGCACCTCACCCTGACACCCGAGGCCACCCTGTAAGGAGCAAGGAGATGAGGCCCCCCTGCCCCTTGCTGTGGCTGTGGGAAACTGCTGGACAGACCAAGAAGAGCCTCAAACGCTGCAACACTGTCACCCTTCGGGACAGGCGAACAGAGGCCACAGCACAGAGGCCCCCGGGGCCTAGGGGGCACCGAGCAGGGGCCGTGGTTTCCACGGAGCCCTGGGGCCACCTTCCCCATCTCCAGGGGAGGGGGTGGCGTCTGCACCAGCCACCTCAACACCCCACAGGAAGGCGTGAAGAAAGACAGCTGAGTCTAAATAACTGCCACCTTCTGGTTCATGGAAAGAAAAGATCTAGAAAGACCTGCTCGGGTCTTTGGTCCTAGTTTATTCAGTTACAGTTCTCATCCACGGCCTCTAGCAAAGCAGCTCTGAGAGGCTCAAAGAGCAAGCAGGAGAGGCTGTGTGATTGGGACGAGTGGCTCCTAGCTACGAGGAGCCAGTTCTTCCGCTGGAAAGGTGGCTCAGGTAAACACCATATCTCCTTTCTCCCAGGGCAGTTCCTGCAGTGGGCCTGGGGCCAGAGCATGGCCGAGCCCTCCACCACCAGCAGGCAGAGGGTGTGGGGCTGGCCGCTGGCCTGGGCAGGGAGCTGGAGGAAGAGCCCCTGCCCAAGAAAGAGCTCCCAGCTCTAGACCAGGTGCCCACTGACAAGTGGCCACAAAAAAGAAGGTTTTTCCAAAGGAGCCACTATCCTTCTTGTGGCCAGGGTGATGGGCAGCCAGGTCTGGGTGCACTGCAGGAAGGAAGGATGCCAGAGAAGATCCCACGAGGCCACACAGACCCCTTCCCAGTGGGGTGGCTGCTGAAGCCCCCAGACCCACTCCACGTAGATGGGCAGAGCTGCAGGCCAGCCACTCACGACAGTGGGAATCTCCTGTGGCGGCCAACAGAAGCCCTGGAAAGGATCAGGGGAGCAAGTGGGCATGTCCTTCTGAGATGACTGCTGCCCACTGACAGCTTGGCTGGGCCGAGGGCTCCACCCTCTGCACCTGGTGGCCAGCTCTGCCCCCTCCCCTGAGAAGGCTCAAGAGGACATACACTGCAGCGCTGAAGGCCGTCAGCTTTCGGGGCTCCCAGGAAGCTGGACGTGCACCCCAGCTTGCATCTGGGAATGCCAGTGGGAGCCCCTCTGTGGCCCAGCCTGCAAAGTGCAGGGGGTCTTGCCCCCACGCAGCCAAGCCTTGCCCCCTCCTGCTGCTGGGAGCATCTTGACCCATGGCCCAAAACGCTCAGAGCAAAGACAGCCCAGGGAGTGGAGTGATGCTGCTCCAACGTCCTGAGCAGGGTGGCCCTGCACCGTCCCCGGGACCACCATGGGGGGCTGCTCACCCAGCCCAGGTGCCAAAGCAGGGGCAGCCCTCAGGAGCCACACCCCACGGGTTCCGCAGGCCTGGCTCATAGCTGCGTCAACATCAAGGGCCCAGGCACTGCCTGCCTCTGCTCCAGTGTCTTCTCCAGAGAGGAGCCCTCCTAGCAGCTCCTGAGTGACCCTTAGGGTCCCACTGACCAAGCCTGGGTCACAGGTTCTCCCCCTGCAGTGACTGAGTAGCCGTGGAGGGTGTCTGCTCTCGGCCTTGTGGCCCTTCTCACCTCTCTGCCCTCTGAGAGCTGCCAGGACCCAGGTGAGCCTGGGACTCTCACTTGGGAAAGCGTCTCTGCGGTCTGCAGCGCTGGGTGTCCCCCGTGTTCCAACTGTGCATGCCTTCCCCACACCAGTGCCTCCACTGTGCTCAGACAGCAGCAAGCAGCTCATGGCCAGGGGCTCCCCGCAGGGCAGTAGGCAGGCAGCAGGTCGTGGGCCGTGGTCCGTGCCCAGCGCATGGATGATGCTTCCCTGGGACGCTCTGAGACCACACGTGCGCTCAGGCTCAGCGTGACGGGGAAGCTGCTGCACGCGGGCAGTTCATCATACTTGCCAGAAATGAGACTCAGACGCTCCCCTCAGGCACCTGGGGAACTCAGGAGGCCTGGCGACTCTCTCTCCAGACACCCAGGGAAGGAAGTGGGATCTGCAAGGAACGAGGCGGCGGGTGCGAGGGAGCCAGGGCTGCCGGGAGGCGCCGATGCCCACATGAGCAGGAGACCAGCCTGGGGAGTGGGACCTTCCAAGGGGCACCCGTCGGGGAAGGGTGACTGCTGGCGTGTCCGTTGGCCTGGACTCCAGCGGGGAAGGGAAGGCCGCTCCTGAGCACGGGCCTGCATGCCACACAGATCTGGATTTACTGACACGTGTGGTCCAGGAAGTTAGTCCTGGTGACACCCCGGGGAACTGGCACTGGCTCTGTACTCTCAGCAGCGACGCTCAGGCCCTCGGCTGCCGGGGAGAAGCTTCGCTCCCATGAGCTCACAGTAAAAAATCAGACACAGGAGGAACCGTCACCACAGGCAGGACGACTATCGCCCTATGATTAGGGGTAAGAGGACATCAATTTGGGAACAAAAATGGAAAATAAGTATCTCTAGAATTATGACAGAAGTGAAAGAATAAACACAACTAAGAGAGAACATGGCATGGTGGCCCTGAGTAGGTGCTGGGCCCTCCTGCAGCCCCATGCAGGCCAGGGTCCTTCCTGCCCCTCCCGCCCCTGCAGCCCTGGGGGACCTCACGCACCAGGCTCAGCACCCACTGGTCACTGGCCGCCTGACCCCTCAGGTCCCAGCCCCTTGTCACCCTCTCTCACGCTGCTCCCGTGTTTGGCCCATGGTCTCAATGTCCTTGTCGATGATCCTTCGGACCCATGGCTCTGAGACCCTGGCCTACCTTCTCCCTCCCTCCTGCCCTCTGATCTCTCCTCCATCTCCCACCTCCCACCTGGCTGGGCCTCTGGTCATCACCCTCTTGCGTCTTTAGTGCCCTCATTCCTGGCTCACGCTCCAGAGGTGAAGTCGCTGCCCCCCCAGCGCCTGCCCACCCCTGACTTCGGTGGGCTCAGTGCTACCAAAATCATCCCACGTGGTCCTCAGGCTTGAGCGGCACCAGAGCCCCAGAGGGCCTGTTAAAACGCCCTGGTTCTGATACGGCAGGGCTGGGTGCATCCCAGAACCAGCATTTCCAATGAGCTCCCAAGGAATGCGCCGCTCTGGGCCTCACTTCGGGGAGCACTGTCCTTCCCACTGATGCGCCCCTCCTCCACCTCCCATTTTTCCGCCGTCCCCACTCAGCGGGCCCCCTCTGTCCTGGTTACTCCCATCAGCATCAAAACCTGCTGCTTCTGCTCCCATCTTAAAGGAAGAACCACAGCCTCTACCCCACTCCCCACACCATCCCATTTCTTTCCTCCTTGTATCAACACCCCCCAAAAAGTTCCCCAAACCCAGTCCCCAGTTTCCCTGTCCTGTCCTGCTGGGGTCCCCGCAACCCCCACATGCACTGCTGGCCTTCAGGACTCACTGCTCTCGCACAGCCAGCCCTCCTCGGCCTGCAGGACGTCCTGGGCCATCTGCACCCTCGTCCTCAGGGCTTTGGCCACATGCAGGTCTCCAGCCGCCTGAACCCTGAGCCCAGGCCAGAGCCCACATCCCTCAACACCCTGCACCTCGCGGGCCCTTACCCTCCACACGCTCTGAGCATGTCCCACACGCCTCCCCACCACCTCACAGTCACTGCAGGGAGCCCCCACCCCAGTTCCGCCCCCTGGGGTACTGGACACCGGGCAGCGTGGTGCTCGTCCACTCACTGGAACCCAGGTCCAGCTCTAGTGAGTGAACCGTGAGCGGAGATGACATGTATCACCTCCGGGCGGAAGCTCTGAGAGCCAGTCACCAAGTAGGGAGCTCGCTGCCCAGGGGTGCTCGGAACATTTGTACAAACCGACCACGGAGCACGCCTCTCGTGCACCGAAACTAAAACTCACAGACGGCGCTCCACCACAGCTAGAAACAAGGAACATAGAGGTGTCAAGACACACCTGTGTGCTTGTTTGGAAACGAACAACACGTCATTCAAAGGAGACACCACAACGAGCCTCGGAAAACAGGCAGAAAGGAGGACAACGGAAACGGTGAGGAGCAGAATTGAGGGGGAAACTGGTGCACCAGAGAAGAGGAGGCTGGAAGCAGGCGACTGGGCGGGAGCAGGACACTGGGAAATAACAGTGCATCGACTGCAGGGAGCGGCAGAGGGCTTCAAAGACAAGGGCGGAAGTTAAGGGGCTAGAACAAGGACCGCGGGGCCCACCACCGGCCCAGAGGAAGAGCAGAGTGAAGGGGGGCAGCACAGCGGGAGCTGGAGGCGTGCGTTCCGCGTCTGAGTCTCGAGAACATGAAGAACCCGGCCAACCATCGTGGTGATGCAGGTGACACAGAGCTTGCTAGAGAAATAAAATGAGGAGTGGAAACTCTGCATGGGCCGCGACCCTTGAGGAAATCGGGTCTTTAGTTAGATATTAACCCCCCCGAACCCCCCCGACCCCAGCCCAGGCAGAACCGCAAGCGCGCCCTTCCAGACTCCCACAGAACGAGCAATCCCTGTCTTCAATCAGTGCTCTGGAGGACAAGGAATGAAGGGCTCCCCAGCCCCATTTATGAGGTCAGTTCACCTCGACACTAGGACAGACAAAAACGCACAAAACCACGCAGACAGGGGCCAGGCAAGGCCGCCCAGACATGCGGGACATTCCCACAACATGGTCACGTTTCCCAAGTCAGAACCTCAAGGCCAGAGGTATAAACTTTAAAAAATTAAAGAGTTTTTAGCTTTTGCAAAAACTCTGGGTTTATCTGGCTGATGGCGAGAGTGACTGGCTGCTCGGAGGCCCAAGTGCATGCCGTCGGGAGGCGGCTAACTGACCAACGCCACGCAGCTCAGACACGTGAGGAGAGAAGGGGCGACCCCAGAAGTCTGGCTGACCTTGCCCAGGTGCTGGCCCCTCCTGCGCCGTGAAGCAGCGTGGGAGCCAGACACCGTCCTGCGAGCTGTGGCTCGGCTCGTCTCCCCTCGGCCTCTGGAGCCCGCGGACACCACCGCCCCGCGAGCCCGCGGCACTCTCCTGAATCTCGCTGGCACTGGATGCCTGCCCAGGTCTGGGTACGCTGCCCACCCTTCAGCCGGCACGAGAGGGTGAGGCCCTGTCCCTCAAGCCACTCGTGGGCCCTGTGGCCCGAGCAGCAGTGACTTCTGTGTCCTCCCTGTGAGCCAGGGCAACCTCACCCTTCTGCTGCCTCAGGGAGCAAACTGCAGGGCAGGAGCAGCCGCGGGTCAGGCAGAGCCTTCACCATCACAGTGGGACGTGGTCCAGAGGGCAGCGGCTGCTACTGCAGAACCCTGCCAGACCACACACGTCCCCCAATGGCCAGAGGAGCTGTCTGGCTGCCTTCCCTGGGAGAGGCAGCTGTGAACAAGGCCTGAGGCAGGCCAGCAGGTGCCCCGGCCCACACAGCGCACACACAGCCATGGCCCGCCAGGCCCCTGTGCTGCACAGGAGCTGGGTGGTGGCCACAGGCCCTCCCTCCCGCTCTGAGCCTCAGGGGCCTGTGTCCACCAGCGTCTGGCAGGCCTCGCCCCAGGGCTCCAACCCCGACGTGTCTGCCAGAACATTTGGACAGGACGGCCCTCTGAGGCCAGTAGCCAGGTGTCCATGTCCCCACGTGCTCACCTGCTGCAGCTCCCGCGTAGACCACAGCGGCTGCAGGGCCTGCAGGAACAGAAGTGGGTCCTGGCCTGGGGGGACAAGACAAGGGCCATGGGAGGGGCTGTGCAGCCACTGCAGAGCCCTCTGACCCCCCTCCACCAATGCTGGGGCTCCCCGCAGATGCTGCCAGCGCCCACGGCCTCTCATGCCCTCTGGCCAGAGCTCCCCACTGCCACTTCCCCGAGACCTGGCCATCCAGCATTGCTGAGCCCGTCCTGTGGCTCATGCTTCAGCCATGATGGGCTGCAGGTCTCAGAAGATCCAAGCTGTGTGAGCAGCAAAGGGGTGTCGGACACCAGGGCCAAGCCCACAGCGCTGCCCAGGCCCCGAACAGGCCAGCTGAGCCTGTCAGGGCATGCCCAGCAGAGTGTGGCACCCCCGCCCCTCTGCACCATGTCACAGCCCACCCTCATCCCCTGCCCACCATATCTTGCCTCCAGCCTCTACTGAAGCCCCAAAGTGGTCCCAGCCTCTGCCTCACCCTGTCCCCCTCCCTGGTTCCTCCTGTACCCCACACAGGCTGGCCACTCCCCAAAGCTTTCCCCACCAACTCCTCCCTGCAGCCCCCACCCACAAGCCCTGATCCTCTCTTGCTCACCCAAGCCCCCACCCCCGCTGCAGAACTGGGCACGGAGACCACAAAGTGGGCGCTCACCTAGCCCAGTGCTGGCCAGGGCAGGGACTCTGCAGGGACACCCGACCCACACTCGGGAGGTCGGGGTCACCCTCACACTGGAAAAGGGACGGTGCCTTCAGACCAGTGTCTGAGGTCAATGTGAAGGAAGGCATTGGCTGGCCTGGAAAGGTCACCACTGCTTGCTCTGGGCTTTGAAAAAGAAAGACACATCTGAGACCACGGGCCCAGGGACCCAGCTCTGAGTTACCTAAGGCCACCAGGCACCCCCTCCCCTCAGAAGGCCCACCCCTGCACCTCCTGCCCTCCATGCCCTCCAGGTGGGGCTCCTCTGCAGCCATACCTGGCTTCCCACTGCCTCACTGTGGCCCCCCCCAGCAGCACCTCCTGGCCCCCATCCACCATAAAGGCCCAGTGCTGCACAGACCCTGGCCCCACATCACTGTGCAAGTTCTGCTGAAACGCCAAGTTGCTGTCCAACTCTAAGCCTTTCCAGCCCCACTGAGAAACTCAAGAATGCAGGACGTAGAGGAAAGTCCAGATAAACCTCTTGTTCTTTTGTCAAGAACCATCAGGGGTCATGCAGCCCGGAGCCTGGGGAGGACAGGAGGGTAGGCAGCCAAGGGAGGCTGGGCTCCTGGCGTGCCCGTACCCAGCCAAGGGAATGGAGAGAAGCCCCTGGCACCTACCTCTGACCCCAGCCACACCCCCTCACATGGTGGGGGTTGGGGTCAGGGGTCAGAGTCAGGACCTGACTGTGAACCCACACGTTGGGGGAGGGGGGGTCACTAACAGACTGTCCAGGTGAAATCTGGGGGATCAGGAGCCCAGTGGCTTCATCAACAAATCTACCCAGGAATCAAGCAGATGGCGGCAACCTGCCGGGCTCCTACAGAAGACCGGACATGGAGAGGAAGGCCCACAGCGGGGACACCTGAACCAAGCCCTGGAGGACAGCCCAGCAGGACTGACACGGCGACTCAGACGGGACAGTAGCAGTCAGACTCCCCGACGTAGGCCAAGGAGGCTGAGTGCAATGCCGGTGCATTCCAGAAGCCAAGGCTGACTGAGCAACCAAAAGCCTATAGTGTGGCTCATCGATGATAGGTAGGAGAAAAATCGTACCATCCTCTCGGTAGATGCAGAACAAGCAGTTCATAAAAGGGAATTCTATTCATGATTTAAAAAATAACTCTGCAAACTAGGAATAGAGGGAACTTCCTAACCAGGCAAAATGTGTCTGTAAAAAAACTCTCAGCAGGGCCTGGCCCGTGGCATAGTGGTTAAGTGCGTGCACTCCGCTGCTGGTGGCCCGGGTTCGGATCCCAGGCGCGCATCAACCCACTGCTTGTCAGGCCATGCTGTGGCAGCATCCCACATAAAGTGGACAAAGACGGGCACGGATGTTAGCCCAGGGCCAGTCTTCCTCAGCAAAAAAAAGAGGAAGATTGGCAGATGTTAGCTCAGGGCTGATCTTCCTCACAAAAAAAAAAAAAACTCTCAGCAGAAGGAGCTGGAAATACAAGTGAATGAAGTCAACAGATCTCCTAAATATATCAACATAAAGAGACCCTCTCCAAGACATATAGTAGTAAAGCTGGCAAAAGTCAATGACAAAGATAAAATATTAAGGGCAGCAAGACAAAAAGAAAAGACGTACAAAGGACTCCCAATCAGGCTTGCAGCCAATATCCTGGCAGAAACTCTACAACCTAGGAGAGATTGGAATGATATATTCAAAATTCTGAAAGACAAAAACTTTCAGCCAAGAATACTCTATCTAGTAAAAATATCCTTCAGATATGATGGAAAAATAATAACCATCCTAGGTAAACAAAAGCTAAGGGAGTTCATTGCCACAAGACCCCCACTACAAGAAATGCTCAAGAAGGCCTGAGGAAAAAAGAGAAAGACGATACAAAGCTTTGAACAAGGAGAAAAATAGGTAGGCAAAACCAGAAAAATTGCAGCTCTCTATCAGAATAGGTTAGCAAACACTTAATTATAACATCAAAGATTAAGGGAAGGAAAACACCAAAAATAAATATAACCCCATAACTTTAAACACAAACTCACAACACAAGATGGAATAAATTGTGACAATAATAACTTAGAAGGTGAAGAAAAAAGGGATGAAATTGACTTAGTCTAAGGAAAGGAGAGGCCATCAGAAAATGGACTATCTCATCTATGAGATTTTTTATACAAACTTCACGGTAACCAGTAAACAAATAAACAGAAAAGAGACACATACGATAAATAAAAAGAAAGCTAAGAAAACCATCATACGGAACTACCAAATTGAATTGGTAGTCTGAAACACATGGGACAAGAAACAAAGCAAATGCAAAAGAACTGGAAAATGGGCGATAAAGTAGCAACATTAAGCCCTCATATATCAATACTCACTCTAAATGTAAATGGATTGAATTCTCCAATCAAAAGACAGAGAGTGGTGGGATGGATTAAAAAACAAGATTCAACAATATGCTGCCTCCAGGAAACACATCTCAGCTCTAAACACAAACACAGGCTTGGAGTGAAGGGATAGAAGACAATACTCCAAGCTAATGGCAATCAAAAGAAAGCAGGTGTTGCCATACTTATATCAGACAAAGTCAACTTCAAGATAAAACAGGTAATGAGAGACAAAGAGGGGCAGTATATAATGATAAAAGGGACACCCCACCAAGAAGATATATCACTTATAAATATATATGCACCCAACATAGGAGCACCAAAGTACATAAAGCAACTATTAACAAACCTAAAAGGAGATATCAACAACAACACAATAATAGTAGGGGACCTTAACACCCCACTTACATCAATGGACAGATCATCCAGACAGAAAGTCAATAAGGAAATAGTGGACTTAAACGAAAAACTAGACGAGATGGACTTAATAGATATATATAGAGCACTCCATCCAAAAACAGCAGATTACGCATTCTTCTCAAGTGTGCATGGAACATTCTCAAGAATAGATCATATTCTGGGAAACAAGGCATGTCTCTATAAATTTAAGAAGATTAAAATCATAACAAGCATCTTTTCCAACCATAATGTCATGAAGCTAGAAATCAACTACAAGAAAAAAACCAGGAAAGTGACAAAGATCTGGAGACTAAATAACATGCTACTGAGCAACCAATGGATCAGTGAAGAAATTAAAGGAGAAATCAAAGAATATCTGGCGACAAATGAAAATGAAAATACACCATAGCAATTCATATGGGATGCAGCAAAAGCGGTCCTGAGAGGGAAACTCATAGCAATAATAGGCCCACTTTAACAAACAAGAAAAATCCCAAATAACCAACCTTTAACTACACCTAACAGAATTAGAAAAAGAAGAACAAACAAATTCCAAAGTCACCAGAAGGAGGGAAATAATAAAAATTAGAGCAGAAATAAATGAATGAAACAAACAAACAAAAAAAACAGTAGAAAGGATCAATGAAACTAAGAGCTGGTTCTTTGAGAAGATAAACAAAATTGACAAACACTTAGCCAGACTCACTAAGAAAAAACGAGGGAAGCCTCAAATAAATAAAATTAGAAATGAAAGAGGAGAAATTACAAAGGACACCACAGAAATACAAAAGATTATAAGAGAATACTATGAACAGCTATATGCCAACAAACTAGACAATGTAGAAGAAATGGATAAATTCTTACACTCATACAACCTCCCAAAACTGAATCAAGAAGAAATAGAGAATCTGAACAGACCAATCACAAGTAAAGAGATTGAAACAGTAATCAAAAACCTCCCAAAAAATAAAAAGTCCAGGACAAGATGGCTTCTCTGGAGAATTTTACCAAACATGCAAAGAAGATTTAATACCTATGCTTCTCAAATTATTTCAAAAAATAAAGGAAGATGCAACCCTTCCTAACACATTCTATGAGGCCAACATCACCCTGATACCAAAGCCAGACAAGGACAATACAAAGAAGGAAAATTACAGGAAAATTCTCTATAGCCAAGAAGTGGAAGCAACCCAAGTGTCCATCAAGTGATGAGTGGATAAAGAAGATGTGGTGTATATATATACCATGGAATACTACTCAGCCATAAAAAAAGACAAAATTTTCCCATTCACAACACCATGGATGGACTGGAGGGTATTATGTTAAGCGAAATAAGCCAGACAGAGAAAGACAAATACTGCATAATTTCACGCATATGTGGAAGATAAACTAACACACAGAAAGAACAGAAAGACAGTTTGGTGGTTACCGGGGGAAGGGGGTTGGGGGGTGGGCACAAGGGGTGAAGGGATGCATTTATATGGTGATTGACAAACAATAATGTACAACTCAAAGTTCACAATGTTGTACACTATTATGACATCAAAAGAAAAAACCTCAGCAAACTTCACGCTGACAGTGTTTGCTGTGACAGGAAACCACAAGAGGACACCCCACTGTCCATCAACACGGCCCTGGAGGTCCTCGCACAGCAGTGCAGCAAGAAGGAGAAAATAAAAGCACAAAACTTGGAAAGGAAAAAATAAAAACATCATTACTCTGGTAAACAAACTCTGGTCCATCCATAAATGGAATGTCATTCAGCACTAAAAAGACATGAGCTATGGAGCCATGAAGAGACACGGAGGAACCTTTGTGCTTACGCCAAGTGAAGGAAGCCAATCTGATAATGCCACACCCAGTGTGATTCCAACTCTATGACATTCTGGAAAAGGCCAAACTACAGGCACAGTAAATAGATCAGTGGCGGCCAGGGTTTGGGAGGTGGGAGGATGAACAGGAGGAGCACAGAGGCTTTTTAGGGCAGTGAAAACACTCCGTATCGTACTATATTGATGGACACATGTCATTGCACATTCGTCCAAACCCACAGCGTACACCACAAAAGTGAACCCTAACGTAAACCACGGACTGTGGGTGGCTGTGACGCACCAGTGCAGGTCCACTGATTGGAACAAATGGACCCTCTTGTGGGGGACGTTGATAATAGGAGGAGGCTGTGCATGTTGGGGGGTGTCGGGGGTATGTGGGAAATGTCTGTACTTTCTTAATTTTGTTGTGAATCTAAAACTGCTCAAAAAAAATAAAGTCTTTAAAAATAAAAACAAAAAGAGAAAGACCTAATTAAGGAAGGGCTATACCATACAATCAAGGATGTAAAGTTGTCAATTATTCCAAAATCAATCTATAGATTCTATACTATTCCAATCAAAACAGCAGCGGTGTGTCAAGGTGTGGATGTGTGTGGTGAGTGTGTCAGGGTGTGTGTGTCAGGGTGCCTGTGTCAGGGTGCGTGTGCAAGTGTGAGTGTGGGTAGGCCTGCAAGCACCTGTCTTAACAGCTGACTCTGCAGACAGACGGAAATCCCGGGAGGCAAGAGGCCTGCCCCACCCAAGACCGAGTTACCTCAAAGGCCCAGTAATTAAGGCTGAGGTGCCAGCCCAGGGAGGGGCAGACACGGACCGGCGTAAAGACCCCAAGCTGGGCTGGGCACACATGGGACCCTGTTGCGTGACCAGTTGGGCCCCAGAGTCTGGGAAACTGTGGTCTTGTTGAGAACGCTGAAATGTCACGCCTGCCTCACATCTACAAACGTCCATCCGGGACTGTAGGTCCAAGTGAGAGAGACGGGAAAATGGGCCTCTGGAGGACACCTGGAGACCCTGACAACCTGGGGTGGGCAGGTCTCCTGAGGACACACTTACATAAAGGAGTCCACAATCAAAAGGACCACCCATAGGACAGTGGGCAAGGGGCGTGAAGGGGCACGTGAAAAACAGCCTGTCCTGTCACACCTGGTCCTCGGTCCCCACCTGCGGTCCAGCTGCCTGAGTGGTCTCCCTGCTTCCCCTCTTGTGCCCACAGAGCACTCACAGCCCGAGGAAATCCTACAGACACGGGCCAGGCTGGGCTGCTCCTCCCTTCACAACTCCCCAGGGCCTGGCGCCCTTTGGGGTCAAAGCCACAGCCCGGCACAGCCCTCCCAGCCTCCGCCCTATCACTCGGACCCTAGGCCTGCCCACTGCTTCCCAAGCACGGATGACCCGCCAGCTCTGCCGTGCTCTCCCCTGGACCTGCCCTCGGCCCAGCCACCACGGCCGACTCAGCACATGGGCTGTTGTTTTACCGTCTGCCCCCTCATGATGCTACCAGCTCCTGGTAGTGATCGCATTGGCCTTGTTCTAGGCTGTGGCCTGGGGCTTGATGGACACCGCATAGTGACCGACCACCAGATGGTGCCAGGGCCACACGCACACACAAACACTTATGGTCGGTAGCACGCGTAGCTGCTGGGAGACCCTAGAAGCCTGAACTGGAGGGCACCTGGGGAGGGGTGGGCAGGCGGGGGAGGCGTGGGCAGACACGTATGGGCAGGTATGGGCGGGGCAGGGCTATGCAGACGGGCGTGGGCACGGCTACACGTGGGCGTGGCATGGGCACACCTCCCACCCACTGACAGGAACAGCGGGCGCAGGGCGCTGTTGCTCTGAAGGGCCTGGCAGGCAGCTGGAGGGGCTGGGTCCTCGCTCCCCGAAATTGGGGCTAGCACAGAGGCCCTCTGTCCGCAGGGTGGACATCAGCCTGCCGCACAGCCCCAGGCCCAAGTCCACAGCTAATGCTGCCCTGATGTCTTGGACCTGGGATGGGCGGGCAGACAGCCTCAGGCCTGGAGCCTGAACCCTGACCCCGCCCTAGGAGCATGTGGGGGGTGGAGGAGGTGGGGCAGCTGTGTCCAGGACGCGGGAAAGAAACTCAAGCTCAAGAATCAACGTCCTGGGGCCGGCCCGGTGGCGCAAGCGGTTAAGTGCGCACATTCCGCTGCGGCGGCCCGGGGTTCGCCGGTTCGGATCCCGGGTGCGCACCGACGCACCGCTTGTTAAGCCAGGCTGTGGCGGCGTCCCATATAAAATAGAGGAAGATGGGCATGGATGTTGGCCCAGGGCCGGTCTTCCTCAGCAAAAAAAGAGGAGGATTGGCATTGGATGTTAGCTCAGGGCTGGTCCTCCTCACAAAAAAAAAAAAAAAAAAAAAAGAATCAACGTCCACACCAGGGGCCATCTCTCCCTGCCCAGCACCCCACCCCACACATGCAGGAGTCAGGGCAGGCAGAGAGGGATGGCCCACCCTCTGACCTGCCCCTCCGTCCTCATGTCCTCCGTGGCCTCATGCTTCCCCAGTGCCCACCAGACACTGAGAGCTGCTGGGCTGCCTCCAGGGGGCAAGTGAGATGGCCTAGGCGAGGAGGAGGGTCGCAGGGTCAGGGAAGGGCAAAACTGGCAGACACCACTTCATCCAGAACACACTCAGCTAACTTAGCCACCTTTCCTTTAAGAAACTGACACACTCTGGAAAAACATTCAGCTGCTAAGTTAACTTCTATGAAGACCTCCTGTTACTATCTGTCATGAGGCTGGTGGACAGAAATAAAATAGAAAACGGTGGAGCTGGGGGCAATGCGGTCTCAGAAACTGGCTGGTGTGGCTGAGCTGGGCAGTGGACACCTGGCCTCCCTGCAGGGAGCCTGCTACACGTGTGTCCACGAAGCCCCCTGGGGCCAGGACTCTCGTGGGCCCCTCAGCCCTCCCTGTGGGACCCCGCAACCAGGGAATTGGCTGCAAAGGTCCCACAGCTGGTCTGTACTTCCATAGGCACCGCTGGGGCAGCACCAGACGCTGAGCCCCAGCTGCCCAGACCAGACCCGCCCTCTCTGTGGGGTGGCCTGAAGGCCGTGAGGGTGGGACCAGGACACCTGTGGTCATCACAACGGCCACCTCCTTCAGCCCCAGGAATGGCTGTCCTGACCCTGCCCGCCCTCGGGCCCCTGCTGGCAGGCAGTGGAACTGCCAGCGAGCGGAGCAGAGGGGCCCACCCTGGCCATCAGCCTGAGAAAGGGCCGCAGCAGGAGCCCCATCGCATCTGCAGACCCGGCAGCACCTCCCAAAAGCCCGTTTCTGAGAGGCCGCCACGCTCCTGCACTGCCCATCACACCACCTGCCGAGGGAGCCCCCTCTGCAGCGACACCCAGGAGAGTTGTGGTAGCAGGCGGCCTCCTGCCTCCCTGGGAAGGGGGCACACAGTTCCCCTGCAGAGGTGGGCCGGCACTCTCTCCAGCCCACCCACCTGCCCTCTAGGTCCCTGGTCTCGGGTGGGGCTGGGACACGATGGGTGGGCTTGGACCTTCCCAAGCGGGGGCACAGCGAGGACAGAGGTGGCAGGCGAGGAGACAGGTATTCCCGTGAGCCCCCAAATCCAAACGCTCCTGCTCAGAAACCCCTCAGAGCCCCCCACCCATGGCACCCAGACCCGGCAGGCAGCCTAAGTCTATCCACACTGGGCTGCCCCAAGTGCCCACACCCCTCTGGGAAGTGGGGTGACAAGGTGCCTGCACGTGGTCATCTTGCTTCATCCGGCCAACCTTGAGCCTCCAACACTGACCTTCCTGTCCTCAGAACAGGTGCCCTAAGCATCAGGCCGGCACACAGCCGGGATGGGGCGTCCACACAGAGGCGCGAGACGGAGAGAGACACTGAACCCCAGAGGGAGAAGCCACCCCTCGCCTTTTGTGGACGGGACCAGGCAAAGTAGGGAGAGCTCCCCCGCAGCGGGGTCTGCTCAGGTGAGTGCACGCGAATCAGCACACAGCCCAGGTTTCGTTCGCAAGCAGGGAAATCTGCTGAAGAGAAGACGCTGCTACCAACAAGAATTTTAAATGGTGACACACCTAGTTTTGGAAGTAACAAAAAATGTACAAGATCTATTAAAAAGAAAACAATCTGGGGGCCGGCCCGGTGGTGCAAGCGGTTAAGTGCGTGTGCTCCGCTGCAGCGGCCCAGGGTTTGCCGGTTTGGATCCCGGGCGTGCACCCACGCACTGCGTGGCAAGCCATGCTGTGGCGGCGTCCCATATAAAGTGGAGGAAGATGGGCACGGATGTTAGCCCAGGGCCAGTCTTCCTCGGCAAAAAGAGGAGGATTGGCAGATGTTAGCTCAGGGCCGATCTTCCTCACAAAAACAAAAAAAAGAAAACAATCTGAGGACAAAAGAATCAGAAACTCAGATGGGGTGGGGACGGCTCACCCCTCCCGAGGGGCCCTCACTCATGTGGCGCAGGGCCCCTGAGAAAGGCCGCCCTCTTCCTCAGCCATGCTCGAGGGCGTCAGAGAAGCTGCAGGGCCCTCACACCACAGGAGAGAAGGTCCCGGGTGCCCAGGAGTCCAGCACAGATGTAATGAAATCCAGTGAGAACTCCAACAGTGGGGCTGGCCCCGCAGCCTAGTGGTTAAGCTCAGGGCGCTCCGTGTCAGCAACCCTGGCTGGGTTCCCGGGTGCGGACCTACACCACTCATCAGCGGTCAGGCTGTGGCTGCGACCCACATACAAAATAGAGGAGGGCTGGCACAGATGTCAGCTCAGGGCGATTTTCCTCATAAAAAAAATAATAATAACTCCAACAGGATCTTTGTGGAACCAATCAAGCCCATTCTGATGTCTGTATGGAAAAAAAACAGGAAACTGAAAAAAGAGCGAGGAGGGATTTTTGGTCCTGCCAGATATCGAACATCAAGAAACCACAGCCACTGAAACACGTGGAATCGGCACATGAACAGACAAAAAGGAGCAGAACAGAAAGCTGGAGAGACCCTGAAACACAGGGGAGTTCAGCACACGATCAGTGGGGCGCTGTTCACCGAGTATTGTTGGGACATCTGAATGGTCTTCTAGAAATACAGCAAAGCTGGACCCATACCTCCTGTCTCAGCAAAATAAATTCCACCTGGATCAAAGACTAGACGCGATCACAAGGACACCCTCACAGCTTGATGTTCCAGTGGATTTTCATTCAGTACTCATACACGGAACTGAGTATCAGCACTGTTCTTCTCAGACAAGGAAACACAGAGAGTGTTAGCAACTTGCCCATGGTCACACAGGCAGGAAAGTGAGCCCTTTCTCCTAGCAAGGGGCTGTGTCGCCTGTTTTCATGGCTTCCCTCTTGTCATAGCCCAAGGGTGTTTCCACAGCCCCAGGGGCCACGGGGAGCCCTTCCCCAACACCTGAGCCAGCCAGGCAGTGACCAGCAGATGAGGCGGGCAGCCCCCAGCCCCCGGGAGGGCCTTGCTCCAAGGAAGCCACTGGAGGTTCCGGAGTTTAGCACAAGCCTGTGAGGCTGGAGAGGGAGGAATGGGCTTCCTGGAATGTTGCACCTGCCCCTCCCTCCGTGCTGAGAAACGATTTAACTCTGTCTGCCAGACTTCCCAATTTCCCCACGAAGGGCAATCCAGTGCCCCCTGAAACCCGAACCAGCCGGACTTCAGGGACACGGCTTTTCTGATCCAGCCACGTCTGCTCACGCAAAGGCCAGGTTTTCAGGAGAGAAGCAGTCTTTGAGCCCAGTTGACGTTTTAGTTGGAGAATGTTTTCTTGGCCCCAGGAGAGGAGAGGACGGGAGGAAAAGGCCGCCCTTCCTGGGTGGCCCACCCCTTTCCCTAGCAGCAGGAAGGCCAGAGGAGGCCAAGCGGACACTCTTTAGATTACCCGGAGGCCGACCCTCCGATGCTGGCACTTTGCCTTCCCTCAAGATAGTCCAGGGCAAACTGAAGCCATGGGGTTTCGGGGGTGTCAGAGTTCCAGAGGCCACAGATGAGGAGGGTCCTCCTCAGTGGCAAAACCAGTAGAGGGTCCAGAAGCATCCTGGGGGTGCGACCCCAGACCCTGGTGTAGAGATGCCCACCAAGGAGGGCTGGCCTGGCCTGAGGTCTCTCAGAGGCCTTCCTAAGGCTGGCCTTGTCAGCAGAGCTGGACACCCCGAACAGGCCAGGTGACCGGGCTGCACAAGGCGGGCCAGGGGGTGCTACATCTATTCCAGGGGGAGCATATTTATTCCAGGGGAGGCCATCTGATCCGGGGGGCCACGTCTATTCTGGGAGGGCTGCATCTGTTCTAGAGGGTGCCGTGTCTGATCCAGGGGAGCCATGTCCATTCTTGGGGGGCCAGGTCTGTTCCAGGTGGGGCTGTGTCTATTCCAGGGGGTGCTATATCTATTCTGGGGGGCATGTTTATTCCGGGGGGAGCCATGTCTGATCCAGGGTGGCCGTGTCTGTTCCAGGTGGGGCTGTGGCTATTCCCAGGGGGCATGTTTATTCCAGGAGGGCTGTGTCTATTCCAGGGGGGCTGTGTCTATTTCAGGGGCAGGGAGCTGTATCTATTCCAGGGAGGGCATGTTTATTCCGGGGGGGGCATGTCTGACCCAGGGGGTGCCAAGTCTTTTCCATGGGGTCTGTGTCTGATCCAGGGGGTGCTGTCTATTTCAAGGGGGGCATGTTTATTCCAGGGGGCCGTCTGATCTAGGGAGGCTGTGTCTGATCTGAGTGGGCTGTGTCTGATCCAGAGGGTGCTGTGTCTGTTCCATGGGGGAGCTGTGTCAATTCCAGGGGGTGCTGTGTCTATTTCAAGGGGGTACGTGTTTATCCCAGGGGGCTGTGTCTGATCAGAGTGGGCTATGTCTGATCTAGGGGGGCCGTGTCTGTTCCAGGCGGTGCTGTCTACTCCAGGGGCACCGTGTCTGTTCCAGGGGGGCTGTGTCTATTCCAGGGGGAAGCTGTGTCTGATCTGAGTGGGCTGTGTCTGATCCAGAGGGTGCCGTGTCTGTTCCAGGGGGTGCCGTGTCTATTCCAGGGGGGCTGTGTCTGTTCCAGCGGGTGTGTCTGTTCCAGGGGGGCCGTGTCTGTTCCAGGGGGGTGCCGTGTCTGTTCCAGGGGGTGCTGTGTCTATTCCAAGGAGGCCGTGTCTGTTCCAGGGGGTGCTGTGTCTGTTCCAGGGGGTGCTATTTCAGGGGGGGCATGTTTATTGCAGGGGCCCATGTCTGATCTAAGGGGACTATGTCTGATCTGAGTGGGCTGTGTCTGATCCAGAGGGTGCCATATCTGTTCCAGGGGGCTGTGTCTATTCCAGGGTGCTGTGTCTATTCCGGGGAGTGTTTATTCCAGGGGAAGCTGTGTCTGATCCAGGGGTGCCGTGTCTGTTCTATGGGGGTGCTGTGTCTATTTCAAGGGGGCATGTTTATTCCAGGCGGCTGTGTCTGATCTGAGTGGGCTGTGTCTGATCCGGGGGGGCCGTGTCTGTTCCCGGGGTGGGGGGGAGCTGTGTCTATTCCAGGGGGTGCTGTGTCTATTCCAGGGGGTGTTGTCTATTCCGGGGGGTGTTGTCTATTCCGGGGGGTGCTATTCCAGGGGTGCCACGTCTGTTCCAGGGGTGCTGTGTCTGTTCCAGGGGTGCTGTGTCTATTCCAGGGGGTGCTGTGTCTATTCCAGGGCAAAGCTGTGTCTGATATGGGGGGCTGTGTCTGATCCAGGAGTCACAGCAGGGTGGGTGTCAAGAGCCTGAAGAACCACAGGTGGGGGCAGGGGGCAAAAGTGCTGGCTGAAGGCCTAAGGAATCTTGAGCAGGATGCGAGTCTGCCCTGTGCACTGAGGGGAAAGGCAGGTGCCTAGGCGCCCTGCCCTGGAGAGTCTCCACGTGGAGTGGGCTGTGTGCACCTGTGGATGACCCCACAGGAGATGAGGGGCCGACTCCACAATCCTCCCAGAACCCTGGTGGGTGGGCACAGAAGTTGGGAGGAGGCCCAGCTGGGGCCGTCGGGGTCCCGGTTCCCCACCACCTGCAGGAAGGGACAGGACTTTGCTCACTCTCTGGGGGTTCTCCCAGCTGCCCGTGTTCCCACCAGAGGACCCCAGCCCGGCGCAGGGGCAGCACCCCCAGGAGGCCAGGCGCCCCACTCTCCAACTGGACTCGGGGTCCCGGCCTGGGAGGAGCCCTGCCCCTCCAGCCTCGGTTTCCTCTTCCGCCCCAGGGTATGTAGTCCACAGCCTGCAGAGACTGGATCTCACGTGGCACTGCATCTGCATCGCCGACAACACCCCCAACACAGCAGACACACAGAGTGTTAAGCCCCTCGAGCCTGCAGAGACCGCCTGCGAAGAATTTGGGCTTGTGGTAGGAGCAGCTGTTTTGGGGAGAAACCAAGGCAGAGGGCCTCAGCTGTGAAGGGCAGGGTGGCGGCTCCCCCAGGGGGCCGTGGCGCCTTCTGGGTGGGTCCAGACTCCCACGGCCAACCCCAGCGGAGAGGGAGGGGTCACAGTGGCACAAGCACCTGGGCAGCTTGAGCAGAGGCAGGGACGGAGGGGACAGCCTCAGGAAAAAGGAGACAACCCTGCGACAGACCCTTGGTCTGCACCAATCCGGGGTGACTGCGGGAGGCCTTCTGCAGTGCCCGGCCTTCCAGGCAGCACAGAGAATAAAAGGACATGAAACACTGCCCAGCCCCCGCAGCACTATTCCGGGTGGTCTGCCCCTTTGTCTGCTCCAGCAGGCGAGGGGTGAGGCCTGGAAGACCCTGGAGAGGAGGCCCTGCTCTGCCCATGCTCAGGCAGTTCAGGTGCGATGTCCAGGTGTGACATCAGTGCTGGCCCCACCCCACATGCGGCCTGGTGACATGGGCAGACACAGGAGGGCCTGACACACCACCCAGGGTGAGGCAGGGGTCCTTCCTGGGGGCCTGAAGATGCCCCATGTGCCCATGTCTCCCATGGGCACCACCTGCCACCTCTAGCCCCGGGGTCCTGCCCTCCCCGCACTGGCCCTGGGTCCCTGGTCCCCCAGCCCCTGGGACCCTGTCCCCCCAGCCCCTGGGACCCTGCCCCCCCAGCCGCTGGGTCCATGCTCCTATCTCCAGTTGGATGATGGCCAGAACAGATGCCCCAAACGTGATGACATGGTTTGGAAGCCACTGTGGGGCACATTTGGGGACAGTGGCTGCCCAGTACAAAAGAGGTGTGCTGGGACTCTTGTGACCAGTTCTTAGGGCAGAAATGAGAAAACAGCATTTTGCTGATCACATCTACAGCCACCAAAGTGAAAATGCGTCCCCCACTCAGGGGCTTCTGTGCCCAGACAGGCCCCTCATCCCCGGTCAGGACCCAGGGCCCGTGCCCTGCACCACCCCTCCTCAGGGCCTGGGTGCGGGTGGAGGTGCCATGTGAGTCCTTGCCTCCCACGCTCGCAGCGCCTGGCCTGGGGCCCTTTGTTTTTCAGACGCGTCCCAGTTCCCTCCTCCTCTCTCCTTCTTGGCAAGACGGATAAAATGCCTTTCTGTCCAGCCCAGAACTCCGGGACGGCAGACTTAGTGTGGGGTACAGTGCCAGGATTCAGAGAAAAGCCCATCGTTCCCACCAGTCCACAAGCACCCCTGCTCCCCCATACTTCAGTGTCTGTCCGGTCACAGCCAGGCCTCTGTCTCAGTCATCAAGCAAGGGGCCGGCAGGCAGCCACTGTGGGACGATGAGGCCACAGTCCTGTACCCCGAGGGCTGGCAGGACCCTTCCTGGGGCAAAGGGGAGCACCTGCCTGCAGCCGTCAGGACAGGAAGGCTGTGCTGGCGGCCACCTGTGCACTCGCATCTACACCTGAGGCTGCCACATGTGCCCCAGCCCCACACAGAGCCACAGTGCCCGGAGCCCTCCCAGCTGGGATCCCTGCCCAGTGCCCGCACATGTGCCCCAAGCACAAACCCCACACATACACGCAGTCTGCACACACACGTGCATCCTGCACACACACCCCACACATGGACACTGCACATGCACCATCCACACACATACCTGTGCTCACACCCCACACACAGACTCGTGCTCACACCCCACACACACACCTCACACATACATCCAGCACACGCACCCCACACATGGACCCTGCACATGCACCACCCACACAAAGACCCGTGCTCACACCCCACACACAGACCTGTGCTCACACCCCACACACAGACCCATGCTCACACCCCACACCTGGCCCTGCCAAGTGCAGCCCAGCTGAACTAGGGGACATGAGGGGCACGGACTGTGGACTGGCACTCACCAACAGCAGGGTCACCAGTGAGGTCACCAGCTGGGCCTCCAGCAGCGGGGTCTCCAGCAGCGGGGTCTCCGGCAGCAGGGTCTCCCGGGTCCATCCTCAGGGCAGGGCCGTGGAAGGCAGCATGCAGCTCGAGGAGTGAGGAACTAGTGGAGAGGGACAATTAGGCTGCAGGCTCCACACAGAAGGGAGAGCAGACCCCAATGGGCAGCCCACGCAGGGCCCACCTCTGTGGTCTCGGAGGTGTGGGGGGCCCAGGTGGCTTTGGCTTTCCCTGCTGGACCTGGGGATGCTTAGCGCTGACCTCAGAGGTGGACCTGCCACGAGGACCCACGAGCTAACCTACACAGGCACACCCAGCTCTAAATAATCCAGGCTGGCAACAAACTGTGGCCAAACCCAGGTGGCCAACAGGGTTCCTGTGAATGTATGTTTTATATAAGACACTGTTCTACTTTGGTGGAGATCATCCTATTTTTCCTCCTCTAATCTGTTCACGTGAGGCCTTATAAAGACTGCCTTCTCGTATGCAGTTTCCGTCTGCACCACAGTAACGTACACACGGCTGCCACGTAAGCCCCAGATCCGAACACAGGCTGGGAGAGAACCTGCTGTGCTTGCTTCCCCCAGTTCCCACCCAGAGGCGGCCACTCTCAGGAACTCCCTTGGCTATTCCTTTGGGGATCTGCAGTATAACACATGGATATGGTGACCTCGGGAGTCTCCAGTCTCACGTGGGACTGACCAGCTTCAGGGTCAGCATTCACTGAGGTACCCCAGTGCCCCCCACATCCCGCAACCTCCTAAAACAGTTCTGTGAGCGTCTTCCACTGACTCACAGCTGATGGAAGACCCAAGCATAACCACGTAAACAATGTCCACAGCTGAGCTGCCTGTGGACTGTGGTTATTTTCCTTTCTTGGACAGTTTGCTCCAGACTTCTGCTCCAGCCACTTGGAGTGACCAGTGCCAGGCTGGCCCTCCCACTGCAAACAACATCAACCAGACAACATATTTTAGGCAGCCGACTTGTGGACAACAGGCAACACATGACTGTGCTTCCTGACAGCGGGGCAGTGCCCGAGGTGGGCCCCAGGATGGCTGGCTCCCATCTGGGGGTGATCTCCCAGCCAAGACCACTGACCCAGAGCCTGGCGAACATAGCACCCCACCAGCCAGAGGAGGCGGTGGCACGTCTTCGGGACAGGGCGCCAGCAGGAGGGACTTACGGGGCAACCCAGAAGTGCATATGAGCCATGCAGAACCCCCAAAGCTCCCAAGAGCAGCTGCCCCAGGGCCGAGAGTGCAACAGAGACACTAACAGTGACGCAGGGCTGTGCACACTGGAGCCCAGCCCAGTCCACGCCTCGGCATCTAGCTGATGCTCCAGAAAGGCCACACCTTAGGACCACGCCCAGAGTGAGACCCACTCTAGACTCACTTGCCGAAATCTAAGCCAAGTCCCAACAGAATCCACAGGGGGACACTTTGTAGGTTGAGTACCACCAAGATAAAGATCCACACCAACAAAGTGTCAAGCCACGCCCCCCAGGTCAAGGGAATCAGCTAGAAATTAACTGCCTACTAGAACAAAAATCAACATTCTTCAGAGGAAGATAACAGAATCCAAAGTCTCTACAATGTATCATTCACCATGTTCTAAATATGATATAAAAATCACAAGATCTACAAAGAAACTGGAAAATATGATCTATAGTCAAAGGGAAGAAATACAAAAAAAAAACACAGATAACAGAAAGCAACTCCAAGGTGGCACAGATGTTGTATTTACCAAAGACTTAAACACAACTATTGTGTGTTCAAAGAATGAATGGAAAATGTTCAAAAAGGTAAAGGAAAATATGGTCTTAATGAGTAAACAGAAAAGGATAAATGGAAATTACATGAAACTATATAAAAGAACTAAATGGTAATTCTCTAATAAAAAGCATAATCACTGAAATGAAAAATTCACTGACTGGGCTTGACAGCGGATTGCAGATGGCAGGTGAAAGAGTCAGTGAATCTGAAGACAGACCAATAGAAATTATCCTACCTAAGCAATGGGAGGGGGAAGGGTTAAAGAGAAATTTACAGTATTTCTTCACTGCTGGATTTTCTACGTTGTCATCATTAATGGGACGCTGACAGCACCACAACACCTCTCTCAGTAAGTTCAAACAAGCCTGGAAGCCTATCACTTACTCTTAGAGACAGCCCTTCTCCAGCCTCTGCCCTCCTGCCTCAATCTGGATGGCTGCTCTCCAGCCCTGGGCCCCGCTGTCGTCCTGGGATGCCCTTCCTGTTTCTCTCCTGGTGCATCCTGCTCTTCCCGACTTCCAAGTCTTCACCTTTCTCAGTTTCCCTCCTGGTTCTAGAGGAGCACATTCTCCAAGAGCTTCCTGAGAAGAACTGCAAGGGAGGAACATTTAACAAGTCTGTGGTTGTCTGGAAGTGTCTTCACTGGGCACTAACCCTTGGCTGCAGTCTGGCTGTGTATGGGCTGGAGGTGAGAAGCCATTCCCAGATACGTGATGATGATGGTCCTCTGCTGTCTTCTAGCTCCTGGTGTTGGTGCTGAGAGGTCTGAAGCCACCTGACTCCGAACTGCACGTAGGTTTTCTTCTCCTCCTGGGGGATCTTCCCCTAACAGCAGCCAGGGTCTCAGAAGGATGGATGGTACAGGGTCCACGTGTGTGCACGTCCTTCATTTCTGGGACACGTCCTTGTGTTTTTCCTTGATAATGTCCTGGCCTCTCTGTTCTCCATTCTCTCCTCCTGGAACTACTCTGACTTACATGGTAGGCTTCCTGGAAGTACCTCTAATTTTCTTATCTTTCCTCTTCTCTGCCTTTTAGGGAGATTTCCTGAACTTTAGTTTGCAACCCTTTCATTGAATTATTCACTTCTACTATCAAAATTTAACAACATCCAAGAGTTTTTCCTCCTCTCGCCCTCTGAGGACCTCAGGACTCAGTCTAGTCCTTGTTTTTCTACATGATCATCTCTATGGATGCTTTCTTTCCTGTTTATGCAGTGTCTGTCTTTCCTCCCAGAAGCTTCTCTCAAGCATCTGGGACTGCTATTCATATTTAAGAGTGAGGCACTGAATAGCTGTTTGGGAACTGAGCGGGGGGGCACCCCTGGGAATGGTGGGCCTCACTGCAGGTAACAGGAAGACCAGGGCCCAAAGGTCTCTCTTCTTGGCCAGTCTGTCAGGAAGAAATCCCGTCCCCACCTGTGGGTGGGCGCCAGGCTGCCGCGGCCCGGATCCCCAGAGGGTCAGGGTCTGACCCCTTCCAATGAAGATGTCCCCATGATCCTGTTTCCAGGCCGGAGCCCCCTGGGCTCTGTAGCCAGGCTCGGGGCTGCTCCTCGGCCGCAGGCTTCGGCCTCCTCAGGCAGCTAGACAGTTATGCCCGGCATCTGCTTTCCGTCTCCCAAGCATGTTTCCCCCTCTTCCCTTCTCTTTGCCTGTAAGCAATTTTGCCTTTTTAATGCCTTTACTGTCATTTTAATGGGCCTTAGTGGGGCAGGGATAAGTAGCCACCACTCACCACAGAAGTCCTCGGACATGTGCACATGCACCTCGGGGATAAACCTGATCATACGCAGCACACGTTCTGCTGTTCACTGTGCTGCTGCATTTCCCTCATTTCTTAAGGACTGTTGCACCTACGTCCATAAAGGACGTCAGCCTACTCTGTTCTCTTCTTGGAAATCACTCCCTACCTGCCCCAGAGGTGTGCAAACTTCTCCCACCACCAGCTCGGACGGATGGACACCCAGCCTGGGCTTGGTGTGTAGACAGCTATCTTCTCTGTGTCCTCACATGGTCGTCCCTCTGTGTGTGTCTGTGTCCTGATGTCCTCTCAGTCAGATTGGATCAGGGCCCACCCTAATGACCTCATTTTACCTTGATTACCTCTGTAGAGACCCTACCTCCAAATACAGCCACATTCTGAGGTCCTGGGGGCTAGGACTTCAACATATGAATTTTGAGGGGACACAATTCAACCATAACGGGGGGCTGGATACCCACATTTCCTATGCTGGCTCTGAGGGGAAAGGCCAGAGTGCCCCAGGGGGGCCAGGGGGCCAGTGGCACCATAGCCCATTCTCTCTGACCCTCAGGAGAGCCAGGGGGACTGCCGTCCATTTCACAGATAAGAACAGGCTCAGCCAGGACTGAACCCGGGTCTTCTCCTAGTTCTTTCCACTACACCACTGTTCATTTTTATTAGCTTTTTAATTGCTTTTTACTGTTTATAAAGACAGTTATGCATATAGTAGAATACTTGGAAAACTAAATAAATTTGCAAATTTTGAAAAGTTAATGCAAAATAAAATTGTTAAAAGCCACAGTCACCTCACCTTCACCGTCTTGTCATTCCTCCCACTCTCTGGTTGTCTGTCTGTCTCTGCAGAGACATGCTGTCAGGATTAGCGCTCCATTTGTGACCTGGTGCTAGGCAGAGGGATGTGCCTTTCTGCCATGATGAGATGGGACCGGCGCCTTCCTGCAGGTTCCTTCTCATGCGTCCCAGAGCCACCACAGCCGCAGGAGCCCACGCGGAGTGACTGCACCCCATGCTCGGGCACCCCACCCCACTCGACCTCCAGCTTGCTGGGCCCTGCAGGCGGGCTGTGCTCCTGGCTCCCACACGCCAGGGCGCCTCTCGGCTCCAGACTGGGAAACAGAATAAAGGAGACCTTACTTCAAACAGAGTCGGGAGGCCAGAACCAGGGACCCCTCACGCACTGCCACTGGAGGGCAATTACAGACCCAACAAGACGAACCAACCGTCAATTACCAGCCCAGTAGGAATTCTCCTTGCCCCGCAGCTCAGCCAGTGAGAAGCCGTCACCACCCTGAACTCCCGCTCTCCTCCAGTGGACTTCCTTCAGACAGCCCCTCCCAACGCCCTCCTTCCTCTCTGTAAAGGGACGCTCCTCTCCTCTGTTTGCTGGCCTTGCCTGTGGTGTTTGCTGCAGCCTCTCGTCCCTCGAGTCACAGTTCCTCTGTATTCCCGAGTAAACCCATCTTGCTGGTGAAATAACCGGCTGTTTCATTTTTAAGGTCAACGTGACAATAAACTGTTGTGTCTCCTAATTCAGGAAATGGGAGGTCTTGGCAGAAAGGAGCTGCCTCAGGCACAGCTCCTACTTTAAAGTAGCAAAAATCATAATTTCTCTTTATTGCTGGTCTCTTCCCAGACTTTGTTCTGAAAGCATGTGTTTTCTTTTTTTAAAGATTTTATTTATTTATTTTTTCCCCCCAAAGCCCCAGTAGATAGTTGTATGTCATAGCTGCACATCCTTCTAGTTGCTGTATGTGGGACTCGGCCTCAGGATGGACAGAGAAGTGGTGCCTCGGTGCGCGCCCGGGATCCGAACCCGGGCCACCAGCATCGGAGCACGCTCACTTAACCACCAAGCCACGGGGCCGGCCCTGAAAGCATGTGTTTTCTTGTGTCACATCAAAGTACTCAAGTCCCTGATAAATGTCAGATGTCACCTGACAACCGGCGAGAAACAGGCTTCTCCTGCTGGTGGGGTCAGCGAGCAAGGCCAAAGCCCCCCGGGGGTGGGGGTGGGGTGCCCAGACCCTGCCCCATGCCCACCCCCACACCCCAGCCTGCCCCTCAGTGGGACCCGCTGCCACCACCCCACCCGAAGTCCAGTCCTGACCATATGTCCTCCTGGCGTGCTCTCCCCAAGTTCTTGGCCTCTCCTGCCGGTGTCTGCGCCCCTCTGCTGGTGGGGCCTGGCGGTGACCCCTCCGACGTGGCCCCCTGGCTTTCACGGCCTCACTGTCATAGGATGCGTGACCACAGCTATCCTGCACACAATGGCACAGACCTCGTCCACACGGAGGGCCAGCGCCCCCGCCAGACCCCACCTCTTCCCCGTGGCCCATGGCCAGGGCTCTCCGTGCGGAGTGTGGAGCTGGAGGCGTCCTTGTCTGTCTGCTCGTCCTAAACGTAGCAGAGGTGCCGCCCAGGTCCCACACGGTCATGGTCTCTGACAGGTCCACATGCCTGTCCATTCACTGCGGGCCCTTTCCTGGGGGTCCTGGCACAGCGCCGAGCACTAAGGGGGCAGTCCGACTCCACGGGCCCACTGATGGGCTGTGCCCCCGAGACCCCGCCCATCTCTGGGGCCCCTCTGGCCTCAGGGGAAAGGATAACTCTTGGGCCTGCCAGAGGGGAAGCTGGAGACCCTGCAGGTCCCGAGGGCCCCTCCCCGAGGAGGCGCCAGGGGCCTCACTTGGGCCGGCCAGCCCTGACCGTTTTCTTCCTCCATCTTCCACTCCTTCAGTCCAACAGTTAGCCTCACCCAGGCCCCAGCTCCCCGTGGAGTCAGCTGACAGCAGCAGTGAGGCCTCAGCGGGGCTGAGGTTGATGCTCCTGCTCGCCTGGCTCGCTCCATGGGGCTGGCACCACTGCTGGAGGTTTCTGGGGCCCTTGACACTTCACAGCACTTGCAGCAAGTGTCCAGACAGTCTCTTAGACTGTGTCCACCACCCACCACCCACTCACCATCCAAGCAAGCAGCAAACTCCCAGGGGCAGCGAGCTCCTGGAGGGGGTGGGGAGAGGCCACAGGCAGGCACATGGTGGGGAGGAGTAAAGCGCACTATGGGGGGCTCTTCCCTGGTGCAGTTCTGGCTCAGCACCCTTTTGTGTCCCCCGTCTGAAAACAGGGAGCCAAGCACCCACCTCCCTATGACTGACTGAGAGCTTTTTGAGTCGTTTAAATAAACCCCAAACGGTGGCTCCTCCTCCTGGTGTCCTCCTCCTCTGGGTCCTGCTGCAGGCATGTGCCCTGTGCTGTTCTCTGACCAGCGGGCCGCCCTGAGGGGCTTCTCAAGGGAAGAGAACGGGATTTCAGGCATGCCCTGCCTACAGCCCTCCTCCCTTCCGCGGCTCCTCCCAGCACAGCCAGGCCTCAGGCTGCCCTATCTCCTTGGGCATCCGCACCCTGTGCGGCCTGCAGGGCGCCTCGTTCCACGCCGTCTGTCACTCTGCTTTTAAAAGGCGGAGCCTCAGGGCCGGCCCTGTGGCTTAGCGGTTAAGTGCGCGCGCTCCGCTGCTGGTGGCCGGGGTTGGGATCCCGGGCGTGCACAGAGGCACTGCTTCTCCGGCCATGCTGAGGCCGCGTCCCACATACAGCAACTAGAAGGATGTGCAGCTATGACATACAACTATCTACTGGGGTTTTGGGGGGAAAAAAATAAATAAATAAAATCTTTAAAAAAAAAAAGGCGGAGCCTCAAGCCGATCAGAGTTGTAACACAGACACACATTGGCGCAGGACGAAGGTCCCGCTGGCCCCTCTGAGTCAGGCCACCACGGGAGGGACCCTGATCCAGCAGGAGTTCAGGACAAACTGCCATAGCCCTGATGGCCTCCTTCTCATTGCTGGTCAGCCCAGGAAGGGAGCAGATGACCAAATGGTTCTTTTGGCGGAGGCGGGGGGAAGCTTTTTCTAATCCTCTCAACTGGTGGGGAAAACCCCTACAATTCCAAGATTTGCTACAGGCCTATTTCCTCCTCCCTCTGCTGGGGCCACCTTCCCCCTTCTCTAAGGAGCATGGCAGCCAGGGTCTGGCCACTCAGAAGCAGGTGGTGAGCAGTGTTCTCAGGCCAGCCCCAGGTCAGGTGGACGGACCCAGATTCTCCTTGGGAAAGGCCATCGAAATTCAGCTCAACTCTCTTTACGCAACCTTTGTTCTGCTCCGAGCCCTGCAAAGTGCAGCAGCACTCTGAGACCAACGTGCTTCTGAGAATGAAAACAGCTGGCAAAGACCAAGTTCAAATTCACCCCACTGCAGACTTTTTTAACTGACTTCATTTTAAAATGAAAAAAATCTGCCTGGAGTCCAAATGTCTTTAGCTGAAAATGTGGTGCTGGGTTTGCAGCCCAAGTCAGGACCAGCAGACCCTTCCAGGGACCAGCCTTCCAGGAGCACACCGGGGCGAGCGCCTCCTGGCAGTTTTGGAACTTCCATCTGAAATGAACAGCCAACATGTGCAACTCATTTAAGCATCGTGATTTTTTCTGAAAGGTGGCTACCCTGAGCCAAGCTCTTGCTGCGAACCCTGCAACAGATGGGACATCTGCTTCAAAGAGCCCGCTCACCCCAAAGGCTCCTGCAGCCCCAGCCCTTGCTCCGAGCCTGAGGGAGGAGCCCCCAGCCCAGAGGCCAATCCACCTACGGAGACACAGCCTTGCCCTCAGGGGAGGGCGCAGGGCAGTTTCCAGAGAGATGCATCTTGCAGGCCAGACTGCCTCCTCCTTAGAGCCGGCCTGGGGAGCTTATCGGGCAGCTCACCTGGGAGCCAGCCCAGCTGAGCCAGGCCCAGGAAGGCCCCCCAGCATCTGCTACAGGTTCCGGGACAATCCAGGGCCTCCAGGTGTGCCAGGCCCACACCTGCCAGGCCTCCTGCTTGGCGCACTGACCGAGCCAGCCCCAAGGCCAGAGGGCCCAAGGCTCTGAGTACAGACGCCTCCCAAACCCCGCCCCTTGATCAGGCCCTGAGGAGAGCCGCCAGGCCCGGCCAGGGGAAGTAGACCTCAGGAGGGTCATACCCCGAACCTGGGGACATCGCCTCCAGGGCGAGCCCCGCCCAGATCCCAGTCCAGCCGCTCAGTGAAGCGGGCAGCAGGGGAGCAGGGGTGGGTGGAGCTGGGAGGAGCATGCAGCGAGCACTGTGACCAGCTACCCCTCACGTCCAAAGGACAAGCAGCGCAAGCGTCCGGCTGGTCAGAGACGGGCTGGGAGGCACGTTCTTCAGGTCGGTGGTCTCTCCTCAGAGAGGCTTCGAGAGCTGGAGGCACAGAGCCTGAGATCCCAGGCGGAAGTCCTACAGACCTAGGAAGGGCAGCACGGAGCAGATGCTTCGAGCCATCTCCTGGCTGCCCTTCAGGTAACCCAGATGGGCAGAAATTAGACTCCACAAGAAGCCACGTTGCCAGCTGGGAGTCAAACACAGCTACCCTGGGGCCTGGGCTGGTCCGAACGTCTGTCCCAGGAGAACAAGGCTGGGGGCCTCCTGTGGCTGCAGACACAATGGTGCCCAGGAGAACAAGGCTGGGGGCCTCCTGTGGCTGCAGACACAATGGTGTTTTCTGCACACTGCAGTGCGTAACTGAAATGACCTTTAGAGAGGTCATCACAGCACTGGTTTGGCTGCCAAATCATGCTTCCTTTGCCATTCTTCTGTGTTGTTTTTGTGAAAATTAATAAAGGGAAACCTCACCACAATGGAGTGGGGAGGCCAGAAGGGGGAGCTCTCAGCAGCACCACTCATGTCAACCACAGGAAGATGGTCAATTACCGGCCCCAACAGGAGAGACGTACCTGCTTCTCCTGTAGGAAACCCAGGACCCCACAGCTCAGCCAGTGAGAAGCCGTCACCACCCTGAACTCCCGCTCTCCTCCAGTGGACTTCCTTCAGACAGCCCCTCCCGACGCCCTCCTTCCTCTCTGTAAAGGGACGCTCCTCTCCTCTGTTTGCTGGCCTTGCCTGTGGTGTTTGCTGCAGCCTCTCGTCCCTCGAGTTGCAGTTCCTCTGTATTCCCGAGTAAACCCATCTTGCTGGTGCAATAACTGGCTGTTTTATTTATTTTATGTATGTATTTACTTTTTTTGAGGAAGATTGGCCCTGTGCTAACATCTGTTGCCAATCCTCCCCTTTTTCTTTTTTCATTTTTTTTTTTTTGTGTGAGGAAGATGAGCCCTGAGCTAACATCCATGCTAATCCTCCTCTTTTTGCTGAGGAAGACTAGCCCTGAGCTAACATCTGTGCCTATCTTCCTCCACTTGATATGGGACGCTGCCAGAGCATGGAGCGACAAGCGATGCATCAGTACACGTCCGGGATCTGAACCCGGGCCACCAGCAGTGGAGCATGCGCACTTAAACGCTATGCCACAGGGCCAGCCCCCCTCTCCCTTTTTCTTTTTCTCCCCAAAGCCCCAGTGCATAGTCGTGTATCACAGTTGTAGAGTTGTAGCTCTTCTATGTGGGACGCCACCTCAGCATGGCTTGATGAGCGGTGAGTGGGTCTGAGCCCAGGATTCAAACCGGCAAACCCCAGGCCACCGAAGCAGAACACGCGAACTTAACCCCTACGCCACCGGGCCGGCCCCCTGGCTGTTTTATTTTTAAGGTCAACATTTTCCACAAGTATGGGGGCGCTGGCTGCATGTGCCCCCTCCAGGTGGTCCTGTGCCCTTCATCGAAGGGCCGTAGAGCGGGTGACAAGGGAGGGCTGGCGGTCCCCAGACCTCACCTCCCGGAGCAGCCTCACTGCCCCGTGCACCATGAACCCTTCTGAGAGTATGACTCCTCGCTAGGGCTGTCCACGCCTTGCCCAGCCCTCACGGGCCCCATGGACAGTGGCCACCCCCCACGTTACCGACAGGACATGTGGCAAGAACACGGTGGAGCCAGGCTAGAATGTGGTCGGTCAGCGCCAGCCTCGGAGCCCCAGAAGCCGTCACCCGACAGGGGAGGCCTGGAGCCCCCATCCCCGCCCAGCCCTCGCACTGCTGCCCCCCGCATCCGACAGGTCATCTGACGCTGCTATAAGCACAAAACGCACACGGGATAACAGACAGCATAAAACGTTTCAGTACTGATTTTTTTCAATAGGGATTACATGTGAGAATGGCAATATTTTGGGTATACTGGGACTAAATAAAATATATTAGTAAAATTAATTTTCCATTTCTTTTTATATTTTTAGTGTGTCTACTAGAAAATTTAAAATCACACCTGTGGTTCACATATTTCTGCTGGACGCACTGGCCTTGAAAGACAAACGTGGCTGACCGACAGAAGAGTGGCCCCGGAGGCCCTGGCTGCCTCCCCGACCCGAGATGCCCAGGCCTCTCCAAAGCTCCACTTGTCTGCACCGGGCCTGCCCAGACCCACGGAGCAGGACAAGCAGACAGCCTGGACCACACGGCCACGGATCCTCACAACGGCATTGGGGAAATTCACTCTGCTGTCCCCAAATTCCAAACGCAGGTGGGGACGGGGTCACCAGCCCAGATCCCCAGGGACATGGGGGTGCACAGCCCGGACCCCTGCAAATGCAAACGGGCCGCTCAAGCCTCTTCAGTTAAATAGCACTCACTTGAAAGCTATTTCACCTGGTTTTCAAACGGAATTAAATGTTTGTGCGTACATCTTGGTGATTTTTATAGGTTTGAGATATAATTCACATACCATAAAATTTACCCTTTTAAAGTGAACAACTCGGGGCCAGCCGGTGGCGCAAGCGGTTGAGTGTGCGTGCTCCGCTGCGGTGGCCCGGGGTTCGCCGGTTCGGATCCTGGGCGCGCACCGACGCGCTGCTTGGCAAGCCATGCTGTGGCGGCGTCCTATATAAAGTGGAGGAAGATGGGCAGGGATGTTAGCCTAGGGCCAGTCTTCCTCAGCAAAAAGAGGATTGGCATGGATGTTAGTTCACGGCTGATCTTCCTCACAAAAAAAAAAAAAGCACATTTCAGGGGCCCGGTCCGCTGGCATGTAGTTAAGCTCGTGCACTCCACTTCAGTGGTCCAGGGTTCACAGGTTCGGATCCCAGGCACCGACCTACACACCACTCATCAAGCCATGCTGTGGCAGCGTCCCACATACAAAATAGAGGAAGACTGGCAACAGATGTTAGCTCGGGGCCAATCCTCCTCACCAAAAAAAAAATTTTAAAAACAAATTTTACAGAAATATTTAATATCATGGAAAAATTCCTCACAGTATGGCATAAAGCTGTATTTAATGAAAGTGGCTATGCTGCAGTGTGTGCTGGGGCCCTTTCTCAAAACTGAACAGAATGTGTGCACAAGGACCAGCTGGGCCTCTGACCCGCACGTGCCTGGGGGGGCACAGACCACCACATCTCTATATGTTCTTTTATTTTCTGTATTTTCTAAATATTATACAATGAACACACTCTGCTTTGTATTCATGAAAAAAAACCCAGAAATGTTATTTTTAGAAGTTAAACTATGATGGGATCAGCTTCAGAAAGGAGATGGCTGCACCTGCTCACTCCCCCCAGCCCCAGCCGCCAGGATGGGATGTGCACCAGGCGGCCACTCCCGGCCAGCGGGCACCAGGTGCTCTCTGCAGCAGAGCACAGTCTCCCGGGAACCCGGCTCCAGCTCTGCCCTCATGGTAATGCCAGACAGCTTTACCGTCTTATCAGTTACCTATCACTGCCCAATGAACTGCCCCAAACTGAGCGGCTCAGAACCACCACCACCATTTATTGTCTTGCGGTGTCCAAGGTCATGAATCAGGAGCAGCTGGGCCAAGTGGTCCTGGCTCAGGGTCTCTGGGAGTTGCAGTCAGGACGAGGCGGGGGCTCCGTCGTCTCGAGGCTTGCCTGGGGCCGGGGACCCACGTCCAAGACGGTGCAGTTGCACGGCCGCAAGGACTCACCTGTGCAGGTCTGGCGCCTGCGCGGCAGGAACTTTCTTAACCTGTTTGGTCTCTGATGCTTATCGCCTGCTCCAGTTCTGTTTCTTCTTAGGTCCGTTTTGATAGACGGTACTGCTAGGAAGTCACCCAATTTCTTGGGGAGGTTTTCACATTATAATAATGTGTGTACACTACAGATCTTGTTTACATCTGTGGTTCTCTCCTTTCATTAATGTTATTATTTTTTTCACTTCTCTCTTGTTTTTTCTTAATTAGTCTTGTCACAAGTTTATTTCACTGGTCTTTTCAAAGAACTCGTTTTTGGTTTTATTAGTTTTATACTTTCTGATTTAATTACTTATTTAATTAAGCTTTTCTCTTTATTAACCCCCTCTTCTTCCTTTTGGTTTCTGTTTGTTTTTGACTTTTTGGGGGCATGGTTTCCTTCCCCACCACAGACGAATGCTTTTCAGTTAAATACAGGCATCCTGGATTTGCCTTTTTCTCGTAATAGTCCATAGATGTTCCTCTTCCTTCCGACATCCAGAGCTGCTGCTGGCCTGGGCCTCCTTCCTTTGTAAATGACCCGCCTTCTCCCTCTGGAAGCTCCTCAGACTGGCCCCTTATCCTCGGATGTCAGGAATCGCGCCCGGATGTTCCTGGGTGTAATGCATTTGCTCATTCGTTCACTTCTGGACACACTCTTCTTTTTTTTACAGGCTCTATTTTTGCATCACCAGACTCATCAGACATAACACTGCACTGTCAGTTTGCTCTAAGTTTCCACCCCTCGCTCTCTGTCTCACTTCTCCCTGCGGACAGCAGCACACAGCGCGGGGCAGGCCCTGGCCCTCAGAGTGGCCGTGATGCGGGACGGCACATGGCTGTGTCCTTGTCTCGGGTCCAGCTTTCCAATCCCAGCACAGACGCCCACTTTGAAGGCCTGTGAGTAGAAACCGGCTCAGAGGCCAGCAGCAGATTGTTTCGTGTGAAACTGCAGGCGAGTGAAAGGGACGTGGGTTTATGTCTTGAGAGCAAAGACAGATGGTGCTGCTCCAGGTCCAAATGACACCAGCACACCTACTTCCCGGAGGACGAAGCCCTGACCGCCACGGAGTCCTGCTGGAGTGAACTGAAAATTTCCTTGTTTTAGGGCCAGCCCTGGTGGCCTAGTGGTTAAGTTCGGCGCACTCCGCTTCAGCAGCCCGGGTTTGGTTTCCGGGCACAGACCTACACCACTCGTCAGTGGCCATGCTGGGGTGGTGTCCCACACACGAAATAGAGGAAGACTGGCAACAGATGTCAGCTCAGGGAGAATCTTCTTCAGCAGAAAAAAAAAAATTGCCCTGTTTTATATTCTCCTTTCAACTCTGAACCTCAAAGGAGATTAATCTTGAGCCTCTTTTGTCTGCATGGCTTCCTGACACGCAGGCTGTCTTTGTTGGCTGGAGGAGAGCACACTACGCCTGTCAGAACGCTCCCGTTCCTCGTCATCCCTGCTTTTCTTCTCTAAGATTTCCCTAGGGGGCAAGGGCCTCAGCTAAGGAGTAGATGGTCAGCAGCCTGGAAACAGGCTGAAGTGGTGGGCTTGGGAGACGTGAGTCCTGGGCAGGGAGCCCAACAGCGGGTTCCCCCTCGATGAGCCCTCCAGGGAGACGCAGCTGACATCAAGTGCCCTGAATTGGGAGGCGCTCTATGAACCTGTAGGGCAGATGCAGCCCAGGGTAGAGCCAGGCCTCACAGAGCTGATCTTGGTCGGCAAGTGTCTAAATCACATCCAAGGCCATTTTTATTTCCTGAGAGAAAAATCTTATGTGGCATTTTATTTTTTCTTGGAAAGTGCTCAATGTTCAAACAAAAAACAAAAATTTCCTTGTATTGGGCTACAATCAATAATCAAATACCCCATTCCTGACCACTCGATTGACATCTGTGCTCGAGAATCAACCACAGAGAATTATCGAGTTCCTCTGGAAGTAAGTTCCAGCGCCAGGCTGACCTCTGGTCATGTTCTCACCTGAGAAATAGTTCCCTTTTCTGGACTCTTCTACTGATGTAGGAATTGTATGATCCAAACAACATTAGCAGGTCTGCCCACATAAAGCAGGACATGAAGAGGCCTGATTCAGGCTGGAGCCTGGGAAGTCTGTCTTTGATGCTGCAGGCAACTGCAGGTGGTCCCCTTTGGGGAGGGGCGCCACGCAGCTTCCTTACGAAGGTCGGCTTAGGACTTAGTGTGTCACAGCCGTTCCGGACACTTCAGCATCTACTGGGGAACAGATTTCAGCTCAAGTATATGTAAGTCGTTTTAAACATTTAAACTATGGAATGTTAGAGCTGGAAGAATCTTAGAAGTCATTTAATCACTCCAACTTTCAGGATATCTGTAAAATAGAAAAACCTGTAATTGAGACCTTCTTAAAACTTTAAAAAAAAAATATTAAACATTTTGGGGCTGGCCCAGTGGTGTAGCAGTCAAGTTCACCCACTCCGCTTTGGCAGCCTGGGGTTCGCAGGTTCGGATCCCGGGCACAGACCTATGCACCGCTCATCAAGCCATGCTGTGGCAGTGCCCCACACACAAAATAAAGGAAGATTGGCACAGATGTTAGCTCAGGACCAATCTCCCTCAGGAAAAAAATAAATAAACATTCTATTTTGAGATAATTGTGGATACACATGCACTTGTAAGAAATAATAAAGTGACACCCCATATACCCTTTAGCCGGTTTTCAAGACATTACTGTCTTGAAATGAACGAGCAAATGAATGACCATCTCGAAAACTACAGTCAAGATCACAACCAGGATACCGACATTGATTCAGTCAAGATCCAGAACATTCCATCCCCACAGGACCCCTCATGTTGCTCTTTTATAGCTCCCCAAGTTATTAATCTGTTACTGACCCCCAGCAACCACCAACCTGATCTCCATTTATATGTCGCTTCAAGAATGTTACATAAATGAAATCATAAAGTACGTAACCTTTTAGGATCGGCTTTTTCCACTCAGCATATTCCCTTGAGGTCCACCCACATCACTGCTGCGTCCATCATTAATCCCTTTTACTGCTGAGCGGTCTCCCACGGTGTGGATGCACAGTCTGTTTAACGACTCACCCGCTGAAGAACATCTAGTTGTTTCTAGTTTTTGCCTATTGTGACTAGAGCTGCAATAAAAATTTGTGTACAGTGGCAGGCATAGGGATGGTACTTTTTTCATCTTTTCATTATGGAAATAGAAAAGCTGATGAAATAGTGGGTACAGCGGACACCCAGACGGTAATTCAAACAATGGGACCACTGGGAAGTGGGTGCCTAGAGGAGAGGCCCCAGGACACAGCCCAGGGGAGGCAGAATGGGGGGTCTGGAGGCAGAGGAGACCCAGAGAAGGTCGTGTTCTGGAGGCCAGGCACTGAGGGCAGACGGGCCATGCCCAGTGCCACCACCGGGCTTAGTGACAAGGATGCTGAGTGAGGAAGCCAGACACAAAGTCCACGTGTTTCATGATTCCATTTATATGAAACGTCCATAAGAGGCAAATCCATAGAGACTGGACCAGCAGCTGCCAGGAGCTGGGGTGGGGAGTGACTGTAACGGGCAACGAAATGTCCAGGAACTAGTGTAGTAGTTGAACGACTCTGTGAATATGACAAAAACACTGAATTGTACATTTTAAAAGTGCACTAGCCCTGACGGCCTAGTGGTTAAGTTTGGTGCACTCTCCTTTGGCAGCCCGGGTTCGGTTCCTGGGCATGGACCTACACCACTCATCTGTCAGTGGCCATGCTGTGGCGGCAGCTCACACGCAAAAAGAGGATTGGCAGCGGATGTTAGCTCAGGGTGAATCTTCCTTAGCAAAAAAAAAAAAAAAACGTGAATTTTATGATATGTGAATAATATCAATTTCTAAAAAGTACTGGAAAGGGACTGGAGACATTAAGTATTGACAACTCTTTTAAGGAGTTTTGCTGCAAAGGAGAGCAAAGAATTAGTGTGAGGTGTCAGGTTTTTGGTTTCGGGGGAGTTTTTGGTTTAAGATGGGAAGAATAACAGTACAATTGTAATGTTGATGGGCTCACCCTATAGTGAGGGGAAATAATGCCAGGAGAGAGGAGGACCCCCGAGATACCTTGGGGATACCAGTGGGGGCAGGGTCAGGGCACAGGTGGGGCCCTTGCAGGAGCAGGGACAGTCTCAGGGGGGAGGCAGGTCTGTGGGTGCAGAGACTGGGGGGTCCCCTTCCAGTTGCTTCCATCTTCTCCGGGAAGCAGAGGGACAGGTCCTGGGCTGGGAGGCAGGATTGGGGTGGAGTAGGGCTAAGGAGAGAGGACGGGGAAGGATCTCAGCCATGGGAGGAGTGTGTGAGCCCACCGGGCTCCTCATGACCCACCTGAGGCTCGTGGTCAAGATGGACAGAGACCGGTCAGCATGGGCGGGCTCCTCCAGCCCAGAGGAAGGGACCATGGACTGGAGGCCCCAGTGGGTGAGGGATCGTGGGGTGGAGGCCTTGAGCTGCAAGAACAGGGTGGGGGTGGGGGGCTGCAGCTGTTGGCGATGAGGAGCCCATGGAGGGACGGAGGGATAGTGTAGGGGGTGGTGGCTGAGAGAGCAGAACTCCCCTACAGGACAAGCCAGAGCTGCAGGGGTGACAGTGACCCCGGGCAAATGCTGTTGGGAAACTGGGGAGGATGGGGGAGGGGGAGGTGTGTTCTGAGACGTGAGCCTCCTCACAGGGAATTCGGGAAGGAGAGGAGCCGGGGGCACCCGCCCACCTCCAGCCAGCAGCTGGGGAGACTGAGTTCCTGATGGTGAGGAAGCAGGATCCTCGGGGGCCCAGGCACCTTCCACGCACTTCACGGGAATCAGCTCCCTTAGTTCTGACAGGGTATCCGCAGGGCTCTCCTCCAACATCATATTTCAAATGAATCCATGTTTTTCCTGTCAGCCTTCTTCACTGTCCAGTTTTTGCACCCCTACACCATAACTGGGAATACCAGGGTGTGGAGAGACGTCAAGATGGCGGTGTAAGCAGACTCTGAACTCACCTCCTCCCGTGGACACAGCCAATTTACAACTACTCGTGGAAAAATTACCCCTGAGAGAGAAGTGATGAGCTTTCCTAATTCTTCCACTGCTGCCCTCTCAAGTCTGTCTTCTCTTGATTTCTCGGCCGCAGTCTCCATTTAAATTGATGACTGAACCAAGGTAAACAAAATCTAACAATTTCAGTATCTTCACTGTCTGCATTACAGTTGTGTGGTTCTTCTGTAGTCATGATTTGTGTTAACACTGGGGCATTACCGAGTGAAAAATGGATAAGGAAACTTGATTCCAACATGAAGTTGGGAAGCCATGAGGGAGAGCTCTCAGGCATACAACACTCATCTGCATTTGCACAGTCCGAAGGAGGAAAGAAGATTCTGCATACCTCAGTAAGAATGTCCACAGCTTGCAGCCAATGAAAAGCTGCCACTCTGATCTGTTCTCCTCCAATAAACTTTTTTGTTCAACACAACCCTCCTCAATTTCCTCCCAAAACCTAATAAAAGCTGACCTTCCATTTTTCTCTTCAGACTTGCCTATGGTTCTCCATAGCCTGTATTTCCTGAACTGCAATTCCTCTGCCATTGCTGAATAAACTCATTTTTTTTGTAAAACAACTATTTTATTTTTGAGGATGACATTACTTGGTGATCAGAAGTAGGATCCAGAGAAGACCCACAACAACTCCAAGGCTGGAGAGCAAACAGGTGCTGGTACCCCACAGAGCCCACTGGCCTCACTGCTTTCTTGCCGACCCTAGAGTTTGAGGGTAAGTCTCTCCCGGATCCAAGCTCTGCTCTCTTTGGGTTTTGAGCTCTCTGACTTTATTTAGGATCTGTTTTTATTTTTTGTGAAGGCATTGTCCTTTTGGTGAGTACTCCTTTGTTTTCTTACTGGAAGCAAGCTAGTATTTCAGAGTAATTCCTTTGGAATCAGGCTATTGTGGAAATTAATAGCAAAAACCTCAACTAAACTGGACGGAGAAGGCCTGCAGGGGGTGCTCTCGCCCCATCACACGTGTCAATCACTCCAAACAGGAAGTACAACTACTTACTACTGAGGGAAGACTTCTCTCCCCACCCGGCAACAGCCTAGCCAATCAGAAACGCCACAGCTCAGCCAATCAGAAACGCCGCAGCTCAGCCAATCAGAAACGCCACAGCTCAGCCAATGAGAAACGCCGCAGCTCAGCCAATGAGAGGCCCTGCAGCTCTGCCAATGAGAGGCCATTGCCACCCAGATCTGTTTCTCTCTCCCAGCCCGCTCTCCTTTAGAACATCCCCTCCATCTCCCCAGTTTTTCTCTACAAAAGCAGCTCCCTCCTTTGTTCTGTGGATTTGCCTCTGGTTTGCCATATCAGGCACATCCCGAATTGCTATTCTTTTGGCTATTCCTGAATAAATTCATTTTGAGGGGGAAATAACTGGTGAATTTGCCTTTTTTTGTTTTTTGTTTTTTTTGTGAGGAAGATCAGCCCGGAGCTAACATCTGTTGCCAATCCTCCTCTTTTTGCTGAGGAAGATGGGCCCTGGGCTAACATCCGGGCCCATCTTCCTCTACATGGGACGCTGTCACAGCGTGGCTTGACAAGTGGTGTGTCGGTCCACACCCGGGATCCGAACCTGCAAACCCCAGGCCACTGAGGCGAAGCGCACAGACTTAACCGCTATGCCACTGGGCAGGCCCCTGAATTTGCCTTTTAAGTTGACATTATTTAGGAATTTTTCTCTTGCTTTCAGGAAAACCTCTGAGAAATGGGATCCCAGTCATCTAAATGCTCTAAGGGCAGCCCTCCTTGAGGGACCCCAGCCGGCTTTATGTTTAACACCTACGGTCCCTCCTCATGTACAATTTTAACTAAATGGAGCAACTTAATCAAAGATAGTTTAGAACTCCAATGGCCATTAGGGGACCTTATAATCTCCCCAAACTTGCTTTTCTCAGAACTAAATTAGAAGACCGCAGCTCTAAAATTAAACAAATTGAAAAGGATACCTATTTTAATTGGTACCTGGAGTCTTCCAAACATATGCAAGACTCTAAAACCGCCTCTTTACAACATACCATTTCTAAATTAACTGAGGTGAACAAACAATTGAAAGACGTCAAAATGGTTTCTGGGGCCTCATCTTCCCTCCCCGTCTTCTTTGTCTCTGGATATGCAGCAGCCACCTTGTGCTCAGGCTCTGCCTCTGCCATCTTCCTCTTTCCTTTCCAAGCTGTCCCTACCTCCTCTATACCCTCCACTCCCCCATTCTCATCCCCTCACTGAACTTCCCTTTTTCTCTGACCCTCTCCCCACTCCCTCCTCCTCTGACCCTATCAGAACCTGCCCCTTTAAAGTTAAGCCCTCTGAAGTTCCGACTGCTAAACCCTTGATTTCTTATGCTCCCTGGACTAAGGCTGAACTATGAGCCATAGTCAAAGACTTTCCTAAAGTAACTGAGGATCTTCATAGATTTGCTGAAGAATTTAACATAGTTATTCAAACTTCTGAACCCGATTTCTCAGATTTATGTCAATTAATCCACATGCTTGTCAGTGAAGGTCACACCCAACATTGGGTGAAAACTGCCCAGTGGGAAAATCCTGAAAGGGATTTAGAAAAACAGACTTCTAATTTTTGGCAGGATGCCTGAACAACTGCCAGAGAACTTCATCAAACAATTACAAAAGCTTTTCCTAAGCCTGTTGATTGGAACAAAATTCAGGCTTGCATGCATAAACTTGATGAACCTGTTCATGACTATTATAATCAACTTCAGATTGTTTTTAAGGAAAATTCTGGTGTTCCTTTAGATGTTGAATCCACTTGGATAGCCATAAACTCCATGTTTATAACGTGCTGAACCAGGATCTTTCTCTTCTAGTTAAAAGGATCAGGATGGAATGGAACTATGTCCACTCCAAATTCAGTTAATATATCAAATCAGCTCGCCTGCACCCTAGAGGATGCAACTAAAAGGAAGACCACTAAGATCCTTAATTTCCCACTACAACAAATGGAGACCTCTAAACAAAATCAAAACCCTCCTGGCCTCTGCCATTATTGCAAGAAGCTGGGACACTGGAAAAGGAACTGTTATAAGCTGAAATGCTCCAAACATCTTCAGCCCTCTGGCTGATCCTTTCAACATCCTCCCGCTTCCCAATAATGGGACTCCGAGGAATCACAGGGGCTTTTCCCAATCCTTCTTCTTTTTTTTTTTTTTTTTTTTTTTTTTAAAGATTTTATTTATTCATTTTTTTTCCCCCCAAAGCGCGAGTAGATAGCTGTATGTCATAGGTTCACATCCTTCCAGTTGCTGCACGTGGGACTCGGCCTCGCGTTGGACGGAGAAGCGGTGCCCTGGGGCGCGCCCGGGATCCGAACCCGGGCCGCCAGCATCAGAGCGCACGCACTTAACCGCTAAGCCACGGAGCCGGCCCCCCCAATCCTTCTTCTTAACTAACTTGGAGAAACAATTCTCCAGATTGGGACTGAATTTCTGTCTGTCCTTATTGACACTAGAGCTACACTCTCGGTGCTCAACTCCACTGTTATTAAACAGCCCCTGCCTCGGAGAACTGAAACAGTTCAGATAGTGGGGTCTCATACAAACCTCAACAGGTCCCTGTCTCTAAACCTATCTGCTTTTGTTTAGGCCCTCTAAATGATACCCACCTTTTTCTCCTTAGTTCCTCTGCCCTTATTCATTTATTGAGCTGAGATTTCTCAGGGAAATATCATGCTGGAATTTCTTTCTCCCAAAAGGGGGAAATAATTCTATAATTTGACAGGAGCAACCAAAATAGTCAACCAGGTGAATCAAATGACCCTTCAACATCCTTTATTTGCTCCGTCTCTGACAGCACTAGAGCTAATTCCAAGGACACTAACTAGTTGTCTTGTTGGATCAGCTACCACCTTCTTCACGGGCAAAATCCTCAACTGATATTGGCAGAATCCACAGTGTACCTCCTACTAAGATCCAAATAGATCCCTCAAAGCCTCTCCCCAGAATCCATCAATATCCTAAAAATAAAGAGGCCCTCCAAGGTATTAAGCCAATAATAGAAGGCCACGAGGCCCAAGGCACCATTATCCCCTGCACTAGTCCCTGTAATGCCCCTATTTTATCTATGAGAAAACCTAAGGGCCAAGGATGGAGATTTGTCCAGGACCTCTGAGCAATCAAGAATCCTGTCATCCCTCATTGCCCTGCTGTTCCTAATCCCCATACTTTATTGGCCTCCATCCCCACCGAAAGCAAATTTTTCCCGGTGGTTGATTTACGTAGTGCCTTCTTTAGCATCCCTGTGGATGAGGCCAGCCGCTATCTCTTTGCTTTCATTTGGGAAGGACAACAATATACCTGGACCGTAATGACCCAGGGTTTTAACGAAAGTCCTTCTTAGTCTTGCACATCTTAAAAGCTGATTGAGGGCCGGCCCGGTGGCTTAGTGGTTAAGTGCGCACGCCCCACTACTGGCAGCCTGGGTTCAGATCCCGGGCGTGCACCGACGCACCGCTTCTCCGGCCGTACTGAGGCTGCGTCCCACATACAGCAACTAGAAGGATGTGCAACTATGACATACAACTATCTACTGGGGCTTTGGGGAAGAAAAAAAGGAGGAGGATTGGCAATAGATGTTAGCTCAGAGCCGGTCTTCCTCAGCAAAAAGAGGAGGATTAGCACGGATGTTAGCTCAGGGCTGACCTCCCTCACGGAAAAAAAAAAAAAAAAGGTGATTGAGATGAGGTAAAATTTCCTGGAGGTCCTGACTTACTTCTCTGCTCCCTTTCCCAAGCCTCTTCAGAGGAGAACAGCATCCACCTGTTAAAACGTTTAGCCTTAAAGGAATACAAGGTTTCCAAAGAAAAACTGCAGTTTGTTCAAACTTAAGTTTACTATTTAGAACACCTGATCTCAGATCAAGGGCTACATTTAGATCCAGATAGGCTTCATGGCATCCTGAACTTACCAAAATCCAAAACCAAACACCAATTGTGAGGATTTCTCAGACTGGCCAGCTATTGTCAGAACTGGATTCCAAATTTTTCTCTCATGGCCCAGACTTTATATGCCCTACTAAAAACCATCAAACCTGACCCAATTACTTGGGAAGATCAGGATGACCTAGCTTTTAATACCTTAAAAGAAAGCTTAATAAATCCCCCTCTCCTTGAACATCCCGATTATCAACTTCCTTTTTTCCTTTCTGTGTACCAAAAGAAAGGGAATGCCCTTGGGTATTCACCCAAAAACATGGGGACCACCATTGACCCATAGAATATGATAGCCAAAAACTAGACCCTGTGGCATGAGGATACTCCCTTGCCTCAGAGCCATTCCTGCCACTGTCCTTCTGGTTGAGGCCACAGAGGAACTAGGATGGGATCCCCTTAACCGTCTTTGTGTACATGCTGTTGAAGCTGTTCTTAACTCTCACCATACACAATGCCTTTCAGCCGGTCGTCTCACCTCCCATGAAATCCTCCTGCTGACTGCTCCTCCCATAACCCTTTCTCTCTGTAATAGTCTTAACCCCACCACCCTGCTTCCTTCCTCTACGGACGATACTCCTCACGACTGTTGGACTCTGACACATCACAGACTCCTTTGGATAAAGCTGATTTCTCATGGTTCACTGATGGTTCTTATTTGAAAGGTGAAAACAGCAAATATTGTGCTGGATATGCAATTGCAACTCCTTTTGAAGTCATCGAGGGTAACACGTTTGCCTTTGGCTACTTTGGCCCAACAGCCTGAATTATACGCTCTTACTTGGGCCTGCATTTTAGCCAAGGACAAAATCGCCAACATTTACACTGACAGTAGATATGCCTTTGGAGTGGCTCACAATTTCACAATGTTATGGAAACCACTGGTTTCCTCACTTCCAGCGGAGACAAAATTAAAAACAGCCCTTATACTCAGGAATTATTAGATGCCATATTCTTGCCTGCTGCTCTGGCCATAATCAAGGTCCCTGGGCATTCCAAACTTGGCTCCCTGGAAGCTAAAGGGAACCACCTCACCGATATTCCCACTAAGAACGCTGCTCTCAAGGAAACCAATAGCCATGCCTCCAAATCCCATGGCCAAAACTGCTACTGTTACCTCTTCTCCTTAGACGGGAACACTCTTATCCACATTTCCCAATCCACTGCAGAAGGGGAAAACCTCTCCGACTGTTGAATTTGTCACCAGAAACCTCAATCTGTCCACAACAGCAGTGACCCCTTACTTCACCCCATAAGTAATTTCACTGGAATCCCAAATGCCACTGCATGCCTAAACTGCTCTGCATGCCTCTTTTATAAGGTTAGAATTCTAAATCTGCTTGCCCCCATTCCTTGCTTCAATTTAACCCAACCCTGGAATGGGAAAACTAGACCCATCGAATATATAAAAGATACTGCAAAGCAGCAGCATAACCCACACCGTTTGCAGGCTTGCCGTCCGACCCATGTATTTGGGTAGTCTTCCGATACATAATAATACAGTATTTGAGCCTTGGCTGAATGACGCCAAGTTCTCTATATTGACCAGTGGATTCATAAATGCTGATACTTATGAGGAAGCTCTACGTTTACTCCCGGCTACTCTTTTATATGTGAAGGCTTCAGCAATGGCCCCTATGCTTGGGCAACTCATTGGCTTGACAGCTGGGGATAAAAGGATAATGCGCTCTTGCTGTATTTACTGTTCTATTGTCTCTTCAGAACAAATCCAAGGCCTCCCATTGGTCCTCCCCACTAAACTTTCACAGTCACCTCAAAAGAGAACTCCCAGGAGAAACACCTGATTCTATCTCCTCCTCCCTGAGAAGAGCATTATTCCCTCCTGCTGGTTTACGTGCCAATGAACATATGATCAGAAATCTCTCTCTGACATTAGGAGAACTTGCAGATTCTGCTGCCAAGATAATAACTGCCCCACAAAGATCACCTGATTCCTTAGCCAAAGTGCTTCTAGACAATAGAACAGCTCTTGATTATTTACCTGTTGAACAAGGAAGTGTTTATGCAATAGCAAACACTACCTGTTGCACTGGGGTAAATTCTCTGGGGAAGCAGAAACTCAACTACATAAAATTAGAGAATAAGCTCATTGGTTACAAGTCTCACCTGACTGTCCGTGGTCTTTTGACTTGTTCATTTGGTTACCTTCAGGTCTAGGGTCACAGTTTAGAACCATCATACAAACTGAATTTGTCATATTGCTTTTAATTTTGTTTTGCATAATCATTTTGAAGTTTTCTACTTATTGCCTGTTGATTCTCTGCAGAAATGATGCACCAAATAAAGTGATGATAATCCAGAGTTTCGAAATGATTTCCAACACTTAAAAGCAGAAAATGCCTGAGAGCCCCTCCTTCCGCCTTCCTTACTGTTCAAATGTGGCCTCTATGGCTTCCAACCACCACATGCCCTCCCCAACATAGGACAAGACTCTCGGGAAAGGTCTTTGCTGGCAATGAGGGACACAGGAAAAAGAAGTTTGATAAATAAATAAATAACCAGACTCTTGATCAGAAATGCTTTCAGAGAAAGATTGATCAAAAGGGGAAATGTGAAAAATACATAAGGAAAGTGGAGTCAGGAAGCCATGGGAGAGCTCTGACGCTCATCTCAATTTGCATAGTGTGAAAATTAATAAAGGGAAAACCTCATTTAAAATGGAGTCAGGAAGCCCTGTAGGGGGAGCTCTCAGGCACACACCACCATCTCAACTTACAATTCTGGGCAGGAAGTTACCTACTTTATTACCCCAGCAGGAAGAAGGAAGACTTTCTGCTCGCCCAGCAACAAGCCCAGCCAATGGGAAAACACTGCAGCTCAGCCCACGAGGAGCCATCACAACCTCAGACTCCTGCTCTCCTCCAGTGGACTTCTGCTCATCCTCTCTCCTCCCAACCCCCTCCTTTTTCACTATAAAGTAACATTCCTCTCCTTTGCTTGCTGGGTTTCCCTGTGGTTCCATCATAGCTTGCTCCAGGACTGCAGTTCCTCTGCTATGCCCCAATAAACCCATTTTGCTGGTAAAATAACTGGCTGTTTTGTTTTTTTAAAGGCCAACGATCGCCAGCAAGAAGAAAGAAGAGGGCCAGCCCCATGGCTTAGCAGTTAAGTGCTCACGCTCCACTACTGGTGGCCCAGGTTCAGATCCTGGGCTCACACTGACGCACCGCTTCTCCGGCCATGCTGAGGCCAAGTCCCACATACAGCAACTAGAAAGATGTGCAACTATGACATACAACTATCTACTGGGGCTTTGGGGAAAAAAAAAGGAGGAGGATTGGCAATAGATGTTAGCTCAGGGCCAGTCTTCCTCAGCAAAAAGAGGAGGATTAGCACGGATGTTAGCTCAGGGCTGATCTTACTCACACACACACACAAAAAAACAAAAACCCTCCTCAATTTCCTCCCACAGCCTAATAAAAGCTGAGGTTCCCTTTTGCTCTTTGGACTTGCCTATGGTTCACCGCAGTCGGTATTTTCTTAATTGCAATTCCTCTGCCATTCGTGAATGAACTCATTTTGCTGGTTGTCAACTTAAAAAGCAAATTTGCCTGTTACTTTATCCTCAAAATGAGTTTATTCGGGATTAGCCAAAACCCTTATAATCCCGGATATGCCTGCTATGGCAAACCAGAGGGAACTCCAGAGAACAGAGGGAGCTGCTTTTATAGAGAAACGGGGGAGAGGGCGGGGCTACTCTAAAGGAAAGCCCATTGGGGGAGAGAAACAGATCAGCATGGCAACGGCTTCTCATTGGCTGGGCTGCGGCGTTTCTGACTGGCTGAGCTGTGGTGTTTCTGATTGGCTGGGCCGTTGCCGGCAGGAAGAGAAGTCTTCCCTCAGCGGTAAAGTAGTTGCACTTCCTGTTTGGATCGAGGGACTGGCGTGCTGGGGGGAGCGCGCCCCCTGCAGGGCGCCCGCCCCGTTAGTCAGTTTCCCTATCGGTCTCACGGGGTGCAACAACTATTTCATTTTCAAGGATGACAACCACGACCTGCCTCGCGCACTCCGGACCTCAGTTCCCCCACCTGGGGGTAAGCGCCCACCTGCCCCTCTGGTCTCTCCCAGGTGTGTCCCCTGCGGCGCCGGCTGCCGGCATGGCGACCCCAGACCGCGGGCCTGGCCCGAGGACGCACAGCAGGAGGGCCAGGGCTTCGGGCGGGCGGGGGCGACAGCGGGGCCGAGGCCGGCCAGGCCGCCGCTCGTCCACGAAGGGGCGCGCGGCTGAGCCGCACCCGCTCCGCAGCCTCTCTGCCCAGCCCATCCCGCGCCCGCCGCTCTCGGCCCGGGATCGCTCACCTGAGCCGGCGGGGTCCGCCCGGAACCTTCGCCCGGCCGCGGCAGCGGCGTCAGCAGCGGGCCCGGACCGCTTTCCCCGGAGCACGGAGCCCAACGCGGCCGGCGCGCGCACAGCTCCGGGCGGAAGCCTCGAGGGGCGGGGCCAGATAGGAAGGGGCCGGCCGCTAGCTGGGGGCGTGGCCAGGCCGGCCGCTAGCTGGGGGCGTGGCCAGGCCGGCCAGGGAGGGGCGTGGCCAGGCGGGGCGGGGTGGGCCGACTCGGGGAGGGGCGTGGCCAGGACGGCTGGGGCGGGGCGCCCGGCCGAAGGCGCGTCGCACCTGGCACGCACCGACGCCCCGCGCCCAGTGTCCAGCGCTCCCTGCACCCCAGCGGCCTGCCCAGCTCGGAGGGCCCCCCAGCCTCAGCCCCCTGCCCGGCTTGGAGGGTCCCCCAGCCCCTGCTCTGCGGTCCTCGGCCCGGTCCTCCCACCGGTCCCCTCACGGGACCCCACCCCGCCGGCCGCGCCCGCCGCGCCCCGACCCGGAAGCGCCGACCTCTGCTGCGGCCGGCCGTGTCCTCGCCGCCATGCCCTCGCTCGGGGACCAGGTGCGGGACTGGCACCAGGGCGCGCAGGCCGTGGCGCGCGGGGACTGGGGCTGCGCCCTGCGGCTCTTCTCGGGCGTCCCGGAGCCCCGCGCCAGGATGTGCTTCAACATGGGCTGCGTGCACCTGCTGGCCGGGGACCCGGAGGCTGCGCTGCGGGTGAGCCAGGGGCCTGACACCCGCGCCCGGGACTGGTCGCAGAGGGACCTGGGGGGGCTGATCTCTGGCCCTGGGGGCCTTACTTACCGTGCACCGGGCCCATGAGCGGTGCGATAAAGACCTAGCTGCAGGGGTGAGTCTAGGGCCCCCCGCCCTTCCTCCCGACGGTCACCTGGGGGGGACCCCTGCTCTTCCCCCTGATGGTCACTTGGGGACGTCTCCCAAGTGTTCTGCCTCAATGAACACCTATGGCACGGGGGAGCTGTGTGGTCGGGGGACCCCAACCTGAGCTGAGTCAGGACCAAGATGGGGGCCCAGGGCTCCCTCACAGCCTGCACTATGTGATGACCATGTGCCAGACTCTACAGCCATGGGGAAAGGTCTGGGCGAATGCTGGCTCAGGTGCTAACACACTTGGAAACTGGCTTGAGGCTGGATGCTCTGGGAAGGGGCTTGCCTGCCCCCCAAGGGATAGGTTTTGGGGCAGGGGCTTCAGCAGACGCCTGTGGTGGTGATGAGGGGCCAAGGTCTGTCTCACTGGTGCCCAAAGCCCAGCTCTTAGTGCTCACCTATCTCCCAACCTGCTCCCCAAAACAGAACCAAAAGCTTGGGGTGCATGGGCACACACACACCAGCGCAGAGCCACTCTGCCCTTCAAATTTTCTTTTATTTATTTATTTATTTGTGAGGAAGATCTGCCCTGAGCTAACATGTGCCAATCCTCCTCTTTTTGCTGAGGAAGACTGGCCCTGGGCTAACATCCATGGCCATCTTTCTCCACTTTATATGGGACGCCGCCACAGCATGGCTTGACAAGTGGTGCATCGGTGCGCGCCCGGGATCCAAACCGGCTAACCCCGGGCTGCCACAGCGGAGCGCGCGCACTTAACCACTTGCGCCACTGGGCTGGCCCCGCCACTCTGCCCTTCAGACGCTTCGTGTTCATCACAGTGATGCATCTTCCACGGGTGCATGATGAAAAGCCGGCAGCACCCTGCCCATTGTTCCTGTCCCCAATTCCGTCGGCCGAAAGAACCGGGTTCCCACGGTTGTTCAGACGATCAGTGACAGCCACCTGGAAAACTACACAGATGAAAAGAAAAGAGGATGAGACGTTATGGAGAGCAGCAACGTCAACTTCTTGCAAAACTCCACCATTGGGAGAAACTGGGCAAAGTGTACAAGGATTCCCTGTCACTTCTTACATCTGCGTACGAATCTACAATTCTCAGTAACACTTTCAGTTTTAAAATGTTATCCAAGAAAGGGTTTACAATCACCGGACACCAGGTGGTTCAACAGTGAGTCACAGGTGTAAGGCTGGCCCAGTCATCGCCTACTCAAACTGTGATTTAACTGGAGAGAGGAAACAGGTCGAGGGCAGAGCAGTACGCGTGTTAAATTCCTCTCTACTCAGAGGAGGAGGAGTACTGTCTGAAGTCAATAAAATTCAAGAATAGAATAGGTGTATTGGTTGGAAATATGGAGATTTTAAAAAGCAGATGGAACGGCTACAGTTAATGAAACTGATGATCTCTGAGGAGCAGGATAGGGTGGGAAGGGGTGTTGCTGGGGGCCAGTCTGTTGATCTGAACCTTACATAAGCTTTGGTTTGGCTGCTCTGTGTGGGGAGATAGCAGACGGGTCTCGCGGAGTGGCCTCCCTGCATCAGTGGCCCTGTGTCACCTTCACCCTTGGGTCAAACTCAGTTCAACAAGGGCCCCCCACAGCCAGATTTGTTAGGGTAAGACCAAGACACGCCTCCTGTTGCCTGTGTTTAGCTGATGGCTGCTATCCTCGTTAGGAACAGACGACGTCATTTCTGAGTCCGTTTAAGGAAAGGCTGTGCTTTACACACATAGTAAGACTTTTGTGTTTTGTTCTTTCTGACTCTAATAGATAAGAAGTGTGTCATTTTGTATGAACTACCAAAAATAGGATTTAAAAAAGACAAATCTTGCATAACTGCATTCCCCAGAGGTAACTCTTATTAATGCACTGGAGTATTTCCTTCTATCCTTTCTCCTTGTCCTCATGGTAAACAAATTGGTTTGTGGCACCACCTTGCTGTGCTCTGAGCCCGTCACAGGGCACCTCGGGAGCTCAGGCTGCTTTAGGTGGCGGTGGAGGAACCTGAATGGTGCCAGGCGCTGAAGGCCCCGGGCCGGTGCAGCACGCTTTCACCTGCAGGCGGCTCTCACAGGGCTGACGGAGTTCCTTGGCCCATCTCTGGTCATCCGTCTGGACTGTGTGACACGGGGGAGGGGGTTACAGACCTTGGCGTTCCATGGGCATTTTTGTCCCCAGGCGTTTGACGAAGCAGTGACCAAGGACGCCTGCATGGCTGTTGGCTTCTTCCAGCGAGGGGTGGCCAACTTCCAGCTGGAGAGGTGAGCAGAGAGGGGCTCGTTCCTCCTCTGATGGCCCTCTGTCTCTGCCGAGTCCATTCTTGTGTTCCGCCTCCGCCTCTCTCCCCATGGGTCACCCCCTCTCACTGACCCCTCCTCCTGGGGGAGGACGCTGTGGTCATGCTGGAGTGGGACGGGGGCAGAGCCACGCAGTGACCCTTGCTCTGTGCTGTGGGCATCCCCTCCTTTGCTGTAGCAGGGAGGTTGTGATTATGCCCATTCTGCAGAGGCAGAAACCGAGGGTGGGGCTGGAGGAATGGTGTGTCCCAGGACACAGATGGTTGGGGTCCTCACTGCTCACAGGCTCTCTGCACCGTGGCCCTTCCTGGAGAAGGCATCAGGGCTGCAGGACAGGCCTGGCCTCCACCCCTGGCCTGGCCCCCAGGACAAGCCCCACAGAATGCCCCACGCAGGGCAGGCAGGCTCTGGGGGCCACCTCCTCCCCTCCCAGGAGCCTGCCTGAGGGAGAAGGGGATTCTGGTAGGGGCTGGGGATCTTCCAGGGGGACTCCGCAGGGGGAGGCCTGCGGGGGATGGGGGGCCTGAGAAGCAGGAGGGAAATGACCAGGGCACTCTGCACAGCTGGGTGTGGAAGAAGATCTGGGGTGCAGACAGGGGCCCCAGGCAGGGGAGTGAGATGCCAGAAGTCAGAGCTAGATCCGTCCGAGCTAGGCATCACCTCACACCCGAGACGCCCCTTGTGCCCTGCACAGCCGTGTCTGCATATTGACCCTTGACCCATTCGTCAGGACTTGAGTGCCCACCATGTGCTGAGACCTGGGTGACCGCCTCTGCCCCCAGCAGGTGTTCCTGGAGCCAAGGGTGGGGAAGGCTGGGGCAGGGCTCAGCCCCTTTCCCTGCGGCCGCTGAGGGCCCCCCACACCTGGCTCTCCTGCTGCCCACAGGTTCCAGCAGGCCCTGTGCGACTTCCGGTTGGCCCTGGCACAGCTGAGGGGTAATGCCACCATTGACTACACGCAGCTGGGCCTGCGGTTCAAGCTGCAGGCCTGGGAGGTGAGGGTGCGCTGGGCTCATGCAGGGAACTGGCCCCCAAGAGGTGGGGCAGGCTGGGGGCTCTGGGGTGCTGTCTGTGGGCAAATGGCCCAGGTGGTCCTTCCAGGCCCCGTCCTCTGGGTCCTGTTGTCTTGTTACTGTCACAGGTGGGGCCATGTTGAGTGGGATACTCCCCTGGCCAGAAGTGCCCCCAACCCCTGCTGTTCACTCTTCGGCCCCGAGGAGGCTTAGGGCTGCAGGTGGGGGCCACCAGGAGTGCTCCGCCAGGAGAAGGGCAGGGGCAGGCAGAGAATCAGCAGAGAGGTGAAAGGGGGATGGGGTCGGGAGGGAGCGCAGCTTGGCCGGGGGCCCCTGGTAGGGAGCAAGCGTGGGCGTCCGCACCCTCGGTGCTGTGCGTGGCTCTGTGCCTGGCTGTCTGGGACAGTGTTGGCACTGAGGGAGGGGCATAGGGAGGAAGGTCACCTCCCAGTGCTCCCAGCACTTCTGGAAACACAGTGCCTCGGAGCCCTCTGGGAACAGCCTGTGTCGCAATAAACAAATTGTGGGAAAGTCCCGCCAGGTGCGGGTCCACAGCCGCCTGTGTCCCCCGGCCCAGGGCACCGAACAGAGCAGGGCAGGCGTGGGGAGCTGGCCTGCCCATGACCCCACCAGGCCCTGTAGCTGGATCTCCAGAGGGCAGCCAGCTGGCTCCGGGAGTGTGCTGTCACCTTGCATGCAGGCCGTGGGGACAGAGGGCCATGGGAAGGGCCCGGTGGGTTTCTCCCCTCCCCTGACACGAGGCCAGGTTGGCGAGCACATGCCGTCCCCACAGCAGTGAGGGGTCAGTGAGGACGGTCGGCTCCCAGGAGCAGCGCGGTGACTTTGCTTCTGCCCCAAGCATGTCCTGGCTGGCGACAGCCTTAACCCAATCCACTGTGTCCCTCCAAAGGTCCCTTCACGTGGGGGAGGGGACGGCACAGAGAAAGGGGTTCCTGAGACGCACCCCAGACTCGGAGGGGTACAGTGAACAGGACAGCACAGGGAAGACAGGGCCGTGAGGGGGTCTGGCCAGACGCAGAATGGGGTGACACAGGCTGAGAGGATGCTCCAGAGACCCAGAGCAGAGAAGAGCCAGAGCGATGAGCTGCTCCAGCTGGGGGTCTGGAGAGGGAGGCCTGCTGGGAGAGCCTGGCACCAGGGCGTGACGGCCAACTGCCCTCCCCTGGGCCCTCTGCTGCTGTGGCTGGGGAGCTGGGGGCTGGACCAGGGGCGGAGACAGGGGTGGGGTTGGGGACGGGGCCAGGGCCAGCGGGGGTAAGGGGGGGGTGTCGTTGGGGTCAGTGGGACTGATCTAGGAGTGGACCCTGCTGTCACCTCCCACCTCGCTCCCAGGTGCTGTTCAACGTGGCTGCAGCGCAGTGCGGGCTGGGGCTCTGGGCTGAAGCCACCCGCAGCCTAGAGGAAGCCATCTCCAAGGGGCCAGAAGGGGCCCGCGACGATCTGGACACTGCCCTGGACCAAGTGCAGGTGAGGGGGGCAGGTGAGAAGAGCCAGGCTGCCCCCACCTCAGGCTCCTGAGCCGACTCAGGTCGGCTTGTGGGGCCCATTGCCTGCAGTGTGGGGCTCCCATCTGAACAGCCCCTCCAAGACCAACTATATGAGATGACGAAGCCTCTGGAGGGAGGCGGCCCGTGTGCCCAGGTGTGGGGGCTGGGCGAGGCCTTCCCATGGGCTATGGGAAGTGGGTGGGGGGCCCCAAGCAGGACCTCTGTTCCAAGGCTCAGGGGCTCCTGCAGCCACGGGCCTGGTCAGATGCTCAGGTCAGCCCTGGCCGGACCTCCTCCAGAAACAGGCCCTCATGCAGCCTCGGCGGGTCCCCAGGGGCGAGGTCTTTCGGCCCCACAGGCGGCACCTGGAGCACCTGGAGCCCGTGGATTTCCTGGGCAAGGCCAAGGTAAAGGGGAGGCAGGGGCTTAGGGGCCAGCAGCGCCCAGCAGGCCAGAGAGGGGCAGGTGGCCAGGCCATGCCGAGCTCACGGGGTGTCCTGAGCTGCGTTCCCAGGGTCACAGAGGGACTAGTCCATGTCATTGGGTGGAGAGTGGGGACACAGCCGCCCTCAAACTGCAGATGTGCCTGGGCTCCTGGGGTCAGGGGCAGTGTCTCCAAGTGGGGCTCACAGCTCTGGGACTCTTGGAACCTGGAGGCGGAACCCACCAGAAGGGGGTTGCAGAGGGGCGGGCTTGTGCCCTCTGGACAGCAAGCCCAGGCAGTGCTACCCCTGCCCCACCTCAGCCATGCTCTTCTGTCCTCACTGTCTCTACTGCATCTCTGCCTCAGAGACGAGATCCCAGGGAAGGCCGAGGCAGGCTGGCCAGGGCCACGCCATGCCCACCCCAGGTCAGGGCCGGGCAGCACCACCAAAACCACAGGATGGTGGGGAGCAGCCGGCCCCCAAGGCAGGGGCGGAATACAGGGAAATGCGAGTTTCCTTGGTGCCTTCCGCACTTTGGTGTCGAGCTTGTGGCCCAGGGGTCACTCTAGGCTGTGTGTGGCCGTGTGCAGCCACTGGTGAGGGCACAAGCTGCAAACACCACGTCTTTGCAAACGTCTTCTGGCAGGGCGGAGGCTGGTGGAGGAGGGCCTCTGCGCTGCATGCACATCAATCTACAGTCTGCCTGTCACAGCAGAGGACTGTTTCTAAGAAACGGAAATACTTTAAAAGTTGTGCTAAAAATAAGTTAAAATTATCAGCACAGCTGTTTTCCTTTATCAGTCTTATTCTTCCCACCTCCCAGCCCCGCCGTGGTGGTCCGGCAGACGGGAGACAGGGTACGGGGAGCCAACATCATGGGCCCCTGGAGGGTGCGGCCAGGCGCCCCTTGACCTGGCCGTCCCACTGCTGTCCTTCACCAGGTAGTCACCTCCAGCGTCCACGACAACCAGCACAAGAGCACTGGGCCCCAGCGGCCCCAGGTGGGTGGGCAGCCTTCCAGCCCAGACTCCTCCTCTGGCGTACTGTGGGTCAGAGGGCTCCAGACCCTTCACTGTCAAGGAAGGGAAATGCTGAGGGTGCTGAACTGAGGGTGGCTGTCCCATCCCGTGTGAGAGTCTGTGGAACCATGTGGTCTTGCCTTGGGGGAGTGACACCATGCCCACCTGCCTGACACTCGCCCTGGGCATCTGCGTCCTGAGCGAGGACGTCACTCTGTGCCCACAGGTTCAAGATGCTGATGGTGAAGCCATACCCGGGGCTGCCCCACGGTAGGAACTGGCCTGTTGGGGTGGAGGACCTGGTGTGAGGCGTGCATTTCAGCCCCTGAGGCTGGAGCCCCTGTGCAGACCCAGCGTGGCCACTCCTGGCCAGGGTCCAGGGTTGTCATGTCCCCTTTCCAGATTGAAACTGGCTGGAGCCCTGGGTGCCAAGGAAGGGGCGTCCAGCCCCTCTCTCTCTCCCCACGTCCCCATTTGTCCAGAGCCTCGGGGCACACTCAGTGCATGCTCCTGGGGGAAGAGCCCTGTGCCTGCCTCCCATAGAATTTCCCCTCAGGCCTCAGAGGGGAACAGAGACCGAAAGTCGCCATGGCTCCGGGCAGCACCAAGGATTGGAGCCGGAGCACCCGGGGAGGGTGCAAGCTGGACTGTGGGCTGACACGAGCAGCCCCTCGGGCACCACCAGACCTGGGCCCACAGGTGGGGCCACTCCGACGGGGGGTGCTCAAGGTTGCACAGGGTGTGGGGACACAGAGCAAGCCCCAAACCCTGGGCCATGCTCCACACTTCCCTCTTCTCCATGCTCCGGGCTCCTCTCAGGCCCACCTTTCATGGAGGCCCTTGGCCCAGAGGAGGTGGCCCAGGCAGGCTGTGTCAGGGAGGAGCGAGCCCTGAGAATGAGGGCTCCTCCTCCCCTCAGAGCCCACAACACAGGCCTCTGCAGAGCTGGTACCCCCCGTGGCTCCAGGCCGCCCCCCGATGCAGACACGGAAGTTGGCTCTGGCCAGGCAGGGCAGGCTGACCACTGTGCACCAGTCACCTATGATGAGTGGGTGAGTGAGGTGGGGCCGGGCAGGGCGAGCAGGGTCCGCAGTACTGGGAGGACCCACCACCCCAGGCTGAGCGTGGGGACTAGCCACAGCTGGGCCCTGTGAGGGTCTCAGGGCAGGGCAGGCGGCTTCGTTGCCCACCAGGGGTGGGGGACGCACTGATGTTCATAGGCGCATAGACAGGGGCCTGGCAGTCCTCACTCCTCCCCGGGCTCTGGGGGGGCTGGGCCTGTAGCCCTTGCATCCTGGCCATGGGGCTCCCACCCCTCAGCCAGGTTGCCTGTCACCCCAGCCCTCCTTCCTGGACATGGGACAGCCCAAACGCCCCGCGTGCTGGGATGAGGCTGAGGAAGAAAGGGACATAGGCCTCTCATGGGCCAGGAGGCCTGAGGAGTGCGGCTGACCACTGCCCACAGCCAGCGCCAGGAGCTTGGGGTCTCCCGTGCACAGAGAAGGCGGTTAAGTGTAACATTCGGTTTATCAAAGGACACAATCAAAAAATAGATGGTTACCCTCAGTTTCTGTTCCACTGACGTTCAATTAACTCGAGGTGAACAGATTAGCAGCCTTAAAAGCAGTTCATCCCCGTTACACCTGTGCTTGATGAAGTCCCACAGGCCATTCAAGCTGCATTTACTAAGTTCATACATTGGCTTTTTAAGCATTTGACCCCCTGACCTAACAGGAACAGCTTCCTAGTTGCTTTAACCAACTAGTGAATCTGATGAAGTCTACACGCATCGTTTACAAACGTGGTCAAACTCTCAAACCCCCTGGATCTGAGTCAGGATCTGAGTCAGCCGGTCAGTGTGGCCCAGACCGTGGGCCCTGCTGGGGTGTCTCGCTGCCCCTCCAGCATGCCCACCAGTTAGTGGCCAACACAGGGATGAAGTCCAGCTAGTCCCTGGCCTCAGTCCTCAGCCTGCCAGGATCACTGGGGACCACGCAGCTGGAGCTGCCGCCTCATGGTGGGCTGGGGACAACGGGTCAGTCCCCACTGGTACAAGACAGCTAGTCTGTAGTCTCCAGGCCTTTAGGGACCTGGTTCATGCCCTGAATTCCTGCTCACCACTGGCTCTGCTGGGACGGTGTCCGGGCACCACCCCTGACAAGCCCCAGGCTACGAAAGCTGCCCCCATCCTCAGGGCCCCACCCTTGCCCATCAAGGTGAGGCCTCCACTGCCAGGCCCCACCCCAGGCCCAGCAGAGCCCCCAGCCTGTGGCTTTCCTTGCAGAGGCCCCACGTGGAGCAAGTTGGCCAACAGGTTCCTCCAGGTAAGGGTGTCCCGACCGCAGGTGGTGGGTGGGACACTCTATGGAGGGAGCCCCAGGCAGGCATCTGTGGGGCCTCTTTGTCCCCAAGGAAGAAGCGGCGGCCTTGGCCTCCTGGTGGGCCCGTAGTGCCACAGCTCCTCTAGTCCAAAATGTCCCACTTTGGTGGAGGGGGGTGGTCACCTGAGTCCCTGCTCTATCCCACTTCGCAGGGCTGCTGGCGGCTGGCGGGCCAGGCCCCAGCCCCTCTGAAGATCCCACGGGTGCTGAGGTAAGAGGCCCTTAAAACCACTCCCCACTCCCACTCCCCAGGGACGTGAGGGCCCCGGGGACTCCAGCTGATGAAGCCTTACAAGCCCTTAGCCCCAGCTCCCTCCACCCTCTCAGTCCCTGCCCGAAGCCCACGCTGGCCGGGCCCTGGGCACGAAGATCTGGGGCTTCAGAGACCAACCACCGCCTTTCTGCCTGGTCCCAGGGTGTGGCTGCAGAGGACGCCGAGGCCTTGGCGACCATCACGGTGCAGTGTGCCTTCACCCTGGCCCTGAAGGCCCCAAGAGGAGTGGACGTGTCCAGCCTGCGGGCCCTGCTGAGCCAGGCCCTCCCTCACCAGGCTCAGCATGGGCAGCTCAGGTGGGCTGGAAAGCCACCCCCTGCTGCCACTGAGCTGAGTGGGAGGTGGGGCAGGTGGGCTCTGAGCTGGACAGGGGGGTGAGGGGTAGAGGGGAACTCTGAGTTGGGCAGGAGGGTAGGGGGTCTGAGCTGGCCTATCTCAGCCCCGGCCCAGGGTGGAGCCCCAAGGCAGCAGCTGGAAGAGGGGCTGGGTGCATCAGAGGCTGCAAAGGTCAGAGGTCAGCACCTTCTCCACAGCCCCCTACCCCCACTCTGAGGAGTCTCTTTGCAGTTACCGAGACCCCAGTGATGACGGGCGCTGGGTGCCCCTCCTCGGGGAGGAGGCATTGCAGAGGGCCTGGCAGGATGCAGCTGGCGGCCCTGGGGGGCTGCGGCTCCAGTGCCGGGTGAGCCTCGGGAGAGTGCGGGTGGGTCGGGCTGCCGTCTCGGGGAGGCCCTTCTCCCAGTGCCTGGCCTGCCATGGAGCCCTGCCCTCTGCTGCAGGGAGTGGGCCGCCGGCCTGTCCTCTACCAGGTGGTGGCCCAGCACAGCTACTCTGCCCAGGGGCCCGAGGACCTGGACTTGCAGCAGGGGGACACTGTGGACGTCCTGTGTGAAGGTAGAGTGGGCAGCCACCCTCTCCCATCACCCTGCTGGGCCTGGGGCGCCAGGGTCTCTGTGCGACACCGTGTGGTGCCCTGAGGAGCCCTGACGCCCCCTTGCAGTGGACCAGGCATGGCTGGAGGGCCACTGTGATGGCCGCATCGGCATTTTCCCCAAATGCTTCGTGGTCCCGGCTGGTCGATGCCTGTGAGGAGCCGCCCCCCCGGACCCGGCAAGGAGATCACCCTAAGAAGTCCAGCAGCAAAGAGGGTTTTAATAAAAGCATTCTGCCCCTCTCCAAGGTGTGGTCCATATTCTGCTTCCGAGAGTGTGGGGTGAGGCTGCTCCAGGAGAAGAGCCTGGACACTGCCCCTCAGGCAGGCCCACCCCAGGGGTCTAGGCTGGGCCCCTTCCCCCAGCCTCCTCCTGAGGCTCTGCCAGCTCCTGGAGACCCCAGGGCCCACTGCCAGCCCCTCCCAGGAAGCCAGGCCCCTTCTTGCTGCAGTGGTCACTCCCCACCCTCAGGCTCAACCGGGGCCCCGCGTCCCACTAATTCTGCAGTCACACAGCCCTGGAATGCCACAGGGGTCCAGGGACCCAGCGTGGGTGCAGAAAGGCGCCCAGTGGCCTGGGAAGCACGGTGGAGAGGGGACCCAGGGGTGCCAGATGGGGGGCCACAGCGCAGCCTCCATAGCCAGAGCGACCCTGAGGGCAGAGCCCACAGGACAAGGTCCCGGGAGGCCCCGCAGGGGTCAGGGACTCAGGAAGGCTCCAGCCAGCTAAGGCGTCCAGGCTGGGGCGGCCCCCCTGAGCTCTGGGAGCATCAGGCAGCAGCCCGGCTTAGTCCTGCGGCCAGAGGAGCTGGACTGCAGCAGCTCCGAGAACGGCCACGAGGGTCAGCACCATAAAGACGACCCCGGCCACCCAGACGTTGTAGCTCTCTGCCCGCCACTGGGCAGGCGCCTCGGCTGGGACCATGTTGGTCAGGTTCAGCATGTAGCCCAGTGTCCAGCCGATGTCGGTGCCGCCAGCCTGCGGGACACACTGGCCAGTCAGGGCTGCGGGCAGCTGCCCCAGAGCCCCCGACCCTTGCCCGGGGGCCATCAGCCGGGTCCCCGGGAGGCTGTCACCTGCTTGCGGAACTCGATGCTGGGCCAGGTGTCCTCACTGAACCCATAGCCCTCGAGCAGGAGTGTGAGGATGTACAGCCCCGAGGCGCAGTAGTCGCGCAGCCAGCGGTCCTGCCCAGGTGAGCTCGCCTCCACCTGGGGCCAGGAGGTGAGGAGCCAGGTGAGGGACCCCCTCCCGGCCCCCCGGAGGCTGGTCCCATCTAGGGGCGTGACCCTGGGTCTCCTGACTGCAGCAGGGGCCAAGGCGCTGTCCTCCCTTCCTCCGGCTCCCCCCAAACCTTGCTGGCCACACTGCCCGGAATGGGGTCCCACCAGTTCCCTGCTCAGTGAGGTCTGCGCCTCAACAGCTGCAGCACAGGGAGCGGGCGGTGGGGGGAGGGGGCGGCCCCGGGCCCACCCACCAGCTTCCAGGGCCTCTGGCAGAACTCCCAGACACTGGCATTGACGGTGGCCAGCGGCTGCCTGGACGTGAGGTTCAGGAAGTGGAAGGTGTAGTGGAAGTTGGAGAAGGCCTGGGGGCAGGGAGGGGAGACGGGTGGGCCTGCACGGGGGCCAGGCCCAGGACAAACCAGGTTAAGTCCCCATCCCACCCCCACTTGGGGGCCCAGAGCCCCCGTGTCCCGCCTGTCCAGGGCTCACCCTGGGGCCACCTGGGGTCAAGCCCCTGGGGCTCCAGGAGGAAGCTGGGACCCTGGGGGGGCGAAGTGTGGAGTGCTCACGTAGAACTGGCCCCGCACGGGGGGCTGGTAGATCCCGTTGAAGGCACAGTCTTCTTGGCCCTCGCAGCTCAGGAAGTCAAAGAGATCCCGGATGGCTGAGACGCAGGCCCCGGGGTTCCCGGTGCCTTCCACACTGAGGTTCTGGGTGAGGTCTAGGGGGGCTGTGCTGTGGACACAGGGCGACTCGTACAGGGAAGCCAGGGACAGTGTGCCCTGGTAGCCGCTGTGGTAGCATGGGTGGCGGACCAGGGGTGCCAGGCTGCTCTGCAGGGAGGATGGGAGGCGGCCTTGAGCTCCAGCCTGGGGCCACGGGGCCGCCCCACGGCGCCGCCTCCTCCTCCGTGGGCCAGCCAACCTGCACCAGCCCAGCCAGGAGCCTGTTCAGCATCTGGTCACGCCCGAAACAGAGGTAGCTATGGGTGTAGACGCTGTGGTCGTAGCCGTAGAGCCGGAGGGTGGCCTGCGTGTTCTTGTGCAGTATGGGGCCTCCAGGCACGAAGGTGAGCTGGGTGGAGGCCCCACCCATGTCCAGGGCGCCCACCAGCGTCCCCTCTGGAGGCCGGATCCATTCTCCAGAGAAGGAGTACTGACCAGAGACAAGGGGCACTGAGTCCCAGGACCAGCCACATTGACCCACAGCCCCTGGTCATCCAGCCCCCACCCTGGGGCTGCCTGTGGCACCTTGACCAGCATGCCCAGGACGTAATTGATGGTGATCCAACCTAAGGCACCTTCGTCCTGCCCAGCCAGGAGCTCAGCGCCCCGAAAGTCCACGGGAGACTGGCTCAGGACCCGGGTGACCGCCACAAAGATGTCCCTCGCCTGAGAGCTGTTCTTCTGGCTGGGCAGAGAGGATCAGGGGCTGAAGCTGGCTGGCAGCCTGCACCCCCTCCACCCTGCCCTGGGCCTTGAGACCACGGCTCTCACTTGCTGCTCCTCACGGACGTGCGCAGGCCCCACACCAGCCCACCTCACCTGAGCAGCCTCATGCCAGCCGTGGCCCCCAGGAACATGGGCGTTTCCTGATGCTGAGCCTCTGGGATCAGTGCCAATGCCTCCTCCAGGCAGCCCTGCAGGCTCTCACCAGCCTGTGCAGGGTCGGAGGTATAGGAGGAGATTCCAGGCCCTGAAACACAGCACCCCAGGTCGAGGCTCCAAGGCCTGAAGGCTGGCAGGGCTGAAAGGACCTGTGGTAGGTAGTGGGGGGCCCCCCAAAATATGTACCCCCATCCTGACACCCAGAACCTGGGAATGAGACCTTATTTGGATAACGGATCTTTGCAGATGTGATTAAGTTAAGGATCTTAAAGTGAGATCATCTTGGATTCCCCAGGTGGGGGCCCTAAATCCAATGACTGGCGTCCTCATGAGCGAGAGGAGAGGGAGACTTAAGACCCAGAGGGAAGGCATGTGAAGTTGGAGGGAGAGGCTGGAGCGATGCGACCACCAGCCCAGGGACTCCTGGAGCCCCAGGAGCTGGAGGAGGCAGCATGGTCTCCGCAGGCTCAGGCGGGGACGTCTCCAGAGCCCTGGAGGCAAACGCAGGCTCTGGCCCAGCACCCACTGACCAGCTGTGCCACGGTTGGCACCTCACTCAACCTCTCTGAGCCCCTTTTCCTTTAGGTTGATTGCTGACTTGCCGAGGGATAGAAACGTAGCTCCCACCTGGCTCCAGCCTGTGCCACCTCCCAAACCTCCACCCAGCTGGGAATCCCAGCCAGCCAGCGGTTGGCAGCTCCCAGCGTGCGTCCACCAGTGATGGAACTGCCCACTGACCTTCCACCTGGCAGGCCAGGACCTGGCTAACCACGCCTGTGTTATTCTCCTTATCTGCCGGCCACTGATACACAAAGAGGGACGTGTGGGAGGACCCGGCGTCGAACACGATCCCGAACTGGGGATGATACCAGGGTCAGGAGGTGTGGGGGCCGGCACACCACTCAGCCACCCAGCCCATCCCTGCTCGGGTCCTGCGGGCATACCTTGGTGTCTGCAGGCAGGAGGACATTGGTGGCCTCCACCAGGATGAGAATGAGCGTGGTGAGGCCTGAGGCCGCGGCAGCCCCCAGCAGGGCCGTGAGGACCCGCTCCTTCCAAGTCAGTCCCATGGTGGGGGCAGGGCTGGCACCTGCGGGGGGGTGGGCAGCAGTGGGCACCCAGACTCCACTGGCTGCAGATGCTGCCGCCCTGGAGGGCCACTCCGTCCTCCCTGAGGCCCGGACGGCCCACCTCAGCTGGGTCAGCGGGCAGGTCCCGAGACCAGGCCACAGCCTGACGGGGTTTGGGAGAGCCCCTCTCGAATGCCACATCAGGACCAGTGGAGCTACCCCCTGTTATCTGGGCAGCCCCGCTCTCTGCACTCCCAGGACCCGCTCCGCTCCCTCCCCCACCACAGAAGGAGCCCCAGCTCTGCAGGTCAAACACTGGGGACCCGGGACCCCACTCTCCCACTCACCTGCCTCCTCTCTGTGGCTCCCCCCAAGGAGCCCTGAGGTCAGGCCCGACCCAGGTGGGGACAGGTGACCACCGGGATATCTCCTTGTTGCAGGCGGCCCCCCGTGTAACTCGACGAATCAGCCCGTCCCGGGAAGCACGTTTTTTCCACTGAAGGACCTTAAGGCCGGAGAGTTTGGAACAGAGACATCTGGTTTCTATTTGAAAACCCAACCTCAGGTTTCTCTTATCTGATTTTGAAACTTTTTAGTTGGCCGCAGACAGTCCCTCCCACGGCTGACCTGGGAGTGCAGTTTGCTCGGCGCCGAGGTGCCCAGCTCAGTGGCTGCGGCCCCTGCAGGACCCTCTCCAGGCCCCAGAGGTCCCCGAGTCGGGCGGTGCACCCAGGGACACCAGGAGCCTTGGGCCAGCCGGTGCCACTGCCCAGAGGAAGCCACCTCTGAGGTCTCCGGACCGGGAGACTCATGTGATTTTGTATCATATCGCCTGTCCCGCCAGAACGCCAACATTCCTAACGTGTTTCATCCACACGGGGCGACGGAGGGACCATGGTGCATCTGTCCTGGGGCTCCTGGCCAGACGGGCACAGGCTGTGTGGGTTATGATCCCATTGTAAGGAGGGAAGACCAGGACTGCCCCCCTCAGAACAGGACCTCCCCCCTCAGACCAGGACCTCCCCCCTCAGACCAGGACCTCCCCGATCAGACCAGCACAGCCCCCCTCAGGCCAGCACAGCCCCCCTCAGACCAGCACAGCCCCCCTCAGACCAGGACAGCCACCTCAGACCAGGACAGCCACCTCAGACCAGGACAGCCCCCTCAGACCAGGACCTCACCGCTCAGACCAGCACAGCCCCCTCAGACCAGGACCTGCCCCTCAGACCAGGACCGCCCCCTCAGAACAGGACCTCCCCCTCAGACCAGGACCTCCCCCTCAGACCAGCACAGCCCCCTCAGACCAGGACCGCCCCCTCAGACCAGGACCGCCCCCTCACACCAGGACCGCCCCTCACACCAGGACAGCCCCCTCAGACCAGGACCTCCCCCTCAGACCAGCACAGGCCCCCTCAGACCAGGACCTCCCCGTCAGACCAGGACTGCCCCCTCAGAACAGGACCTCCCCCTCAGACCAGGACCGCCCCCTCAGACCAGGACCTCCCCGCTCAGACCAGTACAGGCCCCCTCAGACCAGGACCTCCCCGTCAGACCAGGACCGCCCCCTCAGAACAGGACCTCCCCTCAGAACAGGACCTCCCCCTCAGACCAGCACAGCCCCCTCAGACCAGGACCTCCCCCTCAGACAAGGACAGCCCCCCTCAGACCAGGACCTCCCCCCTCAGACCAGGACAGCCCCCCTCAGACCAGGACAGCCTCCTCACCTGGGCTGGTGGACAGCGGGCGAGCAGGCGTCAGCTGGACTGCCGTCCCTCAGGCACTGCCAGGTGCTGCCCCACCTGCCCCCTCCCCCAGCCAGTCACCACCCAGCCGGACCTGGGTCCGCTGCCAGGCAGGTGCCAGAGCCCGGGAGCAGGGTGCGCTGCAGGGGGCACTGCCTACCCCTGGCTTGCAGACCAGCCAACTGAGGCTCAGTGGGGTTGAGCTCAGGCCCCCACCCAGGGTCATCCCCCCACTGCCCAGGGTCATCCCCTCCACCTGCTGCCCAGGGTCACAGATGACCCCCCAGGTTGGCCCCACCCCTCCCTGGAGGCTGCTCAGACTTTGCCCTCCGACCCCGCCCTCCCCCAGCAGGAAGACTGGGTGCCAGGGCTCAGGCTGAGGGCCGGTCCAAGTCAGGTGACCAGAAAGGGCCAGAGCAAAGGCCAAGAGGCGCCAGACCAGCCTGCAGTCCAGGGAGGAGGGCGAGATTTGGCCTCTTAGTGCTGTTGTGTTTGTTCGTTTTTAAGCATACAGTAAAACTGCCCCTTTTTGGTGCACTGTGTCGATTTGTGTGACTACCACCACAGTCAGAATCACCCGGCACTCCCTCCTGCGCCCTTTGTGGTCATGCCTGCCCCAGCCTAGCCCCGACCCCCACCAACCCCACCAATCAGCTCTCCTGCTACAGTTTCTTTGGAAGAAGGTCACAGAGATGGACTGAGCTGGCTTCTTCCGCTCAGCATGAGGCCCAAGGCTCGGGGGCTGTTGCGGGCTCCAGCTGCTCCTCCTCTGCAGCCACGTCAGTCCAGTTGCACAGACAGACGGGCTGCAGTCTGCTTAGCCCCTCCTCTGTCAAAGGCATCTGGGGAGTTTCCACTTCTGACTGTGCGGAGCTGCTGTGGACATTCATGCACAAGTCCTTGTCGGACCCACGCTCTCATTCCTCCCCAGGAGACAGACTGCTGGGCTGTGTGGTCAACCAATTCACCTTTAACTTGATTAGAAACTGCCCAAATGCTTCCCAGAGCGAGCAATCCAGTTTCTCTGCATCCTCCCCAGCATGTGTGTCACAATTTTTCATTTTAGCTGATCTGATGGATGCAGTGAAACCTCATTGTGGGTTTATTTATTTATTTATTTATTTATTTATTTATTTATTTTTCCCCCAAAGCTCCAGTAGATAGTTGTATGTCATAGCTGCACATCCTTCTAGTTGCTGTATGTGGGACGCGGCCTCAGCATGGCTGGACAAGCAGTGCGTCAGTGCACACCCGGGATCCGACCTGGGCCGCTGGCAGCAGAGAGCACGCACTTAACTGCTAAGCCACGGGGCCAGCCCCACTGTGGTTTTAATTTGCATGAACGGCTGATGAGGCAGAACCTTTCCTTGTGCTCATGTGCAAACACATATGTACTCTCTGGTCAAATGTCACATATTTTGCCCCCTTTTTAATTGTTTTTTTTGATTTCTTCCTGTTTAGAGACTTCTTTATATATTCTACATCTAGTTCTTTGTCATGTGTGTGGTTTGCAAATATTTTCTCCAAGTCTGTAGCTCGTCTTTTCATTGTCTTAACAGTGTATTTCACAAAGCAAATTCTTAAATTCTTGATGAAATCCAATTTATTAATTTGTTCTTTTATGGATAGTGCTTTTCATGTTGTTACTAAGAACTTTTCCCCTAACCAGAGGTCATGAAGATTTCTTTCTCCTGAACGTTTTATAGTTTCATGATGTACATTTAGACCTATGATTCATTTTGAGTTAATCTTTGTATAAGACGTGTGGCTTAGGTCAAGGCTCATTTTCTTTACATGTGGATGACTGATTGCTCCGGCACCATTTGTTGAAAAGACCATCCTGGGGCCGGCCCCGTGGTATAGCGGTTAAGTGCGCATGCTCCGATGCTGGCGGCCCGGGGTTCAGATCCCGGGCGCGCACAGACGCACTGCTTGTCAGGCCATGCTGTGGAGGCGTCCCACATAAAGTGGAGGAAGATGGGCACGCATGTTAGCTCAGGGCTGATCTTCCTCACACACACAAAAAAAAAAACCCATCCTTTCTCCATGAATTCCTTTGCACCTGTGTATAAATGGCCATATTCTTGTGGGTCTATCTCGTCCCCAATTCTGTTTTGATTAGTGCAGCCACACAGTAAGTCTTAATATTGTGCAACATGAGTCCTCCAACTTTCTTCTTCTTTTTCGAATTTGTTTTAGCTGTTCTAGTTCCTCTGCCCTCCCATATAAATTCTATAATCAGCCCCTCTATATCCACAAAAAAGTTCTCTTGAAATTTTTATTGGCATTAGGTTAAATTAATGATTGCTTTGAGAAGAAATTGATATCTTTATAATTTTGAGTCTTCCATTCCATGAGCACTATTTCTCTTCTCTCCATTTATTTAGGATTTAGGTCTTTTTAAAATTTTCTTTCATCAGCATTTTCTAGTTTTCAGAATAATGATCCAGTACATGTTTTGTTAGATTTATATCTAAGGATTTCATTTTTGTGGGGCACTATTGTAAATTGTATTTTTTTTAAATTTTCAATTGTTCATTAGCAGTAAACAGAAATATAATTGTTTTTGTGTGTTGACCTTGTATCCTGCCACCTTGCTAAGTTCACTTATTAGTTCTAGGAATTTGTGTATAGGTTCCCTGGAATTCTTGACATAGAGAATCATGTTGTCTGTAAATGGATAGCTTCATTCCCTCCTCTCCAGTATGCACGCCTCTCATTTCTCTTTCTCGCCTCACTGCACTGGCTAAGACTTCAGCTGTAAGTGGAGTGGGAGTGGAGAGTGGAAATCTCTGCCTTGTTCCCAGCCTTAAGGGAAAAGCATTCAGTCGTGCACCATTGAGCATGGTGTTAGTTGTAGGTGTTTTGTGTATACGCCCTTTATCAAGTTGAGGAAATTCCCTTCTAGTTTGCTGGAGAAGTTTTCATCATGAATGAATGTTGTATTTTGTCAATACTTTTTCTTCATCCATTAATATGTTCATATGATTTTTCTTCTTTAGACTCTCAAAATAGTGGATTACATTGATTGGTTTTCTTGAACCAGCCTTACCTTCTCAGGATAAACTCCACTTGTGGTGCGTTACTTACTTTATTACTGGATTTGATCTGATTTGCTAATGTAGTCAGTCCTCATCATTTGTGGATTTTGTATTTGCAGTTTTGCCTACTGACCAAAAGTTCTTTGTAATCCCAAATCAATACTTGGAGCACTTTCACGGTCATTTGTGGGCATGTGCAGGGCAGCAGGAAATCTGAGTCCCCACTGTACACTTCCTTAGCTGTGATTGCGCAAGGCCACGTTCTGCCTTCTTGTTTCAGCTGATGCTGTACACAACTGTCCTTTTCATGGTCTATTTAGTGCTATGTTTTTTGCACTTTTGTGCTTTTTCTTGGTGATTTCTCTGTTTAAAATGGCCCCCAAGTATAGTATTGAAGTGCTGCTGTGAAAATTAACAAAGGGAAAACCTCATTTAAGATGGAGTCGGGAAGCCCTGTAGGGGGAGCTCTCAGGCACACATGACATCTCAAATTACATTACAATTCTGGGCAGGAAGTTGCCTACTTTACTACCCCAGCAGGAGGAAGGAAGACTTTCTCCTTGCCCAGCAACAAGCCCAGCCAATGGGAAAACATCACAGCTCAGCCAATGAGGAGTCACAAGCCCAGACTCCTGCTCTCCTCCAGTGGACTTCTGCTCATCCTCTCTCCTCCCAACCCCCTCCTTTTTCACTATAAAGTAACATTCCTCTCCTTTGCTTGCTGGGTTTCCCTGTGGTTCCATCATAGCTTGCTCCCGAATTGCAGTTCCTCTGCTATGCCCGAATAAACCCATTTTGCTGGTAAAATAACTAGCTGTTCTATTTTTAATGTTGACACTGTCTAGTGTTCCTAAGTGCAAGAAGGCTGTGATGTGCCTTAGGGAGAAAATACCTATGTTAGATGAGCTTCCTTTAGGCATGAGTTACAGTGCTGTTGGCCGTGAGTTAAGTGTTAATGAATCAACTATATACATGAAGTGTCTTTAAACAGAAACAGACACAAAACAAGGTTATGTATTGATCAGCTGACAAAAATGATGTGAGCAGAAACTTCCAGGAACCTGACCCTGCATTCCCCTAGGAGCAGTGATTTAGTATTTGCTAAAGGTGTTCGCACCGACTTTACAGAACATAACTACCTCAGATAATGAGAATAACTGTATTTCCTGAGAATTTTCGCAGCTGTGTACACAAGGGTTTATAGTTTTCTTTTTAGTACTGGTTTCGGTATTGGGGTAATGCTGGACTTGTGAAATGAGTTGGGAAGTTGTCGTTCCTTTCATTTTCTAGAAGGGATTTGTAGAATGTGTATTTCTTCTTTCAATGTTTTGTATAATTCGCCAGTGGAACCATCTGAGACTTTCGTTTCCAGAAGATATTTAACTGCAAATTCAATTTCTTTAGTAGTGATAGGCCTCTTCAAGCTATGTATTTCATGTTGAGTGAGTTTTGGTAGTTTGTGGCTTTTGAGGAATTGGTCTGTTTCACCTAAGCTGTTGAATTTGTGTAAATAGTTATTCATTCCTTTGCTATCCTTTTGTGAAGTTTATAGTGACAGCCTTATCCCCTTCCTGATATTGGTAAGTTGTGCCTGCTCTTTTGCCAGTGTTTTTAGAGGCTTATCAATTTTATCAATCATTCCAAAGAACCAGCTTTTTGTTCCACAATTTTTTCCTACTGTTTTTTGGTCTTCAAATTCTTCAGATTTCTGCTCTTACATTTATTTCCTTTTTTCTGCTTGATTTTGGTTTATATTGCTCTTCCTTTTCTGATTCCTTACAGTGGAAGCTTAGATTATTGATTTGAGACCTTTCTTCTTCTTCTTCTTCTTTTTTTTTTGGTGAGGAAGATTAGCCCTGAGTTAACATCTGTTGCCAATCCTCCTCTTTTTGCTGAGGAAGATTGGCCCTGGGCTAACATCCGTGCCCATCTTCCTCCACTTTATATGTGGGACGCTGTGGCTTAATAAGCGATATGTAGGTCTGCGCCCGGGATCCGAACCTGCAAACCCCAGGCCACTGAAGCGGAGCACGCGCACTTAAACACTATGCCACCGAGCCGGCCCCTCTTCTTTTCTAATTCTAGATTTCCTTCTAAGCACTGCTTTGGCTGCATGTCAGTTTTTTTATATGCTATATTTTGATTTCACTCAGCTCAAAATATTTTAAATTTCCCTTTAGACTTCCTCTTTGATCCATGGATTATTTACGATTGTGTTGTTTAATTTCCAAGTGATTGAAGATTTTCCCAACAATTTTCTGTTATTGATTTCTAGTCTAGTTCCCTTACAGTCAGAAAACATATTTTAGGTTTTTCATTATTTTAAATTTGCTAAGGTTTGTTTTTTTGAATCAGGATATGTTTTGTCTTGGTGAATTTCCACATGCACTTGAGACTATGTATTCTGCTGCTGTTGGGTACTGGAATATCCTCTAATTGTGATTATGTCCAGTTGGTTGATGTACTGTTCAGTTATTTTATATCCTTGCTGATTTTCTGTCTACTAGTTCTATCTATTAATGAGAGAGAAGCACTGATGTTTCCAACTGTATTGTGCATTTATCTACTTATGCTTTCAGTTCTGTCAATTTTTTTTTTCCGTGCTTCAAATCTTTTGAAGCTGTGTTGTTAGGTGCTTGCCTTTAGGACTATCGTGGCTTCTTGAAGAGCTGGCCCTTTACAACACTTGGTGTTCTCTTCATGTCCAGTTGGTCCCTCAGCTCCAAGGCTACTTCATGTGACATTAACAGCCTCTTCTGTCCTCTTGTGATTCATATTTGCATGTATATCATCTTCCACCCTTTTACTTTCAAACTACTTAAATCATTATATTTGAAGCGAGTTTCTTATAAACAGGTTGAGATATTGTGATTTATAATAAGAAATATATATTTGGTCTTCATCTGTTTCTGGCTCACAGCTCCTAAAACCCTTGGAATTTCCTAAGTGATGAGAGCAATCCATTCACATCTAGTGTAATTACTGATATGTTTGAATTTAGGTCTAGCACTTTATCATTTTGTTTTTTTTCTTTGTTCTCTCTAGTTTTGTTCCTCCTTTCCCCATTCCTGACTTCTATTGGGTTATTTGAACTTTTTTTCAGTATTCCATTTTAATTTATCTATTATGATTTTAACTATGTCTATTTTGTATAATATTTTTAGTGGTTTTTTTAGGGAAGTCAAAATACATACACCACTTTCACAGTCTGTTTATAATCAGTATTTACCACTTCAGCTGGAATGTCACCTCACAGCGTGTTGGCCCCTTTACCTACCACCTTTCATGCTACACTTGTCTCACACCTCACGAATCCACTGACATTGAAATCCCCACCAAACAATGCTATAACTTTTCTTTTATTGTCCAATGTATTTTAAAGAACTTGAGAGGAGAATAGTCTATGATCTTTACCATTTCTGTTGCTTGTCCTTCACCCTGGTGTTCCAGGCTTCCTCCTGGTATCATTTCCTTCTGTCTGAAGAAGCTCCTTTAAAAAGAAGCTCCTGCTCCTTTTAGAGCAGGTCTGCTGTCTACAAATTCTCTTAATTTTCCTTCATCTGAGAATGTCTTTACTTCTTCTTCATCCTGAAGGATATTTTTGCTGCATATAGAATTCTGGGTTGATAGTCCTTTTATTTAGCACTTGAAAAATGTTGTACCATTTCCTCTGGCCTCCATGGTTTCTGCTGAGAAATCTGCTGTTATGAGCTGAATCGTGCCCCCCTCCCCCATATTTATGTTGAAGTCCTGACCCCCAGGACCTCAGAATGTGACTGTATTTGGAGGTGGGGTCTTTACATAGGTAATTAAGGTAAAATGAGGTCACTTGGTTGGGCCATAATCCAATCTGACTGGTGACCTTATAAGAGGAGGAGATTAGGACACAGGTGGGTACAGAGGGATGCCACGTGAGGACACAGGGAGAAGACAGCATCTGTAAGCCCAGGAGAGAGGCCTCGGGAGAAACCAGCTCTGCTGACACCTTGCTCGGACTTCCAGCCTCCAGGATGTGAGACGATACATTTCTGTTGTTTAAGCCGCCCATCTGTGGTGCTTGTTATGGCAGCCCCAGCAAATGCACACACAATGTCATTTGAATCATGTTCCTTTACAGGTGAGGTGTCTTTTCTCTCTCTGCTTTCAATATTCTTCTTTGTCTTTAGTTTTCAGTAGTTTGATTACGATGTCTGGGTGTAGATGTCTTTGGCTTTATGCTGTTTGGGATCAGCTCAGTTTCTTAATCTGTAGGCTCATATCTTTTGCTAAACTTGGGATGTTTTCAGTATGTATTTCCTCAGATATTTTTCCAGCAACACAGTTTTCCCTTTGCTTCTGGGGCTCTAAAGAAATGGATCTTATACTTTCTGTGGTGCAACAGACCCTGAGCTCCGTTAATTATTTTTTCAATCTTTTTTATTGTTCAGACAGGATAATCTCTATTGACCTATCTTCTAGTTCATGGACTCTTTCCTCTGTCACCTCGAGTCTGCCCAGTGAGAGAGGGTTTGTTTGTTTTGGTTACTATGTTTCTCAGTCCTAAAGTGTCCATGTGGCTCTTCTATAGCTTCTATTTCTTTGCTGGTACTTCCTACATTTCTGTCTGGTCTAAGTGCTCACAACGGCTCATTCACGCATCTTCACAACAGCTCTTTTGAGTCTCTGTCAGATAATTCCAACCTCTGTGACCCCTCATCTTTTGTGCTTGCTGATGGCCTTGTCTCTGCTGGTCAAGACTTTCGTGGGTGCCAACAGTTCTGGTCTGTAACATTTTGAATGCCACCCTGAGACTGGGTCCTGCCTCCACCCTGTGGAGATGCTGGAGTTTCGGCTGCAGTCTCAGTGGCTCTAGTCCCAGGTCCCCCCTTTTCCTTCACTGTGTCCTCCACGTCGCTGTGCTGTGCCACCAGTGGTGCATCTGGGATTGGGCCGGTGCGCTGGTTATGGCACGGGTGAGGGCCAGGTCCACACAGGCCTGGGGGCTTATAAACACCTTTGTAGGTGGCTTTCCAGTACTTTCTAGATCCCTGACTCCTGGTCCCTTCCAGGGTCCCCCTTCCTAGCCCTTGAGCCAGGTTCCCCCACACCAGACCCAGTGGATCCAGCATGTTTAGCTCAAGTGGCTGACTTCCTGGGGTCCCCAGACCCCAGCCCTGTCCAGGTGACAGCGTGTGGGGTGGGACCTGTGGAGGCACCTCCCACAGTGGTTTTGATGACCTCCCTCCTAATTCTGGTCTCTGGAGACCCCTCCCAGGGAAATGCCAGTGGGAATCTCTTTCCCCCAGGGTGCACAGACTCAGTAAAAGGAACTGTTGGCACAACGTGTCCCTTCTGGAAGTGGGAGCAAACAGTGGTACCAAGTGTGAGTTTCATCCTAAGAGGGATGGAACACTGGAAGGTTCTAGATGAGACAGATGTGCCCTGCAAGTTGAGCAGTTTGGCCACAGGGTGGAGAAGGAGCTCCAGGGGCTGTGCTGGCCGTGGAGGCCAGTTTGGAGGCCTGTCTGGGGCTGGTGGAGGACACTGAGTTGGGGGGAAGCAGCAAGCGAGAGAGGAGTAGGGACGGGGTGGGGGCGCCAAGGCTGTCCTGCCACTTGCAGGGGCAGGTTTTACATCTTCTCCCCCCGCCCCCAGCAATGCTAACTGCCAGGAGTGAACTTCCTCCACACCTTCCTCCATGGTCCACAATCACACACATGGATTTACTCCTATACAGAGCAGCTGTTGTTTGTCTGTACAGGATGAGGATCACACCTCAGTAGGACTTGAAACACTCTGCTGCCCCATGGGGACGTCTCGACAAACGACCCCGCAGACAACACCCCAGGTCTTTCCTCCCAGGGCGCATGTCTGGAACCGAGGGGTACCAACAGGTGGCCATTTGGGGTTGTGGGGGTGAGCTTGGACATGCAGGCGGGGGCGTCCGTACCATGTGTGCAAGGCTTGGAGAGAGCAGTGCAGGGGGAGATGGGGCAGGTGGGGCCACCGTGCTGATCCAAGATGGCAAGGACACTACGGTCAGGCTGGCCTGCGTAATTATGGAGGCGTATGCATCACAGTGGGAGGGCAGGACTCACCCCGCCAATGTTAGCTTGACCTAGTCACTTCAGATTTAACAGAAGGTGTTTGGGACTCTTGCAGGCCTGACCATACTTCTCCCTTAACAATCAGCCTTCTGAACCATCTACTCATGCTCATCCACATGATCTGGACTTGCCCCAACTAATGGCATGAGCAGTTGGACAGTGGCCATCCTTGCAGAGGGCAGTGCTGGCTCAACGGGCATGCCAGTTTATCATTATTTATCAACTACATTTTAAAAGCCATTGCCAGATTATTTTTCAAAAAGGCCACAGCAGTTCACATTACCTTTCTCCCACATACTCACCAGCATGGGGCACCAACACCCTTTACAATTTTTGCCAAACCAACAGGCAAGAAGTAACACCTTACACCTTGCGTTGGTTCCCATTCGACTCCTAATGGGGCCAAGACCCCATCACCCGGTGGCCACTTGATCTCCTCTGAGTGTCTCCTCAGGTCTTTGTTTACTTTCCCTATCAGCTTTTGTCTCTTGCTTATCAATACATAACAGCTCTGTCTTAAGGATCTTAATCCTTTCTCCCTCACATGTGTTGCAAACATTTCTTCCCCAACTATCTTTGTGGCCGCCTCTGCTTCTGCATCTCAATTGGGGCAGGTGGGCAGGCGGATGTGTGGTGACCTGCAGTGGCCTGCGGTGGCCCTGCCCCACTGCCCCGCCCAGCCCACCTCCTCGTCCGCCACCGCCTTCCATGTTTGTACTGGGCTTGCTCCTGGGTGACTCCTGGGTTTGATGTCTCTTCCTCCATCACGCTTCTCCTCAGGTGAGAGGAACAGAAACTTGTGAACCAGAGGCAAGACCACGAGCCGCTGACCCTCCCAGCCCTGACCCACCACAGCCGCCCCTCAGGACTGTGTGGGGCGGACGCAGTTGCTGCAGCAGCCCAGACCCACGACTGCAGGTCCCCATGAGAGGCCAGCAAGGGGCAGGAGCGCGTGACAGGGCTTCCAGCTGGTCCTAAGGTCAGGACTCAGGCGACCGTGCACAAGCCGTCCCAGCACACGGTGGCAAGTACGCGGGCCACGCTGGAGAGTGCTCGTGTGGCCTGCAGGGCTCGTCTACAGACAGAAACTTTCCCGGCAGCCTCGTGTGGGCTCTAGGCCTGAAGGGCAAGGAGACACATCATGTCTCAGAAGAGCACAGAGGACGCTTGAGTCACGTGTGACTCTGTGGTGAGTGACTTCATAATTGAAAGGATGTGGACAGGCACTTGCTATCTAATCAGAACTCCTACAAGCGTTATCTATTCACGTTGGCAACACTGTCTCTGTGCCCCGGCCCCAACCCCGTCTGGGATACCCTAGAAGCAGCTGGAGGCTGCAGGGTCATGTGCTCCCAGGGTGCTGGCATGTCCACCCCACAAAGGACTGCTTGCCTCCAGGTCCCTGGTACCATGTGTCTTCAGCCACGCCTCCCACCATCCCCAGTCTTGGTGGTCCTGGATGTGCCCAACTGGCACCTGCTGCTCTGTCCCCAGGCTACTGGACCGGGAGCCACCAGGGTAGCCACACCTGGCTGTGCCCAGTGGCAGCTTGGCCACCGAGGGGCGCAGCACTGGGCACACCTGGGGATGACTGAGGCTAAGGGTAGCCAGCTGGTCCTGTGGTCACTTCCTGGCCTCCCACTGCGACCACATGCTTACCACCTGCACAGAATGGTCTGAGGGGCTGCGTGGCCCTCTGCTAGGTGCCTGGGGGTTGGGGCAGAGGCAGCAGGGGGTAGGTGTGTCTCTGCTCTCACCCCCATACCTCCCAGCCCCTTTCCAGGACCTCCCAGCCCCGCAGCCGTCTTAAGGACCTGCTCTTCTCCATCCACCTTCCTGGACCTGTTCTGACAGCCCCATCCCCAAGCCTCATGGAGTGTGTCCTGGGGCAGGAGAGCCCCAGCCCCCAGTCTAGGCTGGGCTGTGCAGGTGGCCACCACAGCAGCAGCCTCAGACCAGCAGGCCCAGAAGCTCCTGGGCCCAGAAAGGTAACAGACGGTGCTGAGAGAGGAGACCCATGCGCCGGCAGCAGCAGAGGGTCAGATTTAATGGTCACTCTAAGGGATATCGTACATTGTTCAGAGCCTGGCACACGCCCCCACCCTACCCTCGGCCGAGAGCACAACCAGGTGTCCTCAGACCCAGGCTCTGCAAAGGGGGGCCTGCCCCCGAGCCCCAGCTATATACAAGAGAGCCTGCCCCACTGGGCACAGGCAAGGCTGCGGGCCCACAGTCCACCAGCTGCTCAGCTCTCGGGCCTGGGATGTGGGGTCCAGGCCCCAGTGCAGCATGTGGTGGGGTTCTCGCCCACCGGGGCCCAGCCCCGGCAGGCCCCCACCAAGCCCCCAGGCCTCTGCACTAGGGGAGGCCTCTAGCCCGCAGCCAACAAAAGCTGAACTGGACAGCAGCAGCAGAGAACCGGGTGGGCGTGGGAGGACGGGGAGCAGGCAGGCCCGGCTCAACCCGGCGCCTCCTCTGAGAAGGGAAGGTGCGCCCTCCCCTGCTGCGCACACCCCTGCCAGGCGGTGCGGCTGAGGTCAGATGAGCGGGGTGGCAAGAGGAGCGCAAGCACGGAGGATCGGGGACTCGGCCGGGACAGGGCCAGGCCGGGCAGCCGGGTGACGCCAGCCCCACAGGCGGGCCTCCCGGTGCTGGTGATCAGATACGCAGGGATGGGGGCTGGGGCTGGGAGCAGAGAGGATCCTGAATGCGTGCTGGGCTGGTCATCTACGCTGTAACTAGTAACGCAGCACTTAACTAGTTAACCAGTAACACTGCCTCCCTTTGAATTGTTTCACCGGTGTAGAAAATTGCACTTATTTCTATGAACTCCGCAGAGGAGCCGCCCCAAGGCCGCAGCCTCCAGGCGAGGCCTAGGCCCAGTCAGCGCCTGGCTGCTGAGGCCTGCCAGCCGGGTGGCAGAAGCTCCCCCTGAGCCGGCGGCTGTGGCCTCTGTGGCCTGTGGTGCAGTGAGGACCCGACCCCGAGGAAACCTGAGTGACGTCTGAGGGGCCCTGAAGGGTGTGAAGACCACGACCCACACGGTCTGGTGCGGACGCAGCGGCCAAGCTCCAGCCGCCAGTCCGAGGAAGCGGCCGGGTGGTGGCCTTGCCCCTCACAGAACGTCCTCGAAGTCCAGCAGCTTCGAGTGCTGGCGGCTTTTCCACAGGCGGTACAGCCGGAAGTCAAAGTAGGTCTCAATCATCTGCTTCCCTGGGGCAAGAAGGGACAAGGCCGGGGGCTCAGGCCGCCGCCTCTCAGACCCCACTGCACAGGCTGGGAACCAGCCCCGCCAGCTCACCTTGGGCCGACAACTCCAGCGGGGACTCAAAGGTGACCCTGTAAGGGGTCATGAGGCTCCTGAGGTTCTGGAACAGCTGCAAGGAAGGGTGGGGCTGTGAGTTCAGGGCAGGAGGAGAGAGGAGTGGTGGGGGAGAGGCAGGGAACCCCACAAGAAACTGGGCTCGGGTATAGGGCGTTTCTCTGGAAGGATTAAAGAAAAAGGAAAAGCAACCTAAAGAGAAATGGAGACTTCTGTCAAGCTTTTTCACGGGTCTGGGGTCTCCAAAAACCTGGGGTGGGTTTTGGGGTCCCTGTACCTTCTCCCCATTGGGGTTCCCCAGAATGTAGCAGCCCATGACGTGGATGACATTCGGCTCTGGGTTGACTTTGCTCATTAAGCGGCTCAACCGCTTCCAGAAGCTGGTGGGAGAGAAGCAGGTCATACGTGGTCTCCAGCCCAGGTCTCCAGGTGTGAAGAGAAGTGGGCCAGCCCCTAGGTATGAGGAGGGGCGGGCCAGGCCTCCAGGTGTGAGAAGGGGTAGGCCAGGGCCCGAGTTCCCCAGGTGTGAGGAGGGGTGGGCCAGGCCCAAGGTCCCCAGGTGTGAGGAGGGGCGGGCCAGGCCTCCAGGTGTGAGGAGGGGTGGGCCAGGGCCCGAGTTCCCCAGGTGTGATGCGGGTGGGACCAGGGCCCAGGGCTCAACTCCAGAGACAGGAATATCATGGCGAGCGGCTGTGGGGGCAGGGTGTACCAGTGGTCACTGCCTCCAGCCCCTCCCCCCCCAGCCCCCAAGGGCAGCCCTGTCCACTTACTGAATCATGTCCTCTTCCTTCTCCACTTTTGCAAAAGTAGCCACCTTGTTCTTGAGCAGGTACAGGTGTCCTGGACCACCCTGTAACAGACGGTGGTTGGCCGGCAGGCCCTCGGACACGAGGTGTCTGTGTGCTGCTCCCCCCCACCCCATATCTGGGTGCGTGCACATGCACACGCACGCACACCCATGGAGGTGGCATCCTTGACCACCCAACTCCTGGGCCGAAAGGGACTGAGCCCCACCTGGCAGAAGATCAGCATCTTCCAGATCTTGGCTCCCTTGTGGTAGATGTTCAGCTTCTTCTCTATCTCCTCTGGAGAAGGAGGTGAGTGAGTGCTGCCCCCAGCACCCGCCACGTCCTGCATGCACCCCCAACCTGGGACTAGAAGACAGTGGGATTGGAGGGCACATACCCAGGATGTCCTCAAAGGTCGCGTGCTCGTGGTCCTGGACAGACACAGACCACACCCACGTCAGAGTCCCTCTCAGGCAGCATCCCCCCTCCCCAGGGGAGAGAGGCAGGGCAAACACTCACGTAGAGGATGGGGATGATGGAGGGGTCGTCTCTGCGGATGATGGTGGGGATGTACTCAGCTTTGGGCACCTTGGAGGAGATGAGCTGGGGACACACGGGAGCTGATCAGGGCCCTGCTGCCTCAGAGCCGAGGGGAGCAGAAGTCCCGTGAGGTCACCCCCATTGCTGGGCAGCCCACCGTGGAGCTCCACCAGACCCCCTCCCTACTGAGCAGCCCACGTGGGGCCCCATGAGACCCCCTCTGCTAGGCAAGCCTTGGTGCAGCCCCTGAGGCCTTCTCCTTGCTAGGCAGCCTGCGGTGGCTGTTCTGATGCTAGGCGGAGCCAGTCAGGCTCCCAGAGGAAAAGGGACCCCCCACAGCAGCCCAGGACTGGCTGGAGAAGCCTTGGGGTGGCTCTCACCATGACCTTAGGCGGTAGAAAGCCTTCAGTGTTACAAGCCACAGCCTCCAGCCCCTTCTCAGTCTCCCAATCCAGGTCCTCGAAGGCTTCGTCCAGGGTGCAGTGAGAGCCCTGCAGGTCACTACCTGAGGAGCAGGATAGGCCACCTGCTCAGACCATCGGCAGCACCTCCTGTCGGGCTGTGACCCCCAGAGATGGGCGGTAGACAGACCTGGCAACCCATGCCCTGGAGAGTCCCCCAGGCCAGCCAAAGACCCAGGGTGGGCCACAAAGCCAAGCCAAGATCACTACCAGCCCAGCAAGAATGGCCACTGCCACCGGCCAGAAGCTGCCAGACTGGAGAGGCCAGTGGCCCCGGGTGCAAGGCAGATGGGAGCCAGCGCACAAGTGGCAGCCCCAGCCCGGCATGCCCGTGCCCGGGACCAAGGAGGACTGAGCACCACAGCACCTGCCACTTGGGCCTTCCGCAGTCGGGGCAGCACACAGGCCCAGCAGAACAGAGCTCTACAGGCAGCCCTGCCCAGCACCGCTGCGCCCTTAATTAATTCTGCCCGAGGTTGGAGGTGCTGGAGCGCCCCATCTCACAGACGGGTAAACTGAAGCTGGGAGAGTAGAGGCGCAGAAGCCTAACTGCTAGGGCAGTGACCCCCCTGTGGAGCACGGGGCCTGGGGGAGCCTCAAGGGAGGTGGGCCGGCCTGCCCCGGGCACCTACTGTCTCGGGAGTCGTGGGAAGTGTCGGCTTTCATGGGGGTGGGGTCGCTCCAGGACCGGCTGAAGCTCCGCTCGCGCCGCTCGGCGAACGCTGCAGTGAGAGCGAAACCAGTCAGCGAGCGGGCCGGGGGCGGGGCCTGACGGGGCGGGGCCCTCGGTGGAGGCGGGGCCTAGAGTGGGCGGGGAGCGGGGGGCCTCAGTGGAGGCGAGGCCTGGAGCGGGCGGGGTTAAGGCTTCGGTGGAGGCGGGGCCTCAGTGGAGGCGGGGCCTGGAGCAGGCGGGGTTAAGGCTTCGGTGGAGGCGGGGCCTGGAATGGGCAGAGGCGGGGCCTGAGTGGAGGCGGGGCCTGAGTGGCCGGGGCGGGGCCTGGAGTGGACCGGGGCGGGCATCCGCAGAGCCTGAGTGACATGAGGTAGACTTGGACTAACGGTGAGGTTGGCTCCGCGGGAAGAGTAGAGGCAGGGAGTTCCGGCTCTGGGAGTGGGGGTGCGCGGCTAGGAGCGAATCCTGGATGCTGCGGTGAGGCTGGTGGTGGAGGTCTGTGCTGTCAAGACCAGGCTAAAGGGCGGAGTCAGTGGCCCGGGGCGGGGCCAATGGGGTGGAGCCTGGATGCTGGGGCGGGGCTCGGCCTGGGGGCGGGGCTCGGGGTGGGCCTGGGGTCACGGGGGGGTTCCGGCGCAGCAAGCAGCACGCGAAGCCCTGGCGGTCAAGAGCAGCGCCGCCCCCGCCCCCGCGTCCCCGCGTCCCCGCTGCGCGCCCGGTTCTTACTCTGAGCCTTCACCCGCCGGCTGCCGACCATGCGCAGGTGTTTGCGAAAGTTCCTGGGGGAAGAAGCACGGGGGGCTGGTGAGGGCCCGAGACGGGGTGGGCGGCGCCCCGCGTCCCCACGCTCCCCGCCCGCCACGGCCCCTGACGGCGCCTGAGGCTCTGCCTTCGTCCTTTTCGGTGAGAGATGCCGTCCTTGCGCTCTACGCTCTCCCACTGGCCCGTCGCCCACCCAGAGGCAAACCCCGTCCAGTCCCTCTCCTACAGAGGCACTTCCAGGGCTCTGGAAGGACCAGAGCTGTGCTGCCAGGACAAAGGCACGATGGTCAAGCCTTCTCTTGCCGCCTCACCTCCCCATCCCAAAACCTCTGTCAGTGACCTCCTGCACTCAGCCAGCCCACCTCCACTGCCCACCCCTCCATTCCCTCCTTGGGCCCAGGCACAGTCTGAACCCTGCCAGCCTCCCTCCCCAGTGGTCAAGGGCTCCTGCTTCCTGCACTCAGCCATCAGGGAAGCGCCATTGTCTGCACCACCCCCAGGTAGGCTGGGGTCTGCAGAGCGCCCCCACCCCCCAGTGTCCCTGAGCCACCTCAGAGGCAGGTCTTCTTTGCCCCCAACTTTGTGCCTTGCCAAGGCCCAGTGTCCAAGATGGACAGACAAGCTCCCTGGACACATCTCTGAGGCGGAGACTGGGAAGGGTAAGCCTTGCTGCTGACCCCACACCTCTTGGCTTCAAGGGCCAGAGAGAGACACCATGGGCCAGCTGGCTGCAGTTGAACTGTCAATGTGCCCCCAAAGCATAGGCCTGGGGGATTCAGGCCACATGACCTCTCCTGCCTGCCGCGTCCCCAGAGCAGGGCCAGGCCAGTGGTCGCCACCGCCCTTCCCCCATCAGGTCTGCCAGGGCCGGGTGGGCCCAGGCCAGACCAGCACAGACAAGAGACGGACCCTGGTGGCGAGTGGCTGGCAGGCCCTACCTCTGGATTACAGACGCGGAATCATTCTCCCGTTTCCGGCGCTTCCTCTCCGCGTAGCCCCTGAACACCCTGGGAAACCGCTGCAAGTCAGCACTGCCCTTGGCCGCAGGCAGAACGGACAAAGACGTGGGGACAGAGGCACGAGCACAGGGCCCTGTGGGGCATCCAGGGCCCCAGGCCAGGCAGAGGGTCTTGGCTTGCCTTGCCCTGTCCTCAGCCCAGCTCCCAGCAGGCCCCGCTGTGGCCTTGGTGCTTACTGGGACACAGCACTCCCTCACAGTCAAGGCCCAGGTCCCTGGCCTGCCCAAACCTATTTGGGGGCAGGAGGGCCCCCCAGGGACAACCACCATGCCCTTAGGCTCGAGGTCCCACAGAGTACTTACGAGATGCTGGAGTCGTGGCGGGAAGGGGCAGCGTGAGAAAAAAGATACAATGAGCCATGATCCCTCAGCCCTCAAGCCCCCCTGCGGTTGGTTCCCTTCTTGTCACTAACTCGGAGAGTCCCTCACAGGTACCCCAAGCACCAGCAAGGCACTGGCTTCACTGTGGGCCAGCCTCTGAAAGGGCAGTGGACGCTGAGGTCACCGCAGCCCATGCCTCCAGGTGCTGTGACCTGGTCAGACCGGCACAGAGGTCTGACTGTGCCCTGCCAGCCCTAGAGCCAGCAGCGCAGATGGCAGCCCCAGCTAGCCCAAGGGCGGCAGTGAGCTCCCCAGGGTAGCATGTAGGGAGGGAGCTTCTTTGGTGTGGGGGACATTGCAGCAAAGGGTGGCTCTGTGGAAGGAATCTTATGAGAGAAAACCCATATGTGTGTGGAAGGTAGAGAAGAGCAGACCCCCCAGAGACCCCTAAGCTGTGATCACCTGAGGGGCACAGGAAGCACAAGGAGGCTGCTGTTTGGGGCATACGTGGGGGCAGAGCGGGGTCATGGGCTGAGATGGGGCAGTGACCCAGAACCATCCCCATTGGCAACTACATCAGCTGCAGCCTCGGGCCAGGTCCCCAGAGGACAGGATGGACAGCCTGGAGGACTGTGAGGGATTGGAGGGCTGGGGGGGCAGGGCAATGGGGAAGGGAGGGTTGGTGGGGGTGGGGGATGGCCGTGGGAGCGGGGAGAGCAGCCAGACCTGCCTCCCTTCAGAATGACGTCACTTCCCGCAGATCTGGCGGACATGGGTACGTGGGGCTGCTCAGGAGCAGCCACCCAGGTGGGCCCAGAGGGCAGGAGAGGATCCGGGAGGAGTTCCTGAGCACCAGCAAGAGGCCCCCCGGCCCAGGCCCGCACAGTGGCCACACGTCAGGCATGCGACTCACGCTTGCATAGTTGTGGTGGCTGTCTGGAAACTGAAGAGGTTTTCCTTGGGGAACCAGGTGCGGACGGGTACGTCATCTGGAAGAAACAATAGCAGTGACAAGGGTGGCCTGGGGGCTCCTGAAGCCTTTCCACCCACCTGTCGGGGAAGGGGGTGCTTCTGCCACAGCCCTCAGAGGAAAGGCACCAGGGTCCCCCAGCCCTCTCCCAGGTGGGAGGAGGCCAGTGCAGGGCCAGACGCAGCATGTGCCTGCCAGCTGTTCAAGCCGAGTGAGTTCGCGGCTTCCTAACACTTGGATCGTCTGCTCCGTGCCCCGTTTGGCTGCCCACAGCTGAGCAGTATTTCTCTGAAAGCACAGCCTGTCTCCAGGGTGCTGGGGGAGAGGACTCACTGTCTCCCTCTGGGCAGGAGGGGCAGGGTAGAGACAATGGCTGTAGCCTCTCCTGGGGGCTTTGAGGCCTTTTCTGCAGGCCTGACGCTCTGGTGTCCGCTCGGCCAGACCTCCCTTGCCCCAGACCCTTCCACCAGGGTAAGGTGGAGACCCTCACCAAGTATGGAGACCACTTTGCTGAGGGCTGCCCCTTCCCAAACTCGAGAGCTCGAGTTTGCTCTCTGTCACCCTGAGCCCGGCCACAGCCCCCTGCCATCAGGGGAGTCCATCAGAGGAGCATGAGGTCATGGAGGTGAACGGCCCACATCCCAGGCCTGTGCCCTGACGCCCAGGTGGCTGCTGACTTGGAGGCTCAGGAAGTATCCTAGGAGGACATGGCAGCTCAGCTAGTTAGAATTCTGCTCTTTAGGAGGTGACCCCAGAGCCAGGAGGCATGGGGTCCCAGGGAGGCCTCTTCCAGACACAGCCAGCCTCCAGGCCTCCCCAGACACCTGCGCAGGTCCCCAATCCTGGGGAGGAGCCCAGTGGCTGGCCAGGCCCCAGACAGCTATGTGGCTCCTGAGGTGAGTGGGATCCCCACTTGGTGGGCCCCAGGGCAAGGACTGTTCCCCAGGACTCCCCAAAGGCAGCCTGATCTTCCAGTTAAGCCATGTTTTCTGCCTGCTCAACCCTCAGGATCCTCCCAAGCCCCCTTCTCCAGGAAGTACTAGCAGGGCCAAAGCCAACCATAAGGCCTGACATGGGGCATGAGATGTGTCAGCAGGACTCAACCTGCACGCCATGACCTGAGCACCTTCCACCTGTCCAAGCCTCACAGCGGTTGCTGCTGGTAGACCCCAGCACCAGCACCGTGCCCGAGCCTGCCCGTGCCCAGGACGAGCCCCCTCACCAGACACACGGTCGACGCTGTACATCCTCTCCAGCTTCTTGCGGCGGCTGGTGGCCTCAGGCAGGGGTGGCTGGTCCAGCCCAAAGGCCCGAGGGGAGGGGCTGGGGCCAGGGGCCAGCTGGGCGCATCCGGGACATTCTTTGGAACCCTGGCGGCTGCCCGCCCAGCTCTGGCAGGGCCTGCTGACGTCCTCCCGGCTGCTGCCCGGGCTGGCACGCAGGGGCTGGCTGTGGTGGTGGGGGTGCCGCTCCCGCTGCCGCCGCCCCTTCACTACGGCCAGCTCTATCGCCTCGGCCTCCGGACTGGGCAGCAGGGCTGGCTCCCCGGAGATGGTGTACACACGGGGCTGGGGGCCCTCACCGGCCGGCTTCCTGCTGACCGCCTCCTCCGAGAGGCTGCCCTCATAGCGGCCGTTGGAGACCAGGGAGAGGCGGCGCTTGTTCTGGGGGGCTGGCTGCATCTCGGGGGACCCGTCGTGGCCAGAGTAGGCGTCAGCCAGCAAGTGGTCTGGGGGTGAGGCGCCAGGTGAACTCGCAGCCCACCCTGCTCTCCCAGTCTCCCGGTGCTCTGAGGGCAGGGAACACCCGGCAGGTGCCTAGCCTGGATGTGGGGGGCTGGGGTGCTCCCCAGCCCTACTAACCAAACTCTAGTCCCTTCTGTCTTCAGAAATGTGGTTCCGAGCTGTGCGTTCCTTCTAGAGGTTCCCACTTCCCTCCTATCTGGGCCCCAGACCCCTCGTGTGCGTTTGTTTGTGTGTGTGTGCGTGCATGGCGGGGGCGACAGGCTGTGCTACCTGTGGGTGATCTGGGGGGGCAGGAACAAGCAGGCCACCTCCCAGCCTGTCACCGCACCCGTATGCCCAGTGCCAACTTCTCCCCTCCCCCCCACCAGCTGGCCCCCAGAGACAGTAGTGCCAGCCCTGGGGGTGCCAAGAGGCCTGTTGCCATGCCAACGGCCCAGGCTGGGTAGGTGCCATGGTGATGAGTGACTCGGAGCTCCTCTTGGGGCTGTGGGCCAGGGAGGGCAGGGGGCGTGAGGAAGCCAGCTCAGCAGGGCAGCTGTCGCTGCTTGCATCCTGCAGTCCCCATGGCCTGGCCTGGGGCAGGGGCAGCATCCCCTAGGTTGGGGGGCTGTGGACGGACCCCGCCCTGGCACCGCCTCGCGTGCCTACCTGCACCGTTCCGGTTCTCAGGATGACTCTGGGACAGGTACTCGCCAAACGCTCGGGCTGCTCTGCAGGTGGACAGCGGGGTGCGCCGTCAGGGCACACAGGCCCACTCGCCTGTCCCACCGCAGGAGCCCACCCACAGCCGCACCCTCGGCATCAGCAAGAGAGGGATCGGGGGTCACCACCAAGGCACCCTTCCCACCCGGAAAGCCCAGGGCGGGCAGGTCGCAGTTCTGGGACCCTTAGGTCCCGTGGCACCTCGGCCGGACCTGCAGGCCCGGCCCCGGCCTGCTCTCTGTCCAGACCCCGCCACGCGATGTCGAGTCGTGAGGTCGCGCGACGCGCCCCCCGCAGTCTCGGGAGGGCGCACACAGGCGGGGCGCGGGGGAGGCGACGCGCGGGCACCCGTCACGGGGGAGGGGCGCGCGGGACACGCCGACGGGGCGGGGGCGCTGAGCCCGGTGGCCGCACTCACCGCACTTTGGCCGCCACTGAGGACATGGCCTCGCTCCTCAGCGCCCTCCTCCGGGAGGCGGCGGCGCCCATGGTCGGGGCGGCGGCGCATCCCCCGGCCTCAGAGCGCGCCCCGCGCCCGCCGCCTCCGCCGGGGGAGCCGCGCCGCGTCGGGGCTGGGGCTGGGGCTCGGGCTCGGGCTCGGGCTCGGGCTCGGGCCCTGGACCCGCATGGCCTCGCCGAGCGCTCCGCGTCCCGCCGCACACGGAGAGCTCGGCCAGCACCGGGGGTGACGCTCCGCCCACCGCGACGTCAGGGCCAGGGCGTGGCGTGGAGGGGCCGCCCACGGTGACGTCAGGGCTGGGGCGGGGCTAAAGGGGCCGTCCGAGAAGCCCGGTCTGGGGGCGGGGCTTGCAGGTTCGCCCCCCCCCCCCGTGACGTCAGTGCAGGGGCGCGGCTAGGCGAGACTGCCCACCGCAACGTCTGGTCTGGGAGACGCCCCGCCCACCGTGACGTAGCGGGCCCAAGAAGCTCTGCCAACCATGACGTCAGGAGCATGGGCGGGCCTCGGAGGGACGGCCCACCATGACGTCACGCCTGGGGCGCCGGCTCTGCCCACCGTGGCTTCACGGGCCCAAGGGGCTCCGCCCACAGTGACGGCAGGGGCAGGGGCGGGGCACCTGGTTCTGCTCTCTCATGCCACTTTTCTCCAGCAGGGAAACTGAGGCGGGCGGTCACCTGACCACAAGGTGCCCGGCCTCCAGTCAGGGGTCTCCCAGGCCCTCGAAGATCCACGTCCCAGCCCTGACACCTGCAGGGATCGTGGATCCCAAAGTCACAGGCCAGCAGTCCTCCCACCCCTTATACAGAAGGTCGCCCCAGGTGCCATTTAACGATCTCAGAAATAAAGTGTGAGTGTTCCACGTCTCAGGGGAGCATCTTGTGTGCACTGGTGGGAACACCTCCTGAGCGATCGGGAGGGGCTCATCCCTGGTGTGGGGGACCCCAGCTCCACCCCAGACCCGGGGTGCCCTGCCTGCCTGGCTTGGAGTTGCTGCCCTGGGTCTCAAGCCCCAGGAGAGGGGTGCCTGGGGTCCTGGGGTCCCCACACAGCGACCTGGGGGAGGGCAGGCAACGCCACAGTCACCCCAGCCTCAGGGATGTGGCCCTACAGCCCCGCTCCCGTGGGGCACATCTTGGTGTTGCTCTCTGCCACAGGACTCCGGCGCACGGACCACACAGCCCACACAGTCAGATCTACCTTTATTGACTCGCTAACTGGAAGCATCAGGGGCTCCAACATCTCTCAGTGGCCTCACTGGGGCTCTCAGGGGCTGGCATGGCCTCCTAGGGCTGCCGTGTGTGCAGGGGGTGCCAGGACCGAGCGCCCCACCAGGAGCTGCCAGTGCACAGAGACCTGAGACACGCCAACATAGCTTTGGGCCCCAGCACGGGAGAAGCTGGATGCACTGGCAGGCAGGGCCCTGGGCCCCAGCCCGGTCTCCCTAGCAGGCCAGGGAAGGGCCCTCAGGAGCTGCAGGAGCCACAGTCTCTGGGACAGGCCCACAGAAGATGCTGGCTTCAGGGCACATCAGAGCAGAGACCTCTACCCATCTTGGTCAGACAGCCAGGGGGATGAGGAGTCCTGGGACGGTTTTGGAGATGCCAGACTGGGGTCCCGATGCCGAAGTGAGAGCTCATCCTCCTGGAAGTAAACACACAGTAAGGTGGGGGTAAGCCCAGAGGGCTGACCCCGGGCTAGAGTTCTCTGGTCCTGGGCTGCAGGGCAGCAGGGAGGGAGCATCCCACCTGCTTGGGGCCCTCAGAGCCGGCTTGGCCAAGGGGCAGGGCTGGCAGCTCACCGAGTCGGAGGCTGAGTCGGCCAGGGAGCTCTGGAAGTCAGCGTACGCGTCCTGGGCGCCCTCCAGCAGCTCCTCCTCGTACTCGGTCTGGTAGTCAGATTCATCTGGGCAGAGGGAGGCTGTGTTGGTCCTCTCCCGAGGGCAGGAGCCATGCCAGGCACCACTGGAGCTCATGGCCACAGACTCCCAGGGTGGCATGGGTCCTGCCACATAGCCAACTAGGTCCAGAGGCTGCTACAGTGAGCCTGGTGGCCAGGGCGGCTTGTTGAACAAGGGTCAGGAGGGGATACTGCCACCACTGTCCTCAGCTGTGCAGGCACATGCCCCAGGAGTCCAACTCACCATCCACTGCAGCCGCCTTGGCAGGCTCGATTCGCGACACAATCTCAGCAAGGTCCGTAAAGGAGGCATTGGGGCAGGGGAGGACCTGGAAGGCCAAGGCGGAGAAGACATCTGGCCAAAGCCACTACACCCCACGCCCCCCTGACCGCAGGCCCTGACTGCCCCGCCAGGCCCCCAGCCCCACCCTCTCTGCGACCCTCTGTGGCCCTAGCCTGCTGAGGTGCCAGAGCCCCTGGAATGGGGGCGGGGGCACGAAAGATGGGCAGAGTCCTGAGCAGACCCCCACCCAGACCACCATCCTCTCCCACCACAAGCACCACTAGGGTGGAGAGCCAGAGGGGGGGCAAAGAGAGGGGATGCCAGGACAGAGGCCAGGAGACAGCTCCCCAGGGCTGCTGCCCCTGTCCTCTTCTTCTGGCCCCCCGGGGGGCGCCGGCAGGCCTGAGCAGTTGAGGGGGTGCTCCGAGGTGCTGCCGGCTGCAGGGAGCTCTGCACGTCCCATGGGCGGGGTGGGCAGAAGACAGGTCACAGGAGGGCCAGCCATCACAGGAGGGAGGAAGGAAGACAGGGGGCATCAGCTCGGGCACTCACATCACATGGCTTCATCTTGCTCGTCCCCTGCCGATCCTGTAGCATCTTCTCCAGCACACCACTTCGACCCCAGATGTCAAACACTGTCCGCCCATGCTGGTACCCCACTTCCTGCACACACACACCCGAGACCCCGTGACCAGGTGCCAGAGGCCCCGCTTCCTGCGTTCTTAGGAGGGAGGGCAGGGAGGCCAGGCAGGGGCCCTCACACGCCCCCAGCGACACTCACGCAGATCTCGTTGAACTTGCCAAAGTCCAGGGTGCGGTAGCTGTCGATGGGGGGGCGCAGGTACTCACAGTAGTCGCTGCTCTTCACCATCTCCAGCTGCCGCACGCAGCACACGTAGGCCAGGCGCGTCTGGATCTCTGCCATGTTCAATACCTGCCACCGGCACAGCCACCTGAGCAAGGCTCTCCCCTCCCCACGTGGCCCACAGACCCCATGCGGGCACAGCCACCCGCGTCTCGTGCCCTGGTCACCTCCCTCCCCCCACCCCCAAAGTGAGACACAGCTCCGCCAGGCCTGGGGGCGGGCCGGCACCCAGCAGAGGTCCTAGAATGGGTCCTGGTGCGGTGTGGAGCCTTTAGGCCAGTCCCCCTTCCCCAGAGCTGGTCCCACGTGGGCAGGGATGATGAGTAACTGCAGCCCGCTGGATTCGGAGCCTGGAAGGTGTGCCCCCTCCCCTGCCCACAGAAGGCACCGCAGCACCCCTCTCAGGGACCCAGGCACGAGGGTGTGGGGAGGCTGCACGGAGAAGCCGCAGAGAAGTGGCGCCTGCCTGGGCACTGCACAGGGGTGTGCCCTACCTTGACTTTCGTGGCCAAGGGGTTCCAGCGCTTCCACAGCAGCCACCACCCAGACAGTGCGTCGCCATAGTTGGTGAGGTCCACCTCGTCCCGGCTGCCCACATCAATGGCAATCACCACCTTTGCCCCCATCGACCTGGCCACATCCGCTGGGGAGGACGTGGCCCTGGTCACCAACTGGGACAGGTAACCAGAGCCCCAGGTAGGAGCAGAGCTGGGGGGATGGGACAGAGCTGGGGGAATAGGGGTGGAGCTGGAGCGACAGGGGTGGAGCCTGCCCGAGGCCCTGACCCAGGGAGTCTCCTCCATGTCACACCAGGGCCTGTAGAGGTGGGCAGCTGAGCGCACAGAACTGTCCAACAGGTGACAGGTGCGCCCAAGGGAGGGGCCTCCCTGACAGCAAACCCGACACCTGCAGGCTGTTAGTTCCGACTGTGGGCGCAGACGGGATGTAATTGCTCCCAGCTCCTCTACTTGGCCCTTGTTCTGAGCACTGCTGAGCTGACAAACACAGCCATATGCTGGGAGCACACAGTGCCCGAGCGTGTGCGCGGGCGTGCATCTGTGCGTGTGCCTGTTCTGTGTGCTCCAGGCGAGCCTGTCATTTCCCCTTGGCACACTCTGAGGAAAACGTGTGCCACTGGCCTTCCCGGGAGTGGAGGCAGCTGAGGCAGGAGCCAGGGCAGTCCTTCCCCGCCCACCACAGTACCTGGGAGGTTGTTGATGTAGCCGCCGTCCATTAGCAGGTGTCCGTCCTTGGGGTCACAGAGGGGGGGCATGTAGCCTGACAGGGACATGCTGGCACGCACATACCTCCACAGGGAGCCTGGGAGGGAGTTGAGAGTGGTCAAGGGGAGAGGTTGCCGGACCCTGCCAAGGGGCAGGAGAGAAGCCTTTTGCCGCCCACGGAGGGCCTGCCCTGGACCCTCGGATCAGAGCCTCGCCTATGTGGGGTCCTGAAGCCTGCACGTCCGACCTCCGGTGAAGGCACCAGGCCTGGGCACATGGACACACTCTTGGGCACCATCCTCCCCGAGGGAGGCTCTCCAGGAAAGGAGCACCGGAGGGATGGGAGGCCCAAGGGAGGCCAGGCTTGCTCTGGGGTCTCAACACATTCCAATGTGCTGGGCTCCAAACTGGCATGGGCACGGCCTTCTGCCAACACGCCCCCCACTCACCCTCTAACCAGACACAACCAGCAGCTGCCAAAACACTGGCTGAGAAAGGGCCCTCAGCTGCCCACCCAGGGACTCACTGTCCCCATCCCAGTAATGCCACCAACTGCCTATTCTAACCACACACACCGTGACCTCAGTGTGCCCTTCATCTGCACCCACGTCCTGACTGTGCCCCCCATCCGCACCCACGTCCTGAGCGTGCCCCCATCAGCACCCACGTGCTGAGCGTGCCCTCCATCCGCACCCACGTCCTGAGCGTGCCCTTCATCTGCACCCACGTCCTGAGCGTGCCCTTCATCCGTACCCACATTCTGAGCGTGCCCTTCATCTACACCCACGTTCTGAGTGTGCCCTTCATTAGCACCCACGACCTGAGTGTGCACTTCACTCTAGTCCTCTCCTCAGTTCACATGATTGTCTCCACCTCTTTCTGTGCCCTGCTGGCCTCTGGGGTCTCTGGGCTCCAGGCTATGTCCCCATCCCCCCATCCTTCGTGCTCATGGCAGGGTCATGTCTGTGTTCAGTCTCCTTGAGCCTCTCTGGGTGATCCTGAGGCTTCCCCAGGCTCACGGAGCAGCCAGGCTCTCCTCCTGCCCTCTCCTCAAACTGGTCCTTCAAAGCCATCTCCCGGAGCCGCTCTGCCCTGAGTGGGGCTATGCCCTGTGCATGCCTGGGCCCGTGTCGAGGGCAGCCCTGCATCCCAGGAAGAGGCGCTCACCATCTGTGTGGACCCGCATGGCAGAGGCAGTGATGTCCGTGGTGATGGTGAAGTAGGGGATCCACAGGTCCTGTGAGGAGAGGCAGAGCTCAGAGGGGCCATCCTGCCTGGCCACCAGCCCCCTACCCTGCAGGCCTGGGGATTTGGGGGATGAGGAAGGAGCCAAGCATCCAGACACAGGCCAGGCTGGAGCTCCCCAGGGTCGTCCCTGCTCGGGGGGGGGGGGGGCACCTCGATCTGCCGGTCCTTGAAGACACTGTAGATGCTGCTGTTGAAGCCGGCCCCCGAGAACATGGACGTGATGGGATAGGTCAGGTCCAGCATGGTCTTCACCATAGACGTCATGTCCTGAGTGGGCAGGGCACATGTGAGGCTCCTGCAGAGGAGGAGGAGCTCACATCCCCCACCTGCAGGCACGGGCAGAACACCACTGCGAACAGAACAAGGGCATGCGGGAAGCATCCTCCAGGGGAGAAGCATCCTGTGGGGCTCTCTGGGGGAGCAAATGCTATGGCCTGAGCGGCAGGGCCTAGAGTTCCTATGGGGACACCCCAGCAGGCCTGGCCAGCCTGGTCCTCGCTGCCTGTTCAGTGGGGAAAGTGGAAGGCGAGGCTGGGACAAGGCCCAGGCCAGGACCAGCACTGGGCAGGTGAGCGGCAAGGAGGAGCCCCACCTCGGCCCACCAAGGTCCCTGAGAGCAAGGAGACCCACGGAGATTTCTCCAGGAGGGCTGCCCCCACCTGGCATGCTCGGGGTTGGCCTTCACACTCCACCATGGTAGACGCTCTGTCAGGGTCCTGGGGAGCAGTGGCCCTGCAGAGGGCCCCATTCTCCCTGGTGGGACCGAGGCCCATCCCTCCTCAGTGAGGATGGGGGCCAGTTAGACCTGCAAGGAGCAGGACACGTGACCAGGCAGGCAGTGCTGGCCTTGCCCCAACACCTGGGCTCGGGGCCAGCTGACTCCTTAGGGGTGAGGGTTGGAGAGAAAGCATCCTCCCTGCCTCTGTGTGGACAGCAGCTGGGATGGAAAAGCCCGGAGCATGGGCTGAACATGGGGTAGGCCCCCAGCTGGGGGTGGGTCACCTGCCCCCTATGTGCTCTCACTGACGCGTGAAAGTCCTGCCTTGGAAGGAGCAGAGGGAACACACATGCTCCTGGAGGACAAGGACCCAGGCCAGCGTGGGACATCCCCAGGGCCCTCCACAGTCAGCAAGGCCCTCACTCCCAAGAAAGTCCCTGCCCAGCACCAGAGAGGCCTGCAGAGCTGAGCCTGGCAGCCCCACAACCACCTATGCCCTCAGCAGGGCAGGGGCACAGGCCCCTGCAGACACCTGCAGGGTGGCCACCTGGCAGGCTCCCATGTCCCAGCACACACTCAGGATGGCGGGGGCATCAGGCCCAAAGCTCCCTAACTGTTCCCACACCTGCACCAGACCAGCGGGGTGGGAAAGGAGGTAGCCTCCTTGGCCTGTGACCAGGCCCTCGGTGAGGCTCGAGCACACTGTCCCCTGCAGCCACTGCTCTTGGAGGCTGTCCTTAGTGACTTGTGCCACTCAGCCTCTGGGTCCCCTCCTTAAAGCAGCCCACTGAGAGGTGACAGCGTGGCTCACTTCAGGGAAGGAGGCATCTCTGGAACAGAGTGTCCTTGGGGCCATGTGCACAGGGCAGACAGCCTGCCCTGAGAGCTTCTACCTCAGACAACCAATTTCCTTTTCTTTTTAAAAGGAGAACACAAATACTTTCGATCTCACTCAGAGTTTCAGCCAGGGCTCTGTTCTGTTCCATGAAAACAAGCAGAGCCCCCAAGAAGGGCAGACTGTAGCCCACACCCGCAGGTGAGCAGCGAGCTGGACTCGCCCACCCTCCACTCTGTCCATGGGAGCTGTCCAGCCATGGTTTCTCAGATTCTGGGTTTGTCCACTGGCGTTCATTTATCACAGGACCAACTGTATTAACCATACAGTCCCTGACTTACGATCGTTCCACTTATGAGTTTTCGACTTTATGATGGTGCGAATGCAATATGGATTCAGTAGAAACCGCGCTTCAAAGTTTGAATTCTAAGCTTTCCCTAGCCTAGCGATATGCGGGATGATCCTCCCTTGTGATGCTGGGCAGTGGCAGTGAGTACAGTTCCCAGTCAGCCCCGCGATCATGAAGGTGAACAACCGACACACTTACGGCCACTCTGCATTAACTCTCAGGACAGTATTCAATACGTTACATGAGATGGCCAACACTTTATTATAAGATAGGCTCTGGTTAGATGATTTTGCCTAACTGTAAGCTAATGCAAGTGTTCTGAGCACATTTAAGGTAGGCCAGGCTAAGCTATGATACTCGGTAGGTTAGGTGTATTAAATGCATTTTTGACTTACGATATTTTCAACTTACACTGGGTTTATCAGGACATAACCCCATCATGAATCGAAGAAGACCTGTATTTTCTTACTTTCTGTGTTCCTGACGCTCTGGCATTTGGGGTCTTACAGGCCGAGGACAGACTGCGCTCCCAGTTCTCAGACAGCAGAGGGCTCGCCCCTGGGCTTGTCTTTCAGGCAGACCAACCAATCCAGAGCCCACACACCGAGCACCTCCTTTATCAAACTCTCACACCAAGCCAGTATTCCATGCCGAAACGACCCAGGACCGGGTACCAGACAACTGGGGCCAGCGCCCATGCCCCAAGCCCGCAGGGCTTCTTCACAAGCCAGTCTTAAACTGTGTACCTGCCCTGCCTTGCGCTTCCCGCAGAAACCCCAGTGAAGGCTCTGGCCTAACCTTCCCCTCGCTCCCTCTGCCTCCTGACTGGCACTGGTGCTCCCTGTGGCCCTGGGGGATGGGCAGTGCCTCTCGTTTCCAGGGGAACTGTGGGTAACATTAAACTTTTCTTTCAACAGTGCTGACCTCTCCGTGTTGTCCTCAGTCACCTTTATGAATTAAGACCAGGCACCCACCAGAGCCAGCCCCCAACACTGATGTCCTTGCTTCCTTTATGCTCCTCCACCCCACAAGCCACGCTCTGAGGCCAGAGCCCTGCAGAGCTGTGTGCAGGGGCCAGAAGTCTCAATGCCCTCCTGTCCCCACGGCATTGCAGGGACCCCTGGCGCTGCACTCGAGACGGCGGAGGCCCCTTACCTCAGCCCACTGCTTGGCCCGGATCCGTATCTGGCTGTAGTTCCGCTCCTCAGAGTACAGGGCGCCCATGAAGGCCCCGATGGATGTCCCTCCAACCATGTCCACGGGGATGCCGCACTCTGCCAGGGCCCGGATGATGCCCACCTGGGCACAGCCTCTACACCAACCAGGAGCACAGAGCAGGAAGTAAGCACCGCCACCAGGACCAGCGCCTGCTGTGCCCCAGCAGAGACGGTCATCACATTCCATCCACTCCCTCCCCAGACTCTTGCACAGGTCACAGAAAGTAGGGCAAGCACAGTGGGAGGGAGGGACTGCGGACACTGTTCAGATGTGTCAGCACTCGGCCTCCTCTACCCACTGGCCTCTGAGAGGTTGTGAAGCTGCACAGGCTTGGACGGACGCAGGAAGGGTGGGGCAGAGGAGCTGAGGCCACTGGAAGGGGGGTCCTGGTGAACATCCTACAACACCCTAGGGGTCAGGGTGAGCAGGACACAGATGAGCCCCCCAGGGATGGGAAAGCCAGCGTCTGACTGGAGTGACCACTCTGAGCCTCAAACCACTGCTTCCATTTCCCATGTGACGTCCACCTCTCAACCAGAGATTACCAGTCATGTGAGGAGAAAAGACCATGTGACCATAAGCCTGGAGGAAAAACCAGACGAGAAGTGGACCCAGAGGGGACCAGAGAACAGAGACGTCAGACACTGGCTTTAAAACGACTGTTGTGGGGCTGGCCCGGTGGCGCAAGCGGTTAAGTGTGCGCGCTCCGCTGCGGCGGCCCGGGGTTCGCTGGTTCGGATCCCGGGCGCGCACCGACGCACTGCTTGGCAAGCCATGCTGTGGCGGCGTCCCATATAAAGTGGAGGAAGATGGGCACAGATGTTAGCCCAGGACCGTCTTCCTTAGCGAAAAAAGAGGAGGATCGGCGGATGTTAGCACAGGGCTGATCTCCTCACAAAAAAAAAAAAAAAAAAACGACTGTTGTAAAAAGTCCAAGGAGCCAAAAGGTGGCAGCTGCCCGAGTACCCCTCGACAGAAGACTGAGGAGACAAAGTGGGCGGACAACATGCGGGAGCGCTGTGCAGCCTGACAGAGGTGGGAGAGCCACACGACACAACACAGGGACTGTCGCGGACTCTCTCAGAAGTGAAACAAGCCCGTCACAAAAGGACACACACCACAGAACTCCACTCACACGAGGGCCTGGAGACACCAAACTCACAGACATAGAAGGTGGAAGGGTGGGCGCCAGGGCCTGCGGATAGGAGGTTATGGCTTACGGGGTACAGTCAGTTTGGGAAGACGAAAAAGTTCTGGAAATTAATAGTGATGGTTGCAAAACACTGTGAATATACTTAATGCTACTGAACTTCACACTCAAAAATAGTTAACATGGTAAAATTTCTAGTGTATATATTTTAACACAATAAAAAAGAATATATAGTATCACCACAAAAAAATTTAAATACGTACTCAGGTATAAGCCTAAAAAAAAACTTCAAGAAATCAAAGACAAGATTCATAATTTTGGTATAGAATTGGAAACTATAAAACAGAACCAAACGGAAACTTTAGAAGTGAAAAATACAATAACCAAAATGAAGTACCCAATGAATGGGTGTGAAGCAGATTAGACACAGCTGAAGAGAGAAACGGTGAAATCTTTATAGGTCAGAAGAAAATATTGATTGAATCATAGAGCACCAAAAAGACAGAATATGTAAAATATTCTTTAAAAAATATGTGAAAGAGCTCAGAAAACATGTGGGATCTGGTGAAGCGTCTGACCCAAATGTAGGTGCAGCCCAGAGAGAGGGGCAGGAGCAATGTCTGAGAGATAATAGTTTGGAATTTTTTAGAACTGATAATTGGCATCAAGCCTTAGATTCAAGAAGCATTATAAACTCTAAGCATAAATCAAAAGAAAACCATTCCTACATTGTTGAAAACCCAAGACAGAAAAAAACTTTAAAGCAGCCTGAGAACAAAAAGACACATCACCTTCACAGGGCAGCACAGACAGAGCTGACTTCCCACCCTCTGTGGTCACGACAGATACCAGGTACTCACCATCTGGCCCTTTACAGACAACGTCTGCCAGCCCATAAGTTAGAAAACAAAAGAAAAACTTAAATCAAAGAGAGTAAAATTAAGAGCAGAAATTAATGAACCAGAAAACAAACATATAATAGAGAGGATCCAAAAAGATAAAAGTTGGTGCTTTGAAGGAGTAATTCAATTGATACCTGCTGGTAAGACTGATCAAGAAAAGGAAAAAGAGAGAGAAGGTATCAATAACTAACATGAGTAATGAAAAAGAGAACATCCGTACAGATGCTCCAGTTAAAAAGGTAGGAAGCTGGCGTGAACTTCATGCCACCAGGAGGAAGATACAGATGAAAGGACACATTCCTAGAACAACATAAGAAATAGAAAATCTGAATAGTATTATAACTATATAAATAATCAAATCTTTAATTTTTAAACTCTCACACAGAAAATTTTATGCCCAGATGGTTTTACTAGTGACTAGTTTACTAGTTACCCAACACATCATGGGCAATGAGTCTACCCAAGAATGCATCTTAGTTTTCATTTAAAGATCAGTCAGTGTAATTCACCACATTAACAGAATAAAGGAGAAAAATTACACACTCATCTCAACAGATCCATAGAAACAACCATTCATGATAAAAACTCAGCAAACTAGGAATAGATGGACACCTCCTCAGCCTGATTAAGGCATCTACAGGAACCTACAGCCAAGCTCAGGCTCAGTGAGGAAGGTGAGTGCTGCCCCTAACCTGGGGACAGGCAGCGTGTCTGCACCCACCACTGTACTCAGCATCGCACTGGAAGTTCTAATGGGTGCAACGAGGCAATAAAAAGAAACAAAAGGCATATACATATTTTGGAAAGAAAGAGGAAATACTGTCTTTATTCTCAGAAGACATAACTGTATATATAGGAAATCCAAAAATAATCTAAACAAAAGCTACTAGATTAAGTGAATTTAGCAAGGTTGTAGGATATAAGATCAATTTAAAAATATCAATTGTATTTCTATATACTGGTAACAAACAATTTGAAAATGAAATTGAAAAGATATCATTTACAATAGCAAAAAAAATCCCATAAAATACTTAGCTGATTCTAAAATTCACATGAAAATGTAAAGGACCTAGAATAGCCAAAACAATTTTGAAACAAAAAAACTGAAGGAATTACACTGCCTGATATCAAGATTTACCACGAAGCTACAGCAATCGAGACAGTGTGGTAGTGTCATTAAGGGCAGAACACCCACCTCGGAGGAACAGGACAGTGCCCAGATGTAGACTCACACCTGGAGAGTTATCTGATGTTTGACTCAGATGCCACAGCAACTCAACAGGGAGGGAAAGCCTGCCACAGATGGTGTTGGACCTGAGACAACCACGGGAGAAGAGAGCCGCACCTCCCACTCACTCCATTCACAAAGCATCAGAGGTGGGTCACAGACCTAAATGTACAAGCTGGGATCATAAAGCTTCTGAAGGAAAATATAGACTACCCGTGTGACCTTGGGATAGGAAAGAGCTCTCAGAATACCAGAAATAATAACCAATAAAAAACTGGAAAAGCACACTTCATCAAAATTAGAAACTGTATCAAAAAATGCCATTAAGAAAATGAAAAGTCAAAGACTGAGAAACAATATTAGCAATAAATATATATGGCACAAGACATGTATTCAGACTATATAAATAACTCTCCTAACTCAATAATAAAAGACAAACCGCTGTTAAACATGAGTAAAGAACATAAATGGTACTTTATGAAAGAAGATACACAAATGACTAACAGTACATGAGATCACTAGTCCTCAGTGAGGTGCAAATTAGAACCACAATGAGAGCAGAAGGGTTACAATTTACAGTACTGACGATACCAACAGTTGACAAAAATGTGGGCAACCCGAACTCTCAAACATTGCTGGTGGGGGTGTAAAATGGTACAAGGACCCCACGCCCAGGTAATTCCACTCCTACGTATACGCCCAAGAGGAAAGAAAACAAACATCCACAGAGAAGATTTGTGCAAGAATGGTTATAGCAGTTTGTTCATAACAACCAAAACTAGAAAATAACCCAAATGTCCATCAACAGGAGGAGGGATAAGCAAGCGTGGTAGACAACGTAATAGCACTCAGCACGCCGCCAATGTGCTCAGGGGCACACAGGCAGCCTCACATTCATTGTGCTGAGAGAGCAAAGCCAGACATGAGCCAGCACAGAGCAGAAAACCTAAGCAAGCAAGTAAAAACCTGCATTAACAGTCTCAGAGAAAGTCAACATTCACTAGTGCAACTGAGAGAGGAAACTATGCAAAAAGCACTTAGACGTTAGAAACACTTTAGCAAAAAAGATCAATTAGAAGACACATTGGAGAAAAATCATCCAGGAAGTAGAACAAAAAGACCGAGATAGAAAATATGGGACAGAAGAGAGAGGAGAATCAGGAGATCTGTCCAGGATGCCTGGTCTCCAACATGAAAAGCTCCAGGAAGGGAGAGCAGAGAGGGCAAACGCTGCACCAGAGCTGACGTTTATGGACTTCCGACTGCAAAAGGGCTCACTGGGAGTCCAGCCGGTATAACGGGTGAAGAACGACCCAAGGCACAGCATCAACACCTTCAGAAGAGTAAGAATTAAGAGACTCTCCTACAAGCTTCCAGAGGAAAAACAGGCCTCATGAATAAAAAGGGCATTGAACTTCTTAACAGCAATACTGGAAGCTAAAAAGACAATGGAACCACGCTTTAAAGATTCTCAGGGAAGATTATTTCCACCTAGAATTCCATACCCAAACCATTCAAGTGTGAGACTAGAATGAGGACATTTTCTGCTGTGCATGGTCTCAAAACTTCTACCTCCCATCTGTCTTCTCCTAAGGAATTTCTAGAGTATGAACTCTACCAAAATCAGGAATCTACCAAGAAAGAGGAAGACATGGAATCCAGGAAGTGGAGATGAACACAGGAGAAAGACAAAGGCAGTTCTCAGGATGATGGTGAAGGGAAATTCCAGGGCCATATCAGCAGAGCTGGAGGGAGGCGGATCCCGAGCAGAGCTGAGCAGAGATGCCCTGGTGTGTCTGAGCACGCCGAGAGGAGTTAATGCTTCCAGCAGAGTGTCTGGAGATGAGTTAATGATACCCAGAAATCCAAGCAAATGGCAACTGTAACAATTATTAACTCCAAGGACAGAAACACAGTCATACAGTACAGCAGGAGATGGCTCAGCTCTGAAAAAGACCCACATTGACATCATAACATAAACAGTGATACTGGCTTGACCCATGAGAGAAACATACTTGGACTATGAGTGTTAAGGAGGGGGACAGATAGACAGAAAGGAGACAGAGAGAGAGAGAGAGAGAGAGAGAGAGATGGATGATATGCAGATGATTGATAGATGCATGATACGTAGATGATAGATGCATGATGGATGATAGATGAATAGATGATAGATGGATAATACATAGATGATAGATGCACGATGGATGACAGATGACAGACAGATCATACATAGATGACAGACGGCTGATACGTAGATGATAGATGCATGATGGATGACAGATGACAGAGATGGACGGATAGACTCTGACTTTGCGTATACTGGAGGAGGTCAGGAACTCAATAATCTAAAAACAAAAAAAACAAAAAAAGTAGGAGAATAGGAATGTTATGCTATTTAGAAATGTAGATGAGCAGACAACTGAAAAACAGCTGGAAGTGATTATCTCTGGGATCCCTCTGGATTTGGTGACGGGGCAGGATCGGCCGAGGACTGTTAGTTTGTGTTCTACAAACACCACGTGGCCTTAGAGAATAGCCATGTGGCTTTTAAACTAAGTATTTTTTCATTAAAAATGCTGCTGATTGGGCCATCCTGGCCCACAAACCAGGTCCAAGTCTGCGCCAGCTGCTCTGGGCCATCCCCCGTCCCAGCCCCATGGAAAGAAGACTGGGTCCTCCCCTGGCCCAGCAACATTGGGCACATCTTCTGCAAGTGCGGCACCAGATGATGCTCCGGGATCCTGAGATAAATGAGCACAGCACTCATCCAGGCCGGGCCGAATTCAAGCGCGACAGGACCACCACGCGCAGGGCTGTCCCAGCCAGCTCTGGGCCCGCTGCCTGCCGGCGGTGGAAGCGGAGCCGAGGGCAGCACGCGGCTCTCTCCCCCTGCAGCACTGGGCCCTGGGCCCGCGGCAGTGCAGCCCAGCCCTCAGGAGCCAGGCAGCGACACCTCCGCCCTGCTTTAGGCAGTAATGTGTGCTGTGAAGGAAAATGAAGCCAGTGAAGGAGCAGAGTGAGGAGGGGTCGTCTCCACCCACTTTCCTGTCAGTAGGGGTCGCAGACCAAGACTCCAAGCTTCAGAGTCTCCCATATTAGGGAAGCGAGGAGAACTCAGTTAGCAGTGCAGTTATGCAGCTCATTTGCATTACTTTTCGGATCCTTTCTAAAGAGGGTCTGAGTCTTCCCTGGCCTCAAAGCTGGACTGCATCTCTCTAACTGTAATTAGCCAAGGAGGAAAATGGGCCAGGCATGATCCAGGTCTGACTCCAAAGGCAGGAGACATCTTTGCAGAGTGGCTCCCAACATGGTGACTCCTAAGGGGCTCCTGTCCTTCTGAGCCCTTCCCTCCTCCAGCTCACTTTGAAAGGGATGTCCGTGGGCCACATGAGATGCTGAGCCAGGCACCTTCTGCTGGGCACTGGGGAGAGGTGGCCAACGCCATCAGCAGGGCCAGGACTCAGGACACAGAGCACTCAGGAGGCCCTGGTACAGTGCTGAAGAAGCAGCACATGCCAGCTGGCCCAGGGACCGCCCTGAGCGCCTCACTCTGCCAGCAGTGCTGATGTCCACCGTTGCGAGGGGCGCGAGGGGCTCCACCCCACAGGACACCCCCAGCCCTGAACCCAGCCCAGCAGCACAGATGTTGTTGGAGGCACTGCTCTGTCCTCCACGTGTCATCTGGGTCACCAGAAGGCACTGGCCTCGTCAAATCCTCCTCACAAGGTCCCTGGGCCCCATTTCTGCTCCAAGTGTATATTTATTTTTAAATAAGTTCAGCAGAAGGGTGGCAAGTGTCAGAATGACAATTCGGGGTAGAAGTTACTTGGGTTAAAAGTCCCGTAAGGAACTCACCAGCCCAAAGAATTAAAGAATGCTTCACTAGGTTTGTGAGCAGATCAGATCATTATTCTATAAAGCATGTGTTAAAACACAAAGCAACTCACCCGGAGCCCAATGGAAAGACTGGCAAGGATAAGAATAGAGTTTTCAGAAGAGGAGCCACGAATGGCTAACAGTCAAACAGACACGTCTCGCAAAGACAATCACAACAAGATATAATTTTCCTCTACTGCATCGGCAACTATTAAAACTCGGGCCAGTTGGTGGAGTCTGAGCGGGACAGCCTGCGGGAAGCACCACTCAGCAACGTGCACTGAGGTGCTGCAAAATGCCTGGTTGTGCACTGGGCTCACCCATGGGGCTGCCTTGGGGGCTGAGCTCAGGGGCCTCCTCATCAGCACACGCGGGGCATCGTTCACACACACACACACACACACGGGGCGGGTGGCGAGGACTCACCTTGCTCCCCCTCCCCCGAGCACCAAGGCGATGGCATTGCCGGTCAGCACACGTGCGAGGCGGGAGAAGTCGGAGTGCCGGTCTGGGGGCCTCTGGAAGACCCGCTCGTACATCTCCACCTGAGAGGGGCCAGAAGACGGGCCTGGGCGTGTTCCCATGCACCTCGACCTGAGCAGGCTGGCTTCCACCGTTCCTGACTCAAACCTCTCTCCAGGAACGGCGGGCTCTGTCTGACACCGACCCTGTCAGCACCTTGGTGCCCAGGCTCTCCTGGGAGGAGGCCCTCAAAGGGCATGTGGGTGAGTGGGCAGTGCGGGCAGCTGCGTCACATACCCACGAGCCCAGCAGGAGACACAGAGCCCCCAAGAGCTGTCCCCAAAAGGATACCCAGCCCAAACCCCAGCTGAAACCCCGCCAGCCCCCAGGGCGGACAGTGCTCCAGGGCACGGTCTCCTGTGCACAGATGCAGCTGTCAGGATACTGTCCACCAAGCTGTGGTGCCAGGTAGGCTGCAGCGTGGGTGGCCTCTGTGCTCCCCCACCGCCCACCCCCCAGGGCTGAGGACACCCTAAGGAAGAGGTGCCTCAGGATGTGCGTGCACGTCTGCCAGAAGGAGGAGGCAGTGCTGACCCTCTGAGACTCCGACTGAATGTGAGACTCTCAGGCTCATCCCTGACCCCTCGCCAAGCCCATCTTTCCGGGGTTCTGGCCCCCGATGGCCCAGCTGTGCTGCTGCCTCCACTATGCTGGGCCCCACCTGTCTGGGGGGCCCATCACCACCCTGTGGCCACCAGAATCCCAAAGACCAAGCTCAGCAAACACGAGCTCATAATCACAGTTCACGAGCACGCTGAGAGGCGAGCCACCCCATCAGAGCCTCAACAAGCTTAGATGATGGAGAATCAAATGGAGAACGTGAAGGAAATAAAGTACACAATCGCAAAGCAAGTCAGGCGAGGGCTGTGGTCTGGAGGCCAGGAGTTCCCACCAGGCCGGCCCCTCGCCCTGTGCCCAGGCCTCACCAGCTTGGGCATGCTCCTCCTGGAGAAGACGCGGCGCGGGCAGCAGAGGTGCAGGTGACCAGAGCACCAGCTCCGCATGTTGAGCCACTCCACGGTGCGGGAAGGTGCGGGCCCCTCCTCCCGGTGCAGCAGGATCAGCTGCTTCTGGGCGCGCACGGCTGTGCTCTCCAGCATCCGCTCCAGCTGAGGGAGAGCAGAGCCTGTGTGTCAGGCAGCCCAGGTGAGCCTGAGGACTTGGGCAGGACAGAGCTGAAGACCAGGTCAGGGCTGTCTATAGAGATCCCACGCTGGACGCTGCCTCTCCGACCAGCCCCACACAGGCCTGAAGGGTCCGAGGCCAGGGCCCTGACGGGCGACACCCTGGTTCTGTAAACCAGTTTGGCTGTGGCATGCTCTGCCCTTTGGCTGTTGAAGCTGTGACCCAGGGGTCTTCCCGGCTGTGTGCCTACTATGTGCTGGGCTAGGGAGGCGTGGCCATGAGGGAGCTGCAGGGGTGTGCAGGAAGGAAGGAGGCCGCCTCCCCTCCCTGCTTCTCTAATACTGCCTCGAGAACACACACCATGACCTTCTCCAATGTTGTAATTTGCAAACACTCTCCCTTGCAAGGGAGCATCACTCCCTGCAGAATAGGGGTCTGCATCATGATGAGGAATTTCTGGCTGCCCCAAGATCAGAGAGGCAGGAGCCTGTGATGAGAACAGAGTGATGGAAGGGAGGAAGGAGGTGGATGATCAGAACTAAAGGGATCACGAGACTCCACCTCACACCCGTGACGCTGGCAACAAACAGGACTGATGGTGCGGAGCGGGGAGGACATGGAGCCTCAGGCCTCTCCCGCAGCAACAGCGCAAGGGAATATGGCACTCTCAATGGGGACAGCAGATTGGCAGCATCTAGTAAGCCTGAAGACACATCCGCTGTGATCCAGCAACTCTTCCAGGGGGTACTCTGGAGACACGCTTGCACACGGTTCGTCAGAGTGAAACAACCTTGCAGCCCCTTGGCTGAGAACAGACAGATGGTGGGGTATTCACAAACAGGAAACTAAACAGCCATAAAAACGAGTGAAACAATACGGATAGAGCCCCAAAACCTAAGTGTTGAGGAAAAAAGGATATTTCAAAATGTTATAAAATAGGACACTATTTGTATAAAATTTAGACCTGTAAAACAGGGCCATACACACACAGCTAAAGGGTGAAACACAGACAGAGGCTTCAACTTCACAGAGGCCACGGCGGGCAGGGAGGTCACTGCCCTGCTTTGTGCTAAAACAACCAGCAGGTAAACAAGGCAAAATGTTCTCACAGCGAGGAGGGCAGATATCTGGGTGCTAGCTCTGATCATCCATCCTTTCCCGAGTTGTTGAAATATTGCATTCAAAGGAAAAGACAGAGAAACAGATGGGTCTGAGGAGAGAGCAGCCCCCAGCCAGGACCTGCCCACTGGATCCTGCCCACTGGAGCCTGCCCTGCTCCCAGCTCACCTCACCCACCGTGGGCTCCTGCTCGCCCAGGCCCACGATGAGGATGCAGTCGGCCTGCCGGATGCAGCGCTGGGTCCAGGGCGTGAGCGTGCTGTCCGCCTGGTAAAGCACTATCCGGTGGATGTCCTCCTGCTGCCCCAGCCAGCTGGACAGCCGGTACTCGTGGATACTGGAAGGCACAGACATGGGGGGGCACAGATGCCAGAGCATGTGTAGATGCAGTGGGGTGCGGACACAGGGGGGACCCAGGCATGGGGAGTGCAGACAGAGGGCAGCACGAGGGGGCACAGACAGGAGGTGCAGACACAGGGGGACGCAGACAGAGTGGGGTACAAACAGAGGGACATGCAGGGGGGGCGCCGACAGAGGGGGCACGCAGACCAGGGTGTGCATAGACATGGGGGGCGCACGTCAAGGCTGTGCTTAAAGCCACTGAGAGCAGGAAGCTCAGGTGGGCCGGGCTGTCCCTGCGTGGAGGCTGGCATACCTGTCCAGAGCAGCAGAGCCAAGGCGCTGTTTTACGTTGTCGCTCGTCAACAGCAGGATGGGGCCTGAAAACAACCGACCACAGAAAACTGTCCCGGCAGCCCCCTCCAGGACAAGTGCAGCCTGTCAACAGGAGCGGCCCAGGTCTGGGACAAGGGCGGCCTGTCCAGAGCAGCAGCCCAGGGCCAGTGGACAAGAGTGCCCACTCCCTATGCTAGAGGTTTGCTCTTCTTGAAAGTAATGAGAAACCTTTCACCTTTCAATGAGGAAGTGCCTGTGGCCTGAGGTGACCATTCCCTCTGCCCCGAAGGAGACCCTCTGAGCAGGTGAGTCTGCATGATGCAGAAGTAGGAGCTAGGAAAGCTGCACCAGCTCAGGGGCTCAACAGGTACAGGGATGGGCAGCCTCTCTGAACCTCAGTCCCCTTGTCTACACAGGGACAGGGGGCCTCTCTGAACCTTGGTCTCCTCATCTACCCAGGAAGGAGTCAAATCTCTGCAGCACTGAGACTGTGTGTTGGGACAGGGGAAGCACAAGCTTGTAAAACGCAAGGTAATATAATTTCCCAAGTCCAGATAAGCAAGGCGGGCTGGATTCCACGTGGTATATAGTTCACTAGTGTCAAGACACACATCTTGTCACATTTTTGTCTCTGAAATCAGTGTGCGTCTTCCAGCTAAGTGTCTTAGAGTCACCGTCACAGAACAGTTGTCAGAGGCTGCTCAACCAGGAAGGCCAGCGTCAGAATCTGCGAAAGGGGCCGGCCCCGTGGCCTAGCGGTTAAGTGCGTGCGCTCCGCTACTGGCGGCCTGGGTTCGGATCCCGGGCGCGCATCGATGTACCGCTTCTCTAGCCACACTGAGGCCGCGTCCCACATACGGCAACTAGAAGGACGTGCAACTATGACATACAACTATCTACTGGGGCTTTGGGGGGAAAATAAATAAATAAATAAAATTATATAAAAAAAAAAATCTGTGAAAGGAGGCCAGGCACTTGGGACAAAAGCCAAGATGAGAGCGGCACTCAGCCTCAGAAAGTGCTGCCTCGCAGATGCGCTGGCCGGCCGAAGACAAGCACCACAACCTCGGGCTCAAGAGGACCCGGAAGTCTGATGCTGCACAGGAAGAGCATGGGAGCGCATAAGAACTGAGCCTTCCCCGAGGGCTTCCTTCTCACAACTGAGCTTCTCCACAAGCGGATAATTAAAAGGTGAGAAAGAAGAAATCACTGCTCTGTATTTTAACTGGCAGCATCAGCTTTCTTAGAGGCACACAAAATAAGGGTGCACCGTACAATGGTGGTGGCCCTACTGAGGTGTGGCTACCTGGTGTGACCCGTGTGCACGTATAGCTCTGACTTAAATGGCAGAAACTTGCTGACGCAAAGAAGCAGCTCCTCTGGGGGCTTGGGGTGAAGAGCGCCAATCCTATTGGGTGGGCTGCGCTGCTGCTCTGTGGGTTGCGGGGTCATGCGGAGAAGAGCTCCAAGCTCAAGGTGGTCATCCCACATGGGTCCGACAGAGCAGGAGACCTCTCAGGGCTGGACTGCCTCATGTGCCTGCAAGAGCGGGCCCTCCTGGGCACTGCAGTGACACGTCTTGTTGACCTCCTGGACGTCCGGAACATGACAGGACGGGCAGGCTGTGTCTGGCTGCAGGAACACTCAGGGGACCTTGAGCTGGGCTCTACCTGCCCTTGGTGCACATCTCCTGCTCTAGGCCCCCTGACTGGACTTGGGGGACACTGAGAGGGCCCTTAGGGAAGGGTGGAGACCCCAAAGGTGGTGCTCTGGGCTCCCAGGGCACAGGCTGCATCTCCTGTCTGTCACAGATGTGGTGACCAACCCTGTCCCTGGGAGGGGTCTGCTTAAGGCCCAGGTGGTGAGCAGGTCCAGGGCAGGGAGGAGACACAGGATGGCTCATCGGCACTCATGTCTTTCGCTCTGTGTGGCAAGGCGGAAGGACTGCCTCTTGGCTACCAGGGGAATCCAATCTGGCCCCATTCAGACCCGACAACCGCATTAATAATCAACCACTCAATCAAGATATTTTGAGAAACTACCGTTAATAATTATAAACAACTGAGAGAGACCCTGGGGGTCCACAAATGAGTAAAATATTTCCTGCCTTCTAGAGCTTGCTGCTGGTAGGAGAGATAAGACTAGAGCAGAACAGACTCGCATATACCAGAAAAAGAAAAATAAGCAGACTGAACTATGAAGAAGGCCTGCAGACCGCACAAACGTCAGTCTCCTGGTCTCGATGCTGCACCACAGCCATGTCGCCAAGAGGAAGGGGACGTGGTGCTCTCTGCACTATTTTTGCAACTTCCTGTGAATCTATAATTATTTAAAAATAAAAAGTTTTCTTTAAAAAAGGGAATAAGCTTTTACGAAGCAACACATCTCCACTGTGCAACTTGAAGGTGCTTTTGGATGCGCTCTGAACAATGTGACCAAGGTCAATGGAAAATGAATGGAATTCTCTACATCTGGAATATTTGTTATAAAACAAAGGACAAGAAACACAGGGCAATTAATGCTTTCTGATTTTAAAATTTCATTTTGAGAATAACTTTTAAATATTAAATATTTATAGTAGTATTTTTCAATTTTATACGTCATTTTTATTTGGCATTTATTTAATGCTGTATCGGGTAGAGAGCATTTTCACGTGGTATTAAAGTACACACTCTTGTCATAATATATCATTGCATGATAGTAATATAACATTCATTGCATTTGCTATTATATCATTTTTTAAAGACAACCCCTGAAACTTTTAGTATAACCCTATCCTAGAAAATTGACTTACTGTCTGTCATTACGGTTGCTCACAAATAGTCTATAAAAACTTATAAATAAGTGTTAAGAATATAAAATACTTTATAATTTTGGCAATTCATAAGAGTTCTCAGGAAATTCAATTTCTTTTTCTTGAATCCTTAACAGCTGTCAGGAATCTGGAAACACTACCCAAGCTTCCTGATCCCAACCAAGGGTGTTTTCCCTGTGGTCAGCCAGCTCCCCAGCCACTGCAGTGTCCCCTCCAAGCAGTGAAGCAGCTGGCAGGTGCCCCGCAGCAGGCTCAGAACCCAAGACGGGCTCTCGGCGGGGAATTCAGGGGTCTCTGTGCTGTGGTCTTGAGCGCACCCCGTGTTCAGGAAAGCTCTAGCTATCCTGGAAGGGCAGCCTGCGCACGACTTACACAAGCCGCTGCGAGACAGAGTTTGCCCACCAAGACTGTCTGGAGATGCCTGATGGATGGTCTTCTGCCCACTGTGGACATGCCCTCCCCAGCAGCCCCAGGGCTTAGCTGTGAGGGCGACACCCACTGCACTTTCAGAAGAACCTAGAAGGACCAAGGCAGGAGGAGGAGGGGCTTACCGATAGCGCTGAGGGCATGCTTGAGCTCCAGGGCAAAGGCGGTGAGGGGTACATCCTCTGACACGGGCATGACGGCCACTGTGGACAGGTTGCTGGGAGGGTTCCCCGAGTCCCACTTGCTGCCTGCCGTGTGTAGCCCAAACTGGTGACCTGCAAAGCACAGGGTGGTGTGTCAGCCTCAGGGGTCCAGCCGCCGCTCTGACAGCGTCTAGGTGTGTCTAGATGTTGTCAGGCGACACCGCGGCACAAGTGGCCTGGGACGAGAGGAATTGGTGTGGGTCTGCTCCCGCTCTCCATAACTAGAGCTTCTCCTGCCCACCTGGTCTTTGGGCCTGCCTTTCCTGCTGAAGGAGCAGACCACATTGACAGCACCCTTGCATCTCACACACACTGGACACTGAAGGGAAACAGAGATGAGGCACAGCATGAGGAAAAGAACGTGAGGCCCAGAAACAACTCAAATAGTTCACATGATCTGCAGGTGAGGACCATCCTTCAACCACCCCTCCTCGAGTTCTCCACCACTCGCTCTAGAAACAGTAAACAATATGAGCCTTTACAAGATCAACAGACACGTTTTTATTGTCTCTTGTCTGCATGGGACTTCCAGACACCGAGGGAGACTCAGAACGACCCATGGGGAGATCAGGGCTGGGATCCGGAGGCAGCAGCCCGAGCCTTTGAGGGTCAGTCAGTACAGGCAGAGCCTCCTGCCCCTGAGACCACAGGCTCTCCTTCTCTGGACACTGAGGCCCAGGAAGCCGTGTTGCCTCCTCAGGCCCCACCGCAGCAGGCACAGAGGCAGCAGGGTGAGTTTATTTCCAACAATCAAGTCAATTCTTGGTGAGTGGCATCTCCTGTTTTCATGGAGATAGCCGAGGGGGCAGCCTCACCCCTCCTGCCACCACGTCCCCAGACAGACCCTGCTCTCCTGGGGCCTGGACAAGCCGAGGGCTCTCTTCCTGGCTCTCTGACCACTCGCTCCCCAGCCTGCTCCATGCTGCTTGCCTGGCCCAGCCAACTGGCTGCCACATCCCAGCTCCCACACGGACAGACCCTCCCAACCCCTGAAGGGCATGGCCAGGCACACACACCAGCCACGTCAGAAAGGCCCAGCTCCTCCAAGAGGGCGTCCATTTCTGACTCTGCTCATCTCGCCCCTGGTGAGGAGCGGCAGTTCCCAAGCGGTGGAGTGTGGGTCCCTGTACAGCCTGACCCAGAAGACAGAGTGGGGGGATGCAGGACAGTGGACAAGGGGGTTTGCTAAGAGCTAATCTAGGGGCAGGGAAAGAAAAGTGAGGTGGTCACTGGCCGCACAGAGGGCAGCAGAGGGGTCCCCTTTCACTGGCTCTCCTCAGGCTTTTCCTTGGTGAATCCCCTTCCTCTCTATCTCCCCCAGTGACCTCTATCAGAACCCTCCGTTTAAGATAGAACCAACAGGGGATTCTATTGCTAGCTTTGCGCAGCTCTTTCTTAGCCTTTAAGAAAGGCACTTAGGAGGTTCTGGTTCTGGCCAAGAGAGAGATGGAGCAGGCACATCCCACCCAACCACTGCCAGCAGTCACAAGGAGTCCCGGCTGCAGTTTTCAGGAGACCCTGAGGGGTGCAGAGGGGAGGGCAGATGGGCTAGGGACCTTGACTCATGGGAAGACCACCCTACTAATGCCACAAAAGCAGCAGTGCACCCCCACCCCCAGCTACAGGCAGGCAGGGTCCATCCCTCTCCCTCCCCCTCCCCAGTGGGTGCTCCCTCCAGGGAGACTTTCTGGGGGGCCCCCATCACTAAGCAAAAACCAGCTCCCTACCTGTATGGGGCTGTAGACACAGTAGGGTGGAGGTCCCCAACTCTCCATGCCCTGCCCTAGCAAGCAGAGGCGGCGCCCTAACCAGAGGGGGGAGATCGCAGAGAGGAGGGAGATAGAGAAAGGAATCCTCTGAATCTCATATGAAGTCCTGGGCTCACCCCCAAGTAGCCCATGCATGAAAGCAGCCAGAATCGCACAGCAGAGGCTCCGAGAACAGAATACGCTGTAGAATACCAGCCAGCCTTCACATTGGCTCTGGGTAGCGCACAAGCAGGGAAGACCAAAGTAATTCTGCAGAGGCCTTGAGAACTAAACGAACACTCAAACACAGTCCAGGAATGAGGGCCAGGACATGCTCTACGAATATAAGCACACTGACAGTCTGCTAAAATAGAAGATTTAATTGGGGAACCCGAGTCTCACAACATAATACTCAAAATAGAGGATACAACCCAATATTACCAAGCATACCAAGAGCCAGGAATATCTCAGCTAATATGAGAAAAGACAATCAACAGACAAAAATGACAACACACCACAGAATTTGAAATTACTTGACAAGGACAATAAAGCAGCTGATCATAATCAGCTAGAAAAAGCAATTATGAACCATCTTGAAACAAATGCAGAAGTATAATAACTGAAACAAAAAACTCTCTGGATGGGCTTAAGAGCAGAATCAAGAAGACAGAGAAAAGAGCCAATGATGTTGAAGACAGATAAAAAGAAACTACTCAATCTGAACATCGAAGGGAGAAAAAAAGATGGAAAATACCAACAGTGTCCCAGAGACTTTTGGGACAATAACAAAAGGTCTAACATTTGCATCCCTGGATTACCAGAAGAGGAGAGAGAGTACAGGGCTGAAAGAATATTTGAAGAAATAATGGCTGAAAATTTCCCAAATTTGGTAAAAGATATACACCTGTTCAAGATTTAAGAAGATGAGCAAACGCCAAACAGGATAAACCCCAAGAAATTCATGCTCAGACACTCCAAAGTCAAATTTCTAAAAACTAAAGACAAAAAGTCTTCAACACCACCAGAGAGAAATGATGTACTACCTACTTGGGAACGATTCAAATGTCAGAATTTCTCATTAGAAGCAAAGGAAGCCAGAGGGAAATGGCAGAAAATTTTTAAAGTGCTAAACTAAAAACAATGTCAAAATAGAACTGCACATCCAGCAAAAATATCCTTCAGGACGAAGATGAGGTAAAGACATTCTCAGATGAAGGAAAATTAAGAAAATGTGTAGTCTAAAAGGACTATTACTAAAGGAGCTTCTTCAGACAGAAGGAAATGATACCAGAAGGAAGCGTGGAACACCAGGATGAAGCACAAGCAACAGAAATGGTAAAGATCACAGACTATTCTCTCAAGTTTTAAACATTGTGTTTGATAGCTGAAAGCAAAAGTTATAACACTGTGTGACAGACATACATATATATATAAAGTGGGGGGTTTTCAATGTATGTAGAGATATTATTTAAGACAACTACAGCATAAGAGAGAAGAATAAAGTGACCTAAACAGTGATAAGGTTTCCACATTCCACTTAAAGTGATAAAATGTTGATATTAAAAGACAAGGATAAGTATGAATATTGCGATCCCTAGAGCAATTACTGAAAATATTGTATGAAGACATGTACTGGAAATGACAATTGATGAACAAAAATGGAATAGTCAAAAAACGTTCAAGTAACTCAAAAGAAGATAGGAAAGAGGAATTAGACAAATGTCAAAAAAAAAAAAGAAAAAAACAGGGGAGAACAGAAAACAAATAATAAAATGACAGACAAATCGTAATATATAAATAATTATGTTAAATGTAAATGGTCTGAACACAAATAAATGTCAGAAGGAACACAAAGAGCGTCAGAAGGAATGACAAAACATGATCCAGCCACATGCTTTCTACAAGACACTCGCTTCAAACATAACCGTACAGATTGGTTAAAAGTAAAATGAAAAAAGATATATGATGTATTCAACAGTGTCTCCCAAAAATTCATGACCACCTAGAATCTCCAAATGTGACCTCGTTTGGAAATAGCGTCTTTGCAGACGTAATGAGCTGAGAGGAGTCTACTGGAGTGGGGTGGTGCCGCCACACTTTGCTGCCTCCACACAGCACGCCTGTCCACCCATCCATTCACTCCTTCCACAAACACAGGCGTGTGCCTAGGTTACGCTGGAGACACAGACAGAGCCCCCCGCCTGCAGCTTCCCTGTTGGCGCCGAGACAGACAACAAACGGGCTAACAAGCAGACAGGCGATGCATCAGGTGGGAACGAGTGCAGGGAGAAGTGGGAAAGGGGCGCTGAGGAGTTGAGGGCATTGCGGGCGGAGGGGGGTCGGGGAGGCGATGCTGTGGTGGCGGCTTGGGATAGAAGGGGAGCAAGGCTCTCCTGAGGGGTGCTCCAGGCAGAGAGGACAGTGGCCAAAGCAGGAGCAGGTGGTCATGGAAGAGCAAGGAGGCTGGAACCCCACGCTCCCGACCAGGAGAGACTCAGATGGAGCCATCAGTCCTCAAACCCTCGGAGGCCAGTGTGCCCAGAGCTCACAGTGAGTGGCTCCTGAAAAAGGCACTTTCTCAGACTTACAACTAGAAGAGGATAAGCAAGCTGAGACAGAAGAACTTCCAACACTCGAGAACTGTCATCATCTTTGCTGCTCAGCACAGGTCACGCCATCGGCACTACTCCTTTGCCTCTGTCCGGAGAGCCGACCACCACACGGGGAGAGGGAGCACAGACTAGAGCTTCCCCCCAGTGCTGCCACACCCACACGCATTTCAGCAAATTCTTCCACACTGCCACAACCCAAGGAGCCTCCCCCAAGCTCAGAGGTGGGGATGGTGGGGGCTCCACCCCCTCCCCTTCCTCCTCCCTCCTCTTCAGGGCAGGGTACTAGTGAGGGGGGCAGCGCTCTAAGCAAGATGGGTGGGTACCTGAGTCAGGTGGGCGGGGCCCTGAGTGAGATGGGCAGACACCTGAGTGAGGTGGGCGGGGCTCTGTGTGAGGTGGGCAGGGCTCTGTGTGAGGTGGGTGGGGCCCTGAGTGAGATGGGTGGGGCTCTGAGCGAGGTGGGCGGGGCTCTGAGCGAGGTGGGCGGGGCTCTGAGATGGGAAGGGCTCTGAGTGAAGTGGGCAGGCACAGGACAGGGTGGGCATGGCTTTCAGGTGCCAGGCCTGGGGGACCCACCTGTCACAGCTCCCTGCTGAAGGCTGCCCAAGATCTTCTCTCCCAAGAGATGAATCAGCCGAGTCACAACCTGGAGGCAGAGAAAAAACAGAGACCCCCAAACCACACATTTTAAACCCAAAAGCAGAGTACCTTGAATCCACGTTTTCTAAACCATTATGGCTTTAAAATGCTCTGGGCCTGGGCAGGAGATGGGGCCAGCTGTCTGGTCCTGGGAGGTGGGACCTGACTCTGAGGGCGGCCAGCAGGTGTGAGGGGCACGTGCCCTGTGACCTTGTGCCCGTCAGCCTCTCCTCTGACTTCCAGAGCAGCAACACTGGGACACCACCACGGGAAGCCACGACGACCCCGCAGGCAGGACAGCACAGTCGTCCCTCAGGCCAGGAGGGGCTTCCCCAAAGCCAAGGGCTCACCACTCCTTCCTGAGCACCTGGCCAGGGTGGGACATGGGCAGGGCATTACATGATACGCAGGAAACACTACATTTTAAATATTGTGAAAATTAATAAAGAAACCTCAACTAAACTGGACCCGGAAGGCCTGCAGGGGGAGCTCTCACCCCAGTACTTATCTTCAATTACACCAAACAGGAAGAGACTGAGACTTCCATGGCCCACTGGAAGCACAACTACTTACTACTGAGGGAAGACTTCTCTCCCCACCCAGCAACAGCCCAGCCAATCAGAAATGCCACAGCTCAGCCAATGAGAGGCCGTTGCCACCCGGTTCTGTTTCTCTCCCCCAGTGGACTTTCCTTTAGAGCAGCCCCTCCCTCTCCCCCTTTTTCTCTATAAAAGCAGCTCCCTCCTTTGTTCTCCAGGTTTGCCTTTGGACATCCTGAATGGCAATTATTTTGGCTATTCCTAAATAAACTTGTTTTGAGAATAAAACAGGCAAATTTGCTTTTTAAGTTGACAATATAATAATGCTATTGTTGGTTATCTTAATACTAAATTTTTAGAATCACAGACCAAAGTATTTAAAGTTAGAATGTCAAAATATCTGTAATTTACTTTTAAATGCTTTTGTATAAAAATAAAGTGAGTTAAATGTTTTTTAATTGCTAAAGTTTACAACATGACAGAGGATGTTCTGTACAGACAGCCTACTACTGTGACTCTTAAACGCAGTGCAGGGTCAGTTTGAAAAGAGAAGCTGCTGTCAGCTTCAATAAAACTGAAATTATCTAGGACAGCAAGTACTGATGAGGTGATTCTGTTACTGCTCCTGAGGCGAATGCTGCTTCTCTCCCTTGATAAATAAATCAAAAGCAATAGGACATACTGGAGCATATGAGGAAGCCACTTGGTTTAAAACTAATTCGGCCTGACCTTGTTTTTCCAAAAGGGGCTGACGTGGCCTGTTGAGTGTGCATTGTACATCTGCTTTAAACATTTACAATGTCCCAAGGACAAGAATGCTACCCTTAAAGATAGGGATGTAACTTCCCCCTATATTGGCATTTCTTTAAGGATAATATCTCTTCCTGGAAACTAAGGATAAATTATCAACCTGCGGTGCTCACCTTGTGACCACTGACCTGCTGACCACCACCCTGCTGCTCCAGGTAAGCATCTTGTGACAGTAGTAAAAGAGATATTCCTGTTCTATGGTGTGTATGCTCTTTGTTCCAAGACAGTATATAACCACTCTGTACACCCCACTTCTTTGGTGCCCTTGAGGAAGGAAGGCCCTGGGCTATAGTCTCAAACCTGGCTCATAATAAACTCACCCCAATTTTGATTTATAGGTTGATTATGGATTATTTGTGTCGACACCCTGCACTCTGCCTCCCCAAGCCTCAGCCTCTGGTTTGCTTCCTGACTGTCTGCCACCAAGAGCTCTAGGACTGACTCTGGAAACAGCTGGCTGAGACCTTATGCTCCAAGAACCAGCATCCCCTAGCCCCTGCCAGCTAGCCCTCCCCCTGCAAGCTAACTCAGAGACACTCTTTTACCCCCTGGCTGCTGGAGCCCAAGACCCATTGAAGATGCAAGTGAAACTCTCCAAATTTTAGGATGTGAGACAAAAAATAGTTTGAGCAGAGTGGTCCAAAACAAAAGCTAAAAAGGAGTCTGGTTTATATTCAACTAATCTAGCATCAAACTGTTAATTAGAGCTAATTAAAAAACCACATTTTGTTATGGAAAATGTCAAACATACACAAAAGCAGAGAGAAGACTACAGCAAACCCCACCCTCCCATCACCCAGCTTCTACCATCTCATTTCACACACACAACACGAAAAATTTTGAAGCCAATCCCAAACACAGCATTTTATCTATTAATATTTGAATTTGTATCTCTAAAAGAGCCTTTAAAAACATAAGCATGATATAATTATCACAATTACGAATTAATAATAATTCTAAGTTAAAGCTAATTTAAAAAGTGATCATTTGTACATCAAGTGAAAAAGGTTCAAAATGTGAAAATGGTTCAAAATAGGCCAGTGAACACATGAAAAGGTGCTCAACATCATTAGTCATCAAAGAAATGCAAATTTTAACCACAATGGGATGCCATTTCCTACCAAAAGAACGGCTAATATCAGGGGAGATATTCACCCCAAGGTGATGATGCAGAGCACTGTGGGGGGACTGTAAATGGCACGACCACTCAGGAGAACTGGTTGGCAATTTCTTTAAAAGTTAAATACGGGGGGGCCGGCCCCATGGCTTAGTGCTTAAGTGCGCGCACTCCGCTACTGGCGGCCCGGGTTTGGATCCCAGGCGCGCACCGACGCACCACTTGTCCGGCCATGCTGAGGTGGCATCCCACATACAGCAACTAGAAGGATGTGCAATTATGACATACAGCTATCTACTGGGGCTTTGGGGAGAAAAAGGGAAAAAAAGGAGGAGGATTGGCAATAGATGTTACCTCAGGGCCGGTCGTCCTCAGCAAAAAGAGGAGGATTGGCGTGGATGTTAGCTCAGGGCTGATCTTCCTCACACACACACACAAAAGTTAAATACGTCTGCCCTATGACCCAGCAATTCCACTCTTAGGTAGCTACCAAGAGAAAAGAAAAATGTGCCATTGGGGCCGGCCCAATGGCGCAAGCGGTTAAGTGTGCGCGCTCTGCTGTGGCAGCCCGGGATTCGCCGGTTCAGATCCTGGGCGCGCACTGATGCACTGCTTGGCAGGCCACGCTGTGGCGGCGTCCCATATAAAGTGGAGGAAGATGGGCACAGATGTTAGCCCAGGGCCAGTCTTCCTCACCAAAAAGAGGAGGATTGGCAGATGTTAGCTCAGGGCTGATCTTCCTCACAAATAAAATAAAATAAAATAAAATAAACAGAAGGAGCCTTGGTCCCGATACTAACAAGGAATCATCAAATTACCCCCAAATGTTATACAAGATAAAAATAAAATTCCAATTAAAAAAAATGTGCCATAAAAACATTTATACAAGAACATTTTTAGTAGCCTTTTCATAACAGCCTCAAACTGGAAACAAGCCAAGTATCCATCAAGGGAGAATGGACGAAGGAGCTGTGGTGCACAGTGGAATACTACCTAACGATAAAAATAATGTGCCAGCAACACCCAGAACAAATGGATCCCTCAGATACCAACCCAGCAACAGAAGCCAGACACAAAACACTGCATTCTGTATTATTTCATTTATATGAAATCCAAGAACAGACAGAAAGTGGCCAGTGGTGGTTGAGGGTGGGACAGGGGCTGACTGGGAGCAGCCCCACCACGGGGCTGTGTGGCCGGTGGTTCCCTGTGCTGAAGGGCCAGGGGCAAGCCCACCACAGACTGAGCGGCCCAGAGTCCAGGGCAAGGCCGGACGCCTGTGGGAGAGCACACGCCATCCCAGGGCAGCCCCCACCTGGTTGCTCTGAGCACGTGCCCACTGTGCCCCGAGTGTCACTGGTCAGCCCAGCAGCAACCGGCTGTGTGACGGAGAAGCATGAGGTCTGGCTCAGGGCTCCTGTGAGCTGCACAAGTCAGGGCCCAGCCCCACAGGCCCCTCTTGCACCAACTCTTCCAACAGCTCACACTACACCCAGGGGCTGCCGCTCAACTTGCTGACAGGAGGAAGGAAGACTCCAGCTTGGCTGCCTGGTCAGCTTGGGTGTTGGCTTGAGCTGAAAGTGGACAGCTACAGCCCCCTCTGAGGATGATCCCCCAAAGGGCGAGGAGACCCTGGCCCCACTGTGCAGACAGAAAGGCGCCGAGGCAGAAGGCGGGAAGCTGCAGGACTGGAAGGTTGGAGACAAGGAGATGGGGAAGGTCTGGGGACCCTCAAGGGAGTGGGTGTGAGCAGAGGGTCTTTTCCTGGGCCCAGCAGGGAGCAGCCCCACAGAAGAGGCAGCTGATAGGAGCACGGCCAGCCTCTGTCCTTGGCATGAAGGCCCAACAGCAGCGCTTGCCTCGGCAGGACCGATACCCATTCCAAGGGTGGTTGGCCTTTTCTGCCCCCATCTGAGGACTCTCAAAGTGGCTGACTCTGCAGAGCATCAACCAAAACCAGGGGCTGATTACGACCGTGGGCCCCAGGGGCCCCACCCCACACTGCACCACCCAGAGCTGCTGGCAGGACAGTACCACGTCACATGGCATGCAGTGGCCTTGAGAGGTGCAGCTGAAGCACCAGCTGAGAGATATTTCCTGATGACGAGGGCACCACCCTGCAGGATGTGCTAACCTCCAAACCAGCAGCCGCTCTGGAGCTGTGGCCCCCAGGCAGAACATGGGCCTGCTTGCCCTTGCTCCCCGTGACCCCAAAGCTCCTGGTGGCACACGGGCTGGCCCTGGCCACCATGACAAGCACTCTGCCATCTGCTGGGGTCTCCTGGTGCTTAAATGGGCCATTAGCAGGGCCTTCAGATTTGAGTCTTGGTCACCCCACAAGCCATAGGCCAAGGGAGGGAAGCAGGGGGCTTTCCTCTGGTGAGTCTCAGGAGGGTGAGTGGGGCTGGGTGGGCTGCGAGGAGACTGGGCCCTCTCCTGGAAATGTCTAGGGGCTTCACCCACTCCATGGCAGCCCCCAGCCCAGGTCTGGTGGGCACAGGGAGAAGAGGGTCATGAGAACTGGAAGTAATGTGGGTGTGAGGGGACAGCAGCAGCCTGGTCTGGGGTGGGAGTGTCTGTTTAGGGGGTGGTGACAGTGAGATTCTGCGGCAGTAGGGGGGTGGTCCTGAGGGAGGGGCTGCACACGCTCATAAATAAATGGGTCAAGATGTGGGAGCAGACATTCTCACTACTGGAGGGGAGATGCTCACCTCAGTCCCTTGCCATGGTCCCTTGCTGGGCCCACTGAGTGGGCCAGCACCCCAAGCACCCAGCTCCACCAAAGAGACCAGGGCTCCAAACAGAAATACAGCCACCAGGGCCGAGGTAGGGAATGTAAGAGGAAATCAGAATGAGCCCTAGGGGCCCCCAAGGGCCAAATTTGGGATACAAACATCCACATGAAAGATGACAGTGTCAAAATCAACTATAGTGGAGCCATTTTAAGATGGAGTCAGAGCTGCTTTTCCAGAGAAACTGCCTGCTGTCTTGAACCTTGGACTGAGCCAAACCTTTGGACTGGGCCAAAACAGCAATTGTTTTACAAGCAATTGTTTGAGAAGTCAGCAGGAGAACAGACATCCTGATCACAAAGACTGAGGATGGTTGGCTTTCTGAAGATAGTCAATACCCAATCAATGTTTACCCAAGACCAGCTCTCTGCCTCCAACTTCAATTAACATTCTTTGTAATACAACTTCCCTTCTCTGCCTCTAAAAGCCCCTGACTTTTACTCCCTAGCAGGAGGCTATTTGGGTTCCTACCTGAATCTGTGCTTCCCGAATTGAAATTCTTTGATCCCAAATAAACGCTTCGCCTCTCAAACTGGTTTCTGTATTTGTAGGTTGACAACAGGAAAAGATTAGAAACCATCTAATAATAAAAGAAGACTCCTGAGTCAACAGTGACACACGAAATCAATGAACAAATACATGGGGAGAGCAGAAAGCTTTTCCTTACAGGAAACACTGACCATCAACATGGAAAGAAGCATAAATGAGAAAATCACCAATCAGGTCCCCCCATGACCCCAGAAGGCTGGAGACAGAGCCCTGGGGTTATCGTTACAGGGATACCAGGCCCAGAGACGGAAGGGTGAATGCAGGAGCCAGCACTGCGCAGCACATCAAGGGGAGAGTCTCCAGCCCTCTACCCTTGCCAGGGCCGTGGCCCCGTCAGGGAGACTGGGGGGGCCCGGAGCAAAGACTCCCGTAGATGCTGCTGTTTGGGTGCTGGTGTCAGAGCCAGCTGGCCCCAAGGTCTGCTTCCCCAGGGAAGCCCCCCTACACCGTCCAAGAAAAAATCCCTTACCTGGTTTCCAACCGGAAAGACTTGCCCTGTAATGGAACTGGGCCCGCCCACGCAGGACACAGCAAGGCCTCCAGCTACTTCCCGCAACGGGACCCTGCGGCCTGCCTAAGAAGCCCATGTCTGTCTGACTGATCTTACTCTCAAGAACTCTGCTATTTTAACTGGGATGGCTGCTCCATTTCCATTTCTACCTGGGGATTGGAAGTACAGAATGTGACATGAGTTAGAGAAACCTCAACTAAACTGGACGGGAAAGGCCTGCAGCAGGAGCTCTTGCCCCATCACACACTGTCAATCACTCCAAACAGGAAGTACAATTATTTACTACTGAGGGAAGACTTCTCTCCCCGCCCAGCAACAGCCCAGCCAATCAGAAACACTGCAGCTCAGGGCCCGCCCGTGGCTTAGCGGTTAAGTGCGCGCGCTCCGCTGCTGGCGGCCAGGGTCCGGGTCCTGGGCATGCACCGACGCACTGCTTCTCCGGCCATGCTGAGGCCGTGTCCCACATACAGCAACTAGAAGGATGTGCAACTATGACATACAACTATCTACTGGGGCTTTGGGGGAAAAATAAATAAAATTAAAAAAAAAAAAAGAAACACTGCATCTCAGCCAATCAGAAATGCTGCAGCTCAGCCAATCATAAATGCTACAGTTCAGCCAAGGAGAAGCCGTTGCCACCCTGATCTGTTTCTCTCCCCCAGTGGGCTTTTCCTTTAGAGCAGCCCCTGCCTCTCCCCCTTTTTCTCTATAAAAGTAAACTCCTTCCTTTGCTTGTTGGATATGCCTATGGGTCACCATAGCACGCATGTCCTGAATTGCAACTCTTTGGGCTCAAATAAAGATCTTTTAAGATGAAATAATGGATGAATTTGTTTTTTTGTTTTTTTGTGAGGAAGATCAGCCCTGAGCTAACATCTGTTGCCAATCCTCCTCTTTTTGCTGAGGAAGACTGGCCCTGGGCTAACATCCATGCTCGTCTCCCCCTACTTTATGTGTGGGATGCCACCACAGCACGGCTTGATAAGCGGTGCGTAGGTCCGCACCCGGGATCCGAACCCACGAACCCCGGGCTGCCGAAGTGGAGCATGCAAACTTAAGCACTACGCCATCGGGCTGGCCCCTAAGGAGTCTGTCTTGTTTTGGGCTTTGGTGGTCTGGAATAAACAGTATTTGTTATATTTAAACGGTCTCCTTTCACTCCTATTTATTTAAAGTGTTTATTAGTAATAGCTGAATTTTGTCAAATGTCTTGATACAACCGTAAGGGGCTTCGCTTTTAACTTTTGCCATAATCAAGCATATTTTAATAATTTTCCAACACTTGACTAATATTCCTTGAATAAATCCTAATCAAACATTTTTATAGTTGATTTGCTAATATTTAGAGTATTTATAGCTATGGTATTAAGAGAAATGATTAAAAGTTTTCTGCATTATTTTTATCAAATTTTGGTGTTAGAGTCATGTTAACTTCAAAAATAAACTGGGAGATTTTCCATTGTTCTAGAACGGAGACACGCACAACATGTGCATGCATGCTAATAAAGATGGAGCAGGCCTGAGCCTTCACAGCTGCCTCGGCCATCCTTTCTCAGGCAGCCCAATTGCTGATTCCGTCCAGGAGCAGCCCCATCCCACCTCCTCCAAACCTCTGAGGTCAGAGGCTCTCCCATTTCCTTGGCTACACTCTTACCACCTAGACACAGGGAGGTAAATACCAGAAAACCAGCCACAGTAACTACCCGCCAAGTAGGACCAACTCCCCTCATTTTGCTGCCTGAACTGACCACCGGAGCCCGAGCCTGCATCTGCCCCTCCAAATTTCAGTTTCACCTCTCCTGAGCTGCACAGTAGGAAAGCTCCCACACCACCTAAAACCGCACTGTTATCGTGTCGTGTTCCTGCTTGTAAATACCCTAACTCTAACCCTAATCCCTCAACCTGACTGGTTTTAAATATCACTTGTGAGATGGCTCATCTAGGGGGAAGTGGTGGGAACACGGCAGTGCCAGGCAGGCTTTACTTGCTTGGTTCCCACACATGGCTCCCACCTCCTGCCTGTGCCCAGGCCACCTGCCCTGAGGCCCTCATCCCTATGGGCTAGTCCATGCTGACATTTCTTTTCAAACCATGAAACCTGCCTGCTCCAGGTTATGTTTCAATCTCTACCTCACTCTGGCTCTTAGACAGGAGGCAGCCCACTGCTTGGTAATCATGATTTCACCACCTGAATGTCCTGCTTCCCTAGCGCAGCTCAGAGCAGGAGCCCTTACCTGCGGGTACTTGCGCTTGATGGATGTCAGGGCTCCAGCCGGAAGCTTGGCCAACTCTGAGTCCCGAACGGCATGCACTGTGGTCGCCCTGGCCTGGCGGGTGAGCGTCTCTACCTGGAAAAGGAGCTGCCGTGCTGGGGCCGCACTGCTTACACCCACTAGCCCCGCAGGGCCCAGCTGGTCGCACCCAGAACTGGAGGGCAGAGCACACCCTTCTAGAATGTGGTGTGCAGGTGAGAAAGGGGAGGAAGAGGAGCTCACCCACCCCCCTGCGGTGGTGGAGGAAGCGTCAGTGAGAGCTGGCAAGTGGGCATGCTGTCAGTAGCAATGGAACCTGCGAGAGGCCAAAGGGGCCCCCAGCACCCCCAGACAGGCTGCCCTGTCAGGCACCGAGAAGAGGTCAGTCAGCTGTCCCTCAGCCAGGGCTTCATTCTACATACAAGGGTCTCGAAGGAACCACCTTGACAGGCACGTTCTCCTGAGGGAGGGCGAAGGGGCTGCTCCCAAACCTCCACCCCTGCCCAGCCAGCCACTCTCCCTGGAGACCTTTGGGAGGCAACTCCTGCAGCTGTTCCACCCCTAGTGCTGCAGCCCAGGCTGAGAGCAAGCAAGCCACCTGAAAACTGCAGGTGCAGCGCTCGGGCCACCCAGGAAAGGCATGCACCCCAGATAAGGGGGTCTCCCTGATGGCAGGGCATGGGGGGAGGGGCCCAGCCCTACCACACCGATGAGGTCTCCGCGGCCATACTCCCCCGCCAGGCGCTTTTTGCCATCGTCCTTTTGGATCACTGAGCGCAGCCGGCCACTGAGGACAATGTAGGTGCAGTCCGACTTGTCCCCCTGCCTGTGGGGAGAGAGGCTGCTGGGAGCAGGCAGGGTACCGGCTGGGAAGCTCTTGGCCACCCGAGGTGGCAAAAAAAAAAGAATGCAGTCTTCTCACGAAATTGTTTTCTTTTGGAAAATATATTTTCCATTAAAAAATATGTATGCCACCATGTAAAAGGTTTATTGTGATTTTTAAATAAATAATTAAATATTTAAAACTTCCTTAGTTTCAATTTTTGTAACTAAGGACCATGAAAATTGATAGTGATAATCCAGGTCTGTCTGACTGGGCACGTGTGAAGCTCTGAATCCAGCTGTTGTTGTGAGTGGAACTAAGGACGCCCGCTGAGGTCACGGGGAAACCTTCAGCATGGAGCAACTCCATAAATACTGTCCGAACACTGCTTTTGTTGGCCATCTTAAAGGATGGTGTGGATTTGTGCGTACTGACATGGAAAGACGCCCGTGGAAAAGTGTGTGTCTGAGCGTGTGTATGTGTACACAAAACCCAGGAGGCCACGAAGCATGTTCCCGTGATGACCTCCGGGAGCAGAGCCAGAGGAAACTCACCCTTCTGTTGACAGTTTCCACCCTACCTGAGCTCTGTCCATCAGCCCGTTTTCAGTCAGGACAATGCAGTTGACAGAGAAACCTGCACACCTGCGGGCCTCACCTGTAGATGGCACGCCCGGCCTCCACCTCCATCCAGTCCAACGCAAAGTCGATCTGCCGCACAAAGGAAGACACCCGCTTCACCAGGGTGTGTGCCACGCCCAGGACGACGGTCGGCTGCTTCCGCATGATCCTGCAGAGCCAGCCCAGAGTCATTCCCCTCACGTCCTCTGACCAATCCTGCCAGCTCTCCCCTTCGCTCCAGGCCACAGCACTCGAGAGTAGGCAGGACCCACAGCCCACTTATCAAAGCACAACACCATGTAGCTGGTGATGCAGACACCAGCCACAGTCTAGGACAGAGCACAGCACTCGGTCAGTCACCTGCCCCATCGCAGCCTGTGTGTGCCCATGGCCAGCGGCTTTGGAAAAGTCTTCAGAGTCCCTCTCCAGGCTGTTGCCCACCCCACGGATGTCCTCAGAGCACAGGCCATGCATAAGGCCCCAACACCAGCCGTGGGATGCAAATTCCCTGGCCCCACGACCAAGCCATGAACACTAGAGCGGGAAGAGTGGGAGGAGGCCAAGTGGAGGGTACAGGAGTGAGGATGTGACCAAGAGGTTGGTGGGCAGAGATCATACGGGGCCTTGTGCCAGGAAAGGAAAGGCGCCAGGTCAATCCTGGGCATGATGGAAGTCACTGGCAGGCTCTGGCCAGCAGGAACATGATCAGCCTGTCTCCCTAGCTGCCGTGGGAGAACAAGCTGCTGAGGGTGAAGGCAGAAGCAGGGTGCTCCACTATACTGTGGAGGCTTCCAGAAGGCAGCAGCAGGGAGGAGCGGTCAGCTCACTGGCTGCAGTCAGGCTGGACCGACAAGGGAGAGTGCGGGGGCTGGGGTGACTCCGGGACTTAGGCCCGAGCCAGGGGCAGGTGGAGTTCCCAGTCGCTGAGATCACAAAACTGGGAGCAGCAGCAAACTGGGGGAAAATTTGAAGCTGTGCTTTGGACAGCAGATTATGGAAGCCCCTGAGACATCACAGGGGAACGTCAAGATGGAGCCCGACACACGAGCCTGGACTCAGGAGGGAAGTTTGCTAGGAGATGTGAATGTGGTACATAAAGCCCCGGGGTGGGATGAGATTCCTCAGGACATCAGTTGGAGGATGTCTGCAGGGCAGGAACTGCCTATATCAGGGTCTCATGCTGTGAGCACACACACACAGACACAAGCACACACAGATGACACACACACAGAGGGATCAGGCAGGGGACCGGCCCCAGGCTCCCCCAGCAGGCCAAGGACACATCTGGGCCTGAAGGGACTGGGTGGGGTTTACCAGGGTTTACGTCCAGCCTAGGAGATGATGCAGACTAACTACCTTCCTGAGAAGGAGCCCAAGTTTACTTTGGCTTCCAGAGGCAGAGAGGCATGGCAGCCGCCCCGCAGCACGACATCCCTTCCTGCATGTCTCACCCCACTGTCCTTGCCTTTCTCCCTGGACTCCTATCTCCTCAAGTGTGAGCAGGGCAAGGGGCAGGACCTCTGTGAGGTGCCCAGCATGGGCCCCAGGACAGGCACGACAGACTGCGTGACACGAACGAGCTCAAAGGGCCACGCAGGTGCGACACAGGGGAGCCTGGCCTTACATGGTATAGCAGAAGCCCGGTGGTTAGATCACAGCAGGGCAGGGCGGGTGGGACTCACTCATAGAAGTGTGCCTTGGAGATGGACAGGAAGCTGCAGTCCCTGTTGGCCTTGATGGTGAAGATGAGGGGCTCGCCGGTGAGCACAGCCAGCTGTCCCACCATCTCCCCGGGGCGCGTGACAAACAGGCAGGTGTCCTCCTCACTGTCAATCTTCTGCTGGTACACGTGCAGCAGCCCCGAGACCACAAAGAGGATGTTCACATCCTGACAAAATGAGAGGCATAAGCCAGGGACGCCACGGGGCCCAGGGCTCTGCAGCAGGCCCAGCCAAGGAGCTGCCAGGCGAGCTGCTCGCATCTCCTTTGCCTGTTTTGTCTCCTATAACTTGCCCTGGGCACAGAGTCTCGTTGGAAACATTTCAGCAGTGTCTACAGTTTTATCATTTAATTATCATCACAGGAGATTAATTTTTTCAGTAGGTCCACAGCAGAGAGCCTAGCCAGACACACACACTTTCCATCTCGGCACTGACGTATTTAATTGTCCACACAAATATGTGATCAGCTCAACATTCACCAGAGACAATGACATAACCTCTCCCTTAAAAGCAGCCCACAGCCTGCACGCTGGTCGGCCTGCGCTGCCACACCTGCTGCTGGGCGGGCCTTTCCCAGGCCCCGAGTCCCTGCTTGCCCAGGTGACAGTGGCACGGAGCGGCTCCGAGGGGCACTGTCTTCCCTCTCCATGCAGCCCTGACAGGTTTTGCCCCTGGATGGGGTGGACACCTGACAGCAGCCAGCAGACCCCTCCCCACACCATGCCACCGCTCACACAACACAGGCATTTTGGGTGCAACGTCTGCAAATACGCCCATGTGAGCAGCCGGATGCCAACCACAACTGATGTGTGTCCATCATATGGCCTCTTGCCAAATCTTCCCAGTTGGACGACATCTCTCTGGTCTGTGCAGAAAAGCGCCCGTGCGGCAGAAATCAGAGGGGCTCAGTTGCGCTTCATGGGCTCTGGGCTGTCTGAGGGTCTGGGAGGCTCGGGGGCAGACAGAGGCCAGCTCTTGCTCCAGCTACAGCCTCTGAGGGGCACCTGGGTGCTCAGTGCTCTGGAGAGGACTGAGGCCTGCTACGGGAGGAGAGGCTTTCCCAGCCAGATGGCCTAGACTGACCCAGTGCAGGAGAGTCAGCAGTGTGCTTCCTCCGAGGAAAAGGAAAAGCCTTTCTTGATCATGGTAAAGACAAAAAAGAAAAGAGAAAGGGAAGAGAAGGAGGGAGAGAGGACAAGCGTCGCTAATGTCTGTGGGAAAGTGTCAGTGAGAGTCCTCAGGAGGCCTGAAGCTGCCAAGCTCCCCACCGGGCTGGGGCTTCTGCGTCTTCCCATCCCGGTGCCCACAGGCTCCCGCTGCCTGGGCAGGTCTGTCCTCCAAGCCCCGCCCTGCGTCTGCACTCAGCTCAGCACTGTGGTGGCCGGCTGTGGGCACCTGGGCCCCTATGGTGTTGCTCCAGAGGACGAGTGGCACAGAAGTGAGGACCCAGGCTCGGTTTGCTCTCCCAGCAAAGCTGCTTTAAAAGCAAACTAAACAAAACACTTTCCACCACGCTAATGCAGGGGCCAGAGAGAATGCAACTCTTACAAAGAGAGACACCTCAGACAAGGCAACACCCAGGAGAGACGAGCTCCCAGGAGGACAGAGGTGTTGGAGATTATCTCTGCTGGCCTCGCAGGGTGAGGTTCTCACAATCAGAAATTAGGTTCATTTATGAAAAACAAAATTATTTTTCATCTGTATCTGGGTTTGAAAACTGAGAAAACAAAATTATTTCTTCTGCACCTGACTTTGTGAGCTCAGTAATGACTCTAAGGTAAATATGCATGTGTATGTGCGTACGTTGAGTGTGGAAATGTGCACACTCCCATGAAGAGGACAGGCTCAGTGATCCTCAACACGTCTGCAGACACCTTCACAAGCTGGAGGGAAAGAGCCCCTCCAGGAACAGTGACAACAGACCCTGCATTGTGCATCCAGCATACGCCCAGGCTGGACCACAGTCAGGCTGCCTCCTCCAAGCTCCATCCAGGGCCAGGTTACAGGACTGGGCAGCCCTGGTGACTCCTCCCTTGAACCCCACAGCTTTTCACTCACCTGGTCTCCCTGCCTCGACACCACTGTGCCCCCAGGGACATGGAGAAGCGTCACCCGGCCATCCAACAGCGAAGGGTCCTAAAAACAGAAACGCAGAGGTCAACACAAGGAGCACGGAGAAACGACCTCAAATGGAGGCCGTACCTGGGCTCCACAAGAGGCAGAGCCACACAGCCACAAAATCCAGAAAATCTTCTGAGGACTGATCACAAAGAGGGACATAGCAGATGTCAGAGCACTCTGTAAAGCCTCTGATATCAAACTGGTCATATCAGCACAGGACAGATAAAACATGGTGGGAAAGACAGAAAATCAGAAATGCACATCAGAGCCAGCCCTGATGGCCTCATGGTTAAAGTTCGGTGTGCTCCGCTTCAGTGGCCCAGGTTCGGTTCCCAGGCGCAGAACCACACCACTTGCCTGTCAGTAGCCCTGCTGTGGCAGTGGCTCACATAGAAAAACTAGAAGGACTTACAACTATACACAACTATGTACTGGGGCTTTGGAGAGGGGAAATAAACAAGGAAGATTGGCAACAGATGTTAGCTCAGGGTGACTCTTCCCCAGCCAAAAAAAAAAAAGGAAATGCACACCAACATTTTTGTGAACTTATGTAACAAAGAGAAGATTTCATTTCAGTGAGAAAGACAATTTATTTAATGAATAGTGCTGGCCTAATTGGCAAGAACATGGGGGTGGGAAGCCCTTTTCCATACAAGCTACACGCTCCAGGTCAGAAGCACAGAGTGCATTGGACCAGCCTTTTCAACCAGGCATCCAGGTCGCTCCAGCTAAGGAAAGAATCTCTGTGCTTGAAGGTATGTCATCAGAAATCTCCAAAACTGAAAAGCAAACAGAAAAAAGACTGATAAAAATAGAACAGAATATTTAAGGACTGTGGGACAACTACAAAAGCAGTAACATATGCCTGATGGGAATTCCAGAAACAGAAGAGAGAAAGAAACAGAAGAAATATTGGAAGCACTAATGACTGAAATTAATGTCAGACACCGAACCACGGGAAGCTCAGAGAACACCAAGTGGATAAACTACACCTTGACATATATTCAAATTACAAAAAGTCAAAGATAAAGAAAAAACCCTGTAAGAAGCCAGAGGTAAAAACACCTTATCTATACAGGAACAAAGGTAAGAATTACATCCTACTTCTCAGCAACCATGCAGGCAAGAGAGTGGACTGAAATATTCAAAGAGTTGAGAGAAAAAAACACCAGCTTAGAATTCTGTACCCTGTGAAATTATCCTTCAAAAGTGAAGGAGAAATAAAGACTTTCTCAGACAAATGAAAACAGAGGGAATCTGTTACCAGATTCCTTGTAAGAATCTGGTAACAGATTCTTGCAAGAAATGTTAATACAAGGGACCAGACGGAGGATTTACGATTATTTTGCTATTACAAGGTACTTACACTACCCACAAAGTGATATAGTGTTTAAAAGGAAGAATCTCTTTTTCTCTACACACTGAATACTTCTGACACGAAATGTGTGGGGTTTTCCCTACACCAAGCAATTCTCCAACTCTCTGGACACCAACTGGGTGTCGTAGGATTCAGTTCTGACACCAACTACCTGGAGTTAGCATCAGATCCCACAGGTTAGGGGCTCAGTCTCACAAGACTGCCCCCACTTCAGACACCCATGTCTAAAGCAGAGGGTCCCCATGTCACCCATATTTCTGTCCAACTTGGCTACAGATCAGGGTTCCCACAACTCCCTCATCAGGTTCAATAATTTGCCAGGATGGCTCACATAACTCTGGGAAATATTTACTTACATTTACTCGTTTATTATATAATAAAGGATACAGATGAAGAGGTACATAGGGTGAGGTCCAGAAAGGTCCTGAGCACAGGAGCTTCTGTCCCCATGGAGTTGGGGTGTGCCACCCTCCCAGTGTGGATGTGTTCACCAACCTAGAAACTCTCCAAACCCCAAAGGTCAGGGATTTTTATGGAGGGTTCATCACATAGGCATGACAGATTTTTAACTCAATATCCAGTCCCTCTCTTCTCCCTGGAGGATGGGAGTGGAGCTAAAAGTTCCAAGCTTCTGACCATGGCTTTGTCTTTCTGGCGACTAGCCCCCCATCCAGGAGCCCATGAAGAGTCTTCTCATTTCCTATAACCCAGGAAATTCCAAGGGATTCAGGAGCTCTGGTCAGGAACTAGGGGTAGAAACCAATATATATATTTCTTATGATGTCACTGTGTTATTTGAAAGGGGGCTTGGATTAACTATAAAAGTACATTGCTAACTATAGGGCAACCACTAAAAAAAGAAGTATAACAGATAAACTAAGAAAGGAGAGAAAACGGAATCATATAAAACGCTCAACTAAAATCACAAAAAGCAGGGGGCCGGCCCTGTGGCCTAGTGGTTAAGTTTGGCGTGCGCTGCATCAGTGGCCCACGTTTGGTTCCTCGGCACAGACCTACACCATTTGTTGGCAGCCATGCTGTGGCAGTCACCCACATACAAAATATAGAGGAAGATGGGCACAGATGTTAGCTCAGGGCCAATCTTCCTGAAGCAAAAAAAAAAAAACAATACACAAAAAGCAGAAAAAGAGTGGTAGATAAAAATAGGAACACAGAACAAGGGCAACAAATAGAAAACAATAACAAATATGGTAGGTCTTAATCCAACTATATCAATAATCACTTTAAACATCAATGGTCTAAATATACCAATTAAAAGACAAAGATTGTCAGAGTAGCTAAAAAAACAAGATCCAACCATATATTGACTACAAGAAGCCCACTTTAAATATAAAGACAAGTATAGATTAAAAGTAGATGGATGGAGAAAGATATATCATGCTAACACAAATAAGAAGAAAGCAGGAGAAGCTGTATTAATTTCATACAGAGCAGACTTCAGGAAAGGAAAATTACGAGGGATAAAGAAGGGCATTGCATAATAAATGACAAAGGGGTCAGTTCTTTTAGAAGACACAACAGGGGGCTGGCCCCGTGGCATAGCGGTTAAGTGCGCGCGCTCTGCTGCTGGCGGCCCGGGTTGGGATCCCAGGCGTGCACCAATGCACTGCTTGGCAGGCAACGCTGTGGCGGGGTCCCATATAAAGTGGAGGAAGATGTGCACAGATCTTAGCCCAGGGCCAGTCTTCCTCAGCAAAAAGAGGATTGGCACAGATGTTAGCTCAGGGCTGATCTTCCTCACAAAAAAAAAAAAACAAGAAGACACAATAATCCAATACATAATGTGTATGCACCTAACAGCAGAGCATCAAAATATGTGAGGCAAAAACTGATAGACGTGCAAGGAGAAATAAATACATCCACTATTATAGTTGGAGACTTCAACACCCCTCTCTCAGAAATGGACAGAACCAGTAGGCATAAAATCAGGACAGAGTTGAACTCAACAGCACCACCAATCAACGGGATACAATTGACATCTATAGACTACTTCATCCAACAACAGCAGAGTACACATTCTTCTCAAGCTCACATGGAACATTCACCAACATAGACTACGGTTGTGGGCCATAAGACACATCTTCACAAATTTAAAAGAATAGAAATAGTACAATATCTGCTCTCAGACCACAGTGGAATTAAACTAGAATTCAATAACAGAAAGACAGTTGGAAAACCCCAAAATACTTGGAGAGTAAACAATACACTTCTAAATAACACATGGGTCAAAGAAGAAATCTCAAGAGAAATTTGAAAATATTTTGAACTAAATTAAAATGAAAAAACAACTTATCAAAATTTGTGGGATCCAGCAAAAGCAGTGCTTAGAGGGAAATTTATAACATTGACAGCACAGATTAGAAAAGAAGAAAGATCTAATATCAATAATCTAAGCTTCTACTCAGGAAACTAGAAAAAGAAGAGCAAATTAAACCCAAAGTAAGCAGAAGAAAAGAAACAAAATTTAGAATAGAAATCAATTAGGCAGAAGATGCCAGCCCCATGGCGTAGTGCTTAGGCTTGGCATGCTCTGCTTCAGTGGCCCAGTGTTCACAGATTTGGATCTCAGGTGTGGACCTACACCACTCGTCAGTCATGCTGTGGCGGCAACGCACATATAAAGGGGAGGAAGACTGGCACAGATGTTAGCTCAGGGCTAATCTTCCTCAGGAAAAAACAAAAAGAAGAAATCAGTTAGGCAGAAATCGATGAAACTGAAAACAGGAAATCAATAGAGAAAATCAACAAAACCAAAAGCTGGTTCTTTGGAAAAATCAATAAAATTGATAAGCCTCTAGCCAGGCTAACTAAGAAAAAAGAGAGAAGACACAGATTACTAACATCAGAAATGAAAGAGGGGTGGGGCCGGCCCCATGGCTTAGTGGTTAAGTGCATGCGCTCCACTACTGGCGGCCTGGGTTCAGATCCCGGGCGTGCACCGACGCACCACTTGTCCGGCCATGCTGAGGCAGCGTCCCACATACAGCAACTAGAAGGACGTGCAACTATGACATACAACTATCTACTGGGACTTTGGGGAGAAAAAGGGGAAAAAAAAAGAGGAGGATTGGCAATAGATGTTAGCTCAGGGCCGGTCTTCCTCAGCAAAAAGAGGAGGATTGGCATGGATGTTAGCTCAGGGCTGATCTTCCTCACAAAAAAAAAAAAAAAAGGAATGAAAGAGGGAACATCACCACAGATCCCATGGACATTAGAAGGATAATAAGGACTACCATGAACAACCCTATGCCCACCAATTTGATAACCTAGATTAAATGAGCCAATTCCTTGAAAGACACAATCTACCACAACTCAAACAAGAAGAGATAATCTGAATAGGCCTATATCTATTAAAGAAATTGAATCAACAATTAATAACCTTCCGAAACAGAAAGTACCAGGACCAGATGGGTTGACTGGTAGATTCTACCAAATATTTCAGGAAGAAATTATACCAATTCTCTACAATCTCTTTCAAAAGATAGAGGCAGAAAGAATACTACTTAACTCATTCTACGAGGCCAGGCTTTCCCTAACACCAAAACCAGACAAAGGGATTACAAGAAAAGAAAACCACAGACCAATATCTCTCATGAACATAGACGTAAAAATTCTCAACAAAGCATTAGCAAATTGAATACAACAACAAATGAAAAGAATTATACACAACAACCAAGTGGGATTTATCCCAGTTACACAAGGCTGATTCAACACTCGAAAATCAATTAATGTAACGCATCACATCAACAGGCTAAAGAAGAAAAATCACATGATCCTATCAATAGAGGAAGAAAAAGCATTTGACAAAATCTAACACCCATTCATGATAAAAACTCTCAGTAAACTAGAAATAGATAATTCCCTCAACTTGATAAAGAACATATACAAAAAATCTACAGCTAACATCACACTTAACAGTCAGAAACTTGAAGCTTTCCTATTAAGATCAGGTACAATGCAAGGATGCCCCCTCACCACTCCTTTTCAACATCATACTGGAAATCCTAACTAATGCAATAAGACAAGAAAAGGAAATAAAATGTATACAGATTGGGAAGGAAGAAATAAAACTATCTTTGTTCATAGATGACGTGATTGTCTATGCAGACAATCCAAAATAATCAACAAAAAAACTCTTGGAACTAATAAGCAATTATAGCAAGGTTACAGGATAAAGGTTAATACACAAAAGTCAATTGCTTTCCCATATGCCAGCAATGAACAAGTGGAATTTGAAAATAAAAACACAACAACATTTACATTAGCACCCCAAAAAATGAAATACTTAAGTACAAATCTAACAAAATATGTACAGGATCTCTATGAGAAAACTACACAACTCTGATGAAAGAAAACAAAGAACCAAATAATTGGAGAAACAGTCCATGTTCATGGATAGAAAGACTCGATATTGTCATCATGTTAGTTCTTCCCAACTTGATCTATAGATTCAATGCAATCCCAGTCAAAACTCCAGCAAGTTATTTTGTGGATATTGACAAACTGATTCTAAAGTTTATATGAAGAGACAGAAGACCCAGAATACCAATACTATATTGAAGGAGAGGAACAAAGTCACAAGTCTGACACTATCTGACTATAAGAATTACTATAAAGCTACAGTTATCAAGACAGCGTGGTATTGGTGAGATACTGACAAAAAGACCAATGGAACAGAATAGAGAACCCAAAAAGAGAGCCAGCCATACATATAATCAACTGATCTTCGATACAGGAGCAAAGGTAATAAAATGGAGAAAAGATAGCCTTTTCAACAAATGGTGCTGGAACAACTGGAAATCCACATGCAAAAAATGAATCTAGACACAGACCTTCCACTCTTCACAAAGATTAACTCATAATGGATCATAGACCTAAATGTAAAACACAAAATTATAAAACTTCTAGAAGATAACAGGAGAAAATTTACATGACTTTGGGTTGGGCAATGACTTTTTAAATACAACACCAAAGGCATAATCCATTAAAGAAATGATAAGCTGGACTCCTTTAAAATTAAAAATTTCTGCTCTGTGAAAGACACCATCAAGAGAATGAAAAGACAAGTCACAGACTTGGAGAAAATATTTGCAAAAGACATATCTAATAAAGGATTTTTATCCAAAACGTACAAAGAACTCTTAGAATTCAATAATATGGAAACCAAACAACTTGGTTAGAAAATGGGGAAAAGGGGCCGGCCCGGTAGTATAGTGGTTAAGTTCGTGCGCTCCACTTCCGGGGTTCGCAGGTTCAGATCCCAGGTGTGGACCTAGGCGTCCCACATAAAGTAGAGGAAGATGGGCACAGATGTTAGCCCAGGGCCAGTCTTCCTCAGCAAAAAGAGGAGGACTGGCAACAGATGTTAGCTCAGGGCTAATCTTCCTCACACACAAAAAAATAAATAAATAAATGGGCCAAAGACCATAACAGTCTCACCAAAGAAGACATACAGATAGCAAATAAGCATATGAAAAGATGTCACATCACAAGTCATCAGGGAAATGCAAATTAAAACAATAATGAGATACCACTACACACCTATTAGAATGTACAAAATCCAGGGGCCGGCCTGGTGGCACAAGCGGTTAACTGCACGTGCTCCGCTGCGGCGGCCCAGGGTTCGCCAGTTCGGATCCCGGGCACGCACGATGCACTGCTTGGCAAGCCATGCTGTGGCGGCGTCCCATATAAAAGTGGAGGAGAATGGGCACGGATGTTAGCCCAGGGCCGGTCTTCCTTGGCAAAAAGAGAGGAGGATTGGCAGATGTTAGCACAGGGTCGATCTCCTCACAAAAAAAAAAAAAAAAAAAAAGAATGTACAAAATCCAGAACACTGAAAACACCAAATGCTGGTGAGGATGTGGAGCAGTAGGAATTCTCACTCATTGCTGGTGGGAATGCCAAATGGTGCAGCCAGTTTGGAAGACAGTCTGAGAAGTTTCTTACAAAACTAAACATGCTTTTACCATATGATCCAGCTATCATGCTCCTTGGTATTTACCCAAAAGAGTTGAAAATCTAGGTCCACACAAAAACCTGCACACGGATATTTACAGCAGCTTTACTCATAATTGCCAAAACTTGGAAGCAACCAAGATGTTCTTCAGTAGGTGAACGGATAAATAAACTGTAGTACATCCAGACAATGGAATATTATTCAGCCACTAAAAAGAAATGAGCTATCAAGCCATGAAAAGATACAGAGGAACCTTAAATGCATATGACTAAGTGAAAGAAGCCACTCTGAAAAGGCTACATACTATATGATTCCAACTATATGACATCCTGGAAAAAGCAAAACTATGGAGACAGTAAAAGGATCAGTGGTTGCCAGCAGTTAGGGGGGCAGGGATGAAGAGACAGAGCACAGAGAATTTTTAGGGCAGTAAAACCCTCTTTATGATGCCATAATGATGGATATGTGTCATTATACATTTGTCCAAACCCACCGAATATACAACACCAAGAGTGAACCCCAGTGTAACCTATGGACTCTGAGTGATAACGACTTGTAGGTTCATCAGTTGTAATAAATGGACACTCTGGTGGGGGATGTTGATAATGGGCGAGGTTGTGCATGTGTACGGACAGGGGGCCTCTATGGGAAATTTCTACATACTGCTCAATTTTGTTGTGAACCTAAAACTGCTCTAAAAAATAAAGTCTGCTAAAAAAATTTAATAAGCATTGAAAAAAACCCATGCATGATGTAGTTGAGGAAACATGAACACTGGCTGGGTGGCTCAGGATATGAGGCCTTTTCAACATTTTAGTTGTGATAATGACATTGTGGTTATGTTTTAAAACATGGTCCTTAGCCTTTAGAGAGGGATGATGTGCTAGGATACAGTGTTTGAAGTTTTTCAGACAGAAAATGACTGGGGAGGGATTAGGAGTAGAGTTATAAAAAGACTAGCTATGAATGGGTAGTTCTTGGCTGGGTGATAGGTACCTGGGGTTCAGAAGGCCACTGCCTTCTGAAATGTTTGAAGCTTTCCACAGTGAATAAGTAGATAAAAAATAAATAAATTCTAGATGAACCAACGATTGAATATAAAAAATAAAATAATAAAAACAAGTTTGTTTAAAATCACTAAAATGAAACTCAGAAAAATGTCAACTAAAATTATCTGAAAGTTTTATTGATGGATTAAATACCACAAATAAAAATTTTTTAAGCATAACTGAGGAATTCTGAAGTCCAGCTTTGGGACATCTGGGTGGCCTTGAGCTTGAGTATATGGAGACCCCAGACTGCTGGCAAAAGCTACTAGAGCCCCTCGTGCAAGAAGGTCACATCATCTCAGGCTCGGGCAAGTGCTACAAGTGAGTGCTGTACACACAGTCACCCCGGACAACCAGGCACAATGAGAGACAGGCGCTCTGAGCAAGGACCATGGGAACAAAACAGGGGCTCCGAGGGAGAGACCTGACAGCTGCAGAAACGCATGTGTGCTCACTGCTGAAGAACATGAAAGCTAACTTGAAACATTCGGCCACAACTAAAAACTATTCAACAGTGACACTGGATTAAAAAAAGTAGACATTCTTGAGCCATAAAATAGGATAACCAAACTCAAGAACTCAACGCACAGGTTTATTAGTAGATTAGCACTGTAAAAAGAGAACTAGTGAATTTAAATAAAAACATCTATATTCAAGTACAGACTTTTTTGTGTGTATGTGTATATATTGAAGAATTTTTTTTATTGATGTCTTAATGGTTTATAACATTGTGAAATTTTGGTTGAACATTATTGTTTGTCAATCACCATATACATGTCTCCCTTCACCCCTTGTGCCCACCCCCCCCAACCCCCTTGCCCCTGGTAACCACTATACAGTTCTCTCTGTCCGTGTGTTGGTTTATATTCCAACATATGAGTGAGATGATGTGGTATTTGTCTTTCTCTGTCTGGCTTATTTCACTTAACATAACACCCTCCAGGTCCATCCATGTTGCTGGAAATGGGACAATTTTGTCTTGTTTTATGGCTGAGTAGTATTCCATTGTATATATATACCACATCTTCTTTATCCAATCATCACTTGATGGACACTTGGGTTGCTTCCACTTCTTGGCTATAGAGAATGCTGCTGCGATGAACATAGGGGTGCATAAGCCTCTTTGGATTGTTGATTTCAGGTTCGTTGGATAGATTCCTAGTAGCGAGATAGCTGAATCATAGGGCATTTCTATTTTTAGTTTTTTGAGGAATCTCCATACTGTTTTCCATAGAGGCTGCACCAGTTTGCACTCCCACCAGCAGTGGTTTAGGGTTCCCATTTCTCCACATCTTCTCCAACATTTGTTGTTTTCTGTCTTGGTGGTTATAGCCATTCTCACAGGTGTACGGTGATATCTTAGTGTGGTTTTGATTTGCATTTCCCTGATGACTAGTGATGTTGAACATCTTTTCATGTGCCTATTGGCCATCTGTATATCTTCTTTGGAGAAGTGTCGGTTCATTTCTTCTGCCCATTTTTTAATTGGGTTGCTTGTTTTTTTGTTGTTCAGTTGTGTGAGTTCTTTATATATTATGGAGATTAACCCCTTGTTGGATATATGTTTTGCAAGTATTTTCTCCCAGCTGGTAGGCTGTCTATTCATTTTGGTCCTGGTTTTATTTGTCTTGTTGAAGCTCTTTAATCTGATGAAGTCCCACTTGCTTATTTTTTCTTTAGTTTTCCTAGTCCGAGTAGACATGGCATCCAAAAAGATTCCTTTATGACCAATGTCAAATAGTGTATTGCCTATATTTTCTTCTAGGAATATTATAGTTTCAGGTCTCACCTTCAGGTTTTTGATCCATTTTGAGTTAATTTTTGTGAATGGCAATAGCAGATGGTCTACTTTCATTCTTTTGCATGTGGCTGTCCAGTTTTCCCAGCACCATTTTTTTTTTTAAAGATTTTATTTATTTATTTATTTTCCCCCCAAAGCCCCAGTAGATAGTTGTATGTCACAGCTGCACATCCTTCTAGTTGCTGTATGTGGGACGTGGCCTCAGCATGGCCGGAGAAGCAGTGCGTCGGTGCACGCCCGGGATCCAAACCCGGGCCGCCAGTAGCGGAGCGTGCGCACTTAACCGCTAAGCCATGGCGCTGGGCCCCCCCACCAGCACCATTTATTGAAGAGACTTTTCTTTCTCCATTGTATGCTCTTAACTCCTTTGTCAAAGATTAGCTGTCCGTAGACGTGTGGTTTTATTTATTTATTTTTTTTGTGAGGAAGATCAGCCCTGAGCTAACATCCATGCCATTCCTCTTTTTGCTGAGGAAGATTGGCCCTGAGCTAACATCCGTGCCCATCTTCCTCCACTTTATGTGGGACACCGCCACAGCATGGCCTGACAAGTGGTGCATCAGTGTGCGCCCAGAATCCGAACCTGGGCCGCCAGCAGCGGAGTGCACTCACTCAACCGCTATGCCATGGGGCTGGCCCCAGATGTGTGGTTTTAATTCTGGACTTTCATTTCTGTTCCATTGATCTGTGTGTCTGTTTTTGTACCAGTACCATGCTGTTTTGATTACTATTGCTTTGTAGTATGTTTTGAAGTCAGGGATTGTGATGCTTCCAGCTTTGTTCTTTTTTCTCAGGATTGCTTTAGCTATTCAGGGTCTTTTGTTGCCCCATATGAATTTTAGTATTCTTTGTTCTATTTCCGTGAAGAATGTCATTGGGATTCTGATTGGGATTGCGTTGAATCTGTAGATTGCCTTAGGTAATACAGACATTTTAACTATGTTTATTTTTCCAATCCATGTGCATGGGATATCTTTCCATTTCTTTATGTCACCGTCAGTTTCTTTCAATAATGTCTTATTGTTTTCATTGTATAGGTCTTTCACCTTGGTAAGATTTATTCCTAGATATTTTATTCTTTTTGTTGCAATTGTAAATGGTATTATCTTTTTGAGCTCTCTTTCTGTTAGTTCGTTATTAGCATAGAGAAATGCAACTGATTTTTGTAGGTTGATTTTGTACCCTGCGACTTTGCTGTAGTTGTTGATTAGTACAGACTCTTTTAATGGAAAATACAGAAGAAAGGGTACAACTTACAAAGGATAAATAAGAACATACATTCATTTGAGTTTCTGAAGAAGAAGACAGAAAATGGGCAGAGACAATATTTGAAGAGATAGTGCTGATAATTTTTCAACAGGACTTCAGAGACACAGATTGAAGAAGCCCAAGGAGTTTCATGCAAGATAAATAAAAAGAAATCCATACTCAGTTTTGTCATAATGAAATTGCAGAAAACCAAAGACAAAAATATATCTTAAAAGCAGCAAAAGGAAGAAGTTATCTTCAAAGGAGCACTCGACCTCCAGCAGCGACACTGGGGGCCGGAGTCAGTGAGCTGTCGCCAACGTGTAACCTAAACTTACCCTGGTGAAACGTCCTTTGAGAAGGAAGGTGTCTGGAGGAAGTCAGCCCCCTGCAGCCTCTGTCTCCCTCTGATCAAACTGAAGACTCTGGGCAGAAGGCAAAGCCACTGCCTGAGAACTCTGAGAGCCACAGCGGCAGGGGGCGGGGAGGGAGGTCACAGCATCGGAACGACAGGTGCAGTGGGAAGTTCCTTTCTTTCCTCCTTTACCCCCCAACTTTGGCCTGAAAGCTGACCCAGTCAGGATGCTTGCTGTGCCGTGGGCGTAGATGACAAAAACTTCATGAAAAACCCTCTCTTTCTGACCAGAGGGCCAGGAAAGGAGGCTCCTGTGAGCTGGGAGGGTGTGGGGAGAAAGCCTTGTTCCCTTTTCTCAGGTGGCCCTGGGAGGGCAGCCCCAGGTGCAGAGCTGCAGTGCCATGTGCAGGTATCAAAAACAGTGGAGAAACAGAATGGAGGACCCAGACAGACTGGGTTTATGACAGAGGCATAGCAGACCAGTGGAAAAGGTCAGACTTTCCAATAATGATGCTGGACCAACCAGGTATCCGTGAGCAGGATCTGAGTCCTTCCTCGAGTCGTGCACAAAAATTAAATCCATCTGCATTAAAACTTAAGAAAGGCGAAGCAACTGTTAGACAACAACATAGAAAAAATCTTTATGAAGTCAAAGTAAGGAAATGTTGCTTAAACAAGGCACCAAGAGCACTAACCATGAGGAAAAGACTGATAAGTTTACTGCATTATAATTAGGAACTTCTGCCCACCGAAGATACCACTCAGAAGGCAAAAACGGCAAATCCTGGAGTAGACAATTATGTGCAAGACCTATAACCAACCAACGACTGTTACTCAGGAAACATAAAGAAACCCTAAAAGTCAAAAAGGAAAAGACAGAGAAATGGGCAGAAGGCTCAAAGCACTGCCTCCCAAGAGGCAAACGAAGCAAATACTACCCCACAGTAACCCAAGAAACAAACAGTGACAAACAGTGGGGGTGTAGAGTGACAAAGCCTCACTCTACACCCCTACCTCCACCTATCTGAAATGGAAAAGTCCAAATCCCGCTTGCTGGCAAGGACACAGGGCCACAGGAGCCCTCATCGGCCAATTTGCACAGGTGATGATGCACACCCCCCTGGGATGTAGACACACACGTGACCAGGCACACATGCCCCACAGCAAGGACAAGAGATGGACACGCACAGTGCTTTCACACACTGGCCCAAGAGCAACGGAGCCTCCATCACAGGCAGCGACGTGGGCGACCCACAGACACGATGCCGATCAAGTGACAGTGGACTCAAAGGACACACAGGAGGAGCCACGCAGACGAAGTCCACATACAGCCTCAGGGCCGTGGTCTGTCTGGGGAGGAAGGGGGTCGTGGCCGCACAGGGCACCAGCTGGTGTCAATAGCTGCTAACCGTCTAGTCACTGACACGGGGTTTCATGGGTATTCTCTCTCCCCTGTATGTAAGGCAGCCACAACGTTTTAAAATGTGAGAGGAAGAGGATAAATGAAAAACGTGCAAGTGATGAAGACAGTCAGGAGTGCCACCACTTTTAGCCCTGAACCAGCATCCTGGGTGGCGCCCCAAGTCTTTAGAACACATGTGACTCATGACCACTGCCCTCCCACCTGCAGGCACCTGGAGGAGGCCAGGGACCACCAGAGCCGCTGTGCACAAACATGCCAGGAGAGCTCTAGGGGAAAGGGTCTGCGAAGCCACGCTCTCCCAAGCCCCGCCCAAAGTGGACCCTGCCTCAGGTCCCCTACCCTGGAACAGGCAGCCTGAGAGAAGTGGTTCCTGTGAAGGAAAAGAGTCTGCAGGAGAGCCAGATGCCCACCCACCTCTCAAGAGACCGTGCACCTCTCCCCGCTCACCGCTGGCCAGAGAGAAGGCAGGAGGAGGGGCCACTTACGTCCAGCTTCATCAGGGTGAGCAGGTCCTTCTTGGCGGCTCTGAAGATGGCGTCTGTCTTCCTGTTGGGGACAGTCTCGTCCGAAGTGCTCTCCTCATAGTGGAAGACCGCAGAGGGGGTCTCTGCAACAACCACGTTTTTCTTGGACTTGAGAAGAACACAGGTATTGTGATCAGAAGGGATATGGCAGGGAAAGTATGTGGGGGGCCCAGCCAGCCCCAGACCCCACAGGAAACACTAGCCTCAGGAGAAGGGCAGAGCCACAGATGAGGAGTAAGAAGAGGAGCCACCTACCTTGCTGGCCATGGCGCTCCCGGGGCGTTCCTCTGCCTGTAGGAGGACCCTGGCACGGTCACATGCCATCCTCAGGTCTGAGGGGGCACCTGCTGTGCTCCCTACAAATGGAGGGGAGACTCAGGACACTGTGCTGGCTCGACCGGATGCACCAGTCTGTACGCACTGGTCTGTACGCGCTCCGCGAGGGCTGGCTGAGTGCTCCCTGAAACCTAAAGCGGCACAGACCCTGGTAGATGAGGCTCAAATCACGGCAGCCCAAAGCCTCTGTGCTGTCCAGCTTTTCCACGACCCACAACCAACTTAGGCATAGGAAGTACCAGCATGAGCAAGTCACTAGAGCAGGTACTAGGAACTCTGCCGAGGACGTGAGCTCTGGATCAAACATCTAGGTTTGCATCCCAGGCCCACCATGTACAAGCTGTGTGTGCAAGCGACTTATTGGAGCCACGGTTTCCTCATCCAAAATGCAGAATTCATAACACCCCCTCCTCAGGTTGTTCTAAAATGTGCATGAGGTCTTGTACACAGCACTTGGCACTAACAGGAGAGAGAAATGAGCTTCCAACACAACAAACCACAGAGGCATGCAACACAGCTCAGTCTCCACAGCATGACGCTGAGCGAAGGGCTCCAGACAGAGAGCACATCCTGCATGCTCCACCACGGAAGTTCCAGAACAGTCCAAACCAGAGACGCAGGCTAGGCGTGGGGAGGAGTGACTGCTGACCTGGGTCCCAGCACCATGACACGGGTGTGCACTGTGGTCAGAACTCAGGGGCTGTGCACTGCACTCTGTTACTCACGCCTCAGTAAAGTACTGCCAGCATTTAAAAACCCCAAGTCTGAGCCAGCCTTGATGGCCTGGGTTAAAGCTTGTCGTGTTCCACTTCAGCAACCCGGGTTTGGTTCCCAGGCGCAGATCCACAGCACTCGCCTGTCAGTAGCCATGCTATGCTGGCGGCTCACATAGAAGAACTAGAAGGACTTACAGCTAGAATATACAACTATGTACTGGGGTTTTGGGGAGGGAAAAAAACAAAAAAATAAAAAATAAAGCCTCAAGTCTGAAGAGGTCAGGACAGTGCTTTCTCCAGTACGGTGTGCGAGAAGGCGGCGGCTGCTACACGCTGTGTCTGAGCACGCAGGCCTGTTGGGCAGCTGCTGCACACACCACTCTTCAGTAAAGCACGCAGCTATAAAGTAAAACTGAAGAGCCTGCAATCGTTGATTTAAACCAACTTCAGACAACCACAGAAAGCTGGTGTCAGAACTACACAGAAATTGCAAATTCTCAGTGTTATTGCAAATGTCCAGTTTTAGACGAAAGCAGAGGAGCGTGGGAGGGGGCTGATGACAGCTTGGGCGCTGGCCCAGCTGGACCATGGCCTGTGTGGATCACGCACTAAAGCCCTTTGCCTGGGAACAGTGGGGTCCACCTGTGGTTTGAGAGCGACTAAGCCTTACTACCTTAATGTGGCAAAAGAACACAGTCTGTACTCAGACGAGAAAAATAAAAGTGGGACTCATTGCCAGGAACTACAAAGACCAATCTCCACTAATTTTGTAAAGGTTGTATTTCATAGGAAAATACTTAAATCTGTGCAGCTATTTTCTTATCATGTTAATAAGACTGAAAAGTTTAAAACAACATAGCGGTTAATAATAACTATTTTTGTGCATCCTAACATACCATATATTCATAGTATTACAGGATTATTATATTATTATATAACACATATTACACTGTGTATTTTATATCATTGTTTTGTTTTTATTATTAATAAGCCAAAGTATAATGATAGCAATATCTGTTTTAAAAATAAAATCCAACCATACTCCCTGTGATAAATACATGCATACATTAAAGGTTGTACATTTCTACAGAATGCTGGTGTTATAATCATAGTTTATAAAATTTAAAATGTTGAGTATCTCTGATTTTTGCCAGAAACACATCCTATATATATGAGTGTCTTATCTACACAGACCAGAGGAAAGATAACTCTGCAATCTGTATGAATGTTAACTGGATATGTTCATGGAATTGGATAATTCATACTCAAATTTTATTATCTGTGGATTGCTATTATTTTCAGTTATCTATCATTTAAGCTTCTTTTATTTGAAAAAATTCACTAAACATATTTTTTTAAATATGGCAGGTCAACTGGATAGCCATATGGGAAAACACCTACCCTGAAACCCTAATCGCTTTAGACAAAAGAATCAGTTCTAGATGGATGAATACGAAAGGTAAATGTTGAAGCTTACAGGCACGTTTCCTAAAGAAGACACAAAATGTATTAACCACAAAAGAAAAAATTTGATAAATTGGACTCTATTAAATTTAAAAACTTCTATTCATCAAAAGACACCATTAAGAGAGTGAAAAATGAGCAGAAAATATTTTTAATACATACATCCAACAAAGGACTCATACAGAGAGTATCTAAACAACTCCTATTAATCAACAAGAAAATGAAAGAAAACCTGAAAGGAAAATGGGCAAAGGATAGTCCACTCCTATCCCACTGGACACGGAAGGTGCCTCAGGCTCATGAGTCGTCAGGAAGATGGAGTAATAGCCACAACAAGGCCCCCCTGCAGGGCACCGAGGGCCCAAAATGAAAAAGATGGAAAACAGCACAGGCCGAGCAGGACAACCTCCTGCAAGATGGCGTGGCCTGTAAGATGCGCTGTCTGACACATGAGGCCAGTGAGCACGTGAGTAGGACTGGGGATCGAACTGTTAGAATTTAAGTGTGAACAGCTAGATGTGGCAGGCGGTTCCGTACTGGCCAGTGCAGACTGGAGCAACCAGACAGCCTTACGAGGCTGGTGGGAGTACAAGTCAGGACAAGTGCACAGAAAACCACCGGCAGTGCTTCCCAAGCTAAACATACATGCACTCTACGACCCAGCAGTTCCAATGGGAACATGCACATGTGTTCAACAGACACATAAATGCAATGTATTCACACAATAAAACACTACACAACAGTGAGAACGGGTGCATATGCTACACAACAACACGGAGGGATGTCACAAACACAAGGCTGAGCAGAAGAAGCCAGACTCAAAAGCAGCCTGAGCTGCCAGAAATCAGGAGAGAAGGTACCACTGGTGCAACAGCTTGTTGCTGCCCTAAACATCACTGCTGGCAGTAACCCAAGGGGCATGAACGGGGGTTTGGAGCAGCTGGTTTCTTTATCTGGATGCTGGTCTCACAGACGAGCTCAGTTTGTGAAAATTCATCACACTGCCCACTTACAATTTACACATTCCAAATGCATATTTACATCCATAAACAGTTAATAAAAATAAAAAATGACTTGGTATTAGTGAAGAAACAGGCAAATATACCAGTAGAACACAAAAGATACCTAAAAAGTAGATCCAAGTAACCTAATATCCAGAGCAGACAAATCCATAGAGACGGAAAGCAGATGGGTGGTTGCCAGGGCTGGGGGGCTGGGCAAGGGAATGATGGCTAAGGGGTACAGGGTTTCTTTACTGGGTGATGAAAATGTTCTGGAATTAGACAGTGGTGATGGACGCACAATTTTGTGACTATACTAAAAGCCACTAAATTATACACTTTTATTTTTTTTAATGAGGTTTTTTTTTTTTGAGGAAGATTGGCCCTGAGCTAACATCTGTTGCCAATCTTTCTCCTTTTTTCCCTGTTTCTCCCCAAAGCCCCATTAGACAGTCGTATGTCATAGTTGTACATCCTTCTAGTTACTCTATGTGGGATGCCGCCTAAGCACTGCTTGATGAGCAGTGCATAGGTTCGCGCCCAGGGTCCATACTGGCGAACCCCGGGCAACCAAAGCGGAGCATGCAAACTTAACTGCTATGCCGCCAGCCCAGCCCCGTAAATTTTACACTTTAAAAGGGTGAACTTTATGGTATGTGAATTATATCTCGAAAAAGCTGTTATTAAAAAAAAAAAGTCTATGTAGATTCAGAAACTTGATACCTATTGAAAATCGCACCAAAAAAGCAATAGGGAAATGAAAGTGTTTTGTTAATGGTGTTGGGCAAATTATCACTCTATAGAGTAAGAAAAAGCTGACTTTCTCACCTCAGACATATGCAAGAGAGAACGACAAGGAATGACAGACCTCAATGCGGGTGGCGAGACTGAAAAACTAACAGAAAGAATCTAGAAGAACATACTTACGACCCAGGAATAAGAAAAGAGACCCAAAATACAAATCGCAAGGTTTCCATAAAGGGACATCAAGGCTCCTGTTCCCTGAAGGTCCCCCTGGCCATGTTTCCGACAGATGGAGACCAGGAGAAGATACCTGAGCAACTAATACTGATGAGGGTTCTCTACCTGGAGCATATAAAGAATTAATGCAAATCAACAAGACAACCTCAGGAAACTGCAGAAAATGGGCAAAGAATATAAACAGACAATTCTTAAAGAGGGAACCAAATAGCTCTCATGGAAATGATGAAACTTGCAAGCAACCCACAAACAAAACAGACTTTCGAATGAACGTAAGAGCAAAATTAGAAAGGTGATAAGGAGCGAGCTGGTCTGTGGCGGGGTGTCAATGGCCTGCTGGCTGTAGGCCTGATGTAGGGACATCACCTGCAGCTGCCCCTGGCCCACTGCCCCCTGGCCCACTGCCCCGTGGCCCATGGCCCACCCCAGGATGCACCCACGGAAACTGTCCAGGCTGCGGCACTCACAAGCAAACAAAGGTCATGGCAAGGTCCCCGTAGGGGAAGGTGCTCGGGGAGACAGGAAGAGAGCCAACTGATGACCAAAGGGCTAGGAAAACTCTCTCTGCAACTGAGATCCCACAAGAAAACAGAGTGGAGAGGAAGCAGGAGGGGCGCGCAGACACCCCCGGAAGAGTTCTGCTACAATGAAAGCACACCTGGGTGATGGCCGAGGGGGACAGGGCCCAGAGAAAACCACTTCGGTGGAGGACACAGCATGCTGGCATGTGGTGGGCACGGCCCAGCACAAGGAGCAAGGATGGTGCTGGGGTAGACACTCCTGCAGGGGCAGGAGGGGGCATGCAGAGCCCAGCCAGGAGAAGCTTCGTGGACACGGACACAGGGGGCAGTGGTGAAACAGGGTCACTGCGGACAGGAGCTCACAGGATGTTCTGGCAGCAAGATGTCCACCACAGCCTCAGATCAAGAGCCAGAGTGTGGGCGCAGGGTCCTCTGGGCCCTGAGGCTTGCCCACCTTATAAACGCTCCAAGTTCAGGTCCTTTACCTGGTGGAGCCGAAGGGGCCTGGTCACCTGCCTGGGCCTTGCCAACCTTGTCTGAGATCTCTTCGTGGACAGAAGGCAGCGGGACGGAGTGGCTCCTCTTCAGCAGAGGCCCAGAGGCTGCTGCACGGCTGCCCCCATGATCTGCTGGGACAAGACGGGCGTGAGGCAAGGCCTCCGTTCCCATAGTAGTGCACAACCGCACATCTTGAGGCCCAGACAGCCCTCTGAGAGTCCTGCACATCTGCCACCTCGGGCCACGTCCACATCATCTGCACCTGCCTGGCCCATCACCTGTGCCCACCTGCCCCCGTGAGTGATGCGTGAGTGTCAGCCTCAGACTCAGGCCCTGCTCTGCCCCCTCTCCAAGGTCTTCCTGAACTGACTGGCTGCTTGCTGCCAGCCGAGCACCTTGAAGGTAAACTCCTGCCCCAGGTGGAAGTGGTGTCCCTTTCTCAGTGGCATTCTTAGTCAAGGTGGCCATGTGAGCACACCTGGGATGAGCTTGGTGAGCTTCAGCGTTCCACCAATCCCTCAGGTGAATGAATCCAAAAGAACCTTCCAGGAAAGACCCTGAGCAACACCGGCTTTATTGAATTTGACATACTTCATTAGTCACTTGTTTATAAACAAACAGGTGACATATCCCACATCTGTTAGTGTTGCTGCATGTTACACCATCACCCTGGAGGTGACTCCTGGCCAAAAAGCCTCAATGGACAGTTTCTTTCCCCAAATCTAAGCCCCTCTGGAGAGCTGAGAGCAGTGCAGTCAGAGAGCAAAGCTCGAACCTGCTCCCTGAATGTCCTTCCCCGGGGCCAAGTCTTCCCACAGAGACTTGGGGGTGGGGGGCTGGGGAGGGGGTGTGGCACGGGGGGACAGCTGGTGACCCAAGGGGTGGGAGGGAAGGAAGGAGGCTGGGACTCAGGCTGGAGGTTGGCCCCGGGGGGCAGTACCTGGGTCACAGGACTCCTGGGGCCGCAGGGGCCTCTCCTCGGGGCCACAGCTCATCTGCCTCTTGGCCTTTCCAGCAGCCACACTGGCTACAGACACGAGGGGGATGGCCTGGCTCTCCTGGGTCGTGAGAAAGAAGTGGGGGCTGCTCCAGGAACACACCTGGGCTGGTGTGAAACCCTCAAGAAAAAGCCCCATTTCAGGGAAGGAGAGGAGGCAATGATGCCCAGGAAACCAGTGACGTGAAAAGAGCACTTGTTTGTGTCAGGTAGCCGAGGCTAAGCTGGCTTCTGTCTCAGCATCTCTATCAAGTTTAAACGACATTCAAAACCGTCAGGAACCTTAAGACTCTTCATGAAGATGAAACAGAAGGCAGCAAGCAAAAGGACATGCCCTGAACTGTCAGCAGGGGAGACGGCAAAACCTAAAACATCATCAAAACTAGGGAAGACGGAAAACCTAAAACATCATCAAAACTAGGGAAGATGGCAAAACCTAAAACATCATCAAAACTAGGGAAGACGGCAAAACCTAAAACATCATCAAAACTAGGGAAGACGGCAAAACCTAAAACATCATCAAAACTAGGGAAGACGGCAAAACCTAAAACATCATCAAAACTAGGGGTTGGGGCCGGCCCCGTGGCTTAGCGGTTAAGTGCGCACGCTCCACTACTGGTGGCCCGGGTTCGGATCCCGGGCGCGCACCGATGCACCGCTTCCCCTGCCATGCTGAGGCCGCGTCCCACATACAGCAACTAGAAGGATGTGCAACTATGACATACAACTATCTACCGGGGCTTTGGGGGGAAAAAAAAAAAAGAACTCTATGGGGCGGGAGGGGACAGGAGGTGACAGCCCCGCTGGACGGGCCATCACTCAGTGTGTGCCAGGGAGGAGCTGGAAAAGGGCAGGCGTGCTTATGGAGCGGAGTGCTCCAATGAGCCAATCCAGCCCAAGCTCCAGACTCTCCTGGGAAGGGAACGGCAGAGGCACAACAAGTCTCCAGGAGGTACGCACTCTGGCATCTAAGAAAGAATCCCATCTTCTCTCACACTTAACTGATGGGACAGGTTCTCAGCACAAGACCCCAGGAGATTTGAGGCCTGGACAAGTAAACTTGGCCCATCGTCACCTCCCAAAGTCCAGGGTCCTAATGACCAGAGATTAGGAGGCCAAGGCCACACTTACAGGGTTGAAGAGCTCTGTGGTGAGGCCCAGGTAGTTGTGCAGAGCTAGAAAGGTGACCCTCTGCAGCCGCACCATGATGATCTGTGAGAGAGACAGGCCAGCTGTGCCAGGCTTGCCACCTCCCCCAGACACTCTGAGCCACCTCGGGGCATTCTGACAATTCACCACAGTCACCCAGGATGTTAGCATTAGAGGCATAAGGGAACTCTTTGCATTGTTTTTGCAAGTTTTCTGTAAATCTAAAACTACTTCAAAGCAAGAAGTTTAATAATTAAAAAAAGAACTCTTTTGGGGGTAGTGGGAGACCTGAAGACCTCTTTGAGGTTATGAATATTAATTTTTATTGTAAAATAAGTATTACAAAATTTTTTAAAAACTATCTTAGTCCTTCTTACACCCACCCAGAACCCCACCATGCCAGCAGTCAGTCTGCCATGAAGTTGATCCCACTGTTGGGGATGCGTCTTCACGGCTGTAAGATTCAGAAGCCACACAGTAAACTGAGGATCCGGGACCTGCACTGAGATGGCCCAGGGCAGAGAGGTCAACTGGTGAGCAACCCACCTGTACCACTCTCACCAGGGTTTCAGGATATTTCTCAAACACTCCCTGAAAAGCCGCAGCAGGAAGCCGGAGGATGGTGGACGGGACAGCGGCGCGGGCAGACACTGTTTTGTATGGTGCGGTGTGGCCCTGTAACGACAGCTTTGGTTAGCCTGCTCTCACCTGTCCTGAGAGTTCGGAACCGGCTCTCCAAGTCCGTGCCCTGGACTCAACCGTCACCCCTCTCAGGACCCCGCTCTCCAAAAGGGTACATGAGACACCAGTCCACATGGCCCTCCCATGGGGAGCTAGGATCATCCCAGCAAACCACCCCCATGGCTGAGCTCCTTTCACTGAGATGACACACTTGAGATTCATCACGCTGCTCCTGTACCAGTACTTTGTGCTCTTGGCTGCTGAGAAATAGTCTGTTTTATGGAGGCATCAGTTTATCTATCTAGCAGTTGAAGGACATTCCGGTTGTTTCCAGTTTTTGGCAATTATAAATAAAGCTGCTAAAAATATTCACATATAGGGTTTTGTGTGAACAAAGTTTTCATTTCTCTTGCTAAATATCTAGGAGTGGGACTTCTGGGTCATACAGTATATGCATCTATAACTTTTAAGAAACTACCAAGAGCCAGCCCTGACTCTAGTGGTTAAATTTTGCGGTGTTCTGCTTTGGCAGCCCGGGTTCACCACCCGTATGTCAGTAGCCAAGCTGCTGCAGTGGCTCACATAGAAGAACTAGAAGGACTTACAACTAGAATATACAACTATGTACTGGGGCTTTGGGGAGAAAAAAACAAAGAGAGGAAGATTGGCAACAGATGTTAGCTCAGGGCAAATCTTTCCCAGCAAAAAAAAAAAAAAAGAAACTACCAAGCTGTTTCACAGTGGCTGCACCACTCTGCACTCCACCAGCAATGAATGAGAGTTTCAGGTGATCCACACGCACACCACACCTGCACTGTCAGGGTTGTAGGATGAAGAATTTGGCCAGTCTTGGTCCCCGGTTCCTCGGAAAAGCTTCTCAACCCTTGGAAGTCTCTAAGTGTTAGCAGTAGCTTGGTTACTCAAGGTGGGGCTGGCCACACCAGGAAGACTGGCCACAGGATTAGAGGGCTGGGGTGTTCCTGACCTCAGGGAGGAGAGAGGCTGCAGACTGAGTTCAGTCTCACGGCTTCGATTCCATCAGCCTAATCCATCATTCCAAGAGGTGTGCAGTGTCTCACCATGGTTTTAACTCTCATTTCCCAAATGACTACTGATGACGAGGGCCTTTTCAGGCACTTCTCTGACATCTGCATATTATCTATGGTGAAGTGTCTGTTAAGACCTTTTGTCTATTTTTCAGTGAGTTGCTTGTTTTCTTAATGTTGAGTTGGACAGATCTTTGTATACTCTGGATGCAATTCCTTTACCAGATATATGTTTTGCAAATATTTTCTACCAGTCAGTTGGTTGACTTTTCACCCTTTTAACAGTGTCTTTCACAGACCAGACTTTTTAATTTTGGTGAAGTCTAATTTACCAATTTTTTTCTTTCATGGATCATGCTTTTTGTGTCATGTCTAAGAAATCTTTGCAAATCACAAGGTGACAAAAGTGTTCAGAAAATTCTGTACTTTCAGGTTCCACATGTAGGTGTACGACCCATTTGGAGTCACGGTGAGGTGACACATGTGTGCACATCACATCCACCGCTCTGGCACCACTTGTTGAGAAGACTGTCCTTTCCCCAGCAGGCCGCCTCTGCGCCTTGGTCAGAGACCAGCTCACTCTGCACGTGCACCTACTTCTGGGCTGTCTGCTCGGCCCCACTGCTGTGTGTGTCTACCATCACGCTGTCCTGAAATAAAGTAGTGTGAGTCCTTCGGCTTTGTTTTCATTTTCAAATTCTTCTAGCTATTTCTAGTTCCTTTGCCTTTCCATATAATTTTATACTCAATTTGTCTATTTCTAGAAAAAAAAAAAACTCTGCTGGGATTTTTATTGGAATTACGTTGAATAATTTGGGGAAATTTGCCTTCTTAACAGTACTGAGTCTTGCACTCCATGAAAACAGCATATTCCTCCAATTCACGTAAGCCTTCTTTGATTTCCTTCATCAGTGATGTGTAGTTTTCAGCATACATATCCCGTACATATTCTGTTAATACTTAAGTAATGTGTGGGTTTTGGTGCTATTATAAGTACTGCCATTTTTTAAAATCTCTATTTCCAATTTTTAATTGCTAACATATAGAAATACAATTGGTTTTATTCCGTATAGATCCTGTACCCTTGTTATGCTCACTCATAAGTTCTAACAGCTTTCTTGTTGATTCTACAGGATTTTCTACATCGATAATCAGGTTGTTTGCAAATAGAGACTGTTTCATTTTTTTCTTTTCCAACATGTGTGCTTATTTCTTTCTCTTCCCTCACTACCCCGGTGAGGACTTCCAGCATGATGTTAAGCAGGAGCGGTGAGAATGGACATTCTGGGCTTAATTCCCATCTTCAAGGGAAAGCATTCAGTCTCTTCCCTAATCAGGTATGATGTTAGCTGTTAGTGTTTTTATAGATGTCCTTTACTGGATTTAGGAAATTCTCTTCTTTTCCTAGTTTTCTGAGAATGCTTATCATGAATGGATGCTGAATTCTGTCAAAAGCTTTTTCTGCATCTATTGAGATGCATATGGTTTCTCTTCTTTACTCTGTTGATATGGTGAATCACATCGACTGATTTTCAAATGTCATTTAACAGCCTGCATTCCTGGAATAAACTCTATAACATCATTAGATATTATCCTTCTTTTATATATTGCTGGACTCAAATTTCTAATATTTGAGGATATTGTGGGTATCTAATATGTAAGGATATTAGAAGATATCTAACATTGAGGATTTTGTGTTTCTGTTCATGAGAGATATTGGTTGGCAATCTTCTTTTCTGGGAATACCTTTGTCTGGTTTGGTACCTGAGTAATACTGTCTCAAAACTGAATTGGGAAGTATTTCCTCCACCGCACTTTTCTGGAAGAGTTTGTGTAAAATTAGCATGATTCCTTCTTTAAATGTTGAGTAGAATGCCACAGTGAAGCCATTTATACCTAGAGTTTTCCTTCTGGGATGGATTTCAACTACGAATTGGATCTCTCTGAAAGACACGGCTGTTCAGATGATCCAAGTCTTCCTGAGGCCCTCTGGCAGTGGCCTCTTTCCAGGACTATGTTGATTTCATCTAAGTTGTTGATTTTAGGGGCATAAAGCTGTTCATAATAGTCCCTCATTCGTCTTTTTACGCCTGTAGAGCCTGTAGACATGTCCCTTCCTTCACTTCTGATGTTGGTAGCTTGTCTCCTCCCTTTTTTCTTCACTGGTCTGGCAAGAGGTTTCTCTGTGTTACTGATGTTTTCTGAGAGCCAGCTTCTGCTCTCATTGATTCTCACTGTTGTTTCTCTACTTTCAATCTCACTGATTTCTGCTTTTATCTTTATTCCTGTCTTCCTTCTGCTTGCTTTGCATTTTCATTTGCTCTTCCTAGTTTCTTAAGATAATAGCTTAGATCATTGATTGGAGACATTTTTTCTTTTCTAAAGCATTTTAGGTTATAAATTTTCCTCTATGCACTACTTTAGCTGCACTTGAAAAATCTTGATATGTTAAATTTTCCTTTTCATTTAGTTTGAAATATTTTGATTTCCTTGTAACTTCTCTTTGACTGACGTTTTATTTAGAAATGTATTCTTTAATTTCCAAATATTTAGGGGATTTCTTATATTTCCTCCTGTTATTGATTTCTAGTTTAATATCATTATAATCAGAGGACATACTCTGTATGATTTCAGTTCCTTGAAATTTATTAACGTTTGTTTTGTGGCCCCGAATACACTATTCACAAGACATACTGAATGTGCACTTGAAAAGAATGTCTTTTGCTGTTGTTGAGTCCAGTGCTCAATACTGTTCAATAAATAAATTAATTAATTAATTAAGGTGGTTGATAGTGTTGTTCAGATTTCCTATATCTTTGCAGACTTTCTATCTACCTCGTCTATCGATTACTGAGAGAAAAGTTAAAGTCACCAACTATAACTGTGGATCTATTTCTCCTCTCAGTTCTGTCAGTTTCTGTTCCACTTCCGAGATTACGTATTTGAAACTCTGTTGTGAGGTGCACACACACGTGGGACGGTTCCCTCTTCTTGGTGAGTGATGTCCCTTGTTTATCCCTGGTGACATTCCTTGGTTTGACGTCTGCTCTGTCTGATATTAATACAGCCCTTCAGTTTTCTGTTAATTCGAGTTTTCATGGGATAGCTTTTCCCATCCCTTTATCTTTTATCTAAGTCTTTACATTTAAAGTTTCACGGAGTCAGCATATAGTTGGATCTTGGTATTTCCATCCAGTCTGTCGATCTCTGTCATTTAATTGGTGTAGTCAATGTTATTATTGATACAGTTAGGTTTAGGTTACAATTTTCTGGAGAATGTTGATTTTTTTAGCAGGTTATCAGGTTAGATTCAGACACAAGTTCTGTCCTACCACCTGTGGGCAGTGGGTTCCAAAGTGCAGCCCCTGATGCTTTCTCTGTCCTGCACAGGTGCCACTCGGGGGTTAGTCCGAGATCTGGGCTGAGGCTGACTCTTCATTCAGCTCTCATGGTCTGTGCTGCACTGCTGGGTCTTCCCTGAGGCTTGCAGAGGTTCACAGACTTAGCAGATCCACTTCTCCAGATGCCTTCTTCTGGGATCCACTCACTCACCCTCTGAAAGAGGGGTTCCTACTGGAGCTCTGGCTTCCTGACTGGGCTGCCACTCAGAGCAGGGAGACAACAGAGGAAACCCAGGAGCTCCCCCGACGTGGGCTGCTTCTCTGGCTTTGATTCCCACCCACAATGTGCCTGCTTTTATTTTCAGAGTCTTCAGTAATTGCTTTTTGCATTTTCTCCAGAGTTTTTAGTTGTAATCAGCAGAAGAGAGAGGTGGTAGGGGCATCACCCTGCCACAGCACAAGTGGAACCCTATTTTAGTTTTACTGAAGATAAAATCTCAATTTCCTTCTTCTTTGAGAGCCAGAATGAAGAAGCCTAATAAATCACCACAGACAGCAGCTCCCCTGTGTGACAAGACTTATTGCAGCTGCTGTTAGAGAGAACTCTGTTTTACTTTCAGATGCTCGGACACACAAACAAGAATGTAAGCAAGGTGAACCCAATCTCCTGACATCACTGTACCCTAAAGCAAACCTGGCAAACGCCCCTCCTGCTGCACAGCCCTGCACATCAGGAACAACACTAGGCCTATGGTTCTCAAGACGTGCTAAGTGAGCTCTAGGACTCAGTTCTATTTCTTCTGCTTGGAATCCTTTCTGCTCTTTCAAATCCTTTATAAAGAGAAAGTTGTCCCCTAAGAGACTCACAACCACACCACAAGAAACATGAGCACAGAACAGCACTGGGCAGTTGCCTGCAGGTGTCTAAGGACGGGAATTACAGGCCAGCTCCAGATTCCCAGGCCAGAGGTCCCAGCATGCCCCCTCACCATTTATGCACCACTTGGTTGCTCTGTGGAGAGTGGACCCCCTCTTCTTTGGGCTCACAGGGTGTGGATGGTGTATCTCGGACACGGCCTCACCCTATTTCCCGGCTGTCTCTACAGGACCCATGAAGCCAGTGCATCTCCCACTCACCAGTGAGTCAAGCAGCTTGGAGACCCTAGGAGAACCGGGAGGGATGTCTCCACAAACCCCATCAGACGGCAACTCTCATCTCTGTTCCAGAATCAGAGAACTGTGTGTGTGTGTGTGTGTGTGTGTGTGTGTGTGTGTGTGTGTTTGGAGGGAGGGTGGGAAAAAGAATGACAACTTAGCGGCTGTTGCCAAAATGGCTTGTGGGCATTTTATTTTCAAATTGACTTGTCAGAAAAACAATGCTCTCATCCTCATCTAAAATCAAGAAACTATGAAAACCACAGGCAGAGGCTGTGCTGCTGGGGTGTGAACAAAGCCCAGGTACCGCCCCCAAGAAAGCCTCACACTAGCACGTGTTTACAAATGTCCTCAGCAGCACAGGGCACAACAGAAAACAACTGTAAACAACCTAAATGTCAACCAGCAACAGAGAGATCAACAGTGTAGATGGCTGGATGAGAAAACCTGTCCACGTGGAGGGCTCTTACACTCCTGCACACACCAAGGACGCTGCAGGAGGACTGTGTACTGTGTGATGCACTCCTCAGTGAGTCCTGCACAATCACACCACACAGGGGGAGCAGCCGCCCCTGGGGAAAGGAGAGGGTGAAAGGTGGGTGGGTGACTGCACGACACTGACAGCTTACAGCTAACCAGAGTGACAGCTAGCTCATAACCTGGGTGACAGCTGACAGGTCTGCCTACTATGGTGTGCTTTTTGGTATAGCTCAAGTATTTCATAACAAATTTATAAAAATTAAAATAATAGGGGGAGGTGGAGTTGGAGGAAGGTGGTCAAAGCACAGACTTCGGGTTATAAGACACATAAGTGCTGAGGATGTGATGCACAGCACGCAGACCACAGCCAACACTGCTGGACGACGTATAGGAACGTGCTGAGAGTAGATCTGAGTTCTCATCACAAGGAGAAATTTCTTTTCTTTTTATTCTATCTGTGTGAGATGATGGATGTTAACCAAACCTATTGTGGTAATCATTTCACAATATATGTTAATCAGACCATCATGCTGCATACCTTAAATTTATACAGTGATATGTGTCAATTATTTCTCAATAAAACTGGAAAGAAAAGTAAATAAAAGAAGAATCAAAATTATCTCAGTGTCAAAAGAATATATTGTTACTTCAATTGGAAAAAAAATCATACAGCCTACTGCCCACTAAAAACGGTAGTCAGAAGGTAAAGGTTTATCTCCTTTCCCTCCTGGCACACGTGCTCATCTCTGCTCTATTAAAAAGATACAGGGGCCAGCCCAGTGGCGCAAGCGGTTAAGTGTGCGCGCTCCGCTGTGGCGGCCCGGGGGTCGCTGGTTCGGATCCCGGGTTCACACCGACGCACTGCTTGGCAAGCCATGCTGTGGTGACGTCCCATATAAAGTGGAGGAAGATGGGCACGGATGTTAGCTCAGGGCCAGTCTTCCTCAGCAAAAAAAGAGGAGGATTGGCAGATGTTAGCTCAGGGCTGATCTCCTCACACACACACAAAAAAAAAGATACAGGGCTGGCCCCGTGGCATAGAGGTTAAGCGCGCGCACTCCGCTGCTGGCGGCCCAGGTTCGGATCCCAGGCATGCACTGAGGCACTGCTTCTCAGGCCATGCTGTGGTGATGTCCTATATAAAGTGGAGGAAGATGGGCACAGATGTTAGTCCAGGGCCAGTCTTCCTCAGCAAAAAGAGAAGGATTGGCAGATGTTAGCTCAGGGCTGATCTTCCTCACAAAAATAAATAAATAAATAATTAAAAGGAAAAAACAAAACAAAACAGGGCAACCCAAAAAAAAAAAAAGATACAAACCTCCAAGGATGAAGAAAAAAGCTAAGAGCAGATGAGACACGTCAACAACATTTTGGAAGCTGATGAAAAGTAAGTGACAGAGTGGCAGCTAATGGAGCTAACAGGCTGTCCAACAAAAGTTGAAACGTTCTCTTTAGGGTATAGAGCCAAGAAGGTGAAAACTGATCCTCGCAGGCTAGTGGGCCCACACCCCCTTCCCTCCCCTGCAGTTGGCCACCGGTGTTCTTCTGGAGAAGGTGAAGCAGACAGGTCTGAGCACCAGGACGTCAGGCACAGCCATGAGCCGAGTGCCATCTTACACCTGGGCCAGAGGACAGCGTGCACCTGGATGAGAGCACCCCCAGACTCCTTCTCCGACTCCACGGCAATCTCACCACAGCAGGATATTGGCAGATTCTTCTCTGGGACTCTGCCCTAGAGAAAAGACCTAGACACTGACATGTAACACTCATCTGCCTCTGTCACAGAGGGGCAAACTACATACAGTCCAAGGGCCAAATCCCACCCAGCACCTGTTTTAGTAGATAAAGCTTTACTGGAACACAGCCACGCATGCTCATTTACACTAGGATGGCCGAGCTGAGCAGCTGCAGCAGAGACCCACAGAGCCTAAAACAGTGACCCCCTGGCCTCTACATCACGTTACACTCGCTTGTGCCAAGCCTCCTATAAGCGTTCTCTCTGCCTCTGGCCTCTCTGGTCCCACATTCTGGTCTTATGATATGTCTGTGCTGATCTGCACTGGTTGTGCAGCCGGGTCTGATGTGACTTCACTCTCAAATAAATGGGCTGTCGGGAACAGGAAAGGCCCGGATCTGAAAGACGCAAGCCAAAGTAAACAGGGAAGAGAAACTCACAGGAGCCAGAGATGACATGGGGAGCAAAACAAAACCTCGTCTTACTTCATCCATGAAAAAAGAACAAGACATTATTTAAAAAAAAAAAAAATTCAGAGGAGAAAAAAGAGCTCTTGAAATAAAAAACATGATGACAGAAATTTAAAATTCATGGAAGGTTTGGAAAATAAAGTTGAGGAAGTCTCCTGGAAAGCACCACCAAAAGATAACGGTAGTGTAGAATGAAGACAATTCTAGATTTGTAAGGGCTAAAACTCTCTTGCACCCTCTCGGGAAGCTGACGAAGGATCTGCCCCCCAAACCAAGAGGAAAGAAAGGACCCCAGGGCGAGCGAGGGGCAAGGACCCGAGGGGAGTGGCCCCGCGAGCGGGAGGTCAGACAGGACAAGAGGACGGGGCTCAAGGGAGCGCTGGGTCAGCGTGTCAGTGCAAGAAATGCGCAGAAGACTAAGCAACCAAGAAGGAGGTGACTGTGCACTGGGGAGAACAAAGTCCAAGGAGAGGAACTTCCTGCAGGGCCCACAGGCTGGGTGTGATGGGCGGAACAAGACCGCATGGGTGGGGCTTCATGGGAGGAGCTGGGAGGAGCAGGCAGGCGAGCAGGGCAACCAAGAGAGCCGCCTTCGTTTTCCAGGCCAGGAAGTTGACAGGGATCTAAAACGCAAGAATTACGGAACAGCAAGAGAAGCAGTTTGCGCAGAGGAGCCGAAAAGAGCTGGGAGTGGTTTTTCCGGGGAGGGTGCAGTGGAACAGACAACTGTGGTTCATAAAACATCAAATACATTTTTAGAGTTTGTCCACGTTGTTTGAATGAGAATTAAAATTTTTTTTCAATGACAAAAACGTTTGGTGAGGCAAAAGTGACATCCTTTCAAATGATCAACTAGTATACAATACAGGGGCTGGCCCTGTGGCTTAGCGGTTAAGTGCGCGCGCTGCACTACTGGCGGCCCGGGGTTCGGATTCCGGGCGCGCACCAATGCATGGCTTGTCCGGCCATGCTGAGGCTGCGTCCCACATACAGCAACTAGAAGGATGTGCAACTATGACATACAACTATCTACTGGGGCTTTGGGGAAAAAAAGGAGGAGGATTGGCAATAGATGTTAGCTCAGGGCTGGTCTCTCTCAGCAAAGAGGAGGATTGGCATGGATGTTAGCTCAGGGCTGATTTTTCTCACAAAAAAAAGAAAAAAACGATAAGAGTTAAAAAAAAAAAAAAACTAGTTACAATACAGAATCGTTTCTCTCCAACATCATTCATTCTCCTCTCCCACCTCCGCAGGGGAGATGGAGCCCTGCCCCCAGGGAGGAGGGGTAGGGCCAACCACCGACATCAGGCCCAGCCAACTGCAGCAGGCTGGGAGAAGGGGTGACCCTGGCCCTGCTCACAGCACACGACTCTGCAAGAACCGGCGTTCAACCCAAAAGACACAACGAGATCTGGATCAGCCACAGAACAAGAAAGAACAGAGAAGGCCTCCAACCAAGTCTGCGCTGAAGCTATTTTTTGCTTAAACCCAGTCGAGGTGGAGAGAGGTGCAGAGCCACCTACTCCCTAATTTACCTCCATGTACACTGACAGCCCGTCTAGACCTCCTGGCCTTCTCAGGCCCACCAGTGCACCTTACAAATTCAGACGCACACCAGCCAGAGCCCCCCAGAGCTGTGCAGAGTGGCTCCGTGGCCCAGACCCCACTCTGGCCTGAACTGCATGTCCTGGTACCCTCTCCCAGCACAACGCTCCAGGCAGAGGCTGCCTCCAGGCCGCGTGCCAGCCTTTCAAGAGGGGTCAGCCTTGCTCAGAGGAGGTGGTGCCTCTCTCAGCCCAGTCTGGTGTCTTGTGAAGACACACTAGATCCCGGGGGCACAGCAAGATGACAAAGTCCCGTCCATGCCTCCACTCCAGGCCTCAGAACAGCTCAAAGCAGGTCTGTGCTGGTCTGACGGGTCAGGGTAAGCACACTGAACACCCCCAAAGTCTCTGTTTGGAGCACGAGAACTCAGCGCTGGACTGGAAGACAACCGCCAAGAGCTCCACCGTCATGAGCGTCACACAAGGACCAGGACTCTGGGCCCTGCGTGGATGCACCCTGCCAAGGTTCTGGCTAACTGCCCTGGAGACCCTTCTGTGCAACGTCTGGAGAAACTGAGGACAAGTCACCTCAATATACAGCAAAAATGAAAACAAAGGGGATAGCTTCAATGGACAAGATTAAAATCAAATACACCTTTTGAGTTACACAAGTGTATGCATTTATCAAAACTCAGCTAATGTATACTTAAGATTTGTTTTATTGTACATAGATTCTACTCGGAAGAAAAAGAAAATTAAACAAATATTAAATTCTAGTTAATGGGGAGGGAAGGAGGCACACTGAGCTGAGACTTTTTGCAGCTGGTGATGGGCACACAAATTGATTTTACTATTCTGTCTACTTTTGAATATGTTTGAGATGTTCCATAATAAAAAGTTTAAGCCTCACAAGATAACATGAGATGCTATTTTTCAACCGACTGGACTAGTGAAGGTCAAATGTGGACGGCTCGCTAGTTGGTGGGATGAGGAAACAGGCACCTTGCACGCGACTGGTGTCACCCCTTGATCCAGCAAGTCTCTCCTAAGGATGCGTCCTAAGGTTGGTTTCCTAACATATGAAATGATGTCCACACAAGACCATTCGCTGCAACAATGAGCAGCCAAAGATTGGGAACAACAGAGAGACACACATTAGCCCAGGAGAGCCAGAGAGGGTTCCTCCTGTGAAGGGGCCTCGGGGCCTGAAGGAGGAGGACGTGTTTTCACTACACAACGTTTCGTACCTTCTGAATCTTGGACCACATGCATGCATTACCCAGTCCAAAAAATGATCATTTAAGAGACAGTCAAAACCTGTAGGCAAACGCCCAGCTCTTCTTAAACAGATAGTCCAAGTTGCTCCCATGCACACCCCCGACCTCCTAGGGGTGCCTCCCGTCCCAGAACAGCCCCTCCTCACTGTGGAGAACTGGCCTTGGCACTGAGGGACCTGCTGTCCAGGTGAAGCTGGGCAGATGGGGGGACTCACGGTAATGACGTCCAGGATGCTGAGGAGACTGTGGACACTGTCTCCGGCCAGAACCTCTTTCACCGCCACCTCCGTGCCGTCCTGCGCTCGGGAAGCAGAGCAGAGTGGTCCACTGGCGGGAGGCCTGGCCCAGCCCAGGCCAGCTGGGTAAACCAACCTCCCCTGCCACCTGTCTCGAGGGGCAGAGGCCGCACCCTAGGCAACTTGTGGGAATTAGAGGGGTGACAAGCTCCAAACCAGAGGACAGAAAAAATGAGGATAAATGAGCAGAATGAAGCAACCCAGCCCAGCCCAGGCATGGCCTTTCAACCCCATGACTTGTGTTTACTGGTAAGATTTAGACTGCATTTTACAAAACCTAAGTGAGTTTGCTGGCATAGCTAGAAGAGCTGTGAGAGCCAAATTTAGACATTTTCGGTATAAACAATAGCATTTTGATATATTTTCCCACTAGATTAAAAGAGAAAGAAAACCATGCAACGCTGGTGATTTAACATAGGAACTTCATCTCAGCTTGACCCAGGAAAAGCCTTTTGAACTTGTTCAGACCAGTACTGGTCCCCCTCCATGAGCCCTTCCATCTGGCCCAAAGGCTCCAGCACTTTTCGGGAAGGCCTATCAGCTGGATGACCACAGCCCTGGACCTTGATGGCCCGACTACAGGAGACTGGATGAAGGCCATTTCCTTTCTAACGATCCCATCAAGTCCAGACACAGCGGAAGCTACACAGGTGAGAATTCTACCCTGACAACACCAGGGTCTAGAAACCGAAGGACATGCAAGAACCATCCCGGATCAGGGCCCACCCCCAGGGCTCTGGCAGGTGGGAACTTCGTACAGTCTGGGGTGACCTCGTACGTCTGGGGTTTGCTAAGTGTCTGCTTTAAAAAATAACAAGTGGTGGGAAGCCTGGGTCACAAATGTCCGGGCAAATGAATCCATTTGTTCCTCCTGGAAAGCAGCAAGACCTCAGTAGGTTTGGCTTGGAGGTCACCCTCTGGCAATTGTGATTGAAGGGTATAATTTAACAGAGGCAGGAAGCAAGTATTTAGCTTCAGCTGAATTAGGAACTTAAATTTATTTATTAAAATTATTATATTGGGGTCGGCCCCGTGGCGTAGTGGTTAAGTGCACGCGCTCCGGTGCTGGTGGCCCGGGTTCAGATCCCGGGTGCACACCGAGGCACCGCTTGTCAGGCCATGCTGTGGCGGCGTCCATATAAAGTGGAGGAAGATTGACACAGATGTTAGCCCAGGGCCAGTTCTCCTCAGCAAAAAGAGGATTGGTACGGATGTTAGCTCAGGGCTGACCTTCCTCACAAAAAAAAAAAACTTAGAAGGAAGAAATAAAAATAAAATCATCATAAATTATTTATAAATTATTTATAATCTGAGTTAAATTATTTATAATCTGAAACCTGAAAATAAGGCAAGGGTGCAATTGATCATGGCAGATCAACACCCAACCACTGAGAGGTGTTCTGAGGAGTGGGCGAGACATTTCAAAATGCTTAAAATGCATCAGGTGAAATGCAGAAATAAAACCACTAAATGCCACAGAAACCACTAAATGACAGGCACGTGTGTGAAAGATAACACACCAATGTCAAAAGAGCAGCTGTGTTCCAGTGTGGGCATCAAAGTGTGCCTTTTTCCCCAAAGAACTAAAATTTTAAAATTTGCACTAACTTTTCAGTGGAAAGCTTTAAAAAACTTTACAATGGCAATCTCTAAGTAAAAGCACAACAGATGCGCACCCTCCACTCCACTCGGCACCCCAGCCTCCTGCACACGTGACAGGCACTCTTACCGCATCCTGGATGCAGACTTCCAGCCGCCCGTCCTGCACCACGTAGATGCTGGTGTCCGGCTCCCCTGGCCGGAAGACATGCTCCCCTTCGAGCAGCTGCACAAAGACCATGTGTTTGCAAAGTTCCAGGAACAGTGGCTTCTCGAAGTGGCCCAGGACCCTGCAAGAACCAGAGCACACATGGGACACCCTCCAGGAAGGAGGAAAGGAGGGACAGCTTTTGAAAGAGGCTGACGGGGACACAGGCCACCACCACCGCTGGCCAAATGCACAGAGCGAGCTTTCACAGGGCTGCAGGCCCCGTGGCACCAGCAGCCTGGAATCGCTGTCAGGACAGAAGCTGAAACTTCGGGAATTCTCATAAGCTGTTTTCCCATCAGCTCAAAGAACTCTCAAGCCATGACTGTGAATTTGAACCAGATGCATAACCAAGGGCAGGTAGAGAAGCGCCCTTCCTGGACAGGGAAATGGTGCTAGAAAGAGGAAAGGGGTTTCCAAGGAGAGATGGCAGGGAACCCAGATGTGCAACTTTTGGTCTGGCTACACACTTCCCACACCTGCTCCGAGTCTCCTCCTGAAGATGAAAACACTGACAAGCAAAGAAGCACGACAGGAAAGAACCAGCAAGGAGGTTCTGCTGCCTGCCAGGGGCAGAGGCAGCAGAAGGAGAGCAGCTTTGCAGCCATCAGCGACCACAGCAAACGTAAGCCTCAGACACCAGACCGAAGCTGGTCCCCAGCAAGCAGGCCTCCTGCGCCTGGCTTCTCTCTTACCGAACGTTTTTCAGCATGTACAACACTTCTGACGGCAGGTGAGAATTCTTCACGTCAAACTCCGTGAGGTCAGCCTCCAGCAGGGAGGGCGGGGGTTCCTTTGGCTGCAGGGTAGGGTATTCCTTCTTGAAACGCAGAATCCTACAAAGCAGAAATCCACACACCTGGAGCAGAAGCCCAAAGGGGTTCAAAGCAGACAGCACGAGAGCTGTGAACCCCGAGGCGGGGAAGCCACAGGCAGTGGCAACATCCAGTAGGCTCGCCAGGGCGCACCGGGGAGGGCAGTCAGGATGCAAGGGGGTCTGAGGGGCACCCAATACCTCTTGGCCAAAGACAACACCTTGGTCCTCTTTCTCACCCGCTGCCGGGGGGCAGCTGTGCTCCCCACAAGCGTGTGGGGGAGTGTGGTCACCTGCAGAGTGAAAAGGAGAGGCCAAGTCACGACCCTGCAACTGGCCGGATCCAGTTTTCAACCTCAGGGGTCAGTCCCAGCCCTCAGGACGCACCCTGTGGAATGACTGCCCAGTCCTAACACCTGGCTGCCCAGGGTACGGAGAACCATCCTTGGTGCTGTTGAGACACACCACATGACCATGTCCCCAAGCAGCCAGTGCTCTCAGAGCTCCGAGTCCTCAGGCCTGTGTCCCCTCTGCCTGGAAGGCTGACTTTGCTCTGCATCTCCTCTGTCATGCTGGTATGGCAACCCCTTCCCACGGCCCTTTAAAAGCCTGCCCTGTCCGGCTCTGCCCGCCTCCCCACCTCCCTTTCTCCACCCCAGGTCCCTGCACAATCATCCCAGGTCTGGAAGCTCTTTGCCCCTTCCCCACAGTCGAGGCCAACTCAATTACCCCCAACAGTGGTGGTGAGGTATGCAGAACGCCTGATTCCTACCCTGGATACTGGCAGGCCCCCGCGGGCAGCCATTGCCCCTCACTGTCCCCCAGCTCCCCGAGATGCGTCTGCCCCATGGTGTCAGCTGTGGTTGTGGGTGTGTGGTCACCACGACTCTCCTTCCCTCCTGGGGGTCCCAGCACCCGTTCCCGTTCCTGTCCTCCTCAGCCCAGGTTCAGTTTGCCACTGTACAGTCCTCAGAGGGACAACGGGTGGATGGCCCCCCACCCGACCATTCACCGGCTCCTTCAAGACCTGCTCGGGGTCTCTGTGTGGCCCTGCATGAGGCTGCAAGGCGGCCCTGCACGCTGTCCCCACACGCCAGGGCCCGGGCCCTGCCAGACAGAGCAGGCCGCAGCGGTGTCCAGGCTCTACACAGCACCACAGCCCGCCGGCAGGTCAACTCATCCTCCCTTCCACGATGCCTGACACTGCCGAGGACGAGAAAGCCACGCAAGGACACCCACATACCTTCTCGTCTGATACCTCAAGTTTTCTGCAAAGAACACGAATTAATCGTGTAACCAGAGAAAAGTAACAAATAGAGGCTACTTTAAAACATCAGAAATTATTTTAAGCCTGTATTTTAAGCACCATAAGCCTCTGGGCGGTCTGTTCAGCCCTTCCTGATCTTGGGGTGGAAGGGAGCTGGGGGTAATCAGGAAGGGCTGCACCAGGCTGCTTATTCCCAAGATGAGTGCTCGACACTGAAAAGGCAGCCTCACAGCCTCCACCTCATGGGGACCTGGCCCCAAATCCTGGCAGGACCACTCATCTCAGCACCGGAGCCAGGACCCTCTGTGCCCACGTGCCCCAGGTTTCTCGTCCTCTTTTCTAGTGAAGACAAACATCCACCTCACAGGGCCAATGAGGCCCCCATCTCCTCACCCTTGCCAAAGCAGTCTCGAGTGCTTCACCCCAGCTCCACCCCGCGCCCCGAGGCAAGGAGCTGCTCCCTATGCCAGGTGGAGGCAAGGCCTCTGGGACGAGGGCAGCGCCCACCAGGGGCTTCCAGGGGTCCCATTCCACAGGGGCCTGTAGGAAGGGAGCCCTGTGTCCCCCAGGGCCTGCAGCACCAGTTACCTTCCTCATGATCTTCCTGCCGTAAAACATCACTTTGTCTCTCTTCCGGAACCTGTACTGAGGAGTGGGCTGCACTTGTCCTGCGGGGGGAGCAGAGGGGCCGCCTGAGCCACGGCCAGGGCACCTCGAGGTGTGAGGGCTCTGGGAGGGCAGCCTGGGGGATGAGTGGTGCGCACACTGAATTCATCCTGCCCCTGCTACGTCACACAGCATGTGGGAAAGGCACACAGCCTCTCGTCCCAGGGCTGACAGAGCAGCTCACAGGAAGCAGGAATCGCATCTCTTCTCATTGCAGCCAGGTTCGGAAACCAGAACTGAGAAAGCTCCGAACAGACTCAAATTCTGTGGATCCAACGTGCTCAGCCTCAGCCTAGACATGCCAGCAGTTTCCAGCAAAGGCCACCATGGGCTTGAGGGCTGCTCTGGGGAGCTCAAAACATGTCGCGGGCCATCCAAACGTCCCCCCACCCTTCCGAGTCCTCGTCCTCCTCCCTCTAGAGCCGGAGTCCGAAGCAAGATACTCACGGAATTGGCTAACCCTTCTGTACACAAAAAAGACAGTGACGCCAACGAGGGCCAGGGCCAGGAGGGCTCCAATCACAATCCCCGTCAGCTGGGCAAGGTCACAGACAGAGCACCTGTCAGTAAGGCCACCGCAGAGCCCCTCCCGACCCTGACCACAGCCTGGGCACAATAGGGCTGGGGGCAGCCAGGGGTGAAACAGGTCACAGAACCTGCAACCCACCCCTCGCCTGGGAGCACCTGAGGTGGTTACCATGGTGGACTGCAAAGGCTGCTCCGTCAGCTGCAGCCCCCAGGATCGCAGAGTAGCATCCAGACAGAAGCCAGCCTGGAGAAGAACACCGCAGTCAGGCCGGGCCAGGATGGGCATGGCCCTGGCTTCCCAGGACAGCAAGAATAGAGCTGTCGGTCAGGGAGGATGTCAGCAGCCCTGGAGATCTCCAGAAAAGAAGCGATCTTCTGGGTTGCTGAGGTCCTCTGAGGCCATCTGCTCAGAAGCACGTGGACAGCAACCTGTCTCCCACAGGTATCTCAGGGACAGCGGGCAGGGGCCAGCAGCTGTGCCGTGTTGATGAAGCTCTAGGCATCATTAACACATCTGAATCCTAAATCCTCGGCTGTCCAGTTCCTCAGGATGCAAGTGCAGAGGAGCAAGCCCGGCTGGCCACAAGTGATACAAAGGCCATCTCTCAGTGCCCTCTGATCACTAACAGGACCACGTGCTGCTGGTCCCGGGGCACAGGGAATCCCACACACCAGCAGAGCTGAGAAACCCCAAGGAGGCGTCTGGATTCTGACATTAAATACCAGCTCACAGCAGAGAAGGGCTCTCTATGCCTGCTCCCCTACTGCCTCCCAGAGAATGAGTTCACAGGGGCTTCAGAATTCCAGACCCAAGGGAGGGAGAAAAGAGAAAAAAGTGAGTGCAGGATGGTGAATGGGCAGATGGCTGGTGCCACTCATATGGAGGATGCTGGCTGATTCCCCAAGATGAAAATGAAAACAAGAGCAAAACCAGCCAAACAAGCAGCCACTCGCCATTCCTCCTGGGATCACACACCTCTTCCCAAGTAGCCAGGAACAGGATGGGGTGGGGGTAGGGGACACTTGTCAATCCTTTCAAGTTTCTACATAAGTGCCAAGGACTGAAGTAGCTTGCCCCATCCTTCAGAGAGCCAGGACCAGACACAGCATTGATGCCAGAACACCCAAGGAAATCGAAGGGCAGGACGCTGAGAAAGCATCTCAGAATGTTGCATCAAGACAGAATAAGTAAGTGCTCCGGAAAACTCAATCTTTTAAACTTGGTTCAGGAGGCAAATGGAAGCAGTGGGGGCTCGGTGGGGCCTCAGAGCTGAGGCACCCAACCCCTTCTGGCCCAAACTGTGCTCAGCTCACAAGAACTTGTCAGTTAGAGAGCAGAAGAGCACCCACCACCACACCCTTCGTGTGAATGTGTCCTTCGGAGCTCAACCACCACTGGGAGGACAGCCCGGCCCACCCAGGGAAAGGGTCCCACGGCGTCCCCTAACCTATTTACACCGTCTCCTACAGGCGGGCACCTCAGACTCTTTCAGTTTTTCGCCGTTGTTTTAACGCAGCTAATGTCCTGGTTTAGGAGTAAAGGCCTTTGTAACCTGACTACAGACAGTCCGCTGAGAAAAACACCCTACGACAAGGCAGCAGGTGAAGTCCTCAGGGGAAGCAGGAACTGACAGCTGCGACTCCGGGGAGAAGGGGCAGGGCCCAGAGACAGGGGCAGAGGGGCCTGAGGCCCACCCCACACCGGGCTGAAAGGAGCCGGCAGAGCAGACGCTAACCCCCTTTCCCTGGTCCAGTAATGCCCCAGCGGGGAATTCTAAGGCTCTGATCCGTCCTTGGGCTCCTCCTGTTCCGTACCTCTGGGCCGGCGTCCTCTCGCTCCATGGCTGGAAACCAAACAGCGAAGGTGAGAAGGAGAGAAGGGTTCAAACCCCGCGGCCCCGGCTCGGGCGGCAGAGCAGCGCTCTCAGCCCTTCCTCGGCTCCTCTCCCCGAGCGAGCTCTGGCTGCGGGGAGACCCTGCGGAGACACCGCGCTCTCCAGAAGAGGCCGCCCTGTCGGAAGCCCCGGCGCCACCTCGCTCGCTGTAAACAGCGCCGTGTGGCCGCGCGGGAACCCGGGACCGCGGCCAAGTGCGGCTCCGCTCCCCGCCAGCGGTCAAGGGCGCGGGCGGGCGGCCGGCTCCGGGTGCCGGGAGGGGCTGCCGCCGGGGAGGGAGCTGGGCGGCGGCCCCAGCGGCCCGCGCGGGGACCGCCGCCCCGCGGGAGGAGCGCGGCCCCCGCCCCTGCGGCCCCAGGCCCCGAGAAAAGCGGCAGCAACGGAGGCTCTCTGTCTCCAAGCTCCCACCCAGAGACGCCGGGCGACGGCAGGCGCGGCGTCCGCGTCCGCGCCGTCCCGCGTGGGCACCCTCCTTCTCAGACCCTCCAGGGCTGCAGCCCCGGGACCCCGGCTCGGCGCCCCCAGTACCCTGCCCGGCCCCTGCCCGCCCCCAGGCCTGCGGCGGGACGGAGCCTTCCGTTTCCCAGCTGGGACAGCACCGCCCGGAGACCTGGAGGCAGCGACTTCGGGGGCGTAGGGGTCAGAGGAGCGGCGGAGTTTGCCGGCGTGGGATTTCGGGGGGCGTGGGGTTGGGGGGGCGTGGAGGTTAGAGAAGCGGCGGACTTGGGGGGCGTGGGGTTTCGGGGGCCCAGAGTTTTGCGGGGCGTGGGGTTGGGGCGGCGTGGAGTTTTGGGGGCCGTGGTTGAGGGCGTGGGGTTTGGGGCTCCGGAGTTTTGGAGGGGCGTGGGGTGTGGGGCAGCGCTTGACGTCCGCGGTCTGAGAGGGCGCTCCCACAGGGTCCCGCTCCCACAGGGGGCTCACCGCGCATGGCAGGGCCGGGCGGGCCTGTGGGAGCCCTGTCTGCCCTCCCATAGGCCGGACCCCAGGCTAGCTCAGGGCGTTCGACAGCAACTCACCGGGACCGCGCGCTGCCAAGCCCGCGCTCCCGACTCCCGCGCTCCGCTCGCTCCGCCCCACGCCCCGCCCCCGACGACTGCGCTCCCGACGCCCCGCCTCCGACGTCCGCGCTCCCGACGACTGCGCTCCCGGCGCCAGCGCTCCGCTCGCTCCGCCCCGTCGCCCTGCACCCGACGCCCCGCCTCCGACGTCCGCGCTCCCGACGCCCCGCCCCGACGACTGCCCTCTCCGGCGCCGGGTCTCCTCGTGCATTGGCCGAGTCCCCACCGGTCCTGTCCCATCGCTTGCCGAGGCTGCGCATTGGGCGCGGCGTAGCCAATCGGAGCTGCTCTCGCCGCAGCGCGGAGGCGTGGGCGCCGGAAGCCGTCGTGGGCCCCGGAAGCCATCGTGGGCCCCGGAGGCGGAGCCTCGGTCCGCACAGGTTCTAGGGGGCTGCAGCCGGGCCCGTGTGGCAGGGCTCGGAGAGCATTCGTGTGGTGTGGCGCCGGCATGGGCCTGCTGAGCGGGGTGGCCCGCTGCCTGGTGCGGGGCGCCGACCGGATGAGCAGGTGGACCAGCAAGCGGGGCCCGCGCACCTTCTGCAAGGGCCGCGGTGCCAAGGGCACCGGCGTCCACGGCCGCGGCGGGAAGTTCGTGCAGGTCCGGGAGATGGTCCCGGAGCTGGTGGTGCCCGACCTGGCCGGCTTCCGGCTCAAGCCCTACGTGAACTACCGCGCCCCGGCCGGCGCGGACGCGCCCCTGACGGCCGAGCAGCTCTTCCGGGACGCGGCGGCTCCTGCCATCGAGAGGGACTTCCGGGACGGCACCTTCGATCCCGAGCGCCTGGACAAGTACGGTTTCGAGCCCACCCAGGAGGGCAAACTCTTCCAGCTGTACCCCAAGAACTTCCCGCGCTAGGAGCGGGGCGGCGCCGGGCCCGAGCGGCGGACTGCGCCCCGCCGCCCTCACCGGCGTCCTCACCGGCCTGCGTCCCCGCCGCCCTCACCGGCGTCCTCACTGGACGGCGTCCCCGCGGCCCTCACCGGCGTCCTCACCGGACTGCGTCCCCCCCGCCCTCACCGGCGTCCTCACTGGACGGCGTCCTCACCGGGCTGCGGCCCGGCGCCGTCACTGTTGCTCTTTACCGGCCGCCAGTCCCGGGGTGGGTGGGTGCGGAGGCGCCCCCCTCACTTCGTTTCTATTAAAGATCTCGGCTACGGTCCAGCGTGTGTTTTGGCATCTGGTCATTGAAAAGCAAGTGTGCAACCAAACAGGTGGAGTATAGGGACCTGAGCGAAGTTCTCAATCAGTCTATTCCCTAGGAGAGGAACAGTCGTCTTCCCAACCAAAAGGTTCTGGAGAGGTGGCATGGGCAGGAAGACATCGCTTAGCTTGCAGAGGGAGGAGAATTTACGAGGCCTATGCTCCGCATGGCATGGCAGGTTAATTCATTTATCCGCCCTCCAGTTCTTTCCCAAGGAGCAACCCATGAGCATACTCTTTATGGGTTCCAAAGCAACTGTTTGTGGGGGTCAAGTGAAAGAAACTGCCCTTCTTGGGGCAAACCCAAAGATGAGGCCACACAGAGAATTAGTACCAAAACTAGGATTTCTCTAGCAATCTAGTCTCTTTACTCTGTGTTCACCTGTTTCAGTGCATAGTCCCTGAGATCTTCTGTATTCTGTTTAATTGGCCCTTAAGTTAAATATCTTAACACAAACTCTAAAGGAGGGTTCAACATTTTTCTATTGAAATAAATGGGCCATTAGCTGGGAATTGATCATCTTAGCATATGATAATTTTTTAGAACACATTCTGACCTATGTCGCATGTTGCATTGTATCATCAGAAGACAAAGCAAAGGATAGAAGTGTGTGAACATCTATGTATCATATTAGCAGATGCTGAGGATTTGACAAATTCAACAGTGGCCTGTACCTTTCCTTCCAGAGAGACAAGGATGAACTCATCGGTGGAAGTCAGATGAGTCACAAACCCAGTTATGTTCCTGGAGTTGCTGTATCCAGGGTTTGGAAGCTACTCAGTGTACTAAGGCCACAACGAGGAAGTGTGATTAGTCCACCCGTACTGTCTTAACAGACAAGTTCATGACCCACTAAGGCAACCCGGAACAGTCCACGCTCCCTTTGCTTATCTGCACAGGAGACTTATTAATAATACAAGCACTCTGGTGCCTAAATGAGGTAATCTTTTTAAACGTTCAATTAAAACTATTTCTGGCTGGGCCGGCCCTGTGGCTTGGTGGTTAAGTGCGCGCGCTGCGATGCTGGCGGCCCGGGTTCGGATCCCGGGTGTGCATCAAGGCACCACTTCTCTGTCCAGCCTGAGGCCGAGTCCCACATACAGCAACTAGAAGGATGTGCAGCTGTGACAGACAACTATGTACTGGGGATTTGGGGGCAAAAAATAAATAAAAATCTTTAAAAAAAAAAAAAAAAAACTATTTCTGGTGTTATAAAGTAGCTTTAAAAAAAAAAAAAAAAAACTTCTGGGCCGGCCCTGTGGCTTGGTGGTTAAGTGCGCGCGCTGCGATGCTGGTGGCCTGGGTTCGGATCCCGGGTGCGCATCAAGGCACCGCTTCTCCGTTCATCCTGAGGCCGAGTCCCACATACAGCAACTAGAAGGATGTGCAGCTACGACATACAACTATCCACTGGGGCTTTGGGGGGAAAAAAAATAAAATAAATAAAATCTTAAAAAAAAAAAAAAAAAAACTTCATCTAGTTAATATAAATAGTTGCTTAAATAAATATAAAGAAGTAAAAGTCAACTCTACATAAGAAACTGACAAGTCTGAGAGCTAGGAACCAAGCCCTCCCGCTCCCCGTGCCCAGCAGCATGCTAGGCTAGGGCAAAGGCCCTTTTGCTGCCAGACAGAATCCCCATTTTCAAGGGCCCCAGCAGATAGGTTTCCTTAAGAGAAGCCAACAGTTTCTTAACTGTCTATACTGTAGATTCCATAAGATGCACTGAGCCCTATACAGTAACCTGCAGAGACTGCAGTAAGAATCTCAAGGATATGCTCTGAGGGCAGTTCATTCACAGACCAAATACAGTCGCACTCTTGGTTTTATTTGTGGAAATGGTCTTAATGATTTCAAACCAAGCAAACTCTTCCCTAGCTCAGCGGTTCTCCCACTTCCAGAGGTGAAGAACGTGATCATAAAAGGAGCACGTGGCTAGAAGGTTGATGTCCAAGTTTGCTGCCTGCAGACAGAGGCCACAGTCACAGATTGTGGCCTCTGCAGTGTGCAGCTGGCTGCCGCTCTTCACGTCCTCTGAGAGTGGCTGGAGGGCAGTCCTCGGTTTGCCTCCACTCTGGGGTTTGCTATGGCCATCTTTATCGTCGGCTGCTAAACGATCAGAAGAGGCAGCAGGCGACTGGCCCACAACCTTCAGGTTATAGACCAGATCTGCTGTTCTGGCTCCTGGGTCGCTGCAGGGAAAAGACCCTGAGCAGAATGACTGCTGAGTCTTTGGCAGATGGTGGAAGTAGAGCCAGGACCAATCAGCTCCATACACCAGTGAGTTGGGCAACGTATGGGACACAGAGACTGCATATGCTTCCTGCTTCTCCTCTGGAAGAGACAGGAGAATACAGGAAATGCAACGTTACCAAGAATCCATCTCATCACCCCCAACCAATGGCCCCTGCCCACCCTCAAAGGGAGACTCTGCCAAGAACAGCCACTCACTCATCAGCAACCACTGTGTGTCGTGCACAAGAATTATTGAGACGGGGACAGGTGAGCAGAGAAGTGAGTATGCTGTGTGTGCCTGAGAGAGGAATCAGCCTGGGCTACAGAACCACAGATGCATGGGTGCTTTTCCAAGTTGGAGGACTTGGTAAAAGCCTCTCAGTTAAGACTTAAAGCAAAGGACAAGAGTCATCCATATGAGAGAGAAAGAGATGTATGGGAAACAGGGAACAAGCACGTGTGCAGTACAGTGGTAGAAAAAACCTGACGTGAGGAACCGCACACAAGTGGACGTGGCGGAAGGCCGTCGGGGAGTGGTGACACATATCCGGAGGGTCAAAATCATGCAAAGTGCAGCATGCTCCATTAAAGAGTTGGAATTTTAGCTTGGAAAGGAGTCATTGAAGAGTTTAAGCGTGAGCAGTTTTCCTTAGGGTAAGTTGCTGTGGCAACTCTGAGGATGGAGGGTGGGACTGGAAAGAGGTCAGGGTTGCTTCCAGACAGTACCCAGCTGCAGAAGGTTTGAAAGTGACATCTGACCAGAAAAAGAAATGATGAGGTGCTGCCAAACCTGAGGTGGTCCAGGGCAAGGCTGGGGCTGGCAAGAGCTGCCATGGAAAGCTAGTGGCCTGTGAGCTGGGGATGTGGACTTAGAGAACTGTCAGCAGCTGGAAGCCTGGTGGCCATTCAGGTCTTCAATAAGCCTGGACAGCCACGACACTCTGAAAGGGTGGCCACTGCTGCCTCCCAAGTGCAGGGATCAATGCCACAGTGTCTGAGTCATGATCAGAATGAGCAATGATGAAGAAAGGAGAGGCGCAGACTAGGTCGATGCTGGAATTGGGAAACAAGCCACGGACACAACGATGACACAGGAGATCCTACTCCCTAACCCAGCGCAGCGCCTGGGCAGAGGCGGCTCCAGAGGAGCCAGATGCCGAGCTTCCTCAGCCAGAGAGGCGCTCGGGCAACACGCATGGGAGGAGGCTCCCCAGGAAACCATCCCTGTCCTCTGTGTTAACGCCTGGACGGGATCGGGAGATGGGCCGCTGGGACAATAAGGGCTCGCCACAGCCTTTCCAACAACCACTCAAAGCGCCCACTCCTGGCCAGGACCCCGGCCAGGCCCCAGGTAACCCAGTGAACACGGCTGGTCTTCCGGCCGCACAGTAACATCACACCCAGTAATACAGACATGTCTCCTACTCAAGTGCACGTGGAACATGAACAGAACAATCATGCCAGGCAAAAAAGGATTGAAAAGTTCCATAAAATAGAAATAGTACAAGCAATGCTCTCTAATCATAATGCAATAAAATTAAAAATTAATAACAGTCAAAAAACAAAAGAGTCCTTCCACTTAGAAATTTTAAAACATGGGCCGGCCCCGTGGCTTAGCGGTTAAGTGTGCGCACTCCACTGCTGGTGGCCCGGGTTCAGATTCCGGGCGTGCACCGACGCACCGCTTCTACGGCCATGCTGAGGCTGCGTCCCACGTACAGCGACTGGAAGGATGTGCAGCTATGGCATACAATTATCTACTGGGGCTTTGGGGGAAAAAATAAATAAATAAAATTATTAAAAAAAAAATTTTTAAACCTACTAAACCACACTTGGGTCAAAGGGGAAATATAAACTCAAATCACCAAATTTCTTTTTAAAAAATGAAAATGAAATCACAGTCACATATTGCTTGACGACGGGGATGGTTCCTGAGAAAGGCATCCTTAGGTGATTCCAGTTTTGCTCGAACACCACAGAATGAACTCACCACCTAGACGGCAGGACCTACGACACACCTAAGGCTCTAGGGAACTGATCTTAAGGGACTGCCGTCATACATGTGGTCTGTCATTGACCCCAGTGTCATTATGCAGTGCATGACTGTACTACACATCAGAACCTAAAAATATGCTTAAATCAGAAAAATTCAGACATAAAAACCCCTAAATTAATACAAGCAAAATAATAAGGTATGTGAATTGTATTCCCAACTCAAAATACTAGAAAAAGAACCAAGGAGGCACAAGGAAGGAAACCACAAAGATCAAGAGTGAGTGATGAAGTAGAGAACAGAAAAACCACACAACTGTAATAAAAACTAAACCCCACTTCTTCAAAAGACATGACAAAACGGTAGCTAACCTAAGGAGAAAGAGAAAACTTGCCATATGTATTTGTATATGTGCATAAATATACAAAGTAAAACATGACAAAGCGGAAATAACCATTAAAGAGGAAATTTTTTTTAAAAAATCACAAGTGACTTCTTTACACACCTTAATGCAAATAAATTTCAAAATGTAGATGAAATGAATAATAGCCTAGGAAAATACAGTTCACCAAAATTGACTCCAGTAGAGACGTAAAGCATCAACAAACCAATTTCCAGAGGAACTGATAAAGCGACTACCATACACACTAGATCAGGCCCAGGTAGTCTTACAGGAGACTCACCAACTCTTGGAAGAAAAGATAATCCAAATGATGCATAAATTATTCAAGAGAAGAGAAAATGAAGAAAATTTTTCACACTTCTGGTTTTGATTTTCACATGAACCAAAGTAATGCTGATATCTAATCTTGATAAAAACAGCGTAAAAGAAGATTTGTGTCACCTTTCAACATTAATGCAAAATCCTAATTAAAATATCACCAGAGTCCAATACCACATTAAAAAAATAACATACCATAATGAGGTGGGATTTATTCCAGAAATATATTCCATATTAGGAAATCTACAAACAAAATTTACCATATTAATATATCTAAGGAGAAAAATAACACAGCTCTACAGATATACAAGCATTTGACAACAATTCAGCAATTCCTGGTTTAAAAAAAATACTCAAGAAAACAGGAATTGATGGACACTTCTTCAATATAATAAAATAGATACACTTTAGTCCTTATACATTATCGTACTCAATGGGAACCACCAAGGACATCCTTATCAAGGTCTGAGAAAAGGCAAGGATGCCCTTCACCTTTTTGAAACTGTATTGGAGATATCAATGGATGAAAGTAAACAAGAGAAAACAATTATTGGCATTAGAATTGGAAAATAAAGAATAAAACCATATCTTTTTGCAGATTACATGATATTTACTTGGAAAACCCAGAGAATCAATGATAAGACTAACAGAAACCGGGCCGGCCCCATGGCTTGGCAGTTAAGTGCGTGCACTCTGATGCTGGTGGCCTGGGTTCGGATCCCGGGCGCACAGTGACGCACTGCTTCTCCGGCCACGCTGAGGCCGCGTCCCACATACAGCAACTAGAAGAATGTGCAACTATGACATACAGCTATCTACTGGGGCTTTGGGGGAAAAATAAATAAATAAATAAAATTATAAAAAAAAAAAAAAGACTAACAGAAACCAAAAACTTTAGTTAGGTAGCAGCATATGAAATTACCAACAAAAAACCCAATAGCTTTCAAATACTCAGACAGTATCCATTTAGAAGATAAAATGAAAGAGAAAAACCCCATTCACAATAGCAACAATAAAGATAAACTACCTAGGAATGAAGTTAACAAGAAATATACAATGTATACATAGAAAAATGTTAAAACCCTCTGAAAGATAGAAAAACAGACTTGAACAAATGGAGAGATATCCCTTTTCTTGTATAAGATGACTCCAGATGATAAAATAAGTCAGTCGTAAAGTTAATGTATATTTAATGCAATCCCTATAAAAAGCCAATAAGCTTTTTTCTGGGACAACATAAGCTGATGCTCAAGTTCAAATAGAAGAATAGTCAGGAAGTCCTTGAAAAAGAAGAGCGAGAGGAGGCAGTACACCTACTCTTACAAACGCACTGCAAAGCTCCAGGACTCCGGCCAGGGGGACAGAATAGGAAGACAAGACATCGTGTAAGTACCCAGGGAAAGTCAACACACAAGAAAGGTGGCATCTCGATTCACTGGGGGCTCCACACACCACAGGTAAGAACTCGGGTCAAAGTTGTAACCGTAGGGCTGGCCCCGTGGCTTAGTGGTTAAGTGCGTGCGCTCTGCTGCTGGCGGCCCGGGTTCGGATCCCGGGCGTGCACTGACACACCGCTTCTCCGGCCACGCTGAGGCCGCGTCCCACATACAGCAACTAGAAGAATGTGCAGCTATGACATACAACTATCTACTGGGGATTTGGGGGGAAAAAATAAATAAATAAAATCTTTAAAAAAAAAAAAAAAAGTTCTAACCGTAAAAAACTGAAGCCATACAAGTACGAGAAGAAAACACTGGAGGATTCCTTTACAAACTGAGTGTGTGAGGGGAAGGCTTTTTAACTAAGACTCAAAATCCAGATTCAATGAAAAAAAAATCTATAAATTTGATTACATTAAAAAAAAAAAAACTTTTGCATGTGGGAAAAAAAGACCATAGGCAAAAATCAAGGCAACAAACTGAAAGAAAATATTTCCAACATACCAGAGATAAAGGGCTAACACCACTAATACAGAAGAACTCTGTAAAAACCAAGGGGAAAAAAAACTAGAAACCAGAGAGAAAAACAGGCAAAAGACAGACAAAGATAATTCATAAAACCAGCTCTTTAGCATAAGAAAAAATATTCAGTTTCCCTCATAATTAGAGATATGCAATTTTAAACTACTCTGATGTTATTTCTCACCTATCAGATGCAAAAATCCCAAAGCTGGACAACAAACTCTGTTGGCAAGGCTCTGGGAAAGCCAGCATTCTCATACATGGCTGGTGAGATAATGAAACTGGATATATATTGAATCTTTGACCCTGCAATCCCACATCTAGGCAGTAAGCCTAAAGATACACCACCAACAAAACAAAAACACATATGCAAAACAAGATACATAGGAAGCATTATTTATAAATGCAAAATACTGGAAATAACCCAAATACTCACATAGAAAACTGGATGAGGGGCCGGCCTAGTGGTGCAAGCGGTTAAGTGCACACACTCCGCTGTGGCAGCCCGGGGTTTGGATCCCGGGCACGCACCGACGCACTGCTTGTCAAGCCATGCTGTGGCGGCATCCCATATCAAGTAGAGGAAGATGGGCACGGATGTTAGCCCAGGGCCAATCTTCCTCAGTTAAAAAAAAAAAAAAAGAGGAGGATTGCATTGGATGTTAGCTCTGGCCTAATCTTCCTCACACACACACAAAAAAAGAAAATTGGATGAAAAAACTATGGTATACCCACTAAATGGAGTGCTACATCACTTTAAAAGAACAAAGAAGACCTCTATGAACCAATATGGAGTGATTTCCAGGATACATCTTTAAATGAAATAAACAAAGTATGAAAGAGTGTATGTAAAATATCTTTTGTACAAGAAAGAAGTATGAATATATATATATACACGTATACGCTTATTTTTGCAAAAAGACATGCAATTATAACCAAAACCTAATGAAATGTGTTATCTACAAGAGGTGAGTGGGAACAAGGTGGGGAGGGTCTGATATTCCTCTGTGCATACTTTTTAACATAATTTTAATTTCTGGAACATTGTTAACGTTTTACACATTCAAAAGATAAAAATTAAATGAATGAGGATGAAGAAAAAAATCCTTAAAAAAACAGACCTAACTGTATTTCAAATAACCACACAAGAAAAAAAAATACAAATCTCATCCAAGTAACTTTTGAACACAGTACTTTGACTATAATCAAATCAATCTGACACAGAGAACCACAGGGCATCCTGAGTTGACTTCGCAGGCTTGTTCTGCAATGACACCAGTGGCCACTCTGTACGGCTGAGCACATGAGCACATTCGCTGGCAGCCAGGGTGTTCTCTGGAGAAGGGAGACACATGCAGAATGGGGACAGCAAAAGCTGGAACGTAATTAGAGACGTCACTGTGAACTCATGGTCTAACACACACACACACACACACACACGTGCACATGACATCCCAGTATTATAAGACCGCTAATTACCAGATCTTGGATTCTAAACACCACTCACGACTAAGGATCCGGACTCCCTGGAGAACAGCTGATTCCAGGTTTGGGAGAGGTAAAATGCAAAATGAACCTGGTATATCTTGTGCCAAAAAGCAAGGAAGTACTCAAAAATCAATAGGGACATGTGAAAAGGCCACAAGAGACAGCTTAAAGGGGCTTTCACAGGAAAACTCTAAGACAATGTGAACATTATAATGAATAACAGCAATAATGGATTATGACCCATTGAATAACATAAAAATTCATGAATCTGTATGGATACTAAAAATACAGACAGACATATGGGAGAAAGGAAAGCTCTTACTTTTCCTTACAAAAAAACACTAATTTAAAAATGTAGAAAGAATGATAGTAGTTAGAAAATCACCAATTTGCACTTGCAGTAATAATTTATTCAGGCAAGAATCATCAATGGATTGAGTGCAAGTCTGACAAGGAACACAGGTGCAAACACTATTATTCATTACAAAGGGAATCTCGGTAACTCTTACAGTGGAGAACTCCGGGGGAGACCACCTTAACCAAGTGATCACATTAACGCCAGCGGAAAGGGACAGAGTGGTGCCATGTGCCCTGACACAGCACACTAAGGAGGGCAGAATGTCACTTCTGTAATGTCCCTGACAAAACTGCATACCCCGATACAGGAGACATGTTTCAGATTCAAAGCCATGAAGAGACAGAAAGCAAAGGACAAGAAAAGACGCATCATGCAAACAGCAACCATAAGAGAGCTTGAGTGGCTCCACTAATACCAGATGAAATGGACTTTGAAACAAACAAAAAGGTGACCAGAGATAAAGAGGGCACCTCATAATGATACGAGGGTCAATACCTTAGGAAAATACAACAGTTATAAACATATACACCCCTAACAACAGAGCACCAAAATACATGAAGCCAAAGCTGACAGAAATTAGGGACGAAAGAGACAATTCAACACTAATAGTTGGAAACTTCAGTATTCCACTTCCAATAATGAACAACCAAACAGAAGATCAACAAGGAAACAGAACACTTGAGCAGCATCTGCAACGCACGCTGCCCACAACAGAGCACACGCTTCTCTGAAGAGCACAGAGACACTCTCCGGAACAGGCCACATACTAGGCCACAAAACAAGTCTCAACCTAATAGAATAAAATCAGAAATCAATAGGAGAGGCAGCTGCAACGCCAAGCGGAGGAGGCAGGAACCTGAGTGTGAGCAGGAGCTGGGTGGGCACCATGGCCGGGACCACCACCATCGAGGCGGTGAAGCACAAGATCCAGGTTCTGCAGCAGCAGGCAGATGATGCAGAGGAGAGGGCCGAGCGCCTCCAGTGGGGAGTGGAGGGAGAAAGGCGGGCCCAGGAACAGGCTGAGGCTGAGGTGGCCTCCTTGAACCGTGGGATCCAGCTGGTTGAAGAGGAGCTGGACCGCACTCAGGAGCGCCTGGCCACTGTCCTGCAAAAGCTGGAGGGAGCTGAGGAAGCTGCTGCTGAGAGCGAGAGGTATGAAGGTTAGCGAAAGCCGAGCCTTGAAAGATGAAGAGAAGATGGCGCTCCAGGAAGTCCAACTCAAAGAAGCTAAGCACATTGCGGAAGAGGGAGACAGGAAGTATGAAGAGGTGGCTCATAAGTTGCTGATGATTGAGGGGGACTTGCAGCGCACCGAGGAACGAGCTGAGCTGGCAGAGTCCCGTTGCCGAGAGATGGATGAGCAGATCAGACTGATGGGCCAGAATGTGAAGTGTCTGAGTGCTGCTGAAGAAAAGGGCTCTCAAAAAGAAGACAAATATGAGGAAGAGATCGAGATGCTTACTGATAAACTCCAGGAGGCAGAGACCCGTGCTGAGTTTGCTGAGAGATGGGTAGCCAAGCTGGAAAAGACAACTGATGATTTGGAAGAGAAACTGAAATGCACCAAAGAGGAGCACCTCTGTACACAAAGGATGCTGGACCAGACTCTGCTTCACCCGAACGAGATGCAGAGCACCACAGTCCTGCCCCGCCACTCCTCCTCCCTCTCACCCCGACTCCACCTCAGGCCAGCCCGCCCGAAGCTGACCTTTAAACTGAGGGCTTGAGGGGCCGGCCCTGTGGCTTGGTGGTTAAGTGCGCGCACTGCGATGCTGGCGGCCCGGGTTCGGATCCCGGGTGCGTATCGAGGCACCACTTCTCTGTCCATCCTGAGGCCGAGTCCCACATACAGCAACTAGAAGGGTGTGCAGCTATGGCATACAGCTATCTACTGGGGCTTTGGGGGCAAAAAATAAAATAAATAAAATCTTAAACTGAGGGCTTGGGCCGGCCCCATGGCTTAGTGGTTAAGTGTGCGCGCTCCACTACTAGCAGCCCGGGTTCGGATCCCGGGCGTGCACCGACGCACCACTTCTCCGGCCATGCTGAGGCCGCGTCCCACATACAGCAACTAGAAGGATGTGCAGCTATGACATACAACTATCTACGGGGGCTTTGGGGGGAAAATAAATAAATAAATAAAAAATTATAAACTGAGGGCTGATCTTCAACTGGAAGGCTGCTTTCTCCTTTCGCCACCTCTCCCACCCCCACCCCTGTGTCTTTTTTGCCCACTGTCTCTGCCTCTCCCCAGAGATTCCAGTTGGGCTAGAGGCTGAGCACCTTTGGGAACAACATTTAAGGGAATGTGAGCACAATGCAAAGTGTCTCTAAAAGCATGTTGTGATGTACACACCTTTTTTGTTGTTGTTGATGTAGCAACCATTTGTAAAACATTCCAAATAATTCCGCAGTTCTGAAGCAGCAGTCTAATCCCTTTCTCACTTTTGGAAGGTAACTTTTTAGCTTAACGCATATTGCCCTCTCCATAGAGGAAGGAAAGAGGTATGGGCCTGCCTTACTGAAAGCCAAACAGAGCCCAGAGAAAGACTCCACTATGGGAAACCTCATCACTCTGTACAAAGTACCAGCCAAACCACAAGGGTGATTCCAGGAGTTAGCAAAAAAGAAAAAAGTGCTGTTCAGGTTTTCAGCTTTAAGGTATCTTTGGGCAATTTTATTTTTATTTTTTTCATCAGAAGTGACCAAACAAATTAAGACGGTGATACCTCTCTCTGAGACCAAATCCTTGTCACATCTCTACTCCCTTCCCAACTACTCAGAGAATGGATCATGTGCACCTTACGTCGAGGTGACCACTTATCTGCTCTCCTGCCTCCTTGAAAGAAAGGAAGGAAAATTATGTTTTGGCCACTGATTTAGCCATATGAAACTCATCTCATCACCCTTTTCTGGGTCTGAAACTGCTTTCTCTAAAAGTGCCATCTCGTTGTGCTTCGTATCAGTTAGTGCTGGAGAAATCTTGAATAGCTTATGTACGAAACTGTTTCTAAATTTTATATTATTTTGAAACATTGCTTCTTGGGGGCTGGGGCATCCTGGCCACCTCATTTGGCTGTGAGAGCTCTCTACAGTCTGGGCCGGCAGTGTGCTGATCTTCTGAAGTTTCTTTCCCTACCCAATCCTCCCTTTTTGGTGAGGTTTCTGTGAGGTCTATTAGGTGTGCATCCTGCAGCTTACTGGCTAAAAATGTACTCTCCTTTGGTGTGGTCTCTGTGGGGACCAATTGGGAGAAAGAGAAACCAATAGTGCAACTGTTTTGATACTGAAAATTGACAAGTGTCTTTTTGAAATAAAGAACCAGTCCCTCCAACAAAAAAAAAAAGAGAGAGAAGTCAATAACAGAAAGAAATTTAGGACACTCACAAAAATGTGGAAACTACACAACACACTCATAAATAACCAATGAGTCAAAGAAGAAATCACAAGGAAAATTAGAAAATACTTTGAGAAGAATGAAAATAAAGATACAACATACCAGAACACATGGGATGTAGCGAAATCAGTGCTCAGAGAACAACTTATCACTGTAAATGCCTACATTAAAGAAAAAGAAAGCACTGGCCCAGTGGCATAGTGGTTAAGCTCGCGTGCTCTACTTCAGTCACCCGGGTTCACAGGTTCAGATCCAGGCACAGACCCACACACCACTCATCAAGCCGTGCCGTGGTGGCATCCCACATATAAAACAGAGGAAGGTGGGCACAGACGTTAGCTCAGGGACAATCTTCCTCAAGCAAAAAGAGGAGGATTGGCAACAGATGTTAGCTCGGGGCCAATCTTCCTCACAAAAAAAAAAAAAAAAGGAAGAAAGATCTCAAGTTTGAAGATGAGAATATTACAGCATGTTCATATAACTAACAGAAATGATGCCAAAGATGGGCCGGCTCTGTGGCTTAGCGGTTAAGTGCGCGCGCTCTGATGCTGGCGGCCCGGGTTCGGATCCCGGGCGCGCCCCGAGGCACCACTTCTCCGTCCAACGCGAGGCCGAGTCCCACGTACAGCAACTAGAAAGATGTGAACCTATGACATACAACTATCTACTGCGGCTTTGGGGGGAAAAAAATGAATAAAATAAAATCTTTAGAAATGATGCCAAAGAGACAGAGGAACTGAAGATACAGAAGAGGAAGGAAGTCCTTGAGTACAGCCCAGTGCCAAGATGACTGGCCTAGGAGCAATGGTGGGAAGGTGAGGCAGTATCATTGTACAGAGGAAGGGTAGGGGAGATCATGAACTGAGAGTGAGGAGGGAAAATGAGGTGCTGGGGGTTTGAGAAGAGAAGAAAACATGAAATCATTCTGACAGTGAAGAATTACTGGCTAGGGAAAGGCCCTGGTTCACCTGGCAATTACAAGGACCCACCGCAGCATCAACTTGAAGTGAGACCCCACAGGAGCTTCCCTCCAGCCACATTCTGTGGCTCGGGCATAAGCAAAGTTGGATTTTAACCAGTGCTGGGTTCTGCCCAGAAAGTGTGAGGAAGGGCGCAACGGAAGAGAGTTTAGGTATGTTAGGAACATCAGACCGTGGAGACCACACTGTCCACAGGCAGGAAGACCATGGCAGAGGGAAGCCAAAGATGGTTATGAAAGTGACAAGTGGTAACACTTCTTAACTAGAAGTCCCAGTATGGTCAGAGAATCGCTAAAATGCAGAAGGTTCCAGAATAATTGAGCTGGTCAGGTAAAAACTATAGACAGCAGAGTGCTTGAAACTGAGATTTCAGAGTTGGCGCAGCTATGGATCACGGCAAGGCCTAGAGTGTGACCCTGGGAATGTTTGGCGGGTGAGAGAAGAGCTTGGTAGAGTGAGGGGGCAAGAAACTGGGAGCCTCCACCCCAGGCTCAGCTGCCACGGGCCCCCCACTCACCTATTGCCTTTTGGCAGTTGAAGATCTTAAAGCCACTGTGCATACATGCTGCCAAGAGCAGGTGGTAGTGGAAAGGGTGCCACTTGAGCCTCCACACCCCACCGTGCGCGGGCATGTCTACAAATGGCTGCTTCATGTTCCGAGTGTCCCACAGGAGAACATGCTCATCATAGCTGAAACCAATCAACCAGAGAGAGCATGCAGGAAAGCCAATGCCCACTTACTCCCCAAGGCCCCTAGATGGCAGGGAACATCTCCCAGGGAGACCCATCCCACTCATCCCTCTAGGACCAAGTTCCCTTTACCAAACCCAGATACCTACACTCTGGTTTGAGAGCTGGCCTAATGAAACATCACAACGGTCAAGATGAGAAAAGGAAGTGAAAGATGCAAAGACCCCTGTGAACCTACTCCAGCGGACTCACCTTCCCGTGGCCAAGACGTTCTCTCTGTGGGGGCTACTCTGGATGCTGCACACACCCATGGAGTGTCTGTAAGCAAAAGGCACAACCTGAGCAGCACCTAGGCAGGGCACTTCTCCAGCGGCAAGTCCACGGAGGAGAGACAGGGAGAGCTGGTGTTCCATGCCGAGCACTGGCCCCTTGATGATTTACCTCTTGCTGGTGAACAAAGATGTGCCAGGGGTCCTGGTGTCCCAGCCTTTCAGGAGGCCATCATCCCCACCTGTGTGGAAACAGAAATGCCCACTGACAATGGCACCGATAACAGGAAATGGCCATTTCTCAGGGAGAGAATTTACGTCTGCAAGGAAATTCTCATGAGTGACTTTTCCTGGGTGGTTTCAGGTTGCCACCAGGCAGAAGAGCCCCAGAGACAGCACCCCAGAAAGTCACCCTGTGCTGTAACTGTGTCTTCAGACTTGAAGAGGGTGCCTGCAGGGAAGAAGGGAAAGACCAATGGGCTATGCCTGTAGGAATAAAGGGGAAGACCAGGAAGTTACAGGGGTAGAGTTACCAGGTCACATGTGGCTAAAGTGCCTTCTATTCAAGCCCCAGCAGTCAATGCTCTTGGCTGCTATGAACCAGAGCTGCCATACCAAAGAACTCTGAACAGGAACTGTATGCAGGAGGCTGTGAACATGAGGACTTCTTAAGGTTCTGGAAGCTTCAGCACACCCTCACATGTTTTCAAGGGAAATGTTTTTTACAATCTCATGGTACAAAGGGCCTCTGAGCTTGTTTTAGGGGAACTGAAAGAACAGTAGCACAGGGGAATTGGTGCCCTGACCACAACCAGTCTCTGAAGAAAAGCAACACCAAGATACAGGGAGATGATATCTTAAGCAAAGGAAAAAAGGCTGATGAGCAAGGCCCTGAGGGAGGATGAAGAGAAGCAAAAAAAACAAAAAAAAAACCAACAACAAAAACGCCTACACTTGGGCCGGCCCCGTGGCTTAGCGGTTAAGTGCGTGCGCTCTGCTGCTGGCGGCCCGGGTTCGGATCCCGGGCGCGCACCGACACACTGCTTCTCTGGCCATGCTGAGGCCGCGTCCCTCATACAGCAACTAGAAGAATGTGCAGCTATGACATACAACTATCTACTGGGGCTTTGGGGGGAAAAAATAAATAAATAAAATCTTTAAAAAAAAAAAAAAAAAACACCTAGACCTGACCACTCCATCCATCCACCATTCACCCACCCATCCTTTATCCCTCCTTCCATCCATCCACCTGTCCACCATCCATCCACCCATCCATCCCTCTACCCACCCATACCCATCATCCACCCATCCACCTTCCACACATCCACTCATCCATCCATCTACCCACCCATATCCATCATCCATCCATCCACCTGTCCACCATCCATCCACCCATCCATCCCTCTACCCACCCATACCCATCATCCATCCATCCACCTTCCATACATCCACTCATCCATCCCTCTACCCACCCATATCCATCATCCATCCATCCACCTTCCACACATCCACTCATCCATCCCTCTACCCACCCATATCCATCATCCATCCATCCACCTGTCCACCATCCATCCACTCATCCATCCCTCTACCCACCCATACCCATCATCCATCCATCCACCTGTCCACCATCCATCCACCCATCCATCCCTCTACCCACCCATACCCATCATCCATCCATCCACCTGTCCACCATCCATCCACCCATCCATCCCTCTACCCACCCATACCCATCATCCACCCATCCACCTTCCACACATCCACTCATCCATCCATCTACCCACCCATACCCATCATCCATCCATCCACCTTCCATACATCCACTCATCCATCCCTCTACCCACCCACCCAACCATCCATTCACATTCCAGCCAGCCAGCCATCCACACCCCCATCTTCCCACCTACTTTCCAGTCAGCCATCCACCCACTCGTCTGCCCATCTATCCATTATCTATCCACCCACCTTCCATCCATCTATCCACCCACCTTCCATCCATCTACCCATCCATCCACCCATCCACCTTCCCCAACCACCCACCCATCCAACAGGTACTTAGTGAGCACACTACAGATGCCTGTAACAGACAGAAGGAATATGGGATGAACATGATCTATGATTAAGTGAACGAACCAGCAGAATAAGTCAACCCAGGCACAAAGTCTGTGGGTGAGCCTCAAAGAAGCTGCCATTCTTTGACAAATTTGTAGACAGCTGGTTGTGGCTTCTTTACACACTGGACTCTCCTCTGTCTCTCACATTCCGCATTCACTCCACCAGGAAATCCTGTTGATCTACCTTCACACATGTCCAGAGCCCCACCACTTTTCCTCATCTCCACTGCTCCCAACTTGGTCGAAGTCATTCTCATCCCTCACCTGGATGACAGATCTCCAGGCTCCAGGCTCCGCCCTCACCCCCTTGCAGTCTATACTCAACACATTAGCCAAAGAGATCCTGTTAAATTTTGAAATATAAGTTAGGAAATGTCATTCCTTTGCTCAATATCTTGCAATGGCTTCTATTTCATTCTGAGAAAAAGCCAAAGTCCTTCCTGAGGCCTGCAAGGTGCTGTGACCTCTGATCTCACCTTCTTCTCTTCTACCACTCACTTGTGTCATTCTGGCCATGCTGGCTACTTGCTACTCTCCTACACACCAGGCTCTCTCTTGCTTTAGGGCCTTGGCCTCCTGTGACGACACTCTATAACAGGACAATCAGCACCTGCCCGAAGTGCCCCGATCCCTCACCCTTTTCTACCTTTCTTCTTTCCAAAGCACTTATCACCTCTGACCTACTGTGCAATTTCCTTATTTATTACACAGAATTCTTAGTGTTCACTGTCCATCTCCTCCCACTCAACATGAGCTGAAGGAAAGCAGGGACCGTTGTCTGTGTTGTTCACTGATGTCTCCCCGGCACCTGGAACAGGGCTTGGCACACAGTAGGTCTCAATAAACATTTGCTGAGTGAATGAATTGGTCCTGAGTTATTAAGTCAGTGCCCCATTACACCCTTGCTTTGAATTAGCTAAGCCTCAAGGTAGAAGAACTAATCCAAGAATGAGAGACCTTAGAAAATTAAACTTTTATTATTCTCACTGAGACTCCTCAAGGGTGTGATAGCAAATAATGTAGCAAGGACTCTCTCAGGGGAAGATAAGCATTAAACACACAATCATAATTAGGATGAGCACAGGGTGCCACGAGAGCGATGACAAGGGTTCAGGCCTGGCCAGCATTTCTAAAGATAAGATTTTAAGCTGAGCCCTGCCAGAAAAGTAGATTAACCTGTGAAGGAAACATCATGTGATCCAACACTGAGACTGGAGAGAAGGTGGAATATTTGAGGAAAAGAAGACTGAAAACAAAGAGAAGTCACTCAAAATATGGCCAGAAAGGTAGGCACGGATCTGATTACATACGCAAGGCTGAGGGGCTCTCATCAAGTATTTTGGATGGGAGCTGCAAAGGGTTTTAACGAAGAGTGAGGTGTGATAAAGTCTGCATGTTTTTAAAACAATTGCTCTGGCTACAGAGTGGAGACTGGATTGGAAAGGGTCAGGAATGAATATAGGGCTATCACTTAGCACTCTGCTATGACAAACGAGATGAGATGGTGGCCCAGACACGTGGAGAGGGAAGGAGATGGCCAATTCTGACAAAGGCTTAGAGGATAAAATTAATAGGACCCGGACTCACTGGAGGAGTGAGGGCAGAGATGTCTGATTTGGGTGACAAGACCCTGTCCTGCATTAAGGGAGGAGCAGGTGTGAAACAAGGAGACACAGGGAGTAAAGGCTCAGCTCTAGACCCATGAAGTGACCTGATCTCACCTCTCAGCGTGGAGCTCAGCATACAACCAACAACTGGATGGAGAAGGAAATGAGGGGTGAGGCCTTTTCTATGCCTCTCTGCAAACTCAGCAGCTCCTCTCTGTCTTCTCTCAGAGACCAACACCTCCCCCTCCCATGAGCTATCTGCCTGGGTGAGAGAAGCTGACCAAAGCAACCTCATTCCTGGAACCACTGGTTCTGTTCATTTCTCATGCCCACGTCAGCATCCCCCAAATACATGCCACTCGCGATACCAGGAAGTTAATCCTCTCCCTCTCATGCTTCCTTCTCTTTGGGGAGGTAAACTGTATCCAAAAAGGGAGCAGACGAACCTGAAATCCAACGTGACGAAGTCAATGCTGGACCCAGAAGCACCAGGCAAAGAGCACGGGAGCTCTGACTGGGTTCTGAGAGGGAGAGCAAGGGACTCGACACTGAGAGCCCTGCTCCAACATCAGGAGCACCTCCCGAAACCCTGAAGGCCTGCAGCAAACCGCACCGGGCTCTCAGAGGAACCGCTAAGTGGTGAGCACCAAAGACAGCTTTTGTCCCAGAAAATGCATTCTCCACAGAAGGTCTTCAAGATCCCAACATGTCCCGAATCACGGCCTTGACGCATGCCCCATTTGCTTCCCTCAGCAAGTCTCCAGAAAGGGGAGTGTGATGACAACATAGCTCCCTCCCTCACGGGCCGACACCCAGCAGAGGAGTACCAACCTGAATACACGATTTCTGTCTGCCAGTAATTGAAAGCAGCAATCCAGGCCTCGAAGTGATGGGCCTGCCATGTGGCGACATCCTGCAGTCCGGGCCCCGCCTCGTTCACGCTTATGAGGTGGAGCTGCCCTTTGGAGTCGCTGCTAATGATTTTCAAGGGCTGGTCACTGGCTCTAGACACGGAGAACAAACAGAGAAACTGGCTGAACTTTATTCATTGACCCAAACTCATCACCCTCTTCTGTTCTCAATTGGTACCATTTTATGCCCCTAAGACATGTCATGGGAGAGGTTCTCCATGGACCTGGTACGTGGACACGCCTCTTAAGAGGCTTGCTTGGGCATCTGGCAGAGACCAAAGCTACCACTTAGCTTATCAAAATAAACAAGGAGCTGACACTCCTCTTGATGAAAGCACTATCCCTTTTCATCCAAAATGCTGGGATTCTCGGGACCGGCCCGGTGGCACAGCAGTTAAGTTTGCATGTTCTGCTTCGGTGGCCCAGCGTTCGCCAGTTTGGATCTTGGGCGCGGACCTACTCACCACTCATCAAGACATGCTGAGGCAGCATCCCACATAAAAGAACTAGAAGGACCTACAACTAGGATATACAACTATGTACTGGGGGCTTTGGGGAAAAAAGAAAGAAAAAAAAGAGGAAGATTGGCAATAGATGTTAGCTCAGGGCCACTCTTCCTCAAAAAAATAAAATAAAAAATAAAAGGCTGGGATAATTTTCTTTTTTGATTAGGACTGCTTATGACATTCCCAGGTTTGGGAACCACAAGCAAGCCAACAGAGGTGGCTTTAACTCTCGCATGCATGAAAACAGGAATGGATCCTCACAGGAAAGACTCAGGTCTCTCAGCAATGCTGACCCTTACCTTCCAGTTTTCCCAGTGGACCAATCGAGGGACAAAGCCAGACACTCCTTCTCGAGGACGAAGCTAGAAAGTGGCTGTAGTGTGTAAGTGTTCTACTGGAAAGAAAGCAACGCAATCTGAGGGAAACAGCCCAGAGCCCTGAGAAGATTACTCCTCCAGTTCAGGTATGCCACCGTTCCCTCATCTACTCCTGGGGGAACAAAGTGTCTCAGTCACCCATTCATAGCAGAACCTGAAGACACCAGAAAACTGGCCCCTGCCCTCCAGGAGCTCACACCCCTGTGGGAGGGCTTTCCCACACAGGTGACCTTGGAGGAAGCAGGTCTCTCCGCTTTTCAAACCCCCTCGCACTGTCCATGCACTCCTAGACACCACCAGAGCACCCATGCAGGCTCCGGGAAGCACGTCTGGTAGAGACTCTCCCCCCAACCCAGGCCTCCAAGGATGCTGGCATATTCTGAATCCAGAGACGGAGACAACGGGAACTTTCCTCTGGTTTCCCTTTCATAAGCCACAACTAGCCATCAAAATGCTGTTTCTCTTCTCTAAGATCTATGTAAGGTTTATTACCTAAACAATCTGGACAGTGCTTAACTCTGTCAACAGGCTCCCAGCAGGCTGCTTCATCAGGGTCCTCTCTTGGGTGTATGTGCTCCTGCCCTGAACTCTGATTTATGGGCCCACAGACTTCCTCAGATATTTCCTCCCTCATTCTTAAGACAGGGCTGCTTCTCTCAGCTGGCATAAAGCAAGGCCCTTTCTGCACAAGCCCTCAGTTGCCATGAATCCAGTGCCAGCTGGACCTCTGCTCCAGTCTCATTCACAGCACCCACATTTGTGTGTCCCTCCCACAGTCATGTCCTGTGGGCTGTTCACTGCACCCCACTCACTACGTGACTTCTGTTACCTCCCTCCCCTAATGCTCACACGCAGTCATTCTGGAAATGCATAGTACAGGATTGCTGTCAAACTGTTAGAAAAATTCACACAGGAATCACATGATTTCCTAACTATCAGTGAGAAATGCAGTAGTCCCCCCCTTATCTGTGGTTTGTTAACCACGGCCAACGATGATCCAAAAATATTAAGTGGAAAATTCCAGAAGTAAACAATTCACAAGTTTTAAATTGTACACCATTCTGAGCAGCGTGAAATCTCGTGCTGTCCCGCTTCGTCCCACCCGTTTGTCCAGCAGATCCACACTGTATACACTACCTGCTCATTAGTCACTTAGTAGCTGACTCGGTTAACAGATCGACTGTCATGGTATCACAGTGCTTGTGTTCAAATAGCCCTTATTTCACTTAATAATGGCCCAAAGTGCAAAGTAGCAATGCTGGCAATTTGGATATGCCAAAGAGAAGCTGTAAAGTGCTTCCTTTAAATGAAAAGGTGAAAGTTCTCGACTTAATAAGGAAAGAAAAAAAATCATATGCTGAGGTTGCTAAGATCTATGTTAACTTTAGTTACAGTATATTGTCAGACTTGTTCTATTTTATTATTAGTTACTATCGTTAATCTCTTACTGTGCCTAATTTTTAAATTAAACTTTACTGTAGGTATGTATATATAGGAAAAAACATAGTACACATAGGGTTCAGTACTATCTGCAGTTTCAGGCATCCACTGGGGGTCTTGGAACGTATCCTTTCGGGTAAGGGGGGGATGACTGTACCATTTTCACATAGGAAATTCATTGCTATTCTTAGCCCCAGCATCATCAACCCAAGAATGCTGGTCCAGGCTTTCCTTATGGAAGAACTTTCAAATCCATTGACAGGTGAATGAACAGCCTGTCACTTCAGCCCTTCTACTGGTCACGCATAAGGTGACCTCCTCTCGGAGTCAGATGCAGATCTCAATAATTTAAAATAGACTACATACTACCTTGGAAGGCTTTACGATAAAGTTCACCATTGAACAGAAACTATGTTATAAAAATGTTTGTATTGGCACAGCCTCCCTCCCAAACCCTCTTCATTCAGCTTCCTTCCATCCCCCACAAAGCCTGGCCCCAGTCACTGACCTCAGATCCCACCAAGCGGAGCAGCTCTATGGATCCACCAGCATCTGCCACACCCAAGAGGGCACAGCCAGCCACCGGGATGTGGCACCTGAGAAAACAATTCACACGCCAGTCAGAACATGGGATATACCCAGAGTACAAGAGAGCATTACGCACCCCAGTAATTGACTATTTAAATTCCAGCTCCAAAACCAGGTTGGAACCTACAATTCTGCTCCAACGAGATTCCCCAGCTTATGCAGCAAGAAACCAGCACCACTTCCCAGACTGATACTAACTCCAGGGCTCAGAAACTGACAAAGGAAACAAGCCCCAAGTCTACAGCCGCCTCCAAGTGCCCACAGGTTAGCAGGACAGTAAAGAAATGCATCCAAAGTGCAGACATTTCTCCATCTTGTTGAATGCTGCCAGGCATCAGGCTCACCTGATTAAGTGAATAGATATTCATGACAAATTCCAGACAAGTGGATTGTTACCGTCATACCATTTCATGTCCAGGACTGCAGAAGTATCTCCTCTTTGGATCTCAACCAAGGGGCAAGCAGAGCCGTCCTCATTGAAACTATACAGGCAGAGACGTCCTACACGGATGTGAGGCTTGTCTACGTCCACTCCACTCTACAAAAAATGCAGATGTGTTCTCTGATTACCCTAACAGATACTGAGAAACCCAAGGGACGGGAAAAGGGGTCGAGGGAAAGAAAAGGTTTGCCGAGAGTCTGGAACTCTGCCTGGAAGCAGCACCCCTGACTGTCTCTTCTCTTGTATGGGATTAACGAGCAGGAAGATGAGCTCTGCTGGACCCTGCACAGAATGCTCCTTCTCAACAGCTAACAGGGACCAGCTATGGTGAGGGTCACCACAGGACCAGTTTCCCTGGACAGTCCTGGCTTTGGCCTGCTGCTCCAGAGCCAGTTCACATTCTTAAAGGTGTCCTGGTTGGGATCTGCGCAGAAGCCTTCAAGTGATTAGGTACGGCTCCTAGAAAATCCCGTTTTCTCTTTAGACTTCAACCATAAGCTCGAGCCTCACCGGCACACACACAACACGCTGCTTTCAAGATGCCCCTGTTTCTAGCCTATGTTCTGGCCACAAGGCCAAGGTCGCATCTCCATCCCCGGTGCGAGTCCACAGGAGACTTTCCTCTTTCAGCCCCTCCCCTTCCCGCGGTGCAGACCAGAGAGCCAGGTCCCAACACCCGTGGTCGGCTCTGCCTCTCTGGAGCCTGTTCTCGCCCTTCCTGAGACCCTTCTGAGAGCGGAGTTTGAAGTGGGGCCTTAGCTTCCGGGGAATGCAGACCCAGGACCCAGGGTGGAGACCGCCCGAGGCCAGGCGGGCTCCGCGCACCTTGCCCTCCGCGTCGGCGGGCTGGTCCTCCGGCTTCCGCAGCTGGTAGGAGCCGCAGGCCAGCAGATGCCTGCAGCCTTCCAGCGGGCACCACTCCACCGAGTCCGCCGTGTACTCCGTGTCCACCGCCTGCAGCAGCCGGACGCGACTGCCCGTCGCCCAGCAGTCGAAGGACCCGGTGGCGACGGGAGTGGAGGAGACCGGGCGGGGGAGGCGGCGTGACGAGGCCAGGATGGGAGGCGGCGTGGGGAGGGGGTGAAAGCGGTCTCCGGGTTCGGGGCCGGGGGAGAGCGGGGTCGCGGGGGCGGAGTCCGGGTGAAAGCGGTCTCCGGGTTCGGGGCCGGGGGAGAGCGGGGTCGCGGGGGCGGGGTCCGGGTGAGAGCGGGTTCGCGGGGTCAGGGTCGGGGTGAGAGCGGGGTCGGCGGGGCCGGGGCGACAGGTGAGAGGGGGGTCGCGGGGTCGGGCCCGGGACGGGGGTGAGAGCGGGGTTGAGGCTGGGGGCCCGGGACCTGAGCGGCGAGCGGAAAGCTCAACCTAGGGCTGGCACTTCTTCCACTTCCGCAGTCTCTTCCCCCTCCGACTCCTTCCGGGGCCGGGCTCCCGCGCCCCCTGCCGGCCGGCGGACCCCACGTGCCAGGGCGCACCCCCGGCCCTGGCCCCGAGACTCGGGGCTTGGAGGGGACAGCGCGAGTCCCACACGGAATCAGAGTCCCGCGGGCAATCGCGGGAGAGCTGGGCCCTGAAGGGCGAGCAACGAGGAGGAAAGCAGGACATGGAAGTGGGCGTATGCAGAGAGGCTAGACGTTCAGGGAGCAGAGCCCACGATACACCCAAAGGCCTTGGGCCTTGGCTGCCCTCCCTGTCCCTCTTCATGTCCACTCTAGGGGGCTGCCCATTGGGCAAGAAGTGGGGCACGTCGGTGGGTACAAAGACCTGCCTGCCAGGACAGCGCAGCAAGGAGACAGGGCCAGCTGCAGGGCCCATGGGCAGGGTGGTGGGCAGGAAGGTGGACAGAAGGCAGCAAGAGCAGGCATCTGGGCCCCGAGAGGCAGGATCCGGTCTGCTAGTTAGATTTAGGATGTAAGGGAGAAGACCCAGTACAGCCACGATCTGATCTGGGAAACTGAGTAGGTGCTGAAACCATTTAAAAAGATTAGTGTGGTCTACAGGACAGGTTTGAGGTAGGCAAGTTTTGGACATTTTGTTATGCATTGAATCGTGTCCCGCCAAAAAAGATATGTTGAAGTCGTATCCCACAGTACCTCAGAATGTGACCTTTGGAAATGGTCTTTATGGAAATAATCCAGTTAAAATGAGGTCATTAGGGTGGGCCCTAATCCAACAGGAGTGTGTCCTTATGAAGGGAAGATTTGGTCTGTCAGGGACAAACATCCATAGAGGGAAGACAATGTGAAAACGGAGGATTGGTTTGAAGCATCTGCAAGGAAAGGCTGCCGGAAGTCAGGAGGCCTGGAACACACCTTTCCCTAGCACCTTCAGTAGCAGCATGGCCCTGCCAACACCCTGATTTGCCTCCAGAACTGAGACAATATGTTCTGTTGTTTGAAACTACCCAGTTTGTGATACTTTGTTATGGCAGCTCCAGGAAACTGGACATGTTGAGATTGTAATCCTCACGGATACCTGGATATTCAGCCTGCAGTTCCGTACCAGAGCTATGGCCAGAAATACAGATATGAGTCAGCTCAGATGGCAGCTGAAGCACAGAAGCAGGAAAGGTTCAGCAAGCAACAGGACATTCTGAAATGGCTGAACCACACATCTCGATCTGGCACAAAAGATGGTCTGGCCAAGCTGCCCCACACTTCACTCCAAACAGGTGAGAAATAAGCCCTACATTTTGACTACCTGAATGTTGAACTTTCATAGATGCTCTCAGATGTATGGCTACAAAGATCAAGAGGTTGGAGCCATCAGAAAAGAAACCAGGGGCTGAGGATCAGATAAGGGACAAGGGAAGCAAATGGATAAAAAGTCTGTGGACTCAACAGCACCTTCATGATGGCATCTGCTCCAGGAGGCCACGGTGGTGATGTGAGCAAGGAGCAGGAGCTGCCACATGGGACAACTCCAGAACCCTTATGGCTCCCTCCCTGGCCCCAGCCCACAGCCCTTCACCAGCACAGGCTTGAGGGTCTCTAACAAATAGCATGGGGACAGCACAATAGGATAGGGGACAGCCGCCAGCTGCAGCACCAGCTCCCAGCGGCCACACTGGACAGTAATCCCCAGCTCAAGGCTATTCCAGATGAGCCACTGGGACCCAGCGTGGTGTTCTCTGGGTCAGCCAAAAGATCCCAGGCACTTCCCTTTTGATGTGATTTTCTGACGAACAGCTAACCGCAAAACTTGTGCTGGTCAGGAATGTACACAGGCTCGAGTGCCCGGCCACCAAACCCTCGTACGCCTGCCTACACAGGATCCTCCACCCCAGCAGTCCTGGCCAGGGCTGGCCTCTGGAAACAGGAGTTACCCCAGCCCTGGGAACGTCCCGAAGGCTCAAGCCAGTTGCTCTCTGTAGGGCCAACCCTCGCTCAGGGTCACGCATATCCTCCTCCCTGATAGCTTTCTGAACCCCATGACTGCTCAGCCTAGGACCTGGAGGGACCTAGAGCAGGCCTCATCTATGCAGCAAAATGTGCCTGACCTAGAAAACATGCCCCACCTGACTGCACAGTGGCAAAAGAGAGCTTCTTGGCGAAAACACGTGCAAGGCACGTGAAGTTCTCTCATCTTCAGAAAACCCCTCCCTCAGGATGAGGACGGAGCCCTCCTGCTCCCTGCATGTTGCCATCATCTGTCTCCCCAGTCCTGGTCTCCAGGATGACTGCCCAAGAGGATTCCAAATACTGCAAAAGAAGCTACTGGAAGCTCAGCTTACAGACCAAAGGCCACCAAGGGCTGTCCCCAGCCAGGGGAAGCAGTGAGAACACACTGGGCATCCTGGAAGATGGCAGAAGAGCTGCAAGAGGGAAAGTGTAGCAGGAGCCTGCAGGACTAACGCCGGACCAGGGACAGCCCAGGACACATGGTCAGAAGTGGGATGGCCAGCCTTCACTCTCCCAGGAAGCAAGGCCTCTAGCAGGCTGGCTGGCTGGACCCGGAGGCCGGCAACAGCCTGGCCACACAGCCTGGCTCGTTGCTCTCAGGTGGCTCTGCAAGGTGTACAAGGTGCTGCCCAGCCCTCAGACCATGGTTCCCAGAAAGGAGAGGGAGGCCTGGCCTGGGGGCCACAGCCCAACGCCGCGGACGGGGAAGCAGTACTCACTCACCCTCGCTGCTCCAATCACAGGACTGCTGGGCCAAAGGTAAGCGCCCAGCCACTCAGTGCCTGAATCAGGGTGAGAATTTACCAGTACCAGGGCTCAGAACATTCCATGCCTGCCACACACTTGCTCAAGAAGCCCAGATGTGAGGGCAAGCCCTCCCACCCCACACCCACAGACAACCCTGATCCACTCAGAAGTAACCCTCAACAGCATAAAGGGTGAAGAGGAGAGCAGAGAACAGCTGAGGCGCTAGACGATTCCGCCCCTTTACTTCGCCTTTTAGACATGACTCCCGCGCAGGCCGCGCTCCTCAGGGCCGCAGCTGCCTAGGAGAGAAGCTTCTGCAACGTGACAGTTTTTAGACGTGTGGCCCGACCGTCTGCCATTTGAGGATTACCACAAATGATTCTATTTGTAATTTCTAACCCTCTCACTGCCTCCCCCCCAAAAAAACTGTACATGAGTTTACAAACATATTAACATATAAATAATGAGGAGCATCCTGGCGGGAGCCTCCCCAGCTGTCTCTGCTTGAGATTAACACTTTGAGGAGAGCGCAACACCCACACGAAGACCCATGACCACGGGGCCTCCATGCGGCTATCCTGGGTGCTCAGCACTGGCTTCTTCAGCACCTCCAGGTTCAACCACCAGTCTGTGTTCTGTGTCCGCTGTGCCCAAGGAAGGTCCAAAAGCCACACACACGGGGCCTGCACTGCTGCCCCGCTGCCCAGTCATCGCTCTGGCTCGAGCTCATGCTGGAAGGGACGCTTCTTCTCCCGACAGTGCTTCTTGTGGGCAGGCCAGTCCTTCTGCTGGCACTGGGAGCCACAGTACCGGGCCACCTGGCAGCGCCCACAGATGTTGAACTCCCGGAGCTGAAAGAACACACAGAACAACCACCGGGTCAGGTCACGCCAGGACATCTCAGAACTGGGAAGGATCCAGCAACCCCACGCACAGAGGCTGGAGGGTCTGGGCCCTGGTCAGGCGACAACAAAGGAAGAGCCACCACAATGGAGAAGCTGCGAGAGAGGGAGCTCTCAGAGAGGGGTCTGCAGGGACGAGACCCCCGACCAGGGCTGGGAGGGCAGGGTGCGGAGCGGCCCGGCACCGGCGCTTGCCACAGGGCGTGTACCTGCTTCTCCATCATCGTGCAGGGAGGGTAATGGCACTCGTAGTAGGTGCAGGAGTTCTCCTCCTCCTCCACCACATCCCCATTGGCGTTATAGTACCGGGTCACGTTCAGGACGGGGAACTGCTCCTCTATGGGGTCCGTGGGAAGCTGCTGAATCGCGAGCCAATATAAGCTCTGCTCCCTTAGAGAGAGAAGAGGACACTCAGTACCCTCCAGCCAGACAGGGTCATGGCACAAGGTGACAATGGCAGGACTCCAGGACAGGCAGGCTGTTTCTTCTTCCTCAGGATACTCTCGCCCCAATGTTTGTTACAGCAACTTGACTTTTCTTTGGCCCGCCCCCACTGCATGGGCTCATCTCCATGTGACCTCAAGTATTTAGCATGTTCTGTCTTCCCACTAAGATACAGGGCAGTGCTGTGTCTCCCCAACACCTGGGACTGACAGGCACACACAGGCACAGAGAGTGTGCGGTCTCAGTCCCCAGACATGATGGAACCAGGCAGTCCTTCTCCCTGCTCGTGGCCCCAGAGGCACCTCTTCTGCCCCAACTGGTCACCTCCCCATCGATGCTGTGAGCTCCTCTACATCCTTCTAAACACTTATCTTGCTTGAGTGGACCAAGCACTTGCAACTGAAGAATCCAATCCGATGCTAGAACTGAGGTGCCCGTGACAGGGCCCACAACGGGCACAGGCCAGGTGCGGTGAGCACAGGGCAGCGAGCAGCCACCTTTGCAGCTGGGATTCAAAGGAGACACCACCTGCACTGCGAGAGCAAAGGGGCAGGTGAACCATCCCCTTCAACCCACGTACCCTCTACGGGGGCCAAGCCTGGAGGAACTTGGTTAAAAAAGAAAAGGGTCAGGGTCAGCCTGGTGGTGTAGTGGTTACGTGTGCGTGCTCCACTGCGGCGGCCAGGAGTTTGCCAGTTCGCATCCGGGTGCACACTGACGCACCGCTTGTCAAGCCATGCTGTGGCGGCGTCCCATATAAAGTAGAGGAAGATGGGCATGGATGTTAGCCCAGGGGCAGTCTTCCTCAGCAAAAACAGAGGATTGACATCGGATGTTAGCTCAGGGCTGATCTTCCTCACAAAAAAAAAAAAAAAGAAAGAAAGAAAAGAAAAAGGTCACCCTCCTCTAGCACCATACACAAAAATTAACTCAAAATGGTCAAAGACCTAAACGTAAGACCTTAAACAATAAAACTCTTAGAAGAAAACAAAGGGCATAAGCTTTACAACACTGGATTTGGCGATGACTTCTTGGATATACGCCAGAGGCAACAAAAGCAAAAATAGACAAATTGGGTTTCATGAAAATTTAAAATTTTTGTCCATCAAAAGACACTATCCAGGGCCAGCCCCATGACGCAGCGGTTAAGTTCACACCTTCCGCTTCGGCGGCCCAGGGTTTGCCAGTTCCAGTCCTGGGCTGGGACCTACTCACCACTCATCAAGCCATGCTGAGGCAGCATCCCACATAGAGCAACTAGAAGGACCTACAACTAGGATATACAACTATGTACTGGGGGCTTTGGGGAGAAAAAAGAAAAAAAAGAGGAAGATTGGCAACAGATGTTAGCTCAGGGCCAATCTCCCTCAAAACAAAACAAAAGACACTATCCAGAGTAAAAAGGCAACCCAAAGAATGGGAGAAAATATTTGCAAATCACATATCTGATAAGAGATATGCAGAACATACAGAGATCTTCTACAACTCAACAACAAAACAAGAAACCCAATTACAAAACTGGCAAAGGACCTGAATAGACATTTCTCCAAAGAAATACACAAATGGCCAACAAGCACATGAAAAGATGCTCAACATCACTAATCATCAGAGAAATGCAAATCAAAACCACAATGAGATATCACTTTACACCCACTGGGATGGCTGCTGTCAAAAAACCAGAAAACAACAAGCACTGGTGAGGACGTGAGAAACTAGAACCCTGTGTACCGTTGGTTGGAATGTAAAACGGTACAGCTGCTGTGGAAAACAGGACGACAGTTCCTCAAAAAATTAAAAAAAGAATTTAGTGGGGCTGGCCTCGTGTGGCGTAGCGGTTAAGTGTGCGCACTCCGCTGCTGGCAGCCCAGGTTCAGATCCCAGGCGTGCACCAATGCACTGCTTGTTAGACCATGCTGTGGCGGCGTCCCACATAAAGTGGAGGAAAACGGGCATGGATGTTAGCTCAGGGCCAGTCTTCCTCAGCAAAAAGAGGAGGATTGGCACGAATGTTAGCTCAGGGCTGATCTTCCTCACAAAAAAAAAAAAAGAAGAATTTATATATGATCCAGCAATCCCACTCCTGGGTATATATCCAAAGAACTGAAAGCAGGGTGTTGAAGACCCTGTTCATAGGATGCCCACATTCACAGCAGCATTATTCACAACAGCCAAAACATGGAAACGACCCAAGTGTCCACTGATGGATGAATGGATAAACAAAACATGGTCTATCCATACACTGGAATATTATGCAGCCTTAGAAACGAAGGAACTCCTGACACATCCTGCAACATGGACAGACCTTGAGGACATCGTCCTAAGTGAAATAAGCCAGACACCAAAGGACAAACCCTGTAGGACTCCACTTACATGAGATCCCTAGAGGAATCAAACCTTGAGAGACAGGAAGTGGGATGGTGGTGTCGGGCTGGGGGAGGGGGTGGGGGTGAGTGTTTAATGGGGACAGAGCTTCAGTTTGGGAAGGTGAGAGAGTCCTGGAGACGGATGGTGGTGACAGCTGCACAACAACGTGAATATGCTGAATGCCACTGTTTTAAGTGCACTTAAAAACAGTTAAGAATGTAAATGTTATGTGTATTTTACCACAATAAAAAATTTTTTAAGGAGAAAAACAGGGAGAAGAGTCAGGATGTAGGAGGATCTGCCCACTTTCTGAGCCCTTCAATGAAGTCCTACAAGACAGAGGCAAGTTCCAGCCCCAGCCGACTTTCCAAGGCAGAAAGGTAGGAAAAGGTACCTTTGCAAAGAGGCCCTTCCACCTGTGACTGAGCTGCCCTCGTGGCCCCACACCGAAGCGATGCCAGGAAAACAGGGTGGAAGGTGCAGGCCTGGAAGAAGCCGTGTGCTGTATCCCCTGCCTCACAGACAGGGGGATCCCCACCATAAGAACCAGCTGTGTGGGGGCCACTAGCTGAAAAATGGAAGCACACGTAATGCCCAGGCCAGCCAGGGGTTCACACCACACTCAGGCTGGCTCTGACCCATGACAAGTGGAGTGAACACTGCTGAGGGTCTAAGCCCCAGCTGGGAAACCAAGGACGGCCCCAGCTGATGGACTCCTCAGATAACCCACAGGAGGGAGCTTCATGAGTACAGCCTCAGGATGGGCTGGTCCCAGGCCTCCCGGGAGTGGCCTGGAGGAGAATGGGCAGCCAGGCCACAGCCCACCAGAGACCACCAGACGGAGCAGACCCAGAGTGTAACACCCTCTTCTAAACAGGTACTTTTTTTTTTTCACCTTTTTCCATTTTTTAATTAATCAAATGATACAAAACAACTATCATTCTGTAAAGGCCCAAGCCCCCAGCTGGTCCTCTCATTCCCAAAGTCACACCCTCCTCAGCCTCTCCCCTACCCTGCTCTCTCTTCCCCTGCCCTAGCCCAGGGATACAGTCCTGGCAGGAGGCTGGGCCAGAGCTGGGGGCAGGAAGGGACAGCACTGGACAGACAGCTACAGTTTGGGTTGAGGAAGAGATTAGGAGGGGTGGGTTCTTAGAGACCCTTTAGTACCAAATATCCAGCCCTAGTCCCTCCAAACAGGTGTTCTTAATAAGGTTCTCTTATCTCACGACCATAAAGGGTGTCAGATGAGGAGAGATGACACTCAACCCCATGCGTCACATGGAGACCTGCCTGAAATGACAGATTTCATAGCCCAGAGATCCTGAAAGGAGCGGATCCATCACTGGGTGAAGGAGTGGGCAGTAGGAGACCCACATGGAGTCAGGGAGGGCAGGTCCCGGCCTCTACACTGAAGGACCCTGCGTGGAGTCAGGGAGGGCAGGTCCTGGCATCTACACTGAAGGACCTGTGTGGAGTCAGGGAGGGCAGGTCCCAGTGTCTACATGTTGGACCACCCAGGGGGAGTGTGTGGACACTGGTTTGCCTGCTCAGCTGTCCTTACCCTTCCGTTGATAACACAACCTTTGTTTCGTTTGATGACAGAGCCCTCCCATCCCCAACTTCGGGGTAGAAAAGTGATTCAAAGCAAGCTACCTAGAGTTGATCCTAGAACTTCCTCGATGCCACCAGAACACTCCACCATGGAAAGCGAGTCTGCAGCTCTGGTGGCTGCTCCAGAGGAAAGAACTGGCGGCACGGCCTTTGTGGCTTTCATCTCAGGTTGGGGAATCCATAAGGGCCCTAGTTTTGCTTCAGCCAAATTGGGGACAGTTTCTGTCATTTGCAACCAAAAGTCCAGACTAACATAATCCCTTGGAGGATAAGAATCCTACCCAACTATCATAAAAGGGTCAGCTTCCCTCAAGAGCAGCATGAGGGAATTGTAGGATCAAACTCTAACATCAAAGCAGAGAACCCAGAGAGGTGAAGACCCCAACCCCTGCTCCTCTCGCCCTGCCAAAGCCAGGCAGGAAGCGATGGGTGTGCGGAGCGCAGGATCTCTCTCCAGAGCTCCAGCAGCATCCGTCGGTCTGGGTATGGCTTCTCAATAGTCCGGGGACTGTCCCCTCACCACCTAGCACGGTTGGCCGAGGAATCCCACTGTTACCACCTGCACCGCATGGGTCCCCTGACCCTCTCCAAGGGCTCCATGAAACTCACAGCTGGGCTGCTCCTGGGGCCACAGGAACTGCCCTCAAGCACCATATCTGCCCACGGGGGATGCCTGTGCCATCCTGAGCAGAAGCACTGTCTCTAGGACTGTGGAGAGGAGGAGGCCAACCCCCGAGCCACACTGTCATGCTTTCTTTAAACCACTGCTTAGGCAAACAGTTCAGCAAAAAAACAAAAAGACCCATCTGAGTGCACAAGGGGCACCCCTAAGATAGAGGCCTGATGCTTCCCAGGGCGTGGAGCAGAAGTCCTGCCCACACAGCCATTCTCCTTGTTACAGCCAGCCATCAGAAAACCAACCCCCAGGGGTCGGCCCCGTGGCGTAGCAGTTAAGTGTGTGCACTCCGCTGCTGGCGGCCCAGGTTCAGATCCTGGGCACGCACCAACGCACCACTTGTCAGGCCGTGCTATGGCAGCATCCCATATAAAGTAGAGGAAGATGGGCACGGATGTTAGCTCAGGGCCAGTCTTCCTCAGCAAAGAGAGGAGGATTGGCATGGATGTTAGCTCAGGGCTGATCTTCCCCACAAAAAAAAAAAAAAAGAAAGAAAGAAAGAAAACCAACTCCCAAAGATAATTGTCAAAGTCTTATCCCACCCCCATGAAGAACAGGAGGACCCCACACTTTCAGGGAAAATAACCAAGGTCCCCAACCCATAGAAGCATTAGAGCACAGAGACATGGCTCCTCTGGGCAATGAGAGCTGCTGGCAGCACCGGCCCGAGAAGACCCACCTTTGTTTGCTGGAGGTCTCCTCGGCTTTGGGCCGCCAGCCCCACGGCACCAGCTGCAGGTTGTCCAGGCGGTTGTCCACGGTCACAGTGTTGAGATGTACCACCTGGAACCCAGGGGCGATGCCCCCCCTGTGCCGCTCCCTAGGAAACAGACAGCTCTCTAGATCGGCCTCCTCCAACCTTCCCAGACATTTCCGCCACACGATCTGAACCAGCCCCTAGTCACACTGACCAGGATACATCAGGAGCAAGGCTGCCGACAGGAATCCAAGTACATCAGTCTGTACCCCGAACAGAACAGACCACGCTGACTGCTCAGCCCTGGATTTAAGAGCTAGGCTGCAGGGAGCCAAGGACGCAACCTCACAGCTTCAAACACACAGCGTGGAGATCACCCATGTGAGTGGCCCCAAGCATTTCTGAACTCCACTGTGCACCCTGAGGACAAGCAGCCCCTTCCCCACATCCTACCGACAGGCTCAGCAAAAGCCCGGCGAAGGAACCAGACCCTGCTCTCCCCTGGAGGAGGCTGTGTCCAGAGTGAGCACCAGAGCAGAAAGCCCACTGGTGTCTGAAGACTTAGTGCCATGATATATGAATCAGTCATTCCTCTGCGTTAGTGGCAATGACGCAAAACTAACTGGGAGTCTTGGGGAGGGCACCACCTGTCCAGGGCAGGTGGCTCCACTGGCTCCACACACCCTGGGGGCACCAGGGCTCACGCAGGACCCGAGGTGGAAAACAAACAGCTCGAAAATACCCACCACAGCAGCTCATGAAGGAGCCTTCCGGACCCTCTTCCTCGGTTTTTGTCAAAGGCATATGCAAATATCTTAGCACCATTTCCATCTGCGTCTACTTCCATCCGGGCCTGAGAACAAGAAAAAGTTCTGTTAAAGAATCTCTGATTCTCGGAAACATTTCAAATCCCTCTTAGAAAAATCAAGTGAAACAAACAAGCCAGAAGAATAAATGCCAGTCTGGTTCCTGGGAAGTTAGGGGTCTGAGGAGGCTCCCACAGACACATGGCACTGAGAAGCCACTGTATCCCAACAAGCAACCACCTGCATTCAAGTAAGACACGCGCACGAACCACTCTGCAAACTGCTGTGGACAGAGAAATAAACTTTCCTCCCCTGAAGAAAAGCCCACAATCCACTGAGAGAGAAACCCCTGAGCAAGTAACTACCATGAGGGGGGCTGAGGTAAGAGAGTGGTGGCCCCAGACTCCTGGAGGCTGGAAGAGGAGGAACGGGTGGTCGTCAGCAGACAAGAGTGGAAGGCAGGGAGGCTCAGGAAGACAGAGGGTGGCGAGCATGTGGGGCCAAGGCTACAGGAGACGTGGGGTGGCACTGGACAGGTTCCAGGGAACTGGGCTTGTCCTACTGAACAATCAGCCACAAACATGACACAATGTGGTCTGTTTTCTAGGAGAAGCCAGCAACTAGGTGGAGGTAGGGGAGGGCCAGTGTTGCACAGGCTTCACAGGCCAGCTCACATGCACAGTCTTGCCCTCACATTACAGGGAAGAAAACCCATCATCCCTTGTTACCCTCCCCAGACACGGGCTGGAAGCAAGCCAGCAAAGGGACAGCCATCCTTACCTCAAAGGAGTAGCCCTCCACCAGCGGGATGTCTTGCTCATCAATCAGGGTGTACTTGGTCTGGAAATTAACGTTTCAAAACGTTACGATTGGGGTCAGTGTAAGGTACTAGTAACAGGCAGGAATGGCCCCTTCAGACTGAGAGGGGTCAGCAGGCAAGGGGCATGGGGCAGTCTACCCCAAAGAGCAGGTCAGCGTGCCAAAGGCTGGTCAGTCCCCACTCAAGAGCATACCAGAGGAGCCGGTACCAGGCTTCACTTCCCATCTGCACAAGACTAACCACAAAAAATGGACCTGAACTGGGCAACCTCTAAGCCGTACATGTTAATGCACCCATGAACCCAGTCCACCACCGGGGCTTCGCTGCTGTAGAGGGAGGGGCCAGGACAGAGGCAGGACATCCAGAGGATTTCAATTAGTGTTTATTTAGTAAGCTAGGTGGTTGGCACGCAGGTGCACACTACATTGTCCTTTTTCGCTTTTTGTTTGTCTGAAACATTTCAAACAAAAGTTTTAAGGGATGACATTAATGCAACCAGTCACTGACTTAAAAGGGGTCTCAGGGCTGAGAGAAGCCCACCCCGCCTAGTTAGAAAGCAACATCCCGGGGCCGGCCTGGTGGTGCAGCAGTTAAGTGAGCGCACTCCGCTTCCGCAGCCTGGGGTGCACAGGTTCGGACCCTGGGCGCACACAGACGCACCACTTGTCAGGCCATGCTGTGGCAGGCGTCCCATATAAAGTAGAGGAAGATGGGCACGGATGTTAGCTCAGGGCCAGTCTTCCTCAGCAAAAAAAAAAAAAAAAAAAAAAAGCATTGGCACGGATGTTAGCTCAGGGCTGATCTTCCTCACAAAAAAAAAAAAAGAAAGCAACATCCCTCTGCAGGAAGGGCAGGAAACGTCCCCAAACCGACCAGTCTCACTCTTGCTGGGAAAGCTTTTTTCTAGGATCTGAATCGGTTTTACCTTCATCTGACTGCCTCTGCTCCTCTTTCCCACCAGAAGCTTCCGCCGCTGGTGATGGGAACAGGGTTCCCATCCAGGGTGAAGTCTGTGGCTGGTGCAGCTGCACGACCGGCCGGCTCCTGGAAACAGCCAAGCCTGGATGCCCACAGGTGCCAGGAAGCCCCAGCCTCGAACACACGGAGGGCGGGGCCAGGTAAGGGAGAGAAGCAGAGGGAGACCCTGCTCTGGCAAGGCCCACTGAGGCTCAGCCAGACGCGGCCACCGCTGGCAGCGTGAGACCTGCGCGAAGCTCCACTACTGACCGAGAGGCACGGAGCGGCGCGCACACACCCGTCTTGGCAAGCAGCGAGCGCGCCGCTTCGGAAGGGCGCAGCACTGCCCGCGGCCGCAGGTGCAGCCCGACAGCTCTCTCCTCCCCCCGCCACGGTGCACGGTCTGAGCCCCAGCCCGCGGCCCGAGGAGAGCTGCCCCGCAGGGACACGCCGCCGGCCCGCCGTCCGTACAACCGCCCGGCCCCACGCTCCCGGCTCCCGGCCGGAGCCCCGCGCCCCCGGCCCCCGGCCCCACGCTCCCGGCTCCCGGCCAGAGCCCCGCGCCCCAGGCCCCCGGCCAGAGCCCCGCGCCTCAGCCCCCGGCCCCGCGCCGCTCACCTTCCCGGCCACCCGGCCGAGCCGCACGATGCCCAATTTGAAGTCGGTCATGGCCGGGCCTGCGCTCGGCCGGCGGCGCCGCTCCCTCGGGAGGCGCCGGGTCGGGCCGGGGCGGGGCCGCGGCGCGCCAGGCGGGCGGGCCGGGGCCGCGGTCGGGGCCGGGCGGGCGGGCGGGACGAGGCTGGGCCGGACTCGGGCCGCCACCGCCTCGCGCCCGCCGGACCTGCCACGCGCCGCCGCCGCCACCGCGCGCACCACCGCGAGCGGGGCTGAAGGCGGGGCGGGGCGCGGACACACCCCCGCCCGCCACCTCCTGGCCAATCGCGGGGCGCGCACTGCTCCGGCCGCCGCGCGCCGCCGCACCGCGGCCAATGGGCGGAGGGCAAGTGCGCCTGCGCGCTGAGGAGCAGGGCGAGCGCGGGGGAGGGGCGCGGCCGGGGGCGGCGCCTGCGCGGCCGTCCCGCGCGACGTCAGGTTCGCGGGAAGCTTTGTGCGGCGGCGCTCCGGCCTCGGGGTCCCCGCCCCCCGCCTCACACCCCGCGACCCTCGCCCTGCGTGGAGGGCGGCCCGGCTCGCGCCGCGGCGCAGTCCGCAAGGGCCCTGCACGTGGCGTCTGTGCGGGATCCGCTGCGGCTCCCCGTCTCCGGTCCCTGTGCTCAGGGCCGCGGGCAGGAGGCGCGGGGCGGGGACGGGCCCAGAGCCACGGGCCGCTGCGGAGCAGGGGCCGGGGCAGGGCCTGCGGGACGCGGAAGACGGCCCGAGCCCCGCCGGGAGCGCCCTCCTTCCTCCTCGGCCGCCGGCCGCGTCCTCACCACGGGGGCCGGGGCTCCTCCACCCAGCCCATCCTCCGGCTGCACTCACCTTCCCGGGGCCTCAAGCTCCGTAACTGAGCTGAGGCGATGCGCCAGGGTTCTGAATGCTCCAGGTCCTTCCTGAACAGGATCTCCAGGGCCTGACGGCCATGGGGGGCCTTCTGCCCACCACCCGTGTCTCCTGGCTACCACTCCAGCTGGGCTTCCACCCGCACAACCTACTGAGACTACTCGACAGCAGTGCACAAGGCAAATTAAAAACTCCTGCTTGTATTCCAGCGAGTGAGGCAGAAGAGGCCCACAGTGAGGGAGTTATATGCCATACTAGAAACCGATAAAGGCTATGGCAGAAACAAGTAGATTGGCATTAGGGGGTTGGGGTCCTGGTGAAGGTGGTGGGCAAAGTAGGCCTCATGGACAAAGGTGGCCATTGTGACCAGACCTAAGTGAAGGAGAGCAAGAGGGGACAAGGTCAGAGAGGTGGGAAGGGGGGGTCACGTAGGCTCTGTGAGGACGTTGACTTTACGCTTAGAAAGAAGGGAGGCTGTTGGAGGATCTGAACAGGGAAGCAGCCTGTCAATGACTCACGCTGGCTGATGGGGACAACTGTTTACACCGGGAAAGAGTGGAAGCAGGAATGCTGTTAGGGAAATGAATGCAAGGGCTCAACCAAGAAACGATAGTGTTTGGGCACATATGCTGGCGGTGTTCTGTAGCAGTCAGGGTAGCCCTGGTTATGCTACAGTAACAAACAACCCCAAATTCTCAGTAGCTTAGCAAAATAAAAATGTATTTCTTTTTTTTGTGAGGAAGATCAGCCCTGAGCTAACATCCATGCTAATCCTCCTCTTTTTGCTGAGGAAGATTGACCCTGGGCTAACATCCATGCCAATCCTCCTCTTTATGCTGAGGAAGATTGGCCCTGGGCTAAACATCTGTGCCCATCTTCCTCCTCTTTATGTGGGAGGCTGCCACAGCATGGCCTGACAAGCGGTGCCTCGGTGCGCACTGGGGATCTGAACCCCGGCCACCAGCAGTGGAGCGTGCGCACTTAACCGCTACACCATGGGTCCGGCCCCTAAAGGTGTATTTCTTACTCATGCTACATGTTAAGGTTACAAGGCAGTTCAATATATGAATATACAGTTGAGGGGAGATGTCCAGCCTAGGGGTATAAATTTGGCATTCATTAGCATATTTGTTATATTTAAAGCCATACAACTGGATGAGATCACCGTGGGAGAAAATGCAGATAGAGAAAAAGAGAGATCAAAGACTGAACCCTGACACTCCCATGTTAAGGGGGAAGAGAGGCTAGAAAGAGGAGTCAGTAAAGAGAAAGAGGATGTTAAGTAGGAGGAAAACCAGGAGACGGCAGTGGCCTGGAAGCCCAGTGGAGACAGCACCTGTGGTACAGGGAGGGATCAGCGATGTCAAACGCTGCTGACAGGTCCTGTAAGATGAGGATTGGGAGTTAGTTATTCAATAGATTGAGCAACACAGCATGAGGGCACTGGTTACCTTGACAAGCACAGATTTGGTGGCGTGGTGGGGGAATGAGTCCATAAATGGTTAAGAGGGAGTGGAAGGAGACAACTGGAGACCATGAAACAGACAACTCCCCTGAGGCGTTTTTTGCTAAAAACAGGAGTCAGGGTGCTAGAGGGAGTGAGGAAGGTAGTGGCCAAAGATGTGTGGATTTGAGATTGTGAGAGGGCTGCAGTTGTTGGTGACTACCATAGGTTTCAGTTACCTACCAATGTGTAACAAACCACCGCAAACTTAACGGCTTGAAACAACATTCATTTATAATTTCTCGCAATTCTAATTGACTGGGGATCTTCGGTTGCACATGGTGTCAGCTGGGAATTTGAGTGGGACACCTCATTTCTCCTCCGTGTAACCTCTCTCTGTGTGATGTCTCATTATCCAGGGTTTCCGCACATGGCCAGGCAGGATAGCTAGACTTCCTTACAGTGTGGAGGCTGTGCTGTGTGTGACAAGTGCCACTGGGCAAACATTTATTGGGTTTCTGCTTGAATCATGCTTGCTAGTATCTCACTGGCCAAAGCAAGTTATGTGAGCGAGCCCAAAATCAGCGTAGGAGGGCTGTGCACAAAAGCATGGGTTCACTGGGGGGCTTAGGAAGTGTGGTTCAGTGGAGGGCTACCAGTGGAACAGCCTGCCCCAGTCCGCCCTCTGGCCTCTAATGATCCATGCTCCTCCCACATGAAGATTGCACCCAGCGCCTCCTAAGACCCTCAGTATCACCATCTCATCAAGGTGTTAGGCTTAGAGTCCAGTATCTTGTGATATGCAACAGGACCAGATGTGGATGAGAACACCTCAGGTGTGACCTCTTTTGCTCCAGAGGCATGTTATCACCCCCCCCAATACCCAACATTCTACGGTGGAGCACAAGATAACTGAATAGACACCCCATTCAAAAAGGAGGAGTGTACCCCACAGTCACTGGTCCATAACAATTTGGAAATTCAGCCAGACGTCCATCGCAGCGTTCTTTGATCAGGGCCTGTCTGTTCCCCGTGTGGTTCCCTGACCTCCTGTCTGGGCAGTGCTTGGCTTCTCCCTCTGGACTCTTGGCCTTGCACTCTCGGTCATCCTCCCTTTCCATAGGAAATGGCCCAGGTTTGCAGCTGAGTAGCTTCCTCAGCTTCTTGCCTGTAGAAAGTTGGGGGCCCAGAGGCCTCTTTTATTTCAAACTCTGTCCATTTTAGTTCAAGCATATACAACCCTTAAAAAATTTGTGGATTTTCTGTGTATCAAATTAAAACTCACTTCATTAGACAAAAGCTACACCACAAATGTCTTTGAGAAGGTTCCTTTCTACTGTGGGCTACAAGTCAGGCACTGTGGGACAATGACCTCAAAATTCTTAGAAGCCCTTTTGTATGGCTGACAGGGTCTATGAGGACCCACCCACCCAGAAATCTTTCAGAGGTCTTTTTTTTTTTTTTTAAAGATTTTATTTATTTATTTTTTCCCCCCAAAGCCCCAGTAGATAGTTGTGTGTCATAGCTGCACATCCTTCTAGTTGCTGTATGTGGGACGCGGCCTCAGCATGGCCGGAGAAGCAGCACGTCGGTGCGAGCCCGGGATCCGAACCCGGGTTGCCAGCAGTGGAGCGCGCTCACTTAACCACCAAGCCACGGGGCCGGCCCTCAGAGGTCTTAACAAGGGATCATACAACCACACCCTTGAATTTATTTTGGCCCCGAGGCCATGTTTTGTTGGCAGGACCCCGGAATTGATCTTCACCACGACACCATCGCTCACCTTGAGAACCTCTTGCTGCCTGGAAAGGCTGGGAATGAGAAATAGTTTTTATTTGCCAACTTAGCAAGACCTGGCTTAGACACATGTCCTCTAACTTCTGCTGGAAGATGCAACAGTCGCTTCTTTAGTTCCTTTCTCTCTTCCTTCACTTTCAATAAACAAGTGAAAGAAGCCAACTGGCCCGCTAAGCTTTCTGCTAAGAAAATCAGATCATTACAGACATTTTCTTTTGTGTGTGTGTGAGGAAGACCAGCCCTGAGCTAACATCTGATGCCAATCCTCCTCTTTTTTCTTTTTGCTGAGGAAGATTGGCCCTGGGCTAACATCCATGCCCATCTTCTTCTACTTTACATGGGACACCACCACAGCATGGCTTGAAAAGCAGTGTGCTGGTGCGAGCCTGGCATCGAAACCTGTGGACCCCAGGCTGCCAAAGCGGAGTGTACGTACTTAACCACTGCGTCACCGGACTGGCCCCATAGATACATTTTCTGTCTTCCACATTACCATAGGCAATGGCTTTGCCATTTTTCTGCTAATACCCAACATGGCTTAGCCTTTCTCTAGCCTCCAACGGCAATATTCTGACTACCTTTCCAGTGTCCTCCTGCTGCCTGGTTCCAAAGTCAGTGCCGTATTTTAGAATTTTGGTATGGCAGTATCTCACTTCTAAGCACCAATGTCTGTTCCAGTTATCTATTGTTGCATATTAAACCACCCCAAAACTTAGTGGCTTAAAACAACAACTATGTATTTTCTCATGATTCTGTAATCTAGATTGGGCTCAGATGGCTGGTTCTGCTATTGTTAGCTGGTGTGGTAGGCTTCTCAAATTATCACTATCAATCCCTTCCCTCCCTACAAGTGTGTGATGTTCCACCACATTGGTCCTGTGACTGTTTTGATGCATTTTTTTTTTTAAAGATTTTATTTATTTATTTTTCCCCCAAAGCCCCAGTACATAGTTGTCTGTCATAGCTGCACATCCTTCTAGTTGCTGTATGTGGGACGCAGCCTCAGCATGGCTGGAGGAGTGGTGCCTCGGTGCGCACCCGGGATCCGAACCCGCGCCGCCGGCAGCGGAGCGCACGCACTTAACCGCTAAGCCACGGGGCCGGCCCTGTTTTGATGCATTTAATGGGTAGAAAGTTCTGGGACTTCTAAGCCCAGGCCTGAGGACTGGCTGCCTCACCTTCCTCCTTCTTGGGGGCCTACCGCCAGGCAATCAGTGTCACTCTCTGGAGACCATCATGCTGTGCAGAACCCCAAACTAGCCTTCTGGAGAGGCCTCGTGGAAGAGATACGTGTCCAGCCACCAGCCAAGGTGGCAGATGTGTAAGCAAAAAAGACACCTTGGATGTTCTATCCCCAGTAGACACCACACAGAGCAGGACCTCCCAGCTGAGTGCAGACTAGTTTTCAGAATAAGTAATAAGTTGGGGTGGTTTGTTATGCAATGATAGACAGCCGAAACAGCCAGGGTCGCTCGTGCAGCGCAGCCAGTGTGTGACCGAGGCAGGAAGTCAGACGGTTTCACTCACATGTCCAGGCATCCTCTCCTTCTGGGTGAGCTCTCCAGCAGCGTGACTGGATACTTCTACATGGCAGCTCAGGACTCCAAGAGAATGACAACAGAAGCTGCCAGGCCTCCTTAGAGCCTGCAACTGGTACAGCATCTCTGTCGTTGCAGTTCTACCAGTTAAAGCAAGTTCCAGGGCCAGCCCAGATTCAATGGGAGGGGATGGAGCCCGCCTTCTGACGGAGGAACAGTGTGAATGGAGAGGGATGGGACAAGTTGTTAGCAGACATCTTTGCAGACAAACTAACGAAGCCAAAGGAGGGAGCTGCTCAAGTCAGCTGGAGAGGATTCTTGGAGGAGAGGAGGCATGGAAATGAGAGCTGTTTGATCATGTTTTTTATTTTCTGTAGCTTATGATGCTTTGACATCTTGGGGGCCTTGCTGGCTGGGGAGAGACTGCCCTTCCCAGGGCTAGCTAATTCCTAGAGAGAGCAAACAACTTGCCTGTGAGCACACTTTTCACATACAAACCAACCAATCCAGAGCTCGCGTCCCAAACCACCTCCTTTATCTAACTCATACACCAAGCCAATATTCCCCTGCCGGAATCATGAACGAATGCTGGTACATCTTAAGATAGAGGCCAGGAGTTTGGAAGGATGACCTCTGTGGCTTCTGAAGTCACGGAGAGTTCCTGCAAGGGTGGTACAGCATGAATCACAGTGAGTCAGGAGCTGGAATCACCAGGATGTAAGGGCCTGACCTGGGCTTGGAAGATGACAGCAACGGTGGAGGGCAGGGGAATATCATTCTGACAAAATGAGAGTTAAAGCTGGGAGCTTTCAGAGTAGGGGTGGTGGGGATGGTCTGGAAGTGGTCATAAGGAGGCAGACCCAGAGGTACAGGGTTGTGTGAAAGTAAATATCCACGGGAAGCCCAGGTTCCATGGGAGCAAAAAGAGGAAAAGAATGTTTAGGAAAAAAAAGAAGTCAGGGTGTTTGTGCTGATGGCGGTTACAAGGGCACAGCAGCAGTTTCCAGAACATGGGAGGGGTGGGCGAGGCGGTCAGAATAAAGGATGCACAGAGTGGTATGGTGGTCCGATTGTGGGAGATAAAGGGTGATGAAGGCCACCCATTTTCTGTCCTCATTTACTCCATCTCAGCAGCAGCCAACACAATCTCTCTCCCTCCTTCCTGAAACACTTCCTTTTTGACTACTGTGTGGAAGACAGATGTGGACATTTGGCATTTTGGGGCTGCTGACAATCCTCCCTCTTCCCATGGACACCCTGAACTACTTGTTCAGGAACTCCCCCATTTGTGTAGTTTTGATAGGAAAGTGTCTTAAGTGGGGCCAATCAGACTCTCCCTCCTGGAGCGCCAGAATGCCCAGGAAGTCAGGTGAGGCCGGTGCTTGCTGCATACCCCTAGCCCTGCAAGGCTCCCGGGCCCCTCCCTTTCCTCAGCTTAGCCAGCGGGACCCTCCAGCCTGTGAGTTCCCTCTCCTTTTGCTGGAGGGCAAGATTAGGTTCTGTGGCTTTCGCCCCAAACTCTGATCATCAAGTCATCAATACCCTGACTTGAGTTACCATCTACAAACAAGGGTCTAACAAATCTTTAGTCTCCCAAACTCATGCATAGAAGTGCCTAGTTCACTCGGGTGCCGAATGGGCATCTCAGATTCTGCTTGTCACTTTCTCCCACCCTCAAAACAGGGTTTTGTACCTAGGCCAGTCTTCTCCATCAGAAAATGCCACCCCATTCCCCGGCTGTCTGGACATACACCTAGCGTCACCTTGTGACCTCCTTCAGGCGCTCGCATGTGGAGCTAGCCATGGGCGCCCACAGCCACTTCTCCAAGCCAAGCACCGCCTCCTCCCTCGCAGATACCTCACCGCTCCCAGGCGTGCATTCGCCCCTGGGTATTGAAGCCGCACGCCTCACAGCCCACTCTCCACAAAGGGACCTTTTAAAAACGGTACATCAGAGTACATCCCCCCATCTCAGAGTCCAGCACATCCCGCCCCCGTGGCCTCCGCCCTCCGCTCCCTCCCGTGCGCTGCGGCGGCAGCTGTGCTCCGCGACGCGCCACCCCGGCCCCGGGGGCTCCGCACTCGCGGCTCCGGCGCCCGGGCGAGTCGCTCCCCAGGGGCCCCGCCCAGGTGCCCCGCACGGCGCGGCGCACACAGCAGGCGCCCCGCAGCCGGCACAAGGAAGCGACGCCAAGGCCCGGCGAGGCGCGGCGGGGCCTCCTGGGGCCGCGCGCCTCCGCTGGACACCGGCCCACCCCTCGTGACGTCCTCCGTGCCGCGCCGCGGGCGCAGGAGACCCCGGGCGGGCCGGCCGGCGCAGAGCGCAGCTACGGGCCCTTCCCCGCGAGCCCGCCGCACTACGGGCGGAGACTGGGGCGGGGGCGCCGGCCCGGCCCGTCCCCCAGCCCCGCGACAGGTGAGCCGGCCGCGCCCCCCGGGCAGCAGGGGGCGCCCGTGCGCCGGGTTCCCGCGAGCGCGCCCGACCTCCACCCTGCGGGCCGGGCGGGGGCGGGGCGGGGGCGGGGCCGGGCGGGCGGGGTTGGGAGCGCGCCGGCGGGTGGAGGTCAGTACGCGGCCGCCCGGCCAGGGCGCGGCATGGGGAGGGTGCAGCTCTTCGAGGTGTGCCTGAGCCACGGTCGCGTTGTCTACAGCCCGGGGGAGCCGCTGGCGGGGGCCGTGCGCGTGCGCCTGGGTGCGTCGCTGCCCTTCCGAGGTGGGCGCGGGGTACCCCCGGGGAGGGCCGGGCCGGGCGGGCTCAGGTGGCCGCGCCCGCACCTGCGGCGGGGCCGGGGCTCCCGGAAGTCGCTGCCGGTGGCCGCCGGCCGCCCCCTTCTGCCCCTCCTCTAGCCCGGGGCGCATGGGCTCCGCTCCGGCCCCGCCGGCTGCGGGCGAGCTGGGGTGGGGCCGGCCGGGCGGCGCAGACACGCCGTGGGGGGCGGGGGGCTGGCGGCGGTCGGGGCGGAGCGGGAGGCCCGGCTGGCCCAGTCCTTCCGCATTTGCCCTTCCTGCTCTCTCCGCCTCGAAGCGGCCAGAGCCAGGGGCGGGGGCTTAGAGCCTGTCCACCTTGCTGAAGGCCTCTCGGACCTGAACACACGCATTCCTCCGACCTTCCGTGTCGGCTCTCCAGGGTCCGGTGCGCCCCGCGCCTGCTGGGCCCTCGCCTGGGGCCGGGCCCACGCTGGGCTTTCTCTGTCACACACTCCTGGCCAGGCCCTCCCTCTTCACAGACAGTCCGCTGAGAGTGCGGTCCCCAGCAGGGCCCACCGGGCACCCGCTTACTCTCAGCCTAAGCTTGTCTCTGCGGTCCTCGGCCCAGTGGGCATTTAGGAGCTGAACCTGAGCCTCCTGGCCGGTCCTTCTGTTGGTGCCAACATCTGGGACTTTGGGACTGGGGATCGGGTTGCTGCAGCGGCCCTTGCTAGGGCTCTCCGCCGGTGTTGGCCTCCTCTGCCCACCAAGGTGTGAACAGGGCCCTGGACCGGACTTCACGGCTCAGCCCACTGGGTGGGTGGGCAGAGCCGCAGCCCAGGGCCTCTCTGCCTGATCCCTGGCTCTGGGTGTGAGGTTGTATGGCATGTTCCTGCGGGGGTGCTTCTCCACCTTGGGGTGCTTGGCCCAAACCACAGCTGCTGGGCTTCCTTCTGGACCTGGGCCCTCTGGGCCCCTGCGTGGTTGAGGGCTCAGTGCTTCTGGTGCCCACTGAGGACTGAGGGCCGCTGTCCTCCTCTCTGGGCAGCCACTGCCTCGTCTGGGATGGGACCCCGGACCTTGCCACTGTTTGAGGCTGCAGGAAGAAGCTAGGCGTGGGTGCCTCTCCTCAGGCGTCTGGCCTTGTGGAGCCTCCTCCCAGTGGCTCTGTCGCCTTCTTTCCTGTCTCCCTGGTTGGAGTTTGGGTGGGGGTAGGTGCAGCTGTGGCAGGGTGCACAGCAGGGACAGCACAGCTCTTCCCTGGGGCACAAGCCAGAGGTGAGGGGTGACATAGTGCTAGAAGGCTCCTGGCTGAGGGGAGAGTGAGATGCAGGGCCACGGGAAAGAGGGGCAGGCTCGTGACTCGGGGGACAAACAGACACGACAGAGACCCCACGCAGTGCTCACTGCCTGTCTCGGCTGCCCTGTTGCCCTCCTGTAGCTAGGGCCCAGGGTGAGCAGGCCTCTGCTGACTACAGTGAAGGGTTGGCCCGAGCTGTGTGTGACTGGCCTGGGCAGAGCCCCCCAGCCCCCATCTGGTAGGTGGAATGTCGGTGAATGGATAGCTAGGCCATAGGAGGCCGAGGGAGCCCCTGCCGATGGTCCCAACTGTAAAAGTGCTAGCTGGGCCACTGAGTGGGGGAGGAGAGGGGGCCGTGGGCTGCGGAGGTGGCTGGGCCAGAGAGGGTAATGCTCAGGTTGCCCCCCGGGGAGAGGGGATATGGGTACTGGGGCCACGCTGGGGCTTCCTTCAGCCCTGCTTGGCTGTGGGAGAGGAAAGACCATGGTTCTTTTTCGTTTCTTCTTGCATTCAAAAGATACTTGTTGATCTCCTTGCAATGTTCTACCTGAAAGACCTTCTCCTTTGCCTCAGATTGGATATTAAAGCTGAAGCCCGTTTCTGTGTCCTGAGGTGGCGTTCCAGTCCTGCTCCCAGCCAGAGCCCGCAGTGCCCACTATGACCTGGGCCCTGGTGCTCCTCCTTCACCCAAGCACTTCTTGGAGACTCAACTTTGTTTTGTTTTTTTTTTTAATAATTTTATTTATTTATTTTCCCCCCCCAAAGCCCCAGTAGATAGCTGTATGTCATAGTTGCACATCCTTCTAGTTGCTGTATGTGGGTCGCGGCCTCAGCATGGCCGGAGAAGTGGTGCGTCGGTGTGTGCCCGGGAGCCGAACCCGGGCTGCCAGCAGCGGAGCGCGCGCACTTAACCACTAAGCCACGGGGCCGGCCCTCAACTTTGTTTTTTTTTTTTTTTTTTTTTTTAAGATTTTATTTATTTTATTTTTTTTCCCCCCAAAGCCCCAGTGGATAGTTGTATGTCGTAGCTGCACATCCTTCTAGTTGCTGTATGTGGGACTCGGCCTCAGGATGAACGGAGAAGCGGTGCCTCGATGCGCACCCGGGATCCGAACCCGGGCCACCAGCATCGCAGCGCGCACACTTAACCACCAAGCCACAGGGCCGGCCCGGCCCTCAACTTTGAATTTAAATACATAATAATAATATTTTATTCAGCTTAAAAAAAAAAAAGATACCTGTTGAGCTCCCGCCACCAGCCAGTGATGCAAGGGGGAGGCTCTCCACCCTGAGGAGGGCACAGAGGAAGCCGTGGGGGGCTTCCAGGCTTGCCCACGCAGTACCTGTCTGAGGGGTGGCAGTGGTGATCTGCACTCGGCTATGAGGGCTCTGGCTGCCTCGGGAGCTGATGTGGAAGAAATCTGGGGAAGGAGCCGTTTCCTAGAGCCCAGGTCCAGCCCAGCACGGGGTTGGGGGTCAGGCAGGGCTGCCCTGTATTCTGCTCTCGAGGTGGGCAGTGAGTGAGGGTGGTGCCAGACAACGGCAGCAGCCCGCTCCCTGAACTCTCATCGTGGGTCAGGTGCCATTCTCCCCACCTCCCATGGACCAACTCCATGAATCCTCATAGCAACCTTGGGAGGTGGGTGCTGTTATTATTCTCATGTTGCAGATTTGGAAACAGGACAGAGCTTCAGTGGAAGAATATGGCCAAGGCCAGGCTGCCCCAGGTTTGTGGGAGTTGGCTGAGGGTGGTGCAGGTGAGGGACCTTTGGAACCAGGATGAGGAGCCGGCAGAGGTCTTCGTGGTCAGGTGGCAGGTGGTACAAGGCAGGAGGGCTGCTGAACAGGTGGGAGTGCTGGCTTGAGAGGAAATTTCTGGAAGTCATCTGGAGCACAGTGCACATGATGATTTTCTTTAGAGAACCAGAGCAGCCCTAGACCTCCGAAGACGGATGCCCGTCAGTTCAGTGCCTGCCTTTCATTATGCGTCCGAACACTGTTAGATCTAAAATGCTTTTTAAACCTAGCTGGCACAGCATGGAATGTTGTTCTGCAGCCTGCGCTCAGTGCCGTTCAGTGGAGGCTGCACCTGCCAGAACAGACCTGCCCTAGTCCTGTGGCCCTGCCACAGGGCACACACGCTGGTGCGATGGTCATGCTCACCTCCAGGAGCAGATCCCCCCTGCCTGGGGTAGGAGGGACGGGCCTGCTGTGTGTGTCCTTCCCCTGCGCCTCCGTTGTTTCCCTGCGGAGGAGAGAGTGGACAGGAACAGGAAGGTTTGACTCCAAGACGGTGACTGGAGGCTGCTCCTTGAAGCAGGGTCCCTGAAGGGGCCTCAGCGTGTGTGCAAAAAGGGGCTCTGCTTGGGCATTGGGAAGGTCACAGAGCTTGGGACCCTCTGGGATAACCCAAGAGTCAGTTTGAGAATTTTTTTCTTTTTGCTGAGGAAGACTCGCCCTGAGCTAACATCTGTTGCCAATCTTCCTCTATTTTCATATGAGCCGCCATCACAGCATGGCCGCTGATAGACGAGTGGTCTAAGTCCAGGCCCAGGAATCAAACCCAGGCCGCTGAAGTGGAGCGTGCCAAACTTAACCACTAGGCCACTGGGGCTGGCCCTATACTGTTTCTTTTTCTGGGGTCAGATGCCCCATGGCTTGTTCACCTGAATTCTGGGGGCCAGGTCCAGGCTGGGTGGGTGACTGGTTCAGCCACCATGCTGTGGACACGTTGGCTCTGCCTCTGCTGTTTGCTGTTCTGAGCAGTGTTGCTCGAGGCTCCTGGGTGAGTAGGGTGAGATTCTAAGGAGAGCTGCTGGTCTCCAGGTATTGCATGTCAAGTTGCATCAGGTCTGCCTCCTTCTCCAGGGCCCCATATCAGCCCACAGTTTGATCATTGTAAGGGAGTGTCTGTTTTTCCACCTCCTCTCCAACACATGTCAAAATATTTAATGTTTGCCAATCTGATGGGTTAAGATGGTAACTCATCTGAGCTTCCTTGATTCCTAGTGATGTTGGACATCTGTTCCTGTTATCTGCTGCAATGTAAGTCACCCCTAGGAAACAAATCACCCCTAAACTAAGTCGTTTCATTCTATCTCATGGCGTTGTGGTTAGGAACTCGGACAGAGGTGGGCAGGGCGATTCTTCAGCTCCATTGCCATCCACTGGGGTCACCTGACAGCATTGGCTGGCACCGGGCCTGTCTGGGGACCACTGCGCCCCTTCCGGCATTCTCTGTTGGTCTGCCCGGCGTTCACAGGGCAGCTGATTCCAGGGGGGATGCACCCTCCCCAGAGGAAGTGTTAAAGCAGTGTAGCATCTGGAATCAGGGTCATGTCTCCTTGTCTGTCGGTTCACTGCCCCATGTGTTTCTGTTGGGCTGTGTTGGTCGGTAGGAGTACCACTGGTGTCCCAGATTTCTGGGGTGGGAACAATTCCAGGTCTGGCCCTAGGAGGGGATGGCTGACAGAGCGTGGATTAGAATTCGGGGCTGAGGTCTGGGCGATGAGGCTAGGCTGGCACGGAGGCCGAGGGCCGGTCACTGGCAGTGCTGATGGGTGGAAGATGCGCCAAGGGTTCGTGGGCAGGGAAGCCTGGTACGCTGTGGGTGACCACCAGGAGGCCTGCGTCAGCAAGGTGGGCCAGCCTGGAGAGACTGGAACATGGCTGGTGTGGCTGACCCTGGCCCTGGGCACTTGGGACACAGGTCCTTCCTGCCTGATGGCTCTGTCAGGAGTGCATCAGATTCTGAGTCATGTCACTTGCCTGACCATCAAGTCTGGGAGGAGAAGAGGGGCTGGGCAGGGAGCTGGCCAAGTCTGGGGAAGGAGAAGAGGGGCCGGGTGGGGAGCTGGTCTTGGGCGTTGACTCAGCTCTGCAGGAAAGGAGGGATGGGGCCGCAGGGCTGCCTGTCACTGAGCTCCCGCCCCCTTCCTACTTGGGTCTCCAGCTGTGGTGTCCTCCCTTGTTGTCCAGCCGTGGCCTTCTGCCCATAGTGGGCTCTGGGCACACGTCTGTTGGACTGAGGAATTCGAGTTCCTGACTGCAGAACAGTGGCAGCAACCTCTATGGCCAACAGTTCCTGGTCTGGGGAGCGGGGGGAGGACCAAGCCATCTCTTGAAGCAGAAAATCAGCCCTCCTGGGAAGTACTGGCCCAGGAAGTCAAGGGTGTCCCCACCCTCCAGTGTGCCAGACTGTTGGGTGCCTTATCTGCTCAGACAGGTCTGACCACATTCCTGCAGCATGAGTGCTAGCAGTTAGCTTCCTGGAGTGGGAAGGGCTGCCTTCTAGCCTGACTGACTTGCCTGGCAGCAGCACAAAGGTGGGGTCAGAGGTCAGCTGCCCCACAGGCCTCTGTTCATCATCGGTGTCCCAAGCATCTCCTCTAGGGAGCTGGGTTTTCACAGGTCTGCTGGGCCCAAGGTGGGCTGGGAGCCAAGCTTACCGGGTTGGGGGATGCCCAGGGCTCATCTGGGTGACCACTGGGGCCCTGTTGTTCTGAACTGTAGGACAGATGTAACTCTGTGCCTCGCCATCCTGGCTCCCTGGGAGCACCCCAAGGTGGGGAGTGGGCAGGAGGTGTCCTCTGAGGGTCAGCAGGCCGCTTGCTGGCCTTCCCAGGGCCCAGTCAGGTGGGGCTGCCTGGTGCCTAGGTGCTGCCAGCCCTGCCTGAACCTCTGTGCTGGAGGCAGGGACGGGCCCAGGCCAGTGGGTGGCCAGGCTCACACCACCCACCCTTCGCAGCCATCCGAGTGACCTGCACGGGTTCCTGCAGGGTCTCAAACAAGGCCAATGATGCAGCGTGGGTGGCGGAGGAGGGCTACTTCAACAGCGCTCTGTCGCTGGCCGACAGGGGTGAGTCTGGGAGCCCCCCCTCGCCTCATCCCATACAGCCCTTGTTGGAGAGTGCAGCCTGGCTGTCCACCCCACCTCCCAGTCTGTGCTGGCCCATCCTCTCCCAGGGCTGTGCACCTGATGAATATCTCTCCCTGGCAGGCACGGGGCATCGCCTGATAGGGGCTGGGTGGCTGAGGGAGGCCAGCTTCTCCTGGTGCTGGATTTGGGTGGGCTCCAGCCCCTGGAACAGCCCTGCCCCGGCCCCTGTTCAGGCCAAGCTCTTGTCCCCTGTCCTTTGCCCAGGCCACAGTCCCGTGCTGCCGTGGCGCTGGAGACAGAGGCTGGGAGACCCAGCAGCCAGACACAGTGTGAGCTGGTCAGCTGCAGTGCCTGCTTCTGTCCCCAGCCCTGTGGTGCTCCTGAGTCCCCTCCCCCCACACCTCCCTCCTGTCTCTACAGGGAGCCTGCCTGCTGGAGAGCACAACTTCCCCTTCCAGTTCCTGCTGCCTGGTGAGAGCCCAGCCTGGCCAGGCCTGGTGGGGACAGTTGGTGTGCGGGTGAGTGGGAGGTGAGGTGGTGGCAGTTGGGTGCCAGTCCCTGCTCTCTTTGCAGCCACAGCGCCCACGTCCTTCGAGGGCCCTTTTGGGAAGATTGTGCACCAGGTGCGGGCCACCATTGACACGCCACGTTTCTCTAAGGATCACCAGTGTAGCCGCGTGTTCTACATCTTGAGCCCCCTGAACCTGAACAGCATCCCAGACATCGAGGTGAGGACGGGACAGTGGCCTCCTGGGTGGCTGCACCTTTGCCCCACTGGCCCATCCCCAGCCGAGGTGAGGTGGCCAGGGTCTAGAATAGCAGCAGCCTGTCTGTCCTGAGCTGACTGTGCTGTGTCCAGGGGGAGTGTGTGGCAGGGCTGAGTGGGCTTGTCCAGGGACCCAGCCTGCCCACACTCACCAACCCCCTTCCTGCTTTATCCCCCAAGCAACCCAATGTGGCCTTTACCACAAAGAAGTTCTCCTACAAGCTGGTGAAGACGGGCAGCGTGGTCCTCACTGCCAGCACCGACCTCCGCGGCTACGTGGTGGGGCAGGTGCTGCGGCTGCAGGCCGACATTGAGAACCAGTCGGGAAAGGACACTAGCCCTGTGGTGGCCAGTCTGCTGCAGGTCAGAGTTCCCTCTGGCTGCCTAGGCCTGTCCTCATGGGGCTGGAGGAGGGTTAGGGGGCCGGCCTGCCCAGGCTCACAGGCTGGCCCTTCCCCAGAAAGTGTCCTATAAGGCCAAGCGCTGGATCTACGATGTGCGGACCATTGCAGAGGTGGAGGGTGCGGGCGTCAAGGCCTGGAGGCGGGCGCAGTGGCGAGAGCAGATCCTAGTGCCCGCCCTGCCGCAGTCGGCCCTGCCCGGCTGCAGCCTCATCCACGTTGACTACTACTTGCAGGTGCTGGGGGTGGAGGGAGAGGTGGGGGAGGGGTGCCGGCAGCCTGGCCACTCACACCCCCTCCTCCCCAGGTCTCCCTGAAGGTGCCGGAAGCCACAGTGACCCTCCCGGTCTTCATCGGCAATATCCCTGTGAACCATGTTCCGCTGAGCCCCCAGCCAGGCCCATGTCCTCCTCCTGGGGCCCTGTCCCCAGTGATGCCCTCAGCACCCCCCCAGGAGGAGGATGAGGCTGTGGCCAGTGGCCCCCACCTCGAGGACCCCATCTCCCTCTTCACCAAGAGCCACTCACAGCAGCAGCCACCGCCTGCCGCCTTCGGCTCTGTGCCTGGCGCCCCTGAACCACATGCTCAGGATGGCAGCCCTGCCCCCCACTCTTTGCCCCCTCCCTTGTGCATCTCCACAGGTGCCACCGTCCCCTACTTTGCAGAGGGCTCCGGGGGGCCGGTGCCCACCACCAGTACCTTGATCCTGCCGCCAGAGTACAGCTCCTGGGGCTACCCCTGTGGTGAGTGGGGACCTGGGGCCTGGTGGGGCAGGGAGCGCCGCTGGCCCCATGCAGACCTTGCTCTCTCCCCGCAGAGGCCCCGCCGTCCTATGAGCAGAGCTGCGGAGGTGCGGACCCCGGCCTGACCCCTGGGAGCTGACCCTTGGGAGCTCGCCCCATGCCGCCTTCTCCAGGCAGGCTGACCTCTGCCCTGGGACTGGGCGCCCAGGGCCTCGTGCCTTTGCTCCCGGCCTGGCCCGGCCCACTCAGGACCCTCCGCTGCTGGCCGCTCCCTCCGCCTCCAGACCAGCCTCTGCGGCTCCCTGCACTAGGCCTTGCCTGGGCGAGGGGCTGGGGCCTGGAGAGACGCTCTGTAAATAAAGCGCTTCATTTGTAGAGCTGGGTACAGGCCGGCTTCTTGGGAGCCCTCTTCCTGCTGGGTGCGCAGATGGCCGAACTCAGGGGGCGTCGCCTCGCCTGGCTCCCCTCCTGGGCGCGCACACCCCTCTCGTCGGTCCCCTCTCCCGGCCCCTGGCACACGCACCCTCTCCTCGGCACTGGGCCTCTCCTCTTTTGAGATGTCTTGGGTGGGAAGGCAGGTCTACGGGTGTGCTCGAGGCCGAGGAGTTGCACCTGTGTTGCTTCCCTTTAATCCAGGGCCTGGGCTGGTGCTTGGCCTCCCGGTTCTGGTTAAGGATGCGCCCTGGAAGCCAGGCTTGTGTGTCTGGAGCCTTGGCATTGATTTAAAATGTACTTCTGACGCGGGGAGAAGACCCCCCCTCCCCCAACGATTTCCTTAACGCACGCCTTGGGCTCGCCCGTCCTGCATCCGTCGTTCAGTGCAGTTTCTGCACCAGAGGAAATCCTGTCGGGGGTGAGGAGGAGGGCTTGCCCAAGTCCCCTCCCCCGTGGAATTCCCTTACCCTTAGCCTCAAGTCTCAGGTCCCAGCTGGCACCACTGCCATGTCTGGCCCTGAGGGATGCTGCTGCTTGTCTCCCATCCGAATGCCAGCACACAAGCCCGGTCCTGAGGTCTATGTGTCAAAGGACTGTCGTCTAGGACCCAAGGAACCCAAGAGCAACTAAAAAGTCAGGGTTCTGCAGAGCAACGATTCCCAAAGGAACATCCTGCAGATGTTCCAGTGCTGAGGGGAGAGCCCGTAAAAACCCCCTACTGGCCGTTGGTCCTGGAACGTGCTTTGGGCAACACCGGAGGGGGAGTTAAGATAACACTTTGGGTTCAAATTCCAGCTCTGCCATATGGTGCAAGGGTAACTTTGGCTAGGTGTCTCAATTACCTTATCTATAGGAAATTCATGACTATAAGGCGACAGGTCAAGGTGGTCCCCCTTCCTCCAATAACGTAAGTTGCTTTCTTGTACATTTAATAGTTCAGAGGTGGAAGATTTGGGCCTCATGGCATAGCTGTCATTCTCCAGTTGTGGTTTCCACGCCTCCATCCAGGGCAGCTGTTCCAGTTTTCACCGTCACCCAGCTTATTGGGTCTGCACCTCCCAACTTCTTGGGGGGCAGGCTGGGAAGTAGATTGTATCACTTGCACACATCCCACTGGCTACCCCTTCAGTTGGAAATGTGCTCTTTAACCAGGCAACCATGTACCTAGAACCTGTAGCCTCATTGTTGAAAGGAAAATCTGCCTAGGTTCGAGTCCCGTCTCTGCCTCTCAACAGTGACGTGGCCTTGAAAGCACTCCCTTGCTTCGGTTTGTTCAGGTACAGAATGTGGATAAGAACAGTGTCCACCTCTCAGGGCAGACATGATGGTTAGAGTTAACACCTCATGCTGAGAACAGCACCTGACATGAGTGATCAGTGATCACACAAGGGTAGCGCAAGTCAGGCTGAAGGTGCAAAATGGGGGCGTAGCCTACTTCTGGCACATTCACCCACTGACGCTATTTGCCTGGTAAAGGATCTTTCTCCACGTCTAAACTCATTTATTCATTCAACAACTATTTATTGTGTCTCCTGCACGCCAAGCATTGTTCTTGGCACTAGGGAACACAAAACAAAACCCCCTTACATTCTGGTGCGGAAGACAGACACCAAAGCGATGGAGGGTCATGGAATAAAACTAGGCAAGGAGGTTCTGGGGTGTAGCATTTTAAAGTAGGGAGGCAAGGGAAGCCTGTGAAGAGGTGGTATTTAAGATGGAAGGACGGTAGAGAAGTGAGCCACACAGATACTTGAGAGAAAAAGGGACACCCTAAGGCCCAAGGCAGGAATGGAGGTAGAACGGATGGTGCCAGAGAGGAAGGTGTAGGTGAAGGCAGGTCAGATCACGCCGTGCAGGCCACAGAGGGCAACTCCTACTGGGCCGCCTGTCCCGAGGCTCCAGACAGCTTGGGGTCACTGGCCTGTCATGAGCTGACTTCGGCTGTCCCAAAGAAACCTGGGAAGGTTTCCTTGGTACTCGGGTCGTCCACTTCCTCCTCTGCACCTGTGTGCATCGTCAGTACCCAACTTAGTGGAGTAATTTTCCTGGAGTCTGTCTCCCATGAGATTGAGCCCTCATGGGGGCGGAGGGGAGGGGCAGATTAGCCTTCCAGTCAAGGCCTCTTCAGTTCTTGTTGCGAACACTGGCCCGAGAACCCCAATTTCAGGATGTGCTTCTTTCCTCAACTCTCAGGGGATGGAGAAACAGGTCTGGCCATGGGGAGCGGGTGGCCTAAGCCAACTTATGTGCTGCTGTCCAGTGAATGCTGCTTGGTCGGCAGGCAAGGTCTTGCCCTGTGCATAACTGGGTGGGAGGCAGGGAGCTTGGGGTGATCAAGGAGGCTGCCTAGCCGGGGCACACCTCTTAAGTGGAGCACGCCCCGATGGGGGGACTCCTCCCTATTGGGACATTCCCCACCCCACCCTCAGCCTTCCCAGTCAGGACACTGTCCCCAGCCAGGGCATACTCTCCTAGTGGGGCACCTTCCCTAATCAGAGCATCCTCTCCCACAATCTGGACATGCCTCCTGGCTGGAGCACTCCCGACCTGGGGCACCTCCCCTACCCGGAGCATCCCCAACGGAGGCAACCATTCCTGTTGACACATCTTCCCAAGTTGGGGCAATCCTCCCCTTTGGGACATTCCCTTCGTCCCGCTCAGGGCAGCCTTCTCAATCAGGACGTTGTCCCCAGCAGGCATACCCATGCTCCCAGCTGGAGCACGCCCCCAGCCGAGTACCCCCATAACCGGAGCAACCCCCAGCTACGGCATTCCCCCTAACCGGGCACCCCCCTAACCGGAACACCCCCCCGAGCTAATGCATTCCCCCTAACCGGAGCAACCTCCAGCTACGGCATTCCTCCTCACCGGGCACCCCCATAACCGGAGCACTCCCCATATAAGGCATTCCCCCTAACCGAGCACCCCCATAACCGGAACACCTCCCCAGCTAGGGCATTCCCCCTAACCGGAGCAACCCCCAGGTAGGGCATTCCCCCTAACCGGGCACCCCCATAACCGGAACCCCCCACTAGGGCATTCCCCCTAACCAGAGCAACGCCCAGCTAGGGCATTCCCCCTAACCGGGCACCCCCATAACCGGAGCACCGCCACAGGCCGGCCCCACTCCCCCCGCCGGGCACACCCCCCAACCGAGGCACCGCCCTAGGACGCAAGTCGGGGTCCGCCTTCTGCGAAGGCCGAGGAATCGATGTGTGTCCGGGGTTAGAGGTCAGGGTTCCTTCTCCACCCCGGCCAGCCCACCAGAATGCCTACGGAGAACGAGAGGCTGTTGGCGAAAACCGGAGGACGAAGTCCAGCCGCCCCGACGACTCCGGAAGGCCGCCCCTTCCGGCCCCGCCCCTCCCCGTCGGCGGCGCGCCCGGTTCCGGCCGGCGCAGGGCCGCCTGCGGACGCCGCACGTAGGGCCGCAGCGCGCAGGCGCGGGCGCGGGCGCAGGCGCAGACGCGCGCGGCCGGCCCCGCCCCGCCCTGGGCCGCGAGGCGCGGGCGGGGCGATGGCGCGCGGGAGGGCGGGGCCACGCTGCGGGCCCGGGCCATGGCCGCCGCCGACGCCGAGGTGAGGAGCGGGCCGGCGGCCGGCGGCCGGCGGGCGGGGCCGGCGGGCCGGCGCGGGCCGGGGCGGCGGCGGGCGGGCGCGCGCGGGCGGGGGTCGCCGCGCGGCGGAGCGCGGGCCCGGCCGCCGCCGCCGCCGCCTCCTGTCGCTGCCTCAGGCCGAGGCCGGGCCGAGGCCGCCGGCGTCCGGGCCGCGCTGCGCCGGGCGCGCTTTGTGCGGGGCGGGCGGGGCGCGCGGGGAGCCCGCGGAGGGCGGAGGACAAAAGGGAAAGTGGGGCGCGCCGGCCAACTTCGGGCGCCGCCGAGGCGAGGCTGTGGCCGCGGCCGCTCCGGCCCGCTGACCTTCCGCCCGTGGCGAGCGGGACGGCCCGTCTTCCCGGAAAGTTGGCGGGCCCGGCGCGCTGCTCCCCGGCGGAGCCGCCCGGGCCGGCCGCTGTCAGGGCGCGGGCGCGGCGTGGGCTCCCGCGCGGCAGCCGCTCTCGGCGGCGGGTGCGAAAGTTCCCTTCTTTTGTTAGCGCTCGTGGCCTCCGCGGCGCGCCTTCCCGGGTGGTTGGTCCCCTCGCCCGAGCCGCGCGGACACCGACTCCGGGGGCACGCACCGCCGGCGGGAGGGCGGCGGTCGTGCGGTCCCGGGGCTGGCACGGGGGGCCAGCTCGGAGAAAAGTGATGACCCGGCGGTTTTCTCAGATTGCCCCGTGTGTGGTGGTGACGGCGGGGACTGCTCGAGATGGGAGGCTCGGGCGCGGTGGGGAGCTGTTGCGGTGCTTGGTGCGTGCGTGCAACAGTGCATCTCGATCCAGGTCGTGGACAGCCTGTGTGTTTCTTTCTCTTTTCCTCGTTTTGGGACTTGACGTAAGTAAACTGGGAAGGTTCGGGGGAGTTCTTAAACTCAACGCGTGGAGTGTTTGTTGAGCGCCCACGACGTTCGAGGAAAGTGTTTGGCTCCGCGAACAGAAAGGTGGGTTGGATAACCCCGGTCACCTCCAGGCCTGTGGGAGAGCAGGTGTGCAGTGGGTCTTGGCGTCGCTGGCTGAGCACACGCCGGGTCCGGGCACCGGCTGAGCCCTGCAGGTGAGTCCTCTCGTTGAGCTTTCTCTGCCCTGTGCAGGGGTACCAAGAGGAGGAAACCAGACTGCGGAGAGAGGGAATCAGTTGTAGGACTAGCACTTGTTCTGTGTCTGGCACGTGGTGGGCTTTTAATAAATAATTGGTGACCAAGTAGCCCCAGATGTCTGTGATTCCGTAGGAGCCTTGAATAGAGGCTTGACTGAGCCGATGATGACAGCCTGTGCTTCCTAAGCCCTTACCTGTGTCCAGCCTGCCCTGGCGCTTCCTGCGAATTTAGAGCCAGACAGCAGTCTCATGAGGTAGGTCCTGTTAAACCCCCACTCGCAGATGAGACAGGCACAGTGAGGCCCATCGTCACAGAGAGCGTGGCTGGGGAGATGGATGCAGGTGGTCTGGCTCTGGGGCCTGTGCTGCTAAATGCGTGCTGTGTCTGTGGTGGTCGTTTTAAGTTGATGAAAGCTCTGGGTCTAGATTTGCGATTCCAAGTCTTTATTATGGTGGTCAAAGATGGGGTGAGGGGCCTCCTGGGCAGTGGGAAGGCATGGGGTCATCTCTTGCCACTAAATCTGGGGAATGGTTACTGGGTTCACTAACTGCCAGATGATTAAACCAGCAAAGTGGACACTTGGTGCTTATCTAACTGCATATTTATTCTTTCTTCTTTTCATTGACCTAGAAAGATAGTTACCACTTTTTCACACTAAAAAGAATTACTGAGGTAGTGGAATACATGTCCCACCCGCTTTTCGTAGATTAGTAAGTGGGGGCTCCTGGGGTTTAATGTGTGTTCAGGATTGTCCAGGACCAGAGCTTAGGACGGTGCACTTGACTTGAGGCTTTTGACCCAGCAAAATGTCACCTTTCAGCAGGGGGACCTTCCCAGGCAAATTGTATGCTTTTCTAGCAGGGTGGCTACTACGTATTTCTTTCTTTAAGGTTATTTTTTGTTTTTTAAGTAATTTTATTTATTTATTTTCTTTAAAGCCCCAGTAGATAGTTGTATGTCGTAGCTGCATATCCTTCTAGTTGCTGTATGTGGGACGTGGCCTTAGCATGGCCGGAGAGGTGGTGCGTTGGTGTGTGCCTGGGATCCGAACCCGGGCCGCCAGCAGCGGAGCGCGTGCACTTAACCGCTAAGCCATGGGGCCGGCCCAATTTTTTGTTTCTTAAAATAATATATGCACATGCATGTAGGTTAAAAAGTCAAATAATGCTAAAAGACGTTAAAAAAAGGTCACTCTCCTCTCCTGCCTTTCTAGAGAGGCAGCAGCCACTTGACGCTATCATTTACTTCATGTTTCTAAATAATATGCCTCTGATGTTATATCTTTTTTTTTTTTTTAAAGATTTTTTTTTAATTTATTTTTCCCCCAAAGCCCCAGTACATAGTTGTCTGTCATAGCTGCACATCCTTCTAGTTGCTGTATGTGGGACGCGGCCTCAGCGTGGCTGGAGGAGTGGTGCCTCGGTGCGCACCCGTGATCCGAACCCTGGCTGCCGGCAGCGGAGCGCACGCACTTAACCGCTAAGCCACGGGGTCGGCCCTGATGTTATATCTTTATTCACCAATTTTAGGGGTTATATGTTGGCTTCCACTAATAGTAGATGACAATTTCAATTCTCTCATACTCTCTGTTTGTTATCTAGATAACTCACAATTTTGGTTAAATCTGCGTCCAGAATCTTCGTCAGTCTATTCAGGGCATTATTATGCCGTGCTGAGCCAGACAGTAAACTACAATTGTATTTCTTTTTTTGTACAGCGTTTTTTCCTTCCCTGGAGTTAATAATTGCCTTATTTTTCCTTTGCCTGGTTTCCTTTGGACCTCAGAATAATGTTCTTGCGCCTTTCATTCTGTAAAATGTTTCCCAATTGAAGTTTTCACCCCTCAACCCTGCTGACTCAGCAGTTGGCTCCTCTGTCCCCTGCCCAGGTCAGAAGGCTTGTTCTCTTGGCCTGGTGCCCACTGCATCCTGGGAGTCCTCCTCACCTTTCTTGGGAGATGAGCCCCTTCCCTGCATCTAATGGCTCCCCTACATGTGAGCTTTACTCACATCGTGGTGCGTATTTACTGACTCGTGGTGGTGGAACACATTTTCCAGTAGCTTCCCAGTAGTCTGGTGGGAGGCAGACTTTTGGGACTTGCATGTCTGAAAGTGTATTTATTCTGTCACCACACTTAAAGAATAAGTTTGGCTGGGCTTGGCATTCCAGGTTGGAAGTGATTTTGGTTATTGCTCCAGTATCTTCTGGTTTTCATTGTTGCTGTTGGGAAGTCCAGTTTGATTCTTAATCCTTTTTTTTTTTTTTTTTTTTTGGAGGAAGATCAGCCCTGAGCTAACATCTGTGCCAATCCTCCTCTTTTTGCTGAGGAAGACCGCTTTGACCCCAAAGCCCCAGTAGATAGTTGTATGTCATAGTTGCACATCCTTCTAGCTGCTGTATGTGGGATGCAGCCTCAGCATGGCCGGACAAGCGGTGTGTTGGTGTGTGCCCGGGATCCGAACCCGGGCTGCCAGTAGCGGAGCATGAGCACTTTACCACTAAGCCACGGGGCTGGCCCCGTGATTCTTAATCCTTAGTAAGCATTATCCTCCCACCAAAGTTTTAGGATCATTGTGCCCTTGATTTTCGTACTTTTCATCATGTGCCTAGTGGTAGCCTTTTTTCATTTATCAGGCAGGGTACTAAGTAGCCCTGAAATCTGGGAATGGAGGCCCTTTCATTTAGAGAGTTTGTTTGCTACTATTTTCTCTGTGTTCTCCTTTTCCAGTTCCTTTAGTTGAATGTTGGACTTCCTGTGCTCAGTATTCTAATTTTTGAAATCTTTTCTCCTTGTCATGTCTTGATCTTTTTGTTCTACTTTTTGGGACTGTTTTTGACTATTTTCCAATTCTTTTACTGAATTTTTAACTTCTGTCATATTTTCATGTTCTTTACTGTTCTCTTTTCCTTTCTTAATGCTTCCTGTTCTTGTTTTATGTATACTATCTTTGCTTATATCTTAATTTCAGTTAAATGTTTAAAATTACAGTTAAAATTTAAAAAAAATGGTTAAAAAATTTTTGTTTCCTGCATTCTTTCCTTTCCTTTTTTTTTTTAATTTTTATTTATTTATTTTTCCCCCAAAGCCCCAGTAGATAGTTGTATGTCATAGTTGCACATCCTTGTAGTTGCTGTATGTGGGATGTGGCCTCAGCATGGCTGGAGAAGCAGTCGTCGGTGCGAGCCTGGGATCCGAGCCCGGGATCCGACCCTGGGCCACCAGCATCAGAGCGCACGCATTTAACTGCTAAGCCACGGGGCCGGCCCTCCTGCATTATTTCTGTTTCCCCTGCATCCCTCTTTGCTGTGGTATCTTTTGGTCTTTTTCTTTCATGCTGGAAACCTTCTTCCACTGTGTGGTGATCCTTGGCTGTTTATTCACTTTGAAGAATAAAGTACTAAAAATGGAAAGCTGAGTGTTTGGGGGGCTTGTTTACTTATTGCTGTCGCTGGAGGGTGATGACTAATGTTTTTTTGTTGGCTTGCCTCCAAATGTTATTATCTACTGGTTTGGTTTCCTTGGAGAAGGATCCTTCAGTCTCTTGCCTTGTTAGTGTAAGCTGGATGTTCTAGAGCTAGGTTAAGGGGCAGAGGGAAGAGGAGGGTCTTCCCATGGTTCAGTAGATAACCTTTTTACCTGATCTCCCTGTGTTACTCCTGTTTTCCTTTGTGCCTGCTGTGCCCAAGTGTGGTACGTTTCTGGTGGAGCTTTTACAGAGCTAGCCCTCTGGTCTCCTGTGGCAGCAGACGAGGAGGGCTTGCCTCAGTGGGCAGGAGGGGCCTGGGGACCTAGAAGTACAATGTTCCTTACTCGCATTTTTATACTCACACCCCTTTTTAGCTCCAGGTGTCACCCCCATCTTCTGAGCCTTTCCATGGTTCTGTGGGGCCAGTCAGCCTGCTTCTTAGCGGTAACTCCCTTATTTAGCTCCTTCTATCTCTGCTCTGTGGGGTGATTGAATTTTCCTCCATTTGCCATATTCCTATTCATGTTTTGTGTACAGTTTCAGGTGTCTCCTAGGTGAGTCTATGTTTCTCTTTCCTGTTCCTGTCTTTGGTTGGTTTTTGATATGAGCAGGAGGTGGAAAGTCTATTCTGCCATCTAGAAATCAGAAGCATTTATTGTAAATCTTTTTTTTTTAAAGATTTTATTTATTTTATTTTTTCCCCCCAAAGCCCCAGTGGATAGTTGTGTGTCGTAGCTGCACATCCTTCTAGTTGCTGTATGTGGGACTCGGCCTCAGGATGAACGGAGAAGTGGTGCCTCGATGCGCACCCGGGATCCGAACCCCGGGCCGCCAGCATCGCAGCGCGCGCACTTAACCACCAAGCCACAGGGCCGGCCCTTTTTTTTTTTTTTTTTTAACAGTTATTTTAATTTTATTTATTTTTCCCCCAAAGCCCCAGTAGATAGTTGTATGTCATAGCTGCACATCCTTCTAGTTGCTATATGTGGGACGCAGCCTCAGCATAGCCAGAGAAGTGGTGCATCTGTGCGCGCCGGGGATCCGAACCCAGGCCGCCAGCAGCAGAGTGCGCGCACTTAACCGCTAAGCCACGGGGCAGGCCCTGTAAATCTTGAGAAGCGAATTTTCACCCACCCTAAAAGCACAGCTGTCCTGTGGAAAGGGCTGCCCATCTCGAGATCTTACTGTGTAGTGTGTGGTTCTGGAGTCATAGCAGAGGTTAGCAAGGGCAACAGATGTGCCTCAGCCCTCATGTCCTTTGGGAGATGCTCTTGGAGACCCCACGTGTGGTCAGTGCCAGAGTGGGGCTGGAGCTCCATTTCCTGCTTCTGCTTTCTGTTGTAGCACAAACCAGTTTGTATGTTTGACCGCATTTTATTGAGTTTGTCTTTGAAAATAATTTATTTAACTGATAACCATGTTTTGGGCTCTTCTCTTTAGGAGCTCTATGTTCTCTGTCGTTTCGTTGGCCCGCCATGTTTGGTAGATGCCTTTATCTTACTGTAAGTGGCCGTTTTGATTTCAGCTTATGTTGCTTGCGCAGCAAATCAGGTAGGGAATAGTTATTGGAGCCATTATTTTGGCCTACTGCAGGTGTGATACAAAAAGCATCAGTTCCAGGATTGAGAAGTCCTCCCATTTACTGTTCTGCTTTTATTTTTTTTTAATTTTTTAATTTTTTTGTGAGGAAGATCAGCCCTGAGCTAACATCCATGCTAATCCTCCTCTTTTTGCTGAGGAAGACCAGCTCTGAGCTAACATCCATTGCCAGTCCTCCTTTTTTTTCCCCCAAAGCCCCAGTAGATAATTGTATGTTATGGTTGCACATCCTTCTAGTTGCTGTATGTGGGATGTGGCCTCAGCATGGCCGGAGAAGCAGTGCGTCGGTGCGTGCCCGGGATCCAAATCCGGGCCGCCAGTAGCCGAGTGTGCGCACCTAACCGCTAAGCCGCGGGGCCAGCCCTGTTCTGCTTTTATTTAACTTCTAGTATTTTCATTTATTTAAAAAAAAAAATCTCTTTGAAGGTTATGGATTTTGAAAAACAAAAGTTGAAGTGGTTCTTTTAACTCTTCGAAAGTGGTATTTATTTTGAAATGGTGTCTTCCTAGATAGAAGGTCACTTTCCCAATAACATCACTATCAGTTGCTATTTTGTTTTGGAAAGTTTTTGGACTGCTTTCTGCATCCTACTTTTAATAGGTTTGTAGTTCTTGATCAGATCTATTTAAAATGCTCTTTCCAAGGGGTCTATAAGCATTTAATTGATTGAGCACCTTCTGTTTATGAGGTGCTATTCTAGACATTGTGTAGAGGATATACAAGTTTTTGAGATTAGTCCCTGATTTCATGAAATTTAAGAGTGTAATAGAACAAATGTTACCAAGCAGGACATGAGACGGAATCACTTAAAAGTAAGCAAGATGAGGCCTGTGTCGTTGCACTGATTGTTGCAGCCAGACTGTTTTGGGAAAGGCTCCTTGAGGAAGATTAGTTAGTCCAGGTCTTAAAGGAGGTGAGGCATGAATTGGAATGGCTATGTATATAGTATGTATGTTTCAAAAAAAAAAAAAAAAAAAGTAGACATTTTAGCAAATCTAGAAAATTGAAACCTAAGAATGCCAAATATTTGTCATCTGTTTTTTTCTGATGCTTATGAGTGTGCATGTTGATGTTTATAAGTGGCTGTAATTGGTAAGTACGTGCTATTTGCACTCTCCTGTTTCACATATTATCTCGTGCATCCGTGCCTTTGACATTTTTAATAACCACTTGGTGTTTGTTATCTAGATGTCCCCATTTCCTTGGTTGTGAATTGGGTGAGTCTGTATCCTTTGGTGCATGGTGGAATTACTAAGTCAGAAGGGGCAGGTGGCATGAGGTGAAGCTGGAGTGGCAGGGCCAGGTCACATAGGGCCTTGTCACTGTGGTGACAGGTTGGTAGTTTCCTGGGCACTGTAGACAGTCACTGAAGGAGTTTAGGCACGAATGCATGCTGCTGTGTGGAGAGTGGATTGAAGGATTATCGAGTGGAAGCAGGGGGACCAGTGAATAGGTCTTGGGCCCGGTGGCATGGTGGGGATGCAGAGAGGCTCATGGATTGTCAAGGTATATATGTTTAAATATAATTTTTTGGGTAGGTAAGACAGTTATATGGTTCAAAATTCAAAAAGCATAAAAGTATAAAGTGAAACATCTCCCTCCTTTGTGCGCTAGCCACTCAGTTCTTCTCTGGGCAGGCCGCCACTATTGTAATCATTGAACATATACAAGGAAATGCTTATGTAGATATTTTATCATTGAACTTTTTCAAACCGATTCAGAAGTAGATATGGTGGTAGAATGAGCTCCATGTACCTAGCCCCAGCATCAGCAGTTCTCTCCTCATGGCCAGTCCCCACGCCATCCTCAGTGACTTTGAAGCAGTTATCAGACGTTTCATCTGTGAATATTTCAGTTAGTATAAATATTTCAGTCAATAGATATCCAGTCACTGTTTAGATTTATTTCATTTCACATTGGGAAAAAATATGTTCTGTTCATTGCCCTTGATAGATCTCTCTTAAATCTCAGTCTATTGATGTCCATTCTTTATTTTTCTCTTGTTATTAAGTTTTGAAGATAATGGTTCATTTGTCCCAAAATTTCCCATAACCTTGATTTTGCTGATTGCATTCTTATGATGTTGTTTAACATGTTCCTCTGTGCTCTGTATTTCCTGTCATTGATATTTAAGATCTAGAGCTGCTGTTTTCCAGAATGATGGCCGGTAGCCACATGTGGCTCTTGAGCAATTGAAATGTGGTTATTGTGAATTGAGATGTGCTGTGAGTGCAAAATACACACGGATTTCAAAGTTGGTGCGAGAAAGAATGTAAAGTGTCACATTAGTACTTTAAAAAAGTATTGATTGCATGTTGGAATATAATATTTTGTATATTTGGGTTAAATAAAATATTACTAAAAGTAATTTGTGTTTCTAATTCCTTTTTTTAATGTGGTTACTAGAAAATTTAAAATTACATATATGGCTCACACTTGTGGCTCACGTTGTCTTTTTTTTTTTTTTTGGTGAGGAAGATCGGCCCTGAGCTAACATACGTACTAATCCCCCTCTTTTTGCTGAGGAAGACCGGCTCTGAGCTAACATCTATTGCCAATCCTCCTCCTTTTTTTTCCCCCCCAAAGCTCCAGTAGATAGTTGTATGTCATAGTTGCACATCCTTCTAGTTGCTGTATGTGGGACGCGGCCTCAGCATGGCCAGAGAAGTGGTGCATCCGTGTGTGCCCAGGATCCGAACCCAGGCCGCCAGTAGCGGAGTGCGCGCACTTAACCGCTAAGCCACGGGGCCGGCCCTCACGTTGTCTTTTGATTGGACAGCTCTGGGCTAGAGGCTCCATCAGATGTAGGTTTGTCTTTTTTTTTTTTTTTTTTTTTTTTTATTTCTAAAAATTGCTTACCGAACTTTAATTTTTTTTTTTTTTTTAAGATTTTATTTATTCATTTTTTCCCCCCAAAGCCCCAGTAGATAGTTGTATGTCATAGGTTCACATCCTTCTAGTTGCTGCACGTGGGACTCGGCCTCGCGTTGGACGGAGAAGTGGCGCCTTGGGGCTTGCCCGGGATCCGAACCCGGGCCGCCAGCATCAGAGCGCGCTCACTTAACCGCTAAGCCACGGAGCTGGCCCTCGAACTTTAATTTTTTTAAATTTTTTTTTTTTTTTTTTTTAAAGATTTTATTTATTTTATTTTTTCCCCCCAAAGCCCCAGTAGATAGTTGTATGTCATAGCTGCACATCCTTCTAGTTGCTGTATGTGGGACTCGGCCTCAGGATGGACGGAGAAGCGGTGCCTCGATGCGCACCCGGGATCCGAACCCGGGCCACCAGCATTGCAGCGCGCGCACTTAACCACCAAGCCACAGGGCCGGCCCAATTTTTTTAAATTTTAAAGACATTGATTTCTCTTCCAATATCTCTAGATCAGGCAATAGAGCTCCAATTTATATACATTTGGTACATTTTATAAAATGTAAAATTCTCTAATTAAAATTTTTAAACAAAATATATCTATTGATTTAACTTAACAGAAATTTAGACAGAAATGATTGCACTGTATCCTGGATTTCAGCCTTTAACAATAATATCGGCTGTTGTTTTAATATGTAATGCAGTTAAAACAAATATTTAATTGCTGGTTGGTTTTATTTTTAAAATTTTTGTTTATTGCAGTAACATTGGTTTATAACATTGTAAAAATTTCAGGTGTACATCATTGTACTTCTATTTCTGCATAGATTACATCATGTTCACCACCAAATTACTAATTACAACCCATCACCACACACATGTACCGAATTATCCCTTTCACCCTCCTCCCTCCCCCCTTCCCCTCTGGTAACCACCAATCCAATCTCTGTCTCTATGTGTTTGTTTATTGTTGTTATTATCTACTACTTAATGAAGGAAATCATACGGTATTTGACCTTCTCCCTCTGACTTATTTCACTTTGCATCATGCCCTCAATGTCCATCCATGTTGTCACAAATGGCTGGATTTCATCGTTTCTTATGGCTGAGTAGTATTCCATTGTGTATATATACCACAGCTTTTTTATCCATTCGTCCCTTGATGGGCACTTAGGTTGCTTCCAAGTCTTGGCTATCGTGAATAAGGCTGCAATGAACACAGGGGTGCATGTACCTTTGCAAATTGGTGTTTTCAAGTTCTTTGGATAAATACCCAACAGTGGAATAGCTGGATCATATGGTAGTTCTATCGTTGATTTTTTGAGGAATCTCCATACTGTTTTCCATAGTGGCTGCACCAGTTTGCACTCCCACCAGCAGTGTATGAGAGTTCCCTTCTCTCCACATCCTCTCCAACACATGTTGTTTCCTGTCTTGTTAATTATAGCCATTCTGACGGGCGTGAGGTGATATCTCATTGTAGTTTTGATTTGCATTTCCCTGATAGTTAATGATTTTGAACTTGTTTTTTAGCAAGAATATATGTAACTGGTATTGAGGTTTTTTTAATCAGGCATAATAAGTCTGATCATTTTGCTTTGTGATGTTAACAGTCATTGATATTCATTGCTCAGAATCATTAACTGATTAGGGGTTGCAAAATGGCACTCTCTTCATTTTTTTTTTTTTTTGTGAGGAAGATCAGCCCTGGGCTAACATCTATGCTAATCCTCCTCTTTTTGCTGAAGAAGACCAGCTCTGAGCTAACATCTATTGCCAATCCTCCTCCTTTTTTTTACCCCCCAAAGCCCCAGCAGATAGCTGTACGTCATAGTTGCACATCCTTCTAGTTGCTGTATGTGGGGACGCGGCCTCAGCATGGCCAGAGAAGCGGTGCATCCGTGTGTGCCCAGGATCCGAACCTGGGCCGCCAGTAGCGGAACGCGCGCACTTAACCGCTGAGCCACAGGGCCGGCCCCTTTCTTCATTTATTAACTGGGGTACCTCTACAAAGAACAACTCCTTGGTTACTGTGAAGTACAACTCCTACGGGAGAGGGGGGATGGATTCTTGGTACTATATGGAAAGCACCTGCTACCCAGTAGCCTCCTGATAAGCACTAGCCGAAGAAAGGCTTAGAGGGTTCTCCGTCCTGTGTGGTTTGAAAATTGTTTGCTAAGCTGGTTAAGATGAACTCTATCCTTGGAGTCTAGGTCGTCTCCTCCCTATCAGATTCCAAGGCTAGCATTTAGACTTCGAGAATCTTGGTTGCTTCCCCATCCTTGCTGGTTGCCTGTGTTCTGTGAACTCCTTGAACTCGAAGGTGAAACAAAATGCCAGTCATTATATGGGCCAGTGAATGGTCAAGTGTTCCCCTGTCTCCAGCTGAGTCAGCCCTCTATTTTCCTTCTCTTATAGAAGTAGTCTGCTAGAATTTGTCATTATGGTTTTGTAGTACCTGTCGCTAGCCAGGTTCAGTAACAATAAGACATTTAACCAAAGCATGAAGACTGTATTTTTTTTTGGTAAATTTTATTAATGTATGATACATATCAGAAAAATGCACACGTTATGTATGTGTTATCATACATGTCTCCAGTACCTAGTTCAAGCAGGAAACATTACCAGAGCCTCTTTATGCCCCTTCCAGTCCTGCACTTCCCCAAGGGTGTCTGCTACCCAGACTTCTGATACCTGGGTTAGTTTTGCCTGATTCTGAACTTTATATAAAGGACGTCGTGCAGTGTGTGCTCTACAATCAACGTGATGTTTCTAAGATTCATCTGTGCTGTTGCATACTGTGGTAGTTTGTTTATTCTCATTACTGTATAATTTTCCATTGTCTGAGTATGCCACAGTTTCTTTATTCATCGTATTATCCATGGACATTTGAATTGTTTCCAGTTTTGGAGTATTCAAATAAAGGTGATGTGAACATTCTCGTATGTGTTTTTTGGTGAACGTAGGTACACGTTTCTTTTGGGGTTTACCTAGGAGTGGGAATGTCGAGTCACGGTATGTGCAAATACATCCCGAGTGGTTGTGCCAAATGACAAATGTAAGAAAGCACCGATTGCTCCAGGTCCTCGGTAACACTTGATGTTGTTTGTCCTTTGCTTTTTAGCCATGCTGGTAGGTGTGTAGTGGGTCTTACTGTGGTTTAATTTGCATTTCCTCAATGAGTAATAATGTTGAGTGCCAGTATGCTTTTTGGTTATTTTGTTTAGCCACTTTTGGGATGTTCCTATTTAAACATCTGTATTTTTTGGGGGAAGATATTTTATTCCTTTATATAGGTGGATAATATTCCATTGTATGGATATACTGCATTTTGTTTATCCATTTATCAGTTTCCTTTTTTTGGCTGTTATGAGTAATGCTGCTATGAATATTCACGAACAAGTGTTGTATAGACATATGTTTTCATTTCTTTTGGGTGTATACTTACGAGTAGAATTGCTGGGCATATGGGCATAGAGTTAGAGTGAGAAAACTGCCAAACTGTTTTCCACAGCAGTTGTGGCATTTTACGTTCCTACCAGCAATGTACGAGGAGTCCCATTTCTCCACGTTCTTGTCAACACTTGTTGTTAGCTGTCTTTTTGATTATAGGCATTCTCTTGGATGTGAAGTGGTATCTCTTTGTGTTTGTTTTTCCCCCCAGTTATTCAGGTCATATTGGTTTATAATATTGTGTAATTTCAGGTGTACATTATTATTTATTAGTTTCTGTATAGACTGCATCGTGCTCACCACAATAGTCTAATTTTTATCCATCACTATACATATGTGCCCCTTTACCCCTTTCGCCCACTCCCCCCACCCCTTCCCCTCTGGTAACCACTAATCTGCTTTCTTTATCTATGTGTTTATTTATCTTCCATATATACGTGAAATCATACAGTGTTTGTTTTTCTCTGTCTGGTTTATTTTATTATTTTTTTAATTTTTATTTACTTATTTTTCCCCCAAAGCCCCAGTAGATAGTTGTGTGTCATAGCTGCACATCCTTCTAGTTGCTGTATGTGGGACGTGGCCTCAGCATGGCTGGAGAAGTGGTGCGTCGGTGCACGCCCGGGATCCGAACCCGGGCCTCCAGCAGCGGAGCGCGCGTACTTAACCACTAAGCCATGGGGCCGGCCCTCTGTCTGGCTTATTTCACTTATTTTTTTTTCCTTTTTTTTTTTTTTTTATAATTCTTTCCTTGTTTATTGCAGAAACATTGGTTTATAACATTGCAAAAATTTCAGGTGTACATCATTGTACTTCTATTTCCGCATGGACTACATCATGTTCACCACCAAAATACTAATTACAACCCATCACCACACACATGTACCGAATTATCCCTTTCACCCTCCTCCCTCCCCCCTTCCCCTCTGGTAACCACCAATCCAATCTCTGTCCCTATGTGTTTGTTTATTGTTGTTATTATCTACTACTTAATGAAGGAAATCATACGGTATTTGGCCTTCTCCCTCTGACTTATTTCACTTTGCATTATACCCTCAATGTCCATCCATGTTGTCACAAATGGCTGGATTTCATTGTTTCTTATGGCTGAGTAGTATTCCATTGTGTATATATACCACAGCTTCTTTATCCATTCGTCCCTTGATGGGCACTTAGGTTGCTTCCAAGTCTTAGCTATCGTGAATAAGGCTGCAATGAACACAGGGGTGCATGTACCTTTGCAAATTGGTGTTTTCAAGTTCTTTGGATAAATACCCAACAGTGGAATAGCTGGATCATATGGTAGTTCTATCGTTGATTTTTTGAGGAATCTCCATACTGTTTTCCATAGTGGCTGCACCAGTTTGCACTCCCACCAGCAGTGTATGAGAGTTCCCTTCTCTCCACATCCTCTCCAACACATGTTGTTTCCTGTCTTGTTAATTATAGCCATTCTGACGGGCGTGAGGTGATATCTCATTGTAGTTTTGATTTGCATTTCCCTGATAGTTAGTGATTTTGAACATCTTTTCATGTGTCTGTTGGCCATCTGTATATCTTCTTTGGAGAAATGTCTGTTCAGGTCTTTTGCCCATTTTTTAATTGGGTTGGTAGTTTTTTTGTTGTTGAGATGCATGAGTTCTTTATATATTTTGGAGATTAAGCCCTTATCAGATGTATGGTTTGCAAATATCTTCTCCCAATTGTTAGGTTGTCTTTTCGTTTTGTTGATGGTTTCCTTTGCTGTGCAGAAGCTTTTTAGTTTGATGTAGTCCCATTTGTTTATTTTTTCTATTGTTTCTCTTGCCCGGTCAGATGTGGTGTTTGGCTTATTTCACTTAACATAATACCCTCAAGGTCCATCCATGCTGTTCCAAATAGGACGATTTTGTCTTTTTTTATGGCTGCGTAGTAGTCTCTTGTATATATATATGCCACATCTTCTTTATTCATTCATCAGTTGATGGGTGCCTGGGTTGCTTCCATGTCTTGGCTGTTATGAATAATGCTGCAATGAACATGGGGTGTGTAAATCTCTTTGAATTGTTGATTTCGTGTTCTTTGGATAAGTACCCAGTATTGGGATAGCTGGATTGTATGGTATTTCTATTTTTAATTTTTTGAGAACTCTCCATACTGTTTTCCATATTGGTTGCACCAGTTTGCATTCCCACCAGCATTGTATGAGGGTTCTTTTTTTTCCATATTCTCACCATATTTTGTTGAGAATTTTTGCATCTATGTTCATCAGTGATATTGGCCTGTAATGTTCCTTCTTTGTGTTGTTCTTGTCTGGTTTTGGTATCAGGATAATGTTGTCCTCATAGAATGAGTTAGGAAGCATTCCATCTTCAGTTTTTTGGTATAGTTTGAGAAGGATAGATATTAATCTTCTTTGAATGTTTGGTACAATTCTCCAGAGAAGCCATCTTGTCCTGTACTTTTGTTTTTGTTTTTTGGGAGCTTTTTGATTACTGTTTCAATCTCTTTACTTGTGATTGGTCTATTCAGGTTCTCTATTTCTTTTTGATTCAGTTTTGCGAGGTTGTATGAGTCTAAGAATTTATATATTTCTTCTATGTTGTCCAATTTGTTGGTGTATAGTTTTTCGTAGTATTCTCTCATAATTCTTTGTGTTTCTGTGGAATCCGTTGTAATTTCTCTTCTTTCATTTTTAATTTTATTTATTTGTGCCTTCTCTCTTTTTTTCTTAGTGACTCTGGCTAAGGGTTTGTCAATTTTGTTTGTCTTTTCAAAGAACCAGCTGTTAGTTGCATCGATCCCTTCTATCGTTTTTTTAAGGCTTTATTTTACTTATTTCTGCTCTAATTATTATTTTCCTCCTTCTGCTGACTTTGGGCTTTGTTCTTCCTTTTCTAGTTCTGTTAGGTGTAGTTTAAGATTACTTATTTGAGATTTTTCTTCTTTGTTGAGGTGGGCCTGTATTGCTATAAATTTTCCTTAGTTCTGCTTTTGGTGCATCCCATAAGAGTTGGTATGTTGTATTCTCATTTTCATTTGTCTCCAGGTATTTTTTATTTTTTTCATTGATCCAGTGGTTGTTCAGTAGCGTGTTGTTTAGTCTCCACATATTTGTGACTTTCCTAGCCTTTTTCTTGTAGTGAATCTATAGTTTCATAGCATTGTGCTCAGAAAAGATGCTTGCTATGATTTCAATCTTCTTAAATTTATTGAGGCCTGCCTTGTTTCCCAACATATGGTCTATCTTTGAGAATGTTCCATGTGCACTTGAGAAGAATGTGTATTCTGCTGTTTTTGGATAGGATGTTCTATATGTATCTATAAAGTCCATCTTGTCTGGTATTTCATTTAAGGCCACTGTTTCCTTGTTGGCTTTCTGTCTGGATGATCTGTCCATTGATGTAAGTGAGGTGTTGAGGTCCCCTACTATTATTGTGTTTCTGTCACTTTCTCCCTTTAGGTCTGTTAATAGTTGCTTTGTATACTTTGGTGCTCCTGTGTTAGGTGCACATATATTCATAAGTGTTATGTCCTCTTGATGGAATGTCCCTTTTGTCATTATATACTGCCCCTCTTTGTCTCTCTTTGCCTTTTTTATTTTGAAGTCTACTTTGATATAAGTATGGCAACACTTGCTTTATTTTGCTTGCCATTTGCTTAGAGTATCGTCATCCATCCCTTCACTCTGAACCTATGTTTGTTTTTAGAGCTGAGATGTGTTTCCTGGAGGCAGCATATTGTTGGGTCTTGATTTTTTATTTTTTTTTTAAAGATTTTATTTATTTACTTTTCCCCCCAAAGCCCCAGTAGATAGTTGTGTGTCACAGCTGCACATCCTTCTAGTTGCTGCATGTGGGACGCGGCCTCAGCATGGCCGGAGAAGCAGCGCGTCAGTGCGAGCCCGGGATCCGAACCCGGGTCGCCAGCAGTGGAGCGCGCTCACCCAACCACCAAGCCACGGGGCTGGCCCATGGGTCTTGATTTTTGATCCATCCAGCCACTCTTTGTTTTTCTTTTGTGAGGAAGATCAGCCCTGAGCTAACATCCATGCCAATCCCCCTCCTTTTGCTGAGGAAGACTTGCCCTGGGCTAACATCTGTGCCCATCTTCCTCTACTTTATATGGGACCCCGCCGAAGCATGGCCTGACAAGTGGTCCATCGGTGCGCACCTGGGATCCGAACCCGGGTCGCCAGCAGCGGGCCGCACGCACTTAACCGCTACACCGCGGGGCCGGCCTCAGTCTTTGTTTTTTGATTGGAGAATGCAATCCATTTACATTTAGAGTGATTATTGATATATGAGGGGTCAATACTGCCATTTTATCTCTTGTTTTCCGGTTCCATATTTCCATTGTTTCTTTTCTCTTGTATTTCTGACTGCCGTTTCAGTTTGGTGGTTTTCTCTGTTTTCTTTTTATTTGTGATTTGTGACTCTGCTCTGATTTTTTTGTTTAGTGGTTACCGTGAGGTTTGTATAAAAGATCTCATAGATATGATAGTCCATTTTCTGATAGCCTCTTATCTCCATTAGCCTAAGCAGCTTCCATCCCTCTCCTCTTCCCCTTCTGAGTTACTCTTGTCACAAATTGTTCTTTTCTGTGTTGTGAGTTTGTGACTAAATTGAAGTGTTTATGGTTATTTTTGATGCTTTCCTTCCTTTTGTCTTTTATGTTATAATTGTTTACTGACCTATTCTGATATAGAGCTGCAATTTTCTGATTTTGTCTATTTATCTCCTTGCTCAAGGCTTTGTAAACCTTTGCCTTTTGTTACAGGTTGGAGGGCTTCCTTCATCATTTCTTGTAAGGGAGGTATAGTGGCAATGAACTCCCTCAGCTTTTGTTTATCTGGCAAGGCTTTTATTTCTCCATCATATCTGGAGGATAGTTTTGCTATATAGAGTATTCTTGGCTGGAAGTTTTTCTCTTTCAGTATTTTGAATATATCATTCCATTCTCTCCTAGCCTGTAAGGTTTCTGCTGAGAAATCCACTGAAAACCCAATATGGGTTCCTTTGTGGGTTATTTTCTTCTGCCCTACTGCCCTTAATATTTTTTCTTTGTCATTGACTTTTGCCGGTTTTAATAGTATATGCCTTGGAGAAGTTCTTTTTGCGTTGATGTAATTAAGAGTTCTGTTGGCTTCATGTGCTTGTAAATCCAGTTTCTTCACAGGTTTGGGAAGTTCTCAGCTATTATTTCTTTGAACAGGCTTTCTGCTCCATTCTCCCTTGAAATACCTATAATCCTTAGGTTGCTTTTCCTAATTGAGTCAGAAATTTATCGAAGAATTTCTTCATTTTTAAAAATCTTAGTTCTCTTTCCTCCTCCACCTGAAGTATTTCTTTATTTCTGTCTTCTGAATGACTAGTTCTGTCCTCTGTAACATCAGCTTTATTTTTTTTGGATTCTAGATTATTTTTTTTTCTCATTAATTGTGTTCTTCATATCCAGAATTTCTGTTTGGTTTTTTCTTTTTTTTAGAGTTTCAGTCTCTTTGGTGAAGTATTCCTTCTGCTCATTCTGAGCTCATTGAACTTTCTGAGTTTTCTTCCTTTCTTTCTTCCTTCCTTCCCTCCAATCCCCTCCCCTCCCCTCCCTTCCCTTCCTTCCCTTCTTTCTTTCCTCTGAGGAGGATTGGCTCTGAGCTAACATCTGTTCCCATCTTTCTCTATTTTGTATGTAGGATGCTGCTACAGCATGGCTTGATGAGTGGTGCGTTGGTCCGTGCCTGGGATTCAAGCCTGTGAACCCTGGGCTGCTGAAGCAGAGCATGTGAATTTAAGCACTATGCCACTGGGCTGGCCCCCTGAGTTTGCTTGTAATTCGTTGAGTTTCTTTTTTCTTTTTTCTTTTTTTTTTTGCTGAGGAAGATTAGCCCTGAGCTAACATCTGTTGCCAGTCTTTGTCTTTTTTTGCTAGAGGAAGATTAGTCCTGACCTAACAACTGTGCAAGTCTTTCTCCACTTTATATGTGGGTTGCTGCCACAGTATGGCTGATGAGTGATGTAGGTCTGTGCCTGGGATCTAACCCGTGAACTCTGGCCACTGAAGTGGAGTGCGCTGAACTTAACCACTACGCCATGGGGCCGGCCCCTCCTTGAGTTTCTTTGTGACAACTATTTTGAATTCTCTGTCATTTAGATTGTAAATTTCTGTGAGTTCAGGATTGGTTTCTGGAGACTTGTCATTTTTCTTCTGCTCTGAAGTGTTAATGTAGTTCTTCATGGTGTTTGATGAAGTGATCCTTTGCTGGTACATTTGTGGTAGTATCAGTTCGCAGATTCCACGTGCCACCGCTGGGAGGGGGGCAGGAGCTGTGTGTTCTGATCCTGCCCCATCTGCTGGAAGTCGTGCAGGTAGGGCTGCTCTGTGTTTGCCCAGGCCGGCCGCAGCGGCTCTGCAAGTTCTGCTCCTGTGGGCAGGCCTCTGTGCTGAGCAGGCAGGTGGGGCAGCATAGGCAGGGCCTCTGTGCTTGGCAGGGGACCAGCTGAGCTGCTGTGTGCTAGGCAGGAGGAGCACCTATGTGGAGGCTGAGCTGCCACTCAATGGGACCCATGAGCTGCTGTGCTCCATGGGTGGGGCGCCTTCTCACCTGCACTGCACTAGGGGGGAGGGGTGCCCACGTAGGGGCTGCGCTGGCGCTTGGTGGATCCTGGGGGCTGCTGTGCTCCGGAGGCGGGGGCACCTTCTCGCCTGCGCTGTGCTCAGCAGGTAGGGCTGAGCATTCCCACCGGCAGGGTGCCGTGGGACAGTGGGTGCTCCTGTGGGCTGGGCTGCAACTCCGAAAACGTTCATGCAGGCCAGGCTGTCCTGCCTCCTCTTACAGTCACGCCGGCTGCTGTGTGAGCATCCATGACCTTGCTCGCTGCTGCTGGGGCCAGGGAGGGGTGCGCTCGCCTATTTCCACTGCCTCCTGGCGATCCAGGTGTATGGCTGCGTGGATCTGTCAGAAGTCCTGTTCTGCTGTACAGGGAGTCCTCTGCTGGTTAATGAATGTCCATTTAGTTGTAACTTAAAGGGGAAAGACTAACGGAACAACTCACTCCGCCTTGATGGTGACGTCGCTTGGACCCTTGTTGTGTGTTTTTTTTTTTTTTGTGAGAAAGATCGGCCCTGAGCTAACATCTGCCAATCCTCCTCTTTTTTTTTTTTTGTTGAGGAAGACTGGCCTTGGGCTAACATCCATGCCCATCTTCCTCTACTTTATATGGGACGCCGCCACTGCATGGCCCGACAAGCGGTGTGTTGGTGTGTGCCCAGGATCTGAACCCTCGAACCCTGGGCCGCTGCAGCGGAGTGCGCACACCTAACCGCTTGCGCCACCGGGCTGGCCCCCTTGTTGTGGTTTTGATTTGGATTTCCCTAATGACTAATGATGTTTAGGGTTTTTTTTGGCTTATTGGCCATTTGTGTATCTCCTTTGCAGAAATGTCTCTAGTAATCCTTTGCCCATTTCAATTGGATTGTTTGCATTTTTGTTGTTGAATTGTGAAAGTTTTTTGAATATTGAAGATTGTATATACAAATCCCATATAGATATATGATTAGCAAATATTTTCTCTCATTCTGTAGGTTGTCTTTTCACTTTTTTGATAGTGTTCTTTGAAGTGCAAATGTTTTTAATTTTGATGAAGTCCAATTTATCTGTTTTTTTCTTTTGTTGCTTGTGCTTTTGGTGTCATATCTAAGAGTCCATCGCCAAATCCAATGTCATGAAGATACCCTGTGTTTTCTTCTAAAAATTTTATAGTTTTAGCTCTTATATTTTGGTCTATGATCTATTTGACTTAATTTTTGTATATGGTGTGAGATAGGGGTCCAACTTTATTCTTTTGCATGTGGAAATCTAGTTGTTCCAGCACCATTGGTTGAAAAGACTGTTCTTTCCCCTGGAGTTATCGTCATACCTTTGTTGTAAATCATCAGTCAGTCGATCCTAGATGTTAGGACTCATTTCTAGACTCAGTTCCAGTACTTCTTTTCCTTTTTGCTGAGGAAGATTCACCCTGAGCTAACATCAGTTCCAGTACATTGACTTACATGTGTGTCCTTGTGCCAGTACCACACTATCTTGAATACTGTAGCTTTGTAGTAAGTTTCAAAATTGGGGAGTGTGAGTTCACCAATTTTGTTTTGCTCTTCTGGGTCCCTTGCAATTCCATGTGAATTTTAGGATTAGCTTGTCCATAGCTGCAAAAAAGCCTTTTAGGATCTTGATAGGGATTGCATTGAATTTGTAGATTCCTTTGGGGAGTATTACCGTCTTAAAGACATGAAGTCCTCTGATCCATGAGCATGGGATGTCTTTCCATTGTTTTAGGTCTTCTCTAATTTCTTTCAATGTCTTTTTTTCTTCATCAGTTTAGCTAAAGTTTTGTGAATTCTGTTATCTCTTCAAAGCATCAGCTTTTGTTGATATGCTCTGTTTTTCTCTTCTCTTTCATTTACTTCTACTCTAATCTTGATTAATTCTTCTGCTTGCTTTGGGGTTAGTTTGCACTTTCTGAAATCAGTTTTTTGCATGTAGTTTGAGGTGTGGGGATCAAGATTCGTTATCTTCTATATGAATCTGCACTTGAACCAGCATCGTTTACCAGAAAGGCCATCCTTTACCCACTGCACTTCAGTGTCAGTTTTGCCCTAAGTGAGAAAACCACATACGTGAGGCTCTAGAAGACTGGTTTTTCGTAGTAACTCCTTAATGTCTCTTGCTGTTAGCATTGATCAACAGGTGGAAATTACTACATAGGGGCCGGCCCCGTGGCTTAGCGGTGAAGTGCATGCGCTCCGCTACTGGCGGCCTGGGTTCGGATCCAGGGCGCGCACCGACGCACCGCTTCTCCGGCCATGCTGAGGCTGCGTCCCACATACAGCAACTAGAAGGATGTGCAACTATGACATACAGCTATCTACTGGGGCTTTGGGGAAAAAAAAAAAGGAGGAGAATTGGCAACAGATGTTAGCTCAGAGCCGGTCTTCTTCAGCAAAAAGAGGAGGATTAGCATGGATGTTAGCTCAGGGCTGATCTTCCTCACAAAGAAATAAATAAATAAAAGTCAGAAGCAGTTAAATTCAAACTTCCTACCCATAAACTGTTTTAGCGTCAAACCAGGGATGGTAGGAGGAGGCATGATCGTTCCTGAGCGTACTGGTGACGTGTCACCTCACAGAAGTGCACTCAGTCCAGTCTGTGGAGCGAGCAGGTTGCCCCATGGGCACTGGAGTCTTCTGCCTCCCCTCGCACAGCATGTTCCTGGGCAAATCAGGCAGCTCAACAGGAAGCATATAGCCCTTACTGCTTGTTCTTTCTCTTCTCTAATTTCTGTCTCCGTTTTTTTGTCTATCTGCTGTAAACTGTTTGGTCATCATGCAAGGCAATGCCTAGTACTTAGTGTGGTGGAGATGCAGGTTAGATACAGGTGGCCTTGTTCCTCGTTCTTCATGTTTCCAGTTTGTTTTTTATTAACAGTTAAAAGATCATTTAATTTTGCTTTTTAACATTTGTATGTGTATGACAGGAACAGGTGGGCTGCTAGCCTCCTTCTTATCTCTGTCCCCTCTCCCTTGCTCCCCTCTGTGGCAGAGGTTTCTGCTGAGTGCCTACTTTGGGAAGTTGGCCTGGGTCTCACTCTCAAGGTACCCAGTCTGGCAATGGATGCAGTTGTGTCTTTAGGGAAGCTGTTGGACTTTCTCATGTGCTTGGCATTTGTTGTCTGCATATGTGGGGCAGTAAGACAGGACAGCCGTGACTGTGGTGTGTGGGCAGAGGCCCCTCAGAAATCCCTATTTGAGGATAATGCCCGGGGCCGGCCCTGTGGCATAGCGGTTAAGTGCGCGCGCTCTGCTGCTGGCGGCCCGGGTTCGGATCCCGGGCTCGCACTGACGCACCGCTTGTCAGGCCATGCTGTGGCTGCGTCCCATATAAAGCAGAGGAAGATGGGCATGGATGTTAGCCCAGGGCCAGTCTTCCTCAGCAGAAAAAGAGGAGGATTGGCATCGACTGTTAGCTCAGGGCTGATCTTCCTCACAAAGAAAAAAAGAAAAAGAAAAGAGGATAATGCCCACCCTTGTGGCCATTCTTCTGTTTTGTTCTGTTTGTACTGCTTTATAGACTGACTTTCTCCCTGGTCTCAAGTTCAAACTTCTCTCCTCCAGGTGTGCAGAACTTTCTTTTAGTTTTGTCCGTTACCCTTAAGCATGCTGAACTGAGATTTGGGGCAGCCTCCCCTTCCTGGTTCAGATCTCTGGGACCAAGGTGCGTGAGTCAGTTTGGTACCACCTGTGTGCACTGGCACCTTAGGGTGGAGCCGCACAGCAGGTGTTCCAGAAGGGTCGAGTGGCAGGAATCACATGCATTGTCATGCTGCCCAGAGGTGCTGGACGCTGGGGCAGAAGGCTTCGGTCTGTCTGGGGGGTGAGCGAGGACTTCCCCAAGAGATGCTGTTTGGGTAGGACCTGAAAGAATACACGCATTTGCTGGGCAGAGAACTAAGGTGTTTGAGATTTGTGGGGGCCTGGACTGAGGCTGCCTACAGTAAGCAGTGAGAGGGGGCTCCCCTTCCCTGGAAGTGCAGTGAAGGCTGGTGGATCCTAGATGATCCCTGTGTTCTGGTGCTGGGGACCCAACAGGACACAGGAGTAAAGGAAGAGCTCACTTGCTCTCCCACTGCCCAGAGGAAGTCAGGGCCAGCTCTGTCCACCACTGAAGTTTCAAGGGTGGGTCACCAAGAAGGGAGGACAGACGTAGGCTGGCTGGATGTTGTTAACCAAATTCAGCTGCCTAGCCTTGTTTCTTAAGTTGAAATTTGTAACAATAGAATATTGTTTGTCTAGTGTGTGAAATACTTTGTGGCAATGTTGTCATAAGACTCTGTAAGTGACAGAGACTTCATTTGGTAGGCCTTAACTGCTTGGGTTATTTTAAGAAGAGTTGCCTTGTAAGAAAAATTGATTTGTTTTATTTTATGAGCAATTAGTGAATGAGTGCAAACTCTTGGATGGCACAATGGAGTGAGAACTTTGTGGCGTGGATTTTAGAATCAAGATCAGAACTTCTAGAACAGTTCCTACATGTTCCAGAATGTGTTGAGGGAATCATTGCCCCTGTAGGTTATCACGTGTTTTTTCTCGGAACATTGCTTTTGTGTTTGCTCTTCCTTCTTTGCTCTTGTATGATGTTCAGGATTCTTAACACTTTGCAAGAAATGCTACCATCTGTTAGTTCCAGAGAAGACTATGGCTGGGTAGCTTGGTACTTTCAAATGACGCAGAGGCCCTTCTCTAGTTACACGATGCTTTCCTTCCCGGTGGTGGGCGAACTGTGAGCACTTTACCTGTTTTCATTTGTTTACTTGTGACGCAGGCCTTCCAGTCAGGAACTGTTATCCCAGCCTTACAGGTGAGACGGAGGCCAGAGAGGTGACTCACTTGCCCAGGGTTGGTGGTTCATTGGAGAAAGCCGGGTACTGTGGCACAGTGGAGATGTGGTGGACAGAGGGATGGAGCAGGGAGGGGCAGCTGTGTAAGGCCTCAGCTGCCAGAGGGTTTGGGTGGAGGGGTGAACTGCTCCAGCTGCAGTGCAGGGCAAGGGTGGGCACAGAAGGACATTCAGGAGACATTGAGGGAGTCCCAATGAGAGATGGGAGCTTGGACGAGGGTGGGAACAGCTGAGGTGCTAGGGATAGGTCAGACTCTTGACGTGTATGTGCAGGAAGAGCAAAAAGGAGTAGATAAGTGAAAGAAATAAGCACCCGAGGGGCCGGCCCCGTGGCTTAGCGGTTAAGTGCCCACGCTCCGCTACTGGCCGCCTGGGTTCGGATCCCGGGCGCGCACCGACGCACGGCTTCTCTGGCAGTGCTGAGGCTGCGTCCCACATACAGCAACTAGAAGGATGTGCAACTATGACATACAACTATCTACTGGGGCTTTGGGGGGACAACAAAAAGGAGGAGGATTGGCAATAGATGTTAGCTCAGAGCTGGTCTTCCTCAACAAAAAAAGAGGAGGATTAGCATGGGTGTTAGCTCAGGGCTGATCTTCCTCACAAAAAAAAAAAAAAAAAAAGAAATAAGCACCTGGAAGAATAAGATACAGAGTGTGTTTCCATTTCTTAACTCTTGAATTTCTTTTTTTTAAAAAATATTTATTGTGTGTGTGTGTGTGTGTGAGGAACATCAGCCCTGAGCTAACATCCATGCCAATCCTCTTCTTTTTGCTGAGGAAGACTGGCCCTAAGCTAACATCCGTGTCCATCTTCCTCCACTTTATATGGGACGCCGCCACAGCATGGCATGACAAGCGGTGCGTCGGTGCGCGCCCAGGATCCAAACCCGGGCCACCAGCAGTGGAGAGCGCGCACTTAACCACTACACCACGGAGCCGGCCCCTTGAATGTAACAATGTTTTCATGTATAAATCTTGCACTTCTTTTGTTAAATATGTCTCTAAGTATTCTTTTTGATGCTTTTGTAATGAAATTGTTTTCTTAATTTCATTTTTAGGTTGTTCATTGCTAGTGTATAGAAATACAATTGATTTTTGTATATGGGTCTTGTATCTTGCAACCTTGCTAAGTTGTTTATTAGCTGTAATAGTTTTTTTGTGGATTCCTTTGGATTTTCCGTATACTAGATCATGTTGTCTGGGAATAGAGATAGTTTTGCTTCTTCCTTCCAAACCTAGATGCCGTTTATTTCTTTTCCTTGCCTGATTGCTCTAACTGGAACCTCCAGTAAAATGCTGAATAGAAGTGGTGAAAGCGGCCATCTCTGTCTCTTTCCTGACTTTAGGGGAAGGCTTTCCGTCTTTCACCGTTAAGTGTGATGTTAGCCTTGAGTTTTCGTAGATGCCCTTTATCAGGTTGAGGAAGTTCCCTTCTATTCCTAGTTTATTAAGTGTTTTTTATCAGAAAGAGGTATTGGATTTTGTTAAATGCTTTTTCTGCATCTGTTGAGATGATCATATGGTTTTGTCCTTTATTATGTTAATATGGTATAGTACATTGATTTTCATATGTTGAACCAACTCTGCGTTTCTGCAGTAAAACCATTTTGTCATGGTATCTAAATCCTTTTTACATCTTTCTGCATTTGGTTTGCTAATATTTTGTTGAGGTTTTTTTCATCTGTATTCATAAGGGATATCATATTGGTCTGTAGTTTTCTTTTTGTGTGTGTGATTGTGTGGTTGGTGTCTGGGTAATACCAGTTTCATAGGATAAGTTGGGAAGTATATTCTCTTCTATTTTTTGTAAGTGTTTGTGAAGGATTGGTGTTAAATGTTTGGTAGAATTCACCTGTGAAGCCATTTGGTTCTGGGCTTTTCTTTGCTGGAAGTTTTTTGATTATTAATTTAATCTCTTTACTTGTTATAGATGTTCAGATTTTCTGTTTATTCTTGAGTCATTTTGGTGTTTTGTTTCTTTCTAGGAATTTGTTTTTTCATCTAGGGTATCTGCTTTGTTGGCATACAGTTGCTTATAGTATTCCCTTATAATCTTTTTTATTTTTTAGAGAATTGGTAGTAATATTCTCTTTTTCATTCCTGATTTTATTAACTTGAGTCTTCTCTCTTTTTCTTGGTCAGTCTAGCTAAAGGTTCGTGAGTTATGTTGAAGTTTCAAAGAAGTAAGTTTTGATTTTGTTGATATTCTTTGTTTCATTTATTTCCACTCTTTATTTCCTTTCTTTTGCTTGCTTTGGGTTTAGTTTGCTGTTTTTCTAGTTTCTGAAGGTGGAAGCTTAGGATCTTTGTTTGAGTTCTTCTTTTCTGATGTAGTTTAAAGCTATACATTTCCCTCAAAGTGCTTCTTTAGCTGTGTTATGAATTGAATTGTGTCCCCCAAAAAGATATGTTGAAGTCCTGCCCTCCCCCTGACTACTTCAGAATGTGACCTTATTTGGAAATAGGGTCATTGCAGATGAGTTCAGATGAGGTTGTACTTGAGTAGGGTGGGCCCCTAATTCAGTATGATTGGTGTCAGCATAAGAGAGGAGAATGCGTAGTGAGCACAGACATGTAGGGAGGGAAGACAGCGTAAAGAGACACAGGGAGAAGATGGCCATGTGACTGGAGTGATGTGTCTGCAAGCCGGGGATTGCCGGCAAACACCAGAAGCTGGAGAGGCAAGGAAGGAGGCTTCCCTAGAGCCATCAGAGAGAGCCTGACCCATCTGGCACTGTGATTGTGGGCTTCTGGCTTCCAGAACTGTGAGACAATTAATTTCTGTTGTTTTAATTTACGTAGTTTACGGTAGTCTATTACAGCAGCCCTAGAAAACTAAAACAAGCTGCCTCCTATACATTTTGATACGTTTTGTTTTTTTTTCAGTTAAAAGTATTTTCTATTTTCCCTTGTGACTTCTTTGACCCATGGGTTATTTAGAAGTGTGTTGTTAAATTTAAGTATTTAGATATTTCCTAGATTTCCCTGTGTTGTTGATTTTTAGTATACTCCCATGATGGTCAGAGGACATACTTGGTTTAATTTCAGTTTGTTAGATTTCTTTTCGATGACTCAGATTACATTCTGTCCTGAGAGTGTTGGTGAGCACCTGAACAAAATGTGTGCTGTGCAGCGTTAGGTGGCTCTTCCCTGTGTGTCAGAGGGAGGTGGTCTGTGCTGTTGAGTCTTCCTTAACCTTCCTCATTTTCTTCTTTTTGGTTACTCTATCAGTTACTGACAGTAGGGTTTTGGAGTCTTCACTATTATTGTCGAATTTTCTTTTCCTTTCAGTTCTGCCATTATTTGCTTCATGTATTTTGAGGCTCTGTTGTTAGTTGTGCGTATTTATAGTTGTTATGTCTACCTGTTGTTTTGACCCTTTTACCATTATGAAATGTTCCTCTTTCTCTAGTCATATTTCTTTTTTCGTGTGTGAGGAAGATCAGCCCTGAGCTAACATCCATGCTAATACTCCTCTTTTTGCTGAGGAAGACTGGCTCTGAGCTAACATCTATTGCCAGTCCTCCTCCTTTTTTTTCCTCCCCAAAGCCCCAGTAGATAGTTGTATGTCATAGTTGCACATCCTTCTAGTTGCTGTATGTGGGACGCGGCCTCAGCACGGCCGGAGAAGCGGTGCGTCGGTGCACGCCCGGGATCTGAACCCAGGCTGCCAGTAGTGGGGCGTGTGCACTTAACCGCTAAGCCATGGGGCCGGCCCTCTAGTGATATTTCTTGTTGTAAAGTCTGGTTTGTCTAATATCAGTATAGCCACTTCTCTTATGATTTCTCTTTGCATTGCATCTTTTTCTGGCTGTGAATCTCTTTGTCTTTCAGTCTAAGGTGTGTCTCTTCTAGACAACCTGCAGTTGGATCATATTCTTTTATTCATTTAGTCAATCTCTGCTTTTTAATTGGAATATTTAATCCATTTAAATTTAATGTTATTACAGAAAATGTATGATTTACATTGTTAGTTAGGTATTTGTTTTCCATATGTCTTATGTCTTTTTGTTCCTCTGTTCCTCCTTTACTTTCTTCTTTTGTGTTAAATAGATATTTTCTAGTGTACCATTTTAATTCCCTTGTTGTTTGACTGTACTTTTTATTTCTTTGTTTCCCTTGGGATTACCATTTAATATTTTAATTTATAACAGTCTAGTTTGGATTAATACCAGTTTTATTAAAATAGTATGCAAAAAATTTGCTCCTATATAGTTCCATTTCTTTTGTCCTTCTTGTGCTGTTATTGTTGTACAAATTACATCTTTGTACATGGTATGCCCGTCTACATAGATTTACAATTATTGCTTTATGCACTTGTTTTTAAATCATATAAGAGAAAAAAAGAGTTACAACTAAAAATACATTTATGTTGCCTTTTATATTTACCTGTGTGGTGTTTTTTTCTGGTGTTCTTTATCTCTTCATATGGATTTGAGTTACTCTCTAGGGTCCTTTCATTTAGCCTGAAGGACTTGCTTAATATTTCTTGTAGGGTAGGTCTGCCAGCGACAAATTCTCTCTTTTCTTTATCTTGGAATGTTTTAATTTCTCCTTTGTTTGTGAAGATATTTTCGTGTATATAGAATTCTTGGTTGACAGTCTTTTTCTGTCAACACTTTGTGTGTGTCATTCCACTGCCTTCTGGCCTCCATGGTTTCTGATGAGAAATCAGCTGTTAATCTTATTGAGGGTCTCTTGTACATGATAAGTTGTTCTCTTGCTGCATTCAAGATTTTCTGTCTTTGGCTTTTGACGGTTTGATTATGATGTGTCTAGGTAAGGATCTCTTTGAGTTTATCTTACTTGGAGTTTGTTGAGCTTCTTGGAATTTTCTGACTTTTCTCATTGTTGCTTTCCTGTTAGTTGTGAACTTTGTGATGAGTGCTGTGTCTGTAGTGTCAATGTATGTTGTCATCTTTTACCCTAGCTAAAGTGTCTTTCATGATAAACACAGCGCTTTGCCGTCTGAGTCAATAACATAGTAATCCATGGATTAAAGGCACAGCACTTGGCATTTGGAGTCCACTATTCTCTTCTCTTGTTTTTCTGTGACAGGTATGCACTGGTTACAACAACAAGGTCCAGTGCAGTATGGTGATAAGGCAGCACTCGGTGCAGGTCCGTTTGCTTGGCATTGCTGAGCTCTGCCTCAAAGCACGAAAGCACACCACAGACTATGTATGGACAGGTGAGCCTGGCTGTGTGGTGCTGGATGTGTGGATACCGGGACTTGAATTTCAGATCATTTTTACTTGTATTTAAACACTTAAAACTATCCTTAGCTTTCAGGCTGTACAGAAGCAGGTGGTGGGCTGTGATTTGCTGACCTCTGATGGAGATGTCAGAACATTTATTTTGTGTTTTAATTACTAGTTTCTTTATATATATATTTTTTCATTATTATCTCAATGACTAGACTGTAAACTCTCTGAAGGTAGGGCTTTAGCTTTTATTAGTTTCCCAACACCTTGAATATTATCTGGCACATGTGAGGTGATCTATAAATGCTATACAACTTAATATAAAAGGGGAAGGAGCCAGAATTGGCTTATGGATTTTTTTTTTTTTGGTGATGGCCTGGGGTGAATCCTTTTGGAATTAACTGGCTTCCAAGTGCATTTTTCATTCATTTGTTCGTTTTTGTAAAAAACCTTTAATGCCTTCTGTGTGTCAGCTTCCGAACTGGGAGCCAGATGAGAATAAACTTGGTGCCTGTCTTTATGGAGGTCCTTGTGTTCTAGTTTTGAGAAAGACATGCAATTACACAGTTCGATAATTGTTATTAAAAGAAAAGTAAACAAAGTGTTATAGAAGCAGCAAAGAGGAGATGGTTAACCACTTGGGTGGTTAAAGGAAGGCTTCCTGTGTGCCGATTACTGCTGCAGACTGAGACCGCAGCTGTCTTTTGCTCAGGATTCCAAATGGAATCTTGGAGAAAGTTTGGCTTCTGCACATGTGCAGACTGGAGTGAAGAGGTGGCTGCTATCTCCAACAAGCTGGCCACAGCCCCATGTGGTTTTTGAACACTTGAAATGTGGCCACACCAAACTGAGATATGCTGTAAGTGTGAAACGCACACTGGATTTCAGAGACTTATTGAGATATTTTGTATTCTTTTTTTGGTACTAATTATTTTATATTGGTTGCATGTTGAAATGATATATTTTGGACATGTATTGGTTAAATAAAATTTATTAAAATTAATTACTCCTCTTTCTCCTTTTAGAATGTGGCTGCTGGAAAATTTAAAACTACACTTGTGCCTTGTACCGTGTGTCTATTGGACAGTGCTGCCCTACCCTGAAGAGCATTTCTAGTTTGTGTTAACTTTGGACCATCTAGGATGTGAATCCTGTAATCTAGGGGAGAAGATGAGAGATTAATTATCCAGAAAAAGGGCTAAAGAAGAAGAGGACTGAGTGAAAGGCTGGAGGAATGCTCCCGCTTTGTGGATGGGAGGAGTGAGGCTTTAGAAAGACCAGTCAGCAGTTGGAAAGCAGGCTCGCTAGCAGCTGCGCAGCCGTGAGCTTGAGTGTAGGTGCATGGGTGTGGGTCAGAGCCGCTGGGAACCAGAGTAATGTGGGTGTGTGTTGCAGTTCTCTTGTCTTTGTATATGCAGGCCTAGGAGATATGTGTGGGAGGGAGCTCTGGCTTAGTGGGAGCTCTAGGTTTTGGTCCAGCTTTGCCACAGACCTTTTGAGCATAGAGATGGCAGGAGCATCCGAGGTTTTAGCTGCTTTTCAGCTTGAACATTCTGTCATCCTGGCTTTGAAAACATGGGGTATTTGTGTTCACATGCTTCCTTACCTTTCTGTAAATTGAATCCCAGTTACTCACACTGCATTCTACCTTTGCTGTCTCCAGGACCTGCCAGGCCTGACCTTTGAGCTCCTTTTGAGCAGGGTTCTGTCATCCTAGGTGTTGCCAAATCCACTGGGTAGTTCTCAGCCTCCTTCTTACTAGATCTCTCGACAGCATGTGGCATAGTAATTCAAGAAAAAAGGAGTGATTAGTTGTCTTCATTTGGCTTCCAGAACACCCTGCTCTTCTGTTTTTTCCTACCTCGTTGAGCCTTTCTTCTCTGTCTTGTTTGCAGAACCCTCCTCTTGAGCCTGACCTGTAGATACTGAAGTGCCCCAGGGCCCTGTCCTGGTTACCCTGTTCTGTGTGTCCTTACTCTGAACGACCTTAGCCAGTGCTGTGTTGACCTCAGCCTCACCTTTGCTTGGCTTCCGGGTTTGGGGACATATTGATTGCTTGGAGGGCTGATGGGCACTTTCAAGGCAGTGTGAAACCCATCTCTTACTTGACCCCTGAGCTTGCTTCCTGTGGCTGCTTGTCCTGCGGTGACCAGCACCATCTGTGGAATGTGTTCCTCAGAAGATGCCGTTGACTCTACCTGTAGAGTATGTCTTCTGCCCTCCACTGGGGCTGTTCCTGGTCCAAGCCCGCCTCTTCTCCCTGCTTCACAATGGCCCCTCTGCTCTCTGCCCAGGAGGCTGGGCGTCTTCGTAGTGTTTCTGCTCTGCAAGCAGCCTTCCTGTGGCTTCCCAGCTCTTCACCGGGGCCAACAAGGCCTTGGGTGGTGTCTGGCCCTGGGCTAGCTACCATCTTTTCCTGCGACTTCCCCTGTCTTGCTGTGCTCCCCGCCCAGTGGCCTCTTGGCTGTTTTCGGATGAACTGGGCCCTGCACTCCTGCTCCTCTGTCTGGAAGGCTCTTCGCCAGGCCTCCAGGAGTGTCTGTGGACACGCTCTCCTCTCCTGCTTTCTTTTCTTGGCAGCACTCACCCTTTGTATTTGCTGTATACTGGGAAACCAAGTCACTGTGTCTGGTAAAGTTGTGGGTCACCTGGTGCTTGTGAAGACCTGAGGGCTGTCCCTTGGGATTTTGTTCTTGGACTTTGCAGTGACTGTTTTGGCCCTATGAGTCTTTTATTAGAATCTTTGACTGGTTTTGCTTGTTGGTTAGAGGCTGTGTCCTGAAGGCTGTTTGCAGAAATGTGACTAATTGAGAAATTCCCATGCTGACACTTCTGTTATAGTTTCTCAACAGGACTTGATCTGGTTTGTTTGTTGTTAGCTTTTCAACCTTTATGACTTAACTTGCTGAATCTGTTGATTAAAAACAAAGGTAATCTTTTTTCACAGTGAAGCATTTTGTTATCTGCTTTAGCTCTTCTAACAACAAGAAAGTAACTTAAAGTTTTGAATGTAAACTTGGGTAACGAAAAAGCTAAAAATTAAATTGTACGTCATAGTAGTAACTCGAAAGATTTTTTACCAACTTACTTTGAAACATTTCAAACCTTTACAAAATGTCAAAGAATATTCAGTGAGTACTCATACACTTCACCTAGATTCATCAGTTACTTTATTCATGCTTCTCTCTGTGATGTGTTGTTGTTAATATATTAATGAACCGTTAGAGAGTACATTGCAGATGTCATGACCCTTTAGCCCTAAGTTTTTCAGTGTGTGTTCACGTAACCCCAGCACAATAATTACATCCAGGAAATTCAGTATTGATACAATACTGTTAACAATCTATACAATACAGTATATTGTTCAAGTTCAGGTTTCCCCAGTTGTTCCCCGTGTCCTTTATTGACTTGTAAGAAGTCACAGGTAACACGTAGCATTTGATGGCCTGTTCCTTTCATCCTCTGTAGTCTAGAATAGGCCCCCAGCCCCTCTGCCCCTTAAATCTTTTACAACACGGACATTTTTGAAGAGTCCAGGCCATTTGCTCTGTAAAGTGATCTGCAGTCTGGATCTGTCTGCTTTGTTTCCTCTTGATTAGATTCAGGTTAAGCAATTTTGACAAGAATACTATTCAGGTGGTGGTGTGGACTTTTTCATTACATCAGGAGTCACATGTGAGTTTGTCCCAATATTTTTCAGCTGCAGCTTGGTCACTTGGTTAAGATGGTGTCTGCTAGATCTTTCCATTGTGCAGGTGCCTTTACCTATGTATAATTAATCAATAAACTAATTCTGTCATTCCTTCCCATTTATTAGCCGACACTCTTCTGCCTTTTTTTTTATAATTTTATTTATTTATTTATTTATTTTTCTCCCAAAGCCCCAGTAGATAGTTGTATATCATAGTTGCACATCCTACTAGTTGTTGTATGTGGGACGCGGCCTCAGCATGGCCAGAGAAGCAGCGTGTCGGTGCACGCCCGGGATCTGAACCTGGGCCGCCAGCAGCGGAGTGCGTGCACTTAACCGCTAGGCCAGAGGGCCGGCCCGCCATTTTTTCTTTTTGATGCTTTAATTATCCCCAATTTGGCTAATTGGAGTCCTTCAAGCAAGATTTTATGTCTTTTTGACATGTCCTCATTAGTCATTGAGCACCTTCTTGCTTTGTGGAACAACAAAAAAAATGAGACTATTTTGTACAGTTCTTGGCAAATAAATGTGAAAACTTAGATGAAATGGATACGTTCCTAGGAAAATATAACTTGCTAAAATTTAACCTAGTAAAGATAGTATGTTAGATATCTATTACCGTGTAACAAATTCCCTCAAATTTAACGACTTAAAACAACACACATTTATTATCCCACAGTTTCTGTGGTCAGAACCCCAGGCTGGGCCCCCTGGGTCAGGGTCTCTTATTTTATTTTATTTTTTTTTAAAGATTTTATTTATTCATTTTTTTCCCCCCAAAGCCCCAGCAGATAGTTGTACGTCACAGGTTCACATCCTTCTAGTTGCTGTACGTGGGACTCGGCCTCGCGCTGGACGGAGAAGTGGTGCCTTGGGGCGCGCCCGGGATCCGAACCCGGGCCGCCAGCATCAGAGCGCGCGCACTTAACCGCTAAGCCACGGAGCCGGCCACAGGGTCTCTTAAACAAGGCTATAATCAGGATGTCAGTGGGGGCCGCAGTTGTCTCAAAGTTCAGGTGAGGCCAGATCTTCTTCCAAGCTTGCAGTCTATCTTATATATGCATCCTACCCATCCATCCTACCCCTCCTTCCTTCCTCTCCATCCTTCCTCCCCGCCTTTCTTTCTGTCTGTCTTTCTTTCTTGGTGGGGAAGCCCTGGAGGCATCCTACCAAGGTCAGTTGCAGAGTTAGAGTGCTTGTCATTTCCACTAATCTCCAACATTTTATTGGTAGGGCTAAGCAATGTAACAGATGAGAGAACTATTAGAGACAAAAGAATTAGAAAATAAGTAGTAAAACGATTTGCGAGTGAGATAACTATACCTGGAGAAGGTGAGAGTCAATGCTAAAATGCAGACAGTGAGATTGTTCAGTAAAGGAACTGGATGTAAAATTGTCTTGTAAAAGTCAATAATAGCTTTTGTATATACAAAACAGTATCCCCATTTACAACAACAACACAAAAGATTAAAAAAATACTCTGAAATGAGTTTAATAATGTGCAAAACTTATATGATGAATACTGTAAAACACTCCTGAAACAAAAGAGCTGAATCATGGAATGCTTGTTCTTGGGCATCGTAAAGATGTTAGTTCTCCCAAATTAATATAAAAATTTACCTTTATCCTTGTAAAAATACTGAACAGGAATTATTCGTATTCTGCTCTTTTTCTTAATCTCATATTCAGTCAGTCCATCTGAAAATCCTGTTAGCTCTGCCCCCAGAACAACATCTCATTTCTCTCACCACTTGCATCCCAGACCAGAAGTACAACTACGTTACTACCAAAGGAAGACTTCTCTCCCCAGCCAGCAGCAGCTCAGCCAATGAGAAGCGCTGCTGCTTAGCCATTGAGTAATGCTGCAGCTCAGCCAATGAGAAACACCATGGCTCAGCCAATGAGAAGCCGTTGCTGCCCTGGTCTATTTCTCTGGCCCAGTGGACTTTCTTTCAGAACAAACCCTCCCTCTCCCCCTTTTTCTCTATAAAAACAGCTCCCCTCCTTTGTCTGTTGGATTTGCCTCTGGTTCGCCATGCACATCCTGAATTGTAATTCTTTTGGCTACTCCTGGATAAACTCATTTTGAGACTTTTCAGGTCAACAGCATCAATGTCAGTTCAGTATCGTGGTTATGATATTGTTGGTGGAAGAGGGAGAATCCCCCTCTGCCCTTTCCCTTAAGGGTCTTATGGCTGGCCAAATAATTAACAAGACAGGTTAGCAGGAGAAAATAATACCAAGTTTAATAACATGTATACGTGGGAGAAACTCAGAAATGAGCAACTCGTCCCTCTCTCTAAGCTGCTTGCTTAAGTATTGTAGCTAAAGGTGAGGAAGGTTTTGGGGGTGGGTAGTGGTCTGGGACTTCAGAGGGCAAGAAGACAATTCTTTTTAGGGTCGTCTATAGATAATGTGGTCAGGGAGAGAGAGAGTTTTTTGATAAAAGGGGCTTGGTGCCCCTCCCATTGTAACATCTATTTTACATTATCATTACAGCCATCATGATAGAAGATCTGTTCCAGGAAGGAGCCACCATGTCAAATTCCTTAGGCAGTTAGTGGCGGACGTCAAGTGTCCCTCAGAGAAAACAATCAAGGTAAATAGATATATTTCAGGGTGGCCAAATCTTGATCTCCCACAATATTATACTGTAGTTTTGCAATATGTTACCATTGGGGAAAACTGGATATTAGTGAGTTGAATAGCATCCTCCCAAATTCATGTTCATCTGAAACCCCAGAATGTGACCTTAATTTGGACATAGGATCTTTGCTGATGTAATTTATTAAGGATCTGGAGATGAAATCATCCTGGATTTAGGGTGGGTTCTCAGTCCAGTGACTGGTGTCCTTGTAAGAAGAGGAGAGGACAGAGACACAGGAAAGAAGGCCATGCGACAACAGAGGCAGAGATTGGAGCATTGCATCTGTAAAGCAAGAAATGTCAAGGATTGCCGCAGCCATGAGAAGCCAGAAGAGGCAAGGCATGAGTCTTCCCTAGTGACTTCAGAGGAGGCTTGGCCCTACCAACACCTTGATTTTGGACTTCTGGCATCCAGAACTGTGAAAAGATAAGAACAAGTTTACTTTGTTCTGAGCCATCCAGTGTGTGGTGTTTTGTTATGGCAACCCTGGGAAACTAAGACACTGGGCAAAGGGTACCAGGGGCCTCTGTGTTAGTTCTTACTTTGTGTAAATCTGCAGTTGTCTCAATAAGAGGTAACCGTTTGAGGAACTGCGAAAATGTCTTCCACAGCAACTGCACCCTTTTACATTTCCGTCAGCAGTGGATCAGGGTTCCAATTTCTCTATATCATCACCAACACTTGTTATGGCCCATCTTTTTTTTTTTTTTTTAAAGATTTTATTTATTTATTTTTCCCCCAAAGCCCCAGTAGATAGTTGTCTGTCATAGCTGCACATCCTTCTAGTTGCTGTGTGTGGGACGCGGCCTCAGCATGGCCAGAGAAGCGGTGCGTCGGTGCGATCCTGGGATCCGAACCCGGGCCGCCAGCAGCGGAGCGCATACACTTACCCGCTAAGCCACGGGGCCGGCCCCCCATCTTTTGATTATAGTCATCCTAGTGGGTGTGAAGTGCTATCTCATTGTGGTTTTGATTTGCATTTCCCTGATGAGTGATGATGTCAAACATTTTTTCTTGTGCTTGTTGGTCATTTTTATATGTTTGTTGGAGAAATTTCTATTGAGATCCTTTTCCCATTTTTAAATTGGGTTGTCTTCTTATTGAATTGTATGTGTTCTTTATATATTATAGATGCAGGTTCCTTATCAGATATATGACGTTCAAATATTTTTTCCCTTTTTGTGGGTTGTGTTTTCACTTTCTTGATAGTATTCTTTGAAGCACAAACATTTTTAATTTTGATCAAGTCCAGTTTATTTTTCTTTTGTTGCTTATGCTTTTGGTGTCATAGAAAAGACAATTGCCAAATCCTAGGTCATTAAGATTTATGCCTATGTCTTCTTCTAAGAGTTATTTTTTTAGCTCTTATGTTTAGATCTTTGATCCATTTTAAGTTAATTTTTGTATGTGGTGTCAAGTGGGGGTCCAACTTACTTCTTTCGCATGTGGCTGTCCAGTTGTCCTAGCACCATTTGTTGAAAAGATTATTCTTTCACTATTGAGTGGTCTTGATGTGTTTGTTGAAAATCAGTTGACCACAGATATATGAGTTTATTCCTGGACTATCAGTTATGTTCCATTCATCAGATACCTGTCTTTATACCAGTACCACATTGTCTTGATTACCATAACTTTGTAGTAAGTTTTGAAATGAGCAAGTGTGAGTTCTCCAACTTTGTTCTTTTTCAGGATTATTTTGGTTATTCTGAGTCTCTTAAGTTTCCGTATGAATTTTAGAGTGAGCCTGTCAATTTCTACAAAGAAGCCGTGTGAGATTCTGATAGGGATTGTGCTGGGTTTTCTTTTAAATGTAGTTATTGGATGGACACTCAACGGGAGATGTCTTTGTAGTTGCAAAGTGTAGGGAACCTGCTCTGGGTCTGAGCCCACAAGGTGGTCCAGGCTGGGTGGTGGGGCGCATCTGAATTGGATGGTGACCTTGATGGTTCATACAGGCCAGTGGGGGGTAGGGGGCAGAGGCAGGTGTCAGGGACCCTCAGTGCGAGGGAATGCAGCGGGAAGGAATCGGTGTTAATTTTTTTGAGCACTGGGCTGGCAGCCTAGCTCGGGGAGGCTGGTCAAAAAGACCAAAAATTATTACTACCCGTGGACCCAGGAATCTTTATTTCTGGGGCTTTACCTCAAGAGAGGACAGTGCTTTGCATGTATTAGTTGTTCACTTAATATTGTTGAATAGTGAATGGATGAATTCACAGTAATTATCACTTATGAAGATGTTAATAGTGTTTTGTAAAGTAATGATGAATTGAAAAATTACAGATGATCAGTGATAGGAAAATGCTTAAATACTTTATGATACATCAACTTCATGAAATATTATATTGCTGTTAATGTGATAATTGTGAAGACTATGGAGACACAATGGAATGTTTAAGGGAAAAATTATTGATATAGCTCACAATCATGTAAAATGTATACGTACGAAGAGAAACTGGAAGGAAATGAAAATTTTTGAGTTAAGGTGGTGATACTTGTTTTGAAATTTCCCTTTAATATTACTTCCCTAGTAAACAGAGACTGTTGGCTCTGTGCTAATCTGTAGGGAGGTACTCAGACTGGACTTTGCTTTTTGTGACTGCCTTGGGCCCAGGCTGGAATCACACCAGCAGGCAGGGGGAGTAGGAAGGGGCCCTGCTGAGTCTCTGGTCCCTGCTCCCCTGCAGTCTGCACGTCCTCCACCTCCATCCGCTCAGTGAGCAAGTACTGTATGCCTGGGACATAGCAGTGACCCAGATGGACAGGAGCTTGTATCCCAGCAGAGAATGCAGACAAGGAAGAGCAAAGGGAACGGGTGTGGGAAGGCGAGTGCTGTTGCAGTCTTGGGGAGTTGTCAGGGAGGCCTGTGTTTCTGCAGTGGTGTGAGGGTTCAGAGGTCAGGGCTTGACCTCTCTGGGTGAGATGGAAGGTCTGAGGTATATTTGAACAGGGCCGTTGGCTGAAGGGAGCAAGGGTGCAAGCACATGAGATGAAAAGCTGCTATCAGAGACGTGGCTCGGTGAGGTAGTGAAAAAAAAGGTCAGGCTCAGGTCTGCTTTAAAGATGGAACATTCAAGATTTAAAAATAAATTGCATATTCACATAGGAAGTGAGAGAAGTCGAGGATGATGTCTTGAGAAGTGATCAGATTCTAGAAATATTTTGAAGGTAGAGCCAAAAGGATTTGCTAATGGATTTGATGTGGTTTGTGACATGAAAGAGAGAAATCAGATTCTTGAGGTTGTGGGCCAGAGCTTTGGCAGTGGTGGTGAACTGAGAGATGGGGTACACCAAGGAGGAGCAGATTTGGGGGTGATCACGAGTTTGGTGTCGGATATGTTAAGCTTAAGATATCTAATAGTCATCCAAGTGGAGATGATCTTCTCAGGTGGAAGGAGGTCTGAGCTGGAAATACAAATGTGGAAGTCTCTATATTGTCTAGAGGAAATTAAACCAGGAGATGGCACAAGTCACCAAGGAGGGCGTCTAGAGCAGGCTTCTCAGCCTTACACCGTGGTGTCGATGGTGTGGCCCTGGCCATTCTTTGTTGTAGGGTTACCTGTGCAGTGTAGGATGTTTAGCAGCATCCCTGGCTTCTTCCCACTAGATGCCGGTCACTCTCCCCTGAACCTCGTCATGAAAATGAAAAATATCTTGTGGGTGGCAAATTGCCCCTGATTGAGAACCGGATATTGAGGGAGAATAGAGGAATCTGATCCGTTCGCTTGGCTCGATGCAGGTCACACTCGCAGGCTTAGGACCATTGCGGGATTCTGGTTAACTCACTCTCGCTTGTATGGTTCATTCTTTGCCAGGAATCCAGAGGGGTCCTTAAACACTAAAACAAACAAAAACACTCTCAAGTCACTCTCCTCCCTGCAATAAAATCACTGGGGTTATCAGAAAGTGCAGACCCCTGCTCTTCAAGGCCACTGGACTGGCCTGACCCTGGATGTGCAGGCTCCTCCCTGCCTGGCCTGAGCTCTTCCTGTCCTCGTGCTCACAGCATTCTCGTCCAGAGATGCTTTCTCGAGCATCATATCTAACGTGGCTACCCCCTGCTTCTCTGTCCCTTTACCTTGCTTTATTTATCTGAAGTTATCTTTTGTTTTGTCATATTTTTTTGGGATTTTGACATCCTGTCCCCTTCCCTTTAGAATGTTTGCACTTTGAGGACAGGCACTTTATGTGTCTGTCCGCTGTAGCCTCCATGCCTGTCCTGTAGTAGGGACTCACTCTCAAATAGGAGCGAATCTCCTTCTAGACATGCATGTGCATATGTAGACATATATTATGAATTTTACATATAAATGTCAGTACCCAGTACATATATTTTTAACTGGCTTTTTTTCATTCTTCTTATTGTTCTCTAAAAATTGTTTTACTTTTCTGCCATAGGGTTTTACCAAGTTCTAAATACAAAGCATTCTTTTTTTTTTTTTTTTGAGGAAGATTCGCCCTGAGCTAACATCTGTTGCCAGTCTTCCTCTTTTCTCCCCAAAGCCCCAGTACATAGTTGTATATCCTAGTTGTAGGTCTTTCTAATTCTTCTGTGGGGGACGCCACCTCAGCACGGCTTGATGAGTGGTGAGTAGGTCCGTGCCCAGGATCCGAACCTGCAAACCCTGGGCCACCGAAGCAGAACGTGCTAACCGAACCACTGCGCCACCGGGCTGGCCCCACAAAGCATTCTTAATGGTGCTTTTTAGCATTTACAAATTTTTTTTTTATTAGCTGTTTTTTTTTTTGTTTGCTTTATTTATTTATTTATTTTTTGTGAGGGAGGTCAGCCCTGAGCTAACATCCATGCTAATCCTACTCTCTTTGCTAAGGAAGACCGGCTCTGAGCTAACATCTATTGCCAATCCTCCTCCTTTTTTTCTTCCCCAAAGCCCCAGTAGATAGTTGTATGTCATAGTTGCACATCCTTCTAGTCGCTGTATGTGGGACGGGGCCTCAGCATGGCCAGACAAGCGGTGCGTAGGTGCGCGCCCGGGATCCAAACCCGGGCCGCCAGTAGTGGAGCCCGCGCACTTAACCGCTAAGCCACGGGGCCGGCCCTCTACTATGCTTGTTAATTATATAGTTTCATCATAAATCCTGGAAACTGGGAGGATAAGCCACTCCTCTAAGCTCCTCTGCTTCAGAAGCATTCTGGATATTTTTGACCATTTATTCTTCAATATAAACTTTAGAATCATCAAATTTTATGAAAAATGCTGTTGGGTATTAATTGGAATTGCATTGAATCTCTAGATCAATTTGACGAGCATTGAGATCTTCCCAATATTATGCCTTCCTATTCATGAACATAGTATATCTCTCTATTCATTTAGTTTAAAAAAAAAACAAAACTCAATGAAATTGTATTTTTCCTGTAGAGGTCTTGCCATCTTTTGTAGGTTTATTCCTAGATAACTGATGATTCTCTGATGCCACTGTAAATGATATCTTCTCTTTAATTACCATGTCTAATTGTTCACTGTTGGTATTATAGCAAGGCAACTTACTGAAGGTTTCACCTTAGATACAGTCACCTTGCTAAGCTCTACTGTTATTCCTAGTAGTTCGTAGATCATATAATCTGCAAATAACAGTTTTATCTCTTCCTTTTTGATCCTCAAGCTGCAAATTTCTTGTCTAACTGTACTGGTTAGGACTTCCAGTACAGGCCTGAAGGGAGGCAATGCTGGTGGACATCCTTGTTCTTGGTTTTGTTTATTTATTTTTATTATTTTATTAACTTTCCAGTTTGGAATAATTTAAAACTTAGAAAATCTTGCAAAAATAATACATAGAATTTCCATAACATTTTACCACATCTGCTCTGTCATTCTATGTATCTGTCCCTCTGTCTAGTTTGTATTTGCTTTTCACGATCATTCTTGATTTTGAAGGGAATGCTTCCAATATTTCCCCATTTAGGGTGATGTTTACTTTATTAGTTTTTTTAATTTAATTTAATTTTTTATTTTTTTGTGAGGAAGATCGGCCCCTGAGCTAACATCTGCCAATCCTCCTCTTTTTGCTGAGGAAGACTGGCCCTGGGCTAACATCCGTGCCCATCTTCCTCTTCTTTATATGGGATGCTGCCACAGCATGGCTTGCCAAGCGGTGCGTTGGTGCATGCCTGGGATCCGAACCGGCGAACCCCGGGCCGCCGCAGCGGAGTGCGCACACTTAACCGCTTGTGCCACCGTGCCGGCCCCTACTTTATTAGTTTTTTAATACTCTTTATCAGAGTAACTAAAATCCTCTTCTGTTCCTAGTTTTCTCAGTTTTAAAATCATCTTGGATATTGAGTTTTACCACATACTTTTTCTACATCTTTAAAAAACCTATCAATGTGGCGAATTACATTTATGAAATTTTCTAAAGTTAAATCACACTTGCATACCTGAGAACACCCAATAATACCTGGTAGTTTTTCTACACTGTTGAATTCAAGTTGCTAATGTTTTGTTTAGAAGTTTTCATCGATATTTATAATAGAAATTTCCACTCATTTAATTGTCTCCTTCGGATTTATTTTGTTGTTTATTTGTACTTTCTTTAGATGGATTTATTGTTAGCTCATTAATTTAGGGACATTTTTCATGAAGCCGGAGCCCACAGCTTCTGTTTTGATAGTTACTTTGGGCGAAGAGGCAGGGATGATGGGATGGGGAGGCCCTGTAAACTGGTTAGGAATAGCTTATTGTCAAGATCCTAGTTTTGTTGTGGCTGATGGGTTAATGGGTCCTTATTACATAATTAATAAGTGAAGAGAAGCGTGGTCCAGTGGTGACAGTGCATCAAGTACAAAGTGGCATTGGTCACAATTCTTAGTATACCTGAGATCCAAAAGAAGGAAGAAAGAGAAAGAACAAAAGTTAAATAGTGAGACAAGGTGCACTTTGCAGAGTAACTTTCCACCTCCCTTTCTGCTCTTAATCTTACCTACAAAGGTCATGCTATTAATAATTTCTTATAATTCCTTCCAAAAATTTTTATGCACATGCCAGCATCTCTCTGTTCTTACAGGGATCTTACAGACACCCCATTCTGTACCTTACCTTTGGCTTGTCTCCGTGGTTTTCATACAGTAGCACATCAGCTTTCTTACACTTTTTAAGAGCTTTTTAGTATTTCTTTGTAGGGATATAACAATTTCTGTAACTGTTAGGTGGATATTTAGATTGTCTAATCGAGAAAGAAGGCTGAGTGCATGTCCTTGTTAGGTTTGATTTGGAGAACCTTTGCAAGTATCCCTTAGAATAAAGTCAAAGGTAGAATTGCTCTGCCAAGGGGTATGTATGTTTTCAATTTTTATAAATATTGCCAAGTTGCCCCCAAAGAGGTTTCATTAATTTTATTATACCAGCAGCATGTGAGAATTGCCTCTCTAGCCATATTCTCATATTAATCAACTTTAAAATTTTTTGCCAGTCTGATAGGTGGAAAATGGTATCTTTGTTACTTTCTTTTTTTTTGTAGATTTTATTTATTTATTTTTCCCCCAAAGCCCCAGTACATAGTTGTCTGTCATAGCTGCACATCCTTCTAGTTGCTGTATGTGGGACGCAGCCTCAGCATGGCTGGAGGAGTGGTGCCTCGGTGCACACCCGGGATCCGAACCCGGGCCGCCGGCAGCGGAGCGCACGCACTTAACCGCTAAGCCACGGGGCCGGCCCATCTTTGTTACTTTCAATGCATTGTTTTAATAGTGAGTGGTTACATTTATTTTTATTAGCATATGCATTCATTTTCCTTTAGTCTGCCTTTTCTATCCTTTGTTTGTACGTGTGGGGAGAGGGAGCTGGGGCAGGGGCAGGATTGTCTTACGTGCTCTTTGTGAGCTGCAGAGGTTTGTAAATGACCATGGATCTGTTGACCTTGTGTTTTCTACGTTTGAACTTCTAGTCTGGGTCTGAGTTTGCTTTGTTCGTTATTTGCTCTGGGCTGAGTGGAATTTGGGTATTTAAAGAGGAATGACTTGTCATTCATTTTTCTGACTTGTTGTCGATGGTCTTTGACTTGACCCCGATGGTTTATGACTTGACCCCCTTTCCGTGTGGTTCTGGGGTTCAGCCACAGCCTGCAGGCCCAAGTCAACACCAGTGCCCAGCCAAAAAGACAGCAAGTGGGTGGGGGGTTTTCAGAATAGCATTTGTAAAGAAAAGTTAGTATTATTTACTTTCATATAACCTTAAAAATAGGAAATAAATATTGTTTTAATTTTGCAGTTTGTATGAAACCTGAATACAGTATTTTAAAAAGTCCTTTAAAAAAAGGACTTCAAATATTTATTGTTTTGTATTAAGAGCTACAACTTGGACTTGATTGGAGGGCTGGCACAGCTGTAAAAGGATCTCATCCCTTAAGGGGAAGTTTGAGAGTGAGGGGTGGATGGAGATGTTTGGCAGGAGGCCGGCTGCCCTAGCATCTGCTCTGTGCACGTGATCACAGGGTTCGTACCTCGTGGTGAGCTCAGGCACTGAGACCCACCCTGAGACATGCTCACAGTAGGACAGAAGCGCTGCCAGGAGGTGTCTGACGTGCATGGTGAGCTTTAGGTTTGCTTCTCTGTGATTCAGGCATGTGGGCTCTTGACTCTAGAGGCAAAATCTTCAAGGTGAGTTTCTTGTGACAGGGCTGGTAAAATGACTCTTGTTCCTTTAGACTTGACCTTCCGTTCCTTTCCTAGGTTTTTATTTGTTAGTATTTATTTATTTATTTTTGGTGAGGAAGATCAGCCCTGAGCTAACATCCATGCTAATCCTCCTCCTTTTGCTGAGGAAGACCAGCTCTGAGCTAACATCTATTGCCAATCCTCCTCCTTTTTTTTACCCAAGGCCCCACTAGATAGCTGTACGTCATAGTTGCACATCCTTCTAGTTGCTGTATGTGGGACGCGGCCTCAGCGTGGCCGGAGAAGCAGTGCGTCGGTTGCGCGCCCGGGATCCGAACCCGGGCTGCCAGTAGTGGAGTGCACGCACTTAACCGCTAAGCCATGGGCCGGCCCTATTAGTATTTTTTAAACAAAGCTGATCCCAAGAGACCCTAAGAGGAGTGATTTTTTGTGGGTGTGTGAGATGAGCTGTGTTGATGGTTTCTGTAGAAGGATGCTTCACCATTTTTAGGGTGAAGACAATAAATGTACAAACGGTTTCCTTCCGAGAAAACTCAAGTTATTTAAATGTTTGTTAATCCGAGAGTTTCAGGTACACTGTGGGCCCACAGCTCTGGAAGGCTCTCTGCCTGGAACTGCCTCCATTTCATGAAATGGTTGCACTGCCATCATGAAAGGGCCACTGAGCATGCCCGAGGACAGCCCTGTGCAGGCAGAGTTAAGCTACTGTAGTTGCTCTGCAGTGGCCGCAGTCAACAACTGCACTAAGCAAGAGGGAAAATTGGTAGAGGTCCATGCAGGGAACATGGTATTGAACGTTTTTCTTCCCTTAACCCCGTGCTTTCCATGGGTACTCCTAAGCCAGGGTCAGGGCCTAGGAGGTAGGGGGTTATCTATTGTGCTGGTGGGGTGGCCACCTTGTCCACATCTCCCCACCCCACCCCCACTCACTGCAAAATAACCCTGTTTGGATGGCTTGCCACTGGACACGTGTGCTTTCTTGGGAGTGGGGGTGGGAGGTTCCCCCAAAGCTGCGGGTGTTGAAAACCGGGTAAGGCCTGTTCCATATGGGCAGGAAGAAGCTCATAATTTTTCAGTTGTGCTCATGATAAACCAGTAGTTTTTCTCTTGCTCACATGTATATGAGAGCTTATAAAGCTGGAACTTTCTTGCTGACTAATGATGTTTCCTTGTTTTCTCCTTCCCCGCCCCCATAGCAGCCTCCCTGGTGATGGGGAGGGAGGCTGGGAGGGCATGAGTGAGAGAGAGCCTGGGAGGCTGGGGACCAGTCTGGGCTGTGCACAGAGGAGCTGGCCATGTTGCCGTGCAGTTGCTCATTTTCCATGCGGGCTGCAGAAAAAGAAGTCTTGTCAGCCCTAGGCGTGAGACTGGCACTTACCAGTCACCAGGACTGCCCCTTGGAAGGCTGTGCCTTGCCTAACGGGAGCTGTCCGGGGCACGTGTTCATCTTGTGGGGTGGCCCTGTCTGCCTTGGTCATTGGGAGACTCCCATTTATCTTGGAATGACAGAGGAAGGAGGTGGTGGAGAGATGCAGAGAATCAGGGCAGCAGAGCTTCCACTTGGGTTTTCTAAGCAATTCCATAGAAAAGCAAGACAGAGTATAATAGCAAGTGCTAGACATGTCTTGGGGGCAACCTAGTAGGGGGCTGTGGTTTTATTTATTGTAAACAGCAGAATTGGAGCAGATTAGTTCATGGGCTGCCTCTTCTAGAACCGTTTTCTTGGAACAAAAGGGTGGGGGAGGGTAGGCCACTCTCCTAGATCTGAGGAAACTCCAGCTCAGCCAGCAGAATGAGGAAGAGGGAACAATAGGGACGGCTCCTTTGTGCCTGCCCTTGAACATGGGGCTCCCTGAGCCCTCACCTGGCACGCTGGGAAATGGCGCTGTTCTGGGTGGTGGTTCTGAGAGGAACCATTTAACCAGGTATGCAAACGTGCTTTGAACACCTGTGATGTAAATGTCATTGGTGGTTAATGTTAGCAGCTCACCTCATAAGGGAGTATTTGTTCTTGTCTTTTCTAGTAGAAAATGTTCTTTTAGAGGAGATGTTTCCCCAGGCCACGTTGGTGTCCTGCCCTGTGCATTGGCTGGTTCTGGCCTCCCTCCCTCCTCCCCCTCCCCCTCCTCTTCCTTCCTCTCCCCTCCCCCCCCTTGTCGTCCCCTTCCCCCTTTCTCCTCCTCCCTCTCCTCCTCCCTCTTCCTCCCACCTCCATCTCCTCCCTCCTCCCCGCCTCAGATGAGAGGTCCCTCTGTGAGAAGGGGGGACCCAGGGATACCATTGGCAGACTGCAGCCTCAAGGTGGGGGCAGAGGCTGGGTATGTGGGGAAGGGCACGGCCAGCGGGAGGCTTCCTCTTAGGTAGACATTTGCTTTTCATTTTAAGAGAAGTTTAGAGATGAGGGGTGTTTGTTTAGCATTAGGAGATTTTTATCTTATACTTGAAGCAGTATGAATTGTCTGTGGATCATGGTGTTAAGAGAAAAAGACCATAACCAAAGGGATAAAGTTTAAGTAAAGTAAAAGTTTTGGTGGATTTTCAAAATTAAAAATGTATTCAGTCAAGCGTTTTGTCTTCTCTTTAGAGAACTAGGGAAGGAGAGGTATACTGTTATGCTATTTATCACGCTGGTCTGGCCTTTTTGGCATCTGAAATCTTGTAGGGATTTGTCTTATGTAGAGTGTATGATGCTTGGTGGGTTTCATAGAATCCAGAAAAGAGCTCATCCAGACTGTCTCACCTTTAGGATAAACCGCGTTGTAGAATTGTAACAGATGGTGTGTGGGACCTCTTAGCGGTCTATTTCCTCTAACACATTTCCGTTTCACAGACTTGTTTTTAGAAAGAAAAGTGAGAGAGTGCTGTGAAGGAGAGCTCATATCTGCTTTATAGACTTTTGAAGAACACGTTTCTTTGTTTCTGCCTTGGAGAAGGGGTGGGGCCAATGGGGATGCAGCCCAACAGGAGAAAGAAGACCAAAGGAAGGAGGGGGTGCCAACAGGAGAGATGGCTTTGGGTGCCTGCTGTCCACCTCTAGGAGCCTGATTGACATGGGACTTCCAGGCTCCCTCTAGAAGAGGAATATCCTTCCCTCTTTACCTCCCTTTCTTCTTCTCCCTCTCTCCCTCCCCCTGCCCATCCTTCTACCCACCCATCCTTCTACTCACCCATCCTTCCACCCACCCATCACATATGAATTACCTATTATATACCAGAATTACTAGTGTGGAAATTTTGGTGTGTGAATGAACAGAGCACAAAACATCCAGAATATTTTCATCATCCCAAAAAGAAACTCTGTACCATCAGTAGTCACTCCCCATTTCCTCCCTTCCCTAATCCCTGGCAACCACTAATACATGTTTTGTCTTTGTAGATCTGTGTATTCTGGACATTTCATATAAATGGAATCATACAATATGTGATGTTTTGTGACTGGCTTCTTTCACATATCTTATTGTTTTCAAGGTTCATCCAGTTCATTTTGTTCCTGTTTATAGTGGAATCGTATTTCATGGTATGGATAGACCTCGCTGCTTATCCATTCATCAGTTGATGAACATTTGGATTATTTCCACTTTTTTGGCGATTATGAATAATGTCAATATTATTTTTCATTATATTAATATGAAAAAATATTATTTTTTCCCATTTTGTGTTGACTTTTCACTTTTTTCATAGTGTGCTTTGAAGCACAAAAGTTTTTAGTTTTGATAAAAGTCCAATTTATCTACTCTTTTTGTTGTTCTGTATGTGAAAGTGATATTTGATCCAAGACTTAAAGGAGGTAAGGGAGTGACTTCTGGGAAGCAAGAAAAGCCAGTGCAAAGGCCCTGTGGTGGCAGCCTGCTTGGTGTTTATGAGTCGTCCTGGGTGGTTGAAGGGGTCAGCCGTTGGAGATGGGTTGGGAGAATAACAGGTCCCTAGGCTTTGCTCCAGCTGAAACTGGAGTGAGAGTTTGAGCAGGGCAGCTGTACAGGGAGCCCTGGCTGCTGCCTTGTGAGAGGGTTATGGGAACCAGGGAGAACCAGTTAAGAAGCTGTGAGAGGGCCGGCCCCATGGCTTAGTGGTTAAGTGCGCACGCTCCGCTGCTGGCGGCCCGGGTTCGGATCCCGGGCGCGCACCGACACCGCTTCTCCGGCCATGCTGAGGCCGTGTCCCACATACAGCAACTAGAAGGATGTGCAGCTATGACATACAACTATCTACTGGGGCTTTGGGGGATAAATAAATAAATAAATAAAATTATAAAAAAAAAAAAAAGAAGCTGTGAGAAAACAAAGGGAGGGATGAAGGTGACTGGGCTGGGTGGGAGGACACAGGTTCTTTTTTTTTTTTTTTTTTTTTTTTAAAGATTTTATTTATTTATTTTTTCCCCCAAAGCCCCAGTAGATAGTTGTGTGTCATAGCTGCACATCCTTCTAGTTGCTGTATGTGGGACGCGGTCTCAGCATGGCCGGAGAAGCAGCACGTCGGTGCGAGCCCGGGATCCGAACCCGGGTCGCCAGCACTGGAGCGCGCTCACTTAACCACCAAGCCACGGGGCCGGCCCAGGACACAGGTTCTTATGTGTCCCTCATACCATGTCTTTTCCTGTCACACCTTCAACCCCCCGCCCCTCTCACTGTCCACTAGGACCTTGTTTCCTGCTCCCCTGAGAATCAGGAGAGAAGCCCATCCCAGCGTGTGCGCTCGCCCACGCCCACGCCCATGCCCACGCCCACAGGCAGGTGTTAAGGCTCTGCCTCAGGTGATCCTTCTATGCTTGCTGCTCAAACAGATCTCTGATGCCCTACGTCCTCCTTGTGCCCTCCCCCACCCTGCTTCCTCCCATCCCCCTCCCCCCTCCCCCGACACTTTCACTGTTTTGCTCTCTTCAGAACACTTAGATCAGCATACAAACATGCTGACCCCTCTATTGTTAAGAAAACTTTTCTTGATCTTACTTCCCCACCGCCTCCCACCCTACTTCTCTGCTTTTGTTGCACACTCCTGCAGAGACCTGCCTGTGTTCCTGGTGTATGAGTCCTCTCCTGCCGTCTCTTACATCCTCTGTCAGACCTTGCTTCCCCCAAGTCTAACAGACACCGCCCCCCTCCGTCAGGCTCCCTGGGGCCCTCCCTGTGGAGCCCCCTGCTGGCCTTCCCCACCCCAGTCTGGGGCTCTGAGCCCGCCCGGTGTCTCTTGACAACCTGCGTGCTCAGCACCTCTCATGGACACCTCCTCCTTCCACGGGAAACCTCAGGCTGGGGCCTCTCCCTCTCCCTCTCCTTCCAGAGCTCCTGCCATCTGACTGGTCTCCTGGTCGCTGACCCTGTGCCCCCACCATGGTGTGCTGGGAGGGCAGGCACTCTCCTGGGCTGCTGGCTTCCCTCTTCCTCTGCAGTCATCTAGCCTCAGGGCCCAGGGAGGGGGCGAGTCGTCCTTCCATGCTCGCATGTGCCGCTTTCTTCCTTCTTGGGGCTTCTCTGGGGTGCAGGCAGGGCTCTCTGAGCTTTCTTGGCGTCCACAGGACTGGACCGTCAGGGCTGGACCGAGGCAGGCACTACAGCTGGGCTGGTAGCTCCTTTCTTGCCTTGTCCTCAGCCACCGTTGGTGACTCTCTATTCCAGAGCCAGTGCCAGTGCACTTAGCTGGGGTGCTGTGGGGCAGCCCTGTCTAGTGCACAAGTGTTTCCCGCGTTCAGTCGGGAGCTCTTGCAGGGCCCACCATGTGTTTGCGTGGGGGATCGCTTGTAGAGTTTAAATAATGGAATAGTGAGGGTTTCCTGTCTATAGTTATTATTATTCTCTTAGCACCTGTATGCTTTATAGATGAGCTCACGTTTTAAATATTTATTAAGTTTAGGGAAAAAACAGAGGGAAATATACCAATAGTTAACTTGGATATTCCGGATTGTGGAATTGACAAGTGATTTTTGTTATCTATTTTTTGGAATATAATAAGTTTTTTTATAATGAGCATGTATTAGTTTTACAGTAAAAAATGTTACTGGAAACCCTCATTGATTGGTTGACACCGTAGATGGAGTGCAGGAGCTGTGAGCACCCAGCTGTGTTAAGACAGAAAAGATAATCGCAAACATGTAACAGTGCCACGCTTGTGTCTATTTTTTTATCTATGTTAACATGTAAGGTGTTTAATGTTATTTTTAAAGGAAGTGACAGTGATTTTAAGGTTTTCTCGGTTTTAATCTCCAACTTGGTAATATCAACAGCTTAACCCACAGGGACAAAAACACTTTGGGGTGCTCAGTAATCATCTGTATAGTGTAACTTGGTCCTGGGACTGTAAAGTTCAAGAATTGCTGTTTATCATGAACTGAAGGACTTGGTAGGACGGTAGTGAACAAAATCCCTGTTTCTCAGAGAGCTTACATTGTTATGGGGGTTACATTTCACATTTTTATGCTACCTGCTTCAAAATATTCACCTCCTTTGGTTTACTGTCTTTACCATTCTCACTCTTTTTGTCAGAATGGGGTTTTGAATAAAATTCAGCTGTAAATGTGTTTGTTTTTCCCATGTTGTTTCAATCCTATTACGGAGCAGTATTGTGGAAAGATTTTTAGAAAAATCTCCCATGTAATTAGGAATGTGGTCTTTTTCCAAGAACCTTTCTGATTATAAGGGAAAACTTTTCAATATATTTCTGTGGTTTTCTGCATGTAACCTGCACTTATTCTGTTAACCACCAGATGGTGCCTTTGTTCTAACAAGCCAGAACGCCAGCTCCATTTGGAGATTTCCTAGGAAGGAGGGACTGCGATTTTACATGGACTGCCTTTTTGCCAATTTAAGATGATCCACTTTTAAGTTACAGTGCTTGGCAAAGGACGCATCTTACTTTCAGGTCAATGCGGTCTCACTTAGTGCAGAATGATGTCCTAGGAGTAGGAGCTGTTCCCGCAGATGTTTGTTGAGCTCCAGTTGTGTATGAGCTTGTCCTTAGATGGATATTCTTTGGTGACCAGCAGATGTCCACCGTGCTCTCCTGGGGTTTACAGTCTCTTACCCCTCTCTGCTGCTGCTTTTGTGTTTGTGGCATTTCAGAAAGGATTGTTGCTCGAGTTATTCTTCTCATTTGAAGAAAGGAGTAGGCCTCTCAGTTTTCTTGATGTATAAATTCTGTCCAGTCTTATTTTCATCTCCTGCAGTTCAGAAGAGAAGGGTGCCCTCAGAGGAGAGGTGTGCTTCTAAGCCGCACCATAGTTGGGCGTAGAGCTGGAGGCAGCGTTAAGCTCTGGCCCTGAGGACGTGCCCAGGGACTGTCCCGATGTGGTCAGTTACTGTTGTCCTACCTCAGGCTAGTGCTCTTAGACTGTGCTGCATGGCCTCACAGTGCTGTGGGGTCTCCTCAGAGAAGGTGGACACCAAACAAACTCATGATTAAACTGGGGCCGGCCTGCCAGGACCTGAGGGCTGGTGAGTTTCAGAACCTGGATGAGGTACATGTCCTGCCCTCAGGGAGTCCATATCAGAGACTGCCAGTGTTTTTCAGTTGTTAAAAACTTTTCTCAGATCAAAAAATTTTTAAGGCTCTTCCTCTCATGGTAGTAATTGTGAAAAGTATGTATCAATTGAGATGATAGAAAATGACAAAATTACTATGAATCTAGTGCTTGTTTATGTGGTAACATATTTACTTAGCCCACAGCCAGTACTGGGAGCCCCTGTGAATTTGTGGGTCCTTTCTGGTGACTCCATTGTTCTCAGGAGCCTGCAGTTGAAACCATGAGCTAGGGAAGAGCCATCTTTTGTCCTGGAATAGAGCCCACAGTCTGACCAACCCAGGGGCTGAGATGTGTGGTGACCAGCTAAAGCTGTTTTATCCCCACCCTCTTTGACATATAATTAGAAGAAATGATAGAGAGATGGGGGGGCCTGGCAGGGAGAATTTCTAAAACACTGAGTCGTTTCTCACAAGGATATGGATCTCAGTCCTGGAGCATAGCGAGCATAGAGGACTGACAACAACAGCTACTACCGTTTATGAAACGTGGCAGAAGCCACGATGAAAGCTATACACCTGTAACCCGTATAAATCCCAGGGCTTCGTGAGGACCAGTCTCTTCATAGAGCCATTTTAAGTAGCAAATTTTAGGAGCCAAAAGAAATTAAGCAGGACTACAATCTTTACTGGCATCTATCAAAGAACATTAAGTTGATAGAAATTAAAACCCACAGTAAATCTCTCCAAACTCCCTCTCCTTTCCAGTTCTCCCACACTGAAGCCTAACTCAGAATCTCATACTTGGCAGATATCCCAGAATGTTCCCTGACTCGCAGCTCTGGAGCTTTTTCTTTTGTTCTCTTTGTTTTCCTGTCCAGTCTTAAAGAGCAAGTTCAGATCAACTGTGGCAGCTACTCTGCATTACTTTGTGCAGTCTTCCTCTGATTGCATGACTTATCTCTTGATGTTAGAGGCCTGTATTTTATATTTAATCATATTTAAAAATGTATTCTTCAGAGAGTTGTGGGATACGTATTATGTGCCAAGTCTTATGCTAGGTGCTGCGGTTGCAAAGATGAGTAAATCAAAGCCCGTGTTTCTCATGGGCTCTCCTTTTACTGAGGAGATGGACATGCAGGCAGTCCCAGTGCAGCATGGGATAAGCTGGAAGAGCCACGGGGGTTGCAGTGTTTCGTGGCAGAGTTGGATCTTCAAGGATACAAGCTGGGAAAAAGACAAATGCAGTGGCTGAAGACTCAAGGGCACTCTTCAATGAATTTGAGGTAGCTTGATGCGGTTGGCATATAAGGATGTTTGACAGCCTATTTTTGGACCTGAAAATTGTTGGGCTGGGTTAGGAGTCAGCAAATTTTTTTGTAAAGAACCAGGTGTGCAGGCCACATACGGTCTCTAATGCATGTTCTTTTTAAATTTTATAACTTAAAAAAATGTACAAAAACCATTCTTAGCTTGCAGGAAGTACAACGATGGGCTTGGGCTAGATTTGGCTAGTGGGCCATAGTTTGTGGACCCCTGGCCTAGATTGTTGTCGTGCCCTCTGTCTGTGTTATGAAGTGTGAACGAGCTCACGGGCAGTGGGAAGCACTGGATGTTTTAAGAAGCTTATGGCAAGATCACAATTCTGGAAAGATAATTTTAACTGCAGAATAGATGTTAGACTGAAAAGGGGAGAGACTGGAGTTAGAAAAATGAGTTAATACACTATTCCTATTACCAGTGACTTTAGGGATGATATGGCTTAAAGTAAGAAGGTAGCAGTCGAGTTTGGTGGGAAATGTAGGAAGTATAGAACTTGGTGACTGCACAAGGTGTGAAGCTTGACTGAAAGTTCTTAATTAAGGGTATGCACAGAGTTAGCCGCAGTGGTGTTTATAATAGCTAAAAAGAGTCAGTTGTAACCATAGAATATAGCACTATTGCATATCTTAAAAATAATGTTATAGGGGCCAGCCCTGTGGCCTAGCGGTTAAGTTCGGCGCACTCTGCTTCGGTGGCCCAGGTTTAGTTCCTGGGCACAGACCTGCACTGCTTGGTGGCAGCCATGCTGTGGTGGTGACCCACATACAAGATAGAGGAAGATTGGCACAGATATTAGCTCAGGGTGAATCTTCCTCGGGAAAAATAAAATAAAATGAAAAATAAAAAATGTTATAGATATCTTTATCATCAGGTTGAGTGAAAAAAATAGATTAAAAGCCAGTGTATTATATAATCCATTAATGTAAAAAACCTGTAAGAGATGTAAGATGTTTACTGTTGGTGGTAGGATTTGGGCAATTTTTATTTTCTCTTACTTGTATTGACACGCACACATCGTTGCACTGGCTAGAGCCCCCAATGCATTGTTGCGGTCTTGAATAGAAGCAGCAAGAGTGGACCTCCTTGACTTGTTCCTGTTCTTAGGGGTACAGAATTAAGCCTTTCACCATTAAGTATCATGTTAGCCACAAGTTTTTCATAGATGTCCTTTATCAGGTTGAGAGTTTTTATCATGAAAGAATTTTGTCAGATGCATTTTATGCATCTATTGAAGTGATCATTGTGGTTTTTGTCCTATATCCTATTAATATTTATTACATCAATTGATTTTCAGATGTTAAACCAACCTTGCATTCTTGAGTTAAGTACCATTTGGTCAATTATATAAAAATGTACAATTCTTTCTACATGTTGCTGGATTCATTTGCTAATTTATTGTTAAGGAGTATTGCTTCTCTGTGTATGAGAGGGCTGATCTGTGGGGTTCTTCTGTCTTTGACTTGCGTTGTCTTCTGTGTGACCCTGCTCTCACAGAATGGGTTGGGCAGCGTTTCCTCCTCTTCTTGCCAGTCCATGATTACTAATGGGGTGGAACATCTCCCTATAAATACCTGTTTAATTCTTTTGCCCATTTTTTTGTTGTTGTCTTTTTAAATTAAATGATGTAGTTATTATTTATCTCTTCCTTCTAGAGTTGAGTAATATTAAAGCTATTGTACTTAGCCACATATGTTGCATATATTTTTTCTGTCTTTTAAAGTTTATTTATTTTGCCACATAAATGTTAAAAGTATTTTGGTAGTTAAATCTGCAAAGCTTTCCTCTTGTGATTCTGAGTCTTAGTGTTATGCTTAGAATCAAGAATTCCTCATTTCAGGGTTATCAAATATTTTCTCCTAGTGCTTTTATGATTGTATTATTTTGTATTTAATCATGTCATTCATTGATTCATATTTATGATACACTTTTCCCCAGTGGTTAGCCAGTTGTCTCATTAATTGTTTTATTAATTATTCTCTCTTCCTACTCATTTGAAATGCCCCTTGTCCTGTACTATATTTTTATATTCACATGTGAATGTTTCTAGTCTTGCGTTAAATATATTTAATGAAAAATTTAAGAATTTTCATAGGCAATAGTAGGTTTTCTTTCACAGAATCATGCCTTGACTGATCAAGATAATTATCATCTGTCCTACCAGATGTTTAAAAGTCTTAACTTTTGTTGCTTACACTGTTAAAGGCATCAAGCTGATCGCTATTTGTGTATGTAGATGTACCAGAGGAATAGTCCATTCAGAAAGGTAGAAATTGCACTATTCACATTCTACATGAAATACCAGTGTCCTTAATTAGTCTCATTTCTCCATTGTGAGGTTATTCTTCATCAAATTTTCTTAGCAACCGTGGTAGACGATAGTTAGAACTTAGACATTGCCCGTTACAGAGAACCCTCAATTTGAGGGACGTGTGAAATTTTGTCTTTTCAGTCAGAAACCTGCCACATTTCCATTGTTTTTGCAGTGTGTAAACCAGCATCCCAGTGTGCAGGAGTCAAATTGGAACCCTGAGAACCATATTCAGCCTGAAGCTCCAGGATTTTGCTGAAACTTTGTAGTATCTGCGTTGCACATTGTACAAGTTCTTTTGTCCTATAAATAGTTGGTCTTCCTGAGGAACTGTAGTTTGACTTAATATATTATGGATATAAAATCAGTACAAAACTGCTTCTACTTAAATTTCTTCATTATTTGTGGTAGTGAGAACACTGGCTTTCTCTCCAGAAATTCAGAACCGTAATGTACCTTGCTGTTTGCTAATTTCCCTTCTGGTCCAGACCATTGGTTTGATTTCCCACACAGCCCTTGTGTCCCTGGGAAGCCTCCGTGTCTACTTTCTCTCCTATCCTCGGCCTCCCACCCTCCAAGTGAGGTTAACCCTTGTGTTGGATGCATGCTGCCTGCTTTTGTCTGTAAGATTCTGACCAGCCTAACCTGACTTTTGCTCTTTGTGACCACGAAGGCATTTGAAGGGTGAGACATTTTACTCATTCAGTCCCTGGAAGTTTATACTCCAAGTCTGAGACTTAAGAGTGACCCCAGGAGTTGGTGCGTGTTTATGCCAGCCCCTGTGTTTATGCCACGGGAAGCTGTCAAAACGGTAAAAACCATCTTCCTTTAAAGTAGTCACTGGGTTTGGGATTTATTAAAGTATTTAAAAGTCTTAAAAAGTTAAAAATTTCAAGTAAACTGTTTTTCCTCCCTACATCAACCTTTTTGTGTTTTCTGAGGAAGTAATAGTTTATTACTGTTTTTGATAGAAAATTTATCATGTCGAAGAGGTTATGATATTTTTCTCTATTTAGAAATTCACTTTTATTCTTTGCAGATCTTAACTAGTTCAATCTGTGGTGGCGAACATCTTCCCAACGTCTAGGTTTAGCTCTGTTCTGGGCTTGCCTGTCACTTGCTGTGCTCCCTAATAACTAGGTGTGATGCATGGAAAACAGTGGGGCCTCCATTGGCTTCAGTGGAGAAAGAGGTGCAATCAGGTGGCAGAAACCAACTTCTTGGAGCTGCAACAAAAGAAAGGAATTTATCACTTCACATAACCAGGAACTTGGAGGTTAGGGCCTAGTCGGTGCTGAGAACGCTGCCTTCCTTGTGTGTGGCCTTGCTTCCTTTCTTAGGTAGTCAGTGGCCTCTAGCAGCTGGGAGCCATCCCTAGGGAGATGGCTGGAGGTCAGTGGGTCTCAGACCCCAGGACTAGAGAGTGTTGGGGGTGTGGTTTCTGGGCAGCTTAGAACAATAGGTTCATAGGTGAAAGGAGGGCCACCCTACATGGGTAACCCTCACACTAGTGCATGAGGCAGTTTACTGCTTCCTGCCAACAGAAATAACAACTGCAAATGAAAGGCTGTACATGGCCCCGGCCTTGCCTCTGTGAATTTTCAGTATTTTCTCATGCCACTTTCCTTTCATTTTCCAGTTCTACACTGCAACTAGATACAGTTATGCTAACAAGCGTAAAAGCCAAAATCATGTTTCTGTTGCATAGGTTTACTTTTACATGTATTAGTGAGCTCATCATTTGACAGGCGTTCTCATTTAATAGACTTTATTAAAATCAGATCAGTAAAGCTGTTACTCTGGGTTCCAAGCTGGGATATAGAATATATTACATTAATTTCAATAGTTAAAATAGCATTTATAGACGAGAGAAAGTCCCTGTAGAAAGAGCTGATATTCCTGCTGTTTGGAGCTACAGTAAGGCCAGGCAGCAGTGCCTGAGCGTGTCCGTGGAGCTCCAGGGGACTTGGGTTGTCAGATGCTAGCTGTCCTCATTGTAGGAGGAAGGGATGTTGTGGTTAATGGCGTGTCACATAGACATCTTTTTGGTAAGGTAACCTACTTGGCCGGAGTTTGGACTTCAGAAAACAGACCTCATTTATATAAATTAGAGTTGTATAGTGCTGGGCGTCATCACCTTAAGCCATTGGTTTGAGAGTTAGCTGGCCCCTGGAAGCTAGGAAAACAGTGGAGGTTCACATGCCTTTGTATTTTTCTCACTTACTTGTAAAATTAAGAATCAACTCAGTAGCTACTTAATTATTTAGTCTAGAAACAGGTGACATTCAATCATGTGAAGTTAGCTAGGAGTAAGGACTTCTGCATGAGTTTTACAGTCGTGTCTTTTCCCTGATTCAGCTCTGTTGTCAGCTCCTTGGGTGTGTGGATGCAGCCTGCAAGTCCAAAGACAGGGTGATGCAGCATGGCCTCACCACAGCTGTTTTCTTAGGCCCAGGGGCTCCTGCCCCTGGTAAAAAGTGAGGCTGTATCAAGGGAAAGGTTCCTTTCTCTTGCAGCTGAAATTGAATCCTGGTTAATGCATTTAGCACAAATCAACATGAAAAGGATCTGGAGTTATTTTTCCAAAATGTTTTTAAAGTGGTTCAATCTTAAAAACGAAGAAGGAGGAAAAAACCCTCTGTTTAGGACCTCTGCTGAGACATCTGACACATCATTTGTATAAGGGAGAGGATAGCTTTAATTTCTAGTTTGTCCTTTATTTTATAGCTATTTCCTAGAGAAATTTACAGAGAACTACGTACAAATGAGTATATTAAATGAAGACGTTCACTTCAAGGTTGTTTATATTATTGAGTCGTTGCAAATCCCCATGTGTGTCTCGGTGGTATCTTGGGTGTGTGGGGTATCTCACTGGACGCTGTGTGCCTCTACAGTGGGATCTCTGCAGCCTGTGATGAGGTAGGTTCACTTGCTCACATTAGTTAAGGGAAAAGCAGTTACCTAACTATGTGTAGTATCCCATTTATATAGTCTGTGTTAATTATACCTTTATGAATATATTTGCACAAAAAATGTTTGGACAGTTGTACACAAAGTAGTTGGCTAATAGGTAATTTTCACTTTTTAATTTTTTTCCAATTTCCTTTACTTAAATTAAAAAAATTAAAATTATACAGTAATATATGAATTTTTCTTTTGAAAATCAAATCCTGTCCAGGCAGAATCTGCCCCTTTCACACTCCATCCCCACAATATCTGTCATGATGAGTTTGATGTGTATCCTTCCAGAGCTTTCCCTTTAGCTTTTACAGACACGTTTGAACCCACTGAAAATATATAGTGTTGTTCTATGTTTTATTTTTTTCTATCTATAAAACTTTTTCTTTTTCTTTTGAAATACTTTCAAACTTAACAGAAAAGTTCCAAGTATGATAAAAGTTTTGATTAAGTTGCCTCGTAGATGCTTCATGTGAGATGAGTTAGAGAAACCTGAACTAAAATGGACGGGGAAGGCCTGCAGGGGGAGCTCCCGCCCCATCACACACCGTTAATCACTCCAAACAGGAAGTACAATTACTTGCTACCGAGGGAAGACTTCTCTCCCCACCTGGCAACAGCCCAGCCGATCAGAAATGCCGTAGCTCAGCCAATCAGAAACGCCACAGCTCAGCGAATGAGAAGCGGTTGCTGCCCTGATCTGTTTCTTTTCCAATGGACTTTGCTGTAGAGCAGCCCCTCTCTCTCCCCGCTTCTTTCTAAAAGTAAACTCCTTCCTTTGTCTCTCCTCATTTGTCTGTGATTTGCCTTAGCATGCGCATCTAGAATTGCAATTCTTTTGGCTATTTCTGAATGAGCTCCTTTTGAGGGTAAAATAACTGGCAAATTTGCTTTTAAAGTTAATGCTTGTCATTCCTATGTTAATATGTATTTCCTAGAAAGACATTCTTTTACTGAACGTGGTATATCCATCAACACCAGGAAATTAATATATATCTTTAAAAATATATATTTGTATGATGTCATGCTGTTAGCACTATTATGCTATGTCCTTTTTTTGCTACACAAAATATTATTTATTATTTTCTGATTTTTGTTGTATATATGTTACATACTCCTAAAAGGAGTCATTTCTGTTAATTCCATTGGTTTCATTAAAGAAGTTTGTGATTGCATCTGTAAGGTTGTTGTCCTAAAAAATAAAATAACCAGTTATTTTACCAGCAAAGTGGGTTTATTTGGGAATAGCAGAGGAATTGCAATTTGGGACAAGCAGGCTGTAGCAAACACCACAGGCAAGTCCCGCAAACAAAAGAGAGAAGTGTTACTTCATAGAGGAAAAGGAGGAAGTTGGGAGGGTTTGTTTCGAAAGAAAGTGCATTGGAGGAAAGCAAAAGTTCAAGGTAGTGACAGTTTCTCATTGGCTGGGCTTGTTGGGCAAAGAGAATTTTTCCTGTTGGGGTCCCTAATTGACATCAAATGGGGGAGTGTGAGGGTTCCCTTTTGTGGCCTCCTGACTCCATTTTAGAAGAGGTCTCCTTTATTCTTTTCCACACTTTCTCCTTTTGATCAAGATTTGTCTCCAAAAGCATCACTGATCAAGAGTCAAGTTTTCTGGATTCAGCAGCCTTTGTTTCTTGGTGCCAGGAAGGACCTTTCCTGAGTGTCGGGCTCCATGTAGGAGGGAAGTTGCACAGATTGGAAACCTCTTAGGGTCATTGAAGTAACGAGGTGTAGGAGGGAGAACTCTCAGACATTCCCATCTGAAGTCTATATCTTATGAGGGTCGTGAGCATTGGAGATCATCTTGAAGTGTTGACCCAGCATGACCTTATTTGGTACAATGTTTTATAAAGGATTGACAGACAACAGATACAAAACTTAAAAGTAATATACAAAACATAATATATATATTATATATATATCTCCTTTTATCAGTTGCAGATCAAAAGAGGTAGGGGCCAGGTACCCTGGACGTCCTGTGACTGTCTGAAAGGGTGAGAGCTTACAAGATTCAAAGTGGGTGGATCTGAGATTTAGAAGGACCAACGGTAATGCTTTTGACCAAGGTATTTGGAGAGTTTCTACGAATTTTGCCAGTTGAGTCTAAGTGCCGTTAGTGTGTTCGACTAACCCTGAGGGTTGAGGATGGTAACCACAGTGAAAGTGTGGTAACACTGGCCAGACAACACAGACTTGTTGAAGTACCTGACTGGTAAGATGGGTTCAAACCCCATCACTATGAGGTTTGAGAGGAGTTCCCCAGGTAGGGTAATCTTTTCTAACAGAACTTTAGCCACGGAAGAAGCAGGGCCTCCGTACAAAGGAAAGCTTCAGTCCAGTGAGAAAACATGCAAACCATGACTAAAACGTATTTATATCCATGAGACGGGGGAAGCTATCTGAAATCCATTTGCCATACCTCATCTGGCCCATTAGGCAGTTCAAAGTGTCTGGGAGCAGTGCGAACAGGTTTCCCTGGATTGTATTTTAGACAGGTGGGACGAGTGGGGTAGGCACTTTTTGTGGCCTTATTAATATTTTCCTACCAATGTTGGTTCATGAATGCTATCATTTTGTCAGTAGACCAATGGTTTAATGCATGTGCAGTGGTCAGTTGTGGGACTTTCAGAATTTCTGGTAAGACTGGATTATTGTTTGGCCCAAACCCGAGTTCTCTCTTTTTTTTGGTAATTTAATTTTTTTTATTGATGTCATAATAGTTTATAACATTGTGAGATTCCACTTGTACATTATTATTTGTCACTCACCATATAAATGCACCCCTTCACCCCTTGTGCCCACCCCCCAATTCCCTTCCTCCAGTAACCACCAAAGTGTTCTCTCTGTCTGTGTGTTAGTTTATATTGCACATAGGAGTGAAGTCATACAGTGTTTGTCTCTGTCTGGCTTATTTCACTTAACGTAATACCCTCCGGGTCCATCCATGTTGTTGCAAATGGGACGATTTTGTTTTTTTTTTTTTTTATGGCTGAGTAGTATTCCATTGTATATATATATCACATCTTCTTTATCCAGTCATCTGTCGATGGACACTTGGGTGGCTTTCACTTCTTGGCTATAGAGAATAATGCTGCAGTGAACAGAGGAGTGCATAAACCTCTCTGGATTGTCAATTTCAGGTTCTTTGGATAAATACCCAGAATGGGATAGCTGGATTGTAAGATATTGGTATTTTTAATTATTTGAGGAATCTCCATACTGTTTTCTGTAGAGGCTGCTCCAGTTTGCATTCCCACCAGCTGTGTATGAGGGTTCCTGTTTCTCCACATCCTCTCCAACATTTGTTATTTTTTGTCTTGGTGATTATAGCCATATTCACAGGTGGAAGGTGATATCTTACTGTAGTTTTGATTTGCATTTCCCTGATGATTAGTGATGTTGAACATCTTTTCATATACCTATTGGCCATCTGTATCTCTTCCTTGGAAAAATGTCTGTTAATATCCTCTGCCCATTTTTTGATTGGGTTATTTTTTTGTTGTTCAGTTGTGTGAGTTCTTTGTATATTGTGGAGATTAACCCCTTGTTGGATATATGATTTGCAAATATCTTCTCCCAGCTGGTGGGTTGTCTTTTCATTTTGATACTGGTTTCCTTTGCCTTGCAGAAGCTCTTGAGTCTGATGAAGTGGTACTTGTTTATTTTTTCTTCTGTTTCCCTTATCCAAGTAGACATGGAATTCGAAAAGACTCTTCTAAGACGGATGTCAAAGAGTGTACTGCCTATGTTTTCTTCTGGGAGTTCTATAGTTTCAGGTCTTACTTTGAAGTCTTTGATCCATTTTGAGTTAACTTTTGTGTATGGTGAAAGATAATGGTCTACTTTCATTCTTTTGCATGTGGCTGTCCAGTTTTCCCAGCACCATTTATTGAAGAGACTTTTCTTTCTCCATTCTATGTTCTTAGCTCCTTTGTCGAAGATTAGCTGTCCATAGATGTGTGGTTTTATTTCTGGACTTTCACTTCTCTTCCATTGATCTGTATGTCTGTTTTTGTACCAGTACCATGCTGTTCTGATTATTATATCTTTGTAGTATGTTTTGAAGTGAGGGATTGTGATGCCTCCAGCTTTGTTCTTTTTTCTCAGGATTGCTTTAGCTATTCAGGGTCTTTTGTTGCCCCATATGAATTTTAGTATTCTTTGTTCTATTTCCGTGAAGAATGTCATTGGGATTCTGATTGGGATTGCATTGAATCTGTAGATTGCTTTAGGTAGTATGGACATTTTAACTATGTTTATTCTTCCAATCCATGTGCATGGGATATCTTTCCATTTCTTTTTGTCATCATAGATTTCTTTCAATAAGGTCTTACAGTTTTCAGTGTATAGGTCTTTCACCTCCTTGGTTAATTTTGTTGTTTTTGTTGCGATTGTAAATGGGATTGTATTGTTGCGTTCTCTTTCTGAAAGTTCGTTATTAGAGTATAGAAATGCAGCTGATTTTTGTAAGTTGATTTTGTATCCTGCAACTTTGCTGTAGTTGTTGATTGTTTCTAATAGTTTTCTGATGGATTCTTTAGGATTTTCTTTATTTTTTTTTAATTTTTATTTATTTATTTTTTCCCCCCAAAGCCCCAGTAGATAGTTGTATGTCATAGTTGCACAACCTTCTAGTTGCTGTATGTGGGACGCGGCCTCAGCATGGCCGGAGAAGCGGTGCGTCGGTGTGCACCCAGGATCCGAACCCGGGCCGCCAGCAGCGGAGTGCACGCACTTAACCGCTAAGCCACGGGGCTGGCCCCTAGGATTTTCTATATATAAAATCGTGACGTCTGCAAACAGCAGAAGTTTCGCTTCTTCATTGCCTATTTGTATTCCTTTTATTCCTTTTTCTTGCCTAATTGATCTGGCCAGAACCTCCAGTACTATGTTGAATAAGAAGTGGCGAGAGTGGGTACCCTTCTCTTGTTCCTGTTCTCAGAGGGATGGCTTTCAGTTTTTTACCATTGAGTATGATGTTGGCTGTGGGTTTGTCATGTATGGCCTTTATTATGTTGAGGTACTTTCCGTCTATACCCACTTTATTGAGAGTTTTTATCATAAATGGATGTTGGATCTTGTCAAATGCTTTCTCTGCATCTATTGAGATGATCATTTGGTTTTTATTCCTCATTTTGTTAATGTGGTGTATCACATTGATTGATTTGTGGATGTTGAACCATCTTTGTGTCCCTGGTATAAATCCCACTTGGTCATGGTGTATGATCTTTCTAATGTATTGCTATATTCGGTTTGCCAATATTTTGTTGAGGATTTTTGCATCTATGTTCATCAGTGATATTGGCCTGTAATTTTCCTTCTTTGTATTGTCCTTGTCTTGCTTTGGTATCAGAGTGATGGTGGCCTCATAGAATGTGTTAGAAAGTGTTCCATCTTCCTCTGTGTTTGGAATAGTTTAAAAAATTAAATCTTCTTTGAATGTTTGGTAAAATTCTCCAGGGAAGCCATATGGTCCTGGACTTTTGTTTTTTGTGAGGTTTTGATTGCTGTTTCTATCTCTTTAGTTGTGATTGGTCTATTCAGATTCTCTATTTCTTCTTGATTCCGTTTTGGGTGGTTGTGTGAGTGTAAGAATTTATCCATTTCCTTTAGATTGTCCAATTTGTTGGCATATAGTTTTTCATAGTATTCTTTTATAATTCTTTGTATTTTTGTGATATCTGTTGTAATTTCTCCTCTTTCATTTCTAATTTTATTTATTTGAGCCTTCTCTTTTATTCTTGTGAGTTTGGCTAAGGGTTTGTCAATTTTTTTTGTCTTCTCAAAGAGCCAGCTGTTTGTTTCATTGATCCTTTCTACTGGTTTTTTGGTTTCAATTTTGTTTCTGCTCTAATTTTTATTATTTCCCTCCTGCTGACATTGGGCTTTGTTCTGCTTTTTCTAATTCTGTTAGGTGTAGTTAAAGGTTGGTTACTGGAGATTTTTCTTGTTTTTTAAGGTGGGCCCGTATTGCTATGAGTTTCCCTCTCAGTACTGCTTTAGCTGCATATGAGTTGGTATGGTATATTTTCGTTTTCATTTGTCTCCAGATATTTTTTGATTTCTCCTTTAATTTCTTCAGTGATCCATTTGTTGTTCAGTAGTGTGTTGTTTAGTCTCCACATCTTTATCACTTTCCCAGTTTTTTTCCTTGTGGTTCATTTCTACTTTTATAGCATTATAGTTGGAGAAGATGCTTGTTATGATTTCAGTCTTTTTAAATTTATAGAGGCTTGCATTGTTTCCCAACATATGGTCTGTCCTTGAGGATGTTCCATGTGCACTTGAGAAGAACATGTAGTCTGCTGTGTTTGGCTGGAATGTTCTCTCTATATATCTATTAAGTCCATCTCGTCTAGTTTTTTGTTTAAGTCCGCTATTTCCTTATTGACTTTCTGTCTGGATGATCTGTCCATTGATGTAAGTGAGGTGTTAAGGTCCCCTATTATTATTGTGTTGTTATTAATGTCTCTTTTTAGGTTTGTTAATAGTTACTTTATGTATTTTGGTGCTCCTGTGTTGGGTGCATATATATTTATAAGTGATATATCTTCTTGATGGGGTGTCCCTTTTATCAATATATATTGCCCTTCTTTGTCTTTCATTACCTGTTTTATCTTGAAGTCTACTTTGTCTGATATGTGTGTGGCAACACCTTTCTTTTGTTTGCCATTAGCTTGGAGTATGGTCTTCCATCCCTTCACTCTAAGCCTGTGTTTGTCTTTATTTTTTTTTATTTTTTATTTTTTTAATAATTTTATTTATTTATTTTTTTCCCCCAAAGCCCCAGTAGGTAGTTGTATGTCATAGCTGCACATCCTTCTAGTTGCTGTATGTGGGACGCGGCCTCATCATGGCTGGAGAAGCGGTGCATCGGTGCGTGCCCGGGATCCGAACCTGGGCCACCAGTAGCGGAGTGCGCGCACTTAACCACTAAGCCACGGGGCCGGCCCATGTGTTTGTCTTTAGAGCTGTGTTTCCTGGAGGCAGCAAATTGTTGGGCCTTGGTTTTTAATCCATCCTGCCACTCTGTGTCTTGACTGGGGAACTCAATCCATTTACATTTAGAGTGATTGTTGATATATGAGGGCTTAGTGCTGCCATTTTATTGCTTGTTTTTCAGTTGTTCTGTATTTCTCTTGTTTCTCGTTGTGTGCATTTTGGACTGCTAATTCAGTTTGGTGGCTCCCTATGATGGTTTTCTCAGCTTTCTCTTTATTTATCATTTGTGTCTTTGTTCTGATTTTTTTTTTAGTGGTTGCCATGTGGTTTGTATAAAAGATCTGGTAGATGAGATAGTGCGTTCCCTGATACCCTGTTGTTCCCTTAGTCTAAGCAGGTTTCATCCGTTTTATCTTCCCCTTCTAAGTTCTTGTTGTCACAACTTATTCTGTTATGTGTTGTGAATTTGTGGTTAAAATGAAGTGATAATATTTATTTTTGATGTTTTCCTTCCCTTTCTCTTTATTTATTTATTTATTTATTTATTTATTTATTTATTTATTTATTTATTTATTTTTGTGAGGAGGATCAGCCCTGAGCTAACATCCACGCCAATCCTCCTCTTTTTGCTGAGGAAGACCGGCTCTGAGCTAACATCTATTGCCAGTCTTTCTCCTTTTTTTTTTACCGTTTTCTCCCCATAGCCCCAGTAGATAGTTGTATGTCATAGTTGCACATTCATCTAGCTGCTGTATGTGGGACGCCGCCTCAGCATGGCTGGACAAGCAGTGCGTTGATGTGTGCCCGGGATCCGAACCTGGGCCGCCAGTAATGGAGCGCGTGCACTTAACCGCTAAGCCACGGGGCCAGCCCCCCCTTTATCTTTAGAGTTATAATTGTTTGCTAATCTGTTTTGATAGAGAGTTGCAATTTTCTTATTTTGTTTCCCTATTTTTCCCCTTGCTCAAGGCTTTGTAAACTCTTTCTTTCTTTTTCTTTTTTTTCAGGTATGAGGGCCTTCTTGATCAAATCTTTTGTGTGTGTGTGGGGTCTTGTGGCAATGAACTCCCTCAGCCTTTGTTTATGTGAGAAAGTTTTTATTTCTCCATCATATCTGAAGGATATTTTTGCTGGATATAGTATTCTTGGCTGAAAGTTTTTGTCTTTCAAAACTTTGAATATATCATTCCACTCTCTCCTAGCCTGTAAGGTTTCTGCTGAAAAATCTGCTGGAAGCCTGGTAGGGTTTCCTTTGTAGGTTATTCTCTTCTGCCTAGCTGCCCTTAATATTTTTTCTTTGTCATTGACTTTTGCCGGCTTTACTGATATATGTGTTGGAGCAGGTCTTTTTATGTTGATGTAATTAGGAGTTCTTTTGGCTTCTTTTACGTGTAATTCCAGCTACTTCTGCAGGTTTGGGAAGTTCTCTCTTTTTCCCTCTCTTCTCCCTCTTGAATGCGTATAATCCTTATGTTGCATTTCCTAATTGAGTCGGATATTTCTCGGAGAATTTTTTGATTTCTTTTTAGTCTAAGTTCTCTCTTCTCCTCCATCTGAAGTATTTTTGTGTTCCTATCCTCCAGATTGCTAATTCTGTCCTCCATATTGTCAGCTCTGTTGTTTAAGGACTCCAGATTTTTCTTTATCTCATCCATTGTGTTTCATCTCTAACAATTCTGTTTGGTTTTTCTTTATAGTTTTGATCTCTTTTGTGAAGAATTCTCTCTGTTCAGTAATTTGGTTCCTGATTTCATTGAACTATCTTTCAGAATTCTCTTGTAGCTTGTTGAGTTTTATTATGATGGCTGTCTTGAATTCTTTGTCATTTAGATTGTAGATTTCCGTGCCTTCTGAATTGATTTCTGGGTGTTTGTCTTTTTCCTTCTGGTCTGGACTGTTAATATATTTCTAAATTTTTTTAAATTTTAGTTGCTGTATGTGGGACGTGGCCTCAGCATGGCCAGAGAAGCGGTGCGTCGGTGCGATCCTGGGATCTGAACCCGGGCCGCCAGCAGTGGAGTGCGCGCACTTAACCGCTAAGCCACGAAGCCGGCCCTGTTAATATATTTCTTTATACCATTTGATGGAGTGGATTTGTGCCAGCGCGTAGTGATAGTTTCTGGATGCAGGTTCCACCTGCCGTCATTTGGTGGGGGCAGTAGCTGTGTAATCTGAGCCCACTGCTGTGATCCCTGTCAGCTGTGCCTGTCCGAGCCTGGGCCACTCCTTGGGATCACAGTGGCCCTGTGGGGTCTCCCACCAAATGGGAAAGCAGTCCCGTGGGGGGTTCAGGGCTGCTGTCACCTGCTTCCACAGTCCTGCTGTGTTGTGCTCCCCTCTTCGGGGCTGCAGAGGTACTGTGGGCATTCATGGCAGCCAGGGGCTTGTTTGGTTTCTGCTACCCTCTGCTTCTAGGTCGCACCAGCCATTGTGCTTGGTGGGCAGGACCTCCCCTTTGTAACTGAGCCAAAACCACTCCCTAGGACCCTGGTGGGATTGTGGTTTCTCCCACTGGATGCGAGAGTGATCACACGGGAGCTCAGGTCTACTGCCACCTGCTCCCACAGACCCACAGAGTTGCACTTCCTGCTTCGGGGCTGCAGTGGTACTATGGGCGTTCATGGCCGCTGGGAGCTTCCTTGCCTGGTCTCAGAGCTCAGCTGCCCTCTGCTCCTAGGTCACATTAGCCATTGTGCTTGGTGGGTGGGACCTCCCCTCTGGGACCCAGCCAAAGCCACTCCCTAGGACTGTGGTGGGATTGTGGTTTCTCCCACTGGACGGGAGAGTGATCACATGGGGGCTCAGGGCTAGTGCCACCTGCTCCCACAGTCCCACCAAGACATGCTTCTCCCGTTTGGGGCTGCACCGATACTGTGGGTGTTCATGCCAGCTGGGAGCTTGTTCGCCTGGGCGGCAGCTCAGCTGCCCTCAGCTCCTAGGTAGCACCAGCCTTTGTGCTTGGTGGGCGGGGCTTCCCCAGTGGGTCCAGGCCTGCGCCACTCTCTGTGGGCTGCATGGCCCTGAGGGCTCTCCCACTGGACAGGGAAGTGATCACATTGGGGGCTCAGGACTGCCATCACCTGTTTCCACAGTCAAGCTGAGGCATGCTCTCACCCTCGGGGCCACAGGGGTGCTATGGTTGCTGCAGCCAGGAAAGTAGTTGCATGCATGTGCTGGGCTGCCTGGGGTCCAGAGGGTGCTCACCTATCTCTGCCACCTTCTTAGGGGGTAGTCCATCCACCTTCAGGTGTATAGCTGCTTGGGTCTCTCAGGCATCCTGGTGTGCTGTGTGGGTATCCTCCGCTGATCAGTGAGTGTCCTTTTAGTTGTAGTTCGAAGGGGGAGAGACACAGGGAACAGCTCACTCTGCCATGTTGCTGACGTCTCTCTCTCTCTCTCTCTCTCTTTTTTAGTCAAGCCAAAAGTCATTAGATTTCCAATATGGTTTTTCTTTTTCTGGGGCTAATTGTTTGGCATCTTTAGTCAGTTTTTCCAAATTATCCTATGGAGAAACATCCTTTTGGACCATGACAGATGCTTGGCTATTGGTTTCCTTGAGAGCAGCATTTTTGGCAGAAATACCAGTGAAGTGGCTTCCTTTAGCCACTAGAGCGTCAAGTTTGGAATGCCTGGGGATCTTAATAATAACCAAGGAAGCTGGAAAGAGTATGGCGTCTAATAGATCTTGGATATAAAAGCCATTTTTAATCTTTTCATCATTAGAGGTAAGGAAACCTCGCTGTTTCTGTAGCATCCCAAAGTCATGGGCTACCCCAAAAGCATACTGACTATTGACTGTTGGTATAAATGTTTGCGCTTTTGTCCTTGGCTAAAGTACAAGCCCAGGTAAGAGCATGTAATTCAGCCTCTTGGGCCAAAGTAGCCAAAGGTAAAGGTGCTACCTCGATGCCTTCAAAAGCAGTTGCACTACCACACCCAGCACAACCTTTACCATTGTCATCCTTTAAATAAGAACCGTCAGTAAACCATGAAAAATCTGCATTGGTTATAGGAATTTCCTGTAAATTACTAGGGGGAGTTAAGAGGTGATCTGTCAGCATTAAGCAGTTGTGAGGGGTTCGTCAGTGAGAGAGGGCAGAAGAATGGTGGGGTTGAGGTTATTACAATGAGAAAGAGTTATGTGAGGAGCAGTTAGCAAAAGGATTTGATAGGAGGGAGACGACTGAAAGGTGTTGGGTGTGATGAGAAATTAGAAGGGCTTCTACTGCATAGGGCTGTTTCTTCGGTGTCTATCCCATGACTGTTTCTTTGGTGACCTTAACCAGAAGGACAGTGGCAGGAATGGCTCTAAGACAAGAGTATCCTCGTGCCACAGGGTCTAGTTGTTGGCTCCTATACCCTGTGGGTTGATGGTGGTCTCCATGTTTTTGAGTGAATACCCCAAGGGCATTCTCTTACTTTTCACATACAAAAAGGAAAAAAGGAAGCTGATGATTAGGATGTTCAAGAGCATCATCCAAATCAGCTTTTAAGGTTTGTCAAAAGTAAGAGGGACTTCCTGTGAAACCCTGAGGCATTACTGTCCTGGTTTATTGCCGTTCTTCCCAAGTGAAGGCAAAAGATATGGCTAGCTTTATCAACTGGAATACTTGAAGAAGGCACTGCATAGGTCAATTACAGTGAAAAATTTGCTTTCAGTGGGAATGGATATCAGTAGCGCGTGGGCATTAGGAACAACAGGGTGCTGAGGGATAACAATATTGTTTATTGCTCGGAGGTCCTGGACAAACCTCCATCACTGGCCGGGTTTTCTCACAGGTAAAATAGGGGCGTTACAGGGACGAGTACAGGAGATAATGAGGCCCTAAGCCTTGTAATCTTCTATTATAGGCTTGGTGCCTTGAAGGGCTTCTTTATTTATAGGGTATTGATTAATTCTGGGGGGAGGTTTTAGGGGATATTTGAATCTTTTTTTTTTCTTTTGTGTGAGGAAGATCGGCCCTGAGCTAACATCTGCCAATCCTCCTATTTTTGCTGAGGAATACTGGCCCTGGGCTAACATCCATGCCCGTCTTCCTCTACTTTACATGGGATACCGCCACAGATGGTTTGCCAAGCAGTGCGTCAGTCCGCGCCCAGGATCGGAACCGGCGAACCCTGGGCCGCCGCAGCAGAGCGCACGCAGAGCGCGTGCACTTAACCGCTTGCGCCACCGGGCTGTCCCCCCAGGGATATTTGAATCTTGATGGGAGGTGCACTGTGGATTCTGCCAATATCAGTTGAAGATTTTGCCCATAAAGAGGGTGGTAACTGATCCAGTAGGGACAAATGATCCATGTCCCCAGACTCAACTATAGTGCACTTGGAGACGGAGCAAATAAAAGATGTTGAAGGGTCATTTAATTCACCTGCTTGGCTATTTTGATTGCTACTGTCAAATTCTAGAATTATTTCACCCTTTCTCCCATGATTCCTTTGTAAGAAGTCTTGGCCTAATAAATGAGTAGGAGCAGAGGAACTAAGGAGTGTCAACTTAAAAAGCAAAGTCACCTGTTATTTTACCCTCAAAATGAGTTCATTCTTTTGGGAATAGCCAAAAGAATTGCTATGGGGGAAAGTAATGGTTCGGGGGTGGCAACAGCTTCTCATAGCTGCAGCATTTCTCATTGACTGGGTCAGGAGAGAAATCATCCTTCAGTGTTGAAGATGCAAGCGTATGTCTCTTCCTGTTTGGAGTAATTGAGATGTGGGATAGGGCCTGAGAGCTCCCCCTACAAGCCTTACTGACTCCAATTTAGTGGAGGTTTCTCTTGTTCATTTCCCATTGTCCCCTTTTGATCAAGATCTTTGTCTGAAAGCATCACTGATGAGCAGTCGGGTTCTCTGCAGGTAGTGGTCATGTCTCTCAGTGCCAGAAAGAACCTTTCCTGGTTATTGTCTCCCTTGTTGGAGGTCAAGTACATGGTGTTTGGAAACCATTTAGGCCACATTTGAGTAACAAGGAAGGTTAGGAGGGAGAACTGTCAGGCATTTCCCATCTAAAGTCTATGTTTCTCCAAGGTCTCAGGTATTGGAGATCATCTCGAAGTGCTGAGCCAGCATCACCTTATTGGGCACATCATTTTACAGAAGTTTAACAGGCAATAGCTACAGAACTTCACAAGTATACAGAGTGAGATTAAGAGCAAAACCATAAGCCCAGTTTGCAGGACAGTTCTAAACCAGGAGCCCAGACCTGTAGGTAACCAGCTGAACAAATCAAAGGACTGTGGATTGTTAGGTGACATTTGTTGTAGCCAATGTGCGTGCTCTCTAATCTTCTGTAACTGGGTTTCTACTTCCCCAGAGGCATTTATCCACCCCCGAGGCATTTATCCACGTGCAACAGGAGGTGTTGCTCGTCAAGTAGTCAAGGGCTATGATTATCTAAAACTACCTTGAACGATGAGTTAAGTGACTGTTGCTGAGATGAAATTGCTTTCGCTGTGGAGTCTTCTGGTGTCAGGGAGAGCAACAACATTTGTTTGTTGACACTCACTCTGATCCACAGGAAGAAAGCTCTTTCTTTGGAGGCAAACCCAGAGTCACATACACCTCCTGGGAGTTGTCATTTAGGGCAACTATGGAGACTCAGTGGGAGAGATCAGTGAAAGGTCTTTGGTTATTCAGAGAACAGGACAGTGAATATGGCAAGGGCACACTGTCCTTGTGTTCTCCCGCTGTCAAGGCAATGAGTTGCTCAAGCATAAAGGCCATTACTGAAACCTCCACAGATGAAGATGTAACGAGGGGTGTACATAAGGCTCCCGCATAAGTGACATCATCTATAGACTCATTCATCAGCATAGAGGCGTTAGTGTTATATAACCAAGGCTCAGACAATGTTGTTACGTACCAAGAGGTTGCCTAGATACGTGGACGTGTTCAGAAATATACAATTTGACCTACAGTGATGGTCCCATAAAATTTCTCATACAAATACTGAAAAGATCTTGTGTTCTCCTCCCAAGGTTGGGTTAGATTAAAGCAAGAAACGAGTTTAGGCAGGCTTAGCACCCTGAGTCCGTAAAATGGGCCATCAGAGCAATTTAGACAAATCTGGAATCCCAGTGAAATTACTTACAGGGTGAACTAAGGGGTCATTACTGTCTTGGACAGACTGAGGTTTCTCATGGCAAATCCAGCAATCAGAGAGGTTTCACCTTTTTGCAAGGGATTGGGAAATGTGAACAAGGGCGTTGTGTTTCCAGGAAAGGGAGGGAGAAAATAAAGTAAGAAACAACAGTGGGAAGAGGGTATATAGGCCTGGTCTAGTTGTCTTGGGAAAGCTGCCTGCCTCAGATGTCAGCTGTTTTTTTTCCTAGTGAATTTGATTTGGAGTCTCCAGTGTTTGTACAGGACTAGATGTCAGGTGGAGCCTTCTTCAGCTGTGAGATGTGCACCCAAGGCTCGAGTACCTGAACTTTGGCTGCCGTCTGGGTAGTGAGGAGGACCTGGCATAGTCCCTTCCAAGGAGATTTTAAGGGCAGTAAAATTGGAAGCATCAGTTTGGAGTATTGTAGCCAGATATCTAAGGAAACTAGAAGAATTTAGGATCCAGTCCAGCTTACAGGTACATAATAACACCTTCAAGACAGTTAATAGGACTAGAATTTAATATCTGCAAAAGTGCAAGCGTAATTTCTCTCTCCACAGTTACCATAGTAAAACTATTTGTATTAAACTTGGCCGGATTATTTATATAAATGTACAAAAATAGTGATTGACCATATAAGCCCTTTTTTAAGATTGTTTTGCTGAAACCTTGTAAGCAAGGTTTTTAGGCCACTTTTTCCAAGCAGTTCCTTAAAGCTGTTGGTCGTTTCTGAGTCTGTATGCAACTTTCTTGAATATGGCATTCTAGTCAAAGCCTTGGTAATGTAGTCAGTATTTCCAATTGTGTCCTGTTACAAGGAGAACAGGCCTTCATTGGACCCATGCAAATAGATACATTGTCATGAAAAGAATACTTAAGAGTTTCCCAATTCTGGAGGGATCAGGTAGAGAGAAAAAAATAAATGTTTCGACCCTTGTTGCAACGATATGTTTTACCAATTTGCTGTAAGTTATAGGTAGCTTAAAGGAGAAGAGAAAAAGGGGTCCTTTTCATCTGGAAAACAAAACATCAAAGCCATCAGTCCTCCAGTCGAGTTGCAGAAACTCCACCCAGTTCAGTGTTATGATCTTCAAGTTATCAAAACCTGTCCTCAAGAGTACTTGTCAAAATCTTTTCCAAGAGTCTCTTTGAAAATGAAACATATTTGTAAAAGCATCAGAGTAAAACAATAACTGTCTGTAACTGACAAAAGACCTAAAAAAAAAGTCAATGGGTAAATGCAATTGACAGGAAATTTGGTTATTTTTGTTACATACATTTTAGATATTTGACCATGCTTCTCATGTAATTTGACATACCAAATAAGCCTAATTAGTGTAATAGCTCTCTCTTTATAAGGAGAGGAAACATATCTTTTGGATGTCCTAGGTACCCTCTGGAAAATCCCAAAAATACATTCAGGTCAAAAGATGTCATTTAGAATTTGAGTATTTTGGGAAGCCTGTCAAAAATATCAAAAGGTTGGACCCTTGACCAAATAGGATCGAAGGTCATTATGCAGTAATATTTACTTATCTGACAAATGTAAAAATAAAAAGTTTCAAAGGCAAATACAAAAAGGTTACACGGTTGTAAGCAAAACTTAGCTCATTTAATACTAAGAAGACTCAGTTTTCCTAAGTAATTAAAGACCTGATGAAGAAAAAAGCAGTAAGTGATTTTGATAAAAAATAAAATCTGTTTAAAACAGATAAAGAAGCTTTCACAATCTGTTATCAAAAGCAGACCAATAGCCCGAGAAAACCTTGTCTTTTCAACAGAAAAGAAAGCCAAGTTTAATTTTGCTTCAGCTTATTTTTGATATTAAAACTCATTCACTCCAACCTTAGCCAGTCCTGACTGTGCATAAAATTCCTATCCCAAGATTTCTTTCCACAAACCTCCTACAACTTTCTTTTTACATTCAGATTTTGTCCTGTGTTTTCCCTTTTTCTCATTCTGAAATAACAAGCCTCTCTTTAGGACAAAATTACTTTCTTTTTCCTCAACAAAATTTCCATTCGTTAAACCTTCCTTTACCAAAACACACATTCTACTTTCATTGCCTATGGAAATGTTTTCCTTTTTATTTCTAGTAGCTTTAGTTACATATATTAAAATTCTTTTTTTTTTTTTTTTTTTGGTGAGGAAGATCAGCCCTGAGCTAACATATGTGCTAATCATCCTCTTTTTGCTGAGGAAGACCAGCTCTGAGCTAACATCTATTGCCAATCCTCCTCCTTCCCCACCCCTGCAAAGCCCCAGCAGATAGTTGTATGTCATAGTTGCACATCCTTCTAGTTGCTGTATGTGGGACACGGCCTCAGCATGGCCAGAGAAGCGGTGCGTCGGTGCGCGCCCGGGGTCCGAATCCAGACCACCAGTAGCAGAGCGTGCGCACTTAACTGCTAAGCCACGGGGCCGGCCCCTAAAATTCTTAACTTTTATAATCCCCAATTCCTAGTGAAAGCCAAAAAGTAAGCAATTGTGAACTGTAATAGCATTTTGCGGCTTGGAGAATTTATAAATACCTTTTATAAATTTCTAGAAACGTGTCTTTTTTTTTGTGAGGGAGATCAGCCCTGAGCTAACATCCTATGCTGATCCTCCTCTTTTTTGCCCAGGAAGATTGGCCCTGAGCTAACTTCTGTGCCCATTTTCCTCTACTTTATATGGGATGCCGCCACAGCATGACGTGATAAGCGGTGCGTCGGTGCTCGCCTGGGATCCGAACCCATGAACCCTGGGCTGGTGAAGCAGAGCGCGTGCACTTAACTGCTTGTGCCACCGGGCCGGCCCCGAAACGTGTCTTTTTTAATAGAAAATTTCTCAGTATGACATAAAACATGTTCACTAATAGACTCAAATATGTTTAGTTTCTCTGCAGTAGGAAGCCAAAAATACATAAATCTATGTTCAGTAATGAATGTTTATCTTATTTGGAAATGATTTAGATATTCAATGGCCATCCATTATTTAGTTTTACTTACTATAAACTTTGATCTTTTTTACATTTATATAAATTACTTGCTTTTAACAATCATGCTTGGATTAGACGTTAAATAGCCAAACATCATCTTAAGTTTCTTTTTGCTGACAAATTTTCTAACAGAGACAGCACAAGCATGCTTGACTAGTGAGCCCAGGCAGCGAGAAAAGTTGCACATTTGCATGAGACCCAATACTAACAAGTCTGAAGACAAGCCTGTGTTTTATTTATACCAACAACCATATGCTAGCTTTGTTTACTGAAGATTACTCCTAGATCATGTGAACCTGAAAAGCGTTTAAGTTAGTTTCTATTATATTTCTGAGATTTAGGAATACGTAATTTATAAGCACTTAATTTCAAGCCAATTAAATGGAGCTTTTTACAATCAATTCCAGGAAAACCATCCAGAGGTAGAAAACATCACGTCTTTGTAACACGTATACATAGACACATAGAGAGACGTGAACAGAGATCTCATAGCTTACATTTAAAAACATTTAATTTGTACTGTGTCTCAGGTACAAAACTCAAAAGAATAGTTGGATCCAAATTATATTTCTGGCTGATGGACTAAGCTAAATTACTTGTTCAGATGGCCAAAGTCTTTTAATGAGTATCTGTATTTGCATGCTGTAAGGATGCTTTTAAAGCTGTTTTTGGAGTCATTTTGTCTATTATCAAAAGTCTAGGGTAATTGCTATTTAAATTTTCCCTTCTAGTTATGTATTTGCTCCAGTTAACTTAGAAATAGTAATTAGGGGTTTGGTATTTAAATCCCCAGGGTCTGATTTTAAAGGGGCAGGTTTTTGCAGAGGGGAAAAGAGGAAGGTATCGGGAGCAGAGCCTGGGCACAAGATACTTGCTGGGGTGGAGCCCGAGACAAAGGAGCCTGGGAGACAAACAAGATGGCCCCTGAGACAGAGGAAGGGGGAGGGGAGCAGGAGGCTTCAGAAGCCATTTTGCTCTCCCTCAGTTTTTTAGTTGTTTCAGCTGGTTTAGACAAGGTGTGTTGTAGTGAGTCAATTTTAGAGCTTTGTGCGTATCCAGAAGCCTCCAGGCACCAATGAAAATAGACGTACCGTTTATTTTGCTTCACTTTAGAGCTGCAGTCTTCTAATTTGGTTTTAAGAAAAGTGATTTTGGGAAAAGTGAAAGTTCCCCATAATGGCCATTGCACTTCTGGATTGCTTTTGGTCTCTTTGGTCCACTTAGTTAAAAAATGCACATGCAGGGGGCCCACAGTTCTTAAACATAAACCTGGCTGGGGTCCCTGAAGGAGGGCTGCCCTCAGAACATTTAGATGACTGGGATCCCATTTCTGAAATTTCCTCTGAAAACTCAAGAAGTTGCTAGAGTCCTAGCCCCGATCCCTGAAGGAATCTAAAAGTAAAAGAAAGTTGCCGGATTCCCAGCCTTGATTCCAAAAGGAATCTGAAAACCAAAGAAAAACTGGATTCTCAGCAAGCTCGAGCCCCAGAAGGAACTGTGCTACGTTCAGAAAACAACTGAGAACTCACCGAGGACGACCCCTTGAACCCAACGACAGAGGCTTGAACCTGGAGGACAAGGTCCCTCTCCTGAGATGACAAAGCCTCTCTGGATCCTGAGTAAAGTGCGAGACCCCAGACTGCAAGGAGAGCGGAGCTCAGAATCCAAGAGGAGACTCACCAAACCGAAAGCAGGCGACACCCCACAGAATGATGAGCACAAGGGGCTTGATGTGGTTAGCTTGTTTGATTCTGGGGGTTGCCTCCTTTAGATCCCACTTCTGACACCATGTACGTCAGCTAAAAAGCAAATTCGCCTGTTGTTTTACACTCAAAACGAGTTTATTGGGGAATAGCCAAAAGAATTGCCATTTGGGATGTGCATGCTGTGGTGAATCATAGGCAAATCCAACAAACAGAGGAAGGGAGCTGCTTTTATAGAGAAAAAGGGGGAGTAGGGAGGGGCCGTTCTAAAGGAAAGTCCATTGGGGAAAAGTAACAGTTCAGGGCGGCAATGGCTTCTTGTTGGCTGAGCTGCAGCATTTCTGACTGGTTGGGCTGTCGCTGGGTGGGCAGAGAAATCTTTCTTCAGTAGTAAAGTAGTTGTACTCCCTGTTAAAGATGGAAGAATAGGTCTCTTCCTGTTTGGAGTAATTGATGATGTCTGATAGGGGTGAGAGCTCCTCCTACAGACCTTCCTGACTCCAATTTAGTTGAGGTTTCTCTTGTTCTTTTTACAGGAGAAGAGGATGGGTATCTCTTAAAGGGTGTAAACAAAAGGGAATAGGTTCAGAGACAGGAACCTGTTGAGGTTTATTAGAGACTCTCATTATTTGAACTCTTTTAATACTCCAAGGGAGGGGCTGCTTTATAACAGTGGGGTTGAGCCACCGAGAGTGTCAGTAAAGACTGAGAGAGATTCATTCCCAATCTGGAGAGTTGTTTCTCCAAGCCAGTTAAGGGGAGGATTGAGAAGAGCCTCTGTAGTTCCTTGGAGCCCCATTATTGGGAGTTAGAAGGACATTGGAAAGGTGGGCTAGAGAGCAGAAGACACCTGGAGTGCTTAAGCTTGTAATAATCACTTTTCCAATGTCCTGGCTTTTTGCGATAACAGCAGAAACCAGAAGTGTTTTGGTTTTGTTTAGGGGCTTCCATTTGTTCGAGTCGAAAATTTAGTTTAGTGGTCTTCCTTTTAGTTAAATCATCTAGGGTCTGAGTGAGTTGATTTGCGAAATTAACTAAATCTGGAGTGGACTTAGTTTGCCATTCCGTCCTGGTCCTTTTAACTAAAAGAGAAAGATCCCAGTGCAGCCTGTTAATAAACATTGAGTTAAAGACTACCCGAGTGGATTCAACATCTTGAGGACTAGAATTTTCTTTAAAGATAATTTGGAGTTGATTGTAATAGGAACAGGTTTATCAAAGATTTGTGTGCAAGCCTGAATTTTGTTCCAATCAACAGGCTTAGGAAAAGCTACTGTAATTGCTTAGTGGAGTTCTCCAGCAAGTGTTCTAGAATTTTGCCAAACGTTAGGGGTTTGTTTTTCAAAATCCCTTTCAGGATGTTCCCATCAGGCAAGTTTCATCCAGTGCGGGCCTGACCCTCACCAAGAACGTGTGGACTAACTGATACCAATCTGAGAAACCAGATTGGTAAATTTGAACAACTATGTTAAGTTCTTCAGCAAACCAATGAGGATCCTCAGTTACTTGAGGAAACTAACTATGGCTCACAATTTGGCCTTAGTCCAGAGAACATAAGAAATGTGTGGTTTATTTGGAGGTTCAGAGGAGGAGGGAGCAAGGAGAGTTTCAGAGAACAAGTGAAGTTCTGGGAGAGAATTAGAATGTGAAGACTGAGGGTGTAGAGGAGGTGGAGGTTGTGCAGAGGGGAAGGAGGAAGAGGGTGTCAGAGGCAGGGCCTGAGCGCAGGATGGCTGCCTTGCGTGAAACACAACAGGAGGGGAAAAGAGAGGGCTCAGAAGCCGTTTTGTTTTTCTTTCCTTGTTGTATGCCTCAGTTAATCTAGAAATTGTATTTTGCAGAGAGGCAGTTTTAGAGTCCTGACCATGCTTGGAAGCCTTAAGATACCAATCAAAATAGGTGTCCCGTTCAGTTTTTCCAATTTTAGAGCCATGGCTCCCCATGGCTCTCCAATTCAGTTTTGAGAAAAGTAAGTTTGGAGTGATTGAAAGTTTCCCATAATGGCCATTGGTGTTCTGAGTTACTTTTGGTTGTTAGTCCATTTAGTTAGAAATAGGCAAGCGGAGGGACCGTAGTTCTTAAATATAAAACTAGCCGGGGTCCTTAAAGGGGGGAGCCTCAAAGCATTTAGATGTCTGGGATCCCATTTCTCAGAGGTTTTTCTCTAGAGCCAAAGAAGAATTCCTAAATTTGGCCTTTGGAATCAGGCCAAATGCTAGCACACTTCCAACAGGAATTATACCAAACGAGTACTCACAGAAAGGACAAAACCTTTAAACAGAAAGGATGAAGGCTTTAGACAGAAAGGCCAAAGTCTTTACAAAAAACAGATCCCAAGTGAAGCTGGAGAGATCAAAATGCAAGGAGAGCGGAGCTCAAATCCAGGAGAAAACCTACCCTCAGACTCCAGGGTCGACGAGAAAGCAGTGAGCTCCGTGGGCTCTGTGGGTCCTGACACCTATGTGCTCCCTAGCTTCGGAGCTCTCCCGGTCTCTGGATCCCACTTCTCTGACACCAAGTAATGTTGTCCTGAAAAATAAAACAGCCAGTTATTTTACCAGCAAGATGGGTGTACTTGGGAATAGCAGAGGAATTGCAATTCGGACAAGCAAGCTGTAGCTTGTTCTTGGGCAGGGAGAGTTCTTCCTGTGGGGCTCTGTAATTGACCATGAGCGGTAGTGTGCGAGGGCTGCCCTTTCTGGCCTTCTGACTGAATTTTAAATAAGATCTCCTTTCTTTTTCTTCTTTTTTTTTTTTTTTTGAGGAGGATTGGCTCTGTGCTAACATCTGTTGCCAGTCTTCCTCTTTTCTTCTTTTTCTCCCCAAAGCCCCAGTGCATAGTTGTGTATCACAGTTGTGGAGTTGTAGCTCTTCTATGTGGGACGCCACCTCAGCATGGCTTGATGAGTGCTGAGTAGGTCTGCGCTCAGGATCCGAATCGGCAAACCCCAGGCTGCCAAAGTGGAACATGCAAACTTAACGGCTACGCCACTGGGTCGGCCCCTCCTTTATTCTTTTTTTTTTTTTGGAGAGGCAGATTGGCCCTGAGCTAACATCTGTTGCCAATCCTCCTCTTTTTACTTGAGGAAGATTGTCGCTGAGCTAACATCTGTGCCCATCTTCCTCTATTTTTTGAATGTGGGACACTGCCACAGCATGGCTTGATGAGTGGTGTGTAGGTCTGTGCCCGGGATCCAAACCCGTGAACCCTGGGCCGCCAAAGCAGAGTGTGTGAACCTGACCACTGTGCCATTGGGCCAGTTCCGATATCTCCTTTATTCTTTTTCACAAGGTTATGTTTGCCCACCTCTCAATCTTCTTTTACTCCCTGTATTTTTTTTTTATTGTGGTAAAATATAAACATATATTTTATCGTTTTAATCATTTTTAAGTGTACTTTTTGGTGACATTTGGTACATTTACAATGTCGGGCAACCATCATCACTCTCTCTCTCTCTCTCTCTCTTTTTTTTTTTTTGGTGAGAAAGATCAGCCCTGAGCTAACATCTGATGCCAATCCTCTTTTTTTTTTTTTTGCGGAGGAAGGTTGGTCCTGAGCTAACATCCGTGCCCATCTTCCTCCACTTTATATGGATGCTGCCACAGCATGGCTTTGACAAGTGGTGTGTCGGTGCATGCCCGGGATCCGAACCTGCGAACCCTGGGCTCCCAAAGCAGAGTGCGCACACTTAACTGCTTGCGCCACCGCGCCAGCCCCCATCACTATCTATTTCTAAAACACTTTCATCACCCCAAGCAGAAACTCTGTACCCATTAAGCAATAACTTCCATTTTCCCCTTCCTGTCTCTATGAATTTGCCTAAACTAGGTATTTCATATAAATAGAATTATATGATATTTGTCATTTTGTATCTGGCTTATTTCACTTAGCATAATGTTTTCAAGGTTCGTCCAGGTTGTAGCATGTGTCAGAGCTTCATTCATTTTTCTGGCTGAATAATATTCCATTGTGCATACAGTCGTGTGCCGCATCATAATGACATTTTGGTGGATGATGGACTGCATATACGATGGTGGTTCCCTAAGATTGGTACCATATAGCCTAGCTGTGTGGTAGGCTATACCATCTAGGTTTGTGTATGTGCACTCTGTGATGTTCACATGACAATGAAATCTAACAACGCGTTTCTCAGAACGTCTCTCTCTGGTTAAGCAATGCAAGATTATACATGCCACAGTTTGTTTATCTATTCATCTGCTGATGAACATATGAGTTTTTTCCATCTTTTGACTATTTCGAATAGTGCTGCTATGAACATTTGTGTACAAGTATCTGAGTGCTGTTTACATTCCCACCAGCAACACGTGAGGGTTTCAGTTTCTCCACATCCTCACCAGCACTTATTATGGTTCATCTTTTGAGTCTAGCCATCCTGGAGGGTGTGAAATGACATCTCGTTGTGATCATTGAGATTGACGCCATCCAGCAGTCCTGTTCTCTCCACCAGGGACCATGGCTCTCTGCCTCCTTGCCTCTGGTGTTTTGTTCCCTTACTCCTTTAATCCAGGAGCTTTTGAAATTGTTCTCTTTGCCTGAAATATAAATGAAGCACAGTTTACTAAAAATTCACAGGAAATTCCCGATTTTATTGAGGTACAAATAGTCAGAACTAATGAGAGGTTGACGGGACTCTGGAAGAATTTGGAAATGGCATAAAATGAGAATTGTAAAAAACACCAGACCAGGGGCTGGCCCAATGGCATAGTGGTTAAGTTTGCGTGCTCTGCTTTGGCGGCCCTGGGGTTCGCAGGTTTGAATCCCAGGCGCAGACTGAGGCACCACTCGTCAGACCATTGGGTCTGTGGCGGCATTCCACATACAAAATAGAGGAAGATGGGCACGGATGTTAGCTCAGGGCCAATCTTCCTCACAAAAACAAACAAACAAACAAAACACCAAACCAGTATTGCTCAAGGTGCCAAAATATTGTCAGGAGAAGGACCCCTTCTACTGGCATTCTTAAGGTATATTTATACATACATTTGGATATTTCTAATGGCCTTTCGTCATTTTATGATTTTTTCGATTCAACTTTTCTTACTTTAGAAAGGAGTTCTTACAATAGTAAAAAATGAGAAAACATTCTTTTAGACGTAAGTGTCTTTTGCATCTGGGAAAGAGTCAGATGACCTGGAGTATGCCCCCGCTGTGTGTATTAGATAGTAGTGAGTGATGCTCTTGGGCTCCAGTTAAGTGAGGCCCGTGGGCACTGAGGAGGAGCTGGCCTCAGAGCTGGCCCATGAGGGAATGGGCACGTGCGGGCACAGGCAGGGCGTCTTTCAAAAGAGGGTGTGATAAGTGTAGACTCATGGAGGGCCTTAAGGAAAGTCCAGAATTTGAGAGCCAGGGTGGACGTGGCAAACCAGAAGGAGACAGTCCATGGAGTGGGGCCAGGCTGTGCCTCTGCCCACCTTGCCCAGGGCTTTGGACTGTCCACCCTTTCGGGAATGGGTCCAGCAGAGTTTTTAAGTATGGCGGTAATAGGAATTTTTTTTTTTTGAGGAAGATTGGCCCTGCTCTAACATCTGTTGCCAGTCTTCCTCTTTTTTTTTTTTCCTCCCCAAAGCCCCAGTGCATAGTTGTGTATCATAGTTGTAGAGTTGCAGCTCTTCTATATGGAACGCCTCCTCAGCATGGCTTGATTAGCAGTGAGTAAGTTGGCACCCAGGATCTGAACCAGCAAACCCTGGGCTGTTGAAGTGAAACACGCAAACTCAACCGCTATGCCACCATGCCGGCCCCGGTAATAGGATTTTTAAAGAAGGAAAGTAGCTGCTGCTGTTGTGGAGGGTAGATGGGAGGAAGAGATCAGTGGAGAGAGTCTAGCTATGGCATTCCTTCGGGAGACGGGATGTGTAGAGTTGGCCAGGGCACAGGGAGGCCAGACTCCAGAGACTGGACTTATTTTTGAACAGTTGAATTTTGAGGGTGACTGACAAGAAGGAGTTTATGTCTGGCACGTGGCAGGTATTAGAAGTATCTTTATGATATATTTACTGGATATATTGAACAGTAAGAATAGTTGATATCTACAGGGCACTTAGGTGTCGCCCATAGTTTTAAGCATTCTGCAGCCTCCTCACAGCCCTCTGAGCTGGGTTTGGTATAGTTGTTCCCATTTTAGTCAAGAGGAAAGTGAGGCAGCGAGAGTTAAGTGACCAGGGTCCCACGTCTGGACGTGGTAGAGCTGGGATTTGAACCATGTGTGCTGTCGGCTTCTGATGTGGCGTGTGGAACCACTGCGGCGGGGCTCGGGTTCATCGTGCCTGCTGCTGACCTGGGGTGGGGCTAGTGGGCGTGTAGTTTTCCTCTTCGGTACAGGTTTGTTTTGTGTTTTAGATCTAGATTTTCATAAAGATTTTATGAAGAATTAAAATTTCCATCATGTACAAAAGGAGACGACTTGTAGTTGTGTCAGAGTTGTCAAGGTTTTGCCGCCTGGTCCCTGCCTCCTTTTTTTCCTTCTTTCCCCTTCGCTTTTTTTGTTGCTCAGGTATCTTAAAGCACACCACAGATGTGAAATTTTCACCTCTAAATTCTGAGTGTCTTTAAGAAAAATGCAGACATTTTTAATATAACTACAGCGTCGTTTTCACACCTAACAAAATTTAGTGATCTCTTTGATATTATCTAACCATTTTCAAATTTCCCTCCAGTTATGTTAGTATGTCATTTTATGGTTGGTGTGTTCAAATTAGGATCCCAACACGGTCTACATTTTGCATTTGGTTGTTATGTTTAAGTTTCTTATCTGGAACAATCTCTTCCAGATATCTTTCTTTCATCCATCGACTTGGTGAGGAAACCATGTCAGTGGTCTTGCAGAATGTCCCACCTTCTGGATTTCTGTTACTGATTTTTTTAGGGCAAATATATTTATGAGCCATGTGGCCCATTTTACTTTTTATATTGATAACCTAAGGTATAACAAATGACATCATACTGAGCACCCCCCCCCCCCCCGGTGATAGTTTTATATTGTGAACAATTTGGTTGAAACTGAGAAAGTGAGAACTAGATCTTTGGAGTGGAGCTAAATTACCCTGGTTTTATAGGGTGACTCTCAGTGTGCCCGGTCATTGTGATACAAGCTGGGCACAGCTGGTGGACAGGCTTGCGTGAGCCTGGGCCTGGATGAGGCACACAGCCGCCCGAATTGTCCTGTGGCCCCATTGTCCCTATTCTGTGCCCTTCTGCCAGTGATGCATTCTTATTTCTAATGGAGTCCGTGAATTTTCTTCTTAATTTACTCCAAATTAAATTAACGGAGAGGAAGTAGATGTTTGCCAGTTTCAAGCCCTTCAGATAAAGGTTCTGAGTCTCCACAGTGTTGTGTTGAGTTGTGTGCCCTGTGAGCACTTGATGGTGCCAGGCACATGCAGACCTGACAGTCAGCTGCACAGCCACATGGAGGACCCCCTGTCCCCGCCCCTGCACCGCTCTGTAAGGTGGGAGCTTTCAGTGTGATGGCCAGGCACAAGGTCCCCATGGAAGGCTGGTGTCATCTCTGCAGGTTTGGAAACGTGATTTTGTCAGTAAACCAAATTGTGGCGATCATACTATCCAAATTGATGAGAGACTAATGTATAAACTAGAAAATCAGCATATTTCTTGGTGGTGAGAAATATGTGTAACCCCGTCTCTACTCCGAGGAAGGTCAGACTAAAAGTAAATGTCGTGTGACCCCACTCCCTGGTGTGTGCCCTCACAACAGATATGCTCTAACCTAAGACTCACCAGTTCTGGCTCAGGAGCCTGTTCGGTCATGGCTGATTTTTGTTTTTTCTTTTTTCCACTGACCTGAAAGGGTCCAGATAGTGTGGTTTAACTCATAGAAGCTTAGCGCGATGCTGGGGGCTATGGAGTGCAGGGATCAGAGTGGGAGAGGCCTGTGCTTTCCCATGGGCTTCCATGGCACCTGTACATCTCTTGACTTGCTACATCTTCTCTGTAGATCATGTTCCTAGAGGGTACCACCTTGGCTGTGAGGCCCAGGCCCAGGTGGCCAGGGACCATGGAAGCCTATATGGTTACGTTGCTTGCTCAAGGTTCACTGTGTGCCAGGCCTGGGGCTGTGTTTGCTCTGACACTGGAGGAGGATCACATTGTCTGGGGCTGGAAGGAGGGGAGCACTGGTTCCATTGTCTGTGCACTCAGCACACTACCCTGAACTTAGTGCCTTCAAACAGCAGTGATTGTGTATTATCCCTCATGGGGCCAACAATTCAGGCAGGGCACAGAGGGGAGGGCTCTTTCCTGGTCCACAAACCTGGGGCCTCAGCTGGAAGACTTGAACACAGCGGGTGGGGCCATCTGAAGCCTTCTTCACTCTGGCGGTTGATGCTGGTTATATGGGCTCCGGCCAGAACGTCCACATGTGGACTCTCCTCTGGTCTGGGCTCCTCACAGTATGTGGCTGGGCAGAGCTGTGCTGATGTCTGTGACCTGGCCTCAGTCGTCATGGAGCTCGCTTTAGCTGTGGTCTCGGTCCAGGCGGTTACAAAGGCCTGCTCAGTAAAAGGTGAGGGAACACAGAGCCCACCTCTCTCGGAGGAATGTCCACATCACCTAGTTGGACGGATGTGTAGGATGGAATATGTGTTGGTCTGGCCATCTTTGGAAAAACACAGTAGCTGAGGGAGTTCTAGACCAAGGGAACAGCAAGGATGTAGTGTCTTTGGTTTCTTCTTTGCAGAGAGGCCAACTAAGTGTTAAGTAGCAGATGGAAAGGGAGTCTGTTCTGATGTTTCAAAATCCCTTAAATGTAATTTCTGGGGCTACTTTGGATATTAATTGTGTTTTCCAAATTTAGGAACTAACTCTCCTTTTTCTGCCAAGGGAAAAAACAAAAAGACAAAAGAGGGAAAAGGAAATCTATCAGATATTGAAAGGGTTCATTCTTTTTCTCCCCATCTCTTTTGATCATTTGCTAGTGAAATTGGTATGTGGAAAATAGTGTAAAATTAGGGGGTGGACAGATAGCACTCTACATTTCAGAAGTTTCCTGGACTGAGGATGCGTCCCGTCTTTGAGAATGTGTGTGGTGTTTGGAGCCCTGCATTGGCATTGATGCAGTTCTTGAGGAGAAGACGCTATCTTTGGTCCAGATCTTGGGCAGAGGTCCAAGGCAGAGAGGAACAAATGGCAGGTTGGAATTTGACATTTTTCTTACTTTGGCTAGAACCAGACGTCTCCACCCTCCCGGAGAGAAGGCCTCTGTGTCTTCCGTGTGTTGGATGCTGCGAAGTGGTCTCCAGGGGTGTTGTCAGAGGAAGGTAGTGTGCTCTTGTTGGAGGAGAAGGCTCTCCTGTCCACGGTCTCCCCAGTTGTGAAGCGTAAATGCAAGATCACTGTGGGGTCACAAAGATAAGTTTAGTGAGTGTGCACTTATCATGAAGATGAGTGTTTAGAGAGGTTTTTTTCTTCTTGTTTCTTAATATCTTGCCATCATTGGGTGTCTTTACAGCTCAGGTAGGTAATACGTGGAAGCTGACACACCCTCCACCAGAACACAAGTGGCGGGATAGAAATGCATTGAGGCCGGATGGGGAGGATAGCAGTTCCCTGGAGAACGTGTACTTCATCCTTCCTTCTCTCCCTCCCTTGTGGATGGAACTGTTTTACACGCTCCACCACTTGCAGCCATACCCTTCGAGTCAAGTTCGTCTCAAGTTCTGAAATGACTTTAACTTCTTTTCAACTTAAGATGTATGTGTAGCAGTTAAGGAGTTAAATTTGTGCTTGAAACAGGAGGTCTGTATAAAATGTCTGGTTGCCCAGTGGCTTGAGTGCTGAGGAGGGAGCTTATCTGTAAAACGGTGGAGGCTTTCACTGGGAGAGGGCCCAGGACATGGTGGGGCCGCCAGGGCTGGAAGAGGGAGCTCAGCCTCTGGCCTCTTCCAGGCTTGTCGGCGAGTCCTGCAGCTTGCAGGCCCAAGATCAGACCACAGAGCTGTCTCCGTGTACATGCGGCAGAGTCTGAGATCTGTGTGCTGGCTTGTTTCAGCATTTGGCTTTGGTATTTTTATGGATGACCTCTGAGTTACAGAGCTGACTCTCCTGGAGGGTTTGTCGGTATCTACTGCTCCCTGTGGGGCTGGCCTGGCCTGGCCTGCGTATGCCAGACTCAGCGCTTGTCCATGGTGAGCGCTGGTGGGGTTGTCCAGTGGACCCTGCACACTGTTTTGAAGAAGAGTATTTGGAGGCAGTTTTAAGTTTCTGGTGACCTTAAGGATTTTACTTTTACCCTCATAAATAAGGATACTTTTTGTGGTTAGAACCTTATTGTTGAGATTAGAATTTTTCCTTAGGATCATATATATTGTATTTGGTAAGTTAGAATGAATATGTGAGAAGACACTCATTTCCAAAGTAGTTTGCATAGTTGCATCTTTGTGAAATAAAGCCGAGTTACAATTAGGCTTCATAATTCAGGAGTCTAAGAGAAGAGAGCTTTCTAGAAAAGTGAGCAAAAGAACCCTGAGATAGGTGACTATGTTTTCTTCTTCTAAGTTTTCCTTTCAGACTGTTTGCCTGTACAACCCCTTCTTTGTACTTTAACCTGAGTAAGTGGGATTGCACAGCCTGGTCCAAAGGGGGATGGCGCTTCCGGAGGGTTCCCTTGTCTTGTTTTAACTCTCACCTCCTGGTGAGCGTGCAGAGGCCCTGCAGTAGGGAAATAAAGACCGCTTCAATGGGCTGGCTCAGAATTATTGTGATACTGTGGCTTGCTGACACGACGTGGACGGGATTCATCTTGACTCGTCCTATCTAGGACATGTGCATAGGGAGGGGAATTTTGTTTGTTTTTTCAGACTTTGCTGTGGAAACCTTAGGCTTCATTACGTTTGACTAGGAAAAGCAATAAAATGATCCCTTTTGAGGGATCTCTTCTTGATAAGTTATTGTAGACCTTGTAAACTATCTCATTCATCCTTGCCTCTCGGTGATGGCTGGCTGGGCAGATTATAAAATGCCGTAGTCTGTGCTGTCCTCAGTAAACCTGAGTGACCTGCAGTGGGCAGAATCCCTCTGGAGACCACTGGCACTGTCTGACATGGGGGACAGGCGTAGCAGATAGAGCTGGCGAGCAGGTTGTTGAAAAGTAACCAGCCTCGGATGAGGGTGGTGAGCCTGGGGTGGTGGGGGCCTTTGTCTTCGTCTGGACGGCGATGCTCGGCCCGCTCCCCTTCCTGGGTTCACAGGCAGCCGTGGAGCAGTGGAAGTCCTTTGTTTCTCAGGAGCCAGAGGCCAGTCCCGGTTTAGAGCTGACACAATGTCATAGTTCCTTCTCTCGTGTCTTTAAAATTTAAATTGATAAAATTATTTAAATACTCGATGGGGGCCGGCCCTGTGGCTTGGTGGTTAAGTGCGCGCGCTGCGATGCTGGCAGCCCGGGTTCAGATCCCGGGTGCGCATTGAGGCACCACTTCTCTGTCCATCCTGGGGCCGAGTCCCACATACAGCAACTAGAAGGGTGTGCAGCTGTGACATACAACTATCTACTGGGGCTTTGGGGGCAAAAAATAAAATAAATAAAATCTTTAAATACTCGATGGGCTTGTCTCTGAATAATTTTAGTACAGACTATACGAACTATAGCTAGCCCTTATTTGTCTTTGAATTTTAGGAATCCTCTAAGGGTAATGTCAGAGTCTCTATGATCTTTCTCCCACCAGTTGGTGTTTATTTTAAAAACAGAGACAAGTCAGCAGTGTAGTGGAAGCCGATTGGGCAGGTGCTGGGAGGCCAGCCTGGGGAACCTGGGTGTGGAACCTCCTCTGCAGGGGTGCCGTGGTGGCTCTGGGCATGCTCCTGACCCTGTGCCCCAGGCTTTTCATCTGTGCGGGAAGGTGTCTCTCAGGTGAACAGGCTGTACTTACCAAGATGCATTGCCATTGTTTCTGGAAAGGTAACAAAGGTTCTTCACAAAATCTTAACCTTAATTTATACTGTGTGTATAACAAAAACTATCCTTTTATAAAGCATCTGAAATCAAATGTAAAATTGAGGTTAACTGTATTATGACAAGTTACGTTTGATGCCTAGTCATGTCATATTAAATGACAGAGGAGAAATGACTACCTGTGGATGAGAAGTCATGCTGTCCTGTGAGTGGCAGATGGAAATCCTTGTCTGCCACGAGAAGAAAATTCATTCAATTTAAAATGTCGTGTCTAGGTTGCTTTTATTTTATCTACAAATTACGTTATTTAAGTTGTAAATGATTATTACATGCTTATTTTATGATTACATTTAGAGGGAGGGACATACCAAATAAAATGATAGTGCTGTAAAAACTTATAAAAGATTTTTTATTTTAGTCATTAAATGATTAAACCTAGATGAAACCTAGATGATATAAATATATACCCCCATGTGGAATAAAAATGCTGTTACTGTCTTCTGTCTTATGTTGCTAAAAAGAATCTGTGTTGTAACTAGAGTAACTAGAATGAACATAACTATATGCCGATATTCACCTAAAGAATATATATTACTTTTTTGGCCTTTCATCTGGGTATTTTTCCCCTCCCCCCATGCCCCCTTTTTTGTCAAATTAAAAAACAAAAAACTAAGTTTTTTTCTTGGGAAATACTCTCTGTAATATTGTGCAGTTGTGTGGTTGGTTGCCTGACTGTACTTCAGCTGCTTCTCATTTTTCGTGGAGTAGAGGGGTGTTAGCTGTGCCAGATGTGCTGTTTAGGATTTCAGATAGGTGTGTGTCGGTGTGCAGATCACATTCTGACCGTCCTGGATGTGGGGAGCAGGCAGGGTCAAGAGCAAGGCACAGGCAGGGCAGGCTTCTTGGAGGTGTGACCTCGGGGCCTGTGGGAATCTGATGAAGTGTCCGAGTGTCCACAACAACATTGAGGGCTGCTCAGTGGAAGTTAACTTGACAAGGATAATTGAAGACCCGAGGGTAAGACTTTATAATTCCTTCGTTTTTCTCTGTTTTTTGTTTTCTTCTGTTTTCTGTTCTCTTATGAAGAAATGGTTTCATTAATAATTCTTTTTCTTCTCAGGAGTGTGATCTCACAGGCCAGAGAATATTGCCTTCTAAAAATGCAAACACTGGCATTTCAGAATTATGGAAACCTAGACTCTTCCTTTGCTGATCCTTGTGGACTCAGTGTAAGGTTGCCAAATTCGGCAGATAAAAATACAGGATCCCAGTTACATTTGAAGTTCGAATAAACGACAAATCATTTTTTGGCGTAAGTACGTTTTCCCGAACTTCAAGTGTACCTGGACGTCCGTGTTGTGGACAGCTGTAGTGCCAGTTGCCCTGGTGCTGGAAGTGCACTTAACACGTGCAGCACGGGGTCAGATTCTGCTTCGCCTCCTGGGATGCATTTTCCCCTTAGTTTTTGTGTGTGAAGTCCACCAATTTGCATTTAAGGAAAAAACTTCACAAACTGGAAATTTTTCCTTCTTTTTTGTCCAGCCACATCAGTGCCTTAGACAGTATATTGAAATGGACATTCAGAAAGGTAGAGACTGGTTTTCTAGAAGGGGGTGGTCGAATCCAGCTCAGACACATTGAGCATGTGGAGCTGGACTCTGTCACTTGTTCTGCCGTTCCCACAAGGTGTGCTGCTGTTGTTGTTTCTAATCCGTTCTGATCGCATGCTGTGTCGACGTTGTGCCTCCCTCCCCACCCCGTGGCATTTCAGCCTTTGACGGTTACACCACGCTTCTAGTTGGGATTTTATTGTAGGCTGTGACGTGGGGTGAGGCTCTGAATGGGCTGGTGGAGGAGCTGGTTCTGTGAGGAGTTCTGGCACTTCAGGTCCCAGCTCAGGTTTTATGTCAAAAACAGCAGGTCACCACGTGTGAGTAAGCAGTGAGGTTAGGCCCAGCTGGCAGGACTGAGCCTGGAGGGAGGTGACGGAGGAGGAAGAGCCGACCCCTCTGGAGGAAGGACTGGGCCTCGCTTTCTGATGGCCCAGTGGGAGCGAGGTGGGGGGTCACAGCCTTAGCCAGGGGTTGCAGATTCTGAGGGTTTTCTCATGGTTTCAGTTTTGTTTAAGGAACATGGGACACTGCAGACAGAGCTTTGTTTTCCTGACTGAAGAAGAGTTGAGTCTTAGGGCTGTCAAGATTCGTGTTTCTGTGAGGAGAGGGGTGTCCTTGGGTACAGCCCCACCCCGTTGCACAAGACCCACACCCTCCTAGTTTGCGGAGTGTTGCTGTGTTGCTGCGCCTGGCGCCCTCTTTACTCATTGCTTTTCACCCTTGATGTTGTCTTTTTATTTACAATTTTATGCTTAAAAGGCTCTTTGATTGAAAGAAGGCCCAGAGTTCGTGGAAATCCCAGGCTCTGGGAAGGTTTGGGATTTAGATATGAAGTCTACTCCTGAACATTCTGGAGTTTGGGCAGATGTGCTGAGGATAAAGAGAAAAAAACTTCCAAAGAGCTGTTTTTCTGGAGCTGTCATTTTTAAATGGAAAGAATGAAGCCAGCATTGACGAGAATTGGAATGCAGGTGTGCTCTCTGTTCACACTTGGTTAGCACACACTGCTTCCTCCTGTTTCTATTGCACACGTTGGATTCTCAGTTGTGCACAAGTTTGTGGCGTTTGAAAAACGGAAGGTCTGATGCTTATGGAGAAGGTCAGTGGGTCCTGTGTGCTTTCGCGGGTAGAGTTTGACTCTGGGCTGTGTCTCTCCTCCAAGGAGGATGTGAAGGAGGTCTGGATCCCTCCTGCCTTGATAGACGTGGGTCTTGGGGTGGAGATGGAGGCCGCCAGCATTCTGACTGTCATGGTTAAACCCCTTGTGATTTGGGCTGGAGGCCAAGGCACTCAGTGCAGGGGAGCAGGTGCAGCCCACACTGAAAGAAAGCAGAGACAGAAAGGCAGGCTGTCACTTGGAGTGGGGGCCCCACTCCTTCACTGTGTGTCTTCTTGAGGCTGGAGGCTGGCACTAGTCCCTAGAACTGATGCTTCCTGGACGTGGGGTGTCAGGGCTCAGGGCTCTGGGGACTGTGGGGTCCTGGGTCATGGGGTTCCCAGGTTATGGGGGCTGTGGGCTGGGGGGGTCCTGGTCCGTGGATGGGGTTGCAGGCTGGGTCAGCTCTCAGGACTTGGGGTGGGGGTGGGCTGTGCCTTCAGGGGAAGCCAGGTGGAGGGAGCTTCCGCCCTGACCAGTGATGTGGCCTCAGGGAAAATTTATGATTTTATTGCAAGTGCTTCCCAGAAAGAGACCAGGCTTATTGGGAAATGATTTAACCAAATAGTGGACCTTAACCGGTGTTAATTCTGTTGTCCATGTGCGAGTAAGAGAGTGGCCTTTGGGTTTTGTGTGTCTGCTGCTGTGTTGACTTAATTAAGAACTTGAATTGCTGGGCAGGCATTCCTATGCGTTAGCCTGTTCCACTCCCGTACAACTAGGTAAGAGTGTTGTAAGTGGAAAAGTCTTGATTTAAAATAAATAGTTAACACAAAATTTTGTTTTAACCAATTATTTTGTTTGGCTTAGGTCAAGGAGAAAGAATAACCTGCTGGGCTAGACAAGGTTGAGATAAATAGATAACATTTCTTTTCTATGAGTTTTATGAATATGAGCTGTTCTTTTTTATTCAAGAGAAGCTGGTGACTGGCAGTGCCCGTGTTTTAAAGGCACACCAAGTGTTAGGGAACGCTGAGGAAAAGTTTTGTCAGGTAGAGGCTTGTGTAAAAATTTCAGAACCAGAGAGTATTCCTTTTCTATGGTATTTGTTTTTTATCTTTGTCTGATGAGCTAATTTGTCTGTCCTTTATTTGGAGATGTGACAGTATCCTAGAACCCGTCACCTGTAGAGACAGTATGGAGGAGTCACTCAGAGTGGCCCCTGCACACCATCCCTGTTCCGCTGTGCGTCAGTTCCTCTGGGGTGGCCTCCTACCCTATGAATGTCCGGGCATTGCTGGGGCCACAGAGGCAGCCTTGAGAAGTGAGGGGTGGGGAACAGAAGAGGGTGCAGGGTGTGAGCCCTGCCATACCACTCAGTGCCTCCTTCTCTTCCTTCGTCCTTCCCCTAGCCCTGCTGCGCTTCCTCTGGCCTCCCTCCTCCCCACTTCCCTTTTCTTCCTCCTGTGCCCTCATCAGCAGTCACTTAGAGAAATGGGCAAGGAGGATGCTTGGGTTTTAAGTAAGAGGTACAAACAAGGCAGAGATGCTGGTGTTGTTTTTGGGTCTTATGCTTGTCCAGGGCTTGGCATGTTGACTAGTGCTCGTCAGAGGATTCCTGAATGCAATTGAATAGATAGAGAACAAAACAGCGGATAATTCTGGCATTGTTTAAAGATATGTTACATAATATTCTTAAAACAGAATTTTTTGGGAGGAAAAGTCGCGCAAGTTAATTTAGTGGGTAGGACATGTGGCTGACGATGGCGACAGGAGATAGGCGGTTTGTAGGTGATTCATGAGAATCCCAGGGGAGACCTGCCCTGCCCTGCCTGGCCTTGGGCTCACTAAGTTATGGAGATCTTCCATATGTTGACACATTTTCTTATCCAATATCAAAAAATCATATTCACTTAATAACACCTCCCATATCGCCAGGAAAGTCTTTAAGTATTGGGAAGCTGTCAAGCTCATAGGGGCAGATACACGTTTACCAAAATTCTAGTTTTCACTCAAAAGCTAGAATTTTAACATTGGCAACAAACACTGTTGTTTTTCTTTGAGGTGACAGGCTCACTTTGTTTATTTTGAGAAAATGTCTGCCAGATACCCACATCTGAGTAGCCGTAGATTTCTCCAGTCCTCTTTCCAAATGCAGATGCTCAGTGAGTGAAGCTCAGCCCAACCCCCACATGCTGCCCCCAGCAGGCCTCAGACTTCTCCTAGTCCACCTCCCTTCCACCCGGGAATGAAGACCTCTTACTCAAAGGCTGACGGTAAGATTGATACCATAGTCCCCCCTTACCTGTGGGGGACACATTCTAAGACCCCAAGTGGATGCCTGAAACGGCAGGTAGTACCGAACCCTATATATGTTATGTTTTCTCCTCTACATAAATAGCTATGATAAAGTTTAATTTATAAATTGAACTCATGTTCTGAAGTCATCTTCTACTTTTTCTCACCCCTACCCTGAAATTGGTCATCTCTTCAGGAGTCTCAGTTCTCTTAGTGGGGAGTGGCCTATAGGAACCAAGATTCTGCTCCTGGTGTGCTTGCTGCTGCCAAGGTGTCCTTGCTTCAGGGCCCTTGCAGTGGGCAGAGCTCCAGCTGCACGTGCAGCCGTGGGCTGGCGGTTTCTCTCCTCCCCATCATGTTCCTATTTCTAAAGCTAAAGTCCCTGTCCTCATCCTGGTGTTAGTTAAGGCTTTTCTTGCAAAGCAGAGACGCAGGCTACCCACCTATCTTCTACTGTCAGGATTTTCACAGCCTCTGCCCTGAGCTGGAATGCTGGCAGGGCCAGAAGTCTCCACTGGCAGTTCTGTTTGGTTTTGCCGTTGCCAGTACAGGGTTTTGTTACTGGTTTAGGCTATGTGTTCCGTCTTTAACCCTTCCTTGATTTGGTATTGATTTTGTAGGTTGCTGGCCCTTTAGAAAAGGTGATGAAAACCGTGTTCCCTCTGGCTAGATATTCGTAGGTTCCGCCGCAGAGAGCATCTGAATTCGGGAGGTTTCTGTTCTTCCTGCTCTGGTTGTGGGCCAGGCTCATCACCAGGCTCAGCGTCTGGGCCTTTGGCCTTCCAGACGCACATCCTGGCTGTGCCCTGTTCTCCTTTTGCCCACAGTGGGTCAGAGGGGCTGCTGCTCGGCCTTTCCTTTGTTCACGCAGCAGATGCCGATGTTGCAAAGAACCCATCCAGGCGTGTAGCCTTGTGGGAAGTAGACACGGAAGTGGGGGTAGAGGCTTGTCCTGTACCCAGGGGCCTTTCTTTACTTAGCCTCTTAGAAAGGCCCTGTTCATTCTCCTGCCGCATACTCACTCAGCTCCTTCTGCATGCTGGGTGCTGCCGGCGTGTTGGGGATATGTTAGAGAACAGGACAGGTCCCTCCTGTGGAACCCAGAGTTTGCATGCTAGTGGAGCAGACAGACAGGCTGGGTGGTGTGTCTGATGGTGGTGGGCACCATGGGGACAACGGGGCAGGGTCCAGGAGAGGCTGTCTGATGCGGTGGAGCTTGGCCTGTTGAGGGGCAGCAGGGTCCCGGGGCCAGAGGCTGTGGTCAGTATCTGGAAGGGGGTGGTGAGTGGGAGGAGAGGCCAGGCCCTGTGGCTTTGCTGTCCATAGTGAAGACCTCTTTCTCCTTAATGGGGTGAGAAGACCTTGACGTTTGAGGAGGGAAGCATCCAGGTCTGACCCCTGTGAGGAAATGCTCCCCACCTTCTGGGAGGAAGGCTCCATGGCCCCTGAATGTTTCCTTAGTGCCTAGCACCAGGTTCCAGCTTCCTATGGCATACGTGGTTAAGAGAGGGATTGCAGAAGAGGCAGCCAGCGGCTGGCTTTATCTGGAGGGTCCGAGTGACGAGTGGGAGCTGGCCAGCACAGACTGATGATGGGTGTTTAATCCAGGCCCCTTGATGGTATGAACATGAAGCCATTGGCAGGGGCTGGGGGCTCCCCTCCTCTCTACAAGCCCCACCCCCCCACATGTTCCCCCACTCAGCCAGCCACCCCTCCTTCCCTGCTACAGCCTTGCGGCCCCTGTTTTTCAACTTCAGAGCACCCCACTCTCTGAAGTTAATGAGTTTGTTTCTTCTCCCCCAGTTAGAACAGGAGTCTGCGAACTTTTCTGAAAAGGACTGCAAATGGCTTTGACCACAAAGGTCTCTGTCATGTATTGTCTGTTGTTGTTCACAGGCCTCTGATGATGTAAAAACCGCTGTCAGCTGGCCTGTCCTGACCCCTGTTTGCTCACTGAGGTCTCATTGGGCTGGCAAGTGCCTGGTACATGACAGGTGCTCCATGATAGTGGTTGGCCTTCATCAACGTGACCACATAGACGACTGAGCTCTTCAGCTCCTAGAAGAGGGACTGTGTGTGGCCAGCTAGGAGCAGATGTCCACCCAGGTGCCATCAGCTGTGATCTCGGCCAGGTTTGGGCAGTGCCAACAGGCCCCTGCCCCTGAGTGTACGTGTGCATGTGCCTCCAAAAATGGGTCCTCTCAAGCCCCCTGAAAGAATCCCAGGGACCCCAGGAGTCCTTTGCTTACACTTTGAAAACCACTAGTGGGGCCCCACGCAGAGCTCCAGGGAAGGAGGGAGGGTGGCAGCCTAGAATTGGCAGAAGGAAGCTGGGCTGCACTTGCACTCTTTCTTGGCCTGTGTACCTGGGGTGACGAAGTCAGCTCCACTCAGGAAGGTTGCCGGTGGGAGCATTCTGGAAGTGCTGAGGAAGGTGGGGCATCGTGGGAGTGGGAGGCTGCTGCACGTCCTTGAGGTAGGTTGGTGGTCCAGGGTGACAGGGCAGGGCACCGCCACTGCTCTTGGGAGCCATACTTGCCATTCGTTCTGTGGGATGAGCAGTGAGCCCAAGGTGCAGTAGGAATGCTCTGAGAACATTCTGCAGTGTCTTTTGAGGAAAACATTCCAGAAGTTATAGGAGTGTTACGGAAGTTATGCCCTTGGATTCTGAAACTCTAAGTGGGAAGCCTGAAGGGTCCACGTCACCTGGCCCCCAGGGTGAGCAGGGCACTTGCTGACCACTTCCTCCTTCTCTGTGGACTTGTGGTGCCCCAGGGCACTTGCTGACCACTGTCCTTCTCCATGGATTCGTGGTGGCCCAGGGCACTTGCTGACCACTGTTCTCCTCCGTGGACTCATGGTGGCCCAGGGCACTTGCTGACCACTGTCCTCTTCCTCCGTGGACTCGTGGTGGCCCTGGGCGCTTGCTGACCACTCTTCTCCTCCGTGGACTCGTGGTGGCCCAGGGCACTTGCTGACCACTGTCCTCCTCCTCTGTGGACTCGTGGTGGCCCTGGGTGCTTGCTGACCACTCTTCTCCTCCGTGGACTCGTGGTGGCCCAGGGCACTTGCTGACCACTGTCCTCCTTCTCCGTGGACCTGTGGTGCCCCAGGGCACTTGCTGACCACTGACCTTCTCCATGGATTCGTGGTGGCCCAGGGCACTTGCTGACCACTGCCCTTCTCCGTGGATTCGTGGTGGCCCAGGGCGCTTGCTGACCACTGTCCTTCTCTATGGACTCGTGGTGGCCCAGGGCGCTTGCTGACCACTGTCTTCCTCCGTGGACTCGTGGTGGCCCAGGGCGCTTGCTGACCACTGTCCTCTTCCTCCATGGACTCGTGGTGGCCCTGGGCGCTTGCTGACCACTGTCCTCCTCCGTGGACTCGGGGTGGCCCAGTGCACTTGCTGATCACTGTTCTCCTCTGTGGACTCGGGGTGGCCCAGGGCACTTGCTGACCGCTGTCCTCCTCCGTGGACTCGTGGTGGCCCAGTGCACTTGCTGACCACTGTCCTCCTCCTCCGTGGACTCGTGGTGGCCCAGGGCACTTGCTGACCACTGTCCTCCTCCGTGGACTCGTGGTGGCCCAGGGCACTTGCTGACCACTGTCCTCCCCCGTGGACTCATGGTGGCTGCTGCACCTGCAGAGACCCCAGATAAGGGCGTTTTGTGTATTTATGTTCACTTCTCCAGCCAGACGCTGACCTTCCAAGACCTTCCATGTATAATTCATGCCTCCGCATAGCAGACCAAATGTTTAGTCATTCAGGTTTTTATTGAATTTTCTTGATTTGTCCATTTCTGTAGCTTTTTTGTAGGCTTTTGGACATTGGGCATACTTACATGAATTATTGTCAGCAGCAGAGGGCACTTTGAAATAATTTGTAGCATTTCTATAACGACCAAAACATTTGAGATTTCTAATTATGTGAGTAATGCATGGACACATTCTTCTTATTAAAAAGCTGTCTCCAAAAACACAGACCAAGTAGGAGTTCCTTGGACTGTTTTCGGAAAGCCTCCTCCTCCTGAGGTGACCGTGTTGTCCGCTGGCTTGAAGGTACCCTGACAGTCCAGTCCTCAGATGGTGCGTCTTTACCTGTGATTTGTTGTTGATTCAGATGTGGTGTCCACTTGGAGAAGTTGTGTTGGTGAATTGCTGAGTCCACCTGTTGATGAACCCAGGCTGACAGTTGTTTCTTCTTCGCAGGCAGTTCCGGCGAAGGGCGAGACTCAGCAGGATTGCTGCATGACAACTGAGCTGCTGGGAGAAGAAGGTAAGGGCTGTGTCTGCTCTTGTGCAGATGTGAGTGGAAGACCTGCCACTCTTGGTGTCTTCCTGCCTGTCCCCACTCCTGACTTCCCTGCTGTACCCAGGTTTACAGTATACTTTCTCACCTCTCCTGTTCCCAGACAAAAGCACATGCACACACAAGAGCTGCTAAAGGAGAACCTTAGTAAAGAGGGGAAGGCAGTCACCCTCCGGGTCCTGGTTGCAGGTACCCCCAGAAAATGGAAATGGGTGGTCACGTGAGTGTTTATGTCTTCTTTATTCATATCCCTCAAAGCCACAACCACTCGGGTGTCCCTTCACCTGAGCACCAGCTGTGGCACTGCACTCATAGTGGAAGGACAACACGATTCCTGCAGCCACACAGTGACACTTAGGTGCATTTTGCTAAGTGAAGGGAGCCAGACACACAGGCCACGTGCTGTGTGACTCCACTCGTGTAACATTCTGGACAAGGTAAAACTAGAGGCTTGGAAAACACAGCAGAGTTGCCAGGAGGTAGAGGGAGGCTGGCAAAGGGGTGTTTGTAGAGGAGAACTTCTGGGGTGCCCCGTAAGAGCTGTGTTGGGGGATACGTGACTCTGCGTTGGTTAAGACCTGTGGGACAGACTGTGACAAAGGAATCCCACTGTGTCACACACGAGCCCCATGGGGGGTGCTGACCAGGTCACTTTGGAGAGCAGTGTCCTGCCTGGACACCGTGCAGCTGGAGGCCCAGGAGTGGTGCAGGCACTGGATTCTGCTTGGCTGTGTCTGGTACGAGAGATGGACGAGTGGTCCTGAGACTGCCTGTGTGAACACAGGGCTGAGCCGATGCACAGCGTGTCGTCCTGTCGGCCACTAGCCTGTGAAGTTGGCGCTGCCCCAGTTGACACAGGAGGAAACCTGCCGAAGATTGTGATCGGCCTCCTCGCTGATGTCAGTCGCTGCTCTAAGCACTTCAGGTGTTGTAGTGTGGTCTAGCTGCACACCTGTGATGTCTAGGCCCATCTGTCATCTAAGGAGGAGGAGACTGAGATAGAGAGGTACTAACGGCTAGTCCCTCCATCCCAAGGACACAGAAACGATGGCGTGTGGGTGGCAGAGGCCATGGCTGGTAACATTGCTGTGTGTGTCTCAGCAGGAGAAGGGAGGCCTGCCGCTCTAATGAGTGGAGAATTGGGGGCCTGTCTTACCAGGCACTGCAGGTGAGTGGAGGCCTGTGCCCAGCATCCCAGTGCAGACCTGTCTTGGTGGCGGCGACTCTGAGTGCCCCAGAAGTAGGCTCACGTGGCCTAGTGGGAGAGTGCCTGCTTGGGGATCACTTTGCACACCCCATGCTGGTGGCTGCCTATAGTGTCCTTCCTGGGCTGCAGCACAGCCCCCCGCCATAGATTGCTGCAGCCCCTGTCCACTTCCCAGGTGGCCCCAGGAGCTGCTGTGACATCTCTTCACATGGACACGGTCATCTTCTTTTGTGACCGCCATGTGCACACCCGAGAGCCACTGTGGGTGAAGGCAGAGTGTGGGCAGTCAGCTTCGGAGCAGATGGCAGGGCAGCCTCACCTCGGGAGAAGGGACCCAGTGGCCCAGGCCACAGGGCAGGGCTGCCCTCTCTGCATGTGCATCACTCAGTGTTGAAGTGTACGTCGGTAACAGAAATGCTGCGGACTGCAGTAGAGTTGTCAGGGCTCTGGGACAGCTGGGTTGGGAGGTTGGGCGGTGGCCTGCCTTACTGCCCAGCATTGTTTCCAGACCCCATTCCCTCCCTGGTCAGAAATCTGCCCGCTGGGGGGCCCTGGCTCAGGTCTGCCCTCCACCCTGGGAGGTGTTTTGCAGGCCGAACGCCAGGGCCCTGTCCTGTATTCTGCCCTCACCCTGGACCTCTGGGTGTCTCACCCCGCCTGCCAGCTCCCCTCTGCTGCACCACCTGGCCCCTGGGGCGCGTCATCTCCCAGAGCTGCCCCACGCACTGCTCCACCCACACCTCCACACATGGTGATAGGTCTCTGAGATCTGCCTCAGTGTTCTCTTCCTGGCACCATTCTCTCCTTTGCTTGAAGTGTTCTCTGGGCTCACACACCCTCCTACCTCCCTGTCTCCCTTTGTGGGGACTTTTTAATAGAAGTTGTGGATAAACAATGCCAGGTGCTGTTTTCCTCCCTCACACGCTGCCCTGAGCGAAGGCCTTGACTCCTCCTTTTGAGGAACCGCCAGACTGATGTCCACAGCAGCTGCAGCCTCGTATGTTCTCACTAGCAGTGTAGGAGGGCTCCAATTTCCCCACCTCCTGCCAACACTTGTTAGTACCTGTCTTTTTGATTATAGCCCTCCTGCTGGGTGCAGAGTGGACTATGGTTTTGATTTGCGTTTCCCTGATGGCTCATGATGTTGAGCATCTTTTCATGTGCTCATTAGCTATTTGTATATCTTCTTTGAAGAACTATCAATTGAGATCCTTTGCCTATTTCTTAAATTGGTTATTGATTTTTATTGTTGAATTATCAGAGTTCTTTGTGTATTATAGATATAAGTTCCTTACTGCATATGTGATTTGCAAATATTTTCTCCCATTCTGTGGCTTGTCTTTTCCCTATTTATTTATTTATTTATTATTTATTTTTTCCCCCAAAGCCCCAGTAGATAGTTGTATGTCATAGTTGCACAGCCTTCTAGTTGCTGTATGTGGGACGCGGCCTCAGCATGGCCAGAGAAGTGGCGCGTTGGTGCACGCCCGGGATCTGAACCCGGGCCGCCAGCAGCGGAGCGTGCGCACTTAACCGCTAAGCCACGGGGCCAGCCCCTCTTTTCCCTTTCTTGACGGTGTCCTCTGAAGCACAAGTTTTTAATTTTGATGAAGTCCAGTTCATCTGTTTTTTCTTTGGTTGCTTGTGCTTTTGATATAACATCTAAGAAATTGTTGCTTAATAGAAGGTCACAAAGATTTATGCCTATATTTTCTTCTTAGAGTTTATAGTTTTATCTTTTATAGTTAGGTCTTTGGTCTATTTTGAGTGAATTTTTGTATATGGAGTGAGGTAGGGATCCACCAGGACCATTTGTTGAAAAGACCGTTCTTTGTGCATTGAATTGTCCTTGCACTCTTGTTGAAAATCATTTGTCTGAATGTGAGGGTTTGTTTTTGGACTCTCACTTCTATTCCATAGATCAAGTGTCTTTCCTTATGCTGGTACCCACACACTCTCGATTACTGTTGCTTTGTAGTAAGTTTTGAAATGGGGATATATTAGGCCTCCAACTTTATTTTTCTTTTTCAAGATTGTTTTGCCTATTCTGGGTCCCTTGACTTTTGTATGAATTTTAGGATCAGTTTGTCAATTTCTGCAACTAAACCAGCTGGAATTTTGATGTGGACTGTCTTGAATCTGGAGATCAATTTGGGTAGTATTACCATCTCAGCAATGCAGTGTCTTTCAATCCATGAACGCGAGTATCTGTTTATGCAGGTGTTCTTTAATTTCTCTTAGTAATGTTTTGTAATTTTCAGTGTACAAGTCTTATGCTTTTTTTAATTAAATATATTCTTAAATATTTATATTTTTGATGCTATTTCAAATGGAATTATTTTTTAAATTCTTTTTCATTTTGCTTGTTGATACCGTATAGAAATACCATGTGTTTTGTTTATTGATCTCATATCTTGCAACCTTGCTAAACTCATTTATTATTTCTAATAGTTTTTTTGACTTAGGAATTTCTATATACAGTTACGTGTTGCTTGATGGTGGGGATATATTCTGACTACTGCTTTGTTAGGTGAGTCTGTCACTGGACAGCATAGAATGCACTTACGCCAACCTTGATGGTACAGCCTACTGCACACCTGGGCTCTGTGGGAGTGATCTTACGGGACCACTTCACACGCGTGGTCTGTTGTTGACCAAAACGTCATCACGCAGCGCATGACTGTGTAAGGTCATGTCGTCTACAAACGTATAACATCCCTTTTTCTGAAATCAACTTAGTTTAATATGTATGTAGTCAACCCAGCTTTCTTCTGCTTAGGGTCTGCATGATACATGTTTTCCCATACTTTTATATTTAATGTGTCTGTGTTTTAAGACATATTTACGGTGGTTTTGTATAGACACCATATCACTGAGTCTTACTTTTTTATCCAGTCTGACAGTCTTTGGCTTTTTATTGGAGTGTTCAGACCATCAATTTGTTTTGATTTAATTGAACCATATTGTCATTTTTTCTGTTTTTCCATTTTTTTCTTTGTTCTTTTTTCTTTCTGTTATTGTATTCTTTTGGACTGAATATTTTTGTGATTCTGTATCATCTCCACTGTTGGCATATTAGCTATATCCTTTTCTTTTTTTTTCAGTGTTTGTTTTTGGGCTCACAATATTTATCTTTAATCAGAGTTTGCTTTTAAATATTACTATGCCACTCTGTGTACATGTGTTCCTTTAAAAATAGTGAATTCCATTTCCCCTTCTTGTCCTTTATGCTCTTGTTACAGATTTTACTTCTACAGATGTTACAAGCCACAAAATACATTGTTACTATGTTTGCTTTAAGCATTCAATTTTCTTTTAACAAAAAAATTTTTTTTTCTTCTTCTTTCGTGAGCAGGATCAGCCCTGAGCTAACATCCATGCCAATCCTCCTCTTTTTGCTGAGGAAGACTGGCCCTGGGCTAACATACGTGCCCAGTATCTTCCTCCACTTTATATGGGACCCTGCCACAGCATGGCCTGACAAGCGGTGCATCACTGCGCGCCCGGGATCTGAACCCAGGCCGCCAGCAGCGGAGCGAGCACACTTAACCGCTATGCCACAGTGCAGGCCGCAACAAAAATTTTTAAGTGAGAAAATTTTTGAATATTTTCTTACCTGTTTATCATTTCTGATACTTCTTAATTCCTTTTTGTAGATGAATTTCCATGTGAAATCACTTCCCTACCACCTGGAGAACTGTATTTAACATTATTTGATGTGTTTTTCTTTTGTGACTAATTTTGTCAGCCTTTGTTTGAAAAATGCTATGTTTGAAGGATGTTGTGTTGGCTGCAGAATCTAGGAGAATGTTTTTTTCCTCTAGCAGTTTAAAGATGTTGCTCCATTGCTTTCTGGCGTGCTTAGAGTTTAACCAGAAATCTGAAGTCACTCTTGTTTTTTTTCTCTGTTGTCTACTTCTCTGTGTGTAATGTGTCTTTTCTTCTCTGACTGCTTTAAGATTTTTTCTTTATCACTGATTTTCAGCCATTTGATTATGTTGTGCTTTGGGCTGGTTTGTTTGTGCTTATCTTGCTTGGAGTTCCTTAAGCTTCTTTGTTCATGGGTTTTTATCGTTTTCATCAAATTTGGAAAATATTTGGCAAAAAATGTTTTTCAGCCATTACTTCTTCAAGTCTAGATTTTTTACTTCCTCCCATTGTGGGCCCTCCAAGTATGAGAAAGTTAGATTGCTTCAGATGGTCCCACGGCTCACTTAGGCTGGGTTCACTTACCCTTCTGCCTTTCTTCTCTTTTAGCTTTACTTTGCATAGATTCTAATGATATGTCTTCAGGTTCTGTGATTATTTCTGCTGCTGTGTCTGATTGCTGTTAGTGTCACCTCATGATAGTTTCATTGCAGACATTCTATTTTTCATCTTTAGAAGTTCCATTTGGATAGATGGGTGTGGTATGGGTATCTTTATCTATATCTCGTACTTCTCTCATGTTTCTGTTTTCCTTTAAGTACTTTACAGTGCTATAATACCTCTTTTAACATTCATATCTGCTGGGTCCATCATCTCTGTCATTTCTGGGTGTTTCGTTGACTGATTTTTCTCTTCATTATGGATTCTTCTGCTTTCTTGTGTATTGTAATTTTTGGTTAGATATTTTGAATAGTATTGTTGGTGGGTTAAATATGATGTTGGATTTGGTTATCTTTTTTTTAAAAAGGTAGATTGTTGGGCTTTTCCAAGCTACTTGATTAATTAACTTGCAGACAAGTTTGGCCTCTTCTCAGCCTCTTTGTAGGCATTTTTAGCACTGAAATAGTGAGTGTAACCTTCGATCAGTGGTTGGGTTGTTGTTATATGACAGATTTTACTTAGGTAGCGGATATAGTTCAGCCCTACTATTAAGGTTTGGCCATTTGGAGTCTCTACTGAGTGCCCATCGCTGAGAATTCTTCTTTTCACCTGGTCAGACTTCTATTGCTCGATTCACATGTAAGACTCAGTATTGAGTCTTCTGACTTGTGAAGAGGCTGTATCTCTCCATTTATTTAATTTTTCTTAGCCACACATTGTATTTTTCAGTGTACAGGTCTTACACCTCTGATTATTTCATATTTTCTTATGCTATTGTAAATGCATTTAAAATTTTACTTTTCAGTTTTTCATTGCTAGTGTATAGATTTGCAGTTTATCTTTTGTAATTGAACTTTATTTTGAGATTGTAGGTTCACATGCAGTTATAAGAACTAATACAGAGAGATCCCTGGTACTCTACCCAGTTTCCACCAATGGTAACATCTTGCAAAACTGTAGCACAATATCATGCCCAGGATGTTGACAGGGATGCAATCTACCATCTTTTTCGGATCTCCCCAGTTTTCCCTGTACTCGTGTGTGCGTTTATCTCTGCATTTTTATCACATGTCTAGGTTCACGTGTCCCCATCACAGTCAAGATACAGAGCACTTCCATCATGCAAGGACCCCCCTGTTGCCCTTTCCTAACCACCACCTCCCGTTCCTTCCCCCGCCCCCCAACCCCTGCATTTAATCCCTGGCAGTCACTGATCCGTTCTCTATTTCTGTAGTTTTGTCATTTCAAAAATGTTACATAAGTGGTGTCATACTGTATGCTACCTTTTTTCCACTTGGCATAATTCCCTGGGGATTCATCAGGTTGCTTAAGTCAGCCATTTGTTCCTGTTTCTTCCTGAGCGGTCTTCCGTGGTGTGGATGTGCCGCCGTTTGTTTAACTGTTCACTCGTAGGGGGGCATCTGGGTTGTTTCCAGTTCTTGTCTGTTAGAGTAAAGCTGCTGTTAGCATTCGTGTTCATTTTTTGGGGGGCATAACTTTTCATTTCTCTGGGATAAATGCCCACAAGTGCATTTGCTGTCATATGGTAAGTGTATGTTTAGTTTTATAAGAAACTGCCAAAACAGTCTTCCAAAACAGCTGTGCCCTGTAACATTCCCAGCAGCAGTGTATGGCGGATTCCCTTTCTCCACATCCTGTCAGTGTCCATCTTTTTAATTGGAGCCATCTCAGTGGGCGTGAAGTGGCGTCGCCTTGTGGGTTAAATTTGCTGCTGGTTAGTGCTGAGAAGTTTATAATTTTGATGAAGTCCAATTTAGCAATTTTTCTTTTAGAGATTGTGCTTTTGGTATCAAGGACAACAGTCTTTGTCTAGCCGTAGATCTTGAAGATTTTTTTGTATTTTTTCCTAAGAGTTTCGTAGTTTTACATTTTACATATATATTTATTTTCCATTTTGAGTTAATTTTTATATAAGATGTGAGGTTTGGACCAGTCACTGGTTCTAGCAGTTTATTTAGTGGTTACTTGGATTTTCTGCATACAGGAGCATGTCAATTATGAATAGATTGTGCTGCTTCTTTCTGACCTGAATGCCCTTTGTTACTTTTTGTTGCTTGATTGATTGCACTGGCCAGAACTTTCAGAGTAATGTTGAATACTAGTAGTGACAGCAGACAGCTGTAATTCTGCTGTCTAAGAAGAAAACTGTGGTCTCCTTTTTACCTCATACTCGCACAACACCCCGACACCAGATGTGTGAAGCAGGTCTCCAGTTCTCTGCAGACATCAGCTTGGGTGTTCTCCGATTCAGTTTGATTCTGACGCTATCTCCCTGGAGTTAAGGGCTCAGTCCACGAGACTGCCCCCACTTCAGACACCAGTCACAAGTAGAGGGTCCCCAGGGCACCCAAACTTCTGACCAACTGGCAATACATTGGAGGTTCCCATTACCCCCTCCTCAGGTTTGGTAATTTCCTAGAACACACAGAACTCAGGAAGACACTTTACTTACTGTTACTGGTTTGTTATAAAGGATACAACTCAGGAACAGCCAAATGGAAGCGATGCATAGGGCAAGGTAGGAAGGAGTGTGGGCTTCCGTGCCCTCTCTGGGCGTGTCACCCTCCCCATGTGGACGTGTTCACCACCCGGGAAGCTCTCTGAACCCCCTGTAGTTTAGGGGTTTTACGAGGCTTCATCATGTAGGCTTGATAGATAATTAACTCCATTTCTAGCTCCTCTCCCCTCTCTGGAGGATAGAGGCATAGGGCTGAAACTTCCAAGCTTCTGACCATGGCTCTGTCTTTCTGGTGACCAGCCCCCATCCAGCAGCCCACCCAGAGTCACCTCATTAGAACAAAGGGCACTCCTACCACCCGGGATATTCCAAGGGATTTAGGGAGCTCTGTGTCAGGAACCAGGGGCAGGGACCAAATATCTGTCTTGTTATGTCACACTACCTAATCAAATTTATCTTTTTCTTGTTATTGTTATCACTTATGCTTTTGATGTGTAACAAAATTTTTCCCTGTTTATAGGCCACAAATCTATTTTCCTGCATTTTGCCTTGTTAACTTTGAGGTTTTCAGACCATCTAGGACAGTATTTCTTAAACTTAGGTGTGCAGATGACTCACCAGAGATTTTGGTGAGGCCCAGATGTGTGGACTTCACCTTCGGAGATTCAGATCAGCAAGTCTGGGCTGAGGCCCAGAAACTTGCCTCTCTAGTCAGCTCTCGGGCTCCAGCCCACTTGTGCTGCTGTCCTTGGACCTGCTGTGAGTAGCCAGTGTCTAAGTGCGCCTCTGTGGCCGGTGTTGGGGAGAGGCCTGCCAGCTCTCTCTGTCGTGGGGAGCCTGTGTGCCCTGCACCTTCACTGTTCTTTTTCATGACTGACTTTGCTACTTGTAAAAATTTATTTTTCCCATACATCTTAGAATAAGGTTATGGAGTTCCTCAGTATACTGATTGGAATTTCCACTGGGACATCATTGAATTTATAGATTTAATTTGAGGCAACTTGACAGCTTTGTATTTTTGTCATCCCATTCAAGATCATGAAATGCTTTTATTTAAAATTTTTTTTCTCTACAGAGGCCTTGAGTAGTCTTGGTTGAAATTTTATGTCCTTTACAGTTTTTTCTGCTTTTGTGAATAGTATCTTATTTTTCTCTTGTATATTTTCTAGTTAATGCCAGGGTAGAAAAATGCCCTTGACTTTTGTAACTTGATTTTGAGTTCAGCTGTCTTGCTGCACTCTTGTGTTTTAATCACTAGTTGATTCTGTTTTTAAAAGTAAATGATCATATTGGGTGCAGAGGAGAAGGTTCATCTCTTTGTTCTCATCCTTGCACCCTCATTCCTTTGTCTTCCCCTTAGTGTCACCCAGTTCTCCCATTCCTGTGCTAAACACTTGTGGCATTAATTGACGTCCTTATGGTATTTCTGATTTCACATGGAATTCACGTAGTATGTCTGAATCAGTGTGTGTTTGTTGCAGATTGTGATATAGTAGCCTCTCCAAGTTAAGTCAGTTTCTGCCTATTCTGTTTTGCTCAGGGTTTTTAAAAATATTAAAATGTTTATTTTAATAGTTTATTCATTATTTATTTTATTATTTTATTTATTTATTATTATTTATTTATTATTTTATTTATTATTATTAATATTTATTATTATTATTTATTTATTATTATTATGTTCACTCATTCATAAAGTGTTTATTGCACTCATATTATGTGCCAGGCCCTGTTTCTGTGTCAGGGGACAGTAGTGCACAGACAGACAAGACCCTGCCCTCGCAGACCGTGCGTTCGAGGGGCAGCAGGACAGACAGGCCCTACAGTCGCCCATGAGGTCTGTTGTGGGTTAGGTGATAACGCTGTAAAGGCAGAGTGAATCAAGGAGCCGGGAGTGGTGGAGACTTGAGCTTGATCAAAGTTCTTTCTGCCCCAGGATGCAGTCGTGGGTGTCAGTCAGCTTCTGGTATTTGTGGATCTTCTGATGTAAAATGCAGTTGGATGACTGGTCTGTCAGAGTTGTCGTGGGAGACTGAGCTTTTATGGAGAACAGGCTTGTGGGCCAGGGGTTTGTGATGAGGCTTCTGGCTGATATACTGAAAATATGACCCTCTTTCTGGGTTTATTACCCATTTTCTTTAAGTTTGTTCTTGTGAACCTACTTCTGAAGCCTTGTTTTCAGTCTCGACATCACACTCAGTTTTATTTTACAGTGGTGAATTTGTTCCTGGTGGGTATGTAAATCTACATAGTGTGTTTTGAAATCTTGCTATCTTTTAAAAATTAACTTACTTACCAAGAGGGAAGCGTTTGTTTTGTGCCTTGGTTCTTCAACTTTGGGTCTCTCGAGGCAGGTCTGTGAGCCCTCGCCTGCACCTCATGTGTGGGATGGGCTGACAGCCTGTGACATGCTTGAGCTCAGGGCAGACTCCCCTTTTCAGGATTTGGTCTTCCCCAAACTTAACCAACTAATTTTCAAAGTTAATGTCTAGGTCATCATTTTATATTCAATTTGTTTGAACTTAAATGCTTGTTTGTACAGGAGATAAAATGGTTTTTTCTTACGCAGTTTAATGTAAACCAGTCAAAGAAATTGTAACTGTTGTGTTGGTGGTGTCATGGCAGGGCCGGCAGCAGCACTGATGGCTTCTCCTCTGTTTTCAGAGATATCTATGGCTGCTGATGAAGGCTCAGCAGAGAAGCAGGGAGGAGAGGCCCACACGGCCACAGACGGTGAAACCAATGGGTCTTGTGAGAAGAGCGATACCAGCAGTCACCTAAATGCAGTAAAGCACACTCAGGAAAATACAAAAGTCAGCCCACAGGAAGGTACCAATAAACTAACCCGAATAGCAGAAAATGGGATTTCAGAAAGAGACACTGAAGTGGGGAAGCAAAACCATGTCAGAGCTGATGACTTCACACAGACTTCTGTCATTGGGAGCAACGGATACTTCTTCAATAAGCCGTCCCTGCAGGAGCAGCCCTTGCGGATTACCAGCACTTTGGCTTCTTCACTTCCTGGTCATGCTGCAAAAACCCTTCCTGGAGGGGCTGGCAAAGGGAGGACTCCCAGTGCTTTTCCTCAGACGCCAGCCGCAGTGCCAGCCAACCTCGGGGAGGGGAGCAAAGACACAGAGGACAAGAAGCCTGTGGCCCCTGGCACTGACATCAAGGTTCACAGGGCACGGAAGACCATGCCGAAGTCCATCCTGGGCCTGGTAATGCTTCCCCGGCAGGATTCGATTGCCTTAGTGTCTGTCTTGCTGTTTTTTTTCTGTCTGTCTTTTTTGTGCATTAAGGAGAAAGGCCAATAAATGGCAGTGGTCATTCAACAGTGGTCACCTGTGGGCCTGTGAAGGGTTAGGAGATGCTGCTAATAGTTCTTTTGTGAGTGACGCAGCAGATGACCCCTCTCAGCCTGCTTTCTGGGCTTTGCCTTCTTATAGGTGCCCATTGCCCAAGTAGAGACGCGTTAGATACTTGCACAGAGACCATTCCTCGTCTGCTTTGGGCCTGGGGCTTTCACCCCAGCTTGGGAAGCTCAACACCCACCCCATCTCATTGGGAAATGAGTAGACATGAAGTTGGTTAGGTCCACAGTGCGACAGAAGGGAGGGGACAAAGGACCACATTGGAGACACACCCACGTCTCCATGCTCACACCAAGGCCCTAGGCTCACGGTTTTGCACTGAGAGCAGGCAGCGCCTCCCTAATTTACTGCCGAGTGAGTTGGCCTGTGCCACCACCATGGATCCTGTGGCTGTGCATGATGCGCTTTCTCAGAATGTCGGCAGTGTTGTGTTTTGCTCTCCCAGTTCTGTGTAGATTTGGCCAGGGATGAATTCTAGGGGTGCGGTCATATTCCCTTGGGGTTTCTTGGAGCTGGTGTTGCAGGTGAGCATTCTTTATTGTATTTTATTTTATTTTTTATTTATTATTATTATTATTTTTTTTTGTGAGGAAGATCAGCCCTGAGCTAACATCCGTGCTAATCCTCCTCTTTTTGCTGAGGAAGACCGGCTCTGAGCTAACATCTATTGTCAATCCTCCTCCTTTTTTTCCACCCCCCCAAAGCCCCAGTAGATAGTTGTATGTCATAGTTGCACATCCTTCTAGTTGCTGTATGTGGGACGCGACCGCAGCATGGCCGGAGAAGCGGTGCGTCGGTGCGCGCCTGGGATCCAAACCCAGGCCGCCAGTAGTGGAGCACGCACACTTAACTGCTAAGCCATGGGGCCGGCCCCTAGGTGAGCATTCTAAAGCTGGTCTGATTGTCCTTCACTAGGAGGTCATGTGAGGCTTCCTCTTTGCCACCCTCCAGGGCTGCTCACTCAGACCCTCCCCAAGGCCTGTCGGTGTGAGATGGCGTCTTCCCTCAGCTCTAGGAACATGCTTTGTACAGCTTTTCTTTCCATGGACGTGGATCTTCTGTCTCCTTGGACAGCTCCTCACCCGTTTTCCAGCTTTTGCAGTAGTTCTTTAGCACTTGACATTCTTGCTGTTCACTCCACATATTGATGTTTTTAATTTTGACAGTTATTTCTTTCATACCCGGTATCTCTGATTAGTTCTTTTAATTAAAATCTGTGTTCCTAGTTATATTCCATCTCACCCCTCAAAAGACATTGGTTGTAATTCTTTTATAGGCTCTGCTATAAAAGAGACTTTTCCACAGGTGGGAGTTCTGTGTGAACTTGGTACCTCTTGTTTGTGCTGATTTTCTGCTGAGGAGTGTGCTCATCTTTACTTCTGTGATTTTGTCTTGCCTGACTGTGAGCTCGCTGTGTTTTCTGTAGCCCCTGCAGTGATTGTTTAGGAGCTGTGGGTGCACTGTGGAGCTGGACTGCTGCCTCATGCCCATGCAGCGTTGGGGCTCCTGCCCCACCGGGGCCTCTACTGCCGCCTCACCATCTGTGCTTTTCTAGGGTAGCCAGGGCGGGTGCCCCCGATGCCTGCGTCCCACTGCTCAGCCTCACCCCTAGCCCAGCCCGCTGGCCCTGACTTGGCCTCCACCTTTTACAGTACTCTCTGTGCATGCCAAAACTTTAAAAGAATCATTGTGGATTCATGGGAAGCTGCAAAAATAGTACAGAGAGACCTTATGTACTCTTCACCCAGCTTCCCCTAGAGTAATATTTTGCGTAACCAGAGCTCAGTGTAGATTTATATGACCTCCCAGCAACTGCGAGACTCCCAGTTTCCCCTCAGAGTCACCCCGCCCATCCCTGACCCCACCTTCCATCTCTGTGGTCTGTTACTTCAAGCCTCTATAAGATGGGATTGTAGAGGAGGGGACCCTTGAGAGTGGCTTGTTTCACTCAGCACAGTTCCTTCCCTGAGACCAGCCATGTCGTAGCCATGGTTTCTTCCTCTGTGTGCTGAGGAGATTCCGTGGTGTGCACGTACCAGAGTCTAACCGCTCACCGCTTGAAGCACGTTGGGGGGGTTTCCAGTTTTTGGCTGTTACATTAAAGCTGCTCTGGACATGTATGTACACACTTTTCTTTGGGCATAAGTTTTCGTTTCTCTCTGTTAAATATCCAGGAGTATAATTGCAGGGTCATAGGGTAATTGGATATTTAGTTTTATAAGTAACTGCCAAACTATATTCCAGACAGGCCACAGCCTTTTTATGTTCCCTCCAGCAAGGTGTGAGCAATACAGTTTCTCACATTCTTGCCAGCATTTGGTATTGCTACTGTTTTTTATTCTAGCTGTGATATCTCATCATGGTTTTAATTGAACTTCCCTAATGACTGATGTTGTTGACATCTTTTTTTGTGCTTATTTGCCATCTGTATGTCCTTTTTTTTTTGGTGAGGAAGATCAGCCCTGAGGTAACATCTGCCAATCCTCCTCTTTTTGCTGAGGAAGACTGGCCGTGGGCTAACATCGATGCCCATCTTCCTCCACTTTATATGGGACGCCACCACAGCATGGCTTGCCAAGCAGTGCGTCGGTGCACGCCCGGGATCCGAACCGGCGAACCCTGGGCCGCCGCAGCGGAACACGCGCACTTAACCGCTTGTGCCACTGGGCTGGCCCCTGTATGTCCTTTCTGATGAAGTCTCTTTCATACCTTTTGCCTATTTTACAACTGCAGTCATGCATGGCTTAAAGACTGGAACATGTTCTGAAAAATGTTTTGGTAGGGGATTTTGTTGTCATGCGAACAATACAGAGTGAACTTACACAAACCTAGATGGCACAGCCTACTGCACCCCTGGGCTCTATGGCACTAATCTCACGGGACCACTGGCATATGTGTGGTCCATCATTGACGGAAATGTCGTTACGCGGCGCATGACTGTACGTGTTTTGTGAGCTTTGGGAGTCCTGGATATATGAACCCTTTGGCAGGTATTGGTTTGCACGTATTTCCTCCCAGTCTGTAGCTTGTTTTCATTCTTTCTAAAGGGTCTTTCACAGAGCAAAAGTTCTTCATTTTGATGAAGTCTAGTTTATCAAAAATTTTTTTCTTTTATGGCTTGTGCTTTTGGTGTCATGTCTAAGAACTCCTCACCTAGGCCTAGATCTCGCGATTTTCTCTACTTTTTAAAAAAGTTTCTTAGTTTTATATGAACTTTCACCACATGATTTTGAGTTAACTTTTTATTAGATGTCAGGTTTATGGTGAAATTCATATTTTGTCCCACTATTATTGATTTTAAAATGCATGTCAGAAATTTTACATTATTTATTGATCTCCTTTAAATTACACTTTTAGTTCATTACTACTCTTTCCAGGATTTTATTCTCATGTATTTTTATTCTTAAGGATCTTTTATTGTCACCCTGTCATATTCCTCTAGGGGACAAAAAGCAATTTGAAATTTAATTTTAAGAAATTTCTCTATGAGACTAATCTAAGTGTTAGCTTTGTTCTGGATTGAGTTATTAGGAGTGGTATGCAATCAATTGCAACACATACTATTTTGTTGGAAATTACTGAACATTCTCAGGCTGATCAGTTGTAGGGAAGGGTTTTGAGGCTTCAGAAACTCATTTCCTGAAGACTGTCTTGCCTGCTGCACACCCTGGAAACGTCATCTGCTCCCAGGGGTCCTTGTGGGAGGAAGGAGGAAACAGTCATGCCGAGAGGAAAGACAGAACCAGGACGGGCGGGGTCCCCGAAGTCCCCCTTTGGTATGGTGCCCACCTTGCTCCCAGGAGCCACTCGGCACCTGCAGCTCCAGACCCACCTGACCTGCCCTCCGGGTTCTCTGCCCCCCAAACACAGTTCAGTCTTGTTTGGTTTTCTTAGGAAACCGTGTTTTGTTGAAAATGATCTTTTAAAACCAGTCATTCCAATGATAAAATGAGTGTTGTAGGCTTATGATAATAGCCTGTTTTCCTTGTAAGAGTTCAAAATGCAGGTTTCTTCATGGCAGCATGGTCTAATGTCCCTGGCAGTGCAGAGGCAATTTGCTCCCCCGTACCCAGTGTTGGTCCCACAAAAAGCACCAGCACAGGGTTATACTCATCCACTGTTTGGGCAAAGAAGATGGAAGCTTCTGGAAGGGAACCTTTTTTTTTTCTGCATTGAAATGCTTGTTACTGTGGCCTCTGTTGAGACCTCTTTCCCTAATTGCACTGTACACACTCCAGGAGGCATCAGCACAGTGGCCCCTCAGCTTACCCCTTTTGCATCTGTGTCACCACATTCTCCCCATTTCCTTCCATACATACCCACTGATATTCTGTAGGTTCTGGGAAAAAGCTGAGGCCCTGTTCTCAGTCCGGTTAGGAGAGGTAGTTCTTAGTGCAGTAATTGTGCAAACTGTTCCGTTGCAACTGGAATTAAGTGCTGGAAGGAGAGGTAGGCTAGGCTGTGAGAACTCACACTGAGTGGACTCACTGAGTGGGCCTGGCTTGTGTGTCAGGGAGGGGCCACTGGGCAGAGGCCTAATAGTAGCCAGGGTGAGGAGGGGAGAGCCGGCACGCTGGGGGCAGAGAGGGCCAGCAAGGGCCAGACCTCGGTCACGGGGAGTGGTGTAGGCACCCCTCTCTGCCGCCTGTGACGCAGCAGTGCTACAGGTGTGACGTAGGTCCTCTCTCCGGGTCGGGGAGTGGCCAGGGTTCCAGCACGGCAGTGGGTGCCCCACTGTGAAGTCAAAGGCCAGCTTCTCTGCCTCTGTGGAAAGCAGATCTTGTCTCCTTCGTCTTTCTGCTTTGTGAGATAATAGAGCCCTAACAAAATCTAGAATCTTCACCAAAGGTCAGTGGTTCTTAGTTATTATTTTTTTTTTTTTTAGATTTTCAAATATAACATCTTAAAGGATTGGTTTTGTACCAAGTGAGAACTAGCCTCATGTAGCTGTTTCCTCCTCAGGTTTTATTTCTGCCTCTTATTTATGTGTACTTTAAAATCATATTTTGCGTTTGTCCACAAGCACTGGTCGAGGTTGGTAGCCACTGTGGGTTGCACAGTCTGCTTGGTGGTTTGTAGGAGACATAAAGGAGCAATGTCTGATTCCTGGGTTCAAACAGTGACTTCGTTAGAGACAAACCTGGCATATTTGACAAAGACTAAAGAGTTTTACAGAGCTAATGAGTTACAGTTAAACAGTGCTGTTTGTGTGGAGTGTGGGTTAATTGCACAGGTGTGGCGGGGAGCAGTTGTATTGGAGTTGTGCTTGGAGGAGGGAAGAGAGTCTTAATTGTTGGAGGGAGAAAAGGAAGGGCACTCCAGGGTGGAGCCACGTTCAGAGCCAGAGAGTTCAGGGCAGGAGAAATCTAGTTGCCACGGGCAGACAAGCTGGTGAGCTGAGGATGAGTGGACCCCACTGGGAGAAGTGGAGAAGAACTGCTGCAGCTGCGAGAGCTTGAGCCCAGGTGGGTTCCCAGGCCAGCCTGCAGGCACGGGCAGGCGTCTCCCTGATGTTAACGCAGGAGATAGGGATGCCTTTTTTTATTGTTGTAAAATACACATGACCTAACATGTACCATCTCATCCGTTTTAAGTGTCTAGTTCTGTGGCATTAAGCACACTCACATTGTTGTGTAACCACTGCCATCCATCTCCAGGACTTTCTCATCTTCCCAAACTGAAACTCTGTCCCTGTTAAACACTATCTCCCGGTTCTCTCCCCTAGCCCCTGGCACCACCATCCTACTTTCTGTCTGTATGGATTTGACTCCTCTAGATAACTCATGTAAATGGAGTCCTACAGGATTTGTCCTTCTGTGTCTGGCTTATTTCACTCAGCGTGATGTCCTCAGGGTTATTCCAAGTTGTAGCACGTGTCAGGATTTCTTTCCTTTTTAAAGCTGCCTAACATTCCATTGTACATTTTACCACATTTTGTTTATCCATTCATCTGTCCATGAACCCTTGGGTTGCTTTCACCCCTTGGCTAGTGTGAATAATGCTGCTGTGAACCATTGCATTGTGTACAAATAGCTGTTTGAGACTCTGCTTTCAATTCTTTTAGGTATATACCCAGAAGTGAAATTGCTAGATCATGTGGTAATTCTATGTTTAGCATCTTGAGGAACTGCCATACTGTTTTCCACAGTGGCTGCACCTTTTTTGCATTCCCACCAACAGTTCACAAGGGTTCCAGTTTCTCCACATCCTTGCCAACATTTGTTGTTTTGTTTTTTTTTTTAATTGAGATATAATTGACAATTTTCTTTCTTTCTTTCTTTTTTGATAGTAGCCATCCTAATGGATGTGAGCTGATAGATACCTCATTGTGGTTTTGATTTGCATTTTCCTGATGATTAGTGATGGAGCATCTCTTCCTGTACTTTTTAGCCATTTGTATATCTTCTTTGGAAAAATGTCTATTCAGATCCTGTGCCCATTTTTTAGTTGGGTTGGTTGTTTTGTTGTTGTTGAGTTGTAGAGTTCTTTATATATTCTGGCTATTAATCCCTTATCAGATGAGTGATTTGCAAATATTTTCTCCCATTCTATAAATTGCCTTTTCATTCTGTTGATTGTGTCTTTTGTTGCACAGAAATTTTAAATTTTGATGTAGTCTAACTTATCTGTTTTTTCTTTTGTTGCCTGTGCTTTTGGTGTCATATCCAAGATTCATTGCCAAATTCAGTGTCGTGAAGCTTTCCCCCTGTTTTCTTCTAAGAGTTTTATAGTTTTAGGTCTTTGATCCATTCTGAGTTAAGTTTTGTATATAGTGTGAGGTAAGGATCCAACTCCATTCTTCTGTGTGTGGATATCCAGTTTTCCAAGTACCATTTATTGAAGGATACTAATTTCTTCACTATTTATTGCACCTACTGTGTGCACAATAAAATTTGGTTAAATTGAATTTGATTTGAGATCAAACTATGTCAAAACTTCAAGGAAGCAAACGGAGGGGAGAGCGTTAGTGATGTCTGGGCTCTGGAACGAGGCGGGGCCATGAATGGGTCCTAGTGGTGTGGCGTCGGTATCACAAGCTGCCGGAACCCTGGAAGGCTGAGGCTGAAGACAGATTTAGGAGATAAGCAAAACTGTGAGCAGAAGACGGTTTAAAAATGTAGCGTGATTATCTGTTGTGGCATAGCTCCCATTTGGGGGGTGTTGCACAGTGTAGCCAAGATAAACTGTGAAAGCTCTGTCTGAGAGGTTTCCATGCTGCCCATTTTGAGTATTTTTTAACTTAGTAATATTTTGTTACCTAAGTCGAGTTGGCAAGCTCTTTCTGTAAAGGGCGGGGTAGAAAACGTTTCAGGTTTTGTGTGCCACGTATGGTCACTGCTGCTGCTGCTTCCTTCTTCTTCCTCCCTTTATAAATGTAGACACCATTCTTCACTTGTGGATGCTGACCCGTCTCACCTGAGGGGTAGCCAGGCATGCGTGCCTTAGTGCCACGTGCTTCCGTGGTGACAGCAGGTTTTCGAACTTTTTCCTCTCTCTTGGTAACTCACCTCTTGGTTGAGGGGAATTCATGGGGAAAGGAGCTGTGTTTTGGGGGGCATGTTGTTTCAATGACCATCCGCTTGTGCATAATTATAGTGATTAATTGTCTTTGTTTTGAAGCATGCAGCCAGTAAGGATCCCAGAGAAGTTCGAGAAGCTCGAGATGAGGAGCCAAAAGAGGACATCAATAAAAACATTTCTGATTTTGGACGACAGCAGCTTTTACCCCCCTTCCCACCCCTTCATCAGTCGCTACCTCAGAATCAATGCTACGTGGCCACCACAAAGTCACAGACAGGTAAAAAGAGGCGCAGCAGCATGTGTGTGTCGCGAACCTGCGCCTTGCCAAACTAGTCTGTCTGACTGTGGTGCACGTGTGCTCTGGATGACTGTGGCTGGAGCCGGAGGCCCTCCTGTGCTCTCGTGAGCCTGCAGAGGGATGTCGGGCCTCTGCTCTAAAACCTCGTCTCATGCCTGCGTTGATTTCTTCCTTTGTTTTCAGTCTCAGGATGAAGATTGTTTTCATTACTAAGATCTTACTGCCTTGGTCTAATCGGGTAGAAGACTCTCTGGATTTGAGACCTCTCCCAGTGTATAACTTAGGTGCTGTTGGGAACATCGTGGCCTATTGAGGAGACCTTTGGGTTCAGGTTGTGGAGAGCTGTGGTTTGGTTCTAGCCCTGTTACCAACCACGCGCCTGTGGGCTATTATCCTTGCTCTTCTTCTTTTTTTTTTCTTTTTTAATAATTTTATTTGTTTATTTATTTTTTCCCCAAAGCCCCAGTGGATAGTTGTATGTCATAGCTGCACATCCTTCTAGTTGCTGTATGTGGGACGCGGCCTCAGCATGGCCGGAGAAGCGGTGCGTTGGTGCGTGCCCGGGATCCGAACCCGGGCAGCCAGCAGCAGAGCGCACGCACTTAACCGCTAAGCAACGGGGCCGGCCCTATCCTCGCTCTTCTAGCTCGTTTCTGTTTGTGGTCAGTTGGGGGAGTGGATGGACATTTGATTCCTTACTGGGGCCTTTTGCATGAGGTGGGAGCTGCATGAGTAGCCCCACAGGGAGGATGCTGGTGTGGGGGTGCCTTGAGTGAGGGGCCTCCCTCTCGAGCCTCTAGGACACAATTCCTACAGAGATGAGGTGCTCCCTCCAGTGCAGAAAGGCCCTTACTGTGAGGCTGTTATGCATGTCGGGTGGAGACTCGCAGACACGGGCGAGGTCAGCCTGGTGCTAGGCATGCTGGGGGCTGTCCACCTGAAAGGCTGGATTGGGGAGTATTACCCTGTGATAAGTGTATGTCTTCTTCTGGACTTTTAAAGTACTTTTTATTTGGGGTCCGGCACCATGGCTTAGTGGTTAAATTAGGCACACTCTACTTCTGGGGGCCGGGTTCGTGGGTTTGGATCCCGGGAGCAGACTTACACCACTCGTCAGCCATGCTGTGGCAGGGACCCACATACAAAATAGAGGAAGATTGGCACAGACATTAGCTCAAGACGAATCTTCCTCAGCAAAAAAAAAAACCCAAAAAACAAACCTTTTTATTTGTAAGTAATTTCAAACTTCCAAAACAGTTGCAGAAATTCTGCAAGAATTCCTGTGTCCTCCCCCGTTTTACCACATGTGCGTAGTTGTGCCTCCCCCCCTTAAAACTTTTTATTTCTGAAACATGAAGGTAAATTGCAGGCATTGGGCCCTTTGACCTCTAAATACGTCAGTGTTCTTTCCTAAAAATAACAATGTAATGTCCCTAAAAATAAAGACATTCAGTTAGATAACTGCAGCACAGTTATCAAAATCAGGAAATTAACTTTGCTGCAATACTGTTATCTAGTCTTCATGCCTTGTTCACTTTTGCCAGTTGCCCTGTTAATGTCCCTTCCAGCACAGGGAAACATTTCTGGTCCAGGTTCCAGTCGAGGGTTCTACGGGTCACTTAGTGCTGTGTTTTGTTAGTCTCCGTTAATCTGGAACATTCCTCGTGTGCGTTTGCTGCTGTTGCCCCTGGTCAGGCTCAGGTGGTGGAACGTCACCAAGGGGCGTGTGTCCTCAGTGCGTCTCCTGGGGTGTGCGGTGGCCATTTGTCCCTCCACGGCTAGGCTGGGTCTGCAGGTCCCTCGGTCAAAAACCTGCTGTTCCTCAAATTGTGGTCAGTGTGTGTCCTGGAAGGGGTACTTTGAGGCTCTGCACATGTCTTGCTTCTCCTCACATCCCACCCGGTGGCTTCAGCATCTGAGGACGCCCACCCAGACTAATTACCACAGGGTGGGTTCCTGACTCCGTCACTCCCCCTTCACTTATTAGTGGAGTTTCTGCTGGAAGGAAGTGCTTCACATTCCCATCCGTGTATCTGTCTGTTTATTTTTAAGTATTGACTTGTGGATCCTTATTTAGTCTCTGGGCTCTAATCTGTCACCATCATTATCCAGTTGTCCCAGTTTGCCCCTCCGGCTGGTTCCCGAGTCCTCTGATGTGACCCCTTTGCTGGGTGAGGACTTTCTGCCTCAGCCAGAGGGTCCCGGCTCATCCTGTCCTTCCCCGGTCTAGTCTGGAATTGGCCGTCTCTCCAGGAAGCCCTCCTTCTGTTTATTGGAGCATGGTAGTTAGAAAAAAAGATCAGTCTGCCTTCCCCCGCCCCAACTTTTTGCCTGTTTTGACTCAGTATTACTTGTTTCAAACAGTTAAACCAGGCACTTTGCAAAACTCTGTGGAATTATACACGCATGTGTGTAAGGATTGACAAGTATTGTCACAAGTCAGTGTTTCTGTTAATGTGTTAAGATTTTTCCTATTTTGGCTTTGTTATTTCATCTTTTTAATGTAAGTTTTCTAAGAAGAAATGCTCAGTATGTTTAGCAGTTTCCCACAAAAATTAACCCTTTGCACCCTTCTTCGTTTCCTTACTTGGAAGCTGGAAATGGGGCTTAACTGACTCACTGTTCAGGACAGTGAGTCAGCCTCGCGCCATGGGTGCACCCTCAGCGGTGCGCTGAGCTTGGTCTGTGCTGACAGGCGTGCCCCCAGCCCAGCTGCTCCTAGTGCCGTCACCTCCAGGGAGGGTACAGAAGTCAGTTTCTCTGCCTGCAGAGGGGAGCGCCATCATGGCCACCTTACCTGATTGCAGAATTGCTGGGGTGCCTGTCAGTATCTGGGGAGAGGCAGGGGCAGGTGTCCGGGATGGGGTGGGACACATGCGGTCCACTAGATGTGCCGGGTGTGAATGTGGCCCTTTGTGACAGTGTCTTTGCAGACCGGGAGTGGTCTGTCCACTTTATTCTTCAGGCCTCACTCCTTCCTCTGCCCGTTAGTGCTGTCTTCCCCGTGGGTGGGGTGTTGGAGCTGTTGCAGAAGAGAGGTACCTCAGAAAGTTTAAGATTCCAGCTCATCTCTTGTTACCGATATTTTTAAGTTACTGTGGTGATGATCCCAGAAGGTTCTGTTCTTTTCCATCCTGCTGCACCACAAGAAGGAGACATGAGCAGAGTCACACGTAGGTGACAAAGCGCATTTTACTCTCCCTGCTATGATTGCAGAGGACTTGTATCTCAGCCTGGCTCGCCTGTCCCTGCGGCCCAGTCGTCTTGTTCTAGCACTTGGTGGACAGAGCTGTGCTTCCTCGTGACGAGTTACGTGCTCAGAGCAGCCCCCAGTGAACATGCTGCGGGACCGCATGGGCGATTGTCCTAAGTGTCCTGTGTGTCCCCAGTGCCTGCAGTCACTGGGCACCCCCTCACCCCAGGGCTGAGGCACACCTAGTGTCCACCACGCCGTGTGCTTATGGGGCTGTCAGCATGACGCACGCAGTGTTTACAGTCCACGCTCGTGCATATTCTTCCAACATTCTTTTTCTACATTTTGTAGAACTAAAACATAAGGTAATTTTTTCAGCCCTTTAGTAGAGTTCCTCTATGTGAAAGCAATGGTTTTCAGATTATTATTAAACCCTGAAATTTTTTTTTAAATAAAATATTTAGGAAGCCTCATTCTGTAAAACCAGTCAACCTGGAGTGCTTCATCCAGAATGGGATTGGGGGCCCTGAGCTCCCATTCAGTCTCCCCGCCATGGCCGCTTGTCTGAAAACGTGCTCCAAGACCCCCAGATGTTTGTTTCTCTCCATCGTCCCTTTCCTCACCCTCATGTACCTCGATAATTTGCTGGGCCGTAGCTTCAAGGGCTTCTTTCCCTTCAGTTTGAGGGCGGTTGAGTGAGGAGGCGGGTGATGGGGAAAGGGTCCCGGTGGTAATGGACTGCGGTCACTGTTGTGTGGTCGTGCTTTAGAGGTGGACACGTCTAGAGACTGTGTGACTGATTTCTTGTTGTGGGTGAGAGAACAGAGTCTCAGGAAGGCCGACGTAGCCCCATCCCAGGGACTGGCAGGGAGGCCCCCCTTCCTCTCAGCTTCGTTCTTGCCACCACGCTGCGCATGTTCAGAGGCGAGGACTGGGTGCATGAGGCGCTACAGGGCCCTGGGGCTACCGGTGGGTGGGTTCTCCTGCCTGCGGGGGTTGATCATGCTGCCATCTGTACAGCTCAGGGTTTCATTGTGAATAAAACAAATGATCTGTGAGATACTTTCAGCTTTCCCTGTGTAGTTTAGGGCAAGTAAGAAATAGCTATCACTGTGTGGCATGCTATGACTTTGGTAATCAGATTTGTGAACTGTCACGTACCTTTAAAAGCACTTGAATGTGTTTCTTTTCCTTTCTTGTCCCCTTTTGACTTTTTTTTTTTTTAGCTTGCTTGCCTTTTGTTTTAGCAGCTGCAGTATCTCGGAAGAAAAAACGAAGAATGGGAACCTATAGCCTGGTTCCTAAGAAAAAGACCAAAGTTTTAAAACAGAGGACGGTGATTGAGATGTTTAAGAGCATAACTCATTCCACTGTGGGTTCCAAGGTAAGGGGGAGGCTTGTGTTATTTGTACGTGTGCTTGGAAATGTGAGTCTGTGTCCAGGACCTCTTTGGCCAAAAGAGCACCATATGAGGTTGTCGGTAATTTGGATGACCTCGGTCCCTTTTGAAGCAACCCAGGCCTAAAGTGCATCTACTCGGGGGCGCAGTCTCCTGTCCAGGTGGGTCATTGGAGGCCTCCTCACGCAGCCTGCCACCTGCTGGGCTCTTTGCCTGCGGTAGTCGCCGCGTCCAGTCCTGCAGGCCACGCCTTGGTGAAGTTAGCAGGTTGTTCCTGATGCTGGGGTTCTGCGTGATGGATGTACCCCTGCCGTGTTCCAGGGTGAGAAGGACCTGGGCGACAGCACCCTTCATGTGAATGGGGAGAGCTTGGAGATGGATTCAGAGGAGGAAGACTCAGAGGAGCTCGACGAGGACGAGGATCAAGGAGCCGAGCAGGCCGCTGTGTTTCCCACGGAGGACAGCAGGACTTCTAAAGAGAGCGTGTCGGAAACGGACCGCACTCAAAAGGTAGGCCTTTCTCACTTCCTTGGTGAAGAGAATAACAAGGTGGACCGTCCCTCCTGAGGATGAGCAGTCTGGCCACTCCTAGGCTACGTACTTCTGACTTGGATTTTTGTGTTTTATTTCTCTTGAATTTTTAGATTAGTTTATTTTCATCAGAGAAGTGTTTGTCTTCCGTACAGCATCCATTGAAGTAAACGTCTTGAGCTTTTTTTAGGCTCTAGATTCACAGGAATAAATCGATGGAGGACTGTGTGCCAGTAAGGCTGCTTGCCCTTGGCCTTGTGGGACATACCTCCTTCTGTCCTGGGCCTTCTTCACAGGGGCAGCTCTCTTTCTCCTGCAAGTGAGGGGCTGACACTGGGGAGGCCTCAGTCCTCCTGGTTGGAGTGAGCATCCAGGGCTGCTGACCGGGCCTGTGGAGAGGTTATGGGCAGTCTGTTAACGCCCAGTGTATCCCGGGGATAGGGGCCAGGCATGTCCTTGTTTTGAACGCTTCATCCGTGTCCCCCTGAGACCGAGCTCTGGGAGGCCGCAGTGCAGTGGCCCCTGCTGGCTAGGCACTGTCTGTAGGTGGTCCTGGGGCACGACACTGGGCACAGACCTGAGTAGAATGATGGTGACCTCTGGGCTTGTGTTGATGCTCTCTCAGTCCTGAGAGGGATGGAGAGACGGGAGTTGAGAATCAGGCTGGCGTGGATACCTGGTTGCGATTTTACTGTTCCGCGTAGCAGACTTTTTTGAGAGAACTTTTGACCGTCTTTATTTAAGGTGGACTGTTATATCTAATGAGTTATTCTGAAACTAAGAGTAGGCAGAGAAGTTCCAGGTGAGTTCATTAAATAGTGACTTGTTGGAAATGTATAATTTTGTCGATTAGCTTTTTACACTTCGAGTCAGCTCTGTGCTCTGTAGATACGGCCTTGACGTGTGTAAAGCATTTTCTTTCAGCCCTCAGAGTTTGGGGGGTGTCTTTTCTTAGTGTTGCTTAAATTTCAAATTCGTTTTTAGCCAGTTAATGCCTGTTCTACTTTTTTTTTTTTTTTAAACAGTTTTATTTATTTATTTATTCAGCCCTGAGCTAACATCCATGGTAATCCTCCTCTTCTTGCTGAGGAAGACCAGCTCTGAGCTAACGTCTATTGCCAAGCCTCCTCCTTTTTTTTTCCCCCAAAGCCCCAGTAGATAGTTGTATGTCATAGCCTCACATTCTTCTAGTTGCTGTATGTGGGACGTGGCCTCAGCATGGCCGGAGAAGCGGTGCATGGGTGCGTGTCCGGATCCGAACCCGGGCCGCCAGTAGTGGAGCGCACACACTTAACCACTAAGCCATGGGGCCGGCCCTATTCTACTTTTTTTTAGCAGGTTTTTGGGCAAATTTTAAAATGTTGTCCCCAGCTCTTAAGGTAATTATTCAAAAGTAAATTAGTGGAAAATGCTAACATTAGAGATTTAAAGGGAATTTGAAATTTATTTATTTATTTTAAAATATCATTTATTAGTTTTTTCCCTTTCCTATAGAGAAGTGTAAGGAAGAAGCCAACAGCATCCTAACTCTTGTGGTGGCTTTTACATGGTGATTACAACAGACGTGGCCATGCTCATGTCCTGTAACCAGGAGTCTTACTCTCCACGCCCTGCTTCTTCGCTTAACTTGGCTGATGGCCACAGCACGCTGCCGGGTCTGCCCATCCTTTGACAGGCTGTGTGCTCCACTGCACACGTCACCCATGCTCTGGGCACCAGCAACCGTAGGGGCCTTCATTGTCACGCTTCCTGGAGTATAATCGTGGGTAACGCGTGTGATCTGCACTTAGAAGGTAAATGTCGGCCTGCCAGATCACCCGTGCGTTTATGCCTCCTGCCTGCGGTAGCTGAGAGGGGTGGTTTCCTCACCTTCCCCAGCAGTCAGCATGATTGGAATTTCAGTGTTTAACTGAAGTTCTGAGTGGGGCTGGGCTCCACTCAGTATTTGTTGTTGATCACTGGCCATCAGTATTTGTTGTTCTTTGAGCCACCTGCTAAATATCCTTTGCCCGTTTTTCTCCTGGCTTGTGCATCTTTTAAAAACGTGGTCTTAGGAGCTTTGTGTAAATATGTAAATGTCGAGTTTCTCTGTTGCTCTCATGTGAGCTGTGGTTACTTTCCAGGTGGTGGTTGGTCTCTAGCCTTGCTTGTGATGTCAGAACCCACGGGGACTAGTCTATTTCTTTATGATTTCTGGGTTCTACGTTCTAATTATGATAAACAGACCTTTCTTACTCGTGATTTTGAATAAATTGATATAAGCCATCTTCTAATACTTCATTGATTTCTTCTTTATGTATTAATATTTGATTCATGTAGAATTTATTTTGTGATAAAATGTGAGGTAGATACACTCAAAATGGGTGAGTTTTCTGGTGTATAAATTATATCTCAATGAAGGTTTTTAAACAGCATTTGAGGTCAGGTCCCATGGTTTCCTTCAAAGCGTTAGCCCATGTGTTGCACCATTCGTTGACTGACATTTCTGTCCCCTACTGATTTAAAATGCCACCTTTATCCTATACCATATGGCATATGAATTTGAGTCTATTTCTGGATTCTCTATTTTGATCGAGATCTCTTGTCTTCCAGAGAGAATCTAGACACTGCATATCTCTGAACAATAACACTGCATAGGGCCCTCAGCTCCTAGCCGGAGTCTGTAGCTGGGCCTGGTGACCAGAGTGGCGTCATGTTGGGTCAGGGTCCCCTGCTTGCCCCCGGCCCGCTGAGCCCCTGCCCGCCCTGTGTGAGCTCTTCCTGGCTCACTTACGGTTCAGCTCAGACTCCACGATGTCGGCAGATACCCTTCTCTTTCTGATTTCCTCAGTTTTTCAACTTACACCTTACTCCTTGTAGCTGTCATAGGGCAGTTATCAAGTGACCCCTTGTAAAGTAACTGTTATTCCTTCCTTTACAGTCACTTTATAGGAGTTTTGGAAGGAACTGGAGTTAAGTTGTTAGTGTGCCTATTTTAATTGGTAGTTTCATTGCTCAGTCTTTTTAAGATAAAAAACTACCCACTAAAATTTAAAGATAACTTACATTAAATAAAGCTGACTAAAGATATCAGAATCCTACAAAAAAGATTATACTTAATGGTGAAAATTTTAAAGCATTTCTAATATCAGTGATAAAAAGAGGGAGGGTTTGCCACTTTCTCCCCTAACAGGAACACTGCAGCTCCGTCATTCTTGCTGCGATGCTGTAGGATGAGAACCAGAAGGAAACATTAACATTTAAAAGGACAAGGGAGGGCCGGCCCCGTGGCTTAGTGGTTAAGTGCCCGAGCTCCGCTACTGGCGGCCCGGGTTCGGATCCCTGGTGCGCACCGACGCACCGCTTCTTGGGCCATGCTGAGGCCGCGTCCCACATACAGCGACTAGAAAGATGTGCAACTGTGACATACAACTATCTGCTGGGGCTTTGGGGAAAAAAAAGGAGGAGGATTGGCGATGGATGTTAGCTCAGGGCCGGTCTTCCTCAGCAAAAAGAGGAGGATTGGCATGGATGTTAGCTCAGGGCTGATCTTCCTCACAAAAAAATAAATAAATAAAAAAAATAAAAGGACAAGGGAGAAGCGTTTGCTGAGAATGTAATCATCCATCTAAAAAAATCCAAGAAAACCAGCTGAAAAACTGCTATAGCTAGTAAGCTGACATATATGCGACGAGACCTGAACCTCCTGTCTTCATGTGTAGTTGCAATAGCCAATTAGAAAAGGTAATGACAGCAATGTCAGTAATATCAATACATGCCTGGGGATCTTTTTTAACTTTTCTAAGTAGAAAATGTTAGGATATGCGAACATACAGAATAGTGAACAGTCGTCAACACTTGGCTAGTCTTGTTTACGCTTGCATGGATTGTCTTGAAGCAGAGATTTCAGTGTGGATCTTTAAAAGATAAGGACTCTTTGAAAAACAAAACCATGGTATCACACCTAAACATTAGCTGTAATTCTTTACTGTCACCGGAGTACTGTGCAATAAATTTAATAAGAAATGTCTGTTACCTGAGAGGAAAACTGTAAAACTTTGCTGAAAGAGGTTAAAAAAAAGACGTAAGTTCGTGGAAAGACCCGTTATTTGTCTGAATGAGAAGATCTTTTGTTTTATTCTCCCTGTGTTATCCGTAAGTTCGGAACAGTCCTCATCAGAATCCTAACAGGACTTTCTGTAGAACAGCTGACGTGGGAAAGAACAGGGAACAGGACAGTAGTAGCAATCCCGGAGTGTGACTAAAACGGGGGGTTTGTGCGGCAACAGGATAGCAGTGGCGGTGGAATAGGGGTCCATCACACGCCTGTTTGTACGAAGATAGAGTCTATTGTAAGAATGGGGTTTTCAATTTGTGGTCAAGGGATCATGAACTTTTCAATAAATGTTATTGGGACAACTGTCTGTTCTTTTGGGGGAAAAATAGAGGTTAGCTCTTGCATCATGGCACATAAGAAGTGTAAACTGCATTCTGGAATTTGATGGTGTGATGGTTGTGCAACTCTGAATATACTAAAAACCACTGAATTGTGCACTGAACAGATGAATTTTAGGGTAGGTAAATTATCTCGGTAAAGCTGTTATATAAAAAAGTAAATTCCAGAAGATTTAGTGTCAACACAAAATATTGAACTGTGGAAGAGAATGTTGGAAATTATTTCTCTAATCTCAAACGAGGAAGGCCTTCAAGTGCAAGACACAAACCCAGAAGTCACGAAGGGAAAGATGGACACGTTTGACTTGTCCAGATAAAAATCTCTAAAGTTTTATATAAGAAGAAATAGCAGAAGCAAAGCTTAAAAAACTTGGTAGGAAAAATATTTATAACATATTTTGCAGACAAAGGATTACTATCCTGCATGTGTGTAGCTTCTACAAATTAATAAGAAAGCCAGGACCCAATAGAAATATGGACTGAGGATATGGTCAGGCCAGACCTAGTGGAAGAAATAAAGTGTGACGAAGTTACGGAAGACACTCAGTTCCTCTTCTACTTGGGGAATGAAGACCCAGGCAGCCATGCGACCCCTTTGCAGGGCTGGTGGTGCCTTTGTGGGTGTTGCTCCTGGCAGCATTCCTGGAACACCACGTCTAGAGTGTTCTATGCAGAGAATAGCATGTCTGTCGATTTGTCTCAGAGGGTCTGGCTTGTCTAGAACACAACGTTAAGGTGAAATTGCAGGGTGCTCATTGATCGTGGAATGCCACGTGCAGCGCCACAGTGTGTGTGACCACATCCCTGCTCCAGGGAGTGGGTGGGAAAGGGCAGATGGGTACTCACATGTATTTTAGCATCATTTGCAATGAAAATGTGTTTGTGTATTACCTGTGTGGTTAGCAAAGATAAATACAAAAGACAAAATAAGATATTTCAATTGTTCTATATGGAAAGAATTCCAAAAAGTATTTTTGTTTGGAAGAGAGTAGCGTTCACAGAAGTGTGTTTGGTACTCTGCCGTCCGTACAGACAGAAGCACACTCTTGCGTCCAGGCAGACATTGGCTGCAGGTACCATGAGCAGCGGCAGCGAGATGGCCCTGGGGCTGGCTGGGACCTGGGGGGTACGTTTTGCATTTTTTATTATTTTGTGGACTCTGAAAATCTTTTTACTGTGTGTGTTTTGTTACTTTTTAATTGCATTCTACCACACATAAAATGGATCAAGTGCACTAATCTTGAGCGTACAATTGATGACCTCTTACACTCCAGAGGCACCAGAGGAGGTGCCTTCCAGATCACTTGTAGATCAGTATACAGATCTATACGTCCAGGTCAGTATAGAAATACGGTAAAGGAGCAGCCTGCCTGGGATGGGGGCTTTCAGGGGAGCAGGAGGGGCCTGGAGCTGGCACTTGGTCGTTCCTTGGACAGAGACAGCGTCCAGCCCCCTGCACGTGCATCTCCAGCGTTCACTGCCAGTGTGTTTGGTAAAATGTATTTTTGATTGAATCACCTGCCACTGAAGGGTCTCATTAGTTTCTGTTTTCTTTTTGGCTTATCGTGCGGCTGGTCAGATGGATGGCGAGTCTGAAGAGGAGCAGGAGTCGGTCGGCACTGGGGAGGAGGAGGAGGATGGAGACGAGTCTGATCTGGTAACCTCAGCGTTGCATTCTACTTCATGTTTTATAGCAGAGTAAATACAGGAGACGCTGTGGACTGACCAGTCCCTCACTTAGCCGTCATTCATTGCGCTTTAGTGTGGGTTTGGAAGCCAGGGCCACGACTATGGCCAGGCAGATCTGGTCCTGGCCCTTGGAAGGGAGCACGAGAGACGCCCGTGCAGAGAGCCGAGGGAGATGGGCCCAGGGTGGGCAGGGCAGGCGAGAGGGCCATCCCGGTGGGTGGTGGGGCTTAGGGGAAGGGGTCTGTTGTCCCTCGTGTGTGGTTGGACGGGGCAGGAGCTGGCCGCAGTGACAGCAGCCGTGAGTCTGCCTCTGTGACTGATGTGAGAGGGAAGGAAGGAATTGAGGTGTCTGAGATAGACCTGGCGGACCTTTTGGTGGGCTGGATGTCACGTGGAGGTGAGGGATAGGAGTGAGTATGTTATTAGTGGTCAGCCAAGTGGAGACGTCCTGGAGGCACGGGCCAGAGGACAGGGCCGGGGGTCCAGGCCTGGGAATGGGGAGCATGGGGGAAGAGCACAAGGCCCCAGGATGGAGCCCGGGGAAATGTCCCGTAGGTGAGCATTAAGCAGAGAAGGATGCGTCGGCTCTGAGACTGGGAAGCAGGTCTTTGTGCTGTGGGAAGAAAACTCAGAGAGTTTGCGCCACGTGAACCGAGAAATGCTGTTAACTGGGAGAAAATAGTCAGTGGTGTCAGGTTGTCACAAGGGTGGATGAGATGAGGACACAGAAGAAAGGGACTGTTGGGTTTGGTGATCGACTGTCGTTTCTTTGGGACGGTGGATTGAAGTGACAGTGAGCTTTGGGTGCAGTGCTCACAGAAGTCCTTTCTGAAGTTTTGCTGTAAAGGGGAGCACAGGAATGAGGAAGATGGAGTGGAGTGTAGGGTGCAGTGGGTGGTTTATTAGGAGGGACGCTGGACGGAGCCTAATGCCCCGCCACAAGATGATCTCCAGGACCGCCCTCCCTTGCCACGTGACTGCAGGCCGACCAAGCACCCAGCACGAGGGCTCATTCCAGGCAGTTGGGAAGGACAGAGCACTGCACCTGGTGCATGTTTTTGTCTCATGAACACATTCTTTTAAATTTGTGTCTGTATCCACAGTAAGCAGGAATTGTGAGATCCTCATCTTAGACTAGTTAGAAGGGACTGGTGGTCCGAGCTGTGTGTCTGTATGTAATCTGTGGTAGTCAGATGCCGTTTCTCAATCTAGGCTTTAGAAACAGATACTTAAAAAATCTTGAAATATTATAAATTGATTATAACCTCTTTTCCTTGTCCTCCATGTAGACAGTTAATTTAAACGTAGATTCTGAAGCCATTTGAGCCATTGACTGTTCTTTTCTCATGAGCAAAATGAATGGATGTGTCTGATTGAGTGGGTTCTCTCCTCACTGAGCTTATTTATTTAGTTCCTGAGGAGAGCTTTTTCATTTATTCTTTTTTGTGCCAAACTCAAATAAGATTGATAAATTCTATTTTAATTTTCTTGGCTTTTTTTTTGGCCTATAAAGTAACTGAGCTTAGAGTGATGTTTAGGGAAAAGCACACGTATCTTTAAGAATGTGACCAAGAAAAATGTTTAAAATTAATATTCTAGTGGAAGAAGTAAGATATAACAGGTATTTTACTTTGCAAGAAAACAAAACTCGTAGTCCTTTTTGCTTTCAGGAGCTCCCGTGCTTTACCTTTTCTGTTCCTGCCCCTTTGGTCCTCAGAGTTCTGAGTCCAGCATCAAGAAGAAGTTTCTCAAGAGGAAGGGGAAGCCTGATAGCCCCTGGATCAAGCCGGCTAGGAAGAGGAGGCGGAGAAATAAGAAGAAGCCAAGCAGCGGGCTGGGTAAACTGCCCGGGCGGCCGCGGGGCCTCGGGGGCTGGCCTGCGGCGGGGGTTCTGCCTAGGATTTCATTTGAAAAGCGGGCTCCACGGTTTAGAGAAACCCAGAACGGGTATGAAGTGGCTTGGTAGAGGCACTCAGCTGACCCTAAAGTGGCTTCTTTCCGGCGAACCTCCTGTGTGCTGGCCTCGTTGCTGGACTGGGGCTGATAAGGGTCGTGCATCGCTGCCCGTGTGGCTGGGAGTCTGTGGCCCGCGTGCACAGTTCATGGTCACCATAGCTGCCGTCACTGTCCTGTGTGGGCAGTCCTCGCTCCACATGGCTTTACGCCCTTTGGTCAGATTCCCCTGTCCTAGGAGTAATTTTGTTAAAGGGAATGCAGGGAAGGAAATGACCGTCACACTAAGAAGGTGAGCAGGCCTAGTGGGCAGGGGTCATGTTTACAGCTTTGTTGCGGAAGACCTGGCGTACGATAAATTGTATGTAATTCAGGTGTGCAGTTGGTAAGTTCCAGCACCCGAGTATGACTGTGAGACCTCTACCACAGCCACTCATGAACGCCCCCCTGGCAGGGTCCTGTCCCCTGCCTCCCCTTGGTGACTACCCTCTCCCCAGCCAGCCCTCCTCCTCCTCCACCTCTGTTCCGCTTTCTGTCCTGCAGATTGGTTAGCACTGTGTACAACCTTATAGGAATGGATCATTGGGTAGGTACCCTTTCTCTGTCTGCTTCTTCGCACAGCGCTGTTTGAGAGCCATCTGTGTTGTAGTACGTAGTACATGTCGATAGTTGGCTGTGAAGTATTCCAGGATGTGGCTGTTCATGGTTTATCTTTCACCTGTTAAGGGACATTGGCCTCTTTTTGTTTTTTGGCTATTACAAATAAAACTGCTATGAATGTTTGTGTACAAATCTTTATTGAACAGATGGTAAATATTTAGGAGTGGAATGGCTGAGTCGTATGCTGTATGTCTGACTTTTTAGGAAACTGCCAAACTGTTTTCCGAAGTACTTGTCCTCTTAACTTTCCCACACAGCACGTGAGAGTTCCCGTCCCTCTTGTGTCCTTGCCAACACTTGTTATGGTCAGTCTCTTGAATTTCAACACTGCTGGTGGGTGTGCAGTGCTATCTCCTGTGGGTTCACTTTGTACTTCCCTAATGAGGAATGAGGTTGCACATCTTAGCTTTTGTATAGCATCTGTAGAGTGTTTGTATCTTTTTCTCATTTTTAAATGAGATTGTATGTCTTCTCATTAAGTTGCAAGAGTTCTTTCAATGTCTTGGATATGTCTTTTGTCAGATACGTGTTTTGCAAATATGTGCACCTAGTAAAAGTTTTTAAAATTTGTTGAAGTCTATGAATTATTTTCTTTTAAAATTCATCCTTTCTGTGATCTCAGAAATCTTTGACTAACTCAGGTCACAAGATTTTGTCCTAGTTTTCTTCTTGGAGTTTTACGGTTTTGGCTCTTACTCGTGGGTCTCCGATCCATTTCGAGTTAGTTTTTGTGTGAGGTAGGGTCAAGCTCTCTTTTTCGCATGTGGGTATCCAGTTATTCAGCACCATTGGTTGAATTGACTTTTCTTTCTCCGTTTTACCCTTTGAACCTTTGTGGATACTCAATGTGTGGGCTGTTTTCTGGACTTTCTAGTCTGTTTCATTTATTTGTTTATCTTTACACCAGTACCGCAAAGCTGCAGGACTTTGTTCTGGTTTTCACAATTACTTTAGCTGTTCTTCTACATTCCCCTGATATAGAAGTAGGTTTGCTAAATGGATGTCGGGGAGGCAAAGCTGTCCCCCGAAATGCAGAGGGCTCCAGGAGGCCTTTGTGTGAGTCACGGTTTCACGCTGGAGGTGGGTGGTGAGTGGGGCTCGCTGACTCACCAGGCGCACAGGAGCCTCCTGTGAACTTCATCTCCATCTCCGTCACTTAGGTTTCCTTTTCTCTCTACCTCGATGATCAACTGAGATCAGAATACTTGATGTAGCTTTTATTGTTGGCTAACAAAAGCATTTGTAGATCCAAGACTAAAAGTTGTTTTGGAGTTGAGGTTTCATCTTTGCCTTCTTGGGCATAATGTGTAAAATGCATGCTTAAGTATTTATCCACATAGGAGTTTGAATTTTATTTTTTTTCCATAAAATGTTTAAAATTGCACAAGGACTACTCATGTTCTTCAAATTGGTGGTGATGATTTCTCGCACGTGATTGGCTTCTTCCTGTCTATCCAAGATCTAGGTGTAGAATATGACATGAATTCAAAGACTTTGGATACCATGAGTCTCTGTATTATGGCTCATTTATTTCTGATCGTTGACATAATATCAACAACTAGTATTTATTTATTTATTTTTAATAATTTTATTTATTTATTTATTTTTTCCCCCAAAGCCCCAGCAGATAGTTGTATGTCATAGCTGCACATCCCTTTAGCCGCTGTATGTGGGACGGTGGCCTCAGCATGGCTGGAGAAGCGGTGCATCGGTGCGTGCCCGGGATCTGAACCCGGGCCGCCAGCAGCGGAGCACGCGCACCCAACCGCTAAGCCACGGGGCCAGCCCAACAACTAGTATTTAGAAGCTTGGCTGTGAAATACGGGCATTTGCCCTCTGCTGGTGTTGCATGTTATCTTGTGTGTATGCACACTTTTGACAGACCTCCTCAGTGAAATGCCCTTACAATGGCAAATACCTGGGTAGGCCCTCCTGGGACTTGAGGCCCTCGAGGCCAAAATGTCCACACGTCCCAGGAGGCCTGAGCCTTTGCAGTCCCCACTTCACAGGCTCCTTTTTTGCCCACATGCCTTCTCCTTGGCATGTTCAGATTGTGTTGCCCTCTGCTGAGTGAGGCACTTCAGAAACCACCCATGTCTGACGAGTGGACGCCTCCTCGCAGTCCTATGTCCTTTCCCTGTGAATCCTGAATGCCAGGTGTCGGTGAGGTTGGGCAGATTTCCCAGCAGCACTGCACGTGTCTTTAGCTACTTTACGTCAGGTGGTCTTTCAAACCTGCAAGTCAGATTTTTCTGTTTTATTTTTAAAGTAATAGTCACAGAACATGACACATACCATGTTTTTATCCATTTCCTTTATTATTTCATCAGCTTTTGTCTAGCTGTGTAGTTATAGAGAAGGATGTTTTCACATGTAAGCACCTTTGTTTCTCTTGATACTCTCTCCTCTCCTCCCATGAATATTATGTAGAAATGGGGGAATTAGCAAAATGATGCACAGGAAAGAAAATGATAGTGAAACTGAAGTGACCTAGACGATAGTGGCATTTTAGTTTGTTGTTGGAATGGGTTAATTAGCATTCCCTGTGAGCCCAGCCTCCACAGTCTCTGGTGGAGAGACGTGGCCCCTGTGCAGTGTTTCACGTGCGTGCTCTTTGACTGCAGGTTCTGAAACTTATACGTCATCTTCAGGAAGCGCAGAGCAGACGGCACCAGGAGACAGCTCGGGGTACATGGAAGTTTCTCTGGACTCCCTGGATCTCCGTGTCAAGGGGACGCTGCCCTCACAAGCAGAAGGTGAACGTTGGTGCTGTGACAAGGCTGGGCACCATCTTGCTCTTTGTTTGCTGGGTGGCGTCCTCTGTATTAGCTGGATGCCCCCTGCTGGGTAGTGATGGAACGTTTGATTAAATGCATCCCTGAAAGGTGGCCAAATGGACATAACACAAGGCATGTGTGCTGTGTCACCCACAGCATTCAAGTGGAAACCCTCAGGGATAAGGTAGCAAACATCTCCCTTGAGGTCAGATCGTTGGTGGTCATACAGCATTTCCCCCATAAGTCAGACACATTTTTTTTAAAGATTTTATTTATTTATTTATTTTTTCCCCCCAAAGCCCCAGTAGATAGTTGTGTGTCATAGCTGCACATCCTTCTAGTTGCTGTATGTGGGACGCGGCCTCAGCATGGCCAGAGAAGCAGTGCATCAGTGCATGCCCGGGATCCGAACCCGGGTCGCCAGCAGTGGAGCGCGCTCACTTAACCACCAAGCCACGGGGCCGGCCCCACATTTTTATGTAGAGTTCCTAATGAAAAGGTGTCCTTCTGTCCTGACTGTGTTCCAGGAAATACACAGGTGGCTTAATTTTGAATAATGCGGCTTTTTTATTATATCTGATTCTTTTTTTTTAATTAATTAATTAATTAATTAATTTTTTTTTCCACTTGGACAGAAATTTATTTATCCTAACTTGCCAAAGTCATAGCTGAAAAAAATATGGAACGCTTCACGAATTTGCGTGTCATCCTTGCGCAGGGGCCATGCTAATCTTCTCTGTATCGTTCCAATTTTAGTATATGTGCTGCCGAAGCGAGCACATTATATCTGATTCTAATTATGGTTGGTTGAAATATGTCTTCTGGTTAGTGTTGCGCTAACAGTGCTCAGATACAGTCTGTAATGGAATAATATGTGGGTGGTGCTGTGTTTGAGCCTTTAAATCACAGAGGCATCAGCAGCTCCTGTGGCGCTCCTTGGCCCCGGGGCTCTGGGCGGGGGCCAGGGGCGGGGGCGGCCTGTAGGCTGCCTGCACTGTATCGGCAGGCACTTGGTAACCATCCCGCACACGATCTCTCCACCAGCGTTTCCTCTTCTTCAGCCATTCAAAAACCTTTTATCAATGAAAAGTAACTGATAACTGTTTGACTATTTTGGAAAATTTATTTGAAATGTAATATGGGCATGTGTGTGGTGATGGGTTGTAATTAGTATTTTGGTGGTGAACATGATGTAATCTACACAGAAATAGAAGTACAATGATGTACACCTGAAATTTTTACAATGTTATAAACCAATGTTACTGCAATAAACAAAAAATTAAAAAAAAAAAAGAAATGTAATATGGGGAAAATGTAAAAATCCCAAAGTTATTTACATTTTATGTGGATTTTGTAGCTGTGAGATTGTGGACTGCTATAGGGGTTTAACCAATCATTTTTTGAAGGACAAATAACTAGCTTTTCATGGTTTTGAACATTAGAGAAATCTTTAGCCTAAGACATAAATCGTAGGCTTGTCCTTCAGAGAAACAACCATTTTTCTTCTTGCACCAAATGGAGCAGAAACCCCTCTTCATTATGAGTTCTCAGCATAATCCCCCCATGCTTTCTTTCCAGATGAAATATAACACTGTATGTCTCATTTTTCTAAACTTGCTTGTAGATTTGTCTCAGGAAGTTACAGATTTGGATGTAAGCATGAAATGGTGTTTCATTTTATCGAGTTGCCTCCTCTGCTACACCCCAGTGTCAGCTGTGAGAAGGCAGCACAGCGCCCAGTGGACACTCATGAGTGCAGTGACCTCAGGCTTGCCCTGATTTGTTGTTTTAGCTGAGCAATGGGAGATTGATGGAGATGGTGGGAGATGGTGTTTAGAGGCCCTCTGCCTTCGGATTTTTATATTCTGTCTCTGGTAAAAGTAAGGACCGGAGGTGGTGGTAAAGGGACCAAAAGAAAAGGACCTGAGACAGTAACTAAAAGTAACTGTGAAGGGCCGAGAGTGGCAAAGTGAGGCCACGCTGGTGAGAGCCGAGTTAGAGAAGGGAGCAGTGAAGGCTGAGGCTTCCTGAGAACCCAAGACCTCTTATATGTTGACTTCCCCAAGTTTATTTCCCTGTGATTGAACCACTGACTGATCAGTCATGCTTTTGATTTAGAGAATCAGCATAGAGAAGAAACAAGTTGCATTGCTCAGTTGCGTTCATGCTTTTTAGCCCTAGAGTTCTGGAAACTTGAAGGAGACAGCAGCAGAGCCTTAGGCTGGACAGCAGGGGTGCAGCATCTCAGGCTCGTTGGGCATCTGGGTGGTGTGCACCTGTGACAGGTGCAAAGGGTGGGTGACAGTTCTGGGTTGTCGTTCAAGAGGGTCCAGGCTTGAACCTGCAGAATGTTTGTACCAAGATCAGAAATCGCTCTGTGTGCATGTCTGTCGTCTCGTCGTCGTCTTGGCTCTTAGTTCTGCTGAGTCAAGGTTGAGCGATATTGTGATCCCAACAGGTGACTGAGGGGAGGTCAAGAGCTGGTGACCTGGAAATGTGGGTGGGGCAGACGAGTCAGAGCTCAGGGGGAGCGGACACTCGGGTGGGATTTGCTTGGACCGTTCATTTGACGTCCCTGGTGGCTCCTGCTGCTGGAGACAGGAACACACACCAAGTTCAGGAGATGTCTGAGCCACTGCCACATTGTGCAAGTGTGTGGGAAGCTAACTCCAGGGACCTGGGCCCTCGTCCCCTCCCGTTGGCCTTCTCAGCCACGTTGGCGGCAACTCTGCGCAGTCTGTGTCTTCCTCATTTTAGAGTCAAGTTGCTCAGCAGGTCACCACAAAGGCCTCCCAGTTTTAAATTTGCAGTGATTCCGGTGTGAGTTCTACCTTACCACCAAGGAAAGGCATCCATCTCTTGGAGTGTGGGTGACCCCGAGGCTCGGCTGCACTGGGCGTTGGCGACGGGACGAGGCGGAGTTGCCCCCCTGCTTCATTGCTGTGCAGAGCACCCGGGCTCCTGTGTCCTGAGTGTGCCCTGGCTGTGACCAGCCTCAGGTTACAAACAGGGTAGCGGAGAACAGTCAGGGCGTGTCCTCTGGCCTGACATGGGCCTGTTGTAGATGTGAGGACAAGAGTTCATTGTTCTTACCTGAGAGGTGGTGGTGAGGTGGGGGACGCATGGGTTCACCTTCTATTTCTACTTTGGTTCCCAAGGAGAACGTGAGAGGTGCCTGGGTTTGGAAGCAGCAGTCCTTGTAGCCACTGGTCAGATCGAGCCGTCTTTCTGGGCAGGCCTGGGGTTGGGGGGGTGAGGTGGAGCTGGCTGCAGGCCCCTTCCTCCCCGTGCTGCTCAGCCGGGTGTCTTCCCCGGGCCCCGGGATGAGAAGAAGATACTGAGTGCTGCTCTCATTCACGTTTTTATCCTCACCCTGCTTTCTTCCCTTTGTTTCCCCAGCTCTTCCCTCCATCAGCTAGTAAATTGGCCCTTTGGACTGTTGTAGTGGGTGAAAGCGTTCTCAACAATAAACAAATCGTTATTAACCCTTCCAGATTAAATTGAACATTTGTTTTTGTGGCTGCAATTCTCAAAACAAGTGAGGAAAACAAGGTCTCAACATATAGTGAACTTTTTTTGTGTGAAAACCAAAAGACTTAGGAGTAGCTGATGATGGTCTCTCTGAACTTACCTGCTGGCTCCTAAGAACATGGATTACCAAATCATTCTCGAGAGCCTGGCGGGTGGTAGCTAGCTGGAGAGACGCGTTTTCCTGTCCTGCAGTGGTGCGTGCTCGATGGGCTGGACCCTGCCGCTGTGCAGGGCTGCATGGGCTGACAGAATTCCCGGTGTCGCTTTCATTTCCTGCACAAGAGGCTTCTGCAAAGAATAACTGGGCGCTTTCTGGACTACCCTTTTGAAGTGGGAACTGTGTGTCACTGAATATAATGAAAGCCTGTCTGGGCACGTGTGCCGTTGTTAGTGATGCTCATGCATGTCTCTATGACTTTAGGGCTGGCCAACGGTCCCGATTCGGTGGAGACTGATGGTCTCCAGGAAGTGCCCCTCTGCAGCTGCCGGATGGAAACCCCGAAGAGCCGAGAGATCACCACTCTGGCCAACAACCAGTGCATGGCTACAGAGAGTGTGGACCACGAAGTAAGCAAGTTTACTTTCATTTACAACAACAAGAAAGGAGGCAGTGCCCCAGAGAGCACAGCCCTTTCCGTTGAGTGTGGTATCGCACGACCAGGGAGCCAAAGTAGACTTTGCACAAAACCAGCCAACGGACACCAGTGGTGACATAATGAGATGGTGGAAACCAAAACATAGGTCTAGAGCTTTTTAAAAAGGTAGATGTGGGGCCGGCCCGGTGGCGTAGTGGTTAATTTGCGTGCTCCACTTTGGCGGCCCAGGGTTTCCCTGTTCGGATCCCAGCCGCGGACCTACACGTCGCTCATCAAGCCATGCTGTGGCAGGCATCCAACGTACAAAATAGAGGAAGATGGGCACAGATGTTAGCTCAGCCACAATCTTCCTCAGCAAAAGGAGGAAGATTGGCAACAGACATTAGCTCAGGGACAATTGTCTTCACCAAAAAATAAAAAGGGAGACTCTGCAGTGTGTGGATCAAAATGACCTGTAAGCTTTACTTTTCTGTTATGGTCATGCTTTTACAAAGGTTTTTCTGCCTTGCTGTAAATTCAGATGTGGACAAGTTGAGATGGCAGAGTTGAGCTGAGGGGTGGACGTTATTTGCCACATGTTCTGTCACACACAGCCTCTCCACAGACTGTCCACCTCTTTTAAAAAAAAACTTGTCGTGGTGAAAAGGTGTACTTATCCTTCTGAACCTATTACTCAGATTCCGCTGTCACCAGCATTTCAACTTGTCCCTCCCTCTTGTCCTCTCTTGGTTGTGAGCTAGCATTTTAAAGCAAACCCCATTTTACCACTCATTATCTCAGTATGTATCTCTCTTAAAAGAGAACCTTTTCTCATGTAACAGAAATAACATGGGGTCGGCCCAGTGGCATAGCGGTTAAGTGCGCACGCTCTGCTGCTCATGGCCCGGGTTCGGATCCCGGGCGCGTCCAATGCACCACTTGTCAGGCCATGCTGTGGCAGCGTCCCATATAAAGTAGACGAAGATGGGCACAGATGTTTGCCCAGGGCCATTCTTTCTCGGCAAAAAGAGGAGGATTGGCAACAGATGTTAGCTCAGGGCTGATCTTCCTCATACACAAAAAAAGAAATAACAGCAATTTCCTTTTATGATGTAACGCCTCGTCCATAGTTACATGTGTCTGTGAACAAATGTGTTTTACGGTATTTTTCCCTGAATCCAATTAAGTTCCATTCATTGTATTAGTTGCAGTGTCTCTTGAGTCTCTTTATCTCTTAATCCGGGATGCTCTGCCTCACCCGTCCTCTCCTTGCCTGTGCTGGCGGCTTGTTGAGGGAACTGGGTGAACTGCACGCTGCCACAGACTCTGGGTTTCTCTGATGGCTCTTTTGTGTTAAGTACCCCCCTCAGTTCCTGTAGCCTGGAAGTTAGGTCTGAAGACTTCAGTAGATTCGATTTAATTTTGGCAAGAATGCTTTGGAGGGGCTGCAGTGAGCTCCCCTGCACCCTATCAAGACCACTGCTAAGATGAGTAGGGCTTTCTCTGGCCACGGCCTGTCCCTGCATCAGCTCCTCATCAGCCTTCACCTGGCAGTGTTACTGTCCTTGGGCACTGCTGCCTGAGTCCGTCATCTCATTAGAAGTTGCAAAATGGCAATTTTACTGTTCTGTCATTCCTTCTGCAATTGCTAGCTGGAATTCTTTAGTGCAGAAGAACTTTCCCTTGTCTGCTGGGGCTATTTGGTACCCCTGAAATATACTTCATAGTGGATAGACAGAATAAATAACTACTTTTGGTCATTTTTTTCACTTTTCAGAGTAATGAGCTGGTGCCCTAATGGCTTCCCGTGGCATCCAGTGGGCTTGATTGATTTTGGCCCCTTCCCCCCGATATCTCTTAGGAACTCATGGTCTTTTTTGTGTTCAATGTGTTATAAACTTTTTTGTTGTAAAATGAAACATAGATCCAGAAAACAGTACAAGACAAGTGTTTGGCCTGATGAGTCTGTCTAGGGTGAGGGCTCTGGTAACGACCACCAAAGTCAGGGAGTGGGGCTGCCCCCCAGCCCCATCCTGCCTCACGTCATGCTCATTCCATCCACGTGACTCACCAGCCACGCGTGTGTCCTGAGACCCTGTTGCCTTCTGTCTTCTGCTTTACACACACGTCTTCCCTTTCTCTTCCTTTCAGTTTATCTGTGGAGCAGCCTGGCCCTTTGCCCTCGTCATCTGAGTCTGTGGGTCTCACACGCATGGTGCACACAGCATGCTCCTCTGTGCTGCTGCACACCTGCAGCTTGATACAGAGACTGGACCGGACTCGGGTCCGTCCCTTTGTAAGACTTCACAGGGAGTTCAGCCCGAGACAAGAGACGAGAGACAGGATCAGCTGTGATCTAGTTGTCTCTCTTTTTCTGGTGTTAGCAGCTGTTGACTCTTAATGCCTGTATTTATTAATTCATTGGAGGTTTCAGAGTGGTGATATCCTATCACTTGTTGTTGATTTATCGGTTGGAATGGTTTCCTAAAGAAGCACGTCATCTCATCTGCTGTTTCGTTACCCAGTGGCACATCTCCTGGGGGAAAGACAGGAGGAAGGTTTGAGCCTCTCTCTTCATTTCCCAGTCTTTCAGACCATGAGTTTGTCCTCTGTCCTCTTCTGAGGTTGACCAATGTTTTCTTTTAAAATAAGTTATGAACTGTTGTATTTAAACATATTTGATGGGTTTTAATACTTTGTGTTATTTTTATTATTGAAGCTCAGATTGCCCCATCTTTGGCCCATGGGACCCTCTTCATTTTGAACTCTTTCCTGGGGTCTGCAAGGTCAAAACTATTTTCATAATGATACTAAAAAGTGATGTGCCTCCTCACTTATTCTTTCACAAAGTGGACAGTGGCATTTTGTGCATTTAGAAGATCTGTATAACTTAGGGAATTAGTAATTTCCACAGTGTTAGAAAATCAAAGTGCGAGACACACCTGTGGGTTTTAATGTAACAGTACTAAAACTTTGTGGACACTGGTTTGGGATTTCACATTGCAACAAATATTTTAAAACTACCGCTTATACAGAGTTTTGATGTAGTATCAGAGAAGAATGTGCACAGTTGTCTTCTCTGAATACCAAAGCAGAGATGAGAATCCAGCTGTCTTATTAAACCAGCTATTAAAGAGTTGTGCAAACAGTATAAAACAGTGCCATTCTTCTCATAAAAATTTTTTTTGTTTTCGAAAATAATTTTTTCATTAAAATATGTTCCTTATGTTAATATGTGATAGGTTTACAGTCAGTTGCTGCATAACGATGTTTCAGTCAAGGACAGACTGCATGTATGATGGTGGTCCCATAAGATAAGTACCACAGAGCCTAGGTGTGTAGTTGTGTAAGCACACGCTGATGTTCGAGAAACGACAAAATCGCCTAGTGACACATCTCAGGATGTTTCCCTGTTGTTAAGTGATGCATGACTGTATCGCTCTTTGTTTGTTTTTTTTGGTGAGGAAGATCAGCCCTGAGCTAACATCTGTTGCCAATCCTCCTCTTTTTGCTGAGGAAGATTGGCCCTGGGCTAACATCCGTGCCCATCTTCCTCTACTTTATATGGGACGCCTGCCACAGCATGGCTTGACAAACAGTGCATCTGTCCGTGCCCAGGATCTGAGCCTGTGAACCCCAGGCCGCTGAAGCGGAGTGTGCAAACTTGCCGCTGGGCCGGCCCCCAGTTTAATTTTATATATGCTAAAACCCCACAGTACATTGCTATTATTTTTTCATTAAATAGTCAGTTATCTTTTAGACTGATGAATCATAAAAGTAATGTTTTCTTACGTTCATTTAGACCATACCCGGACAGCTTTATTCTTTGTTTAGATCCCGCTGTCCCTCTGGGATCATGCTCCTTGTGCCCGAAGACCTTTTCGTTATTGTTTTTTTTCCCCCGTAGCACAAGTCTGCTAATAATGAATTCTCTCAGCTTTGTTTCAAAGTCCCTGTGTTGCGTTTGTTTTGAAGATATTTTCGTGGCTGTTGCGTGCTCGGCACTGGAAGCTGTTGCTCCATTGTTGCTCCTGTAGTTTCTAACGAGAAGTCGGCTGTCGTTCTTGTCTTGATTCCTCTGCAAATGATGTGAGTTTTTCTTAGGCTCCCTCCTAGATTTTCTCTTTGTCTTTGGGCCTAAGTATGGTGGTTTTTCTGTTTTCTTTTTTCTCTTTTGGAATTTATCTTCTTTAGGTTTCTCTGAGCTTCTTCGATTTTGATCTGATATCTCATTATTCCTAGAAAATTAATTCTTACTTGGTAGCTCTTTATTTTTCAGCCTGTTCTTTCTTCTCCTGGGGCTAGAATCACACGTACATTAGGTTGTTTGATACTGTGGATTCTCTGCTTTTTTTTTTGTCTTTCTATTTTAGGTTTAGATCATTTCTGTCGACCTTTTTCAAATTCAGTAATTTCTTTCTTCCTCCTTGTTGAGTATACTAAGGAGCCAATCAAAGGCATTTATCCATTACCGTATTCTCTTATTTCTGGCATTTCCATTTGACTTTCATAACATTCCCATCTGATGGTACGACACCTGGTTGTCTCTGAGTCTGCTTCTGTTTTGTCTCCAACGGCGGGTTCAGAATCCTGCAGTGCAGGACTTCTTGACCTCAGTACTGCCGACGTTTTGGACCGAATGATTCTCTGTGCCGGGGGCTGTCCTGTGTGTTGATGGCTGTTCAGCAGCGTCTCATCCCCTGCCTGTGCAGCCCTAGCTGTCTCTGATGCTGTCAGATACCAGGTTGGCCTGCTGTCAGCCTCAAGATGCCTGATGTTTGTTCGTGCCAGCTCCTCTCTCTGGCTCTCCCCCCTCCCCACCTCCCGCCCCCAAGAGGTCCAGGTCCTTGGACCTCTTTTAGTTTCGCCTTCTGGTGTTTTTCTCCATATTTTTAAATAATCCGCTTTCTACTCTCATCTCTTGACGTTCTACTTTGAGATATCGTCTGCTGGTTCCTTATTGTGGAGGAGACACTCCACCTTTTCATTCCACTTCTCCGTTCTTCTCGTTGCCCTGCCCGCATTCTGTCTCTGTCCTCCTTTTTGGTTAAAACAGCTGTTTGCAGTTTTCGTAACATGCTATGAAAGTGTTCACAACCCAGCCAGTAGTGAGCTTGGGTTACATTTCCTTTCCCGAACATCTTTTTGTTTTCCTCAGGGTTAATTATACCTGACTTTTCACTTTTTGTTTTCTTTGTACCTACTACAAATTCAGTCCCACGCTGAAGGGATTGCCCATCTTTGTAGATGTTTCCAGACACAGTGAGTCTCTCTGGGTTGCGTAGCTTTTTCCTCTTGATGGTGCTTAACCTTCAGTAGCTTCTTAGGAAAGCTTGCTTGGGAGATGACTATCTGAGACTTTGTATTCTGGAAGTATTTCATCACGTTTAACTGACACTCTGGCCAGTAGAGAACTCTAGGTTAGACCTTGTTCCTTTTGAATGTTGAGATCCTCTTCGTTTGCTGGTTTTTACTGTGTGGGACCTTCTTTGACTCTCTGGACACTTTTAAGTCCTGTCTTCACCCCTGGGGTCCTGGTCCTGACATGTGCTGGGACACGTCTTTGGTTGTGTTGGGCTGCTAGTGGGCCATCTCAGAAGCACAGTGTGCATATCCTTAGCTTCTGGAAACATCACTTAAGTTCTTTTATCATTTCCTCTTTCTTTTTTCTTCATTTTAGATCTTCTAGATGGAGCCTCCAGTTTTCTTACCTTTTCTCTATTTTCCGTATTTTCGACTTTTTGCTTTACTTAGAAAATTCTCTCTGTCTTCCAGCACTTCTATGGAAGTTTTCATTTCTTCTACCTTATTTCTGATTTCCAAGAGTTCATTTTTGTTGCCTGAGTGTGTCTTCCTAATAGTCACTGTTCCAACTTCAGAGCTGCCATGAGGTCTGTTTCTCTAAGGGCGTTAACGACAGTGTTTCTCACACACTCATCTCCCTCTGCCCCATCTCTGTGCTCTTCTGAGTTCTGATATCAGCTTGTTTGCCTTAGTCTCTGTCTTTCGTCTTAGCTTCCCCCGTGCAAGCACTTGGCTGGAGAATGCAATCCATCGAGGGAGAGTTGGGCCGGGAAGATGGGACTGGGGCGTGTCGCCCATGACTCCGTCCCTCGATGCTCACTGACTCTCTGCATCAGCTGCACTTGGTGGCAGGGGGCTGCGTCAGCTGAGCAGTTGCTGGGCAGGAAGTGAGGGTCCTTGTCTGAGGCCTGAGGTGGGCTGCTGTCGTAAACGTACCTGAGCTACCCCACTGGTGTAGGACAAGTCCCAGGCCTGTAGTCTGCATGGCTAACTGGTAACCCATTGTCTACGTAGCTAACTGGTAAGGCTTTGTGGGGTTTTTTTTTTTTTTGGTAAGGAAGATTGGCCATGAGCTAACATCCGTTGCCAATAGCCCTCAGCTAATATCTGTACTGCCGTCTTCCTCTATTTTGTTTATGGGATGCCGCCACAGCATGGCTTGATAAGCAGTGTGTAGGTCTGTACCCAGGATCCGAACCTGCGAACCCTGGGCCGCCAAAGTGGGGCATGCGAACTTAACCACTATGCCACCGGGCTGGCCCCTAAGCCTTTGTGTAGTTAACTTAACTGGTAGCCTTTTGTCTGGTGTTTTGCTCTGGCTGCCCTGGCCACGTGTGGGTTCCACGGATTTGCTGTCTGGTCCCCACTGCCAGCCTCTGACATCCTTGCTGTCTAGCCTGAGCTGCCCTCCCTGGCGTGTGTCCATTTTCTTCAGTACCCAGCCCAGATCCCAACTTGCCTAGGATTTTCTCCTTGATCTTGTCGAGTTAACCACTTGCTCCTCTTAACACTGTGCATGTGTGGCCACCCTGTCACCCTGTCCTCTTCCAGTGGACGTACAGAAGACAGTGCCCTGCCTTCCCTCTTTGCATTCCCGACCGTACACAGGCACTCGAAGTCTGCCTTGGACTAATTTTCTGTGTTCCCTGCCCGTGACTCTGTCTCTGACCCTGGTCTTGTCTGTTTGCAGCTGGGCAGGTGCACAAACAGCGTGGTCAAGCACGAGCTGATGCGCCCGTCCAGCAAGGCGCCACTCTTGGTGCTGTGTGAAGACCACCGGGGCCGGATGGTGAAGCACCAGTGCTGTCCTGGTTGCGGCTACTTCTGCACGGCGGTAAGTGCCCAGCTAGCCCAGCCAGCCATGTGGCTCTCTGGCTGCACACCTTGTCTGCTTGTCAGTGCTCGCTCCCTCTGCCGGCAGCAGGCGAGGCAGACATGTCCCAGCAGCTCCTAAGTCTGGGGCCCACTGGAGGTCTCGAGCTCTGCACGAGCCCCTCCCCACACGCTCCCTTCCTCCTGGCTGTGAACCTTTGGCCTCCCAGGGACAACTGGGACGTGTGAGGTGGGCACGCTCGCCTCCGCTCCTGCTGCTCACTGTGTCTAAATGCACAGCAGCCTTTCTCCTGGGCAGCGCACACCTTGCCTTCTGCTTCACCCTCGTCTGTTTTTTCTAGGATCTTCATCATCAGTTACTTCATTCCACACATACCTGTGCCCACCAATGCCCAGGGCTCCCTTCCTGTGCATCCTGAATTTCACTCGGTCTCCAGCTCAGGCGCCCACCTGGGCCCAGAGCTTCTCTGGGGGCTTCTCCTTGGGTTTCACACCTGTGTGCCCTCCCCCTGTCTTGAACATCCTTTTTTGCTTCTGCTAAAGAAGAGGGAAGCTGCTTCTCTCTGTCCATTGACCTCTGGTTTCCTGCAAGAACGTGCTGCCCTTGATGCTTCTCACCCCTCTCGAGAGCTTCCCCTTTCCGCCAATGAGGGTCCTTTCCTGAGGTCATGAGGGGTTTACCTGAAAGGTCACGGGGATGTTTGGTGACCTCTGCAGATACTGTTGACAGCACCTTCCTCCTATGCTCTGTTCCAAGATTCTGTTTTCTGGTCTGTCCTCCCTAGGTCCTTCTTGGGACCTGGTCTTCTGTGCAGCCTCTCCCTTTGGTAGGACAGCTGCAGAGTTAGGCCTCGGCCTCCTTGGGGCTCAGGGGCATGGGGGGCAGGCAGGTGACCTCTCCCTGCTTTACCTTCTCTCTTTAAAATAGGGAGATGTGTACGTACTTTGTAAAGTCCACACAGATGTAGGACTTTGGTCTCTTCCTCCTCACCTAGCCGGCCTCTGGGCTTCCCGCCCCCAACCGGGCTCACTTACTTGCCAGTTCACTAGCACTTTGTTTACTTTTCTGCATATTAGCCCGAATTTTAAAAAATGGTTTCTCGTCTTCCCATTTTTAGGGTAATTTTATGGAATGTCAGCCTGAGAGCAGCATCTCTCATCGTTTCCACAAAGACTGTGCCTCTCGAGTCAATAATGCCAGCTACTGTCCCCACTGTGGGGAGGAGACCTCCAAGGCCAAAGAGGTGACGATCGCGAAAGCAGACACGACCTCCACGGTGACGCTGGCCCCTGGGCAGGAGAAGAGCTCTGTGGTGGAGGGCAGGGCTGACACCACCACCGGCAGGTACGGTGTCCAGCTGGGCCTTCAAGCAGTTCCCCTGAACGTGTGTCTGTCTTTAATTGTTATTGATTGCTACTGTGTTTCCCACAAGTCTCCCTGCTGACTCATACTCATGATTTCTGATGTTCAGACACACTGAAATTCATATACTCATTGCCGTTTATGCAGAGGTCTCTTTCTGCAGCAGCTTGGCTTTGTAGATTCATGTGCCTGTTTTTGAGCCCGTATTACAGTACCCTAATTGACGTGGCCTTACAGTGCTTTCTGTCTGTGGCACTGTGCTCCCATAGCAGGCTGTGTGTATACAACTGGAATACCTGTATACATGTCTGTACGCATCTGTACATTTGTGTTCGTGTCTGTACACATCTGTACCTCTGTGTATGTGTCCGTATACATCTGTGTGCATATATGTGTGCATACATGTGTAAATGAAACATTAGCATCGACTCCTACAGTCTGCTATTACTACATTAGGTTTTGAAGGCTGTAGCTGAACACAGGAAAAGCAATCTAAAAAGAAGGATTGAGAGGCCGGCCTGGTGGTGTAGCGGTTAAGTTCGTGGGCTCCACTTCAGCAGCCCGCTGTTCGCAGGTTTGGATCCTGGGCATGGACCCACGTGCAGCTTGTCAAGCGATGCTGTGGCGGCATCCCATATAAAGTAGAGGAAGATGGGCACAGATGTTAACCCAGGCCCAGTCTTCCTCAGCAAAAAGAGGAGGATTGGCAACAGATGTTAGCTCAGGGCTGATCTTCCTCACCAAAAAAAAAAATCAGAAAAAAATAAAATAAAACGAGGTATTCATATTGGAAGCATAATTTTCTTCCTAAAAGAATTCAGTAGAAACAGCTGAAAAACTCGTAGAGCTAAAAGGAGTCACTAAGATGATCAGATAAGGCAGAGATATTGGAAGTCACTTGCCTTGCTCTCCCTATCAGCATTATGCATCTAGAAAGTGAAATGATGAAAGAGCCTTCAAAACAGCAACAGAACCCACCACTACCAGGAAAAACAGTTAATACACGTCACACTGACGAAAGGAAAACTAAAACTTCACTGACAGTCAGACTCGAGTTGTAGACACATCAAAACTCAATATTGCAGGGGCCGGCCCAGTGGCATAGTGACGAAGTTCACGTACTCTGCCTCAGCGGCCTGGGGTTCATGGGTTCGGATCCCAGGTGTGGACCTACACTGCTCGTCAAGCCGTGCTGTGGCAGCAACCCACATGCAAAGTAGAGGAAGATGGGCACAGATGTTAGCTCAGGGCTAACCTTCCTCACCAAAAAAACCAAAACAAAACTGAATATTATCAGGGTGTCCATTCCTTCGTATTATTGTATATTAATCATATTAATCTTTTTTTTTTTAAAGATTTTATTTATTTATTTTTTTCCCCCCAAAGCCCCAGTAGATAGTTGTGTGTCATAGCTGCACATCCTTCTAGTTGCTGTATGTGGGACGCGGCCTCAGCATGGCCAGAGAAGCAGCGCGTCGGTGCGAGCCCGGGATCCGAACCCGGGTCGCCAGCAGTGGAGCGCGCTCACTTAACCACCAAGCCACAGGGCCGGCCCTTATTAATCTTAAATTCAATGCACTTGAATCAGAATTCCACTGGGATTTCCTTCTGTTGGGGAGGGCAGTAGACTTGATAAATTCAACCTGAAGCTCATGCACAAAAGAAATTCAAATTCAAAAAAAAATTGGGGGCCGGCCCCGTGGCTTAGTGGTTAAGTGCACGCGCTCCACTGCTCGCGGCCTGGGTTCGGATCCTGGGCGCGCACCGACGCACCGCTTCTCCGGCCATACTGAGGCCGCGTCCCACATACAGCAGCTAGAAGGATGTGCAGCTATGACATACAACTATCTACTGGGGCTTTGGGGGAAGAAAAAATAAATAAATAAATAAAAAATTAAAAAAAAAAAAAATTGGAACACAGGGCCTGGAAGTCCTGGAGAAGTTGCCCAGGTTTTGAATGTCGTTTTTCTCTGGGAATTTGATTCTGAATCTGAACTCTTTGATCTGGGGACTGAGCAGGGTGAGAATGCGAAGTCCTTGTCACTCTCAGAAGACGGCTCTGAATAAGTCCTGGTTTGTTTTCATTGGTCTCCATAGGAAGGGAGGTTTCACACATCTCTAAAACTCTGCATTTCATTTATTTCCTCCTCCTGAAGCGCTGCTGGACCACCACTCTCAGAGGATGACAAGCCGCAGAGCACAGCTCCCCCGGTGCCCGAGGGCTTCGACCCCACAGGGCCGGTCGGGCTGGTGAAGCCAGCCCCTGGCCTTTCCCAGGGACCAGGGAAGGAAACCTTGGAGAGCGCTCTCATTGCTCTGGACTCCGAGAAGTAAGCACTGGCCTGCATTTTCAGACCTGGCTCAGGTCCCTGACTTGTTTGCATCTCCACACCAGGCGTTTTCCCTTCTGCACATTTCTCTTCCTCCTATGCTCTCTCCACACCTGCATAAGTCAGCCACTGGGTCGTTTGTGTGTGTGTGTCTGTAAATCCCCTAAGGCTTCCAGTACTTGCCAAGGTCGTGCTTCCCAGGTGCCTGCACCCCATCAGGGTCGTGGGGCATTCCCAGGAGATCACTGTAGCATGTTTTTTTTTTCTTTTTTCCGTGAGGAAGATTGACCCCGAGCTAACATCTGTTGTCCATCTTCCTCCTTTTTTTTTTTTTTTTGCTTGAAGAAGATTGTGCCTGAGCTAACATCCATGCCAGTCTTCCTCCATTTTGTATGTGGGATACTGCCACAGCATGGCTTGATGATCAGTGTATGTGTCCGCACCCAGGATCCAAACCTGCAAACCCTGGGCTGCCACAGCTAAGCGCATGAACCCAGCCACGATGCCACTGGGCCGGCCCCCATTGTAGCATTTTTCAGCTTTTTCATTAACATTGTTCATCAGGACAGTTCATATATTTTTTAGACTATTTTGGGAAATTATTGCAAGTTATTGTCCATTAAACTAAGAGCAAGAAGTGACCCCTTTGAAGTCATCAGCGAGGACAAACATTCCCCGGATACTGCTGACCGTGGCCTTGACCTCAGGGCAATATTAGGGCAGGTGCTGCTCAGTCAGTCCCTCATCTGTGAAAGGAAGTGTTGCACTAAGTGGCCCCTCAGGCTTACCCGCCAACTCCCAAATCCTGCAACCTGACTTCTGGTGCTGCAAGAGGGCCCAGTCTCCATGACCTACAAGCAGGCAGGTATCCTCTCGCTGGGGACACCACTGCTCACCCTCAGGGAAGCCAAGCAACCCAGCTCTTCAGGCCTCGGGCCAGGCTGGGTGTCCTCCTCCCTCAGGGCACTGCGCCCGTCTGCCAGAAGGGGGCGGGCGTCATGTTAGTCTTTTGCTTTGTGGGAAGTTCCAGTGTGGGGACACATTTCCCAGTCCCCTGTAGCTTTTTCTCTGTCAGTCTACAGCCTCGTCTCTGGCACTGTTCTTACGTTGACTGTTCCGTCCCCCCGTCCTCACCAGCCCAGACTCTCTGCTACTGAAGGGGGTAGGTGTAGTTGGCTGTAACCACACTGCCCCCGCTGCCTTGGGCCTCCTTTGCCCTCATACTACAAAGAAATGGTTCGCTCTGTGCCCCTAGTTGGTTCTGTCATCAGAGTATATAGAAGCCTCAGGAACCATTCTCTTGTTGTGGATGAAGAAGACAGTTCTTCACTTTGGTTGTTTTTACTATGAGATGCCTCAAGCCTGGTGGGGTTGGTGCCCTTGACCTTGAGGAATTGGCAGGTGGATGTCACCCAGGCCCTCCCAGCCTGCAGTGAGCTTCTCAGAAGCGCATGCGTGGGGTGGGCGTGTTTGCACGTGTGGGTGGTGGCGGGTGGGCCTGGAACCGGTGCGAGGGGAGCCTGCTGATCTCAGCTGCCCTGTGCTTTCCCCGCAGACCCAAGAAGCTTCGCTTCCACCCGAAGCAGCTGTACTTTTCTGCCAGGCAAGGGGAGCTGCAGAAGGTACTACTCATGCTAGGTAAGTGGCCTGTTGCTTCCACTGGGCTCCGTGCCCATCCATGTGGCCCCAAGGAGCAGGTACTAGTTAGCTGCTCTTTTCTCGTAAGATTCCTCTCATTTTCTCTATTTATGTCTCCTGGTTCTCTGATCCATGTCAATAGGTTGCCCAGTGGTGTTCAGCCTGTTTATGATGTTCATGTTCGGTTACTCGTGGTAGTGGAAATATTCTCTATGAGTTTCTCATGTCTAAAAGGAATTACATATATGATCATTAACTTAAGTAAAAATGTCCATTCAGAAGACAGCAGAATTGGTGAGCTGGGGCCCGTTGTGCTGTGGTGGTGTGGATGCAGAAGCAGCAGCTGTGGGGACAGGGCTGGATGCAGTTCTGATTACATCTGGAGCCTCCCCACTTTTGTATTTGCATTTTATAGTAGGTGTACCTATTGCTGTGGATTTCTGATATCCGAAAATGTACCCATCAGATCCTTCTCAGCTTCGTCTTGTGCTGAAGAAAGGGCAGTAATTTGATTCTGAGTTCGTAGCTCTAGGCTTGATTTCTCTGGGTTGAAAAGGGTGATTAAAAACTCCTTTAGGGGCCGACCCAATGGCGTAGCAGATAAGTTTGCACATTCCGCTTCGGTGGCCTGCAGTTCACCGGTTCGGATCCTGGGTGCAGACTCACTCACTGCTCATCAAGCCATACTGAGGCGGTGTCCCACATAGAAAAGCTGCAACTCAACAAGTGTGATACACGACTATGCACTGGGGCTTTGGGGAGGGAAAAAAAAGAGAGAGAAAAGAGGAAGATTGGCAATAGATGTTAGCGCAGGGCCAATCTTCCTAAAAAAAACCCATAAAACTCCTTTACTTGGCAGTAAGTCAAGAAACAAGCTTAACGGTTTGTGCTAAAAAAACATTTTATTTAATGTTGACCAGAATGGCAAATTTCATCATTTTCTACATAGGCTTTGTATGGTGCTGAGGTTGCCCCGCTGCTCCAGGGCTGGTCTTGTGGCTGAGTGTCCGTCAGGCCTGCCCAGAGCTGAGCTCCCCTAGCTGCATTTCTCTTGGGGCCTCGCCCCGGAGGCACCTGCTCCCGTGGAGCCTCTGTCCTCTGAGGTCAGCGTGCACAGTGGTCCCTCCACCCCATGCTCTGCAGGTGCCCCAGGGCTTGGGGAGGCCGTGATCAGGACGCGTGAAAACACAGAGGGAACCCCAGAGAAGTGACTGGAGCCCCGAGTTAGACGAGAGAAGGGAAGCGTTTGTATTGTTAGGTGATTTCTGACAACAGCCTCACCTGCTGAGCTTCATATGGAACCAGGATACTCCCTTTCGAATCTTACTGGTAAAATTGGGGCTTGGTTCATCCACACGTTGGTGTGTAAGGTCCCTCAGGGCTCCAGTGCAGGCTGTTGGCTCAAGTTGGTTGTCCGCATGTGTCGCTGCCAGCCTTTGTGACTGTCCTGCAGTGGTGGGAATCAGTGGCTGCCTCTGAAATAACTGGTAACACTGTCTGTTCACAGTTGATGGAATTGACCCCAACTTCAAGATGGAGCACCAGAACAAGCGCTCCCCCCTGCATGCCGCAGCGGAGGCTGGCCACGTGGACATCTGCCACATGCTGATTCAGGTCGGACGGCGCGGCTCTCTGCAGAGCACTCCACCTGCTCTCTCCTGTCTTGATCAGAGTAGAATAACACAGAGTTCATGGTTCCAAGAGCTAAAGAGTCGAGTAGCGCTCAGAGGCTTCAGTGGAAAACCAGCTTTTCTGTCCCTCCTGGTCCTGGTCCATCCTGGTGCCTGCTATCTGCCTGCAGCGGTTCCTCTGGGTGTTTCCCGCTGTGTGTGAAAATAACATCCTGCTGAGATGGCTCTTTCCTGATGGGTCTTTTCATTTTTGATCTCATTCCTGACTTCCTCGTGTGGAAGGGTTTAGCCCAGGCGTGCACGCACACGCTTCCCTCTGATTTGATTGTATCGCCCATTGTGTTTAAATCAGTGGTGAGAATTTGCACCACGTGACGATCACGTAAATAGTTTCTGAGCTGAGATGGTACACGATGGCATTAGTCACTGTTGGCTGAGGAGAGTCTGCTCCTCCTGCTCATTCATTCCTACCCTCTGAGCCGCTTGTGATACTTGTCTCTGTGTCCAAACACACGAGGTGCTCAGTGCCACGTGGGCGGCGCCTGTTGCGTGCTCTCACTGCCATCAGTCTTTGGGACATCCCTTCCCTGACTCCTGTGTCCACAGGGTCCCCTGTGTCCTGGGGACCACATTTTAAGTCTGAATCCTTTGTGTGTAACCTGTTCTTGATCTCTGGATGCCTCAGGAAATTTTCTTTCACCTGCTGGTCTGAAATTTCACCTCTGTGCAGCACTGTCTTTTTTAACCTTGGGGCACGTGGCTGCCCTTTCAACATAGACATCCTGTCCCTGAGTGTGGGAGGCTTTCTTGTCTGGTTACTTGGATGTTGTCTTCCCAGCCTTCCCTGGGGCACCAGTTGTTCAGATGTTTGGGCCTAGTGCTCCGGGCTCCCACTTTTCTCTGCCATATCTTGTCTCTTCGTCTGTGGGCTCCACTTTCCAGGCAGCGATCTCAACTTGCCCTGCTAGCCCCTCTGGGGGATTTTCAGTCTGCGCTGCCACATTTTGAAATCCGAGCCCTTTCTTGCTCCTGAGAGTTCCTTTTCTGTAGTCTCTTATTCTTCCCTTGTTTCTCTGAAGGTATGACTTACAGTGATTTTGAAGTTTTATGCTGCTTTGTTTGTTTTGGTCTTTCTTATTTAAAGGTTTTCCTCAAATGCCTGATGATTCCTGTTTGTTTCTGTTGAACGTAAAGTACCAAAATGCTGATGGTAGGTAGGTTCTAGGTTGGAGGAGCCTTGTCAGCTGCTGGTGTTCACTGTCGGGGTATCTGCAGGGACGGCTGTTTGTTGGGCCAGGCGTCGCTGTGTGGACGCACGTGCTTGCAGCTATCACTTCGTGTGCCTCTGTTGGAGCCAGGGAGCAGAGAGGCTGACCGTCTCACCGTTTCCTGAGCAGCATTACCACCCCTCTTTCCCCTCCAGTCCGCTCTGTCTCCTGTTTCAAGTCACAGCTGCTGCCATCAAGTCACTATTTGCCCAGAATATTTTCTTCATCCTTTTGTCCTCACCCATGCCGGTGGAAGAAGCAGCTGTGTGGACAGAGTAGGATGCAATGATATTTAAATTAGGAGCCCACTTTTGCATTTGCATTTTATAGTAGATACACCTATTGGTATAGATTTCTAATATCCCTAAAATGTGCTTGTCGGATCCTTCCCAGCTTCTGCTCATGCTGAAGACCCTTTGTTTTGGACGTGCCTCTTTTTTTCTTTCTTTCTTTCTTCTTCTTCTTTTTTTTTTTTTTGGTGAGGAAGATTAGCCCTGAGCTAACATCTGTTGCCAATCCTCCTCTTTTTTTGCTGAGGAAGATTGGCCCTGGGCTAACATCCGTGCCCATCTTCCTCTACTTTATATGTGGGACATCTGGCACAGCATGGCTTGATGAGCAGTGTGTAGGTCTGTGCCCAGGATCTGAACCCATGAACCCCCTGCCACCAAAGCGGAGAGTGCGAACTTAACCACTATGCCACCAGGCCGGCCCCTGGATGTACCTCTTTTAAATAGCATATTAGCTAGATTTTGAAAAGCTCAGTCTGACAATCGTGGTATTTTAATAGGAACCTTTAGTCTAGTTAATACTTATTGTAATTTCTGACATTTGAATTTATTTTTAATGTCTTATATTGTCGTTTTGATTCCTAGCCTTTTAAGATAAATATTTCTTTTTCACTCCCCTTTGTTGCCTTCTTTTGGGTTGATTTTTGTTTTAATCATCTCATTTCTTTTCTCTTTATTCGCTTGGAAGTTACATACTTCTCTTTCTTGCCCCCAGAGGTCACCCTGTGTTCTAACACGCACATACTCCTTAAGTCTGGAGACTGGTAAGAGCCTCGTGGAGGAGCCTGTGAGGCGGTGGCCAGGGGGTCCTGGAGGCCAAGGGAGGAAGAGTGTTGGCCTGAGAAGTCTTTGAGTGGTTTTGGTGGGGACGCCCACAGAGGCCTGCAGGCGTGAGTTCAAGGGAGACAGCAGATGGGGGAGATGGGGGTGCTCAGATTGGGCACACGGGTATCCGTTCTCGGTAGTGACCGTGGTGAGGGTGGCTGACCAGACGGAGGACAAGCTCCTTGAGGGAGGAGGTCAGAGGGCTGGCAGGTGGGGTCATCGACATGGACGTGAGGCAGTGTTGGAGGGAGTGACTGTGGGGAGCTGGTGCTCTGAGGGGTGGCCCTGCACTGTGGGTCGGCCAGGCTCCAGCAGGATGTCCTCTTTTCCTTCCGGTGCTGAGAAGTCAAGGAGGGCATGCACGTGGTTTGTGCTTTTGTTGAGGGTGGACCCGAAGGTCCAGCACACGGCAGGATTGTTGCAGGACGGGGGCGACGCAGAAGATGGGGACGGAAGGGTGTGCAGAGCCCCGAGGGTGCTGGGTGGGGCTGCGGCGTGGGGTTGGGAGAGGTAGCGGCCAGGCTGCTCTTGGCTCCTGGAGATCATGTGCGGGCTTCTTGGGATCTGGAATTCCCAGTTGCTAGTTGCTTTGTCTCTCTTCCTGAAAGAAACAATCCCACTGTCTTCTGACCTCCAGTCTTCCTTTGGAGAAGTTAGCTTGTCACTCCTTTGAAAGGATCTGTTTTCTCTTTGGCTTTTTTTGTTAACATTAAAGTGTCTCTCTGTGTGTGTGTGTGTGTGTGTGTGTGTGTGTGTGTGCGTGTGTGAGATGCGATGCATGTGTGAGTGTGTGTGTGTGTGTGTGATGTGATGTGACGCATACAGAAAAGTCCTTAAAATGTAAACATCCTAGTTAATAAATAATTATAAATGGAGCACACCTAACTGCCAGGTCGGGCCACAGCTCTGCTTGCTTCCCAGAAACACCGTATGTCCCTCCCCTGGAGGTAGTGACTCTCAGCCTTTATTGTGATGGCATGTCTCTGCATTTCTGTATAGTTTTGCCATCATGTAAGTATCCTCAGACAATACACGTTAGCTTTGTCTGCCTTTAAACTTTATGCTCATTGAGTCACACAGTGTGAATCCCTTTGTGTCTACCGTCTTTCAGTCAAAGACCTGAAAACCTAATGAGTGCGTGCAGACTCTGGGGAAACCGCGTGTGGTCTGTGGTCTGGTCAGTGACACTGATGTCCCTCTGCTGCTGCTGCCCACGGGCTATGGTTTTGTAAGATGCTGTCATGGGGAAAGCTGGGTGAAGGGAGCATGGGAGAGCCGTGTTCTGTTTTGCAACTTCTTGTGAGTCTTAAACAATTAACAAAATAAAACGTTATATATTTTGGGGAAAAACAGCTTTTTTATACATAGGCATTCTCCGTGACCCTCTACAGTGACGTCTGTCCAGAGCTGGGAGGTCCGACTGGCCTGGCACCACTTCAGATTGGATCCTCAGCCTGGTGTTTTAATTTGATGACCCAGGCTGCGAACTCCCTGAGCTCGAGGGCCTGCGATTTTGTGCATTTTTCTTCCCCTAGAACCTAAGCAGCTCTCCTGAGGTTCCCCAGGAAGGGAGATGGAATGGGGGTATTTCTAGTTTGACCTGCAATCAGGGTGTTGTTCTTGGAGGTTTACTTTTGTGTCGAGGGTGTCCCCCCTCACAACCCTCCACGGGGCAGGCTCGGGCTTTGTGCTCTCTCCCCAGCCCCGAGGCAGCACTGGACACTGCCTCCTGGGGTCCCCAGCCCGTGCGCCCTCGCTCGTTCTCGGCTCCAGGCTTGCTAGGGTCTCATGAGAATTCTCTCCAACCAGGAGCGCCTGTGAGGGCGGCTGTGATGCTTCTTCACCCTGTTTAGTTTTCATCCTGAGGTCTCACTGGAAACAGTGCTCTTGTTTCATTCGGGCCTCAGGCCCCCTGCAGCACAGTGGACCCTGCCACGTGTGGCTGTTTGAATTTAAATGGAAAAGTTAAACGAAAGGAAGGATGCGCTCCTTGGGCACTCAGCTGCATTTCGACTGCTCAGTGGCCACGTGGTGAGGGTGGCTGTGCTAGTCAGTGCCGGTGGAGAACATCCAGCACCAGCGGGTCAGCCCCAGCCTTTGGTGGCATTGGGTCATCCGTGGTCTGAGTGTCCCCACTGCTGGTTGCTCACAGCAGCTGCCCTGTCCTGGGCCCAGGGCTTGTCCCCACCAGCGGTCACTGCTGTGACTTCTGCCACTGGGCTTCTGTCTCCCCATCCTGTGCCTCCATCTGCTGTCCAGCTTGGGATGCACTGCTGACTGGTCTTTATGTGCTATCGTTTGCTGCTGTGTCTGGGGTTTCCATCCTGGCTACTTCACTTTTATTTTTATTTATTTACGTATTTATTTTTGGTGAGGAAGATCAGCCTTGAGCTAACATCTGTTGCCAATCTTCCTCTTTTTGCTGCCGAAGATTAGCCGTGAGGTAACGTCTGTGCCCATCTTCCTCTATTTTGTGTGGGACACCTGCCACACCATGGCTTGATAAGTGGTGCGATGGTCTGTACCTGGGATCCAAACCATGAACCCTGGGCCACCCGCCGGAGCGGAGCCCGCAAACTTAACCGCTACACCACCAAGCCAGCCCCTGGCTACTTCACTTTCAAACGACAGCATGCTGTGAGCCTGTGAGGCATTTTCTAGTAGAAAAAGGCACATTTTCTATTACTCACAGAGCCTGGAGGGGAGGGACGGAGCGATGCCTGCTGCACTGACCCCCTGGGAGCCCGAGGACCTGCCGTGGGCTGCACACACCCCCCACACCTCACACAGGGGCCTGCACACCTCGCACACTCGTGCAGTGAGGATTTGGGGAACAGTGGGGCCGGGGCCTGCTTGGTGTCCGGCACTTCTGCCATGATGTATCTAGCCTGGACTTGCGTCAAGTCCATCCTGCTGGAGGCACTGGACTTTTCAGTTGAAGACCTGTTTCCCTGTGCTCTCCGTTCTCTCTGGTGGAAATCCTGCCGGTCCTGGGGTGACTTCCTGGTTTGACTCTCTCTTTTCCACCTCCTCCCTGTTCTCGAGGTTCTCAGAGACTGTGTGGCTTTGTCTCTGGGCCACCCTGCGCTTTCCTGCTCATGACCACTTTTCTCTGGGCCTACTCTCCTGGAGTTGGTCCTGGGTTGTCTGCGTGTCTCCCCAAGGGGCCTCTGTGCTTGTGTGTGGAGCTCTAAGTTCAGACGAGCATGCTGAGAACTGGTTGTGGGTCCGCCCGAAGCAGTCAAACCTGCACCCTGAGTCTCAGGGAAGACCTGGTCCCCTGACCCCGGACTTAGTTAATGCCTGTCCTTTGGCTCTCTTCTGGGCCCTGTCCGAAGGCTGTCCAGCGGGGAGGCCCCTCCGCAGGCCGTTCCCGGGGTCGGCCTGTGGCTGGTGTCCTCACGCCTGCTGTTGCTGCCCGCCCCCAGCAGCCTTTGTTCTTTCACCAAGATTCCCAGCGGTCAAGGAGGAGCATTGTCAAGTGCATGTGCCAAGATCGTGGGTAGCGCCTGGCCTTCACCTGCAGAAGGCACGCCCTGCTCTGTGCAGCCCGGGCTAGAGTGTGGCCTGACCCCGCACTGGCCTCACCAGTGCTTTGTGGACCTCTCACTTTGCACCCTATCTTGAGTGTTTTTTTTTTTATTTGTTAAAATTAGCTGCTGTGAAATTCTGGCTTTACTTTGCCCTCAGATTGGGCCGCCTGACCTTGGCTTTGAGTTTTGTGTGTTGAAAGTCAACCTTGCGTCCCCTGCCCCCATTTTCTGCCTTGAGGCTCTGTTCTCTTTGACCTTTGACTGCAGCTCTGGACCGGTGGCTCTGCCCTGTGAGCTGGGGAGGCGACTCTGAGAACTGCCGAGTCTCCTTCAGAGCTCCCTGGACCCTCTCCATTCCCGGGATTTCCATGTGTACCGTTCTCCGTCTATTTAAAGATTTCTCACTTAATGGTGTTACTTTTGTTTTTTAATTGCTAATGGTAAAAACAGTACTATTTTCAGACTTTGCCACAGTAAATATTTATTTTATAAACTAAATATTATCTCTTTGTACATCGGTCTGAGAAGTCAGACAGTTTCTGCCCCTGTGGGGAAAGGTTTCAACTGCCAGACAGCTGGTTTGCTTTTAGCACACAACCCATTTTAAAGTTGGGGGCTTCTTAAGTTTCAAACAGACAGAAGTTTACCTATGTAAACCTGCTAGCTTGTCAGTGTTTCAAGTACACACTCTATTGGAAAAATTAGAAATTGCTCCAAAATACATACCACTAGAAGTTAGTTTTTGTTCTGTTTATTTTGGCAAGCATGAAAATAGCTGGAGAAAGAGGCCACTGAGGCTGCTGAGCCAGGGTGTCCTGCGGTCACTGCAGACCGGGTCCCTGCCTGCCTCCAGGCCAGCCTTGCTGAGGGGCCCCTCTGCACCCCTTCCTCGCCTGCTGTAGAAGGTTATCACCTTCGTTCTCATTCCTAAAGGTGTTGTCGCTAATGTGCTGTAAACATTTTGTATCAAATTAATTTAGAAATGGAAATGCTCTTTTTGAACTAAAGCTTTGGTAGTAATAGAATAATCACATCTTTGAATTGAGTTTTGGAAGACCAGCCATACTTGGTCAATAGAAGCAATTTAACGTAGCTCGTGAGATCTTTCCAAGTGTCTGGAGCATGTGAACGTTTCCTCAGTAGATGGTGGCTGCGACAGCAGCTCCACACATCTGAACTGTCCCTTGTTTCACTAGGCGGGCGCAAATATTGACACCTGCTCGGAAGACCAGAGGACCCCATTGATGGAGGCGGCAGAAAACAACCATTTAGATGCAGTGAAGTACCTCATCAAGGCTGGGGCCCTCGTGGATCCTAAGGTACGCTCACTGGTCAGAATCATAGTTCTGTTTTGTGTAGAAATTTCTCATAAAAGTAAACCGGGGGCCAGTTCCTTGTTGGAGCATCTTCAGGAATTGGTAGCCATCAAGCATCCACCCGGTTGTCTGGAAGTAACGAGTTCACCTCGCTTGGTTACTGGTTTATTTGTAGAAAATGCTGGTCAGCACTGGGTCCGTTGTGCCTGACAATAGACAAAGTAGCTAATAAGGAGTTTGCTGTGCATAGGCTTTTAGCTCCCTCATTTAGTACATTTTCCCACTTCTGTCTTCTACCTGGAGCAATTAGGCAAAAAGAGAAATAAAAGACATCCACACTGGAAAGGAAGAACTAAAATGATCTCTGTTCACAGATGACATGATCTTGTATATAGAAAACCCTAAAGAATCCACACAAAAAATGTTAGGACTAATAAAAGCATTCAGGAAACTTGTAAGATACAAAAGCAGTACGGAAATCACTTATACTTCTATACACTTGCGATGAACTTTCCAATAAGGAAATTCAGAAAACAATTTCATTTACGATAGCATTAAAATGAATAAAATACTTAGGGATAAACTTAACCAAGGAGGCAAAATACTTGTACACTGAAAACTACAAAACATTGCTGAAAGAAATTAAAGAAGACATAAATAAATGGAAAGACCTCTCATGTTCATGGATTGGAAGACTTAAAATTATTAAAATGTCAGTACTACCCAGAGCAATCTACAGATTCAGTGCAATCCCTATCAAAATCTCAATGCCGTTTTTTCTACAGAAGTAGAAAAGGCCATCCTAAAATTCATATGGAATCTTAAGGGACCCCGAACAGCCAAAACAATCTTGAAAAGGAAGAACAAAGCTGGAAGACTCCCACTTCCTGACTTCAGAACTTACTACAAAGCTATAGGAATCAAAACAATATAGGACTGGCATAAAGACAGACATGTAGACCATGGAATAGAATAGAGAGCCCAGAAATAAACCCTCCCGTATATCAAATGGTTTTCAGCAAGTGTGCCAAGATCATTTAATGGGGAAAGTACAGTCTTTTCAACAAATGGTGCTGAGAAAACTGGACATCCACGTGCAAAAGAATGAAGTTGGGCCCTTACCTTACACCATGTACAAAAATTGACTCAAAATGGATGAAAGACCTAAACTTAAGAGCTAAAACCATAAAACTCTTAGAAGAAAATATAGAGGAAAATCTTCATGACATTCGATTTGGCAATGATTTCTCAGATATGACGTCAAAAGCACAGGCAATAAAAGAAAATATAGACTAATTAAACTTCATCAAAATTTGAAACTTTTTGCCTCACAGGACACTATTCAAGAGAGTGAAAAGACAACCCACAGGATAGGAGAAATATTTGTAAACCTATATCTGATAGGGGATTACTACTCAGAATATATAAAGAACTTCTATGACAACAAACATATATAAACAACAAAAACCCAACCCAATTCAAAAATGGGCAAGGCATTTGAGTAGACATTTCTCCAAAGAAGATATGTGAATGGCCAATTAGCAAACGAAAAGCTGTTCAACATAATTAGTCATTAGGGAAATGAAGATCAAAACCACAGTGAGATACCACCTCACACCCCTTAGGACAACTGTTATCTAAAAATTAGAAAATAAGTGTCAGCAAAGATGTGAAGAAATTGGAAACTTCATGCGTTGCTGGTGGGAATGTAAAATGATGCAGTTACTGTGGAAAACAGTTTGGTGCTTCCTTAAAAAGTTAAACATAGAATTAATTACTATACAATCCAGCAATTCCAATCCTAGGTTATGCCCAAAGAAACCAAAGCAAGGACACGAACAGATGTATCTGCACACCCATGTTCACGGCAGCGTTATTCACAGTAGCCAAAAGGTGGAAACAAGCCAGTGTTCATCAACATATGATAGATAAACAAAATGCAGTCCATCCATACAATGGAATATTATTCAGCCTTAAAAAAGAAGGGAATTCTGACACATGCGGCAACATGGATGAACCTTGAGGACCTTATGGTAAGTGAAAGAGGCCAGACGCAAGAGGACAAGTTCTGTATGATTCCGCCTATGTGAGGTGCCTAGAATAGGCAGATTTAGATTAGATGTTACCAAGGGCTAAGGGAGGGGAGATGTTACTGCTTAATGGTTACTGAGTTTCTGTTTGGGGTGATGAGAAAGTTTGGGGAATAGAAAGTGGTGATGGTTGCACAATGTTGTGAATGTAATTAATGTCACTGAATTGTACACTTAAAAATGGCAAATTTTGTTATATATATATGTTACAATAAGAAATGTAAAAAAGATCTTATAGTCTCTCATACTAATACACATTTTTCCAATGAAAAAGTGACCATACTGTTTATACTAATTTATCAAGTCCTTTTTCCCATCCAATTCTCACTATTTTTCTGCCGTTAAATATTATTCTACAACATTATTTTAAGTGGCTACATTGTGTTTCATGATAGAATTGTATCATTTTTGTTCACATTTTCTTACTGTTTAATATTTATGTTATTTTCAATTTTTATTATACACAGTAGTTCAACAAACATTTTCATAGCTAGATCTTTGCACGTTTGATTTCTTTAGGACGGATTTCTGGGTGCGAAATTGCTAGATCAAAATATATAATCATTTTTAAGGCTTTTGATCCCTCTTTCTGAACTGCACCCAGGAGTGTCTGAGCACTGATTTCCCTACACTCCTACCAATGCCGACTATTACAGATTTTTTTTTCAATATTAATTTGATATGCGAAGTGGTTTTTTATTTTTTACTATTTTAATTTGCTTTTCTTTAAGTGAACATTTTCTCGTATATAGTTATTCACATATGTTGTAAATATTTTTTCAACATTGTATTTAGTCCTTTGGTTTTTTTTTTCTTTTTGGTGAGGAAGATTAGCCCTGAGCTAACATCTGCTGCCAATCCTCCTCTTTTTGCTGAGGAAGATTGGCCCTAGGCTAACATCCGTGCCCACCTTCCTCTGTTTTATTTGGGATGCCAGCACAGCATGGCTTGATAAGTAGTCATTGGTGCGTGCCTGGGATCTGAACCTGTGAATGCCAGGCCACCGAAGCAGAACGCGCGCACTTAACTGCTACACCACCCCAAAAACAGGCCAGCCCCTGTTTTTGGTTATTTTTGAGATCTGGAAACCTTTAATTTTTCTGTAAATACCTATAGATAACTATTATTAATCCTCTCCATTATGATGGGTGGGTGAGTTTGGCATTTACCCAGTTCTCTGCCTGGGGACTATTTCCCAGCCTCATCACAGGAGCCAGCAGCCAGGCAAAGCACCGCTGAAGAGGCAGGAGAATAGAGTTCAGGGTTTACATAAGCAGCTGGAGCCTGCAGGACAAAGGATTGGAGAATTGGTGGTGGTTTTGGGGGGCAGCAGACGTGAATTGGACAGCTCCTGGGTGAACTTAACAGCAGATTGGGTTCAGTAGAAGAAGGGGTCATTGAAACTGAAGACCAAGCATAGAAATTATTCAGTATGAAAAACAGATTGTAAGACAGTATCAGACTGTCTGACACGTGTAATTGGAATCCCAGAAAGAGGAGAGAGAAAACCCAGTAGAAAAAAATATATTGAAGAAAAACATGGTCATACATTTCCCAAATTTGGTGAAAAACAACCACAGATCCAAGAAACTCAGCAGACTCCAGGCTGGATGAATACGAAGACTATCACCCCTAAATACATCCTGGTTCCACTCTTGAAAACCAAAAATAAGGAGAAAATTTTAAAAGCAGCTAGAGAAAAACAACACATGTAGGCAAACAGCATTACAGAAAACTGCCAACTTTTCATCTGAAATGATGGAGTGATATTTTTATTGTGCTGAAAGAAAAAAAAAACCTCAAAAAAACTTTGTCAACCCAGAATGCTACATCCAGTAAAAGTATCCTTCAAAAAATAATTGTGAAAGAAAACATTTTCAAGTAAACAAAAGCCGATAGCACTTATCAGCAGATTTACACTAAGGCTACCAGAGGAAAACTCAGCCTTCAGGAATGAAGGAAAAGTGCCAGGAACGGTAAATAAGAAAGACTATTGTTACCTTTAAATTTCTTAAAAGACAAAAGGCTGTGTATAGCAGAAGTAATAGAAGTAATTGTAAGGTGGAGTTGATACACATTTAGAAGTGAAATACAGGACAGCAGTAGCACAGAGGTGACGGCAGTGCGTGCAGTTACCTGGCCTGTCATCAGGTTATTTTATTTGTGTTGTGGGAGGCGAGACATATTAATCTAAGTAGACTGATATAGGTGAATATTGTAATACCTAGAGAAAGTATTAAAATAATTTAAGAGATAGAGCTTTAAGGAAACTTCTCAAAAAGCTAGTAGAGCTATTTAAAGTATTCCATTAAAATGGAATACTAAAAAATATTTGTAACTAAAAGGCAGGAAAAGAGGAATAAATACAGAAGGGACAGATAGCAAAGGAATACACTTAAACCAGGTCAGTAATTACATTAAATGTAAAAAGACTAAACACACCAATTAAAAGGCAGAAATTCATTTGAGTAGATAAGAAAGCAGGAACCAGCTCTGTGTTTCTGCACTGTTCTCTTGTTAACTATAAAGACACAGGTGGACGTAAAGAGGATGGAGAACATACTTCATGCAAATAGTAAACGGAAGAATCAAGAGTAAAAGCAAAATTACAGAACTTTTAGAAGTTAAGAGGAAGGATTATCTATGATTGCAGCATAAGGAAAGATTTCTTCAACAAGACACAAAAAAGATTGATAAAGTCACGTGCGGGGGGGCCGGCCCCGTGGCTTAGCAGTTAAGTGCTTGCGCTCTGCTACTGGCAGCCCGGGTTCGGATCCTGGGCGCGCACCAACTCGCCGCTTGTCCCGCCATGCTGAGGCGGCGTCCCACGTACAGCAACTAGAAGGATGTGCAGCTATGACATACAACTATCTACTGGGGTTTTGGGGAAAAAAAAAAAGGAGGAGGATTGGCAATAGATGATAGCTCAGAGCCGGTCTTCCTCTGCAAAAAGAGGAGGGTTAGCACCGATGTTAGCTCAGGGCTGATCTTCCTCACAAAAAAAAAAAGAAAAAAGTCAAGTGCATTAGAATTAAGAATTTCTGATTAGCAAAAGATGTCACAGAGCACACGAATGGCAGGCTACAAATGGGGAGAAGATTGTACAACACACTGGCAAAAGATTAATAGCCAAAAAATCTAAGGAACTGCAAGAAATAAAAGAACCCAAAAGAAAATTGAGCAAAGAACGTGAATAGGCACTTCCCAGAAGAGGAAACATAAGTGACCGGTAAACACATGGAAAGGCACTCAGCCTTTTTTTTTTTTTGAGGAAGAGTAGCCCTGGGCCAGCATCTGTTGCCAGTCCTCCTCCACTTTATATGTGGGTCACCTGCCAGAGCATGGCTTGATAAGTGGTGCCTAGGTCTGCGCCTGGGATCCGAACCTGCAGGCCCCGGGCTGCTGAAGCAGAGCGTGCGAACTTCACCACTATGCTGCTGGACTGGCCCCCTCTTAGTCTTTTTAAAACACCACTCAGGTGCCACTTTGTGGCCATTGAATTCTGTAAAGCCCAAAGGTTGCGGCTCCCTAGCAGCATAGGCAGCGCTGCCCGTGGGGCGGGGTCGCCTTCCCACGGAGCCCAAAACCAGCAATCCTCCTCGGAGCTAGGAGAAGCCTGCGGTCAAGTCTTGCATGTGCACACAAGGAAACATTTTGTGATATTCAATGTGTCTTTAAATAACACAAAGTCAGAAACAGCTAAATGTTCCTCAACCAGGAATACACAAACCAGAAATAGTTTTACATCAGTTGAAATAAATGAATTAATGCTACGTATTATCTACAAAGATAAATTTCAGAAACATCCTGTTGAACTAAATATGAATTGCAGAAGGATAAACAATATGATAGACTATTTAAAAACATGTAAAACCATCATTTATGGATACATACATATATAGTAAAAGTATCAAAAGCTGTGTGAGAATGGTAACTGTTGAATTCAGGATAGTGATTACTTCTGGAGGGAGGAGAATAAATGGGACCAGGCACCGTGGGGTTGTTCCTTGAGATGGTGGTGGGGCTGTGGGGGTGACAGTCCTATGCACACACATTGGTCCACCTGAAGATTTCGTAACTAACCACTGTGGGTGAATCAGCCCAAGTACCTGTCCCTGCCTGCAGCACGCTGTTTGCCTTGCCACTTTCACGTCTTTTTCTGTGGTGTTCCCTTGGCTGAAATACCCTCAGTCCCCGCTCTGCACTCTTGTTGCTTCCCCAATAAACCCTCCTAGCTTGTGGGCCAGACGCTGCTGCCTGGTCTCTGGCTGGCCTCTCCCCACTCCTGGTGTCTGCTCTGCCTGGCCTCTCCCCGGCCTCTCCCAGCTCCTGGTCTCTGCTCTGCCCGGCCTCTCCCAGCTCCTGGTCTCTGCTCTGCCCGGCCTCTCCCTGCTCCTGGTCTCTCCCCAGCCTCTCCCTGCTCCTGGTCTCTCCCCAGCCTCTCCCCACTCCTGGTCTCTGCTCTGCCCGGCCTTTCCCTGCTCCTGGTCTCTCCCCGGCCTCTCCCTGCTCCTGGTCTCTCCCCGGCCTCTCCCCGCTCCTGGTCTCTGCCTGGCCTCTCCCTGCTACTGCCTCGAGTCCCAGGGCTCAGGGCACCTGTGGCCTTGCTTGCTAAGGCACGTTCTACTGACAGGTGAGAATCGTGTTGCATTTGTCCCTTCATCTGCCCGACACAGAAATGCAGCAGCTCTGTGTGTATTTGGTGCTCTAGGACCATGCCGTTTAGCACATCTGTTTCGCGGTTTCTGTCCTCTGAGCTGTGGCATCCTCTAGATTTAGGGGACCATCAGACTGTACCTGTTCTAATGATTGAGAACACCTGAAAATTAGGCAAGCCTTTAAATGAACAACCGTACATTTTGTATTTATAATAAAATTTTAAATACCAGTAATATGGGATTTAAGTGGTTTTCTTGAGAAAAGTAGGTTTACTGATTACCTTCAGGAATATATTTAATGATTTGTGTTAAAATCTGGGATTACTGCTCTGAGAATAGAAATGAGGGAGAGAAAGGGGGTACCGAGCGTAGTCAGTACAGACCGGAATGGAGGAGAAGAGCCCCTGCCAGGAGGAAATGGTGGCAGAGTATCTGCGTGGCCCTCGAGGTGGCTGCACAGGGAGGGTCCACCTGTGGAAGATGGAAGCTCAGCTTGGCCTCGAGCCGGCTGTGTGACCTGGGCATGGTGGCCCCGGCCTCCCGAGATCCTGGGTCTCTCCTGCACACTGGCTGGGTGGCTTTTGTTTTGTTTTGAGATAGTTCAGATAATGTGATGTATTTAGTGTCCTTGAGAAAATAGACAAGGACATGTGCCCAGCAGCCACAGGCAGCGAAGCAGAGGCGGTCGGCTGTCGTGATGTATCTCGGGCTGCAGGGCAAGCTTCCCCTGTTCTGGTCCCTGCTCTTCTCTGCCATGTATGATTTTTAGTTCTGTGGCACATGGACAACTTTTACTGGGTCACTGGCACTGTTCTAAACGTGCCATGGCAACTGTGAACGCACAGAGGGCCGGGCGGGCCGTCCCCGTGCCGTGTGAGGAACCCCAAAGGCCTGGAGTGGTGCTGAGAGTCCTGTTGGAATAGCTCGTCGAGGGACAGGGCCCTGCACACGGGCCACAGGGAGGAGCCCGTGGTGTCCCGCAGCCTGTCCACACCACGGGGGGAGGAGAGGACAGGTGATTGTCATGTGCACCTGCAGGTGTGTCTTGAAAGCGGAGGACTCCTCTCTACCTGAGGCCCTGCCCCATCAGCGTCAGGAGCTCAGGTCGAGAGCCCACTGGACAGGGTTTGGATGCCGGCTGAGCGACCTCAGCCCGGGTCACTCCTCATTCCGTACACACCTCCCTCCTGGTGGGAAGTGAAGGTTCACTGTGTTCATGCACTCAGGGTCTGGCACGCTGTAAGTCCCAGTGTGGTTTCTCTGGACCTAAATGGCATTTGTGTTGCAGGACGCAGAGGGCTCCACCTGTTTGCACCTGGCTGCCAAGAAAGGCCACTATGATGTGGTTCAGTATCTGCTTTCAAATGGACAGATGGATGTCAACTGTCAGGTGAAGCCACCCCTCCACTCACTGACGGGCTGGCCCCACTTGACGGGCTGGCCAGGGACGCAGTTCTCCTCTGCAGCAGTTCTGTCTTGCGTCCGTCCTCTGTGGCCGCCCCCTTAACGCCCTGGGAGGCCTGGCCGCACCCTGCCTGTCTGCTCCTCCCCTGGCCTGCTCATTGGGTGCTCTGCAACCTCACACTCCCACGGTGTCCGTCTGGGCTGCGCTGGCCTCCATCTGGCCTGTGTTCAGGTGTCACCACCTGAGTGAGGTCCCCAGCCTCTTATGTGCTGTGCCCCCCGCCCCAGAGAGGGCTCCCCATCTTCTCTCCTAGTACTGGCCATTGTCTGATATTCCACCTCTTTCTCTGTGTTTGCTTATCGTTTGCCTGTCTGTCTCCACCCTGCTGTCAGGGCCCCAAGGGTGGGTCTGTGTGGTGTGGAGTGCCTGGCAGTGCCTGGCATGGAGGAGGCCCCATGCGTGTCTCTTGAACAAGTGAGTGACTGGGGAGAGTAAGGGCGCCTCCCTCCCGTTCATCGGGATCCCCCCACATGACTCTCTTCACTCACAGACTCCACCCCGTTAGCCCAGCCATTGTTGCCACCCCAGCTCCCTGGGCACCACCCCGACTGTGAGACCCTCCCAGATGTCCAGAACAGCAGCTCCTTGTGGTGTAGCCTGTGGCCCACCTCTGCTCTAATGGGGTCCACAGCTGGACCCTTGCCCTATTCACTCATCTAAGCACTCGTCTAACCTTGCCTGGTTTCATTTCTTGTCTCCCATCCGGTTGGGTTTGTGAGTTTCTCCCCGGGGCTGGGCTGGCTCCACAGGTGGGCTTGTGTCATCCTTGCCGTGTCTCCAGTGCCTGGTGGTACCCACAGTTGACCTGCAGGGACGATCTCGCTTTAGTTGTGGAAGCTGTGTGTCCACAGAAGAAATGTGGCACCTGGGATGTGCAGGATGTCGTGTTAGAGGTGCTGGGAGAGGTGGAGCCTTCTGCTGCCAGACTAGGAGTTGGCAACGTGTTGCTCATTTCCTGAAAGGTTGTCCTTTTCTGGTTTAAATAAAACTACCCGGGACCACTGCATAGGGAGACAGGCCTGTGCGGGTGGAGTGGTAGAATCCCAGCTCATCATGATCCACCCTACAGACAGAGTCAGCCTGAGCAGGTTTTCTGCTCCCTGCCCTTCAAGAAGAGGCTAGACTTTGCACGACCTCGGTTAATCTCTGGGCCTCGATGTCCATCTGTCTATCCGTCTGGAGTTCTTAGCTGCTGCTCTTGCTTGGCATCCATGTCACTGGGACCAAAAAGATAAGCAGACACCATCCCTGTTAGTGCTTCCCACTGGTTGGTGGGAGGAGAGACCAGAGTCTCTGAGGGTCAGGTGTGGTCCTTTTCTTTTTTTTTCTTTTCTTTTCTTTTTTTTTTTGTGAGGAAGATCAGCCCTGAGCTAACATCCGATGCCAGTCCTCCTCTTTTTGCTGAGGAAGACTGGCCCTGGGCTAACATCCGTGCCCATCTTCCTCTACTTTACATGGGACGCTGCCACAGCATGGCTTGACAAGCGGTGCCTTGGTGCATGCCCGGGATCCGAACCCGTGAACCCTGGGCCGCCGAAGTGGAGCACGTGCACTTAACCGCTGTGCCACCGGGCCAGCCCCGTGGTCCTTTTCTTACATGACTTGGTCACGTGTCCTGAGATGTGTAGAGTTGTCCTGGCGGGTCCTGCCCAGTGGGCTTGAGAGGGCGAGGTTCACCAGCAGTTCTTTCCATCCTTCTTAGAGCAGAGGTTTGTGTGGGTCAGAGGGTGCTGGTTCTGGCTCTGTTCTACACTCGCTGAGGTAGCTGGGGCAGCGCTCTGAGCCTCAGCTTCCTCATCAACAAGGTGGGAACTCTGACTGGCTCCTGCCTTTCGGGCCACCTTGCAGGTCCTGAGTGAGGTGGTTCTTCATGTTACTCATTTCTAGGAGCTGTGATGGATTTTTGTTTCTCTCTTTTCGAATTAGGATGATGGTGGCTGGACGCCCATGATTTGGGCCACTGAGTATAAGCACGTGGACCTCGTGAAGCTGCTGCTGTCCAAGGGGTCTGACATCAACATCCGGGACAACGTGAGTCTCTCTGGCCATCGCTGCCCTTGGTTGTGCCTTCCCCCCGGGGAAGCGGGTCCTGGAAGAGGATAGAGGGACCAGGGTATGCGGGGATGACAGCTGAAGGCTCTTTTTGCTGGGAAGTGGGACCCTAGCACCTGGCCGCGGCTCTTCTCTCTTCCCGTTGTGTCTGCAGTAGCCCGTTGACCCATGTGGCTTTCTGTTGGTATTTTGCGTGTTGGCCAACTGCTGGATGTGAATCGAGGGCCAGAGGTCTGAGAAAAATCGGCGTTTTAAAGTTTATTTATTTATTTATTTATTTTTTGTGAGGAAGATCAGCCCTGAGCTAACATCCGTGCCCATCTTCCTCCACTTTACATGGGACGCTGCCACAGCATGGCTTGACAAGCAGTGCGCTGGTGCGCGCTCGGGATCTGAACCAGCGAACCCTGGGCCGCCGCAGCGGAACGTGTGCACTTAACAGCTTGCGCCGCCAGGCCGGCCCCTAAATCAGCGTTTTTAGAGGCACATCTGGACTGTGATGACACTTCTGACTCCCGTGTCCATGTTTGGGACTGAGGAGCGCCAGGGCACACCCCCTACCCAGGCAGGTGGAGGCGTGACCCCGGCTCTTAGCACCGTAGTTGCCTGGGAAGGAAGGAAAGAAAGGGAACGATTGACCTTGTCCTGTCCTGTTTTCTGGACTGTGATTTAAGATACTGCGTTGATAGTTTTGTAGGACAGCTTTGTTTGCCCAGAGAATAGGGCTTGGGACCAAGCAGAGGACTGGCCAGTTCTCTGGGAACAGCCCTCCAGCCGAGTGTCAGCGGGGCTGTTTGGTCTCAGGCAGCAACAGGCGCCTCTGATTCACTTCAAGGGAGTTTCTTGGAAGGTCTTCCAGGACCCCCTGAGCCAGCAGGGTGGTGGGACACCGTCATGAGAGGAGCTGTGAGCTGGGAGGGTCTGGATGAGAATGAGAGGGAAGGGAAGTGACGAAGTCCAGCGTGGCTATAGCAGATGGCTGCACACAGTCACTGTCTGCCTCGCTAACGTGTCATCTGCACGTCGAAAGTTGCCTCCTGAAAGGGTGGTGTGGTGGGTTAGAGCAGTGCCAGCCCTGTGTCCTCTTACCACATGCAGTTGTCGCAGGGTGAGAATGTTCTGGGGGCGTGGGCAGTGTCCAGTGGACGTTAGCTCTGCTGCTGGTGGTAGTTCTGATGAATTGGAAGAATTGATTAAATTGCATGTTTGTTATTTATATGACGAAACAACATTAATATTTTATTTTAACAACTTTATTGGTATGTAATTGGCACACTGCACTATTTAAAGTGTACAATCGGATAAGTTTTGACTCCAGGAACCATCACTACAGTCATGAGAGTGAACGTCGCTTAGTCCCAGGTTTCCTCCTTCTGCTGACGCCGTCCCCAGGCACCCACTGCTCTGCTTTCTGTCGTGATGGATTAGTTTGCGTGTGTTGGTTTTTCATAAATGGATCTGTGCTACGCAGACGTCTCTCTCAGCATTGTTATTCTGAGTGTCGATAGTTCCTTCCTTTCTGTGGCTGCGTGCTCCGTCGTGCGGATGCATCAGCATGTTTATCCTTCACCTGTTGACGGCCATTTGGGTCTCTAGTGTTTGGCTGTTACGGACAGAGCTGTTGTGAGCATTCAGGCCGAGGGCTCTCATTTCTCTTGGGGACTCCCTCGCAGTTGAACGGCTGAGTCATCTGATAGGCCCAACTGCCCAATGCTTTCCACAGCGATGGCACCGTTTCCAGTGTGCGAGTCTGGCTCCCCCAGCCTCCCCAACTCGTAATGTGGTCGGTCTTTTTCTTCTTTAGTGAAGGGTCTCTTCTCATCTGTTGCTCGTTTTTTATCAGATTATTTATTTTCTTATTCTTGAGTGTTAAGAGTTTTGTGTGTTCTGGATACAGGTCCTGTATAAATGTGTGTTTTACAAATCCTAACAGTTGGCTTTTGAGGAGCAGATGTTTTTTAATTTTGTTAAAGTCCAGTTTATAAATTATTTTCTTTATGGATCGTGTTCTTTTTAAGAATCTTTGCCTAACCCCAAGATCCCAAGACTTTCTCTGATGTTTTCTTATAGTAGTTTTATAGTTTTAGGTGTTACTTTTTGTGTGTGGTGTACGGTATGGGTCAGAGTTCTTTTCATTTGCATGTGGATGTCCAGCTGTTCCTGCACCATTTGTGTAGAAAGCTGTCCTTTCTCCATAGAATTGGCTTCTGCATGTTTGTCAACAGTCTGTTGTCCGTGACGTGTGGGTCACTTCCTGGGCTCTGTCTTCCACGCTGCTGAGCTCTGTGTGTCTGTCTTTATCCAGCACTGCGCCGCCTCGACTGATGCTCTTTATGGGAAGTCTTGAAATTACAGACGCAGAGGGACCTTCCATTTCTCCCTCCCAACCTCGTGCTGCTGTTTTCGTACATTTACTTATACACGCGTTCCGAACCCCAGAATGCAGTGTCATTTTGTTAAGCAGTCTTAATCTTTTGAGAGGCTGTGATGATAAGTCTCCTGTTTCAGCTGCTGGTGTCACCCCTCCGGTGCTCCTCATTGGTTGCTCGGGTCCTCCCGCCACTTTCTCGTCCGACCCCCGTGGTGCTGGTCTGCTCGTGATGAGTGCTTTCAGCTTTCTCGTGCCCGCAAAGTCCTTATTTTGCCTTCACTTTTGAAAGATATTTTTGCTGGATACAGAATTCTAGATTGACAGTTTTTTTCTTCCTGCTCCACTTTGAACGTATTGCTTCCCTGAGTCCTCACCTGAAGTGTTTCCAGTGAGGAATTCTGGTGTGCCCTTGTCTCTACTTCTCTGTATGTGACATATCTTTTTTCTCTCGGCTGCTTTTAAGATTTTCTCTTTGTCACAGTTCAATATGATGTGCCTAGTAGTGTTTGTTTGTGTGTGCACGTGTGCTCAGGGTTCATTGAACTTCTCAGATCTGTGGGTTTAGGGTTTTTGTCAAATTTGGACATTTTTCAGTCATCATTTCTTCCAGTGCTTTTTCTGCCCACTCGGGGGCCCCTTCACAAGGGCCCCAGTTCTGTGTGTATCAGGGGCTTGAAGTTGTTCCACAATCACAGAAGCTCTTTTCATTTTCCTAAAATGATTCTTCCGCTCTGGATTTCAGTGCAGCTGATTTTATTGCTGTGTGTTCAAGCTCACTACTCTTTTCTTTTACAATGTCTGTTATGCTGTTAATCCCATCCAGCACATTTTCCTGTCAGATGTTGTAGTTTTCAGCTCTAAAAGTTCTGTTTGGATCTTTTTAGTATTTTCTTTCTTTTTTTTGTTTTGTGAGGAAGATTGGCCCTGAACTAACATCTGTTGCCAGTCTTCCTCTTTTTGCTTGAGAAAGATTGTCCCTGAGCTAACATCTGTGCCCATCTTCCTCTATTTTATATATGGGATGCCGCCACAGCACGGCTTGATGAGCGGTGCATAGGTCCATGCCCAGAATACGAACCTGTGAACCCCAGGCTGCCAAAGCGGAGCATGCAAACTTAACCAGTATGCCACCAGGCCAGCCCCCTCTTTTTAGTGTTTTCTAAACTACATCTCTGCTTAACTCTTGAGCATGTGGAATACACTTAGACCAACTGCTCTGATGACTCGTTTGCTGATCTCACATCTGTGTCAGTTCTGGGCTTTGATCGGTTGGTTTTGCTCCTCATGCGCCTCATGTTTCTGTTTGTTTGCGTGTCTGGTAACCTTAGGTTGGACGCCGGACGTTGTGAACTTGACCGCACTGGGAATTTCTGTATTCCTGGAAGTGTCTTGAGCCTTGTCCTGGGTGCAGGGAAGTTACTTGGAAACAGGATGGCCATTTTGGGTTTTGCTTTTTAGTTTGGTTAGGTGGCTCCAAGCCAGTCTCCGCCTGGGGCTGGTCACCTCTTCTCTGTGGGTGCCAGCATGGAGCCCTCTATGCCTTCGCCTCGGGGTGTGTCCTCTTGGAGGTCCAAGGTGGGCACGTACAGATCTCCAGAGGCCTCCTTCCCAGCCCACACCCTGCTCTGTGAACTGTGGCTGTGTTGGCCCTCAGCTCTCAGTTTCCTGTCTCGGGCTCTTCCTGTCCCCTCCCCACACCGAGGCTGGTCGCTCGAGACTGTGAGCAGGCCGTTGCAGGCCCCCTTGTTGGTTTCCTCTCTCGGGGTACAGTCTTTCATTGCCTGATGTGCCAGTGTCTTGAAAACCTTATTTCACATATTTTGCCTTTTTTTCTTACTCTTTTGTTTCTTTTGGGTGGGAGGGTGGGTGAATCCAGTCTGGTCTCCCTTGCTCCATCTTTCCTGGAAGCAGAAGTCGCCTCTGTCATCTCAGACGTGTAGGCCAGGCTTGTAATGTAGCAGGTGGGCCTTAGAAAGGCTGGGACCACACAGTCTTACCATAGGAGGAGCTCAGGAGGACTGGGAAGTCTTGGAACTGTCATTCTGGTTACCAAATCATTACTCATTCTGATGAAGGAAAGAGAAGAGAGGCCCCTAAGGAAACCACATTTTGCTCAGGAGCTCACAGATGTATGGAAGATGGAAACCAGAAGCCAAGATCAGAGGAGTGGAAGGCTTCTAAGAGCAATGTCAGGAAAGGAAGCCCAGACAAAAAATAGGCTTTTCAGGAAATACTGAGGCTGACAGAGTGTGCTCTTAGTTTTCCTGTTAGAAACAGAGTAGAGGTGTTAAAGCCCGTGCTTGGGGCTGGCAGTTGCTGTTGACGAGGATGACAAAGAGACAGGACCACTCAGTCCTAAAGGTCACTGAGCTGACAGCCTTGGAGCTACTGAGAATGTGGAGACTGGGAGGCGGATGGTCTGAGAGCACCGCGTATGACAGCCGGACGCTCGGCCTCCCAGCAGGTCCCCGCAATGTGCTGAGGCCATCGCCCCTCGGTGGGAGAGGGGGCAGGAACTGAGCCATGCGGAGTCGGCCCACCAAGGCCAACGTGGGGTGGGTGTGCCCTGCGGTGGGCTCTGCCTGCGTGATGAGAGTGGACATCAGTCTTGACTTTTGTCCTGGTGCCTGGGAAAATACTGGTGTTTCCGGGGGGATGGGGCTGCAGTGAGCCGGTCTGCGCGCTCTGCCGGTAGAGCAGAAAGCGCTTCAAGGGCAATAAAACGCATGTGTCTTTGAACCCCGAAATCCCCCCTGAGGGTTAAGCCTTGAGACTAATCCAAAAAAGAGAAGTAGTCAGCGTTCACTGGCATCAGAGTCCAGGGGAAGAAGCGGAGACGAACTAAGGGTCAGTGAAGGACGGGGACAGGCTGAGTCCGTCCCCATGCTCGAGCTCAGGGACCATGGAGGAGTCAGCGCACAGGCTGCCTGAGGGGAGCCCGGCGGTGGGCTCCAGGCTGGGGGCAGATTAGGGTAGGGGTGGGGGTTCAGATGCACAGACCAGCCCTGCAAGGGGTTGCACATTTCTCGTTGTGTCTGCCACTCCTTTATCCCTAGTGTGAGAGGTTAAATATTACTCTCTTGTTCTAATTTATGTTGTTCAGCTATCTGGCAAGGTTGAACATTTTCTTGTATTTATGTTTACTCTTCCTCTTTTATCTTATGTAAGTTTTTTATTTTCATATCCTTTGCACACTCATTTTTTCAAAATTGTAATGTTCTAATAAACTTTGTAATAATCATAAGTAGTATATATTTTATATATGGCACAAATATTTTTCAGGTTTTTTTTGTTTTATTTAAAATTTTAATTTTACAGAAGTTTTTATGAGGTAAAATTTTAATTGAATTTGTCTGTCTTTTTGAAATCTTATACAAGTATTACTCTATCCTGCAATTATAACTGTTCCAAAGTAAATATAATTAAAAAAAAAATAGATAACAGTACCCCCAAATATCATGTTAATAATTTGTTGTGTTTAGGGTGGTCTAATTCCAGATGTTTTTTTTCCTATTTTTAAAATATTCTGTACTGTGACTATGTTACTTTTATAATGAAAACAAAACGAAACAGCAAAAGGAAGCACCCTCGGGCGTGCGCACAGGCGCTCGGCGCTTGGCTCTGCTCTCCTTTCCTCTCCTCTTGGTACACCGTGAGGTCTTCCCTCAGGTCCCACCATCTTCACGGCTCTCGCCGTCTGTCTGTCTGTCTGCAGGAGGAGAACATCTGCCTGCACTGGGCGGCCTTCTCGGGCTGCGTGGACATAGCCGAGATCCTACTGGCTGCCAGGTGTGACCTCCATGCTGTGAACATCCACGGAGACTCGCCCCTGCACATCGCTGCCAGGGAGGACCGCTATGCCTGTGTCGTGTGAGTGGCTCTGCTGCACGCGGTCCCTGCGAGGCTGGTGGGGTGGGAGAGCGCCCTGGTGCCTTAGGTCCTCCTAAGGAAGCTTGTTCTTCGAGCAGACAAGTCTTTCTGTCTGAGGTTGGTGTGGTTATTTCTGGTTCAGGGGGGATCGTTGTGAAAAATCCCCAAATACTTAGATTAAACGTGGAGATGAGTCCTGCCCTAATACTTCCTGTCAAGGGTGACGGGCCAGCCTGCTCCAGGAGCCCAGTGGGAGCAGCGCCCCGTCAAGGAGGGCTGGAGTAAGGGCGTTCACCACTAAGAGCTCTTTCCAGCCTTGAGGCTCTCTTCCCACGTCACTCACACCGGGGCGGGGGGGGGGCCGTCCTGGAGAGCCTCTTTGCCCTGCTCCCAGTGGAATGTCAGAGAGGTGCAGCCCCTTGTTCTCATCAGCAGGAGGGACATGGGGACAGGGCCCAGCCCTGCCCAGTCGTGTGCCGTCAGGTGACTCCCGCCTCACCTGGAAACGCGGGGATGCCCCTGCAGTGGCACACGTGCCCTCCGAGATTTGCACCTCCGTGGCAGCTCAGCCAAGTCAGTGTGCCTGGCAGGGCACACTCACAGGAGCAGCGTGCTGCAGCCCACTGTCTGGTCTGACGTGACTCAGGTCTGGGGAACACCTGCTGGGGTGCTGACTGGGTTACCTCCACATCACTGCCCTTTACATCCTTGAGGGTGCATGTGAGTGGAAAAGCCAAGAACAATCAAATACCATCCTAGGTCTTTACACACTCTTCCCGCCAAGAAAACAGATGACTTTTGACAGTAAATATGGGAGCACTGGTCAGCGAGCTTGTTAACCTGAAAACGAATGATGTGTTCTCTTTATTTTTACTGATGATGATCATTTCATAAATCTCATCTTCATATCGTTTAAATTAAGATCTGAATGTTCTGTTGGCTTACATTTTTCCTTTTAGCCTCTTTCTTTCTCGGGATTCAGATGTCACCTTGAAAAACAAGGAGGGAGAGACGCCCCTGCAGTGCGCCAGTCTCAACTCTCAGGTGTGGAATGCTTTGCAGACGAGCAAGGCGCTGCGAGAGTCTGCCCCAGAGAGGCTTGTCCCGGTGGAGAAGACGGTGAGCAGGTGAGGCGCTCCGGGCCACACCGGCTCTGGAGCAATCACTGATGATGGGTGTGAGGGTGTGAAACGAAAGCTTCTCTCCAAGCTGAGACGTCCCACAGCCCAGGTCCAAATCGGCTGGCCAGGGCTCAGCAGCTGCCCTCTTGTGCTTCTTAATCAGTCCCTGTTGGGGCAGCACTCGTCGCAGTGGAGTGTAATGTACCCCTTTCCCGTGGCAGAGACATCGCTCGAGGCTATGAGCGCATCCCCATCCCGTGTGTCAACGCCGTGGACGGCGAACCATGCCCCAGCAACTACAAGTATGTGTCTCAGAACTGCGTGACGTCCCCCATGAACATCGACAGGAACATCACCCATTTGCAGGTTAGCGGTGGCAGGAGGAGGCTGGCTTCCGTGGGGAAGACGGGGTCCTCTGGAGCCAGGTCTGTGGGGGCTTCTGCAGGAAGACCCGGTGCTCTCCGAGGTTGCCTCCCGCCAAAGAGTTGGAAGGCAGAGGAAGATCCTTCCAGAAAATGGATCCGAAGCCCTGTGTTGGGTCCCCAGCCCCTAGGGCAGTGCCGAGCGTCCCCTGGGAGTGGTGGTTTAGGGTCCACTAAGGGAGAGCAGCCCATGCTGGAGCCGCTGACTTCTCAGACTAAGTCAGACGTGTGCCCTCGGGGCAGGGCATGTGGCCCTGCTCCTTGCCTTCTCATTGAGCATAGGAGCATCTGGCCTTGAGTGCAGCGGGATTTCTTTAGCCTTCGGGGTCTGTGCCCATCCTGCCCCGCATCGTGGCCCCTGCGTCCCGACCTCCCCGCTCCTCTCCTTCCTTAGGGTTCCTCGCCCAGAGCCCCTCACGAGAGCTCTCAGGGTCTTAGTGGCTGAACATTCTCTTCTGCCTGCACACCCTCCTTCCTGAGAGGCCGCACGCCCCCTTGATGGCCTTGAGAATAGAGAAAAGAGAGGCACTGCACCTCTCTTCAGGGCGAGCACATGTCAGCTTAAGAGACAGTTTTGAGAATGGTGATCTGAGGGGACCAGTGGCGCCCGTGCGCTGGCCTCGTGTGATGTGCCGTCTCCCTCCTCAGTACTGTGTGTGCATAGACGACTGCTCCTCCAGCAACTGCATGTGCGGCCAGCTCAGCATGCGCTGCTGGTACGATAAGGTGAGCCCTGCCTCCGGCTGGTGCACTGGTGCGGTAAGTTCTGCGAGTCGGAGTTTATGAAAAGGGAAGTCGCCCTGATTCCAAGAGTATTCCGGGCCAGCTTTGGGAAGGAAGCAGGTGAGCCAGGTGTGGGAACCAGTGAGGGAGGAGTGACAGGTGGGAAGAAGTGGGAGGCTGGACAGAGGCAGGGTCATGGGGACGTAGCCGTCTGTGTTTGTGGCCACCTGGAGGTGGTGGGGGTGGCCATGGGCTCGGGAGTGGCCAGAGGGTGCTGACCGGAAGCACAGAGGTGGCCATTGGTGAGCCCAGCCTGGAGGCAGCTGAGGAGACAGGAGAGAAGGGCTCCGGAGGCCAGTGTCCAAGAGAAGAACCCTAAACATACTCGGATTTAGGAGTTCAGAGGTCATTGGCGGGGGCAGGAGCCAGGGTGTCCTGGGTGGAGAGGAGACACAGGCTGAGAGTGGAGGCCACAGGCGGACGATTCTTTCGAAAGTGGACTTCAGAGGAGAGGGGGCACGGGGCGGGTTCTGTGGCGTCTGGGCAAGAGCCTGTGAGTGTCATAGGGCGGGGGGCAGATGTGTGCATGAGGGGCTCACAGGTCGTGGGGTGTGTTCTCTGCGAAGCATGGCCATACTGAGCATTTTGAGGAAAGTTCTAACTGCTCAGAACAGACTTAGGCCGCTGGGGCCTCAGATTTGGCCGTACCGTTGCCTCACAGCTTTGCCATGTCTGGAGTGTAGGACAGGAAAGCAGGTGGCGGGGTCCCTCCAGAGCTGGGGATTTGCAGGGCAGCAAGGCCAAGAGTACAGAGGAGCAGTGAGTGTGGATGGGGGTGGTCCAGGCTGGAGGCCACAGGACAGGAGTCCAGGGGGCGCTGACTCCTTGAAAGAAGTGAAGGGGCCCCCATGCCGGCAGCCTTGGCAAGGCTGAGAGAGGGCAAGGGGAAGGAGGGAGGCTGACTGGGGTGGACTGAGACGGCGACAGTTGGGGGTCAGGGAGAGCTGTCCAGGAGGTTTCCAAAACCTGTATAGATGCCTGGTTTGAGGCTTCCCATCCACGACATGAGCGCATAGGTTTGTCCTGTTGCCCCAAGTATAAACTTGACCAGAAACCGTTGTTTTTATGTCAGTTTGTAAAAATGCATTGGTGTCAGTTTATTTAGCAAGAGTGATGAGCCGCACTAGGTCCTAACTGCTCGTCTGTCTCCAGGACGGCCGGCTCCTGCCCGAGTTCAACATGGCAGAGCCTCCCCTGCTCTTCGAGTGCAACCACGCCTGCTCCTGCTGGAGGAACTGCCGGAACCGCGTGGTGCAGAATGGCCTCAGGTGGGCCTGCCTGTGCTCCCGGAGCCCCTGCGTGGGGTTGGGTTGTAAACTCTTCAGTCCAGAGTGATGTCAAGGGTCACTGTTTTAACACTTTGAAAATGATTCGAGTTTCTTGAGAAGCTCACTGTATTTTGTGTGTATTTCACGCAGACAGGAACATGGTGTGGTTAAGTCTACGTGTGCTTGCACATGGAGACGGTGACTGACTGAGTCCTTTAGCCTCGGGCAGTGGTACAAGGTGACGTAAATAACAAAAGTCATGCTTCCCACCAGCTCAGACTTGGATCTGAGGCCTGAGAGGACCAGACCGTCAGTCAACTGAGCTGAAAGTGGAGAAATGGGCTTGACGCAAGAATGGCCTTTGTTTCCCAGTTCACACGTGCGCTTTAGCTGTTGGGGCCATTCTAGTTCTATGTGAATACTCAGTCATTTTCTGAATACTCTGTACTCTTGAGCTTCTCTAATGATAGTGTGGTGGTGGTCTGGTGTAAACCTTTTTAAACTGCATGGACTCTGTGTTCCGAAGTCACTCAGGGCGCTTGGTCCAGTGAGGCCTGGCCACACCCCTCCCTTGGCAGCGCTCAGATCCCTCCCCCAGCATTCCCTGGCCCAGAGCCAGGTCCTGAGTCTGGTCATGAACCTGCCCTCCGTGAATGTGCCCGAGAATTAGAAGATTTAAGGTCCCTCTGAGTTATAAGGGAAAATTTGTGTTCAATGTAAATGTAGCTGAACACCAGTGTTCATAGTGTTTGTGGGGTTTCTTAGTATCGGTAATCTTGGAGTGCTCATGACCAGCCCACATGTCTCTGTCCTCATGTGTGACAGGAAGTCCTTTGGGGGTGAAGACAGACACGGCCATCCGCCACAAGGGCCACTGGACATGGCAGTGGGCACGTGTGATGCCTGTGGCTTGCGGGCCTTGGGAGAGTGCCCTGTGCCTTCCCTGAGGGGCCAGCTCGGCTCCTGTGGCTGACCCACTGCCTGAGCTAACCTGCATCGTGCCTTAGGGCCAGCGGAAGTGTTAGCCCCTTTGGTCCTTATCCCAACCCAGTGTGTCAGCCCACACTTGTCCCTGTGTTACAGATGAGGAAACTGAGGCACACAGAGCGCCAGGGGCTGTGTTTCACACTCTGACATCAGGTCAATTTTTGAGGTCTCAGCTTCCTGAGGGCAAGTGCCTCAGTGCCTGTGGGGTTTGCTCTAGGGTCCTGCTGCATCACATGTGAAGTCCTAACGCATTTTCAGATACGAAAGCAGTATTTCCTGTTTCGTTCACTCCTATCACTCGTGGTAATCTGAGTTTGAGCTGGGTGTTGTGGAATGTGGCCTTGAGTGGCTGACCCTGTTTTCCAGGGCAAGGCTGCAGCTCTACCGGACTCAGAACATGGGCTGGGGCGTGCGGTCCCTGCAGGACATCCCGCTGGGCACCTTTGTCTGCGAGTAAGTGAGTGCCTGGGTCACCAGGGCTGCCGCTGCATCTGTCACTTTGGGGAAGGGTGCAGCAGTGTGGGGTGAGTGCAGACCTGCTGGGTGGGCCCCCGGACTTACTGAGAAGGGGACTGCCAAGGCCTGGCCGGGCCCGGGACCCACTGGGTGCCCCTGAAACCAAGCTCCTGGTGTCTTCAGCCCCCTCGCCCACCTCTCTGGCTGTCTACCTGCACTCGCTTGCTCACCAGCTAACAGCTCATTGCTCATTTAAGAAGATGTCACTGGGGACTGGCCTGGTGGCATAGTGGTAAAGTTTGTGTACTCCGCTTCTGTGGCCCTGGTTCACGGGTTTGGATCCTGGGCATGGACCTACATTGCTCATCAGCCAGGCTGTGATGGCAACCCACATACAAAATAGAGGGAGACTGGCACAGATGTTAGCTCAGGGTGAATCTTCCTCAGCAAAAAAAAAAAAAAAAAAAAAAAAAAAGTCATCATTTTCAGTGATTTTCAGGGGAGGATCATTCTGGATCCTTGGTCAGATAGAGAGGGTTTCTGTGCCATCATCTTCTGGAACCTAAAGTTAAATCACACTTCAGTCACTGGCAAAAGTCTCCAAAATGTTTGGCCACAGTTGTGTGGGCCTTGTCAGGCTCCTGAGCACTTCATTCTGTAGTTAAGGATAACGACCCTGCTGTCTTCAGTTTCTCATGTGCTCCAATTCCCCCACAGGTATGTCGGGGAGCTCATCTCTGACTCCGAAGCCGACGTTCGGGAAGAAGATTCTTACCTTTTTGATCTTGACAACAAGGTACCGTGTTTTGAGGGGTTGGGGCCTAAAGAGCTGATTGTGACTGTACAACGTGGAAGTGTCTGTTCTGACGGGGCCTCGGCTGGTAAGGGGGCTCGCCCGTCCCTGTTGAGTGTCTCCCACTGTCCAGCATCGGCCTCGCTTCTGTGGTCCAGGCTCAGAGGGCATCCTCAGTTGGGACCCCTGACCTGGGAGGTCCCTGAACTTGTGTAGCAAGCAGCTCTGCTCACATCAAAGTGTGGGGCCTCGGACATGTCACTCCAGCCCTCTGAACCCCAACTGCTCATCCCCGGTTAGAGCTCACAGCCTCCACAGCCACTGAGAAGCTAGGTGTCCAGGTGTGTGTGGTGACCGAGGACACAGGGGCGAGTGAGGGGTGAGGGATTGCACATGTGGACAGGGCAGTGCTTCCCTCGTGTCCCTGGCCACCCTCCTGGGTGCTGGGAGAGTAGCCAGGCCCTGGCCTTCATCTACTCTAGGACCCTGGTTTCCAGGGTGTTTCTGAGACTGACCATCTCACACTGCACTTTACTGTAGTGTGGATCCCAGTGTTGCTCCTTAATTCAGAAATTGCCTGTTTAAGAACTTCCCGGAACTTCTAGTCATGGGCACTGGGGGCAAAATTAAGGTGGAGATGGGGAAATAAGGATTCTCTCCTCTGTAGCAGCAGCCACAGATCTGAGTATTTGTCTCTGTAGATCAGGGTGAAGCCAGGCAGACGCCCTCCCATGCTGAGGGCAGTGCCCCGCTCACAGCCCAGCTTGACCCCGCTGCCCTGCAGGCACCTTCTGTGAGATCAGTATTTGTGACACAGACATTTCACGAAGAGCTCTGGTGCTGCTCCACCCCAGGACGGCTGGGCCAGACCTTCCCCACAGCACCCCAGTGAGCCCGTCCTGGGTGTGCGTGTGCAGGGCTGTGAGGTTTATGTCGGCCGCGGGAGGTCGTGTTCTGTCCTCTGCCTACTCGGTCTGCTGCCTGCCCGTATCTTTGGGCTGTGTGCTTTCACTGGGTTATGGCAGCTCTGTCTCTTCTGGATGAAGCCTCTTCTGTGACGTTTGTGTTTTGCAGATATCTTCCCTCTGTGGCTTGTTTATTCCTAATGACGTCTTGTAATGAATAGAAGTCCTTATTTTTATTATAGTCCAACTTATCAGTCTTTTTCTACATCCCTCTGGGTTTTTGTAATGTCCTAAATAAGTTTTTTTAAAACCCAGGTCACAAAGATGTGCAGCTCTGCTGTTTCCAAAGTTGCGTGTTCAGCTCACGTTTACACGCCAGGCATTCGCTGTGCCAGTCAGTTCTTCCCTTATTCTTCCGCATGTCGATATCTGCTCGAATTAGCGCCGTTTGTGGAACATGGTCCTTTCCCCACGCTCAGCAGTGCCCCCGTGTGCCCGGGCCCTCTGCCCGCCCTGTCTGCTGACTGCCCTGAGCAGGCCGCGCCCTGTGACTGTCCCGGCTAACCTCCTTTGACCGGCCATCCTTGAGGAGTGTCCTGCTCTTCTTGGTCTCGTGCAGTTTCTGTGTCAGTTTTAAAATCGACTTGACAGGTTCTACAAAGCTCCTATAGGGATTTGGTTGGGAGCGGTGGGCTGTGAACCTGTGAACCAGGTGGGGGCCGTTAAAGCTTCACACCTGCTTTTCCAGTCCATGGACACGGCATGTCCCTCCCTGTGTTGAAGTTTTGAATCACCCATGATGCTTCGTGGTTCTCTTTGCTGTGATCTTGTGTATCTTGTTGGATTTTTTTTTATCCAATAGGTTTTTGATATTTTTTTCTTTTTGTATCAACTTTATTGAGATTAATTTACCAACAACAAACTTGTAAGTAAGTGTATGCTGTTAGTTTTGACAAATGTATTTACCAGTGTAATCATCACCACAAGCAAGATATGGAATGTTTCCATCACCCCCAACACTTCCATCCCGTTGGCCACGGAGCCGCTTTCTGCCTCCGCAGGTGAGTTTTACCTGCGTTAGAATTCCCTGTAGGTGGGGTCAGAGCGTGTGCTCCTCTGTGTCCGCTTGGTGGTGGCCTATCGGCAGTTCAATCCTGTCTGTCGCCGAGTGGTGACCTGGGGACGGCCATGCCAGGTTGTGCCACTTGCCTGTCGGTGGACCCAGCCGTTCCCCGTTTTTGCTGTTGCGAGTAAACGTGCTCTGAAGTTTCGTAGACTTTTTTGTGCATGTGAGTTTTCGTTTCTCTTGGGTAAATCCTGGGAATAGAATTACTGCCATCTGGTAAGTGTACATTAATCGCTGTAAAAGAAATGGCCAACAGTTTTCCAAAGTCGTCGTACCACTTTACATGCCCACTAGCAGTAAATGAGAATTCCAAACACTGAAATTTTAATTTGCAGTTTTTTGATGATTATTGATGGGAGCATTTTTTCACATGCTGATTGGACTCCTTATGTCTACTTTTGTGAAGAAATTTTTAAAATTCATTGCCCGTTGTCTCATTGGGCGGCTTGTCCTCTTGCTGAGTTGTAAGAGCCCCTCACGTTTCCTGACTCAGGGCCTCATCAGACAGTTGTGCGGTTTCCCCCCAACCACTGTCTTTCATAGAACAGAAGAATATTTTTATTGTTTAGTGTGTGTCCTAAAAAATTTTTGAAGATTTTCTCTGTTCTCTAGAATTTTTATATTTTTAGCTTTCACATTTAGATCCACAATCTGTTTCGAGCTAACTTGCTAACTTGTGTGTCTGGCTTGAGATAAGGCTCGAGGTTCACTTTCGTCCGTCTGAACACGGTTATTCCAGCACTTTGATCTATTTGCTGATGCTCGAATCCACACCACTCTCTCCTGATTGATCTTGAAACCAGGGAGTGCTGAGTCTTCAGACCCTGTGCTTTTTCAGAACCATTGTAGCTTTTCTGTGCCCTTTGCTTATCCGTGTAAATTTTAGAACTGGTGTGTCAATACAAAAAGAGGCTGCTGGAATTCTGATTGGGGTTGCGTCAAATCTGTTGATCTGTTTAGGGGCGTTGGCCCCTGCAGAGCATTAAGTCTGCTCGTCCTGGTGTCTGTACCCAGGTCTCCGCTGAGTTAGGTCTTCTCTTCCTGGTGTCTGTACCCGAGTCTCCACTGTGGTAGGTCTGCTCATCCTGGTGTCTCTACCCGGGTCTCTGCTGAGTTAGGTCTTCTCGTCCTGGTGTCTCTAACCCAGGTCCAGTCTCTGCTGAGTTAGGACTGCAGTGCTCTGTAGCTTTCAGTGTATGGACCCTACTCAGATTCCCTTATATTTATTTCTGAGTATTTCATGCTTTTGTAAACAGTACTGCTGTTTTATTTTATTTCCAGTTGTTTGTTGTCAGTATATGGAAATAGTTGGTTTTTCCCATATCGATCTTGCTAAATTTACTTATTAATTCTAGTAGCTTTTTTGAAGATTCTTTGGGATTTTCTGCGTACATGCTGTCATCTGTTTGTGAGGACAGCTTGCTCTTCCTTTCCCGTCTGGGTACCTCTGCTCCATGTTCTTGCTCCATCTCACTGGGGCCCCGTGGGAGTGGTAGGGGGCCCGCGCTTGCCGTGCTCTGTTGTTGGGGAAGAACGCTTATCCTTTGACCATGAAGTGTGACCTGCACTCCGGGCTTTCTGTCAGCACCCTTATGGATGTGTTCTGGCGCTAGTTTGCTGAGTGTGTTTATCATTAATTTTTTCAAAATCAGGTTTATTGAGGCATAATTTGCATACAGTGAATCCACCCTTTTATGTGCGCAGTTCTGTTAGTGCTCTCTTACTACACAAGTTACCATGAGCCTGGTGGCTGGAAACAGCCCTGTCACCTGTCTCGGAGTCTGGGGCAGGCGTCAGCACTCTGCTCAGCATCTCCCAGGCCGTCGGGCATTGCCTGGCTGTGTCCTTTCTGGACCTTGGACCTTGGGGTCCTCAGCTCACGTGGTGTTATTCAAACTCAGTTCTTGGCTATGGGACTGCAGCCCCCGCTTTCTTGCTGGCTGCCAGCTGGGCAGTCTCAGCTCCCAGAGGCCCTTGGTTCCCTGCCCCGGGCCCCCGGCACGGCAGCACACTTCTTGAAGGCTAGCAGGAGAATCTCTGTGTCGGAGCCTTACTCAATGTGAAGCAGTCACAGGAGTGACATCATGGCCTCTGCTGTGTTGTCAGAAGCATTCACAGGTGGTCCCAGACTCAAGAGCTGGAATTGTGTTAAAATTCTGCCTCCACCACATGGCAATGTGGACCAGCTCCCTGCCCCGTCGCCCCAAGGGTGCCTTCTGTCCCCTCATCTCGCAACCGCCGCAGTCTCTTTCTGTTCCTACGGTTTTGCCTTTTCAAGCATATCACGTAACTGGAATCACACAGTACATAGCCTTTTGTGTCTGGCTTCCTTCCCTCACGTAGTGGCTCCTCTGAGGTTCATCAAGTTGTTGCATGTTTCAGCACGGTCATCCCTCGGTGTCCACAGGAGATTGGTTCCAGGACCCCCTCAAGACACCAAAGTCCGTGATGCTCATGTCCCTCAGTGGGCCCTCCGTATCTGCAGGTCCCACTGTAGGACAGACTTGATCCGCAGTTGGTTGGATCTGCGGGTGTGGAGAGCCGACTGTGTTCGGTTGTTATTGCTGAGTCGTGTTTCCTTGTGTGGAGGCCCCTCGATTTGTCATCAGTCCACAGTTGACAGACACTTGGGGCTGTTTTCAGTTGTTGGCAATTAATAAAGCTGGTGTAAACATTTGTGTAAGGTTTTTGGTGGATGTATCTTCATTTTGTTACTGGGCCACGTGGTAAGTGATGTTCAGCTTTGTGAGAAAGAGCAGTGTCCTGAGGATTTTCCCAGTCTACTTGATTCTGGCAGGAGGGCAGGTCCAGTGCCAGCAGCTCCATCGTGGTCAGAAATAAGATCTGTGCCATGGTCTTGGGATATTTCGATGCTCTTAAGTGGTATTTTTTCCCTAACTTAGTTGCTTGATATATAGAAATACAGTTAATTTTTTTCAACTAACTTTTGACCTATGACCTACTAAACTCTCTGACTAAATGTGAGCATTCCTTGAGTGTGCTTTTGGTTTTCTGTGGACATGGTTGTGTCATCTGCAGACGAATTCCCTTCCCATCCTACTAGCCTTTAGTTCTTGGTCTCAGAGCCTCCCAGCCAGGCTGCTGCCGCATGGGGTCTGGGGGCAGCCGGCTGGCCCGTGCCCATCTCTGATCCTGTGGGAACCTTCCAGAACCCACGCTCACATGGGATGCTGGTGCTCAGTTTTCTCAGAGTTCTATCCTTAGTTCACCAAGAGTTTTGTGAATTGATGTCAAACGTGTGTGTGCGTTTTCCTGCATCTGTTGAAGTGGTCCTATGATTTTTCTCCCTGTCCTGGTAATGTGGTGAAGAGTTTGATTTTATGTGCTGTTGTTGGTGGTTTGTCCTCTCACGGGCATCTTACCCTGCGAGACTTCATCTGGGGGTCGGTCTGGACTCATCCACAGAGCTGGTGTTCCCAGGTCCCTTCTCTGTCAGTTGCCTCTCGCCGTCTGGCACCTCCAGCACACGTGCCGCTGTGGGTCTGTTTCTAGTGCCTGGTTTCTTCCTGCTTATTTTCATTCTTTTTCCCTTGGGTCCTCCTGTTTTTGATTAGTTTCCGTTCAGGTGCCAAACATTGTATTTGCAAACCTATTTCAAGAAAGGTGTTGAGGCTTAGGATCCTCGTCCATCTGGGGTCACTTCAGTCCATTTGCAGGAACTAAGATGATTCAGAGCTGAGCTGCACCCACTGGCCTCTCTGATTCCAGCTGATCTTCACCCCTGGTGACCCTTGCCCCTGTGTGGCATTTACCCCGGTGTGACCTTTATCCTTGAGTGACCCTCGCCCCTAGGTGACCCTTGCCCCTTGAGTGACCCTCGCCCCTGGGTGCAGCCCTCAGGGCCCACCCCGAAGTGAGGAGGATTCTCTGGACCCTGGTCCCCGTGCCCTTAGCCCTGCAGTGCTGCTACAAGTGTCAGTTTGTCTCTTGGCACCAGGGGCTCGGCAGGATCCTTGTGGGGAAGTGTGCCCCCTGGAGCCCCCCTTGCAGGCTCCCCCGACCAAGTGAGGCCTCCAGGCCGTCAGGCAGACATTTTCTTTTTGTCTGTGTTTTTTAAAAATGCTGTCAGACTTTCTAGACGTCCTCCGCAGGCCCACTTGGTGGGTCTCGTCTGGCCGTCCACCCAGGCCCTGCGTGCTCCTCATAGCAGGTCAGCCATGACACTTGCCCATGTCCTTTGAACTGTGTCAGGCATGGGGTCACCGCCCAGGGAAGGGGAGGGTGGGAAGTTTCCTGGATAACCCCAAACCACCCCTGAGCAGTGTTGCTGGCTCTGTCCCCCTTGGATGAGTTTCCAGAATGGAAACTAATCAAAACCGAGTCCCAGACAGGCCACTCTTCCCATCCCCCACACATCTGCCTGGAAGGATGGTTTTCTGTGTCCCCAGTCCGCTCTGGACTGATGCTTTTGTCAATAAAGATACAGATTCCAAGCCCGTTTCTTAATTATCAGATTCAACAGACATGAAGTTACTCTGTCAGATCGCTGTGCAAGTTTCTCCTTTCATGGACTGAGCAGCTCCTGGACGCCTGCCAGCCCCCAACCCAGACGGGGACTCTGCTCCTCCCTGGGGCTGCCCTGCACCAGACCCCAGCCTCCTCTCACAGGGACGTCACACCAGCGACCTCCCTTCTTACGTACGTTGCTGCCCATGGCTGCTCCCTCTGATTCCTTGCCTTCCGGTCTCTCCTTAGCTCAACCCTGCCAGGCTATGCCCCCAGGAGGGTCCTGGCAACCTGCGTGCTGCTCACTCTGGGCCCTCAGCACCCCCTACCTAGCAGCAGGAATCTCTTCCTCACTCTGGTCTGGCCACCGCCTGGGCTAGGCATGAAGCCCCCGTTGTCCTCAATCCTGTGGCTCATTTATTCTGGGCGTGTAAAAAGCCACGATTACCCCAGAGCTTCCCAAGGTCTACTCCAGCTCAGACCCACGTGTCCCTGAGTGTTGGCGTCTCAGAGTGACTGTGCCGCTGGGCCTGCCTGCCTGCTCCTCGCTTCCTCCCCACACCATCTAAGGCATCCGGAAACTTTTTGGCTCTGCCTTCAAAATGTTTGCTGGATCTGACCATCTGTCACCATGCCACCTTCCTTCTCTCCAGCCTGGACTGTCTGTGGGCCCCAGGTCTGTGCTTGGACCTCTGAGTCTGTCCCTCTCCTTGCTGTTCTTGAACCTTCCGAACACCCACCTGTCCTGCCCCCATCTCTGCCTCCTTCAAGGTTTTGCCCAAATCTCCCGGTTAACCAGGGCACCTACACACCCGCAGCATCTTGGAGTTGTGGTGTGCAGTATGGGTGTGCAGGCATGGGCGTGGGCTCCCCTCCCCATGATATTTTTACCTCAGAACTAGGTGTGGGTGGTTTCTTGAGCAGAGAAGTTTGAAAAGAGCCACACATACATGTGAAAGGATGCGTTGTAAAGCCCTGAGAAGTGGGGCTCGTCGTGGGAGGGATGCAGTGTTCATGTGGAGGTGGGTAAACAGTGACCAGGCTAAGCGGCGGTCAGGTCTGGAAGAGCTGTTTGCCCCAAGGAAGGGTGGCCCTCCTGTCTCCTCGTTCCTCCTCCCGTCACCTCTGCAGGGTCTCTAAGCTGGCTGTGGGTGGATGATCAAAAGCTCAGGACAAACCACATGAGAGCAGTTTTACTGTGAAAGGCACTGTACCTCGAGTTCAGTCCAAGAGTGAGCACCCCAGCTGGAGGCCGCAGGAAGTGAGGGCAGTGTGTGAGCCTGGGGACCCGTAGGCAAAGGACTCACCTTTGTGCTCCGAGCCTGAGGGGCGCCTGGAAGCTGCAGCTTGTCCCCGGAGAATCCCTAGTCTCAGCATGGGGGCAGTGCGTGTCCTGCAGGCTCTAGGCAGTCTCCACGCGGGACTGATACAGGGATGGCCTGCTGCCTCCTGTTAAGGAAGCTTTGAGGGTCCCAGATTGGCCTCCACCCTCCCTGGTGGTAGAGTCAGCTCCCAGCACAGGGCATCTGCACGCTGAGCGTTATGTCGTCCCACCCTCATAGCGGAGAAGCGTCTGCTCTGAGAAGCGGCAGTCCCCTTCCTATCTGCTACCCCTCCTTTCTTCTTCCTTCGTTGTTTCGGGGGTTCTCCTATTCTCACATCTGACTTGCCCGAACCTTCAGCTTTGCAGCCTCCTTCCTCACACAGGTACCTGCTTCTAACCTTGCTCTTCTCTGATGCCACTTTGGTCTCTCATTTTGTTTAAAAAAAAAAAAAAAAACAGAAGTGTTTGACTTCTCTGCCCCTTCCTCTAGTGATTCCTTTGTCTTGCCTTTATGGGTAATTTCTTTTTCACTTTATATTATGAAAATTTTCAAACATACAAAAAGTAGAGAAAGTCAGTATAGTTGAGACCCTTGCCCATCACTTAGATTTAACGATGGTCATTGTCTTGCTTTATTTGTTTCATCCATGTTTTTGCTAATATTATGTAAAATTAATTACAAATGAGATAGTTCACCCTTAATTATTTCACTGTGCACCTATAAATAATTACATTTTTATGAACAATCAGAACATCATCACCCAAACAAGATTGACCACTGACACAGCGTCTTTTTTTTTTTTTATAATTTTATTTATTTATTTATTTTTCCCCCAAAGCCCTAGTAGATAGTTGTATGTTATAGTTGCACATCCTTCTAGTTGCTGTATGTGGGATGCGGCCTCAGCATGGCCGGAGAAGCGGTGCGTCGGTGTGCGCCCGGGATCCGAACCTGGGCCGCCAGCAGCGGAGTGCGCGCACTTAACCGCTAAGCCACAGGGCCGGCCCCTGACACAGCGTCTTTATCACACAAGCAAGATTCACCATCATCTGACACAGCGTCATTATCACGCAAACAAGATTGACCACCATCCGACACAGCCTCATTATCACACAAACAAGATTGACCACCATCTGACACATCATCACACTTAACAAGATTGACCATCACCTGACACAACGTCATTATCACACTTAAGATTGCCCACCATCTGACACAGCGTCATTATCACACAAGACTGACCACCATCTGACACAACGTCATTTCCACACTTAACAAGACTGACCAGCATCTGACAGAGTGTCATTATCACACAAACAAGATTGACTACCATCTGACACGTCATTTTCACACTTAACAAGATTGACCACCATCTGACACAGCGTCATTATCACACAAACAAGACTGACCACCATCTGACACAGTGTCATTATCACACAAACAAGACTGACCACCATCTGACACAGCATCATTATCACGCAAACAACATTGACCACCATCTGGCCCAGCGTCATTATCACACAAACCATATTGACCACCATCTGACACGTCATTATTAGAGTTAACAAGATTGACCACCACCTGGCATAGTGTCGTTATCACACAAACAAGATTGACCACCACCTGACACAGTGTCATTATCACACTTAACAAGATTGGCCACCACCTGACACAGTGTCATTATCACACAAACAAGATTGACCAGCATCTGACACAGTGTCATTTTCACACAAATAAGATTGACCACCATCTGACATGTCATTATCACACTTAACAAGATTGACCACCACCTGACACAGCGTCATTTTCACACAAACAAGATTGACCACCACCTGACCAGCGTCATTTTCACACAAACAAGATTGACCACCATCTGACACGTCGTTATCACACTTAACAAGATTGACCATCTGACACATCATTGTCATGCAAACAAGATTGGCCAGCGTCTGACACAACGTCATTATCACACAAACTAGATTGACCACCATCTGACATGTCATTATCACACTTAACAAGGTTGACCACCATTTGATACAACGTCATTTTCACACAAACAAGATTGACCATGATGTGACACAGCGTCATTAGCACACAAACAAGATTGACCACCGTCTGACACAGTATCATTTTCACACAAACAAGATCGACCACCATCTGACACACAAACAAGATTGACCACCATCTGACACATCATTATCACACTTAACAAGGTTGACCATCACCTGACACAGCGTCATTATCACACAAACAAGATTGACCGCCATCTGACCCAGCGTCATTATCACACAAACTAGATTGACCACCATCTGACACGTCATTATCACACAAACGAGATTGACCACCACCTGACCCAGCGTCATTATTCACACAGACAAGATTGACCACCATCTGACGCAGTGTCATTATCACACAAACTAGATTGACCACCGTCTGACACGTCATTATCACACAAACAAGATTGACCACCATCTGACACAGCATCATTATCACGCAAACAACATTGACCACCATCTGGCCCAGCGTCATTATCACACAAACCATATTGACCACCATCTGACACGTCATTATTAGAGTTAACAAGATTGACCACCACCTGGCATAGTGTCGTTATCACACAAACAAGATTGACCACCACCTGACACAGTGTCATTATCACACTTAACAAGATTGGCCACCACCTGACACAGTGTCATTATCACACAAACAAGATTGACCAGCATCTGACACAGTGTCATTTTCACACAAATAAGATTGACCACCATCTGACATGTCATTATCACACTTAACAAGATTGACCACCACCTGACACAGCGTCATTTTCACACAAACAAGATTGACCACCACCTGACCAGCGTCATTTTCACACAAACAAGATTGACCACCATCTGACCCAGTGTCATTATTACACTTAACAAGGTTGACCACCATCTGACACAGCATCATTATCACACAAATAAGATTGACCACCATCTGACCCAGCGTCATTATCACACAAACAAGATTGACCACCGTCTGACACAGAGTCATTATCACACAAACCAGATTGACCACCATCTGACACATCATTATCACACTTAACAAGATTGACCACCACCTGACACAGCATCATTTTCACACAAACAAGATTGACCACCATCTGACACAGCGTCATTATCACACTTAACAAGATTGACCATCATCTGACACAGCATCATTTTTACACCTAACAAGGTTGACCTTCACATGACATCTGGTTCATATTCAGATTTCCCCAATTTTCCCCAAAGTGTCTTCACTGCTGGTTTGACCCTCCCAGAAGGGTGAAGGGTACACCTTGATCTTGATTGCTAGGTCCATACACCTCTTCTCATCGAGAACAGTGTTTCCAACCCCTCACGTGGTCCTTGACTGAATAACCCAGCCATTGTCCTGCAGAGATCCTGCCCATCTGGACTTGTCTGCATGTCCACTCCTGTGGTCCTTTTCCTTGTTCTCCTTCCCAGTATTTACTTCGGACTGGGCATGAGGCCGGAGGCCTGGTGATGTTCTCGCTGGTGATGCTGTTGCATCCCGTGAGGACCGAGAGGGTCTGGTGTTCGCAGGTAAGGAGTAGGGTAAGCCTTGGCTGTTCACCTTCCACCCAACGCCTGGGCCTCAGTGGGTCGTGTGCTCATTGGGTGTCCGTCATGCCTTCCACATTTGTTGACAAATTCTTCTATTTACGAAAAATCTTTCCCACTCAAACCGGGGCCTTTGAGTTACCCCTTGTGGAAAGGCAGGGTGAATGCTGCATTGCTGCTCTGAAGTTACCAGCTTTCAGGTCGATTGTTGGTGGTAAAGGAGTTTTGGTGTTTGTTCCTCTCTCTGTCTGCATGTTGTTAGGGCTCATGGATTTTTATACTCAGTGTTTTGGTCCATTATCACCATTCTTCTTTTTGATGCTCAGTTGTCCCCTTTGTTCAGTGGGAGCCTGTCCAGACCAGCTCTGTGTCCTTGGGCTTCTTCGCAATCTCGCCCCACAAGATACCTGCTTCCCTTGTTCACCTGGCCCCAGACTCCACATCAGCCATTTCTCTAAGAAGTCCTTGCTCCTTGGGGTGGAATGATGTGTAGATAGCGAGTCAGCACACAGTGCCGGTACCATCGGGGCACCGTCGGCTCTGGACTCATTCCTGAGGACAGAGCTCCAGAATAAACGAGTTTCTAAAAAGGTGTTCATTGGGGCTGGCCTGGTGGCGCAAGTGGTTAAGTGTGTGTGCTCTGCTGCGGTGGCCCGGGGTTTGCCGGTTCGGATCCCGGGCATGCACCGATGATGCACCGCTTGGCAAGCCATGCTGTGGCGGCGTCCCATATAAAGTGGAGGAAGATGGGCACGGATGTTAGCCCACGGCCAGTCTTCTTCAGCAAAAAGAGGAGGATTGGCAGATGTTAGCTCAGGGCCGATCTTCCTCACACACAAAAATAAATAAATAAATAAAGTGAATAAGAAAAACCCTTGGGAAAGAAATATGAATGACCAGTTAACAAAAGAGGAGAAACAGATGGGGAAAAAATAAATTAATAAAATCTTTTTAAAAATGTGTTCATGTTACTATTTCCACTTCAAATTGAGTGCTGCAGGGCTTTTGCCTAACTCCTTGGATTGTATGCTTGTATTTCTTAGAGTGAAACTCCTGGCTCCTAACAACATTAAACAGTTTTGTAGTAACCTTACTGACATTACTGCTGCCAGCAGACACCGGCACAGCATTGACCTCCGTGCCGTCTTTACTCAGAATGTGTCCGCTGAGGACTCCCGGAGCACTGTGCTCTGCAGTACTGGAAACATCGTTTCTCCGTGTGTTTGTGTGGCCAGTGTGATATGCAGTTATGTTCATCTGTTTTAGTTCGTTTTAAATCTAGGATTTTTTTTTTTTTTTTGTGAGGAAGATCAGTCCTGAGCTAACATCCATGCTAATCCTTCTCTTTTTGCTGAGGAAGACCGGCTCTAAGCTAACATCTATTGCCAATCCTCCTCCTTCCCGCCCCCCACCCCCCACCCACCCAAAGCCCCAGTAGATAGTTGTACGTCATAGTTGCACGTCCTTCTAGTTGCTGTATGTGGGACACGGCCTCAGCATGGCAGGGGAAGCGGTGCCTCGGTGCGTGCCCGGGATCCGAACCTGGGCTGCCAGTAGCGGAGCGCGCTCACTTAACCGCTAAGCCAGCAGGCCGGCCCTAGGATTTTTAAACTTTTTAATTTTTTGATTCCGTAGAATATTTCTGTGCTTTACGAGTAAAATTATGTGAAAAGGTTACACTCAGAAAGTCTTCTCTGTCCTTGCTCTCTGTGGTCCATGGTCTGCCCTGGGCACCGCTCATGGTCAGAGGAAAGGTCTCTGTACATCCCTGTTTCCTCACGGAGTGGGTGGTGCGGGCCTGTCTCCTCCCCGACAGCACAGTGCAGAGGTCACTCTGTGGTCAGCGCATGGACGTCTTCCTCCCTCTTTCTGGGACATTCAGGTTTATCTCAACATGTTCTGGACCTCCGCCGTCCTCTCACGCATTCCCAGGCTCTGTCATCCGTCCAGCGATGGCTCTCATGGCCAGGGAGTTTCCATGGAGAATCTCCATTTGATTCTTTTTATTATTTCTGTGTCTCTGCTGAGACTTCCCATTTCTCTGAGACTTTCATGTCCTGAATACAGGCCTTGTTTTACTTTGTCGAGGATTGCCCTTCAAGGATCTTTACCTGAGGGGCGACATCTGTTCCTCTCCGGGCTGGACTCAGTTGCTTTTCTTTTCTCTTTGGGACATGTCCATTGTCCTGGTTCTTCGTGTGTTGTGTGTGAACTGTTCTTGTGAACGTGTGGGGACTCCCTTGTTGCTCTCGTGTGGTTTCCTTTGTTTCATTGATCGGCTCTGGTCCCTGCTCCGTTGACATCCTCTCTCCTGGCTCAGGGTCAGGCAGACATGTGGACAGAGATTGAGCCCCACTCTCTCCCGCACTTAGGAGTTCCAGCTGCTCTCTCCTGACTCTGCACACGAGGGTCTTGCTTGTGGGGCCCTGGGCCCTGTGCCCTGTCCACATGGGCTGTAGGCTGCACTGAAGCCCTGCAGACAGTGCTACCCCCTCACCCAGGCTGAGCTCCCACCATTCTCTGCTTTATCGCCCGCCAGTGCCTTCTGGTCGCAGCTTCTTGTGTTATTTCCACCTTCAGAGTTGCCTTCTGAGGGTGGGGGTCACCTGCAGATATAGTCCGTCACACCCGCAGACAGAGGCCAGAATCTGGGCCGTGTGAGTCACGTGGATTTCTGAGAGTCTGGGCCGCACTAGGAGGCGGGATTGCTGGTCAAGAGCCTGCACATCTCTGCTTTGGAGGGTCTGCCCTAGTGGCCTGTGAAGGTCCAGAGACGACTGCCTTGTCCAGACTAAATGCTCTGCCAGCTCAGCCTCTCAGCATCCCTTGGCCTCTGGTTGATGCTTGTAATGACGCCACCAGGTGTCGGTGGAGCGGCATCTGGGTGCCCACCCCGCCCTCCGTGGATGCATGTCCTGGAAAAGCCATCACCTGCTCGTTGTCCTCCTGGCCTTTCCTCCCAGACTCTTCCTGTGGCTGCGTAACAGGTCACCACACATTCAGCTTGAGTGGCCCCTGGCCCACTCCCCCTTGTGAGGGTCAGACGACCACATGGCTGGGTCCTTGCTCAGGGCCCGTGGGCTGGCGTGGGGTGCTCTGGGGAGAAGCTGCTTGCAGCTCATGCAGGGGGTTGCGGGGTCTAGCACCTTGCAGTCTAGGATAGGTGTCCTGTTTCCTCCCCAGCTGTCGCAGGGCCACCCGCGTTCCTCTGACTTCAGGCCGGTGGCAGCTTCTTGCACTCTGGGTCTTTCCAGGGAAAGCTGTGCTTTTAAAGGGCTCGTGCGGTTAGATCAGGTGCCCAGATAACCTCTCCTCTCACAGTCAGTGCAGGTTCCTTTCTGTGTGTGTCACAACCGTGGGAGTCATGCCAGGGAGGGTCGTGGGGAGCCTGGGTCCTGGCTGCTGCCTGTGCCGCCGGGTCAGCAGGATGGCGAGGGATTGCTGTTTCAGGGCTGCAGTCCCCGCTCGGTGGGCCCACAGACGTTGTTTCTTTGGTCCCCTCGTGAGCGGCCTGGCAGCCCTCGGCCCAGTGCAGCTTCCTGCCTTCTCTCTCCATCCTGCCCAGCATGCCCCGAGTCTCCAGCCCCTCCTGGACCCTGCTCCTCTTCTTCCATCACCTGGTCTCTGGGGAGCTGCACGGCCCGCTCGGCCGCCCGCTGGCCCCCTCGGTTCCTGTCGTCCTGCCCACTTTCTCCTGATATTTGTGGCTTGAGGGCATTGGGTGGGGACGGCGCTGTCCACCTAAGTTGTTCCTGTTGGTGGTTGTTTTCACCATCTGACTGGAAGCTAGTGAGGACGCCGTGTCCACTTTGGGCTTCCTCAGCCTCGACACCCCAGGGGAGGGTGTGGAGTGGGTGTTATCCGCCAGTTGCACCCAGGCCTGCCCTGCCTGCCCTGCCCTGGGGGCGTCTCCGCTGCGCGGGTCTGCAGTCCTGTGGAGTTCTCCAAGCCCTCAGCGCGTCTCTCGCCCTGCAGGACGGGGAGGTGTACTGCATCGACGCACGCTTTTACGGGAACGTCAGCCGCTTCATCAACCACCACTGCGAGCCCAACCTGGTGCCCGTGCGTGTGTTCATGTCGCACCAGGACCTGCGCTTCCCCAGGATCGCCTTCTTCAGCACCCGCTTGATCCAGGCCGGGGAGCAGCTGGGGTAGGTGCCACTGTCCCCTTACTAGCCCAGGCGCTGGCGCGACGAGGTTTGGGGACCAGGCGAGAGCATTGCCTTCCCAGGCACACACATGTGCTGCTTGACACAGGCGTCTCCTCGGTGGTTTTCCGTTTGCCGGAAATCCTGACAAGAAGGCACAGTTCAGGTCGGGCCGAGTTGACCGGCTCCCGGAGGTCCAGGTAGGTTTGGACGCCCGCTCTCAGCTCTGCTCTCTCCGCAGGTTTGACTATGGGGAGCGCTTCTGGGACATCAAAGGCAAGCTGTTCAGCTGCCGCTGCGGTTCCCCCAAGTGCCGGCACTCCAGCACAGCCCTGGCCCAGCGGCAGGCCAGTGCCGCCCAGGAGGCCCAGGAGAATGGCCTGCCTGACACCAGCTCCTCCACTGCCGACCCCCTATGAGACGTGGCCGGCCTCGGGGTGCCGGGAGCCAGATACTGTCCACACTGCAATTTAGAGAGGAAGAGAGAAGTGCACAAGACAGCGGAGGGTCCCGCTCTGGGGCTGGAGGGTCTGAGCCAAGGCTGCCAGGCCTGACATGGCAGTCTGTGGGCGGGGGTCGGGTGGTCTGGACCCGAGGCCTCCAACTGGGAGCGGATGCTTTGGAGCACCCTGGGATTCCGCGCTGGCGTGACCTTGTGAGTTTCTGATGGTGGTTTTGTCGTTTCCACGTTTCTCGTCTCCCCTCTGCTCTCTGTGGTTCCCGTTCCACCACTGGGCTGGTTGGCAACGTCCTGTCGGCCAAGACTCCTCCGTGTGGTGCCGCCAAAGCCACTGTCACCCGCAAGCTGCTCCGTTAGACCCGCCTGCAGCCAGCGTGGCTGGTGCCGGTTCCTGGGCACCATGCAGACACCGTCTCCACCGTGATCTGAGAGAGGTCGGGCCAAGCTGCCACTAACTTTGGAGAAAATGTGGGTTTGCTTTTTAAAGAAATCCTATATCTAGTCCTATATATCAGACCTCTAATGCGCTTCCTTTCGAGGAAGCGGTTTGGTGGGTGCAGGAGGGCCCCGGCCCACGGAGGAGCCCGCACCAGCCCTGCCAGTGTGGTGACACTGGCGCCTTCTGTTGATTTTTAAGCCACATGCTATGATGATGAATAAACTGATTTATTTTCTACCATTATTGAACATTAGGACAAACAGAAAATAAACACAAAACACAGACAACGGTGCTGATTCTGGTGTGGTTTCTACTCACCATGTGAAATAAATATCAACTGTATAAAGAGAACAAAGTGATTTTAGAATAAAATGCAGGAGAACACTTTTTTAAATGTTAGTCTTGTAGTGAATAAATTTGCCATCACCTTTTGTGTGACGGCCCGGCAGGTCATATCCTTCTTTTTGGCATACTTTTTTAAATACTGTAATTAGTGCAGTAACAGTGGGGTTTTTTTTGTGCGATCTTCTAAAACATTCATAATGCAGTCATGTTTATTTTTTTCTGTTAAAATGTTTTTGACAGTTTTAAGAGCAGTCTTTTGGCTCAGACCATTTCTTGTTCTGTTTTCAATGAAATCAATAAAAAAAAGAAGTACTTTAAATGAGGTTTTTATTATGATATCATGTTTCAACTGGTTTCTGCAAAACACCTATGTTTCCTGTGGGGCGCGGTGCTCACAGGCTCACACGTGACCCCCTGGACCAGTGGGCTGGGCCCGGCCCTGTGCCCGAGTCTGAGCAAGTGGACCCGGAAGCACGCACACACCCCAGACTTGTCCTTGAAGAGAGACCTGCACCTTCCCCAGGCAGATGTCAGGAGAGCCTTGTGTGCTGGCATGTGTGTGCGTCCATGTGCATGCATGTGTGTTATGTGTGTGTGCGTGCGTGCCTGTGTGTGTATGCACACCTGTGTGTGTCCATGTGTGTACACGTCTGTGTGTGCCTGTGTGTGCGTGTGTACATCTGTTACATGTGTGTGCATGCATGTCTGTGTGCGTCCGTGTGCATACACGTCTGTTATGTATCTGTGTCCCTGTGCATGCACACGTCTCTTATGTGTCTGTGTGCGTGCACGTCTGTGTGCATCCATGTGCGTACACGTTTGTGTATGCACACGTCTGTGTCTATGTGTGTGCACACATCTGTTATGTGTGTACGTGTGTGCACATGTGTGTGTCCATGTGTGTGCACACATCTGTTGTATGTACGTGTGCATGCACGTCTGTGTGTGTCCAGCACCAGGTGTCATCCTGGAGGCTGATGGGGCAGCACCAGGTAAGGCCCCAGAATCCCAGTCAGATCTGCATTTGTACATGGGAAGCTGGAAACGGCAAGGCTGGAGCCCTTTCTGTTTTTTACACACAGAAGTCATTCAATTAGATGTTTTCAGACATTCATGCAGAGCGGTAGCAACGCTCGTGCACTTTGTAAGTAGCCCGAGCAGAGGGCCTTCCCCTCCTGCGGGCCGTTGGTCTAGCTGCATCGGCCAGGCAGGAGACCCTGCGCCCCCCTGTGCAAAGCCTCAGTGACTGAGAGGAACAGAAGCTGTGATGATCCTGCAGAGAGGCAACTCCCCTTTCTTCTGGGAGGACTCGGGCTTGGCCCTCAGCGCTTGTTGCCTTCCTCTTCTGGGTGGTGCCAGGACCCTGAGAAAGGGCTGTGTGGCAGGAAGGCCCAGCCTGGCTGGGGCTGGGGCTCAGGAGAGTTGAGGACTGTGGGCCTGTGGGCCGCCTCATCCCGGAGACGGTGGGGTGGCAGAGTCCACCTAGAGCTTGGACCTGCCAGCCCTCTGCGGCCCCTACCCTCAGCCCCCCTCGGGCTCAGTTCATTGCCCTACAGCTAACTGAGCTCGTTTGCATGTGGTGGTCTGCTTGTTCTGCTCTGTGCAACTGGTTGGGGGTACAAATAGGTCTCTGTTGGATCAGGATCCCATCTAGTCACAAACCTTTGGGGTGTTGTGCAGGCCGTGGGATGAGGGCACTCCGCACTAAGCGCTGTCGTGGCAAGTTTTGGCCACTTCATAGTCTTCATAGACCCACCAGAACACCCGTTCCCGGCCTGGCTGCCTGCTCCCCGGCCTGGCAGCTCACACTCACCAGCTCTGCGCCTCCTCCCTTCTCTGCAGTGGCTTCATGTCAGTAGAAAGATGCTGACCTCGGCTTTCAGCAGGTCCACACTGCCTTCAGTGACTGTACCAGAGTTAGTCCTTGCTGGTGTACATACGCGTGTTTCCAGTTTTCCACTAACGTAAGCAATGCTGGAGAGAGGAATGCTGTGCATCACCTTTTTCCACTTGTGCCATCATCCTCTCAGAGGAGGGCCATAGCGTCTCATACGTTTGCCATCTGTCACCAGAACCCCATCCATGAAATGTGGGCCAGTCTTTGCCTCCACTAACAGGATACGTGTCTCCACATCCTGCGTGGAGCTTTGTGATACTTCTTACTTTTTCTAATCGTCTAGTGGAAAAATGACACCTTAGTGTGTTATTTCTCTCTTTGATTATTGATAAACTTGAGTGTGTCTACATTTATTACAGATTGGCCTTTCCTGTCATGTGAATTCCCTTTGTGCAAAATTTTATTCTGTTGTATATATTTTCCTTATTGATTTTTATGAGCATATTATATATTGTAGCCTTATACTCATGCTGAATTAAAATTTTTATGTCGTAAGACCTGTCTAGTGACTTCTGATTGTTACTATAGTTAGAAAGACCTTTTCCACCTCCAAATTATAAAAATATTCTCCAGCACTTTTTCTAGTATTTTACTTTTAAGTGTAGCTCTTGAATCCAGGTGGAATTTATGTCACACCGTACACCACATAAATTTAAGATTTCTTTAAATGGAGGTATAATTTACATGCAGTGGAATGCACGGATCTTATGTGTATATATAGCTCAGTAAGTTTGGACAGATGCGTCATCCCTTATCAAGATACAGAACATGTCATCACCCAGGGAATGTCTTTTTGTGTTTCCCAGTGGGTCCCACCTCCAGGAGGCACCCTCTGTTCTGATTTCTTTCACCATGGATGAGTTTTTCCTGTCCTAGAACTTCACATAAGTGGAACCAGTCAGTTGATTACTCTTTCTGTCTATCTTCTCTTGCTCGGCTTCTGTTTTGCTCACATTTTGTAAAACATTGGTTTATTGATCTTCTTTATTGCTGAAGAGAATTCCGTAGTAGTGATAGACCAGATTCGTTTATCCATTCTCCTATGCATTTACATTTGTGCTGTTTCCATTTTGGACTATTATTAATAAAGCAGCTGTGAACATTCTTGCACAGGTCTGCTAGTGTGCATATGTTTTTGTTTGTCTAGGGTAATTTCTAGAAAAGAACTTGCTGAGTCACGTGGTAAGTGCGTGTTTAACACTATGAGAGTCTGCAAGATGTGCCGTGTGGCTGCGCCACGCCCCTCACGCCAGTCCTGGATGCGAGTTCTTGCTTCATGTCCTCACATTAAGTGTTTCCAGTCTTTTAAATTTTATCTATTCTGGTGGGTGTGTAGTGGCGTCTCATTGCAGTCTTAATTTGCGTTCCCCGGATGATTAATGATGTTGAGCACTTTTTCAGAGGCTTATTGTCCACCGTATATTTTCCTTTGCAAAGTGCCTGTTCAAGTCTTTGCACGTTTTTAAATTGGACTTTCTATTATTAAGTGTAGGAGCCTCTTATATATTCTAGATGCAAGTCCTTTGTCAGAAAGACATAATTAAATATTTTCTCTCAGTCTGTAGCTTCTTGTTCCTTTTCTTAATAACAGAAGTTTTAAATTTTGACCAAGTCTAATTTATCTTTTTTCTTTTTTGATTAGTGTTTTCTCTGTCCTAAGGGTCTTTGCCTACCCCGAGAGAAGATATTCTCTCCTTTTCTTCTAAAGCATTACAGTTTTAGATTTTATATTTTGGTATGATCCATCTTAAATTGATTTTTGTGAATAGAGTGAGGTAGAGATCAAGATTCATTTTTTTCCAATATGGATATCCAGTTGTTCCAGCCTCATTTGTTGATTTTTTAAAAAGACTTTCCTTCTCCCATTGAATTGCATTGGCTCCTCTGTAGAACATTAATTGACGTATGCATGTGGACTCTTTATTTCTGGACTATTCTGTTCCATTGGTCTACTTGCCTATCTTTATGCCAATATCAGACTATCTTTATTACTCTAGCTCATTTTAAGTATCAAAATCACATGTAGTGTAAATCCTCCAACTTTGCTCTTATTCTTAAAGATGATTATTGACTATTTTGGCTATCCTAGGTCCTTTGTATTTTTATATAAATTTTAGAATCAGCATATCAATTCCTACAAAAAAGACCGATGGGATTTTGTTTTAACTTTAAAAATCAACTTTATTGAGATATAATTTACATATCATAAAATGTACCCATTTTAACTGTCTCATGAGTGTCAACAAACGTATAAACTCATGTAACCACCACCATAGTCAAGATGTGAAGAACACCTTCATCACCCCCACAGACTTCCCTGGTGCCCCTCTGTGGTCAGCCCACCCTGCCCCAGGAGACGCTTATCTGCACATGTTACCATAGAAGAACATTCTCTGTTCTGGAATTTTCTCTAATTGGAATCACACAGCACGTACTTCATTGTATCTGACTTCTTTTGGCTTAAGGTATATTTTTAAATTCTGAAACAATCTCAGACTTACAGAAAACTGCAAGTACAGTACAAAGGACTTGTTTTCTCTGAACCGTTTGAGACTAAACTGCCAATTTGATGCCCCATCACTCTACAAACTAGGATGTTCTCTTAACGTAACCATGACGCAGCCACCAACACCAAGACGACATTGCTCTGTGCCCTCTCTGGGACCCTCAGACCCCATGCAGCTTTGTCCAGCCCTGCCCTTCGTAGCAAATGGATCCAGTTCAGCATCCTGTCGTGTTTAGCTGTCATGTCTCTCCAGTCCATCTGGAGCAGTTCTGTCTCCTTGATTTTCATGACCTTGACACTTTTGAAGGTGACAGGTCAGTTATCTTATAGAATGTCCTCGATTTGGAGTCGTCTGTTTCCTCAGGATTAGATGCAGGTTGTGCATCTTTGGCAGGAACATCACACAAGTGGTACCATGTTCCCAGTGCCTCCTGTCAAGTGGCCCTCGCATTGGATTTGGTCTGTTAATTGATAATGCAAACTTTACTCATTCAATGAAGATGGTGTCTGCCAGCCTTTTCCACTGCAAAATTTCAGTTTTCCCATTGTAATTCATAAATATTTCGTGGGAAAGTACTTTGAGACAATGTAAAGATCCCATCCTTCATCCTTCGTCCAACTTCCAATTTATTTGTAGAGTACGGACTCCTGATTTCCTACTTGATTCAGGAGGTTATAATCTGTTACTATCATTATTTACTTGGGTGCTGAAAATGTTGAAGATTTGACATAGTGTGTACCCTTTCAAGATTGCTTCTCTTTTTGACATGTCTCATCATTCATTGAGCTTACTTTATGGCTCAGTGGCTTACTTTATGGCACAACAAAATGTCCCAGGCTCGTTTGTGCCTTCCCTGCCCGCATCCTGGAATCAGACAGTTTTCTAAAATTTAAATCCACCATTTTGCTATTTAGTTTCTGTTTATCTCATCTGTTCTTTGTAATTTTTTCCCTCTCTTTCTGCCTTCTTTTGTATTAATTGAGTGTATTTTCATAATTCATTCTACCTCCTCTGTTGGCTTGTTAGCTATACCCTTTGATTTTTCATTTTTCAGTAATTGCTCTAGGATTTACAACAAGCCTCTTCAACTTACCACAGTCTACCTTAATGTAATAGACACCACTTCACATCTAAGGTGAGATCTTCGCAACAGAATCACTCAATTCCCCCAAACCTACGTGATATTGTCACACATTTTACTCCCTATAGTAATGGACAAGTTTTTGTGTGGATGTGTGTCTTTGTTTCTCTTGGATATATACCTAGGATTGAAATTGCTGGGTCATATGATAATTCTTCTGTTTAACGTTTCCAAGAACTGTCAGGGTATTATCCAAAGTGGCTGCACCATTTTACATTCCCTCCAGCAGTGGAGGAGAGTCCTGATTTCTCCCCATCCTCACTAACACCTGTCGTCTGTATTTTTTACTCTAGCCATCCTAGTATGTGTAAATACCACAGCGAAGTGGTATTTCATTGTGGTCTTGACTTGCATTTCCCTGATTGACTAGTGATGTCAAACGTTTTTTTATGTGCTTATTGGCCATTTGTATATCTGCTTTGGAAAAATGTATACTCATATCCTTGGCCCATTTTTCACTTGAGTTATTTCTCTTCTTATTATTGAGTTGTAAGAGTTTTTTATATATTCCAGATAGAGATCTCTTATCAGATATATGATATGCAAGTTTTTTCTTTCATTCTGTAGGTTGTCTTTTCACTTTTTTGATGGTGTTTTTTGAAGTACAAAACACTCTAATTTTGATTAAGTCCAATTTATCCATTTTTTTCTTTCATTACTTGTGCTTTTGGTGCCACTTTAAGAGACTGTTGCCTAATCCAAAATCACGGCGATTTATACCTTGGTTTCCTTACAAGAGTTTTTTAGTGACGGCTCTTACTATTTAGGTCTTTGATGCTCTTTGAGTTAATTTTTGTGTACGACGTGAGGTGGAGGTAACTTCACTCTCTTGCTTGTGGATGTCTAGTTATTTCAGTGCCATTTGTTAAAGAGACTGTTCTCTCCCCATGGAATGGTGTTGGCACCCTTGTCAAGAACAATTGGCTGCAGATGTTTGGATTTATTCCTGGACTCTCAGTCCTGACTCTTTGGTCTATAGGTCTGTCCTATACCAGCACCACACTGTTTGATCACTATAGTTTTGTAGTAAGTTTTGAAGTGGAAAAGTGTGAGTATTGCAAATTTTTTCTTCTTTTTGAAGATTGTTTTGGCTATTCTAGGTCCTTTGAGTTTCCATATGAACTTTAGGATCAGTTTATCAATTTCTACAAAGAAGCCAGCTGGGATTCTGACAAGGATTGTGTTGAATCTGGCCAATTATTCTTTTTAAAATAGACTTTTAAAAGAATATTTTTTAGGGGCTGGCCGCGTGGCGTAGCGGTTGGGTGCGTGCACTCCGCTGCTGGTGGCCCGGGTTCGGATCCCGGGCGTGCACTGATGCACCGCTTGTCAGGCCATGCTGTGGCGGTGTCCCACATGGAGTGGAGGAAGATGAGCACAGATGTTAGCCCAGGGCCAGTCTTCCTCAGCAAAAAGAGGAGGATTGGCATGGATGTTAGCTCAGGGCTGATCTTCCTCACACACAAAAAAAGACAGAATATTTTTCGATTTACAGAAAAATTGAGAAGATAGTACAGAGAGTTCCCAAACACCCCGCACCCAGTTTCCCCTATTGTTAACATCTTGTTAGTAGTATGGTATATTTGTTATAATTAATGAATTACATTGATATTATTAACTAAAGTCCATAGTTTATTGAGATTTCCTTAGGTTTTACCTAATTTCTTTTTCTTTTCCAGGATTCCTTCCAGGATACCACATTGCATTTAGTTGTCGGGTCTCCTTAGGCTCCTCTTGGCTGTGGCAATTTTACTTGTTTTTGGTTATCTTGACAGATTAGAGCAGTTTTGGTCAAGTCTTTTGTAGGATGCCCCACTATTGGAGTTTGTCTCATGGTTTCCTTATGATAAGACTGAAGTTATGCGTATTGGGAGGAAGACCACAGAGGGAAGGTGCATGATATGACATTTTCATCATGTCATATCAAAACCACATCCTATCAACGTGATTTATGACTGTTGATGTTGACCTTGATACCCTGGCTGAGCTGTGTTTGTCAGGTTCCTCTGCCATCAAGTTACTCTGCCCCCCTTTCCGTCCTGTCCTCTTTGAAAGGAAGACTCTAGGTGCAGCCAGACCTAAGGTTTGGGAGTTTTGCTCCCCTCCTTTGGGACGTGAATTATTTGGAATTCTTCTGCATTGGAGATTTGTCTCTTCTGCCCCATTTATTAATTTATTTCAATCATTTATATCAATATGGACTTATGGATATTTATTTTGTACTTTGGGTATTCATTTATTTATTTGCTCAAATTTTTCCAGCTTTGGCCATTAGGAGCTTTCTCACTTGGCTCCTCTTCTCCTTTAACACACCCCATCAATGTGGGTGGTTTTACATCAATGTAGGTGTGTGATTTTTTCCCAAGCACTTCCTTACTTTCTGGCCCTGTGAGATGCTCCAGGCTCATTTTGTATATTTTCTGCTGCAGTCCTAGAATCAACCATTTCTCCAAGAACCCCTGGTTCCTTTTGTTGCAGAAAGGTGTTAGAAACCAAGATCTGGGTCCTGGTGTGCTTGCTGCTACTGGGGTGTCATTTCTGAAATGCCCTCTTGGTTGACAGAGCAAAGAAATATATATGTGTACATATATACTTATCTATAAGTATTTCTATATGCACCCATCTGTGTCTACATTAGGATAAACCTAAGTTCGTACTGATGTCTCCAACTCTAATTCATTACCATATGGATCATTCTAGCCTCTTCTCCTTGCTTATCTCTAAGTTCCTGCTCCAATAGTAAGGAACCTGGCTCCCACTATCCACTATCTCTTTACTTAATTGTTCAGTTCTAGTACATACGTATAGCTCTATCAGAATCATTAACCTCTTTCCCTGTGGGAAGTAACTTTGTTGGCTCGAGACTGTGCTTGTGTGCATTTCCATTTGTCTTTAGTCTTGCAGACTCCATTCATTTCCAGAGTGCCTTAGGTCAGCACCTCACCCCAGCTCTCAGTGAGGTGGTTTTGTACATCATAATAGATTCTCTTGTCACAGCCTGCATTCCTTCCTGGGAATCTCATGGCCTTTTGAGACGGGCTTCTTTCACATAGCAATGTACATTTAAGGTTCCTCCATAGCTTTTTTCATGGCTTGATATCTTATTTCCTTTTATTGCTGAATAATATTTCATTATATGGATGTACCACAGTTTGTTTACCCATTCACCTACTGAAGGACATCTTGGCTTGGAGTTCATAATTTTTGGCAATTATGAATAAAGCTGCTTTCAACATCTGTGTGCAGGTCTTCGTGTGGACATGTTTTCAAATCAATTAGGTAAATACCAAGGAGTGAGAATGCTGGATCATATTGTAAGACTATGTTTAGCTTTGTAAGGAACTGCTAAATGTCTTCCCAAGTGGCTGTACCAATTTGCATTCCCACCAGCGATGAATGAAGGTTTCCATTGCTCTGCATCCTCACAGCATTTGGTAATGTCAGCTTTTTCTTCTAGTCTTCTAGTCTAGTATTCTAATAGTTGTGTAGTGTTATCTCATTGTTTTTTAAATTTGTAATTCCCTGATGACAAGTGATGCTGAACATCTTTTCATATGTATATCTTCTTTGATGAGGTGACTGTTCAGATCTTTTGCCATTTCTTAATTGGGTTATTTGTTTTCTTATTGTTCAATTTTAAGAGTTCCTCATGTATTTTTGGATACAAGTCCTTTATCACATATTTATTTATTTATTTATTTATTTATTTATTTTATTTTTTGTTTATAAACACTTTATTCAGTTCATTATAGGGGCAAGTTCCCAGCTAAATGCACAGAGACAAGCGAGGTATTCCTGGGTTAATGCAGGAGTCAGTGGGTTACATGGGGCTGAGCATCGAGGCCAAGGAGAGAGCACCAAGGTTTCAGAGTCAGACCCGGCCAGAGACCCTGAGCTGAGAGTGGGCTAATGTCCCGACACTGATGGCTGCTTTCTTCTCACAGCTGGGCATATACTGCAAGGCATGTCTCCAACGTTACTTCCTCTCAGTGATGTCAGGGGCACAGCTATTAAAGAAATGGAGCCTGTGTCCTGGTGCACTCAACTCTTTTGCTTTGTAAGTCACATACTAGCATGTGAAGAAGAATTTTAGAGTATTCCAGTAACAGTGGGCCACAGAGTGGTAAAACCTCTGTGTGTCTCCCTCAGTGCCTCCTTGCCTGTCTTCATTCCTACCTGAACTCCCATCCTTAAGCCACATGCCCTGATGGTGAAAGTCTCATGTACCCAACAAAAGTCTCTCAGATGACAACAGCTATTTCCAAAGCATCATCCCGTAGACAGTCTGTGACAACGAAGAGAGAGTGTGGCTCTGATGAGCTGTCCTCTGTGGAAAGAGTCATCCACCCCGACCAATGCCTAACTGAAAGCATAACTCAGAAGACAGATTTAGGAAGTGGAATATGGATAAAAATTGAAAACAAACTCCAAAAGTTATAGTCTATGGGGACTGGGTCAGATAATGACCAGTCACAGAAGGTCTCACTTGAAGGCTACAGAATTGTTGCTCACATAATTATTAGAAACATACTGGGGTCCACAGCTGACACATCTGCAAACTGCTGGGTAAAACTGTCTACTGGTGTGAGATGGTCAGAGTCTAGCTCAAACCTTCTCCAACCCCTGGGGAAAATGCTGAACTGGAAGGGGAATCACACCACCTCCAGCATTTCAAAGGCAAGAAAGGCCTGTCCAGATGTAGAAGGTTCACACACACCATCACAGTTTTAATTCTGAAGGGCACCTTCAGTTCCATTTGTCACTTTTCTAAATTTATCTGTCAGGAACAAACTTAAGGACATTTTACCGGCATTTAACTTTTTGGCAAAATAGAAACTTTGGTCACAGCCATAGTTCTATAAAAATGTTTTAAAGAGGTTATTATTTCTGATTAAAATAATATTTTTAGCAAGTGATATATAACAACAACAAGAAAGTAAACATCTTCATATCTAATGTAAGAGCAAAAACTCTTTACCAACATCTTATTTTAAATACAGCGAAAGAGTCAGTAGTGCTTATAAACAATATAGGTTTCTCTTACAGGGAATCAGAAAAATAGCAAAATAAGGCACAGCCTGATATTGCCACAGATTTGTGTTAGGCAGTAGTGTTCTTTCTGGAAGGCACAAATTGGAAATCTGAAAGGTTTAAACTATGGTTCTGAAGATAATGTCATATTGACAAGGACAGCTAATGCGGAACAAATTCCCTTCACTGGAATTAATGGCAATTAATCAGACAACGTTACCGCTAGGTTATAACACTCTGGAACTTAAGAAGTCCTCTTCATCAGCCCCTATATAAATTTGTAAAGGCACTGTGCAAAATGCGAGCTGGGCTGACTACACTTCTGGTTTGGAGTGCATATTAAAAAACAAAGGCACATTTACTAGAAATCAAACTTGACATTAACTAACAGAAAAGAATCATTTTAGATATAACAGTAGGTAAGCTTGATAATGTAGCAGGTTCTAAGTCAAAGTCTTGAAGAGGTTTCTTGAACAGCAGGCTGGAGTTCCACTGGTTGTTCATTAAGAAAGACTCCACACGACGATGATGATGATGATGATGACCATGACACTGATCCCTATGGCCCACATCTTGCAATTCTTCCACCAATATTTTCTCTTCAATTTGGCAGCACTTGTTTCAAATTGGGAAGCTCCTGCCTGCAGTGCGTCTGCATGGTCATCTAACTCAGAGAGCTTCTGATCTCTTTCCAGTACCTTATCCACATTGACTCTCATGATGTCCACCACCTCATCCACTTGATTTTGCGTCTGCTGAAGTCTTCGACTACTGCCAGAGGCAGCGCTTGAACCTGCAGGCGCACCTGTAGACATTTTGGCGGCGGCGGCGGGCGAGGGTCTGCAGAGCGGCGCAGTGGCTCCGGAGGCCCCGGGACCTGGGCGCGGCGGCGGCGCCCTATCACATATTTAATTTGCAAATATTTTCTCATAGTCTGCGACTTGCCTTTTGATTCTCTTAACAGTGTCTTTTGTAGAGCAGAAGTTTTTAATTGTTTAAAGTCTAATTTATCAATTTTTTTCTTTCATGGACTGTGCATTTGGTGTTATATGTAAAAAAACTCATCACCAAACCCAAGGCCACGTAGATTTTCTCCTATGTTTCTTCTAGAATTTTTATGTATTACATTTTATATTTAGGCCTCTGATCCATTTTGAGTTAATTTTTGTGAAAAGTGTAAGTAACATCTGTGTCTAGATTGCTTTCTTTTGTTTTTGCTTGTGGATGTCCAATTGTTCAGCATCATTTGTTGAAAAGACTATCTTTTTACATAGAATTAATTTTGCTCCTTTGTCAAAGTTCAGTTGACTATATTTGTGTGGGTCTATTTCTGGGCTCTTTGTTCTATTCCGTTGGTCTATGTGTCTATAAACCAGTGTCTTGATGGCTGTAGCTTTATAGTGAGTCTTGAAGTTGGAGAGTATCAGCCCTCTTCTTCACTGTTATGTTGGCTATTCTAGGTCTTTTCCCTCTTGATGTAAACTCTGGAGTCAGTTTGTTGATAATCCACAAAATAACTTGCTGCAATTTTGATTGGGATTGTGTTGAATCTATAGATCAAGTCGAGAAGAATTGACATCTCAACTATATTGAATCTTACAATCCATGAACATGGAATATCTCTCCATTTATTAGATCTTTGAATTTTTCATTAGTTTTATAGTTTTTTTGCATATAGATCCTGGGCATATTTTTTTAGATTTATACTTATTTAATTTTCTTGAGGGTATTATCATATCTATTACATTTTTAAAAAAGTTTAGTGGTTGTACTAGAGTTTGCAATATACATTTATAATTAATCTAAGTCTACTCAAATAATATTATACCTCTTCATGGGTTGTGCAGGGACCTTATAACAGAGTATCCCAGCCTCATCCTCTCATTCCTTATAACATTGCCTCACTCATGTCACATATCCATATACTATTTTCTCCCAATACATTGTTACTGTTCTTTATTTGAACAACCATACGTCAATTAAGAATAAGAAAATTTGGGGCTGGCCCACTGGCGCAAGCGATTAAGCGCACGCACTCTGCTGCAGCGGCCCGGGGTTCACAGGTTCGGATCCCGGGCGTGCACTGACACACTGCTTGTTGAGCCATGCTGTGGCGGTGTCCCATATAAAGTAGAGGAAGATGGGCACAGATGTTAGCCCAGGGCCAATCTTCCTCAGCAAGAAGAGGAGGATTGGTATCAGATGTTAGCTCAGGGCTGATCTTCCTCACAAAAAAAAAAAAAAAGAATAAGAAAATTAAAATATTTTCTTGAGCCAGCCCTCATGGCCTAGTGGTTAAAGTTTGGCACTCTCACCGCTTCAGAGGCCCAGGTTTGGTTCCTGGGTGTGGAACCACACCACCCATCTGCCAGCAGCCATGCTGTTGCAGCGGCTCACATAGAAGAACTAGAAGGACTTACATCTAGAATATACAATTATGTACTGGGGCTTTGCAGAGGAAAAAAAAAGAGGAAGATTGGCAACAGATGTTAGCTCAGGGCAAATCTTCCCAGCAAAAAAAAGAAAAAAATTTCTTTTCCCTTCATTTATTTCTTCTCTGACACTTTTCCTTTCTTTATGTAGATCTGAGTTTCTGATTTATATCATTTTCCTTCTTTCTGAAGAATTTCTTTTCACATTTATTGCAGGAAGGTCTGCTAGTGATGAATTCCCTCTGTTTTTGTTTGTCCAAGAAAGTCTTTATTTCTCCTTCACTTTTGAAGGATAATTTCACTGGACATAGAATTCTAGGTTGGTGATTTTTTCTTTCAACACTTTAACTCTTTCACTCCACTCTCTCGCCTGCAGGCTTTCTGAGGAGAATATGGATGTAACTCTCATCCCTGTTCCTCTGTAGGTAAAGGAGTCTCCCCAGCCCCTCTAGCTACTGTCAAGATTTTCTCTTTGTCTTCAGTTTTCTGCAGTTTGAATATGCCTAGATGTGTTTTTTTGGCATTTATTCTGCTGTGTTCTCTGAGTTTCCCAAATCTTTGGTTTGGTGTCTGTCATTAATTTTGGAAACTTCTCCGTCATCATCACTTCAAGATTTTCTTCTACTACGTTCTCTCTGACGTCTCCTTCTGGTGTTTCATTTATGCATGACAATTGTGCGTCAAAATTGTCCCACAGTTCTTGGATATTCTTTTCTGTTTCTTTCATTCTCTTTTCTCTTTGCATTGCAGTTTTGGAAAATTGTATTGCCTTATATTCCAGCTCCCTGATTCTTTTCTTGGCCATGTCCAATCTCCTGATGAGCCTATCAAAAGGCATTCTTCATTTCCGTTACAGTGCGTGTGTGTTTATTTCTAGCATTTCCTTTTGGCTCTTTCTTTGATTCTTGTTTCCATCTCTGTCCTTACATTACCCATCTGTTCTTGCATGTTGTCTACTTTTTCCATGAGAGCCCATAATGTAGTAACCATAGTTATTTTGTTTTATTTTTTTTTGTTGAGGAAGATCAACCCTGAGCTAACATCTGTCACCAATCCTCCTCTTTTTGCTGAGGAAGACTGGCCCTGGGCTAACATCCTTGTGCATCTTCCTCCACTTTATATGGGACGCCACCACAGCATGGCTTGACAAGCGATGCTTTGGTGTGCGCCGGGGATCCAAACCCCGGGCTGCTGCAGCGGACAGCGCACACTTAACCGCTGTGCCACCAGGCTGGCCCCTAACCATAGTTATTTTAAATCCCCTGCCTAACAGTCCCAACATCTGCGATATCTGAGCCTCATTCTGATGCAGGCTCAGTCTCTTCTGACTGTGTCTTTTCTTGTCTTTTAGCATGCCTTGTAACTTTTGTTGAAAGCCAGACATGATGTATTGGGTAGTAGGAATTGAGATCAATAGGCCTTTAGCACAAGGTTTTGTGTTAATGTGGCTGGGAACTGGGCTGTGTTTAGTGGTGACGAGCTAGAGGTGTCAGAGGCTTTAATTTGCCCCAGTGTCCTTGTGCTTATCTCCCTGTCATTTCTGAGTTTCCCTAAAACTGCTTCTTAAAGAGAGTCTGTACCTTATAGCTGTTTCAGCTGTCATCCCCTGTTATTATGCTGGAGGCCTGTTGATGTGGTGGTAATGTATAGGGGGAGGGGAAGCATTCTGTAATCTTGTGATTAAATCTCTGTCTTTTCGTGGGCAGTGTCCCTGGGCTGTGTCATTCACAAGTGTCTGTCAGCCTTTTCTCCCCCTTAGGTGATATGAGAAGACTAGAGGGGCTGGAGCTGTGTACCCCCCTCCCCGCGATGGGATCAGGCTCTGGTGAAGTGGTTTCCCTCGGAGCAGGTCTTTGTTATGAAGAACACTCTGGGCATATTTCAAAATGGTTGCTTTTCCCCTCCCCCTGCCAGAAACATGAGGGTTTTTCTTGGCTCTTTACTGTGAGAACCCGGTAGTGTTCCAAGAAGTAAAACCCATACAAGTGTGGGGGCTCCCCTACCACCCCAGCCCTAGCAGTTTCTCACTCTCGTCACAGTCTGTACTATGCCCCGCAATTTGTCAAAGTTACTGTCTACGTGTCCTACCAACCTATGGCTCCAGCAGTTTCTGCCCTAGGTGTGCTGATCTGTGATTGTCTGTACTCACCCGTCTCCAGGCTTCAGTGGAGTGGTTTGTCCCAGAACCTTGGTTCTCTGACAGGTCCAAGGAAAGTCATTGATTTTCAATTTGCTCAGCTTTTTTCCTGTTGTAATGATGGGAGTGATGACTTCCAAACTCTTTACATGTCAGACCTGAAACCAGAAGTTCAATTATCTTTTAAAGAAATTAAAGAATGAAAGAAAAGGTATTTTATATTTATACACATGTTTACGATTTCTGGTGCTCGTCATTCCTTTTCGTAGATCCAGATTTTCAACTGCTGTCATTTTTCTTTATCCTGAAAGAACTTTGAAAAATATTTCTTTTACCACAGATTTTCTGGCAGTGAATTATCTCATCTTTTGTTTGTTCAAAAGTATCTTTGTTTCACCTCAATTTTTAAGGTTATTTCAATGGGTCTAAGATTCTAGGTTGAAAGTTTATTTTCCCTTTTCAACACTGTAAAGGTGTAATTGCATTGCCTTCTGGACTGCCTTGTTTCTGATGAGAAATTCGTGGTTGTTTGCAGGGTCACATCTTCTGTTAAGCCCATCCAGTGGATTTTCATTTTATATATCATCATTTTCTGTTCTAGACATGCCATTTAGTTTTGTTATAGTTTCAATTTCTCTTTTGAAATTCAATGTTACCTCATTATGTTCATGTTTTCCTTTAAATCTTTGAACATATTCAGAACGGCTATTTTTAATCTCTATATGTTAATTCTGTCATCTCTGTCATCTCTGCTTTTGCTTCTGTTGACTGATTTTTCTCCTAGTTATGTCATGTTTTAACACTTCCTTTCACGTTTGATAAATTTTAATTAGATGCTGGATGGTATGAATGCTACGTTGTTAAGTGTCTGGTTTTCATTAGCTTCCTTTGGAGAGTGTTGCATTTTGTTCTAGCAAGTGGTTACTTTACTTGTAGATCAACTTGATCATCTCAAATCTTTTTTTTTTTTTAAGCTTTTTTGGTGACGGTCTAAAATAGCCTTTACTCTGGGACAAGTTTGGCCCTGCACTTAAGATATGGCCTTTCTGGGGTGAATGGCCAGAGTATTTAACAGGGTTTCTCTGCTCTGCTTGTTAGAACTCGGATGTCTCCCAGCCACGTGCGGGTGTGGTGATGGTTCAGGTCACAGCTCCTCAGCACCCCTGCCCCCAGCTTTGTGGGGTCTCACCGTCACATGCTCAGCTTTGTATTCAGCCAAAGCCTCAAGTCCTGTGCGGGTTTCTGGGGGCTCTTTCTCTGTGCAGTCCTTCTTCTCTGGCGCTCTGTGCCTCAAATTCCAGCCACCTTTGCTTCCCTAAACTCTGACTTCTGTCTTGTAATCTCAACAGGAGGATTGGGCTCTGCTTTCTTTCCTCCTCCCTATGCTATAGTTGGAAAGTTGTCCCCTTTAGACAGCCAGGCTGGGGTGATTGTGAGCAAATGTGGTTTGTTTCTTCTTTTTTCAGGACTCAGTGTCCTGCACTTCCTGTTGTCCACTGTCTGAAAACAGTTTCATGTATTTTTCCCAGTTTGACAGTTTTTATGGCAGGATGGTTACCCAGTACCAGTTACTCCATCATGGCCAGAAGCAAGAGAATAAGAGAATTTTATTTTCTTCCAAATTGGAAGCGAATTATTTCAATACCATTTATTTACTACTCTTTCCTTTCTCCACAAACCTTAAATCTCGTCTACTAGATTTGTCTACACACACATACCCCCTTTTGTTCTGTTGCACTGTTCTATTGGTTTATTCCTTTCATACATGTATCCTATTTCCATATGATTTCATGTTTTTAAATAGAAAATGTCAATTGTAAATACAATACAGAAAGGAAAAAAGTTAAAACTCCGCTTACTTTCAATGTCTTCCTCAGATTAATCACTGTTAACAGTGTCATGAATATCCTTCCAAACATTTTACATAAAGATATATTGATAAAAAGAACAATACCTAACATTTTTTAAGCTCTTACTGTTTGTTTAACAAACATAGTGCTTACCATGTGCAGGCACTGTTCTAAGTGCTTTACAAACGTGATCATTTAATTCTCATAATAACTCTATATGGTGGGGATTGTCCCCCCTTAACAGATGATGGAATAGACGTTAAGGACTATGCCCGTGGTCACACAGCTAAAGTGACAGAGCCATGATCGGAACCACAGAGTCTGATTCCAGAGCCTGTCCTGCCCATTGCTGTTTCCTCATTCTCACAAACGGTCCCATTGGGTGCCATCAAGTTTCTAAGCCCTGTGCCCATCTAAAATACCATCTCCTTTTGTGTAATTGCAAGTTCCTTCATGGTTTTGTATGACTTTCTTTGTGAGGCAACTTTTCGCGTCCTTTGCCTATTTTCAGTGGATTTGTTAGTATTTTTATTATTCATCTGAAAGAGTCCTTTGGATGTCAAGAAAATTCATCCCTTGTCTTAGGCATTGATAATATTATCCAAATGTGTTTATTTACTTTGTTTATGATGGGTTATTTAAAAATATATATTAGATTTGAGTGCTTTTTTGCTTTTGCCTTACAAGAATTTCAGATTCTTCTGTAATCCAATTTGGCAGCCTCTTCCTTTAAGTTGGTAGTTCTCAGCCCGTGGCTGTGTGGGGTCCACCGGTGAGTCCCCCCAGGTAACTCCTCTGTGCAGCTGTGTGGAGGCTTCAGGCTAGTGTCTCACTTGGGCTTCCTACACTTTGAGATTATAAAACCCTTTTTGTTCCCCTGGTAATTTTACTTTGTATGTGCATCAACCTATCTAGACTGTCTTTTAAGGGGCATATATATCGCACAGTTTGATTATTGTCATTTTATCTAATTTTTTATTGTCAGGACTGTTCTTTCATTGTTCTTTTCTATTTGTCCTCATCATTTTATTTGTTTGCTCTTCCAGATTAGCTTTGTTACGAATTTGTCAATTTCCTTCCACCTATCTTTTTAAAAATCCCATTTCTCCAGGGGAAAATGTCCAGAAACAAATGGATCCCCAGGTCTGAAACTCAGGAGAGAAATCTGTGTTGGGGATGTGGGTTTGGGAACCACTTGGATAGAGCAGTGGTTCTCGACTGGGGACGACTTCGCCCCCCCAGGCGACCTTGGCAAGATCTGGAGACAGTTTTGTTGTCACAATGAGGATTCTGTGGCGTTTAGTGGAGTCTAGCAGGGTTGCTGCTCAGCGTCCTGAAGTGCACAGGATGGCTCCACGACGAAGAAGTCCCTGCCCCAGGCGTCAGGGGTGCCGAGGCAGATCAGCCCTGTGGTGGAGAAACCGAATGGATGGTGGGGGTGGGCGAGGCTGCCCCCGAGGGGGAGGGCAGGGGGGCATCCAGTGCAGCCAGGAGGCACCCAGGAGTCCGCCGTTGAGCTAGGAGAGCTGAGAGGAGGTGAGGGAGCCGGCCGACCCGCCACAGAACCCTCCGGGCCTGTCGGGGAGAGAGAGTGGTCAGAACTGTGCTTGGACAGAGTGTTCTGGACGCTGAGGAGAAGGGACTGGGGGTGGTGTGGCGGGCAGGTCCAGGACGAGAGAAGTGAGGGGCCAAGAGTGGTTCTGGAGTCGGAATTGGCCAAGAGGGAGACGCACTGGGTGTGGGGGCGGGGGGGTCTTTAGCAAACAGTTCTGCGTCCCTGTCACCCAGCACGGTACCCGAGCCGAGAACGGCAGGGAGGACACAGACCTTGTTCTCATCCCATGGGCTCCCTTCCATGAGGGGAACAGATGCTCAATAGTCACGCGAATAAACGCTCAAGGATGGTGTGGGCACTGTGCTGGAGAAGCAGAGGTTGTGAGGAGGGGGCTTCTCCGGAGAGGCGGCGTCTGGCTGAGATCTGAGGAGTGAGCTGAGTTGTCCAGGCACAGGGACAGTATGTGGCGCCTTTGAGGGATCCGTGGGCCAGCAGGGCTGGCACTGAATGAGAAAGGGCCAGAGAAGCAGGCAGGGCCGGCCGCCGTGAGAAGACGGTGGGCGGGATTCAGGCAGGGCGGTGACGTGTCTGAGGCTGCGCTTTGGTCTGACCACTCTGGCTGCAGAAGCGGGGCAGGAGTGGGCACAGGACAAGACCACTGCGTTCACCAGGCGAGAGACGACCCTGGCCGGGCAGCTGGGAGAGTGCTCTTGTGATGAAGAGAGATGGAAGAGGCCCAAATATCTTTGTATTTAGAATTATTTACATTTTTTTATTTAAAATTTTTTTATTGAGGTAAAATTCACACAACAATCACCACTATCTAATCTCAGAAAATTTTCATCACTCCAAAAAGAAACCCTATACCCATTATCAACCTCTCCCTATTCTCTCCTCCTCCACTGGCGACCTTTCATCTTCTCTCTGCCTCTCTGGATTTCCCTATTCTGGAAACATTTCATAAAATAGAATCATGTAATAGTGGCCTTTTATGTCTGGCTTCTTTCACTTAGCATGATGTTTTTGAGGTTCATCCAAGATGCAGACAGATTAAACGTACAAAGATTTTATTAGATGATGAGTAGATATTACTCTTATTGTTAGAAATAAATGGGGAGGGAGTGAGGAGGGCTGGGAGAGCTGTCAGACTGTGATGCGGCTCTAACTTCTGGTGAAGAAGAGAGGGACAGAAGACTGTGTGGGGATGTCTGAGATTGTGGAGCAGTAAAACCACTGCCGAGTCCTCCACCCGGAGAAGTGTGGCCTCGGCCAAAGGTGGGTGGGTTCCGCGCACAGTGGCTGGGCCTTGGTCAATCATGCTTCCCGTGGTTGGAGGTTGCCCGGGCACATCTTCATGGCAGCTGCAACTGTTTAAAATAATAATAATGTCTTATGTGTGTGTTTTAAAGAAAGGTTGAAAATTAATTAGCTAATCGTCCATCTGGAGAAGCAAATAAGCCTAAAACAAAGGAGAAAGGAGGGAATATAAAGAGCAGCTAGTAGTGAAATTGAAACCAAACATATGATAGAGACAATTAATAAAGCCAAAAATTGGTTCTTTGACAAGATTAACAAAAATGGCAAACCCCTGGCAAGATTGAGACACAGAGAGAGAGAGAATACATAAACAATAGTACGAATTTAAAAGCCAATACAGCTACAGACACACATAGCTTAAAAAGATAACATGAACAGCTTTAGGCTAACACATTTCTAGAAAAATATAACTGAACTAACACTGACCCAAGAAGAAATAGAAAACCTGAATAGTCTTATAAGTCTTAAAGAAATAGAATCAGAAATTAAAATCACGAAGAAAACATCAAGCCCAGTCAGTGAGTTCTGCTGAACTTTCAAAATACGAATTCCATGTAGAAATGCTCCCAGGCCAGCATTACCTTGATACCAAAGTCTGATAAGAACAGCACCAGAGAGAAAACGACAGGGCACCGTCATTCAGAGACCCAGCTGCAAAACTCTAGACAGCTACTAGAAACCAAACTTGAACAGTGTGGAAAGACAATAATCAATCACCACCAAGTCTGATTTACCCCAGGAATGAGATGGTGCTTTAACTCTGGGAAATCAATTAATGTAAACCACCACCTTAACATATAGAAGGAGAAAAAGTAGATGATCATCTCAATGCAGAAAAACACTTGGTAGAATTCGTTATCTGTTCACGATGAAAACTGCTAGAAATTAAGACTGGAGGAGAATTTCTTAATCTGATAAAGGGTATCTATTTTTCAAAAAAGGACAGAGCAAACATCATACTTAATGGTGAAAGGTTGAAAGTATTTTATTTAAGATGAGGCACAGGACAGATGCCCACTGTCGCATTTCTGGATGTCACTCGCCCACTAGCACAGTAAATCCCAGCCAGCACAGGAAGATAAGAAAAAGAGACAAAGAGGTAAGAATTGGAAGAGAAGAAACAAAACATTTTTTAAATGTTATCTACATAGAAAACAAAGAAATCTAACAAATTATTAGAATTAACCAGAAAATTTAGCAATGTTGCTGTATACAAAATCAATATGCAAACAGAACTGCATTTCTAAACATGAGCAACAGAAAATGTAACTTTAAGAATGGAATTCTTTTTTTGTGTGTGAGGAAGATTGGCCCTGAGCTAACATCTGTTAGCTCCACTTCCTCCACAGCATGGCTTAATGAGCAGTGTGTAGGTCTGCGCCCGGGATCTGAACCCGCGAATCCTGGGCTGCCAAAGTGGAGTGCGCAAACTTAACCACTATGCCACCAGGCTGGCCCCAGGAATGGAATTCTTCACTGCAGCATGAAAACATAAAACAGCCAGGAATGAGTCTCATACAAACGTGCAGGGCCTTCCTGGAGAAAATCATAAAACTATTGAAATAAACTAAAAATAATACAAATAAATGAAGATATATATTTTGCTCATAGACTGAAAGTCTCAATATCACAAAGATGTATATTTGTCCGAAATTGATCTATTGACTCTATGTAATTCCTGTCAAATACCCACTGTGTTTGTGTGTATAACTTTCCAAGTTGATTCCAAAGATTATACCGATGAATAAAAGCTCAGGGATAGCAAAAGTTCTCCTAAAGAAGAAAACTAGGTGTGGCTATGGACCTTACTGTAGAGCGCTAGTAGTTAATACAGCGTGGTGTTGGGCTAGACATACACAGGTGCGTCATCTGAGCAGGACGGAGAGTCCAGAAACAGACGGATACATAGACACATTTTGATGTATGACAGTTGGCTGTGCAGTGCGGAAAGGATACGTTTCCATAAACGATGCTCTGACAATTTAATTATATAAAAAACGAAAGTGGACTCCTGCCTCACATCATACAGAAGAATTAGCTGCATGTGGTTTCAAGTGCAAAAAGCAATTCATACAAATTTTAGAAGAGACTGAGAACATATTCTCAACATTTCAGAAGAATATGCAAAAGAATACCTTCACAACAATGAATTAAGGAAGAATTTCCTATAATTTGAAAAGCACAAAGCATAAAGGGAAAGTTGGCTATATTTAGATTACATTACAGTGAAGAACTTGTGTATATCGAGTGAGAGAAGATTTTGCAACATGTACTTGACAGAGGTTCATACCCAGAACATATAAGAACTTCAACAAGTCAGTAAGGAGAAAAATGACCCAGTCGAAAAGTGGACAAAAGATTTGAACAGGAGCTTCGACAAAGGGGAAGATATGGGTGGTAATAAACGTATGAGAAGATGCTCAACTTCATTAGTAATCAGGGAAATGCAGATTAAAAGCCACAGCAAGATATTTGAAATTTCCATCAGATTGACAAAAGTATTGTCCCGATAATACCAGACTGTTGGGAAAGTGTGGAGCCACTAGGGTCTGTGTGCTGCCGAGGGAGTGTTAAGGGGTACACTCTCGGCACCAATCGAGCATATCCAGTGGGGTTGAGACTTAATCCTGTGGCCCGTGTACCAGGAGGCCTGAATTAAATGTTCACTGGAGAACTGCTTGAAATAGCAGAAAACGTGAAGTAGCACAAATCTCCGTCAAAGTAGAATGGACAAATAAATTGTCATACAACAGACCAACATATGTGGTGACCACAAACGATTCACAACCGTGTGTGATGACACGGGTGCATCACAGCAGCAGAATATCCAGTGAAAAGCGAGTTTCAGGAGGACATATGCAGCTCAGTCCTGTTCATGTGTAGTTCAAAAGCGTGTAAAACTAGACAAATATTGTGCAGGGATACAATAAAGAAAGAGGGGAATGGTGAGCCCAAAACTCAGGACAGTGTGGCCTCTGTGGGAAGTGGGGTCTGGGAGGGGCACATGGGCTTCGCAGGATCTCCCGGGTCTATTTCCTGAGCTGGTTGTTGGGAGCACAGGCGTTTGTTGTATTATTATTCTTTAAGCCTTATACATATTTTATAATTTGTATGTGCTCATTGTTTGATTTTAAAAAGTAGATACCAATGTGGCGCCATTAGGGAGGGTGTCCAGAGCAGAGGGGTGGTGGCAGGCTGGAGCAGATGGTCAAAGGATACACGTGGGGTGCTAATTCAGAAGAGAGTTGGAACGCTGAGGGGACTCCAACAAGTTGGAGGTGCAGGAGCTCCTCCTCCTCCATGAGCCTCATGCGCTACTTAAATTTATTATGTTAAATTAGACATTAATTTTATACGAAACAACAAATTCCTCCCAGTTCTCCCTGCCAACTCCCCACATGGGACCACACACGTAGTGGCAAAGTGGGATTTAGAAAGGGAGGCGCATCCTATCACGACTGCATCAAAAACAATAAAATACTTAGGAATCAACTTAACCAAGGGAGTGAAAGACCTGTACACTGAAAACTATGAGACGTTGATGAAAGAAATTGAAGACCACACAAATAAATGGAAAAACACTGCACCACACCTCAGGTTCATGGGTCGGAAGAGTTAATATTGTCAAAACATCCATGCTACCCAAAGCTATCAAAGTAATCTCGATCAAAATTCCAATGGCATTTTTCATAGAAATAGAAAAAACAATCCTAAAATTCATACGGAACCACAAAAGACCCCAAAGAGCTAAAGCAACCTTGAGAAAGAAGAAAGCTGGAGGCATCCCACTTCCTGATTTTAAAGGGTCTTACAAAGCTGTAGTCATCACAACAGTGTGGTCCTGATATAGCAATAGACACATAGACAAATGAACAGAATTGAGAGCCCAGAAATAAACCCATGCATATTCAGTCAACTAAGTGCAAGGGTGACAGGAAGACTCAATGGGGAAAGGACAGTCTTCTCAACAAACAGTGCTGGGAAACTGAACACTCACATGCAAAAGAATGAAACTGAACTTCTATATTACAACACTCACAAAAATTAACTTGAAATGGATTAAAGACTTAAATATAAGACCTGATGTCATAAAACTCCTAGAAGAAAACAGGGAAAAACTCCTTGACATTGTTCTTGGCAAAGATTTTTTGGATTTGACACCAAAAGCACAAGCAACAAAAGCAAAAATCAACCAGCGGGACCACATCAAGCTAAAAATCTCCTGCTCAGCAAAAGAAACAATCAGGAAAATGAAAAGGCAACCTACGGAGTGGGACAAAATATTTGCAAACCACATAGTATCTGATAAGGAGTTAATATCCAAAATGTATAAGGAACTCAGGCAACTCAATAGCAAAACCTCAAATAACCCAGTTAAAAAATGGGCAAAGGACCTGAATAGACATTTTTCCAAAGAAGATATACAAACAGCCAACAAGTACATGAAAAGATGCTCAACTTCACTAATCATCAGAGAAATGCAGATCGAAGCTACAATGAGCTATCACCTCACACCTGTCAGAATGGCTATTATCAAAATGACAAGAGATAAGTACCGGCAAGGATGTGGAGAAGAGGGAACACTTGTGCACTGTTGGTGGGAATATAAATTTGTACAGCCACTCGGGAAAACAGTATGGAGGTTCCTTAAAAAATTAAAAATAGAACTACCATATGATCCAGCAATCCCACTTCTGAGTATCCATCCAAAGGAAATGAAATCACTATCTCAAAGATATATCTGCACCCCCATGTTCACTGCAGCATTATTCACAATAGCTAAGACATGGAAGCAACCTAAGTGTCCACTGATGGATGAACAGACAAAGAATATGTGATATACATACAATGAAATATATGAGTAGAGCCATAAAAAAAGAAGGAAATCCTGCTATTTGCAACAACATGGATGAACCTGGAGGGCATTATGCTAAGGGAAGTAAGTCAGACAGAGACAGACAAATAATATATGATCTCACTTATATGTGGAATCTAAAAAAGCTGAACTCACAGAAATGGAGAGTAGAAAGGTGGTTGCCAGGGGCTGGGGAGTAGAGGAAACGGGGAAATGTTGGTCAAAGTGTGCAAACTTCTGGTTATAAGATGAGTGAGTTCTGAGGATCTAACGTACAGCTTGGTGACCGCAGTTAATCACCCGTATTGTGCACTTGAAAGTTTCTAAGAGAGCAGAGCTTAACCTTCTCATCACAAAAACAAAAAAAGGTAACGATGTGAGATGATGGACATAACTATCCTTATTGTGGTAATCGTTTTACAATATATGCATGTATCAATTCATCACATTGTACACTTTAAACTGGCACAATGTCATACGTCAATTATATCTCAGTAAAGCTGGAAGAAAGAGAGGTGGAGGAACACCCACGAGAGGAGCCAAAGAGGCGCTGGGCTCGCAGGTGCCGTGAGGGGAGGGTGGGCAAGGCCCACCCTCCAAGAACAGGCAGGGGGCTGAGCTTCGAGGACAGTGGAGGGTGGTTACAATGCCATCGCCAAGCACCAGGGCAGGACCAACTCGAGGAGCCCTGAGGACTTCCTGGGGGACCGTGGGGGACCAGTGTGTGACCTTCTGCAGCGGCTGGAGCCTCATGGGGGTACCCCTGGAGGTTCGAGGTGGGCGTTTGCCAGGTGAGTAGGACAGAGGTTGAGGGCCAGGGAGTCCTGCCGGGAAAGGAGGGGGTGGAGGCAGGAGACACTGAGGTCATGGGGGGGAGCAAGTGAGCTGGAAGGCCCAGGGAGGAAGAATAGTGTCATTGAGGGGTGACAAACTCCAGCCTCCTGTCCTAGCTCTCTCACTTCCAGAGACGCTTCCCTCTCCACCCCACTGAGTCTCCACATTGCCTGTCGCCTCAGCACATCTCCCCCGTGACTCCTCTTTCTTGCTCCCCTGGATGAGCGTTTCAAACCTGCTCCTCCTTCCAGCCTGCAATGCCCCGTCTCACTCTCTGTCGATCATCTTGTTTCTTATTTCACTGAGAAAGTAGAGCAATCAAAAGACAGTCCTCATCCTCCCCCAATTAATCCACCAACCCACCTGTGCCTAGAGTCTTGCGCTCTGCCTTCCCTTCTGCTGCACGAAGGAACCGTCCCGAGTCCTATGCCCTCTCGCCTAGACTAGGCAATACATCCTTTTTCTTACATCAGCAATTTTTCTTTCTATTGAGTCATTCTAATCAGCATGCAAAGTCCAATAATATCCTCATCTTTTAAAATAACACCAAAACTCCCTTCATGCCACATCTCTCTCTAGCTATTGTTCCATGTCTCTGCTCCCCTTTGCAGAAAAACTCACTGGACAAGGTTTATACCCCTGCTGTATGCACTTCCTCACTGAGCAAGCTGTGTACCTGGAACCTGGAAGGAGAAAAAGGAGGGTAGAAAGGGTGCCTGACAGGAGCTGGGACCGTCAGTTGAGGCTTACAGCCAACCCCAGGTGACCCAGCAGGAGGGAGCTGCAGAATAAACGCCCTGAGCTGCTCCTTCTTCCTCTAGGTGCCTACTGGTGCTCCTCACAGGCCCAGAACAACGAGGAGCCAGAGGTCAAGGGAGTGAGCTGATGTGACCTACACAGGTCAGTGCATGGCACAGAGCAGAGTGGGGGGGGGGCAGGCACGAAGTATTCAACACAGCCTCCAGATTCATCTCTCCAGTAGTGACCTCTCGTCTGAGCATCCCTTGTGACACCCAGCTGCCTACTCAACATCTCCACTTCTACGTCAAATACAAAATTCTTAATTTCCATCCCATGACCAATAAACTCTTCTCCTCATCTTCCCTATCTCAGTAAAGAGCACCAGCCAACAGCTGCTTAGGTCAAAAGCTAAGAGCCTCCATGTTTCTTTCTTTCACATCTCCCAACCGACACATCAGCAACTCAGTCAGCTCTACAATAGAGCCACTTGGCACGATGCTTCTTACCCAAACCACACCACCCCTCTTTCGGGCTTCTGTCAAAAACCCCTAAGTGTCCTCCCTATTTCTCTCTGTCACAGGCCTGCTGGCAGCTCCCCCACAGCCTTCCACTTCCCAGCTAAGTGAACCCTGATTATGTTTGGGGCCGCTATGTGCCCTCTCAGTGGATGAGGGCAGTCCTAGTCCCCTTTCCCGTACGTTCACTTCTCCACCCTCTTGAAGCCAGGAGTAGTTATATGGCCCAGGTCTGCCCAGTGGAATTTAAGGGGAAATTTTCTGGGGAGCTTCTGAGAAAACACGCCTTTGTTATAAAAGGATATCATACATTTATTTTAAAAAATGGATGTCCTTTTATGCCTGACCCTTGCTTCCTATTTGAGATGGTGGTGTAAAGATGTGATGCTTCGTGCTATGGCAGCTGCCTTGGGCCATTAGGTGACAAGCATGAGGGCAAAAAGTGTACGTGGTGCCCATGGGAGGCAGGAGGGATGGAAAGAGTCTGTGTTCCTGAAATTGCATACTTTATGACTTGTTATCAAGTCAGATTAAAACTGTATTGAATAAGCCACTGATAAGTAGCTGGGGCTTGGGTTGCTTACCTGTGAATGCATCCTAGGTGATCCACGTAGGCCCCTGCAGTCAGTTCCCCACTCAGCAGCTAGAGGGACCCTTTTAGACAAAGAGCCAGATGACGACCTTTCTGCTCAGAAGTCTCCTTTGACTTCCCATCACACTCGGAACAGAAGCCAGAGCCGCGCCCAGGTCTGCACAGCCTGGAGACGGCGCCCAGGGCCTCTGCACTCAGTGTCCTGGCCTCAGTTTGCAGAGCTCACTTCTCTACGACATTCAGGTCCGCTCGGGATCGCTTCCTGAGAGAGGTCTTTCCTGCCGGGGTGGTAGAGGGGCCTCCTCCACCATCACTGGCGACGCTGTTTCCTCGTTCTGTTCTCCCAGCTCACTGCGGCCTGGCGCTGCATGCGGTATTGATTTGCTCTCTGCGTGCTGGTGAAGGGGACACTTGCCTTACCTCCTCTGTCACTCGCCAGGAGTGATTCGGGGAAGGCTTCTTATCTGAATGTTGTGAGGACCAAATGAGCAAGTTGTGCATGAACCGAGTAGAACAGTGCTGGGCACAAAGTAGCCACTAAGAGAACACTTGCCATTCCTTGTGTAAGAACGTCAGCTCCTTGAAGGCAGAGTTGGGAGCCTAGTGCCAAGCATCAAATAGGTGCTTAGTGGAGACGCTGAATGAAAGGATGGGTGGATGAAGAGCACACAACAGGCTCTCTTTAAATTTTTATTGAATGAATCGTGGAACGATGGAATCTCTGAACTGAGATTTTGGAGCTGATTCAGTGTGTGTTGATGGGAAGGTCTAGGATATGATTGAGGGCTGAGGGGCCCCAGGACAGGGTTGCGCACCCTGAAAACCCGAGACCAGGGAGTTGAAAGCACTGTCCATAAGGATGTGGAAGACACCGAAAGGATGGGAGGAGAGGGCCCGGGAGCCAACATGTTAGAAGAGGCTGGTGGTCCGCAGCGAGGGGGAGGGGAGCTGACGATGTGGCCGCTGGGAGCAGTGAGGTGTGGAAGGAGACTGGGAACCAGGGGCCTAGCCCTCCCCGATTTGGGCTGGAGCATCTCCCGGCTGGTGACGCCTCCAGGGGAGAAAGGAGGCGTCCGTTTGGGCTGCTGAGCACGGCCGTCGAGGACTCCCAGCCCCGCCCAGCTCCTGGCCACAGCCGCCCATTTCAGCACCTGGCCAGCGCCCGGCCGGCACGCGAGGCGGGACGCGCGGAGGGCGCACGCTTACCGCCAGCCGAGCCTGGGGCGCAGCGAGGAGCCCCCGCGGGACGAGGCGCTGCCCGGAGGGCAGGCGGCCGGGACCCGGCGGCGGTGACAGGGCGGGGGCGGCCGGCCGGAGGCGGGGCGGGCGGGCGGGGCCGGCGCGGATTGGCCGGGCGCCGCCACGTGACTGGCCCCTTATAGGGCGTGGTGAGGGGCGGCGGAGTCGGGTGCGGCGGCGGCCGGGCCGGGCGAGGTCCGGTGCGGGTCCGGCGGCTGCGCGGCTGCTCCGCTCCGAGCGCCTGGCGCGCCCCGTGCCCTCCCTGCCGGGGCCGCCGGGCCGGGGGATGCGCGCGGCGCCCGGGAGCCATGGTCCGCTTCGGGGACGAGCTGGGCGGCCGCTATGGGGGCACCGGCGGCGGGGAGCGGGCCCGGGGCGGCGGGGCCGGCGGGGCGGGCGGCCCGGGCCCCGGGGGGCTGCAGCCGGGCCAGCGGGTCCTCTACAAGCAGTCGATCGCGCAGCGCGCGCGGACCATGGCGCTGTACAACCCCATCCCGGTCAAGCAGAACTGCTTCACCGTCAACCGCTCGCTCTTCGTCTTCAGCGAGGACAACGTCGTCCGCAAATACGCCAAGCGCATCACCGAGTGGCCATATCCTGCCGGGGGCCGGGCCGGGCGGGAGCCGGGGGCCGCCCGAGGTCGCGGGGACAGGGACGGGCGGCGTCCGCGCCCCGCGGGGTCTGGGAGGGGCGGCCTGGGCGGGCGGCGGGGCTGGGGCTGGTGGCGTGCGGCGCCCAGTGGCCATCTTCCCGGGGCCGGGCGGGGGTGCGACCGGGGAGAGGGGCAGCGGGCCGCCGCGGCTCGGCGAGGAGGGGGCGGGGCGTGGCTCGGGGCCCCTTTCGTGTGCATGCCTGTGTGTGTGCGTGCGTGTGTGCGTGTGTGTGTGGGGTCGTGGCGTCGGCGGCTGCGGGAGCGAGGTGGACGCTGGGCGGAGCCCCCGGCCCCTGGAGTCGGTCCTCCGCTCCCTTGGTCCGGGTGCAGCGCGTGGCCAGCCTGGAGGGCACCCGAGGGCGAATCCGTGTCTGTGTAGGTGTGAGCACCGTGTGGACGTGAGCCCGTGCGCGTGCCTGGCTGCAGGTGCCTGCGCGTGTGTGCGGGCAGAACACGAACCCGGCGCTGCGCGTGCGTGCGCTCGGGCTCTCAGTACATGCATGTTCACGTGCCGTGTAGGTACATGTGGATGCGTGTGTCTAGATCAGAGTGTGCGCCTGCGCGGGGTCCTGCCTCCGGCCTCGCGGCGGGCGCGCAGTCCCCTCCCCGGGGCGCGGGCGCGGGCGAGCCGCGGGGGAGGCGCTGTCCGCGGTGCTGACGACCCCGGACGTGCCGAGGGGCTGGCGGCGCGACTGCAGAGGCCCCGCCTCACCTGGTCCCCGAGGGTGAGGGCGGGGAGGGGGGAGGTGGGCTCCGGACCGGTCATCTTCAGCCCCTCCGGAGGCGGCCTGGCGTGGCTGCTGCACTGCGCGCCGTCGGCCCCGGCCTCCTCCCTTCCTCCCCTCCCCCTCGGCGCCTCGCGGCCGGTCCTTAACCCACGCACTCCGTTTGAGTACATGATCCTGGCCACCATCATCGCCAACTGTATCGTGCTGGCGCTGGAGCAGCACCTCCCAGACGGGGACAAGACGCCCATGTCCGAGCGGCTGGTGAGTGCGGTGGCGGCGGGGGCCTGAGGGCAGCCGGTGGGGTGGCGGCAGGTTGTCTGATTCCAGGCCCTTGGGATCTGTGGTTGAGCGCAGCTTTTCGGGCACGGGCACGGCAGTCTGGGCAGCTCCCTCCCCTTCAGTGGAGGAAACAGAACCCGCGGCTGACGCCTCCCTTAAGGGCAGGAGGGCTAGGGTAGCCAGCTCAGCCTCTGATGGGGAAGAGTGGCCTGAGAGAGGCCACGTGAGCCAGCAGCTGCTCTGCTCTGCTCTGTGCCACTAGCCACCCCTACCCCAAATGGGCCGTGGCCTTAGGCCTGGGGTGGGGGAGGGGTGCTCACAATGGCCCGGGGTCAGGACTGTCTGGCTCTGTGAGGCCCCTCGTAGGGGGTGGGCTGGCTGCTCACCCCTCCCTTCTGGGCTCTGATAGTCTTTAGTCCCCGGGGTGCAGCCTTGGGTCTAGGGATCATCAGCCTCTCCTTCAGAGTTGTCTTCCCTGCTTCTGCTTGAAACCCTTTCCCATGGGGCCACCCTTCCCATGGGAAGCTCTCCTTCCCAGGCTTTCTTCCCGAACATCCTGAATCATTTTCACCACTCCTGCCAAGAGGTCCACAGCCCTGTGGTGTACCCTGTTGAAGAACAGAGCCCATGAGAGTCAGGGTGCCAGGGCAGGGTCTCTGGAGGGGCTGGGGCAGAGTGGTATTTAGAGAGTTGAGCCCTACTACAAAGGTGAGGCCATGTCCCCTAGTCCCCAGCCCTCGTTGCTGCCCTGGCCCCTTTGAGTGGGCTTGGTGTGGGGTCCTAGAGGCCTGAGAGACTGAGCCTCACAGCAGAGAGAAGGACAAGCAGGTGCTGGGATCTAGAGAGGGTCTGGGGCCTGGCCAGAGAGCTGCTGGAGGGCCTGAGATCCCTGAGGAGACAGCCTCTCCTGGGGCACCGGGCATCCAGAGGCTGATCCCTCTTCCACACCCTGGCGAGTAACTGGTCCTCTCTGAGCTTCTTTCCCTCACTTCAGCAGAAATAAGCATTGATGAAACAGGGCCTGTTGGGTGCTTGGTATGGGCTCTGAACTCCCCTCCTCTGGCCATTGAAGGCCCAAGGGTGGGGAAAGGGACACGGATACCCAGAGGGTGCTCACAGTTGGGTGGGGCACCAAGAGAAGGCAAGGAAGTGGACAGCCATGGGAGGGGAGGTTTCGTGGAGCAGCCATTTCCTCAGGCACGCAGAAGGCGGGGGTGGGGGTGGGGTGGGGTGGGGTAGGGAGGGGGGTTGGTGGTGGTTGTTTCGGCTGTGGGACTCGGGGGAGGAGGAGAGTGAGGGACAGCACAGCCATGCCACAAGGGAAGGAGTGGGATGTGGTCCCTGTGGGTGACTTGACTAGGTGTGGAGCCAGACAGGTCACTTGCCTTCTGTGGGCCCCTTGCCTGCTGTGTGCTGGAGGTGAGCGTCCACTCTGGAGGCTGGAGAAGAGGGTGAAAATGGGAGAAAACTGGGGTTCAGGCAGGGAGCTTCGAGTACCAGGCCACAGGGCGTGGTCCCATCTCCAGGGGAGTCTGGCCAGGGTAGGGCCAGAGGAAAACAGGCCAAGGGGTGGCAGGGGGCGGGGCAGGGAGGCCAGGGCAGGGAGGCCAGTGTACAGCTGTTAGGCTCAGGCCTGTGCCTGTTGGACAGCAGGCTCGAGTGGGCCAGCCTATCATCCATCCAGGTCCGAGCCCCCACTGGGTAGGTGAGGGGGGGTGTCTTTGGGGTGATGGGGGTGGGCACACTTCTAGTGGCTGGAGGCTGAGCTGCTGGGAAAATGAGTGGAATGTGCCCCTTGGCTGGCCTGGAGGCCTGAGGAGCCCCCGCTGACCCTAGTCCTGCAGGCAGCACAGGCCTTGTAGGCCCCCAGGATGGACGGGAGGCCGGAAGAGGAGCGGCGAGTGCAGGGTTCAGGTCTGGAGGCTGGTGCTACTGCCAGGGGAGCGAGTAGGGCTGGGTGGGGGAGTGGGAGCCTCCTGTCGTTTGCCAGCCTGGCTGGGTGGGGCCTCCACTGTTCCCTGTCTCTGGGGGCTCCACTCCCCACCCGCCCATCGATTTCCTGAGTGGCCTTTGGCCTGAATCCCTAGCTTGCAGTCCTCCCCAAAACCAAGCCCATGGCTGCCTGCCCACCACCCCTGACCCAAGCTGGCCCTTTGCTGCGTGTGGTCAGGAGTGGCACTGAGGGAAGAGCTGTGAGGAGAGGGGTCTCCCGGATCTGGCCTGCCCTTCTCCTGTCTGTCCAGAAGCTGTCTATGAAGATCTGTTTGCTGGGGCCCAGCTGTTTCCCAGGGGCAGTTGGTCAGCAGCCTCTTCCCTCGGGGAGAGGGGACCCTCCAACTAAACTAGCCCAGAGGCCTCCGGGGGCATGATCCCCGTCATGAGTCAGCATTGAGTGGCAGGACGGGAGAGCTGGGCCATGATGGATGCTCGTTCCGTGGCTTAGGCCCCTGGGGGCTGAGGCCTCCCCCGGGCACTGCTGTTAGCCCAGGCTGAGGGTGTACCAGCTCGTATGGGAAGAGCCCTGAGAGCTGGGCTTCTTGGGGGAGGAAGGCACAGGCTGCTGGTCCTGAGTGGGAACTGGCAGCACCCATGGGGAGCCAGCCTGGTGCACCCCTCATCTGCAGCCCCAAGGTGGCCATCCCCCGGGGCCTGCAGCCCCGGCACCTCCCTGGCAGGGCAGAGCAGCTTTCTGAAGGGCAATTCCTCTTGTGGCTTAGACAGTCCTGAGGGCAAACCCTCCCCACCAACCATTTGTCTGCTTCTTAAGGCAGCAGCCCTAGAGTGCAGGACCTGTGGTCTGCCCTCAGGCTGTTTCCCATGCTGACCATCCCCCTGGTCCAGCTCCCTGGGACTCACCTGCATGGAGGTTCTCTCTGCCGCCCTCCCCAAGCGTATTATGCCCTGGTCACTTGCCACACCCTCTGTGCATGTCTCCATGTGGTGTCCTCCTCCCCAAGCTGCATAGGGCTGGTCCCCCACCTTGCTCAGCATCAGAGGGGCCTGACCCTAGTTGGCTGAGTGACAGATGCAGCCTTGGGCAGAGGGGAGAGAGCACTGCCATCTCCTGCCTCTGTTCCTTTGCTCACACTGTTCCCTCCACCTGGGATTCTTTTCCTTGCTGCCCTCCAGAGGCTCTGTATTTGCTCCCACCAAGACTTGCGTGTTTTATTATCCAGAAGATGTGTGTTGAATGAATAAATGGGTCCTGGGCCCTGCTCTGGGAGTTGGGCATCATCCAGACAACCTGTGTGATGGTGGGGCCCAGGATCAGACTTAGATCATCTCTGAGTTTGAATCTGGTGCCTCTGACAAGCTAGGAATCTCGAGCCCAGCTCCTTGATATCTGTGCCTCGGTGTCCTTTAGAGTGGGGATGATCCTAGCACTTAATGCGATGGGGAATTGAAAGGATTACCCAAGTTGTTGCAGAAAAAGCCCACAAATGCTGTTGTTTTCATCATTATTGCTTCCCTGCCCCAGGGCCCTTGCTGTGGTGACTAGGACATGGGAACAGGGCCCCTTCCCTGTTAGGAGAACATGGCAGAGGAGCAAACAGGCCCTTGACGCATATGCCACAGTGGAGAAGTCGGGGTGTCGCTCTGGGTAGGGGGTTGGAGCCAGGCCTGCCGCTCGCGGGGCAGTGACGACCCCTGCTCTGTGCTTCTCCTCAGGACGACACGGAGCCCTATTTCATCGGCATCTTCTGCTTTGAGGCGGGCATCAAAATCATCGCTCTGGGCTTTGTCCTGCACAAGGGCTCCTACCTGCGCAACGGCTGGAACGTCATGGATTTTGTGGTGGTTCTCACGGGGTAGGCTGCCGGGCCGGAGCGGGGTGCCCTCTGCACGGGGCTGGGGGTGGGGCAGCAGTGTGCACACTGGTGGCCCCATGGCCCCCATGAGACGGGTGGGTGTGGGTGCAGGTGGCTGTGTGGGAGGAAATCTCTGATTGCGTCCCGTGTGGGCGGGGTTGATTCTCCCCGTGAGGTGCCCAAGCTGAGATGCTTCCGGAGCCGCTGGTGTGGGGCCCTGTCACCATGGGGAGGGGCTTCCCAGGGCAGCAGAGGGCTCTGGGCCTTATTTTGTACATCCTGGGCTCCAACCTTGCCTCCGTCGACCTGCGACCTGGGAGTGGCCCTTTCGTGTGCGTGAGCATTTTCTGCCTGAGAGCCCCCGGAACATCCCCCTGGAGCCAGTGCTGCGCTCGCACGAGCCTGTGCACAGCAGGTTTGCACGGTTTCTGGCTCCAGGAAGGTGTATATCAGTGTGTCCTGCCCACCGCTTTCCTCCTCAGATGGACCCTAAGAATTACCAGCTTGTGACCCCCAGAACAACCCAGGAGATCTAGAAAACCGACTTGGGGATGGGCCTGGTGGGAGTGCAGGCAGAGTGCCCTGCTCCTCGTCACTGAGCCCCCACTCTTCGGGGCTGCAGTCTCTCCCTCTGCCTGGTGGCACAGCCCTGTTTCTCTGGCCAGCAGGCTGAAGGCTGGGGCTGAGCTTGCTGCTCCGGCGCTGGGGGTGGGGGTGGCGGTGGGGGGTGAGTGCTCGGGGAGTTTGCTCCTCAGAACCTGTTTGCACAACCCAAGTCCCAGAGGCCCCACCCTGGGCCAGGGATGCAGTCTGTTCTTCCTTGGGGCCTCCTGGTCCTGGGGAGGCTCTGAGCACAGATTGGAGAGGGGGGAGCAGGCCCCACTGCAGCCCAGAACACTCCTTCCAAGAAGTGTTGATTGTGGCCGGGGCGTCCAACCTTGTGCTGGGCAGAGGCTGCCCCGTGATCCCCAGCCTGCCTCGGCCAGGTGAGGACGTGTGCAGAGGTGGTCTGGGCTGAAGGCAGAGGAGGGAGCGGGTGACTGTGGAAGCCCCCAGGTCTGGGACTCCAGCCTCCATGGGCTGCCTGCCTGTGAGGAAGAATCAGACTTGGCTAAATGGCCTCTGGGCTCCTGAATGACGCCTGCAGAGTGAGTGAGCCCCCCTCTGTCGCCTGCCCCGACTGCTCACACTGCTGAGGCCTGGGCCCCAGGGGCGGCTTGGTGTGCCCCGAGCTGGCCTTGCCTTGGTGGTCTCCCTGGAGAGATGAGGGAGCTGCCTGTGGGCAGCCCCTCCCCGCCTGCCCCGCCTCGTGCTTTCCCCTCAGTCCAGGGCCTGTGGCACCGGTGTCACCAGCACTGATGGGATGGGCGCCTCTGAAATTGGAATTGATAGGTTTTCTGGGCAGCTTTCTGATTTCCGTTCCATTTCTTATACTGACCAAGACGGGAAGAGAGTGGGGTGCCTTCTGTTGGGAGACATGGTATCTGCAGTGCAGTGGACGCTGTCTACACCTGCCTGCTGTGGGGGATGCTCCCTCCCCACGGGGGGTGTGGCGTCGGGGCATTTACAGAAAGCCCTCTGAAGCTCTGTGGAGACCCGTGGTCCCATCCATGATGCTGTTGGGGGTGCTGGGTGCTCCCCGCGGTCCAGCGGGCACTCTGTGGGCTGTCGAGGAGTGTTTACATCTCTCTCCCTCCCTCTAGATGCCAGACCCTGAGGACAAGAACAGAGTCTTATTTTTCAGGATGTCCCCAGAGCCTAGCTTGGGGCGGCCCCCAGGAGGGCTCAGGGAGTGTCTGCTGAATTAATGGGTTATTGAAGCGTTGTGCTCTGTGCTTGGGCCAACTGGGAGCTGGGTGGTGTGGTGGGACCCTCCCTCCCGGGATGCTGTCCCTGTTGCCGAGTGTTTGGGCTGCTGGGAGCCTGCGGGGAGGTGGAGGAGACGCCACCCACCCCTGGGCAGGACCCCTGTGTCTTCTGACGGCATGTCTTGATTCCAGGTCCTGGGAGCCTAGGTCTCCCAGCAAGGGCTGGGAGAGGCCTCCTGAGGGTGGGGCGTGCCGGGCTGCGCTCCCTTTGCTGTGGACCACACTGCTGGGCTTGGGAGAGCAGGATGGGCTCACCTTCCTGGGAGCCCCAGCAAGAGGGTCCCAAGGGTCCTGAGACCTTAACTTTGCCCCCCAGCCCTGGCCCGGGAGCTCCTTCCCTCTGTGCATCTCTTCTTTCTGTTCCCGCCCCCCCCCCCCCCCCCCCCCCGCTCTTCTTCTTCACATGGGCTTCTCTGCCCCGCTGTCTCTGTCTCCCTCCCTGTCTCTCTGTCTCTGTCTCCTTGTCTCTGTCTCCTTGTCTCTCCCTCCCTCCCTGTTTCTTTGTCTCCCTGACTCTCTGTGTCTCTCCTGCCCTCCGTCTCCCTGTCTTACTTTCTTGGTCTCTGTCTCTGTATTTCAAACCTTCTCTGCCTCTCTGACCTGTTATCTTTTCTTTGCCTTCTCTGTCTCTATATTTCTTTCCCTCTCGATGTCTGTTTCTTTGTGTCTTTTTGCTTTTTCTCTCTCATTCTTCCTCTATCTCTTTCTCTTTTCTGCCCTATCCTGTGTCTCGTCTGGGTCAGTCTCTGCTCTCTGTGTCTGCAGGAGCAGGGCTGGGAGTTGGCACTGATGGTTTCCTGGCTCCCTCTCTCTGCCCCTCAACCCCAGAGGTGGCGCTGGGCTGGGAGAGGGACCCCCAGGTGGGGAGGATGATCCATGTCCCACGGGGCCTCACATGCTGGCCCAGAGTCACATGGGGGAGCTGCTCTGTTGCTCCTGCTTGCGGCACATGGCGACTTGTGAACCTGTGTGTGCATGTGTGCATGCGTATGCGTGTGTGCATGAGCATGTGGGTGCATGGTGGAGGGGGGCCCTGGGTCCGTTTCGGGGTGAGTGAGTGCTGACCCTGGGGAATCCTGGGAAGAACCCTAACCCCAACCCCTCCTGAGCTGAGGTCCCTGTGGGTAGCCATGGGGGGCATTATTTCTTGTTATTTTGTTGTTTTTAATTAGGGTTTACTTAATTGGTGCTCAGAGGGCTGGAGGCCCCTTGGGGGGAGGGGAGGGGCTCTGGCGGGGAGGCCCTGTTGCCTGGCAAAGCCAGGCTCATCTCCAGAGGCCCGCTGGGGTCCCTTCTGCTTCTGGGGTGGTGTGCAGGGCGGGGGAGGCACCCTCCATGGCACCGGGTCCCCACACTGGCCTCGGGGAAGCCTCTTGGCCCATATACTCGCCCACCCTTGGCATTGGGGTCGGGGGCAGGACCCAGTCCTGGCTCCACAGGAGCGAGCTGTCTTGCCTGCCGTCCCTCCGCCCACCCTCCTGTCCATGCGTCTGTCTGGCCACTTGAGCTGCTGTCTTCTGAGCTCCCCGCCATCCGTCGTTCTTTAATCACTCGTTTATTCAAGATTTGTTGCGCTTCTGCCAGAGGCTGAGGACACAGCAGTGGACGAGACCACGAGCCCCTGCCCTGGTGGCTGCATTCCAGGGGACAGTGTCGGGCCCCACAGGGGCGTCCTGTAACCTTGCGCTGTACTTACTTGGACGTTTATTGCTTAACGTGTGCCTCCCAGTGCCCCTCTCCTGGATGTACACTCCTCAGGGGCAGGTTTCCACCTGAGTTCTTCACAGCGGCATTGCGGTGCCTGGGCAGGTGTTCTGGGAGACCGCGCCGTACACAAAAGTACCACACTTCCTTTTCTCATGTGGAAGAGGGGTGAGGAGCGCAGGTGTGGGCTGGGAGGTTCCTCTTTGTGTCGGGTGGTCAGAGAAGGCTCAGGAACGAGGTGGCTTCTGAAGGACATGAGGGGATGGGCCGTCTGGTTATTGGGGAGAGGCCGTGGCTGGAGATGTCCACACCAGGACACAGGTGTGTCGATGGTCTTTAGAGCCTGAGACCAGATAGGATCCCAGGGAATGGCGATTATGGAGGAGAAGCTGCACATGACTGAGCCCAGGGACACCAGAGTTTATAGGTTGGGACTGGCCTGTGCGGTGGATGGAGAACCGGAGAGTAGATGTGGATGTGTTTCAGGAGGAAGAGGAGGATGGACGGTTAAGCGTGGCATCCAGTGATGTGCACGTGAGGGGTTCTGGATGAGAGCTTGCTGGGAAAGGCTCCCACAGGAATGGGGGGGCGGTGAGCACCTGTGGGCAGCTGTTCTACCTTTTAGGGAGTTTTACAGCAAACCGGGGCAGAGAACTGGGGCAGTGGTGGGGGGAGATGAGGTGCAGGAGGGTTTTATTAAGTAGGGGCTACTGCCTGTGTGCTGATGGGCATGGTCCAGGAGGCCAGATGTGGACAGAAAGTGCTGGAGTGATGTCCTGGAGTGGATGAGGGACCCTAGGACCCAAGGGGTCCGGACCTGTCTCTCTGTAGCAGCAGGAAATGGAGGAGGAGCTGAGTGTGTGACCTAGGTTGGCAGAGGAGAAGGAAGGGATGTTGCAGAAATCCTCCTGTGTCTGTTTCCATTGAACCAGGAAGTGAGCGCATTAGCAGAGATGTGGTGTGGGAAGAAGGTTGAGGGTTGATGCCCTAGGACATAGCATGAGATAGGGGAGAGAGAGGGAGGGAGAGGGAGAGGAGGCATGAGGAGTGAATGAAGAATGAGTGAACGAGGAACCCCCTTTGCCCGCATCCCAGCCTCTCGCGTCTTCCTCAGCTCCCTCTCTGCTCCCTTCCCTCCTTCACCCCTTGCCCATCTGGCCGTCCATCACTAGTTCCTGTGGGAGGCATTTGTTGAATGCTCTGGCTGCTGGGACACAGCAGTGAGCTGGAGGCTGCCTTCTCCTGGGGGGAGACGGTGAAGAAACAACGCCCCATGCTGGGCAGTGAGGTACAGTGATGAGCAGAAGGCCGGGTGGGTTGGGGATGAAGTTTGTCCCTTCACTGGGGTCAGGGAAGGTCCCTGAGAAGCACCTTGAGCAGAGGAGCAGGCAGGAGCGGCGGTGGAGGAGGGAGAGGGAGGAGAGACAGGGTGAAGATGCAGAGCGGCCCCAGGGGTCCCTGGAGGCTCTGAGTGCAGGGGCTGGTACTGGGTGCAGAGCTGACAGCGGGAACAGGAACCCAGCTGGAGGTGATGGGGGCTTGGACCTGGTGGGGCTGGAGGAAGCCCTGGTCTGGTCAGTTGCCCACAGGAAACCCTCTGGCACCTTTGAATGTGGCACCAATGTCCCCAGCTTGTCCGTAACTGGCCCACATGTGTCTGGCTGTCCCCACGTCACTGCCTCCATCCTCCCAATACCCTCCAAAGCCCCCATCCCACCCTTTGGTCCTGAGGAGTTGATTCCAGCTGGGAGTTGGGACAGGGTCAGGGTCCCCTCAGACACTGGGAACTTCTTCCTACTGGGAGAGAGCCCCAGAATCCCAAAGCCCTGAGAGTCACCCCCTCCCCCCCAATCATGGCCCCAGCCTGGTGTTTTCCTTCCTGGTCCTTGGGGACAGCAGAGAAAGGTGTCCCAGCTCAGGCAGGTGGCTCCCCAAGGGGACATTTCCAACCGCAGCTTCTCATCTGCTCCTCATTAAACTGGGATTTCTTTCCAGGACATGTAATTAGAGCTCAGAGTCCTCCCTCCCTAGACTGGGCCTCCTGTGGGAAGAAGAGAGGGCGTGCGGCCTGAGTTGCATAGGGAGGGAAGTCTGGTCCTGGGGGCCCTTGGCAGTGAGGGTGCCTGTTGCTTCCTCTCCTGTCGGGCGTGTGGACACTGGCTGCTTCCTGGGTGCGGGCAGGCCTGGTGGAGAGAGGTGGTAGACGGGTGGGAGAGCACTCCCGGAGGCCGAGGACACTGGCCCTGGGCTAGGAGGGTCCAGCAGGTGTGGGCTGAGGTGAGTAGTGACACGGTATCCAAGTGTGGACACCAGGGACGTTGTGCCTTGCTGTGGGTGACCGGTGACTTCACACCTAATGTGGGGTGACCCTGTGTCCAAGTTTGAGGTGACGAGAGACACCATGTCAGAGTGACCATTGACATTGGGCTTGAACATGGGCTGACTCTGGCATGTGTCCAGGCATTGGCATTTGAGCAGTGTCACGTTCAGCCACCAGAGCCACTCCATGTAGGCTCTTCCTCCATTCTGTGACTGTGGGCCTGCAGGCGGGGTCTGATGCCTGGTCACTTGGGGGTTTGCTGGGGGGGGGCTCTGATACCTAGATGTTTGAGGGTTTGCAGCAGGGGGTCTCTGATGCCTGGTCAGTTGGGGGTTAGCTGGGGGGGCTCTGATACCTAGATGTTTGAGGGTTTGCAGCAGGGGGTCTCTGATGCCTGGTCAGTTGGGGGTTAGCTGGGGGCTCTGATACCTAGATGTTTGAGGGTTTGCAGCAGGGGGTCTCTGATGCCTGGTCAGTTGGGGGTTAGCTGGGGGCTCTGATACCTAGATGTTTGAGGGTTTGCAGCAGGGGGTCTCTGATGCCTGGTCACTTGGGGGTTTGCTGGGGGCCTCTGATACCTAGATGTTTGAGGGTTTGCAGCAGGGGGTCTCTGATGCCTGGTCAGTTGGGGGTTAGCTGGGGGCTCTGATACCTAGATGTTTGAGGGTTTGCAGCAGGGTCTCTGATGCCTGGTCAGTTGGGGTTAGCTGGGGGCTCTGATACCTAGATGTTTGAGGGTTTGCAGCAGGGGGTCTCTGATGCCTGGTCAGTTGGGGGTTTGCTGGGGGGGCTCTGATACCTAGATGTTTGAGGGTTTGCAGCAGGGTCTCTGATGCCTTGTCAGTTGGGGGTTAGCTGGGGGCTCTGATACCTAGATGTTTGAGGGTTTGCAGCAGGGGGTCTCTGATGCCTGGTCAGTTGGGGGTTAGCTGGGGGCTCTGATACCTAGATGTTTGAGGGTTTGCAGCAGGGGGTCTCTGATGCCTGGTCACTTGGGGGTTTGCTGGGGGGTGGGTCTCTGATACCTAGATGTTTGGGGGTTTGCTGGGGGGAGCTCTGATACCTAGATGTTCGGGGGTTTGCAGCGGGGGGGGTCTCTGATGCCTGGTCAGTTTGGGGTTTGCCTGGTTTCTTCTCTATCCCCTCCTGAGGCTGGAAACAGCCTCCTCCGTGTGTGGTGGGACCAGAGGGAGGGGGTTGAGTTCTGACATGTTGCCCCTGGAGCAGCAGAGGGAGGCTGTCGGGAGGGGTCTGAGGTTGGGGTCCCTTCAGGCGGTGTCTGTGGGGCGTCACTGGTGATTCAGAGTAGGTCTGGCCCTGGGGCTCTGCAAGTCCTCTTGGTGCCATGGTGGCGTTGAGAACTCCACTCCCAGAGGAGTACCTAGCCCCCGGTGCCTCCCTCCTGCAGTGGCCTCCCACTGGGCCTACAGGTCCCTGAGGACGAGCCCGGAGCCCCGTGCTCTATTATGTAACACTGGAGGGTGGTGGGTGGGATGGAATCTTGGCCTCCCTGGGCACACGCCGGGGCTAGGTATTTATAGAGGACCAGCTCCTTCCCCTACTTGCTCTCTCTTGGTGTCTCTCCTCCCCCTCTTCCTTTATTTTAGGATTCTTTACACTCTCCCCTGGGGGTGGGGAGAGCCAGAGTCAGGCCCTCCTGGACAGGGCAGGGGATCCAGACTGCCCGGCCTCAGACCTGGAGCTCAGCTGAGCTGTGCTGTGCAGTGGGCAGCTGACCCCAGGCCTCAGGCACTGATCCTGGCATGTCCTGAAGGCTGGATGGGGTCCACTCTCAGGGGCTTGGTGTTCCCATGTGTGGTGGTCGGCTGGGGGGTGGACAGTTCTGGGCAGGAGCATCAGGTCAGTGTGCAGACACTTGGGGGGCTCTGCACAACTCCAGGGGCACCTCTTACCCGCGACCTAACACAGCAGCCCTGAGGGAGCATCGGCCCGGTCTTGCTGCAGACCTGTTTCCTTGGAGCCCAGAGCCGAGAAGGAGCCCCAGGCCCAGGTATCGCAGGCCTCCCCTGGGAGCAAGGGGCACACCCTGGCGGGGGGGAGCAAGGTTACAGCTGGACACAGAGAAGGACTTTCTGTCACTCACAGGGGTCTGGGCTCTTTGTCCCTGAGGCCGGTGTGATCCCCAGGGCCCAGTAGGGGGCTGGACAGAGTGATCTGTTTTTCACTCATTTTTCTGACAGTTACTGGGCCCCCGCTTTTGCCAGGGACTTGCTGGGGATGCTGGAAGCCCACCCCCATGGGCTCCCGTTTCTGCTAACAGCTGAGGTCTCCAGCGCCCAGGGTCCCTTCTGACTACACCCCAAGCCCTGTCAGATGGGACCACAGGCTGGGCTCCAGGTGTGGCAGGTTCTGTAGGTGTGCTCAGAGTCCCCGTCACCCCAGCCCTGCCCTCGGAGCAGCTCAGGGATCCTCCAGAGAGGATCAGTCAGAGGTCCACCTCCTGAGCAGCTGACGTCTGAGCTGGAGGGAGTGTGGGAAGGCTGGGTCAGGCTGCCGTGGCCAGTGACACCTCTGGGTTTCATTCTGAGTGAGCCTCAAAGCCTTGGAGGCCGGATTCAGGGGAGGCTCAGCCCAGGGTCCACTCAGTTCCACGGAGAGGGGTGGTGGGAGGGGCAGGGGGTGGGCAGTGTGGCCTGGGAGCTTCAATCCAGTTCCAGCTAGTGGAAGGGGGATGGGTGCTGGAAGACAGCTTCTGGGAAGGGAGGGGACACAGCTGTGGGAGGGGCGGGGGTGGGGCGATTGGGGTGGGGGGCATGTGCCTGCTCTGGGCCCTGTGGTCTGCCCACTACACAGAGTCGGGGGCGGCAGGGTGCCTAAGCTGTCAGAGCCCATGCATGGGCTGCTCCCTATCTCGGGTCTGTGGCTGATGGGCTGAAGGGGCATGGCCAGAGTTCTGAGACGGGCTCTAAATTAGTTGCCAATATTTAAGAAGAAGGTGGTTGTACATAAAAATCCACATTTCCCTCTTGCTTGGGAGAGGTCCCTGGAGCCTCTACTCCCTCCTGGACAGACACCAGCATCTGTCGGATCTGGGAAGGAGCTGAGGTCGGTGCTTGGAGGCTCTTACAGGGCTGCCCCCGCTCTGGGCCTCCCCTCCAGGCTCAGGCCTGGGTGCTCTGCTCCCCGGGGCTGCTGCAGCCTGGTGCCCACAGGGTCCCAGGCCTGGCTTGCCTCTCTGGAGGTGGCTGAGGGCAGCTGCTCACGTATCCTGAAGCTGGTTCACCTGCAGAGGTCACAGGAGGTCAAGTTCATGCCTGGGGTGGGCAGGAGCCTTCATGCATGGGTGGTGGACATACCCGCAGCTGTATGGGCAGGGCAGGCCTGGCAGCCGGGCCTTGGAATCTTCCTGCTCAGCTCCAGGCTGCTCCTCTCACCACCCCCGATTTCACACTGGTGAGCCCAGAACTGCAAATTCACACTGAGGTGAGGATGGTTGCTAAGTCTTCTTGTGTTACTAGACCTGGGACCAAAGCCATCCCTGGGCTAGAGAGGGGGTGGGAGAGCAGGTGTGAGAGGAAGGAAGGAGCTATGCTCCCCCACCTCCCCTGGTCTCTAGGCCCTTCTCGGGCTGCGGGGCTGTGCGAGTGGAGGGCCTGCTGGGCTGGGTAGGCAGGGTTCTTCTCCCAGCCTACAGCCTCATGCCCTCTGGGCCATTCTCCACCCCAATCTGCAGTCAGACAGACCTGGAACTGGCAAATTCCCAGTAGGTGATGCGTAACAAGCCCCTGGTGTGCCCTGTGACTCAGCCCTGCCAGCTCCACCCTGCCAGCCCCTCATTGCTGCCCTACTGTGTGCCAGTGTCTCAGTGTCTCAGTCTCTTCCCTGGAGAGGCCATTCTAGGAGGCCCCATCACACCAGCCAATGTCACCCTCTCCCGGTCCCCTGTCCTGGCCTGTGAGGGGCTGGCCCTCCTGCTCCCTGTTGAATGTGGGTAGTGGTGTCCTCTCTCCAGCTCCCACCCCCTTCTCTGCCTGCCTGGCCTCTCTTCCCCCTTTCTAACCCCAAGAGGTTTCCCTCCTTTGGGCTCACTCGCTCCACAGTGTCCCCATCTTCGAGGGTCTTGTTCCCTCGAAGGACTGTGTGTTAGTCCTTTAGGACCGCCACAGACGGGGTGGCTTAAACTACAGACGTTTACTGTTTCACAGTTATGGAGCCTGGAAGTCCAAGAGCAGGGTGCCCACAGAGTTGGTTTTGGTGAGGGCTCACATGGCCTCTTCTCTGTGTGCAGAGAGAGAGGGGTCTCTGGTGTCTCCTCCTGTTCTTATAAGATACCAGCCCTGTCGCATTGGGGCCCACCCTGATGACCTCATTTAACCCTGTTACCTCCCAAGGGCCCCAACTCCAAGTACAGTCACATTGGGGCTGCAACATAGGAATTTTGAGGGGACACAATTCAGTCCTAAGCGACTGTGCTCAGACTCGAGGCTCCTCAGACAAGCCTCTGTCTGACTCCGTCACCACTGTGCCCCAATCCTAGTGTGCAGCAAGCGCTCACCAAATACTGTGGGGTTGAAATCCAGCTGGGAGAGCAGGGAGCTCCCCTCGGCCCCTAAGGGCACAGGGGGGCAATGGGACCGATCCTGGGCGCTGAGGGGATGCAGGGCCGGGGCAGGTTTGTGTGGCTCCCAGGCCCGGGCCTGCTGTGGTTAGTGTGCTGGGCGCACCAGCCGGGCGCCCTGGTTAAATGTCGCAGAGTCCAGCATCGCTCCTCTCTCCTCTCCCTTCTTCTGCCTGTGGGTCCTTTCCCATTCCCCCTGGTCATCAGCCTGTGGGCTCCACAGAGCCATAGCAGCACCTAGGATGGGGTGAAGGCAGGACTCCCCCGCCCATCCTAGGACCCTCCAGAGCGTGGACCAGGGCAGGGGTTGGGGGGCACTGCTGAGACTGCAGGAGGGAGGGCAGTGCCCTGGGCACGGTGCAGCCTCCTATCCGAGGGTGGGAACCCCTGAGGGAGCTCAGGCATTGCCTTCCCCTCCCTGCAGGCCTCTCACCAGCACCTGCTGTCTCAGGCCCTGGTTCTGGGAATGCAGTGTGGCGGGGAGGGGACAGCCTCCAGGATGGGCAGGAAGTCAGAGCTTCCTTCTTCCCCTGACCTAATCAATACTGGGGTGCAGTGTTTCCACTGGGGTACAGTCTGAGACCGACAAGCCCCTGCAAGGACACAGGGAGAGGCAGCATGCGAGACACAAGGCAGGGCCCCCTCGCCTGCCTCCAGCTGCCCTCCAGCCCTGCCCCTGACCGTGTGGCCTGGAGGTGGGCTCTGCACTATCTCCAGGGAGGGCCTCTCTCCAGGAAGGTAAAGGCCCCTCCCAGGGTGGTGCATTTACTCCTTGTGCTTCTCAGGGTCCACAGCCTGGGAATGTGGGCAGTGTGGGCGCAGGCCTGGTCGCAGAGCCCTGCAGATCTTTCACCAGAGCTGGTAGGAAGACAAAGGGGTGAGCTCCTGAGACATGAGAAGACATGCGTCCTCCCCAGCATTTGGTGTTGTCACTATTTTTTATTTTAGCTGTTCTGATAGATACATAGTGATACATCGTTGTGGTTTTAGTTTGATGGCCAATGATGTCGGACATCTTTGCATGTGCTTACTTGCCATCTGTATGTCCATTTTGGTGAAATGTCTCTGTATATTCTGCTCATGTTCTAATTGGGTTGTTCGATAGTAGTCGACTGTCAGATATGTGGCTTGCAAATATTTTCTCCCAATTTGTAGTTTATTTTTTCATTCTCGTAACAGGGACTTTTGCAGAGCAAAAGTTTTAAATTTTAATGAAGTCCAATTTATCAGCTTTTCTTTTCATGGCTTGGGCTTGTGGTTTTAACTCTGAGAACTCTTTGCCAGCCCTAGGTCATGAAGATTTTCTCCTATGTTGTTTTTTTCTAAAAGTTTTATGTGTAAGTCTGTGATCCATTTTGAGTTTATTTTTATATCAGGTGTAAGGTTTAGGTTAAGTTTCTTTTTCTTCCTGCCTGTGGACGTCCAGTTGCTCCAGCACCGTTTGTTGAAAAGGCTATATTTCCTCCATTGAATTGTTTTGTGCCTCTATCAAAAGTCCATTAGGCATATTTGTGTGGGTCTCTCTTCTGCCCATTGATCTGTGTCTGTCCCTCCACCAGCGCCACGCTGTCTTGATCACTGTAGTTATAAGTCTTGAAACTGGGTAGACTCATTCCTCCCACTTTCTTCCTTTTTTTTCCCAAATTGTTTTAGCTATCCTCGTTTCTTTGCTTCCATATAAAGTTTGGAATAATCTTGTCAATATATATACAAAATCTTGATAGGAATTGTATAAAAATTGTATGTTAATTTGGAGACAACTGATATCTTTACTCTGTTGAGTCTTCCAATCTGTGAACATGGTATGTCTCTCTGTATATGTAGTTCTTATTTGATTTCTTTCATCAGCGTTTTGTAGTTTTCAGGATTCAAGTCCAGTGCATGTTTTGTTAGATTTACATCTAAGTTTTTCTTTTCTTTTCGCATGATTATAAATGGCATTGTATTTTTAATTTCAGTGTCCACAAATCCATTGCTAATATATAGAAAAACAATAGATTTTTGTATATTTATCTTTGTTGTTGTTTTTTTTTTTGTGAGGAGGACCAGCCCTGAGCTAACCTCCAATGCCAATCCTCCTCTTTTTTGCTGAGGAAGACTGGCCCTGGGCTAACATCCGTGCCCATCTTCCTCTACTTTATATGGGATGCTGCCACAGCATGGCTTAACAAGCGGTGCATTGTTGCACACCCAGGATCCGAACCAGCAAACCCCGGGCCACCGCAGCGGAGCGCGCGCACTTAACCGCTTGTGCCACTGGGCTGGCCCCTGTATATTTATCTTTAAACCTGCAACCTTGCTGACCTCACTTATTAGTTCTAGATTTTTTTTTTTTTTGAGAACATTTGAAAGTTTCTATGTAGACAAATATGTCATTTGAAAATAGGGACAGTTTTATTTCTTTCTTTCCAATCTGTATGCCTTTTCTTGCCTTATTGCACTGGCTAGAATTGCTAGTACTATATTGAATAAGAGTGGTGAGAGTGGGCATCTTCGCCTTGTTCCCAATTTTTGGAGGAAAATATTCAGACTTTCACCATATAATAATGTACCTGTAGGTTTTTGTAGATGCTCTTTATTAAGCTGAGGCAGATCCCCTCTATTCCTATTTTTCTGAGAGTTTTTGTCATGAATCAGTGTCAGATTTTGTCAAATGCTCTTTTTGCATTGGTATGATCACATGACTTTTTCTTTCTCAGCCTGTTAATATGGTGGATTACGATGATTGATTTTTTTTTAGTATTGAACCAAGCTTACATCCCTGGAATAAACATGGTCATGGTATGGAATTCTTTTTTATATATTGCTGAATTCTATTTGCTAATATTTTGTTAAGGATTTTAGCATCTAGTATTCATGGGGGCTATTGGTCTGTAGTTTTTTTGTTTTGTTTTGTTTTTGATACTGTCTTTGTTGGGTTTTGATATCAGGATAATACAAGCTTCAAAAAATGAATTTGGAAGTGTTCCCCTCCCCATTCTATTTTCTGGAAGCCATCGTGTAAAAACAGTGTGAATTCTTCTTTAAATGTTTGGTAGAATTCTGCAGTGAATCTGGTTGGGCCTGGAGATTTCTTTTTGAGAGGTTTTAAAATTAGGGATTCAATTTCCTTAATAGTTATAGGGATATTCAAATTATTTATTTTATATTAAGTGAGTTGTGGTAGTTTGTGTTTTTTTGAGGAAGTGGTCCATTTAGTCTAAATTGTCGAATTTATGTGTGTAGAGTTGTTCATAGTCTCTCATTACCCTTTTAATGGATGCAGAGTCTGAAGTGGTAACCCTTGTTTCATTCCTTATATTGGTAATTTGTATCTTACCTCTCCCTCTCTCTTTTTTTTTGGGGAGTGGTGGTCAGTCTTGCTAGAAGTTTGTCACTTTTATTGATCTTTTAAAAGAACCAGCTCTTAGTTTCATTAATTTTTTCTTTCTCTCTCTTTTTAAAAAAATTTCAGTTGTTTCTGCCCTTATTTTATTATTTCCTGCATTCTGTTTGCTTTGGGCTTATTTTACTCTTCTTTTTCTCAGTTCTTGTGGTGAGAGTTTAGATTAGTGATTTGAGACATTTCCTCTTTTCTAATGTATGCATATTTCTTGTCGTTGGTGTCTTTGAATAGATCCTGACTTCTAGACCCTGTGAACAGCAGAGTGGAACCCTGCCTGGTCGGTGCTATATCAGACAATGCTCTGCTGCTATTCACAGGGTTTTCATGGCCAATTTTTTGGAAGTAGGTGGCCAGGTCCTTCTTCCTAGTCCATCTAGTCTGGAAGCTCCACTGAGACCTGTCCACCATGTGTGACCCTGCTGGTATTTGAAATACCCGTGGCATAGCTTTCAGCATCATAGCAACACGCAGCTGCCACAGTGTGACAACCAACAGAGGGGTGTTGTGGTTCCCTGACTGAGAAATGAACCTGGGCTGTGGCTGTGAGAGCGCTAAATCTTAACCTCTAGACCACCAGGGCTGGCAGGGTATGCATATAGTGTTATAAATTTGCCTCTCAGCACTGCTTTATCTGTGTCCCACAAATTTTAATATGTTGTATTTTTAGTTTAATTCAGTTCCATGTATTTTTAAAATTTCCATTAGACTTCTTCTTCCACCTATGGATTGTTTAGAAATGTGTTGTTTAGTTTCCAAATGTTTGGAGATTTTCCAGTATCTTTCTGTTATTGATTTCTAGTTTGAATCCACTGTGGTCAGAGAATATGCTATGTATGATTTTGATTATTTTAAATTTGTTGAGGTTTATTTTAGGCCCAGGAGATGGTCTCTCTTTGTGTATGTTCCATGGACGCTTGAAAAGAATGTGTATACTGCTGTTGTTGTGTGGAGTATTCTGTAAAGGTGGGTTAGATCCTGTTTGTCGAAGGTGTGATTAAGGTCTTCTATATCCTTGCTGATTTTCTGTCTGGTTGTTCTGTCAGTTGTTGAGAGGGGGTGCTGAGGTCTCCAGTTAGTTTGTCTATTTCTCTTTTCAGTTCTATCAATTCTAGCCTCATATATTTTGTTGCCCTTTTGTTGAGGACATACACGTTTAGGATTGCTATGTCTTCTTGGTAGATCTTATTTTTGTATGTCTTTCTGTGTCTCTGGTAGTTTTATTTGCTCTGAAGTCTACATTATCTGATGTTACTATTGTCACTCCAGCTTTTCTTTGATTAATATTTGCATGATTTATCTTTTTCTATCTTTTTACTTTCAACTTGCCTCTATTGTTACATTTCAAGTGAGTTTCTTATAGACAGCATATAGTTAGGTTGTGTTTGTTAATCCCTTATGCAATTCTGTCTTTTATTTGGCTCATTTAGACCATTTCCATGTAATATAATTATTGATACATTAGGGCTTAAGTCCACTATTTTATTTTTTGTTTCTGTTTGATCTCTCTGTTTTTTATTTCTCTGATTTCTTTTTCCTACTTTTCCATGGGTTACTTGAACATATTTTGGAACTCCATTTTGATTTATCTATAGTATTTTTGAGTGTATCCCTTGTACAGGTTTTTCAGTGGTTGCTCTAAGTACTGCATTGTAGATATGTAACTTATCCCCGTCTATTCATGTCATTTTACCAGTTCAAGTGAAGTATAAAACTCTTATGTACCTGTGTCCCATTACCTCCCCCATTTATAATATAACTGTCTTAAATATTTAGACATATTTAGAACTCTCCATATTTAGAACTGCATCAGAATGTGCTATAATCTTTGCTTCAACCATCAAACAAAATTTAGAAAACTCAAAAGGGGAAGGAAATTGTATTGTATGTACCCTTCTTTTCGTTCTTCCCATTGTTGTTCCTTCCTCACGGTCAACAATTCCTTGTTTTCATCATATCATTTTTGTTTAGGGAACTTTTTTTGGTCATTCTTTTAGGATAGGTCTGTAGGTGACAAATCCTCTTAGTACTTTTTCGTCTGAGAATGTCCCGACTCCCCTTCCTTCCTGAAGGGTTTTTTGGGGATGGGTGTAGGTGTCGGGGTTGACAGTTCTCTTCTGTCAGCTACTGAAAACATTGTGCCACCTCCTTCTGGCCTCCGTGGTTTCTGATGAGAAATCCACAGTCCTTTGAATTGTTTTCCCTTGTGGGTGAGGTGTTGTGCTTCTCTGACTACTTTCAAGATTTTTTTTTTTTAGTATCTATCTCCACTTTTATTATGAAAATTTTCAGAGAATAGTTAAATAGATTCAATAAATGTTAATTTTGCACTCTTTTTTCTTCTTGTATTATGTATCTTGCTGAGCCATTTAAAAGTTATAGGTATTATGAAGCTTCATATCTAACACTCCAAGAATAAGGACACTGGCCTGTGTAACCACAATAACATTATCTACCTAAGAAAATAATTCCATGTCACCCAATGCATTCCACTTTCAAATTTCCAATTGTCACAGTCAAGAGTTTTTCGTTTTCAGAAGTTTGCCTGTGACATATCTTGTCATGGATATCTTTGAGTTTATCCTGTTTTGAATTCACTCAACTTCTGAATCTGAAGGTTAAAGCCTCTTGCCAAATTTTGGAAGTTTTCAGCCATTATATCTTTGAGTACTTTTTCAGCCCTACCTTCTGTCTCCTCCCCTTCTGGGGTCTGATATATTAATATTATAGTCTCATAGGTCCTGAGGCTCCCTCTTTGTCTCTGCCTCCTCTGTCTTTAAGCCTCATTTCCCTCTGTCATTCACATTGGGTAATTTCTATTGTTCTGTCATGCAGTTCATTGCATCTCTCCTTTGTTCCCTCTCTTCTGCTGTTGAGCCCATCCTCTTAGCTTTTCATTTGGTTATTATATTTTTCAGTTATAGAATTTTCATTTTATTCTTCTTTATATCTTTTATTCATTTGATGATACTTTCTTTTTTGTTGTTGTTTGTTTCAAGCATCTTTGTAATTGTTTTTGGATGCATTTTTATCATAACTGCTTCAAAATCCCTGTCAGATAATTCTAACATCTCTGTTATCTCAACCTTGGCATCTATTGATTGTCTTTTTTCATTTAGTTTGAAACCTTCCTAGTTTTTGGATAAATGAGTTTTGACTGAAACCTGGACATTTCCACATTATTTTCTGAGACTCTGGATCTTATTTAAACCTGTTTTAGCTGGGTCTCTGGTCCTGACTCTCAAGGGGAGGGGTGTTTTGCCTGGTTACTTCCAGGTGGGGATAGAAGTCCAGGTTTCCTACTGACCTCCATTGGCGGGGCTCCTCACTACTACAGGGAGGAGATGACATTCCAAACTTTACAGACTGGAAGCTGAGAGAGGCTCAGAAATTTGTTTAAGTTCTTGCAGGAACCAGAGTGGGGATTCCACCTAGACTGAGCGGAAGTCCAAGCTCTTAACCCTGGCCTCCCTGGCCCTCAGGGGATGCAGGAGGAGTAAGATTTACCCTAAAAAGAAGGTTCTGATGGCATCTCCTCCTGGGGTTTCCACGGCTGCTGCAAGTATCCCATGTTTTCGTGACCTTACTGGTCAGAGCTTTGCTGCACTTGACCAAAGTGATAGGCCTTTTCTGAGCTGCACAGAGCACTTCAACCAGCCCAAGGACACGATGTCCACCTAGGGGACCATCTTCTCCCAATGCAGGTGGGGGGTGATGAGGGTCAGGGAGGTCAGCATGAGGGGCTGGAGAGCACATCTCTGCAAGTGTCACCCACTGTGCCCTGAAGGAGTTTGGGGCTTGGAGTCATTGCTGTCCACTCTGTGGGGTCCCACCTGTCCTGTAGTCCTGTTTAGGGGGAGGGCTTGGGGAGGATGACCACATGTAGCTGGACTTTCCTGTGCTTTGGGCAGGGACTGTGACACTTCTGTTGTGTGTGAGGCTGACCTCAGCGTGGGTCAGCACATCACTGTGGGGCATGAGACAGTGGGTAGTGTCCCAGCTCCATGTCCTCCTGGATTGTGAGCCTGGACACTTGGATGTGCTCTCTGAACCTCAGTTTCTTCCTCTGTAAGAGGGGGGTAATGGTGCTGACCTCTGAGAGTCCCTGGCAGGCAGCAGACAGCCCATGGTGTTTCTGTTTGAATGAGATGTGAGTGCTGTCTGCTGCCAGGTATGTTCTCGGGGATGGGGGCCCTTCTTCAATCCTGCCTGAGGTCTCCTGGGTTTGGAGCAGACTCAGGGCCTCTAGTGCAGGGGACTGGGGTCAGGGGGGCCCTGAGTCTGTGCTTCTTGCTCAGCCCCGGGGAATAGGGGGCAGTATTGGGGGGGCAGGATGGAGAGGCTGAGAGGAGGCTGAGGCATCTTTGGCGGACACCCTCAGGCTGTCTCCATGGCAACTGTCAGCAGCCTCCTGGGCAAGAACCAGCACCTGGAAAGTCAGTGACAAAGCAGTTCCTGGAGAATGTGCCGCCTCTGCCACATGTGTGCCAGCTCAGCTCCTGTGTCTCCCTGGGCTGGAGGCCGGGGCTGCGGCCTTACTGGCTCGGCACCCACCCTGCCGGTCCTGGCCTGGAGACACCTTCATCTGCCCAGCGTGAGCCAGGGCTGCAGTGTGCAGGTGCGGATGCCTCTCCTGAGCGGAGCACTCCTGGCTTCCTATGGTGCTAGACGCCGCCTTGCCCCCATCACATGTGACACAGGTAATAATCCTAAGGACGCTGGTGCCAACACTCCTGCCACTGAGTGCTAGTGGGTGCTGGCGCTGCCGGCACTTCTTCTGGGCAGCATCTCATGGCAGCCTCCCCACAGCCCACTGGACCCTCACACTGTTACCCCTACATCACAGATGAGGGACCAGGTGCTCAGACAGGCAGTGCCTTCCCTAAGTCCAGTGGCCAGGAAGACGCAGGCTCCGACTTGAATCCCGGCCACCCGACCCAGCGTCCTGGTTCTGGTGGCCCAGAGCTCAGGTTCCTCTGTGCAAGCCCTGTTGAGCTCAGGGTGCTCATGTCAGGGTGGAGAGGGCATCCCTAGCCCCCTGCCTCGGCAGGGCCTGAGCTCCCTGAAGGGGGCTGAGTGGCACCTCTGAGATGCCTCCTGCCTCAGACCCCAGCCGGGACGGAGGCTCTGCTCAGCCCAGCCAGAACTGCAGCGGCCGTGGTGCCAGTGTCTCCTAGGGGGTGGGTGGGCACCTGCCCTCCAGACCTTTGTGCTGATTTGTTGTCCACACTGAGGTGTTTTTTGATCGTCAGAGGGACGCCTGTAGCAGCTGTCCTGGGCAGCTGGGGACGCGTGGTCACCCTGTCTCTGCTCCCTTTGCTGGGCTTGACCGAAGGGGAGGCTCAGGTAGAGCTGCCGGCTCGGTCTGGGGAGGGGCAGAGGATGTCCCCCGCCCATCGCATAACAGGATGACAGCTGTCCCCTCCCAAGGGGCAAGTGTGAAGACGCAGTGAGCTTTGTATGCACCCAGTGGGCCAGAGACCCCTCAGCCTGTCATCGCCGGCCTCATCATTGTGGTTCTGATGGCTGTCCCCAAAGAGCCCCAGAACACGTGTGAATGGTTTTGGGGTCTGTAGGGCCACACAAGGTCTGTGGTCCCGCAGGCTCAGCACAGACCCTCTGAGGGGCTAGCTCAGGTGGATGGGGTAGAGGTAGGGCTCTACCCCAAAAAGGGGCAGCAAGAAGCAAGGGGGGGAAGCAGGGGCAGGCCAGGGTGACCACCCAGGTCCGTGTGGTGAGGGTTAGCATTAGGATTGGGTTGGGGGGCAATCAGTGGCATCTCTGGTCTTGCCGCTTCCTCATGGACAGCTGTGGGTTCTGGTCACCTCTGGCAGCTCTTGGCATTCTCAAAAATGGGTGGTCCTGTGGGGTGTGGCTGGGCTGTGAAGGGTGGAGGTGGGAGAGCTGCTGGGAGAGGCCTCAGACGCTGGCTCTGGCTGTGATGTGCACCCAGATGCTCCTGCACAGACAGCTGTTGAAAGGCAGCCACTATTTAGGATATGCGGTTACAGAGGCCCAGCTGGGACCCCAGAGTCTGGGGGTGTGGGGTGAGTTTCTGGTTAGGGTTAGGGGCCCAGGCCAAGGCTGCAGCTACGTGGTCCCATCCCTCCTCCATCTGCTGTGGCTGGGAGCACTCTCCACCTTGGATGCGAGTGTGAGATGGGACTCTAAGGGCACCGGCTGGTATGTGTGCCTGGTGCCCCTGCGTCTGTGCCCAGCGTCCCTGTGTCCCCACGTCTGTGCCACGTCTTTACGCCCTGCTGCTCCACGTGTAGGGAGCTGGGCCTGGAGGTTGGGCTGACGGTAGTCGCAAGCTAGGTGTGTGTGCTCGGAATCCCAAGTCCCTGCCTATTTTATGTAGTTGTAATCACAATTTACATAAAAACTTGTGCTTTACCTTTTTCTTTTTGTACAGCAGCATATTGAGGTAAAATTCACATACTGCAATATTCATCCTTTTACAGTGTACAATTCAGTGGTTTTTAGCATGTTCATAGAGTTGTGCAATCATCCCTACAACCTCATTTTAGAACATTTCCATCATCCCAGAAAGGAAACCCCGCACCCTTTAGCATCACTCTCCATCCCAGTGATCCACTTTCTGTCTCTATGGATTTGTCTGTTCTGGCGTTCATATAAATGCTGTCATACAATATGTGGCCCTTTGTGTCTGGCTTCTTTCACGTAGTGTAATGTTTTTAAGGTTCATTCACTGAGAAGGTTCTATTTGGGGTTATTCATCATAATACCGTGATGCCCATCTCCATAACTGTGGCGTCTTAATTTTGTGTTATTTCGATGGGACAGATTCCCAGAGTGGACTGGTTAAAAGTGTTTAAACATTTTATGGCATTTTATTTTGCCATGTTGTTTTTCAAATGGGATGTATTAGTTTACATTCCCACCAGTTCTATTTAAATCGTTAGTGTAACAACAACTTTGCCACCGCTGAGTGTTACGTTTCCAAAGCTCTTGTTAAGTTTGGGGTAAACGCGTCCCTCACTGCTGTTTTATTTTTCAGTTTCCATTCCTGAGGAGTCTGGACATGTTCACACATTACAAAAATGTGTTCACTTTTAAGAGTTATCTGTGTGGGTCCTTTGCCATTTAGTTGGGGCAATTTCAGTGCTTCTTCACTAACATTTATTGAGTAGAGAGGGAAGGCACTGGCTGGTCCTGGAGGAGGGGAGAGTGGGGGTGGAATGTGAGCCACAGCTTCTGAGCTCCCGGGCCCTTCCCAGGCTGATGTTGCTGCCTTGCTTTCCAGGATTTTTCTGCAGCCTAAGACTTTGGGAATAGTAGGCACCCAAGAAATATGTGTTGAATACAAGGATCTGTGCTATAATTACCTTTTCGTTATTGTTGTTAATATAGTGTCTTTAAGTACCTCAAAGTTATTTTATTTTGTATTTTTTCAGAAGGATAAACATTATTCTTTTCTGTATAAATAAAAAATATTGATTCTCTTACTTTAAAATGCTCATGTAAAAAAGAATAAAAACAATGAAACACACTTCTGCCATCCTGAGATAACCACTGTTAATATTTTGAACTATTTCCTTCCAAACTTTTTCTCTGTGTAGATTTTAAAAATACACGATTGGTGTCATCCTTCAGGGATGTTGAGGGCATCCTGCTTCCACCATGGGCTGGCCCCCTGTGTCCCGGGGGCTCTGCGCACGGAGGCCGATGTCTGGGCATCCCCCACACTGAGTATGGTTCTTCTGCCGTGTGGACAGACTTCACTCATTCCCCTACTGCGGAGCATTTAAGTTATTTCCAATTTTGCTTTTATAGATAAGACCAAAAAACATACATACGTCTTTACCACACCACTGCTTATTTTCTTGGGACAAATGCCTAGAAGTTGGATGACAGTTCATTTCCTCTGTAAATCACACTAAAAGATTCTTCACTTCCTCATCATTTGGTTATGCTTCCTTTATTGCATATTTAAGTGTTTTTCTGTGTAGCAGGCTGTTTCTGTGTTTCAATTTGGACCTATCTAGCCCTCTCTCTCTGTACCGGTGCCTGTGGTCTAGTTGCTGAGCTCAAAGAAACATCTTAATGTCTCATGAACCAAGTCTTTTACTCTTTGTGCTTCTTTTCTGAATCTTTAATTTTTTGCCTATTTAGTTTTCCAGACAAATTTTGAAATCGATTTATTGTAGTCCAAAGAATTCCTTTTGGGATATTGTTTCAGTTATTGAGAAGCTTGAAATTGACTTGTAGAGAATCAAGTTTTTAAAATATGTATTTTGTCTGTCCATCCAGGAATACCGTATATCTTAACGTTTGTTCGGTGCTCCCTCCTTTTTGTAAATAAGATTTTATAGTTTTCTTTATATAGGTCACTCATATTTTTAAAGTTATTCCTAAGTGGTTTGTACTTATTGATGCTGTTGTGATTGAGGTGTTTTGTTTCGTTATATTTCTAGCTAGTCCTAGCTGGTGTCCCGTTAGCTTTTGAGTACTTGTGTTCTTCTTGTTCTCCCAGGTGGGCATTTGTGCAGGGCGGGTTTGAGGGGAGCTATGCACCTTTGCTTGCTGATGGTGGGCCTGCAGCTGAGTTCTGATTTTTTTCAGCCTGGATTTCTCAGTACAGGTGTGATGACGGTACCTACAGATTGCTTTTTTATGCCTGTTTTTTTCTCTCATTGCTTTTGGTCTCATTGTGCTGTTGTTTTAAGGCTTTATGCTACTTTCCGTCCTCTGTGGAATTCAGGAGGGCACTCGCAGACCTGCAGGAAGGTGTTCGAGTTGAGGCTCTCGACCAGTGGGCATCAGCATCACCCACAGGGCTTCACGGTCCTGGATGCTGGGCCCCACCCTCGGAGGTCTGGGCGGCCCGGAATTCAAGCTTCTGGTGATTTCCCAGGTGAGGCTGATGGCTGCTGGTCCTGGGGCAGTACTTGGAGAAACTCTGCTCTTGACCAAGTTCCTGGGAGTGTTATCACTCTCTTCCAGGAGTAATCATTTTTATCTGTTTTTCCTTATGTCTCATTCATGTTGTATTAGGTTATCCTGAACTCTTGGAATAAGATTAAATAAGCATTATGGTGGTAATTCTTATTTTGTTATCTGATTTTAAAGGAGATCCTGCATGATAAATGTGGGTTTGTTGGTACCCTTGAGAGTGGATTTTGTGCACAAAAAAGATTATTCAGAAATGATTTTAGTTTCTAAAAATCAAGATTTAGTTTATTAAAGTTATAAATCTAAATATATAGTTCTTTTTAGAATTTTTAAATTCAATTTGTGACAACATAGATGGACCTTGCCATACATAGCATTGTGCTAAGTGAAATATAAGTCAGACAAAGACAAATACTGTACTTATATATGGAATCTAAAAAGAAATAAACACACACCACCAAACTCATAGAAAAGGAGATCAGATTTGTGGTTACCAGAGGCGGGGATTGGGGGAGCTGGAGGAAGGTGGTCAAAAGCAGACTTCCGGTTATAAGACACGTAAGTGCTGAGGATGTGATGCACAGCACGCGGACCACAGCCAACACTGCTGGACGACGTATAGGAACGTGCTGAGAGTAGATCTGAGTTCTCATCACAAGGAGAAATTTCTTTTTTCTTTTCTTTTTATTGTATCTGTGTAAGATGATGGATGTTACCTAAACCTATTGTGGTAATCATTTCACAATATATGTTAATCAAACCATCATGCTGTACACTTTATACAGTGATGTGTGTCAATTATTTCTCAATAAAACTGGAAACTAAAAAAATTTTTTTAGATTCAGCTTATGAAAAGTTATATTTATACATTTAGCAATTTTAAACACTTTCAAGGACACTCTAAGTAGTGTTTTATCCCGTTCCATAAGCTTAGTTAATGTCAAATATTTAAAATTTTATTTATAAATTTACTATAACTGGACCTTCCTAAGTACTTAAGTATTGTATATACAGTAAATTAAAGTTTAAATATGCAATAGCCAGATGTGGAAGCAACCCGAATGCCCATCAATGGTTGATTGGATAAAGAAGATGTGGAATACATATATACAATGGGATACTACTCAGCCATAGAAAAAAGACAAAATTGTCCCATTTGCAGCAACGTGGATGGACCATAGTACTATGCTAAGTGAAATAAGTCAAACAGAGAAAGACAAATACCGTATGATTTCAGTCATATGTGGAAGATAAACAAACACATAGATGAGAACAACAGATTAGTGGTTACCAGAAGAAAAGGGGTTGAGGAGAGGGCGAAAGGGGTGAAGGGGCACATGTGTATGGTGACGGATAAAAATTAGACTATTGGTGGTGAATACAATGCAATCTATACAGAAACTGAAATATAATGATGTACACCTGAAATTTACACAACGTTAAAAGCTGATATGACCTCAATAAAATAATAAAATATAAATATGATGAATCATAAATTTGCTTAAATGTTCCAATACTTTTTACAAACTTATTAAGTTTTCAACTTAAAATAAAAAATCTAATCAATTTCCATTACATTTTAAAAATTAGAATCACAGGGCTAATGGGATGCTAACTGCAACCACACTTAGCATGTTGGTGTGTTCTGATAAATTCTCTTAATCATAACCTAAAAATATTAATACGGAAAGTTTGATTTTCATAAACTTTTCTATATTTAATTGTAAGTCTTCCTGGGAGTTAAATATGCTAATCCGCTAAGGAAACTCATCTCAACAAATGAAATGGAGGCTTCCTCCCATGTCATTTCTGGGTTGCCTCGTCAGAGAGCTTTCCTTGGCTGGGATGAGGACCAGATTCTTTCCTGAAACACCGATGACCATGGTGGGGCCTCTCAGCTCAAACACTGGGGGGTCCCAGAGCCCTAGTGGTGCAGTTAGGTTGTAATTTACTTCACAGGGCTATCATTTGGGTAGATTTTGTGTCTTTATGGTTCTGAAGATTGTGGATACCTTCTTGTCTCAGTTTAAATACCTTTGAATCCTTCATTAAAAAACAAGTTGTTTTCCTCTCCCGTAGGACCATGACAGCTTGAACACGTCAGAATGAGTTTCTGTATCTTTGGGTCTTTGCTGGCCGGTGCAACTTCTAAGGTCATTTTACTGACACTTCAGGGTTTATCAGGGAGCATCCTGATGCCTGGTAGACAGAAAGCTCTAGGGGAAGGGAGAAATAACTTCCTCGTATGTGATTTGTCTCCTCTTGGGAAGGCATTGGGGCTTTTCGAGGGCCCCTCACCGTCTGGATCAATTGTGTCTTCCATGGTTTAGACTTTGCTCACAGCACGTCCGTGTGTTTTTTTACCGTGCGTGGTCCCCTCCCTTGCATTTCCCTGTAAGTTGGCAGTTAGCTTTGGAGATTCTCTTAGAGAAATGAAACATTACAGATATAGTCGAAGTCTTCTGAATACAATCCCTCAATCAAATTGTCTTCTCTTTCTCTTTCCTTCTTTTTTACCTTCTGGTGATAACAACTATCTTAATTTGTGTTCCTTATTCCAGTGCTTGTGTATGTGTGGGTATTCCAACTTTCACTATGTATGTCTGTATCCATAAATAACATACAGTATTGTTTGCATGGTTTTAGTTATGTGTGTGTATATGTATTTAGGCATAGATATACAATTATTTCACAACTTGCCTTTTTACCTGTCAACATTGTGTTAAACATTTTCCATGTTAATGTGTGTGGGTTTATTTAATTTTACATGCTCATCCATATTGCACTGCAGAATAATGTTCCACTGTCTGCATGTACCACAATTATTTTCTTCTCTCCTTGTGAGGAGCAGTAGGCTGTTTCCGTTTTTCACTATTACAGGCAGTGCTGCTATGCACATGCCTGTGTGTATTTCTGCCAGTGTTTGTGTGACGTGTCTAGTATGTAGTTAGAAGTGGTTTCCTGAGTCATAGGGATGCTCATTTTTAGATTTTCTAGAAGCAGCCAAATGCTCTCTGAAATGATTCTGCAATTTTCTCTTCCACCAGTAGAGCTGTTGCTTGACATCCCCAGCTTTAACATTGTTTGCTAAACTGAGACTGTGAAATGGTATCTTTTTGTTAGTTTAACTTGAATTTCCCTGATTTTGGAGCATATTCTTTTCTCTTTTGTAATTTGCTCATTTTTCTGATAGGTTATTTGTATTTTTTCATATGGATTTATAGGAATTCTTTATATATTCTAGAAACCAATTCTATGTCAGTTATATGCATTGCAAATATCCTTTTCTTTTAATTTTTTCTGTAGCATCTTTTGTGATACAGTTTAAATTTTATTGTAGTCAAATTTATCAATCTATTATTTTATGGTTTGTGATTTTTATATCTTTTTTAGAAATCCTTCCCTACCTCACAGTTGTAGAACTGTTCTCTTGTTTTATTTTCAAAGTTTTAAAGTTTGCTTTCTGTACTTAGGTCTCTCTTTATTTTCCAGTTGCTTTTAATTGTGGCAAAATACACAACATAAAATTATGTCTTAATTTTACCCTTTTTAAATGTACAGTTTAGTGGTATTAAGTATATTCATAGTGTTGTGCAACCATCACCACCATCCGTCTCCATAACTCTTTTCATCTTGCAAATCTGAAACTCTGTCCTCATTAAACACTAACTCCCCATTCCGCCTTCCCCCAACCCTTGGCAGCCACCATTCCACTTTCTGTGTCTATGATTGTGACTACTCTGAGTACCTCATATAAGTGGAATCATACAGGATTTGTCCTTTGGTGACAGACTTATTTCACTTAACGTAATGTCCTCAAGGTTCATCCATGTTGCGTCATGTATTAGAATTTCTTTCCTTTTTAAGGCTGAATAATATTCCACTGTATGTCTATACCATGATTTGCTTCTCCATACATCCATTGATGGAAGCAATGGACACTTGGGTTGCTTCCACATCTTACCTATTGTGAATAATGCTGCTATGAACCTAGGTGTACAAATATCTCTTTGAGACCTTGCTTCCAATTCTTTTGGGTATATTCCCAAAAGAAGTGGAATTGCTAGATCATATAGTAATTCTATGTTCAATTTTGTTGTTTTTTTTTTTTTCCTGAGGAAGATTCACCCTGAGCTAACATCTGTTGCCAGTCTTCCTCTTTTTGCTTGAGGGAGATTCATCCTGAGCTAGCATCTGTGCCAGTCTTCCTCTATTTTGTATGTGGGTCACCGCCACAGCATGGCCACTGATGAGTGGTGTAGGTCTGTGCCAGGGAACCTAACTCAAGCTGTCGAAGTGGAGCATGCCAAACTCAACCACTAGGCCACAAGACTGGCCCTTATGTTCAACTTTTTGATGAAGCTCCTTACGGTATTCCACAGCGGCTGCACCATATTATGTTCCCACCAGCAATACACAAGGGTTCCAGTTTTTCCACATCCTCTCCAACAACTTGTTATTTTCCTTTTTTTTTTTTTTTGGTGAAGATGATTAGCCCTGAGTGAACATCTGTTGCCAATCCTCTTTTTGCTGAGGAAGGTTGGCCCTGGGCTAACATCTGTGCCCATTCTTCTGCTACTTTATATGTGGACACCTGCCACAGCATGGCTTGATAAGCAGTGCATATGTCGGTGCCCGGGATCCAAACCTGCAAACCCTGGGCTGCCGAAGCAGAGCGTGCGAACTTAACCACTACGCCACTGGGCCAGCCCTTGTTTTTCTTTTTTTGGTAATAGCCATCCTAATGGATGTGAGTTGGTAATTAACTGTAGTTTTGATTTGCATTTCCCTAAAGATTAGTGATGTCGAGCATCTTTTTGTGTGCTTATTGGCCATTTGTATATCTTTTTTGGAGAAATATTCATTCAAGTCCTTTGCCTATTTTTTTTAGATTTTATTTATTTATTTATTTCCCCCCAAAGCCCCAGTAGATAGTTGTATGTCATGGCTGCACATCCTTCTAGCTGCTGTATGTGGGACGCGGCCTCAGCATGGCCAGAGAAGCGGTGCGTCGGTGCGTGCCCGGGATCCGAACCCGGGCTGCCAGTAGCGGAGCGTGTGCACTTAACCACTAAGCCACGGGGCTGGCCCCCTTTGCCTATTTTTAAATTGAGTTTTTGTTGTTGTTGAGTTGTAGGAATTCTTTATATATTCTGGATATTAATCCCTTATTAGATATATGATTTGTGAATATTTTCACGCATTCCGTAGGTTGTCTTTTCACTGTCTTGATGGTGTTCTTTGATGTACAAAAGTTTTAAATTTTCGTGAAGTCCAATTTATGTACTTTTTCTTTTATTGCCCATGCTTTTGGTGTCACGTGCAAGAAGTCATTGCCAAATCCAATGTCATGAAGATTTTCTCCTATATTTTCTTCTAAGAGTTTTCTAGTTTAAGGTCTTACATTTAGATCTTTGATCCATTTTGAGTTACTTTTTGTATGTAGTATAAGATAAGGGTCCAACTTAGTTTTTTTGCATGTGGATATCCAGTTTTCCCAGCACAATTTGGTGAAAAGACTCTTGTTTCCCCATTGAGTGGTCTTGGCACTCTTGTTGAAAATCAGTTGACTGTATATGTCAGCATATGTTTCTGGGTTATTATTCTACTCTATTGGTGTATTTGTCTATCCTTATACCTTATAAAACAGTACCACATTGTTTTGACTACTGTAGCTTTGTGGTAAGTTTTGAAATCAAGAAATGTGAGTCCTCCAATTTCATTCTTTTCCTAGATTATGTTGGCTATTCAGGGTCCCTTGGGATTCCATGTGAATTTTAGAATAAGTTTTTCTATTTCTGCAGAAAATGTCATTGGAATTTTGATAGGGATTGCATTGAATCTGTAGATTGCTTTGGGTAGTATTGACAATCTTACATTTTCTACAAATTTAGAATTTTCTCTATATAAGATCAGTTGAGATTTTTATTGGAATTGCATTGAATTTGTAGATTAACTTGGAGAAAAGGGGCATCTAATGATGTTGAATTGTCTTATCTATTAATACGGTTCATCTCTCTTATCCCTTTGTTCTTCAAGAATGTTTTGACTTTTATTATCAAGGTATTGCACTTACTTTATTGAGTTTATTCCTAGATACTTTATAGATTTTGTTGCTATTATAAACAATACTTTTATGACAGCTTTATTGAGATATAATTCACACACTATAAATTTCACCCTTTTAAAGTATACAATTCAGTGATTTTTAGTATAGTCATAGAGTTGTGCAGCTGTCACCACTCTCTAATTTTATAACATTTTCATCACCCTGGAAAGGAGTCCCACACCCATTAGAACAATATCTTTTTAAAATTGTATTTTCTAATTGTAATTGAAAACAATTTATTTTTGTGTATTTATTTGGTATTCCATGATCTGTCTAAACTTTCTAATTAGTTCTGAGTTTGCCTGTATATACTTTTGGGTTTTCTATGTAGGAATCACGTTATCTGTGAATAAGACAGTTTGTTTCCTCCTTTCTAATCTTTATATATTTTATTTCTTTTTCTTGTGTTGTTGCCTTGGCTAGGAGCTCCATATAATATAAATGGTATACACGTATTATCCCTGAATTTAAAGAGAAATGCTCCTAATGGTTTGTAGTAGATACCTATTGTCAGTTTAAGGAAATTTCCTTCTATTCCTAGACATTTTATCATGAATAATATCAAAATTGTATCAAATAATTTTTCTGAAAATTTTGACATGATCATATAGTTTCTATTTTGATTTGTAATGTGGATTACATTAATAGTTATTCTACTATTGAACTATTCTTGTGTTCCTATGACGGCTAACCTGGCCATTATATTCTTTTAAAATATGTACCTTTGAATTTGATTTACTCTAATATTTTAAGATTTGTGTTTATAACTGAGATGTGTATACCTTTTCTAGGTTTAATATTAAGATTATACCAGCATCATAAAATGAGTTAGGAGTTTTCTTATATTTTTAGTCTCTGTAACAGTTTGTATACCATAGGAATGATCTGTTTTTTGAATGTTCATAGAACTCATTTGTAGAATTGTCTGGGTCTGATGTTCTGGCAGAAGAAACTTGAATCCAAATTCATTTTCGTAAATGGTTTTGGTATGCAAAATTTTAAAATGGCCCTCACACCTGTACAGTCATCTCCTCTTGACTGTGGGAAGGGCCTGTGGATATGAGGAGACGTTACTCCCATGATTAGTTTACTAATCAGTTGACTTTGAGCTAACCAAAGGGAGAATGTTCAGGTGAGACTGACCTAATCAGGTGATTAGGACTTTAAAGAGACTGGTCCCTTCCTAAAGTCACAGAATTTAGAAGTATGAGAGGGACTGTTGAGGGGCCAGGTGGCAAGGACCTGAGAGTGGCCTCTAAGAGCTAAGAGGAGTCCCCAACTGACAGCAAAACACTGGGACTCCATGTCTACTGCAAGGAATTGAATTCTGCAGACAACCTCGAGGGGCTGGGAAACATCACTTTCCCTAGTTTAGCCTCAAGATGAGGATGCAGCGACTGGTACCTTGATTTCAACCTTGTGAGACTCTAAGCAGAGAGCTGAGCCATGATGTGCCCTGACTTCTGAATGCAGAACTGTGAGCTGGTAAATGGTGCTATTTCCAGTCAACTGAATTGGGGCAAGTTTTTACACAGCAGTAGAAAACTAATATAATAGTTCATGGTTGGGCCGGCCCCGTGGCTTGGTGGTTAAGTGCACGTGCTCCGCTGCTGGCGGCCGGGGTTCGATCCTGGGCGCACACTGACGCACCGCTTCTTCGGCCATGCTGAGGCCGCGTCCCACATACAGCAACTAGAAGGATGTGCAGCTATGACCTACAACTGTCTGCTGGGGCTTTGGGGGAAAAAATAAATAAATAAAATTAAAAAAAAAAAAAGTTCATGGTTTGTTCAGGTTTTCTACTTCCTCTTCAGTCAGTTTTGGTAATTTGCATTTTGGGGGAGATATATCCATTTCATCAAAGTTTTAACATTTATTGTTAATAAAATGTAAAATATTGTAAATAAAATATAAAATTGTTAATATGTGATTGTGATTCTAAAAATCTCTCCCATCTATAGTTATGTTCGCTGTATGTACATACAGTTATGTGCATCTGTGTGCATGTGTGTATATATGTATGCATGTACATGCGTGCATGCATGTAGTTATGTGTTTGTATGTGTGTATCTGTGTGTGTATGTATGTGTACACTCTCTTTTTCTTGATTATTCTTGCAAGAAGCTTGTTCATTTTATTAAACATTCGAAGATTCAGCTTTATATTATTTCTCTATTTCCTATTTTAACTTTGTCTACTCTTATCTTTATTATTTCCAGTTTTCTACTTTCTCTAAAGTAGAAAAGTAGTAATTTCCTTTGCTGTTCTTTTTTAAGATTCTTGAGACATATCAATGCTTGGTTTATTTATTTTCAATATTTTAAAAAATAAAATCATTTAAGTTTATAAATCTCCCCTAAAGCATCACTTTAACTGAACTCCATATATTTTAATATGTAGTATTTTTGTTGTTGATGAGTTCTAAATATCTGGTAATTTCTATTGTTAGTTCTTTAATTAATGAGTTATTTAGTTGGCCATTTTGAGGGTTTCTATACATGTGAATTTTCTTTTTAAATGTGTTTTTATAGTTGTATTCTCATTTAATCGCATTAATTGCAGAAGTGCAATAATATATGTTACTAATTCTTTGAAATATGTTGAGACTTCTTTTGTGATGTAGGATATGGGCAATTTTCAAAGACATTCCTGTGTACTCCAAAAAATGTATATTCTCTATTTGTTAGGAGTAGATTTTGACAGATAGATAAATAGATAAGAAAGATATAGAAGATTAGAACTATATAATGGATCAAGACTGCTAATTTTATTTTAATCTTGTAAAGCCTTACTAAATTTTGGTGTTTAGTCGTTCAGATTCTGATAAGAACTTTGTTAGAATCTTCTACTATGTTGGAGGCATTTTCATTTATTTTCTTTATCTGTTTTGAGTTTGTAAGGTTGGGTGCATAAAAATTAATGATTGCCATATTTCTTGGTGAAATTTTCCTTTTAGTGTTATGCATTATATAACCTTCTTTAGTCCTAAGGTTGCTTTTTGTCTTAAATTCTGTTTTGTCTTTAGTATTTCTATACCAATTTTCTTTTCTATAGTATTTACTTACTATATCCTTTAAAAAATCTGTTTATTTTCAACATTTCTGTATTTTTTTTCAGGTGTGTCTTTTGTAAGTAGAATACAGTTGGACTTTAAAAAACTCCAATCTAATACTATACACTTCAATAGGAACTTAAAATTCATTTATATTTCTTGTGATTACTGAAGTATTTGGACTTAATTCTAATATCTTATTTTGTGTTTTCTCTTTATATCCTTTCTTTGCCTTTTTAGGAGGCACAGACTTTTGTAGCTTGACAAAATGTTCTATATTACTTATTCCCAGCACACCTTTTTACCCACTGCTGGTTTTGAGATAGATTGTATTTCTATCCATTTACTGGATGTCCTTAACATTTTATGATTTCAATCTCTTTTGTGAAGAAACTCCTAATCTCATTGAATTGTTTGTCTGTGTTGTCTCGTATTTCGTTGAGTGTTTTTATGATAGCTATTTTGAAACCTCTGTCATTTAGTTTATGGATTTCTGTGTCTTCGGGGTTGATTTCTGGGTGCTTGTCATTTTGTTTCTGGTTTGGTGATTTCATATATTTTTGCATTGTGGTTCCTGTGTTGGTTTTGTTTTTCCTCATCCTGGAAGTCTCTGGTTGCAATTTCCACCTGCCGCCACTGTCTGGTGGTAAAGGGCTGTGTAGTCTAAGCCCCTGCGCTCTGCCCCGGTTTTTCTGCTGCGATCCGCAGTTTTGTTTTGTTTTTTCCCCGCTGCGATCCACGGGTCCAGTCGTTTGATCAGGTCTGCCTCGGATCGCTAGGTCTGGTCTGGTCGGTTGAGCTGCAGAGTCCGGGTTGTGGGGAGAGGGGAGCTCTCTCTTTTGCCCTCTGGGTCCCTGACGTGGGAGGCTTCTCGTTTGCCCCTCTTTATCCACTCTCTGGGGTGCTCAGATGTTGATGGTAGCCCTGTGGCTCCTCTGAGTCCTCTGTGTGGGAGTTTCCCACTGGCTGAGAGAGTCCGAAGAGCCACGGTTTCCCCGCCGAGGGCCACCCCTCCCCCCTCTCTGGGAGCCGCGCTGACGGGGATCGCTGATCTGATGGGGAGGGAGAGGAGTTCTCCTTACCTCTCCCCACTTCCTCCGGGGGCCCAGCACATTCCGCTCTCAGATGTGAGGCAGTGTGGATCCCTCCGCTCTAGGTTTTCACTGTCTGGGATTCCGTTGTTGGTCTGTGACTGTTGCTTTTGTTGTATCTTGTCGGGGGAAGAGTTCACGGGAAAGCTCACTCTGCCATGGTGCTGACGTCACTCCTGGATGTCCTTAACATTTTAAACGTATGTTTGTAACTATACATTTGTCTAACGCAGAGGTCAGAAAACTACAGCCCATCTGCCTGGCAGCCTGTGTTTATAGATAAAGTTTTATTGGAATACAGCCTTGTCCATTCATTTACATATTATCTATGGCTGCCTTCATGCTACGGTGGCAGAGTTGAGTGGTTGTGACAAAGACCTTATGGCTCACAAAGCCTAACTATTTACTAACTGGCCCTTTACAAAAAACGTTTGCGGTCCCCTGGTCTAACACCATGAAGAGTGAGTTAGCCTCTATGACATGATTGATGTGACTACACCTGGTACAACCCCTTCTGTAAATATTTTATTATTGCCTAGATTGTTAGTTTTACATTTAGAAAATAAACACACAAAAAATGAAAAATTGGATCATAATTAAAAAACAATCAATGATTAATTAAATTTAACTACTTGAAAATTATTTTCAGTGCCTGCCATTATTCTTACGTACTGTGCATTCCCTTTGGGTTCAGTTATCATGTTGTTTTACTGAGGGTCTGGGTGATGACTTATTTTATACATGAAATATTTATTTCATGTATAGACTTATGTATATACATTAAAATATACTTACTTGATGTATGAAATATTTTGCCCTCACTCTTCATTGACAGTTTAGCTGGATATTAAGTTCTAAGATGACAGTTATTTTCCTGCAGCTTGTTGGTGGTGTTGCTTAATTGTCTTCTACCATATGTTTTTGCTGAGGTGAAGCTTTCTCATCTTTTAATTTTTCTTCTTTTCTAGATATTTTGTCTTTTCTTTCTGGTAGCTTTTAAGACTTTCTTTTTACGCCTGATATTCTGCATTTCCTCGTACTGTTTCTGGTTGGATGTATTTTCTTTATCTGATTGGCACTTGTAGTGTACTTTGAATTTGAGAACTCAAGTCTTTAATTCTGGAACTTTCTCATCTGTTATTTCTTCAGATGTTGCTGCTTCATCATTCCCTCTATTCTCTTCTTCTGGAACTCACATTTGATGTGTGTTAGATATATGATCTAACCTCCATATCACTTAACTTCTCTCTCATTTTTTTTCTTTGTCTTTTTGATGTCTGTGGGTAAATTCCTTAGTATTAGCCCCAGTACTATTTTCTAAACCGTTAATACTCTCAAACCATGTCTCCAACCTAGAGTATGATGCATCATTACTGCTGGTATTATTTCAGTAACTATTTGCTTATTGTCAAGACTTCTAGCTAGTTTTTTAAGTACCTACCTGTTTCTGCCCGTTTTTGTTTCATAATTTGTTGATTTCATCTGAACAAAATTAATCTCCCAATAGTTGATTCCAGTACGCGAGTGTTTCTCTTAGCACTGGACTTCCTCATGTGCTGTGGAATTTTGGTTTGAATAGGTTTTCTTGTTGCTCTTCTTTTTTTATCCCCTGGGAGTTTTATCTTATTTTTGACCCCAGCTCCATCTCAAATTTTATTCCTTACTGCCATGTATTACAGCAGAGGAGCACAAAGCCTTCTTCACCAAGAGTCCAGGATGCATTTTAAAGGTAGAGCCCGTAGGATTGTTGGTGAATTAGATGTGGAGTGTAAGAGACAGAGGAGTCAGGGATGAAGGCTTGGTTTTGGCTTAAATAACAGTTGACTAGCGCTGTTCACTGAGAGGGGTGAATACTGGGGAAGGAGCAAGATTGGGAGTAAGAATCAAAAGCTCTTTAGTCACTATGATGTAACAACTCGGAACTTTAAAAAAAAGTACATGTTTTAGTATGTTAAAATTTAAAAACGAATTCTTTAGTTGTATAATTTTTTTTTTTGTGAGGAAGATCGGCCCTGAGCTAACATCTGCCAATCCTCCTCTTTTTGCTGAGGAAGACTGGGCCTGGGCTAACATCTGTGCCCATCTTCCTCTGCTTTATATGGGACGCCGCCACAGCATGGCCTAGACAAGCGGTGCATCGGTGAGCACCCGGGATCCGAACTGGCGAACCCCGGGCCATTGCAGCGGAGCGCACGCACTTAACCACTTGTGCCACCTGGCTGGCCCCTAGTTGTATAATGTTTGATATGCTTTTTTTGATTTCCAAGTGGAAAGGTCAAAAAGGCAGTTGGATATATGAGCCTAGAGTTCCAGATTTGAATTAAAGATGTAAATTTGGGAGTAATAAGCATACCGTGATATTCAGAGCTATTGGGTAGATCCTATATGGAGTGAGCCCTGGGGCCTCTAATTTTTGAGTCTGGTAGAGGAGGCAAAGCTGGCAAACAAGACCTAGAAGGGGCTCCCAGGGAGTTAAGAGGAAAATGAGAGAGTTGACCCAAGGACAAGAGATGAAACCGTTTAAAGAAAGAGACTTAACCATTGGAATTGGCAAGAAGGCTTGACACAGCATTTCAGTGGAAGGGTGAGGGTGAGAACCTAGTTGGACAAAGGTGAACAGAGATGGAAAGGTTAGGCAGTGGGGACCAAGGATTGACACCTGCAGTGAGTTTTGGTGTGAAGGGCGCGAAGTGTGCTGTGGTCAGAGGCAGGTGTGAGATCTTTTGTTTTTAAGATGGGAGGCATTGGAATATGTTTTTATGCTAATGGAACTGATTGTTATAGTTTTTCTGAGTCCCCTGAACCCTTTATTCCACCTTCGCTGCCCCTCATTCCCACGTTCTCCTGAGATAAAGTGAAGAAGGGCAACGTGTAGTGCCTGTTCAGGAGTCTCTCAAGCTCCAGTGAACTCGTGCCCCCACTCATCACCACCTCTCCTGAGGCAGCTTGCAGTGCAACTGGGGTTGGTTTGAGGACATGTTTCAGGCTTGGACTCAATTGAGGGACAGACTCAAGGCCAGGCCAGGGGCCACAGACCAAGTGTCCTCTAGAGGTGATGCCTTTGAACTGGAGGGACGGTTATGCTGGTAAAAGCCATTGCTAACATTACTCGTGAGGACATCTGAATTCAGTTCCTGCCTCCCCCTGCCTGGCAAGCCCCACGCCCTGTGCAAGCCCTGTGCTTGGACTGTGGGGGACACAGGCACAAATGTGTCCCTGCTCTTGGGCGTAGGACACGGGTGATAAGGGGGTGTGTTCTCTTATCAGCTCTGTGTGGAAGCCCTTACTTCCCTCTTTCTCTTTGTTCCTGCCAGGATCCTTGCCACGGCTGGCACTGACTTTGACCTGCGAACGCTGCGGGCTGTGCGTGTGCTAAGACCCCTGAAGCTGGTGTCTGGGATTCCGAGTGAGTCTGGCAAAAGCAGTCATGCCCAAGCCTACTTGGAACACTGACCTCCTCTCCCACCCCCACCATGGCCATGGCCACAGTTAAGCCCTAACCAGTGGGCTCTTTGGCTTTGGTGACTCTGAGCTTGCTGCTCTTGACCCCAGGGAACCAGATATGAAGAAAGGAAGAGCAAGCCTTTTCCAGTCTATCCCATTCTCCATGAAAGCCCAGACGATGACCCTGTTATTTTGCCCTGACTTGGCTTCCCTAGATGGAAACTTTACTCCTCCTCACACCCTGTGCTGTATTTCCAGCTCTGCTTCTTTTTCTGGGGTTAAGGGACAGATGGGAGATTGGCCAAGGTGCTGGGTCATGATGCCTGAGAAAATATTCAAAGGCTGCAAAGGACCACCTGTCTTGGCTCAGGCTTGGCAGGGCCATTGGGAGCTGAGACCGGGTTAAGACATGCTCCTGGAATGGGCTGCTCAGGGAGCCAAGCGTGGGCAGGAGGATGGACAGGGTTGCCTTGGGAGCCAGTGACCATCCTGGCCTCTTTCCTTCAGTCTGCTGGAAGTTTGGTTTTAGGATTCCCTCAGGGCCTGGATGGGCAAGGACCTAGGGCTGTGCCCCCTGAGACCACTACAGGGAAGACCCTTGGTTGGCTCCCTGTTCGGCCCTGAGACCCTGCCAGGCAAAGACTCAGGCCTGTATCCAAGAGCTAGGGCCAGGCTGGAAGCGGGGTCATGGGGCTCAGCCCCCTCTGCCCAATCTGGCCCGGAAACACTCATGCCCTGTGATCAGCGGTAAAATACTCCCTAGGGGCAGGTCCTCTGCTTTACTTTCCCTAAGGAGTTGGGTCTGTCAGGAACCCCTGGACTTCCCTCCCAGGATCCCCTCTCATAGTTCCCAGCATTTCCTTCTCTTCCCTCCCAGGATCTTCTCCTCTTCCCTCCTAATCCTCTGCTCTTAGTTCCCAGGATCCCCTGCTCTTCCCTCCCAAGATCCCCTGCTCCTCCCTCCCAAGATTCCTTGTTCTTAGCTTCTAGGATCTTCTGCTTTTCCCTCTCAGGATTCCCTCATCTTCCCTCTCAGGACTCTCCGCTCTTCCTCTACCCTAAGCCCTCCATAGATCCACAGATCTCACCAGCCCACACTCTCCACCTGAACTTCATACTCAGGCACCCCCACACCCTGCTCCTCCCCCTACTTTGGGACACTGATCAGTCCACCTCCCCTCACGACCCTATGCCTCGTCCCCCACCCCGAGGACTCTCAGCTCTGCCGCACACAGGCTTTCCCTTTTCTGTCCTCCTTCCCCCAAGACTTCAAGCTTCCCCACCACTCCCTGCTCTGTCTCCTACTTTGAGGGCTCGCCTTTGCCCTGTGGCCCCGTAAACACTCACTGCGAGCACCTTGCCCCAGGACTCTCAGTCCTGTCCCGCCTGGCTCTTGCTATTCTGTCTACACACCCATCCCACTCCCTGCGCTGCCCGCCCTCCTCTCTGACCTGCCCTGCTTTGCCTGCTCTGGCCCCAGGTCTGCAGGTGGTGCTCAAGTCCATCATGAAGGCCATGGTTCCGCTCCTGCAGATCGGGCTGCTTCTCTTCTTCGCCATCCTCATGTTCGCCATCATCGGCCTCGAGTTCTACATGGGCAAATTCCACAAGGCCTGTTTCCCCAACAGCACAGGTGAGGCCTAGCCGCACCCCTCAGACTGAGATGAGGACCGCGGATTCATTCCTCCAGGAGAGAGGCACTGTTCCAAGTGCTAAGGAGCTTTCTAGGTGCCAGACAAATGAGGTGGAGGTTCCAGTGGGGGATGGACGATAACCTGATAAACACAAATATGTAAACTAACACGCACATGACCTCATTACAGATTGTAGTAACTTCTAGGAAGGAAACAAAAAGGGCATTTGAAATAGAATAATTTGGGGCCCTCTTCACAGAGAGTGGCCAGGGAAGGCCTCTCTGCTCAGGTGACAATTGAACAGCAGTCTGAATGCAGTGACAGGGACAGCTGTGTGGCCACTGGACCAGAGAGCTTCAGTTACAAGGAATAGTAAGTGCAAAGGCTGGAGTGAGGAACAGGAAGAACAGAAGGGGTCACTGTGTGGGTTTTGTGGATGGTCGGAGCTCTGAGTCTTATTCTGAGAGAAATGGGAAGACAGCGGGGGGCTTTGAGTGAGGAGTGACATCGTCTGATCATTCTGGCTGCTGTGGGGAGATGAAGGCAGAATCAGGCTTGAGTTGGAGAATAATATCTCAATCCAGGAGAGGTGCTGTTGGCTGGGGCCAGGCTGTTTTGGTAGACATGGTTAGAATGGGTCAAGGTCTTGTTATATGTTGCAGTGAGGCTTGCTGCACCAACAGGGTTTTCTGGGATCTTGTATGTGGGGTGTAATAGAAAGAGAAGAGTTAGGGGTGGCACTAAGGTTTGTGGCTTGAGTTGACCATAAATACATTTATGGTCATCTCACTAGATGCAGAAAAAACTTTTACTAAAATTTGAATCATTCATGACTAAGAAAACCTCTTATCAAACTGGAAATAAAAAGGAATTTTCTTAAACTCCCTAAAATTTCCTGCAAACATTGTACTTTGTTGTAAGTCTTGAGAGCTTTCCCTTTAAAGTCAGGGATGAAATTGAGGCACTCATGGTCACTTTTAGTCCGCATATCATTGCAGTCACAGCCAGTGCCAGGAGACAAGAAAAGGAAGAAAAACCCTGTCGAGAATGGGAAAGGAGGAAATAAAACTGTCGTTATTCACAGAGAATACCGTTGTTTCCAAGCAGACAAACAGTGACTTACTAGTCTTCTCTGTGAGCGTTTATTAAGATGTTTGGAGGGAGAGGAGTAAACTTTTGTGGTCAGTTTTGTCTTCTAAACCTGGGAGTATTTGCTTTCTATCCTACAACTCCTCAAAATTTCTCCTATGTTGATAGGAGGGATTCCCATGTATTGTTATACATTTGCTTTTTTTTTTTAATAGTTTTTTTCTACTCTGTCATTAGGATTTGGGGACTGGAGGGGATAAACATGTGCTACTGGTTTAAACAGTGCATCTTGTTGCAGAGATTAGCACTGTTTTTCTGGTGTTTCTTTAACATCCCTCTGTGTGGTCCTTGGCTGCCTCCTAGGCTGCAGGCCAGCAGGAGCATATCCACTCTGGGAGGGCCAGGTCAGTGAGGCCTGGGCCTTGAGGCCCCCAGCCATCCTCTGGTCACATGTTGGGTGGGCTCTGGGTCAACCTGCCGAGGTTGACGAGCACCAGGACTAGTCCAGCTTGGTGTTGGCTCCAGAGCGACAGGCAGATCTTCATGTCAGGAGAATCTTGGTGGCAGTTTGGCCGCGAGGGAAAGGAGAAGTCAGGGTGGTAGTGGTAGAAAGAATTGGAGATTGGGAGTTTGTTGTTTTTTATTTTAAGGTGAATGAGTCCTGAGCATGTTGAAATGATGATGGGCAGGTTTCAGTAGAGAGGGAGAGGCTGACCAATAGTTCCTGAGAGGGTAGGTGTGAGCTCAGGTGGAGGCAGACTGTAGGCAGGAGGAGAGTGCTGGTGCAGGTGCAAGAGGATGGTGGGAAGTCGAGGGAGAGTTTCTGTTGGTGGCTGATTCCTGTCCACCTGTGACGAGGTCTCCAGGGCCCAGGAATCCCAGCAGGGTGGGAGACCTTGGTGTTTCTGAGCTCAGGGTCTGTGCTTCATTCTCCTGCTCTCAGATACAGAGCCAGTGGGCGACTTCCCCTGTGGCAAGGAGGCCCCAGCCCGGCTGTGTGAGGGTGACACTGAGTGCCGGGAGTACTGGCCAGGGCCCAACTTTGGCATCACCAACTTTGACAACATCCTCTTTGCCATCCTGACGGTGTTCCAGTGCATCACCATGGAGGGCTGGACGGACATCCTCTACAATGTGAGTTGCATCTTGGCCCCGGGATGGGGAGTGGGCCCTGGAGCTCCTGGGGTCCCATTTGAGGTGGCGCTTCTGACCTAAGAACATCTGCCCAGCCCCAGGCTCCTTCCTCCACCCTAGGATGAAATACAGGCCCCTCCTTCAGAGGGCCCTACCAAGGGGTTCACTGTGATCAGTCTCAACTCAACTCTTGACTTAGGTCCTGGAGTCTCCAGGACAGCTTCTCTTATGAAAGTGAAACTGAGGGGCAGCTGGTGGAGGTCAGAAAAGAAAATTCCAGAGAAGATACTCACTGTGAGCTTGCTCCAAGTTAGGCCCTGTGTGAAATGTTTTAGCCCTCTTAACTCATAGAATCATTTCAAGAACCCCATTGTACAGATGATGAAACTGAGTCATGGAGAAGCTAATTAATTTGCCCTAGGCCCCAAGGCTAGTAGGCAGCTTGCTGTTGACTGCTACCTATGCCATCGCTGCTGGGGTCTTCTGGATGGAGTAAGGGACAGGGAGGCCTTTTGGGCCTCTCGTCGTCCCTAGGCTGTCTGGTGAAGATAGTGAGGAGCAGGGTAGGGCTTAGGGTTGCCTTGAGCCAAGGCTCAGGGAAGCTTCTTTGCTTATGCAGGGATGCTTAGGGTGGGAGCCTGTGTCTGGTACGTTTGTTTCCTTCCCAGTGAGTCTGGCACTGTTTCCTCTGGTTCTGCTCCTCTTTGATCTTCTCACTCTCATCTTGATGCCAGCCTGTCTCAGTGGTGTAGGGCAGTCTAGGGTTGGTGCCCATGACAGAAGTTGGGTAAAAGGCCCTTGGGGGTTGCCTAGTGACCCATCTGCCTCCCACCTCCCCTCCACCTGAGACTCTTCTTGGTGGACTCTACAATCGATTCCTGAGCAGACCACTGTCTCTTTTTTTATGTGACGACTCCCCCTATCCCCAGCTGCCTTCTACCCCCTAGAGCCCTGTGAGCCACTGGGGCATGAGAACAATTAAATTCATAGCTCAGGGGCCTTGGGAGGTGGAGAAAGAAGGTGCACATGAGCCAGAAATCTTGGCAGGCTTGGTTGGGAGGGTATGGCTGGCGGATTGCTATGTTTTGGGTAGCTAGAGGGTGTGTTCTGCTTGGGTGCTGTGGGTGGCGGACCCTGGAGCACAAGGTACTTCTCTTTGAATCTGTCACTTGTGCACTGAGGGTGGGGCTTGGGCTGCAAGTTCCTGGAGCCCTGTGCTCCCCAGCCTCTAGTAGCTATGTGCTGGTGGCATGACAGTGGACAGGAGGAAAGGGACAGACTTGGACCCTTTGCTCTGTGCCTCCTCTAGGGGTTCATGGAGACCCAGAGGGGTCTCGGGGCTGGGCATCCAGTAGGTGCTTGGTAAATGCTTGTTGAGCAGGCAGATGGCAGATGAGGAGTTAAGGAAAAGCTGGCCCTCGGTCCGTTGAACCAGATCCTCCTTGGAGTGGGAGTCGTGTCTGATGATAGGCTCTGTTTGGTCGAGGGAAAGAGGAATGGGGACAAAGGCAGTGATAAAGAGCTTGGCTGTTCTCTCCCTACAGCTGATCAACGAACAATTTCCACAGAGACAGACCCTAAAAATAGCTCTGAGCTGGGCACATCCCTGCCAGCCCCACCCGAACGAGAGACTGTGTGAGCAGGTCTCTACAGCCCTCAGTGCCGAATGGGGCTTGGCCAGTGGCCCAGGTGACTCAGACTGGTGGGTCTGTGCCCCTCAGGGGAAAGGGTGGGCACGTACCAGACCCCAGAGCAGGAGGCACTGGTCAGGAAGGGCCACAGAGGCTTCATCCAACACATATTTCCATGGGACCCACCGGGTGCTGGGCACCCCCAAGATGCTGCAGGTATGATGGTGAGCAGGAGGTATTCAACAAATAGGGGCCCAATAGTGGCACACACTGTGAAGGAAACAGAGGAGGATGAGGGGCAGGGAGTGATGAGTTAGAGGGTGTTGGAAAGCAGGGCCTAGTGAGGCCTAGACGCCAGACCTGCACACGTGACGGGACGGTGTCTTGCACATTGGGCGAGGCACCAGGACACAGTGATGGTGGTGAGCTGGAGGCTGGTGCCTAGAGCAGGTGGCCAAGAACTGGCTGGATCCACCCTCCACACCAAGGGATGACAGGGTCAGTTGTTGGAGATCAGACAGGATTTTTGAAGAGGATTCTTTGGAAGGAGAGCCTGCCCCTCACCTCCAACCCAGTGCAAGGGGCTTTCGTGGTGCCCTCAGACATAGGCTCGTGGAGGGTGGAGGCCCAAGCGACGGTGCCTGGGACTTCAAGGGCAGGAGCTGCTGGCCTGCAGCAGTGGGGTGGAGGGAGCGTGATGGAGAGCACACTCGATGTAGGAGCAGGGGGAGAGTGTTTGAGTGTCTCTCGTGGACCAGCGGTCGCCAGGGGAGAGTGGGCAGCCAGGAGCACTTTTAAATTCTGACCAGGGGGAATGATGGCTCTCAACAGAACATCTGTTCTGAGTGGGACTGTTGAAGAACTGGTGGTGGTGGGCATGGAGGGTGTTCTCCAGCTGGAGGAGAGATGGCTTGCCTGTGTTTTGAAAAGTAAGTGAAGTCTAGCAGAGTCTTGGAAGAACCCGCAGAAGTGCCTTGTGAGAGACTAGTCAGCAGTAAATTCCTGTCAGGCCCAGGGAGATGAGATTATCTCAGGACAGCACCACGCAAGGAAGAACTTGCCTGCCCCCCTGCTCCTCCCTCCCCTGCGTTGTTAGTGTGGGGGTCAGCAGCCCGCCAGCAAGCTGAGGAAGGAGGAACAATGCTAGGTGCGTAGGGGCAAAGAGGGGCCAGGCCTTCTCCCATTGAAAGCAGTCAGCTGTGGCAGGCCAGCCAAAGAGAGTAGATGTTCTCAGTGTAAAGCATGTTAAAACAGTTTTATTACCAGCTAGGATTGGGCACTTAACTACTGAATTGAGACTGTGCTTTCCATGTGATGTGATTGTAGAACTTTCTATTACCCGGGAGTTATCAGGAAAATCATGAGACTTATCCAAATTTTCATCCAGGCACATGACTATGTTCAAAGGGACAGTTGGAGGTAAATAATATTGGTTTATGATTATATACATATGATTTTGCATATGTTCATTGTACTAGTTACATAAACATCTGAGGAAGGAGTGTTCAGATATATAGGTGTAAAGCTATATTTTGAAATTAGCAAAGACAGGACTTGCTCATTGATTGAATGTCCAATGTGAGAGAAAGAAGAATCAGAGATGATGTGACTTGAGCCACTGGGAAAGGTGGTACCTTTGCTGAGAAGGGGAGAATTGGGAGCAAGATATTTGCTTAGTATTGTTTTAGCGGAGAGTAGTGGTGGAACACGAGAATTTTGTTTTGGCCCTGTAAAGCTTTAGATAACTGTTTTCATCCAAGTGGAGATGCTGAGTGTACAGTTAGGTACATGAGAGGGAGTTCAGAGGGAACAGCAGGGTGAGGGTGTATGTTTGAAGTCATGGATGGTGTTTAAAATTATGGGAGAGGATGAGATTGCCTGGGTAGTGAGTGTAGGTGGAGAAGCGAAGGCCCAAGACTGAGCCTTCTCTGAGCCTTTGGCTGTCGGGGGAATTCCAACATTTAGAACCAAGTAGGAAAGAAGGATCCAGCAAAAGAGACCAAGGTGGAGCCTTTAAGGGGGCTAAGAATAACACCATGAGCATGCTGTGTCTTGGAAGCGGAGCAAAGAGTGATCCACCAGGTCACATGTGCTGAGAGGTCAGGCAAGATGTTGGTAAACCTGATGAGCAGTTTCAGTGGTGGGGTTAAAACCATGGAATGTGTAGGTTACAGGGAGAGGGAGGCACGGAAGTGAGAATGGCAAGTATAGTCAACTCTTTGAAGGATTTTCCCTGTGGAGGGGATCAGGGCAGTGAGAGGTAACTGCAGGGAGATAAGGGAATTGGCTTGCTTTTTAAATTTATAGACTTTTTATTTGAGATAATTGCAGGTTCACACGCAGCTGTAAGAAATAATACAGAAAGATGCCAGGCATCCTTTACCCTGTTTCCTCTAGTGGTGCAACCTGCAAAACTGACATATAACACAACCAGGATGTTGACACTGATGCAGTCAAGATGCAGAATGTTCCATCCGCAGGAGGATCCCTCATGCTGCTTTTTTATAGCCATGCCCATTTCTCTCTTGCCCTCACCCCCTCCTCAATCCCTGATAACCACTGATCTGTTTGCGGATCTATAACTTTACCATTTCCAGATGGTTATATAGATGAAACCATACTGTATGTAACTTTTTGGTATTGGCTACTTTCACTCAGCATAATTCTGTGGAGATTCATCCCAATTATTGTGTGTGTCAGTAGTTTGTTCCTTTTTATTGCTGAGTGGTCTTCCATGGTATGGGTGGACTACAGTTTGTGTAACGTCCACTTTTTAAAGGACATCTGGATTGTTTCCAGTTTGGGGCTTTTGTGAATAAAGTTGCTCTACACATTTCTGTACAGGTTTTTGTACAAACATTACTTTTCATTTCTCTGGGATAAACGCCAAAGACTGGGATTCCTGAGTTGTATAGCAGTTACATGTTTAGTTTTTTAAGAAACTAAAACTTTTCTAGAGGGCTGTATTCTTTTACAATCTCACCAGCAGTTTATGAATAATATAGTTGTGCTGCATCCTTGCCAGTATTTGCTGATGTCACTGTTTTTACCTTTAGCCATTCTCATAAGTGTGTAGTGATATATCATTGTGGGTTTTTTTTTTTTTTTTTGCTGAGGAAGATTCGCCCTGAGTTAACATCTGTGGCTAGTCCTCCTCTATTTTGTATGTGGGCTGCCACAGCATGGCCTCTGACGAATGCTGTAGGTCCATGCCCAGGAACTGAACCTGGGCTGCCCAAGCGGAATGCGCCAAACACAACCACTACGCCATTGGGGCTGGCCTGTATATCACTGTGGTTTTAATCAGCACTTCCTAAGGGCTAATGATGTTAAGCATCTTTTCATATTTATTTTCCATTTGTATATTTCCTTCGGTGAAATATCTCTTTGTATCTTTTGCCCATGGTCTGTTTGGATTGTTCTTTTACTGTAGAGTTTTTATATATTCTAGATACTAGTTCTTTGTCAGATATGTGGTTTGCAAATATTTTCTCCTGGTCAGTGCCTGTCTTGTCATACTCTTTACCTAGTCTTTCCCAGAACAAGCATTTTAAATTTTGATAAACTCCAGTTTATCAATTTTTCCTTTTGTGGATTGGGCTTTTGGTGTCAAGTCTAAGAACTCTTTGTCTAGTCCTAAATCCTGAAGATTTTCTCCTGTGTTTTTTCCTAAAAGTTGTATATTTTACAAATAAGTCTGTGGTCCATTTTGAGTTAATTTTTGTATAAAGTGTGAGGTTTAGGTTGAGGTTCTTTTTTCTTTCTTTCTTACTCCCTCCTTCCCTCCCTCCATCCATCTATCCCTCCCTCCCTCTCTTCCTACCTCACTTCCTTCCTTCCTCCCTCCCTCCCTTCCTTCCTTCTTTTCTGCCTCCCTCCCTCCTTCCTCCCTCCCTTCCCCCCTCCCTCCCTCCCTCCCTTCCTTCCTTCCTTCCTTCCTTCCTTCCTTCTACAGATGTCCAGTTGCTCTAGTACTGCTTGTTGAAAAGGGTGTAGTTCTTCCATTGGATTGTTTTTGCACCTTTGCCAAAAAAACAGTTGGGCATATTTGTTGGGTCTACTTCTGTTCCCATGATCTGTGTGTCTATCCCTCTGCCAATACCACACAATCTTCATTACTGTAGTTATATAATAAATCTTTTAAACCAAGTAGACTGATTTTATTCAATTTGGAAGAATTGACATCTTTACCGTGTTGAATCTTCCAATCCATGAACATGGTATTTCTCTTTATTTATTCAGATTGTCTTTGACTTCTTTAATCAGCGTTTTGTAGTTTTCAGCATACAAGTCCTGCATATGTTTTGTTTGGTTGTAAATGGTATTGTATTTTAAATTTTGGTGTCCATGTTTTAATTGCTAGTATATAGAAATACAATTGATTTGTGTATGTTGATGTTGTATCCTGCGACCTTGCTGAACTCACTTATTAGTTCTAGGAGATTCCTTGGGATTTCCTGTATAGACAAGCACATCATCTGAAAACAGGAACAGTTTATTTCTTCCTTTCTGATCTGTATGCCTTTTATTTCCTCTTCTTGCCTTATTGCACTGGGTAAAACTTCCAGCATTATGTTGAACAAGGGTAGTGAGAGTAGCCATAGTTTTTATGCTCCCAAACTTAGGGGAAAAGCATTCAGTGTTTCACTACTAAGTCTAATATTAGCTGTAAGTTTTTTATTTTTGTTTTTTGTAGATGTTCTTTATCAAGTTGAGGCAGTTCTCCTATTCCTACTTTTCTGAGAGTTTTTATCATAAGTGGGTGTTGAATTTTGTAAAATACATTTTTTACATTGATATAAATATGTGATTTTTTTCCCTTTAGACTGTTAATATGATGGGCTACATTAATTGACTTTTGAATATTGAACCAGCCTTGCATTCCTGGAATAAACCCTACGTGGTCATGGTATATAATTCTTTTTATATATTGCTTAATTCTATTTGCTAATATTTTATTAAGGATTCCTGCATCTCTATTCATGAGGGCTTTTGGTCTGTAATTTTCTTTTTTTTTGTGCTATCTTTGTTTGGTTTTGGTATCAGGGTAATACAAGCATTATAAAATGAATTGGAAAGTAATTCCTTCTCTTCTATTTTCTGGAAGAGATTGTGTATAAGTGGTGTTAATTCTTTTCAAGGTATTTGGTAGAATTCTATAATGTGGGCCTAGAGATTTCATTTATGGAATTTTTTTTCAAATAACACTTTTTTGGGGCTATAATTCACATACCATAAAATTCACCACTTTAAAGTGTACAGTTCAATCATTTTTGTATGTTCACAGGGCTGCGCAATCATCACCATTATCTAATTTTTGAAGATTTTTGTCAATCAAAAAAGAAACCCTGTATCCATTAGCAGTCACTCCCCATTCCTCCATTCCCCCCAGCCTGGCAACCACCAGTATATTTCTTTTTTTTTTTTAATTTTTTGTTTATTGCAGTAACATTGGTTTATAACATTGTAAAAATTTCAGGTGTACATCATTGTACTTCTATTTCTGCATGGACTACATCATGTTCACCACCAAAATACTAATTACAACCCATCACCACACACATGTACCGAATTATCCCTTTCACCCTCCTCCCTCCTCCCTTCCCCTCTGGTAACCACCAATCCAATCTCTGTCCCTATGTGTTTGTTTATTGTTGTTATTATCTACTACTTAATGAAGGAAATCATACGGTATTTGACCTTCTCCCTCTGACTTATTTCACTTTGCATTATACCCTCAATGTCCATCCATGTTGTCACAAATGGCTGGATTTCATCGTTTCTTATGGCTGAGTAGTATTCCATTGTGTATATATACCAAAGCTTCTTTATCCATTCGTCCCTTGATGGGCACTTACGGTGCTCTCAAGTCTTGGCTATCGTGAATAAGGCTGCAATGAACACAGGGGTGCATGTACCTTTGCAAATTGGTGTTTTCAAGTTCTTTGGATAAATACCCAACAGTGGAATAGCTGGATCATATGGTAGTTCTATCGTTGATTTTTGAGGAATCTCCATACTGTTTTCCATAGTGGCTGCACCAGTTTGCACTCCCACCAGCAGTGTATGAGAGTTCCCTTCTCTCCACAACCTCTCCAACACATGTTGTTTCCTGTCTTGTTAATTATAGCCATTCTGACGGGCGTGAGGTGATATCTCATTGTAGTTTTGATTTGCATTTCCCTGATAGTTAGTGATTTTGAACATCTTTTCATGTGTCTGTTGGCCATCTGTATATCTTCTTTGGAGAAATGTCTGTTCAGGTCTTTTGCCCATTTTTTAATTGGGTTGGTAGTTTTTTGTTGTTGAGATGCATGAGTTCTTTATATATTTTGGAGATTAAGCCCTTATCAGATGTATGGTTTGCAAATATCTTCTCCCAATTGTTAGGTTGTCTTTTCGTTTTGTTGATGGTTTCCTTTGCTGTGCAGAAGCTTTTTAGTTTGATGTAGTCCCATTTGTTTATTTTTTCTATTGTTTCTCTTGCCCGGTCAGATGTGGTGTTTGAAAAGATGTTGCTAAGACCGATGTCGAAGAGCGTACTGCCTATGTTTTCTTCTAGAACTTTCACAGTTTCAGGTCTTACATTCAAGTCTTTAATCCATTTGGAGTTAATTTTTGTGTATGGTGTAAGGTAAGGGTCTACTTTCATTTTTGCATGTGGCTATCCAGTTTTCCCAACACCATTTGTTGAAGAGACTTTCTTTTCCCCATTGTATGTTCTTGGCTCCTTTGTCAAAGATTAGCTGTCCATAGATGTGTGGGTTTATTTCTGGGCTTTCGATTCTATTCCATTGATCTGTGTGTCTGTTTTTGTGCCAGTACCATGCTGTTTTGGTTACTATAGCTTTGTAGTATATTTTGAAATCAGGGAGTGTGATACCTCCAGCTTTGTTCTTTTTTCTCAGGATTCCTTTAGCTATTCGGGGTCTTTTGTTGTTCCATATAAATTTTAGGATTCTTTGTTCTATTTCTGTGAAAAATGTTGTTGGAACTTTGATAGGTATTGCATTGAATCTATAGATGGCTTTAGGAAGTATGGACATCTTAACTAAGTTAATTCTTCCAATCCAAGAGCACGGAATATCTTTCCATTTCTTTGTGTCTTCTTCAATTTCTTTCAGAAATGTTTTATAGTTTTCGGTGTACAGATCTTTCACCTCTTTGGTTAAGTTTATTCCTAGGTATTTTATTCTTTTTGTTGCAATTGTAAATGGGATGGTATTCTTAATTTCTCTTTCTGCTACTTCGTTGTTAGTGTACAGAAATGCAACTGATTTTTGTATGTTGATTTTGTATCCTGCAACTTTACCATATTCGTTTATTACTTCTAAAAGTTTTCTGGTGGATTCTTTAGGGTTTTCTATATATAAAATCATGTCATCTGCAAATAGTGACAGTTTCACTTCTTCCTTTCCAATTTGGATCCCGTTTATTTCTTTCTCTTGCCTGATTGCTCTGGCTAGGACTTCCAATACTATGTTAAATAGGAGTGGTGACAGTGGGCATCCTTGTCTGGTTCCTGTTCTTAGAGGGATAGCTTTCAGTTTTTCACCATTGAGGATGATATTAGCTGTGGGTTTCTCATATATGGTCTTTATTATGTTGAGGTACTTTCCTTCTATACCCATTTTATTCAGAGTTTTTATCATAAATGGATGCTGGATCTTGTCAAATGCTTTCTCTGCATCTATTGAGATGATCATGTGATTTTTGTTCTTCATTTTATTAATGTGGTGTATTACGTTGATTGATTTGCGAATGTTAAACCATCCCTGCATACCTGGAATAAATCCCACTTGATCATGGTGTATAATCTTTTTAATGTATTGTTGTATGCGATTTGCTAGTATTTTGTTGAGGATTTTCGCATCGATGTTCATCAGTGATATTGGCCTGTAATTTTCTTTTTGTGTTGTCCTTGTCTGGTTTTGGTATCAGGGTAATGTCAGCTTCGTAGAATGAGTTAGGAGCTTCCCCCTCCTCAATTTTTGGAAGAGTTTGAGAAGGATAGGTATTAAGTCTTCTTTGAATGTTTGGTAGAATTCACCAGGAAGCCGTCTGGTCCTGGACTTTTATTTTTGGGGAGGTTTTTGATTACTGTTTCGATCTCCTTACTGGTGATTGGTCTATTCAAATTCTCTACTTCTTCTTGATCCAGTTTTGGAAGGTTGTATGATTCTAAGAATTTATCCATTTCTTCCAGATTGTCGAATTGGTTGGCATATAGTTTTTCATAGTATTCTCTTATAATCTTTTGTATTTCTGAGGTGTCTGTTGTAACCTCTCCTCTTTCATTTCTGATTTTACTCATTTGTGCCTTCTCTCTTTTTTCTTGGTGAGTCTAGCTAAAGGTTTGTCTATTTTGTTGATCTTTTCAAAGAACCAGCTCTTGGTTTTATTAATTTTTCTATTGTTTTTTGGTCTCTATTTCATTTATTTCTGCTCTGATTTTTATTATTTCCCTTCTTCTACTGATTTTGGGCTTTGTTTGTTCTTCTTTTTCCAGTTCCTTTAGGTGCATTGTTAGATTGTTTATTTGAGATTTTTCTTGTTTGTTGAGATAGGCCTGTATTGCTTTAAACTTCCCTCTTAGAACCGCTTTTGCTGTATCCCATAAATTCTGGCATGTCGTATTTTCATTTTCATTTGTCTCCAGGTATTTTTGATTTCTTCTTTGATTTCTTCGTTAACCCAATCGTTGTTCAGTAGCATTTTGTTTAATCTCCATGTATTTGTGGCTTTTCTGATTTTCTTCCTATAGTTGATTTCTAGTTTCATACCGTTGTGGTCAGAAAAAGATGCTTGGTATTATTTCAATCTTCTTAAATTTATGGAGACTTGTTTTGTGGCCTAATATGTGATCAATCCTGGAGAATGTTCCATGTGCATTTGAAAAGAACGTGTGTTCTTCGGTTTTTGGATGGAATGCTCTGTATATATCTACTAGGTCCATCTGTTCTAGTGTGTCGTTTAAGGCCAATGTTTCCTTATTGATCTTCTGTTTGGATGATCTATCCGTTGGTGTAAGTGGAGTGTTAAAGTCCCCTACTATTATTGTGTTACTGTCTATTTCTGTTTTTATGTCTGTTAATAATTGCTTTATATATTTAGGTGCACCTACATTGGGTGCATAGATATTTACAAGTGTTATATCCTCTTGTTGGATTGTTCCCTTGATCATTATGTAATGCCCTTCTTTGTCTCGTTTTACAGTTTTTGTTTTAAAGTCTATTTTGTCTGATATGAGTACTGCTACCCCAGCTTTCTTTTCATTGCCATTTGCGTGGAGTTTCTTTTTCCATCCCTTCACTTTCAGTTTGTGAGTGTCTTTAGGTCTGAAGTGTGTCTCTTGTATGCAGCAGATATATGGGTCTTGTTTTTTTATCCAGTCAGCCACCCTATGCCTTTTAATTGGAGCATTTAGTCCATTGACGTTTAAAGTAGCTATTGATAAGTATGTACTTACTGCCATTTTTTAACTTTTTTTTTTTCCCTCAGTGTTTTAGTAGTCCTTCTCTGTTCCTTACTTCTTCTATACAGAATTGATGGTCACTTTAGTTTGACCTCTGTCTGAAAGCTGTACTCTTTAACTCCCCTCCTCCCTCCTTTTATGTTTTTGATATCATATCCAACCTCTTTTTTGTGCATTTGTATCCATTACGTTCTAATCGTGGAAATAGATAATTTTTCCTATTTGTGGTCTTCTCTTTTCCCCTTAAATCAGTCCCTTTAACATTTCTTGTAACACTGGTTTCTTGGTGACAAACTCCTTTAATTTTTGCTTATCTGGGAAAATTTTGATCTGTCCTTCCATTTTGAATGATAACCTTGCTGGGTAGAGTATTCTTGGCTGTAAATTTTTTCCTTTTAGCACTTTAAATATATCGTGCCATTCTCTTCTAGCCTGTAAGGTTTCTGCTGAGAAGTCAGCTGATAGCCTTATGGGGTTTCCTTTGTATGTAACTTGACATTCTCTTGCGGCTTTTAGGATTCTCTCTTTATCTTTAATTCTGGACATTTTGATTATGATGTGTCTTGGTGTGGGCCTCTTTGGGTTTATCTTGTTTGGGGCTCTCTGTGCCTCCTGTACCTGGATGTCTGTTTCCTTCCTTAGGTTAGGGAAGTTTTCATCTATTATTTCTTGAAATAGATTCTCTGCCCCCTTGTCTCGCTCTTCTCCTTCCGGGACACCTATAACACGGATGTTAGTGCGCTTGATGTTGTCCCAGAGGTCCCTTAGACTGTCCTCACTCTTTTTAATTCTTTTCTCTTTTACCTGTTCACCTTGGGTAACTTCTTCTAGTCTTTCTTCCAGCTCACAGATCCGTTCTTCTGTATCCTCTACTCTGCTTTTGAGTCCCTCTAATGAATTTTTCATTTCCAGTATTGTATTCTTCATTTCTGATTGGTTCTTTTTATATCTTCCATTTCTTTGTTGACATTCTCACTGAGTTCATCTATTCTTCTCCCCAGATCAGTGAGCATCCTTAACACTCTTAGTTTGAACTCTCTGTCAGGTAGGTTGCTCATTTCTGTTTCACTTAGTTCCTTTTCTGGGGTTTTGTCCTGTTCCCTTACTTGGAATGTATTCTTTTGCCTCCTCATTTTGCCTCTTTCCCTGTGCTTGTGTCTATGTATTAGGTAGGTCAGCTACGTCTACTGCTCTTGGATAGGTGACCTTATGTAAGTGATGCCTTAGGAGGCTTCCAGTGTGCTTCCCTCACTTCTCAATGTTCCAGGGGTGGCCCCTATGTGGGCTACGTGTGTCCTTCTATTGTGGCCTGTTAGCTCTCCCTGTAGGCGCCCAGGGAGGCTGAGTTATGCTCCTGGCCAGCTGTTGTAATGCTCAGCTGCTTGTAGTTGTTGTGGGCCCTTCAGTCTCTTTATCAGCTGTGGGGAGCCCCAGCACAGTTGGCTGCAAGTTCTAATACCACATTTGTGTTGCAGTATTTCTTTTAAGTGAGTAGGCCCCCAGTGTGGCAGGTTGTTAGGCTCAGGGCCTTACAATTGCCGTAAACCTCTAGCCTATTAGGTCTCTTGTCAGCTCTCTGAGGATTGCAGCTGGGTGGGGCTGCCCTTAGGCACAGGAGCACCCAATTGTTTCAGGCTTTGGAAGGTGGGGCAAACCTCCTATGTGGGTCTTTGAGAAGCACAAGTCTTCTGCAGCTGACAAGCCCTGTTGCCCACAGGTCCACACACACAGTCAACACAGTCCTGCCCCGTGTGAGCGCCCCGACCTCCCCAAGCGGACCCAGTCTCTCCACGGCGGGAGCCCTACACACTCCGCCACCACCCCACACTCTCCACCCGCTCCTTGTGCACACCCTGCCCCGCTCAAGTCAGCTCAGTTGCCAGGCTGCAGAGAATCCAGTCACCAATCTATGCAGGCCCACACGTTGCCTGAGGGCTTGTTGTTGGGTGGGGCCAGTCTCTAGGGTGGGCTGCCTGCCCTGGCTGAGCTGGATTAAATCGGTGCTCTAGTGGGTGGAGCAGACCCTGGGCTAGCAGGTCTCAGGGAGAACTCCAATGGCGTCTGTGTCAGCACGCTCACACCAGGCCACAACAATGGCCGCCGCCAATGTCCCAGTCCCTGGAGAGGTCTCACCCCTCACCGAGATGCACTCAGGGCCTATTAGGTGAGTCTCTTGTCACTGAAGCACTGTGCACCTTTCTTTCTGGTGATTTTAGGATGCTTTCTGGAATGGGTGAGTTTGTGCGCGGGCCCTTTAAGAGCCAGTTTTAGTTTCTTTGTGAACCGGGTTTTCTGGGGGTGCTACCCAATGCTTTAGTAGCAGGCAAAGTCAGACATTATGCCGCTGGTCTCGATTGTGCTGGGTCCACAAAATGCCCACAGCGGGGGCGCTCCCCGGCTCAGGGCCCCGCGCCTCCAGGGAGGCTGTGTACCTGTGAGCTGCTCCCGGCGGCCGTGAAGCTGGCGGCTTGTGAAGGCGGCGTTTTTCCTCTCTAGAAGGGAGTCTCTGCCTCTTCTACCCCAGTTAGGATTGTCCGTTGTTGCAGGAGTTCCTCTTATCCAGTTTTCAGTTCTGTCTCAGGGGTAATTTTTCCACGAGTCGTTGTAAATTGGCTGTGTCCACGGGAGGAGGTGAGTTCAGAGTCTGCCTACGCCGCCATCTTGACTCCGCCTCAGTCTAAATCTCTGTCTCTGCAAAAATTAGTCTATTCCAGACATTTCATATAAATGGAGTCATACAATATGTGGGCTTATGTGTTTTTAAGGTCCATCTATGTTGTAGCAAGTATCAGTATTTCATTGCTTTTATTATAAAATATGATTCCATTGGGTGGCTATACCATATTTTGTTTATATTTCATCAGTTGATGGACATTTGGGTTGCTTCCACTTTTTTACATTATGAGTAATGCTGCTATGAACATTTGTGTGGAAATGTTTTTGTGTGGAATGTGTTTTCATTTCTCTTAGGTAGATACTGAGGAGTGGAATTGCTGGGTCCTACGGCGACTCCATGTTTAACCTTTTGCTGACTGCCAAACTGGTTTCCAAAGTGGTTGCAACATTTTACCTTCCCACCAGGAATGCACAAGAGTTCCAAATTCTCCACATCTTCACCCACACTTCTTATTGTCTATCTTTTTAATTTTAACCATCCTACTAAAATTAGATTAAAATTTAATTTTAATTTTAACCAACCAACCATGAAGTGAATGGTATTTCATTTTGGCTTTGATTTGCTTTTCCCTAATGACTTAACGATGCTGAGCACCTTTTATGTGCTTATAACACCATTTATATATCTTCTTTGGAGAAATGTGTATTCAGATCCTTTGCCCATTTAAAAATTGGATTATTTGTCATTTTGTTATTGACCTGTAAGATTTCTTTGTGTATTATGGATACTAGACCCTTATCAGATATATGATTTGGAAATATTTTCTCACATTCTGTGGGTTGTCTTTTCACTTTCTTGATGGTGTCACTTGAGGTACAAAAGATTTTTATTTTTATAAAATCCAATTTTTCCATTTTTATTTTCACCACTTGTCTTGTTTCACCACACATTTCACCACTTGTTTTATTTTCACCACATATCTAAGAATCCATTACCTAATCCAAAGTCATGAAGATTTACCACTATGTTTTCTTTTAAGAGTTTTCTAGGTTTTGCTCTTCTGTTTAGGTCTATGATTTATTTTGATATAATTTTTGTATATGGTGTGAGGTAGGGGCCCAACTTCATTTTTTTGCATGTGGATATCCAGTTGTCCCAGCACCATTTGTTGAAAAGACTATTCTTTCCCCTATTAAAATGTCTTGGCATCTTTGTTAAAAAAAATCAATTGATCAGGGAAGGCCTGGTGGCATAGTGGTTAGGTTTGGCATGCTCCACTTTGGCGGCCCAGGTTCGTGGGTTTGGGTCCTGGGTGCGGATCCTGGAAGCGGGACCTACACCACTCGTCAAGCCATGCTGTGGTGGCCACCCACATACGAAATAGGGGAAGATTGACACAGACGTTAGCTCAGGGCCAATCTTCCTCAAGCAAAAAAAGAAGTGGATTGGCAACAGGTGTTAGCTCATATCCGATTTTTCTCACCAAAAAAAAAAAAATCGATCATAAATGTAAGGGTTTATTTCTAGATCATCAATTCTATTCCATTGATTAATGTGTCTATTTTTGGGGGAGGGGGAGTTTAAAATTACAATTTCACTTTCCTTAATAATTATAGGACTATTAAATTTATCTATTTTATGTAGAGTGAGTTGTGATAGTTTGTGTTTTTTGAGAAATTGGTTCATTTCATCCACATTGTCAAATGTATGTAGAGTTGTTTGTAGTATTCCCTCATTATCATTTTGATGTTTGCTAGGCCTATAGTGATATCCCCTGTTTCTTTCCTGATATTGATAATTTGTGTCTTCTCTCTTTTTTTCTTGGGCAATATTGCTAGAGGCATGTTGATTTAACTTATTTTTTTCCCAAGGAACCAACTTTTTAAAAAATTGATTTTCTCTGTTTTTGTTTTCAGTTTTGTTGATTTCTGCTCTTTATTATTTACTTTCTTCTGCTTGATTTAGGTTTATGTTGCTCTTCTTTTTTTAACTGCTTGAGGTGGAAGCTTAGATTATTGATTTGAGACTTTCCCTCTTTTGTAATATATGTGTTTAGTGCTATAAATTGCCTTCTTGGCACTGCTTTAGCTATGTCCTTCAAATTTGATATATTGTATTTTCATTTTCATTCAATTCAATGTATTTTAAAATTTTCCTTGAAAATTCCTCTTTGAACCGTGGATTAGTTAGAATTGTTTTGTTTACTTCATGTTCAGAGAGTTTTTCATTATCTTTCTTTCATTCATTTCTAGTTTGATTCCATTGTAGTTAGAGAATACACTGAATTTAAAAGAATTTCAATTCTTTGAAGTTTGTTGAGGCTTGCTTTTTGGCTCAGGATATGGTCTCTCTCAGTATATGTTTTGTAGGCACTTGAAAAGAATGTGTATACTGATATTCTTGTGTAGTATGTATATAAATGTCAATTAAATCCTGTTGGTTGATGGTGAGTTCTTTTATATCCTTGTTGATTTTCTGTCTAGTTGTTCTATCAGTTTTTGAGAGAGAGATGTTGAAGTTTCCAACTATTATTGTGGATTTGTCTATTTCTCCTTTCAGTTCTATCTATTTTGCTTTACATATTTTATAGCTCAGTTGTTGGGTGTATACACATTTAGAATTGCTGTGTCTTCTTGATGGATTGACCCTTTTATCATTATATATTTCCTCTGTCTCTTAAATTTTTTATGTTCTGAAGTCTATTTTATCTAATATTAATATAGGCACTACGGTTTTGATTAATGTTTGTATGACATATCTTGATTAATGTTTGTATGACATCTTTTTCCATATTTTACTTTCAACCTACCTAAATTGTTATATTTGAAGTGAATTTCTTGTATATAAAACATAGGTGGGTCATGTTTTTTAAATCCATTATTCCAGTCTTTGTCTTTTAATTGTTGTATTCAGACCATTTATATTTAATATAATTATTGATATGTTAGAGCCCAAATCTGCCATTTTATGCTTTTGTTTACTGTTTATTCTTTTTTTTTGTTTCTCTGTTTCTTTTTCCTACCTTCATGTGTATTACATGAACTTTTTTTAGAATTCCATTTTGATTTATCTATGTATTTTTAAGTATATCTGTTTGCTCTTTTAGTAGATATTACTACATATATATGTGTTTATATATTACTATATATATTATATGTATGTATGTATTGTATAATATTATGTCCCAGATATAGACTTATCTCAGTCTACTGGTGTCATCATTTTACCTGTTCAAGTGAAGTATATAAACCTTACCTTTTTACATCTCTTTACCCTCCCTCGTTTATAATACAGTTATCTTAAACATTTTCTTTACATATATTTAGAACCTCATCAGAGTGTGTTATAATTTTTGCTTCTGCCATCAAATGTAATTCAGAAAACTCAAAAGGACAAGGAAAATCTATTTACCCCTATTTTTACTCTTTTCCTTGCTTTTTCTTCTTTCCTAATGGTCAAAAATTCCTTTTTTTTTTTATCATTTTCTTTCTGTTTAGAGAACTTTCGTTAGCCATTCTCTTAGGGTAGAACTACTACTAGGGTAGACAAATTCTCCTAGTTTCCTTAGTTTTTAACGTGAGAATGTCTTGATTTCCCCTTCATTCCTGAAGGATATTTTTGATGAGTGTAGGTGTCTGGGTTGACAATTCTTTTCTTTCAGCACCTGAAAAATAATGTGCCACTTCCCTCTGGCCTCCATGGTTTCTGATGAGAAATCGTTTAAATTGTTTTTCCTCTATGAGTAAGGTGTCATTTCTTGCCACTTTCAAGACTTTTGTCTTTAGTTTTTCTAAGTTTGACTATGGTATGTCTTATTGTGGATTTCTTTAAATTTATCCTATTTGTATTCACTCAGTTTCTTGAATCTGTATGTTTATGTTTCCTGCCAAATTTGGAAAGTTTTCAGCCATTATTTATTTAAGTACTTTTAGCCTTCTCCTCTTTTTCATCAGAGTACTCGGCTACTCTGATGACATGAATGTTAGATCTTTTGTTATAGTCCCACAGGTTTTCGAGGCTGTGTTCTGGTTTTTTCTTGTTTGTTTTTTGTTTTTTAAGTCTATTTTTCTCTGTTTATCGGATGGGGTAATTTCTACTGTTCTCTTTTACCATTTACTGATTCTTTCCTCTGTCCCCTCCACTCTGTTGTTGTGCCTTTCCATTGAGATTTTCATTTTTATTATTGTATTTTTCAGTTCTAAATTTTCCATTTGGTTCTTCTTTGTATCTTTTATTTATCTGCTGCTACTATTTCTTTTTTGAGACTTTCTATTTTTCATGTGTTTCAAGTATGTACACAATTACTCTTTGAAGCATTTTATGATGGCTACTTTAAAATATTTGTCAGATACTTCTATCATCTCTGTCGTATTAGTGTTGGCAATCTGTATGAGTCAGGGTTCTCCAGAGAAATAGAACCAATAGGATTTATTATTAGGAATTGGCTCATGTGATTATGGAGGCTGGCAAGTCCAAATCTGCAGTTTAGGCTAGCAGGCTTAAGACTTAGGAGAGCTGATGGTGCAGTTCCAGTCTGAAAGCCAGCAGAGGGAGATCCAATAGAGCCAATGATGCAGATGATGTCTGAAGGCAGTCTACTAGAGAATCTTCTCTTGGAGGGATGGTAGGTCTTTTTGTTCTATTCAGGCCTTCAACTGATTGGATGAGGCCCACGACATTATGGAGGACAGTCTGCTTTACTCTATCAATTAAAAGGTTAATCTCATCCAAAAACACACTAGCAGAAATACCCCGAGTAATGTTTGACTAAATATCTAGGCACCTATATCCCAGTCAAGTTCACACATAAAACTAACCATCACAGCATCTATTGATTATCTTTTTTCCACTCAGTTTTTGCTCTTCCTGGTTCTTGGTATGGCAAATGAGTTTTAATTGAAAACTGGACATTTTTGGTATTATGTCATGAGACCCTGGGTCTTGTTTAAGCCTTTTGTTTTAGCTGGCTTCCTCTGACCATTCTGTCAGGGGAAGAGGGGGCACTGCCTCATTATTGCTGGGTGGGGGTGGTAGTTCTGGTTCCCCACTATGCCTCTAGGATACTCCCCTGGTTGGGAGGGTTAGGCGTGCCTCCTTCTTGCTCTCCACATGGTCTCCACACACTCTGTGGGTGGGGTGTGTGGCCTCGTTACTGCTGGGTGTGGTGAAAGTCCTGACTCTCCACAAGCCTCTCTGAGAGCACCGCAGTGGGGTGGGGCTGGCGTGTCTCCTTACCGCCACATGGGAGTGGAAGTCCAGGCTCCCCATGTGGTCTCCACTAATACCACGGAGGTGAGGTGGGATGGGGGGCTCGTGAGCCACTGGTTGAGGAGGAGTGTCCTGACTCCTTGCTGTTCTTCTCTGCTGTCACCTGGTTGGGGTTTGGGCAGGTTGGTTGCCTTGTTACCATCTGGGGAGGGTGTAAGTCTAGGATCCCTGGCTACACTGGCTTTTGTTGGTGCATTTTTTGTCTGTGCCTATTGGCATTTCCAGGTTGCAGGCTTCTTCAGCTCCAAGTCTGAGATAGATGAAGAAAAAGACCAAAAAAATCAGGGAACTTCCTGTGGGTTCAAAGGTCCCAGGTGGTGTGCTTTGTTTTTTCCACCTTTCAGAGTCTTAGATTTGGTGTATGTGTAACGTGCAGAATATTAATTGTGCTTAGTGGGAGAAATAAGGAAGAGTATGTCTGCTCCACCTTCCCAGAAGTGAAGTCCTGATTTGTTTTGTTTTGCTTTTTAAGATGAGAACAGAGTGGCTTGGCTGCAGATGGGAATGATCCATTAGAGAAGGGGAAATTACAGGAGCCAAATCCTTAAGTAGGTGAGAGGGGCTGAGATTGCAGCAGCAACATCTCTCCTTGTTCCAGGAAGGAGGCAGGTTTTGAGGGTGCGCTTCTGGGAGATTGATGGCTTTGGTGGTCCTTGTAGCCCACAGGTGGGAGTTACATATGGATCTGGCAGAGGTGTGGTCAGGGAACGTGGACAGCACTTAGAACCAGGAGTCTGAATGTCTGTTCTGGGTCAGGATCCAGAGATCTTGGCGGCCAGCCTGGAATCAGTGTCCGGGAATCAGAAGCCACAAGCTGTGGTCAGTCCAGGGGACCCAGGACATCCAGGGTAGAGTCTGCAAATCCTGCCCAGGCCAGCAGACACTGGAGGGCAGGAATCCTGACAGCAGGCCCTGGAGATCAGCCCCAGCCACGGGGCAGTGCCAGGCTGTCCCTCCCACTTCTGTCCTGCTCAGGGCCCTGGATATTGACTTCTGAGCTGCCCCTGAAGCGAGGAACAAAGGGGCCAGGGGGTCACCCACCCACAACACTCACTCCGTCTTGGTTCACTTCTAGCACTAGACTCGTATGGAGAAGGAGGTTCTCCGCCCCTCTCAGCCAAGTCTACTGGGGATCCAAAAAAGCAGAACAACAACTGGAAATGAATTGGATTCAGAGGAACATACCCTTTTATGAGCTGTGCTATAAAAATCAGAAGGTCTGGGCCAGATGGCCCTGCTTTGCATCCAGTTATGTAGACACGCCTGAGTGCTGGGTTCTGTCCTGGGCCAGGCACATGGCAAGAACTGCTCCCTGGGAACTTGTGGGCTTGCTGTGCATCTGGGGGGATGTGGTGTGGGGCTCGCTGTCTCTGAGCTTTGGAACTGCTTCAGACAGAAGATCAGACTTGGGCCTCGGGGCCTGTGGGCTCCATGCCGGAGAAATGTCTTTGGAGCTACCTGGCATGACCAGCAGTCTGGAAGGGAGGTGTCCAGGCAGAGGCTGGGCATGCAGCCCTCAGTATACCCTGGGCAGCCTTTGGCTCCCTGGGACTACACCTGGGCCTGGCAGCGTTGCTAGGCGGTGGCCAGGAGTGCTAAGTGTCCTTGGTCCTTTGGGAGCTGCAGCTCCAGAGAGAGCTCTGTGGGGCAAGGGCAGGCAAGTCTGACTGTGGGTCCTGCCTGGACCCCCCTGTTCCCCTTCCTGGACTGTCCCCCGTCTGGACCCTAGCCTCCCTGCCTGGACTTCCCCTGACTTAGACCCTGCCAGGTGTTGGAGAAGGGCCAAGGGCACTTGCACGGCCAGGGCTGTGTGTCTTGTCCACCTGTCCTTCGTGATCTCCTCTTGCTTCCAGACAAACGATGCAGCTGGCAACACCTGGAACTGGCTCTACTTCATCCCTCTCATCATCATCGGCTCCTTCTTCATGCTCAACCTGGTGCTGGGCGTGCTCTCGGGGTAAGAGGCCGTGCAGGCTGGTGTGCTGCCCTTCTCTGCAGGCGCAGGGCACGGGTGATGGAGTCGGACGTGGGCACGTGTGATGTGGGGTCGGTGGGCCTGGCTTGGCCCCATGGCTCACCCACCATGGCAGTGACTCCAGCGTCCTGAGCTCTGGGCAGCCTTTCCTTGTGCTGCCATGCTGACCTCTCCCTTGACCGTCCCCTGGCCCTGGCCTCCTTACCTCTGTGTCACCCTTGGCCTTCACCCTGGCCTCTGACCATGGGGAGGAGTTGCTGCTGCATCTCACCTGGTCCATGGTGAGGTTTCTGGGCAGCCATGGTGACCAGAGAGCCCTTCTGTTGCTGCAGTGGAGGATGACGGAGAGGCCCCGACTCTCGGCTGCAGGGATCACCAGCTCTCCACCCCAGCCCTGACCCCTGGCTTGCCCCTCTGCTCGGGTCCCCTCTCTGTGCTGAGCTCCTCCAGGAGAGGACAAGGGAGGACACAGGGCTGAGAGTCCCTCCTGGAGAAAGGTGCTTCCCAACCCGCATTGGGAGTAGACGTATCATACCTGTGGGCATGTGGTACCCTCCTGTCCTGCACAGGGCCAAGGGCTGAGGAAGTGCCGTGGGCTTAGGGGCATAACTGGGGCTGGTATTTGTGGCTCCCGCCCTTGCACAGGGCTGAGGAAGCCGAGCTGGGAAGGAGGTAGAGGGCATCGGGTCTGGCCCACCTCCCTGCCCCCACCTTGGCGTCAGACTCCCTGTAAGGTTGGAGGAGAATGTCTCTATTCCGCTCATCCTGAAGATTCCTGCTCAGGCCCAGAGCTCCTGAGGTGGGCTGCGGGGAGCTGGTGGACCCAAGGGGCAGGTGTCATATTGGTCCAGAAAGGAACAGCCACAGAGAGGACAGAGGGCCAAGACCTACGCGCTCTGGCTCTGAAATGTGTCCTTAGCCTCCGTCCTCTCCTGTAAGGGGTACGATTGTCACTAGGATGTGACAGTCACCTCCATAGGGACCAGGCAAGCCCACGGCCCAGGGGACGGATGTAGAACTCCTAATCTGATGGGAAATTGCTTGTTCTGAGCTGGGATGGGGAAGCCAGGGGAGGCCTGGGGCCCAGAGAAGGCACCTGGGGAAGGGATATCTCAGCTGAGACCCAAAGGGGGACCAGGAATGAGCTTGGTGAAGGAGGAAGGGGAGTCTCCCAGGCAGAGAAGAGCTGGAGTGCAGGCCCAGAGGTACAGAGGGGTGTGGTGTCTGTGCTGCAGGGACACTTAGAGCTGGAGCCAGCAAGTATGGGGGAGCGAGGGTGCGGGGGCTGGCAAGTGCCAGGCTTGTGAGGAAGGTGGCTCTGTGCTGAGGACAGTGCATGGGGGAGTTGGCAGGAGCACAAGTGGGTTGTGGTGAGGTGGGAGAGCAGCCTGCCTAGGGTGGCTTTGTGGGGCTCACTCAGGAGAATGTACAGAAAGGACTGGGGGTGGACGGAACCTGGGGGGAGGGGCTGCATGGGCCCTCACTGAGCAGGTCCCCAAACTGTGTGTCTTCCCAGCCCTTCTCCCACCTGTGAGCATCCTGTCCTCTGGGGATGGGGCGATACAGGATGATTTTCTTAGTCAGTCTCAGCTGAGCCCTCCCTCAGGCATCCAGGTCCAGCAGAGGGACCCAGGTTCTCCTCCAGCTCTGGGGAGGCTTGGAGATGGCATGGGCCTCTAAAGCCAGCGGTCAGTGCACAGCATATGGGTCCCACGCTGGGTAGACTCCAAAGCAGCAGTGATTAGATGCCGCCTTGACAGCCTGGACTGGAGAAAGCTTGCCCTGCAGGACCTGCTCCAGCCCCAGCTCTGCCACGTCTGGGCGAGAGCTGCTGGAGAGGCCGGCTTGGAGCTGATTCAGCCTTGTTCTTCATGCCCTGGGCTGTCATTCTCCCAGCATCCCAGAGAAGCAGAGTCAGTGATTCCTCTTGTGGCCCTTCTTACCAGTGAGAACTGAAGCCAGGGGAGGGCAGGCCCTGCTGCTGGCCGCCACGTGAGAAGTGGCTGCTCTGCGCAGGGCCTAGGTGGCCACAGCAAGTTTCTGCTGGTAGCTTTCAGACGGACTCAAGCAGTATTGTCGCTGCCCTACCCCTGCCCCCCAGGCCCTCCTGACCTCAGGCGTGGCCCAGGGAGCTGGCCTGGATGGGGAGGCCACAAGGGACCCAGTGTTCCTGTAAATTCGGGACTTGGGAGGGATGGGGGAGTCCAGACGGGAGCCTTCTCCTCTCATTGCTAGGGTTGCAGCATCTCAGGCCCTGGTGGACACTGGCTGCGGGCTTGGGGTCAGGCCTGGTCAGGCTGGCTGTGCGCCAAGAGTCGGGCTTGCCAGACCCGCTCCACCAAGCCCAGCAGCTGCTTTTCCTTGGAGGAGAAACAGCCCCATGGCTGAAAACAGGCGTTGCTATTTTGCTGTGGGAGTGTGCCTGCCCTCTCTTCGGGGACTTGGATTCTGCCCCAAGCCTGAGCTGAGACGGCTTGGCCAGGCTGGATGCTGGGGGCGTGTGTCCATGTTTCATGTGTGTGCGTGTGTGTGGACTATTGTGTCTGTATGTGAATGGCTTCCTTCTGGCACTAGGAGCCTAAAAGCTTGGCTGGGAGGCTGGGGCTGAGGTGCTGAGGGCTCAAGAAGGGCAGAAGATCTCTCTCCTTCTCTTCATGAGCCTGAGGTTTGGTTGAGGGGGCTACGTGGACTCTAGAATGTTTTCCTTTTGTCTCTGGTCTGCCCTGGTCCAACCCTTTCTTCCCCTGTTCCTGTCTGTCCCTCCTCCTTCTAGCAATGGCTTTGGGTCTGAACCCGAAGAAGAAACAGAGTGAGAGAAACAGTGGGAGTTCTACAGGCTTTGAAGTGTAAGGGCTGAGAAGGCAGGTCTTGCAGGCAGCGAATTCTTGCAAGGAATTCTTGTCCAGAAGCTCTCTGTAGGATGGCAGAGGACAGGGTTGGCAGTCGGAGGGTGCCTGCCTATGTCTGCTCTAGGCAGAGGGATGTGGAATTGTCCCTGCCCTCTGGAGCCCCCTCTGGGGACTGAGGTGCTGTAGGAGTGAGGAGGGGTGTTCACCTGGGCCCTCTGAGTGCTCAGGTTAGAAGAGGCCGGGGTGGGGGGGCTCGCCTGGAGGGGTGGCCCGTGGAATGCGTCTCCTGTCCCAGCCTCTTCTGGGTTCCCTTTGCCTCTGGGCGGCACACCTGTAGGGCCTGAGAGTGTGTTCGCACTACCCTGATCTGCTTACTTTCCTGGCCCCTGCACATTACAGAGAGTTTGCCAAGGAGCGCGAGAGGGTGGAGAACCGCCGGGCCTTCCTGAAGCTCCGCCGGCAGCAGCAGATTGAACGGGAGCTCAATGGGTACCTGGAGTGGATCTTCAAGGCTGGTGAGAACCAGGGGGAGCCTGTTGCAGTGCTCCTGGCCTGGCTGTTGTCAGTTCCCTCTCCCCAAGTCCCCTCTAGCTTTCAGCTGGGGTCCCCTGGACCTGGAGTGGACTCGACCAGTCTAGCAGTGGAGAGCTAAGATGTTCTGAAAGGCCTTTGTAGTGAAGAGGGCTTCTCTCCAGCTCACCCAGGGTCCTGACACCAGGCAGCCATAAGGTTGTGTGGATGCTGGCCTTTTAATGGAAGATGCTGGCACGGCTCAGCCTAGAGCTGCTTTTGCCTTTCGGACCCACGTGCCCTGCCCATAGCCTGAGGCCCTTCTGCGCCCTGCCTCTGGGCTCCGTCAAACCTGGAGTTTCTGACTCGCCTCCTCCAGCCCCAGGCCAACATTCTTGCCTGCATGCGAGGCACCGGCTCCTGTGCCTTCTCGGTGATGAACTCACCTCGGGGGAGGCTGCTCTCAGGGAGGGCGATTGTGAGTGGGAACAAGCCGTGCCCTCTTCACAGCCACTGTCTGTGGGACACATAGAAGGTGTCTGTCTTGGTAGAAAAAACTCAGCCATGGGCTCCGCAGGCTTGTGGAAGTGTAAGGGCTGAGAAGACAGGGTCTTGCGGGCAGAGGTGCACCTTTGTCACTGTGTGTTCCTGGGGGATGAGCCCTTGTCAAGGCTGGGGAGAGGAAGACTCCAACCTGAGACTGTGTCTCACTCGCAGAGGAGGTCATGCTGGCTGAGGAGGACAAGAACGCGGAGGAGAAGTCCCCTCTGGATGGTAGGTGACTGTTGTTAGTGCTCCTTGCCCAGCGAGAGAGCTTTGGTGTGCATGCTTGCACGTGCGATGCAGGATGCTCTCTGTGGGGCCAGGCACCTGCACATCCCTCACATCAGCACACAGGCTGGGCAGAGCCCGTTCTGGAGGGAGCCCTGTGGTGGTCAGCGGCATGCTCCTGGGGAGCTGCTTGCCATGGACCAGAGTGGAGGAGCTGACAGTGGGCTCAGACAGCATGGCCACGGCCACCAAGGTCTCAGCCAGGGAGTCAGAGGAGCCTGTGCTCACAGCATGGGGGCCCCGAGAGCTGTGTTGTCCAACACAGCAGCTTACATGTGACTGTGTAAGCATACGTAAGTACATTACAGTGAAATAAAAGTGAAAATCCAGTTCCTCAGTCTCACTCACCACATTTCAAGTGCTCAAGAGCCAGATGGGGCTGGTGGCGCCCATACTGGTCAGTGCAGACATAGAATGTTTCCGTCATCATGGAAAGTTCTGTAGGACAGCACTGCTTCTAGAAGCTTTAAAGCTGCAGGTTTAAACCCAGCTGTATCTGTCCCCAGGGTTCAGGGTGATGCTGCTCCCAGATTGCAGTGGAAAGACTCCTAGCACAACTTGGGGCCCCTGGGGCAGGGGCGAGGGCTAGCGTAGCTGTGGTCACTGGCCCTGGCTACCAGCATAGCCTCGTGGCAGGAAGGCTCCCCTCTCTCCACACACACTGCTTAGGACAGGGCCAGACAGCATGGCCACACCTGCCCTGGTCTCAGCTGGGCCCATGCCTGGGGCTCTGAGCAGGTCTGTGCTGGCCTCTCTGCAGACCTGACCTGATCTCTCTGGTCTCACCTGGCCTCGGAGTGTGGCTGCTGGGGCAGCCGGCTACAGCCCTGGCCTTGCCCAACATGGACGTGTCCTGGTCTCCCTGAAGGCCAGGCCTTCCCCACTGACATCATTGTGGAGAGAAGGAAAAGCGAGACCCACCCTCAAAATTCCTTGTCCCTTTTGCTCTGAGGACTGAGAGGGGCCTGCGGGGGTCAGGAATCCTCCCGCCACCCCCCCGCTTCAGGTTCAGGACAGGAGATCGGGGAAGGCTGCTAGTTACTGGGAGAATAATTTCATCCTCGGCTGAAATGCACCCCCAGCCTTGAGGCAGGTCAGCTGAGGGCTCAGGCTCATGCAGTCCCCTGTCCCCCACCCTTTGTTTAAAGCAGTGTTGAAGAGAGCAGCCACCAAGAAGAGCCGAAACGACCTGATCCACGCAGAGGAGGGGGAAGACCGGTTTGCAGACCTCTGTGCTGTTGGTGAGTCTCTTCAGGGCCTCCTAGCTCTGTGGGGCCTGTGACTGCATATAGAACGTGCACTCAGCTTCTTCCCTGTGACCTGGGCTTCCCAGCCCTCTGGGGCCACCCTCCTTCCCCTCTTTCTCCACTGTCCACCCCTCCCAAGTAAGCTCGTCCCACGTCCACCCAGACAGCAGGAAGTACAGCGCCCTCCAGTGTGTGCTCAGATTTCTTTCCCAGGGCCAAGCCCATGGGAGTGGGCTGTGCCTATGGCTCCTGGAAGTTCCATTGTGCCCAGTGCCGCCTGCTCATTCATTTCAATACACTTCACTGGCTGCTGGCTGCTCTTGGCTCTGCCATCCCCCATGTGGACATAGCGCCCTCGGTCACATCCCAAGGCCAGAGGGCTGCGTGTGTCACTGACTCTCTGGGGACTGAAAGTTCTGGCCCTCTCTCTCCTAAGCCCCTATCTTCCACCTTCCTGGGGCCTGCTGCCTCTGAGGCCCTGGCTTCGTCCCCCACTTCTCAAACGGTCAGAGGAAAATTCCAGTTAATTTATCAGGCAGATCCATTTTAGTTCCCTTCCTCTCAGTCTGGTATGAGAAGTGGCTGGGCCTTTTCCCACCAAATGCGCTGTTATTGTGCATTCTGTGGCAAAGGAGGACTCAGCCGTGGGCCTCTACCCTTGGCCCTGTGGGAGAGGGGCCAACACTTGGTAATGGCAGCTTTTCACTGTGAGGTACCAGGTCAAATCCAGTCTGCACTTCCTTGCTCTCCAACAAGTCTGCGAGTGGACTTGAATTAGAAGATCTGTTTCCCATTACACTGTGACATTTATAAGACAGAACTCTTTGATAAAAGTTATTTGTGTGTTCATTCATTTGTGTATGTATGTATTTACTTCTTTATTTCTCCATGCTCGTCTCAGATAACATACACATAAACACATACATGCTTGTAGAGTTTTGGGGTCTTTTCACGTTACAGAAATGATTTCATACAAAATTTTCTCATGAATACCTTTTGGAAACCCCTCCCCGTCAATTAGTCTAATTCTAGTGCGCTCTCGTAAATGGCTGCATGGTATTCCATAGTATGGATTCACTATCATTTATTTAGCTGCACCCTGTTGGTGGCCATTCATTTATTTTTAGGTTGTTTTTTTTCACCATGAAAAATGCTGCCAAAAACCATGCTATAAACGTCTGTCTCTCCTTACCAGTGCCTTTGCCTCTGTGGGATCGATTCCCAGAGCAGGGCTGCTGAGAAAGGGCTGCTCATTCAGCGCAGCCTCCATTCTGCTTTCCAGAAAGGCTGTGACTTCACATCCTTGACAGTGTGAGAAGGTGTTTGCCCTCATCCTGCTACACGTTGCAGCTACTTTTGACTTTGGCCAGTTTGAGGCCAGTTTGATGATTATGAAGTGATATTTAACTGGGACAGTAATTCTTATTTCCTTCACTACTTGTGATTTTGAACCTCTTTCTAGATGTTTGTTTCTCATTTGAATTTGGTTTTGGTGACTCTTTGTATCCTCTGTCCATTTTTCTAGTGGGTTGTTTGTGTTTGTTAAGAGACCGATGAATGTTGTGGATCTGAATTTCATTACAATGTTTTCAAATTTATCATGTGAGTGTTATTTTTAAGTAGTTCCCTCTATTCCTATTTTACCTAGAGTTTTTATTCTGATTTTGTAAAATGAATTGGAGAGTTCTTTTTGTATGGCTTGGAATAATTTGAATAACACCTAAATTGTCTGTTCTTTAAAGGTTAGATAAAACTGTGAACTCATCTAGTTAAAAAATAAAAAGAACTTGAACCAGTTTTATAAATTATTCTTTGTTAGGAAATCTTCTATTTTCTTGGCTTTTCAAACTTATTTCTATAGAGCTGCATATAGTGTTCGCCCATAATTCTTTAAATCTCGCTTGTGTTCAGTCATTTGTTTAATCACTCAACAAATATTTACTGAGTGCGCATCATGTGCCAGTCAGTGTTGGAGGCATTGGGGCTACAGCTCTGAGTAAAAGAGTGAAGACTCTTCGTCTTCTGGAGTTTCTGTTTCAGTGGGGGCATCAGACGACAAACAAGACAAGTGAAATATCCAGCATGTCAGTGCCATGTGTGAAAAAGAGAAAAAACGTAGAGAAGGGAGGGGGCTTGAAGGGCCTGGGGGTGTTGGAATTTTAAGTAGAATGGCCATAGAAGGCCTCAGGAGGAAGGTTGCCTTTGAGTAAAGAGCTGAAAGAAGTGAGGAAGTCAGCCCAAGGGACACCAGGGGAAGAGAACATTCAGCAACAAGTGAGAAGATCCTGAGGCAGAAGTGTGCCTGGCATCTGTGAGGAATGTCAAGGAGGCCAGTGTGGCTGCAGTGAAATGACATGGGTTGGGGGGAGCAGTAAAAGAGGAAATCAGAGGCTCAGCTGGCTATGCCCAGCAGCGACTCTGGCAGCCTTGGTGGGTTTGCGGAGGGGGAACGTCCTCTGGTTCCAGCTGCGGGTGGAGGAGAGACAGGTGCAGAGAGGGCAGAAGCAGGCGACCAACTGGGAGGCTGCTGTAAAACCCAACAGACGGTGGCTTGGATCTAGAGGCAGCAGCCAAGGGGATGTTAAGTGATTAGATTCTAGATATATTTGGAAGACAAGCCCATGGGATTTGCTGACCATTGGATGTGGCGTCAGAGAAAGAGAGAGACATTAAGATTAGCTCCACAGGAAGTGTCTACAGAGTAGCCTGCCTGAGGGGACAGGACTGCTAGGTGAGTGCGTTTTGCGGGGACTAATGTCCAGAATTCGGTTTAGGACACGTTGAGTTGAGATGCTGGAGAACCAGTGAGCTCTTTATAAATGTTGGCGTCTGGAGTTCAGGCTGGAGACATGAAAGAGAGCATTATTGCTGTAGAAGGTATTGGAGGCTCTGAGACTGACTTAGATCGTGCTAAGTTTGGTTAAGCTTTTTTTTGGTTGTTAGTGTGTTTATCTTTGCTTTCTCTCTATTTTCTTAATTAGGATCATGTGGGGTTAATATGTATTAACAATTATTTAAAGTAAACAGATTTTAGATTTCCTTCCTTCTATTTTTTGTTTTCAATTTTATTATTTTCCTTTTTTATCTTTATTAAGTTTATCTTTCTACATTATTTTGATTTATTTTATTATTATTTTTCTGATTTCTTAAAATGTGTAATTCATTCCTTTCTTTCTTTCTTTTTTAATAACAATGGCATTTAGGCTGTCTGTGCATTTTCCTCTGTGATGTCCTCCTTTTTATTGGTTTCTAGGTAACTTCTTTACTTTCCTCTTTGAGTCAAAGGTTATCTAGGAGTGTGCTTCTTAATTCATAAGCAGAGATATTTTGATCATCTTTTTATTATTTCTCATTTTATCAGATGATTAGAAAACGTGGCTAGTAAATCTCTACATTTAAAAGTTTTCAAACTCTAAGTTCATGACTGATTAAAAAAAGTTTCATTAACATGAGCAGAAAAGTGTCTGTCCTGCTTAGGGAGCTATCAGGTTGTATGTGTATCTGTAAAAATCAAGTTTATTGATCTTATTTTCCAGTTCTTTGTGTCTTTTTCTTTTCTGCTGAGGAAAATTCATCCTGAGCTAACATCTATTGCCAATCTTCCTCTTTTTTTTTTTTTTTTTGCTTGAGGAAGACTAGCCCCAAGCCGACATCTGTGCCAGTCTTTCTCCATTTTTTTATGTGGGTCGCCACCACAGTGTGACTGATGAGCAGTGTCAGTCCACACCTGGGATCTGAACCCGTGAACCTGGGCTGCTAAAGTGGAGTGCGCTGAACCTAACCACTACGTCATGCGGCCGGCCCCTATATCTTTGTTTTTAATCTACTAGATCTGTCTAGTTCTGAAAGAGGTATTTTGAACATTCCTACTTCATTTTATTTATTTATTTTTTTTATTTTTTTTGTGAGGAAGATCAGCCCTGAGCTAACATCCGTTGCCAATCCTCCTCTTTTTTGCTGAGGAAGGTTGGTCCTGGGCTAACATCTGTGCCCATCTTCCTCTGCTTTATGTGGGACACTGCCACAGCATGGCCTGACAAGCGGTGCGTTGGTCCGTGCCTGGGATCCCAACCTGTGAACCCCAGGCTGCTGAAGTAGAGTGCGCAAACTTAACCACTACGCCACTGGGCTGGGCCCCCTCATTTTACTTTTTATGAAGTTTCTCTTGTATTTTTAAAATTTTTATTGTGATAAGAACACTTACCATGAGATCTATCCTCTTCAATTTTAAGTGTACAATACATTATTCTTGACTGTAGGGACAATGCTGTGTAGCAGATCTTTAGAGCTCATTTATCTTACTTAACTGAAACTTTATACCTTTTCATTAATAACTCTCCTTTTTGCCTCCACCCCAGCCCCTGGTAACCACCATTCTAGTCTTTGATTTTATGAATTTCACTATTTTAGATATCTCATATAAGTGTATCATTGATTTACCATATAAGTCAATCATGAAGTACCTGTCTTTCAGAGTCTGGCTTATTTCATGGAACATAACGTCCTCAAGGTACCTCTGTGTTGTCGCATATTGCAGAATTTCCTCTTCTCTAAGGATGAATAGTATTCCATTATATGTAGATACCACATTTTCTTTACCCATTCATTTGTCGATGGACATTTAGGTTATTTCCACATCTTACCTATTGTGAATAGTGCTGCAGTGAACATGGGAATGCTAATATCTCTTTGAGATCCTGATTTAAATTCTTCTGGATAAATACCCAGAACTGGAATTGCTGGATCATATGGTAGTTCTATTTTTCATTTTCTGAGGAACCTCCATACTGTTTTCTATAGTGGCTGCACCATTTTGCGTTCCCACCAGCAATGCACAAGGGTTCCAATTTCTCCGCATCATTGCCAGCACCTGTATTTTATTTTTTGATGACAGCTGTCCTGCCAGGTGTGAGGGGATAAAGCCCTGTGGTCTGGACTGCATGGCCCTGCTGCTTCTCCTGTATTTCCGGTGGCTTTGGTTTATGTCTTAAGCCACTATATATTTTGGTAAATGTAGTTTATGATCGCTTTATCTTCTTTGTGAATTATGCTTTTTATCATCATACAGTACCTTCCTTATCTGTTCAGTTCCTCCATTGGACAGTTCCACCTGCTCTGACATTTAATGTCACTATTGCTACTTTTTGTTGCTATTGTTGTTTTCGGTTTTTAGCTTGCATTTGCCTGGTATCTTTGCTTTCTCCTTCATTTTCAACTCTTCTTTATCATTTTAAGTCTTTGAAGTGTTCTTCATGAAAACAGTATTTAGCTGGGTTTTGCTTTTTTTTTTTGACCCAGTCTTATGGTCTCTGTTTCTAATGGGAGAATCCAGTCTGTTTCTATTTAGTGCAATGTTTGACATACTTGACTTTTTTCCTTCCTCATTTCTTTGTAGTTGTTACTGAGATTTCATTATTCTTTTCTCTGTTCTTTATCCTTCATTTTGCTGCTTTGATCAAGTTGCTGTTTATCACCCTTCTCCCCTTGTTAGTTTCTAATCTCTGCTTCTTCTGATCCACAAATGGTTCCCTTCCCTTCCCTGCTCTCGTAATTAGAAACATACTTCTTTACTATTTTAGTTTGTTTATTTTATTTTATTTTTATTTTTATTTTTTTTTGAGGAAGATCAGCCCTGAGCTAACATCCGTGCCAATCCTCCTCTTTTTGCTGAGGAAGACCGGCTCTGAGCTCACATCTATTGCCAATCCTCCTCCTTTTTTTTTTTTTCCCCCAAAGCCCCAGTAGATAGTTGTATGTCATAGCTGCACATCCTTCTAGTTGCTGTATGTGGGATGCGGCCTCAGCATGGCCAGAGAAGCGGTGCGTCGGTGCGCGCCCGGGATCTGAACCCAGGCCGCCAGCAGCAGAGCACGCGCACCTAACCGCTAAGCCAGGGGGCCGGCCCTTAGTTTGTTTATTTACTGTCTTTACCACCAAGATGCATTATTTCCATAACTAAATTGCTCTGTTTCCCATTACTCTGCCCCTACCCCTACCCAATAAGATGCGACCTTTGTAGCATTTCCCCTCCTTCCTCCCCACTCCTGGTTTGAGACTGTTTGATGTTTTTAATTCTAGGCTGGTATCAGTCCCTATGGCTGCCCAGGCTCCACATTCCCAGAGGCCTGCCCTTACCTACTTAGATTGACTTTTAAAGCTTCTCTCCTCTCCATCTCTCTCACCTCTGTTGTGTCATTTTGTTGGTTTCCCTGTAGGCAGGGTACGTATGTCGGAGGCTCTGACTTCTTGTACATACTCAAGTGTCTGTCCTTTGTTCTCACCGACAGATGAGATCTTTGCTGCTGTGGCTGTTTTCTCTTGTTGCTCTGTGGATGTCACTCTCCTGTCTTCTAGTGTCCTTGTTGAAGATGAGGCCTCGGAGGCTATTGGTTCTTTTCCTTTGTCAGTAACTCTTTCTTTGCCTGGTATCTGGAACTCTGGGGGCTTCTCAACCTGCAGGCTGAGGTCTTCCTTCAGCGAGGGATGTTTTCTTCCATTTGTTTCATTATTTCATCTCCTTTCCTTGTTCTTTTTGCTTCTGGATTCCCTGTTATTTCATGTTGTATCTCTTGCTTTGCTCCTTTAAGTCTCTTATCCCTTTCCTCATGATTTCTTCCTTCTTACATTTTCCCCTTGTGTTTAAGATATTGCTGTGTTTCATCTTCCAGGCTACTAGTTGGGGTTTTAAGAGTGAACTTCCTTTCCTTTCATCTGCGGAATGGTTTTAGAGGGGAGATTGATTTTTTTCCTCCAAATCTCTCTCTCTCTCTCTCTTTTAGTTTTATTTTGATTGGTTTGGGGCTGTACTTGAATCTCTGGGACTTTGTTGACTTTACCTTCTGGGTCCCTGGCAGAGCCCAAGGATTTACTTGCATTCAGGGCCCTCAGGCCTCAGCAGTAGTTGGTTTAGGACAGGTTTGGGCTGTGAGGCTTGGCAGGGAGGAAAGGAAGCCATGCTTAGGTTTCCACGTGTCCAGCACCTACTTGGCCCTCCACTGCCCTCCACCTGTGCTGAGGACAGCTGTGTCCCAGGCACTGGGTTTGTATTTCAACCATGTCATCCCTCCATCCACTCTGTCATTTGTTTAAGCTGTTGGTTGAGCCCCAAAATGTTCCAGGCCCTGCATTGTTTCACTTAATCCTACACAACCCTGTGAGGTACAGATTGTCTGTTACCTATTTTCAAGTGAGACTCTGCAGGCCATGTGACATGTACAAGGTAACATGCCTCGGGCAGTGGGTGCTGGGGATTTGCTTCTACGTGGGCTTGTTGTCTAACCCACATCACCTCTGTTACCCCACGCTGGGGAGTGCAACTGCTCAGCTGGAAGGAAACTCACACTTCTTGTCTGTCCCTTCACTGGCCTCTGGTAGGGCCATCGAGGGCAGGGGCAGATCTTAGTCATTCTGTGTTTTCTGTTCCTTGCTCGGAGCCCGACACAAACAGTCTGTACACGTTTGCTGAAAGCATGGGTATTAACCAGGACTAACAGAGACTTATAGTAACTAACAAACTGCTCCTCTGGGCACAATGGAAAGAAACTCAAATATTTGCTTGTGGTCATGCATTATTCTCACTAATGCTTAACTCCATCGTCAATCATAGGTTAATTTAGTTCTTGATTTCCCCCAGCTTGAAGATAATCATATTTTTTTCTTGAAATAAGCCTTTTCATTATAAAGAATAGATGCTAAGTTAAGCCAGGAAAATGCAGAAAGCTGAAGAGAAGTAGGCCCAATCTCTCATGGTTTTCCCACCAAAGCTATGATTGTGGGTGGGACAGTGTTTACTGGGCACTCCTGCTTGTACCAGAGAGCTGGGCTGGAGTCACTGTCCAGAGCCAACCTGAGCACACGGGAGCTGCTTGCTGGGAAATGCTGTCCTCAGGGACCTGCGCGCCTATCTCCAGAGACCCCGGGTCTGGAATGCCCTGAGGCCCGGAACGCCCTGGTGGAATGTAGGCCTGGCTGTCCCTGTGCCCTGACCAAGTGGAGCCCAGGACTCCGGCGGGTCTCTGTCCTTGGTACTGCCCTGGCGTGCGTGTGGAAACACCAGCTCTCCTCCAGGGCCTGAGAGTAGGAGCGCCTCCCTCGGGCTGTGCTCAGAGCTCCTGGGATCCCACTCTCCTGGTGTCTCTGGGGGTGTGTGTTACAGCGAAGAGCTGGGGGGCTTCAAGGGCCATGTGGGCATTGTGGTTTTGTGCAAATGTCCCTGTGGACACTACTATGTGGTTGTGCCTCTGACGAGTGAGGATGTGTGTGGCTATCTGCATGTGGGCACAGGTGGATGGGGGGAGGAACCAGGCAGTGTGCAAGGGCAGCGTGTGGGGCAGCATTCCCACGAGACCTTTCTCACCCAGGTGTTTTCTAGTTCTTCCTGGGCATGGTCCAGTGAGCCAGGTGGGGATGGCCAAGGAGTCTCCCTTGGAGAATTTGCTTCTTATCTCACTGGCCACATGTATGTGCACATAGCAGTTTGCATGAGTTATGTGTCCTCTTCACCCTCCTTCCCAGAGGGGCCCTGTGTGTGTTCAAGGTGTGCACCTGTCTGAGTCTGTGTGTATGTGGTTGTGTCTGAGCATGAGTGTGTGTGACTCTGTTTCTAAATGTCTAAGTGGTGTGGGTGTGTTTGGGGGTTCTGAGCATGTGGGTTCACTGGACGGGTCTGTATATGGCTTTGCCTCCGTGTAGGTCTCTCCTTGTCTGTGCTGTCTGTCTTCCCTCTGTGCCCCATTACAGCCTTTGAGGAGGGAGCAAGTGTGTCAGGCTGTGGCCTTGGCACTTCGCAGCTCTCAGCTCATGGAGAGGTTTTGTTGAATGAGCCAGCTCTGACTAATTGGCGGTGGCTGGTGTCTGGACGTGGATTGGGAGGCTATGTCCTGGCTTAGCCAGGAGGAGGGCTGTAATGAAACAGTGTCTTCCATGGGTATGGATGGAGTGTGGCATCTAGAGTGCCAGAACTTTGCCATTAGAACCCTGCGAGTTCCCTCAGAGGGCTGGCTGATGGCTGCTGTCCTCGGGACCCCTCCGTCTATGTCTGGGGCTGTCTGTGACAGCGTCTTCCTGCCTGATGCAGCTGCTCAGCTTGTGGTCAGTTCTCTCCACAGGCCTCGGGGCCTGTCTTCATTTCAGTGAATCCAAGAAAACACCAGCCCGATGATGCTCTTAGTGAGCCACTGAGAGCCTGGGTGTGCACACACACACACGTGTGCAACTACACACGACTTCACATACACACGCTCACACACATTCCACAGCCTTCCCCAGGGACCCAATCCCAAGCCCAAATATTCAATGCTGACTTGGTTTGAACACTCAGAGGCACACACATGCCAAGTCCTTATTGCACAAACTAAAGAAACCCTGATGCAGGCACAGCTGTGTGGCGGAGACACACGGATGTCTGTCCTGATAGACAAAGCCAGACTCTGCACACGTGCACACTCAGAACCTCCAGGCACCCACGGAGTGGGTTAAGTAGTGCGAGGGGTTCCAAGGTGAAAGAGCATGTGGCCCCCGTCCTCACGGAGCTTGCGGCCTGCTCTGGGAGTCAGACACAGAACAGGCTGAGAAACCAATACCGTGGCAGATGGCACGAGTTATGATTATTGTTGGGGGGCTGAGGACCCTATTTTAGCTGGACTGCCCAGAGAAGTGAGCTTTGTAGAGGTGGCGTGGAAGCCGAGACGTGAAGCTGCGGAGGAGCCTACCGTGGGAACGCGGCCGCCCGAGGGAGGCATTCCACGCTCAGGTCAAGGCAGAGCAGAGGTGGTGTGTGCGGAAAAGGAGAAAGCACTGGGGTTTGGGCGCTGAGTAGGGGAGAGGTGCAGCTTCATGGGCAGACTTTCCAGAGAGTGAGCATTTGGGGCTTTTTGGGCCATACTTACTTCTGCCGCTGTACCAGGACAGCAGCTGTGGACCAGATGCAAACGAAGGAGCTTGGCTGTGTTCCACTAAAACTACTTAAAAAACCGGTGGCCGGTGATTGTAGACCCTTGAGTTAAAGAGGGAAAGAGGGCCAGATGCAGTAGGACTCACAGGCCTCATGGAGGAGTTGAGATGGCCTGGGAGCATCAGGGTTGTGCCCCTGAAAGATGCCGGGGTGCTGGGCCCAGACACCAGTTCCGATCCAGGGCTCTCAGCCAGAGCCCAGTAACCATGGAGATCAGCAAGGCTCTCGGTTCCCTCATTTGTGAAATGCGGGCAGGGCCAGGACCCATTGCAGGGGGTGCAGGGGTCATTAGCACAATGTCAATAACGGGTCAGACACATATGGTGCCTGTGATTGGAAGTAGGGCCTTGCCAGGCCCAGGCTGGGGCAAGTGTCTTTGAAGGTGTTTTTATGGAGGGAGATGCGTGGGGGCGGGGGCGTGTCCGCAGAGGCACATGTCAGCGGGAGGAGAGTCTGTCCTGGGGCCCAGTGGTCCCTGCACGTCCTCAGTGAGCCTCCTGTCCCTCCAGGATCCCCCTTCGCCCGTGCCAGCCTCAAGAGCGGGAAGACGGAGAGCTCGTCGTACTTCCGGAGGAAGGAGAAGATGTTCCGCTTCTTCATCCGGCGCGTGGTGAAGGCACAGAGCTTCTACTGGGTGGTGCTGTGTGTGGTGGCCCTGAACACGCTGTGCGTGGCCATGGTGCACTACAACCAGCCGCAGCGGCTCACCACAGCGCTGTGTATGTAGCCATGGCCCGGGCCTCCCCCTCACCTCTTCCCGAACCGCCTCTGGTCTGCAGCCTGGACATCCTGGTCCACAGCCTTTTGCCTTGGAATGTCCTGGGTAGGACCCCTGTGCTGACCAGAGTGCCCCCACAGGCCTGGTCAGGCCACAGGGGCCTCTGCTGGGGGCCGGGGCTGCACTCAGGGCCTGAGCTTCGCATCCCAGGGTTGCGCAGGCTCTGCAAACCTGGGCCCGGGTTCCAGGAAGCCCAGCTGATCTGGCTAGACCCCCATCCATCAGTGTGGTGTGAAATGAGTGAGGGATCTGGGGCATCCTGGGGAGGAAGTTTGTGGGATGACCTGTGTCCTCCCTTGTAAGGGCTTCAGACCCATGGACTAGGGGACTTAGCTCCTCAGCTCCTCGTTCCAGTCTGCCACAGGCTGCAGCTCCTGCCTGGGTCCCTGAGGAGAAAGAGTCCTGTCTTCTGTGGTTCTCCTGGCGCTCTTCTGGCTGTTGTTGTTTTTCTTTTTGTTTGGTTGAATCTAAGTGTGTCCATGACTAGGGCTGACTTACTTAAACAATCCTGTGTCCATGAGCCTTAGGACAAGCCACAGGGATCTGAGTTATGACTTGTCTTGGCCCTGGCTACAGCTCCAAGGAGGTGAAGAGAAGATAAGTGGAGTGGTTGGGGCTCCTTGCCCCCCTCCAGGGACCAGGCCCGACACTCCAAGACTGACCCTTCATATCCTAGGGCTCTGCAGGTCATGTGGAACTTTAGGGCTTGGTCTGTCATCTTACCTCACAAGAGCGCTAAGAAAAAGACTCCACTAACGATTACCGTCCTATGGTCAGTGCTTCTGCCTTCCCCTTCCCCAGGGTCGGCTGCCCTCACCCTGCCTGGTGTCTGTGGTTGACCTGGAGACAGGACCCGTTTTGGGCTCCCACGAGGGTCTTGCTGTCTCCGTAGGAGCCCTGTGTGCCTGAAGCCACCTAAGGTGCCCAAGAGAGCCTTTCTCCAGAGAAGAACCCTCCTGGCTCCCAGGCCTGGCCCCTGGCGGGCCGGCCACACTCCCCTCTATTGGACCACTGAGCCTGGTCAGCTTGGACCAAGAGCCTGGGCGGCTCCTGAAGGGGTCTTATGAGCTGTAGGCTCAGATGGCTGCACAGGCCACTTGAAGATGTGGGTGGGAGTGGCTGTGTTGGGGGTGGTACTCTGGGCTGCAGTTTCCCAAACTTGTACTGAAATCCATTACTTGTATAATGGGAAGGGCAAAGAGGCAACGGAAGCAAAAGGGGCCCAGGGAGCTTCAGGCGGACAGCCTGGCTCAGGCTCTGCGGATAGAAGGAAGGAGAAGGAGCAGTTTGTGTGTGTTGACCTGCCCACTCTGATGGCTGATTCATATGTCCTGGGGCTGGTAGTTTGGTGTCTTGGGACTTTGCTTGGGATGGAGCTCAGCATCTCCCTTGAGTCCTCAAGCTAAAATTTCCCCACCCTTGGGGGTTGGTTGGGGACTAGGGAGACCGGGCTTCCTCCTGACTCAGTGGCATGCAGCTGCCCCCTGGGGCTTCCTAGCCAGGCCTTTCTTCCCATGAAAGAAGCCAGTGGTGCCTAGTCAGTCTTGTGGTTCCTCCTTGTTTCCTGGGGATTTGCCACCTGAGTGGGCGGAGGGCGCCCTCCATGGCCTGGTTGCATGTCTGATGTGCAGGAGCACAAGGCTGGAGGTGCCCAGGAGCTAGGTAAGGCTACAGGTGTCCCTGGCCAGGAATCTGCCCTCTTGCTGCTTTGTCTTTTCTGTGGTTTCCTGGGAATTTCTGAATTCATTGGCAGCACCCAGGGAAAATGGCTGGAGGGAGAGGTGGGTGTATGCTAGGTCTGGACAGTCTGCTCAGTGCCCTGGGCACTGTCCTTGACAGCTGGGTGGAGCTCAGGGAGGCTCATCCAATCAGGTAGGGCAGGCCTTGCAAGAAGCAGAGGCAGAGGCAGAGGTAGGAGGGGGTCTCTGCCAGGACCAGCTTTGTCGGAGCTCCCTGTGGGGCCCTGGCCTGAGGCTGGCCGCCCTGTGGAGAGTGGGTTCTGTGCACCTCAGCTGTCCGTCCATCAAGGACCCACCCCGATGCTCTACCAGGATCTCCGAGGCTATGAGGGAAGGAAGGGGGTGGATGTATGCTCGAGTACACAGCTAGCTGTTGGGCCTCATCATCCTGGGAGCCCCCTGGCCTCAAGACAGACTTGACCACCCTCCTGTCTGTCCCTCTGTTCCCGTAGCACACCGTCATCTTATTATAATACAAAACGCTGTTTAAATGATCTGCCTCTTCTCCCCCTTAGCCTTGAAGGCCTGGAGAGAAGGTGGGCTCTGTCCCGTGCCAGCCCCCAGTGGCACCATGCCTGCTAGTTGAATGAATGATTCAGGAATGCATGAATGAACACCCTTTCTTGGCCTCAGAGGGAGGCTGAGCACATGAAGCTGAGAGTGTCACTGCCTTGGGAGAGGAGAGGGCAGGTGAGAGGTGGGAACTTTCCGCGTCAGGTGGCTCCCGTTCTCTGAACAAGTCTCACCTCTGGCAGTTCCTGTGCTTGTTCCTGTGTTCTCACTTTGGTCTCCAGGGGAGCAAGATGAGTCCCTGGGCGGCTTCAGCTCCAAGATCAGGTGCGTGGGTGCCTGGAAGTCCCATATCTGTGGCCTCTCCTCCCATGACCTGGGTGGGGAGCCCTGAGGTACAGGGCCAGGGTGCCCTTGTGACCTCATGTGGAGGGGCTGTGGGGCTCGGTGGCCAGGAGCCTCGGGTCTTTCCAGGTTGCTGGGGCATTCCCAGCAGGACTTGGGGACAGGGCACAGCTTTCCCACCGCCTCTCACGCCTGCTGGTCAGCACAGCCTGGCCCAGGTGTCGGTCAGTCAAGCAGTGTCAAGCCTGGCGGCGGGTGGGTCTTCTGCCCCAAGCATTTGCTGCCTGAGGGTCAGCGGGTGTCCCTGCCTCTGATATGTGCTTCTCGGCCTCTCCAGGGAGGCTGCTTTGCCTTTTCATTACTCATCCCACGCCCAGCTTGGGTGCCCTGGTGATTTTTTGGCTGGCTCCAGAGGCCAGGCTTGCTGTAGGTCAGTTGCTCCCAGGAGCTGGTTGTCCATGTACTCAGGCCATAGAAGGAGGATCCCCTACCTGAGACCTTTTTGAGCCGTACAGACCATTGTGTGTCTGTCTGTGAGGCATGGTGCCCAGGGGGCAGTGGAGCTGGTGTCTCTGCTTGTCCAGGGTCTGGGCTGCTGGATCTGTGCAGCACAGTGCTTGGGGGAGAGCTGTAAAGGAAAGCAGATTTCAGGGTGCCTAGGGATGGCTGGAGGTGTGTGGCCCCCTTTTCCACCATCCATTTTATTAGGAGCTGCTTGAGGTCCAGTCTCCCAACCAGTCTGGATGTGAGAGGCCCTGGGATGGCTGGGCTGGTGACTGCCCAGTGACTGGACTCGCAGAAGCTTACCCTTCACTCGTTCTCCGTGGCCCTCTGTGGTGGGCTCTGCCCTGGGTTCTGAGTTGCTTCCCTGGCCCCTGCTGCTCTAGGGTCGGAGGCCACAGTGCCTTTGGCCTACTGTAGGAAATAATGAGCTGATTCCAGCTCAGCCTTTCGGGAGGGGACTCAAAGACAGTGACTTTGTTCTGATGTCTGGAATTCCTGGTTTGGCCAGCAGCTGAGCCCAGCTGCGTCTCCTGCTGTCTGGGCCTCTACAGCTTCTGAAATGTTTTTTCTTGCTCTGACTCTACTTCTGTTCAGGCTAAGTGAAGGGTAGTGTCTGTGTCCCTCGAACTCCCAGTGTGGCCCTCAGCTCCAGTGTGGCCTCCCTTCAGTCCTGAGGCTCTTGAGGGTCAACACGGCCAGTGGTGGGACTCCTGGGCCGAGGTAGGCCCTGCTCGCCGCCGCTGCCTGCTGGGGCCTGGCTTGCAGGAATGTGAAGGTGCCCACAGAAGCCTCTGTGTGACTCACAGGCAGAGCTACGAGGTGGCGTCCCCGAGGTCCCCAGCAAGCATCAGTGCCTCTTGGGAGCCTCATACTGGTTGGGTCTGGGGACCCTTGGGTGGTGGAGAAGCTCACCATTTAGTGGGCTGAACCCATGAACAAAGTTAAAACCAAACATGGTGCTGTGAGTCTCCTGAGGAGGGGTGTGAGGGAAGTCCTCGCAGAAAGATGGAGAGACTCTGAGGAGGAGGCTGAGGGACTCCGCCTGAAGCAGGCTGAGGCAGAAGGACTGCCCAAGGCTGTCCAGCTTCTCTGCAGGGGTTGGGGCCTCTGCCCGACAGCTCCAGGCCTTCCTCTGGGGGTAACCCATGACCCCAGTCCCAGGAGCTCACCTCCTGCTGAGCCTGTCTCTGTGTCCCACAGGCACCGAGCACTCACCACCTTTCAGACTGGAACGAGCATCTCTATGTGTCCCTCCTGTTGGCTATTTCTGTCCTGGGCTGAGATTTCAGAGCTCAGAGGCCACAGACCAGGCCTGGAGGGCTCAACCCTGGAGAGGCCCAGCGGTCTGGTGTCCTCCAGTCTGGGCTGGAGCCAGGTGGGAGGAGGCCGTGAGCTAATCCCCCTCTTCTCCGGCTTCTCCTAGACTTTGCAGAGTTTGTTTTCCTGGGTCTCTTCCTCACAGAGATGTCCCTGAAGATGTATGGCCTGGGGCCCAGAAGCTACTTTCGATCCTCCTTCAACTGCTTCGACTTTGGGGTGAGTGAGATGCCTCATCAGGGATGCCTGCGGGGGGTGCAGGCTGGTCTAGCTGTGTCCTCGCTGGAGAGTACACACAGCCCCTGCCCACAGTGCTGTACCCTAGAGTGAGCTGCGTCTGTGGAGCGGGACCCAGGGGATTGAGGAGACTGTGATCCTATGTGGGTCAGAAAGGCTGCCTGTAGACAGGGAGTTGCAGTTGACAGAGGGGAGGCCCATTCTGGTCAGGCCCTGACTGATGGGGGTGCCAACTGCAGGCTCTTCCCCACTCGTAGGACATCCTCCTCCCTCCCTGACCCTGTCTGCAGAATCACGAGATCAGCTGAAGGCTCTGTGGCCCACTTTGTGCCTGGCACAACAAACTTTTTTTTTGCTGAGGAAGATTTGCCCTGAGCTAACATGTTCTGCTCACCTTCCTCTGTTTTGTATGTGAGCCGTCACCACAGCATGGCCACTGACAGATGAATGGTGTAGGTCCGGGAACCAAACCTGGGCTACTGAAGCTGAGCACGCTGAACTTAACCCCTATGCCACTGGGGCTTGCCCACAACAATCTTTTAAATGTGTTGCTGTCCTGTGGAGGCCTCAGTCTCTCCCCAGCAGAGCTCAAGGGGGCTGTGGTCCTGGTCCCCCAATGTCCTGTGGGTCTGATCCTGGGCAGGCTTGGGCACATGCACCAGAGCTTCCAGGGAGGACTGACAGGCCGTGACAGTCCAGCTCTCCTTGTGGGGGTTGGGGGCATAATGGGCCTGGCCTGGGGCCTTTCACCAACCCCTGTAGGTCAGGGAAGCCTTGAAGGCAGGTGTTTCTGAGACTGGCTGTGAAAGAGCACAGGGCAGGGGCCACACAAAGATCACTTCCCTAGACCCAGCAGAGCATGCAGGACACCTCCCTGGGGCTGAGTCCAGAGCCCAGGGATGTGGTGCTATTGGCACCTGCCCAAAGGCTGAGTTCTGACCGTCTGGAGGCTCCAAGTAAGAAGTGGCGGGGCCACAGCCTCGACGAAGGACTTACATCCCTGCAGAGTTCTCAGCAGCCAGGGAGGAACCTGGACCTAGGTAGAAGTAAAACCTCAACTTGAAAATTGAGTTTAACTTTTTCTCTCATTGGTGCAGCAGTCCAGTCGACAGAACGTTGTGTCTGTGACTTTGCTAAATCCTCAGGACGACTCTTACTTTATAGATGCGTAACTGGAGACGTTGTGTGCTGGCCAAAGGCTGCCCAGCTGGTCTACAGGGGAGTCAGTGCTGGAAGCCAGGCTTGCTGACCCAGGTGGCGTGGTTTACACCATGCCCTGCTGCCTGATCTCTGTGGGGAAGGAGAGGGGTGGCGCCCAGGATGCTCTCTGAGACGGTGGACACCTGTGATTTTAATAGGCGGCTGAAAGGAAACCAACTCTTTTTGTCCTTTGCCTTCTTATCCAAAGAAAGGCTGTAGAGCACATAGGCAGAGGGAACCCAAAGAGGGGAGGAAGTTTCAGAGATACGTTAATCTTTTAAATGTGTTTCAATCTGAACTAACTGGATCCCGGGACATGGGAATAATTTGCATATAAGCTAACAAATTATTCCAAAATTTAGCAGCTAAAAACAACAAGTATCTGTCATCTCACCGTTTCTCTGGGTCAGGGATCCAGGCGTGGCGTAACTGGCTGCCTGTGGCTAGGGTCTCTCAGGAGGTTACATTCCAGCTGACAGCCGGGTGTGCAATCAGTCCAAGGCTTGATTAGGACTGGGGAATTTGCTTTCAAGCTCATCACATGGCTGTTGATAGGACTCAGAAGACCAGCTTCCAAGCTCCTCCCATGGTTGGCTGGCCTCTGTTCCCTCCCATGGTGGGGCTCTCCGCAGGCTGCTCCAGTGTCTTCACAGCGCGGCTGCTCGTGATCTGAGAGGACCCAAGACAGAAGCTGCAGAAGCCCAGTCTCAGAGGAGAGAACCCCTCCGTTTCACCGTATTATGTTTGTTAGGAGTGAGTCACAGGCCCAGCCCACATTTAATTATCCCCAAGGGGGGATATTACACCAGGATGTGAACACCAGGAGGCAAGATCATTGGGAGCCATCTTAAAGGCTGCCTACCTCAGTCTGCCATCCGGTCCCAATGATTCATATCCTTCCTAATGTAAAATACACTCACCCTCTCCCAATTCCCCAAAGTCTCATCCCATTACAGCATCAGCTCAAAGTCCAGAATCTCATCACCCACATCCGGGCCAGGTATGGTTGAAGCTCCATGGGTCCAGTTCCTTAAGCACAGCTCCTACTGTTCCTCTCAGTCTGTAGACCTGTGAAACTAAAGAGATAGGTTATCCACTCCCACACCCAACATGCAGAGGTGGGACAGGCAGAGGATAACTGCTATAGATGTTCCTCTTCAGAAAGGGACAGTGGGACGCACAAGAGAGCCACTGGTCCATGGCAGTTCCGGAACCCAGCTGGGCAATGTTGGAAATTTGTGATGAGTTCTGTGGGCCTGGGAAGCCCTCTAGGCTCTTGACTTTGCCCTCTGAGTCACTTTCCTTTTTCATGAAAGGCAGCACATGTTCTCAGCTGAACACTTTTCTCAGCTTGCTTCTGACTGGTAGAGTTTGGGGAATCCAAAGGCCTATTTTTGTTTTGTACTGTCTCTTTCCCCTTCAACACAAGCTGGTGGTGTTTCTGCAAATGTGAGCCTTTAAGAACTTTATGGGTGTGTCATGAATCTTCTTGGAGTTCACTCCATCAGACAAGAGCTGCACCCACAGCTCTCTTAGAGGTTAGCCCTTCTCTGCCTATGTTCCTGCTGAGATGACTGAGATCAACACACTTTAGTGTCCTGGAGAACTTACTGCTTCGTTGAGCCGATTTTTGAGGCACGCCTTCAATCTCTTTGAAGGGCCTGCAAGTGTGACTGAACAGTGCTCTGAGGGCCCACCTTTGATCTTTTGGAGACCTCAAAAGTCACAGTCATGCCCTTGGCTTCATCTTTAGACTGTGCCGTTTCTTAATTTTGGCATCATTTGCTATCTGGAGAGGCTGAGCATTTCCAAACCAGTAAGTCCTGCCTTCTTTTTATTTAGCAGCACTGTCTTCTGTTTCTCTCCTCTCATATTTGACTATAAGCAGCACTCTGCTTGGAAGTCTCCTCAGCTAGATCTCCCAGTTGATAAGCACATTTTCCACTTTTCACATAACTGCAGACAACAGTGTGGCTAAACTTTCTGCCAATACCCAAGAAGACTCCCTTCCTTTCGTTTCCTATGATTCCTCTCACTTTCCTGCAGACCCTTATGTGCAGTGTCCTCAGTGTCCAAAATTCTACAGGTAGTGTTTTCAGGGCACTTCAGGCTTTCACTAATATGCTGCTCAATGCCCGCTCTCTGGTTCCAAAGCCACTCCCACATCTTAGGTTTTTATTTCAGCAGCACCTCACTTCTGTTTCCAAAATCTGTATTGGTTTTTCTTGCTGTATAAAAATTTCCCCAAAGGTTAGTGGCTTAAAACAACAAACATTTATTATCTCTCATTTCATTGAGAAATGAGATCATTTCTCAGGGTCAGGGTCAGGAGTCAGGGTGTGACTTAACTGGGTGTCCCTTGCTCAAAGTCTCTCATGAGGTTGCAGTTGTCACTTCTAAGCTCATGCTCGTGGCTGTTGACAGGCCTCAGAAAATCAGTTTCCAGGCTTACTCACGTGGTTGCTGGCAGGCCTGTGTTGCTGGTCATGTGAGCCTCTCCACAGGCTGCCCTAGTGTCCTCACAACATGGTAGCTGGTGATGCGCGAGAGAGCTGAAAGTGCTAAGATGGAGACCACAGTCTTCTTATAACCTAATCTCAGCGGTGACATCCCTTCACTTTTGTCATATTCTTTTTGCTAGAAGTGAGTTGCTAGGTCCAACCCATCCTCAAGGGATGGGATTATAGAAGGGCGTGAACACCAAGCAATGGGGATCATTGGGGACCATCTTAGAGGCCCCCTACATCATGAACCAATGGGAACAAATTCTGAGGATTAATGGAAAATAGGAGAGATGCTGGAAGACTGACAAGGAGAAGAAAGTAGATTTAGAAAACTACAATCTTCAGCCCTGGGCAAACATCTGGATGCTGTGTGAGTGCTGAGAAAAATTGGTGGTGATGGTTAGGGTCCCCCAGAACAGACTGTGGCAAGCTTGTCCCGTTCATTGTACTGCAAGGGTTATAACGGGCGCTGCAGCTATCAGTATATCTGGACGTCAGCAGGACATCTGGTATTCTCTGAACGATGGGTCTGTGTTCAAGGTGGAGAAATGTGTAGTGGGTGGCTGTGCATTTGGGGTGACTCATAACTGGTGCAACCACCAGACCAGACCTGCAGGTTACTGGACCACTGTTAACTGTAGGGGAGTCTCCAGTCAGGCACCAAGCCTCTGTCCTGGCACATTCACCATTTTCTTGGTGAGAATGTTCATGTTAAGCTGATTAGACTTGCAGTTGATGTGAAATGAGTGGGAATGACTGAAACCTTGGATAATGATTGAGCCAAGTGCAGTAAAATGGAATTTAAGAGATTAATACTTGACATTTGAGTTTTCCACACCAATTACAGAAGTTGGGATAGAGGAAATGAGAATTAGCCTCACACACAAGAGGACGTGGGCGCTCATGCTGACTTTGAGCCTAGGGTGTGCCCCATGAGGTGTGGTGGCCTGGGAGGGAATTCAGTTTGAGCCCTGTTGGGTGTCCTGTCCAGAGGAAAGATGGTAGGGGGTCTGCTGTACTCTAGCTCCACTGCTCTGTCCTTTCCAAGTCCCTCACACCAGACACTGACCAGGATGGCCTGTTGCAGAGCCCATCTGAGGAACAGCTGGAAGAACGGGCATGCCACTTGCTCACAAGTCCCAGTCCACCAACATGGGCAGTGCCTGGGATAACCCTATTGGTGAAACAAGAGTGCAGGCATGCCACAATCTGTTCTTGGTGGCACGTCCTGGCTCCTGGTCATCGGGAGAAGACAAGACTCCAGATGCGCTTTATGGGTGTGATCATCTCAGGGCAGTGGCAGGACCAGGGAGGGGAAGTTACAAGGAAGCAGATTCTGTGGTCTGTGAGAAAGCAGTCCAATAGTCAAGGCTGTCTGAAATGGTTTGCCTGGCCCCAGAGGTGTTTGAGAAGTTGCTGGGTTCACCTGACTATGACAAAGCAGAGGGAAACATTGGACAAGGCTGCTTGAAGATCTGTCAGAAGACCAGCAGGCCTAACCTCACCCCACGTCACGTGTCCTTCTGGTGTGTCTGGGGTCGGAGAGGACGGGCACCGGCATTGGTGGGGCTCTGCAGCCCCCGAAGTCTCAGGAGCTCAGGGGGAGGCGTGTGCCTTGTGTTGCCTCATCTGGCTGGAGCTGCAGATAGGGGAGGCAGAGTGGATGCTCACAGAGAGACAGCCACACAGATGCACGTGTGCAGCATGAGTGTGTAAGCCCCTGAGGCTGACCCATCTCCATTGCAGGTCATTGTGGGGAGCATCTTTGAAGTGGTCTGGGCTGCCATAAAGCCGGGAACCTCCTTTGGGATCAGCGTGCTGCGGGCACTCCGGTTGCTGAGGATCTTCAAAGTCACAAAGTATGTCATCCATGTGCTCCTGGGTGAGGGGGAGATGCGGGGTGCAGGCAACGTGAGAGACTGGCCAACACAGCATGCTGGTTCCAGTCTTGAACTCAGCTGTCTGCAGTCCCTTTTTGTGACTTATAATTGGTTTAAATACAAAAAACAGTTATAAAACAGCCTGTGCCCCAGCACAGGGGCACCAGCCCAGCACGACTTCGTCTCGTTGTGGCCTTGTTGGGGGCCATGTCTGTCCTCAAGGTCACTCCTGACTGGCTTCAGTGCTGCCAGCAGGATTTCTAGTTCTCTTGTTCGCTTGCTCTTCATAGTTTCATACTGTCCCTTCTTTTGAAACCAGCAATCCCATCTTTCAGCTTTTAAAGGGTGACTTTACTTCATAGTTAATAGAAAAAATAGAAGTTATCAGATGGAAGTTTTTTCATCATCCTGCCCCCAAGTCTGCCCACCTACCCTGCAGTCCCAACCCTGGAGAGGGAGGGAGGCCTCAGCTGTCCTGGCCCTGACATGGCCCTGACCTTGTGACCTGAGCCAGCCTGGCGCCTGCAAGCTCCCATTCCCAGACCTGCTTTCTCCACCCTGTGCCTGACCTGCCCTGTCTGATCCTTGGTGAGATGACAGCCACATGACCGTGCTTCAGTTTTATCCCACTTGATTCTTTACATAACCCTGGAAGCGAGTCGCTCCGTTCTGCCTACAGGAAGGCTGAGGCCCCGGTGGTGAGAGGAGAGCTGGGGCAGAGTCTCTCCTGCTCGCTGCCAGAGTCGTAGTGCTGGAGAGGGAGAGCACCCCATCCACAACAGTCTCCTCAACAGTGAAGGCTGCTCTGCACTCAGCTGGTCTTAGCCGTGGCCAGACACCATGAGGGGGACCCCAAGCTACTGTGGGCTCACCTGTACTGAGTTTCTGAGGCTCCCATACCATGAGCAGCTGGAGTATGTCGCCCACACACACTCCAGCACGGATCTCTGTGCAGCGTCCCTGGCAGCCTGGATCACGACACTGCGGGACCCGGGGAGCAGAGCTGTCAGCAGGACAGGCCTGTACAGGAGGCCCCAGGCTCTAGGTCACCCCTCCAGTGACCCAGACAGCCTCTCAGAACCCCACTGATCTCCCCAGTGTGGCCTGAAGTTCTGTTGGTCTTTTCCAATTCATTTTAAATCCAAACCTGGGACTATTTGAGGACACAACAGTGTAACTGCAGAAGTTTTGGGCAGGAGTTCAGCCCAGCTTGTCCATAAATATTGCTGGGCGTTTTGTTGGCATGCCCTCGTCCTCTGTTGCTTTTGTGTGGGATGCTGGTGAGAGGAAGTGACCACAAGGGCTGCCTTCACCATGGTTGTGGGCCTGGGGTCTTAGGGGCTACATTTCCTCCCGGAAAGCAGGCGGCCCCTGTCCTGACCCCTGCCCGTCCCATGAGAAGGCTTTTCCAGAGTCTTTCACCCCATCTTCCATTGGCCCTCACACCCCTTGTTAGAGCACCCATGGAGGACAGGTGTGCCTCTGTGATGCCGGCACTAGGGAGAAGGACACAGTTGTAGGGCCCAGGGATGCCCAGTGGCAGGGTGGGCACTGGGAGACTGCTGTCTGTCCTGCCGTCCTCCCCATTCCAAGGCACGGAACAGCATGTGCAAAGGCACAGAGGTACGTGGTGTGTCTACCTGGGGGCTGGGACTGATTCCAGTGCCTGGAGGGAAAGCGGCGTGCTCTTGCTCTTCTGGGGAAGAGCTTTCCAGGGACAGGGCAGTGGTTGGAGGGCACCAGTCACTCGGTGAGCTGTCAGCAGCTATACTGTAGGCAGACTTCAGTGGGGGTCCAGCTGAGTGAGAGGGACATGGTCTCTGACCTCCAGGAGCCTTTGAGGGGTGGGATAGAGGGGGAGGGTGTTGTGGGATGCCAGGGAATAGGGTCTCGTGGTGCTGCTCCCCACGCACTCCACACTGAGTGTCCCTGGTCCTTGGTGAGGGGGCACTCACGCCCAGGTTTGCACCACCCCTCCCTGTGCTCCACTCCACTGAGGCTCTTCGTGCAGGAGACCTGCTCGCTGCAGGCAGCGGTGTCGATTTATGTTCTCAAGCTGCTCCTTCTCCTGTCGTGGGCTCGTGGCAAACACTTGTGGTCCTCACTTCACACAGCGCTGGCCTGAGGCACTTGGAGGCTGTTTGGGTGCTGAGGGATGAGGGCGAGGGAGGGCTGAGGAGGAAGTCTGCCTGAGGGGACGTGCGCCATTCTGCTGAGGAGAGTACCGGGGGAGCAGGTCTGTGAGACGAGGGTGTCCAGCACTGGACACATCGTCTCTGCCATCCCCGGGGCCCCAGGTGGAGACGTCCAGGATAGTGGGTCTGGTAGCTTCACATTTCGGTGTGGGGGCCTCAGAGCTTAGAGGGTCCCAGAAGCCGCGGGTGTGACTGCAGAGAGCCGGGGTGAGTGTGAGGTCGGTGTCTGGAGCTGGCGTCCCCTGGCCGGGCGTGGCCGGGGCTGGGTCAGACCCTGTCTGCCCCACAGGTACTGGAACTCCCTGCGGAACCTGGTGGTGTCCCTGCTCAACTCCATGAAGTCTATCGTCAGCCTCCTCTTCCTGCTCTTCCTGTTCATCGTGGTCTTCGCTCTGCTGGGCATGCAGCTGTTTGGGGGGCAGTAAGTGGGCCTGGGGTGGGGGAGCGGCAGAGCTCAGAGCAGACGGTGCTGCCCAGGCCGCCTGCACCTGCTTCCCCCTGAAGGTCCTTGAAGAGGGCTGGTGGCGCCAAGAGCGCAGCCAGTGGCAGCCCGTGACAAGCACTGGGTGCCGAGGTGCCGGGTCCTCTTGGCTCCGGGCGGGGCTGCCTCTTCACAAGAATTCTCATCTTTCTCAGGTTCAACTTTCAAGATGAGACTCCAACGACCAACTTTGACACCTTCCCCGCTGCCATCCTCACTGTCTTCCAGGTAAGGCTCCTGGCTCTCGGCTCTCCCAGGTGCTGGGGAGGCAGCCTTCTCCGTCAGCCCCTCCTTCATGCCTTGGCACAACCGCGACAGCCAACATTTCAGACAGAACTTTCCACAAAACAGAAGAGAACAGGAGACGAACACAGGCAGATCTCCACTGGGGGGGCCTCCAGTTGCTGGGACCGTGCCCCTAGATCTGGGGCCTGGGCCAGAAGGGACGCCCGATGCTGTGGTGCTGTCCCAAGGAGCAAGCGTCGCTCCCTGGGGAACTCAACGGTCCAGCAGCCCCTGGGCTTCAGGCTCCCGTTTATCTCAGCCCCTTGGACCTGGGATCACGCTGTCTTTTATCCTTTGAGGATAAAACAGCAAAGCTCTCCCAGATTTCTCCCTCCAGTGTCTCAGGGCCAGTGGCCCCTCAGTTCTCTTTTGTGTCTGGAAAACATGCCACCGCAGCTCCTTGGGAAGGAGGCTGTCAGCCCGTGTTCTGTGTGGTGCGAACCTTGTCAGCTCAGGGGCTCTGCCCTCTTGGAGCGTTCCCTTTTGAGAACTCTCTTGCTTGAGCACATTTCCCCCTCACAGGGCTCTGGCCCCCAAATGCTGCCCATGACTGGCCTCACCGCCATGATCCTGCCAAACATTTCTGTCTGATGAAACCTCCGCGGACCCATGTCTGGGACGAGCAGGATGGGCAGGTTGTTGTTTTGCCCATGAGGACTTCTAGGGAAGTCCAACAGGCTTGCATGTGCTCAGGCCTCACCTTGGCCTCCTGGGCTCTGGGGCTGCTGACGCTGCCGCTGGCCAAAGCTGGAGCCCACAACGTGCGAAGGAGAGGGGTCCTTCGGGTTCCACTCTCTCGGAGGAAGGGAGTGTCTCCAGCAGACCATTCAAACCAAACTAGGTGACCGCAAAGGATTAATTCAGTCCCAGTGGTCTGTGCCACACGCCCCCACGACTGTCCCGTCTGTGCCACACGCACCCACAACTGTTCCATCTGCGCCACACGCCCCCACAACTGTCCCATTTGTGTCACACGCCCCCACGACTGTTCCATCTGCACCACATGCCCCCACAACTGTCCCATCTGCGTCACATGCCCCCACAACCATCCCGTCTGTGCCACACACCCCCACGACCGTCCCGTCTGTGCCACACGCCCCCACGACTTTCTCCTCCGTGCCGCACGCCCCCACGACTGTCCTGTCTGTGCCGCACACCCCTACACTATCCTGTCTGTGCCACACGCCCCCACGACCGTCTCGTCTGTGCCGCACGCCCCCAGGACTGTCCCGTCTGTGCCGCACGCCCCCACGACTTTCTCCTCTGTGCCGCACGCCCCCACGACCGTCCCGTCTGCGCCACACACCCCCACGACCGTCCCGTCTGCGCCACACACCCCCACGACTGTCCCGTCTGCACCACACGCCCCCTCCACTGTCCTGTCTGCACCCTAAGCCCCCCACGACTGTCCAGTTTGCGCCACACACTCCCCACGACTGTCCAGTCTCCTGCTGCCCCCCCCACCCCACAACTGTCTCCTTCTCTTGTCCTGGGTTGGAGCCCGGCAGCCCTCAGCCCTTAGTGACAGCCAAGCAGAGTGAGCTGTTCTCCCTGAGGCACTTCTGCTCTGGCCCATCGGGACCTTGTGCTTCCTTTCTGACCTCACCTTTGAGTCACTTGGTGACTTCTCCCCCTTCTGATTTCCTAAGTGCGAGGATGCTTGTCCGCCCACTACTGTTCTCACCTTCTCTGACTGATGTGTTGAAAACCTTGGCTTCCTCACAGGCCAGTGACTTCCAAGAGTGGGTCTCCCGAAGGGTTTTGAGCACTTAGTGGGTAAGAGGGTCTGTGCCTCAGGGGTCAAAAATGAGTGGTGTCCAAGCCAGGGCTTCCAGCAGAGGGTGGCTGCAACCCGTCCCGAGCAGTGTGTCTGCTCAGTGATGGGAGGAGCTTCGTCTTCCTGGGAGGGCACAGCTGCCCTGTGCCATCTTGAATGTCAGGTGAGGGGGATCGGCCACAGTGCATTTGGGACAAAGCAATAAGAAGGTGAGTGGGGTCTGGAGTGGTGAGAGCACCGAGTTTGTGACGGAAGGCGTTGGGGACTGGTGGGGGCCAGGTTAAATGGCCTTAAATGCCAGACTGAGAGGCTTTGTCCAGTGGGAGCTGTTGCAGGGTTTCCAAAGCAGGGAAGTGATGTGATTGACAGTTAGAGCCCTGCATTGCCATGTTTGTTGCAAGAAAGGACCCGAACATGGTTAGTGGTGGTGGGAACCAAAGTGGAAGAAGAGGTCGAGTTAGGAGAGAAAGATGGGTTCTTCTGAGAAGATGACACTCTCATTTAGACCTTAGTCTCCCTCTGCTCTGAACACAGCAAGAAGATTATTAATACACTTAGAAAATAAAAGGACCTAGCCAAGCAGAAAACAATCTCTGTGGGCTAGAAATGGAACACTGGCGAGAGATGCAGAGACCCTGGCACCGGGATATTGTCGGGGAAGAAGAAGGTGGGAGCATCAGAAGCATCCATGTATGGCTCACCTGACTCAGTGCTGGGAAAGGCATCTGGCCCTTTAAGGATGCTGAGGTGAGCTGAGAGAGAGCTGATTATGGCTGGAGGAGGCTCAGAAGATGGCAAGGGCAGGGTGCCTAGGCCAGGTCTGTAACTCCCGCAGGATGCTGCTGAACCGAGGACCTGACACCCCAGGATGGGAGCTCCTTCTTCTGAATGGGCTTGGAGAGGGGACAGGGAGGGCATGTGACCAGGGAGAAAACAACTTCAACTTTGCTCATGGTGACCTTGCAGACTAAAACGGGGTGGAAGCTGACCCCACAGAAGAGAGTGAACAATACCCACAGTCAAAGGTGAGCTCAGTCCTAAAGAAACGGAAATAACAGAGCAAATACAGGTGACCTCAAACTGACTGTGCTTAATATCCTCAAAGAGTTAAAGGAAAAACTCATAGCACATAACACAAAATTATGAAAGGAAGGCATCTAAGAACCAAGAATAGATTAACACGAAAAAGAACTCAGCAGAAATCCTAGAAATGAAAAATTTAGCTATTTAAATAAGAAAATAAAGGGTGAACTGTAAAGTGGCCATGCTCCGAGAGAGAAGGTGTGAGTGGGGAGATGTGAGGAGTGGAGCCAGCTGCAGCATGGAGGCAAAGCTCAGACATCTGATGTGAGAGGGAGGAGGCCAACGTTGTTCCAGAACGAGTTTTAGAAAGAGTGTGCTCTGAGGGCCAAGCAGGACGAACAAAAACAATTCCAGACCTAGACACATTGTGATAAAGAGAAAATCTTAAAAACTGCTCTAGAAAGACAGATTTCCTGGAAAAGAATGACAGTCTGATGGTAAGCCTCTCATGAGCAGTGATGCCAGAAGGTCTGGGAAAAGTAACTTGAAAGTATTGGAAGACAGTCCCTGTCAGCCTGGAATTCCGATCCCGAGAGCTGTGATTCAAGCGTGAGCTGAACTAAAGACACGCTGGGACACAGACACAGGGAGAGTTACCACCCCGCCCCCAAGTGCTGAGAGCACCACAATGTTTATACATCTAGTAAAGTGGGTGATGTAGGAGAAAAACATATAATAAACTAACCCAAGAAGAAATGGAAAACCTGAACTATTTCAGAAATCGAATAATTAAAAATCTACCTATCCAAGCCACCTCATCTAGATAGTTTTACAAGTGAACTCTATGAAATTTTTAAGAAAGAATTTATAACAATTTTATACAGACCACTCCAGAGAAGATAAAAAGGAAAGCACCCCACTCATTTTATGAGGTTAGAATAAGATAACCTTGATGTGAAAAAACTAGACAAGGACAATGTAAGAAAAGAAAAATGTAGATCAGTGTCACAAACACAGAGACAAAACCATCCTGTGGGAAGTAACAACTCATCAGATCGGGATATGCTTAAAAATGATCTTTATGATCAACTTGAGTTCATCCTAGGAATGCAAGATGATTTAACATTAGAAAGTCCATTAATGTAATTCGTCATTTCAACAGATTAAGGAGGGAGAAAGCATTTGAGCTCTAGTGAAAGCACAGCCTTCACACAAGTGAGAGCACAGAGGAGACAAGATCACAGGTTGTGTGAGTCCTCGAGGCTGGGTGATGAGTGTGCAGGGGCACATGACACTCTCTACTTGGTGTATATTTGAAAATGTCCATAATACATTAATTTATAATACAATAAAAAAAATCACATGATAAAACGCAACACTCCTTCCAAATAAAAGCTCTTAGCAGATTATGCTAGTCTCAGTGGTCTTAGTGCAGTAGAACAAGAAAAAATGAAATAAGGCATTTGACAGGGAAGAAAGAAAAATGTCATTATTTGCAGATCAAATATTTGTATACACGGAAAACTCAAGTGTTGTCTTTGCAGATGGTGGGGAACTGTTTGGTTATCCATAGAGAAAAACATGAAATTGGATTCCTACCTTGTACCAGATTTAAAAATCAATTCAGATGGATGAAAGTGTAAATGTGAAAAGTAAATCTGAAATTTAGAAGAACATACAGGAGTGTGACGTTATTAACTCAAGGCAGGGAAGGCCTTTTTGCAGAAGAGAAAAGAAATGGTCATAAAGGAGATGATTGACTAATCTGACTATCAAAATAAAAATTTCTATGCATCAAAAGACAACAGAAAAAGGTAAAAAAAAAAAAAAAAAACCAACGAGTCAGACTGAGAGAAGGCATTTCCACAGTGTAAGCAAATAACCAACGAAGGATCAGTGTCCAGAATACATCAGGAACTTCCACAAATCAACAAGAAAAGACAAATAATGTAGCAGGAAGGAGCAAAGGATGTAACAGGTACCTCTGGGAGAGGAAATTGGGCTGATGCATAAACTCATAAAAACTCTTATCAGCTCTACTAGTAGCCAGGGAAATGCAGATTAAACCCACAATGAGACAAACCTTTCATCTGTCAGTTTAGCTGAAATTAAGAAATCTAACAATATCAAGTTTTCATAAGATGTGGAGAAATGAGCATTCCCTTGTGCTGTTGGTGGGTTGGTAGAACCACTTTGGAGAGTAATTTCATAATATCTAATCCACTGGATTAGAACTGGAACTTGCATATGAGCAGTTCATATCATAGCCGTATGCTCTGGAACTTCTCTTGCCCATTTGCACAGAGATGTGTGTGGGACCGTCATAGCAGCATTATTTGTAATAGCAAAAAACTGGAAATCACCTGAATGTTCATCATCAGGAGAATGGATAAGAAAAGTGTATTATATCTATGCAGTAGGGAAAATGAATGACCTAGACTTAAATGTGTTAACATGGATGAATCTTGCAAACATAACATTGAGAAAAAAAAGCAAGATTCAGAATAATATATAGCATATGATACTATTTATGCAAGGATGAAAACACACAAGACAATATCGATTATGGCATGTATGCAGTAAAAGTATAAAAGCTTGATTGGGAATGATAAACACCACATTCAGGGTGCTGGTTCCCTGGGGGCAGGCTGGGGCGGGCTTGCGGGAGGTGGAGAGAGAGAGAAGGAGAGGAGGAAGAGTGAGAGCGAGCAAGCGCGAGCGCTAGTCAAGGAGTGTCAGCTAGTTTTTAATGTTTCTTTCTTAAGCTGGGTAGTGGGTACACAGGTTTGTTAAATATTATTCATTGTACTTTTCTGAATGTTTGAAATAGTACATAATTAAAAAATAAAGGGATACAAAAATATAAACTAAGTAAACATTAACCAGAAGAAAGCTGGTGTATTATTAACATCAGCCAAAACAGAAGTTAAAGTAAAAAAGCTTTAGTAAAAATAAAGAAGTACATGACATAATGATAAAGGAAGACTTGCATGACCTAACCATGGCCTAAAAATATGTATTGAACCAAAACTGACAGAATTACATAGAGAAATCAAAAGTCCACCATCTTATAAGAGATTTATAATATATTTCTGTCAAACTGAAGGATGAAGCTGACAAAAGATTAGAAAGATGTAAAAGAACTCATGAACACGATCAGTGTGAGTCAGCTGACATCAAGAGAACTCTGTGTCCGACTGATAGCAGATAAAATAGTCGTTATTTGGGGGCACATCGAACATTCACAGAAATTGACCACTTGTTAAATCACCCAAGAAATTCCTACAAATGATAAAGAATTGCTATCCTACAGAGCACATTCTTGATATAATTTAAATAAATAGAAACCACTAGTAAAGAGAAGTCATTTAAAATCTTCCCCATATTTGAAAGCTGGAGGATTGAGTTAAAGAAGACGTCACAATGGATGTTATAAAATGTTTAGAACTGAACAAAATGTCAAGACATGGGATGAAGCTGAAGCAATACTTAGAAAATTTAAAATTTTAAATGCAAATATCAAAATAAAAGAAAGGTTAAAAATAAACAAGTTAAGTATTCATCTTAAAAATCTAGAAACAAAGAGTCAGCCGAAGAAAAATTGAAAGCAGGAAAAAATGATGAGAAAAGCAGACGTTAGTGAAACAGAAGACTAAAACATGAAGATAATGAAATCATCAAATCTTTTTCTCAAGAAGACTAATGAAGTAGATAGCTTTATAGCAAGACCTATCAAGAAAAAAAGCACGAATAAAAAGTGTAGCCCAAAAGGGAGGCATAACTACAGAAAAGGGAGTGATTTTTTTAAACCCCAAAAGAATAGTATGGCAACTTTGTGCCAACAGATTTGAAAACGTAGATGAAACATGCATGTTTATAGGAAAACATCAATTACTTAAATTAGCTCAAGAAGAAATAAAAAACCTGGATAATTTTATAACCGTTAAAGAAATAGATCCATAGTCAAAGCTCTCCTCTTGTCTTTCTGCCTGCCCTGGGCCTGGTGAGTTATAAGGTGAGTTTTATCAAGTCTTCAAGGAACGGATAGTAACTCACTCAGACCGTTTCAGAGAAGGGAAGAAGCGATTTCATGAGGCTAGTACAACCTTGACACCACAGCCAGGCAAGGACAACGTAAGAAAAACAAAACGCAGACCAGAATGTGAGCTCCGTGAGGCGGGGTCTTTGTCTGTTTTGTCACCGACAGTCCTGCGCACCTGAATATTGCCTGACACACAGCAGCACTCTGCATGTTTGCTTGGTGAAGGTAGATGCAGACAATCTGAGATGAAATATTCAAAAGTCAAATCCAACTGTGTCTGAAATAGAACCTCATAGCTAAACTTTGTTTATTCCAGTAATGCAAGGACTTGTCAGTGTAATTTCCCTATATCTACAGGTTAAAAGAGAAAAATAAGCATGTCAATAGATGTAGAAAGATAAAACATTGATATGATGATAAAAACATCATATAATAAGAATTGAGAGGGCTTAAAAAAACCCCAGAGCTAGGTGGCTGGTAGCTAATAGGTATGGGTTTCTTTTTTTACGGGATGAAAATGTTCTAAAGTTGACTGTGGCAATGGTTGCACATATCTGTGAATATACTAAAAACCATTGAATTATACACTTTAAAGACTAAACTATATGGCATGTGAATTATATCTCAATAAAGCTGTTATTTTAAAAAGACTATAGCAGACATCACAGGTAAAAGATTGTATGATGGTTAATTTTAAGTGTCAACCTGGCTGGACCACAGGGTGCCTAGATTAAACGTGTCTGTGAAGGTGTTTCTGGAGGAGATTAACATTTGAATTGGTAGACTGAGTAAAGCAGATTGCCCTCTCCAGTGTGGGAGGCCTCATCTAATTCACTGACGGCCTGAATAGAACAAAAAGGCTGAATAAGGGATAATTTGCTCTCTCTGCCTGTCTTTAAGCTGGGACTTCAGTCTCATCTCTTGCTTTCGGACTTGGACTTGGACTGAAACTTACACCATCATCTCTGTTGTCGACTGTGTATATTGGGACTTCTTGGCCTCCATAACCACATGAGCCAATTGCTTATATATGTCACCTATTGGTTCTGTTTCTCTGGAGAACCCAGACTAATACAGATTGAAAGAATTATAATTAAAGAAAAAACAAGGGTGCCTAGTATTTAGGCAGTTGAAGGCGATGTAATGAGATAAGAAAAAGAAAGAGGTGGAAGGACTGGAAAGGAATAGACAAGATTGTTATTATTTGCAAATGATGTGGTTATTTACATAGAAAATCCAAGAGAATCAGTTAGAAATAAGAGAATTCACCAGTGTTACTGAACACAAGATCAACATACAAAAATGTAGCTTTTCTATATAACAACATCATTCAATTAAAAAGAAGGATTTCATTCACAGTAGTAACAAAAGCTATAAGGTACCCAGAAATAAATCTACAAAAATCATGTAAGACTTTCATGGGTGAAATTATAAATTGTTATTAAAGGACCTAAAGAACTGAATACATGGATGGATATATTTATAAATGGGAAGCCTTAATATAGAAGGGTATCAGTTCTCCCTAATTTAATCTATGAATTCAGTGTAGTCCTGATCCAGATTCCAACAGCACTGCTCTTGAAATTGAGCATCTTGATTATGTGGAAGAGTAAATGTCCAAGGAGAGCAAAGATAATCCAGGAAGGAAGGGTTTCCCCGCAGGCTACCAAGACTTTTTATAAAGCAAAGTACTGAAGATTGTGAGATATAAAGACAAAATGCCAAAAGAACAGTCTAGAGAGCCCAGAAACATGGCCAAGCCTATGTAGGAAGTTGGTTTTGTGAGAAAGATGGCATTATAAATCAATGGGGGAAGGACACAGTAGTCAAAAAAATGGGTCTGGGAAAATTGGCTTTCCATATGGGAAAAAAAGTAGACCTTCATCTCCATGCATACATAGAACAGTAATTATAAATTTCACTTGGATTAGAAACCTAAATGTGAAAAACCAAACTTTAAAATGATTAGAAGAAAATATGGGAAAATATCTATGACCTTGGGATGGACAGGAATTTCTTAAACTAGGTGCAAAAAGCAGAAACCATAAAGGAAAAGACTGATACATCTGACTACATTAAACTTTATTCTAGGGGCCGGCCCCGTGGCTTAGCGGTTAAGTGCGTGCGCTCCGCTGCTGGCGGCCCGGGTTCGGATCCCGGGTGTGCACCAACGCACTGCTTCTCCTACCATGCTGAGGCCGCGTCCCACATACAGCAACTAGACGGATGTGCAACTATGACATACAGCTATCTACTGGGGTTTTGGGGGAAACAAAATGGAGGAGGATTGGCAATAGATGTTAGCTCAGAGCCAGTCTTCCTCAGCAAAAAAAAACAGGAGGATTAGCATGGATGTTAGCTCAGGGCTGATCTTCCTCACACACACACACAAAAACTTTATTATAATACAAGAATAAGTTAAGCAAAGAGGAGACTAGAAGCAGATAGTCCCACTAAACATTACAGATGGAGAGTTGGTGTATCTGACAACGCATGGGAAGTCTCACAAGTCAGTAAGAAAAAGGCGAGTCAGCAGAAAAGTAAGCCAAAGAGTTGAAAAGGCAGGCCACAGAAGAGGAGGTCTGAATGGCCACTGGCTGTATGAGAAGACGTCAGACCTCACTGGCTTGCCCTTTCACCCCATCGGATGGGAGCTGTCAAAGGGTGTGACAATGCCAAGGATGGTGGGAAGGTGTGAGGTAAAAGAACCTACACTGCTGGCAGGAATGTAATTTGGGATAACTGCTTTGGAAACGTCTAGTCAAGTCAAAGATGTATGTAACCCACTATCCAGCAATTCCAGTTCTGGACAAATTTTTCATGTGTGCACAATGAGACATTATAGCAAGAACCTGGAAACCACTGAAGTGCCTATCAGGAGGAAAAAAGGTAAATAACTTGGAGGAACACTATGCAATGGTTTACCTGAATAAGTGGATTTATATGTATCAACATGGATAAACTTCAAAGGTATAATAGTGAATGAAAACAGTGAGTTGAAGAATGATATGTGTAGTCTGATACCTTCTTGTGCAAGTTTAAAACACACATGGTGTATTTGTTTATAGACACACGTGTGTCTGGTGGTGTGGAACTATAAAGACACGGATCCTCGCCAGATCCATGATTGGAGTTGCCTGTCAGGAGTGATCCTGGGCAGGGGACCTGGTGCAAATGTGACACATTGTTAACAATTTTCATTTTGAGTGGTGGACATACGAAGGTCTGTTATTTTATCCTCTTGTACTTTTCCACAAATACAAGTAGAAAAGAGACATGTGTTTTCTGATGGGGCAAGGATTCCACGTAGCAGCCCTCATAGCCTGGACGACAGGGGCGACAGTGGCAGGAACCTGCAGGGTCAGAGGCCCTGCAGGTGTTTTCTGGCCTTGAGCAGCTCATGGCCCCTCTCTGGACCTCAGTCTCCTCAACTGTAAACCAGTGACCTAGGCGGCTCTGGGAGTTGGGGAGGCTACGCCTCCCAGCGCTGCCTTCTTTCTCCAGCTCGTTGCTGTGGTTTTCCTCCTTGCCTTTACTCACCTTTTTCTTCTGCTCAGAGCTCCCTTTCCATCTTGGGCTGAAAACCTAGAGCATATTCATCTTTTCAGGCCTGACCCAGCTCAGCAGCATGTCCTTCTGGAGCTTTTTCTGGAGGACCCTGGGCCCCCTTGACCTCCAGTAGCACCATCATCTAAAAACCTGTGTGTGTGCATGTGCACGTGCCCACGGGCTCTTGGGGTGCAGCCATGTCTAGACCCCGAGCGAGCATGTGTGTGTGCATGTGTGGGGTGGGGGTGTGTGTGGGTGAAGGTGGCTGTGCAGGCAGCCCTGTGGTGCTCTCCCTCCACAGATCCTGACCGGAGAGGACTGGAACGCAGTGATGTATCACGGGATCGAATCGCAGGGCGGAGTCAGCAAAGGCATGTTCTCGTCCTTTTACTTCATCGTCCTGACGCTGTTTGGAAACTGTATCCTTCTGGGGGCTGGGTACAGGGGGCGAGTGCTTGGCCCGGGCCTGCCTCTTCCTCTTCTTCCCCTGGGGGCCCTGGGGGGTGTGTTGCCCCAAATATGAGGGGTGCCTTCTCCTGAAGTGTGACCTGCGGAGCTCCTCCTTCGGAGGAGATGGCTCGAGTTAAGTCCAGATGGCGAACATTCTTGAGGCCACCTCAGCTCGGGGGATCCGGAGGCTGAGGGGCTCAGGTTGGTGGAAGCATGAGTTGCACGTGGGGGTGTCCAGAGGCAGGGATGGTGTGGTCAGTGGTGGGCTCGGGAAGGATGCATTGGAAAGACGTGAGCTTTGAACACTGAAGACAGCAGGTTGTTGTTGTTTTTTTTCCACTTTAATTTAATTCAATAATTAAGTTTGGCACTGGGCTTTTAAAGAGCCTTCCCCTGCTGAAAACGTAGTTCCTGAAGAGAAATAAAAGAAAAGTTTTCTGTGGAGGATGCCAGTTGGTCTTGTGTTTCAGGGCCTTGTGTGAAAGGGTGGGTCTGTGGGATCAGGCAGCCATGTGAGGAAAGGGAGACTGCAGGGTGAGGTGAGGGCCAGGCCAGGCCAGGCGAGGCGTGCATGTGGCTCCATCGTGGAGTGGGAAATGCAGGCCGAGGAGGGGCGTCTCAGATTCTCAAACTGGTCCACACGCCAGAGTCCCCCAAGGGCCTTCAAAGCCTAGATTCCAGCCCATGAAAATGCATTCTAACAGGCTCCCAGGGGGTGCCGGTACCACTGGCCTGGGGACCCCACTCTGAGAGCTGCTGCGGTAGAACATCCTGTAGAGCCTGGAGGAGAGATCTGAGCTGGAGAGAAACATCTGTGAGTTGTCTTCTCCCAGACTGACCTACCAGCTCTGCCTTATCTCCCTCCTCCACACCAGGCCCCTTCACCCTATCTGTCCCTCCTTGTCTCTGTCTCACTGGCTCTCATGCCAATCTGTGACCTGCAACACTCCAGACCTTGTTTGTCTTTGCTTCTGTCTGCACGTCTCTCCCACTATAGCCCCCAGCAGGGACTGTGTCATCTCTCAGCCCTGTGTAATGTCGCAGCTCAGGTCCTGGACCCCAGGGTGAGGGTTCAGCTTCCCCAGGAGGCTGAGCATGAGGCCCAGGAATGGGGAGCCAGGGGGCTCGAGGGGGCAGTGTTTGTTTGATGTGCTTAGCAGATAGGTGGGACCTGTAGGCTGTTGTGGGAGGGAGCCAGGAAGTGGCAGCCATGGTTGTCAGAGAGGGAAGGAGCCTTCAGTGTTGGCCTCGAATGGGGGGTGGGGAACAGGAGGGGGACAGCTGCTGTTCAGAAGGAGGTGCCACCCCCCCGAGATGGAGCGTTGGCCCGATATGCACCACAGCTGATTCTGACCTTGCACGCTCAGGCTAGGCGTGTCAGCGGTCAAGCCTCCTCGTCCTGTCCAATTGGAGTCGCTCTTGCTGCACCTGTCTGTCCCTGAGGGGCATGTCCTTAGTCCTGCTCTTCGGCTGTGGGCAGGCCTCTGAGGGTGTCCATGGCTGTGTTAGTGCCGGTAGGTGGCAGCCCGGCCTCGGTGTCCTGTCCTGTGGGTTCTGCTGGAGCCCGGAGCAGGCTTGCCTATGAGGCGGTGCTCTGGGATGTGGGCTCCCCTGAGCCTCACACTGGCCCAGAGCCCCTGGGAGGACGGCTGCAACCTGGGGGAACTGAGTCCCCAGGCCTGCAGTGAAAGGACTCGGTTACATGGAGCCCAGCGCTCTAACTGGTGCGACTTGGCCCCCAGAGGACATTGGCGGTGTCTGAGACAGTCTGGCTGGCATGCCTGAGGGGGGAGGTGCTGCTGGCATCGAGTGGGCAGAGCGAGGGATGCTGCTCAACACCCCACAGCAAAGGATTGCCTGGCCCCAAATGTCCGCAGTGCCACGGAATGGAGTAACTTAGGAGGGAAACCATAGAGGGCCGGGGAGGGCCTGGGTCTGCAGACACAACGCTGAGGCCAGCACGGAGGGCCGGGGAGGGACTGTTCTGGGGAGACGCTGCTCTGAGGAGCACAGGGAAGACAGTGCTGCTCGGCACTGTGATGAGCCTTTGGGAAGCGGTGCTCCAGCAACAGGAAAATTGAAGTGACCCCAATCAGCGCAGTGTGAGGGCCTGATCTTGGAGAGATTCGAGAGGGCAAAGCAGGGAGGAGCAGCTCACCTCGGGCGCATGCCTGTGCCGGCCTTTGGGTCCCTCCGCCCCTGGAACCCTGGGCGAGTTACTTACCCTCTGTGGCCTTTGCTTCCTTATTTCTAAAAGTAGGTTGTAGTAGCACCTCATCAGGGGCCTCCTGGGGGTGCTCAGTGGGATGAGATGGTCGAGGGGTCCTAGTTCTGGACACTCACTGCTGTCTGCTATCTCAGATGTTGTTCCTGTTACTCTGCACCTCGAGGGAGAGGGGCCAGGACTTTGCTTTGGAAAAGGACGGGAGAAGACAGCCATGCAGGGTCTGTGTGTCTAGGACCTGAGGCCCAGGAGGCGCTGGTCGTGGGTGGGTTTGCATGTTTGTGGTGTGTCTTAGGTGGTCTCTGCTCAGCCAAAGGCACTGGAGCCCCATGTGCCACCTGTGAAAGCAGGAGGTGTTAGAGGAGGCTTCTCACGCTGGCCAGAAGTCAGGCGGAGGTGGGGACGAAGTAGACAGTGCACATGCCCGCAGAGGTGAACTAACCACACGGCCTCTGAGCTCCAGCCCTGGAAGTCAGCTCTGGAGAGCTGGGCTGGGGAAAGGTGTCCCTGTGAGCATCAGGGGAGGTCGGCTGAGATGCGATTGAATGAAGGAGAGTTGGGCAGAGGCGAAGGGGCCACTGGACCCTGGCAGCTGGGCTGGGCTGCGTCTGTGGATGACAGGGGCCTGAGGAGCCAGGGGATTTAAGAGGCCTGTGCATGCCAAGGGAAGGAGGCTGAAGGCTGGTCAAGATCTGGGAAAATACGGGCCCCTATTTTCCCTGGGGGAAGCTGTGGTGTGACCGTGTGGGAGGGCGTGGGGGCAGAAGCATTCTCTTCCTTAGCTGGAGCCACCCAGACACCCTGCTGAATGTCTTTCTGGCCATTGCCGTGGACAACCTTGCCAATGCCCAGGAGCTGACCAAGGTATGTAGGCAGGGATGCCACCTGCAGCCCAGGGGCAGCGAGGGGTGGGGGATCAGTCCATGTCACTCTGGATGAGACTGGAGAGCCGTGAGCAGGTCCAGGTCCTGGCTTAACAACCTGTGTGACCACTGTCCAGGGTAGTTTCTTCAAGGTCCTGGACAGGCAGAAGTTAGGCTGCCACTCAGGGGTGTGGGGGAATGGTGCTGAAGAAGCATGGAAAGACACGGTGTCAGGAGGGAGATGACCACAAGGACAGCTCCTGGAGAAGCCAAGATCTGGGAAGAATGGCCAGAAAGGCAGGAGGAGGTGTGGGGAGCAGGAGGTGGCTGACAGGAGATACAGCCCAGAGAGAGCCCGGAGAAGTCGGGGGCAGGCTGTCCTGGCCTCAGGAGTGAGGGGCCACAAGATGCACCAGTCAGTGTGGCCGTGTGAGGTGAGGGGAGGTGTCCCCGCAGAAGGGAGAGGGATGCATGAGGTGGGCTCTAGGGAAGATCCAGCTCTGAAGACCCTAAAGGGCTGTGAGGGCCTCTGTGCTCATCCCCGGGCGGTGAGGGGGCCCCTGTGGTCAGTCTCAGACGTGGATGGTTGAGCTCGTGTGGTCACTGGGCAGTGCTGTCCTCAGATGCTGGGCCTGCCTGGTGCCCAGAGGAGCAGCTGGTGTCTCCTCTCAGCACATCTGTTCCGCAGCAGGGCAGCTCCTTCTCCAGGCTGTGCCCAGTGGGGGGCATCTAGTATTCATCTCTCATCACTGAGCGTGGTGGGGGATGTGATTACACATGTCTTTGCCTGTGGTTTCCCTCCAGATGACACGGCCCCCTGCCTGGTCACCATCACCCTCACAACCCTGCACAGTGCGGCTGGGCTGCCCGCTGTCTCAGCCTCAGGCCTGGGCTTTATTGAGCCCCAGCTCCCAGTGCAGAGGGAGCTGCCATCCGGTCAGGCCATCTGGGAGAAGGTTCTACCCTGTGTGCTTGCTCTGTATGCCAGGCATGTGTCTGCGTGTACACCTCTCTGTGTGCGTCCATGGGCTCATGCCCACCATCCCTGACAGATGCCTGCCTGTGCTTGCACCTGTGCACGTTCCTGTGCCTGTCTGACACAGCCCAGTCCGCTCCAATCCAGCACATCCCAAGACTGTCAAACCCGTCTCTGTGCTGGGGCTGAGCTTGACTCGGGCTGCCCTGAGGAAGCAGGTTCAGGGCGTCTGTGCAGGCAGCAGGGATGTGGGTGCACCACGGTGCTCCTGACAGCGTGTGCTGTGCGGGGGCTCCTGCTGCCCAGCCCGCTCTCTTGCAGGAGTGCCCCAGGTGGAGGCTGCCCGCACAGTGTGCCCTCCTTTGCTTCTGCTCAGCTTTCCTCCTCCCCTGCCCCAGGCCTGGGCTGTGGCAGTCCCTGCGGGTCTAGGCTCCTCCCTTGCTCTGGCCCCTGGCTTCTGAGAACTTGGGAGTCCCACAGGCCTGCCCATTTCTGTTGTCAGCCCCAGCAGAGACAGAGCCTCGCCATCCAGGAGTGGCTGGAGAAGGGCCCGAGCCCCTGGCTGGGCTGCCTGGGCTGGGGGACCTGTGCATCCACAGAGCACTTTGTGGTGTCAGGATTTCTGGGACCACGTGAACAAGGGGTGCCCAGCAGCATTGGTGGTCTGGGCACCAGCTGTCCTGGGGCAGGGGTGAGCTTAAGCTGGAAGCTCTCATTGTCTCCTCAACTTCTGCTGTGGGCGAGGACACCCCGAGGAAGCAGTGCCCTGGGAGCCCTGTCTCCATGCACAGACACCTAGGTGGTGGCTCCCTGGGGCCAACTGCCGTAATGCAGGAATTCCTTTTTGTTTGGGAGTTGGTGCAGCTGGAGGTCTGTCTGTGTCAGACTATGGGGCATTTCCTGGGCTGGCCAAGAGCCCCAAAGGTGGGACTTGCCTCTCCTTCCTTTAAATTCTCACAAATATATTGTAGCATCATTTATTTTTTCAAGTGGGAATAAACTCAAGTTGAATTTATTTTAAGAACACCCTTGGGAGTGATTAGAGACATTCTCTGCCCCCGAGGGCTGTAAACCAGGGTGGAGTCCACAGCTTGAGGAAGGACCTTGATAGGGGCATCTCGTGGTGGATCTGGCTTTGCCTCCTCTCTGGGGCATGAAGCTTGGAGGTCTCTTCTCTATGGTAGGAAATCTGCAGGCAGCTAACAGGGATCTGGAAGCCTTCATTTTCCTCCCAGGGCCCATGGACTCAGCCTGGAGCTATTTATCTAAATCCAGGAGCAGAGCATGTTGGTTTTGCCTAGTGACATGGGGTCAGGGCCAGAGGATCTGTCCAGATGTCCACTGCCCTTCCCCTGGAGGGGGCAGAGGCAGGGCAGGGTGTCTGCACACGTGTGCACACATGAGCACATGCCAGCCCTGGTGGCAGAGCCATGGGGGTCCTCTCCAGGAGCAGGTAGTGAAGGCAGGGCTGGGCACTGCATGTGGCCATCAGGTGTTGGGGGAACAGGGAGGGATTCCTCACAGCCACAGTTGGGGAACGGTGGACAGATGTGATCTGATGAGCCCAGGTAGAAAAGCTCAGAGGCTGTGAGGTGGCCCTGCTGGACCTGCTCCTGGTGATGGGTCATGTGGGCAGTGCTGGGCTGGGGACACAGGCTCCGGTGTGGAGCCTTGCCCCTTGTCCTTGCTCAAGCTCTGGGGCAGAGGCTGACTTTGTTCAAGTATGACGGTGGGGCAGGTGGGGTGAAAGGAGGGATGGATTTGCATTTTGACGGAGTGAGTGTGAAGTGCTGTGGGATGAACATGTGGAAATGTCCAGGCAGCGGGGTCCTGGGGGCTGGAGCTCAGGAGAGGGGTCAGGGTGCCAGCATCGGTGTGGAGTCATCAGCTGGTGAGTACCCTGGGAGCTGGCACATGGCAAGAAGGTGTTGATGCAGGAACCTTGGGGACCGTCACCTTGAGCAGCACACATAGAAGGTGGTCCCTGAAGGCTACCAGAGAGCTCATGTGGAATTGGTGCTCGGTGCTGGAGCATGGGTGGGTGGTGCTAAGGCAGGAGCCAGATGCATGGCCCCAGTTCAGAGGGCAGGAGGGACTCAGAAGCTCCAGGAGGAATAGCTGATGGCGTCAGAGTGGATGCCATACTCTGCAGGCTAGCTACACATTTCTGTCTTTTCAAACAGGATGAAGAGGAGATGGAAGAAGCAGCCAATCAGAAGCTTGCTCTGCAAAAGGCCAAAGAAGTGGCTGAAGTCAGCCCCATGTCTGCCGCGAACATCTCCATTGCTGCGTAAGGCTCTTGGGAACAGATGGTGGGGTGGTGGTCGGGCTGCTACGAGAGTCCCACGGGTGGGCCCTCAGCAGGGCACTCCTTCCAGAGGCTTCCTCAGAGGGCCCTTGTCTTGGCTGGAGCTTGTTAGGACACAGCCCCTCCCCAGGAGCTCTGATGAGAGGAAATGGCTCCCCTCTCCTGCAGGAGCCTTTGAGCACAGGGCTTACCAGGGAAAGCCTCCATGGCTTCTCCCAGTTTGAGTAGGAACAAGGTGTGGCAGCGTGTGGCCCTCACGTAGTGAGTGGGATTGGCTCTGCCGTAGGTGTTCTCTCCTTGACAGTCTTGGGTGGCTCCAGGGCCCCTCCCTGGGCAAAGCCTGTGAGTCAGGAGTAAGGAGTCAGTATGTCTGTTTTGTACACAGCTTTTCAGAAATGTATTTTGTGAGCCAAAAGATTCTAGGTGGTACTTCAGCAGCCCAAGAGACTTAATGCAGTTTCCAAAAATGTCTTTGAGATTTTGGTGCTGGGACAGAGGTCAAGGGGAGCCTCTCTGATGAGAAACGGTGAAGGCGAGGCCGAGGCTTCCGCGGGGAGGCCGGTCGTCCCAAGGTCCAGCTGAGCCTCGAGGCTCGTCGCAGCATATTTGGAGGCACTGGGGACTTCAGAGTTGGGACAGAGTGCTCGGCCCAGGGTCAAAGGCTACAGTGGGCTGGGCGAGGGCAGCCCTGGGGGAAGAGAGGCAGGGAAGTCTGGCCTACAGAGTGACCATGAGAGGGCATAGAAGAGCTCTCTGCCGCCGGGCGCTGGCTCTCTGGGCCAGGCTGAGTCCACTTGGAGCTGACGGCTCTGTCTTCAGCTCCACGCCCCCCGCACTCATTTCCCATGCTGACCCAGGGCCCTGCTCTCTAGCTGGCCTCCCTCTCTTTCTGTCACCACTGCCATCACGGTGCAGGAACAGCCACGGGCACGTCTGTGGTGACCGCACATCTGCACTGCTGAGTGCACATGCTGGCGCAGGGATGAGTTTGCCGGGAGTGTGAGTGTGCCAGTGTGAGAGAGTGTGCCTCTGGTTGTGTGTGAGTGTATGTGCTGTGTGTGCGTGTGCATGTGTGAGCGTGCATCACAGCGGCCCTGTTCTTGCCTGGTGGTCACCAGGGTGATGGCCTGTTTTCTAGGAAGGCGTTTATAGAGGACCTGTCTCTAAGCCAAGCCGAAAATGCTGGACTTTGGGGGAGAGTAAGCTAGCGGAGATCACAGGCCCCTGGGGGCCCAGGCGGGACATAGCAGTCATGCTCAGGCAGCTGCTGGGGGCTCAGTGCTCAGTGGTTTCAGTGTTTTGTTGTCTGGCCAATTAAGTTACTCGGTCTGCTGGGTCTGGACTGCTGTCACCCAGCAGACTTCCCTCTCACGGCCCCTTCCCTGAACTCCCCTTCCCTGAGCTCCGTAAGCTGCTGGGGGTCTGCTGTAGAGGGCGGCAGATGAGCCTTTGACTTACACACATGGGCCTTGTGGGGTTTCTGTTGAGCATCTGCCTTCTCTGCTGTTCCTGGCGGTGAGTGTGTTGTCTTGTGGCCTCTGCTACCTACCAGGGCTGCCTGCCCCTGGGGAGTGTGTGGCAGGGTGTCCACTCCCATCTGGGCTGAGATCTCAGAGAGGAGGGTGCTGGGGCCCTCAGCACAGCCACGGAGAGTGCGTCAGTCTGCCAAAAAAAGAAGTCTGGACGCTCTTCCTCCTCCATCCCCTGGCTCCGTTGGGGATGCTGCTGTGTAAGAACAAGGCTGTAGACTGGCATCCCCAGGCCTGGAGAACATACGACACCAGCTGTTGGCTGATCACCACCTTGGTGCTCTGTTCTCCTGGGAATGGGGTGCCTGGGGGACTCATAGGTGCTCTGTGGCACAGCAGGTCCTGAGCTGGGTGTCGGCTCATTCCTGTCACAGCCAGCCTGTGGTGTGTCCAGGCAGTGGCTCCTGTGTTCCCCCCTCTTGGGCCAGCTGGGGGTCCTGCAGGCTCTCCTGGGATGCAGCTTTGGGCCTTTGTCCTCTGTGGCATGCCCTCAGCTCACCTCTGTCGGGCATGGCGATCAGTCTGGTGTGATTGCCAGAGATCCCGCACACTGGGCCAGGCCTGGGCCCCCGGCATGTGTGGGTGGTGGGTGTGAGGATGGTCATGTGGTGGTTGTTTGCGTTCTCTGTTGTGCTGAGACCTCTGAGGGCTGGGGGCTGCTGCTCAGAACTCTGTGTCTGTCTGTCCTCTGTCTGCCCCTTCCCCCTCCCCCCGACTGTTTCCTGTTCTCCTGATGAGTCGTGTTGGTTGGACGGGCAGCACCTGCTTCTCCTCCGCATTCATCTCTACAACCCGAGCTGCTGGGGGGTGGTGAGAGCGAGGTCCCCCAAGTGACCCTCGCCCTGACCCTGCTCCTGACAGCTGGGCTGTGTGGTCTGTGAAGTGGGGGGACTGGCTGGGATGTTCTCTGTGACACCTTGATGCGAGGGGTGGTGTTGGAGAGGCTCCCATCGGCGCTCTGGTAGCTCGACGCAGACGGTGCCTGACGGGCCGGCGGCGCGGGGCTGGAGTCCCACCTCAGAGGGGCGCCCGTGTCCCTTGGAGGTCAGCTGGGGCTGGGAGTGTCTTGGCCTCAAGTGACAGCCACCTCAGGCTCCTGGGTGGGAAGGGGCGCTAGGGTTGACGTGGTCTTCCTGGTTCTCTCTGCTGAATCACCCTCATCATCACCCGGACTTGAGAATCCTGGGACATACACTCTCACACTCACACTCACACACGTTCACACAAACACATGCACACGCACCCTGACACTTGCGCACACGTTAACACTCACATCCACATCCACTCACACACACATTCATACTCATATACGTTCACATCCAAACACTTGCTGTCACACATGATCATACACACTTACAAATGTTCACACTCACCCACATATGTTCACATTCACTCACACGTTCACACTCACACGTGTTCACATTCATGCACGTGTTCACACTCATGCTCACTAAGTCCACAGCCACTCACTCACATGCATTCACACTCACATGTTCACACTCACTCAAACACTTGCTCTCATATGTTCACACTCACATTCTCACACACATTCACACTCACACTCTCACGATTCATACTGACTGACCCTCACTCTCATACATGTTTACACTCACTCTCACATACACTGATTCACAACCTCACACACTCATGCATACTCTTCACACTCACACCCACTCACATACACATCCACAAGATTACACACTCACACACACTGATTTGCACACTCTCTTTTGCATACACACGCACCTGTTTGCACCCAGGGCCAGCAGGCAGATGAGTTGCCTTGAGCTCATCACAAATGTATGTAGACTAGACCTTGAGAAGGAGGAGCTGGGAACCCACCTGGTCCTCCCCTGAGGAAGCCACCTTGAAGGGAAATGATGGTAAAGAGATCTATTGGTTCTGGAAAAGCTTCCAGAAAGTCACTTGGAAATGGCTGGAGTTACACCCAAGGGAAGGTGGGTTGGTGATGGAACCTGTGCCCTTGGGAAAGGACATGGTAAGCTGGAAGCTCTTGGTTTAGAGCCTGGGGAGCCGAGGGGCTGGGGTGGGCTGGGGAAGAGCGGGGTGGTCAGGCAGCAGGGCCCAGGTGGGGCACCACAGGTAAGGCCTCCTGTGTTAACTGCCTCTGCTCCATCTCGAAGGCCAGGTGACCACATGCCTCGGCCCACCCTGGCCCTGTGGGGGTGGGGCCCACCCTGCCAAGTCTGGTGCGGGAGAGCTGTTTTGTATTGTGGGACAAGTGGTGCTGGCTCTTTCCAACCCCACTGCCCTTCTGGGGGCAGTGTGTGCAGAGCTGTGGTGGACGGGCCCCCAAGAGAACGGCTTCTTGTCTTCCAGCCGTGGTGGGGTTTGCTGTGTTCACTTCAGTTTCACTTTTCTGCTGGATGCTCTTTCTTTCTCAACTTCTCTTTTACCCCGAGGTCTCAGCTGGTGCCCATTCTGACGGAAGCATCCCTGGCCTCCCGCCCAGATGCACACTGCAGCCTGCACCCTGACCTGACACGGCTCACGCGTGTTCTAGTGTCTCTTAGAACTCTCTCTGGTTTTCTCACTTTTGTTTTGTTTTGTTTTTTGCATGTGCAGTTTTGTAAAGCAAACTCGAGGTACTGTATCTCGCAGCTCATCTGTCTCCAGCGTAAACTCACCGTGAGTCGCTCTGCTACGATATCCATCTATGGCTTCATGATAACTACACGCAAACACCTTCCCTCTACGCCTAACTCTGCTTTCACACCTCAAGTCATTTGCTTCAGGGGCAGCTCCAGGCGAGCCTTCTGCAGCCTGGTGGGGGACATCCCTGAGTCCTGCTCACGGGCATCCACCTCTGAGCTCAGCCCTTCCTCTTCTCCCTCCTGGTTTCTGTCCTCCTGTCTGCTGTCTGTCCATGTGTTGTCACTCTAGTGTCTCAGGCACATCTGCTTCTCCTGAGGTGACCGCCGCTGGGTGCCACTGGGGGCTGTCTCTTTGTGGTTCCCATGAAGTAGAGTGTTCGTTAGGGGCTCACAGGGGGCATTCATGGGGTCCTCCTGCCCCGTCCTTTCTTTACTTGGGAGAGGATGTATCTGTAATCCTTAGGATGTCCTTGTTCTAGCAAGAGCAGAGCTGTTGTCTGCTTGTGAGGCTCATGCTAGACCAGCCAGAGCCCGAGGTAGAACCATAGAAACCCCAGGGTGGCCCTCCTGGGGTGTCACCAGTCTGACCGTGGAAGTGGTCCTGGGTGACTTGTCCCCAGGGGCTTCCTCCACACTGTGAAGCCAGGCCCTGTAGGGGAGAGGTCCCTGGAAGGGCGGGGTACAGCTAGGCCACCTGGACAGAGATGGCCAGGTACCCTCTGCGTCCTGGTGATGGTGGGAGCTCCTGTTGTCCCTGGCTACTTTGCTCCCTACCTGGCCAGCACAGAGCTGGGTTCGGTCCTCTCACAAGCACTTGGAGCTACTGGCTGTTGGGGCCCTGATGTCTCATGGGGTAAGAAGGCTGGATCCTGATTGATTCACAGGATGGAGTAAGATTCGGACGTAGGTATCGATGGTGTTACACCATGGGCTGCTTCACAGTGTCAGCAGCTGTGGGTAACTGGCTTTCCCAGCCCAGAGACCTCAGAGCAGGGCCACACCACAGAGGCTCCTTGTGGAGTCTTGCAGACCCCCACAGTGCCTGGGTTGGGTGCAGCTAAGCCAGCTGCACCTGCAAGCTGGGGCCGGGACATCGTGGGAGTGATTCCTCCACGTGACCCCTTAAAGAGCCCTTTTAAATAAGGACTTTGCCAGAATTAGAGTCACCAGCCACACTGCACTGTAGATCAGAGGGTGGCCCTGCCCTTGCTCTCATGTTCTTGCGCTGCTTGGAGCTCGGTGGAGAGGCACAGAGTGAGAGACCAGTGCTGGCCACACTGCTCCATGTGCCAGACAGAGCAAGGAGAAAACAGCCACCAGGCAGGTGCAGGCTGAGTCAGACACCAAGGAGGAGAGGCCAGTGCACAGAGTGAGACCATCCAGAGAGCAAGTCAGCAGTACCCCTGAGTGGCAGGCGGCTGCACAGTCTCTGGTGGCATTAGGGCCCAGACAGGCAGAGAGACCCAGCAGGAGCCGGGCCAGGTAGAGTGGCAGCGCGGGCTGCTCAGCATGTTGCTCCCGCAGGTAGTCATGAGAGAAGCCTGCCAGCCCCACGGCACCCTCCAGTCCAGCAGACAGCCCACCTCTCCATGAACTTTAGCTGCTTCCTGGGAGAGAAGAAGCTGTACCTGAGGGTAAGGTTGAGGGCAGAGCCATGCCGTCAGGAGCCCATGCCCACTGAGCTGCCTGGCACCACACGTCCCCGTCATCTTTACTGCCTGTCTCTTCTGACAGAAAACTGGTCCCCAGGACTCATGTCTGCCCCTGAGCAGGCCACCACCCTGCCAACCAAATGGCTCAGAATCCAGGCCCATGGGCCGGCTCTGTGGCTTAGCGGTTAAGTGCGTGCGCTCCGCTACTGGCGGCCCGGGTTCGGATCCCAGGCGCGCACCGACGCACCACTTCTCCGGCCATGCTGGGGCCGCAGCACACATACAGCAACTGGAAGGTTGTGCAACTATGACATACAACTATCTACTGGGGCTTTGGGGGAAAAAAGGGAGGAGGATTGGCAATAGATATTAGCTTAGAGCCAGTCTTCCTCAGCAAAAAGGGGAGGATTAGCATGGATGTTAGCTCAGGGCTGATCTTCCTCACAAAAAAAAAAAAAAAAAAAGAATCCAGGCCCATCTTGGGCTGCTGGACTGATGGGGAGGCCTGAGGCAGTGATCGGCCATCAGCTCTCACGGGCTGCTATGCCTGGGGAACAGCACTCATGGCTGTCTCCATTTCTCACAGTTCAGCATTGTCTAGAGTCCGACCCTTTGTTTTGATGCCAGCTGGGAACCAGTAGGTCCCCTGCAACTTTAGGGTGAAGCCAAAGAGAGGGAAGGTGGGTCTGCTGCCAGGTGTCCTTGGGAGTGGGGCCGCATGGCTCCCATGTGTCAGGGGAGGCAGGTCAGGGCCTGGGGGGGCAGCCCAAGGTGCAGGTCAGCGGATGGCCAGAGAGGCCGACAATTGTCCCCCACACGTTGCCCTGCCTGCCCCCGTCTGTCCCTCCGGTGATCGACAGACGTTGTGCTCTTCTGCTCACATACTTTCGAGGCACTGCCCTGGAAATGGCTCCCCACACTGGAGCCTGGACTTCACCTGCAGAGGGCAGGACTTGTCATCCATCCACTTTGTCCAGGTCAACTGCAGAGACTGGCCGCCCCTGCTTTTGCAGGTCAGCATGGTGCTCAGTGGCCCAGGGCCCCGGAGCTGGTGGCCTGTGCAGCCTGGGCCCCAGAGCTGGTGGCTGTGCCGGCCTGGGGCCCCTCGGACTGTGGCTTTAGGCTATGCTGTCAGTGCAGTTGGGGTCTGGCCGAGGCCTCACGTCTTTAGATATGTTTCTTCTTTTTGCCCCTGCATGCGTCTGATTCTGGCTCCGTCAGTGATTCACTGTGGGACCCTCTGAGAGGCACGTTCTTTAGGCTCAGTGTCCTCATCTGTGAAATGGGGACAAGAACAGCACCTAATTCCTGAGGTAGTTGTCAGGGTTGATGAGGTGGCCACTGGAGCCCAGAGCACAGTGTGGCCGATGAATGATATGGATGCCATAGCCATCATCATCTTATGCTGCCATCACCGCCACCACGGTGGGTCCAGAAACCTCCAGAGGCCGAAGGACGGCACTCTGGCCTCAGAGGTTTCTGCTTGGCCAAGGTGGGGCTGGGATTGCCTACTTTGGGGGTCTTATTCAGCAAAGACCCCAGAATGCAAAGGGCTTCCTGTGCACCGTGCGCTGTGGAGCCCCACATGTGACCGTGTGAGTGAGGCTGGAGGGTGGCCAAGGCCTCTGGTAGCCTGTGCAGTGAGGGCTGGGCCTGGACCACAGGCCGCTCTTGGGCTAGAGGGCTCCTCCCTGCCCCCGGAGGAGGGAGGGGCTCTCCATGGAGCCAGGAGAGAGGAGGGCATTGGTAACTACAGGAGGTAGTGTCTCCAGCCCCACCCCCCACTGCTGGGCTTCTGGGAGCAAATGGTCACTGAGCCCAGTGGCAGCTGCCTGGATGGGGCTGACCACCTCAGAGAGCAATTGCAGCTCCTTGTTTGCTCGCGAGGGCCAGCTGCCCCCAGCCCTGCTCCCTGGGCTAGTTACTCTTCCTGGAGTTGGAGATGGAGAAGCCCCTTCCCCAGGTGGCTCTGCTGCCCGTGCTGCAGCGGGCCGGCTCCCCAGGGTGGCTGCAGGGGCTCCCTGCCTCCTGCCTCTTGCTCAGTCCTGCCCCATTTGGCCACTGTCTCCCCCCTCCCCTTCCTGGCCAGCAGCCTACCTGCCCCGGAAGCCTGTCTGCCACTTCACGCTGGTGCGTGTCATTCCCACTGACCTGCACCCCTTGGCCTCGGAAGCTCTCCGCCTGCTCAAGAGTGGCCATGAGCCCCACCACCTAGGCGGGTGCTCTGGTGGTCTGCCGGGTCCTGACCACAGGGGCAGTGCTGAATTCTATGACCCTGGGTATCCCCGCCCCGTTCTTCTGCATCGACTCTGCCAGGGGTCTTGAGGGCTCCTGCCGCCCCTCCTCCTCCCCCCTCCCTGCGCCCACTCTGCCATCCCTCCATCGCTGTGTGTCCATCTGTGGGGGGCGGCGCAGGGGGCGGCCGCTCACCGCCAGTCTCCCCGCAGCAGGCAGCAGAACTCGGCCAAGGCGCGCTCGGTGTGGGAGCAGCGGGCCAGCCAGCTGCGGCTGCAGAACCTGCGGGCCAGCCGCGAGGCGCTGTACAGCGAGATGGACCCCGAGGAGCGGCTGCGCTACGCCACCACGCGCCACCTGCGGCCCGACATGAAGACGCACCTAGACCGGCCGCTCGTGGTGGAGCCGGGCCGGGAGGGCGCGCGGGGGCCCGCGGGGGGCAAGGCCCGGCCCGAGGGCGCGGAGGCGGGCGAGGGCGTGGACCCGCCGCGCAGGCACCACCGGCACCGCGACAAGGCCCCGGCCCCGGCCCCGGCGGGGGAGCAGGACAGGGCAGACGCCCCGAAGGCGGAGGGCGGGGAGCCCGGGGGGCGGCCGCACCGCAGCCGCAGCAAGGAGGCCCGGAGCGAGCGCGGCCGCGGCCTGGGTCCCGAGAGCGGCCGGCGCCACCACCGGCGCGGCTCCCCGGAGGAGGCGGCCGAGCGGGAGCCCCGGCGCCACCGCGCCCACCGGCACGCGCCCGACCCGGGCAAGGAGGGCGAGCGACGAGCGCGGCACCGCGGCCCCCGGGCCGGCCCCAGGGAGGCCGAGAGCGGGGAGGAACCGGCGAGGCGGCACCGGGCCCGGCACAAGGCGCTCCCCACCCACGAGGACGCGGAGAAGGAGGCCGCGGAGAAGGAGGGCGGCGTCGAGGACCGCGACAAGGACAAGGAGCTCCGGAACCACCAGCCCAGGTGAGAAAGCGCGCGGGGGTGGGCGAATCGTGGAGGGAGACGCTGGCCCCGCCGCGTGGGCCTGGGGGGCAGGGTGCACAGGGCGGGGAGTGCAGACCTGGCCAGGCTGCCCCTGTTCCCCCACTGTCTGTCTCGGTCTCTCTCTGGGCTGGTGACAGTCCTGCCTGGTCTGGGTGACGTGTGAAATGCTTACACTGAGGGTAGGGGGAGCGTTGGCTCAGTGAGGGTCAGCCGTTATTCTAAAGCACCCAGGGGGAGATTGTGGGGATTGGTTTGGGGCACGGTGACTTGGAAGGGAAGGAGTGGCCCAGAGAGAAGAAAAAATTGGAGAACACTGTGGAGGAAGGAGAGTCAGGAGAGCCTGAGGAGGCCACTGGGCTAAATGGTAGAACAAGAGGGCCAGGCTGTGTGGCCATGACGGAAAGGGCCCCCAGGCCAGCCCAGCCTGCTCCCTGGCTGGGACATAATCTGACTCCGACTGTGCGAGTCTGGAGTAACAGGAGCCCCGATGCTGAGGCCAGCAGTCTCCATGCTTGCAGATGGGCTGCAAACCACCCAGAACTCACGCAGCTGGAGGCCTCACTCAAGACCAGGCCAGCCTTGGCGCTGTCTGTGCGCAGAGCTCTGTGCTGGGCCTTTGGCCTGGTGGGGCCCCAGGTGGGGTGGCTTAGGGAAGCACCCTCCTCCAGGTTTCTTCATTCTGCAAACAGTTCCTTTCCACACACATATGGTGGTGCCAGTCATGCCTGGCCTCGTGCCAGAGACAGACAGGTGAGTCAGCCCCGTCCCTACCTTTCAGACCTAAAACCCAAGAAGTATACAGGGTGATAAAAACTCATGAAATGCCAGAGTAGCAGAGGAGGTGGTCAGGGATTTATTTGATTTGGATAGGGGTTTGAGGAGCGGAGTTTTGCAGACTGAATAGGAGTTTGGGGCAGATTCTGATGTGCGTTCTTGGTTGCAGGGAGCCGCACTGCGACCTTGAGGCCAGTGGGATAATGGGTGTGAGTCCTGTGCATGCGCTGCCCAGTATGTGTCTACAGAAAGTGGAGGAACAGCCAGAGGATGCAGATAATCAGCGGAATGTCAGTCGGATGGGCAGCCAACCCTCAGACCCAAACGCCACTGTGCATATCCCAGTGACACTGACCGGACCTCCTGGGGAGACCACGGTTGTTCCCAGTGAGTATCTCCCCGTACCAGTGGAGCAGGGCCCACTTTCTGCAGGCCCAGTTTGCTCTCCCCCCTTCCCTCCTGCTTTATGGCAGCCACTTGGGGACAGAGCATGCCTCTGGTGAATTGTTTCCCCATCTGGAGAGAAAGTCCTTTGCTGTCAGCATCTGTATCTTGATATGCAGAGGAGCTCCCCAGAGGAGCACTATTACTATTACATGTCACTTAAGCTCTATTTTCCTTCCTTTGCAAAAAAAAAAACTTTGCAAAAAATATTTGCAAGTTACCAGCTAAGTGCCGGGCGTGGTGTTAGAGTGCTGGGGATGCAGCAGGGGGGAGCAGGACCAGGGCTGCCCTCATGGGGCTTATAGTCTCGTCAGAAGACAGACCATAAAATGGTCATGAGTATTCATAGTTGCAGAAAAGCTGCTGAGGACTCTTTGTGACAGACTTGACTGGGGCTGAGAACTAGTGGGTGAGGAGGAGGAGGTTCTCAGGGAGGTGGTCTTCCCACCTACTCACATGCCCTGTAGTCCCTGCTCTGAGGGTCCCCCAGGCCTTTGCCTGAGCTTCCTTCTTTCTTCCCCTCAGTCACTCACATGTTCTCGAGGTCCTGACCGTGTGTAGACGCTGAGGGCACAGGGTGAACAAGATGCCATTCTGGTCTTCAAGTCACTCCATCTAGTAGGGAAAGACCTGCAGGTGACAAATACAGGCCCCTCACACTGTGCGGAAGGTGCGTGAGCATTTTGTGAGCACCAAGGGTGGAGAAAGCAGTCCAAGTGGGAGGGGAGAGACCACAGAAGCAGAGCTGCGTGGAATACCAGGTGAAGATTTAGGTCTCAAGCAGACCACGTGCCACCACACGCCTGCCTGTGTTTGCAGATGTGTCCACACACAGACACGTGCGTGCGCCCGTTCTCTCGTGCTCAGGTGCTCTCACCTGGGGCTATGGACCAGTGCACAATCCCAGGTATAACAAGGGAAGGTGGCTGGCTCTGGCTTAGCCTCGCCTTCCTCTTTGCTTCCTTGGGAGAAACCTTTCCCTGATCCATTCTATTGTTTCACCTCCCGTGGGTACTAGTGAGTCTGTCTTTCCAGACTCCTGGAAATCAGCCCCCTGGTCTGATTCTCTCTGGATTAGCTTGAGGATGAGCTCAGAGTCCCCACCTGGCATTTGTCTACAGGTGTCCAGGTGTGGGCCCCCCACCCCCCACCCCAGGCAACCATTGGTCTTTTAATGTTTCTGTAGCTTTGCCTTTTCTAGAATGTCATATAGTTGGAATCATACAGTATGTAGCCTCTTCAGATTGGCTTCTATCACTTACCAATATGCATCTGAAGTTCCCCCATGTCTTTTCATGGCTTGATAGCTCATTTCCTTTTAGCATTGAATAATATTCCATTGTCTGGATGTACCACAGTTTATTTATCCATCCACCTATTGAAGCAACCAACATCTTGGTTGCTTCCAAATTTTAGCAATTACAAATAAAGCTGTTATAAGCATTCATGTTCAGGTTTTTCTTGTGCACATATGTTTTCAACTTATTTGGGTGAATACCTAAGAGCGTGATTGTTGGATTGTATGGTAAGACTATGTGTAGCTTTGTAAGAAAGTGGCATATGTTATAACAAAGTGTCTGTACCGTTTTGCATTCCACCAGCAATGAATGAGAATTCCTGTTGCTCCACATCCTCACCTGCATTTGGATTTCCGCCATTCCAATTAGTCTGTAGTGATATCTCATTGTTTTAATTTGCAGTTTGCTAATGACATATGATGTTGAGCATCTTTTAATGTGCTTATTTGCCATCTGTATATCTTCTCTGGTGAAGTGCCTATTCATATCTTTTACCCACTTTTATTTTAATTTTTTTATTTGAAAAAAATTTTTAGAGACTTAGTTTATTTAAGAGCAGTTTAAGGTTAAAAACAAAATTGAGAGGAAGGCACAGAGATTTCCCCATATACCCGCTGCCTGCACACATGCATAGCCTCCCCCATTATCAGTATTACTTACCAGAATGGTGCATCTGTTACCAAGGATGAACCTGCATTGACACATCATAATCACTCAAGGTCCATAGGTTACATTAGGGTTCACGCTTGGTGTTGTACATTCTCTGGGTTTGGGTAAATGTATAATGTTGCCCTAAAAATTATCTATGCTCTGCCTATTCATTCCTCCCCCCACAACATCTAGCAACCACTGATCTTTTTACTGTCTCCATAGTTATGCCTTTTCCAAAATGTCATATAGTTGGAATTATACAGTATGTAGCCTCTTCAGATTGACTTCTTTCACTTACCAATATGCATTTAGGTTTCCTCCATGTGTTTTCATGGCTCACTAGCTCATATCTTTTTAGTGCTGAATAGTATTCCATTGTCTGGATGTACCACGGTTTCTCTATCCATTCACCTACTGGAGAACATCTTGGTTGCTTCCAGGTTTTGGCAATTATGAACAAAGCTGCTGTATACATCTGTGTGCATATTTCTATGTGGACATAAGTTTTCAACTCCTTTGGGTAAATACCAAGGAAAGCAATGGCTAGATCGTATGGCAAGAGTATGTTTAGTTTTGTAAGAAAACACTAAACTGGCTCTACCATTTTGCATTTCCACCAGCAATGTATGAGTGTTCCTGTTGCTCCACATCCTTGCCAGCATTTGGTGTTATCAGTGTTCCAGATTTTGGCCATTCTAATAGGTGCGTAGTGGTATTAAATTGTTTTAATTTGCATTTCCCTGATGGCATATGATGTGGAACATCTTTTCATATGCCTATTTGCCATCTATATATCTTCTTTGGTGAAGTGTCTGTTAAGGTCTTTGGCCCATTTTTTAATCAGGTTATTTGTTTTCTTATTGTCAAGTTTTAAGAATTTCTTGTGTATTTTGGATAACAGTCTTTTGCACATATTTTCTCCCAGTCTGTGGCTTGTCTTGTTCTTTTTTTTTTAAATTTTTTTTAATTTTTATTTTTATTTTATTTATTTATTTTGTGAGGAGATCAGCCCTGTGCTAACATCCGCCAATCCTCCTCTTTTTTTTGCTGAGGAAGACGGCCCTGGGCTAACATCCGTGCCCATCTTCCTCCACTTTATATGGGACGCCGCCACAGCATGGCTTGCCAGCAGTGCGTCGGTGCGCGCCCGGGATCCGAACCAGCGAACCCCGGGCCGCCGCAGCGGAGCGCGCGCACTTAACCGCTTGCGCCACCGGGCCGGCCCCTTGTCTTGTTCTTTTGATGTTGTCTTTCACAGAGCACAAGTTGTTAATTTTAGTGAAGTCCAGCTTATCCATTAGTTCTTTCATGGATCATGTCTTTGGTATTGTATCTAAAAAGGATCACCATACCCAAGGTCATCTAGGTTTTCTCCTATGTTATCTCCTAGGAGTTTTATAGCTTTGCATTTGACATTTAGCCCCCTGCACCATTTTGAATTTTTGTGAAGGATGTAAAGTCTGTGTCTAGATTCTTTTTTTTTTGCATGTGGATATCCAGTTGTTCCAGCAGCATTTGTTGAAGAGATTGTCTTTGTTCCATTGTGTTGCCTTTGCTCCTTTGTCAAAGATCAGTTGACTGTGTTTAGGGGGGTCTATTTCTGGGCTCTCTGTTCTATTCTACTGATCTATTTGTGTGTTCTTTCCCTAATACCATGCTGTAGCTTTATAGTAAGTCTTGAAGTTGTAGTGTCGGTCCTCTGACTTTGTTTTTCTCCTTCAATATTGAAATGTTGGCTATTCTGAGTCTTCTGTCTCTCCATATAAACTTCAGAATCATTTCATTGTTATCCATGCAATAACTTGCTGGGATTTTGACTGGGATTGCATTGAATCTATACATCAAGTTGGGAAGAACTGATATCTTGACAATATTGAGTCTTCCTATCCATGAACCTGGTTTCTCTCTCCATTTATTTAGTTCTTCTTTGATTTCATTCATCAGAGTTTTGTAGTTTTCCTCAGAGAGATCTTGTACATATTTTGTTAGATCTATACCCAAGTACTTCATTTTTGGGGGTGCTGATATAAATGGTATTGTGTTTTTAATTTCAAGTTTCACATGTTCATTGTTGGTATATAGGAAAGCAATTGACTTTTGTATATTAACCTTGTATCTGGAAACCTTCCTAAAATTGCTTATTAGTTCCAGGAGTTTTTTTGTTGATTCTTTCGGATTTTCTAGATGGATGATCACGTCATCTGCAAACAAAGACAGTTTTATGTCTTCCTTCCCAATCTGTATACCTTCTATTTCCTTTCTTTGCCTTATTGCATTAGCAAGGGTGTTGAAAAGGACTGGTAAGGGGATATCCTTGCCTTGTACTTGATCTTAGTGGGAAAGCTTTGAGTTTCTCACCATTAAGTATAATGTTGGCTATAGGTTTTTTTTTTTAGATAGTCTTTATCAAATTGGGAAGGTTTCTCTCTATTCCTAGTTTACTGAGAGTTTTTATGATGAATAGGTGTTGGATTTTGTCAAATGCTTTTTCTGCATCTATTGACATGATCATGTGATTTTTATTTTTTGATCTGTTGATATGATGGATTACATTAATTGATTTTCAAATGTTGGACCAGCCTTGTATACCTGGGATAAATCCCACTTGGTTGTGTTGTATAATTTGTCTTATACTTTTTTGGATTCAATTTACTAATATTTTGTTGAGAATTTTTGCATCTATGTTCATGAGAGATATTGGTCTGTTTTTCATTTCTTGTAATGTCTTGTCTGGTTCCAGTATTAGGGTAATGCTGACCTCATAGAATGAGTTAGAAAGTATTCCCTTTGCTTCTATTCTCTGAAAGAGATTGTAGAGAATTGGTATAATTTCTTACTCAAATGTTTGGTAGAATTCACCAGTGAACCCATCTGGGCCTGGTGCTTTCTGTTTTGGAAGGTAGTTAATTATTGATTCAATCTTTTTAACAGATATAAGCTATTTAAATTGTCTGTTTTCCCTTGTGTGAGTTTTGGCAGATCGTGTCCTTCCAAAGAATTCGTCCATTTCATGTAGGTTATTGAATTTGTGGGCATAGAGTTGTTCATAGTATTCCTTTATTATCTTTTAATGTCCATGGGATCAGTAATGATGTCCCCTCTTTCATTTCTGATATTAGTAATTTGTGTTTTCCCTCCTTTTTCTTAGTTAGCCTAGCTAGAGGCTTATCAATTTTACTGATCTTTTCAAGGAGCCAGCTTTTGGTTTTGTTGATTTTTCTCTATTGATTTCCTGTTTTCGATTTCATTGATTTCTACTCTAATTCTTATTATTTCTTTTCTTCTGCCCACTTTGGATTTAATTTGCTCTTCTTTTTCTTGTTTCCTAAGGTGGAAAGTTATTGACTTTAGATCTTTCTTCTTTACCAATATTTGCATTCAATGCTATAAATTTCCCTCTATGCATTGCTTTTGCTGCACCCAACAAACTTTGATTGGTTGTGTTTTTATTTTCGTTTAGTTAAAAATATTTTTAGGTTTCTGTTGAGATTTCTTCTTTGACCCATGTTATTTAGAAGGGTGTTGTTTAATCTCTACAAATTTTGGGATATTCTAGTTATCTTTTTGTTATTGATTTCTAGTTTAATTCCATTGTGGTCTGAGAACATATTTTTTCCCATTTTTTAATTGGGTTGGTTGTTTTCTAATTGTTGAGTTTCAAGATTTCTTTTTTTTTGTATATTTTGGATACAAGTATTTTGTCAGATAAGTAGTTTGCATATATTTTTTCCCCGTTTGTGGCTGTCTTTTAATTTTCTTAATGCTTGGTGTTTTTGATTGTTACTGGTGGGAGGGTTAATTTGGTCCCTGTTACTACTTCTGCTAGAAGGCAGAAGTCTAGGCTATTAATTTTTGTATGTTACTTTTATATCCTACTAGTTTTCTGAATTCTCAAATTGTTTATTTGTTTTAGCATTGACTCTTTTTGGGTGTTTTCCCAAGTATTGTATCAAAACTTCTGCAAATACAGTTCTAACTATTCCATCCCAAGTCTTAGGCCTCTCATTGTTATTTTTATTGCCTGATTGCACTGGCTAATACACTGTCATATAACAGTGGAGTTAGTGGGTACTCTTACCTTGTTTCTGCCAACACTAAGTAAGATTCTAGTTTTGGGCTTGAGAGGTGTGCATGTGTGTATAAAATCATGTTACAGTATCCATTAATTCCTAATTCAGTAAGTATTTTTATCTGAAATAGATGTTGAATTTTGTTGAAAGCCTTTTCAGCATCCATAGAGAGCATATATTTTTTCCCCTTAAGTAAGGGGATTTATAGTAATGAATTTTCTGATATTGAACTGCCTTTGCAATCTTAGAATACTTGGTTATCATATTTATTTTTTAATGTGATGTTGGATTCAGTTTGCTAGTATTTTATGTAGGACTTTTGGATTGATACTTTAAAGTGAAATGTGTTTTGTGGCTTTCTTATATTATGTTCAGGTATCATAAGGGTTAGATACTAATGCTATACAGTTATCTCTTGCTTGACTTTCAAATCAAATGTTGTAATGGGAGTATCATTTCCCATTATTTTAAATAGGAAAAATTATAATGTACTATAAAAATTATAATGTATTACAATTGGTTGTCCTCAAAATCCCCAACCAATTTCTTAAAATATACCTAAAGCACAGTTAAACACTGAAAAGTAAAAACTATCATATTAGGACATAAAATGCTTAACATATTGTTTCCTGATCACCACAGTTAAAATAGCTGTTAACAGGCAATTGTTTTGGACACCTCCTTTGTTGAAACTATTGAACTTTTCAAAAACATTCACACATGATTCTGATAGTTGACCAACTGAATTTGAATCTTGCCTGAGAGTTTTTCTCCTACATTTTTTTGTTAAAAATGTTATATTGAGTTTTGGGGATGTATACATTTTTCCTACATAAACATCAGCCAGAAAAACCCAAACAGCATTGTGATGAGAGATACATGTATTCTCCTGAAGTGTGGGATTTATAAAACTAAGAGGTGCTCTTTTGGGGAATTTTACCTGAGGAGGTGTTCTGTAAGATATACCTATTATTGATTCATAAAAAGAGTTAGAAAGTTTTCTTTTCCTTTTCTGGGATAGTTTAAGTAGCATTAGGATTACTTGGTCTTTAAAGGTTTGGTAGAATTCCCTTGTGAAATCATCTGAGTCTGGTCTTTTTTGGTAGGGTAGTTCTTTGATAATTTCTCTATTTATGTATGGATATTGATCTGTTTAAACTTTCTTAACTCCTGAGATCAGTTTGGTAAATTATAATTTCCTTAGAAATTATCCATTTGATCTAGGTTTTCCAATTTATGTACATAGAGTTATGCAAAGAAGTGGCTCAGGTTTTTTTTTTTTTTTTTAGTTTTCTCTGGTTCAGTGTTTTTCCGCCTTGTCATTTTTTATCCTGTGTATTTTGTGTTTTCCTCTTTTTTTATTTATTAGATCAGTTAGTGATTTATATATTTTGTATATTTTTATAAAAGAACCAGTATTTTAATTTATTTATTAGTTCTACTATGGTTTTATGTTTTAAATCATTCCTTTCCAATTTTATCTTTATTATTTCCCTCCTTCTGCTTTTTTTGTCTTAATTTGTTGTTACTTTTCTAGCTTCTTGGGTTGGGACTTAGTTTATTTTATTCTTTAATTTTTATTATATGATTATTTAAGGTTATGAATTTTCCTCTAATTACTAATTTAATTGTATCCTATGGATTCTGACATTGGGCATCTTCATTTTTATCATATTTTAAAAAAATCACGTAACTTTGGTTTGTATTTCCCTTAGGGGTTTATAGAGTCCTTAGGATTTTCTACATAGAGAATCAAGTCATCTGCAAATATACTTTCTGATGTATATGCCTTTTATTTCCTTTTCTTCCCTCATTGCACTGGCCGTAACTTCCAGTACTATGTTGAGTAGCAGTGGTGAGAACGGACATCCTTCTCTTGTTTCTGTCTTGTGAGACGAGGGAGCATACAGTCTTTCACCATTAAGTATGATGTTAGCTACAGGTTTTTGGAGTTTTTTTGTAGATGTTCTTTATCAAGTTGAGAAAATTCCCCTCTATTCCTTTTTTACTTTTATGGGATTTTTTATATTGAATGAGTGTTGAATTTTTTCAAATGATTTTCTGCATCAGTTGATATGATCGTGTGGTTTTTCTTCTGTAATATGGCAGTTTACATTGATTGATTTTCAAATATTAAGCTGGCCTTGCATCCCTGGGATAAACTCTACTAGTCGTTGTGTATAATTATTTATATATATTGCTGAATTCTCTTTGCTAATATTTTGTTAAGGAGTTTTACCTCTGTATTCGTGAGGATATTAGTCTGTAGTTTGCTTTTTTTGTATCACATACCTTGTCTTATTGTGCCTTGCTTTATGCGCTTTGCAGACATTGCAGTTTTTAGAAGACCCTCCACCAGCAAAAATATTATGACTCACTGAAGGCTCAGATGATTGTTAGCATTTTTTGGCAATAAAGTATTTTTTTAATTAAGTTATGTACATTGTTTTTTAAGACATAATGCTATTGCACACTTAATAGACTACAGTATAGTGTAAACATAACTTTTACATGCACTGGGAAACCAAAAAATTCGTGTGACTCACTTTATTGTGCTATTCACTTTATTGCAGTGGTCTGGAACCAAACCTGCAGTATCTCTGAGGTCTTTGTCTGGTTTTGGTATCAGAATAATGCTGAATTTATAAAATTAATTGGAAAACGTTCCTTCTATTTTTTGGAGGAGATTGTGTAGAATTGGTGTTAATTCTCCTTTAAATGTTTGGTAGAATTTGTCAGTGAAGCATTTCTTTTTTGGAATTTAAAAATTATCCTTAATAGTTATAGGGCTATGCTATCTATTTCATATTGGGTGAGTTATAGTAGTTTGTGCTTTTGAAGGAATTGATCCATTTCATTTAAGTTGTCAAATTTATGTGTGTATGGTTGTTTGTAGTATTCCCTTATTATCCTTCTGATGTCTTCATGATCTGTAGTGACAGCCCCTGTCTCCTTCTTGATATTGGCAATTTGTGTCTTCTCTCTTTTTTCTTTGTCAGTCCTGCTAGAACTTTGTTAATCTCATTGATCATTTCAAAGAACCAGATTCTTGTTTCATTGATTTTCTCTATTGTTTTTATGTTTCCAATTGCATTTTATTTCTGCTCTTGATTATTTTCTTCAGGTTTATTTTGCTCTTTTTTAGTTTCTTGAAATGGGAGCTTAGATTATTGATTTGAGTCTTTCCCTCCTTTCTATTGTAAACATTTAGTCCTATAAATTTTCTTCTTAGCACTGCTTTAGCTGTGTCCCACAGGTTTTGATATGTTATATTTTCATTTTCATTCATTTCCATTTAAAAAACTTCCCTTGAGATTTCCTGTGACTCATGGATTATTTAGAAGTGTGGTGTTTAGTTTCCAAGTGTTTGGAGATTTTCCTGTTATCTTTCTATTATTGACTTCTAATTTGATTACTTTGTGGTCAGTGAACACACTCTGCATGATTTCAATTCTTTTAAATTTGTTAAGGTTTGTTTTATGGCCCAGGATATGACATATCTTGGTTTATATTCTGTGGGTGCTTGAAAAGAATGGGTATACGGCTGTTGTTGGGTGGAGTGTTCTGTAATTGTCAATTAGATCCTGTTGGTTGATGGTGTTGTTGAGTTCTGTGTGCATGCTGATTTTCTGTCTAGATCTATCAGTTGTTGAGAAAGGGGTATTCAAGTCTCCAACTTTAAATGTGGATTTATCTGTTTCTCCTTTCAGTTCTATCAGTTTTTGCTTCACATGTTTTGCAGCTCTGCTGTTGAGTATATACACATTTAGAATTATGTCAGTCTTCAAAGACTGACCCTTTTATCATTGCATAATATGTCTCTGTACCTGATAATTTTCTTTGCCCTGATGTCTACTTTATCTGATATAAATATACCCACTCCTGCTTTGTTTTGATTAATATTTGCATGGCATATCTTTTTCACATTTTTACTTTCAAACTAGCTGTATGGTTATATTTTAAGTTAGTTTCTTGTAGATAGCTTATAGTTGGGTCGTGTTTTTAAACCATTCTGTCAATCCTGTCTTTTATTTGGAATATTTAGATCATTTACATTTAATGTAATTATATATGTCACGACTTAAATCTGCTGCTTTATTTTTTGTTTTGTGTGTTCTCTCTGTTTTTCATTTCTCTGGTTTCTTTTTCCTGCCATCCTGCAGGTTATTTGTTTATATTTTAGACTTCCATTTTGATTTATCTATAGTATTTTCAGTATATCTCTTTGTATTGGTTTTTTAATGGTTACCTAGGTATTACATTCTATATATAATTTATCCCGGTCTATTGGGGTTGTCATTTTACCAGTTCGAGTGAAGTATAGAAATTTTGCCTCTCTTTTTCCTCCCCATGTATAATATAAATATCTTAAATATTTCCTCTACATATATTTAGAACCACATAAGTGTGTGTTATAATTTTCCTTCAGCTGTCAAACATAATTTAGAAAACTCAAGAGGAGAAGGAAAGTGTGTTGAATTTACCCATATTTTTACTCCTTCTATTGTTCTTTCTTCCTTCCTGATATTCCAATATTTCTTCTTTCATAATTTACTTTCTGTTTGGAGGACCTTCCTTAGCCATTCTTTTAGGGTACATCTGCAGGTGACAAATTCTCTTAGTTTTCCTTCATCTGAGAGTGTCTTGATTTTCCCTTCATTCTTGAAGGATATTTTCACTGGGTATAGAATTCTGGGTTGACAGTTCTTTTTTTTTCAGCACTTGAAAAAAACGTGTGCCTCTTCCTTCTGACCTCCATGGTTTCTGATGAGAAATCCACTGTCATTCGAATTGTTTTCTTCCTATAGGTAAGATGTTGTTTCTCTCTTGCTGCTTTCAAGATTTTTTCTTTGTCTTTATATTTCAGAAGTTTGATTATGATGTATTTTGGCATGGGTTTCTTTAGATTTATCCTGTTTGGGGTTCGTTCAGCTTCTTGAATTTGTAGGTTTATGTCTTTTTGCCAGATTTGGAAATTTTTCATCCATTATGTCTTTGAATATGTCTTCAGCTCTGCCCTCTTTCTCTTTTCTTTCCAGGACTCTGTTGACATGAATGGTAGATCTTTTGTTACAGTCCCAAAGGTCCCTGAGGCTCTGTTTACTTTTTTCAGTCTATTTTCTCTCTGTTGCTCAGATTGGGTAATTTCTATTGTTCTGACTTTCAATTCACTGATTCTTTTCTCTGTGCCCTCCATTCTGCTGTTGAGCCCATTTATTGAGTTTTTAATTTCAGTTATTGTATTTTTCACTTCTCAAATTTCTATTTGGTTCTTCTTTTTATCTTCTATTTCTTTGTTAAGACTTTCTATTTCTTTGCTGCAATTTTCTGTTTTTTCATTTGTTTCAAGTGTGTTTTAAATTGTCTGTTGAAGCATTTTTATGATGGATGCTTTAAAATCATTGTCAGATAATTCTCACATCTGTATCATCTTGGTGTCTATGGATTGTCTTTTCTCATTCAAATTGAGATTTTCCTGGTTCTTGGTGTGACCAGTGATTTTTGATTGAAGCCTAGACATTTTGATATTATGTTATGAGCCTCTGAGTTTTATTTAAATCTTCTTCTAGCTCATATACTGTGACACTGCTCCAGCAGGAGGAAAGTGGGAGAACTGCCTCATTATTGACAGATGGAGGTGGAAGTATAGGTTCCTCACTCAACCTCCATTGACACCCAGTGGGAGTGGGCTTCTTGTTCTTGCTGGGCTAGCGTGGGAGTTCTGTCTCCCCACTGGGCCTCCACTGATGTCATCCTCTCTGGAAGAGGTGGGAGTGCCTTGTTGCTGCTCCCCATATGGCTTCCATTGACACAATGGAGTTGACCTCATTGCTTTTGGGTGGTGGTAAAAGTCCTGGCTTTCCACTAGGCTTCACTCTAGTAAGTAAAGGGAAGGGGGTACCTCATTACTTCTGGGTGGGAATCAAAGTCCAGGCTACCCATGTGATCTTTACTGACTTTGCATGGGTTGGGGGTCTTGTTACCCCAGGGTGGGGATGAAAGTCCCTGCTCCCCATTTGGCTCTCTCTGATACCACCCCAGCAGGGGCTTTGGGGTACCTCATTACAGGCTGGTAAGGGTAGAAGTCCAGGCTCCCCACTTGGTCTCTGCTCATGTGAGTGGAGGTGGGGCTGCAGTTCTTTTTCTGTGGTGTTTGGCTATAGTAGAGTGGTTATAGTCTATGAGTTTCCCATCTTGCTAGGCTGTACCCTTCCTGGTCCTGTCACTAGGGAGAGTTGACTTTTGTCAGGGCTTTTAAAAATCTGTGCCTGTTGGCGTTTCTGGATTGCCAGATTCTCTAGCACTAGGGATATATGAGGCATAAAAGAGAACCCAGAAAAGAAAAACTTACTTCTGTGTTGTTCCTCAGGTCCCAAGGTCCCTAACCAGTCTGGCCTCTTCTCTCCGCCTTTCAGAATCTTCTTGTGTTTGCCTTATATATGATGTCCAGGGTTTTTAGTTGTGCTTAGCAGGATGAATGGGGGAAATGCTTCTATTCCATCTTTTCAGAAGCCGAAGTCTTGAGTTGATTTTTGTATATAACGCGAGGTAAGGGTTGAGGTTCTTTTTACCCTCCCATCCATGGATATCCATTTGTTTCATTGCCATTTATTGAAAAGGCTATCCTTTTTTCATTGAATTACTTTGGCATTTAGCCAAAAATCAATTGATAGGTGTTATTTCATTTCAGGAAAAGTTTCTGGGATTACAGTTTTAATGGTAGTTCTATTACATTGTTTTATTTTTTTCCAAACATTCCAGTTATATAAATATTGGATCTGCTTTGCCTGTCTTCTGTATAACTTTCTCTCTGATCCTTTTGAAAATTCATTCCTTATTTCATATTTTCTCTTGGCTCATTTCACTCCTATGTTTTTTTTCTCTTGCTATACTTTCAGTCATATCTATTTTCCCTTGGACTCCTTGTGATTTCTGAGATGATTTTTTCTGTTTTTTCAATTTCTCTCCTGAGTTTAGTCAGTTCTCATTTCACATCTCCTAGTTGTCCATACATTTTTATTTTGAGCTTTTGAATCTGATTTGTGGTGTTTTTTCTTAGTAGCAATTGGTTGTTTAATTATATTTAATTTGTATTGGAAAGTTGTGTTACAGTTTTCTTCTGCTTTGCAGTTGTCTTTTGTGGAGTAATTTTTTTTTTTTTTGCTGAGGAAGGTTTGCCCTGAGCTAACATCTGTGCCAGTCTTCCCCTATTTTGTATGTGGGTCGCCACCACAGCATGGACATCGACGAGTGGTGTAGGTCCATGCCCAGGAACTGAACCAGGGCCGCTGAAGCAGAGTGTGCCTAACTTAACCACTCTCCATTTTCTTATAGTATCCATTTCTTTGTATGGATGTTGGGTTCCTTTTTCTGAAAATGAGGAAATGTGTTAAATTTTCCTAGACCAGCTGTTACATGTGATTTTGTGGAGAGTAGGGGAGAGGTTGGGCAGCTTACTTGCTTTCTAGTTCAGGAACACCCCCTTCTATTACTACAATGAAATTCAGTTTCTTTACTCAGTGGTGCCTTGGGGGGAGTGTCTGTCTAGTTATGAATTTATGATAAAATCCTATCTCTGGAGGACCCTGGACCTTAGCCACTTGTTTCTTTACCTCCATCACTAAGCCACCAAAGTGTACCTCTCCCTTTCAAGTATCTTTTTCTCTAGAAGCAATGTCACCCTGAGGTTGCCACCTCCAGTCCCATGTACTTTCCAAGCCCTTCCTTTCAAGTCCCCAGGAGCAATGCTCTGATCCACCAGGTCTCAGACCTGTTCTCAGTGTTTTTCTATTTAGGGTAGGGCCCTCTTTTCTGTGAATGGGCACTAGTTGCTGTTGTCCATATTCCACCATCACTAGGATCCTGCTTCACTCTCCCTCTTCCACACAATCCCTCCCTGATTCTGCAGGTCTCAGAGGTCTGTTTCCTTACTTACATGTAAATGCAAGTTCATAGTTTTCTTATTTCTCATATGCTGTAGGCATGGACTGTGGATGATTTTATTAACTCTCCTTATTGACCATATGATTTATGGTGGATATGGGGAGAAATTTAGTGTAGGTGACTGCCATTATCTATGAGAACCAGCCTCTTATCTGTTTAGTTCTGCTGTATTTTGTAGTTATGGCCACTTTTACATTTCTAATTTGCTTCCTCCCTCCCTCCCTCCTCCCTCCCTCCTCCCTCCTTCTTCCCTCCCTCCCTTCTTTCCTTCCTTCCTTCTTTCCTTCCATCCTTCCCTTCTTCTCTCCTTTCTTTGATAAACACTTTTTTTCCTAAAGGTTTGTCAATTTAAATAGATTATCGAAGTCGCAATCTTTGGCTTTCTGGATCTTCTCTATTGTATCTTTGTTTTCTGTTTTACTAATTTCTGTTCTTATTTATTATTTCCTTTCTTCTACTTTCTTTATCTTTATTGTAATATTCTTTTTCCCATTTATTAGTTGGATACTCAGTCATGACATTGAAGCCTTTCTACTTTGCTAATAATGTGTTTAAGGCTTGAAGTTTCTCTTCAAGAAGTATTTTAGTTGTGTCTTACAAGTTTCAAAACATAATTTTTTTTTAGTTCTAAATCTTTTTCTAAGTTTAATTATGATTTCTTATTTGACTCATGAATTATTTATAAAGTATGGTTTTGAATTTCCGAAAGCAGAGGTTTCTTAATGTGTTTTTTTAATTTTTGTTTTTGCTTTCTTTTTTTGCTGTTGATTTCTTTCTTCCTTCTCGTATTTCATCACTCCTTGTATTTCAGATCATCCACTTGGCTTTTTTCCTCCTTCTGTTTGAAGAACATCTTTTCTTATTTCTTTTAGTGAGATTTGATGTTGGTAAATTCTCTTAGTTTGCTTGAAAAGTCTTTATTTTGCCATTGTTTGTGAAAAGTAGTTTCACTTTGTATGGCATTCTAGTTTGTTACTTATTTTCTCTCAGCATATTGAGACTGTTCCACTGTCTTCTGCCTCCTGCTGTTTCTGTTGAGAAGCCAGTCATTAGTCTAAATTGTTCCTTTGTATGGCTCTGTCTTGTCTCTATTGCTGCTTACATAAGAACCTTTTTAATATGGAAAATTGAAACAGTAAAAGCAGAGCCTCAAGTATAATGAACTCCTATATTTCTGTCACTAGCCCCCAAGCAGTTATCCACCTTTTGCCAATCTTGTTTCTCTTGTACTTCTCCTTTTTTTTTTTTTGTATGTTATTTTAGGTACAGTCATGCATCGACAGGGACACATTCTGAGAAATGTGTTGTTAGGGGATTTCGTTGTGTGAACGGCACAGAGTATACTTACACAAACCTAGATGGTAGAGCCTACTACACACCTAGGCTCTATGGTACTAATCTTATGGGACTAATCTTATGTATATGCGGCCTGTTGTTGACCAAAATGTTGTTATGTGGCGCACAACTGTGTAACTGTCTGTAAGCATCTCTAACAATTAAGGATTTAACAACCACAATAGCGTTATTACACCTAGCAATGTAGATAATAGTTCATTAATATTATCTAATACTTACCCCAAGTTCAAATTTTACCAATTACCTTGAAAATTACTTTTTACAATTGATTTATTTGAATCAGGATCCAAACAAGATTTACTCATTTGACTTTGCTTAGTCTGTCTACGTCTCTTTTACTCTATAACAATTTCTCCCCTCTTATTTTATCCATGCCATTTATTTGTGAAGAAGCTATGTCATTTGTCCTGTAGAATTTCCCACATTCTGGATTTGGTTGATTTCATCATGGGTCATTTAGTACATTCCTCTATCCTCGGTATCTCCTGTTAACTGGTCATTAGATCTAAAGCAGGCCTCTGAACCGTGGCATTATTGAAATGTTATTGTTGGCACCTATCTTGCGCATTTTAGGGTGTTAGCAGCATCCCCAGCCTTCACCCTTTAGACGCCAGTAGCACCCTGCGGTTGTGACAACCAAAAAATGTCTCCAGACATTGCCAAATATCCCTAGGAGGCAAAATTGCTCTTGTTTGCAAACCGCAGATCTAGATACTTGATTGGATCAAATTAAACTCTTTTGGGAAGCTTCTTAGGCGGTGGTATACACTTCTATTGCATTACATCAGGCATCACATAATGTCTAGTGTTTTCCTTTTGGCGATGATCAGTGGGCTTGGCCTGATCCACCCTTGTTCTCCACCAGCCTCTCCCTAATGGTTTTAGTGCACACTCATGACTTGTCACCCAGATCTGTGATTGTATTAGGTGTCGCAAAATGGTGGATTTATAATCCTATCATTCTTTCTGCATTTATTATTTCGACTTTTTCTGTAAGGAAGAACTTATCAACTATTTGGTTACCCTGAGATACAGTTTGTATTTGTATTAAGCAAGACATGTGCTTAATTCTGCCCCTTATTTGTATGTGGGTTTTCAAAATAGTGAGTTTGTGCTCTCAGAATTCCAAATATGACCAATGAGAGATTTAAGAAAATTATTATGAATTTTTGGATTTTAATGTGTTTGATGTGTTTAAGTCTTTTGAACTCACTATTACTTTTCATGCCCAAATTATCCCATCTTTGGCCAGTAGGAGCCCCTTAAAGTCAGCTTTTGTCACCTTCTCACTTGCCTGTAGTTGTCTTTGACAGGTTTCTGGTTGTCATCTATGACAACAGTTCGCGGATCATTATGTACCTTTCCTGCCCCAGACCTGGAATCAGCCATTTCTCCAAGAAGACCTGTGTGCTGCACACTGGCTATGCCTGCAGGTTTCCTTCCCTACTTCCGTGGGCTTTTGCCCCCAGTGGCCTCATCTTCCGCTCTTCTTCAGAGGACCGTCCTCGATTGTGGAGATGCTTTGCCAATGTACGCAGAGGATGGGCGATGGAAGTACATGAGAGTTCACAGCCCCCAGGTGGGCCCAGCCGGTAAAGGACAGGTGTGGGACTGTGAAAGCCCAGCCCTCTGGCTTTGGGTCGGGACAACTTTGAGGTTTAATTCAGACCCCAGAGTTCCCTGTGGGAGCAGGCTAACGCCACTGTCACAAAACTTCCTTGGCTTCCTTCTCTTCCCTCTTGTGCTTTCTTGCTCCCTCCAGTTTCTCCTGGGAGTGTGTCCTCAATCAGTCACTTGCACACGGACCCTCATCTCATGCTCTGCTTCTGTGGAACCTGATCTGAGATGCTGTGGCTCCTTTGATGAGAAATGGTATTTATTTAGTAATGTGGTTGTTGCTACTGGGTTTTTATTGCTCTTAGGCTTTTCAGGATTTTGTTTTCTTTTTAAAGAGAAGAATATATCATATATTCTTTTGGCATTTGTGATTCAAATGTAAGATTATAGGATTTTTGTGTAACTTCTTTGATTTTGTGTTTGTATCTGTTTTCTTTTATCCTGAAAATTTTGTCTTTTTATTTTTTTTAGAGCAGTTTTAGGTTCACAGTTAAAATTAAGCAGGAAGTACAGAGACGTGCCATATACTTCCTGCTCCTGCACGCACACCACTTCCCTCCCTATTAACATGGCCACGCTGGAGTGGTATGTTTGTTACAGTCGATGAGCCTGTGTTGACACGTCGTTGTCACCCACACTCCATAGATTAAGGTTTACTGTTGGTGTTTTACAGTCTAAGAGTCTGGACAAATGCATAATGATATATATCTAACAGTATGGCATCAAACAGAGTAGTTTCACTACCCTAAAATTCCTTCTTTTGTCTTTTTACTTTGCTGAATCTGTTTTTTAAATGGTATTGTTTAAAAGTTTGTATTTTCTAATTATTTGCTCCTACTGTATAGAAATACAGGCAGTTTTTGTCTGTCGATTTTGTGTGCAGCCACAGAGTTGCCAAACTCTCTTGTTACTCTAAATAATTTTTTGAGGATTATTTTGTTTTCTACGTAGGCACAATCATACTTCCTGTGAATGTATAATTTTTGAACCATGAACTCTTTAAAGTCTGTTTTTCAATTTCCAATTGTAAAATTTAAATCTTAATTATCTTTTTGTTTCTTTTTTTTTTTTTTTATAATTTTATTTATTTATTTTTCCCCCAAAGCCCCAGTAGATAGTTGTATATCATAGCTGCACATCCTTCTAGTTGCTGTATATGGGACATGGCCTCAGCATGGTTGGAGAAGCAGTGCGTCGGTGCACGCCCGGGATCCGAACCCGGGCCGCCAGCAGCGGAGCGCGCACACTTAACCGCTAAGCCACAGGGCCGGCCCCTTTTTGTTTCTGATTACTGCTTTAATTTCTAACTTAATTGCACTGTGATTAGAGAATATGAGCTGTATGATGGTTTCCTTTGAGATGTACTTACTTAACGATTGCTTTATGGCTTAGCGTGTGGTCGACTGTATAAATGTTCCATGTGTGCTTAATGGGAATATGTTTCCTCTAATTTGGGCAACACTGGCTTTTTATATTTGTCTGCTAAATCAAATTTGTTAGTTGTATTGCTAAGTATTCTGTATATTCACTAATATTTTGCCTGACTGGCCCATCGATAACTGAGAGATGTGCATTGCTTTGTAGATATATTTATTTATTTAGTGCAGTTATTTTGAGGAGTTTGAAACATGCAGCTCAGTACAGACAACAGTCTAACAAATGACCAAGTACTAATGCGTATATTTCTAAAGTAGTAAACATGTGTTTCTGAATCTCTTTTGTGGGGGCTTTTTAAAAAATTTCTTCTTTAAAAAAACATCTTTCTGTTAAAATCTGTGTGTTTCCTTTCTGTAGTTTAAGCTACTTTGTATATGTTCAAAATTGTTATGTCTTACTGGAGCTGAACATTCTGTCATCTTGTGGTGACCCTCTTTAACTCTAATAATGATTTTTTTCTTAAAGTGTATTTTTCGGATGTGAATATAGGGGCTTTTTTGTTTTTAAATGAACATTTGCCAGATGAATCTTTTTCCATCTTTTGACTTTCAACCTTTATATGGCCTTATATCTTAAGCTTATCTTTTAGAAACTACATATAACTGTATTTTTAAAAAATCCAGCTGGATAATCTATGTCAATTAATAGCCTGGTTCAGTTGTGTATATTTGATGTGATTATTGGTTTCCTTGGACTTGCTTCATCCATTTTAGGTTGTGACGTTTGTTCCATTTTTCCCTATGCTTTTTTTCTCCTTTTCTTCTTTTTTAATATTGCATAATTGGTTGTTTATTTGCTTACATATCACATTTTTCCCTCTGCTAGTTTAAAAACTATGAATTCTATTTCTGTTTTTTTAGTGGTTATCCTTGTAATTCTATCGTGCATGCATAACAAATCTACAGTTGTTTGTTAAGTCCTTTGAACGATGCTAAGATCTTAGACCAGCAGCTCTGGTCGCGTTGTCCCGACTCCCTTGTTATTGTCGTCCAGTATTTTAGTGTTTTTTCTAATCTCACAGAATAGATATTATTATTGTTTAGACTTCACAGAGACTATTTATTTAGAGATACCAGTTTCTTGGCTTACAAATGTTTTGGCTTACCTTGTGTTCTTGCATGTGAGACCTTCCTTTAATATCATTTTCTATCTTCCTGAAGTACAGACGTTACTGCTGTAACATGATATGTGCATTCTTGAAAATGCCATTCACTGAAAATAATAGGCCTTGGAGAAAAAATAGGTTTAAGAGCAAATGATTTAAGATCTATGCAGCTCTGTGACCAGAACACTAACAAAAACAAGAACAATCCCAATAAAAAATAACGGCAAAGTTAAATCTGTATTGGCTTTTGCACCCAGTATCAAGCCTTCAACCCTGCTTTCTCCTTTGAGGTGAGCTTCCTCGAGGGCATTTGCTTCTGGTAGAGACTGGCCTCATCTTGGGCGTGTGCAGGGGTGATGGGAGGGGACTGATCCTGCCTGATGGAGGGCTCCCTTCCCTGTGCTTCTCTCCTCTCTGGGACTTTGCTCCTCGTTCCCAGACACTGTGTCATTCTGTCTCCAGTCTTTCTCTCCTCTTCCCAGTAAGAGTGTTGCTTTCTGCTCGGGTTCTGTTTCCTTGCACTATAAATAGGAAAATGGCCTCAGGGGAAAAGTTGGGGTGCCTGTGGCGTCACCTCCTGTGCTTCCCTTCTCCCAAGGATTGTAGCTTCTCAGGATCTGTCCATGTTGCTTGGTTCCCAGTGCCTTTAACAGTTATGCTTTGTATTTTGTTCAGCTTTTATGGTTGTTTTCAGTGGTACAATGAGTCCATTTTAAGCTTCTCTCTCACAGACCATTGAAATGCTGGGTCAATTTTGTAGACTTTTATTGCTTTTTAATTTTTTTAAGATTCATTTTTTTAATTTCTTTATGTATTTATATTGAGTTTTTTCATATTTCTCGTCTAAAACGTCTCACATCTGAAGTCCGTGGAGGGTAAACAGTATCAGTAAATCTGCTCCTGCTTCTGCTGTCCTGCACTGTGGTGACCTCGCTTCCTTGTTTGTTTGGTGATATTTTTTATTTTGAGTTCATATATGATTGACCTTAATCCACCCTTTCTCAACTGGGGTTTTGTGAGATAATTAAGTCCTACAGAAAATGAATTGATTGACTACTTTTTCAGTTCTCCCAAGGATGGCACATAGCTAGTGCCACTCTAAGTGTATAGGAGAGAAATTCTTTCTACACCATGGACGTCTGGGGACTTCAGGGCTTACAGTCTCTTCAAGTTGAGAAGGGTTGCCTTAATCTGTGGGGTCTCTGTGGGCCAGGATGGATGTTTTGTCAGAGGGGAGTGACGTTCGCTTTCCCGGGAGCCCAGGGCCCCAGCAGCCTGGGCTCACTGTGGCCCCTGTGAGGGGAGCAGTTTCTGTGAAGCCTCATTCAGCCTCCCTGCCTTGCAGGGAGGCCATGGCTCAGGGTTCTGTCCCAGCCTTGGTGCATCGTGTCCCCACAGGTGATTCGTCAGCTCAGCCTCAGTTTCTTGATCTGGAAAATGGAGGTAATAATACATGCCAGTGAGTGCTGTTAGAGGGGAAAGCACCTGGACATGTCCGGCACACGGCTGTTTCTGGTGAATGTTCTCTTCCTCTCTGTACTCACCCTCTGTGTCTGGCCATCTTGCTTGATTGTCTTCTGTTTCAGTGATTTACTTTTGTTACTGTCAAGTCTTTTTTTTTTTTTTTTTTTAGTAAACTGCTTCCAACAATGAGTTTACTTAGTCTGCTGCAGGTCTCATTTTGATTCTCTCCCCCTGCTTGTGTTTTGGTCTGCTTTGACTTAATTGATGGTTTTTGCTGTAGTAAATCTGTTTCAGGAGCAGTATTTCCATCCAGGCTCTGGCATCTTTGTCCCACTGTTTTTGAGCAGCAGCGTTCTTCCTTGAGTCCACGTTGCTTCTTTTCTCCCAGTTTACTTATTCTTAGGTCTGCTTCATTGTTATTGTGGAAGCGTCTGAAAAGCTGTGGTTCTACAATAATCCATGTTCCTTAATGTAAAAGTAATGCATGCTCATCCTGAAACGTCTTCTTAAATGTGAAAAGCAGCGTGAAGAGAATGACCTCGGCGTCAGAGATCCCCGGTTATCCTTGTCCTGGTGTTGCTTCTCCCCCACACGTGTTGTTTTTGTAGTTGAGCTCGTCTGGGATATACAAGTATGTAGCCTGTCTTTTTTTTTTTTTTTAACTTACCATATCATAAAGCTCTTCTTTTGTCATTTAAACTATTTGTAGGCATTTTTAATATCCATAGTATAATGCTTCATATAAATATTGCATACTTAGTCCATCTCCTGTGGTTGTACGTTTTATAATTTTTAGTTATTGTAAAAGAACTTACAACAAACACCTTTGTGGATATAGATTTTTGTGTGCATGCTTGATTTCCTTAGGAGATAATGACTTACAAATTAAATCAATAGATAGAATTTTTTAGGGCCAATTGCCAAATTGCTTTCTAAGAAGATTATGTAATTTATGCCTTCAGCAAGGAAATCGATGGTGCTGGGTGGAGGTAGACACACAGCCTAGGAGGCATAACCCGCTACTGCTGTGGCTTGAGCTGTTTTCACATTCAGCTCAAGGCTTTTTTCTCTGGCCCAGCTATACCCTGCAGGACTTCAGAGTGGCCAGTGGTCAGAGGGAGAGGCTTGGAGCCTTGTTCTTCACACAAGCTCTGGAGATAACCTCCCTCATTTCTGCTGCTCTCGAACATCCTCTTTGCTTTTATGTTTTTTTAAGAAGTAAAAATGAGGTACAACAGTAGGCGTTGGCTCCAACTCACTGCACTGTCTCCCTGGGCGTCTCTGAGGTCTCGGGAACTCTGTCACCCACAGAATTGAAATATACGTTAGAGTAGTTAAAAATGAAGAACTACTGTGAGAAAAGTAGTATGCACGGACGACAAATCTACTTAAAAAGAACAAAGGTCACAGCGATTTTAACCCTGGGGAGTTTGATTTGCAGGAGCCAAGCCTGAGAGGGGTTGCTGAGAGAGCAAAGGACGGGCCTCAGGGAGGGGAGGAGGAGTGGGGAGCAGAGTGCGAGTGTGGACTGTGGCAGCGCCTGCCTGCGAGCTGGCCTGTGCCCTGCGCTGGAGTCTTTGGCGGGTGGGGCCTTCGCTAGGGTCCTGAAGGAGAGCACCCGGGCCAGGTCAGACTGGATCACCAGTTTCAGGAGAGCGCCTGTGGGCCAGGGCTGCCCCTGCTCTTCCAGGTCCCGTGGGGAGTCCTCACCACGCAGCCGTGCGGTGCCTTTTCTCCAGGGTCCTGTGGACTCGAGCGGTGAGCGCTGAATTGGGAACAGGCTGCCTACCAGCCCCAGTCTTGGGGGCTGAGGGAGGCTTTGGTGTTCTCAGAACATCTAGACTGACAGCCCCTGCTGGAGGCGGAGGCATCCGGAGCCAAGAGTGCAGTGCTTGGTGAAGCGAGGGTGAGGAAGGCTCTCTTAGGGTTTCTGTGGCAGATGGTCCCAACTCTCCAGTGCTGGCTCCATCCTGGCCCCATTCACCTCAGTCGTGGTCTGACTGCTATTGCAGGGAGTCTCGTGTGAAGCTGGGTTCTTAGCCACACGCCGTTCCCAGGGACCTGCCCCACTTGCCTGTGGGGTTGGAGCTGGGAGAGCGTCTGTTGCCTGGGTGAGACCTGTGTGGCGTGAGCTTTATGTGCGCCACACCCTAACTTGGCGGCCCTGTGTCCTTGTAGGTGGTAACGTGGACCTGGAAAGCCAAGCAGAGGGGAAGAAGGAGGTGGAAGCTGAGGATGTGATGAGGAGTGGCCCCCGACCCATCGTCCCATACAGCTCCATGTTCTGTTTAAGCCCCACCAACCTGTGAGTCTCCTTCACCCGCCCCTGCTGTGTGCCCATCCCATCTGTCCGTGGCCCATGATCCACATGCACATGATCGCTGCATGTGCTTGAGTGACCTGGCAGGCACGGATTCCGTGCCCTTTACATATAGTAACGTCCTTATCATCACAGCAATCCACAAAGCACATACTGTGGTTACCTCACTTCACAGATAAGGGCACGAAGCCACAGGGGAGTGCCGTGGCTTGTCCACAGACACATAGCCTGTCTTAGTGGTGGAGCTGGGGTTTGAACCCAGACAGTCAATTCCAGAGCCTTGCTCTTTACCCCTGCTGTGGCGTGTGTTTGTCTCCGCACACACGCACCCAGTTTACATCCATCATGCATACATGCTTCCACTCGTCCACCTTTGCCTCATGCCCACCATCCATGTGTGCACGTGTGGGCATCACGTTCACTCACGTGTCTATCCATGTCTGCTCCTCTCTGTTTATCTGTCACATAGTCACCACGCGTTTCTCATCCACTCATCAGTCCAACTGCCTTCATTAGTTCAACCAGTGTTTATGAGCTAAACAGCGTTCTGGGTGCTGGGAATACACAGTAATGAACAGAGCAGACAGGGACCCCTGTGCTTATTAAGCTTATGTGCTAGTCGAGAGACAGGCAGCAAATAAGACAAATAAGTGGAGGACAGAAGGTGTCACAGGGTGGTAAGTGCTAAGAGGAGACGCAGAGTGGGCAGTTGAGACACGGACTGTTGGAGGTGCTGGAAGGAGGGAGGAAGGGTCAGGTTGGGCCTCCGTGGGAGGGAAGATTAGAGCAAAGACGAGAGGAAGGGCAGGGAAAGCACCCTGGGCAATGGTGACAGGGAGAGCAAAGGTGGAACCACCCAGCAGCCAGCGTGGCCAGGGCAGGGGTCAGAGGGCAGCAGGGTCCTGTGGACTCATGCTCCATCCTTTACCCTTTGTCCAGCCAGCCCTTCTCCTTCAGGCATCCAGCAGTCTCTGCACCCAGCCCTCCATTATCCATCCTCCTTCTTCCTCTCTCTTCATTCATTCAACTCACATTCATTGGGAACACCCTCTGCTCTGCTAGGGATTAGGAGTAAAGTGGCGATGGAGACAGACAAGGCCCCTGCCTCAGCACAGATGGTGTGGTGGAGGAGGAGAACAGGTGGCCCATCACATAAATACAGAGTGGGAAAGGTAGAGTAGGAAGGTTCTGGTATCTGGCAGCAGGCGGGGAACGTCAGCGGAGCTTTCCTGGAGGAAGTGAGAGATCTCAGTTGAAACCTGAAGGGTGAATAAGAGTTAAGATGAAGAGGGAGGAACAAGCATTCTTTGTAGAGAAGAGAGCATTTACAGTGGTCCAGAAGTGACAGACATAAGGCTCAGAACTGCTGGAGACAGAGTTGGGTAGAGAAAAGCCTGTGGTGTGTCCTGTGGAGAAACCTGATGTTAGATGAAGAGCCCTGAGGAGCGTGGAGAGGTCGTAACAGCCTAGGTGAGTGTGACACAATCAGTTTGCACTTCAGCAGAATCCTTTGGTGAGAAGACTGGAGACGGGAGACCACTTAGTAGTGGTCAAGGTTTTCAGGAGGAGATGGTGGTGATTTAGTGAGGATAGTCATGGTGGTGACGGTTAGAAGTGAAATGCTTGGGGAGAAATTTCAGAGGCAGAATCTGCAGAATTTGATGATAAATTAGATGTGGAAGGGGAGGGAGATGTCAAAGATGACACCCAGGGTTTCTGCTTGACAGCTGGGGCCCTGGCTGAGCTGGGGGTGGGGGGAGGTGAGTGCAGATCCTACAGAGCCTGGGGCAGCTGGCGGATGTCTCATGGCTAGGTGGACTCAGGAGTCTGAGCCACAGGTAGAGCTAAGTGGTGGAGACTCAGCTGTGAGATGGACTGCTGACTGTTGATTAGAAGGAAAGAGGAACAGGGGCAGAAGAGGGCCCGAGACACAGCGTTGTGGAGGTGGAAGGAAGGTGTCTCAATAGGAGGGAGAAGAGCCAGCAGGTCAGGTTGCCAGTGGCCCTGGGAAGGGCGACTCTAGTGGGTGTGGAGGCCAGAGCCAGTGCCTCCGCACCCAGACAGCAGTGGTCGGGGATGAGGAGGAGGGCAGCATAATAGATCCCTTTACGGGAGAGAGGGAAGTGGGTAAGTGTGGCTGGGGGTGGGAGGTGGAAGGTGCTTTAAGATGGAAGGTGCTTGGGAATACAGAGGTGTTGGTGAGGGGAAGAGTTTGGAGGGGCTAGTGGGGCAGCGGATGAGCCTGCAGAGGTGGGAGGGGCAGGATGCAGAGGAAGCGCTGGGAGAGCACCTCCCTGGCAGTGGCAGGAAAGACAGTCTGCCTCGTGTTCATTACATGGCTGCTCCTTCTTGTTACTGGGTCGCTGGGATCGGCTTCACTGTCCCCCTAGAGGGCCCCCCCGACCTCGGGTCGCTGTCTACAGCAGTGTTGTAGCGTTTGTCAGTGTCTGAGAGTCTCCCGTTGGTTTATGTCGCACTGTTGACTGGCGTCCTGTTCACTGCTGTGCCCCAGTGTCCAGAACGTGCCTGAATGGAGCAGAATAGTGGTCACTAATGCTGACTGGTGAGCGAAGGTGGACAGGTGACTGAAATACAGGTGTGCACATGCTGCTCTGGGGGCTCAGAAAAGGACACCATACTCAGCACGGCCAGAGAAGTCTTGGGGCTCTCAAGGGGGGCCTGCTCTCCGCAGGAGTGTTGGTGTTCAGCCTCCTCCTCTTTGAACAGCTCGCTCCATCCCAGGCCTGTGAACCTGTAAAGGTGTGGCCGTCCACACACAGTAGGTAAATGCGTGGGCGTGGCTGTGCTCCAAAGGACTTCAGGTCCACAAATGGGACCAGACCAATTTGGCTGCAAGCTGTGGTTTGCTGCCCCTGCTGTGGGTTTTGGCAGCCTTCTCACCCCTCTTCCTGGGACAGCCTCTCAAGAGTCTCAGTCGCCTGGCCACTGTCTCCCAACCACAGGGACACTTAGCAAAAACACCTTCTTGCAGGCAGAGGCCAAGCCTGTGCTCCAGTGAGGGAACCAGCCTGGCCCATCTTTGGGCATCTCGTGATCCGTACTTTATCCTCTAGGCTCCGCCGCTTCTGCCATTACATTGTGACCATGCGGTACTTCGAGATGGTCATTCTCGTGGTCATTGCCCTGAGCAGCATCGCCCTGGCTGCTGAGGACCCTGTGAGGACAGACTCGCCCAGGAACAACGTGAGTGCTGCTGTGAGGCTGTGGAGGGCTGGGTGGTGCCGGGTCCTGTCTGCTCACTGGGCACTCCTCTTCCCTCTGGGAGTGTGAGCACGAAGGTCTGGGGGTGCCACCTGGTCCAGCCCCGCATTAGAGACAGGAATAGTGGAGATGTGCCCAGGGTCAGAGCCGGGACCGCTGCCAGAGGGGACTGCTCCCACAGGGATGCTCGCCGAGTCTGCCCTCCTCACAACCGCTGCCTGCAGGCCCCCTGGCTGGTGGGTTGTCTGCTAAGAAGCCTGGAGGAGAAACATGGAGCCTCTGACACGGCCCTGGCTCAAGCTTCTGGCCTAGCGTTTGTGAATAACCTTCCTTTTGGTTCTAGGCTCTGAAATATATGGACTACATTTTCACAGGCGTCTTCACCTTTGAGATGGTGATAAAGGTGAGATACCCTGGGGCCTCACTCATCCTGCCTCATGACCGAGATGGGATGGGGCTGGTACCCTCTTATGAAGGGGTGTGGAGGGTGTGCCCTGGGTGTGTGCTCAGGGAGAGAACGCATGCACACGTGTGTGGTGGCGTGAGGGCACATGCACCTGCAAGACAGGTTTGATGTCATGGAGGAGTCACCACCATGTCACACAGCCTTGGGGGAGCTCAGCCATGCCTGTCTCCACCATGACTCCCCTTAACGTGCGAGCGTGGGCTCAGCCCCACCCTCAGCATTGTCTCGTGACAGCAGAGGAGGGCCCGTGACGTCGGGCTGGGAAGAAGGAGAGCTCCGGGAGAGGGCAGTGGCCTCAGTGCCCAAAGATTATGGCAAGTGGGTGCTGAAGACTTTTGTTTAAAAGGACTAGTATTTGATGGTAGATTAAGAATCGACCATTTCGTTGTGACCTTTGTTTTCTGTCTCTAAGTATTGACAGGCGTTGCTCCCTTATCAATGTCTGATGAGTGGCCGGTACGTGTGTTTGCACAGGTGTGTGTTCACTGTGGTTGAATGTGTACACATGTGTGCAGTCTCTGACTGCAGTGCAGCTTAGGGTGTGCCCACGTACGTGACTCAGGGAGGCTTTTTTTGTATGTGTGCCTCTGCTTCTTCACTTACCCTTGCAGACTGCTGGGGGGGCAGCCATTGTCATCCCATTTTACAGATGAGGAAGCTGAGGCTTAGGGACATTAAGGTGCTTACCAAAAATCACAGCTCTAGGAGTGGCAGAACCAGGTCCCTGTGAATCCCACCAGCTCTTCCTCCTGCTGCATGGAGCTGACCCTCTGAGGGTCTGGGCAGGGTATGAGCTCCTGGGGGCTATGTGTGCCTGCAGCCCAGCAATGGAGGAGGGTCTCCAGGAGGAGACCAGGGGAGATGGGGGCCCAGGCAGGATCTCAGCTAATCGAGACCATGTAGGTCAAGGTACGGTCAATTACACTGTGGTCAAAAGGCCCATTGAGGCCCTCAGAGGGCATGAGCTGGGCCATGTCCCCTCCCCTGACAGGGCATGAGCTGGGCCATGTCCCCTTCCCTTGGGAGGGCGTGATCTGGAGTGACATCCATCCCCCCAACCCCAAAACTCTGAAGCCTGGCTCTGCCTTTCTTTTTTGAAATATTCGATACCCTAAAGTGTGTTTCTCCTCTGAAGATGATTGATTTGGGACTGCTGCTGCACCCTGGGGCCTACTTCCGAGACCTGTGGAATATTCTGGACTTCATTGTGGTCAGTGGGGCCCTGGTGGCGTTTGCCTTCTCGTAAGTACCCACGTTTGCTCTGGATCTGGCGGGCTGCAGTTCCCAGAACCCTGATGAGGTGTGGGGGTGAGGGAAGGAGGGGCCCCTTGGCGTCCGTGGGCTGTCTGTAGCTCCATCCCTGTCTGCTTGGGTCTGGGCTGTGTGGGGTCGGGAGGACCTCAAGGCCCGTTTGTCCCTGACACAGCCCGTGGTTCTGTACTTGGGTGGGCAGGCCTCTGGCTTGTTTGGTATTTGCCCCTTGAGTCCTTCAGAACAACTTGACCTGCCCTGATCTTGGCTGCACCGCTTGGTCAGCCAGAGCTGGTGGGTGCTGGTGGGCATCTTCCCCCATCAGGATGTTAGGCCACTTTCTCTGGCTCCGTAGTGAGGAACGCTCAGCCCTGTTGTGGCTGGCCCCGGATTGGCTCCCTCAGACCCTGCATGGCAGCAGGCGTGAGGCAGGTAGAGCTGGGGGGGAAATACAGGGGGATGTGGTGGGGTGAGGCCCAGAGATAAGGAAGACCCCGAGTGGATGCAGATCCTGAGGGTTGGGTCTCATCTTCTCTGAGCCCACGGGGAAGGTGCAGGCTGAGCTGCGCCTGGCGAGGCCTCCTCACTGACTCTCTTCTCTTTGTCTCTCTGTTGCTGGACTCTCGGTAGGAGCTTCATGGGGTAATGCCTTCCCTCTCTCCCCCGCACTGCCACATCACAGCGCACTGACGGCCCCTTGTGGACCGTGTCATCACCATGCTCACCTCCACTCATCCTCCTCCCCTCCAGCTGCATGCTGCAAGAGCCTGTCCCCAGGCCGCGTGTTCCTGCCACGCCCACGTGGGCCACCGTGGGGCTGGGGCTGCGGCTGGGGCTGGCCAGTCCTTAGTGAGGAGGTACCTGGTGAGCAGGGCATCCCGAGGGAGTGCTGGAGGCTGGGAGTGTGGTCCCCGAGGGCAGTGAGTCCTCTGGGTGCTAGCCGCCTTGTGGGCAGGGCGGCCGGGATGTCAGACATCGTGAGGCACTCTCTCCAGTCTGCTCTCCAGAGTCAGGGCTGGCTTTCCTCTCTTTCTTCTCCACGGCTGCCTCCCTGCACTGCCTCTTCTTTGGGGGTCTTAATCAACCCTCTTTCTGCATAAAGGGAGTGACAGCTTTGCCAGCGTCAGTGAGGGACCCTGGGAGTGAGAACGAGGGGAGGGGTGAGATCCAGCCGGGTGGCCTCAGCAGGAGAAAGGCCCTGGGCTGGCAGGAGAGAATTGCAGCCCCTAGACCTCCAGGACACAGGTGCCCGGGGAGCGGCCCACACCTCCCGACCCACACCCAGATGCAGGCCTCCCCTGTCCCCTCTCCTTCTGGTGCTGGTCTCAGGGCGGCTGGAGGAAGCTGGTTTGGGGGTGGGGATGGGCACGCTGGGTGATGGAATAGCTGACCTGGCTGTCTGAGGCTGGGTGTTTCAGGGGGAGTTGGATCTGATTCTGGAGGGTGGGCCCCCGCTGGGTCTTGGGAGAGAAGAAGGGGGTGGGTCACCCCAGCTCTCCTTTCCTCACGGTGCCTGCCTGGGCCTTGCAGCTCACTCTCCCCAGAGCTTGGCTGCGGCCCGAGGAAGACCACTGGGGGTCCAGTCCCCTCCCCACTGCAGGCTCCTGGGGGACTTGGGGAGGTGGCCTCTGAGCAGAATGGGAGAGGGCCCTGAGTCCTGAGCCCTCAGCCACTGCCCCCCCAAGTAGGGTGTGGCCTTGCTTCTGAGAATGGCCTCCTTAGCAGGAAGCCGTGAAGGCCTCTCAGAAGACCCTGCCCTCAAACTCCTGTCCTGGCTTTGCATTGGTGGAGGGGCCAGCCCTGGAGTCGGACAATTCCTGGGCCTCTGGCAGCCTGAGGGAGCCACTTGGGTCTTCTCTGGCTTCCTCTGTGAGGGGACCTGATCTGGGCCCACCATGCTGGACTTCTGAGCTTGCCTCTGGTGCCTGGAATTTTCTTTACCTGACTTCTTGTCTTACCACCCTTCCCCCTGTGTGGGTTTACCTGTCTGCTTCTTTCTTGGTGACTTGGTGTCTCTGTTTGCTTCCCTCTTTGTTTCTCTGGGCTCTTTCCCCCTCTCTCTCCCTCCCTTTCTCCCTCTCTGTTTCTTTCTCTCTCCCTTGGTCTGTCTTTCTTTGTCCACCCCTGTCTCTTACATTGCCTCTGTATTCCTCTATTTTCTCTCTTTCTTACTCTCCATCCCTCCTTCCCTCCCTCCAGGCCTCCCATCCCTCTTCTCCTCTCCTTCTCTGTCAGTTTTACATCATCTAGATGAGTGTTAGGCAGCTGAGAGAGGACATGATCCAGCAGGGAGCTCTAGACATGTCCCCTGACCTCCCTCTACCAGGAGTGAAAAGCAGGGGAAACCAACCCTTCTAGAAGGCTCTAGCACTGATGGACATGGTGGCACATTGCTTGTGGGCTTCCTGGTGCTGGCCCCAGGTGGGGTCTGCAGTCCTGGTGCAGGCCCCTTCTGTCCTCTTCATTCTCACTGCTGGTCTCAGCACAGCAGTGAAGCTGGTTTGGGGGTGGGGGTTAAGGGGTGCTGGGAGAACAGGTTCTTCCCATCTGGAAGCTCAGCTCTCCCTGGACTGCAGGTGCTGCTGACCTGGTCCTTGTCCACTCAGATGAGGCCTTGGCCAGGCCACCTGTAGGAGGAGACGCAGTGGCCTGTGGTGCCTGCAGGGCCAAGGCCTCCCTGCTCCTAGACCCTCCACCCTGGGGCCCAAGACAAAATGTACCCAGGAGCGTGACCCAGACCTCGGGAGCTTCATGGGAGCTGGGCACAGGTGTGCATCCTGCCTGTCTGCATGTGGCTTCTCCCTTCTAGAGGATCCAAAGGGAAAGACATCAACACCATCAAGTCCCTGCGAGTCCTCCGTGTCCTGCGACCCCTCAAGACCATCAAACGGCTGCCCAAGCTCAAGGTGAGAGCCTGGAGTTGGGGCTTGAGGAGCGTGCAGGGCTGTGTGTGTGAGTGTGCATGCATGTGTGAATATGGGTGTGTGTGTACACGTGTGTGCAGTGCATGTGTGCACACATAGGTGTGCATGTCTGTGTGCACATGTGTGTGAATGTGTGCATGCATGTATGTGCAGTGTGCTATGCATGTGTGTGCACACGTGTACATGTAACTGGCCCTCTCTTGCTGCAGCTTCCCATGTGGAGTGGGGGTGAGCAGAGCTGAGGGGAGGCCCCACATTAGTTTTTCTCAGATCATGCATTGTGTGGGTGGGATGGACTTTCTCGCTCTGTGACCCTCCCCCAAGGAGAGCTTGTTCCCAGTGGTGTCCTGTGAGGCCCTTCTTCCTTCCTCCATCCCGGTGGCACCGGATGGGACAGTGCGTTTTCATCAACAGCTGCAGTACAGGGAGGAAGGGGCTGCTGAGAGGCGGAGGATCATGGGGGAGATGCCGGGAGGGCAGGAGCTCCCAAGAAGTGGTTATTGGGCTGGGCCTTAAGGGGTGTGTATGGCTGAGGTTCTGGATAAAGGAAAGAGTGTGAACCCAAACACTTAGAGTTGTGCTAAAATCTAATAATTATTGAGCTTGTGCTAGGCACTGTGCGAAATGCTTTATGTGCTTAAACTCATTTAATCCTCCAAAACTGTGTACAGTTAAGTATTATGAGCAGCTTGGAAATGCAAGCCTTGGAGTTGAAGCAAATGCAAGTTGCTTGGAGACATGAAGCAACACGGGAATTACAGGAGGCACTTTGCTTAGAGCTTGCGTGTGAAGGGCTGGGCTGGGAGGTGACCCGCAGACAGCCAGAGGCCCTCTGCACCAGGTGGGGACTTGGACCTGGTCTGGCAGGTAAAGGGTGCCATGGACACTGTGCAACTGGGCAGTGGCTGCATTTGCTGAGGCAGCTGCTGCTGTCTGGAGTGTGCCTGGCAGTGTCTTGGGAGATGGTTGTGGATTTGCCGTTTTGCACAGCCAGGGCAGGAGGCAGGCTTCTCCTCAGCTCTGGGAAGCAGGGACCAGGGCCAGGGTCAGCACTACTGGGAGTACGGGGAAAGCTGAGCTTCCAGGTGGGGAAGAACCTGAGAGAAAGCCCAGGCGGTGGTGGTAACAGGCGACAGAGTCACCTCTGGGCCACCAAGCATGCCAAAAGTCTCTGTCCTGGAGCTGGCCACAGCATCACTGCTTTTCTGCCTTGTGTCGGTTCCCACTGATGGGCAGGGGCAAAGTGTGATCCACTGGCAGGGCCCAGGTGCCGGAGCTGGGGTTTGGCCACATACCCACCTCCACTCCTTTCCCGCTGTGTCAGCCCCTCCTGACACAGGTCGGCCTGGGCTGGGGGTCGCCCTTGCTTACGTGGCCTAACCCAGACCTGCAGCATCAGGTTCTCCTTGGCATCCGGCCCACCTTCCCACTCCATCAAGTCCAAGATGGCCCCTCCTGAGAGAAAGACAGCATCAGGCAGCCTTCTCTGCCAAGGCAGCTGGCAGCAGATCTTTTCCACGGTTACAGCCCTCAGGGCCTTGCAAGGTCCTCCAGTGCCCAGGGTACCCCGGAGGTTCTGAGCCTGGGGGTGTCCTGCCCCTCCGCTCACGGCTCCGTCCCCCTCCCCCCAGGCCGTGTTTGACTGTGTGGTGAACTCCCTGAAGAATGTGCTCAACATCCTGATTGTCTACATGCTCTTCATGTTCATATTTGCCGTCATTGCTGTGCAGCTCTTCAAAGGAAAGTTTTTCTACTGTACTGACGAGTCCAAGGAGCTGGAGAGGGACTGCAGGTAAACCAAGGCAGGGCTGGGGGCAGGGGTGTGGCTCCATGATGCAGAGACCACTCCACTGCAAAGCCTGCAGTGGGAACACCCTGTGAGGGCTCTAGGAGGGGCCCGCTTGGGATGCACCAGAGAGCAGAGGGGTGTCCCTCTGTCCCCAGGGCCACACCAGCCCAGCACGTCCTCCTCAGCAGAGTCAGGGAGCAGCTGTGTCTGAGGGACGTGCTCTTCCTGCCTGCAGACATCCAGGGAGCTAATGGGAGCCACTGGGGTATTGCTGGAGGGCTCTGTAAATCCCAGAGATCTGCGCTGGGCCCTGAGGTCAGAGGGGCGGCTGACGGCCACTTTCACCATCATTGGGAGGCCTCAGGCCTTCCTGGGCCCGTCCCACTCAGAGGAGACAGGAGAGGTGCCCTCAGGGAGGAACTAGGGGAATGGAGGCAGTGTCAGTGTGGGCGCTGAGCAAGGCAGCCTGGGCAGCTCTTTCCCCGCCCGTGGGCGATGGTCCCAGTTGTCTCTGCAGTATCCTCCTGTGTGGAAATGGACCACTTATGTATCCCCTCTGACTGACGGGCATGTGGGCTGTTTCCAGTTCGAGGCTCTCATGGACAGTGCTGCTGTGGCTGTTCCAGTACCTGTCTGTCGGGGAGCACATGTGCACAGCTCCAGGAGTGTGCACCCCTAGGGGTGGAATTGCTGGGCCGTGGACTGTGCTGATGTTCAGCTTCTGTAGGTGCTGCCAAATGCTTGTGTAAAATCACACTCCCACCAGCGTGGACGAGAGCTCCAGGTCTCCACACCTTGCTCTACTTGGGGTCTTCTGTCTTTTGCTTTTTAGCCTTTCTGGTTCGGGGATCCTGGCATTTCTCTGAGGTTTAATTTGCACTTGTGTGATGACCAGTGAGGGTGAGCACCTTCCCCAGGTGGATCCACCACTTGGATGTCCCTTCCTGGGAAGTGTCTGTGCAAGCCTTTGCCCGTTTTCCTGTGTGGGTTGTCTGTCTCTTTCTGGTTGATATGTAGGAAATCTTTAAAGTCCTGGATAGGGATCCTTTGCCAGATCTACTCTTTTAATGGTGTCTTTTAAAGAACAAAGTCTTTGATTATAACATAGCACAGTTTATCTTTTTTATGTTTTTACTCCTTGTGTCCTCTTTAAGAAATCCATCCTAACGTCAGGTAGATGTCCTCTTATGTTTTCCTCAAAAAGTTTTATTTTTGCCTTTCACATTTAGATCTGTGATCTATCGGGAGTTGATTTTTGTGTGTTGTGTGAAGTATGGATAAAGACAAATTTTCTGTAGATGGATATGCAGTGGATCCAGCACCATTTATTTGAAAAGACCATCTTTACCCATTGCAATGGGGTCCTTTGTTTTTTACAAAAATAGCTTTATTGAGATATAATTCATACACCGTACAATTCACCCATTGAAAGTATATAACTCAGTGGTTTTTAGTATGTTCACAGAGTTGTGCAACCATCACCACAGTCAATTTTAGAACATTTTCATCAGTTAAAAAAACCCCATCCTCTTTAACTATCACCCCTACCCCCCCAGCCCCAGCCCTAAGCAATGACTAATCTATTTTCTGTCTGTATAGATTTCTCCATTCTGGACATTTCATGTAAATGAAATCATATGATACGTGGTCTTTTGTGTCTAACTTCCTTCACTTGGCATACTGTTTTTCAGGTTCATCCATGTTGTAGCACGTCAGTACTCCATTCCCTTTTATGGTCGAATATTATTCTGTTCTATAGGGATGCCACATTTTATTATACTCATTCATCTCTTGATGGTCATTTGGGTTGTTTCCACCTTTTGGCTATTACGATTAACGCTTCAGTGAATATGTGTATACGTTTTTGTGTGGACAGATGTTTTCATTTCTTTTGAGTCTATACCTAGAAGCAGAATTGATGGGTCATATGGTAATTCTGTTTAACAGTTTCTGGAACTGCCAGACTGTTTTCCAAAGAGGCTGAACCATTTTATATTCCCACCAACAATGTATGAGAGTTCTGATTTCTCCATATCCTTACCAACACTTATTACTTTCCTTTTTAAAAATTTAACTGTAGTCATCCTAGTGGGTATAACGTGGTAGCTCATTGTGATTTTGATTTGCATTTCCCTGATGACTTCTGATGTTGAGCATCTTTTCATGTGCTTATTGGCCATTTGTATATCTTATTTGAAGAAATATCTATTCAGATCTTTTACCAATTTTTTAAGTGGGTTTTCTTTTTTATAATGGATTATAATATTTCTTTATGTATTCTAGAGACAAGTCCCTTATCAGATAGATGATTTTCAAATCCATTCTTTGTGTTGATGGTGTCCTTTGAAGCACAAATGCTTTAAATTTTGATGAAGGCCAATGTATCTATTTTTTTCTTCTGTTGCTCATGATTTTAGTGTCATATCTAAGAATCCATTCCAAAATCTGAAGCCCCTGTGTTTTCTTCTAAGAGTTTTATAGTTTTAGCTCTTACATTTAGGTCTTTGTTTGATTTTGAGTTAATTTCTGTCTCGGGAGTGAGGTAGGGATCCAGCTCTGTTCTTTTGCATGTGGAAATCCAGTTGTCGCAGCACCATCTGTTGAAGAGAATGTTCTTTCTCCACTGAATGGACAACATTTTTCGAACATCAGTTGACTGTAGATACATGGGTTTATTTGGATCCTTTGTGTTTAACCTCTAACCTCCTCTATGTTCCTGTTCCCAGGGGTCAGTATTTGGATTATGAGAAGGAGGAAGTGGAAGCTCAACCCCGGCAGTGGAAGAAATATGACTTTCACTATGACAACGTGCTCTGGGCTCTGCTGACACTGTTCACAGTGTCCACAGGAGAAGGGTGGCCCATGTGAGTGCTCAGCTGGTGCATCATGGCTAGTCAGGCTAGAGCAGGGGGCAGATGGGCAGGAGGCCCAGACTCCACATTCGTTTGTACTTCAGTCACTCAGCAAATATCCTGTAGGCTCTTGTATCTACCAGGTGAGACGTGGCTCTGCCCTCCAAGAGTGGGCAGCCTGGGGGAGAGGAGAAGATTAAACCAAAGAGTGCAGCATAGTGATCTCCTGAAAGTCCTTTTTGAGTGGCTGGAGGCCAGAGGGAGGATGGGACTCTTTGGCATCTCCCTGTGCTAGCCCCCTGGCCTCAGTGAAGGGCAGCCAGAGGGATGGATGTGTTCAGTGCTACACTGGATGGCAGGGGGCTTCCTTTGGAGCTGGGAAGAACACCCCTCAGAAGGTAGGATTGGTGCTCTGGCAGGAGACCCTGCTGAACCCAGGGCTTTCTGAAGGCAGGTAAAGCTGGGCGTGAGCAGATGAGCTGGGCTTGAGCAGGTGAGCTGGGTGTGAACAGGTGGGCTGGTTGTGAGCTGGGTGTGAGCTGGTGAGCTGGGTGTGAGCTGGTGAGCTGGGTGTGAGCAGGTGAGGTGAGTGTGGGCTTGTGAGCTGAGTGTGAGCTAGTGAGCTGAGCATGAGCGGGTGAGCTGGATGTGAGTGGGTGAGCTGGGTATGAGCATGTGAGTTGGGTGTGAGCAGGTGAGCTGGGTGTGAGCTGGTGAGTTGGGCGTGAGCTGGTGAGTTGGGCGTGAGCTGGGCGTGAGCAGGTGGGCTGGGTGTGAGTGGGTAGGCTGGGTGTGAGCAGGTGGGCTGGTGTGAGCTGGGAGTGAGCAGGGCCGGGCAGAACTGCTGGGCCTCTTCCAGTTCTCCTTCTGGGGATAGGACCTCAGCCACCCAGAGGCTTCCCCTTGGAGGTCCTGCAACAGCTCTGAGTACAAACTCTGTTGGGAAGGTAGCCTACCTCCAGGAGAGATGGCAGTCCCGTGGACCAGGCTTGGGCCCACAGTGTGGCAGAGCCATCCCTGGGCTCAGTCCCCTCTCCTCGCGCCGTCTCTGGGCTCAGGTGTGGAAGCCTCGCCTGTGATGCAGGTCATGACTTTCCCAGGGCTGTGTCCTCACGGGCTCCCCTGATGCTTGGTGTTTGCTCTTGCCCAGGGTGCTGAAACACTCCGTGGATGCCACCTATGAGGAGCAGGGCCCGAGCCCCGGGTACCGCATGGAGCTGTCCATCTTCTACGTGGTCTACTTCGTGGTGTTCCCCTTCTTCTTTGTCAACATCTTCGTGGCCTTGATCATCATCACCTTCCAGGAACAGGGGGACAAGGTGATGTCTGAATGCAGCCTGGAGAAGAACGAGGTAGGCAGCTCCCTCTCCTGCCCTGTCTACACGTGTGCAATGGACGTTCTGCTGGGCTCCCCTGACAGGCAGTGTGGGCAGGACCATTGGGCTTCCCTTCTGCATGGGAATCACTCATTGTTGGGTCAGTTTTGGCTGCCACTGTCGGCCAGCGCAGTGACAGCAAGAGACTGTGTGTGGTTGGTCGAGGCTGCCTGGAGGAGGCCCAGGCTGCCTTAGTTTGCCTTCTCTCATTGGGGCTTCCTGCAAGGATGAGGGGACATGCGTGGTACGCAGTGGATGCTGCAATGTCGGGTTCCCCCTCCGAGTTCTCAGTGCTCCTTTCTCCCTGCACAGAGGGCTTGCATTGACTTCGCCATCAGCGCCAAGCCCCTGACTCGGTACATGCCCCAAAACAAACAGTCATTCCAGTACAAGACGTGGACGTTTGTGGTGTCGCCACCGTTCGAGTACTTCATCATGGCCATGATAGCCCTCAACACAGTGGTGCTGATGATGAAGGTGTGTGGGACCCAGCATGGTCGCCAGCTGGCGCCACCTGGGGTTTGGGACCTGACTTAAGCCAGGCAGAGTCCACCTTTCTCCTGATGGTGTGTATGGGAGCTGGAGTTGCTCCACATCCTGGTTAGCACAGGGTGCCTGTGGGTCCTGGTCCCCCTGGTTGTCTGTGGGCTGAGACAGTGAAAAGGTTCTGGGAGAACACAGGGGAGTAGCGGGGAGGGGTGTCCTTGGGCTGGGCAGGTGTGCGGTTCTGTCTGCCCACTGTGCTCTGACAGGAGGTCACGGTGGTCCCCAGTGGGGTGTCTTGGGGCAGCAGAGCACATGGCCAATGGCACTCATTCCCCGGGCAGTTCTACGACGCACCCTACGAGTACGAGCTGATGTTGAAATGCCTGAACATTGTGTTCACATCCATGTTCTCCATGGAATGCGTGCTGAAGATCATCGCTTTTGGGGTGCTGGTATGTGGCTTGGCTCCCTCTTGGCCTTTTGGTGGTCAGCATTCTGGCTTCTCCTCTGTAGGGGGACCTTCGGGGACTCATAGTTTGGACCTGGGAATTCCCCAGAGCCCCCAGACCACATGTAACACTGCAGGGGCCCCGGGGAAGGGGTGGCTCTGACACTCTTGACTGCCTGAGCTCTCCCCCAGCCCAGCTCCTGGAGGCAGGCAAGGCCAGGCTCCTCCTCTCTGGATACATGGCTCTCAGGCGCCTGCCCAGGCCCAGAGATGTCTGTGTGCCTGGCTGTGGTGTCTACTTACATTGGCCTTGTGCTATCGCACCTAGGGGGCCCATATGTCCCCTTGCCCTCGTTGAGTAGGGGCCACCTCCTGCAACTCCTTGCCTGGCAGAGCCCTCACCAGCCACTAGCACTAACTCCCTTCTTTGTCTCTAGAACTATTTCAGAGATGCCTGGAACGTCTTTGACTTTGTCACTGTGTTGGGAAGTATTACTGATATTTTAGTAACTGAGATTGCGGTAAGTAGCATTTTCTGTCCCTCCTCCAGCACCCCAAAGTGGTTTCCTTCTAGAGTGTGCTCCCTCAGTGCGTCTCCAGGCCCTGGCTGTGTTAGCTCCTCCTCTCTGGAGCCAGAGTCCCCCAGGAGCCCCTGGGCAGAGAGGGTTAGAGCCTCTCCAAAGGTGGAGTCTGGGGATTGGGTGTTGTCTTAGCAAATGCTTTTACTTGGATAAGAAAGTCGTTCCCAAAAGATCTTCCAGGGTGGTGGCCTGAGAATCACCTGGGAGCTCCATGGTGGCAACTCACCAGGAAGACAAGAATCTTTTAAATTTGTATGTGTCTAACAGCTTGGCACCAAAAATGTATAAAATAAAACCAATAAGAATTTAGAATATTTTGAAATACTAGGTTTGCTTTACATATATATATAAAATTGGAGATGCTCATTCTTATAGAAGATATATGGGGTATGTCTAAAAACTAACCAAGTGCTGGAACATAAACTTGTCTCAACAGATTTCAAAGAATCTGAATCATAAAGCAATATTCTTTGAGTATAATGCATTAAGTTAGAATTAAATGGCAAAAAAATCTCATCTATTTGTCTTAGGTTGAACTCCCTAGGAGCAGACACTGAGATGAGGGTTCTTGTAAAAGTTATTTCTTAGGCAAAACCAGTAGAGAGAGGTTTGGGGAAATGTATGGGGAAGAGAAGGACCAGAAATGCTGCGCCTTGAGCCAAGTGTTGGGGGGTAAATTTGGGGCCCCAAGAGGGCTCTGGAGACAGGGTGGTCACACCCCAGAGCTGCAGAGTTTTTGCCTCTGTACCCATTAGTCCTTGACTAATGACTCAGACACCTCCGGCTCCCTGGAGTGCACCCTGAGTGCAGGCAATGCAGGCTCTGGCAGCTTGATCTGTCGAGGATGAAGGGACCTGAGGTACCGTCATAACGGGGCCACACCGGAGTGCAGGGGCATCGGCTGTGCCACCCTGGCCCTGCTCAGCTCTGCCCACAGCTCATGCTGGGTTCCTTTCACTCATTCTTCAGGATGGTGCTGGTCATGGTCTCTGGGAGAAGAGGGTTGGTAAGAGGAGCCAGAGCTCCTGCTGCGGTACTGGTCAGAGTAGAGTTGATGTCTATCATCTCGTTCCTCCTCGGCCCCTTCTGGAGTCCTCTGACCTGTGGCCAGCCTTCTGCTGCCCTGGTCTGGTGAAGTGACCCAGACTTCACCCTATACGGTCCAAGTCCCTGCTTGCCATACCCTTAAGTGGCTCTAGCTGCCATAATAGTCCCATCACAGTTAAGACTGGTCATAGGAGCATCTAGCAAGACCCTAGAGAGCCCCCTGATTTTCAGATAGACTTCTTCCTGCCTCTGTGCAGCGGCAGCTCTGCACTTCACAGTAATCAGCATCAAGTACTTTGGCCAGTGTGGAAAGTCTGCTCTGCCTGCTGGTCTTCTGGCATGTGGAGCCCAAGTGACAGGGGCCATTATGGCTTTTGGTGTTCCACAGTGGAAGCTTTCCCCACCCGTTTGAGCCAGGACCTCTAGATTTGCCAGACCTACACTTACGGGGATGATGACCATAAAGTTCACACTGGGTCACTGGAGTGATGGTGAGAGGGGCCACCTCTACTTCCACCCCTTGTTTCCTGGAGCCATGCATTTTACCTGTTGGGCACCCAGCACTGTCTATTGGCCATCAGTTCATCTTGAACCCCATGAGGTCCATCACCAAGCCGGCATTTTTTCTGTGCCTTTAAGAGGCTGTTTCGATATTTTATCAGGCTGGCACCTCCTGAGTGACATTCCAGTGGGTCCTCTGCTTGTGCTGTCATGATGTTACGTGGAATCCGTGTTGGTAAATCTCTGGTACTAGTGCAGGCCAAGGTACTGCCTCAGCAAAGGCGAACCCACACTGGAGATAAGTGATCCCAGTTGAAACAAATTGCTGCCGTTTCCAGTGAAGGGATTCCCATGTAAGCAACTTACTACCAAGTGGCTGGTTGACAGCCTCAAGCATAGTACCCCGTAGAAGCCTAGTGTTGACCTCTGCTCATAGTGAACTGGACATTCAGCAGTGGCCGAGGCTGGATCAGCCTTGCTAATAGGGAGCCCAGCTGTTGGGCCCAGGCACAGCCTTCATCTCGGCCATGATGGTCACTTCATTCATGGATCTACTATGAGAACACCAGGGCTGCGGGGGATAGGGGCTGGCTGACATCTGTTGGTTGACTCATCTCAAAGCTTGGCTTTTAGTGCCCCTAGAGCCACGGACACCCTCTGGTTGACCTTAATGTGTAATGCAAAGACCTGCACATCGTGCCCTTTCCCAAGGTCCATCTGGATGCCTCTTCCCCAAACCTTGTTCCCTCCAGAGGCCTGACCAAGCTTTAGCCCTTGCCTAGGATCCTGTAATCATTACCGCAGGCCACTTCTTTTTCTGCACACTGTGGCTGATCAGGCATACCACCCAGAGCTCTGCCTTACCACTGTCTTCAGGCCATCTCTGTGTGCAGCTGGAAGAGATGTGCACCAATATATTGAGCTACCCACCCCCCAATAAACCAGGTTTAAGTGTTTCCTCCTAGTTTTAATGATCACCCCATGATGTGTCAGGGTCGGGAGTGCGCTGAGGAAGAGACAGTGGTGCAGCAGAGGTGAGAGGCATGGGGGCTGGGCCACCTGCTGCATCTCTGTGCCTCTAGATGTGTTTTGGTTTGGTCCTAGCTGTAGCACTTCCGTTGTTGGTGGACCTGCAGCACACCACTCACGAGAAGCTTTGGTGTCGTAAACATGGACGCCTCACGATCAGACACAGTCTCCACTAGGGCCCGGTAGCCAGGAGTGGCCCTTTCCTTGATGTCTTCTGCCGATGACGTGACCTTGCTCCAGAATCCTAGGTGTCTGCACTGACTTTTCCTCTGGGGGCTTTCCACACTGTCTGTACTACAGACACCCCTAGCACTGTGGGGTCTGTTGAGTCTTATGGCCCCAGTGGCAGGGCCCCTGACACTGCAGCATGGCTTTGCTGGAGACCCCTCTTTTGCTGTGAAACCTCTCAAACCTGGCAGTTTTGTGTCGCCTGATAAATGCGTCACAACAGTATTGCCTAAGTGGTGTGTGCTGTCTCCAGAACTCAAGGAAGCCCACCAGGAGTAGGAGGTGTGTCCTACTCCTGGTGGGACTAACCACCTGTCCTTTCCCCTAGGGTTCACACCCTGGCATGGCTCACACCACTGGATTGTAGTAGTCTTATGTGTTAGGTTTCTAACTAAAATATGAGGAAAGATCATTTCGATCCTAAACAAATTCTTCCAGAAAATAGGAAAGGAGTGAACATTCCCTAACTATTCGTATGAAACTAGTACAATCTTGACACCAAAATTGTTAAAAAGATAGAGTATAAGAAAGGAAAAGCGTAGTCTACACTCACTCATTAACGTGGATGCAAAATCTTCTACAACACGTAAACAACCCAAATCTAACAGTGCCCAGGAGAGAAGGTACTGTCAGATGTGTCTCAGGAACTCAAGATTCCGCATCAGAAAGTCTATTGCTATAATTTACATCAACAGAGAAAAGGACACTATTAATGTGATCATGTCATGGATGCAGAGAAGACATTTAATAAAATTAAAATTTTATTCATGATAAAAACTGTTAGCAATCTCGGAATTATTAACTTGATGAAGAGCATTTACCAAAAAATCCTATGGAAACATTATATATATAATGGCGAAATCTGGAAAGAATTCCCTTTAAAATCAGAAGAGGACAGTGATGCCGGTAACACTACTTCTTTTCAACATTGAACTTCGGGTCCTGTCGGTTCCGTAATCAGATGTCAGCTCCACAGGGACAGGGGTTTTTGTTTTGTTCACCATGTTCCAGTGCTTAGAATAGTGCCTGACACTCTGTAGGTGTTCGGTAAATACTTGTTGAATGAATAAGATAAAAAAATAAATAAAACCTCTAAAAATTAGAAAAGGAATAGGCAAAGCTGTCATTATTCACAGATAACACTGTTATCTATGGATGAAATCTAGAATAATGTAAAACTAGAGGTTTTTTAGCAAGGTTGCTGAATGTGAGACCACTCGAGTAAGTTGATTGCATTTCATTACAACATCAGCATCCTGACAATAAACCTAACGACACTTGTGGGCAAGCTCTTTATGTGGAAAATTACTAAACTTGACTGAAAGATATCAAAGCAGACTAAAATAGATGGAGTTATATATCCTGTTAATTAATAAGTCGTGTCAATATCAGAGAGATGACGATTTCCCCCAAATTGATGTGTAGACTCAATGGAATTCCAATAAAAATACCAATGATTTTGTTTCTGTTTTTGTTTGTTTGTTTTTGAAGTTGACAAGTTGCTTCTAAAATTTATAAGAAAGAGCACAGGCCTCAAAATAGTCAAGATACTTAAGAAGAAGGTGCTCCTAGGGGTGGCGTGGGAGGGAGGACGCTCCCACCAGTGATGAGACCCACCAGAGATAAAGCCATAACAAGACTGTGCAACGTTGGCACAGGGGGAGCTACGTGAGCGCATGGAAAGAGTCAGGAGCCTAGACTCAAACTCACCAGTGTCCAGGGACTTGCTGTAGGACTGTGCAGGCTCTGCTGCTTAGTGGGGGACAGCTCAATGATCGATGTGGGTGTGATTGATGATCAGTATAGGGAAAAACAGAGATTGGATCTTGGTTCACACCATTCATAAAAAAATCTATTTCAAATGGTTGAAAAGACTTAAATATGAGGCAAAACTTTAAAACTCGGGGAAGAAAATACAGGACATTATGTCTAAGACCTTGGGACAGGAATGATTTGTTAAATGAAATCTGTAAAGCACCAGCAATAACTGAAAAGCATTCTGTAAAATAGTTTCTGTTTAGCAAAAGAAACAAAGCAATCCATGAACAGGGAGAGGGTATTTGAATCACATTCCTTCATTTATACATATAAAAATATTCTGCATGCCTGTCGTGTGGTAAGCACTATCTAAGTGCTGGGAGAAAAGAGTCTGCTCTCCTGGAGCTTCAGTCTAGTGGGAAAGGCACAGGAACAACGCCGGGCCCCGGGAAAGGCAAAGCAGAGAAGCAGTGTGAGACTTGGGGGAATGGGACTTTGATAGTGTGTCCAGACAAGAGGTCACTGAGAGGGTGACTTCTGAGTAAAGGTATCTTGTGAGGAAGCTGAGCAGGGGAGACTGGGGGGAGCAGCTTGTGCAGACGCCCTGAGCCTACGCCGCCCCCGCGTGTGTAGGGATGACGTGGGGCACTGTGGCTGGAGCAGCATGCACAAGGGGTGAAGGAGCAGCCAAGGGCAGAGGAAATGGGGCAGGGAAGGCCTTGCAGTCAGAGTAAACTTCGGCTTTTGTTCTGAGTGGGGTGGGAGGGTCTGGAGGGTTTTGTGAAGCACCGTGACATGTTGGCTTTCAGGCCCACCCCTCTGGCTGCTCTCTTGGGCACATGGTGTGGGGCACAGGCAGAAGCAGACTGGGGGGCTGTCTTAGCTGGGTTCTCCCGGAAGCAGACCTGAGACAAGAATTTGGTGCAAGTCGTTCATTTGGGAGGCGGTCCCAGGAATAAGGGGAATGATGAAGTGAGCCAGGGAAGGCAGGCAGCCAATAAAAGATGCTATCAAGCCAGTTACTGTTGTAGGTGCTAGGTGGGAGCTCTGAGCCTCAGTTATTCTAGCAAGTGGCAAGGTGGCTGGGGTATTTTTCACCAGCTGTCTGCCACTGGTTGAAGGCTGTTGGAAAGAAGGGGCCAGAGAATGTTGATTCTCTGGCACTTGGATCCTGGTCTGAGAACGTTCTCGGGAAGACAGGTGTAGATGCTGACAATTGGGTATTGGGCCTGCAGGGGTAGGGCACTGCTGAGCATTGCTGCAGGGAGCCAGGCAAAGGAGGTGGGCTTGTATAGGGATGAGAAATTGTCAAATTTTGGATATAATTTTAGTAGTGCTGCTGTTGGGCCAGATGTGGATGTGAAAGATGAGGCAAGAATGACAGCAAACTTTTTGGTCTGAGCACTTGGGAAAATGGATGATCCTTAATTAAAATGGGAAAGAGTGTGGGTGGAACAGGTTTGTCGGGGACGGTCAGGATGCAATTTGTACGTTAGATTTGAGTCACCTGTTAGGCTCCCAAAGGAGTCCTCCAACAGGCAGTTGGACAGATGGGCCTGGAGTTTGGGGGACAGATCCAGGCCAGTGACATAGGATTGGGAATCATGAGCATGTAAGAGCGTGTCAGATCTGTGAGACTGGATGAGAGCGATAAAAGAGAGGAAAGGATGAGTGACTGAGCTCTAGGATGTGCCAGCATGGCTGGGGGGCGGGGAGGTTTTCCAAACTACTAGCAAGGGTTAGTGTCCAGGATGTGCAAAGCTCTTCTGTGAGTCAACATGAAAAACAAAACAACCAAATGGAAAAATGAGCAAAAGGTATGGTTGGGCACTTTACAGAATAGAAAAAATCAATGGCCAAGTAATGGAGGAAAAGATGTTTGTCCTTATTTGTAATCAAAGAAATACAAAGAGAAACAACATTGAGATGCCGTTTCACACCCACCGATTTCTCAAGCGCAAATTCTAACGATGCCAAACGTTGGCAAGGGTGTGGAGCAGCAGGAGCCCCCACACTGCTGCTGGGGGAGGCGGTGGTACAGCCTCTTGGGGAGAGTGGCCCATTGCTGGAGAGTTGAGCATGGGCATATCCACAAGCTCGACAGCTTCGCGGCAAAGGGTGTCTGGGCAGAGGAACCGGTGTTCTCGGCAGCACTGTTCCCAGTAGCAGCAGAGTGTGGTATGTCAATATGGTGAAGCGCCACACAGCTCTGAAAGTACGCAAATGACATTCACATCAAGAGGGATGCTTCTCAAAAACCATGTTTGGGGCCAGCCCTGGTGTCCTGGTGGTTGAGTTTGGCACGCTCCACTTCGGTGGCCTGGATTCAGTTCCCCGGCACGGACCTACACCACTTGTCAGTGGCTATGCTGTGGTGGCAGCTCACATACAGAAAGAGGAGTGATTGGCAATAGATGTTGGCTCAGAGCGAATCTTCCTCAGCAAAAAGAAGAAGATTGGCAACAGATGTTAGGTCAGGGCCAATCTTCCTCAGCAAAAAAAAAAAAAAAAACCCAACAACCGTGTTTGCTCACTGTCAGAGCACAAATCTGCCCAAGTCCAAGGAGGCTACATACAGTATAACCCATTACAAAGATGAAGAACAGGCAAATATAACGTGTTTTAAGTTTGTGGTAAAACATGAAGGAAAGCAATTATTAACAAGAATTAAGGGTAGTTACTACATCTGGGGAGGAGAGAGGGAGGGAGACAGTCAGGGAGGGCTTCAAAAGTAGTGGTGACACTCTGGTTTTTAAACTGGGTGATGAATATATGGATATTTTATTATGTTTCTTTAAAATGTGTATACATACATATATTTACACATATTCTTTTGTTTATGTGATATGTTTCATGGTTTTGAAAAGTTAATGATCTGAATAATCCAGGCAAACAGCAGAAAGCTGCCATTTTAACAAAAACACCAAGCTTGTTTTGTTCCACCAGCTGTTGGCCTTGTGGCTTTGCCCAAGTGCCGCCCCTTCACATGTGCTTTTCCCTCAGAAACAGTTCGTACCCGTGTGGTTCCTGAGAGGAGGAGGCTGGCTGTGTTTCTGATTCCTATGGGCCTTCTCCTTGGACTCAGGAATCTTCATTCCCCCAGATAAAAGGACCCAAACATTGAGCTCCCAACTGCAAGGCCTCAGCCCTGGGGGTTCCTGCATGTGTGTGCCTCCCCCCGAGAGAGGGGTGACTGTGGAGAGGGCATCATGAGGAGGGTGGGCAGGGCCGATGTCAGACATGCGGAGAGCAGCCCAGCTGTCTTCTTGGGAAACCTGCCCCCAGAGGCCCCGTCTGAGGCGGAGAGCTCCTGGGGTGCAGGTGGCCAGAGTGACCCAGCGTCTCTTCTTCAGCTGCTGGCCACTTGAGGCCAGGGTAGCTTGTGGTTGTTTCAGACCTCACTTCAAACAAGCCCTCTGTGGCAGCCCGCATCAACCCCCAAACCCCAGCGGGGCTGGTGGGAGGGCTGAGACGCCGCTGGGTGTGAACGCTCGGCTGTCGCTGGCCACTGGTGCTCCCAGAGCTCAGACTTCACCCCGTTGTGCTTGGAGAAGAGATGGAAGGAAGCCATCATGTGGATTAGTGGTGTCTTTTTTCTTTTCCATTTGTAGTCACTTCATATGTTACTTTGTGAATGCACTTTTTTTTCTTAGGCAAAAATATGAGTGTCAGTTCCCACCCCAACTTAAAACTCAAAACAGAACAAGTCTTAACCAGGGTCACGTAGAGAGAGCACTCTGAGCAGGCGAAAAACTGACATTGATTTCTTTGCCTGGAAATAAAAAAATGTGTCTGTGAGTCATCTTTGGATTTGCATTACAAACAGGAATGCAAATGAATGCCACCCTGTCTGCATAACTTACAGATTTCAAAGATACGTTTTGATTTGATGCATTTTAAACAAAATATGCAAAGTTTACCAAAATCCTAAAATTTTCCAATGAAGTATTCAGAGTTCGAGTTTTTTGCTTGTGTTGATGACTCATTTTCTCTTTTGTTTTCTGTTTTTGTTCTTGATTTACCGTAACCTACCTGCTGACTCACGCCATCCAACAACATACAATGCGAAAACCATGTCTCCGTCTGTATGTTACGCACCTGCTGCTCAAACATCCCAATCTGTAAATAATACGCAAACATCCATCCATGACAACATCACATATAGGAAACGGTTGGTTTCATGACTTTAAACAGTTCTTAAAATTCCCAGTTTTGCTTGCTGTGCTCCTCTTTCCTCTGTTTCTTGTGACCCCTTGCCACTGCCCTCCTGAGGGGTGTGGTCAGAGACTGGCTGTACCCACCCCCTCTGGCCTCTTGTGCACTATCCCCAGCTCCTGGGGCCCAGCAGGGCTTCTGAGGGCCCTGCCAGGAGCCGTTTTGTTGTGGGAACTGGCCTTGGCCAAGAGAGGAGGTAGGGCTCCCAAGTGGGAGGTGGGTAAGTGCCCAGGCAGTTCCTCCTGTTGGGACTGGCTCAGAACTGGGGAGCTTTTGCAGGATGTGAGTTTGGACCTGACCCCTGTGGAGTCCATGGTTTCTGTTGCACAGTGATCTCCCTTCTGCTTTGTCCCATCATGCCAATACACAAGGTTTGGCTCTCCCCTGTGGCCTCTGATGAAGTCTTCTATAGCATCCTTCCCAGACAGACCCGTCCATGGGGATCCTGCCTGGGCACAGGGCTGGGGGTATTAGAGATTTTGTCTTCATGATTCAGAAGGGGTCATGTAAGGCCTGACTGAGTAGAAAGAGGGGGTCTGTCCCAGGAGACAGCACAGCGCAGGGCTCCTTCATCCAGGCATCATTGATTCACGTGTGGAGCACAGGAGGTGTGAACCGGGCTTCCTTCCAGGTCTTCAGGAATATTTGAGAGGAGAGCAAAGATGTTGGGAGCGAACTAAACTGAGACTGTGACTGGAGATTCATGTAAAGTAGCACATATTTGAAATTCCTGTTAGAGAAAGTGAACATTTGTGATAAAGAATTCCACAATTGGAGCAGAGAAGCTTGAGTTTTGAGAAAATGCCATTTGATGCTGTGGGGATACCAGGTGACATCTTCTGCACAGCCTCCAACTCGTGTCACTCAGGCCTCTGCTCAGTCCACCATTCTGTGCCCTCCCTTTCTTCACAGCACACGTCGCCCCCGACAGACTTCGTGTGTGTATGTGGTGTGTGCACAGGTCTCTTCTTTCTTCCCTCCTCGATTCCCATGAGGATGAGGGCTGGGCGGGAGAGCAGTTTGCTCCATACACTGCTGGGCCTCGCCCCCCACATGGTGTGTGGCCCTCGGCAGTGTGCACGGGTCTGAGGGGAGGCCCTCACTTTGCTGTGACCCTGACCAGAGGCTGCGATGCACTTGGTCTGGGGTCAGTCGGTCACCTTTGTGGAATTGTGTTTCATGTGCTCAGTGCACTTTTAAATTCCCTTTCTCAATGACTCCTCGCCACCCGGGCGTGGTGTCCTAATGACTCCACCTGTGGATGAGGAAGCTGGGCTCGAAGGAGCTAGGGCCCAGTGCCCCGTCAAGGTGACCAGCTGCCAAATGAGGGGTGCGATGACGTGCCTTTGGGGTGCTCTAGACCTTCCCTGACTCAGAGGTAGGTGGCAGTAAGGAAGGGCCTGAATTTGAAGTAGGTGTAACTGCTCCCCAGTGCAACAGAAACCGTGGACTCGGGGAGGGTGGGGCAGGCTGTGTCCACCTCCAGGGGGTTGGCTGAGGCCAGAGGTGCCAGTGCACAGCCATGGGGAGGCTGTTGTTTGCTTGCTGCCCCGCCGTCCCGCATGCAGTTGCATGGTGGTGCCTGGCAGTTCCCACACATGCTCAGCCTGTCACCCTGTGCTTGAAGCTTCTGTGGCTACCGTCCCCATCCGTCCCCATGGCTCTCTAGGGCTGTCTGTCTGTTGCCATCCCCCACCCCTCTCCTGAGTGCCCAGTGGAGCCCCAAGAAAGAAGCCCAGGAGGAGGGTGGGAACTTGAGTCTCAACAAAAAGTAGTAAGTGACTAGCAGAGCTTCGCATTTGTGCATTAAGTAATTTAGATGAACAATGTCTTTCTCTGCCCTGTTTGCCTTTGATCCCTTCTTTCTTACCCAGAAGCCTATTTTTCACCCAATATCTTCAGGAAATCTTGTCTGTGCCAGCTGCCTGAGCAAATTGCTTTGAGCTGAGCAGGTACTGACAATGTTATCACAGTCCTGGCCCCTCTGGACCTGCCTGAGCTGTTGGTTTCAAAGTGGAGACTCCTGAGGAGGCCAGGCACTTGGCAGCCCTCTCCCCTTGTTCTGCTTTATCATCTTGTGCAAAGAATTTCCTGGCACTGTCGAGAAAGTCCCCCTTCCATCCGTGTGCCCGTCCTCCTGAGGTGACTGGCTCATCTGAGAGTCCTCGGGGCCCACAGGGCTCACATGGTGACAGTGGACATTTCTCAGCCATCCTGTGTACCACTGAGTTTCCTTTTCCCCAGCACAGGTAGGTGAGGGAGCTGCAGGCATACCTGTGCACCCTCCAGGGCCACTCCCTGAGGTCCACTTCTGCCTTCTTGCTGATCTGGACCACAGTCGACCACTCCTTGCCCCCCCACCCCAAGGCATTGTCTGACACTAGTCCTGCTCCTGTGGCTCCAACGTCCTGCCCATCAGCTGTCCACAGTGTAACTGTTAGTCCCTCACCGGCTGAGACAGTCTAGAGTCCCCAGCCACCCTGGTGGGAACTAAAGAAGCCAGCCCCTGAGAGTGGAGAAGCTTCAGGGAGGCGGCAGACAAGGTGTGGGTTGGGGCCACTGTCTCCGGAAGTAGGAGTGAGACCCGTCTCTCCAGGCAAGACCAGACGGGCAGCCCTGGAGCCAGGGCGCACGGCTCTGCCCAGGCTCCCACCACCTCCTGCACGCGCTCTCCTGCTGCTGGGGTCTCATTCAACATCTGTGTTCTCTTTCCTCTTTATTTGACCGCTGAATCTGGCAACACGATGTGTCTAAGTCTGAGCTGCTTGCATATTTTAAAACATCAGAGTGGCAGGAAGCTGCACTCAGGCTGCGTGCGGGCACCTGGTCTCTAAGCAGACAGAGGGTGGGAAGCCGCCTGGGTCCACAAGCACGCCCATCTACTCACGGACACCGCCCAGAGCCGTACCCCCTGAAAGGGATGAGCCAGTAATTCAAGGTGCCCCAGTCCAGGGTGGAGGCCTCACTCCCAGGTAATCTGTGGAGTCCAAAGACTGTTGGTTTATTTTTGTACTTGGTTTTGAACCCTGTGGATGAGGGATCAGCACAGGTGTCCCAGGTTCCCTGGAGCAGAGACCTGTTGGTGAACTGCAGAGGTGGCTTCCGGGCGTGAGCAGCAGGACCGCCCACACTTACGCCTCCTACGGTGACTTGTCTGCAGGCGCCTGGAGCAGCCCCAAAGGAAGTGTTTGCCCCTCAGCTGGGTCCCAGGCAGGCAGGGGCTTTGCTGGCCTTGTGGGGAAGGGCAAGGGTGTGGCCACCAAGCCTGGGGTGGGTCCCTTCAGAGGCGTCCAGTGGGGAAGCAGCCCTGCCCAGCACCTGGACTGCTTGGCTGTGTCCTGAGAGGAGGTCAGTGTTGGAGGCCCAGCCAACGGTGATCTCCCGGCTCCACCTGGCAGCAGGGAGCTGCTTTGGAGAACTTTTCCCTCTCTCCCTCTGTTGGGGGTAGGGGCACCTGGAGTGGAGCGGGTTTCTCTGATTTGCTGCATGAGAAGTGACTTGCAATGACAAGCTTTACTTTCGGAAGGTTTTCTGGTGGCCAATTGCTGCTTAGACTGTGAAGTGGTGACTTTTTCTTTTTAATCTCTCTTTTTACGCACTTTTCTACGGGACCACAGAGACTTGGGAGAGGTGGGTGGGGAGCAGCTCGCCTGCACTTGCGGGGGGCTGACTTCCAAAGATCAGAGAGCAACCTTCCCTCCCTGCAGAACAACTTCATCAACCTCAGCTTCCTCCGCCTCTTCCGCGCCGCCCGGCTCATCAAGTTGCTCCGCCAGGGCTATACCATCCGCATCCTGCTGTGGACCTTCGTCCAGTCCTTCAAGGTGAGGCCCTGTCCTCAACCCTCCCTTTGTCATGCAGATGGGTGTGCCCCCCGCCCCCGCCCCAGAAGGCTGGAAGGGGCCAGGGGTCCACATCTCCTTGTTGGCCCCTGTTGTAGTTTATAAAGACATTTTAAGTTGTCCAGAGAGCATCTCGTTAATGTTCTCAAAACTCTGAGGTGGGTTTTATAACTCCGATTTGAAGATGGGGAACCTGAGGCGGTCACTTGGTGGAGGGGCTTGGTGGTCAGTAGGGGTGGATCTTCGGTCGATTGAGGTCTGTGTGGCCCCAGGGACCGGGCCACTGTCCACTATCCAGAAGAGGCCCGAGCAGGGTGGCAGGGCAGCACTCCCTGCAGGGCAGCTGACCAGTCCTCCGTGTGTCTCCACAGGCCCTGCCCTACGTGTGCCTGCTCATCGCCATGCTCTTCTTCATCTATGCCATCATTGGCATGCAGGTGTGTGTGCTCACTGGGAAGGGGGTGCACAAGGGGCTCCTGTCCCCTGGGGCAAAAGGGCATTGATCATGGCCATTAAATGATGATCATGACAAACTGGCACTTAGCAAACATTTCTATGAGCCAGCTACTGTTTTGAGCACTTTGTGAGCTTAATCCTCAGCAAGACTGTTCTGTGGATGAGGACACTGAGGCCTCTTGCCCGAGGTCCACTAGTAAGGGGCAGCTCTGCCCTCTGAGGTGCTCTTGACTGGGATCCCACTGGGCTGTGCTGGGGTGTCGGGGGGCATGTGTGGGTGCTGGGCCCCATGGTGGTGGAGCGTTTGAGCACCTCTGCACGGCGCTGAGTGGCCTACAGAGCAGGGCCTGGTCGTTCTGGCAGCAATTCTGAAGGACAGCCCTCTTCATCCTTCGCAGGAGATTATACACTACTGCAGAAAAGAGTCAACAGGATCGTGTCGGATCACGTGCTTATCAATTCAGCTTGCATAATTTAGATTGTCTTTATTTTGCCAAAGAACAATTTGTCAGCTAAAAGACACAAAGCAATGTCCCAGTTATAAACCTTTGGCATCTGGCTACTTTCCAGCAGTAGGGATGGGAGATGGACCCAAACCTTAATTTATGGTGGGAGGAGCCAGTGTCTTAAAGGTTCTGAAAACTGATTTTTAAACTCTATTTCAGGGATTCAAAAGTTCTCTTGCTTTAAAATTTGCTGATGCTATTTTATTTATTTATTTATTTATTTATTTATTTATTTATTTATTTATTTATGTGCGTGAGGAAGATCAGCCCTGAGCTAACATCCGTGCTAATCCTCCTCTTTTTACTGAGGAAGACCGGCTCTGAGCTAACATCTACTGCCAATCTTCCTCCTTCCCCTCCCCCACAAAGCCCCAGTAGATAGTTGTATGTCATAGTTGCACATCCTTCTAGTTGCTGTATGTGGGACGCGGCCTCAGCATGGCCGGAGAAGCGGTGTGTCGGTGCACGCCCGGATCCGAACGCGGGCTGCCAGTAGCGGAGTGCATTCACTCAACGGCTAAGCCACGGGGCCGGCCCTCTGATGCTATTTTAAATAAATATATATATTTTCCTGCTTTGGTCTGTGGATGTACAAAAACACATGTCACTGATCTTTGTTTTGGGTGGATATGTGATAGATAGTTCCTAAATTTTTCAGCCAGATTCCAGATTTTAAGCTAAGTATAGTTACTGAGGCGTTTGCAGTTCTAACCCTGAAAAAAATAATTTAAAATGGATAAAAAGCTCATCATGATATTTGTCCAGAAGTTTGAGAAGAAATTCTCAAGTGATCTAACAGAGCTATTACCAATATTATTACTGCGTTGGAATCACTGATGAGAGAGTAAACTTGAAAACTCTTCCTGTCTCATCTGTAGCAGAGCTGGGTCCTGTTTTTCTAGTCATGCATACTTGACCCCTGGACACGCTCAGCCGGAGCCAGCACATGCTGAGCTGTGGGGCAGTGATGTGCTCAGTTTTCGAGAAGTTTTGTCTACCCTGGAAATGCATAGACGCTGCCAGAGCCAGAAGCACTGGCCCCTCCAGCCCCAGCAGCAACGGGGGTGGCTCCCGATGGGCGTCCTCTGGCTAAGGGTGGCGTCCTGTCCCTGTGGGTTCTCATGTGCACACACACCCTCTCCTGCACACCACAGCTCTTGAAGACCCAGCAGTATCCCCTGCAGCCCCTTTTTCCATTCCAGGTGTTTGGAAATATTGCCCTGGATGATGACACCAGCATCAACCGACACAACAACTTTCGGACATTTTTACAAGCCTTGATGCTGCTGTTCAGGTGTGTTGTTTGAGAGGTCAGCCCAGGCTCAGAAGCCCCTTCCTTCAGGATGGAGAGGGTATGTGCTGATCCAGGGACCACCCCTCCCAGCCCCGGATCACTCTGGCTCCCCTCAGTGGACCTTTCCAGTTTCTCCTCACTTTCTGCTTGTCCTTTCCTGCGGGCTCCTGGGCCTCAGGACAGACTGAAGGGAACCCTGAGAGTCCCGGGCCAGACGGCCTCCACCACCTGTCTGGCAGAAGCTAAAAGGCCTCCAGTGAGGCTGCGCCTGAGACGCTGAGGAGGACAGGTGAAATGCCCAGCAGGGCCTTTCTTGGTGCTCTGGCCTCAAGCTTTCCATCTGCTCACCGTATTGATTACAGGGATCTGTGGGGTCAGAGAATAGCAGAGCAGCAGGGGGAACTGCTGTTGACAGAGCATGTAGCTTCTCGGTGACCCAAGGAATCCAACTGGCCAGGACTGCTAGTCTGAGTGACTCCACCTGCCACCATCGCTAGTGGGAGCTGTGGTTCCGTTGGCTCTGGGGTGCAGCCAAGCCCAGCACCGGGGTGGAACCTTGAGGGGCACAGGGCTTGTTTCAGGCTCAGAGGCCTCCCTGCGAAGATGTGCTTGAGAGAGCGTTTGGGGCCAGCTGCTGTTCTTAGGGGTGGTCCACCCTCTCTGGGCAGGGGGCTGCTGGCCATCTTGATTTGAGAACAGATTTGGTGGCAGAGGGAAGAGGGTGAATGTATCTCCCTGCCTCCAGAGTCTCCTTCGTTTAGCCAAGCTTACCACCGTGACCTTAGGAGGGAAGAAAAGAGCTCCTCCTAGGGATTTATGGTGGAAACCCTGCCTTGGGGCCCGTTCCTGAGGTTTCACCACTTGTGTTCATTTGTGCAAATGTGTCTGGCTACTGCAAGGCCTGCCCTGGGGGTGCCCAACACAGCCCGCCCTGTGTGAGTGTCCTGGGGCTCGTGGAAGTTCTCCTCTGGAAAGATGGTGAGCTCGGCCCAGGCCTGCCTGCTGAGCTCCCTGGACAGAGTTTCTGACTCTTGTGCTTTGTATCAGATGAACAAGCATCCTTAGGCTTACAGTTTCCCCAAATAGCATCATTTCTCTGGACTTTAGTTGTTACTTGAATTTTATTTCCTCATTTATTAACATCCTGCCTTGTGCCACAAAAGATTTGAGGCAGGCCTGTGAAGTCAGCCTTAGTTTTAAGCCTTTGATCTCAAAGACCTCTTCCTCCCTGGTCTTTGTGTCACATGTGAGCACCCTCGTCAGTCAGGCCTGGCACAGGCTGAACCAGCTGCCCTGCAGGAGGCCCCCTACCTTTAGCCATTGTCAGTGGGGAGTGGGCCCAGCTTCTGCCCGGGGTTGGTCACATGGGTGCTCAGAGAGGGGATCCAGGCCTCTGGCCTGCCTGTAGGTCTAGTGCACGTCGGGCCACTGGTGCTGGCTGTGTGTCCAGGAACAAAAGTCCATGCAGAAGGGTCCTCCAGGGTGGCTGCTCAGGGTGGGAGTGTTCTTGGTGTGTTTGAGAAACAGTCAAGGCTGGTGTGGCTGGAGTGGACTGAACAGGGACCACGGTAGGGGGTGAGGTCAGGGAAAGGGCAGGCAGCAGGTCTGACTGGGCTGTGGGCAGTCATGTGAATTTTGAGTTTTGCAGTGAATGAGGGCGTCCTTAAGAGGAGAAGTGGCACTTTCTGACCTGTTTAGTGGACCTGCTGGGCTGCTGGGTAGGGAGGGTGGAACAAGAAGATCCCTTAGGAAGCTGCTGTAGCAACTTGGGGGGTGATTGTTGCTTACCCAGGGTGGTGAGAATGGTAAGATCTGGCTGGTTTTGAAGGTGTTGGGGAGGAGATCAGGAGTCTACGTGGCGTGTGTTGCCTTCAAGGCGCCAGATGTCCGCAAAGGGGTGCTTACCGTGGTGCTGACTTCTGGTGTACTGGGTTATGTTTAGGTAACTAGTGCTTTCCCAATTAATGATCAATTTGAAAATCTAATTCTAGAGGGTTCTTTTTGAGGAGCGGGCATCTGTCACCCAGACCTTACATGAGTGCAGGTTCTCTGTGGGGAGGGGGGGCACTTGACCCAGATCTCCTGAGTGCTCAGGCTCCCCCGATTCCACCCCAGGCCAGTCCTGGGCCTTCCTTCGTGGGCCTCACGGCTCTGCCCTTCTTCTCAGGAGTGCCACCGGGGAGGCCTGGCATGAGATCATGCTGTCTTGTCTCAGCAACCGGGCCTGCGACAAGCATGCCAACGCCAGTGAGTGTGGGAGCGACTTTGCCTATTTTTACTTCGTCTCCTTCATCTTCCTTTGCTCCTTTCTGGTAAGTCCTGGTCACTGTGCCCATCCCAACACCTGTGTCTGCCTGTCTCAGTCCATCTTGGGTCCCTCTACATCACTTGTTGATCCCTGATTTTGATTCATGTCACATTACAAGCTTATTCTGTATTGAATAAGCCCTTGTTTCCCCAGAGATGATGACCTCATAATCCTAAAAGGACCTACTGGACAATGAGCTCCTGCAGGCCCTGCCCTTACTTCCATGGAAAGGGTTTTAAGTTTCCATAGGGCAATCATCCTTTAGTTTTCAGCTTCTAGAAGGACTTCCACCATGGTGATGGGATACAAAGAGGCAGCACTGTGGCCAGCGTGCCTGGGGTGGAGGCGCCACAGGAGACTAGGGGGATCAGGCTGGGGAGATTGGCAGGCTAGGTCCCAGGAGTGTGGATGTTATTCCAAGTCAGCAGAAGCCTCTGGGAGACTTTGAGCAGGGGCGGGACATGATCTGCTTGATATTTTAAGACTTCACTCTGGCTTCTGGTCAGGAGAGGCTGTGGAGTGAGCAGGAGACAATTAGAGGTGACAGTGGCCTAAAGAAGGGTGGGAGTGAGGGGAGCTGGGTGGAATTGGGCTGTATTTTAAAGGTAGAGCTGACATGGTTGATGATTGAACATGTGCATGAGAGAAAAAGAGGAAAGAAAGCCGTGCCCTGGGGTTTGCTGGGGTGATGGAGTGAATAGTATTCCCCCTGAGATGGGAAGATTGAGGAGCTGCAGGCATGGGCTTAGGCAGGGAGGGAACAGTGACACCTAGTAGGCCTCTGGGCTGGAGATATAAAATAGTTGTCACTACTGTTTGGTGTATTTATTGGGCTGGATGATATTCTCTAGGTCCCTGCTACACAAAATGTAGTTCAGAGACCCACAGCTTAAGCATCACCCGAGCACTTGTTAGACATGCAGATTCTTGGGCCCTCCCCAGACTCACTGTGTCAGAATCTCTGGGAGAGGGACCCAGGAATCGGAATTTTAACAAGCTCCCCAGGTGATTTTTTTGTGTGCTAAACTTCAAGGAGCACTGACCTAGGGAGAGTGTAGTTTGAGAAGACTGATGAAGATTCAGCCCTGGGGCCATTTAGGAGACAGAAAGGAGCATTGGATCCAGGCGTTGAGAAGGAGCAGTCAGTGAGGCAGGTGAAGAACCAGGAGAGGGCAGTACCCCAAAAGCCAAGGGAAGAAAGTGTCTCAAGAGGGGGGAGTAGTTAATCATGTGAAATATTGTCAGGAGGTAAAGTAAGAAGATGACGGAGAATTGTTCACCAGATGTGGAGAGGTAGGGGCCATTGGTGACCTTTGCAAAAACAGTTTCCTTGGCATGGTGGGACCAAAGTCGTATTGCAGCAGGTTCAAGAGATAATGAGAGGTGAAGAGCACAGCAAGAGCAGACAGCTCCTTTGAACAGTGGGCAGCGCTGAGCAAACACTTCAGATTTATGGTCATAACTTTCAAGCAGGACCAGCCAGCACAGATTGTGCTTTTCTCTAGCTGCATTCATGACTTGGCACCATGGATAGAGAAGTGTATTATCCAGATTTGGGGCTTCCAGACAAGTGTAAGGAGGGAGAGAAGAGTATGTGTGAGTGTGATTTTAGTGTTGGATGTGGGATCAAAGCTGGGGACAGAAGGAGGTGAGGGCAGGAGGGAGGTGAGGGGCAGGGCCACAGGACTGGAGGCCCTCACATGGACAAAGAAGTTTTGGGATACAAGTATTGAAGGAAGTGAGCCAGGAGGATAGGAGAGGTGGACAGAGAGTGGGACATCTGAAGTTAAGACTTTGGAGGTGGTGATGGTAATGTTCATTGGTAGTGACAAAGTTTAGCATATAGTCCTAGGAATAAGGAGCTGAGATGATGAGGAAGAGTTGGGGGAAGGTCAAGGAACAGAGAGGCCAGGCAATAATAGTTGGCTCATCTCTGTGGATATTAACAGCAACAAGAATGATGATAAGAGTAGAAGTGGAGACAAAACCAGCAAGCCAGGTGCTAGATTTTCCATGAAGGAAGGGAGCAGTTTAGTAGATCATGAGCACTAAAGAGCAGGTTTTTTGTTTTTTTTTTTAAGAGGATGGAGGGGGGGCATCCATGTTTCAGCTAGAGCAAGAAGAAATGGAGAATATTCAGGTAGGATGAAAATATAAGGATTTCTGCCGATGGTGGACTGTGAGTCTTGGAGGATGCAGTAGGTTGAGGTGGTTGGGAAACGTGAGCATGTAAGACGAACGAGCTTGCATGTTGATTGAGAAATACAGAAAAATCTACAGAACTGTGTTTCACTATTGGTCAGAAACCAAGGAGAGGATTTGCATGTTGCGGTCATCCCCTGATCCCTCAGAAGACCCCTTATGGGAGTGGGGAGGGAAGATTTTCTGGAGAGTCACTGCCCTGTAGGTAGTGGGGGCATTGGTTCTCTATGCAGTTCAAAAACACCTGGTGCTGCAAGAGCCAGCCTACCCATGAGTGCAAAATTGAGCCCACCATCCTGGCCTCAGCATGCTCCTGGCTGCAGAGATGAGATTCCACAGAAAGCCACATACATGATGCCACAGGGCCAGCACTCCCTGGACATGTCCAGGATGAGTTGAAGAATCCCCTGGGTTTAGCTGTCACTCTTGTGTAGAAAAGTGGATATTTGGTGGCCGCTGTCCTTTGTGTCTTATTCCCGTGGACCTCCCTCAGAGCTCTTGGCTAACACAGGTGCCTTTTCCTTGACTGAAGTGGAGAAGGGGTGTAGGCTGGAAACACAGCCCTCCTGGCACCTATCTGTCAGGTGTGGATCTGTTGGGTAACTCATGCTTTGAAGCGCTTAGGTCTGGCTTGGTCTGACAGAGAAGTGACAGTGGGAAAAATGGAATTGTGATTTTGGGATGAGTGTCAGGACTAGGTTAGGTTGGGATTCAGTCACCTTGATTGGAGTAGAGGGGCATTGACAGAATAACAGGAAATGAGGGTGGTGATGACCTGCTTACAAGTATTGAATCAGGTACTATGCAGATCCTGTGACTACGATTGGTATGATTATCATCACAGTGAAGAAATGGATGCTTAGAGATGTCAAATATCTTTTTTTTTTTTTGTGAGGAAGATCAGCCCTGAGCTAACATCCATGCTAATCCTCCTCTTTTTGCTGAGGAAGACCGGCTCTGAGCTAACATCCATTGCCAATCCTCCTCCTTTTTTTCCCCAAAGCCCCAGTAGATAGTTGTATGTCATAGTTGCACATCCTTCTAGTTGCTGTATGTGGGACGTGGCCTCAGCATGGGTGGAGAAGCGGTGCGTCGGTGCGTGCCTGGAATCCAAACCCGGGCCACCAGCAGCAGAGCGCATGCACTTAACCGCTAAGCCACGGGGCCGGCCCGAGAGATGTCAAATATCTTGATTGGCCTCTGTTTAGAACCCAAGCTGTTGAAATGGACAAATTCCTAGAAAGATACTAATTACCATAACTGACTCAAGAAGGAATAGAAAATCCAAATAGAACTATAACAAGTAAGGAGTTTGAATCAGTATTCAAAAACCTTCCAGGAAATTAAAGTTCAGGACCAGATGCCTTCACTGGTGAAGTCTTCCCAACATTTAAAGAAGAATTAACACCAGTCTTCCTCAAACTCTTCCAAAAAATTGAAGAAGAGAGAACACTTCCAAACTCATTCTATGAGGCCAGCATTACCTTGATACCAAAACCAGACAAAGATACTACCAGGAAAGAAAACTGCAGACCAATACCCCCATGACTGTTGATGCAAAAATCCTCAAGAAAATACTAGCAAACCAAATTTAACACGATATTAAAAGGATTATGTGCCATCACCAAGTAGCATTTATTCCTGGAATGCAAGGATGGTTCAACATATGAAAATCAATGCAATACACCACAATAACAGAATGAAGGGAAGAAAACATGATCATCTCAATTGATGTAGAAAAATCATTTGAAAAAATTCAGTCTCCTTTCTTGATAAAAATACTCAACAAGCTAGAAATAAAAGGAAACTACCTTAACATAATAAAGGTCATATATGAAAAACTCACAGCTAACATCATATTCAGTGATGAAAAAAGGAAAGGTTTTCTCCTAAGATCAGGAATAAGGCAGGGATGCCTGCTTTTGCCAATTCTATTCAATATAGTACTGGAAGTCCTAGCCAAAGCAATTAGTCAAGCAAAATAAATAGGCATCCAAATTAGAAGGGAAGAAGTTTATCACTTTTTGCAGATGACATGATCTTATGTGTAGAAAATCCTAAATATTCCCCAAAAAACCTATCAGAACTAATGAATTAATTCAGCAAAGTTACTGGGTACAAAATTAACACACAAAAGTCAGTTGCATTCTATACATTAACAATGAACAATCTGAAAAGGAAATTAAGAAAACAATTCCATTTACAATGACATCAAAAAGAATAAAATGCTTAGAAATAAACTTAACCAAAGAGGTGAAAGACTTGTACACTGAAAACTGCAAAATGTTGCTGAAAGACATTAAAGAAGACCTAACTAAGTGGAAAGACATTCCATACCCATGGATTGGAAGATTTAATATTGCTAATATGTCAATACTATCCAAAGTGACCTATGATTCAATGCAATCCTTATCAAAATCAGTGTTTTTTATTTTTTTACAGAAATAGAAAAATCCATCCAAAATTCATATGGAATTTCAGGGGTCCACGAATAGCCAAAAAAAAAAAAATCTTGAAGAACAAAGTTGGAGGTCTCACACTTCCTGATTTCAAAATTTATTTCAAATCTTCAGGAATCAAAACAGTATAGTACTGGCATAAAGACAAACATATAGACTGATGGAATAGAATAGAGAGCCCAGAAATAAACCCTCGCATATAGAGTCAAAAGATTTTTGATAAAGCTGCCAAAACCATTTAATGAGGAAATATAGAGTTTTCAACAAATGGTGATAGGAAAACTGCATATCCACATGCAAAAGGATGAAGCTGTACCCTTACCTTACAACATATAAAAAATCAAACCCAAAATTGATCAAAGACCTAAATAAAAGAGATAAAACTATAAAAATCTTAGACAAAAACATAGTGGGCAAATTTTCATGACCTCAGATTTGGCAAAGCATTCTTATATTTGACACCAAAATCATGAGCAGCAAAAGAAAAAATGGATAAGTTGGATTACTCAAAATTAAAATTTTTATGCATCAAAGGACCTATCCACAAAGTGAAAAGGCAACCCAAGGAATGGGAGAAGATGTTTCAAATCATATATGTGATAAGGGGTTAATATCCAAAATGTGTAAACAACTCTTACAACCCAACAGCAAAAAGACATACAACTGTATAAAAATAGGCAAAGGACTTAAATAGACATTTGTATAAAGAAAATGTACAAATGGCCAATAAGCACATGAAAAGATGCTCAATATCACTAATCATTAGGGAAATGCAAATCAAAACTCCAGTGAGATACCACTTCATACCCATTAGGATTACTGTTAGAAAAAACTAAAAGAAAAAACAAAAGGAAACAGAAAATAAGTGTTTGTGAGGATGTGGAGAAATTGGAACCCTTGTGCACTGCTGGTGGGAATGTAAAATGGTGCAGCCACTATAGAAAACAGTATGGAAGTTCCTCAAAAAATTAAAAGTAGAGTTACAATATAATCTACTTCAATAATTCCACTTCTGGATATAAACCCAAAAGAATTGAAAGCAGGGACTCAAATAGTATTTGTACACACATGTTCATAGCAGCATTATTCTTAATAGCGAAAAGGTAAAAGCAACCGAAGTGTCCATCAACAGATGGTGGATAAGCAAGATGTGATATGAACATACAAGGGAAAATTATTCAGCGTTAAAAAGGCAGGCAATTCTGACACATGCTACAATATGAATGGATCTTGAAGACATTATTCTAAGTGAAATAAACCAGTCACAAAAAGAAAAATACTGTATGATTCCTCTTATATGAGATACATAGAGTAGTCAAATTCATAGAGACAGAAAGTAGAAAGCTGAATGGGGAGTTAATGTTTAATGGGTATGGAGTTTCAGTTTGGGAAGATGAAAAAGTTCTGTAGACCAATGGTGGTGATGATTGCACAACAGTGTGAATGTACTTAATGCCACTGATCTATACACTTAAAATGGTTAAACTGGTATTTTGTTATGTGTATTTTACCACAATAAAAAATGGTATTAAAAATAATTCACATCAATCCTACTCAAACTCTTCCAAAAAATGGAACAGGAGAGAACACTTCCTAATATTCTGTGATGCCAGTGTCACCCTGATACCAAAGCCAGACAAAGATGCCACAAGAAAAGACAACCGCAGACCAATATCTTCATGAATATACATGTAAAAATGCTAGCAAGATACTGTCAAACTAATTCCACCAACACATGACCAAATGGGATTTATCCCAGCAATGCAAGGATGGTTCAACATAGGAAAATCAACCAGTGTGATGAAGAAAAAAACTACATGATTATCTCAATAGCTGCAGAAAAAACATTTGACAAAATTCAACACCCTTTCATGATAAAAACACTTAGCAAACTTGGAATAGAAGAGAACTTCCTTAACATGATAAAAGGCTTTTATGAAAAACCTACAGCTAACATCATACTCAATGGTGAAAGACTAAAAGCTTTCTCCCGAATATGAATAACAAGACAAGGATGTCCACTTTCATCATGTCTGTTCAACGTTGTCATGGAAGTCCTAGCTAGAGGAATTAGGCAAGAAAAAGAAATAAAAGGCATCTAAATTGGAAAGGAAGAAGTAAAACTGTCTCTATTTGCAGATGACATTATTCTCTATATAGAAAATCCCAAAGAATACACACACACACACACACACACACACACTCACACACTCACACACACACACACACACACACAAACTACTAGAACTAATTAATGAGTTCAGCAAAGTTTCAGGCTACAAAATCAACACATGAAAATCAGTTGTGTTTCTATACACCAGCAATGAACAATCTGAAAAGGAAATTAGGAAAATAATTCCATTTCCAGTAATATCCAAAAGAATAAAATACCTAGGAATAAATAAATACCCCTGGAGCTGAAAGACTTGTACACTTTTTGAAAACTACAAAATATTGCTGAAAGAAATTAAAGACCTAATTAAATGGAAAGACATCCATGTCCGTGAATCAGAAGACTTAATATTGTTAAGATGGCAGTACTCCCCCAAAGTGATCTACAGATTAAATGCATTCCATATCAAAATCCTAAGGGCCTTTTTTGCATAAATAGAAAAGCCAATCCTTAAATTCATATGGAACTGCAAGGAGCCCCAAATAATCAACACGATCTTAAAAAAGATAAACAAAGTTAGAGGACTCACATTTCCCTATTTCAAAACTTACTATAAAGCTACAATAATTAAAACAATGTGGCTGAAGAGACATTTTTCCGAAGAAGACATACAAATGACCACAGGTACATGAAAAGGTGCTCAACATCACTAATCATCAGGGAAATACAAATCAAAACCACGAGATGCCATTTCACACTCCCTAGGATGGCTATAATAATAATTTTTTTTAAAATGGAAAATAACAAGTGTTGGCAAGGACATGGAGAAATAGGAGCTCTTATACATTGCTAGTGGAAATGTAAAATGCCTCATCTTCTGTGGAAAACAATTTGGTGGTTCCTCAAAAAATTAAGCATAGAATTACCATATGACCCAGCAATTCCATTCCTAGGTAAATACTCAAGAGAAATGAAAAGATATGTCCACACAGAAACTTGTACATGAATATTTATAGCATCATTAATCATAATAGCCAAAAGATGGAAACAACCCAAATGTTCATCAGTGGATGAATGGATAAACAAATTGTGGTATATACCTACAATAGAATGTTATTCAGCCATAAAAAGGAATGAAATTCTAACACACACTACAACATGGATGTGTTGAACCTTGAAAACATCACACTAGGTGAAAGAAGCCAGACACAAGGTCAAATATTGTATGATTGCTTTTATATGAAATGTCCAAAATAGACCAATCTATAGATATAGAAAGGAGATTGGTAGTTGCCAGGGAATGGGAGGAGGGAGGAATAGGGTGTTGATTACTTGATGGTACGAAGTGTTCTTCTGAGATGATGAAACATTTTGAAACTAGAGAGGTGGTGGTTGCATAATATTATGAATACAGTAAATGCCACTGAATTGTACACTTCAAAATGTAATTGTGTGTTAAGTGAATTTCAACTCAATTAAAAAAAAAAGAATGAAGAACCTTAGCTGTTGGCTTCTAGAACCCAAACTATTAACTCCAGAGTCACTGCTTTCCTTGAAGGCTAGCTGAGAGGGGAAGAGGAGGGGATCACAGAGTGGGGGAAGATGACCTATGTGGCAGGATGGATGGTGGACACGAGACGATGGGGCCTGAATTAGGATGGGGCAGTAGAAGTAGAGAGCAGAGCCTTCAAAGGATTAAATACTGGTTAGGGTTAGCCTGTGGGATCTAGAACCTGAGGGACGAGGCTGCTGCTGGTGTTGAGGAGGCCCTAGGAGTCCTCCGCAAGGCTGTGGGGAGAAGGGCTGGGCAGGCTCTGGCTGCGTCAGTGATCTTTGCTGCCTTGATCACTTCACACACAGACTTTGGCTGGAGGGTGAGGGATGGAGGGAGAGGGCAGGCTGAGGTCTCTCTATGTCACCTCTTCTTCCTGTCCTGCAGATGTTGAACCTCTTTGTGGCTGTGATCATGGACAATTTTGAGTACCTTACGCGGGACTCTTCCATCCTAGGGCCTCACCACCTGGACGAGTTCATCCGGGTCTGGGCTGAGTACGACCCGGCTGCATGGTGAGTGACCCCCCGTACTCTGTGGTCCTCAGGGATGGTCCATGCCCACGGATCTCAGGACAGGGCTGGGGTGGCTTCGGACATGTTTCAAGTGAGCATCCCCCCTTGGGTGCTGGTTGGGGCCCTGGGTTCCATCCCACTGCACGTAGGACAGTGCTGCCCCCCCCCCCCAGGGTGGTGCTCTCCTCCTCACTCTCCATGTGCTCTTGGGCTGAGAAATCCTCTTTGGAGACCCTCAGTCCAGCTCTTAGGAGGTTTTCAGGCGTGTTGTGAGACTTGAGGTTCTTACTGAATGGGAGTTTACTGTCTTCTCACAAGGCCTCCATGTAAGGGTCATGGAGGGTCAGTGGGAGAGGGCATGGGGACGACAGAAGGATGTTCTCTCGGGGCCTCACCATCCTCGGGGATTTTGGAGGGCTTTGTGGGCAGAAATAATGTTGGGCCTTAGGACATTCTCCCTGATGGACTCGGGGCTCCCACTCTCTGCCATCTCCCTCGGGGACAAGAGCCGATGTGCTTCTCTGTGTCCCCAGCCCAGGCTGCAGATAGTGGGCACTTGGTGAGCTCTTAATGAAATCACACGAGCTACCAGGAAGGGTCTAGTTTGTTGAAGACCCTTTGGTCGTGGTGAGAAAGGGTTACTGTGCTGCATAAGGGAGGGCTGATTCGTTCCAGACAGAGCAGGGGTCTCATGGAGGGAGTGGTTTGGGTCAGAAGGTTGTTGGAGACCATGTTCCACGGGAGAGTCCTGCACACCCATGGCATACGTTCATCCTTGGGGCCAGCAGAGCAGCATGGATTCACCATCTGCCCATTTGTCTGTTCTCTTGTCACTCGTTCACTTGCTCATTCATTCATTCACTCTCTCAAGTGGCTGCTTGAGTAATTACCGAGGGCATGCTCTCTGTAAGGAAAACACAGGACCTGGAGGGGCGGGAGACCTGGCCTGCTCAGCGCCTCGCCCGTGGTGAGCGCTCAGCAGATGTGCACGTGAACCATCTGAGCACCAGTGAATGTGGGGTGCCTGTCACTTCCCGTGTTCTAGGGGGACGAGGAGACTGTGGAGCTGGGGGTACAGCCGTTTTCTGCCTCCTCTCTCCGAGGCTCCCCAGCCTGCCCATGTGACCCTCACACGGCTCCTCGTTTGGTCACCCCTGTGTGCCCGAGGCCTGGAGGACGCTGTCAGTGTTCTCACGGTGAGGATCCCACTTCGTGGCTGGGGTTCTGCCTGTTTTTCCCTAAATTGAAGCTCAGCATGGGGAGTCCTCTGGAGCTTTCTGACCCCTAAGACCGCAAAGGCCTGGGAGCTTGGCTGGGCTCCCTTACTCCCTTCTCCTCCAGCCTCCCTGGAGCCCCTATCCCATTACATCACACAGGATCCCGAAGGTGCTGTGTGAAGCCTTTCCCAGTCTGGACAAGCCCAGGCACCGCTGGCAGCACCTGGGACTTTGGGGCACTTCCAGGCCCCAGCATCTCTGGGTGTTTCCACTGGAATAAAAAGTTACAGCTTTCACTTGGGACAGAACAAGCATGGCTGTGATTTATGTTTCATGGTGTACATGGCTGTTCTCGTGCCTTGAGAGTCCTGTCATTTTCCTGGTGCATCGGCATGTCTACCCTGCAGGACCCTGCGCTGGTGCTGGAGCGCACGGGCTCTCTGGTCAGATCGGAGGGAAGACTGACCACACCAAGGCCTGATCCTTGTCAGGCAGAGGGCAGGAGAGACTCCAGTTGAGGCAGGATTGAGGCTCATTCCAGGAGGGGTGTCCTGGCTGTGGTTGAAAGATTTTTTTCTAGAGGAGATTGTGTTGCTGAAAAACAGAGATGTGTAGGATGTGACTGGACTAATGGGCAAAGAAAGATCAGTGCAGGCCTGCGAGAAGGGGTGACATCCCCCAGATCTCTATGAACCGTAGGCCAGGACTCCTCCAGTCAGCCACAGGTAGAGCAGAATTAGGACATGCAAGAAGTGGACTTGGGCCAGAGAGGGCTCAGACTGCTTCGCAAATCCAGAGTTCTAGAACTGGGGCCCTGGAAGGCACAGGCAGCCAGCGGTACGTCAAGATGCTTGTGGAGAGCAGACAGCAAAACGTGAGCCTCACCCCAGAGGGGCACATGCAAGACAACACAAGACCTGTGGTCCAGAAGTAGCGCAGGTGTGACCCACAACTAACACTCAGACTCGCTGCTCCCACGAGGCTGAAAACGTAGCTCACGTCCAGACAGCTGGGGCAGGGGGAGGCCCGGCAAAGGTGGCAGAGCCGTCTGGACCCCACATCCTGGGCAGGACAGAGGGTGCTGTGAGCCTTTCACTAGCCTCCACGACAGATGTGAGGGTGTGGTCATGGTTATTTCCCAGGTGACCACTCTGTTGTCTCCTCTTTCTCGGGGAGACTTTGAAACAATAACAAAACTTTGTGAAATTTCCCAAGCTTTCATGGTGTGTGTGTGTGTCTGTGTCTGCACTGTGTGGCTATCTGAATGTGCGCACAAGCATATGTGGGTGTGCATGTGCATGCATATGCACGTGTGCATGGATGTGTATGTGTGCACAGCTCTGTGTACACATGTGTGCATGTGTGTTTGTGCATTATGCAGGCAGGCATACACACGTGTGTGAGCATATGCGTGTTTTGTATGTGCGTTATGAGCGCACACGTGATTTTGTGCATGTTTTGCGCTGCGTTTGCATGTGTGCACCTGTGTGCACGTGTGCATGCGCTTGTGTGTGTAAACGTGTGTGAATGCATGTGTGCGTGAGTGTACATGTGCACTGTGTGTGCGCGCGCATGCATGCGGTGGGGGGATGAGGAAGCATGGAATTGTTGCTTCCGGTGCTGCATTCCCCCATCCTCCCTTTTGTTGCTGCCTCAGCTCTGTGTGAAGTGTAGAGACTCGAAAGGAGACTCACAACCACACCTGCTGTGAGTGAACTGTCTGCTCGTCTTTACGTTCATGCGTCTGTCCAGTAACTTTCTTGAGCGTCTGCCGTGTGCTGAGCAGACACGTGCTCCCAGCGCGCTCTGCCTGCAGGGCCGCGGGGGAAGAGTGCCACCTAGTGTGTGGCCAGGGCACGTCTGAGGATGAGCGGAAGGAGCAGGATGGGGTGAGCTCAGAGGGTGGGCAGAGGGGAAGGGAGGCTGGAGAGGAGGGCCCACCGAGGAGGGGTGGGAAGGACGGCTGAGGCAGGTTGAGAAGGGCCTTGACATGTGGGTTAAACAAGTAGCTTTGACCTTGTTTTGTAGACAGTGGGGATAGTTTTTGAATCGGAGTGACAGTATCATGCCCACACTTTTCGTCTGGTGGCATCTGAGGGCTTTGATGGCAGAAGAGAGAAGATGAGCCAAGAAACAGGCTCTGAACTGGGATGGGGGCGATTGTCAGGCTAGGGGCTCCACCAAGCTTCCGGCCCCTTTGTGGTGGTCCCTCCAGTCCAACGAGGTTAGCGAGTACTTGGAGTGAGGCCGGAGTGGGGCTTCCTCTTTCCTCCCTCTTTTCCAGAAGTAAATGCAACAGTTTGGAGCTGATTGGACTGAGGGGCCGTAGTGCAGGAGAGAGAAGCGTCAGTGTTGGCCAGTGTGTCCGCCATGGGACGAGGATCTGCTGAGCTGGACCAGCAGATCCAGGGGAGGACACGGTGTGTCCAGGGAGGTGGGGACAGTCAGGAGAGCAGGGTCGCAGAGGCCCTGGGGGCTCAGGCACTCGGGGAGCAAGGGGAGGGGCTGCCAGAGGCCCAGGGAGGGACTCCCAGCGGTTGTGGTGTGTGCAGAGTGTGAGCAGAGTAGGGCTTGGGGCAGGGCCATGCTGGTTCTGTGCAAGTGTCTCCTGCCTGCATCAGGCTCTGGAAGTTGTCTTGGGGTTGCCACGCCTCCTGGGGCATTCCAAGTCCTGGCTATCCCCGGCAGGGTGATGCCTGTCCAGCCCCCTGGCTCTACCTCCTTAGCGTCTTCCTGTCCCAGGCTGGGGGGCGGGTGGGACAGGCTGGTCTGCCTTGGTTGCCATAACGTGTGACGTTTCCTTTCCAGTTGCCGGATTCATTATAAGGATTTGTACAGTTTGTTGCGTTGTATTGCGCCACCCGTTGGCTTAGGGAAGAACTGCCCTCGTAGGTTGGCCTACAAGGTTTGCGACTTCAGAGCCTCCATTGACATGCTCTTCCCTGCCCGACATGCAAACACAGCACACATTCCCTGCCTGGTTTGGGAATGACGACACCTCACCTCTCTTCTCCCGCCCTGCCCTGCCCCGCACTCCAACCTCTTGGGCGCTTTTGTCCCCATCTAACCTCCCCGACCCCTCCAGCTGGCTGAGGACAGGTAGCCTTATGAGACAGTGCACTCAGAGCTTTCTGGCGGGGCCGTGAGGGTAAGGGCCAGCTGCCAAGGGAGAGCCGGGGGCCAGGTCTCACCTGTGCCGAGGAAGAAGCTGTCTCACCCGCTTTGCCTCCGGGCTCTCGAGGGTGGGCTGATGGTCAGACAGGCCGGAGACCGAGGGCCCCAGAGGAGGGGAGTGTGGGTGCAAATAGACGGGGAGCAGCTGCCAGCTCGGGTCAGAAGTTGGGGAGGAGAGGGCAGAGGCAGTGGGGGCCCAAAGACAGGCCCTCCTGCTTCACCTCTGGGTTGATTTACTCAATCGTCTGAGCCCTGGAGGAGGGCCAGGCCCTGGGGCGGATCCGCCTGCCAGGAAAAGGCTGTTCACTTTCTCTCCTGGGTGGCCTGAAGCCGACTGTTTCTCTGGGACCCCAAGCAGGTCCCACAGGCAAGTGTCCCGGGGTGGAGGTGAGGCTTCAGACCTGGTGGCCTCTCTACTTCGGGAAGATGCAGCCATCAGCCCCCAGACACCTCCCTGAATCTGGACGCTTGTCCCTTGTGTCGGTCCCAGCCCTGCCCCTGCTGTGCTGTCAGGAGGTGCAGGAGTGGCACCAAGCCACATGCCCCTAGCTGCACCCCTGCCCCGCAGTCTCCCATTTCCTGCCCAGCCCTGGCCGCAGCAGCCCTGCCCTGGGCCGGCCTCGGGCATCTCTGGGCTTAGAGGAGGACGTGCCTTGGTCGAGTTTGTCTCTAGAGCCTCGGGGTTCCCTGCAGAACAGTGCAGCTCTAGTTTTCTGGCTTCTGTTATAGTTTTCTCCACCTTTTTAGCCTCTAGGCTAATGTGGAAGCAAATCGAGCATTAAGAAAAGCTGAAGTTTGTGTTGTGGTGCTCAGGCTGGCCTCATGGGTCGTGTAACACTGTCTGCCAGCTCTCCCGGCATGGTGCAACAGCCCTTTTCTGATTTGGCTTTATCTGTGGTTTCTAAAAGTATAAAATCAGAAGTTGACAACCCAAAGCCGCCCCGATGCAGCCCTTCCTCATCCCTCCATGTTCATTAGCTCTGACGTCACCCCTGCCCGCTGCCCTGCGTGGGGCTGGAGTGCGGAGGTGAGGCTGGGGGGAAAGGAGGGGATCGAGTCAAGCAGAGAAACCCTCATCTTACTTATTTGGACTTTTGGCATTTAATCGGATGCTGGTTAACTGAATCTGTTTTCTTGTGTGCTTCCTCCCCCTGCCCCTCCTGCCGCACCCCTCCTGTGGACCCCACTCTGCCTCTGCCTCTCTGGGCTGGGTCTCCAGTGGGCGCATCAGTTACAATGACATGTTTGAGATGCTGAAACACATGTCCCCCCCCCTGGGGCTGGGGAAGAAATGCCCTGCTCGAGTTGCATACAAGGTAGACCCCAACCCTGAACCCCCCAGGCTGTCTGTGCTGGGGCTGGCCTCCCATCGCTTCTTGGGGCCTGTCTGTCTGTCTACCTGCCGTGCTGCTGTCTCACTGTTTCTTTCTCTTCTCTGCCCCCACCATCTCTGCTTCCATCCCAGACGGAGGGACACAGACACTGTAAAGGTCTCTCTGTACCAGCCCCTTGTCCCCCAGGGCTGCCCCCTCTGAGAGCCCCCAAGAGACTCAGGAATATGGTGCCAGAGACCTCCACCTGCCTTTTCTCCCTCCCTCCTCTTTCCTAGAAATGAGGGGATAGACCCGCTTTTTTGACAGAAGCTGTTTTTGTTCTGGGCTCAGGATCACACTTAGCCCCTCTGTCCCCTAAGACTCTGATATGGGTGAAGTGGTCCAGCTCTCAGGGTCTGCCCTTGGGGAACAAGGACCTGCAGGGCCTCTGGTGCATCTGAGGAGCCAACCCCAGCTCTGCTCATGCAGAACCTCCCCAACCGGGCTGCATTGTCTGCAGGGCTCCATAGGCGCCTGGTGGGAAGGAGGCACTGTGGCATTAAGGAGGAAGGGGGACAGGGAGGGGACAGCCCCGGGGGCCAGGCGGCCCCATGCCCCCTCCACCCTTGCTGAGGAGCCCAGGTGGCTGAATGTCCAGAGGGGTAAACTGAGGGACGCCTCCAGGCCTCCCCTCTGGGTGAGCAAGCAGGTCACGTGGCTCCAGCCCCATGCCTGCTCCTACCTGCCGTACATCCTCAGTCACCCCCTTGGTGCGTAAGCACCTTTCATTCCCCTAGCACCCCACCTACCCACCCGAGAGCCCTCCTGAGGCCCCCAGTCTCCCCAGCAAACAGAGCCGGCCCGAGTCCTACAGCTCAGCTAGCATGTGTCTGGAACCCTCTTGCCATCTGCCTCCCTCTGAGCCAGCTTCCCCCTAGAGATTTCATCTCTGGTTCTGTCCACGCTGTCTGTCTCTGTGCTCCAATTCTGGCCTGCGCCTGTAACCTGGCTCAGCACAGCCTTTGGGAGCTGAGTGGCTCCTCCAAGCCACACGCAGATGCCTCTGGTGTCTTCCTCAGCCCTCCCCTGCCTGGCATGCATGTTGTGCCTGCCTGGAGCCCTGCATGCAAGGCTGTAGCTTGGTCCCCAAGAAGGAGAACTCTGTCCACACTCACACCCAGGGCCAGAGTGGACAGGCAGGGCCACGACAGGGTGGCCTTTGGAGCCCCTCCCCAGCTGTGCTGGCCAACTCCAAGGTCCTGGGCATGATAAGACCAGCGGAGGCCTTGGGGCCGGTGGGAGTGGATGGGTTTGGCGAGCTGGGAGGGTCCAGGAGATACACAGAGGGCCGTGGCCAGGGGCGTCTAGGCCCTGGGCAGAGATGCCCGTCTGTTTGCCCTGGCCTTGCCCCTCTGCTGAGCCCTGAGGTTCCTGGCCCTCCAGGACTTAGGCAGGCAGACGGGAGCCGCTGGTGAAGGTGCCCTGGACAGAGTTCTCCTCTCTTGGAAATCACCTTCTTGCTCCTCCTTCATGCCGGTTCCTGACTCCCTGACTCCCCTGGAGAGGAATTCCTGTGCCTCTGCCACTGCCATCGGTGCTGGTCTGCAGGGACACTGTGCTCTGGGAAGCTGTTTTTCCTGGTGTGCATCACACAGGTGACATGTGAGGTCCTGGGACCATGATTGGACATGCCAAGTGGGGCTTTGCCAGCATTCGGGGGAGAGAGTCTGGGCTCATGTCTCTAGCCACCTGCCCTCTGTCATGCTGAGGATTGGATTTTGGGCCAGGATGCTGGAGGCAGGGCTGGGGGCAGAGTGGCCCTCCCCAGAGAAGCTGCCCTGTTGCAGGGTGCAGGCCTGGCAGAGGACGGGCAGACCCCAGGGAGGGGCCCTGCGGTAGGGGACAGGAGGCTACTGGGAGGGGATAGATAGGTCGCAGTGCCACTGGGCTCCACTTGGCCAGCTGGGTGGCGCCCCATGCTCAGGACATTCCAGACACATCGAGACCCTTTTCCTCCTGGAAATTGCTTAAGTTCTCAGAGCCTCAGGCTTTTGGCAGCTGCTGGCTGTACTCAGAGGACTGCAGTGCAGACACACCTATCTCCAGCTGTTCTGTCCTTGAAACTGAAGAGAGGAAGGGAGGCTGCTCACCTGATGAGGAAATGGGGAGCAGAGCTGCAGGGGGCTGCCCCCGGTCTTGTCCAGAGTGCTTATATTCCTTCGGATGGCCCTGAGCCACCCCTACTAGCCCGCGTGCTGCTGGCTGAGCCCAAGACCCCGTGCCGTCCCATCTGTTCCGGGGCCTTCTGGCTGGGAGGAGCTGGTCTCTAAGGCTTCCCCTGCTTCCTTGGGCGTGTGGCATTGAGCATCTCCTCCAGGCCCCCTGGCTGGGTGGTGAGAGCCAGAAGACTTCCTGGGCCTGAGGGATGCCCAGTGGGTGCTGGACCTCAGAGCTGCATTCTTGGCTACCCCATCCCTTGTCCAGTGCTCCAGGCTGCAGATGGGAATAGAGGTTAGGCAGAACTGTGAGGGCAGGGGTCTTCCCTCCTGTCTGTGGGCTGTCCCAGGGCATGTCAGCCTTGATCCTGCAGCCCAGACCCCTCCCTCCTCAGCCAAGGTCACACACTCTTCCAGCCATGGGCAGTGGGCAGGGGTCCCTCTGGCTGAGGATGTGCCTGTTCTTTCAGAGGGATCCAGGCTTCTGCCCTGGCCCTATGCTACAGTCTTTATCTGGACTTCTACTTTTCTGTAGCCAGGAGAATCCTCAGCTCAGATGAGGATGGGGGTCCAGGGGTGAGTGTGAATGCTGGCAAAACTCCCACCTACCCAATCTCACTTGGGCCCCGGCACCTGCAGGGACCACCCCCGGGAGGCCAAGCCCAGCCTCCAGGGGCCTCAAGCACTGCGTAGTCCTGTGGCGGGGGGACCCAGGTAGGACTGGCCCTGACCTGCTCCCTTGTCCCCAGCGCCTGGTTCGCATGAACATGCCCATCTCCAACGAGGACATGACCGTCCACTTCACATCCACACTGATGGCCCTCATCCGGACCGCGCTGGAGATCAAGCTGGCTCCGGGTGAGCAAGGCAGCCTTGGAGGGAGCGCACCAAGCCAGGGCCGTGGGACCGCCCTTGAAAGCCACCCCCAGGCTGGTGTGCAGGGAGGGGGTGAGGGGGCTGTCTGGGGGGACTGAGGACAGCTGCCTGTGGCACTTCTGTTGGGCACTGACTTCATCCCCTGGTAGCCATCCTGCATGTTAGCACTGTAGTGACCCCATTTTCCTATAAGGAAACTGAGGTGCAGTGAAGTTAACTGACTTGTCCAGCTTATCCAGAGCTAGCGAGTGTTGGAGCCAGAACACAGGCCTGGCCCTGCCTCACATGAGTCAGCACCCCTTCTGGGGTGAAGTGTCTGCGTGCCTTCTGCCCCTCCCCATAGCGAGCTGTCAGGCCCTCTCCTGAGCTTCCCACAGGACTGCACAGCCTGTGCCAAGTGCAGAGAGAACGGAGCTCGTTTGTCCTCCCCGCCCTCACTCTCGTGTGATGACTGCTGCCCCTCCACAGAGAAACAGAGTCACCAGAGGGGGCCTGCACGCCCCCCCCATCGCCCTCCTCCCTGCATCTGCACCCTTGAGTGTGGCCATCTCTTGTGTAACAGATGAGTCGAGGCCAGTCCCCACCTTGCATGCTAGGTCCTGATGTCACCATGATCACGTCGTGCCAGGAATTCTGTACCCTGTTTCTTGCTCTGTCCTTTTCTCTCTCTACTGGATTATGTGTATCCCTATATAAACATGCTATTATTTCTTCCATCTTTAAAAAGTTCTTCTCTTCCTCCCGCATCGACTTCCCTATTTTTCTTCTTTCCTTCATAGCAGCCAGCTCCTTGAGAGACTGGTCTGTGTCATCTGATTTCTCTTTCTCAGTCTCTAGCCACTGCAGCGCTCTGCTGGAACTGCTCTTGGTAAGCCTCCAGGGGCCTCCACGTTCGCAGCCCTTGTCTCATGGACCTGTCAGCAGCCTTTTCTCAGTTGCTACTTCCTTCTTTTTGAAACCCGTTTATGTCTCTTTTTCTGGTTTCTCATATCTCCCATCTCTGATTGTCACTGTGTGCCTCAGACTGTTCTATTTGCCATCTCACCAATTCCCATGGCTTTAAATATCGTGAATTCCAATTTTGTATTTTTAGCCCAGGCCTCTATCCCACAAGTTATTCCCCATCTCCACTTGGAGGCCCAATAAACAACCAAAGTTCACTTGCCCAAACTGAGCTCCACATATTCCCATAGTCTTCCCCATCTCTATTCATGGAAACTCTGTTCTTCCAGCTGCTCAAACCAAAACTTTTGGAGTCATTCTTTTCTCTCTTTTTTTTCTTACGTCTTCTGATCCATCTCTAATCTTGTATCATATCTTCTTACTCTACCTTCGAAATACACCCAGAATATGATCACTTCTCTACCCTCTCCCACTGCCACCTCCTGGTCCAAACCATTCTGTCAGCTGCTGGCTGGATTGTCGCAGTAGCCTTCTAACTGGTCTGCTTCTGCCCTGCCCCTTTCAGTCTACCTTCAACACAGCAGCCAGAGTGATCATGTTAAAAATAAAACGAATAAAATTAATAAGCCTCTAGCTAGACTGATCAAGAAAAAAAGAGAGAAAAAAAAAACCAATATAAGGAACTAAAAAGGGAATACCACCACAGATTTTACTGACATTAAATGGATAATAAGGAAATTTTATGAAGTTATGTCAATAACTTCAATAACTTAAGTGAAATGGGAAAATTCCTTGAGACTAACTGTCAAGCTCATTCAAGAAGAGATAATCTGAAAAAAAGAATAGATAACCTGAGTAATACTATATTTATTAAATAAATTAAATTCATAGTTAAAAAATTCCCAACAAAGAAAACTGCAGGCCCAGTTGGCTTCATTGGTGAAGTCTACCAAACATTTTTGGAGGAAATAATGCCAGTTCTATACAAACTCTTCCAGAAAATAGAAAAAGAGAGGATATTTCCAAGCTTATTTTACAAGGCCAGCATTACTCTGATACCAAAACTAGAAAAAGACATTACAAGGAAAGGAAATTACAGACCAACGGCCCTCATGAATAGAGACACAAAAATCTTCAACACAATTTTAGCAAACTAAACATATATATATTAATACATGATGACAAAAGTAGGGTTTATCCCAGGAATGCAAGGTTGGTTCAAGTTTAAAAATCAATCAATATAACTTAATATATCACAGAAGAAAAACTGTATGATCATCTCAATGGATGCAGAAAAAGCATTTGACAAAATTTAACATCCATTCATGATTAAAAAAAATTCTACATAAACTAGTAATTAAAGGAAACTTCTTAAATCTGATCAAGGATATCTATGAAAAACCTACAGCTAACGACATACTTAACAAAGAAAGACTGACTACTTTCCCCTAAGATCAAGGACAAGGCAAGGATGTCTGCTGTCACCATTCTTGTTCAACATTGTACTTGAGGTCCTGGCCATTGTAATAAGTCAAGAAAAAGAAATAAGAGGTGTGCCAATTGAGAGAAAGAAATGAAACTGCCTCTATTCACAACTGATGTCATTATCTATGCAGAAAATCCCAAAGAGTCTAATAAAAAGTTAATAAAACTGAGGCATCTACAAGCCAAGGATTGCCAAGGATTTCTGGGAGCCACCAGAAGCTATGAAGAGGCAAGGAAGTATTCTTCATTAGAGCCTTTGGAGGGAGCATGGCCCTGCTGACACCTTGATTTTGAGCCTCTGGCCTCCAGAACTGAGACAATAAATTTCTGTTGTTTTAAACCGTTTAAAAAAAAGTTACTAAAACTAATACATGAGTATAGCAAGATCACAGGATACGGGTCAATATACAAAAAGTGAATGTATTTCTATATATTAGCAAGTAACAATTCAAATTTTAAAAAGTTCCATTAAAATTGCATCAAACACATGAAATACTTCTGTATTGCTGGGTAACTCTAAAAAATATATGCAAGATTCGTATGCTGCAAATTTTAAACCATTGACCAAAGGAATCAAAGAAGACCTAAATAAATCAAGCACTATGTCATGTTCATGTGTTGGAACACTCAGTATTGTTAAGATTTCAATTCTCCCCATATTGATCCATAGAATCAATGTTATCCCAGTTAAAATCCCAACAGGCTTTTGGGTAGAAATTTACAAAGCAATTCTAAAATATAGGTAGAAAAGCAAAAGAACTTGAGTAACATAAACAATTTTGAAAAAAGAAGAACAAAGGTGAAAAACTCACCCTACCTGAATCAAAGACTTTCTGTAAAGCTACATCCATCAAGTGGTGTTGGTGACAAGATGTAGACAAAAATCAGTGGAACACAATAGAGACTCCATATAGATTCACACTTATACAGTCAATTAATTTTCAATGAAGTTGCAAAGACAATTAAATGGAGAAAAGATAATTTTCAACAAATGGTGCTGGAAAAATTTAGACAACTATATGCCCCTGCACCTCCCCCCCCCCCTGCAAATATCTTGACATTTACTGTCTTAGTCTGCTTGGGCTGCTATAACAAAATAATATAACTGAGTGACTTAAACACAGAAATTTATTTCTCACAGTCTGGAGGCTGGAAGTCTAAGAGATCAAGGTGCCAGGAAGGTAGGTTTCATTCTGGGGCTTCTTTTCCTGGCTTGTAGGCAGCCACCTTCTCACTGTGTGCTCTCACACAGCCTGTCCCCTGAGTACATGCAGAGAGTGAGCCAGCTTTCTGGTGTCTCTTCCTGTTCTTATAAGACACCAGCCCTATTGGATTGAGGCCCACCCTTATGACCTCCTTTCACCTTAATTACCTCCTTCTAGGCCCTATTTCCAAGTATAGTCACATTGTGGGTTAAGGCTTCAACATATGAATGGGGCGGGGCACAATTCAGTCCTTAGCACATATCTTTTACAAAAATTAACTTCAAATGGATCATAGACATAAATGCAAAATGTAAAATTATAAAACCTCTAGAGTAAAACTCAGGAAGAAAATCTTGACAATTTTGAGTGAGGCAAAGATTTTGTAAGACACAAAAAATGTGAATTATAAAAGAAAATATTGATAAATTGAACTTGATCAAAATTAGAAACTCTTGCTCTTCAAAAGACATTTAAGAAACTGAAAAGACAAGTGAGAGACTTGAAGAAAATATTTGTGAAACACTTATCTGATATAAGATTGGTTTCCAGAATATATAAAGATCTCTCACAACTCAGTAATAAGAAAATGAACAACCCAACAAAAATGGGCAAAAGATTTGAACAGACACATCACCAAAGAAGATATATGGAAGGCAAACACATGTGAAGATGCTCTGTATCATTAATCATTGGAGAAATTCAAAATAAAGCTACAACAAGGTAACATTACATGCCTATTATAATGGCTAAAATTCTTTTTTCAACGATGATATTAAGCGCTGGTGAGAATGCAGAAAACTGGACTTCTTCAGTGTCCTGGTGTGAATACAAGCTGGTGCAGCCACTTTGGAAAACAGTTTGGCAGTTCCTTATTGTATGGCCCAGCCACGTCTAAGTGGGATGAAATGAAAATATATGTCCACACAAAAACCTATACGCAAATGTTTACGGTTTTATTCATAATCACCCAAAACTAAAAACGACTCGAATGTCTGTCAGCTGGTGAGCGGATGAGCAAACTTGTCTGTCCATACAGTGAGGTTCAGCAACATGGAGGACCCAGATGCGACACGCTGAATTTAGAGACGTCAGGTTCGAAAGCCAGTGCCTGGTGTGGTGCCATCATGTGACGTTCTGGAGAAGGCAGAACACTGGAGACGGAAGATGCCTCAATGCTCACCAGGGGCCAGAGGAGGTCCACTGCCGAGGCCCCAAGGGGCTTGGCACTGGTGGTGGATACACGACTGTATGCACCAAAATTCATAGCATGGGGTAACTAAAAAGGGTGACTTTTACTGTTTAATAAGATAAATCAGGGTATTTTATCCCTCTGCTCAGAATTCTGCTCTGCCTCCCGTCTCAGCGTCCCTGGCCTGCGTCCCGGCCTTGCCCTCCTGGCTCACTGTGTGACACTCCGAGGCCTTTGCCTTTAGCGGCTTTCACACTTGCCCCTTCTCTGAGACCTTTCCTGACCACGCTGTCCAAAACTGCAGCCCTCCTGCTATTTCTCGTCCCTCCCCACTTGCCTCTTCCTCTGTCCAACGTGCTGGATTTTTTAACTTATTGCTACTTTATTGTAGATTAAAAGTCCTGTAACTCCAGAAGGGCGGTTTCTTCTGTTTTGCTCCGCCCCCTAGAACAGCACGTGACATCTGGTGGGCGCTCAGTAAATAGTATTGAATGGATGGATGAGTGGCTGGAGCACTGCTGTAGCTCCCTGCCCCAGCCCCACGCGCGTGCGCACACCTCCACACCACCTTACTGCTCTGCTCGCGCACCTCTTTCTCTAGGCAGATTCTGGTAGGGAGAGTTCAGACCAGCCTCCAAGGCAGTGGTTCTTCCCCCGCACTTTTCTTCCAGTGCCATCTCTGCCCCGTTTCTCCCTACACCATGTCTCTCTCCGCATGCCCCAGCTCTGCCTCCCTCAAGGGGGCTGCGGGCTGGCTCCTAACATCGCTCTTCCCTTCCCACCCTTGCGCTGCCCCAGCTGGCACGAAGCAGCATCAGTGTGACGCTGAGTTGAGGAAGGAGATTTCCTCTGTGTGGGCCAATCTGCCCCAGAAGACCCTGGATTTGCTGGTGCCACCCCACAAACGTAAGTGAGGGTGAGAGACTCCCTCTGCCTGCCCCCCTTTCGTGGTCCACCCAGAGGCAGAGCAGGGAGACCTGGGCGAGGGCGACTATCAGGTCACCTTGGAGAGGGGCTCACCACCTCCGTAGTCTTGACTCAGTTTCCACCTGCAGGGAAGACTGGTCTTCAAAGTGGGTGCACAGAGCTGTGGAGAAGATGATCTTTGTTCTGTTGAGCAAAGTCATCCACACTCCTGGTGTGGGGAATTTACTTCAAAAAATCCAGAGAAAAGGTAGGGAGACTCCTACAGTTAGATGCCAGAAAGGATGAGGTGCTGGAAGGTTCAACTCCAGCTCCACTTTGTGGGGAGGAGCCTGAGGGCCTGGTGAGGCAGTGGGGCCTCGGCAGAGTCCGTGCAGCTCCAGGTGGGACAAGCTCAGCCTCTGGTGTGGCCGAGCCCTGTGCGCCCGCCTGGGCGTGTCCAGCAGTCCTCGTGGTGGGGGCTGTTTCCTCACCCCGCGTGGTCTGTGGCTTCTCTGTCCCACTTCTCCTCCCAACTCGAGCCTCTCATTCTCTCCCTCGCCTGCTCTTCTTACAGCTGACGAGATGACAGTGGGGAAAGTCTACGCAGCTCTGATGATATTCGACTTCTACAAACAGAACAAAACCACCAGAGACCAGATTCACCAAGCTCCTGGAGGCCTGTCCCAGGTACCAGGCTCCAGGATTTCCAGGAAGTAACTCTGACTCTGGCATCCTTGAGTTGTTGACAGCAGTGGGGACCACACCTTCTTGGAGAAAGTGCAGCGGGAAGAGAAAGATGCGAGGTTCTTGGAGCAGCCTCTCTGGCCCCAGAGTCAGAAGCCCCATACAGCCTCTCTGCTTTCCGTTAGCTGGTTGCCAGGTGGTACTGGGGAGCCCCTGACTTGGAGAGCTAGTGTTGCGGCCGGCGAGAAGGCAGCTGAGAACAGAGGCCCTGGGCAATACCCCTTTTTTAAGTGGTAGAAGAACGGTCACGAAGAGTACTTGAGGAGATGGCTTTGGGAGGAGGAGAATCTGTGCGCCCTGCACCAGGCAGGGACCAAAGAGACCCAGACTGACAGGTCCAGGGTCACGATTTGTCCACTCAGGACTCTGACTGGGGTTTGGGGGCCCATCTTCCTGATGTCATCCTTCAAGATAACAACTTTCCCACACAGCGAACCTTCGCTGGCCGTGTGTAGACTCTGCCTAGAAACTTGCCTGATGCTCAGAGCTTACAGGGACCTTCACCCCTGGGGACGGGAAGTACCTGGTGCCCACACCATTCCCTTGTCTGTGCAGACGCCCCTGCCCTGAAATCTCCTCAGAACTCTGCTCTGCCCGGGGCTCCAGCATCCTCTACCAGTCAGTCCAGTTGAGGCTGAGACGAAATCTTTCTGCCATTTGTAATTGGATCCAGTCCCTGAAGTTTGTAGGTAGGGAAACTGAGGCTCCAAGAAGTGAGATGCCTTTCCTGAAGTTGCCTACAGCCAGGTTGGGAGCAGGCTCCTGCCTGCCTCATACGTAGGGATGGGATGGGGAGCAGGGCAGGCCACCGGCCTCACCCAGAGGAGATGCGAGGAGCCTGTGCTGTGCTGTGGGGTCAGGGCAGGTCGCTGAGGCACCTCCCTGGCCCTCAGAGCTCCTTGTCCTCCCCACATCCCTTCTGCAGATGGGCCCCGTGTCCCTGTTCCACCCTCTGAAGGCCACGCTGGAGCAGACACAGCCAGCTGTGCTCCGAGGAGCCCGAGGTTTCCTTCGGCAGAAGAGCTCGGCCTCCCTCAGCAACGGTGGGGCCGTGTGAGTACCCCGTGCAGGACGGGTGGTGCCTGGAGAAAGCAGGACTCCCAGTGTCCCCACCTCCCCACTCTCACTCCTGCTGGACACCTGAAGGGCTCCCCGTGGGCAGCGCTCCAAGACCGGCAGCCCTCAGGTCCCATCTCTGCTCTTGGGGATTGGCTCCGCCGTCCACCCCACACCCACGTCCACTCAGATGTTGTTGTGGGTGCCACCCAAAAGCTGGTCCACATCTGCTGTGAGCGGTCTCTGTGGTGAACTCTAAAATTATTCCCTTAGTGTTAGACAGGTGCCTCTGACAGTGCTGAGGTCAACTGCCTTAGACAGTTCAGGTCTCAGCTGTCACTTGCACTTGCGTGCCCATTTCTCCTCTGCCTCCTCACTGGCCTTCCGTGCCTGCAGATCTTCCATCTCAGATCCTTACCCTGTTCTGTTAACGGCCTGTTTGTGTTCCATTCTTGCTAACTCCTTTGAAACATTTTTCCTCTCAGATTTCCATTTTGGTATTGATTTCTGAATCAGTTTTCTTTTGTAGACAAATTGGTAAGGTCCGCGTATGTCATGTAACTCTTGCTGCAGTCATTCTTGGTAATGACCACCCAAACCACGTGATGAAAAATAACAATCACTTTTTTTGCACTGTGGGTCTCTGAGAGGTTGCTGGGCTACACTGGAGGGCAGGGTCCTCTCAGTGCCCTCCGGACCGGCAGGGTTCCATGTCTGCTAACATCCCACTGCCAAAGCGAGTCGTTGGCTGAGCCCCGAGCAGGGCCTTGTGCGGTGCCTCACCCCGCAAGGGCTGAGGGTGGGGCCTGACCCGACCTGCTGCCTGGAGGGAGACTAACAGGGGCCAGGCCCCTGTTCTTCCTCTCCTGCACCCGTTTTGAAGGTTCCTTTTTGAAGCCTGATTTTGGGTCATGGACTGTTAATCAGGCAGCTTTTCTTGAGGAACAGACTGCCGTCACTGAGTGGTGTGTTACTTCTCACGTTTAGGGGCCAGCCTGGCAGTTCTTTGGGCCTGGGCCTAGGCCAGCTCCTCTGGACTGGTGGGCCCAGGATGGCTCAGTCTCCCATCCAGTGTCTGGACTGCCCCACAAGGTGAGGGTGCGAGAAGCATCCAGGGTGCAGGTGTTCAGGCCTCTCTTCATGCCCCACCTGCCAGAGCAAGTCGTGGCCAGGCCCGAGCTGATGGGGTGGGGCGACCCTGCAGGGGCACATGTCCAGAGATGAGACCTTCCAGAACACCGAGAGAACCTGACCCAAACTATGCATGTTCCCGTATGAAGACTGTGCTCCCAAGAAGTACATACAGACCCTGGGGACTGGCCTCCCAGAGCCCCTGGAAGCCCCCTTGTTCTTGTACTCTCTTTTCTCCATGGTGGTTAAGATTCCGTTTTTGCATTTAAAGTTAAACAGTTGATCTGAGTGTGTGTGGGCACACGCGCATGTATGCACATGTGTGCTGGAGGGCATGGGGTGGTGAGGTGTCTTTTTGGATTGATCTGAGCCAGGCTTTCAGTTTAGGAAAATGAACATCACTTATTTCGCTGATTATAATTTCTACACAAATCAGTTACCACTCCTGGGCCAGGCAGTGGGGGCCTTGACTGAGCCATCTAATGGACGGTGTAGGTGCACGCCTGGCTTCAGTATGGTGTGACCTCACGGGTGACGAGGCCTTGGGAGCCAGCTTCCATCCTCCTGGCTGTGCCTCCTCTCAGGCTCAGCCTTTCCCGAGGCTGCCGCAGCTCTACACAGCACACTGCTGGGAGATGCTTGCAGCTCTGGGGAGAGGAAGGATGTTCTCAGAAATCCCAGCCACGATCGGTCTGGTCATTAGTGTGGCCGGCTGAGGCCATCTGCTGGCTCCACCTCTGAGCTCAGCCCGGTGACTGAGAGTGTGTGTGATGCTCCGTTGAACCTGAGAAGGAGCAGTAATCCAGGCTAATGCTGGGCAGTTTCAATGCCACTTGGGAGACATGATGAAAGAGACAGACACCAACAGTGAAAGGCAGGCGGGTGCGGTGCATGTGCCCAGGGAAGGGCTCCCCCAGAAGGTGACACTGGAGCCTAGATCAGAAGGGCAGAACAGCCCCCGTGGCTGGGGGTCAGGGGCTTGGGGAGGAGCCAGTGAATTTGGAGGTGAGGAAGAGGAGGACCCCTCAGGCGGGGCCATGGGCTCAGGGCTCGCTGTGTGCCAGTGTCAGCAGGATATCCTCACGCTGTACACTATGTACGCTGTACACACATGGCCTCGTCCTTGCCATGAATGATTCCTGCCCCCACTGCACTCACGAGCCTCTATCTAGGGCTGAGGAGCTTGCTGTATGTCCCTAGACCAGGAAGCCATGGGCCCAGGCTTCCCTCAGATGGGTGGCCAGGGTCCCCTCTCTGCCCATCCACTGAGCTCCAGCATTGGGTCCATGTCGCTTGCTGTGCCTCCACTTGGGAGTGCCTGCATTCGAGGGGCCTCCCCCGTCTGAGGTCCCTCTAGCCCAGAACAGGCACCAGTAGGGGTTCCTGGCAGGTTGGAGCCAGGTCCTAGGTGGGCATTCTGGGGGCCATGGAGCTCCGAGTCAACAGGACAACCCTCTCTTCTCCACAGACAAACCCAAGAGAGTGGCATCAAGGAGTCCGTTTCCTGGGGCACTCAGAGGACCCAAGAGGGGCCCTACGAGGCGAGGACACCCCTGGAGCACGGCCACTCAACAGAGATCCCAGTGGTGCAGCCAGGAAAACCAGTGAGGGTGCCCAGGGCTGGGGGACTGTACTGGGGGCGTGAGACAGGGATGGGGGTGAAACAGGGATGAGGGTGAAACAGGGATGGGGTGAGACAGGGATGAGGGAGAAGGTGAGAGTGAGCTGGGGTCCAAGTGTGACTGGGGGGCTGCTGTACCCCCAGGCTGTGGATGTCCAGATGCAGAGCATGGCCCTGAGAGGCCCTGATGGAGAGCCTCAACCTGGGCTGGAGAGCCAGGGCCGAGCAGCCTCCATGCCCCGCCTGGCGGCAGAGACTCAGGTGGGTGATCTGGGAGGGTCAGGGAGTGGGGCTGAGGAGAGCTGGTATGGAGAGGGCTTTGCTGGGGTGGAACCTCCCCATTGTACTGCAGCCTGGACACAGCCCCGTTGGGCAGCCCCAGAGCACGATGCTGGTCAAGAGGTGTGGCAGGCTAACAGAGAGTCCCCATGGCCCACCTGTGCTCAGCCTCCTGTGGGGGCATGTGGTCCTCTGTCCCCTAGCCCCGTGTCTCTGACCCAGCCTGCCCCTCTCTCTGGGACACGCCTCTCCCACCCCAGCTCCACCCGCTCCCGCAGCTTGATCCACCCTTTTCACCTTCATGGAGGCTCTGGGGAGGACCCGCTGGTTCTATCTCTGGAAACTGGAGGCAGTGGCCCCTCCCAGCCCCTGCTCCTCTGGGATGGGTCTGGAGACTGAGCAGGAAGCCTTGGGAAGGGGGCTGAGCCCCTTTGATAAGGACATGGACAGGCTGTTTCAGGGACTCTGCTAACTTGCCAGCAGATGAGGGACTGGAGGGGGCTGCCTGAGACCTTCAGGGCTTCCTGGGCTGTGTGCCAGCTCCCCTTGGCCTAGAGTGGCCCGAGCCCTCCATGTGTGTCTCCTCCAGCTCTGTGGCTGCCTCCTCTCTGTGGTTTCTGCTGCTGTGCATTTAATTTGGACTTTATTCTCGTGACTTGTCACACTCACTCTTGTTGGCGGTGGCTTCTGTCCTCTTTCCTTCTTTGCTTTCACCACAATGCGCATTCCTCCCTTCCTCCTTCCTCACTTTCTCCCTTCCTCCTTCTTCACTTCCTCCTTCCTCCCTTCCTCCTTCCTCACTTCTTCACTTGCTCCTTCGTTACTTTTTCCTTCCTCACTTCCTCCTTCTTCCTTCCTCCCTTCCTCCTTCTTCCTTCCTCCCTTCCTCCTTTCTCACTGCTTCACTTCTTTCTTTCTCCCTCCCTTCCTCCTTCCTCCCTTCCTCCTTCTTCCCTTCCTCCTTCCTCACTTCTTCACTTCTTTCTTCCTCCCTTCCTCCTTTCTCCCTTCCTCCTTCCTCACTTCTTCACTTCTTTCTTCCTCCCTTCCTCCTTTCTCATTTCTTCCTTCTTCACTTCCTCCTTCTTTCCTCATTTCTTCCTTCCTCACTTCCTCCTTCATGGCTTCCTCCTTCCTGCTCTGTCCTCACTTCCTACTTGATCTGTCTCTGCCCACCACCCTATGATGGCCGCCTCCCTGCAGTGAGTGCACAGCCCGTGTTGGTGCCTCTTCTCCCTTCTGGGCTCTTGACGCCGAGTGGTGGCTGTGGGAGGAGCAATGTCTCTAGGTCCTGATTTCAGTTTTGGGGGAGCAGCTTCATGGTCCTGGATGGACAGAGAGCCAGCAGAGTGATCACACTGTAGCCGCTGAGGCACCTCTGGGCCCCCCACTTGGGATTCGTCTGGCCAGGCCAACAGCCTCCCTCTCCCTGGCATCCTTCCTGTCCTTTAGGGACGCTGAGGCTGACCGGCTGCCCAGGCCTCGCTTGGCCTGGAGGGGAAGACACCCCATAAACGGCACCTTGTGCAAAGAGCACTCTTGAGGGTGTCTCGAGTGGGAAGAGCTCTCCAGGGAGAGAGAAGGGCCTAGTGGTCACCAAGCCCCGGCCCCTCAGTGCGGCCTTCCAGGGGACCCTGCCGAACCCGTGTCCCTTTAGGAGCTCAGCCAGCGTGTCTGGGGAGACGCCCCAGCTGTGGGGCCTGAATCCCAGGCCAGTTCCTCCCGACGGGACTTGTCCTGCTGTACCTGAACCCCAGCCCGTGTCAGGGCTGTTTCCCGCTGCCCCAACCTCCCAGGGGCCCCACTCTCAGGCTGCGCTGCCCCGTGTCCCTGCAGCCAGCCGCGGATGCCAGCCCCATGAAGCGCTCCATCTCCACGCTGGCGCCACAGCGCCCCCACGTGGCCCATCTCTGCACCGCCGCGCTGGACCGTGCACCGGCCAGCCAGGCCCCTCATCACCACCACCGCTGCCACCGCCGCAGGGACCGGAAGCAGAAGTCCCTGGAAAAGGGACCCAGCCTGTCCGCAGACACGGATGGCGGTGTGTGCCGGGGCCCTTGAGTGGCTGTGGGCCCAAGCAGGGGGTTTGAGAGCCCGTGGGGGACCCTCTTCCTTTCTATACCTGACGATCCCACCACCGGCCCTGGAAAGGGAACCAGGCAGGACCACCGCACCCTCAGCTCCTCCCCGGGAACTCTTGCAGGCGGTGTAGACCGGGTCTGGGTGGGGGTCCGTCCCTCGCCAGCTCCCTGTGCTGACCTCTCCTCTTCCGACCAGCTCCCAGCAGCACCGCGGGTCCTGGGCCGCCCTCGGGAGAGGGGCCCGCAGGCTGCCGGAGAGAGCGCAGACAGGAGCGTGGCCGGTCCCAGGAGCGGAGGCAGCCCTCCTCCTCCTCCTCTGAGAAGCAGCGTTTCTACTCCTGCGACCGCTTTGGGGGCCGTGAGCCCCCCCAGCCCAAGCCCGCCCTGGGCAGCCACCCCACATCGCCAACGGCTGGGCAGGAGCCAGGACCCCCAAGACAGGTAAGCCAGGCAGGCAGGCTGCTCCTCTGCACACGCCCCTGCCCTGCCATCCCCCTCGTGTCCTGTTTGTGTCTGCACTCCTGCCGTCCCTGCCCTAGTGCACCTCGTCTTCTCTAGGCGCTTCTTTACTTCCCCTCCTGCCGACTGGGGTGGGCTGGCCTCTGGTCTCCTCTCCTCTGGGCCCCGGGCCTTCGCTTCGCATCACCTGCCATCCTGGCCTACACACCATGGCCTTCCTACCCTGCACCCCTGCCCCGCCTTCTGGGCCGCCCTGGGTCCGGCCCACCTGCCTGGCTCTGTGCCCCTCACCCCTTCTCCTGGCTCTCACCTGGTTCTAGCCCACCTGTCTGGCTCTGTGCCCCTCACCCCTTCTCCTGGCTCTCACCTGGTTCCAGCGCACCTGTCTGGCTCTGTGCCCCTCACCCCTTCTCCTGGCTCTCACCTGGTTACTTGCCTGGCTCTGTGCCCCTCATGCTGCTTGCTACCTGGGGCCAGCCCACCTGCCTGGCTCTGTGCCCCTCATCCTGTCTCCTGGCTCCCACCTGGGTCCAGCGCACCTGCCTGACTCTGTGCCCCTCGTGCTGCCTCCTGGCTCTCACTTGCACCTGCTCTGTCGTGTGGTCCTGTCCTCAGAGTTGATTTGCTCCATTCCGTTTCCTCATAGGGTAGTGGCTCGGTTAATGGGAGCCCCTTGCTGTCAACATCTGGTGCTAGCACCCCTGGCCGCGGGGGCCGGAGGCAGCTCCCCCAGACCCCCCTGACCCCCCGTCCCAGCATCACCTACAAGACCGCCAACTCCTCGCCCGTCCACTTTGCTGGGGCTCAAACTAGCCTCCCTGCCTTCTCTCCCGGCCGACTCAGCCGTGGCCTTTCCGAACACAATACCCTGCTCCAGAGAGACCCGCTCAGCCAGCCCCTGGCCCCCGGTTCTCGGATCGGCTCTGACCCTTACCTGGGGCAGCGTCTGGACAGTGAGGCCACTGCCCGCACCCAGCCTGAGGACACGCTCACCTTTGAGGAAGCTGTGGCAACCAACTCGGGCCGTTCCTCCCGGACTTCCTACGTGTCCTCCCTGACCTCCCAGTCCCACCCCCTCCGCCGCGTGCCCAACGGCTACCACTGCACTCTGGGACTCAGCTCGGGCGGCCGGGCGCGGCACAGCTACCACCACCCTGACCAAGACCACTGGTGCTAGCTGTACGCCACTGCCGCCACGCACCGCTCAGCGGGTGCGTTCCAGTCGATGAGTTTTATCATCCACGCTGGGCTCCCGGGGACACTCGGGGCACTCAGACGTGCCTCCTGGGCCAGCTGCGTGGAGGCCCCACTGCTCATCTCTCACACTGGATGGATGACTGAAGCCCTTTTGTAGAGGGACGTGGCTCTCTCCATCCCCTCGTATGCTGCCTTCCTGGGTCTCATCCCACAGACCCTACACAGGAAGCAGCCATGTGTGCTGAGTGGGGTCCGGCATTCTGAATCCTGTGTGATGGACCCCAGCATCCGGGGTGCGTGCTTGGAACCTTTTTTAGGAGGTCAGAATCTTGTGCGGCGCATCCTTTATGCAAACATGTGCTACAGTGGAGCAGGACATGTCTAACGCACGGCGAGACTGCAGGATGGGGTCGGTGGTAAACAGAGGTGCAGCCCTGGCAGCCCGGCTGCAGCTCCATACGGGTCTCGTCAGCATCCACACATGTCCAGTGTCGCTCTTCGTACCTTAAGCGGCAAATGGATGCTAGAAATACACTCAAGATGGTCTTGGTCCTCTCCCAGACACCGTCAACCCCGACAGGGACCACATCTGGAAAATGTTCCTGCCGTTGATTTTGGTTTTTAATCGGAACACCCTTCGCGCGCTTGTTAATTCTATATATTTGATCTAGAAATAATAGAAAACCAGAAAAATGGGGAAGGAAATGTTAACATAACTTAAAAAAAATCAAACCTGTAGGAAGATCTCAATTTTTCTTGCTGCGTGTTTGTGACTTTTACGAGGAAATGCTCTTGTGTCCAGTCCAGGGGGTCCCCAGATGACCCCTGGCTCCCGCTGCTCTCGACCAAGTGCCTGACCTCGAGCCCTCTCGCGCCAGGCTCCTGGGGGTGGTGACATGAGACCTGTGTGAACTGTGGGTGCGTTTTGTGGAAACTTCCAAACAGCAACCAAGTAGAGAGCTGGTGTCAACGGAGGACACTCAGACAACATCCCCTAGGATGGTTGTAGTTGGAAATGAGGTGACCGTTTCCCTGTGTTCCTCCCATGCGTGGAAGCCACAGCGCGGGGTAGAGTGTGTGCTCGTGTGGGGCGTTTTCAATCTGTTCTACATCTGATTCTCAGGGATGGGATGGTGCCAAGCAGGGCATAATCTCTTGTGAAAGTTTCTTTTCACGTGAGGCCAAGAGAGGGAGAGACTAGTGGGGTGAGGAGGGTTGGATATGGGCTGTCGGGCAGGAGGGGGTCCCATGACTGAGCAGATGTGACGCCCCAACTGAAATGAGACTGCAACTCGGAGCAAGCAATTGATGAAGGAGAAACTCGGCGACTGCGGCTGAGGTGGTAGCGTCTGAAGCCCAGCACTGTTTATGGAAAAGCAGGCAGCAAAAGTGCAGTCCAGCCTCGTGGCCCCTCTCAAAAGGGAGAAACTGTGGTTGGGATGTTGTGCGTAACACTGGGAGACCCTCTGTTTGGTGAAGCAGAGGAGCGTTTGGACGAGTCAATTCTGGTGTGTCCTCCGTGTTCTGACATGTCAGATGACCTCTCTGCTGGATCATTTGAGTGTTCCCTTGGCTTTTACCCCAGGATTCTCCTTCAAGAAACGTGTGTGTGCGTGTGCGTGTCCGTGTGTGGAGGTATGTCCCAGTGAGCGGATGCCGTTAACCCATAGGGCTATGCAACAAGACACACATTTAATAGGAAGAAAACACACAAGACCGCCCCCTGTTGTGGGGTTTCAGCATGATCGTGACCATACCATTTTATAGAATTTCCTCACTCGAAGGCACAACCCTCTGAAACTTGAAGATAACAGAGTATTTTACTCCAGTAGGGTACGACTGAACTGGGATCTCGGCCTGTGCTTGTGGATGCTGTGCTCCTGTTGCAAAGCAGAAGAATGTGTATTTCGATGCTGATGTTCCCTCTCTGCTCACCCAGCCCATGTTAATTTGAATGTATCCATTCTGTGCAGAACCACAGCTGACTCCCCAGGCCATGTGGGGTGGAGAATCTGCTTTTCTAGATCCAAGCAGCCTTGCTGGCTTGTCTGGGTTCTTCTAGACACGGGAATTGGTGAAAATTACAGGGAGTGGGGCAGGAGATACTGTGTCTTTTTGCCTGTTGTTGGGTTTTGTTCCTGTACTGTCTCTTCTCAGCTATTGTATGTTTCCCCTGAAATTTCGTAGTGAGTTGCCAAATTTGCAATGCATCAACCAGTTGTCTGCATCTGGACCCAGTCAAGCAGTGGCTGTACTTTGAACAAGTTATGTGTGCATGTAAAATATATACATATATACATATATACAAGTATGTGCATGAAAATGTATATCTTCGTACTTTTTGATACAATGTATTCATTTGTTAATTTTTAATTATATTTGATATAAATCAAAAGTTTGTTGCAAAACTTTATATTTAAGAACAGTGTTAAAAAAACAAAAACAAAAAGAGAAGTCCCTATCATGCAACACAGCTGGGACTCACTTTAAAAAAAAATCTGTGATTGACTAGTTTGCTGCCTGAGTAATATTTATCAGCCAAACTTTGGATTCTGCTATTGTTTCTACAATGACATTTTGTATGAAGCAAAGTCCTTGGATTAAAATAAAACTTAGCAAAAAATCAAAAACAAACCCCACGATGCTGCTGAGTGATGTATGCGAGGGTGTGGGAGTCAGAGGCAGGCGAGCACTCAGAGGACGAGCCGAATCCATGGGCATGTGGGCAGGAGCGCACAGTGAGGAGGGCTCAGAAGAAAATGAGAACTTCTATAGCATGTTTCGGCCTGTTTAGGATGCGAGTGTAGATCAGGCTGAGAATTGGGGTGGAGATCAGAGCAGAACTGCTGCAGGAGGAACCAGGATGAGGCCTCACCGGAGATGTGGTTGTACTTGGGTTAGGAGTACAGTGGTGGGTGGGTTAAGGCTTGGAAGTGAGTGGACGTAGGCTGGGGTTTGGGATGCCTTGTAAGGGCACGGAGGGGTTAGCGTTTAGATGTAAGCAAAGAGTGACAGGGCTGGGTCAGAATTAGGTTTGGGGTGGAGATTGGGGTGTAAGTTAGGTTTGGGTTAGTGTGAGGAGGGGTAGGGGAGGGAGGGATAGGCATGAGGGATAGGGTGAGGGTTAGGAATAGGGTTTAGCGTTAGGGTTTAGTGTTTGGGAGTTCTGAGTTAGGGTTAGAGATAGGGGTTAGAACAGGGTTAGGGTCACGTCAGGAGAAGGGGTAGGGTTGGGGTTGGGGTTGAGGTCAGGGTAAGTTAGGTTGGCATCTGGGTGAGGGGAAGGAGACGGTGAGAGAATGTTCAGGTTAGTGTAGGGGTTAGGGTTCGAGTTTGGGTAGGGGTTAGGTTCGGGTTAGGGTTCGTGGTTCGTGTTGGGGTTAGGTTTAGAGTTCGGGTTCGGTTAGGTTGGGGCTGGGGTTAAGGTTCTGGTTTAGGTGAGGGTCGGGGTTCAGGTTAGGGTTTGGGTTAGGGATTAGGGTTCATGTTCGGGTTCTCATTCAGGTTTGGGTTCCGGTTCGGGTTTGGGATTTGTGTTCATGTTCGGGTTCCTGTTCAGGTTCGGGGTTCGCGTTAGGGTCCGGAGTTAAGGTTAGGGTTAGGGTTCGCGTTGGGGTTCTGGTTCGGGTTTCGGTTTAAGGTTCCAGTTCTGGTTCTGGTTCGGGTTCTAGTTCAGTTTCTGGTTCGGGTGAGGGTTGGGGTTAGGGTGAAGGTTTGGATTCATGTTTGGGTTTAGGTTTAGGCTTCCGATTCAGGTCGGGTTTGGGTTCAGGTTAGGCTTCAGGTTAGGGTTAGCATTAGGGTTTGGGTGAGGGTTTGGGTTCGAGTTCTGGTTAGGGGTTTGGGTGAGGGTTCAGGTTTGGGGTCGGGGTCAGGGTTGGGTTCAGGTTTGGGTTCCGGGCTCGGAGTTGGTGTTCTGGTAGTGGTTTGGTTGGGGGTTAGGGGTCTTGTTCGGTTCAGGTTAGGTTTGGGTTCAGGGTTTCAGTTAGGTTCAGAGTTAGGGTTAGGGTTAGGCTTTAGAGTTCAAGTTGTGGGGTGGTTCAGTTTAGTGTTAGTGTTAGGGTTTGGGTTTGGTTTAGGTTCTGGTTCTGGTTCAGTTTCTGGTTTATGCTAAGTAAGGATAGGTTTCAAGTTAGGGTCAGGTTAGGTTAGGTTTGGGTTCAAGTTAAGGTTCTGGTGAGAGTTAGGGTCTGGGTTTGGCTTCAAGTTAGGTTAGCATTAGGTTCGGGCTCAAGTTAGGTTCGGGTTCAGGTTCTGAGTTACAGTTGTAGTTAGGGTTTGGGTTCGGCTTTGGGTTATGGTCAGGGTTAGGTTTCGGTTTGGGTTACTGGCCTCGGTTGGGGTTAGGTTAGGTTCCGCTTAGGTTAGGGTTAGGTTCCATTTAGGTTAGGTTAGGGTTAGGCTAGGCTTCAAGTTAGGTTAGGTTAGGCTGTTAGGCTAGGCTTGGGGTCCGGCTGTTAGGTTAGGCCCGGCCCGGGTCTGGCCCGGCCAGGTTAGGCTAGGCCAGGCTAGACAAAGGGTTAGGCTAGGCTAGACAAAGGTTGGCCAGGCTAGGCCAGATGTGCTAGGCTAGACAACAGGGCTAGGCCAGGCCAGCGTTGTGCCAGGCAGACAGGCCAGGCCAGGCAGACTGCCAGGCCAGGCCAGGCTGCAGGCCAGGCCAGGCCAAAGGCCAGCCACAGGCCAGGCCAGGGCCAGGCCAGGCCAGGCCAGGCCAGGCTGTGCCAGGCCAGGCCAGGCCAGGCCAGCCAGCCAGGCCAGGCCAGGCCAGGCCAGGCCAGGCCAGGCCAGGCCAGGCCAGGCCAGGCCAGGCCAGGCCAGGCCAGGCCAGGCCAGGCCAGGCCAGGCCAGGCCAGGCCAGGCCAGGCCAGGCCAGGCCAGGCCAGGCCAGGCCAGGCCAGGCCAGGCCAGGCCAGGCCAGGCCAGGCCAGGCCAGGCCAGGCCAGGCCAGGCCAGGCCAGGCCAGGCCAGGCCAGGCCAGGCCAGGCCAGGCCAGGCTAGGCCAGGCCAGGCCAGGCCAGGCCAGGCCAGGCCAGGCCAGGCCAGGCCAGGCCAGGCCAGGCCAGGCCAGGCCAGGCCAGGCCAGGCCAGGCCAGGCCAGGCCAGGCCAGGCCAGGCCAGGCCAGGCCAGGCCAGGCCAGGCCAGGCCAGGCCAGGCCCAGGCCAGGCCAGGCCAGGCCAGGCCAGGCCAGGCCAGGCCAGGCCAGGCCAGGCCAGGCCAGGCCAGGCCAGGCCAGGCCAGGCCAGGCCAGGCCAGGCCAGGCCAGCCAGGCCAGGCCAGGCCAGGCCAGGCCAGGCCAGGCCAGGCCAGGCCAGGCCAGGCCAGCCAGGCCAGGCCAGGCCAGGCCAGGCCAGGCCAGGCCAGGCCAGGCCAGGCCAGGCCAGGCCAGGCCAGGCCAGGCCAGGCCAGGCCAGGCCAGGCCAGGCCAGGCCAGGCCAGGCCAGGCCAGGCCAGCCAGGCCAGGCCAGGCCAGGCCAGGCCAGGCCAGGCCAGGCCAGGCCAGGCCAGGCCAGGCCAGGCCAGGCCAGGCCAGGCCAGGCCAGGCCAGGCCAGGCCAGGCCAGGCCAGGCCAGGCCAGGCCAGGCCAGGCCAGGCCAGGCCAGGCCAGGCCAGGCCAGGCCAGGCCAGGCCAGGCCAGGCCAGGCCAGGCCAGGCCAGGCCAGGCCAGGCCAGGCCAGGCCAGGCCAGGCCAGGCCAGGCCAGGCCAGGCCAGGCCAGGCCAGGCCAGGCCAGGCCAGGCCAGGCCAGGCCAGGCCAGGCCAGGCCAGGCCAGGCCAGGCCAGGCCAGGCCAGGCCAGGCCAGGCCAGGCCAGGCCAGGCCAGGCCAGGCCAGGCCAGGCTAGGCCAGGCCAGGCCAGGCCAGGCTAGGCTAGGCCAGGCTAGGCTAGGCTAGGCTAGGCCAGGCCAGGCCAGGCCAGGCCAGGCCAGGCCAGGCCAGGCCAGGCCAGGCCAGGCCAGGCCAGGCCAGGCCAGGCCAGGCCAGGCCAGGCCAGGCCAGGCCAGGCCAGGCCAGGCCAGGCCAGGCCAGGCCAGGCCAGGCCAGGCCAGGCCAGGCCAGGCCAGGCCAGGCCAGGCCAGGCCAGGCCAGGCCAGGCCAGGCCAGGCCAGGCCAGGCCAGGCCAGGCCAGGCCAGGCCAGGCCAGGCCAGGCCAGGCCAGGCCAGGCCAGGCCAGGCCAGGCCAGGCCAGGCCAGGCCAGGCCAGGCCAGGCTGTGCCAGGCCAGGCCAGGCCAGGCCAGGCCAGGCCAGGCCAGGCCAGGCCAGGCCAGGCCAGGCCAGGCCAGGCCAGGCCAGGCCAGGCCAGGCCAGGCCAGGCCAGGCCAGGCCAGGCCAGGCCAGGCCAGGCCAGGCCAGGCCAGGCCAGCCAGGCCAGGCCAGGCCAGGCCAGGCCAGGCCAGGCCAGGCCAGGCCAGGCCAGGCCAGGCCAGGCCAGGCCAGGCCAGGCCAGGCCAGGCCAGGCCAGGCCAGGCCAGGCCAGGCCAGGCCAGGCCAGGCCAGGCCAGGCCAGGCCAGGCCAGGCCAGGCCAGGCCAGGCCAGGCCAGGCCAGGCCAGGCCAGGCTCAGGCCAGGCCAGGCCAGGCCAGGCCAGGCCAGGCCAGGCCAGGCCAGGCCAGGCCAGGCCAGGCCAGGCCAGGCCAGGCCAGGCCAGGCCAGGCCAGGCCAGGCCAGGCCAGGCCAGGCCAGGCCAGGCCAGGCCAGGCCAGGCCAGGCCAGGCCAGGCCAGGCCAGGCCAGGCCAGGCCAGGCCAGGCCAGGCCAGGCCAGGCCAGGCCAGGCTGTGCTGTGCCAGGCCAGGCCAGGCCAGGCCAGGCCAGGCCAGGCCAGGCCAGGCCAGGCCAGGCCAGGCCAGGCCAGGCCAGGCCAGGCCAGGCCAGGCCAGGCCAGGCCAGGCCAGGCCAGGCCAGGCCAGGCCAGGCCAGGCCAGGCCAGGCCAGGCCAGGCCAGGCCAGGCCAGGCCAGGCCAGGCCAGGCCAGGCCAGGCCAGGCCAGGCCAGGCCAGGCCAGGCCAGCCAGGCCAGGCCAGGCCAGGCCAGGCCAGGCCAGGCCAGGCCAGGCCAGGCCAGGCCAGGCCAGGCCAGGCCAGGCCAGGCCAGGCCAGGCCAGGCCAGGCCAGGCCAGGCCAGGCCAGGCCAGGCCAGGCCAGGCCAGGCCAGGCCAGGCCAGGCCAGGCCAGGCCAGGCCAGGCCAGGCCAGGCCAGGCCAGGCCAGGCCAGGCCAGGCCAGGCCAGGCCAGGCCAGGCCAGGCCAGGCCAGGCCAGGCCAGGCCAGGCCAGGCCAGGCCAGGCCAGGCCAGGCCAGGCCAGGCCAGGCCAGGCCAGGCCAGGCCAGGCCAGGCCAGGCCAGGCCAGGCCAGGCCAGGCCAGGCCAGGCCAGGCCAGGCCAGGCCAGGCCAGGCCAGGCCAGGCCAGGCCAGGCCAGGCCAGGCCAGGCCAGGCCAGGCCAGGCCAGGCCAGGCCAGGCCAGGCCAGGCCAGGCCAGGCCAGGCCAGGCCAGGCCAGGCCAGGCCAGTGCCAGGCCAGGCCAGGCCAGGCCAGGCCAGGCCAGGCCAGGCCAGGCCAGGCCAGGCCAGGCCAGGCCAGGCCAGGCCAGGCCAGGCCAGGCCAGGCCAGGCCAGGCCAGGCTGTGCCAGGCCAGGCCAGGCCAGGCCAGGCCAGGCCAGGCCAGGCCAGGCCAGGCCAGGCCAGGCCAGGCCAGGCCAGGCCAGGCCAGGCCAGGCCAGGCCAGGCCAGGCCAGGCCAGGCCAGGCTGTGCCAGGCCAGGCCAGGCCAGGCCAGGCCAGGCCAGGCCAGGCCAGGCCAGGCCAGGCCAGGCCAGGCCAGGCCAGGCCAGGCCAGGCCAGGCCAGGCCAGGCCAGGCCAGGCCAGGCCAGGCCAGGCCAGGCCAGGCCAGGCCAGGCCAGGCCAGGCCAGGCCAGGCCAGGCCAGGCCAGGCCAGGCCAGGCCAGGCCAGGCCAGGCCAGGCCAGGCCAGGGCCAGGCCAGGCCAGGCCAGGCCAGGCCAGGCCAGGCCAGGCCAGGCCAGGCCAGGCCAGGCCAGGCCAGGCCAGGCCAGGCCAGGCCAGGCCAGGCCAGGCCAGGCCAGGCCAGGTGGCCAGGCCAGGCCAGGCCAGGCCAGGCCAGGCCAGGCCAGGCCAGGCCAGGCCAGGCCAGGCCAGGCCAGGCCAGGCCAGGCCAGGCCAGGCCAGGCCAGGCCAGGCCAGGCCAGGCCAGGCCAGGCCAGGCCAGGCCAGGCCAGGCCAGGCCAGGCCAGGCCAGGCCAGGCCAGGCCAGGCCAGGCCAGGCCAGGCCAGGCCAGGCCAGGCCAGCCAGGCCAGGCCAGGCAGGCCAGGCCAGGCCAGGCCAGGCCAGGCCAGGCCAGGCCAGGCCAGGCCAGGCCAGGCCAGGCCAGGCCAGGCCAGGCCAGGCCAGGCCAGGCCAGCCAGGCCAGGCCAGGCCAGGCCAGGCCAGGCCAGGCCAGGCCAGGCCAGGCCAGGCCAGGCCAGGCCAGGCCAGGCCAGGCCAGGCCAGGCCAGGCCAGGCCAGGCCAGGCCAGGCCAGGCCAGGCCAGGCCAGGCCAGGCCAGGCCAGGCCAGGCCAGGCCAGGCCAGGCCAGGCCAGGCCAGGCCAGGCCAGGCCAGGCCAGGCCAGGCCAGGCCAGGCCAGGCCAGGCCAGGCCAGGCCAGGCCAGGCCAGGGCCAGGCCAGGCCAGGCCAGGCCAGGCCAGGCCAGGCCAGGCCAGGCCAGGCCAGGCCAGGCCAGGCCAGGCCAGGCCAGGCCAGGCCAGGCCAGGCCAGGCCAGGCCAGGCCAGGCCAGGCCAGGCTAGTGCTGTGCCAGGCCAGGCCAGGCCAGGCCAGGCCAGGCCAGGCCAGGCCAGGCCAGGCCAGGCCAGGCCAGGCCAGGCCAGGCCAGGCCAGGCCAGGCCAGGCCAGGCCAGGCTGTGCAGGCCAGGCCAGGCCAGGCCAGGCCAGGCCAGGCCAGGCCAGGCCAGGCCAGGCCAGGCCAGGCCAGGCCAGGCCAGGCCAGGCCAGGCCAGGCCAGGCCAGGCCAGGCCAGGCCAGGCCAGGCCAGGCCAGGCCAGGCCAGGCCAGGCCAGGCCAGGCCAGGCCAGGCCAGGCCAGGCCAGGCCAGGCCAGGCCAGGCCAGGCCAGGCCAGGCCAGGCCAGGCCAGGCCAGGCCAGGCCAGGCCAGGCCAGGCCAGGCCAGGCCAGGCCAGGCCAGGCCAGGCCAGGCCAGGCCAGGCCAGGCCAGGCCAGGCCAGGCCAGGCCAGGCCAGGCTGTGTGCCAGGCCAGGCTGTGCCAGGCCAGGCCAGGCCAGGCCAGGCCAGGCCAGGCCAGGCCAGGCCAGGCCAGGCCAGGCCAGGCCAGGCCAGGCCAGGCCAGGCCAGGCCAGGCCAGGCCAGGCCAGGCCAGGCCAGGCCAGGCCAGGCCAGGCCAGGCCAGGCCAGGCCAGGCCAGGCCAGGCCAGGCCAGGCCAGGCCAGGCCAGGCCAGGCCAGGCCAGGCCAGGCTCAGGCCAGGCCAGGCCAGCCAGGCCAGGCCAGGCCAGGCCAGGCCAGGCCAGGCCAGGCCAGGCCAGGCCAGGCCAGGCCAGGCCAGGCCAGGCCAGGCCAGGCCAGGCCAGGCCAGGCCAGGCCAGGCCAGGCCAGGCCAGGCCAGGCCAGGCCAGGCCAGGCCAGGCCAGGCCAGGCCAGGCCAGGCCAGGCCAGGCCAGGCCAGGCCAGGCCAGGCCAGGCCAGGCCAGGCCAGGCCAGGCCAGGCCAGGCCAGGCCAGGCCAGGCCAGGCCAGGCCAGGCCAGGCCAGGCCAGGCCAGGCCAGGCCAGGCCAGGCCAGGCCAGGCCAGGCCAGGCCAGGCCAGGCCAGGCCAGGCCAGGCCAGGCCAGGCCAGGCCAGGCCAGGCCAGGCCAGGCCAGGCCAGGCCAGGCCAGGCCAGGCCAGGCCAGGCTGTGCCAGGCCAGGCCAGGCCAGGCCAGGCCAGGCCAGGCCAGGCCAGGCCAGGCCAGGCCAGGCCAGGCCAGGCCAGGCCAGGCCAGGCCAGGCCAGGCCAGGCCAGGCCAGGCCAGGCCAGGCCAGGCCAGGCCAGGCCAGGCCAGGCCAGGCCAGGCCAGGCCAGGCCAGGCCAGGCCAGGCCAGGCCAGGCCAGGCCAGGCCAGGCCAGGCCAGGCCAGGCCAGGCCAGGCCAGGCCAGGCCAGGCCAGGCCAGGCCAGGCCAGGCCAGGCCAGGCCAGGCCAGGCCAGCCAGGCCAGGCCAGGCCAGGCCAGGCCAGGCTGTGCCAGGCCAGGCCAGGCCAGGCCAGGCCAGGCCAGGCTTGTGCTAGGCTAGGCCAGGCAGGCTAGGCCAGGCCAGGCCAGGCCAGGCCAGGCCAGGCCAGGCCAGGCCAGGCCAGGCCAGGCCTGTGCTGTGCTGTGCTGTGCCAGGCCAGGCCAGGTGCTGTAAACAGCTGTGCTGTGCTGTGCCAGGCCAGGCTAAAGGCCAGCCAGGCCAGTGCCAGGCTGTGCCAGGCCAGGTGCCAGGCCAGGCCAGGCCAGGCCAGGCCAGGCCAGGCTGTGCTGTGCCAGGCCAGGCCAGGCCAGTGCCAGGCCAGGCCAGTGCCAGCTGCCAGGCCAGGCCAGGCCAGGCCAGGCCAGGCCAGGCCAGGCCAGGCCAGGCCAGGCCAGGCCAGGCCAGGCCAGGCCAGGCCAGGCCAGGCCAGGCCAGGCCAGGCCAGGCCAGGCCAGGCCAGGCCAGGCCAGGCCAGGCCAGGCCAGGCCAGGCCAGGCCAGGCCAGGCCAGGCCAGGCCAGGCCAGGCCAGGCCAGGCCAGGCCAGGCCAGGCCAGGCCAGGCCAGGCCAGGCCAGGCCAGGCCAGGCCAGGCCAGGCCAGGCCAGGCCAGGCCAGGCCAGGCCAGGGCCAGGCTAGGCTAGGCCAGGCTCAGGCCAGGCCAGGCCAGGCCAGGCCAGGCCAGGCCAGGCCAGGCCAGGCCAGGCCAGGCTAGGCTAGGCCAGGCTAGCAGGCCAGGCTAGGCTGTGCCAGGCTAGGCCAGGCCAGGCTAGGCTAGTGCCAGGCCAGGCCAGGCCAGGCTAGGCCAGGCTAGGTGCCAGGCCAGGCCAGGCTGTGCTGTGCCAGGCCAGGCCAGGCCAGGCTAGGCCAGGCTGTGCCAGCTGTGCTGTGCTGTGCCAGGCCAGGCCAGGCCAGGCCAGGCTAGGCCAGGCCAGGCCAGGCTAGGCCAGGCCAGGCCAGGCCAGGCCAGGCCAGGCTAGGCTAGGCCAGGCCAGGCCAGGCCAGGCCAGGCCAGGCCAGGCCAGGCCAGGCCAGGCCAGGCCAGGCCAGGCCAGGCCAGGCCAGGCCAGGCCAGGCCAGGCCAGGCCAGGCCAGGCCAGGCCAGGCCAGGCCAGGCCAGGCCAGGCCAGGCCAGGCCAGGCCAGGCCAGGCCAGGCCAGGCCAGGCCAGGCCAGGCCAGGCCAGGCCAGGCCAGGCCAGGCCAGGCCAGGCCAGGCCAGGCCAGGCCAGGCCAGGCCAGGCCAGGCCAGGCCAGGCCAGGCCAGGCCAGGCCAGGCCAGGCCAGGCCAGGCCAGGCCAGGCCAGGCCAGGCCAGGCCAGGCCAGGCCAGGCCAGGCCAGGCCAGGCCAGGCCAGGCCAGGCCAGGCCAGGCCAGGGCCAGGCCAGGCCAGGCCAGGCCAGGCCAGGCCAGGCCAGGCCAGGCCAGGCCAGGCCAGGCCAGGCCAGGCTAGGCCAGGCCAGGCTAGGCCAGGGCCAGGCCAGGCTTAGCCAGGCTAGGCTTTGTAGCTAGGCCAGGCCAGGCTAGGCCAGGCTAGGCCAGTGCTTAGGGAAGCTAGGCCAGGGCTTAGTGCTAGTGCTAGGCCAGGCCAGGTACAGGCCAGGCCAGGCCAGGCAGGCTGTGCCAGGCCAGGCCAGGCCAGGCTCAGGCCAGCCAGTGCCAGGCTGTGCCAGGCCAGGCCAGGCCAGTGCAGTGCCAGGCTAGTGCCAGGCCAGCTAGGCCACAGTGCCAGGCCAGGCCAGGCCAGGCCAGGCCAGGCCAGGCCAGGCCAGGCCAGGCTGTGCCAGGCCAGGCCAGGCCAGGCCAGGCCAGGCCAGGCCAGGCCAGGCCAGGCCAGGCCAGGCCAGGCCAGGCCAGGCCAGGCCAGGCCAGGCCAGGCCAGGCCAGGCCAGGCCAGGCCAGGCCAGGCCAGGCCAGGCCAGGCCAGGCCAGGCCAGGCCAGGCCAGGCCAGGCCAGGCCAGGCCAGGCCAGGCCAGGCCAGGCCAGGCCAGGCCAGGCCAGCCAGGCCAGGCCAGGCCAGGCCAGGCCAGGCCAGGCCAGGCCAGGCCAGGCCAGGCCAGGCCAGGCCAGGCCAGGCCAGGCCAGGCCAGGCCAGGCCAGGCCAGGCCAGGCCAGGCCAGGCCAGGCCAGGCCAGGCCAGGCCAGGCCAGGCCAGGCCAGGCCAGGCCAGGCCAGGCCAGGCCAGGCCAGGCCAGGCCAGGCCAGGCCAGGCCAGGCCAGGCCAGGCCAGGCCAGGCCAGGCCAGGCCAGCCAGGCCAGGCCAGGCCAGGCCAGGCCAGGCCAGGCCAGGCCAGGCCAGGCCAGGCCAGGCCAGGCCAGGCCAGGCCAGGCCAGGCTAGGCCAGGCCAGGCTCAGGCCAGGCCAGGCCAGGCCAGGCCAGGCCAGGCTAGGCCAGGCTCAGGCCAGGCTAGGCCAGGCTAGGCCAGGCCAGGCTAGGCAGCTAGGCCAGGCCAGGCTAGGCCAGGCCAGGCCAGGCCAGGCCAGGCCAGGCCAGGCCAGGCCAGGCCAGGCTGGCTAGGCCAGGCCAGGCCAGGCCAGGCCAGGCCAGGCCAGGCCAGGCCAGGCCAGGCCAGGCCAGGCCAGGCCAGGCCAGGCCAGGCCAGGCCAGGCTGTGCTGTGCCAGGCCAGGCCAGGCCAGGCCAGGCCAGGCCAGGCCAGGCCAGGCCAGGCCAGGCCAGGCCAGGCCAGGCCAGGCCAGGCCAGGCCAGGCCAGGCCAGGCCAGGCCAGGCCAGGCCAGGCCAGGCCAGGCCAGGCCAGGCCAGGCCAGGCCAGGCCAGGCCAGGCCAGGCCAGGCCAGGCCAGGCCAGGCCAGGCCAGGCCAGGCCAGGCCAGGCCAGGCCAGGCCAGGCCAGGCCAGGCCAGGCCAGGCCAGGCCAGGCCAGGCCAGGCCAGGCCAGGCCAGGCCAGGCCAGGCCAGGCCAGGCCAGGCCAGGCTAGGCCAGGCCAGGCCAGGCCAGGCCAGGCCAGGCCAGGCCAGGCTAGGCCAGGCCAGGCCAGGCCAGGCCAGGCCAGGCCAGGCCAGGCTGTGCCAGGCTAGGCCAGGCCAGGCTAGGCCAGGCCAGGCTAGGCTAGGCCAGGGCCAGGCCAGGCCAGGCTAGGCTAGGCTAGGCTAGGCTAGGCTAGGCTAGGCTAGGCTAGGCTAGGCCAGGCTAGGCCAGGCTAGGCTAGGCCAGGCTAGGCTAGGCCAGTGCTAGGCCAGGCTAGGCTGTGCCAGGCCAGGCCAGGCCAGGCTAGTGCTCAGGCCAGGCCAGGCTGTGCAGGCCAGGCCAGGCCAGGCCAGGCCAGGCCAGGCCAGGCCAGGCCAGGCCAGGCCAGGCCAGGCCAGGCCAGGCCAGGCCAGGCCAGGCCAGGCCAGGCCAGGCCAGGCCAGGCCAGGCCAGGCCAGGCCAGGCCAGGCCAGGCCAGGCCAGGCCAGGCCAGGCCAGGCCAGGCCAGGCCAGGCCAGGCCAGGCCAGGCCAGGCCAGGCCAGGCCAGGCCAGGCCAGGCCAGGCCAGGCCAGGCCAGGCCAGGCCAGGCCAGGCCAGGCCAGGCCAGGCCAGGCCAGGCCAGGCCAGGCCAGGCCAGGCCAGGCCAGGCCAGGCCAGGCCAGGCCAGGCCAGGCCAGGCCAGGCCAGGCCAGGCCAGGCCAGGCCAGGCCAGGCCAGGCCAGGCCAGGCCAGGCCAGGCCAGGCCAGGCCAGGCCAGGCCAGGCCAGGCCAGGCCAGGCCAGGCCAGGCCAGGCCAGGCCAGGCCAGGCCAGGCAGCCAGGCCAGGCCAGGCCAGGCCAGGCCAGGCCAGGCTAGGCCAGGCCAGGCTCAGGCTAGCTCAGGCCAGGCCAGGCTAGGCCAGGCCAGGCCAGGCCAGGCCAGGCCAGGCCAGGCCAGGCTGTGCCAGGCTGTGGCCAGGCCAGGCCAGGCTGTGCCAGGCCAGGCCAGGCCAGGCCAGGCCAGGCCAGGCCAGGCCAGGCCAGGCCAGGCCAGGCCAGGCCAGGCTCAGGCCAGGCCAGGCCAGGCCAGGCCAGGCCAGGCCAGGCCAGGCCAGGCCAGGCCAGGCCAGGCCAGGCCAGGCCAGGCCAGGCCAGGCCAGGCCAGGCCAGGCCAGGCCAGGCCAGGCCAGGCCAGGCCAGGCCAGGCCAGGCCAGGCCAGGCCAGGCCAGGCCAGGCCAGGCCAGGCCAGGCCAGGCCAGGCCAGGCCAGGCCAGGCCAGGCCAGGCCAGGCCAGGCCAGGCCAGGCCAGGCCAGGCCAGGCCAGGCCAGGCCAGGCCAGGCCAGGCCAGGCCAGGCCAGGCCAGTGCCAGGCCAGGCCAGGCCAGGCCAGGCCAGGCCAGGCCAGGCCAGGCCAGTGCCAGGCCAGGCCAGGCCAGGCCAGGCCAGGCCAGGGCCAGGCCAGGCCAGGCCAGGCCAGGCCAGGCCAGGCCAGGCCAGGCCAGGCCAGGCCAGGCCAGGCCAGGCCAGGCCAGGCCAGGCCAGGCCAGGCCAGGCCAGGCCAGGCCAGGCCAGGCCAGGCCAGGCCAGGCCAGGCCAGGCCAGGCCAGGCCAGGCCAGGCCAGGCCAGGCCAGGCCAGGCCAGGCCAGGCCAGGCCAGGCCAGGCCAGGCCAGGCCAGGCCAGGCCAGCCAGGCCAGGCCAGGCCAGGCCAGCCAGGCCAGGCCAGGCCAGGCCAGGCCAGGCCAGGCCAGGCCAGGCCAGGCCAGGCCAGGCCAGGCCAGGCCAGGCCAGGCCAGGCTAGGCCAGGCCAGGCCAGGCCAGGCCAGGCCAGGCTAGGCCAGGCTAGGCCAGGCTAGGCCAGGCCAGGCCAGGCCAGGCCAGGCCAGGCCAGGCCAGGCCAGGCCAGGCCAGGCCAGGCCAGGCCAGGCCAGGCCAGGCTGCCAGGCCAGGCCAGGCCAGGCCAGGCCAGGCCAGGCCAGGCCAGGCCAGGCCAGGCCAGGCCAGGCCAGGCCAGGCCAGGCCAGGCCAGGCCAGGCCAGGCCAGGCCAGGCCAGGCCAGGCCAGGCCAGGCCAGGCCAGGCCAGGCCAGGCCAGGCCAGGCCAGGCCAGGCCAGGCCAGGCCAGGCCAGGCCAGGCCAGGCCAGGCCAGGCCAGGCCAGGCCAGGCCAGGCCAGGCCAGGCCAGGCCAGGCCAGGCCAGGCCAGGCCAGGCCAGGCCAGGCCAGGCCAGGCCAGGCCAGGCCAGGCCAGGCCAGGCCAGGCCAGGCCAGGCCAGGCCAGGCCAGGCCAGGCCAGGCCAGGCCAGGCCAGGCCAGGCCAGGCCAGGCCAGGCCAGGCCAGGCCAGGCCAGGCCAGGCCAGGCCAGGCCAGGCCAGGCCAGGCCAGGCCAGGCCAGCCAGGCCAGGCCAGGCCAGGCCAGGCCAGGCCAGGCCAGGCCAGGCCAGGCCAGGCCAGGCCAGGCCAGGCCAGGCCAGGCCAGGCCAGGCCAGGCCAGGCCAGGCTCAGGCCAGGCCAGGCCAGGCCAGGCCAGTGCCAGGCTTAGGCTAGGCCAGGCCAGGCTAGGCCAGTGCCAGGCCAGGCCAGGCTAGTGCCAGGGCTGTGCTCAGGCCAGGCCAGCCAGAGGCCAGGCCAGGCCAGGCCAGGCCAGGCCAGGCCAGGCCAGGCCAGGCCAGGCCAGGCTGTGCCAGGCCAGGCCAGGCCAGGCCAGGCCAGTGCCAGTGCCAGGCCAGGCCAGGCCAGGCCAGGCCAGGCCAGGCCAGGCCAGGCTCAGGCCAGGCCAGGCCAGGCCAGGCCAGGCCAGGCCAGGCCAGGCCAGGCCAGGCCAGGCCAGGCCAGGCCAGGCCAGGCCAGGCCAGGCCAGGCCAGGCCAGGCCAGGCCAGGCCAGCCAGGCCAGGCCAGGCCAGGCCAGCCAGGCCAGGCCAGGCCAGCCAGGCCAGGCCAGTGCTGTGCTCAGGCCAGGCCAGGCCAGTGCCAGGCCAGGCTGTGCTGCCAGGCCAGGCCAGGCTGTGCTGCAGCTGCTGTGCTGTGCCAGGCCAGGCCAGGCCAGGCCAGGCCAGGCTGTGCTGTGCAGTGCTAGGCTAGGCCAGGCTAGGCCAGGCCAGGCCAGGCCAGGCTAGGCCAGGCCAGGCCAGGCCAGGCCAGGCCAGGCCAGGCCAGGCCAGGCCAGGCCAGGCCAGGCCAGGCCAGGCCAGGCCAGGCCAGGCCAGGCCAGGCCAGGCTCAGGCCAGGCCAGGCCAGGCCAGGCCAGGCCAGGCCAGGCCAGGCCAGGCCAGGCCAGGCCAGGCTGTGCCAGGCCAGGCCAGGCCAGGCCAGGCCAGGCCAGGCCAGGCCAGGCCAGGCCAGGCCAGGCCAGGCCAGGCCAGGCCAGGCCAGGCCAGGCCAGGCCAGGCCAGGCCAGGCCAGGCCAGGCCAGGCCAGGCCAGGCCAGGCCAGGCCAGGCCAGGCCAGGCCAGGCCAGGCCAGGCCAGGCCAGGCCAGGCCAGGCCAGGCCAGGCCAGGCCAGGCCAGGCCAGGGCCAGGGCCAGGCCAGGCCAGGCCAGGCCAGGCCAGGCCAGGCCAGGCCAGCCAGGCCAGGCCAGGCCAGGCCAGGCCAGGCCAGGCCAGGCCAGGCCAGGCCAGGCCAGGCCAGGCCAGGCCAGGCCAGGCCAGGCCAGGCCAGGCCAGGCTGTGCAGGCCAGGCCAGGCCAGGCCAGGCCAGCCAGGCCAGGCCAGGCCTAGGGCTGTCAGGCCAGGCTAGGCCAGGCCAGGCCAGGCCAGGCCAGGCCAGGCCAGGCTTGTGCTTGTGAACAGGCCAGGCTGTGGCAGGCCAGGCCAGGGCCAGGCCAGTGGCCAGGCCAGGCCAGGCTAGGCCAGGCCAGGCCAGGCTTGCTGTGCTGTGCCAGGCCAGGCTGTGCCAGGCTGCAGTGCTGTGCTTGTGCCAGGGCCAGGCCAGGCCAGGCCAGGCCAGGCCAGGCTGTGCCAGGCTGTGCTGTGCTAGGCTGTGCCAGGCCAGGCCAGGCCAGGCCAGGCTGTGCTGTGCCAGGCCAGGCCAGGCCAGTGTGCTGTGCTGTGCCAGGCCAGGCCAGGCCAGGCCAGTGCCAGGCCAGGCCAGGCCAGGCCAGGCCAGGCCAGGCCAGGCCAGGCCAGGCCAGGCCAGGCCAGGCCAGGCCAGCTGTGCCAGGCCAGGCCAGGCCAGGCCAGGCCAGGCCAGGCCAGGCCAGGCCAGGCCAGGCCAGGCCAGGCCAGGCCAGGCCAGGCCAGGCCAGGCCAGGCCAGGCCAGGCCAGGCCAGGCCAGGCCAGGCCAGGCCAGGCCAGGCCAGGCCAGGCCAGGCCAGCCAGCCAGGCCAGGCCAGGCCAGGCCAGGCCAGGCCAGGCCAGGCCAGGCCAGGCCAGGCCAGGCCAGGCCAGGCCAGGCCAGGCTCAGGCCAGGCCAGGCCAGGCCAGGCCAGGCCAGGCCAGGCCAGGCCAGGCCAGGCCAGGCCAGGCCAGGCCAGGCCAGGCCAGGCCAGGCCAGGCCAGGCCAGGCCAGGCCAGGCCAGGCCAGGCCAGGCCAGGCCAGGCCAGGCCAGGCTCAGGCCAGGCCAGGGCCAGGCCAGGCTCAGGCCAGGCCAGGCCAGGCCAGGCCAGGCCAGGCCAGGCTAGGCTGTGCTGTGCTGTGCCAGGTGCTGTGCTGGTGCTGGTGCTGTGCTGGTGCTGTGCTGTGCTGTGCTGTGCTGTGCTGTGCCAGGCTGTGCTGTGCTGTGCTAGTGCTGTGCCAGGCCAGGCTGTGCAGTGCTGTGCAGGCCAGGCTGTGCAGGCCAGGCCAGGCCAGGCCAGGCAGGCCAGGCCAGGCCAGGCCAGGCCAGGCCAGGCCAGGCCAGGCCAGGCCAGGCCAGGCCAGTGCCAGGCCAGGCTGTGCCAGGCCAGGCCAGGCCAGGCCAGGCCAGGCCAGGCCAGGCCAGGCCAGGCCAGCTGTGCAGCCAGGCCAGGCCAGGCCAGGCCAGGCCAGGCCAGGGCCAGGCCAGGCCAGGCCAGGGCCAGGCCAGGCCAGGGCCAGGCCAGGCAGTACTCAGGCCAGGGCCAGGCCAGGCCAGGCCAGGCCAGGCCAGGCCAGGGCCAGGCCAGGCCAGGCCAGGCCAGGCCAGGCTCAGGCCAGGCCAGGCCAGGCCAGGCCAGTGGCCAGGCCAGGCTGCAGGCCAGGCCAGGCCAGGCCAGGCCAGGCCAGGCCAGGCCAGGCCAGGCCAGGCCAGGCCAGGCCAGGCCAGGCCAGTGCTGTTGTGCAGGGCCAGGCTGCAGGCCAGTGCCAGGCCAGGGCCAGGCCAGGCCAGGCCAGGCCAGGCCAGGCCAGGCTGTGCTGTGGCCAGGCCAGGCCAGGCCAGGCCAGGCCAGGGCTAAACAGGCCAGGGCCAGGCTGAGTCAGCCAGGCTAGGCCAGCTCAGCCAGGCTCAGGCTCAGCCAGGCCAGGCCAGGCCAGCTAGGCCAGGCCAGGCCAGGCCCAGGCCAGGCCAGGCCAGGCCAGGCCAGGCCAGGCCAGGCCAGGCCAGGCCAGGCCAGGCCAGGCCAGGCCAGGCCAGGCCAGGCCAGGCCAGGCCAGGCCAGGCCAGGCCAGGCCAGGCCAGGCCAGGCCAGGCCAGGCCAGGCCAGGCCAGGCCAGGCCAGGCCAGGCCAGGCTGCTTGTACAGGCCAGGCCAGGCCAGGCCAGGCCAGGCCAGGCCAGGCCAGCCAGGCCAGGCCAGGCCAGGCCAGGCCAGGCCAGGCCAGGCCAGGCCAGGCCAGGCCAGGCCAGGCCAGGCCAGGCCAGGCCAGGCCAGGCCAGGCCATGCCAGGCTCAGGCCAGGCCAGGCCAGGCCAGGCCAGGCCAGGCCAGGCCAGGCCAGGCCAGGCTCAGGCCAGGCCAGCTGTGCTGTGCTGTGCTGTGCTGTGCTGTGCTGTGCTGTGCTGTGCTGTGCGCCAGGCCAGGCTGTGCTGTGCTGTGCTGTGCTGTGCTGTGCTGTGCCAGGCCAGCCAGGCCACAGCCAGGCCAGGCCAGGCCAGGCCAGGCCAGGCCAGGCCAGGCCAGGCTAGGCCAGGCCAGGCCAGGCCAGGCCAGGCCAGGCCAGGCCAGGCCAGGCCAGGCCAGGCCAGGCCAGGCCAGTGCTGTGGGCTGTGCCAGGCCAGGCCAGGCCAGGCCAGGGCCAGGCCAGGCCAGGCCAGGCCAGGCTGTGCCAGGCCAGGCCAGGCCAGGCCAGGCCAGGCCAGGCCAGGCCAGGCCAGGCCAGGCCAGGCCAGGGCCAGGCCAGGCCAGGCCAGGCCAGGCCAGGCCAGGCCAGGCCAGGCCAGCCTGTGCAGCCAGGCCAGGCCAGGCTGAGCAGGCTCAGGCCAGGCAGCCAGGCCAGGGCCAGGCCAGGCCAGGCAGCCAGGCCAGGCCAGGCCAGGCCAGGCTTGTCACAGGCCAGGCTGTGCCAGGCCAGGCCAGGCCAGGCTGACTCAGGCCAGGCCAGGCTGTGCTGTGCTGTGCTGTGCTGTACAGCCAGGCTGTGCCAGTGCTGTGCTGTGCTGTGCTGTGCTGTGCTGTGCCAGGCCAGGCCAGGCCAGGCCAGGCCAGGCCAGGCCAGGCTGTGCTGTGCCAGGCAGTGCCAGGCCAGCTGTGCTGTGCCAGGCCAGGCCAGGCCAGGCCAGGCCAGGCCAGGCCAGGCCAGGCCAGGCCAGGCCAGGCCAGCTGTCAGCCAGGCTGTGCCAGGCCAGGCCAGGCTGTCAGGCCAGGCCAGGCCAGGCCAGGCCAGGCCAGGCCAGGCCAGGCCAGGCTGCTGTGCCAGGCCAGGCCAGGCCAGGCCAGGCCAGTGCCAGCTCAGGCCAGGCCAGGCCAGGCCAGGCCAGGCCAGGCCAGGCCAGGCCAGGCCAGGCCAGGCCAGGCCAGGCCAGGCCAGGCCAGGCCAGGCCAGGCCAGCTGTGTCAGGCCAGGCTTAGGCTAGGCCAGGCCAGGCCAGGCCAGGCCAGGCAGCTGTTCAGGCCAGGCCAGGGCTAGGCTAGGACAGGCCAGGGCTAGGCTAGGCCAGGCTAGGCCAGGCTAGGCTAGGCTAGGCCAGGCCAGGCTAGGCTCAGGTCAGGCTCAGCTAGGCTAGGGCTAGGCC